>NC_136057.1:1300785487-1303537987 GCF_964261635.1 Lissotriton helveticus
TTGTCACGTGCTTCTTTGGAAGCAGTTTGGTATGCTGGTATGCATTATTTTCACTTGAAGTATTTCTTATAGGGACATATTGCTTATGCCAATTATGAGACCTTTTATACGGACTATAACAACTAAGCTCTCGCAACCACAAAACAGTGTGACAATTAAGACAAAAGTGATCATAGAAGTAACAGAAAGCAGCAGATCTCTATGTTCGTGTTCTTTATCCAAAGGGATGTTTATTAGAGTCCACAATCAGCCTCAATCAGCCGACACGTGTTTCATCGTGTTGAAGTGGAGTCAACACGACTCTTCAGGGCTGGTAGAGAATTTAGGTAAAGTTCCGTCGATGGGGAATTATTTTGAGCAAGTAGATCGAAATATCCTGAAAGAATGATTGACGGGTATGTCAAACTGTAATTGACAAAGACAACCCAGGTAACGGGTATGAAGTCTAAGTGATCCCGAAGTTATATCGGAGTGTCAACAATGCTGTTCGTTTATTCCAAAATGAGACTAAACACATGTATGTGTTTAGCCAAAACCGGGAGGGGATCCGACAGTCTGATCGGTTAGAAGTTGTGTGGACTTCTCCGTAAGTGAAAGCGTACTGCCGCGCGGTATCCCTCCTCTGTGTGTTCCCGGTCGCCACACGGCGACCGGGAACACACAGAGGAGGGATACCGCGCGGCAGTACGCTTTCACTTACGGAGGAGTCCACACAACTTCTAACCGATCAGACTGTCGGATCCCCTCCCGGTTTTGGCTAAACACATACATGTGTTTAGTCTCATTTTGGAATAAACGAACAGCATTGTTGACACTCCGATATAACTTCGGGATCACTTAGACTTCATACCCGTTACCTGGGTTGTCTTTGTCAATTACAGTTTGACATACCCGTCAATCATTCTTTCAGGATATTTCGATCTACTTGCTCAAAATAATTCCCCATCGACGGAACTTTACCTAAATTCTCTACCAGCCCTGAAGAGTCGTGTTGACTCCACTTCAACACGATGAAACACGTGTCGGCTGATTGAGGCTGATTGTGGACTCTAATAAACATCCCTTTGGATAAAGAACACGAACATAGAGATCTGCTGCTTTCTGTTACTTCTATGATCACTTTTGTCTTAATTGTCACACTGTTTTGTGGTTGCGAGAGCTTAGTTGTTATAGTCTATGAGAATCTCTGATTGTCTTGAACGGTTTCAGGGTTTCCGTTCGCTCTGAACGCACCACTCATCTGAACTCTTCTGCTTACATTTTGTAACGTTTACTCCAGGTAGAGCACCATTATCTGAATTGTCTCTCAACCCTACTCAGCTGTTTTTCCTTTTATACGGAGTCTATGCTTGTTCTTTGCGAATACTCTGAATTTCCAGTTCTGGGTAATTTTGGTCTCTGGCTTGCCCAATGGAGTCCTTTTTGCTATTAAATTCAGATGGTGCAAGTTGGTTTTTGCTATAGATAGTTGTTTGATTATGCTTCCCTGTGAGGTCAAGCCAGTTTTAATATGGGATTTGTTCCTTTCTTGCAAATTGGATTTTGTTCCATAGATGTGGGCTCCTCTTTTCTGGAGGTGTTACACTTGGCAAGTTGAAAGTTTCTGCTTGTATTTTTCTGAATAGTTATAGCCTTTGTCCCCTCCATTTCTGGAGGTTATATTATTTCCTATGTTAATTTTTGGAAAAGGGTTGTTCCATGAACTCTGCTTGTAAGGTTATCTGAGATGCAATGTCAGAATATTTTAGCCCGTAGAATTTACCGTTTACGGCCATGTCTTACATGGTTTGGAAAGATTTCAGCTTTATCAAAAGAGAAGGTTCGCTTCTTGGTCCTCCTTCTCCTTAAGAACAGCCTGGATTTTTTCTTATTATGCATTGATATTTCGATAATTACAGATTTCCTGTCTGGAGATTGGATATTATCTGTCTCCTTGGGGGACATTTTTTAATTGCTCAATTAAGAATGTGTTCTTTTCTGTAGCTTACACCCTCTTCTTTTCGGGATCATGGTGTGAGTGTATGATCGGGATATATATATATCAAAGCTCCAAGGTTCCCACCTGTTGGAAACGCACTCTGACATCATCTGCAGCAACCTTCATGAGGTAAAAGCCGGATCGGAGGGCGCATCCAGTTTACAGCATGCCGGTCGATTCACACCGGGCATGTTTCGTGCTCATTGCACTCTTCAGCGGCGCGACAGTAATTTTGGCATAGAGGCCACACCTCCCACTTAAAAATATGAGCCCTCCAATGCGCGACTCGAATGAGTCTGCATTGGTTTGTGGGTCTTGTAGTGTGTGCTTCAGTAATGTGCCGCTGTCTGAGATGTTTCAAGCCCACCAATGGGCCTCCACTCGCACATCCGGCTTGTCAATCCTCCATGGATGCCTCCTCATTTAGACTCCGTGAATCGGAGCTCCGCGGCCCCAAATTTCCGGGTGGTGCATCTCCCGCGGCTGGGAGGACGCTATAAATCAAAGCTCCAAGGTTCCCACCTGTTGGAGAGGCACTCTGACATCCACAGCAGCAACCTTCATGAGGTAAAAGCCAGATCGGAGGGCGGATCCAGTTTACAGCATGCCTGTCGATTCACGCCGGACGCGTTTCATGCTCATTACACTCTTCAGCGGCGCGACAGTCATTTTGGCATAGAGGCCACACCTCCCACTTAAAAATGTGAGCCCTCCAATGGGCGACTGGAATGAGTCTGCGTTGGTTTGTGGGTCTTGTAGTGTGTGCTTAAGTAATGTGCCGCTGTCTGAGATGTTTCAAGCCCACCAATGGGCCCCCACTCGCACATCTGGCTTGTCAATCCTCCATGGATCCCTCCACATTGAGACTCCGTGAATCGGAGCTCCGTGGCCCCAAATTTCCGGGTGTTGCATCTCCATTTTTGGAGAATTTCTAGAGGTTTGTTGTTTCTTCATCTTGGCCTTCTAGGCAACATTTTGTCGTAAGTCGACTTGCTTCTGGCAAGAGTTCATTTACATTTTATTTTATTAGGTGGTACCACCCCTTCCTGTTTGAAAAAAAGGCTCCCTTGAGCCATTGAGCTGACAAGCTTGTGGAGATACACCTGTGTGCCTGTGAGAGGTACTGAGACCTGTAGAAATTGTGGCATTCTTCTCAGCCACCCCAGATGAAAATTGTTTTTTTTTTGTTTTTTTTTTATCTCTACTGATGAAAGATATAATCCAGAAACACATGTGTCTAGAGATGTACAGCACTAACCTGCCCCAACTTTGGTGGAACACTCCAAAATACCAAATAAGCATGCACTACAAACTGCATTTACCATAATGCTAAGGGGCGAACTGTGCTGGGAGGTCAGCAGTTTGCTCCCACCGCTTCCTGTACTAGCCGTTAAGATTCTTTTGGCAGCCAGCATTATCTTAATGCTAAGTCACCCAGGGTGTTTTATTGAGAGTGTGATATCTCTCTCAATGTGTATGTTGTATGGTACATTGATTCAGAAAAGGGGGTGGTGATGAACAGAGTGCCTGAATTAAGCAGACCACTCTTACCCAGTCCAAAGATCAGGGCTTGATCCATCACCGTTATTTAGCTCACTGCACCATCCCAGCTCAGAACTTGGCTATATGCAAATTAGTCTGTTCCTGTCCCAGTGCATGATGGGAACAGGGCAAACCAAACTACCAAGCCAATTCTTATACTGGGAAGGAAACAAGCTTCCGGGGACCGGTTTCTGCCATTTCAGGCGTCGGCGGCCCGGCTTGCTTGAATCCTGATGGTGCAATGAGCAAGGGACTCACATCTGAGTATACCCTTCCACGCTTATGGTGGACAAAATGATTCAGAAAAGGGGGTGGTGATGAACAGAGTGCCTGAATTAAGCAGACCACTCTTACCCAGTCCAAAGATCAGGGCTTGATCCATCACCGTTATTTAGCTCACTGCACCATCCCAGCTCAGAACTTGGCTATATGCAAATTAGTCTGTTCCTGTCCCAGTGCATGATGGGAACAGGGCAAACCAAACTACCAAGCCAATTCTTATACTGGGAAGGAAACAAGCTTCCGGGGACCGGTTTCTGCCATTTCAGGCGTCGTCGGCCCGGCTTGCTTGAATCCTGATGGTGCAATGAGCAAGGGACTCACATCTGAGTATACCCTTCCACGCTTATGGTGGACAAAATGATTCAGAAAAGGGGGTGGTGATGAACAGAGTGCCTGAATTAAGCAGACCACTCTTACCCAGTCCAAAGATCAGGGCTTGATCCATCACCATTATTTAGCTCACTGCACCATCCCAGCTCAGAACTTGGCTATATGCAAATTAGTCTGTTCCTGTCCCAGTGCATGATGGGAACAGGGCAAACCAAACTACCAAGCCAATTCTTATACTGGGAAGGAAACAAGCTTCCGGGGACCGGTTTCTGCCATTTCAGGCGTCGTCGGCCCGGCTTGCTTGAATCCTGATGGTGCA
This sequence comes from Lissotriton helveticus, assembly GCF_964261635.1. Taxonomy (NCBI): domain Eukaryota; kingdom Metazoa; phylum Chordata; class Amphibia; order Caudata; family Salamandridae; genus Lissotriton; species Lissotriton helveticus. The sequence continues at coordinate 1,300,789,939 of NC_136057.1, forward strand.
ATGAGCAAGGGACTCACATCTGAGTATACCCTTCCACGCTTATGGTGGACAAAATGATTCAGAAAAGGGGGTGGTGATGAACAGAGTGCCTGAATTAAGCAGACCACTCTTACCCAGTCCAAAGATCAGGGCTTGATCCATCACCGTTATTTAGCTCACTGCACCATCCCAGCTCAGAACTTGGCTATATGCAAATTACTCTGTTCCTGTCCCAGTGCATGATGGGAACAGGGCAAACCAAACTACCAAGCCAATTCTTATACTGGGAAGGAAACAAGCTTCCGGGGACCGGTTTCTGTCATTTCAGGCGTCGTCGGCCCGGCTTGCTTGAATCCTGATGGTGCAATGAGCAAGGGACTCACATCTGAGTATACCCTTCCACGCTTATGGTGGACAAAATGATTCGTTTTTGGCCACTATAGGTGTGGCAGGGTATACTCAGACATGAGTCCCTTGCTCACTGCTCCATCAGGATTCAAGCAAGCCGGGCCGACGACGCCTGAAATGGCAGAAACCGGTCCCCGGAAGCTTGTCTCCTTTCTGGTGAAGAATTGGCTTGGTAGTTTGGTCTGCCCTGTTCCCATGATGCACTGGGCCAGGGACAGACTAATTTGCATATAGCCAGGTTCTGAGATGGGATGGGGCAGTGAGCTAAATAACGGTGATGGATCAAGCCCTGATCTTTGGACTGGGTAAGAGTGGTCTGCTTAATTCAGACACTCTGTTCATCACCACCCCCTTTTCTGAATCGTTTTTGGCCACTATAGGTGTGGCAGGGTATACTCAGACATGAGTCCCTTGCTCACTGCTCCATCAGGATTCAAGCAAGCCGGGCCGACGACGCCTGAAATGGCAGAATCCGGTCCCCGGAAGCTTGTCTCCTTTCTGGTGAAGAATTGGCTTGGTAGTTTGGTCTGCCCTGTTCCCATGATGCACTGGGCCAGGGACAGACTAATTTGCATATAGCCAGGTTCTGAGCTGGGATGGGGCAGTGAGCTAAATAACGGTTATGGATCAAGCCCTGATCTTTGGACTGGGTAAGAGTGGTCTGCTTAATTCAGACACTCTGTTCATCACCACCCCCTTTTCTGTATGGTACATTGGGCTGGTTTTTCAGTTCCATGTATCTATATGTGTATACAGTGTATACATGTGTGTTGTATATGCGTTTACACATACTGAGATATAGTTTTGCTATATATAATAAAACAGGATGTCTATTCTATTATTACAAGCTCATGAAAATCCCCAGACAGGAATCATATCATCTCTGAAAAAACTGCATTGGCTACTTGTTCAATCCAGGGTTAAGTTCAAAGCCCTCTGCCTTGCCCACAGAGCCATGCAGGGGAGAGGTCCGGCCATGATAAGATCGCTCATCTCCCCATATGTCCCGAACAGGTCCCTCAGTTCCTCATCCGATTTCCTGGTGAATACACCAAAGATAAAAAGATCAAGATAGGGTGGAAGATCCTTCTCACAACTAGTCCCAAACCTCTAGAACTCTATGACCTCGGAGCTGAGACTGGAAACAAATGAACGATCTTTAGCTCTGGGAAAGCCTCGGGTAGCCATGTGCTTTAGAAATCCCATAAACATAAACATTGTGAGATGTGATTTGCTCATCTCTTCGCTATAGGTTTTGGGTATGTGCTACCTGGTGTGTATGTGTGCGTATGTTTGTGTGCGTTTGTGTGTGCGTGTGTGTGTGCGTGTGTGTGGGAGTGTGTGTGTGTGAGCTAGCAGCTCTCCTTGCCCAAAAGCAATGCCGGATCCCGCAGGAATTGGGGAGCCGGCTGAGACCGTGGGGGCATTGGGGCTCCCCCCATGGTCCTAAAGAGCAACTAGCCCACAAGGTACCACCAGTAAGCCCCATACAGTAGGATTGCTGAGAGGTGGTCCCAGGCCACGCCCCTTTTTTACCACTCTGCACACGCACCTCTTGGCGCACTGCTGGTGGAGCGATGAGGACCTCTTGTGTCCTGAGGACCTCAGGACACAAATGGACTTCATCCCCTGAGCAGCAGTGCTCCAGGATGAGCGTTTTCAAAGTGGTGTAAAAAGGGGGCATGGCCTGGGACCACTCACAGCAATCCAGCTGTGTGGGGCTTACTGGTGGTACCTGATGGGCTAGCTGGCCCCCAGGGACCCTCAGGAATGAAGGGGACTTAATCCCCCAACTTAGAACGCACCAGGAGGCGCATTTGCAGAGTGGTGGACAAACGGAGCGTGGTCTGTGTCCACCTAACAGCAATCCTACTATCTGGGGCTTACTGGAGGTAAGAGGTAGTCTTGTTGGCCCCTAAGCCGCGAAAGGGACTTTAATTCCCATCCAAGAGTGCGCCAGAAAGTGCATTTGCAGGGTGGTGGGCAAATGGGGTGTGACCTGCTATGAAAACTTCGCAATCCTGCTGTGTGGGACTTACTAGAGGTAACAGGAGTGGTAGTTGGTCCCAAAGGATGTCCCTGGGGGGCCAACTACCTCTCTTGTTACCTCCAGTAAGTCCAACACAGTGGGATTGCTCAGACGTCTACCAAGGCCACGGCCCCTTTCTGCACCACTCTGCAAACGTGCCTCCTGGCAGACTACGTGATGGGGATGAAGTCCACTTTACTCCTGAGGGACTTTAGAGGCCAAGAAGCCCTCCTGGTACCTCCTGTAAGTCCTACGCAGGGGAATTCCTAAGCGCTGGTCGGAGGCCCAGCACCCTTTCTCCACCACTCTGCAAACGTGACTACTAGTTAAAGAAGCATTTGCAATGTAATAGGTTTCAAATTTGTGAGAGTTAGTGCAATTGGCGTTGTAAATGTAAAAGTTTTTTACCAATGTTTTTTGATGTAGAGTGTATGTACATTGTATGTAGTGGAATTATGTGGTATGTTGTGCAGTGAAATTATGTGAATAGAAAGTATGTGGTATTTAGTGTATAGAAATTATGGGGAGTAGGAATATGTGTGTTGGAGAGTAATTATGTGGTATTGTAGTCTGTGTTGTGGTAACCTCAGGTTTAGTCTTCCTCGTTTCCATGGAAGCTAAACTATAAACTCAATGAAACACCACAAAAGAAGATACCACTGAGGAGCACTTCTGGACCTAGTCAGAGGTATGAGCAGGGCCACTGGCATTATGTGACTGTTCGGCTGCACCAATTTTCACATAATTAAACGTTTTCTGCATTTGCCAACTTTCCATCATCTGCTGCCTAATCTGCAGATTTGACCAAAAAAAACCTTGTTTCTAACTCAAACTGCTCAAATGTTCCCAAAAAAGTAGCTTCACGTGTTACAGCGTGCTGGAAGACCCTTTGCAAAGCTGGAATGGTCACGTATTACTTATTGCTAAATGTGGGTGTAAAATTGGTGCTAATGGTGCACAAACCTCTCTTCTTTCTGTACCTCTCTTGCCTCTTTTTGCATTTCTCTTGCATCCTTCTGCACCTTTCTTCCTGTCCCTCACTGTCTTCTTTCTGCACTTCACTTGCCTCTTTCTGCACTTCTCTTGCCCCTTTCTGCCTTCTCTTGCCCCTTTCTGCATCTCATCTGCCTCTTTCATCATCTCTGTTGTTTTTTCTGCAAATCTCTTGCCTCTTTCTGCACCTCTCTTGTCTCTTTCTGTACCTCTCTTGCCTCTTTCTGTACCTCTCTTGCCTCTTTCTGTACCTCACTTGCCTTATTTTGCACCTCACTTGACTCTTTCTGCACCTCACTTTACTCTTTCTGTACTTCTCTTGCTTATTTGTACACCTCTCTTACCTCTTTCTGCTCCTCTCTAGCCTCTTTGTGCATGCTTCTTGCCTGTTCCTGCACTTCCCTCTTTCTGCACCTCTGGAGCCTCTTTCTGTACCCCTCTTACTTCTTTCTGCACTTCTCTTGCCTCTTGCAACACTTATCTTGGCTCTTGCAACACTTATTTGGGCTCTTTCTATACACCTCTTGCCTCTTTCTGAACCTCACTCTCTTCTTTCTGCACCTCTCTTGCCTCTTTCTGTATCTCTCTCGCCTCTTTCTGTATCTCTCTTGCCTCTTTCTGTATCTCTCTTGCCTCTTTCTGCACCTCTCTTGCCTCTTTATGCACCTCTATAGCCTGTTCCTGAAACTCTGTTGTTTCTTTCTGCACTCTTCTTGTCTCTTTCAGCACCTTTGTTTCTTCTTTCTGCACCCCTCTTGCCTCTTTCTGTACCCCTCTTGCCTCTTTGTGCACCTCTCCTATATCTTTCTGCAACCCTCCTGCCTCTTTCTGCACTCCTCTTGCTTCTTTCTGCACCTCTTATGCAAATGTCTGCATCCCTCTTGTCTCTTTCTGCACCTCTCTTCCCTCCTTCTGTACCTCACTTGCCTTATTCTGCACCTCACTTCACTCATTCTGCACCTCACTTTACTCTTTATGTACTTCTCTTGCTTATTTGTACACCTCTTACCCCTTTCTGCTCCTCTCTTGCCTCTTTGTGCATGTCTCTTGCCTGTTCCTACACTTTCCTCTTTCTGCACCTCTCAAGCTTCTTTCTGTACTCTCTTTCCTCTTTCTGCACTTCTCTTGCCTCTTTCAACACTTATCTTGGCCCTTTCTATACCTCTCTTGCTTCTTTCTACACCTCACTTGCCACTTTATGCTCTTTTCTTGCTTCTTTCTGAACCTCACTCTCTTCTTCTGCACCTCTATTGCCTCTTTCTGCACATCTATTGCCTCTTCCTGCAACTCTGTTGCTTCTTTCTGCACTCCTCTTGCTTCTTTCTGCACCCTTCTTGTCTCTTTCAGCACCTTTGTTGCTTCTTTCTGCCCCCTCTTGCCTCTATCTGCACCCCTCTTGCTTCTTTCTGCACCCCTCTTGCTTCCCTCTGCACCCCTGTTGTCTTTTTCTGCACCCCTGTTGTCTCTTTCTGCACTCATCTTCCCTTTTTCTGCACCTCTCTTGTTTCTTTCTGTACTTCTCTTGCTTTTTTCTGCACCTCTCTTGCTTCTTTCTGCTCCATTCTTTCCTTATTTGCATCCCTCTTGCCTCTTTCTGCTGCTCTCTTGCAATTTTCAACAGGGGGTGGTGATGGACAGAGTTTCTGAATTAAGCAGAATCTCTCACCCAGTCAAGAGATCAGGGCTAGCTCCAACACCGTTTTTTAGCTCATTGCACCATCCCAGTTTCAGAACCTGGCTGTATGCAAATTAGTCTGTCCCTGGCCCAGTGCATCATGGGAACAGGGCAGACCAGACTACAATAGCCAATTCTTTCACTGGGAAGGAAACAAGCTTCCGGGGACCGGTTTCTGGCATTACAGCCGTCTTCGGCCCGGCTTGCTTGAATCCTGATGGTGCAATGAGCAAGGGACTCACGTCTGAGTATACCCTTCCACGCTTATGGTGGACAAAATAATTAAACAACAGGGGGTGGTGATGGACAGAGTTTCTGAATTAAGCAGAATCTCTCACCCAGTCAAGAGATCAGGGCTAGCTCCAACACCGTTTTTTAGCTCATTGCACCATCCCAGTTTCAGAACCTGGCTGTATGCAAATTAGTCTGTCCCTGGCCCAGTGCATCATGGGAACAGGGCAGACCAGACTACAATAGCCAATTCTTTCACTGGAAAGGAAACAAGCTTCCGGGGACCGGTTTCTGGCATTACAGCCGTCTTCGGCCCGGCTTGCTTGAATCCTGATGGTGCAATGAGCAAGGGACTCACGTCTGAGTATACCCTTCCACGCTTATGGTGGACAAAATAATTAAACAACAGGGGGTGGTGATGGACAGAGTTTCTGAATTAAGCAGAATCTCTCACCCAGTCAAGAGATCAGGGCTAGCTCCAACACCGTTTTTTAGCTCATTGCACCATCCCAGTTTCAGAACCTGGCTGTATGCAAATTAGTCTGTCCCTGGCCTAGTGCATCATGGGAACAGGGCAGACCAGACTACAATAGCCAATTCTTTCACTGGGAAGGAAACAAGCTTCCGGGGACCGGTTTCTGGCATTACAGCCGTCTTCGGCCCGGCTTGCTTGAATCCTGATGGTGCAATGAGCAAGGGACTCACGTCTGAGTATACCCTTCCACGCTTATGGTGGACAAAATAATTAAACAACAGGGGGTGGTGATGGACAGAGTTTCTGAATTAAGCAGAATCTCTCACCCAGTCAAGAGATCAGGGCTAGCTCCAACACCGTTTTTTAGCTCATTGCACCATCCCAGTTTCAGAACCTGGCTGTATGCAAATTAGTCTGTCCCAGGCCCAGTGCATCATGGGAACAGGGCAGACCAGACTACAATAGCCAATTCTTTCACTGGGAAGGAAACAAGCTTCCGGGGACCGGTTTCTGGCATTACAGCCGTCTTCGGCCCCGCTTGCTTGAATCCTGATGGTGCAATGAGCAAGGGACTCACGTCTGAGTATACCCTTCCACGCTTATGGTGGACAAAATAATTAAACAACAGGGGGTGGTGATGGACAGAGTTTCTGAATTAAGCAGAATCTCTCACCCAGTCAAGAGATCAGGGCTAGCTCCAACACCGTTTTTTAGCTCATTGCACCATCCCAGTTTCAGAACCTGGCTGAGTACTCTGCTTAATTCAGAGACTCTGTCCATCACCACCCCTTGTTGTAAATAATTTTGTCCACCCTAAGCGTGGAACGGTATACTCAGACGTGAGTCCCTTGCTCATTGCACCATCAGGATTCAAGCAAGCCGGGCCGAAGACGCCTGAAATGGCAGAAACCGGTCCCCGGAAGCTTGTTTCCTTCCCAGTGTAAGAATTGGCTTTTGTAGTCTGGTCTGCCCTGTTCCCATGATGCACTGGGCCAGGGACAGACTAATTTGCATACAGCCAGGTTCTGAAACTGGGATGGTGCAATGAGCTAAAAAACGGTGTTGGATCTAGCCCTGATCTCTTGACTGGGTGAGAGTACTCTGCTTAATTCAGAGACTCTGTCCATCACCACCCCTTGTTGTAAATAATTTTGTCCACCCCAAGCGTGGAAGGGTATACTCAGACGTGAGTCCCTTGCTCATTGCACCATCAGGATTCAAGCAAGCCGGGTCGAAGACGCCTGAAATGGCAGAAACCGGTCCCCGGAAGCTTGTTTCCTTCCCAGTGTAAGAATTGGCTTTTGTAGTCTGGTCTGCCCTGTTCCCATGATGCACTGGGCCAGGGACAGACTAATTTGCATACAGCCAGGTTCTGAAACTGGGATGGTGCAATGAGCTAAAAAACGGTGTTGGATCTAGCCCTGATCTCTTGACTGGGTGAGAGTACTCTGCTTAATTCAGAGACTCTGTCCATCACCACCCCTTGTTGTAAATAATTTTGTCCACCCTAAGCATGGAAGGGTATACTCAGACGTGAGTCCCTTGCTCATTGCATCACCACCCCTTGTTGTAAATAAATACTCTTGCAATTTTCTGCACCTTTCTTGCCATTTTCTGCACCTCTCTTGCCTCTCTCTCATCCCACTTGCCTCTTTCTGCACTTCGCTTGCTTCTTGCTACACTTCGCTTACTTCTTTCAGCAATTCTCTTACCTCTTTCTGCACTTCTCTTGCTTGTTTCCGTACCGCTCTTGCGTTTTCCTACACCTCTCTTGCTTCTTTCTGTACCTCACTTGCTTCTTTCTGCACCTCTCTTGCCTCTTTTTACACCCCTCTTTTCTCTTTCTGCACCTCACTTGCGTCTTTGTGCCCCCCTGTTCCCTCTTTCTGTACCTTTCCTGACTGTTTCTGTACCTCTCTTGCCTCTTTCAGTACCTCTGTTGCTTCTTTCTGCATTTCTCTTTCTTCTTTCTGCACCCCTCCTGCTTTAAAATGTACTTGTCTTGCCTCTTTGTGCACCTTTCCTACCTTTTTCTGCACCCCTCTTGCCTCTTTTTGTACCTCTGTTGGTTCTTCCTGTACTGCTCTTGCTTCTTTCTGCACCTTACTTGCCTCTTTCTGGAATTCTCTTGCTTCTTTCTATACCTATGTTGATTCTGTCAGCTTGTTTCTGCAATTTTCTGCAATTTTCTTGTGTCTTTCTGCACCTCTGTAGCCTCTTTCTGCACCCCTCTTCCCTATTTCTCCACCTTGTGCTTCTTTCTGCACTTCTCTTGCTTCTTTCTTCACTGTTCTTGCTTCTTTCTGCACCTCTCGTAAATTTCTGTATCCCTCTTACCGCACCCCTGTTCCCTCTTTCTGTACCTTTCTTGCCTGTTTCTGCACCTCTCTTGCCTCTTTCAGCACCTCTGTTGCTTCTTTCTGCACTTCTCTTGCCATTTTCTGCAGTTCTCTTACCTCTTTCAGCACCTCTTTTGCTTCTTTCTGTACTTTTCTTGCCTCTTTCTATACCCCTCTTGCCTCTTTCTGCACCTCTTGCTTTTTTCTGCACTGCTCTTGCTTCTTTCTGCAAGCCCGTGTTTCATGTTTTGCCTATCCTGGCTGTTCCATCTTTACAGCCAGGTCTGGCTTTCCATTTTTACAGCCGGGTTGCGGCTCCATGTTGTCTGTTGAGGCCTACACTGTGGGCTCTACCTTTGATTTATTCCTGCATTTCATATGATATTGCTTGTTTTAGTACACTGTGTGCCTTTTAGGTTATTTCTGTGTATGGTTGTTACACGTGGACAGCAGAGGCATATTACTTCTATTTCATGGGTACTTGATGGGGGTGTTGCATTTTTGGCCTGCATAGATTTGCCAGAGGGTGGGGATTCATATTTTGGTACTGATAGTGTGTTGCATGGCATGCCATACAAGCTCACATTTCGATTCTGAATTACTGGTGTGTTTCATTTGAAGTTTCTTCTACTATTACTTTTTATGTGACATTTCAATGTGTGGTTCTGGCTTATGTTACATGATGGCAGCAATAACTTATCTTTTCCTCTGATTTATTGCTGTGTTTCATGCGATAGTTACTGTATGAATACACTGTGTACGATTTTAGTGTATGTTTCTCCTACATACTGTCATCAGGGACTGGCATTTTATGCAGATTATTTGTTTCATGTAAGCGTGGGCGTAAAATCCGCTACGCCCGCTGATTTGCGGATTTTTGGGAAATCCGCAATCCGCGTATTTTGCGGATTTCCCACAAAATCCGAAGAAAAAAAATCCGCGGACGTAACGGGTTCAAACTCGTGTATACAATGGCGCCAGCAAGCTGCCAGCGCCGTTGTAAAATAGTTACAAAGTTAGCTTGCACAGGAAGCACTTAGATAAAATAAAGCAGCACCTGCTTTATTTTATCTAAATGCTTCCTGTGCAAGCTAACTTTGTAACTATTTTACAACGGCGCTGGCAGCTTGCTGGCGCCATTGTAAAATAGACAGTGACCCCTGCGCCCTTCGGCGCGATTGCATAGTAACACACACATGGTCGCTGGAACTAGTTGAAGCTCAAATGCAGTGACTCATTCATCAGCCCAGAAACAATCGTGAGCGTCGTGGAGGCTGGGCAGATGTGCCTTCTTCCCAAATCTACCATCGGAAATCAGCTGAGATGCTGGATAGAGGCCTTTGCATCCTTGCCTTTCACGAGCGCAATCCCCGTGCTGTTCCTGTGACCAGGAGGTTCTGTATCTTCATCTGCTGGTCTGATCGGTCTCGGACCTTTTATACACACAAGAGGCATGTGCACTCGCATGGGAGCCCGCCCGTTTGGCCCCGCCCACACACTTGCGGTGGGCACCGTCTTCCCGCCATTTACCCACTATGATGGACAGCTCACTCAAGGGACCCCTGCGCCCTTCGGCGCCATTGCATAGTAACACACACCTGGTCGCTGTAGACAACTCTCTGGCACTTTAGGCAGCTGTAGTGTAGTAAAAGCACTATACATTTACCCAACGAGGTAGCACTTACTGATTATCCAGTAGAAAGTCCTCCAGTTGAGTAGAGGTATGGCACAAAACGGTGGCGTCTTCTTGAATAAATATGAAGGGCAGGGTTCATTCTGGCACGGTTGTCCTGTCACAAAAATTAAACCTCAACAGGAAGCACTTACAGATATCAATAAAGCATGTGCCCTAGTTGAAGCTTAAATTCAGTGACTCATTCATCAGCCCAAAAACAATCGTGAGCGTTGTCAAGGCTGGGCAGATGTGCCTTCTTCCCAAATCTACCGTCGAAAATCAGCTGTGATGCTGGATAGAGGCCTATGCATTTGTGTTCGCACGGGTTTCTGCCCGTTCGCGAGCGTTTTGTACAATAAAACCCTCGCGAACGTGCAGAAACCCGTGCGAACACACAAAAAAAAATACGCTAGGATCCGCGGATTTTCGAAATACGCAAATCCGCAAATCCGCGGATTGCCGATACGCAAAATCCGCCCATGCTTAGTTTCATGGTTGCTTCAGAGGGCAACACGTGTTTGTCCTGATTAGATGTTAGCTTGGGGCCTTACAGTTTAGTACTGATGTACACATTTGTTGAAAACCATTCTATTTTCTATGAAAATGCACTTTTTTTTTATAGTTCACTCTGCCTCGGATTTACTCCTGTGTTCCATGCCATATTTCACTTGTAATTACATTGTTTCATTTGAGTATGCCCATGCTGGAAACAGGGGCTGGCATTCTGTGCAGATTACTTGTTTCTCCATCATTGGATCTTTCATAGATTAACATGCTTGAATTCTGAGAGACACCGGTAAACAATATTAACATAGCAGTGTACCTTAACACTCAGTGACATGGATGTAACATAGACGGACAGATTTTCTCCTGCACAATCAGTGTGAAGAACCCTTATTAGAGCTCTCTTCCTTTGGAAAAATGTCTCAGCATTCAAAGTGTTTGTCTGAAGGGTATTACGTTCTGGACTTTTTTAAAACTACTGTGGCAGATGTAGAAAAGAAATCTCTTTTCAAGGCTTGGAAAGCTTGTAGAAAAAGCAAGATGTATGCATATGACTCAGATATTAAAAGCCTCTACTACCTACATTTAAACCACAGTCCTTCAAAATTTGTCATTTAAAAGACTTTGCAACAAAAACCCTGAAGAATAGGAGACTAGAGCAGGCTCTTTTGAAGGAAAAAGCAGAGCCTTCCACCTAAAGGATCCAAGGTAAGCCTTCTAAAACCTCCACATGGAAGTCACATTCTAAGACATCCGAGCAGGCTGTGGAACCCTCTCACCCTGCCTCTAAGTGACAGACATCTGGCCAGCCACTAATTTCTGCTTCTGAATGTGGCAGCAGTTCTTCTTGAGGCGGAAGCCGGGAAGACTGCGGCGATTTTGTGATTATTCTTGCTTTTAAAATTGTCACGTTTAAAAAACTGTATTTTCTGTTATGCACACAGCATTTTAAATCTTAAACTTCTCGCTCACATTCAGTGAGGCTACACTCCTTTCCGAGACACCGCACAGCCGATTGGTCGCTGTCGCGGAGGTCCGGATACACCCTGCCGCCATCTATGGGGAAGCGGAGTGTTGACGCTCCAGTTGCCCGGCCCCTCCCGCCACCACCAGTACTTAATCGGTGCTTTTCTGCCCCGCGCGCCTGAATTTGGCAGCAGTTCTTCTTGAGGCGGAAGCCGTTAAGACTGCAGCGATTTTGTGATTATTCTTGCTTTTAAAATTCTCACCTTTAAAAAACTGTATTTTCTGTTATGCACACAGCATTTTAAATCTTAAGTGTCTCGCTCACATTCAGTGAGGCCACACTCCTTTCCGAGACACCGCACTGCCGATTGGTCGCTGTCGCGGAGGTCCGGATACTCCCTGCCGCCATCTTAGGGGAAGCGGAGTGTTGACACTCCAGTTGCCCGGCTCCTCCCCCCTCTCTCCATCTAGAAATGGCTGTCATTACCCGGCTGCGCAGCGGGCGCGCCAAAGGCGAGCCCGTCTGCGCTCGTCCGCAATCAAGACGTGACCGGGGCCTGTCCCCCTGTTCGTTTGACTTGCGAAACGACGGGGGTGTACAGCAGGGCGGAGTTGCTCGCATTAAGGCCTATGCCATGCCATGGTGGTCCCCTGCTCTCATTGAATTCCTAGGGCTCAGATTATGCCTGCAAAGATTGTAAATTCGATCTTGTCAATTCTGAGTTAGGGGGGAACTACTCTCACATTCGAAGCTCTGTTGTCCCTAGAGGAGCGGGAGCATCTATGTCCCTTAGAGCGGCATTGATCAACTGTAGATCCCTATCCAGACATGCCATTGACATCTGGCAGTCTCTTCAGGACAACAAATGGATCTTCTTTTTCTTACGAAAACCTGGCTGAATGAAACTACTAACCCTGCCATCACACTAGCCATCCCTGATGGCTATAACATAATCTGTGCCAATCGATCTAATGGCAAACAGGGGGGCGGGGTAGCACTCATTCATAAATCTGACTGGCCAGTTATAATCCCTTCGTATGAGCAAAATGACAACATTGAGGGACTGCTTTTTTGTATTAAGCTATCTGCAACCATCTCTTGCTCAGGGCTCTTGATCTATCGCCCTCCTGGTTCCAGTATTACGCATCTGCCGGCCCTGGCAGATTACATTATTCAGGCCAGTACCCGTTATGCTAATTTTACAGCCTTGGGAGATTTCAATCTGCATGTGGATGACAAGACTAGTTCTCACAGCAAATGCTTTTTATCGACACTCGCCGCATGTAGTCTGAATAAGTTGGTGGAGTGGCCCACGCACAAAGAAGGACACACTCTAGACCTAATTTGTACTAATCTTGCTAACACCCTGGTCACCAACCCCATGCCGGTTATATGGTCAGACCACTTTCTTATCTCCTTCACAATCGAGCTACCTCAATCAGATAGGCCTACCATAATTCCTAAGACCTCAGGTAAAAATTGGAGTCGCATTACTCTGGAATCACTCCAAAAACATTTAAAATACTCGGAGCCCCATCCGGCACCAGATTTGAATTCTCGTATTACCAATCTAGAGAACTGGTTAGGCCAAGCAATGGAATCACTTGCCCCACTGAAGCCTAATAAAACCTATAGGTCAGAACCATCAGCCCCATGGTATTCTGATGCCCTTTGCTGGGAAAAAGCATCGTGCAAAGCCCTTGAATGTACCTGGAGGCTAAACTACTCAATTGAGAGCAAATCCACTTATAAAGCTGCCTTAAAGGAGTATCGCAGATCTATTGTGGTACACAAAAGGGACTATCTGACCAACAGAATTTATAAAGCCAATAATGGAGCTAGAGAGATCTTTAATATTGTCAGATCTTTCACAGACCCTCAAGCAATGAATAGGAGCTTGCCAGCCACTCAGTCCTTTTGTAATAAACTCTCTGATTATTTTGAGGAAAAAATAGAATCTATATATGCCTCCTTCGCCACTACCAGCAGTCCCAAACAAAGGGAGGAAGAAGACACTCTGACCGTGTTATCTCCCGTCCTTCTAGAGTTCGAAGTCGTATCAGAAGAAGCTACTCTTGCTGAATTACAGAAATGTAAATCCGGATCACCTAATGATCCTTGGCCAGCTAAGCAATATAAGGCTCTAGCAACACTTCTTAATCCCTTCCTTAATTCCATCTGGAATGATTCATTGAAAACGGGAAAGTTCCCTGACAAATGGAAACATGCTTCCCTGATACCTATTCTCAAGAAACCAAATGCAGACCAGGACAATCCAAGTAATTATAGGCCGATCTCCCTTCTACCCGCTCCGGCCAAGGTCTTGGAAAAATTGGCTCATTTCCAACTTGCCAATTATATAGAAGCCAATGGACTCCTGCATGAGACTCAGCACGGCTTCCGGTCGGGTCACAGCACGGAGTCGGCACTGATTGAAATGGCCGACTCTGTGAGATGGACATTGGATCAGGGATCGAGGGCGGTGTTGGTGCTGCTTAATCTTTCAGCAGCATTCGACACCGTCTCTCATAAAATCCTGCTGAAAAGACTGGCTACTCTGGGAATAGGGGGTACTGTGCTGAAGTGGATCGCCTCTTTTTTATCAGAACGCACTCAGCAGGTCTATACTCCCCCTTATACATCCCTCGCCAGACCACTTAAGTGGGGAGTTCCTCAGGGCTCCTCCTTAAGCCCGCTCCTCTTTAATGTCTATTTCACCCCGTTGGCTGAAATGATTGCTCAGGCTGGAGTTAAAACCACTTCCTATACAGATGATATCCAGCTCCTTTTCACCTTCGAAGAGCCCACTGCCAAGGCTTTTGATCTTATGAAAATATGCCTTAGGAACATATCAAGATGGATGGACTCCAATTCCCTTAAGCTAAATGCGGGGAAAACTGAGGTTATGTTTTTTAACATACCATCCCCATTGTCACCCAATTTGTGGTGGCCAGACGACTTGAGTCAAGCCCCCGTACCAAAAAACTCAGTGCGGAACCTCGGGGTTCGCTGGGACAACCAGCTTACCTTCGAAGACCAGGTGCAAACGGTAGCAGGATCCTGTTTTGCTAAGATCAGAACAATAAAAAGACTCATTACCTATCTGCCCACTGACTGTAGAAAAACAGTGGTTCACGCCCTGATAACCTCCCATCTCGATTATGCCAACGCACTGTATGTAGGCATTACGGCAGGTCTGTGTAACAGACTTCAGACGGTGCAGAATGCGGCAGCTCGTTTGGTTGAGGGTATTCCTCCCAGACATCATATTACCCCGTATCTCCGTAAACTGCACTGTCTGCCAGTAAGTAAAAGATGTCAATTCAAAGCCATGACATTGGCCTATAAAGCTACGCAGGGAAAAGGCTCGGCCTATCTTAAAACCTGCTTACGTCCCTATCATAATGCCAGGTCATTGCACTCAAACTCCCAGTTTCTCCTAGTCACTCTTAGGTTTAAGAGAACCCGAAAGGGAGGAAAAACTTTGAAGTTTCTGCTTCTCAGCAATGGAATAAGCTCCCTTTGTCCCTCCGAGCATGTCCATCTGAATCTCTATTCCGTAAGTCCCTCAAAACCCATCTTTTTGATCTATAATCTGTCTTATTTATCTGCCCACTGCTTCCAGATTCAGTAGCGCCGGGACGCCCCGTTGGGGCAGCTGTGCGCTTTACAAAACACACAAATAAAAATAAATAATAAATAAGGTCAGAGATGTTACTATGAAACACTCCCAAAAGACAACATATACAAGAGCTATTAACTTTGACAATGTGGTTTTGCCATGTTGTACACCAATGTGGCTGTTGTTCAGCATGGATAAAATATAGTGGCATGGAGTGGACTAGAGTGGAATGGGGCAGTAGAGTGTCGTAGACTGGATTTGTTAGAGAAGAGTCTCTTTGAGTGAAGTAGGGGTAGTAGGGGGAGTAGAGTTCAGTTGCAGAGAGTGTCTTAGAGTGCAGTGTTATAAAGTGCAGTGGAGTGGCGTGGTGTGGGGTAGAATAGGGTGAACTGGGTTGAGGTGGTTGGGTGGATTGGACTGGAGTCTATTGGAGTGGGGCAGATTGTTCTGGTTTGGAGTGGGGCAGATTGTTCTGGTTTGGAGTGGGGCAAATTGTTCTGGTTTGGAGTGGGGCAGATTGTTGTGGATTGGAATGGGGCAGATTGGAGTGGGTCGGATTGCTTTGGATTGGAGGGGGCAGATTGTTTTGGATTGGTGTGGGGCTGATTGGGTGGGAGCAGATTGGAGCGGGCAGATTGTTTTGGATTGAAGTGGGTGGATTGTGGAGGATTGGCATGGGTGGACTGGGGAGGGAGTGGGGTGGATTGGATTGGATTGGATTGGATTGGGGTGAGGTGGATAGGATTGGAGCGGGGTGTAATGGGAGTGAGTGGGGTGTATTGGATGGGGGTGAAGTGGATAGAATTGGCGAGTGGTAGGTTGCATTGGTGTGGTTTGGATTGGAAAGGGATGGATAGTGATGAATGGGGATGAGTGGGTTAAATTGGGATGAGTGAGTTGAATTGGGATGAGTGGGTGGATTGGGGTCAGGTGGATTGGATTGGGTGGGACAGATTGGAGTGGGGCAGATTACTTTGCACTGGAGGGTGGAAGACTGAAGTGGGATGGATTGGAGTGGACAGATTGTTTTCGATTGGAATTGGAGTGAGGCGAATTGTTTTGTATTGGAGTGGGGCAAATTGTTTTGTATTGGAGTGGGGCGAGTTGTTTTGTATTGGAGTGGGGCGAGTTGTTTTGTATTGGAGTGGGGCGAATTGTTTTGTATTGGAGTGGGCGGATTGTTTTGTATTGGAGTGGGGCAGATTGTTTTGTATTGAGTGGGCCAGATTGTTTTGGATGGAGTGGGGCAGATTGTTTTGGATTGTAGTGATGCGAATTGGAGTGGGGTGGGTTGGGAGGATTGGAGTGTGATGGATTAGACTGGTTTGGATTGGAATGGGGTGTATTGGTTTGGGGGATTGGATTGAGTGGTGCAGATTGGTGCGGGGTTTAAGTGGGGTGGATTGGCATAGAGTGGAGTGGAGTGGGGCGGATTGAAGTGTGGTGGAGTGGGGTATACTGCACGATTATGTGTTAAAGCATCAATTCAGAAATTTCACATAAGAAAGAAACAATGTCGCATTGCAATAAAATAATCCTCATTTTTGAGAACAGCGCCCACGATCAAAAACAAAAGAAAACATGAGTGCAAAGTGAGAAAAGGAGGCTTGGCAAAATAAAAGAAAGTTAACTATAGAAAATAAATATTTGCAATATTATTTGTCCTGCTGAGCGCGTTTTTACCAGTCACACGCCTTCTGTTTGCATGGCTCTAAAACTTAAACAGAACAAAATAGTACTTCAGTCACGTTGGGAGCAGCGAATTGGCACTGATTAAGTTAAAACAATCAGTGCTTGGTCCCTCCTCCACAGAGAGGAACGAAAATGATGCTAGGCCTGCCTTAACGAAATAAGAGGCTGTAAAGAAGAGTGCTACTCAAGCCAACAAATGATAAGCATCGGGTGGGCTGGAAGACCTTTTCTGTATACAAGAGTACCTTGCAAGTGAGAAGCATGCACTAGCAGGCTCGATCCTTAAAAGGGCGCTGTCTCCAGAGACAGAGGTGCCGGCGAAGAGGTTGAAACCCTCTCCGAAGTCCACTCAGGCAGGCAAAAAGCCAGGAATTTCATCCCTAAAGTTGGAGAAAATGGCTACGAAAAAGGGAAATATTCCTGTCTCCTCTTCAGCATTTTAAACATCCTCAAAAATGGAGTCACCATATAAGTTACCCTAGATTCTGTCAACAAGACAGTCTTTTTACAAACTGCCAACGAGACATCTGGCAGTGACATCTAAACCATAGATGATGAAGAAATGTCTTTTTGGATCACAACTTTTGTCTAAGCCTGTGGTCGACGTGCAATACATTTCAGTTATCAAAACCTAATTCTGCAGCATTCTAAATGCCATTCCAAGGGCACCACAGCACCAGGTTTGCATACTGTTCAACAAATGGTATCTTTGGTACCTTTGTCACAGGCAATCTGCCCTGCTCTCATTAGTCATACCTCTTCACATTCTTATGGTTTCATCAGTACCGCTACAACTTCTAAAATGGCTCTTACAATATCATCCAAAAGTGTGATGATAGACAAAATGAGCTGAATTTGCAGCAAATGGAGGTTTTTTCAGTGATGAGGCGAATTAAACAGAGACTCAAAGAGCAACTAAACCAGCGAATATAAATATCCATTATGTGGATTCTGAGATTCTTTAAAACGCAGGTGTTACCATGCAATACCATTACCATGCATCCAGGATGTGATGAGTTCAGCATAGAAAGGGGTTTCTAGGATTGAGGGACAGGTTTATTTATTTTATTTATTCATTTGAGATTTATAGAGCACTGGCTAGATCTGGAGGTATCAGAGCGCTTTACATAAGGAAACAGCGTATTACAAGTTGCAAAAGTTTCATAATAGTTACAGGATGAATATATATACAATACAGGAGTAATTTAACGAAAATCAGGAGCAGAAAGACCAGGAAAAGTTGGTAATCCACAGGAAGGAGACAGCAGCGGGGAAGAAAACAAGACAAATGTCCGAAGTCCGGCTGGGTAGGTGAAGGCCATAGCAGTGTGCCAGAGCCAATCTCCCCTATAACTGTTGGAGCAGCTCCACCAGGAATCAGCCATGTATGCGTTTCGGGCTCCGTCAGAATAGAGTGAGGATCAGGAGGAGACCAAAGAGGATCAGAAGGAGACCAAAAGTCTAGAATCCAAAGACGGGAGGTAGGAGCTGGCACGGATGGAAGGATAGGAGAAGGAATGTGGTTTGGCATCCTTAATCTGAAGAGGGGTAGAGAATGGAAGCCTGAACTTCAGCAGAGGTTAGTCCTCAGTAGGCCACCCATAGGAACATTGAAGAAATAGAGTCTGTGCGCCATTTTAGAGTCCGGCAAGTCCCGAGTAAGAAGTCCGACCTTGTCTAAAAGGACATATTCCCTCTTTGGTGGAGATATCTTGGCGGGCGCCATTTTGGGGTCGAGCTCAGCGAGATCCGATTTAAAAGTAATTAGCAGAGTTAGAAAGGGGATTCATTTAGTGTGGCTATTTTCTGCTCCCCCACTCACCGCCTTTGAAGCGCGTCCGCTAAGGATCTCGGGGGCGCTGCTGGTCGTGCTCAAATGCCCCTCCCTCTCCAGCACAACCGTACTGTAGCAAAATCAGGGGGTCGAGGGGCCACATAGTGAAGAGAGCGTTCTGCCAGGGAAAGGTAGAGTGCGTTCTGTAATTAGGGTCAGGCGGCTATGATGACATGAACGCCGAAAGTTTCACAAGCAACACTGAATCAGGCAATAAAGGTTAACTTGCCTTGTCGGGAAATAGTGCCTCAAGAACCTTACAGGACGGGCACTCCGGCGGGTAGTTAGGTTGATGATCCTGTACTTATTGATTTGGTTGTAGAAGTCTTGAAGCAAGAAAGGAAACAGCACAACCCTACACTCACAGAAAAGTGTGTGTGTCGCACCTCTCTCAAGACACCTCTTGTCTACCCTTTCAACGTACAAACTAGAATACAAGCAATTTGCTGTCACGGTGTGCAACTCCACTACCCCCGCTGTTCCCAAGGGGTGATCAAAAATGATCAAAACAAACTTCTGCCCACTGTGGGTTTCACCACCTCACATAATTAACACACAATTAACAAAACCAGTACATTTATGAATGTCCATCCAATGGTATATATTGTTCAGATTTTCTTTATTCTTCTTCCATTTTTGATAAAACAGCGGGCAGCCAACGCGTTTCGTTGTTGTAAAAAGAACTTTGTAAGGGCGATTCCTCTAGTGGTGATGTTTAATAATAAGCAAACGCTTGTTGCAAGATTGAGGTACTGGGTTTTTCAGAACCGGTACCGAACCGGTAACCCAGTGGTGTCAGGGAACACACCCAAAGACCTCGAGTACTTTCCTGATTTAGACCACAGAAACTCAGTCTTCTAGGTGAAGTCAAGGATCGATTTTATTGGCTGCAACCAAGTAACAGGCGTCCTAGAAGTACAACAACACGGGATGTATATTCTCAGGAGACTGCTCAATCTTACAAAGTCAGGCTTCTCTTTTTATACAAAATATTAAGCTTCAGGCAAACATTCTTGGATTTACAGTATACCATTCACATAGTTTCACTACAAAGGAAAAGCAGAGTCATGATGACAAGCTCACATTTCAGTTTGTCCATCCCACAACAAATTACCCGGCAAGGCCCAGCATTTCCATCAGATACCGGTGGACCCCCAATAAAAACAGGCACCTCCTCCTCATAAAGCAAGTGAGAGAGAAAAGAGCTGGGACAGGTGTGAGCAAGATTAGGCAGGGTGTGTGTGCGATGAAAAGGGTTTAAGGCATGTTGTGCCTTGATGCTATCTCGTTCGGCCACTGGGAGAGGAACTGACCAAACCGGTTTGGCCTGGGGCAATGGTTCCAACTTGCCCAGGTCACAGGAAAGTCAATTAAGGTGTACGTGTCCTCTGGAATCGAATTTGGTTTAATCATCTGCCTATGTGAGGGCAACTCACAAAATGGCTGCCGTACACAAAATGGAAACACAACAATGATGGACAGAATGTGGATCAATGTCACACATTCACCCCAGTCCAAAGATCTGGGCCCAAATCCATCGTTTTTCCACTCCACACCACCCTGGGTTAGACAATGGCGATATGCAAATCAGCGCTGACCCTGTGCCCCATGGGAACAGTCCAGTCCGAACTACAAAAGCCATGTCCTTCCCAGAACGGAAACAAGCATCCGAGGACCGGCCCGGTTTCGAGGTAACACCTCTCTTCAGCCCGGCTAGCTTGATTCCAGTGGTGTGGAGTGCCTGGGACTCACGTCTGAGCATCCCCAGTACACTTAGAGCGGTAACTGCAAACACAACAATGATGGACAGAATGTGGATCAATGTCACACATTCACCCCAGTCCAAAGATCTGGGCCCAAATCCATCGTTTTTCCACTCCACACCACCCTGGGTTAGACAATGGCGATATGCAAATCAGCGCTGACCCTGTGCCCCATGGGAACAGTCCAGTCCGAACTACAAAAGCCATGTCCTTCCCAGAACGGAAACAAGCATCCGAGGACCGGCCCGGTTTCGAGGTAACACCTCTCTTCAGCCCGGCTAGCTTGATTCCAGTGGTGTGGAGTGCCTGGGACTCACGTCTGAGCATCCCCAGTACACTTAGAGCGGTAACTGCAAACACAACAATGATGGACAGAATGTGGATCAATGTCACACATTCACCCCAGTCCAAAGATCTGGGCCCAAATCCATCGTTTTTCCACTCCACACCACCCTGGGTTAGACAATGGCGATATGCAAATCAGCGCTGACCCTGTGCCCCATGGGAACAGTCCAGTCCGAACTACAAAAGCCATGTCCTTCCCAGAACGGAAACAAGCATCCGAGGACCGGCCCGGTTTCGAGGTAACACCTCTCTTCAGCCCGGCTAGCTTGATTCCAGTGGTGTGGAGTGCCTGGGACTCACGTCTGAGCATCCCCAGTACACTTAGAGCGGTAACTGCAAACACAACAATGATGGACAGAATGTGGATCAATGTCACACATTCACCCCAGTCCAAAGATCTGGGCCCAAATCCATCGTTTTTCCACTCCACACCACCCTGGGTTAGACAATGGCGATATGCAAATCAGCGCTGACCCTGTGCCCCATGGGAACAGTCCAGTCCGAACTACAAAAGCCATGTCCTTCCCAGAACGGAAACAAGCATCCGAGGACCGGCCCGGTTTCGAGGTAACACCTCTCTTCAGCCCGGCTAGCTTGATTCCAGTGGTGTGGAGTGCCTGGGACTCACGTCTGAGCATCCCCAGTACACTTAGAGCGGTAACTGCAAACACAACAATGATGGACAGAATGTGGATCAATGTCACACATTCACCCCAGTCCAAAGATCTGGGCCCAAATCCATCGTTTTTCCACTCCACACCACCCTGGGTTAGACAATGGCGATATGCAAATCAGCGCTGACCCTGTGCCCCATGGGAACAGTCCAGTCCGAACTACAAAAGCCATGTCCTTCCCAGAACGGAAACAAGCATCCGAGGACCGGACCGGTTTCGAGGTAACACCTCTCTTCAGCCCGGCTAGCTTGATTCCAGTGGTGTGGAGTGCCTGGGACTCACATGCGCGTACACAAAATGGAAGCCAAGGGTTCAGGACGCAAATGACGATTTCGAAGTGAAAACGTCACTCGAATATGACGAAAATGCTTGTACTTAGTGTACTAGCCATTCTCGGTCTTTTGATATAAAAATCGTCATGCTATGATGAAGTTTAATTCTCGAGTCCAGAATTTTCAGAACTACAAACCCTCCTTTTGCCCTTACATAGGCAATTTAACCTAATCTTATGCTAATCAGAGTCCAGGTCTATATTCCTAAAGTCATTGAGATGCTGCTGTAACATCATCCTAGTACTTAGTTCGTCTCTTGATACAGGCTTCCTTACACATGATGTGGCACAGTGGCCACATATTGCAGGGGCACACTGCACGCACAGACAGAACAGGAAAAGAATGGCTAAGACTATCCCAATGACCATCAGAATTTTCCATCCCCAGCCGGATATCAGTTCCCAGAACCATCCCATTAACGACCAATCTCCTTTATCCACATGAATAGATTCGGAAATCTTATGCAGTTTGGAGATGGCCTGGTACACTGTTGGAGCGTTATCTGGAATGAAAACACAGCAACTCGATTGGATCAATTTACATACCCCACCTCGGTCTGCAAGTATGACATCTAAAGCGACCCTGTACTGAAGGGTCATAAGACGATCCGACTGGAGCTCAGCAGTCAAGTTACTAAGGGCACCAACAGTTTCAATTACGGTGGACTCAACCACCCTTGTCAATTGCCTTATGTTCCTGCTGTTAACCATGGGTCCCCGGAACGGCAGAAAACCCTTTGCAAAGTCCCCAAATTCTTGACCTGCAGTGTCTTCTTTACTCAAGACACCTCTAACTACCCTTGTCTTGTGGTAGTCTGCCGCTGCTGTGTAGGTGGGAGGCAACAGGAACGAAACAAAACATGTGCCCGAAAAGTCAGGGGGCAACCATGTATAGGCTCTATCATGGCAGATGAAATAGGTACCCTTAGCTGCTAAAAACGCGGGGGAAGTCTGAGACCCAAAAACATACGTTTCTGTACAGACACTTTTCCCTAACTGAGCTCTGGGATTCTTACTAGTACCTTGCAGACACAGGTGACCCTGATGGGGTACAATCCAAATCGGGGAAGATCTCTTAGCTTGCTGTTTCTCACTCAGAGTAGCTCCATATCCGGTCACGTTCCATCCTATATAGGCAAGTGTCTCATCTTCGGGGGTAGTTTCATAAGAAATCTCTTTCTTAATCATGTCGACTATACCCTTAATCAAAGCACTATTTTTAGGATTGTCTTTCACAGAACGTAGGGGGTGGACTTCACGAGCATAGATGAACATTGTTCTGTATGCCCACACAGAACCATTATGGCTGAAAGGCAGGACCAGATAAGGGATACCTTTATCCGTTGTGTGAGGCATTAGGCCACACACCCAACAGTTAGTTGTGTTCATTACAAGTTGGTGTTGGTGCTAGAGCTGAACGAAGGAGTTATTAATAAACTCTAATCTCCTAGCGGATTCGGGTTCAGGAAGGGGTTGAAAAGAATGAGAGGAAACAGTAGGAGGAGGTATGGGCGATGTAGTGGGTGCAAATGTTACTCGAAAAAAGAATAAAACATATCCTATTAAAAACATTATCATACTGAATAACATAAAAATGCACAATATCAAAAAGCTTTTCTTTGTCATCATTTTACATATCCTGGCTTTAAAGTTCATGGTTTTGGCAGGTCTCTCCATCTCGAAAAACTCCATCCTCTCTAAAGTGCTGCCCGCGATGGGAGGTTGTTTCTGCTAAGGAATGCTTCTGTCAGTCTAGGGCAACTCCCTTGGACCAACCTAACGTCGCCAGCTGCACCCCAAAGACTTTGGGCAATCGCGGCCCTAGCAGCGGAACCCGGATGGCGGTTCGAAAAACAAAAATAAGCAAGTTTCTCTGATGGGAGAGCTGCACTTTCAAAAAATAGTACTTGGAGGAAAAAAAAAACTTTTATTAGTTCGTATTTCTCGGCCTCAAATTGTATCTTTCCTTTCCAGGTATGGTGTGATCCCGGAAAAGGAGTTCAGGCTCTGTAGTGTCCAATGGAACTGACGGTGATACAGCTGGTTGCAAAATATTATCACTCTCTTGTTCAGTAAGTGTTCCTTTCACACGTGCATCACTGAAAGGCAAAAAACGTGGCACGGTTTCAGTCTCTGAGTCAGCGACACCCTTCTGGACCCACAGGTCATACGGCAGAGGTAAAGGTACCCTTTTACAATGGACCCCGTGGATCCAGTGCTTCTTTCCTTCCACTCGAACAGCTGATCTTGTGGAAAGAAGGCCGAGGTGCGGTCCGGTCCACCTGGGCTGGTCGTTCTTGGTTCGCTGGAAGTTCTTCACGAGAACCCAGGATCCAGGGTCGATGGGATGACCTGGAGTTTCAGAGACCGGAGGCAGGGTGTCGTGGACCTGTTGGTGAAAAACACGCAATTTAGCCGTCAAGTCGTACAGATAGTCAAGTAAAACAGGGTGTTCGATTTCACTGAACTTTGTGGGCCTTGGCACTCCCCATATGTTGGCCGGGCGGCCAAAAACTATCTCATATGGACTAAGTCCCACTCGCGAATGCACAGTCATTCTGGTAGATAGGAGTGCTAAAGGGAGAGCGTCAGGCCATTTAAGACCTGTGCTCGCTTGAATTTTGGCCAGTTTTAACTTAAGCGTGCCATTGTAGCATTCTACTAGTCCAGCTGATTGGGGGTGATTTGCAGCGTGGAACTTTTGCTGAATGCCTAGCCCTTCACATACTTTCTTCATCACACGACCTATGAATTCACTCCCATTGTCACTCCAGACCATTCTAGGCATTCCAAATCTGGGGAAGAATTCTTTCACAAGGGCTTTCGCTGTGGACAAGGCAGTATTGTCCTTTAGGGGATATGTTTCTACCCATCTTGAGAAGGCAAAAACAACAACGAGTACGTATTTTAAGTTGTTGCACCTCTCCATGTGGATGAAATCTAGCTGCAAAACCTCAAACGGATACGTAGGAGGTGCAAAATGACCAGCTGGAGTTGGGGTTCCCCTACCAGGATTGTGTTTCAGACACACCATGCAATTCTTGACCACATTCTCTGCACACTTAGGAATTCCTGCATTTTGCCATACTGGAGCCAACAACTTGCAAATCCCTTTCACGCTGATGTGAGCCATTCCATGAGCCATTGTAACCACTGCAAGCACGTACGCATCGGGTAGCAACCATCTCTGATGCTCTGACAATTCAACCCAACAACCATTTGCATCCATTCTACCCATACTTTCTCTCCACATGTTCAACTCTTTCTCTGTAGCCTCAGCTTGAATAGACTTCACACTCTCTATCGTGTCTTCACACATTCCAACATCACCAACCCATCTTGCAGGACCTGCAACATACATTCGGCTCATCACATTCCTTGCAGTTTCTTTCGCGATTTCGTCAGCAAATGCATTTCCACGACCAACATCATCAGTCACCTTCTTGTGAGCACTACATTTCACAATCGCCACTTGCAGAGGCAAGGTCAGTGATTCAAGAAGCTCATTCACCAACTGACCATGCTGAATCTTAGCTCCATGCGAAGTCAGGAACCCACGTTCTTTCCACAATCGTCCAAAATTGTGAGCCACACCAAACGCATACTGGCTGTCGGTATAGACAGTCACTTTCATTCCTTTTGACAACACACATGCTCTTGTAAGTGCAATTAACTCTGCTGCTTGAGCTGAATTATGTGGGATACGTGCAGCTTCAACAATTGTATGCAAAGTCGTGACAGCATATGCTGCAGTCGTGTCACCATTCGGGAGCTTGAAACATGAACCATCCACCCACAATGTACCATCACATTCAGCAAGAGGAGTGTCCTGGGGGTCTATTCTCCCTTTCGTTTCTTCTTCTGTTCTAAGAAAACAATCATGCTGTTCTGAATCATCTAATTCCTCTACAATTGGCAACAACGTAGCTGGGTTGAGAGTGTTGCATCTTTTTATGTGCACATGACTCGCTAACAAGGTTAATTCGTAACCTGACAATCGAGCACTAGTTAAGTGCTGTGTCTTGGTTCTGTTTAACAACGTGTCCACTGCATGTGGAACCATCACAACTAGCATGTTATTCATCACTAGACCAGCAGACTGTCGAATAGAAACAGCTGCTGCCGCTGTTGCTCTTAAATAACTTGGTAATGCTTTAGCTACCGGATCCAAAGTTGAAGAAAAATATGCACATAGACGCTGCTTGTCTCCACACAACTGTGTCAACACGGACAATGCACAACCTTCTTTCTCATGGACATACAATGTAAAGGGCTTACTGTAGTTGGGGGTATCCAACACAGGAGCCGAACATAATGCTGTGCGCAATTCAGAAAAACTTTTCTGACACCCTTCAGACCAAGGAACGGGATTGGGTGTATCTTTACACGTTAATGCCACCAAGGGTTTGGCTAATAACGAAAAATTTGGAATCCACTGTCTACAGTACGATGTAATGCCCAAGAAAGCACGCACTTCTCTCTGTGTTCTTGGCACATTCAATTTCGCTATTGCCTGAATTCTTTCTGGGGTCAGTTTCCCTCCCTCCTTCGATAAGAGATGACCTAGGTAGGTCACTTCTTGTCGACAATATTGCAATTTTGAGAGAGACACTTTGTGATGCAAATCACACAGATGACGCAACAATGACAACGTGGCTTTCTTACATATTTCCTCAGTATCTGCAGCAACAAGCAAATCATCAACGTACTGTACAAGAGTAGCACCTTCAGGTAAAACAATCGTATCAAGCTGTGTCTTTAAAGCTTGACTATATATTGATGAACTTTCACAGTAGCCCTGGGGAGCGCGTTTAAAGCGGAAGCTTCGTCCCCCTAAACTGAAGCCAAAAATATCCCTGCTCTCCTCAGCAATCGGGATGCTGAAGAAAGCATTCTTCAAGTCAATCACCGAAAACCACGTTGCAGAAGCTGGAATCATAGTCAATAGGGCAGTAATGTCAGGGACAACTGGAAATTGTGGTACAACTATTTTATTCACCTCTCTCAGATCAATCACAAATCTGTACACAGGTGGCTGAGAGGGATCAGTTCGTTTCAAAACAGGCAGAACAGGACTATTGCAAAGGTTGCCTCTTGTCTCTTCAATTACATCTTTTTCAATCAGATCGTAAACGATTGCTAACAACGCTTTTTCACCTTTACTAGAGATTTTATATTAGGGAATGCGTGGCATTTTAACATTGGCTTTCAATGTTACAACATATGGTGGTATTTCTAAAAGACCCACATCATTAGGACCAGTAGCCCAAAGAATATCAGGAAGAAACGACAATTCTGTTGGAAGTTTATCCCTTGACAAATACATTGAGGAAACCACTTTCTTACCCAGTGTAACTTGTACTCCCGAAGGAGAACAGTACAAAGTCGCATACAATCTTTTTAACAGATCCAATCCCAACAAGTTTTCACCACAACCTGTTGTCAGAATAAGGGGTGCTTCTAATTCACAAGGACCAACAGAAAGGGACATAGGACTAGAAATCGGGATCCTAACCGGGGCGCCAGAAAAACCTACAGAAACATTCATTTCGCCAGACAAAGGTGCGCCAGGGAGTTTGGAGTGCATAATGGAACTCTTTGTAGCACCAGTATCCAACAGAAAAGGCTCTGACACACCTGATGTAATCACCTCAACGTATGGTCCACTCTGATCTACTGGAACTGAAACAACTCCCTCTCTTTGTCTATGGCTGTCCTAGCAATCATTACCTTCCCAATGCTCATCTTCTGTATAGTAATCATCAGCATAGTACTGAGCTGTCCTACCAGATGCGTTATTCTGCTGATCAAACCTATTCATTGAGTTCTGAGGCGGAAGGGAACGAGCGTTCTGGGGGAAATTTCCACGTCCTCTACCTCTAGGTGCTTGTTGAACACCTCGACCTCTTGAGCCAGAAACACCATTTGCGCGCTGTAACAAGACAGGGCAACTATATTTAAAATGACCCTCTTCCTTGCAATATGAACACTGATTGGGACCTACAGGGACACGTGGCTGAGTATACTTGACTCTTTGCGAGTTCCTCTGATACTGTTGAGGCTGCTGATAATTATTCTGATAGTTACTCTGACCACCATTATTCTGGCCACCACCACCACGTGGCGGATACGCTTGCTGTAACAGAACCTTCGTTTTCAACTCTTTAGTTTTCTTTTCTGCTCCATCTTTCTCGTCTTTGTCTCTATTTTCATAATATTGTGCAGGAGCCAATATCTGTGCTGAAGAGGAAACTGCCCAAGAACTCTCTGAATCTTTCAACTTTATACACAACTCGGGAAGCAGATTGTGCACAAATTTATCGACGAACAATCGCTGACCACCTTCTGTGCTCATATCTTGACCACTGTGGTCGACAAACGTTTCTTCAAACCTGGTGAAGAAATCAGACACCGTTTCATCTTTCTTCTGCTTGCACGCAGACAACTTATCCCAATTTACACGCATCGCAGGCATTATAGTTTTCATATAATCAATGATCCTACCAGGGAGATCTGCTACTAAAGGCTCAGGCTTAGCACCACCAACCTGTCGGGCATCTGCAGCAGCAATATTAGCCCATGAATCACCTAATTCCTGATCATGATCTGCATGACGAATCTTTCCCCATAAAGGCTGTGGAACAACATTCCCAAATAACATATCGATATCGGCTAAATTCATAATGCATGAACCTGCAGTCTGTGACAATTCCTTGTAATACCCTGCAGGATTCTTACGGGGATCAGGCAATGTTTGTTTAAGGGCCAAAACTTCAGCTCGCTTCCAAGGAACATGTACCCACACACGCTGAAAGTGTGCTGGTATGGCTGGGGGGTTATTACCAGGACCAGCCGCTACCTCTTCCTTCCATTGTGGAGGAACTTCTCTCATGGGATATTGTCTTCCCTTCTTTTTATCAGAAAAATCAGACTCAAACAATGATTTGGAAACACCTTCAGTCCTAAGTGACAACAACGTCGCAACTGCTTTCCTAACATCTGAACCCACAATTGCGCCTTTTGAAAACTCAAACCGTACATGGCTCAACTCAGGAGGATTAGAGTCTAAATCATTTTCCTCTAAATCTTCACACAGAAAAGCACACATTTTCTCAAAAACGTATCTCTGCTTTGATGCTTCCCACTGATGGAAGACATCCATAATAGATTCTAGATCACATATTGTCGGGTCAGTCACCCATCTATGTGCCAAATGATTTAACGATTCTTTCTCCCTAGAATCAGGCTGTTGACTACGCAACTGTTTATGCTCAGAGACAGGAGCTGGGCTTGCCGCTCCAAAGAAAGGATATAGAATACTAGTAACAGTACTAGCCACTCTCTGACGAACAGAAGGAGAAGTCGATGAAAAGACAAGAGGGAAAGCAGAGTGAGACGAGGCAGATGCAGAGGCAGTGTCAGGAGAAGTACCAGGAGTGGTAGTCGATATAGTAGTCAAAGTTGTAGGGAGTATAGGAAGAGCAGATGTGAAAGCCGGTGGCCCTTGAGGAGGCTGCACCGGAGGAGCAGGAGCCAGCTGAAGAGTAGCTGGTGGGTGCTGTGGAGGAGCAGGAGGCAATGCAACCACGGGTTGCGCAACTAAAGGTTGTGGGGGTGCTGTAGCATTCTGCGCATAGGGGGGTGGCGAACTTAACAAATGCACCATTAACGGATCTTTTTCAAGCTCTTTTGCTGCATCTTGCTGAAGAGGCGGCAAAACTGGATAGCATTTATCTATTACCATTTTACGTTGCCTGTGCAACTGCTCACTCATCTGTTCTTCTTCATTGTCTTTATACTGCATAGCAGCTTCAATTATCGAAATATCCCTTTCTCTCTTATTTTTCTTCTCTAATTTAATTTCTTTCTGTTTGGCCTCCTTACGCCATAGGCGGAAAGAGTCAAACATCACCGGCCGGGCTTTCTTCTTAAAAAATTTAACTTCAAGATTATCTAAGATTTCCGTGTCAAAGCTACCGTATTGGGGCCATTTTAAAACACCATCGTTTCTGGTGTATTTGATCCACACTTCATTATATGTGATGGGGCCTACTCCATGTTTCACATACAATTCATAAGTTGGAGTTCCAATCGGAGGAACCGGACATGAGTCCTCCAATCGGGAATCCCTATTATTACAACCAAGACAAAACAAATTTCCAAGTCTGCTAAGACCAGGCATCTTCGCTCTCTAGTCTAGCTCCAAACTTCAAAGGATTATCGATTACGATATTTCTCGTGAATACACGAGTCCTTCGGCTTTGGCACTTGCAAGTTCCAAATAAAGATCCCAAAGGGATACCCAAAACTAAGAACCAACTAAGGACTGGGAGACGCTCCACTTATACTTAACTGAGATATCGATGACGTCACCAGAAGACTTGTCTTAGCGTTTCGCTCTACCAAACTTCAAGGGTCCAAATCAGGGCGATAGCCAGGGCAGCAGTCCTTTGTAGCCGTCGGGAAGCGGGGAACCTCGCAGCAAAGACTTTCGGACCACGTCGACATGCAGGGGTCGTTGAAGTGGTTGGCCTTCCTCCAGAATTTTCACACGAAGCTCCTCACGAACCTCTGGCTGGACCGGTACCACTGGTATCACCCCACGTTGGGCGCCAACTGAGGTACTGGGTTTTTCAGAACCGGTACCGAACCGGTAACCCAGTGGTGTCAGGGAACACACCCAAAGACCTCGAGTACTTTCCTGATTTAGACCACAGAAACTCAGAGTCTTCTAGGTGAAGTCAAGGA
Organism: Lissotriton helveticus; assembly: GCF_964261635.1. Classification (NCBI taxonomy): domain Eukaryota; kingdom Metazoa; phylum Chordata; class Amphibia; order Caudata; family Salamandridae; genus Lissotriton; species Lissotriton helveticus. The sequence continues at coordinate 1,300,820,223 of NC_136057.1, forward strand.
TCGATTTTATTGGCTGCAACCAAGTAACAGGCGTCCTAGAAGTACAACAACACGGGATGTATATTCTCAGGAGACTGCTCAATCTTACAAAGTCAGGCTTCTCTTTTTATACAAAATATTAAGCTTCAGGCAAACATTCTTGGATTTACAGTATACCATTCACATAGTTTCACTACAAAGGAAAAGCAGAGTCAGGATGACAAGCTCCCATTTCAGTTTGTCCATCCCACAACAAATTACCCGGCAAGGCCCAGCATTTCCATCAGATACCGGTGGACCCCCAATAAAAACGGGCACCTCCTCCTCATAAAGCAAGTGAGAGAGAAAAGAGCAGGGACAGGTGTGAGCAAGATTAGGCAGGGTGTGTGTGCGATGAAAAGGGTTTTTGGCATGTTGTGCCTTGATGCTATCTGGTTCGGCCACTGGGAGAGGAACTGACCAAACCGGTTTGGCCTGGGGCAATGGTTCCAACTTGCCCAGGTCACAGGAAAGTCAATTAAGGTGTACGTGTCCTCTGGAATCGAATTTGGCTTAATCATCTGCCTATGTGAGGGCAACTCACAAAATGGCTGTCGTACACAAAATGGAAGCCAAGGGTTCAGGACGCAAATGACGATTTCTAAGTGAAAATGTCACTCGAATATGACGAAAATGCTTGTACATAGTGTACTAGCCATTCTCGGTCTTTTGATATAAAAGTCGTCATGCTATGATGAAGTTTAATTCTCGAGTCCAGAATTTTCAGAACTACACGATAATCAAAATGCAAAATCTCCTGGCACTTCCTCAACAATTTTGTTGTGCCTATATCAACTAAGGCTCATGTCCCTTGGATCTTTCAACAAGATTTTATTATTTGGCTACTGTGCCAAAGGCAAGATTAGTTCAAGCGATCAACAATCTCTCTACTCAGGTGCTCAAGATGGTTGTAGAAGTCTCTCGTCATCCGCCATTATTAAACTTTGCGTTTCTTCATCTGACGGGACCTCGACTGCGATTCTGCCCAAATCAGCACCCTCCTACAAGCCGCGAAAAGATCACTGTGGTAGAGCTCCAAGCGTCGGCGTTGTGGGGGATTTGGGGCCCGAGCTCAGGTGGCAGCTCGAATGGCCCCAACCAGGATGAGACCCGGGGTCACCACTCCAGAACTGTAAGGCGTCTTCAATGTAGAGGAGTGAAGGCAACACCGGGCAGCCAACGCATTTCATTCTTGGAAAAAGAACTTCGTCAGGGCGATTCCTCTAGTGGCGATGTTTAATAATAAGCAAACACTTGTTGCAAGATAATCAAAATGCAAAATCTCCTGGCACTTCCTCAACAATTTTGTTGTGCCTATATCAACCAAGGCGCGTGTTGTCCCTTGGATCTTTCAACAAGATCCTGTTATTTGGCTACTGTGCCAACGGCAAGATTAGTTCAAGCGTGTGGTAATATTTAGAATTGCATGATGTAACTGTGATGCGGTGGAATTGCATCACAGTTAATGTTCCAATGTTAACCATTCGCCATCACTCCTCAGGTTCGAAGTCGTCAGGTACGCACAAGAAGTCGAAGAGACGTCATCGCTCTTCCGACTCCCCCCCGACGCTCGCGCGACGAGGCCCGGGGTTCGGGTGACACCGCCCACGCGGCTCCGTCGGAGTCGCAGGCGTCGCGACCTGCCCCATACCCTCCGGTCCCTGGGCAGCATGCGACGCCGGAGGAGATTGAGCGTTTCCTCATGGCCATGAGGTCCCTCACTCCTCTGGCGGGCTCCGCGGCGCCTCCAGGCCCAGCGGACCCGTCTGGGGGCCCTAGCGGGTCGGGTGCTTCGACGCCGGCGGGTGCTTCGGCCCCGACGCCGCCGGCGCCTTCGGGTCCGGCGCGCAGGGCCCCGCTGGATCCATTTCTGGATCCGGGTCGTCGCCGGTTGACCTGACAACCTCACCGGCGCCGGTCCCTCAGGTGTCGCCCCCGGCGCCGTCTTCGGGCGGAGCCGTCCCCGATGCCCCCCTCGATCCGGTTCCGGCGCCGGAGCGGCGCCGCTGGGCGCCGCTCTCGACGCCGCTTCTGGAGTTTTACTTCAATGAACCGGCCCCATCATTTGACAACCCTGATTATCAGGAGATGGGTGATGAGGAGTGTTGGGAGGGGTCTGAGGACCCTCTGACACGGGAGTGTCAGTCCCAGGAGGACTGGACAGGTGGACTTGGGATGCCAGTGGTCTGGACACCTCACCAGACACTGGTTTTGTCTCACCTCCTACCGTGGCTACGGAGGAGGGGGCAACCTTCAGTGCGGTGTTGACGCGGGCGGCCAAGGCCTTGGGCCTTGAGCTCCCCGTCGCGGCCGTGAGGACTAACCTCCTCACTGAGGGCCTTAAACCGCAGTCAAGCTCGGCTGAGCCTCTGCTGCCGTTTAATGAGGCCTTGACTGACGTTCTTTTGGGCACTTGGTCCAGGCCCGCTACAGGTCCGCCTGTAGATAGGAACGTGGCCAGACGCCACCGCCCGGCCCCGGGCGACCCTTGTTTCCTGTCCACCCACCCCACCCCGAGAGCCTGGTCATCTAAGCTTCAAATTCCCAGACCGCATTCCCGACGGCTCCCCCTGATCGGGAATCCAAGAGGTATGAGCAATACGGCAAGAAGGTATTCTCCTCCCTGAGTCTGGGACTGCGGTCTTCCAAAACCGCATGCCTCTTGGGCCGCTACACCCACTCCCTGTGGGACACGGTCGTGGACGTGCTGCCAGAATGCCCGATGGAGGTATGGGCTAAACTCGACCAGGCCCTTGTGGAAGGCCTGGATGCGGCACGGTATTCCATCCGGTGTGGGCTGGATACCACCGACTCACTGGGCAGGGCGATGGCAACGACGGTGGCGATTCGTCGCCACGCCTGGTTGAGGTCCGCCAACTTCTCGGCCGATGTCCAGAATACCCTCATGAACATACTGTTTGATGGCCGTCGCCTTTTTGGCGACAAGGCAGACCCTGCGCTTGAGCGCTTTAAGGACTCCAGGGCTACGGCCAGGTCCTTGGGCCTCTCGGCCCCGCGCCAGCAAACGGGTGCCTTTCCCTCCTTTCGTGGCCAAGGAAGGGGCACCCCCACACGTGCTGCCAGCCTCGCACCGCAGACTAACATCCACGCGGTATTGGCCGTGGAAACCGCCGTGGCGGCGGTCGGGGACAACGGCGAGGCCAGTCCACACCTTCCCCCGCAGCATCCGCCTCGAAACCCTCCTAGTCCGTGCTTTCAGGCCCATGTGACGCCAGTGGGGGGCAGGGTTCGCCATCACCTCCTCCACTGGCGCACTGTCACATCGGACAGGTGGGTGCTGCAAATCGTCCGAAGGGGCTACTCCCTCTCCTTCGAGGCGACCCCTACAGCCATGCCACCACAATACCACCGCGTATCGGGGGATCATTTGCGACTTCTGCAGGAGGAAGTTACGGACCTCTTGGCCAAGGGGGCCATCAAGCGCGTTCCTGGGCAAGAAGTGGGGTGTGGTTACTACTCCCACTACTTTCTGGTACCCAAGAAGGGCAAAGGGGGCCTACACCCTATCTTGGATCTACGGAACGTCAACGGCTTCCTCCGGAAGGAGAAGTTCAAAATGCTGACACTGGCTCAGGTTTTAGCTGCCCTGGACCCAGGAGACTGGATGGTAGAGTTGGACTTACAAGACGCTTATTTCCACATCCCCGTCCTGCCGGCCCACCGGCGCTACCTGCGGTTCACGGTTGGCCACGAGCACTTTCAGTTTACCGTGCTCCCCTTCCGCCTTACCAGCTCCCCACTGGTGTTCACGAAGGTGATGGCGGTGGTCGCAGCGCATCTGCGCAGGTTAGGGGTTTCAGTCTTCCCCTACCTCGACGACTGGTTGTTGAAGGCGGGCTCGCCCCAGACAGTCATCAGCCACCTCCAGACGACGGCAGACCTCCTGCACCAGCTGGGGTTTTCCATCAATGTGCCGAAGTCACACCTGTGCCCCTCTCAGAAGCTCCTCTTTATCGGAGCGGTTCTCGACTCGGCGCAGTTTCGGGTTTATCCTCCCGAACAGCGGGTTCGGGATATTCAGGCTCTGATTCACTCTTTCAGCCTTTATCCCGGGTCTCGGTCAGGTTGACGCTGCGGGTTCTGAGGCTGATGGCCTCTTGCATCCTTCTGGTGCATCACGCCCGGTGGCGGATGCGGGCTCTGCAATGGGACCTGAAGTTTCAGTGGGCCCAGCAACAGGGCAACCATGTCCTGATCTCGGAGGGCACTGCAGTGGTGGCTCACGGACCGCGATTGGGTCAGCGGCAGATCCCTCTCCCTTCCCCAACCGGGGCACGTGGTGGTGACGGACGCGTCCCTCCAGGGCTGGGGAGGCCACATGGGAGAGGCGGAGATCAGAGGCCTCTGGTCTCCGGCGGAGTCCCGGCTCCATATAAACCTTTTGGAGCTGTGGGCGATTCGTCTAGCACTGAAGGCATTCCTCCCCTCTGTCCGGGGGAGTGTAGTGCAGGTGTTCACGGACAACACCACCGCCATGTGGTACTGCAACAAGCGGGGTGGGGTCGTGGACCCTCTGCCAAGAGGCTCTGCGCCTTTGGCAGTGGCTGGGACATCAGGGCGTGACCCTGGTGGTTCAACACCTGGCAGGTTCTTTGAATGCCAGGGCGGACGAACTCAGCCGCCGGTGCATGATGGATCACGAATGGCATCTGAACTCGGACGTGCAGCATGGTCTCTTTCTGCAGTGGGGAGAGCCTTGGTTAGATCTATTCGCCACAGAAGAGAACGCGCAATGTCATCAGTTCTGCGCGTTGGAGTTTCCAAGGCGGCACTCGCTCAGAGACGCCTTTCGTCACGAGTGGAGTTGCGGTCTGTTATACGCCTTTCCGCCTATTCCACTTCTGCCCAGAGTGCTGAAGAAGATCAAGTGCGACCGGGCCCAAGTCATCCTTGTGGCTCCGGACTGGGCACGAAGGTACTGGTATCCCGAGCTACTCAGTATGTCAGTCGATCCCCCGGTTCGTCTGCCTCTTCAGGAGGACCTTCTGTCGCAGCAGCAGGGGACGGTCCTCCACCGAACCTGTCCAGTCTCCACCTCCATGCTTGGAGATTGAGCGGCGACAGTTGAGGCCATTTGACTTGCCGCCTGAAGTCTGTACTGTTATTCTGGCAGCCAGGCGTCCCTCCACAAAGTCGGTATACGCCTGCAGGTGGAACAAATTTGTGGCATGGTGCACAGCAAAGGCTGTGGATCCTCTCTCTGCCCCTCTTTCTGAGGTTCTTCTTTTCCTTCTTTCTCTTGCCCAGCAGGGCTCTTCTCTGGGCACTATCAAGGGCTACCTTTCTGCCCTTTCAGCCTTTCTAAGGCTGCCTGATCAACCTTCTTTGTTCAAGTCCCCTATTGTATCTCGTTTTCTGAAGGGCATCACACACATGTTCCCTCCTGTTCCGTTTGTGATGCCTCAGTGGGACTTGAACCTTGTCCTTACCTTTCTGATGTGCGCTCCCTTTGAGCCACTTCACAACTGTCCTCTCCGCCTTCTTACTCTGAAGACTGCTTTCCTGGTTGCCATCACCTCTGCCAGGAGAGTGAGTGAGCTCCAGGCTCTTTCGTCCAAACCCCCTTTCCTTTCTGTCCATCCGGACATGGTTGTGTTGCAGACTAGACCCTCTTTCCTGCCCAAGGTTGTCACGGCCTTCCATATCAGACAGTCTATCACCTTGCCCACCTTCTTTCCGCCACCGCGTCCCTCAAAAGAGGAAGAGCGGCTCTGCCGTCTGGACCCAAAACGTGGGATTTCGTTCTATCTAGATCGCACACGCCAGTTCCGGGTGGATGACCAACTCTTTGTTGGTTACGTGGGCGCTAAGAAGGGACGGGCGGTGCACAAGAGGACCATCTCTCGGTGGGTCGTCTTGTGTATCAAGGCTTGTTACTCCTTGGCGAAAAAGGAGCCTCCTGTTGGGCTGAGGGCCCATTCCACTTGGGCCACGGCGGCTACTACTGCCCTGGGCCGGGGAGTCCCCTTGCAGGACATCTGTCAGGCAGCTATGTGGGCCTCGCTGCACACGTTCGCAAGACACTACTGCCTGGACAGCCAAGTCCGGAGGATGGCTTCTTTGGCCGTTCCCTCCTCCAGGACTTTCTGGTGTGATTATTGGTTCGCAGACCCACCAACGGGGTTGGTATTGCTGGGGTATCTATTCTAAGGTAAGGAATCTAATACTAAACTGTTTCTTTCAGATGAACAAGTTACTTACCTTCGGTAACGATATATCTGTAAGAAACAGTAGTTAGTATTAGATTCCTTACCGCCCCACCCATCCTCCCCGTTCTGCGAACTGATATCTTGGGTTAAGGTCATCCCCTTTCAGGGCCCTAGTTTCAATGGCACCAGTGTTGGTTTTTAACATGGCTCTGCGTTTCTGGCGCGGAAAAGCTGTGTCTAAGAACGGACGTCAGTGCGCGGAGGCGGCGTCTAAGTACTCCGACGATGTCATCACGGCGCCCACGACGCCGACAACGGACGCGGAGCCGTAGACGACGCCTACCGACGCGCAAGGGTACTGCTACGCAAAATTTCCGGATCCAGTCTGACGCCTGGGGATATTCTAAGGTAGGATTCTAATACGAACTACTGTTTCTTACAGATATATCGTTACCGAAGGTAAGTAACTTGTTCTTTACCGCAAGAAGCTTTATTTTCTAAATAAACAAATCTGCCTGCCATTCGAGTTGGAGGTGAAATACATTAGCGCTCAAGGGAAACTGCTTTTTTCTTAAAGTAATTAACTTTCTGTGTGCAGAATCGATCATTTTAAAAAGAAATAAATAAACATTGAGTACTTTTAATTTAGTTCTATTTCAAATGAAGTCCCCGATCTATTTGACTGTGATTGAAAGAAACTGTGATTGAAAGAAAGGAAGGAGTACATCAAGCTGCCTGCTCATTGAAATAAACAACAGACTCAAATATATCTACCAAGAAAATCACATTTCTTGTTTTATTTAATTATTTTAGGTTGTTGTTTCAGTCTATTATGTTATTTAATTATTTTAATTAATTATTTTAGATTGTTATTTCAATCTATTGTGTTAAATAATTGTATTGGATTGTTGTTTTGGTTTGTTGTTTTAAATTTAAATTGCAGCTATGTCTTATGAATCTATGTCTGTGCCTCCAAATTTTTTACCTGTTCCTGGAGAGCCCTCTATTCCCTGGAAACGTTTGAAAAATATATTTTTCACATATTTATTGGCCATTGGAGGGGACAAATATGGTCCTGGAAGGAGACAAGCCATACTTCTACAACATCTTGGAGTAGAAGGAAGAAGAATTTATGATGACTTACCTGAAATATCATTGGGTATGGGGGATGGTCAAGCAGTAAATATTTATGAGATGTCATTACAGATGTTAGAAAGGCATTTTACTCCGAAAGTGAATATTGTTTTTGAGACACAATTTTTTTTGCAGAGTGCAAAAGATTGATGAAAGTATTATGTCATATGTGGCAACTTTAAGAGGTTTAGCTGTTACATGCGAATTTCAAGGTTTATGTGATTCCTTGATAAGGGATCAAATTGTAAGGTGTACAAATAACAAAAGGGTAAAGGAAAAGCTATTGTCAAAAGACCCTACATTGGAACAAGCTATTCAGATTGCTAGAAGTATGGAAAATACTGCCTTGTGGATCAAGGAAATTGATAAAGGAAAAGGAGTGTCTGAAAATTCGATGGTAGTTGTGAGTAAAGAAACTCCTGTGGAAGTCAAGGAAGTTAAAAAAGAGGTATTTAAAAAAGCAGTAAATAAAAGTAATGAGAGTGCATCACCTAAAACTGGAGAAAGGAGACCCATTATTTGCTATAGGTGTGGGTGTCCAGGACACGTCAGTTCAAGCTTCGCATGTGGTGCAAGAAATGCAACATGTAGAGTATGCGGAAAAAGAGGTCATCTGGCAAAGGCATGTAGATCAAAGGGATACACTCAAAATACTAGTGTCAAAGAAATAGAAAACGGGGAAGAACAAGGTGAAGAATTGTTCCTATCTATAGAAGGGGTGGAATTAAATAAATCACAAGTTGTAGAAACTGTGGAAAAATGTGATTTTGATGTGTTAAATATATATGGTAGTTGTATGAATTTATAAAAGGAGAGTACTGAGAAATTAGAAAAACCACATTGTGAGATCACATTGGGAAAAGAACAGTAAGACTTTTAGCTGATTCTGGTAGTCTTTTTACTCTTGTTTCAAAGGAAACTTTTCAAGAAAAAATGCATGGAGAAATGAAGAATCTTCTACAAGCGGATGTAGGAGCTGTAGGATATATTGATTCAAAAATTAATATTCTAGGAATGCAATGGATGTATATCATTTTCAAAAACAATGGGGTTTATGGAAGAGTTTATATCACCCAGGAAGGATCTGATTTGCTTGGATGGCGAAATCAGAAAGATTTGAACATTATACTCAATCCAAATGCTGTAGAACCAGTTATTGTTATTGAACAAAATGTGTAAAATTGGTCTTCAAAAGTGGAGCTGAGCAGTGAGTGGGGAAAGGTGTTAATGGAAAAGTATTCACATGTCTTTTCTGATAATTTGGGTATGTTGAAAGGGTTTGCTCATCGTATCATTTTAAAAAAAAATGCTAAACCTATTGTACATAAGGTTAGGACAAAACCGCATATGATGAGAGAACCACTTGGTAAAGCATTAGATAAATAGTTGGAAGCTAAAGTTATAGAACCAATAGAATCATCTGAATGGTTATCCCCAATAGTCGTTGCACCGAAGGAAGGTAACAAAATTCGTTTATGTATTGATTTGAGAGATTTAAATCGAAATATCTGGGTGGATAGACAACCTTTATCGAATATTGGAGAAATGCTAAGCATAATGGGTGGAGGTTGTGTTTTCAGTGTCCTAGACATGTCCTCAGCCCACCATCAGTTGAACTTACATCCCGAGTCACGTCCTTTAACATCATTTGTAACACCCTTGGGGGCGTTTCGGTATTGCAGGATGCCGTTTGGTTTGGCATCAGCCTCGACTTTGTTCCAACGTATTATGGACAATATATTCAAGGGGATGGAGAGAGTATTATGTTTTCAGGATGATATAATGATTGTGGGGAGATCATTCGATGAACATGATGAGTTGATGGAAGAAGTTTTGCAAAGAATTTCTAAATGTGGGATGACAATTAAAAGGAAGAAGTGTCAAATAAGATTGACTCAAGTCAATTATTTAGGTCATCAAATTTCAGCAGAGGGCATAAGACCAAATAGCAGTATTGTGAGAGCTGTGAAAGATGCTCTTTGTCCTACTAATAAGGAGCAATTAAAGTCCTTTTTAGGTCTTGCTGAATATTATTCGAAATTTGTTCCGAAATTTGCTGATTTAGTGGAACCTATGAGACTTCTCTTGAAGAAAGGGGCTGTGTTTGAGTGGAGTTCTGAATGTGAGGATGCGTTTGATAAGGTAAAAGTTAATCTCTCTAGTGCTCCATCGTTGGGACATTTTGACTCTAAGAGGAAATCCATATTGGTCACGGATGCTAGTAATGTCGGTTTAGGGGCAGTTTTGTTCCAACTGTCAGATAATGATGAAACAATCATTGGGTTTGCTTCACGCAGATTACAGGGAGCAGAGAAGTCATACTCAACTATAGAGAAAGAAGCCCTGGCATGCTGTTGGGGAATGGCACATTTTAGGTACTATTTGTTGGGCCTACCTTTTGTAGTAAAGACGGATCATAAACCTTTAGTCCATATTTTTAAAGGTGGACGGAGTTTAGATGGAACTGTAACTCCCCGTATATCGAGGTGGTTACTATCTGTTTTGGATTACAATTTTGTGGTTGAGTATGTGCGTGGCAATAAGAATGTTATTGCCGACTGCCTTTCTAGGATGCCAGTGGAAGATGACTCTAATGTGGAGATTTCGGAAGATTTTGTTGTAAGTGTGGACTGTGAATTTGCTATTAGTCAAGATGAATGGAAGGAAGCAATGGAGAAGGATGAAGAATATAAGAAGTTGAGAGAACTGATTATGAATTGTTGGGATGGATTTAGCGAAAGGGGTGTACACAAACAATACTTGTCAGTGAAGGATGAGCTTAGTTTACAAGGAGATAAGATTTTGAGAAGAAATAGGATAGTTCCTCCGGTTTTGTTGAGAACAAGGTTGTTGAGAATCGTACATGAGGGGCATTTAGGTAGAAGTTTAACTAAACGGAGATTAAGAGAATCTTTTTGGTGGCCTGAAATGGACAGGAATGTGGAAGATCTTGTGCGGGATTGTCATGCGTGTAGCAATAGTGATAAGGTAAAAACTACGCGAGAACCTCCTTTGAGATGTGTGGAATTACCTATGAAACCTTGGGAGAAATTAGCTCTGGATGTGCTGGGTCCAATTGACAAATTGGGAAGCAGTAATCGGCTTTTGGTTGTTTTGGTTGATTATCATAGCAAATGGTTTATTTGTAAATCTATGGGACAAGTCACTACTGCTAATGTGATAGCATTTCTAAAAGTAGGTTTTTTTTTGGAAGAAGGTGTACCGAGAACACTTGTAACAGATAATGGAGTTCAATTGGTTTCTTCTGAAATGACTAGTTTTCTTTGTGGTCTTGGAATCAGTCATGAAAGAGTAGCTTTGTTTCGTTCATAAGCAAATGGTTTCATGGAAAGAGTGAACCGCATTGTGATGGATTGTATTCAATTTTCACTAGCTAATGGATTGTCATGGAAGGATGAATTACGTAGAATGATGTGGGGTCATAGGATTATGCCTCATTCAGTGACTGGAGTCTCTCCTTTTGTTGCTTTGAAGGGCAGAGAACCTAAGAGAGAGTACTAAGGATTCCCCGATGTGGTTGCAGGAGAAGAATCACGTTTGGGTTGATAGAGAAAAGATGAGATCAAGGGTTGTAGATTGTCAGTGGCGCAATAAGATAGATTTTAACAGCAGAAAAAATGCTAAGGAGTTAGTGTTTGAGGAAGGTGATTAGGTAGTAATAAGAAGATTTGGATTTGTGAAGAAAGGAGAGAGCAAGTTTTCTCAGCCGCATAAAGTGATTTCTGTCAGAGGTTCTGTGGCTGAACTGGATGATGGCAAGAAGTGGAGTTTTGGAAATTTGTGCAAAGTTTCTCATTTATAAAGGTGATGTTTTTATTAATCCTGGTGTTTTCTTCAAAGAAATTCTCAAAAATGTTTACCTGCAATACATGTATTTCTTAGGTTGAATGTTTTCTCAAATATAATTTTTCTTTTAGATTCCATAGGGGGAAGATATGTGGTAATATTTAGAATTGTATGATGTAACTGTGATGCAGTGGAATTGCATCACGGTTAATGTTCCAATGTTAACCAGTATTGAATTGTACAGCTGAAGGTTGCTGCATGAAATCTGTACTCCATTAAAGATACTTCAAGAACTTATATGCAGCTTTCTGTATGGATTACTACAAAGCGATCAACAATCTCTCTACTCAGGTGCTCAAGATGGTTGTAGAAGTCTCTCGTCATCTGCCGTTATTAAACTTTGCATTTCTTCATCTGACGGGACCTCGGCGGTGATTCTGCCCATGTCAGCGCCCTCCAACAAGCTGCGAAAAGATCACTGTGGTAGCGCTCCAAACTTCGGTGTCGTGAGGGATTTGGGCCCCCGAGCTCAGGTGGCAGCTCCAATGGCCCCAACCAGGAGGGGACCCGGGGTCACCACTCCAGAACCGTAAGGCGTCTTCGATGTAGAGGAGTGAAGGCAAGATGATGCACGCATACCTCGGGGAAAGGAAACAGTCCCGCAGGGGAGAAGTGGGTCAGATGGCGAAGGGACAGAGGTTCAATCCGCCAGGTGGAGTTGCCGATTTTCCGAGTCTGAGGGCTCAATGCTGCCAAAGGGTGGGTAGGCAAGGGATCTCGGAGCCCGGGCAGTTGTACAAGCAGGTAGGCCACTACCAGTACATAGATCCGTAAACAAGAGGCGTTCGATGTAGGTAGGTTGGGTGGTGGAAGTCGGGTAAACAGGGGAAATCTACCGATTTGAAGATCCCCAACCCGGAGTACCCAAGTCGAGCTCCTACCCGGTGGCCATCTTGATCTCTCACCTGTGATAGGTTGATTTGAGGAGTGGTGAGGGTTTTTTTTGTGAACTTTTCACCCTGTATCACTGATTGCACCAACAGAGTCTCCCCCTGTCAAGCCCACCACACTCAAGAGAACCTCCAAAAATGGCCATTTGGTACACCACAGAACTGAGAACCATTACATGCAACTCAAAGCAACTTGAAATGAAATGGCTCACCAGCAAGGAGCACACAGACACCTTCAAGCCCTCCCTCAACCAATACCACCATCTCCTGAAAAAGGCAAAAAGGAGCCCCCTTGCCAACTGCATTGGGGCAGTTATAACCACAGCAAAGAACTCTTCAACATTATCAGAGTTTTCCTACCCTTCAGCCACCGAAAACATCATCACCCCTTCCCAGGAACTCTGCGACACCCTGACTGATGTCTTTCACAACAAGATCTCCACCATCTACAAAAACTTCACACCCCAACCCACCACCGCAGGCATCCTCAGCCTCCTTGCTCCCACAGATGCAAATCCTGAACACCTGCTCACTACCTGGGACCAGCTCACCACACAAGGCATTACAGCCATCATGAACTCCTGTCACTCAGGAGCACCTACAGACCTCTGTGCCCGCCACATCTTGAGGCTTGGGAACAAGATGATACGCAACAAGCTCACCGCCATCTTCAACCCATCCATCACCGCTGCCACCTTCCCCAAAGAATGGAAACCTGCTGAAGCCTAACCCCTTCTCAAGAAACCATCTTTCGGCCTCCCCAAACTCAAGAACTACTATCCCATCTCCTTGCTCCCCTTTCCCGCCATAGTCCTCGAAAAAGCCATCAACTGTCAACTCAAAGAACGCTAGAGACCAACAATCTTCTGGACATCTCCCAATCTGGCTTCCGCATCAACGACAGCACCAAAAACACCATGACCACTGCCACTGACAACATCAGAACCCTCTTTGACTGGGGAGAAATGGCGGCCCTGATCCTCCTCGCCCTCTTAGCAGCCTTTGACACCCTATCCCACCACACACTTATAAAGAGGCTTCACCACATTGGAATCCAAGTAGACGCACTCAAATGAATCGCCTCCTTCCTCACTGGAAAAACCCAGAGAACCTGTCTACCTCCTTTCACCTCAGAACCTCATCTGTGGCACCCCTCAAGGCTCACCCCTCAGCCCTACTCTGTTCAACACCTACATGACCCCCTTGACCAACATCATCAGAACCCATTGACTAAACATATCCTACACCAACAACACCCAGTTCATCCTCTCGCTAGCAGAAGACCTCTCCACCACGATGGTCAACTTTCGCAGGTGCACGACGAGTGTCCCCGACTGGATGAAAGACAACTGCCTAAAACTTAACACAGGCCTGATCTTCGGGAACATCACCTCCCCATGGAACGATTCCTGGTGGCGTTCCGAACTAGGAAGCTCACCCACACGGACAGACCATGCCTGTAACCTTGGCATCGTCCTGGACAGCAAGCTCACCATGAAAGACAGGTAATCGCAGTCTCCGTCGCCTGCATCCTTACCTTTCGCGTGCTCCAGTAGATCTTCAAATGGCTCCCTGGCAACACCGGACAAACCATCACTCAAGCCCTAGTCACCAGCCGGCTGGACTACAGCAGCACACTCTACGAAGAGACAGCAGACCATATAGAACTCGGCGGCCAGACTCATCCTCAACCTCCCAAAGTGGACCCACATCAGCCCCCACCTCAGCAAGCTTCACTGACTCCCCATTCAGAAAAGATGTTGATTCAAGATGCTGATTCACACCTACAAAGCCCTACACAACCAAGGACCAGGAATGCATCAACCACCGCCTGCACATGCACCAACCTTCCAGACACCTGCGCTCCTCCTCCCTATCCCTCACTCACCCCCCCCCCGCATTCCGCCAAAGCGACAGTGGAGGATGCTCTTTCTCCTACCTAACTGTGAAGACCTAGAACGACCTACTCCTTCGCCTCCAGACCTCATCCTCGCTGCTTCAATTCACGGAAGGTCTCAAGGCCTGGCTGTTCATCTGAACCCTCTTTTGCAGAAGAGTTATCAATGCCTGGAAGCCCTCATGGGTGATTAGCCACACATTATAAGTCCTGTTTGATTGAGGGAGGAATAGGTAGAGTTTAAGGATAATGAGGGACTTTTAGGGTTCACAGATGAGTTGAGTTTAAGGGTGGTGAAGAGTGGGGGGTTCATGGATGGGAGGAGTGTAGAGGTGTTGGGCGGTTTTTAGGGTTCAATGATGGGTGGAGTTTAGGGATGGTGAGAGTTTTTACAGTTCAGTGATCAGTAAAGCATAGGGGTGGTGAAAGTTGTTTAAGATTGAGAAATGGATGCTGTTTAGAATGGTGTGGGACTTTATAGGTCAGTGATAGATGGAGTTTTGGGGGCAGAAAGAATTTTAGGGTCAAGAATGGGTGGAGTTTAGATGTAGAATTTGTATTTTTTAGGGTTTAGTGATGGATTGTGTTTTCAGGTATGGGTGGAGTTTAGAGGGTTTTAGGGGATCAGTAATGGTTAGGGTTTAGGCATGAAAAGGGGATTTTAGAGTTCACGAATTGGTGAAGTTTAGGGGTAGTGAGGGGTTTTAGGGCTCAGGGATGGATGGAGTTTAGGTTTAGAATGGGCTGCTTGGGTTCAGGGATGAGTGGAGTTTACGATCAGGGATTGCTGGAGTTCAGGTGTAGTAAGGGGTTTATAGATTTCAGGGATGGGTGTTGTTTAGGAGTAGCAAGAGCAGCTTTTAGCGTTCAGGGATACGTGGAGTTTGGTGGTCAGGGATGGGTCGAGTTTAGGCATTGTGAGGGTTTTTTAGGGGACAGGGAATGATGGTGTTTACGGCTCAGGTGGGAGTTGCATCAGCAGACCACATATGCTGCTTTCAACTGAAGAAAAACCGCTTTCCAGGCCTAACTGGTGCACAAATGTAACAGAGCAATACAATGCTGTTCAGTACTGGGTATGAAGTAATCATTGAGGCTAATCAGAGACTCCCGACCGGATTGAGACTGGTCTCTTTCGGTAACTGAAGATATTGGTGTAACCACTTTCTACCCCAATTCTAACCAGTTTCTACATCGCCCTTTAAAATAGCCTCAGCATTGAGACTGGTGTCTGCAAAAATTAACCAAGTATTGAATGCTTCTGCATACCAACTTTAATCTAGTGCTCTGAAGAAAACGGATGTCTTTATGGTAAAACATTCTTAAATAAATGAATAAATAAATCAATACAAGTGTTTAATAACATAGTCTTATAGAATTATTGGAGTGCTGTTTGCCTCATTAAGCTTGTATGTTCTGTGTGTGACGGAAGCATTTATTGTGGGTGCTAGTGTTGTGGTCCTCTATAGGTACATTTTGGTTTCTATAAGTTCTGCATGTAATGTCAACAGTAGAAGTTAAAATGACAATGGATTATTCTTAACTTGGTGTTTTCTCTTATGTTTCTCTCTTCTCCGCTCGTCATCGAGTTTAGATCCGTTTGATGAAAGGACAGAAACCTACCATGGCGTTTGATGGCATTCACATCGTAAACCACATGGCAGAGGATGATGATGAGGACTCACTCCACTCGTCTGATGAGGAGCTTCTTGGTAACCCCATGGTGGTTGGTGCACTGCAGGATGCCCTATACCCATTGTCCCCCGGAAACGCTCGCTTCCTCCGTGCCCTTGAGAGCTCTGGCAAGGACAGCGATGGTAGTACAGACAGCGAGGAGCAGGAGGACCCACATTTTCCTACGGTTACCAATGCAGAGACTAAAGCTGACATCCTATGTTCACAGGTTTTCACTGACTAGATTTGTTGGGCCTTCATGAACGTCTTCGGTGGGCATCTGAGGCTACTGACAATGTAAAAAAAATGGCAGGCCTCAGCCAGTGGGTGCTCTTCCTAGTGATAATTGCAGAACATTTCAAGCAAAGTCAGTGGATGAGTTAACCACAGGCTACTACATAATTATTTTGGTAAGAATATCTTTGGCTGGACAGACCAGCCCATGGATTGGCTTCTTGCAGTCTTGCACGTAGCATTGAGGCACCAGCGCCTGTGTTCAATGAGAAGTGTTACCTTATTTATGGGTCATTTGGTTTCCCAGGCGGACACCATATTTTAATCAACAGGCAGGTCCAACAGCTTGCAAGGTTTTGTATTTATTTGTTATTTTGCCCTTCCTCGGCTGCAGTACCCCAGGATGTGCACTATTTTCTTTTTGTTAAAAAAACTTTAAGAAACTACTTGGATTATTTGTTGTGTGAAGGGCTTGTGTCATATTTCATCATCGCAAGCGTCCCTGTCACTATTCGTCCTCCTGATGTTCTGCACGGGGTCTTTATCTTGAGATTAGGCGGCACTTACCAAAAGGATGTGGGAGAACCATTGCATACCACTTAGCATTCAAGAACTGTCGGCTGAAACTTAGAATAAACAAGAAAGGTGTTTATATATTTCTTATCAATTTACACTTGGGTAGATATCTCTGACCCTCTGTTCAGCAGAAACTTAAAACATTTTGACCAGTTGGCCTGTAACACTTTCCCCTTCTCTAAAGATAACTACACTGTTCTTGCGCTTCCTCCTTCCCAAAAAGCTGGGTATGAGTGCACCACAGACAGAACTAGAAAGCTTCACTAAAAGGTTATGTCCCTTAAACTTTTCATACTGCCCATCTCTTTGCATAGGCTGGTCTCTAACTGTAATTCATAGACAGAATAGTTTTTTTGATCTTCAAGATTTCCCCTGACTCTCCACACTTTTCGAATGTCCATTCTTTTTTACACTCTCTCTCCCCTTCTTGAAACAGGTGTTTTTACAGTTTGCATTATTTATTTGATTAGCTAAAAAAAAGGCCTTCCTCTCCAATGTATGCTGCTGAAGACCGGCTTCAAGCAATGCATGCATGTGGACGTTTTCCTCTCCTCACTGGAGCCTGCATATTCTGATTGGTGATCTTTTATCAGACGTTGTGACTATTCTCTGCGGAATTCCAACTGCAGTTGCTGAGGGGGAGTTTTATTCAATGGTCGTGAAGATAGAGTAAGATAAGGGTTCACACGTCTTTGAGTACCTGTTGCTGGGAAAGCACACGAGTTCAAACGTTCATGAGGTATTTGCTGACTTATTAATACCTGAAAAGACGTTTATGGTACTGCAGAAGGGTGGCCCATCTTCAAACACTGCCCAAAACGTGTGGAGAACTGTGGGGCTATCAGGAACCCATGACCTACTCCCTTTGGAAGGTCAATAGGTCTTGTGCCAAAGTCCTTCCATCAGAGGTTAAGCCTGTTTGCATTGACGGCAATGGTACGTGTTTCCTTGTTGCCTGTGTTCTCCGCTGTTGCATTGGGTAGCCAGAAAACTGAAGGCCTCTTTCATATACCTGCAAATCTCACAATTCAGTCAGAGAGGAAGGTGTTTCATATTCTCCACTGTGGGATTCTGTGCCAGACTGCTCTTAAGATGATCTTCTGTATGTTACAAAAATGCAAGGCCGGCTACTAAAGATGAAGGTCAAGAGAAGAATGCAAAGCAGTTGTGCACTAATACCAGTGTTGTTTCAAGTACAATCAGGGTCTCTACTTCATTTGGTACCGGATGCTGAACTTGTGTCTGTACAGAAAACTGCTATCAAAGAAGATTGGAGATCTAGCTAGGACAGGCGTTTGAAACATCTCAGTATTGTTCATTTCCACCCGAAGAGTTATTCTCAACTTTTCAAAGAATATACTTTTCTGAGTTTTCGTTCACTTCACCACCTCCTCCGAAATTTTTATTAAGTATAAAATGTTCAGTGTTTGTTGAAATCCATGGAACACTGGTCTTTAGTTCCATTGCTAGTTGCATCCGATCTCACAGAGACTCCAGAACATCACTTGTCGTCTAAGAAAGAGATTGTTCCAAACTTTATGGACTCTGGAAGCAGTAGTGCAAAAAGGATGACAAATTAGCCAGTGAAGTGACTCTTTCTAGATGTCTTTATAACAAGGCTAGAGATGCCTCAACCATACATGGGCCATACTCGAGATCCAGTTCCTCAACCATTGGAATAGACCTCTGTTACCGTGGACTCCACCAAAAATCTCAGTATTTAATCTGCAAGAAGGATTTTCAAGCAGCAAGCTCTCATCCCAAAGAATTGGTGTTCATTTTCATTGAGGCCAAAGTGTTAAATATAGTGGTCCTCCGTTTTTTTCATAATGTTGTGATTAGAGTTTAAATTCAACCAGAAATAACTCTTCCAGTCTTTCAACCGGGACCTCATATTTTTCTGACTAAGAACAGACTTTATACTTGGATATGTCCAGGGCTCTGTACTGAAAGACTGACTCTTTTATGATGGTTAGAGACCCTCATTATCATTTAATATGTTTTCACAAAAGGCAACAAAGGCTCTTGTTACCAGCTACATAGTCTGCCATGAAAGGGGTAACCTCCTTCAGAATTTAAAGCTGATCCACCATACATAATTGAACACGGTGGCTTTCTAAAGTTGTGCTTAGCAGGAATTAGTAGGGCATTTGCCTCGGCAACCCCACATGCTTTTATATGCATTATTCACTGGAAGTATCCCACCCCAAAGACAGTTATTTGCAACAGAATGTATTAAAACCTGATCAGGCCAGTGTCTGTGGGGCTTTAGAAACAGGTTCCTAACCAGCATGGAAGGAGGAACAGCAAGAACAGCATAGTAAGGAAATGTACCTGTATGGTGATTCCTCAACATTGGAATATTCCAATACCCTAGACTGGGTGCATAACATTTTCAAACAATAGTTCCTGTTTACCTCTAGACAGAGCTGCCAGGCTCGGTGATGGCCAAGCACTGCACTGGAAGTGACAGAGTGCAGCTATGCATAGGCTCAACCCCTATGTACTGAGGTCAGTTCGTTTTTCTGCACTGATCCAGAGCATTTCCTCAACCTTCTTGATTTCTATAAAATTCCCAGACAGTAGGGAAGAAAATATTTTTGTGCCCAAAATCACAGGATTCAAGCCACACCAACGGTGTAGAAAACAAATGTCAGTCACAGACACCCATGAAACGCCTATCTTGTGCCTTGGCATCAATCACAACTCAGTCAATTTGTAAGTGTGCCCTTATGCACCCAAAGACAATCAGAGAGCAAGAAACTAGATTGTACATCACAGAACACAATGAGAGATTGGAAGGCCATTCCTCTTCTAAATCCTGGTCCCGCTCAAAGTCATAAAGTAAGCCCAAGTCCAAGGAATGTCACAAGCGCAAAAGGACAATTGGTATTCAACCCCATCTGGCCACTTGAAGTCAGATGATTAGCTGCCCATTCAGCACTCAAAGGGCCTTTTCCTCCAGCATCAATCAACTCCGAGCCCATTCTGCAGCTGGAACTGGTGCTCCTCAAGTTCCCTAGGCCATCGTCCACACTTCTGCAGATTGAAGCTATGAAAGAGGCCATACAGCAATTTTTTAGGATGCTGCTAGCTCCCTCTGGAGTGCCCTCTTGTCCCAGGAAGCCACAAGTGCACTTCTGTTGGCGGGCTGTTCCTTGGCGCTGATTGACTCTGCAGGACCCCTTCTGGCCCCATGCCAGTACATGTCTGGACTTTCACTAAGCCCCGAAGGTCCACGCTGTTCCCTTCTACGCCAGTACCCGTGTCCGATGCAATCCCAACGTCATTCTCCAATCTGGAGTGGAAGACTGCCCACACCAGCCTGTATCACACTATGAAATAACCATAGCGCAGCCAATTGTGAATGAACCAAACTCCCGACCTCTTCCAAGACACCAGGAATACTAGAGTTTGGAGGCACTGTTCTGCACCAATTCATATGCAGTCCAGGGAATGCAGCATGTTCCCCATGATGTTGACTACGATGATGAGGAGGGAGCCAACTTACTCCCCCCCTCATACAGCTTCAGGACTCGGGGCCTACCAAATGCAAGTATTGGATATCGCTGTAATAACTGAGTTGCAATACCCACTCGGTCAACTATCTGAAGAAAGTGCATCTTTTGCATTTTCAGGGCAGTGGAAGTCCTTGACCTGCAGCTGCTTACTTTAGAAAAAAATCCAACCTAGTTATTGAAACTCTCTACCAAGGACCGGTCTCTACAAGACCTCTGTTGCCCTTCAGAGAGCGACTTGCAGACACTATAAGTTTCACATGATTAAAAAACCATGCTCGTCACTTCCAGTCAGTCGAGCTACATGGCAGGTCTATGTTAGACTATGACTTTGACAAGGCAAAGGCAATACCAACTGAACCTGATTCCCAGCTTTTTTCCACAACTCTGGTGCTATCAAAGATTAAAGACCCAGTTTGGCCACTTGGACATCATTCCCCCATGGCACCTACAGTGATAAGGAGGTGGGCAACTTACTCCTTCATCATTACACAGAAGTAGGACTTTATTCGGACCCACCAAATCTAAGTGGGTTCGATTCCAGTCCTCAGATGGAGCTGGACTCACCACCTACTCCACTAAGGGAGGAAAGCGATGTGGTCTCTTTTCTAAAGGTGAGGAATTTGCAGTTAGAATTATCCATCAGAAGAACAAGTTACTTATAATGCTCTTTCTAGTGAATACTCTATCTAACTGCAGATTCTTCACTGCTCTCCCACCTGCCTATTCTTTGAGGATAACTCCACCTATTGAAAATGTCCCAATTTAGTTTTCAACACAATGTTCTATGCAATTTGTCCAAGGTGATTTGCATCTGAGGATGGGAAAGTAAAACCACACTGAAACTCATGTCTTGTGTGCAGAGTTGGCACCTATTAGCGGCTGCACTCCATCACTTCCAAGGGTGGCACTAGGCCATCACTGAGCTGGACGGTGCCACCTCGCTAAACTAGGAACCTCTTCTTCACTTCTAGTCTGGTGCCTAGGAATACTCTAAAGGCAAGGAATCTGCAGTTAGAAAGAGAATCCACCAAAAAGAGCTATACCGAAGGTAAGTTAGTTGTTCTTCTGGTACATTTATTTTTCTCTGTTCAGTACAACTATAATCCAAACATGTTAGGCACCCACCGCACCTGGCAGAAAAAAACATTTCTGATAGACTTCTGGCCGCACAGTGTTCAACTTGTGAACTTCCCCAGGGTCCAGAATGGATCCAGAATCTTTCGTAGCAATTCCTTCACATGTCTGCAGGTGGTGTTTTGCTTCTGCGTGTCAGTTCCTTCCCACCATGGACCTGACGTTCCAACGGCTATATCTGCGCCACCTCCGCGTGCTGATGTCAGTGCCTTCCTTTCTGTGTCTGCTGATGCGGATCCGGAGCATGTCGAATCTTGTCACAGCGGACAGATTTTCTCTCAAGAAGTTACTTAGGTGTGTAGACAATGTTGGATCCCAGAGCTAAACTGTTTTAAACTGTGCCGTTACTGTAACTGGTAGATGTCGCTAATGAACTTCCATGACGATAATGGTGCCTGATCTCTAAACGAGACTTGCGTCATGACTATGACCAGGCCAAACTCGCTGTCGCTAAACTCAGTTGTTGCAAAAAATATTCACAGTCAAATTCACAGTTGTCTCAATCGAAGTCAATGATGTGGACGTGCAAGTCTGCATCCGTCATTGTTCGTCTTTAGGGTCACGGGGCTCAGGTAAGTCCAAGAAGTCACCCCAAAAAACATTTTTTTAAATCCAAGCATGGTTCTCCCTCATCCCTCTACTCACACCATTGGAAGTCGCTCAACGCTCCAGGCACCTCTTGGTCAGAGAGCTGCTGCCCCTGTTTGGGGCCGATTCCGACACTCTTCCTCCTTCTGCCTTTCATCAGAGTAATGTCACAACAGTTACATCAACTTAAGGTAGCCATAAAAGAGATTTTCAGTGCTGCACCATATCCTCTTTGAAGCCAGCTCTGGCGCCACCCGCGATTCAACCCCCGATTACACCCCGACACCATGCTTAATGCTGCTTTCAACATCATGTCTGATGTCACAGGCGCAAATACTAACGTCAAAACCAACATCACAGATGTCAGATACGGTAACGATAGTTCAGACTCAGAGACACATACCCAACCCCAATTTTATGCTGAACCAGACACTTATGGCCCACAATATGACCTTGGGGATACTAATTATGACTAAGATAACCAGTATGAGGAATATGGCAACATATTTAATAACCTCCAGGATGCAAGTGGTCTGGACACTTCACCGGACATTGGCCAGTCTTCACCTAATTCTATGGGCAGTGAGGAGTCTTTTTCCTTTGCAAAAGTAGTTTGGTGAGCAGCTGAGGTGTAAGACTGTACTTTGCCCTCTCAAGAGGTTAAGGCCAGTGTGCTGACAGGGATCCTCAAACCAGCATAATCCAGCTAAAAATCTTTTCTTGACTTTAATGAGGCCTTGACAGATATTCTGGTGGTCACCTAGTCCAAGCCAGGAACTTGCCCATCAGTCAATAGACAAGTGGCAAGGTGGCATAGGGCTGCTCCTGGGAGTCTAAACGTCCTTCGACATCATCCTACACCAGGGAGCTTGGCGGGTCAGGCATCTGCTAGCCACCTGAACCCCAACTACTCTACCTGACAGGGAATCCAAATAGATGAAGACATTTGTGAAACAAATGTTCTTCTCCACCAGGTTCACCCTACTCTCCATACAAAACACCATGCCTCCTTGGCAGGAATTCGCATGCGTTAAGAGGCGGGTGGAAGACATCTCGCCAGCTGTCCCGGTGGATCTCCGTCCAACCTTCCAGAGGGTTATATTGGACAGACAGGACACATCGAAATACTCAGTCAGATCCAGTCTGGACACTACAGACTGCCTGGGTAGGGCAGTTGGCACCAGTGTGATGATTAGGTGCCATGCCTGGGTTCTTTCCACAGGCTTCATATCTGACTTGCAACAGTCCCTCATGGATGTGCCCTTCGACAGCTGTAAGCTGGTTGGAGGGAAGGTGAACCAGTCCCTTGAAACTTTTAAAGAGAGTAAGGTGCTCTCTCTTGGCTTAGTTCCGCCTGTTTGTCAGTTTCACCAACAGCATCACCCCTTTACAGGCTTCAATAGGGGCTACCAACAGAGGCAGAGACAATGTGTGCCTCAGCAACAACAGGCCTCCAAGTCCTTTCGAAGTTGAGGATGGGGATCAGGCTGGCAGCAAAGGGGCAACGAGGCACCCAAATCCCAGCCCCTCTACCCAGAGCTACCATAAAACCGCTTTAATTTGTCCGTGGCCGTGCACAATTGGACAGTAGAGGTTTGAATCTCCTTTCACCTCATCAGCTGGAAGAGCATCATATTCAGTCAGTGGGTGCTCCAAATTGTTTGCAACAGATGTTCCCTACCCTTTCTGTTCTAGCCTCTGGATAGGCCACCCACAACACAAGACCTGCTGGAGGACTACTTGGCCATACTCTACGGAGAAGTTCAATCTCTCTTGGCCAAGACAGCAATGCAGATTACAAATCTGGACTAGTTGCTAGTTTGGTTTCTGGTTCCGAATAAGGGTAGGGCCTCTGCACTATCCTAGACCTTCACCTTCGGAACTTCTTCCTTCAGAAGGACAAGTTCAAAATGCTCCTCCTGGTCCAAGTACTATCTGCCCTGGATCAGGGAAACTGGATGGTAATGCTGGACTTTGCAGGAATCATATTTTCATATCCTTGTTGATTTCATGTGTGCCAAAAGCACTTTCATTTCTCCATGATCCCCTTTGACCTTACCAGTGCACCTCAGGTGTTCACAAAGGTAATGATGGTGGTTTGAGCCACCAGCCAATGTCCAACCTATCATCTTTGGGTTTTTCCCAGCAAGGTGCCAAAGTCACACCTGACTCCTCCACGACTCTCTTTCATTAGAGCCATCCTTCATATCGTGATCTTCTGAACCATCCCTCCCCATCAATGAGTTCAGGACATTCGGAGAAGTATCCTGGTGCTTCATCCCTAGACATGGGTGTCAGTGAGAGCCGCTCTGAGGCTTCTGGGTCTGTATGCCTCCTGCATACTGCTTGTGAACCACACCAGGTTCTCATGCGGACTCTGCAGTGGAGTCTGAAGTCTAAGTGGGCTCAGCACAAAGGCAAGCTCTAAGACTACGTCCAGATGTGGAAAAAGACTGTGAAAGACCAGCAGTGGTGGCTGCTCGACTTCAATTGGACCTGCAGAAGACCCCTCTCCATAACCTACTCAGAGCTAACTATCGTTATGGTGCATAGTTTCTGGGATGGGGAGGTCATCTGGGAGAGGTGAAGATTTGAGGACTTTGTTCTCTGGAGGAGGCACACCTCCACATCAGCTTGTTGGGATTACCAGTAATTCCCTTGGCACTAAAGGCATTGCTCCCGACCATCAAGTAGGGAAAGGGTGCAGAATCTCACAGAGAACACTACTGCTATGTAGTATTGCAAACAAACTTGGAAGAATGGGGTCATGGGTCCTGTGTCAAGTGGCCCTGTGCCTTTGAAAGTGGTTGAACTGTCAGGGCATCTCCCTGATTGCCTTGCACTTGGCAGGGTCTTTAAACACCAGGGCAAGCAAACTCAACAAATGGCAGCTACACTCGGAGGTGGCAAAATCATCTAAGAATGGGGGAGAACCCTGGCTCTGTCTATTAGCCACTTAAGAACACACAGTGTCAAATGTTATGTGGATTGGAGTTCCTAAGGAGACTCCTTCAGTCAGCATTGGGGGATCAGGCATTCAGTATGACTATTTGCCCCTCCTTCTCCTGCAGAAAAAGATCAAGGAAGACAGTGCGCAAATCATCCTAGCGGCACCGGATTGGGTGAGCAGAATGTGGTACTCTGAAGTGTTGGCCATGAGCACATGTCCACTGATTCTGCTGTCCCTTCGGGAGGATCTTCTGTTGCATCACCAGGCCCTAGTCTTGCACCGAGTCTACACAACCTGCACCTACATGAGTGGAGATTGAGTGGCGACAGTTGACAGCTTTCGACCTTCTTCCCAAAGTGGTTAGTGTCATCTTGGTAGGCCGGCATCCATATACCAAATCTGTTCACTCAGGATGCTGGGAGAAGTTTCTTGTCTAGTGTACCTCTTGACACATACAACCCCTTAAATGTGCCGTTATCAGATGTCCTCCTGTATTGTCTGTCTTTAGTGTTGCTGCTGCAATAGTTAAAAGTTATATTTCTGCCTTATGTTTACCTGATCAGCCATCCCTCTTCAAGTCATCGATTGTGGTGCATTTTTTGAAGGGGCTGAGCCACATGTTTCTACTGACACCTTTTGTGATGCCGCAGTGGGACCTTTATTTGGTACTCAATTGACGTTCACTCCCTTCGGGCAAATGCACATGTATCCTCTCGGGCTACTTACCATCAAAATAGCGTTCTTCATCGCCATAGCATCGGCTAGACGAGTGAGTAAACTCCAGGCGTTGTTCGTAGTCCCACCATACACACCCCCCCGGACAACAGCAGAATTCTTGCATAATGGAGCACGCTCTTCCCCATAGGGCAGAGCATGTTAACCGGCTTTCTAGTCACCATCTCATGCTTCCAAGGACGAAAAACTGCTTAATTACATCGACCCTAAGAGTGCACTTAATTTCTAAGTGAATCAAACTATGGAGTACCAGCAAGATGATCAACTTTTTGTTGGTTTCTGTTGGGCCAAGAAAGGGAGAACAGTGCAGAAGTGGACCTTCTCCAGATGAAGTATACTCTGCATAAAGATAATCTATGTGTTAGCCAAAATTAAGTCCCCAAATGTTTTGTGAGCTCACTTGACCAGAGCGAAGGCTGCTACAGCTGCTTTAGCATGTGGTGTGTCAGTCTTGGATATTGCGACGTGGGCATCCCTCCATAAGTTCACAAAGCACTACTGCCTGAATAGCCAGGTCTGACGTGATGGGCGTTGTGCCTGACCTATTCTGCTGGATTTCCTGTTATGAGACATTCCACAGACCTACCACATGGGGATGTACTGCTTTGGTATCTATTTGCACTGTGCGGAATCTGCTGCTAGATATCTCTAACAGTAGAACAAGCTACTTACCTTTGGTTAAAACCTTTTCTGGTAGTAAAGCAATCCAACAGCAGATTCCTCACTCACTGTCCTCCCCGTTCTGTGGAATGGGCTCAGATAGACCACTTTAAAAAGATTTCAACATGAAGGTCTGCACATATTCTGATTTTAGTGGCTTGACATCCATCTGCGCAGGCAGAGATCAGAAATAAACTGATGTCAGCATGTGGAGGTGGTGCATATAAAGAGACCCTAATGTTATGTCTGAGACGGAAGGACCCGACACGGAACCATAGGATGCCACCTGTCAGCGCACAATGAAATTGCTTCAAAGTTTGGCTCCAGTCTAGCGCCTTTGGAAATTCAAATGGTGATGAATCTGCGGTTAGAGTTTATACCAGAAAAGGTGTTAACAAGCATAAGTTACTTGTTATTTTGAACTTTCCTGAAACGGTTCATGCTGCAAAGATGGGGCAGGTGCACATATGAGTAGGGTCGCCTCACTCTGGGTTTCCATTTAAAGTGTCAGGATCTTTTGGAGAAACATTTTCTGAACCTGCCTGATTGAGGTGGAATCAAATCCCAAATCTCCCTGAAGGTAGTCTTTACTAAAATCCTTCTTTACTAAGTTGTGATATTATTGTAACTGGAATATACCCACATGATTCTAAAGGCTTTACCACACACATATTAAACCCTTGCCATGGCTTCGACACTAAAAGCATGATTTCCCCAGGTATGCACTCCCTGCTACTTGGACAAGGGACAAGGATTCAGTTTAAAGCTTTGTGCATAGTTCACAAAACTTTGTAAAATAAAAGGCCCTTATTTCCTGGCTAGTATTTTTTAAAATATTAAAGTACACGAAGCTTACTGTTAGCTGGGTATGTTATAAGGGTAGTTTTTCACTTGAGGAGATCCAGATTTGAAAGAAACGCATTTCTGGTTCTGATGACAGTCTGGAATTACCTCTCATGAGATTTCAGCATTATAGGACCAGAATTAACTATAGAACTTTTCTTTTCCAAAATTAGAATAAGTGTAGAGTAATTGAGATGACATTAGTTATTGCAGGGTTCTTTTTTTAATGGTTTTATCACTGCCTAAAGCACCCCAAACTACATGTCTCGCATTTCTACAAAAAAGCAGTGATTTGTATCTTCTTGTCGTTTTTTTAGTCAAAAAAACGAATCAACTGATTACTCAGTGCCTCCATCTTTTTGATGCTTACAGTCAGTGTAGTTTACTTTCGAAGAGATTTCCTGTCATCTAAATTTCAATTCATATTGAGATTGTTCTTAATTTATAGGCAGAGACATGCCTTCTCTTCCACCACTGCCAGATCATCGTCCACGGAAAATCATGTCCAGGATGCTGATAAATGTTACCTTCCATTGCTCTTGTTTGATTTTGATTCATAGTCTTCTGTGAACACAGAAGCAAGTATTACCATTTCCTGAAACGCGATTGTTCATTTGGAATTCTGATTACTTTGTCTTTGTTAGACATGTGCAAAGCTTAGTAACTCCTTGGTACATCTACTGAAAGCATTTTCCAGTCTGTAGTTTTCTTCCATGGATCTTCTGTAGAAGTCAGCAGTATATTTTAATCCTGGTGGTGACTTAGGCTCTTACCTCTTTCTAAAACGCTCCTGTCTGGAGGTTAGAGGAAGCTAAGCCTCTACGTCCACTCAGGTCTTTGCTCGGAGCGTGTGGCAGAAGACGGATATAGGAACTTCGTGGGAGAGGGATTTTAAAAAGTGAGGAAAGTAGGTTCTGCAGATGGAAATAAGGCAGGTATGGACACACAAGCATGGCATGATTTGATAACTAGTGGAGTAGAGACATAGGAGCAGCAGAAACTGCTGCTTATAAAGAAGAGTTTAGCAAAAGTGTGCTTATCACAACCAGAGAGGGAAGCACGCCGGAAAACAAAAATGAACACAAATTGTCAGAGACTGAGGGAAAATGGGAAAAGTGTCAATAGCAGTAATTAAAGTGGGCAGACAGGAATAAATGGGGTTTTATGATGGATACATCTTCCCACAAATTCTTCACCTTATGAATTATTTTTCCTGGTGTGTACCAACAAGAAGAGAGGCAGGGAGAGATAGGACACCCTCTTATTCCCCGGTTATCATAAGTCAACAAAAAAAGAGGTCTATGGTAAACCAGTAACCACTTGGTGGAGCTCAAGGAATTAGGAGAAAGATCAGTACCTGACCCAACTTAGGTAGGTAAGAAAGCCCTCACACACCGACCTGGTCGGTGTCATGCTTCATCATCGGGCCTTCTTAATATCAGTTAAGAATAAGTGGAATTGACCAAACCATTGCACTTGGTTATCATTCCAATCACATAACTTTTAACTGTGTCTGAGGGACCTAATATTAAAATACTTTTTTTTGATACTCATTAGACACTTTTAAGTATTCTCACTGCACGTCTACTTCACAAAAACCTGCTCCGCAGTAATTCTGGCGTCGCAGCACACCAAAAAGTACTAGACCTTTTTGGTGGGGCCCGATGATGAAGCATGACACCGACCAGGTCGGTGTGTGAGGGCTTTCTGTAGTACAAACAACTGTCCTTGCCCTCTGCGGTGGCAAAGTATAACATTTTATGCAACTCTCCTCCTCAGTAGCACAGCCATTGCTTCCATTAAGTGGAGGCCTTTTGGATTCTGTCATTGCTGCTTGGAAGAAGTCATTTTCTGATAGAGACTTCTAGCTGCAGAGTTCTCACCATAGAATATTCCCCAGGCGTCGTCTGGATCCATAAGATTTTGAGCAGTTTCTCTGTGCACCAGTAGGTGGCGTCTATCGGCTCCGCATTGGTGTCACAGCGACAGAAGTGACCTAACGGTACCCACATAACCACTTCCCTGGCACGCAGACATCAGTTCCTTTCTTTCTGCCCAAGAGCGTGGATCCAGATAGCTACCTTGGTCCCTTTTTGACCACTTTTGTTCAACCTTTTGTTTAGTCTTTTTTAGATTTGCTCCCGGTGTGCTAGGCACATGTCTTCCAACAAACCCACAGGGTTCCAATTGTTTATAGAATGTCCTGGACAGATGTCTGTCTCTGACCCACACTTGGTTTGTCTCTGGAACCTGGAGTCAAGCCATGACCATTATGCCTGTTTCTCCTGGAAGTCCATAAATCTGAAAGCCAATTATGAAAGGGCATTGAAGCTCCTGATGGCGCTGTAGTAGAAGGCTCCGTGCCAATCCCGGAATGTCTCCCATGGTTGATCACAAGGCTATTCCTAAATCCACTCCCCTCATCTATCTTCTTCATAGACTTCTTCCTTCAAGTCGGGAAAGTCCAAGAAGCACAAGAAGAAGAAGTCGAAGCACTATTTGACCTCCCTGTCTAAACACAGTGATTCTAGGCTCTGCTCCCGCATACCACCAGCGGTACCAGCATCCGGGCCTGCTCCGCTCTACCCTATTTTCCCTGGAGCTGGAACGGCGCTAGCCCAACTTAAAGACTTTAACAATACCATCCTTGGTCCACCGATTCTTTCTGGCGTGCCTTTGTGCCCCAAGGATCGGAAAATTGCCCCTGCTGGTTTACCACTGGCAGGTTCGTCCATAACACTAGCTGAGCCCTATGTCTTCGCCCCCTGATCCGTCCGATGTGTCAAGCGTGCCTTCTTCTACCGGGCTCCTTCCATTCCAGAAACATCTGACGCCACCAGTACCACTCGATCATGAACTCATTGTGATCATTGACTCTGACCCGGCGCTGTTTTTGAAGTCAATGCAGGCACCATCAAGGCCCTATCTGCTCTTGGACTTACTATCCGTAAATCAACCCTATCCTTCTGAAGGTAGAGAGAGGAGTGTGAATTTGGTCCCCTAGATGAGGACCTTGAGCCAGCATAGAACTGAAATGAAAAGCTGGGTGATACCAGTAGTCTGGACACCTCACCAGACTCTGGCATTCTTTCCCCTCCAGGCCCTGTGTCAGAGAAAGGTGCATCCTTCGCCACAATGATGTGCAGGGCGAAAGATGTCCTTGAACTGCAGCTGCCCACTGTTGAGGTCAATACCAGCATCTTGACAGAAGTGCTTCACTCTGGAGCTTGTTAGGCTGAACACTACTCCCTTTTAACGATGCCCTCCCTGGTGTATTCTCAGGGGCTGAGCCAAACCTTGCACAGGAGTTCCTGTGCATCTCATGATTGCTCGACCCCCTCACCTTTCCCCAGGAGATCCAGCCCTCCTCTTCCAGCACCCCTCCCTGGAAAGACTGGTTGTGCAGGCTTGAACCTCAATGGTAAACCTAAATGCATTCACTACCACTCCACCGAACAGAGAATCCAAGAGGCTGGATAACTTTTGGAAACGTATTTTCTGATGGATACTTCTACCTGCAGTTTCCTCTCCTGTAGAATAACCCCAGACATCAGACTGGATACGGAAACCTTCAAAGCAGCAAGGTCATGAGTAGAGGGCGCTGGACTCGGTCAACGCCGAAAATGCCGTCAGTTGGTGCCACCGAAGCCTTGAAGCGCCCACCCTGGTCCATCAACATTAGTTCCCTTTTTTTCCGCACAATTGACACTGATCTAGAGCTCCACTCCAGACCAATGTGTCTTCCCTTAGGAAGTCTGGGTTTAACCCCTATAGGAACTGCAAGGACAGATGTCCATTACCCCCATGAGGTTGTCTGCGGTGTTTTGATCATGACTCGAAGGCATGCGCCACGTGCCTCAGTAGGCATCCTAAGGCCATTAAAGCGCAGGAGATCAAACTCTTCATGGCAGAAGCTAATGACGAAGATCAATGCTGGAAATGTTCTAGGCATCATTCCGCCTCTCATCGGCAAGAAGAAGAGGAAACATAGGAGGAAGGAGAAGAAGCATTCCAAAGCAAAGTCACATTGTCGCTCTCAGTCTCCTACAGGACCTTCGTCCTTTGAGCAGGTGCGGCTTGACTTGATGCCGTTGGAGCCTCTGCACAGCCTTGCTCCTCCTATGGACCCGACTCCAGACAGACCCCCATGTCTGGAACCTTCTGCACCAACACATACATCTACTGATGCTGACCTCGGCCTTTCCCAATTTCCCAGCTCCGGGGTTTCGGACTGGGCAGTGTTCCTGAACACAATGTATACCATCTTCATCAAGGCCTCTGCGTTGTCCTGCGCACCTTTGGGCCTGACAGCCCACTGTGTCTGCTACACTTCCTGCCATTTCAACCAATGTTCTTCAGCGCCGCACTCTTGGAACCCGTACTTGCACCACATTGCCTTGACCAAGCACTCCTCCTCTCAGCACTGTAGCCGATGCCATGGATGACGAAGCCCCTGCCACTACCACCTCCACCGGCACCGCCTCCAATGGGCTCAGACAGAACAACGCAGCAGTCTGACATCAAGTCTCATATTCATGCTTGCAGGGAGGTTGCTTGAAGAGGAGGTTAATAGAGCACTCCTCCATGTAATCTTTAGCACAGATTCTGACCCTGTGTAGTATTTCTATTGTGGTTACTTGGATCAGGAACCGCCTGGCTTTCATGGCCTATCTTCAGCTAGTGGCTTGGACACCTCACTGGAACTAGCTATGGACTTGTCCACTTGACCACTAATACCAGTGGTCTTGTCTTAACACAGAGTCATGTTGAAATCCGCAGAGGTGTTGGACCTACAGTTGCCTACGACAGAGACGAAGACCAATGTCCTCACTGAGGTTCTCCTGCACTTGTCAACCGCTTTGGAACCCCTTCTCCCCTTAATGAAGCCTCTCATGGTGGCATGGGAGAAGCCTTCCTCTACTCCGATGGTCAGTAGGCTCATAGACCGCCGCTATTACTCCGCTCCTGGCGATCCAGCCCTTCTCCACGCATCCTTCGCCAGAGAGCTTTGTCATCCAGGCTTCCTGTTCGGGAGCCTCATTGGGCAGTGCCTTCCTTACAGATTCTTCCAACAGGGAGTCAACATGTTTGTAGGTCTGGGTCAAGAAGCCCTTTTCTGTGGGTAGCAAGGCCTTGAAATTTCCTGAATGCAGATTGCCTCCTTGCCAGCTGAAACCACGCCTTGTGGGACATGGCTCAAATGATTTTTCCACATGTTCCAGCTGACATGAAGGAACACTTTCAAGTGCTCATTACGGATGGGCAGAATGGCTTCAGCGGTATTAATAGTATCTTTATTCGGTATTTGACAGAGAAAACTTTAAACTTCTCCCGACTCCCCATCCTCACAATAAAATAATGTTGTAAAATATTACATATATTTACACATAGCATAATCAGGCATATTATTGAATCTGGACTGGACTGGACACCCCAGACTCTGTCACCAGAGCCATGGGTATATCAGTGACAATGCAACACCAGGCTTGGCTCTGACCACCCAATTTCTCATCCAATGTTCAGGCTAACCAGTTGGACCTCCCCTTCAACTGTGTGCGCTTGTTCAGAGACAAGGCTGACTCAGCGCTTGAACGATTTAAAGCCTCTAAAACCACGGCCAACTCGTTGGGTCTTCACTTTCCACCTCTGACAAGGGACTTCTGGTCTTTTAGCGGTTTCGGACAAGGATCCTCTTTTCGCTCATAGGATGTACACCGGTGATTAAACAACTTCAGAATCCACTCGTCCTACAATACAGAGGAGTGCTAGAGTTAAAACGCTGTGGATCAGCCATACAACCCTCCTCCTCTTCCTCTTCTTCCTGTCCCACAACACAAGGAAAGCAGGCCTAGTGTTCATCCCCAATCTCACATCGAGCCTGTGGTAGGGTGGGTGTTCTGTTTTCTTCCAGCCTGGACGGTCATTACTTCAGATCATTGGCAAAAGGCTACATACACCCTTTCCTTCCTTCAGATTTCATTCTCTGTCCCTCCCCATCGTTCCTCCCCACGCCAGACCCTTAGGCCACTCTGTAGCAAGAGATAGCAGCTCTCGTCCCGAAAGAAGCAGTTGATTTAGTGCCAGAGATGGAAAAGGGCTATGGTTGTTATGCACGGTATTTCCTTGTGCCCAAGAAGGATGTATTTATGCGTCCGATTCTGGATCTCAGGAGCCTGAACATCTTCCTGAAAAAAGAAAATTTCAAAATGCTGACTTTAGCTCAAGTTCTACTGGCATTGGAGCTTGTAGACTTGATGATGCCCCTGGCTCTGCAGGATCTGTACTTACATATCCCTATTCTTCGATCTCATCGGAAGAACTTGCGGTTTGTGGTGGGTTCGACACACTAACCTGTGGCTCGACATCGGCCCTTCAAATCTTCATGAACGTGATGGCAGTGATTGCTGCCCATCTCTGACAATCGGATAGCCCTATTTTCCCGTACTTGGATGACTGGCTCCTCAAAGCCAGTTTGCTGATAGTGTCGCGCCACCTGACGTCAATGTAATCTCTCTCTATTCGATCAACAGGCCCAAATCTCACCTCCAGGCTTCCCAATGACTCCAATTGATACAGTCAGTTCTGGACACCAGCTGTCCCTGCGCCTTTCCACCACAGAGAATCGGAGACATATAGGAGATGGTTAAATTTTTTCCACAAGGTGTGGGAGCCTCAGTGAAAGAATATGCTTAGTTTCTCCTTTATAGTTTTTTTAATTCATATTTGATACTTTGCCTACTTTTAGATGCTGGGAAGCCTGCAATTTAAGTAGCTGCCATCTTTTAAAAATCAGGTGGAAATGTTAGCCCTGCTTGACCCAAGACACTTTCTAACACACTCCTTCCTTATGGACCTATAACGTTGTTCCGCACAACAGGTGTTGGCTCTAGACAGACACAGGCTTTTCGGATTTTTTCAGGCTTCCATTCTCCCTCTGCACTTTAGCCACATTTTAGCTTACTTCACTGTCTGACCTGGGGTGGCTGAGTGGGCTAAAGAATGGTGATGGATTAAACCCAGATCAATTGACTGGGGGTGAGTGTTTGATTTGCTCAAACGCTCCGTCCATCATCCCCTTTTGTATTGCTTTGTTCGCCCTAAGTGTGGCAGGGAATGCTCAGACGTGAGTCCCTTGCCCACTTGGCCACTGGATTCAAGATAGCCTGGCTGATGAGGATTATGAATCCGAAACCGGTCCCAGGATGCTTGTTTCCGGTCCAGGGAAGGCATGGCTTGGCAGTTCGGGCTGGACTGTTCCCATGAGGCACAGGGTCAGACTGATTTGACTATGGCCATGTCTGACCTGGGGTGGCTGAGTGGGCTAAAGAATGGTGATGGATTAAACCCAGATCAGTTGACTGGGGGTGAGTGTTTGATTTCCTCAAACGCTCCATCCATCATCCCCTTTTGTATCGCTTTGTTCGCCCTAAGTGTGGCAGGTTATGCTCAGACGTGAGTCCCTTGCCCACTTGGCCACTGGATTCAAGATAGCCTGGCTGATGAGGATTATGAATCCGAAACCGGTACCAGGATGCTTGTTTCCGGTCCAGGGAAGACGTGGCTTGGCAGTTCGGGCTGGACTGTTCCCATGAGTCACAGGGTCAGACTGATTTGCATATAGCCATGTCTGACCTGGGGTGGCTGAGTGGGCTAAAGAATGGTGATGGATTAAACCCAGATCAGTTGACTGGGGGTGAGTGTTTGATTTGCTCAAACGCTCCGTCCATCATCCCCTTTTGTATTACTTCACTGCACAGCTCTCATTCCACGTGTGGAAAACGATGTTCAAGATCAAATTAAGCTGCCAGTACTTGTCATCTCTAGTAATTATCCCAGATTGCCAACTTTAACTGGATTTTCACAGAAGTAGATTCTGTCCAACTCAGACTTTTAAATACATTCCAAGTGCAGACTTGTCAGTTCTTTGTTATTCAGCTGCTTCTTGTTTCTTCCCCGTGAAAGATACGTCTTGTTACATTGTGACAGCTTTGCTAGGGATGGAGGTCCAATACTGGATTTTCTCAAGTGAAGAGCATCCTTGTTTAGTCCAGTAGGCCTATGTAGCCTTTTCTTGTACCTTTTGTGACTAACGAGCACAGTGTCAGCCCAGAAGTCTGTTAAACAGGATTAGAGTTGCATGCTTTCGAAATCCTTTTATTGGTCTCTTTGTTTCACCGAGGCATATGGAGTGTTTAGTGAATGTGGATAAATGCTGTGCCAGTCAGAACCAGAACTTCAATGTTTTCTTGTTTGAAGAAGGCAGGTGTCATCTAAGAACTCAGTAGCCTGGTGAGAGAATAAGATTAGAACAAGTTCAGATGTATTTCTGAGGCAGTCTGTACAAACCATTTTGCTTCAGGCTCACAAGTTTGAAATGTATCCCCTCTTTCTTTCTAGTGAGGTAATTCAAATCTATTTGTTTAGTACTTCGACAGCTGCATCCCTTAATACTCGCGGGGGGGATGTTCAATACTTGGGTAGAACCTCGAGGAGGATAACTTTTGAGTAATGTCTGTTACTATGGCCTAGTCTCTGTCCTACATTACCCTTATTGAGAGTACTCTGTTTTCATCTCTTTACCGCTTTGAAAGCATTAACTGTATAGAGGGTGAGCTGGAGGCATGCCCCATGTAAATTAGCAAAGCTCTGTTTATCTTTCCTAATCTTTAAGATTTTATAACTCAAGTGAAAGGAAACGCCGGGGATATGTTTACTGAAGAGTGGGAGAAGATGGTGTATATTGCAATGCCCTTCGCTCTAAAATCCATTTCATTCACGCACAACAACCTTGCTGTTTTGTTAAGCATTGAGCTGAGTTTGCTGAGGCTGGCCTCGCTGTAGCTTTAATACATAAATACTGTAAATAATTTAGACGGTTTTGTTTAAAAAATGCAATTATTGTACACTCACTTATTTATCAGTGTCTTTTGTCCCAGCAGATTTGGTGGTGTCTTTTGAAACCGTATTTGCAAGAACTGTTCTAATGTAATTTCTGATGGCTACTTCTAACTGCAGATTCCTCCCTTTTAGAATATTCCTACACATCAGACTGGATGCTGAAAGTTTCAATTAGTAGCTCCTCTGCACCTTTAGTTGGCACCCTGTGCCTCCACAGCGACCTCGCACCCTCATGGAAGTGACGGAGTGGAGCCTCATGTAGCTACCTCACCTGCACACTTATGTCAATTCCCTTTTATCCACATCCTTCAGTGCCAATCTGGAGCTCTATTTCCAACTTCTCCATCTTCAGGTGACTTCAAAACTTTTCTCAGATTGTGTTCTATGGAAGAAATGGCTCCCCCACAAATTACAGGGTTCAGGCCGTCCTGTGACTGCAGGTAGCATATATCAATCAGTCACGGACCCCCCAAGTGTCTCTCTGGTGTCTGATCACAACTCCAAGTTGAGTGCCAAGTGTGTCCTGATGTACACAACGACCATCAGAGAGCAGGAAGTGAAGCTATATATCCAAAGTCTACCAACTCCGAGCCCGCTCCTCAGTTGTTCCCAGAGCCCTAAATTGCCTAGCCGTCATCTGCCTCACTGCAGATGGAGGCTTTCTAACACACCATGCACCAGATTTTTAATTGTATTAGTCCATTGGCTCCTTCTATAGCATGTTTGAGTTGTGAGTGTCTCCACTCACATTTCCGCCAGTGGATTTTTGCCCAGCGCTGATGCTAGTTGAACTCTCTTTTACAGTCACAAGGTCCACGCCTATTCCTTTTGTGTTGTCCCCACTGACAACTCCACTGGTGCCGTGCTGGACTCGTCCCCAGTGCTGATCTATGATTCGCAACTGGCATCGACCCACCCCAGGGCTGTGTCGCGCTATGACATTACTGAAGCAGAGCCAATAACAAATTAATCTGATTCCCAGCCTCTTCCACAAACCTAGTACTATCACAGGCTGGAAGCCCTTTTCGGCTATGATTTGGACACCGTCCAAGTTTTATATCGGGTCTCCCATGACTCCGGCGACAATAGGGAGACAGACAATGTACTCCCTCATTATACAGATGAAGGACTTTATTTGAACCTATAGAATACAAATGGGTTGGATAATACCTGTACAGAGACGGAGCTGGACTCACCATCTAGTCCACCACTGGAAGAAAACCCTTTATTGCCGTCGTAATGTGCAGGGCAGCTGAAGCCCTTCACATACAACTGCTCACTGTTAAAACAAAGTCAGGTTTGCTCAAGAAATTCTCCTTCCATGGTTACCCTTCACAGAGGCCTTATTTACCGTCAATGTGCCATTCAAAAGCACTGTTATGGTTGCTTAGACGGAATGATGTACGGTCCTTCCAGTCAGTCGATCTGTGGCCAGGTGACATGGATCTGGCCCCTGGTGATCCTGAATTTGTCACTCAGCCTCCAACTTCAGAAAGCCAGGTGATGCAGTAGTCAATCAGTAGGTGAATCCAAATGCCTTTTCTTCTAACACTCTGGGCAATAAATTAAAGTGCCTAAGCACTCTTTGAAAAAATAATTTCATCACCCAGCCTAGCCTTGATTTCTCTGAATTCGGTCTGCCTCCTGGGAAGATTTACCCATACACTGTAGGACATGGCAAGTGTTGTCAGGGATGTACAGGCATGTCTGATGGACGTGGCTCTGTTTGGGGGAGAAAGCAGACTCAGCACTGGAACATTTTACAAACAGCCCATCAATGGTCCACTCCCTAGAGTTACTCTTGCAGGCCTGTCAGTTTTGCCAACAGTGCAAGAAATTCAATAGCTTCAGGAAACTGCCTAGGCTTTTTGTTGGTGTCAGGTAAATTAGTGGCGGCTGAGGACGTTCACATCCGCAGGGAAAACCATCATCTTCCTCCTCCTCTCTACTGCACCAGTTACCAACCTGCTCTGATTTGCTTTTCGAGAGCTACAACCAGCTGGTAGGAGGCATGATCCAATTTTTTCCCCCCCCCCAGCTAGAAATCCATCGCATCTGGTTACAAATCTTTCAGAGAGGCTTAGTCCTGCCATTTAGTTTGCGCCCCCACTCCTCAGTCTCCCGTTCTTAGAACAAGTTCCACCACATTATGCCACATACCACAGTTTTAATGCAGGAGGCCAATCTTTGCCTGTCCAAGGGTGTGATTGAGAGGGTACCAGAGTCAAAGATGGGCAAGGGATGTTATGTGCAATCCTTCTCTGTTTCCAAGGACGACAGAGGCTTCAGAGCCTCTCTAGACCTAGAAGGAGAAATTCAAAATACTTACTCTCTAGCTATTTTTGCTCTAGACCCATAAGAGTAGATGGTGTCTTTGGACTGCCAGTGCCTATATTTTCATATAGCCATCTTGCCGTCCCAAAGATCTTTTCTATAGTCCACAGTAGGATCAGAATACTTCAAATTTGCCACGCTACGCTTTGGCCTGACCTGGACCCCTCGCTCGGCTTTCACCAAAGTGATGGCAATAGTCACAGCCCATCTTTGGAGGTCAGGGATGCATGTATATACGTACCTTGATGGTTAGCTGCTCAAGGGGGGGAGTGGGGTGGGGGGCTTGCAGTACACTGATGCCTATGCAGAGGATTCCCTTTCTAGGACCTATTCTGAACACAGTGGCGTTCAAAGTTTTTACACCACTGGAGTGAGTCTGGGACATTCAGGATATGATTCCGCTGTTTTAGGCTCACTCAATCCTGGACCTCCTTGAGGATGGTTTAGAGGCTTCTTGGGTTCCTAGGACCCGGCGACCAAATCCTTCTATTCAGAACACTGGGAGAAATTTGTAGGCTGGTGTAGGAACCATCATCTTTGTCTTCTTCAGGCCAAACTTTCTTAAGCACTGTTCCTTTTTGTCAGCTGTCCAGCTAGGCTTTGAATTGAGTCCAGTTAAAGGTTACACTTTGTCCCAGGTGGCCTTTTCGTGCTTGCCAGACTAGCCTTCCCTCTTCAGATTACTTGTTTTGATGCAGCTTCTGAAAGGCTGACCACATATATTTCCACCAAAACCTTTGTCATGCCACAAGGGGAGTTTAACTCTGTTCTAAAGTTTTTTATGTGCTCTCCATTTGATCCTAAGCACAACTGTTCCTCGCAGCTCTTAACCATAAAGACAGTCTTTCTGCATTGCATTCACGCATGTGCTCCACATGAGTAAACTGCAGGATCTGTCAGAATAACTTCCTTACACCGCTTTCTTTCCCAACAAGTTGGTGCTGAGAACCAGGTTTGCCCGTCTGTCTAAATTAGTATTGCCCTTCCACTTAGGGCAGTCCATCAACCTACTAGTATTTTTGTCGCACCAGCTTATCCCCCAAACCACGGTGAGAGATTTCAACAGCTTGCCTTCAAAGGAACCTATTTTGAACTCAAGTATGAGTATTGTCTGTCATCAGGTCTTTGTGGGGTTTGCCAGAGCTGGAAAGGCGATACAGAAGAGGGCTCTGTCGAGGTGGCTCGTCCTATATATAAAGATCTGTTACGTTCTAGCCGAGAAGGAGCACCCTGAAGGCCATTTTACCAGAGCGAAGACCGTTACAACATCATTAGCTAGGGGAGTTACTATCTTGCTGCGACATGGGCATCAGAGCCCACGTTCACCATGCACTACTGTCTTTACTGCAAAGTAAATTTGCCTGCTAGGTTGTGCAGGACTTTTTGGGTTGCACGCACTTTTAAGACCCTCGTCATTTCAGGAGATACCACTTGGGTATAATTTCAAAAGGTGAGGAATCTTCATTTAGAGGTATCCATCAAAAGATCAGGTTACTTACCTCTGATAGTGTTTTCTGGTGGAAACTCTCTAACAAGAGATTCCTCACCACTCTACTGCCTGCCCTTTCTGTGGACTGAACGTCTACACACTTTTTTAAAAAGGCCCTTAGTTAGATTTCAACACACTGTGATCTGCATTTTGAATGAGAAGATCCACATCTGAGGGTACAGAAGGGGGACTTATAAGTAAACTCACATGAGAATGCAAGGGTGTCATCTATATACAACTCTGCTTCGTCACTTCTGGGGCGCTGCAAGGTCGCCACAGAGCTGCACAGCAACTCATAGCAGCACGTGGAAGCTACTGCTTTAAAATCTCTGGATGCAGTCGGACTCCTGGAAATATTCTAAAGGTAAGGAATCTGCAGTTAGGTAGAGTATCCACCTGAAAGAGCATTACCAAAAGTAAGTAACCTGTTACCAAAAGGAGGTGACCAATTTGTCTGATTCTGTTCCAGAATCACAGAGTAAGAAGGAAAGACACATTGAGATAGTGCCTAGGGTGATCTCACCTTCCTGCCTAAGCCTTCCAGCACTTGGAGAAGCCATTCTAGAATGCATTTCTGGAGGCTTTTAGTATTGAACTGATAATGCTCGTAGACCTTAAGGAGCTCTTGTGGTCAACTTCATTGTATCTTCTTCTTTGTGTTTGTGCATATCATGTATGCTTATCTCCAGGAAGGGTCTCTCCTTGCTACAGGTTAGGGGCAGAGGGGTGGGTTGATGTGCAATAGATGAATGTATTACAATAGAGGCATTTACAAGACCAAGATTAGTTGAATATCCTCTTGGTATGTAAGACTGGCACTTGCTTTGGTATGCTTTGGTGTCTACCTCAACTTGAACTCCACAGAGCTCCAGCCCCGTGGTGTCGTAGCCTAAACTCTTTTTGGGAAGCAGGGTTGAGTCTTGTGACCTTCGAAATAGTCTGTCGAACACTACTCCAATCCCCTATGACAAGGTAATTCACCCCTGCACTAGACATGTCTTGCTGCTCTGTATAATTCTGTAAATGTGACTGACTAGGCTAGTGGTTTGTTTATAATCTGTACATTTTATCATATATATGTTTTAGATCTATAGCTACGCTGCGCTTAAGTTACCAAGCCATCATACGCAACCTTCATGAAGAAAGCCTTGCTAGGCTGCAGTATTCCACTTATTTATAGTGTTGTCGCGATCCACTTTTGAGAGGCTTTTACACGGTTGTACTCCTACTGTTCTCCAAATTCATAAGGGAGATGTTAAATGATTGCCCTTGATTCACCAGCCATTTGGATTTTAATTATCAAGGAACCTGTTTTCTCATGTTCTTCTACACTCATAAACAGAATGCCTCTGTGCATGGTCAGGATCTTTCCCGGATTCTGCATTTTAGTTGAGGTATTATTGTGTGTATTAAATACAAGAAAATACTCAAAATGGAGAACAGAGCTACAGGTAACTCACTTTTCGTTAACCAGCTGGTTATGAGCACTTGCATAAAGGCCTCACTTTGTACAGGTCATATTACCTTTGAGGTCTTCTAATTACTAAGCCAAACTTCTGCAGATAGATGACTAGTTGTATAGATCAGTTGGATGTAGGGTACATGCTTGTGATATTAAGAGGAAACATTATTTTTGTTCATTTATTTGCAAACTGATTAGAGGTTGGCAGGAAGTGATCATGAGGATCAGAAGGCACAAATTGCAAAGCGATGTGGCACCAAAGACAAAATAATATGCTTGTTCAGTTGGCACACCTGGCATGGATAATATAATATGCCCATGGGTACCATTAAGATTTGGGGATTGAGAGGGCTTTAAGGGGTTTAAACGAATAAGAGGAAGGGGAATGTCTGCAAGAAAAATGTTGTTGTCCCTTGTCAGTTCTTATTAAATATAAAGACCAGCACTCGTTTTAATAGTAAAAATGCTACCCTTTAATCCCTTGTTAAAAAACTGAAGTTGATTCTGGTTATCTAAACCAGTAATAATACTGATGAAACGTGTCACTTCTTAGACTGCTTTTTGCCTGTATGATAGCTCACAAGTGGGATGCAGCTTTGAATTGTCTTTTACTTAGACGTGCAACAGGATTTACTCAGATGGTCTTTTCACATGTATTGCCTCTAATTCAAGTGTTAGTGAAACTGGTGTTGGTTACAGGTGCTGGGCAGATATTGGGGGCTCTTTAGTTACATGATTTGACTGTCATGGTAGTTCTTCTCACGTTTGAGGAAAACACATATAAATGAATGATTGTTTAATGATTCAAGCCCCCTCAATGTTACTCGCTCCATTGAGAACTCATGCCATGTCCAAAGCGGATCTTCTCCCCATCGCCTCTGTTCCTCGAACCTCCATGGACTTATCTTGTGGCGCTGGAGATTAGCCTAATCATCAGGACTGTTAATGAATTAGCTTTCTTCCGGCAGTAAATTAACCACTGTTCCCATGTACCCCTTAACGTTAGGTGAGGGTTGGTCTCCATGGATTATTCCTGCTCTAACTCCAACAGAGGGTAAAGTACATTGTTGCGTCTTCTCAGCATGAAGTTAAGATGTCTTCCCAAAGAACAGACGCCAAGGGACAGAAGCCAATGATATCAGACTCCTTTGAGGTCCCGCAGCCGAAATGGCACATAGACTTTTTTTTACAAAGTCAAAGAGTCTAGAAACTTAAACGTTGCACCGTCACTTCTCTAATGCTGACGTTATCTCCGAAATTTAGAACAATGTGAAATGCTAAAAAAAGATAAATGGAAAACAAGTTGTAGATTGTTTAATCTATCAGTTCAAATAATAACCAGTAATGGGTTTTATTTAAAATCATTCATCAAAAGAAGGCCGCATTAGCCTAATGAGGACGTCAGTGCATTGCCTTCTCTGGCGCCCAGCTGGATGTATAATCAGTTTAACTGAAAAGAGTGAATCCTTTGGGAGATAACACGTAGTTTAAATAGTAATATTCCGTTTCACTTAAGAATTGACCCTCCGGAATTGAGTGCTCGTTATTGGGTAATAGAGGGGGAAGATGTGTGTGGTATGTTAAACTGATTACATCAGTTGTTTGTGCTGGCAGTCCAGCAGCGTTTAGCAGCATTAACCAGACAATTTGCATCATAATTCCCGGGATGCCCTAAAACACGCAGTGCTTTGAAATCATGCTCGTGCAGCTACTGAAGCGACAGCATTTTCACTCAAAACTAGAAACAGGGTTTGCTGTCATCGCTACATTTTGTTTTCAGTAATAAACATTGCCAAATACAGAGCAATATTAGGAGACCATTTGCACAGTTAAAAGGAATGGCAACGTGACACCAGTCTAGTGTTATGTAAAGCAGGCCCTTTTTCAGCAGAGGAAGGATCAGTGTATAGCCTTGTAAACCCCTCTGACGCACTCCACTCCATAA
This sequence comes from Lissotriton helveticus, assembly GCF_964261635.1. Taxonomy (NCBI): domain Eukaryota; kingdom Metazoa; phylum Chordata; class Amphibia; order Caudata; family Salamandridae; genus Lissotriton; species Lissotriton helveticus. The sequence goes on from NC_136057.1 coordinate 1,300,863,242, forward strand.
TTAAACGCATAACGCCTTCCAGGCTCCGCACTGATACTATCACAATGGCTTTATCTCCGGAGATGTTGGAACTTGGTGCTTTCAGTCTTTGTCCATATCTGATTTCTGTATTTTTGTTACTGCTGTGCTGTTTTGAACAAAACATGTGCCAAATGTTTCTGCCTGCATTGTACGATGTGCTGTACATTCAGACCTCTGAGCCAGGGCCTGGTTATGTCGCTCGCAGCAATCTGAAATCTGTCGGCGTGACCTTTTCCACTAAACATTTACACACACACACACACCCCCATACACACAAACACACCCTCACACAAAGACACCCCGACCTTGTATACAACACATTGATGGTATAGCCAGTAATTTGTGTGACTTTAAAAGAATCCAATGAGTGCCCTGTTCTGGTTGTGCTTTCCTGCTGTGTAACCAGTGAGCTGCCAAAAAGTCAATCCTGCACTCAGCTGTGTAGCACATGGAGGGATGAGAGGGACAGAGTTTGGGCCCAGTAGCACATAGCTCTAGGAGTAATGCAGAGAGTCCAGTCAAGCACATGCCGAAGAGGAGAACAACACTCGAGGGCTGCTAAGAACCATACTGTCTGATCTTGGGCCAACGGAGGTATGTCTAAGATACAAAGCTTATTCAAGGATAGCAACAGGTGGAAAGGGCTCAACACATCCCTAAACTATGGCACCGCTCAACATTATGAACAGCAGCTACCGTGTTTAGCTGTGATTTCATTATTACTGTGATTTGTAATAGATCTTCCAGTGTCCACTATTTTTACACAAGTAGCTCACTTCTGATGCTTGAAGTTAGAACGTTCGAGTAAGTTCTGCGATCAATTCAAGTCCATGTTTTAACTGGGCAAAAAAGAAGTCTGTATGCAGACATCGTACTAAAGTAGACTGGCTCTGGTTCTTGTTTTCAGCGTAGCCAGTGCCTATCTGGCTACTTGGCCTCATTTCGTCCTCCAGGTTTCATACATACACTTGTAATGCAGAATGTCTTTGATAAATGGTCAGTTCTGTTTTCTGTTGTTATGGCCACTGCAGTGTGATCAGTTCTGATCCCACCATAGGTTCAGTGGTCAATCAATCAAGCATTTATATAGCGCACTACTCACCCGGGGGGGTCTCAAGGCGCTACAGCTCTTTAGTCTTTCAGATCTTTCTATCTCTCTGTCAAGTTGTAGGATTCTTGTAGCATTCAATGGTGGAATCGAAAGCAAGTTGTGAATATCTTCAGTCGATGTTGGAACCATTTATTTAACAAAATAATTAAACGAATCACTGTCATAGGCGAAATACTGTTACTATGTGGCCAGTTTCATTCTTTTGTATGAATGAAAGATCTGTCCAGGGCCGGAACCCAGGGCACTTCTGCTGAAGTAGGGTGACGTAGCTATGCAGTACTCCACAGGATTCACATGTAAATAAAGAATGAAACCTGAATGGTAACTAGGAATTTCTGGACACCATGTGTTCCTAATAGGCTCACTACTCTAACTAAATTCAGGGGATTAGCTGTCAATAATGCTAGTGCCATGGCACCAGGGTCCATGGGTACGAGGCACCCACTGGGCCCTAATTAGTGACTTTTTTACCATTAGGATAAGGAATAGGTGGCCCATTTTCCTTGCCCTCGTTAGGGCCCAGTGAGCACTTGCTGCACCACTAAATATACAGGGACGTACCTCAGAGAATCTTTAGTCCTGGGAATAACTTCATGATGCTTTAAGTACATGCAAAATAAGACGTCAGATCATATACAAATAGGGCTCAAGTTAAGAGGGTATCCAAGAACACGGACCTTTCAAGTTTTTAGAGTGCATATCATTAAGTTTTCTTATAACTTTAGTGCAGGTTTTCCATTTTAGCTGCCTGCATTTCCAATTCGACATCCCATTTGTTCCTCTCCTTTACTGTACATACATTACACAAAAGGCACATTTTCATTGTTTGCAGCGGGCTCACCTTTTACAAGGTGCACCCAGTGCAAATAACGAAAATGTGCTGTATTATAATGAATGCGCTGCCCCCAGGGCACCCTGGGTGCAGCGCATTCAGGTGAAAAACAGAGTGGCTGCTTTAAAGCCACTTCGTGTTTTCACAGTGCAGGCGGCAACCTGCCTCCACTTTGAAAGGGAATTAGAGATCCCCTTGCTGGCGAGTGCAATGAGTGACATCACCCACCTGCAGAGGACTGCCATCGGGGGGCACACTGACAGTGTTCCTCCTTTTAGATGGCGCACTGTGAGTGCGCCTCCTGAGACCTTCTTTGCCTCTGCGCCCCTATCTGTAATATGGCTTGGGCACAGAGGCAAAGGGATTCCCTCATTTGCATGGGACATGCCCCCATGCAAATGAAGGAATACCCTCTGAAGATAGCGCTGGCGCTTTATGTGTGCCAGTGCTATCAGTATTACAGAAGAGGCAACACAAGCGTTTGCAGCCCCTTCTGTAATACTAAAGTACCTCGAGTGTGCAAAGCGGGCGCAAAAGCGGGCTCAAAAGCTCGCTGCGCACCCGGGGCACTTGTATATTATGGCCCCAGGAGGTTTCCTCACCATCCAACAATGGTGAACACTGCATCTTTCATCAATTGTTTATTGAATGGTTTAGTGGAATCATTCAGAAACAGTGACACTCAGTTATAATTGTGCATTATGTTGTAATACTCTGTAATAGGAAACCAAGGGAATGGCCGATTCACTCCCCACCCAATTACCACGTAGAACATTATGTTTTCAGCCTGTCTCTTTATAATGGAAAGTGCGATCTTTAGTGGATGTCATCCAAAACGTGCAGAGGGACAGTCTATTCCTTAAATGACAGGAAAATATTGAGCAATGTGTTCTTTGGCATTCTGACAGCTTGAGCAGAATACCCTGACTGGAGAGTCTAGAGCTCTGCGGTGCTAGTGATACAGGCATCCAAGGTAGGAAACCCCACATTCAGTGCTATCTTCTGTCAGTGGTGGCTAACTTAGCCATAACAGTTGTAGTAAATCAATGAGCTTCGTTCATTTTGCAGAGTAACACTACAAACACACAAATGCATTGAAATCTGACTTTAAAGTCAGGTCTAAGCCTATACATGTTTTTGGAAATTAAGGAAATAAATGACTAGTACTACATCACACTGACTTCCCCCAAAAACATCTACAAACTGAAGACAAGTCAAACTTAAATCCCACAGCGCATAACCAGACCATGGCCCAGAACTCTTGGGAGGGTAGGCCAAAAGAATTTTCAGAGAGGAATAAAGGAGGAAGTGTAATGAAAGATTGTCTGTTCGGACACTGCTTGACCAAAACGTTCTGTGAAGGTTGAGGCAACGTATACGAACGGTGCCCTTTTTATTGACTGATATGCCTATGTAGCATTCAAAGGATGGCACTCTACACTAAACAATGTACTGTATATTGTATCCGCCCGTCGACCCTTTCTCCTAAATGTTTCTGAAGTAACCGTGCTCTGCTTTCCTAACTTTTGGCATTTCTTCTACATCATGGTTGACATCCATTAGGAGCTCATTCCTAACTACTTTCAGAAATAAAGAATTTACATACATTGTCTTACTAATTTCTGGTTTCTTGTCCCAATGCTTTTCAGACTCAGACTTTGAACATCCAACCTAGAGGGGGAAACGAAAACCTGAATAAAACAAGAGTTAGTCCAAGCTCTGGAAATGTAACGTGGAATCAGTGTAATAGAGTACTCTATGACCTCAAAAACGTACCTAGAGTGTATGCAAGAATAAAGTTCTCTATGTCCTGGAGGAACAATGCAGCACCTTAATAATACAGTATACTACTTCTAATGGATATTAACTTTTCCTTGAACTCTTTCCCAGGTGTCAGGCTGGATTAGCCATTGTTTTCCTATTTTTTTCCACCACATGTTTCATGTGGCGCTGTTTTGGAGTCTACTACGATGTCTTGCAGCTCTGACTGAAAAGGTTCAGTGTTCCTTATCAGTGTCATCGGTTACGCCCCCCAACTAATGTGAAATCCCAAGTTATTAGGTTTCCCAACTTTTTTATTTGACATTTTGAATCTTTTTTCATTACAAATCCTAAATAATTTGACACGGTTATACCCCAATTGTTATCCAGATTCAAACCATGCAAGATTTGCAAGCAACATATGCCAGTTACGACCCATGTCCTTCCTGCATCTGGTGTCTTGGCAAGGACTATGACCCTGCATCATATGACCGGTGCCAAAGGATGCATCCCAAGCTGTTAAAAGAAAGGCAGGCCAGACATTTTATAGTCTTTATTTAAAGAGCAGTCCGTATCCTCTTTTAGGTTGGAGGACCAGATCTAGAGCTGCGCACCTGATTTAGTGTTTGGCAGATTCAAGTAGATTGTCAAAACACAGCTGTTCAACCTTTTGTCGCCATGGAGTTCTGCCTGCCCAGTTAAGAGTTTGGTGGTTTGACAGATCAAAATCTATCAGCCGTCTGGCGTTTTTGCATCAACACCCAATACCACTTTGGACATCTATCTTTTCTGCTCTGTCACCTTGGATTTTTCGCCTTTCGCTGGACCCTATATTTTAGCTGACTTTAGAATTCTGTGCACTTTACTCTTTCTAACTAGTAGTAAAGTACCCGAGCTCCCCCTTTTAACATGGTCAAATCGGCATACTCATTATTTTATTTTTTATTTCCAAAAAACTTTATTAGTAACTGGCACAGTTCATTTTACAGGTATTACATTTATTAATAACAGTACAGTTGGCTTCACTAGACCAATATGTGGTGTATTACTGTCATCCTGGTCTGGTCACTAAGAAAACTCCGCCACTGCCCTCCTCCCCCCTCCACCCTACATCCCCCTACTGCGTTCATAATTTCCTTGGTCGCATCCACCTTTATCGTCCAATGGCATCCCAAAACTGAGCTCCGGCAAGAGGGCTAAATGTCACACATATTCTGAGCAATGTCATAGCCCTCCAGCCCACATTATACGTTCCGCATTGCAGAACTGCTCCTACTCCTCCCTCTGCACCCTCCTATTCTCCCAGGGCCTGTTCCTCCCACTTTAAGATGTTGGCCGAGTGTCAGGCGGCTCCGGGCTTGACTCACTTCCCTCCCACGCCTCATCCCTCTCAATGCTCTGCGCCAGGAGATATGCTGTCAGTGGGCCCCAGATGTCCTTCGGCTTAGACTTCACAGGCAGTAGATCCGCATAATTGTGCAGCTGTTCCTGCCACATAGTAAGGTCCTGTATCCATCCCTTGAACTTGGGTGCCCGTCCCCTTCCCCATTTACAAGCCACTTGTCGCTTTGCCAGTAACATACCTATTGCTAGAATTTTTTTGTGGACAGTGACTGTATTTGCACTCAGGCCCAGAAGAGCTATCAGTGGGGAAGGAGGAATCTGCCCACGTATCATGGCTGACATACCGTCGAACACTTCCCCCCAGTAATCCGCCACCTGTGGGCATTGCCATGCCAAATGTATGAAATATGCTCCTTCTCTCCTACATCTTTCGCACCTATCATCATCTCTTAATCGGAACTTGTGTAACTTAACTGGGGTGTGGTATAGCCTCTGCAGGAATTTAAAATGTATTAAGCGGAGCCTGCTACTACTAGTAACCTCTGTCTGTACGCAGCTAGCCTCCCACTGTTCGTCCGTCAAAGGGGCCCCTAGATCCTTATCCCATTTGGTCCTGGCCCTCAGGTGTCAGTGGGGAGTGACGTTCCTCATCTGTTTGTATATCAAGGATACAACATGTTTGGGTGCCTCCGACTGAAGTAATGTGTGTAGGGGTATAAATATGTCTGGATCACTAGGGAAATTTGATGTTATGGCTTTCACGCTTTGCCTGAGGCGTACGTACATAAACACTTCCATGTGTGTGGGTGTATGATCCCCAAAAAATTGGTCCTGTGTCCGAAATTGCCCTCCAATGTATAGGTTCCCCCAGTTGTTGTAGTGCAGTTGGCTCAGCATCCTGCGGCATATCCCCTCCCCCGTGACCTGAAGTAATGGAGAATTTGCCAGTTTCATTCTCGGGGTATACATCAACTCTGCCTCCATACTACGCACTATCCACCTCCATGCTGCAACAGTGCATTCTACCGTGGAGGGGTCCCGTTCTCGCTACTTTACTGGCATGAATACATATCCTTCCGGCGTCATCGGTGCCATATACCCATCCTCCACAGCCAGGTGCGGCATGAATGGAGGAGGGTGGAACCAGTACACCGCAAAATGAGCCTGCGCGCAATAATAATATTGCTCAAAGTTGGGCACATCATAACCACCCTGCTGATATGGTAGCATCAATGTAGCTAGGTTGAGGCGCACCTGCTTCCCTCCCCCAGATTAGTCTAACTAGTTGCGTTCTGAGAGTGTTAAAAAAAAAACCTGCCCGGGTTGTATGGTATGTTGATGAAGAGGTATAGAAACTTTGGTAGTACCGTCATCTTAATCAGCGAGATTCGCCCTGCCATTGACAGGGGTAGTCGTATCCATTTGGATATATTATCTGTCACCTTGCAATGGCCTTTCCGTAATTAGTACGCATCAGTGTCTCTTTATCCCTGGCGATATGGATGCCCAGATATTTAAAGTCCTCCGTCTCCCAGACAGGAGATAGTCCAGCTGGTGCGGGTCTGTCTTAGCCGTTAGTGGAAAGACAGCGGACTTATTCCAGTTTATATGTATACCAGATACGGCCCCGAATTAGGTGATTTCACGTAGTACAGGGTTAAGGTTACCTTGCGGGGTTTTTATGTACAGCGTCATGTCGTCCGCGTATAGAGATATGAGTAACTGTCTAGAGGGGTAGGCTAGCGCGCTGCTTTTATGATGTTGCCGCAGTTTCGCTGCCAGAGGTTCAATTGCCAGAGCGAATAGAACTGTGGACAATGGGCACCCCTGCCTTGTGCCTCTAGAAATGGGGAAAGTAGGGTCTCTAGCCCCGTTCAATAATACTGTGGCACGCGGCTGTCGATATAGCAATTGCACCCAGTTCAGGAATACAGGTTGCATCCCCATATAACCCAGTGTTCCCAACAAGTAGTCCCACTCCACTGAGTCGAACGCCTTGGTTGCGTCCAGAAACACGGCGACCGCCGAACAGTTGAGGTCTATATCCTGCATCATTGCTAATAATGTCCTGAGATTGTGGGATGTGGCTCGGTTAGGGACAAAACCCGCCTGGTCTGGCAGCACCAGTCGCTCCAACAGTAGTTTGAGCCGCGTAGCCAAAACCTTTGCCAGAATTTTAGTGTCGCAGTTGAGCAACGATAAGGGCCGGTATGAGTCGCAGCTAGTCTGGGATTTGCCGGGCTTCAGTAATGAGGTTATCAGGGCTTCCCTCATAGTCTGGGGCAGTGTGCCCTCCTCTAGTGCCTCATAGTAAACTGCTTTCAGCATCGGAGCCAGCACCTGCACATTCACTTTGTAGAACTCCACTGGAAGTCCATCAGACCCCGGCGCCCTACCAGACTGCATATGCATTATTACTTCAGTGATTTCATCCACCTCGATATCAAGGTTCAAGAATTTGCGCTGGGTGTCACCCAGCCATGCCAGTGCAGTATCCTCAAAGTATTGTTGCAAGTCTAACGGGGTGCCCCTATGTGAGGTGTATTGCTGGTGATAGTATTCCACAAATGTGTTTAATTGGTCTGGAAGATTCCGGCATGTGTTACCGCGCTCATCCTGTAATTCCGCAATATAATTGGCAAACCTGGGAGGCCGCACCGCATTGGCCAGAGCTCTCCCCGGCCTGTCCCCCTCTCCATATATCCGTGCCATATGTGTCTTCCCTCGGAACTTGCATTCTCGGTCCGCCGCATGTTCGTACTCTGTAATTCTGCTGCAGAGGTTTGCTCTCACTGCCCCATCATTCATCCCGGACTCGAGGTCCCCCTCAAGTATCTTTATGTCTTTTTCTAAGTTATGGAGCTCCCGGTGCAGATCTTTAAGGATGCTTCCTCCTTTCGAAATACACCAGCCCCTAACAGTGACTTTGAATGCCTCCCACACTGCGGTTAAACTCGACACTGAATACACATTGCGCTGGAAAAATTCTTTAATATCTCGCTCTAATTCCGCCCGAAAGGCAGAGTCTTGCAGGTGTAGTGGGTTGAGGCGCCATCCTATATATGGGGATTGTGGAGCCGGGGCCTGGAGGGAAGCCACCACTTGTCAGTGGTCAGAATAAGTAAGGGCAAGATGGGTGAGTTTCTCCAGCCAGTGCGCCATTCCCAGTGATACTAATAAATAATCTAATCTGGACCACAAGGAGTGCACTGTTGAATGGTGTGTTTCCTCACGCCTCCCAGGGTGTTTAAACCTCCAAGCGTCTAAAAAGCGTGTAGAGGCTATTATGCCCGCTAGTGTGCGTTGCGTACTGGTGTAATGTATAGGGGCAGCTCTGGACCGATCCAACTGTGGGTTCACCACTGTATTGAAATCCCCCCCCAGATGACATATGTCGTGCCTATCTCTTGTATTTTACCCCATAGCTGGAGCATGGTGTGTGCATCATCAGTGTTGGGACCATAATAATTTGCAAAGGTGATATCATGGGAGTTCAGTTTCCCCCAGACCTGGCAGTACCTCCCTGTTGGGTCCGACTCCGAGCCCCCCATCGTGAAGTGCACCCCGGTCTGATTAAAATAGCCACTCCCCGAGCATATCCCGAGTATGATGCGAAGCATCGGTGAGACCCCCTACTTTGTGGCAAATTGGGGAGTTGTTCTATGGTCCAGGTGAGTCTTCTGCAGTAATGCCACCCCAATATGGTGCCTGTCCATGTACCCAAGGACTTGCCTTTTTTTCAGGGATTATTTAGACCTCTTATGTTCCAGGACATCACATTTAGCTCATTTGAGTCAGTATTAGTGTCAGCCATTCTCATTGCGTATGCATACATATATGTCAACTTCAATAGTCCACTGTGCTCTCAACCACAATACCCTTCCCCGGTGAACCCCCTCCCACTCCGCCTTCCACAACTCGCCAAGCATGTGTACCCTCCCCCCAACTAACTGTAATTCCATGAAACTATACATCCTCTCTAGAGGAAGATTAGGGGCTCGCCCACATGTGAGAGTCACTAGGGGCTCACGCCGTGCCCACTCTCCTCCTTTATTTCACCCACCCGTCGCTCTCCCCCAGTGGGTGGACAGCTTCAGTGGGACGGAGGAGAGCATCCTGGCGGAAGTAATGACCCATCCCTTGTCAATCGTAATACATCACCATCTTGGAAAAGTTCACTGCGTGTAGACCAATCGTAGCAGTCCGTCGGGCAGCGAACTAGTTCAGTCTCTTTATTCCACGTTTGACATTGGCGATTGGGATCTGGAGCGTCGTCGTGCATCCGCTGCTTCGGTCTCCGCTCGGCGAGACTGCCGTAGGTACTCTTCTGCTTGTTGAGGATTGGTAAAGAGATGGTGTTTTCCAGGGTGTGTTATCCTCAATTTGGCAGGATACAGCATGGCATACGGAATTTCTTGTGTCTGGAGTTTTTTCTCAACAGCTGCGAATTTACGCCGCGCCTCCTGAACGGTCTGTGTAAAATCAGGAAAGAATGCCAGAGTTGTATTTTCGTAGCGTACTTGCTGTTTCTCTCGGGCGAGGCGTAATACTGTGTCTCTGTCCCTAAAGTTCAGAAAGCGCATTATTATTGGTCGCGGCGGGGCGCCCGGAGGTGGCTGCGCCGCTAGCGACCTGTGGGCCCTCTCCACCGTCAAATGCGCTGAGAAGGAGTCTCTACCGATCAGGTCAACTATCAGCTTCTCCATGAAGTCCTCCATTCGGCCTGTGTTGGTGGATTCTGCTAGGCCTAGGGCTCTGACTTTATTTCTTCTGGAGCGGGCCACCAAATCTTCGTTTTTGTCCGCTATTAGTTTGAGCAATTTGTCCATTTGGAGCACCCGCTGTTTGGTTACTACCGCTCCGTCCTCCAATTCCAACACTCTGGATTCGGCCTCTGTTATCCTATGATCGTGCTGCTCCAGCTTGTTTACCACCGAATCCATCCTGGTATTCATAGTGTCTATTTTTGCATCAATTGATGTTTCTCTCTGCTTCATACTCGAGTAGAGTCTTCCAATCATCCTCTTGGTGATCTGCTGTAGTCGAGTCCGTTTGCTCAGCTGATTGCGAGCGCGGTGGCCTGCGAGAATCAAATGTTAGTTTTGCCTGCTTGGCTTCGTTGCACCCCATGCTGGCTGATGTACTTCGCCCGTGGGTAGTTTCGGGGGTATGGCCACCCTCAGGCCTTCGTAGAGCCGCTGTTCTCTGCGTGGTGTGTTCGTATCTGACTCACACGAACTTCGCTCTAGACTAGAGGGGAGCTCTCAGCTATGGGGCGGCGGCTTGGTTGCTCGGTCTCTGAAGGTTTATGGGGCTAGGCCACTAATTTAGTTTGTGGACGCTGTTTGAGCGTCTAGGCCTGTTTCGTATGCCAGCTCTCCGGGCGGAGTGTGCCGCACTCTTATGTGTTCTCTCCTGCTGTGCTACCAGCTGCCGTGTGGGCGCGAAGTTTGGTTGGGCAGGGCTTCGCCGCCACCGCCGGGCAGAACAAGGCGCTGGTTAATCAGCTGCCTTCTTCTTGGGCCCCTCTCGCTGTCACCCAGTTAGGGCATCGCTGCACTGTCTGAAATGGCCGCCCCTCGTCACTGGAGGTCGCAATGCCTGTCCGCCGTCTCCGCGATCAGCGCTCCAGTCTGACACCTGGTTGTAGCGTCACTATTCAATTCCCCTCTAGCCTGGGGGCCTGGGTTACAGGCTGCTCACAGCAGGGGGGGGCGCCTCCATTCGTGGACCCTCCGTCTGATGCTAATCACTCCCTGCAGCTAATATGGCGGTTCGGCGGCCAAAATGGCGGCTCTCCTTCTTGTACTCTGAGGCAGTGGCAGGACGTCCCCGGGTATTATCGCTGCCGGGCCTTTGCGCGTCTTTGTGCACCTCCACGCATGCAAGATTTTGCCCCCTCGGCGCAGTTCATACTCTGTACACGCCGATTTCTCGCCACTTCTACGGTGTGCGAAGCGTCTGTGGGAAATGTCGCAAACACATATGTGACTGACCCATATTTGGTTTGTCTTTTGTCGGACCAGGACTCCAAGACCTGTAGTGACAGATCCTTGATGCAACCCAAGGCCATCCGGGATCGAGAAGTGAAGATCTCTTTCGCGAAACACCACAAGACTTCACTTCGCAACTGGTCAAGGTCGAAGGCCAAGTCACAGTCCTATTCCTGAGCCGGGTCCTGCCATCATCATCATGTTCCAAATCCTCTGGTAAGTACAAGAAAAAACGAAAGACATGCAAATGTTGCTTTGCGCATCCAGTTATTTTTGATCGCCGGAGAAGGTGCAGGGGTGTCATTTTGTCTTGAGGTCCACTTCAGAATTCCGGAGTTCCTGAAGCTGTCTGTGATGCATTAACAGACTGAGGAGTTCCATGAAGACATGCTGCAACTCTTTGGCACGTTACTGGCTCCCTCTGGAGCACATATGGGCCCCCACCAAGCCGTGAGGCCACCCAACTGGGATTCTGCTGCCGGGTTCACCGTCTGTGCCAGCTGGGCCCTCTGAGGGCCTATCCGGATCTGGACCGACCTCAGTCCTGTGTCCCTCTCCGACATCATGACCCACCAGAGCCAGCAACATTGACTTCATAGTGCTGATGCCAAGACAGCACCGCCCTCATTTTGACTGTGTCAGTGCGCAGGTTTGACTGTGTTGCAGCCATTTAGCCTGGCTAGTCACTCTAATATGGTGCCTTGGCCCTACGGCAAATATCAGGTCCTACACAAACTATAATGAAGCCCTTACAGATACACATTTGGGATACTGTGGCAAACTCTGTTCAGGTCCGCCTGTCAATTGGATGGGTACCTTCTCTGAGTGACCCTATTTTTTCACCCAGCAAACTACCCCGGAGAGCCTAGTGGTACAGACCTCTGATGCCAAAGTCCCAGCAAATGTATTCCCCACTACTCCCCCTGTCAGAGAGTCAAAACGAATTGAGACCTTTGGAAAGAGGGTCTTTTCTTCCACAAATTTGGCTCAACGTTCGGTAAACTCCAGCTGTCGCATGGGCCGCTGTTTTCATGCTTTATGGGACTTGGTGGCTCAGGTGCCAGTGAAGCCCATGCTATCCTTTTATAGGCCATGCAGGACGGCTGTGATGCAGCAAGTTTACAAACCGCTGTCGGTTGCACACAACCATCTCGCTCGAGAGAGCCATAGGCAAAAGTGTAGACCTTTGTAGGCATGCCTGGCTGTGTTCCACTGGTGTTTCTGAGGACGTTCAGATGAAACTGATGGGCATGCCATTTGACAAAGACAGCAGGGCCAGGGCACGCTCCTTGGGCCTTTATGCTCCCCTGCAACAGATGCAAAATCAGTTTTAATTCCCTCTGTGGCCATGATAGAGGCTTTCAGTATCACCATCAACCCCAGCAAGTGCCGCAGTCTGCCTAGTCTTTTTGTGCCGTGGCCTTAATACCCTCCGACCACATTGACAACAAGGCCAGCGTACTGCCCAGTGTCCCACTCCTCCAACTGCTGCAGCACCCAAACCTCTTTCATGTACCCTTGACAGCAGGCCTTCACCCTGTCTGTGGAAGGATCTGACATATTCTGCCAGCCTGGCAGATAGTAACTTTGGACAAACGGGTCCTGCAAATTGTGTAATGGAATTACTCCCTACCCATTCCTAGAGGCCCTGAACACCTACCCTTCCCAATCTTGTAGCAGCAGTAAGTACAGGCTCTTTTGGCCAAAGGAGCCATAGAAAGGGTGCAGATGTGGGAAGAGGTCTCTGGTTGTTATTGACACCACTTTCTGGTGCCAAATAAAGGATGTCGGCCTTCGTCCCATTTTAGATCGCTGCCCTCTCAATGGCTTCCTATGGAAGGACAAATTCAAGTTGCTCATGCTGGCACAGGCCTTGTCTGCCCTTGACCTTGAAGACTCGATGGTGGTATTTGACCAGCAGGATGCTTATTTCCATATTCCAGTTCTGCAGGCCCACAAGTGCTACCTATGGTTTGCAGTGGGACAAGGGTATTTCCAGTTCATCGCACTTCCCTTTGTTGTCACCAGTGCCCCTTGAGTGTTCACAGAACTTAAGTGTTGGCGGCTGTTGCATTACACCTTCAGAGGTCAGCATTTCCAGTCTTCGCCTCCCTCAAATGGGTGTTAAAGGCGGACTCACCCCAGGCAGTCGTCACCCACCTCCAGACTACTGCAAATCTCCTCACATCGTTGGGGCTCTCAGTCAACGTGTCAAAGTCACACCTAGCTCCTTCACAGACACTTTATTGGAGCCAATTTTCAGACATGCAGTTCTGCTCCTATCCTCTGGATGGAGAGTCCAGAGCCTATGATCTCTTTGTTTCTAGCTCTATCCTCGATCTCGATGATGACTCTGAGGCTGCTGGGACTGATGGTGTCCTGGATCCTGCTGCTAGAGCATACCATGGGTTGTATTATACATACAGTGCATTCTCCCCGATTGTGCCAGGCGCACCTATTTAAAGAGTGTGCCCAGCGCAATCAAAGAAAATGTGTCGTATTAGGCTGTATCCGGTGCCCCCAGGGCAGCGCATTCATGTGAAAAAACGAGCGGCTGCTTCGAAGCTGCTCCATGTTTTCACAGTGCAGGCGGCACCCGCCTGCACTTTTAAAGGGGATTAGAGATCCCCTTGCAGGTGGGTGCAGTGAGTGGCTGCACCCACCTGTAAGGGGGTGTCTGGGGGGGCTGTAATCAGGGGCGCACTGTCAGTGCGCCTCCTGAAAGCTTTTTTGTGATTCAAAGTGCATTTTGCAACAAAAAAAATCTTGCACACTTGCTTACATTTGGACGACACAAATGTGGAGTATCCAATTGTTAATCACAAATTTTATTATATTCTGTTTTCCCACACGCCCTCGATAAAAGGGTACCACTCTTTTGTCGGTATACCTAGAGCCCAGGGCAGGAAAGTGTTCAAAATGCAATATGGGCAAATCAGATATTCCTACTCAAAACAGACACTTTATTTTTGCAATGACGGTAGATGTTAATTTTGGGCCAGGCCTTGGCCGCCACCCAGAGCACCCACAAGGCCCAGACATTTATAAAACTAGATACCTGCAAGAGTCCAGGATGGTGTTACTTGTGTGGATCTCATGAGGTATGCTTTAGCCAGAAGCCTTTTCAAACATCAAGCTTTAGCTAAAAATGCACATTTTGGAAAGTTTGTGAATTTGTAGGGATCCACAAACTTCCTATCTCTCAAAACTCAAAGTTAGGCTTTAAACACCCATTTCCTTGCATTCTGTGACAGGAAGATCCGGAATCAACAGGGAACATACATGTCCTACCACAAATTGGTCCCAGACATCTTCCATTAAGAACCCTACCCCACTTCTTTGGCTTAATCGGGGGCTTGCGACACAAAAGGTCCTAAAAGGCTAGGTGGCTCCGGATATCAGTCACTGCGGTATTTGGGCCTGGACTTGGCCAGCACTCACGGGCACTTAGCAAGCACAGACATTTTTGAAAACTGTATCCCCTGGGATTCCAGGGTGGTGTGCTTTGCATGGGTCTTGTGATGTATTCCTACCCACAATGCCCTGCAAACCTCAAACATGCCCAAAATCACACATTTGTCTTATTTCTCTGTGATAAAAACTTGCAGAATCTACTGGGATCTACAAAATTCCCACTACCTAGTGTTACCTGATATAAATGCTACTGCACCTGGTGGCCGGGCCAGGACCAGATCACACCAGTGTCAATTAAATTTGAGGTAGACTTGGGGCCTTATGTAGAGTTTCACGGACAGGTACTTCATGACAACTGTGACAGAAATTCTGCCTGCTTTATTGCAAGTACATTATATCCTAATGTACTTGTAATAAGACAGACAGGTTATCCGTTACGTATATGTTGAGGGCACCTGTCTACCATACTCTAAATCACGCCCTTGGACTTAAATGGAAACTGTGAAGCTCATCTAAAGGAAAGATTGAACATTCCTGAAACCTTCATTTCTGACAGAGACATCTAACTGCATATTCGTCACCTTTTGAATAGCCCCAGGTATCACACTGGATCCGGAAACGTTTGCATAGTAATTACCTCACTTGCTAAGAGGTGGCTTTGTGCATCGTCGTTCAACCTCTGTCCCATGCAGATGTGATGTCAGAACCAGTATATATATGGTCCAACCAACGTGGATCTGGAGTTTCAATTATCATTTGACACATTTAACTTTTCCCTTCAAGTTTTCAGTGGTGTGCAAACAGTCACATTTAAACTATGTAAGGACTGTATCCAGCAGATGTTGTGTACATATCCTCATGACATCTGTCTTTGGTGCCTTGACTCCTGTCATGATTCAAAGGTGTGTGTCAATATGAACAAAAAGGCAATCCATGAGAACGAGGCAAAGCTCTTCACCAAGTTGAAGATGTCGAAGATCTGTTCCTGATCAAAGTCCAGGTTTGGCGATACAGTTCGAAGTCAAGGGTGCAGGCAGTCTCGTTAACAAGGTTGCACTTGTGACTGATCTTCGTCAAAATCATATATGTCGACAGGGAGCCATAAAAAATACAAAAAAAGCCGAACATGGGTCACTTGCTTCTCACTATTCCCACTATTCAGATTCGCACTCTAGGCCATAAAGCTTTTCTCCCCCAGCGGAGACAGCTTAGATGCTTATCCTGTTTCAAATTCCTTCTAACAGGGTGGGGACCACGAATCTTCTTAAATTAGCTAATTTGAACAAGATCTTTGGTGCCACGCCGGATCCCACTGGAATGCCACTTGGCATCATGGATCCCAGGAGGCCTGCAGCTGGTCTACCGTTGGTGGATTCGTCCTCAATGCCAGCTGTGCATTTCGACATGTAACAGGGTTGATGCCAACTCCATCTCAGGTTCCATTGAATCCAAATCAAACAACACGCCTGTGTCCATTCTCAGGACTGCATTCAACACAGCAGTTGCAAAGATCGACACAACTAGCTCCTTTATTGGTGTTGATTACACCAGTTAAAAATCTGATTCTTTTATTGGATTCCGAAGCCCATGCTCCTCTGGCTAGCTCTAGGTGATATGCTCATTCTGAGCCTGACTATTCAAGAGAGTAATTCATTTCTGATGAGGAATATCAGCCCTTTGAACAGGGTGATTCTTATGATCATCTTCAGGATGCCAGTGGTCTGGGAAACTGCATTCACTGACTTTGCATCTCCTAACCCTGTTATTGGCACTGGGGAAACAGCATCTTTTGCAACAGTCATCAAGAGAGCAGCAGAAACTCTTAATCTTGTTCTGCCTACTCAGGAGAATAAGACAACTCTCCTAACAATAGTCTTGAAACCAGCACAGACCACTGAGGAACCTTTATTGCTTTTGAGTGGGGCTGTAAAAGATATACTGGTGAGCACCTGAGTAACACCAGAATATTGACCTCTGGCCAACAGGCCTGCTCCTGAAGATCCGAAGTGTTTTTATTGCAACATCCTACTCTAGGCAGCCTTGTTGTGCAAGCTCCTATGAGCTGTATGAACCCAGATGCCTTCCCAACACCCCACCTGATGAAGTTGAAAAATCTGGAGGCATTTGTATAGAGAATATTCTCCTTTGCCAGCCTTTCCCGCAGGTCAGTTAATACGCCATGCCTACTGGTGAGATATTCGCATGTCTAATGGGATGTAGTGGCAGATGTCCTGCTGGTGGTCCCTGAAGAAGTCACTCTAAGTTTGCATCCTTTCGTTTTCAACTGACAGGATGCTATGAAATTCTCAATTAAGTTGGGCTCGGGCACTACTGACTGTTTAGGTAGGGCGGTTGGTACCAGTGTTGTGCTCAGGCACCATGCCTGGATTTGTTCCACAGGTTTTGCTAATGACGTCCAACAGTCGCGTATGGACATGCATTTTGACAACTCTAGACTACTCCTGGTGAAAGTGGACTCACCCCTTGAAAGATTTAAGGAGAGTAAGGCCACTGCTCACGCTCTGGGCTTTGGTATATAATTGCAACAGCCTCCACAGCAACAGTGCCCTTTTCGAGACTTTGGAAAGAGCTGTATGAAGAGACAGAGGCAGTACTTACACACAACAACACACCACCAAGTCCTTTGGGGAACGAGGTCGGGGAGCAGGCCGGTCGCGTTCAGGGTCACATGGACAACATTCCACTCAGACCCCAACCCCACCATTCTACAGCAACCACAAATCCCTGTTAATACAGCCTTGTCGGCTCCCGATCGCCCACTTGGATTTTAGATTACCTTTTGTCTCCCGTGATGGAGGAGCATCATGTCTGATCAAAGGGTACTTCAGATCGGGGAACAAGGTTACTCCCTACTCTTCTTGTCCTCTAACAGACAGGACTAAGTGGGGCCATGGGTCCTGTGCCACGAAGTGCTACACCTTTGGAAGTGGCTGAACACTCAGAGCATTTCTCTGTATGCCAGTACCTGGCAGGATCTTCAAACACCAGAGCAGACAATGCCTAGTGCGTCACGAATATCGGTTATATGCAGAGGTTACCCAGGGGGTCTTACAGCAAATGGCAAGAATCCTGGCTTGCTCATTCACCACTGCAGAAAACGAGCACTGTTACGACTTTTGCACCTTTCTCCTGCATTGATTGGGGTTCAGGACTCCTATACACCTTTCTGCCCCTACCTCTCCTGCTCTGAGTGCTTAAGAAAATCAAGAGAAACCAGGAACAAGGTATCTTAGTGGCTCTGCTCTGGTTGAGGAGTATGTGGTACCTGGAACTTTAAGCCATAAGTGCATGTACTCCAATCCTGCTGCCCCTTTGGGAGAATATCCTGTTGCAGCAGCATGTCCAAGTCTTGCACCCGAGTCTGCACAACCTACAGCTCCATCCATGAAGACTAAGCGGTGACAGTTGATGCCATTCGACCTTCCTCCTGAGGTAGTTAATGTTATTCTGGCAGCTAGGTGTCCTTCAAGGAAGTCTGTCTATGCAGGACACTGGGAGATGTTTGTTGTGTGGTGTTCTTCTTCTAACCCACACAAGCTTCTTTAGCTGATATTTTGTTTAGCATCTGCCAAGCAGGACCTTGCTGTGGTGACATTAAAAGATTACTTAGGGGCCCTTTCTGCATTTCTACATTTATCAGATCAGCCATCCATCTTCAGATCACCTGTTTTGATGCGTTTTCTTTTTAAAGGGGGTGACCCATGAGTTCCAACCTACTCTTTTTTTTATACCACAATAGGATTTAAATCTTGATCCTCAGGCCTTGTCTTTGTCTCTCCTTTGTTTCAGACAAAATTAGTCCTTAGAACAAAAACAGCATTTCTGACTAGAGTACTCATGCCCTTTCATGTAGGGCACTCCATCACCTTAGCAACATGGTATGCACCTTCTGTTGCATCAAAAGAGGAAACACTGCTACATCATCTCGATCCTAAGAGAGCCCTATGTTTTTAAATTGAGAGAACCAGGGAATTTCGACAGGATGACCAACTATTTGTCAGTTTTTCTGGTGCAAAGTGGTACAGAAAAAAACAATCTTTAGATGAATTGTCTTTTGTATTAAGATTTGCTATGGGCTAGCCGAAAAGCAGCCCCCAGAAGTGTTGCATGCTCATATCACCAGAGAAAAAGCTATTACCACAGCCATAGCGCCCAGCGTGACTGTTTTGGACATCTGGCAAGCTGCTTTGTGGTCTTCTCTCCATACATTCACTAAGCATTATTGATAACCAGGTCTGACAATGGAATTTGTGCTCCCATCTGTGGTGCAGGTGTTCCATGGTCTGAGTTATTCCACAGACCCACCTCCTGCTATTTTACTACTTTTGTATCTATTCTATATGTGGGTAGAAGTCTTTATTATAAGAAGTTACTTACCTTTGGAGAGGCTTTTCTGGTAGAGTCTATATCTAACCACAGACTGATCACCTACCCTCCCTCTTCCCCGTTTTGTGGAATGGTCTCATTAAGTCCAATCTTAATAAGATCCCATCTCAAAATGTTCTGCACAGTTTTATATTATTTTCTAAGTGCTATACATCTGTTGGCACAGACTGAGTGCAGAAAGAAACTGACGCCAGCACGAGCAGCTGGTGTGTGTTTATACTGGTCCTGACATCACATCTGCATGGGACAGAGTGGCACAAGGTAGAATGATTCCGCACAACGCTACCTGTTGACACCCTGGGGAAACGCTATGTAGGAGTTTCCGGATCCAGGGTAACTCATGGGGATTTCCAAAAGGTGAAGAGTCTGCTGTTAGAGTCTCTGCCAGAAAAGGCTTTTCCGAAGGTAAGTAAATTGTTCATTAACGCCTTAACCGCAGTGGTTTTTCCGCCACGGTGCAGGCGTTCTGATGAGTGGGCGGGGCTGTGTCAGCCGTTGGCAGCACTGGGGAGGGAGTGCTCCCGTTGGCCGACAGGATCACGGAAGGGGTTAAGACAGCGATTTCAGATGAGAATGAAGGCAGACACTCAGACCTCCAGACCAACCAACGAGAAATAGCTTGCCATCCTCTAGGAGACAGCAGAAATCTTCACTGAATGAACAGCAATACTCTAAGGGGAAATCATATCCAAGGACACAAGCAAGCAGAAGGCAAAGGAAAACACTGACTATCACTTACCTCAACACATGCGTTCTAAAAAATAAACAACTGATTGGAAATGAAAAGAATACTAGCCTGCAGTAGCCAAGGGCACACCATGCTTCTGGAAGATGATGGCCTCGGGATTCTCAGAGAAGTCATTGCTTCTCAAGTCCAACATTTCTCAAATTGAATACGTTAACTATTTCCAGAATGTTTTTCAAAACAACATGCTGCCCGAATTCTTAAATGCCACAAAAGCGGATCTGGACACTGAACTTTCAGGCCATATAAAAACAACCCTTTAAAAAATTCACGAGTTGGAATTCCTGAAAAAAAAATTGTTGGACAGTCAACTAAACATTTTCATCAATCGACACATGGCACCAGAGAGTGAAGGAAGTGACCAGATTAGGGCCACCCAGGTCACTTGCGACCACCTCTCAGCCTTCCACACAAATGAAGAGTCAGCCAGACAGTAGAGAATACAAACCAAAGTTATTTATTAGTCATACAATCGAGTGGCACCCAAGCTGACCAGCCTCCTTGGATTGCTGCAGAGGGGACTGACTTCAGACAACATGGTAAGGTGTAAAGTACATTTCCAGCACCCCTAAAGGCCCGCCCCAACTGGATTTTTCCAGTTGGGAGCTAATGAACAAAGGAGGTACAGAAGGATGAGTTACAATCCTGAGACCGGGCACATGTTATGTTGTATTCAAGGTTACTGTGCCTGCCCTCACCACTCTGAGCAGTGACAGCAAGCTTATCTAGTCAGAAAAGTATGCACTAATAAAACATTCTGTTCATTAGCACAGCAAAATCAGCCTTGGAGAAATACACATACAGAGGACACATTGGCAGCTGCTTCTCGTGAGGCAAACACAAAGTGAGACAGAAGTTAGTTTTCGATTACGGCTGGCTTTCTTTCAACCTAATCTAGGAGGCAATCCAGAGCCTTAAAAAAGAAAAGCAGATAGTACCGAACCTAGTCTCAAACTAGCTATTCAAAACATTTCCAAACTGACGTGTGGAAACGGGTTCCATCCTGAGCTCCTGGCTTAAGAGTATCATATTCCCAATTTATAAGAAAAGCAAGTTGACATAACCAAAATTATGAAGGCCTATCAGCCTAATAGACACTGAAGCCAAAATGTCCACCATCATAATCATGAAAATCATCAATGAATGAGAAGATAATTAAATCATCATCGCCATGTTTCAGGGTGGATGATGATCTCACCTTTCCACCATTGTCAAGGCCTTTATGTACCAGCACCTAGTGTAGAAATACTCCATATAGAAGAAGGAATATCTCTATGCTGCTTTTCCAGACTTTTCATTGGTGCTTGACCAGACTCCTCTTTGATCGAAGCTAGGAAAAACATGCATAAACCTTTCCTGATCTTAGTAATGAAGAAACTATACACAGGCACATGGCCAGCTGACAAATCTTCTCCATGCCCCATTATTTTCAACGTATACATAAATTAATTTCCAGAGAAAATACTGAAGCTTACAGTTGATGCTCCAAAAATCCAAAACATTTCTGTTCCCATTCTCTTGTACACTAATGACTCGGTACTTCTGGTACTCATCCCAAACACTGTGACACAACCCTTCATTTACACAAAAGCTACTGTAAAGAACACAGTATCAGAAGCAACAAAGGCAAAAGTAAGATCATGGTCTGGGGCCCCAATCCAAAAAGTCAGGCTTCAATCGATTCTGTGTATGGAGGAAACCAACAGAAAGGTTACAGACATTTACCTTTTTACTGCCTCGGATTCCTGGAAACCACATGCAGAAAAGTCCTTGAGAAAGCAGGGACATTTGCAATGAGCATCCTTTACTTCACATGATGTTTTGGAAGTGAAATTGTTCTGTGCTTCAAACATAACACAAGCAAAAATGCTTGCCACCTAGTGGAGGAGAAAAATGCTTAGCCATGGAGAAAATCCTGAATTTGGGAACATCGCAGAGGAAATTTTGGAAATCGTCGTTTCATATTCCACAGTGTACACCATCACCTGCCCCCATACAGAGTGTGCATTCACTTCGTGATCCTACAGTGTTCAAAACGGCCCACATGGCCTCTTGTAGTAAAACACGCATAGCCAACCTGAATAACAGATGCTGGGAATAATTTGTTGATTTCAATAAGAAAGCCACCAAGAAAGATCTAGTGGCGCAAGAAGCAGGAACTCTCCAGCCTGAGATGTTTGTTTCCCACTGCTTCCCCCAAAGGTTGAAGTCACATAAAACAATACTAAAAACCGAATATATTAGACTAGACTCAACCAGTGGGATTGGCAAGAAAAAGCGGACACGGTCAAGATTATTCCTTGGATGGAGGCATACGAGTTACAAACACAACAGTAACATTATCTGGGCATTCGGCAGGTGAATGATGAACTCAGAACTTTTGCCCAAGCAAGACTCAGCTGGTTGGACTCACAAGAGTAAAGCCACGAATAGAATTGGTCCTTGGTAACACAATCCCTCTGCAAAGAGAGAGACTGAAAACACTGATTGTCCTTCCAGAAAGTGAATGGTACTCAAAAGAGTATAAAAACCTTTCTAGAGAAAGTGATAAGGCAAACTCAATCAGAAGAATATACACGCACTTTGATGTTGCTTCTGGGGAATTTCCTTCCGGAAATTGACCAGTGAGTTGTAGCTTCCCTCAAGACATCGGGGAAGACCAGAAATCTAAAATCTCGTTGACCTCTCTCGTAAAGGAGAAATTAGGAGGGTAAAAACATTTCTACGTGTAGATCGAAACTAATCCTGCTAATGGGACACCTTTCCTGGAAAGCATGGACAACACACTAAATACTTGCCAGCAGTGAAGCTCTTTAATTTCATCCTGACTTTTTCCTTCATCTTCAGTACCAACCCCATGGTGGACTGAAATTCAACTCAGAAAAACCCCTGAACTAAATGGAATAATATACAACTGGACGTCACGTGACCAAGATCGCCTGAACCAACGCCAGTCCATGGGCAAGAAGACATTAATTAACTATCTCTGCACGGATTTCTTTACTCATTAAAGCCACGTGTGCCTGCCCTACTTCAACCCCTACGGCATGCCTAAAAGGACCGTCAATAACAAATGGTAAAGTGCAGAAAAGATTTGAACTGACCCCTCTCTGCGTGGGGTTCTTTACCCGTCACAACTCGTGCCTGTTTTCACACACTTTTTCATTACAAAATTACTTCCAAAAATCCGTTACCTCTCCCTCCGCACTTTGCTACGTTCCTGAATTGCTTCAACAAACATTCTTAACTTTTGTATGCAAAGGTATAAATGAGTGAATGCAAAAATAATTTAAAGTTGAAGTCAAAGTCCTGAAGACAAGCTTGCCAATTGTTTCAAAGGTAATAAATACATTCTGATGAAAATCAAGTTGTAACTTTTCAGAAAGTTTTTCCAGACCTTAAGAAGGCAAACAGACTGCTAACCTAACATTAGCTGCGCATTCCACGTGGGATATGGCAGCAAAGCAACCTAAGAACTATAAGACTATCAGTTCTGGACATTTGCATTGCAGTCTCTTAGCTGGTGCTGCATTCTTTCAGCAAGCATTAGGTAAGTTAGAATGGGACAAGTGAAGCCCGTGAGCCAGATTCTGTAGTGATTGTGGAAGATACAGTAGTTTACCAGCGTTGGTAACTTTCTTAAATTTAAATGTAAACTACGCTCCTCTTCGTGAGGCAATAAGCAGTCTAGGCCTGTTTGCGAATTTTACATCTGTTCAGCCCAATTGCCACAACAGAAAGACCGAATTAATGAGGTGAATAGTTTGTTGCATGCCATGTGTGCATTTATTACGGTCATGTGCAAGGTACCAATTATCACCAATTTGGGGAAAAGTGGTATAATTCCAAGTATGTGACTATATCAACAGTACCGATAGTGGAGACATGTAAGAAACTTGTAAGCAATTTGATTCCTAAGGGATGTCCCTTGTTTATGTTTCTGCATCCAGGAAAAGAATCACTATTTGTACGACTCTAAACCTAGGAATCACTCAAGGTCCTCAGTTTTCCTCTCAAAACATGTTGAAGTTGGAGCTTTAAGTTGAGCCTAAAAGACAGAGCAAGCTGTTTGGTTGCAAAAGACATACAGGGGCTTGCAGACTGTCAATTGCTTCCTATTGGTTGGATTTAATGTCACTCTTATATGCTTGCTTTGTATTGGATGACTTTCCTTGTTTCAGTATGTCCATCTTGCGTTTGTCCCTCTCATGGAGCATAGCCTCTGTACTATTTCTTTGATTGGCTGGGTTCACTGCTTCCCCTGCTCGATTTTAGGGAACTGCTTTTTTCTTTTTGTGGAAGCATTTCATGAGAGTGCATGTGTTTTTCTGCTGTATCCCTTGTGTGTTTTTCTCCTCCCTCCACATTACTGAGTCTCGCTCATGTGCTTCTCTCCCCTCACCCACACTCCTGTTGCGCTCTTGCCCGTGTGCTTCTCCCCACCGTGCTCCATGTTGTTCTCTTTTGCCCTCATACTCTCTCCCTCATGTTGCTTCGCCCCACTCCTCCCATATTTCTTCACCCCCTGCCACGTTGCTTCACCCCTAGCACCGACCCAACCGACTCGCCTTCTTTAATTTTTTTCTTTAAAAGCACTTTTATACTACATTTTAAACAAGCGCTTTTACTCTACTTTTTTTTTAATTTACTGAGCCACCTCAGATCTGTAAACAAAAAGAAAAAGAAAAAAATACTGTGTCCCTTTGCAGGAGCATGCATGTGTGTTGAGCTCATGTGTGCGCCTACAAAGTGACACTGTAATTGCGTTTTTTTAGGTCTCGCGACCTATCAATGCGCATGCGCATTGAGCGGAGCGAGATATAAAGGGGCTTAAACAGAGCTTACCGAGATTGGGGCGATTCCATGCAGTGCCCGTGAAAGCTCGCTCAATGCGCATGTGCATTGCCATAAAAAGCGCGTGCACAGACACCAGCCCCCCTCCCACAGTCATCCCCCAGCGTGCGCTGTGCCAACAAGCCTTTGAAGTGAAGCTTAGCTTCACTTCAAAGGTATCCGCTACCCCCGCCCCCTGCTTCACACGTTTCTCGCATTTCTCAATCTCCTCCCTCCCTCGCCTCCCTCGCCCTTCAGCGTGCCTTCAGCCTCCATCCTCTCCCTTTTGTGCGTTTCCCCTATGCTGCGCTCTCTGCCTATGGTCTTCATCCATGTCCTTGTGTGCTAATCCCTCTTTTGTGTTCCTTTTTCACCCGTTTGTTTCTCCCCCATTTACGTGTTGCAATCTCTCCCGTTTGTTAGTTCCTACCACGTTCCTCTCTCTCTCTATGTTTGCTCCCTTCTGTATTCCCTACACCAATACCATGGGAAAACAACCATACCCAGGAATTCACAATTAATTCAAAGGGAGACACTGGAATTCAACCCAAATCTGATGCTGAAATCTTGAACGTTAGCAGCTTCTCACATTCCTCTCATTGCTTCCCCATCACAGAAGCTACAGGACGATAAAGAAAGTATATGGCATGTGCATGGTAGAGTGTGTTAGCGTTTTTTCTTTGTGTAAGATCCAAGACCATAAAGCCCTATCAGGTGGATTCAATTTCACAACTGACTCTGGTCAACCAATTAATACAGTCATTAAATGTGAAGCACATTAGGTTCCACAAGAAAGGCAGAGAATATTTAAGTTTCAAACTATGAAGATTTATTAAAGGTTAATCGCTTAAAGTAAACAAAAATCAAGGTGGTATTGATTAATCAAAATATGAATGCATCAAATAATTAATAAATGTGCACACTTCTAGAGCGCATGGCTACTCAGAGAGTGTCCTGGTGCTGCAGGCAGAAGCAAATCAAGGGACAAGATCGTAACAAACTAAACAAGTGGGTTTTTACGAAAACACTCCTAATTCAGCATGTTTCTAAGATAACAAGCATTGGCATAGCCAATAGGTCTCGCCTTTGGGACCTTATAAGTGTTTATCCATGCAACAGTTGATGTTGTTGCACCAAGGATATTGTGCTGCACAACTAAATACTTATAAGGTCCCAAAAGCGAGACCTATTGGCTATGCCAATGCTTGTTTTTGTTTGTTATAGTGGTCCTCCAGCCCTGATGCTATACAGCATGGCTAGAAATCATTGGCAATAAATTGTCTTCTAGGCAAGACCCACTAGCTTTTCCAATGCTTGGTTTTATTAGAGACAGGGCCTCCCAACCGAGAATAACAGAATGGAGGCCGATTACGGATTGGAAGAGAAGTGGGGTGAAGACCGGAACATTCGTGCAGTAAAATGTGATCTTGCTGCAGAGATTTCACCCCTTGTGCTCAAGGTCTGCGGGTGATCATCAAGTAGAACCATATCTTTTGAATCCGGATAAAAAGTCAACACAGATGACGTTTTTCTCATCACCTTCAAACTTGCGATGTAAATTCAAAACTGTGAATTTTTTTTACAGAAATATGTGTACACATGAAGGTGTGAGGTCCAGCGTCGGATTGGTAACACGGGCATTCGGGCAATGCCCGAGGGGCCGGTGTCCAAACTCTGCTGTGGGCTGCTTTTTTTAAGCAGTCTGGGGGGCCATTTGGGCGCTGTCTATTGTTCGAATACAGGCTCAGCCAGCGGCCCAGGGGGTGTCTGAGTGGCCTTTCTAGAGGCAGATGGGCGATAATTACATCCGTTTAGCAACAGGCAGAGGTGTCACTCCCTTTGTCTCGCTGGCCGGCCCATTAATGTATGCACATACTGAGCAGGAGCAGGGGGCCTGAGTAGAAGTGGCCTCACTTGTTTCACCAGTGTGAACTAACGCATGCATTTTTTTACCCCCCCCCTCCTAAAGTTTTTTAATAAGATTACGCCAAAGCAGTGATTTGAGGAGTGATTATGCAAATGTGGTCCGATTTTTGTTTTGGCGTGCCCGGGCCGATTTTCAATCCCAATCCAACCCTGGTGAGGTCCTACCCTGGGTAGATGAAACAACGTTGTCAGTGAACAGCTCATTCCTCACGCCCACTAATACATTGACATCCACGACTGGTGGAGCACGGGCCATCCTTACTATCCCAGAACGTTAAGGCAGAACAAAAACAATTTATACCTGACATTAACTGCTATGTGCCGAGAAGCCTCCGACATCTCCCAAAGCTGGTTCTAGGTGGAGGCAATGCTTTGTGCCCTTCTGGAGTGCCACTAGCCAGGTTGTAGGCTGCCCATGCAAGCAACAGTTGTGGTCCTTTGTCAGATGAAGGGGCAGCACAATTTGCCATCTTTTTTCAGTAGTCCATGGACAAACCAATTACTGGACTCAGATTATAACAATGAGAGTCTTTTGCCGCTGATGTCCTGGGACTTTACCTGACTATAAAGCCCAAAACTGAAAACCAAATATTCTCCCATAGCACTTGACCCTCGGGGGTAATACTGTTGAGCAGTCCGAGGCTTATTCGTGGAGTAGAAACTCAGAACTCAATGAGACATGTGAAACCGGCCTAAAAATCATTGTCCAATCAGTGCTTCTATTTAAAAGGAAAAGTACTTTAATGTCAACACTCAACACAGTACAGTGGTGATCATTCTGTAACTCTGCGCCATCACAGAAGCTTCAGCATCTTTTGTGGGAACCGTCTAACTGTCTAATAATAGAGGTTTTCAGCCTCCCCTCCTGTGGTACCCCCGAATTCTGGTTGATGAGAAATCTTGGTACACAAACTGGTGGTTTATGTCCCATACTTATATCAAGTTTGTGGACTGATCTTGTGTAGTCTACAAGTCCAGCTCTTGGACTGGTTTGAAGATGGTCTTGTCTTGTGTATTCTTCCCAGACTGCTCAAGACACAATCTTTGTCCTCTAGTGTTAACAGTCCTTGTATCCTAGTGTCAGAAGCAGATGGGGTGGAGTTAGGGGCGCCGATGCAGGGTAAACTCAAAGGAAAAGTACAAAAGAGAGAGGTTTCCCAACTTGCTGTTGGAAACACTTCTGGAGATGAATAGAGCAGAAAAGGGCCCAGGGTTTTGACTGCACTTGAAAAGGGACTTTATGCCAACTACCCTCCACACCGTGGAGTCTGGTTCACTACAGAGGACCACAGGAGTGCTTTGGAGGATTCCTGCAATTAAGATTACAGTCTGGCAGGCTCTCCGACCTCCATTGTATGTGCTGTTCAAATGTAGGGAATCAAAATGGATTTCTGGTCCATGCTATTGCACTCTATGACACTCTACTCTGCACCACTCTATACCACTGCACTCCGCACGACTCTACTCTAGGCCACTGCACTCCACACCAATGCACTCTGCACCACCCTATGATGTGCCTCTGCACTCTTAACCAACCCACTCTATGTCACTCTACTCTGCACCACTGCACTCTACGCCACTCTAGTCTACTCTGCACAACTGCACTCTACACCACTGCAGTGTATCCCACTCTAATCTACTCTCACCTCTCTACTTTATTTCACTGCACTCTATGCCACTCTACACCACTGCACTCTACTCTGCACCACTCTACCCTATTGCCCTCCACGCCACTCTATGCCACTGTACGCTGCACTACTCTATGCCTCTGCACCGCTGCACTCTATGCTACTCTATTTTGCATCACTGCACTCTACACCACTCTATGCCACTGTACTCTACTATATGCCACTTCACTGAACACAACTGCATTGTATACCACTCTACTGTTTGCCACTGCACTCTATGCCACTCTACTCTGCACCACTCTATGCCACTGCAATCTACACCACTACATTCTACTGTGCACCACTCTACTCTATGCCAATTCACTCTACTCAATGCCACTATACTGTACTCTATACCACTTCACACTATGCCACTCCACACAGTACCACTCTACCCCACTCCACACACAATGCCAATCTACTCTGTGATGCTCTATTTAATGCCACTCTACTCTTTCCAACTCTATGCCACTCTACTCCACCCCCTCTAGTCAATCTACGCCACTCTACTCAAAGCTACTCCACGCCACTCAACGCCAAGCCACTCCACACACTCTAGTCTACCCCTCTCCACTCTACGGCACCCAACTCTATGCTACTGCCTGCTACACCCCTCTATGCCAGTCCACTCTGTGCCACTCCACTCCACTGTATTGTACACCACTCCACACCTCTCCAAGTCATTCTACTCCACGCTATGCCACTCCACACCACTCTATACCATGCCATTCTATTGTACCCCACACTGCTTTACAATATGGCTAAAAGACATTGTCAAACATGCTTGCTTAAAATTGCTTTGAGATCACTCGGACTTGGGGAACAAGTTAACCTCTTCTCACTTAAGGGCATATGTATACATGCTCTGTGGCAAAATGTTTCCACTTTCATAGAGCCTCCAAAAACAACCATAGGGTAGTGAGATGGTTAATCTTTGTATACTTCTTCAAGCCCTTGTCATCAGACAGGTATGCTCTCGCCAAGGTACAGAAAAACGTGCAGGTGAGAAGGAGTGCAACAGGATTATTTGTGTGTAGGTGAAACACTAAGTATGGGGTGGGAGAGTATTAGTGTTTACGACGTCCAAAGATGTCTGGACCGAGCTCAGTTAGGAATCTGTTATTGTGCTCTTGCAGCGCAAGATGACAATGCATCAAAGGGTAAGTGGGGAATTAAGATTTCTGAAGGTTCTGTGCTTATGGGGAAATCTCCTGGAAAGTGATGCATTGTCCGGGAGGCTGTTTCTTGGGTAATAAGTGGGTTCTCATTGGAGGAAAGAGCAAAAGGAAGAGGTATACAGACCCACCATAGTGGTAAGCAGAACAAGAAACAGGCAATCAAATGCATGAGCAGCTACTAATAGAAACAACACGGGAGGGATTAGAGTAAAGATGAATTCCACCTTTCATAGGGGTCACAGTAGTGCAGTATCTGAAAGAGACTGTAGTTATAGATTCCTTATCTTAGAATTACCCCCAGGCGTCAGACTGGATCCGGCGAAATTATTTCTTAGCAGTACACCTGCGTGTTGGTAGGTGGCGTCGTTCGACTCCGTGTCCATTGTCGTCATCGAGGTCACTGGGATGACGTTGCAGTGTGTGCTTAGACACTGCCCCTGCGCGCTGACGTCAGTTATTTCTTTATCTGCGCCAGCCAGTGCAGATCTGGAGAGAGCGTTTCCCTTAGTCACTTTTTGACTGAAACTTTTTCGACTTTTGTCAACATCTTTTTTGAGTCTTTCGACTCCTTTCTTGACTCCTGTCCCATCGTCGGACCGGCTTCAAGCCTTGTGACTCCTGTTGTCACAAGCTGATGTCTGTCACGTATCTGCACCTTGTGTGTCTCTGGTGCCTGGAGCGCGACCACAACCTGAAGTTGTGCTCCGACTGTCAGGCCATGAACCCGAAGTCTTTGTGGGAGCGCTCCCAAAATCTCCTGGAGGCCCGGCAGTCGGTTCTGCGCCGCTCGAGGTTCCGGTCAAGAGGAAGGTCTCTGGACCCGTTGTGTAGCTATCACCACTCATCATCGAAGTCTTTGCACTCATCGGGTAAGTACAAGCGCAAGAAGAAGGCGAAGAAGCAACGTCACTCTTCACGTTCTCCCCGTTTTCGGCCGACGCGTCGTGGGACCCGGAGTATCGGCGCTCTCTGGCACCACCTTCGGAGCTTGCTTCTGGGATGACTCTGTGCTTCCCTCCCTTTCCAAGAGCCGTAGCATCCCCTGCCCAACTTCGAGCTTTCCACTAAGCGCTTCACAGTGTCACGACCTTTATTTACTGTATACTACTACACGGGAACAGAGATGCTAGCTCCCAAATCCACCCCGACAGCAACTTGGAGCTTGGTGTGACAAGTCTCCTAAGGGGCTATCATGGGGGAAGGGGGAAAGTGGATAAAATAACAAAAGAGAGAAGAGACTGCTCTGGGTGGTTTCTACTGTTGTCCGTCCAGCAGACTTCTACTTTTGATGAAAACCTGTAGGCAAGAATTTATGTCAACATTAACCAAAATCTACTCTGATTCTATCTTTGACCTTTTTGACCTTCTATGTTCTGCTTCCTTACCCTTTTACTTCCAGAGCTCTGCTCCTCTTCTATGTTCTTACTAGGCTCTTTTCATATGACTTTCTTTTCTGTAATTAGAAAATTAACCTTTAGTCACTATGTTTTCCTTCTTTTTAATCTTCCTCTCTATGTAATGTTACTTACTTCTCTATCATCTGTATTTTCACTTCTTTTAAGTATTCCTTGTTTCCTGCCTTTACTCGCAGTGCTTCCTTCTCTCTAGCACACCTGTAATATATTTACATTAATTTGTTAAGCACCTTCTACTCTCTTTTTAACTCTGTAATATTTATTTTCTATTTTTTGAGTTCACTTACTGTGTTTTGTGGTCTTTTCCTATTGGTAATTATTTCATCTGAATGAACATAACTTCTTGTTTTCTTTTCAGGTTCTGAATTCCCAGCGCTTACATGTAATACTGCCTGGCTGAGACGTTGCCTTTTCTTGGTAAGTATTAGTTCTCTATTCATTAACTATTCACAGATAGCGCATTCATTTCTGCCATGAAATAACTGCGGACACTTAGTTTTGTTTTCTTTTCAGGTTCTGACTTCTCAGCACTTATGTATAATACTGCCTGGCAGAGACGTCACCTCTTCATGGTGAGTATTAGTTCTCAACTCATTAACTTTTTACAGATAGTGCATTAATTTCTGCCGTGACATAACTGCTGACACTTAGCTTTGTTTTCTTTTCTGTTTTTTAGATGGTCCGGAGTGAACGCTGCAGCCTCTTCCTCGATGAGGAAAGATTACCTCACCAATGCGGAGACCCGACGATCTTCTTTCACTCCGCTTTTACTCTTGCTTACTGTTCCTCGAAAATGCTGGTTGCTACCTCTGACGAATCTTTACTAAAACTCCAGAGACACTAGACTCTCGAAATAAACACAATTTAACCTTTTCTCTAACTGCTCACTAAAATGCTCCTGACGGGGTCGAATCCTCTGTGAAGTGCGCAGTTTGTTATCAGCGCGAGCCTCACATGGATTCCACCGCGATCTCCACTGAAACACTAGAATGCTAACTGCAACTCGGTTTTGGCGACCATTTTCAGGTGCCATTTCCGAATTAGCTTAGACCAAGTTTCCTCCTTTGTGCAGGGAGAGCGATTTTTGACCTCCTTATGTGCTATTGCATTAGCTTGCAACCTTGGAGTCCTGACAGTACCCTCCAACAAGGTAGATCCCCTCCCCTTGGGTTTGGTTGGAAACCGTCTGTGAAAAACCCTAATCAGTCTTGGAGTATGGACATCTTCATCTCGTTCCCAAGATCTTTCCTCAGGCCCATAACCTTTCCAGTCTACCAAGTAGTATAACTCCCCTTTTTGCATTTTGGAGTCTAAGATTTCTTTGACTTCAAATTCTGTACCAGTCTCTAGTTGAAGAGGCTTTGGTGGAGAATTTTTCCGCAAGTTTTCTGGAGCCTTTTTTAACAAAGATATGTGAAAAACTGGGTGTATCTACAGTCTTGGTGGTAATTGGATTCGGTAAGTCACTGGGTTTATCTTTTCTTCTACCAAATACGGACCTATAAACCTCGGTTGAAACTTCCGGTTCCCCTTGAGTCTCAAATTCTTGGTACTTAACCAAACCTTATCTCCTATTTCCAATAGGGGTCCTACACGCCTCTTTCTGTCTGCATAGGTCTTATATTTTTCTTTAGCTACTCTTAGATTTTCAATAGCACTCTTATGTACCTGTTCTAACTGTGTCACAATCTCCTCTACTGCTGGAACTGACATTTCGGTTTGCCTGAGTGTTGAATTTGGAT
The DNA here is from genome assembly GCF_964261635.1 of Lissotriton helveticus. Taxonomy (NCBI): domain Eukaryota; kingdom Metazoa; phylum Chordata; class Amphibia; order Caudata; family Salamandridae; genus Lissotriton; species Lissotriton helveticus. The sequence continues at coordinate 1,300,895,631 of NC_136057.1, forward strand.
GTCTTCCATAATTCATGAAGAAGGGGGAGAAACCGGTGGAAACATTTTTTGCATTATTGTGGGCAAATTCTGCAGCCTAGTCTGACCAATTCCCTTCTTGTTTGAAAAGAAACAATCTCAAGTACTGTTCTAGTTCTTGATTCACCCTCTCGGTTTGACCGTCAGTCTCTGGGTGATAACTTGTGGAAAACCGGATTTCCGTACCCAAACCTTCCATAAAAGATTTCCAAAAATGGGAAATGAACTGTGGCCCTCTATCAGTGATTACAATCTTGGGGATTCCATGGATCTTCACTATCTGAGCGCTAAAATGAGTCGCCAACTGTTTAGCCGTCGGCACTCCTTTCAGAGCCGTGAAATGTGCCATTTTAGAAAAGGAATCTACCACTACTAGGATGGTATTGTAACCCTGACTAAGGGGTAAATCAGTAATGAGGTCTAATGTGACGGTGTGCCAGGGATAACGTGGAGTGGGCAAGGGCATAAGCAATCCCTTTGGGGCCTGCCTTTCAGATTTTCCCTGAGCGTAAATCTCACAAGTCTTGACATACTGCTCAATGTTCTTAGACATTTCAGGCCACCAATAGTGCCGCTGGATCAGTTCTCTGGTCTTTGCCTCACCCTTATGTCCCGCCAATTTTGCATCATGGCATTCCTTGATGATCTGTTGCTGCAATTCTTTAGTGGGTATATACAAGGCTCCTTGGAAGTAGGGCAACTGATTACGTATTTCCCTTCCTTCTTTCTTTTTCACCCATTCTTCCATGGTCTTTTCATCCATTGCTTCTGAGATACTATTCTCTACATCGATTGAAGACGTTGCTCCAATAATTTTTTCGCTTGGAATGATTGATTGATTTCCTAGAGGAGTTTTTTGATTTTCCGTGTCAATCCTGGACAAGGCATCTGCTTTTCCGTTTTGGGCCCCTGCCGGTAAGTGATGACGAAGTCATAATCGGCAAAGTATAGCGACCATCGCAATTGTCTTGGAGTTAGAGTTCTAGCTGTCTTCAGAAATTTTAAATTTCTGTGGTCTGTGTAAACAGTGACTTGATGCTGTGCCCCCATCAAGTGATGTCTCCACTCCTTGAATGCGTCTTTTATGGCCAATAACTCATTCTCCGTGATCGTATAATTAACCTCCGACGGGGTTAATTTCCTTGACCTATAGGCGACTGGATGTAGCTGGCCAGTTAACTTATTCCGTTGGGACAACACCCCTCCCACAGCCTGATCCGAGGCATCAGTCTCTACGTAGAAAGGTTCGGTCGGATCTGCATGTTGTAGAATCGGGGCTGACGTAAAGCTTTCTTTCAGAGATTGGAAGGCTTCTTCTGCGGTAGTTGTCCATTCGAATTTGAGCCCTTTCTTCAATAGACGAGTGAGTGGTAAGATCTTATGTGAAAACTCACTAATGAACCTCTGGTAAAACTTGGCAAAACCAATAAAACTTTGTACTTCTTTAACGCTCTCAGGAGACTTCCAGTTAATTACTGCTTCGATCTTCTTTCTATCCATCAGAATGCCTGTTGGTGAAATTACAAAGCCCAGGAATTCTACTTGAGAAACACCGAAAGCGCATTTTTCTAGTTTCACAAACAGTCTATTTTCTTTCAGCTTCTGTAAAACCCCTTTAACCTGGTCCTGATGTCTTTCCTTGTCTACTGAGTATATAAGGATGTCATCAATGTACACAATCGCACACTGATCGATGAATTCCTTCAGTACGTCGTTTATGAAATGTTGAAAGGCTGCAGGTGCATTACATAAGCCATAGGGCATAACCTGATATTCAAATAGGCCGAATCTTGTTCTGAAGGCTGTCTTCCACTCATCGCCCTCCTTCATTCTCACCAGATGGTACGCTCCTCTTAAATCTAACTTCGTGTAGATGGTGGCTCCTTTTACTTGGTCTAACAAAACAGATATCAGTGGTAATGGATAGCGGTTCTTCTTGGTAATTTTATTGATGGCTCTGTAGTCGATGCAGGAGACTGGGGACTGCGAGGGTCGAATGAACCCGTTTGCTAAATACTTGTCCAAGTATTCCCTTAGGTGATGGTGCTCTTTTTCTGTGAGGGCATACACACGACTGCAAGGTAAATTGGAACCTGGCTCAATCTCAATTTTACAATCATAGGGTCTGTGTGGGGGTAGTTGTTCAGCTTCCACTTCATTGAAGACATCCTCAAAATCTTGATATTCCTCTGGTATTTCTTGTACATGGATTACACAGATCGATCCTCCAGTCTGACACAGCGAATGTGCAGGGTTTAACTCTTGCTCCATTTGTTGACTTCCAAAACAATTTTCCAAACAGTAATCTGACTCCATCTTAATGGTTCTTGTACTCCAGTTAATTGTTGGGTTATGTTCGGTAAGACTGGGGAGTCCGAGGATCAATTGGAATTGGGGGGCATCAATCAAATTAAACTGGATATTCTCCCCATGCCCCTCATTCGAAATCAGATGAATTAATTCCGTGTGACTAACTATTGGACCTGAAGACAAGTTGGTTCCATCCACTGCCCTGACAGGCTCACTTTTTGACTTTTTGATGGCTCTAATTCCCACTTTGCTTGCAAACTTCAAGTCGCAAAAGTTCCCGGTAGCTCCTGAGTCTATCATCACCGAGACTTCCATAAGCGTTACATTTCGGAATCTGATTTCCATCGATAAAATTAAATGTGGTGCTGCGGACTGTAAGGTATTGGCCACTCTGTGTTCTCCTGGAGTCTGATCTAAAATCGTATCCACCTGTTCAACTCCTCCAACAGATGGTGCTGTTAGTTTTCCTTCGGCTTGAAACTCACCTTGGGTTTCTTAGGACAATTACGCACGAAATGGCCTCCAGATCCACAGTACATGCATAGATTGCTGGCTCTTCTTTTTTCTTTCTCTTCTTAGGAGAGAGGACCCCGAATAGTTCCAATCTGCATTGGTTCGACGCTCGCTTGACCTTCATAATTTCGACCTCTTTCTGATCTGACTCGATCAAATCTAGGAACTACCGATTTAAAATCCTTTTTCCTCTCACCTTTTCTCTCCCCTCGACGGAAATCTATTTCCAACACCAAATCCACCAACGCAGATATTTCTGTGGGTCTATTGGGTATTCCAGCCAACACATCTTTTAACTCGTCGTTCAACCCACGATAGAACACTGCTGCTCTCTTACTCTCTGGCCAATTGGTTTCCACCACCAGCTTATTGAATTGAGCCAAATAAGAGACCACATCGCGATTTCCCTGTTTCAGGTCAAGCAACTCATTGTCTACGGCTTGGGATATCCGCCTTATGTCGAATATTCGAAGAAACTCTTCCTTGAAGCTTTCATAATTTCGCAATATTGGATCATCTTTCGTAATCAGAGGCAAAGACCAGGACGCTGCGTCCCCGCTTAGATATGACAACACAAAGGCGACTCGAGACTGCGCATCTGGAAAAATGGAAGGGCGGCACATGAAGTGTAACGTACGCTGTGTAATGAATATTTGAGCCTTCTGTGGATCTCCGCTAAAACGCTCAGGTGCCGCTAATGGAATGACGTGACAGGGAGTGAATTACCTGAGTTGTCATTCTATTGGTCCCTTCAGATAATGAAGTTTGAGCATCTGACCCAGAACTAAAAGGTTGTCTAAGTCTTTGCGCCAATTCTGCGGTCTCTTTTCTAGAGTTAACTATTTCTAATCTGAGACTCTGGTTTTCCTCTCGGACTGCACTTAACTCTTTTTGTATGGTGTCTAATATTGTTCCTAACCCTTGTAAGTCTATTCCCTCAGCCATCTCTGTTCAGGTGTAAAATGCAACTTGGGCACTTCACTCTGTCACGACCTTTATTTACTGTATACTACTACACGGCAACAGAGATGCTAGCTCCCAAATCCACCCCGACAGCAACTTGGAGCTTGGTGTGACAAGTCTCCTAAGGGGCTATCATGGGGGAAAGGGGAAAGTGGATAAAATAACAAAAGAGAGAAGAGACTGCTCTGGGTGGTTTCTTCTGTTGTCCGTCCAGCAGACTTCTACTTTTGATGAAAACCTGTAGGCAAGAATTTATGTCAACATTAACCAAAATCTACTCTGATTCTATCTTTGACCTTTTTGACCTTCTATGTTCTGCTTCCTTACCCTTTTACTTCCAGAGCTCTGCTCTTCTTCTATGTTCTTACTAGGCTCTTTTCATATGTTGTGTGCTTTTACTCACTGACTGACTTTCTTTTCTGTAATTAGAAAATTAACCTTTAGTTACTATGTTTTCCTTCTTTTTAATCTTCCTCTCTATGTAATGTTACTTACTTCTCTATCATCTGTATTTTCACTTCTTTTAAGTATTCCTTGTTTCCTGCCTTTACTCGCAGTGCTTCCTTCTCTCTAGCACACCTGTAATATATTTACGTTAAGCACCTTCTACTCTCTTTTTAACTCTGTAATATTTATTTTCTATTTTTTGAGTTCACTTACTGTGTTTTGTGGTCTTTTCCTATTGGTAATTATTTCATCTGAATGAACATAACTTCTTGTTTTCTTTTCAGGTTCTGACTTCTCAGCGCTTACATGTAATACTGCCTGGCTGAGACGTTGCCTTTTCTTGGTAAGTATTAGTTCTCTATTCATTAACTATTCACAGATAGCGCATTAATTTCTGCCATGAAATAACTGCTGACACTTAGTTTTGTTTTCTTTTCAGGTTCTGACTTCTCAGCACTTATGTATAATACTGCCTGGCAGAGACGTCACCTCTTCATGGCGAGTATTAGTTCTCAACTCATTAACTATTTACAGATAGTGCATTAATTTCTGCCGTGAAATAACTGCTGACACTTAGCTTTGTTTTCTTTTCCGTTTTTTAGATGGTCCGGAGTGAACGCTGCAGCCTCTTCCTCGATGCGGAAAGATTACCTCACCAATGCGGAGACCCGACGATCTTCTTTCACTCCGCTTTTACTCTTGCTTACTGTTCCTCGAAAATGCTGGTTGCTACCTCTCTGACGAATCCTCACTAAAACTCCAGAGACACTAGACTCTCGAAATAAACACAATTTAACCTTTTCTCTAACTGCTCACTAAAACGCTCCTGACGGGGTCGAATCCTCGGTGAAGTGCGCAGTTTGTTATCAGCGCGAGCCTCACATGGATTCCACCGCGATCTCCACTGAAACACTAGAATGCTAACTGCAACCCGGTTTTGGCGACCATTTTCAGGTGCCATTTCCGAATTAGCTTAGACCAAGTTTCCTCCTTTGTGCAGGGAGAGCGATTTTTGACCTCCTTATGTGCTATTGCATTAGCTTGCAACCTTGGAGTCCTGACACACAGCATCTTTGGACAGCCCGACTCCGCCGGCGCGCCTCCGGGCCCCCAAGGATCCTGGCCTGGATCTGGATCGGCGCCAGTCGACCTCATGGTACCTTCCCTGGTGCCGATTACAGTGACTATGCCCGACGCCGGTTGTGTCGCCAACCAGCTTCGAGCCCAGCCTCACCTATGACTTGGACACAGAGCTGGACCAGCGTCGACCAATGCCGGTACCGATGTCGACAGGTACTTTTGTACCGCTGTTCATTCCTGGCGTTCCTTTCCTCGCTAACTGGCAGCCAGAGGAAGGTGAAGAGGCTGAGAAGGGTCTGTTGACCCTCTAGCAGACCAGCTTGAAGAGCCGCACTGGAGAGAGTAGTTAGTTGATGCCAGTGGTGCTACTGTGGCTATGGAGGAGGGAGCCTCCTAGGCTGTGGTGTTGCGTAGGGCAGCTGATGCCTTGGGCCTTGAGTGCTTCCTACGTGGCAGCCAGGACTAACCTCCAGACTGTGGTGCTTCAGCCGGCAGCAGCCTCTTTGGAGCCCCTGCTGCCTTTCAATGAGGCTCTCACTGACATCCTTCTGGGCACTTAGTCCAAGCCCAGCACAGGGGCTCCTGTGGGACATTATGATTGCCCGACACCACTGCCCGGCTCCAGGTGACCCACTTTTCCTCTCCCAACACCCTATCCCCAAGAGCTTGGGGGTCCAAGCCTTATCCTCAAAAGGAAACGCATTCCCTACAGCTTCCCAAGATAGGGAATCCAAGAAGTTGGACCATCTTGGGAAGAAGATGTTTTATTCTGGCAGCTTAGGCCTGCCGTCATTGAACACCACATGTCTCTTGGACCGTTACACACACACGGTGTGGGACGCAGTTGCGCAAGTGCTACCACAGTGCCCGGAGTAGGCCCTGACCATGCTCACCCGACCTGTTGCTGAGGGTCGGGACGCAGCAAAGTTCACCATCCGGTGTGGACTGGATACTGCCGACTCGCTGGGTAGAACGGTTTCCACGTTGGTAACTCTGAGGCGCTACGCCTGGCTGAGGACCTCTAGCTTCTCTGGGGATGTCCAATCTACCCTTTTGTACATGCCCTTTGATGGCCGTCGCCTGTTTGGTGACAAGGCGGACAAATCGCTCAAGAGGTTCAAGGACTCTAGGGCTATGGGCGGATCCTTGGGCCTCGTAGCAACTTCTCGCCCCATGCAGTCTGCCTTTCGTGGCTACGGAAGGGGTGCCCCTCCATGGTCCACCCAGAGCCACAGGCCAGTGTAAGTTGCCCAGCCTCTGCACAGCCGGTCGTGGAAGCCAGCGTCGCAGGTCTGGGGGCCTGAGGGCGATCCAGTCCACCAATGCCCCCTCTGCAGCAGCCTCCAAACCCTCCTAGTCCGACCTCTCAGGGTCACCAGTTGCCAGTGGGCGGCAGGATCCGCCATCACCTCCCACACTGGCACAACATCACGTTGGACAGGTGGGTTTTGCAGATAGTCCGAAAGGCTACTCCCTCCCCTTCAAGGCTTCTCCTCCCTCCATGCCACCAGCATTCCATCGCATGTCGGAGGATCATTTGACCCTTCTTTGCCAGGAAGTTAAGGCCCTTTTGGCTAAGGGGGCTATTGAACGCATCCCTGTGCCAGAAGTAGGCTGTGGTTGCTACTCCCACTACTTCCTGGTACCCAAGAAGGAAAAAAGGCCTACGTCCTATCTTAGACCTCAGGGACGTCAACCACTTCCTCCGGAAGGCGAAGTTCAAAATGCTAACCTTGGCTCAGGACTTGTCTGCCCTTTACCCTGGAGACTGGATGGTATTGTTGGACTTGCAGGACGCTTACTTACACATCGCAGTCTTGCCTGCCCATAGGCGTTACCTACTGTTCACGGTAGGCCACAAGTATTTCCAGTTTACCATGCTCCCCTTTGGCCTTACCATCGCCCCTTGGGCGTTCATGAAAGTGATGGCGGTAGTTGCAGATCATCTGCGTAGATCAGGAGTTCCAGTTTTCCCCTATCTCGTTGACTGGCTGTTGACGGTGGGTTCCCCCCAGACTGTCGTCCCCCATCTCCAGGCTACGGCGGACCACTTGCCATTGCTGGGGTTCATAGTCAACGTGCCGAAGTCACACCTGAACCCCTCTCAGAAGCACAGTTTTACGTTTCTCATACTGAGCAGCGAGTCTGAGATATTCGGGCTATGATACTGGTGTTTCAGCCTCTATCCTGGATTTCGGTGAGACTGGCCCGAGGCTGCTGGGCCTCATGTATCCTGCTAGTGGATCATCCCACATGGCATATGCGGGCTCTGCAGGGGACCTGAAGTTCCAGTGGGTGCAGCATCAGGGAAATCTTTCTGATGTCGTCCAGATCTCTTAGGGGTCTGCACGTCAGTTACAGTGGTGGCTTTCGGACCAGGATTGGGTCAACAGCAGATCCCTCTCCTTTCCCCAACCAGAGGTCACAGTGGTGGCAGATGCGTCACTCCTGGGATGGGGCGGCCACGTGGGAGAGGCGGAGATCAGAGGCCTCTGGTCCCCGGCGGAGTACGGGTTCCACATCAATCTTCTGGAGCTCTGGGCGATTCGTCTTGCACTAAAGGCATTCCTTCCTTTGTCAAAGGAAGAGTGGTGCAGGTGTTCATGGACAACACCACCGCCATGTGGTACTGCAATAAACAGGGCGGGGTGGTGTCATGGACCCCAAGTAAAGAGGCCCTTTGCCTTTGGACATGGCTGGAACATCAGGGCATATCCCTAGTGGTTCAACACCTGGCAGGTTCTCAGAACGCCAGGGCGTAAGAACTCAGCCGCTTGTGCATGATGGAACATGAATGGTGTCTTTACTCGGAGGTGGTGCATGCTCTCTTTCAGCAGTGGGGAGAGCCTTGGTTAGATATATTCGCCACTGAAGAGAACGTGCAATGTAGCAGTTCTGTGCGTTGGAGTTTCCAAGGCGGCACTTGGTCGGCGACGCCTTTCATCGCGAGTAGAATTGCAACCTACTGTACGCCTTTCCGCCTGTATCTGTACCACTTCTGCCCAGAGTGCTGAAGAAGATCAAGTGCGACCGGGCCCAAGTTATTCTTGTTGCTCCGGACTGGGCACGAAGAGTCTGGTACACTGAGCTCTTGAGCATGGCCATCGATCCTCCGATCAGACTGCCTCTTCGAGAGGGTCTTCTGTCGCAGCAGTAGGGGACGATCCGCCACCTGAACCTGTCCAGGCTCAACCTTCTTGCGTGGAGATTGAGAAACGGCAGTTGACAGCTTTCGGCCTTCCTCCCGAAGTCTGTAACGTTATCTTGGCAGCCAGGCGTCCCCCCACCAAAACGGTATACGCCTGTAGATGGAACAAATTTGTGGCAAAGGCTGTGGATCTGCTCTCTGCCCTTCTTTCAGAGGTTCTCCTCTTCATTCTTTCTTTGGCCCAGCAGGGCTCTGCTCTGGGCACTCTTAAGGGCTATCTTTCGGCCATTTTGGCCTGTCTTCGCCTTCCTGATCAGCCTTCTCTTTTCTAGTCCCCCATTGTTAACAGATTTCTGAAGGGCATTACTTATCTCTTTCCTCCTTCTCCTTTTGTAATGCCTCAGTGGGACCTGAACCTGGTGCCTACTTATCTTATGTGTGCTCCCTTTGAGCTACTGCATAATTGTCCTCTTTGTCTCCTTACTTTAAAGCCTGCTTTCTTGCTTGCCATCACCTCTGCTTGCAGGGTGAGTGAGCTTCAGGCTTTATCTTCCAAACCTCCCTTTCTTGCTGTTCACCCAGACAAAGTAGTCCTCCATACTAGGCCCTCTTTTCTGCCCAAAGTGGTTACTTCCTTCCACATAGGTCAGATCATCACATTGCCCTCCTTCTTTCAGCCTCGGCATCCTTCCACAGAGGATGAGAGACTCCACTGTCTCTCTAGCGTGGTTTGTCTTTCTACCTTTGTCGCACAAAAGACTTCTGGGTGGACGATCAACTCTTCGTGGGTTATGTGGGCACTCAGAAAGGTCGGGCAGTGCACAAATGTACCATCTCTCGATGGGTTGTCCTATGCATTACGATCTGCTATTCTTTGGCTAAATAGGAACCTCCAGTGGGACTGTGCGCCCACTCTACCAGGGCGATGGCAGCCACTACTGCTTTGGGACGTGGAGTTCCCTTACTTGACTTCTGTCGGGCAGCCACGTGGGCATCCTTGCACACGTTCACCAAGCATTACTGCCTGGACTGCCAAGTCTGGAGAGACAGCTTTTTCGGCAGTTCTGTTCACTAGGACTTCCTGGTGTGAACTTACTTTGCAGACCCACCTCCGGGGTTGGCATTGCATGGGTATCTATTCTAAGGTAAGGAATCTATAACTACAGTATCTTTCAGATGAACAAGTTACCTTTGGTAATGACGTATCTGTAAGAAACATATGTAGTTATAGATTCCTTATCACCCCACCCATCCTCCCTATTTTGCTAACTGACGTCTAGGGATAGGGACTCTATAACTACATATGTCTCTTACAGATACATCGTTACTGCAGGTAAATAACTTGTACATCAGAAAGCGCCACATGAAGGGCTTTTAGAATTCTGACCTGATTTAGAGTTCGCCGGATGGGTTTTACACTGTCAGGGCAGTGAAATAAAGTACTCCGTCATCCTGAGGGAGTACCTCCTTGCTGAATTTAGAGACGTCCACCGGCACAACAGACATCTCTTCCATTGCCACAAACTGCTGTCATTGAGGTTCCTGCCAATGCATTGAAAGTTTGACAGACCACTCCTTCAACATGACAAAGCCGTATGGCAAACATTATTATTTCTGTAAAAATCTGTAAATAAGGCATGCTGTATGTAAATTTATCTTTTGTGGATACTCTGAATATCTGCCATGGACCCGTTCCTCCTTGACTGACATTGGGCACATCCTACTTATAGCTGCCCATATGGTAGCTCACGAAAATTAGCATTTTCAAGTCTTTCTGAAAGGATGAAACTTTCGAGCTATGCTTACTATGGGATATGGGAACTATCCCAAGGAATGATGGGCAAGCATTTATGGTTCAGCTTGTAGGGAGTGCTACTCTCCATATCCGAAGCGAGCTCCTGTCCAGATAGGCACCAGTCAGTGGTTCCAGCCACAGAAATGTTGATACATACAGCTGAAATTAAGATACAGTCAAACTAAATGCGAATTATTCTTCCTTCTTCCTACCCCCCCCCCCTAAGGTGTGCAAGAGGGCCACGCCTTCACTCCTCATTCTGTGGTTATTCGCTTCAGCGCTACATTACTGCACAGAGAGGAAGCAGCTTGTGGTTTTCAGAACTCAGACGTGCAAGAATTAAAATCATTCTCCCCAGCCTCTGCAAAACAAGTCCTTCCAGGTCTGTGAGCCACTCTGGGCTTCCCCAGAGCAATCTAGAGGAAACCTTTCACACAGACTGGCACCACCCTGGGTCAACTCTGGAGGAATTCAAATCTAATAGACTGATGCAACGTTGGCTGATCCATTCAAGTATCCAAAGGCAACAAAGTGTTTCCATCAGAGCCACGCTGAATAACCTCCGACATATCCTGATACACCTAATTACTTCCAATGCTGCTACGGAGACTAACTTCAAAGATAACCTGAGACTACAAACAAAATCAACCAGCCCATCATGTCAGATAACTTCAGAGATATCCAAAGGGAATAAATTGCGTCCAACAACTCATTCCGGTTAACCAGAGAGATCAAGAGACAGAAAATCCCACAAAATGGCAACGCATTGGGCAATCTGCTGCAGCATCTGGAGGCAAAAGGATAGCCACCTTGGCTAGCCTCAAGGATCTCAAGAGGCAACAAGTTACATCTAACAGAGCCAACCTGGACTACCTCAGAGATATCGAGAGGAAACAAATTGCAGAGACTGGTGCCACGATAGTTATATTGTGAGGTACCTAGAAGCATCAAATCATACAGAGCAGAGCCACATCTGCAAACCTCTGGATTATTCAGGGACAACAAATATCATCCAAGAGGGCTACGCCAGCTGACAGAGGTAACAACCACCACACACTCCATGCCTCACCTGAGACACCAGCGATCATAAATGTCTTCATGCCAAATCCTGATGCAGCAAACAGCAACCCATGAGCCACGCTGGACCAACTAGGAGCTGTTTGGAGACCAATCAAAGCTGGGTGTCTCTGGAGGTCGCAATAGGCAACACTGTGTTTCCCTGGATCCATCATCAGAGTGAAGGTACAGTCCAAATGTCCGTTACACATAAAACAGTCACGGCAGTAGTGCAAGCTTCCCCCACACATAGAAGAGGAGTGACACAGGCAGAAGCAGCAATGCAGGCTTAACTCAGGGGGATGGCAAAGTCAGCAGTAGTGCAAGCTTCCCCCACACATAGAAGAGGAGTGACACAGGCAGAAGCAGCAATGCAGGCTTAACTCAGGGGGATGGCAAAGTCAGCAGTAGTGCAAGCTTCCCCCACACATAGAAGAGGAGTGACACAGGCAGAAGCAGCAATGCAGGCTTAACTCAAAGGGGGGATTGCAAAGTCAGCAGTAGTGCAAGCTTCCCCCACACATAGAAGAGGAGTGACACAGGCAGAAGCAGCAATGCAAGCTTAACTCAAAGGGGGGGATGGCAAAGTCAGCAGTAGTGCAAGCTTCCCCCACACATAGAAGAGGAGGGACACAGGCAGAAGCAGCAATGCAGGCTTAACTCAGGGGGATGGCAAAGTCAGCAGTAGTGCATGCTTCCCCCATACACAGAAGAGGAGTGACACAGGCAGAAGCTGCAATGCAGGCTTAACTCAAAGGGGGGATGGCAAAGTCAGCAGTAGTGCAAGCTTCCTTTGAAATAGAACAAGTGTGTCAATGACAGCAGTAGCACAACATTTCTACATACAGAACAGGCACAGCACGAGCAATAGCTGCACCAGCTTCTGTCACACAAGGGATACTGCATGCAAATCAGCAGTGCAAGATTCCTGAAAACGCAGAACAGGCACGCTGCACGAAGCAGCAGGACAAGCTTCCACCCCACACAGAACAGGCACAACACAAACATCAGCAGTGTGAGATTCCCTCATGCAGACAACTGACACAGTGCGTAGGGCACACGAGGGAGGGCAATGGGCCGTCTTACAAGTGGATACCCTCAAAACTACAGCATGCGCATACTCAAGTTCAATTAGAAACACAGTAACACTGGTCCAATATCAATATATGTAGTTAGTGTGCCTGGATAGTAAAGGAAATGTACAGCATCCAGCTGCCAGGCAATGGTACCGTCAGGTTATAGCTCTGCGATTTACAACTTAATGTGGGAGTAAGTGAATACCCAGGATCAAGTATGCACCCTTGGGCACCGGTCTTGTGCAGCTCCAAGAAGCAGAACCCATGAGACTTGAGATTACTCGCTCAAGTGCAAAGTTTTTTTTTATTAAAGCTGTTGCAAAGTAGACTATGTGAAGGTAAAGTTTTTTTTTTTGGGGGGGGGGGGGGTGGGGGGGTTATTATTATGTTTTTTAATGCTGATGTCCTAATCCAATCCATAAGGACTATGTGTGAGCTAAAAGAAGAGCTAAAATTGGATTTGGCTTATTTACATGCTAGAGATTTTTTGCTAAAAAGCCCTATGAAGTTTAATAGGCAATAGGCTCATGTAGGCCAAGCAGTAAAACCATATTATGGGGTGGAATTCAGTGCTTAATTTGAGGTAGTGGTTTCCGGTGCTCAGCACCAGCACTTAATCATCAACATCTGCACTTTTCATGAGCACCAGTTAAGGACATGTTAATTTACGGAGAGCTCAAGTGGTGTGCCCAGAATCACAGGATGTTGAGCTGTCGCTGAGACTCAAACCTGGTTGCCCAGCTCTGTAGCCGGCAGCTCTGGCCATTACACCTCATCCTTTCCCCACTTTCATGGTTACTAGTTGGTTCTGTTTTAGGCAACGCTAACAGGAGCAATGGGCTGGTGCAAGCTGCCTTCTGACGAGAGCCCCAGCACTTATTTTTTTACAAATTGACCACAGGTGGAAATGATTCTGGGAGGTTTTCGGTCAACCACCTTCTCCAGGACCTACACTATAAGGCAGTGCTTAACTTGAGCTAGTAGTTGCAGGTGTTGGGCCCGACACTCATTTTTGGGGAACCAGGACTTACTCTTCATCACCAGACCTTAAGCAAGAGGAAGAGAGAGAAAGACATAAAAGGGGTTGAGGAGGAAGAGAAAGTTAGGAAAGTGTGATAAACAGAGAAAGCAGGGATTTAAAAGAATCTGTAAGCGTGAGATAAAGAGACAGGATGTGTAGGGCGGAGAAAGGAGGATGTGGTGGAATCCAGCCTGGGTGTTCAGCAAACCCCACTTTTGACAGTGCCGACAGCAGGCTACTAAGAAAGGGCTGGGACCATATACTTATGATTTTTTCCCTTTGCAAATAAATCATTGACCATGAGTATGATCATTGCCTTTTGCCGTCCATGTACACTAGTCACCTGCATCGAGTTAGGGCCAGTGTACCCGTTTTCCGACAGTGCAGGTAGCAACAATGAAAGTTTGTATCACACAGGGAACATGCAAAACAATGTGAGGCTGCTTCATGCGTGGAACAGCCCCGCCCACAGGTAAAGCAGGTACTGCATATGCAACCGAAGAGCGGGCTTCACTTACTCAGACACAGCATAAACAGCAGCAGGGTAAACTTCCTTTACACAGGAACCTCACCGACAGTCTCAGTACACGTTTGGCAAAGACACAGACACACACTGTACAGCAGACACAGTGGGAATGCAGGTTTCCATCACACACAGAACATGTCCAGCACAGGCAAAAGCAGCAATGCAAACTTCCTTCATACACAGAACAGAAGCGGCATAGACAGCAGCAATACAGACTTCACTCAGCCACAAAAAGGTCTATCACAGGCAGAAGTGGCAATGCAAGCTTCCCTCATGCACCCGCTGCATGGGCAGCAACAATGCAGACCACTCAGACACAAAGAGGTCTATCATAGGCAGACGCAGCAGTGCAAGCTTCCTTCATACACAGAACAGAAGAGGCATAGACAGCAGCAATACAGACTTCACTCAGCCACAAAAAGGTCTATCACAGGCAGAAGTGGCAATGCAAGCTTCCCTCATGCACCCGCTGCATGGCAGCAACAATGCAGACCGCTCAGACACAAAGAGGTCTATCACAGGCAGAAGTGGCAATGCAAGCGTCCCTCATGCACCCACTGCCTGGTAAGCAACAATACAGACTTCACTCAGACACAAAAAGGTCTATCACAGGTAGAAGTGGCAATGCAAGCTTCCCTCATGCACCCACTGCCTGGTAAGCAACAATACAGACTTTTCACTCAGACACAAAGAGGTCTATCACAGGCAGAAGTGGCTATGCAAGCTTCCCTCATGCACCCGCTGCATGGGCAGCAACAATGCAGACCACTCAGACACAAAGAGGTCTATCATAGGCAGACGCAGCAGTGCAAGCTTCCTTCATACACAGAACAGAAGCGGCATAGACAGCAGCAATACAGACTTCACTCAGCCACAAAAAGGTCTATCACAGGCAGAAGTGGCAATGCAAGCTTCCCTCATGCACCCGCTGCATGGGCAGCAACAATGCAGACCACTCAGACATGAAGAGGCATATGACAGGCAGAAGCGGTAATGCAACCTTCCCTCATGCACCCGCTGCATGGCAGCAACAATGCAGACCGCTCAGACACAAAGAGGTCTATCACAGGCAGAAGTGGCAATGCAAGCGTCCCTCATGCACCCACTGCCTGGTAAGCAACAATACAGACTTCACTCAGACACAAAAAGGTCTATCACAGGTAGAAGTGGCAATGCAAGCTTCCCTCATGCACCCACTGCCTGGTAAGCAACAATACAGACTTTTCACTCAGACACAAAGAGGTCTATCACAGGCAGAAGTGGCTATGCAAGCTTCCCTCATGCACCCGCTGCATGGGCAGCAACAATGCAGACCACTCAGACACAAAGAGGTCTATCATAGGCAGACGCAGCAGTGCAAGCTTCCTTCATACACAGAACAGAAGCGGCATAGACAGCAGCAATACAGACTTCACTCAGCCACAAAAAGGTCTATCACAGGCAGAAGTGGCAATGCAAGCTTCCCTCATGCACCCGCTGCATGGCAGCAACAATGCAGACCGCTCAGACACAAAGAGGTCTATCACAGGCAGAAGTGGCAATGCAAGCGTCCCTCATGCACCCACTGCCTGGTAAGCAACAATACAGACTTCACTCAGACACAAAAAGGTCTATCACAGGTAGAAGTGGCAATGCAAGCTTCCCTCATGCACCCACTGCCTGGTAAGCAACAATACAGACTTTTCACTCAGACACAAAGAGGTCTATCACAGGCAGAAGTGGCTATGCAAGCTTCCCTCATGCACCCGCTGCATGGGCAGCAACAATGCAGACCACTCAGACACAAAGAGGTCTATCACAGGCAGAAGTGGCAATGCAAGCTTCCCTCATGCACCCACTGCCTGGTAAGCAACAATACAGACTTCACTCAGACACAAAAAGGTCTATCACAGGCAGAAGTGGCAATGCAAGCTTCCCTCATGCACCCACTGCCTGGTAAGCAACAATACAGACTTCACTCAGACACAAAGAGGTCTATCACAGGCAGAAGTGGCAATGCAAGCTTTCCTCATGCACCCGCTGCATGGGCAGCAACAATGCAGACCACTCAGACACAAAGAGGTCTATCACAGGCAGAAGTGGCAATGCAAGCTTCCCTCATGCACCCACTGCCTGGTAAGCAACAATACAGACTTCACTCAGACACAAAAAGGTCTATCACAGGCAGAAGTGGCAATGCAAGCTTCCCTCATGCATCCGCTGCATGGACAGCAACAATGCAGACCACTCAGACACAAAGAGGTCTATCATAGGCAGAAGCAGCAGTGCAAGCTTCCCTCATGCGCCCGCTGCATGGGCAGCAACAATGCAGACCACTCGGACATGAAAAGGTCTATCACAGGCATTAGGGGCAATGCAAGCGTCCCTCATGCACCCACTGCCTGGTAAGCAACAAAACAGACTTCACTCAGACACAAAAAGGTCTATCACAGGCAGAAGTGGCAATGCAAGCTTCCCTCATACGCCCGCTGCATGGGCAGCAACAATGCAGACCACTCGGACACAAAGAGGTCTATCACAGGAAGAAGCAGCAGTGCAAGCTTCCTTCATACACAGAACAGGAGCTGCATGGGCAGCAGCAATACAGACTTCACTCAGACACAAAAAGGTCTATCACAGGCAGAAGTGGCAATGCAAGCTTCCCTCATGCACCCGCTGCATGGCAGCAACAATGCAGACCACTCAGACACAAAGAGGTCTATCACAGGCAGAAGTGGCAATGCAAGCTTCCCTCATGCACCCACTGCCTGGTAAGCAACAATACAGACTTCACTCAGACACAAAAAGGTCTATCACAGGTAGAAGTGGCAATGCAAGCTTCCCTCATGCACCCACTGCCTGGTAAGCAACAATACAGACTTTTCACTCAGACACAAAGAGGTCTATCACAGGCAGAAGTGGCAATGCAAGCTTCCCTCATGCACCCACTGCCTGGTAAGCAACAATACAGACTTCACTCAGACACAAAAAGGTCTATCACAGGCAGAAGTGGCAATGCAAGCTTCCCTCATGCACCCACTGCCTGGTAAGCAACAATACAGACTTCACTCAGACACAAAGAGGTCTATCACAGGCAGAAGTGGCAATGCAAGCTTCCCTCATGCACCCGCTGCATGGGCAGCAACAATGCAGACCACTCAGACACAAAGAGGTCTATCACAGGCAGAAGTGGCAATGCGAGCTTCCCTCATGCACCCACTGCCTGGTAAGCAACAATACAGACTTCACTCAGACACAAAAAGGTCTATCACAGGCAGAAGTGGCAATGTAAGCTTCCCTCATGCACCCGCTGCATGGACAGCAACAATGCAGACCACTCAGACACAAAGAGGTCTATCATAGGCAGAAGCAGCAGTGCAAGCTTCCCTCATGCGCCCGCTGCATGGGCAGCAACAATGCAGACCACTCGGACACGAAAAGGTCTATCACAGGCAGAAGGGGCAATGCAAGCGTCCCTCATGCACCCACTGCCTGGTAAGCAACAAAACAGACTTCACTCAGACACGAAAAGGTCAATCACAGGCAGAAGTGGCAATGCAAGCTTCCCTCATACGCCCGCTGCATGGGCAGCAACAATGCAGACCACTCGGACACAAAGAGGTCTATCACAGGCAGAAGCAACAGTGCAAGCTTCCTTCATACACAGAACAGGAGCTGCATGGGCAGCAGCAATACAGACTTCACACAGACACGAAAACGTCTACCAAAGGCAGAAGCAGCAATGCAAGCTTCCCTCATGCACCCGCTGCATGGGCAGCAACAATGCAGACCACTCAGACATGAAGAGGCATATGACAGGCAGAAGCGGTAATGCAACCTTCCCTCATGCACCCGCTGCATGGGCAGCAACAATGTGGACTTCACTCAGACACGAAGAGGTCTATTACAGGCAGAAGTGGCAATGCAAGCTTCCCTCATGCACCCACTGCCTGGTAAGCAACAATACAGACTTCACTCAGACACAAAGAGGTCTATCACAGGCAGAAGTGGCAATGCAAGTTCCTTCATACACAGAACAGGAGCTGCATGGGCAGCAGCAATACAGACTTCACTCAGACACGAAAACGTCTACCAAAGGCAGAAGCAGCAATGCAAGCTTCCCTCATGCACCCGCTGCATGGGCAGCAACAATGCAGACCACTCAGACATGAAGAGGCATATGACAGGCAGAAGCGGTAATGCAACCTTCCCTCATGCACCCGCTGCATGGGCAGCAACAATGCAGACCTCTCAGACACAAAGAGGTCTATCATAGGCAGACGCAGCAGTGCAAGCTTCCTTCATACAAAGAACAGGAGCTGCATGGGCAGCAGCAATACAGACTTCACTCAGACACGAAAAGGTCTATCACAGGCAGAAGTGGCAATGCAAGCTTCCCTCATGCACCCGTTGCATGGGCAGCAACAATGCAGACCACTCGGACACGAAAAGGTCTATCACAGGCAGAAGTGGCAATGCAAGCTTCCCTCATGCATCCGCTGCATGGGCAGCAACAATGCAGACCACTCGGACACGAAAAGGTCTATCACAGGCAGTTTAGCACAGGCTTCTCTGCAAACTCGTACAGGAAGCACAGCTCAAGCTTTGTCAAACACACAAAACGGTGCAGTGCAGGCAGCAACAGTGCAACCTTTTCTTACACACATTACACGTGCACCACAGAGAGTTACCAATTCAAGCTATCCTTATACATTGCACAACCACAGCACAAAGAGCAGGGCTGTTGATTTGCTTTAGACAGAAACTAAAAGCAGCTGCACTGTAAGCTTGTCTCGCACTGCAGAGGTAGTGCAGTTTAAGAGAAGTCCAACCTGCTGTCACACTGCACGCCAACAAACACTGGCAGCCTCCTCCAGACAGAGACTCACACATACGTTTAACAGGTGCAGCACGAGACGCGTCAGTACAAGGTTACCTTCGAAAACCACACACGCACCCGACACAGAAAAGGTGCAGCATCAAAAGCAGCAGTTCAAGGGTCCTCTCCAATAAAAAAGACACCCACGCACCCCTGACAAAAAAAAGGTGCAGTATGCGACGCGTGAGTGCAAGGTTACTCTTGAAACCCACACACGCAACTCTGACACAAAAAAGGTGCAGTATGAGATGCATCAGTGCAAGGTTGCCCTCGGCACACATACAAAATGCGCAGCACGAGAACTAGAAGTGCCAGGTTCTCCTGACACAGACACACTCACACAGGAGCAGCAGGACAAGGCTGCGCCCCGACTCACATACACTCAACAGTGTAACACCAGACCAATCAGTGCAAGGCCCTCTCCAGCACACACAGAAACGTGGAGCATGGGAGGCAGCAGTGCAAGGCTCTCCCCCGACACAAACACACACACAGAGACAAGGTGCGGCACTGCGGCCCGAAACACAGCAGGTGCAGCATGACGTGTCAGTGCAAGGTTCCACTCACACACATACACACACAGAAAAGATGGCGCATAAGAAGCAGTAGTGCAGGAGAATGAGCAAGTAAAGCTTCCTCTAACACAAATACACATACACAAGGTGGAAAAACATAAAAACACACAAGTAATTCAGAGGTACCTCAACTTTTGGGGTTCCTTGAGCCACCCCCTCCCCCCCACCCCCCAAAAAAATCCCGAAAAGAGCTTATCTGAAAGAGACACGTTAGTGATAGATTCCTTACCTTAGAATATCCCCAGGCGTCAGACTGGATCCGGAAATGTTTGCGTAGCAATACCCCTGCGCGTCGGTAGGCGTCGTCTGCGGCTCCGCGTCCGTCGTCGGCGTCGTTAGCGCCGGAATGACGTCGTCGGAGTACTTAGATGCCGCCCATGCGCGCTGACGTCAGTTCTTTTTTCTTTTCCGCGCCAGCTAGCGCAGATCCGGAGAAGCTCTACCCCTAGTCATTTTTTGACTAACTTTTTTGATCTTTTTCGATCATTTCTTTCTTGAGTCTTCGACTCTATCGGTGCCGGTAGGGATGCCCGGGTTCAAGCCCTGTTCGAAGTGCGACCGACTGATGTCGGTCACGGACCCCCATCGCCGGTGCCTGAAGTGCTTAGGCCTCGACCACGACGACCGCACCTGCTCCGACTGCCGGGCCCTGACGTCGAAGGCTAGGCGGGAGCGGTCCCGCAAGCGGCTCGAGCTCCGGCAGTCGGCCCCGCGTCATTCCAGGTCCCGGTCCCACGGGAGGTCGAGGGACCGGCCGCGGGGTCGGAGTCCCCGCAGCTCCGGGAGTGGACATCGGTCGTCGGGATCCAAGTCCTCAGGTAAGAGGCATGAGAGGTCGGAGCGGCGTCATCGCTCCTCCGACCCACCCCGACGCTCGCACGATGCGGCCGGGGGTTCGGGCGACACCGCGGCTCCGCGAGAGTCGCAAGCGTCGCCGCCTGCCCCACACCTTCGGGTCCCTGGGCACGGCGCGACGCCGGAGGAGGTCGAGCGGTACCTCATGGCCATGAAGTCCCTCCCTCCTCAGCCGGGCCCCGCGGCGCCTCCGGGCCCAGCGGGTCGGGCGCTTCGGCCCCGGCGCCGCCGGCGACTTCGGTCCCGGCGCCGCAGGGCCTCACAGGATCCGCTTCCGGATCCGGGTCGTCGCCGGTCGACCTCACCGGCGCCGGCCCCAAGGGTGTCGCCCCCCGGCACCCATTGTGGACGCCGTCCCCAGTCTTCCCTTCGGTCCGACTCTGGCGCCGGAACAGCGCCGTTGGGTGCCGCTTCCGACGGCCTTTGGAGATTTCTATTTCCATGAGGAGGCCCAGTCTATTGACCCTGGATTACAGGAGACTGATGACGGAGGTGATTGGGAGGGGTCGGAGTCCCCGCAGCTCCGGGAGTGGACATCGGTCGTCGGGATCCAAGTCCTCAGGTAAGAGGCATGAGAGGTCGGAGCGGCGTCATCGCTCCTCCGACCCACCCCGACGCTCGCACGATGTGGCCGGGGGTTCGGGCGACACTGCCCACGCGGCTCCGCGAGAGTCGCAAGCGTCGCCGCCTGCCCCACACCTTCGGGTCCCTGGGCACGGCGCGACGCCGGAGGAGGTCGAGCGGTACCTCATGGCCATGAAGTCCCTCCCTCCTCAGCCGGGCCCCGCGGCGCCTCCGGGCCCAGCGGGTACGGCTGGAGGCCCTAGCGGGTCGGGCGCTTCGGCCCCGGCGCCGCCGGCGACTTCGGTCCCGGCGCCGCAGGGCCTCACAGGATCCGTTTCCGGATCCGGGTCGTCGCCGGTCGACCTCACGACCTCACCGGCGCCGGCCCCAACGGTGTCGCCCCCCGGCGCCCATTGTGGACGCCGTCCCCAGTCTTCCCTTCGGTCCGACTCTGGCGCCGGAACAGCGCCGTTGGGTGCCGCTTCCGACGGCCTTTGGAGATTTCTATTTCCATGAGGAGGCCCAGTCTATTGACCCTGGATTACAGGAGACTGATGACGGAGGTGATTGGGAGGGGTCTGAGGACCCTCTGGCACGGGACTGCCAGTCACAGGAGGACTGGACATATGAGCTTGGGGAGGCCAGTGGTGTTGACACCTCGCCAGACACTGGATTTGTCTCCCCTCCCACCGTGGCTATGGAGGAGGGGGGTGCTTACAGCGTAGTGTTGATGAG
This sequence comes from Lissotriton helveticus, assembly GCF_964261635.1. NCBI lineage: Eukaryota > Metazoa > Chordata > Amphibia > Caudata > Salamandridae > Lissotriton > Lissotriton helveticus. The sequence continues at coordinate 1,300,917,171 of NC_136057.1, forward strand.
GGCAGCCAAGGCCTTGAGCCTGGAGCTCCCCGTCGCGGCCGTGAGGACTAACCTCCTCACTGAGGTTCTTAAACCGCAGGCAAGCTCCAGTGAGCCTCTGCTGCCGTTTAAGGAAGCCCTATGTGACGTTCTTGTGGGCACTTGGTCCAAGCCCGCCACAGGTCCGCCTGTGGATAGGAACGTGGCCAGACGCTACCGCCCGGCCCCGGGCGACCCTTGCTTTTTGTCCACCCACCCCACCCCCGAGAGCCTGGTTATCCAAGCCTCCACTTCCCAGACCGCATTCCCGATGGCCCCGCCCGATCGGGAATCCAAGAGATACGAACAGTTTGGAAAGAAAGTGTTCTCGTCCCTGAGTTTGGGACTGCGGTCTGTCAACACCGCGTGTCTCTTGGGCCGCTACACCCAAACCCTGTGGGACACGGTCGCGGACGTGCTGCCACAATGTCCGGAGGAGGTCCGGGCTAAACTCGCCCAAGCCCTTGTGGAGGGTCGAGATGCGGCACGATACTCTATCCGGTGTGGACTGGATACCACGGACACACTGGGCAGGGTGATGGCAACGACGGTGGCGGTTTGACGCCACGCCTGGTTGAGGTCCGCCAATTTCTCCGCCGATGTCCAGGCCACCCTCCTGGATATGCCGTTCGATGGCCGTCGCCTTTTTGGCGACAAGGCAGACCATGCGCTGGAGCGTTTTAAGGACTCCAGGGCTACGGCCAAGTCCTTAGGCCTCTCGGCCACGCGCCAGCAATCGGGTGCCTTTCGCTCCTTTTGTGGCCACGGAAGGGGCACCCCCACACGTGCTGCCAGCCACGCACCGCAGACTACCCAGCAGCGCGGTGGCGGCCGTGGAAACCGCCGTGGCGGCGGTCGGGGTCAACGGCGAGGCCAGTCCACACCTCCCTCCGCAGCACCTGCCTCAAAACCTTCCTAGTCCGGGTTTTCAGGCCCATGTGACGCCTGTGGGAGGCAGGGTTCGCCATCACCACTTCCACTGGCCCACTGTCACATCGGACAAGTGGGTGCTGCAAATCATCCAAAGGGGCTACTCCCTCCCCTTCGAGGCGACTCCTCCAGCCATGCCACCGCAATTCCACCGCGTGTCGGGGGATCACTTGCAACTTCTGCAAGAGGAAGTCACGGCCCTCTTGGCCAAGGGGGCATCGAGCGCGTTCCTGGGCCAGAAGTAGGCTGTGGATGTTACTCCCACTACTTTCTGGTACCCAAGAAGGGCAAGGGGGGCCTGCGCCTGATCTTGGACCTACGGAACGTCAACGGCTTCCTCCGTCAAGAGAAGTTCAAGATGCTGACTTTGGCTCAGGTCTTAGCTGCCCTGGACCCCGAAGACTGGATGGTAGCGTTGGACTTGCAGGACGCTTACTTTCACATCCCCGTCCTGCCGGCCCACCGGCGTTACCTGCGGTTCACGGTAGGCCACGAGCACTTTCAGTTTACCGTGCTCCCCTTCGGCCTTACCAGCGCCCCACGGGTGTTCACAAAAGTGATGGCGGTGGTCGCAGCTCATCTGCGCAGGCTAGGGGTGTCAGTCTTCCCCTACCTCGACGACTGGTTGTTGAAGGCGGGCTCGCCCCAGACAGTCGTCAGCCACCTCCAGACTACGGCCGACCTCCTGCACTTGCTGGGGTTCTCCATCAATGTGCCAAAGTTGCACCTGTGTCCCTCTCAGAAGCTCCTCTTCATCGGAGCGGTTCTAGACTCGGCGCAGTTTCGGGTTTACCCTCCCGAACAGCGGGTTCGGGATATTCAGGCTCTGGTTCCCATCTTTCAGCCTTTATCCCGAGTCTCGGTCAGGTTGACGCTGCGGCTTCTGGGGCTGATGGCCTCCTGCATCCTTCTGGTGCGTCACGCCCGGTGGCGGATGCGGGCTCTGCAGTGGGACCTGAAGTTTCAGTGGGCCCAGCATCAGGGCAACTTGTCCGATCATGTCTTGATCTCGGAGGGCACTGCAAGACAGTTGCAGTGGTGGCTCACGGACCGCGATTGGGTCAGTGGCAGATCCCTTTCCCTACCCCACCCGGAGCACGTATTTGTGACGGACGCGTCCCTCCAGGGCTGGGGTGGCCACATGGGAGAGGCAGAGATCAGAGGACTCTGGTCTCCGGCGGAGGCCCGGCTCCACATCAACCTGTTGGAGCTACGGGCGATTCGTCTAGCACTGAAGGCCTTCCTCCCCTCTGTCCGGGGGAGTGTAGTGCAGGTGTTCACGGACAACACCACCGCCATGTGGTACTGCAACAAACAGGGCGGGGTGGGGTTGTGGACCCTTTGCCAGGAGGCTCTGCGCCTCTGGCAATGGCTGGAAAGTCAGGGTGTGACCCTGGTGGTTCAACACCTGGCAGGTTCTCTGAATACCAGGGCGGACGAACTCAGCCGTCGGTGCATGATGGATCACGAATGGCGGCTGAACTCTGACGTGGCGCAAGGCCTCTTTCAGCAATGGGGAGAGCCTTGGTTAGATCTATTCGCCACCGAAGAGAACGCACAATGTCATCAGTTCTGCGCATTGGAATTTCCAAGGCGGCGCTCGCTCGGAGACGCTTTTCGTCGCGAGTGGAGTTGCGGTCTGTTGTACGCCTTTCCCCCTATACCACTTCTGCCCAGAGTGCTGAAGAAGATCCGGCGCGACCGGGCCCAGGTTATCCTTGTGGCTGCGTACTGGGCACGAAGATACTGGTATCCCGAGCTACTCAGCATGTCAGTAGATCCCCCGATTCGTCTGCCTCTTCGGGAGGACCTTCTGTCGCAGCAGCAGGGGACGGTCCTCCACCCGAACCTGTCCAGTCTCCACCTACAAGCTTGGAGATTGAGCGGCGACAGTTGAGGCCATTTGACTTGCCTCCTGAAGTCTGTAACGTTATTCTGGCAGCCAGGCGTCCCTCCACAAAGTCGGTATACGCCTGCAGGTGAAACAGATTTGTGGCATGGTGCACAGCAAAGGCTGTGGATCCACTCTCTGCCCCCCTTTCTGAGGTTCTCCTCTTCCTTCTTTCTCTTGCCTAGCAGGGCTCTGCTCTGGGCACTGTCAAGGGCTACCTTTCTGCCCTTTCTGCCTTCTTACGGCTACCTGATCAGCCTTCTTTGTTCAAGTCCCCTATTGTAAATCGATTTCTTAAGGGCATCACGCATTTGTTCCCTCCTGTTCCCTTCGTGATGCCCCAGTGGGACTTGAACCTTGTTCTTACCTTCCTGATGTGCGCTCCCTTTGAGCCACTTCACAACTGTCCTCTTCGTCTTCTGACTCTAAAGACTGCTTTCCTGGTTGCCATCACCTCTGCCAGGAGAATGAGTGAGCTCCAGGCCCTTTCTTGTACCCCACCTTTCCTTTCTGTCCATCCGGACAAGGTTGTGTTGCGTACTAAGCCTTCTTTCCTGCCCAAGGTTGTCTCAGCCTTCCACATCGGGCAGTCCATCACCTTGCCTACCTTCTTTCCGCCTCCGCATCCCTCTAAAGAGGAAGAGCGGCTCCACCGTCTGGACCCAAACCGTGCACTCTCTTTCTATTTGGATCGCACATGCCAGTTCCGGGTGGATGACCAACTCTTTGTTGGTTACGTGGGCGCTAAGAAGGGAAAGGCGGTACACAAGCGGTCCAACTCCCGGTGGATCATCTTGTGTATCCAGGCTTGTTACTCCATGGCTAAGAAGAAGCCCCCTGTTGGATTGAGGGCTCATTCCACTCGGGCCACGGCGACTACAACTGCCCTGGGCCGGGGAGTGCCCTTGCAGGACATTTGCCAGGCAGCTACGTGGGCCTCGCTGCACACGTTCGCACGACACTACTGCCTGGACAGTCAAGTCCGGAGGGATGGCTTCTTTGGCCGTTCCGTCCTCCAGGACTTTCTGGTGTAATTATTGGTTCGCAGACCCTCCACCGGGGTTGGCATTGCTGGGGTATCTATTCTAAGGTAAGGAATCTATCACTAACGTGTCTCTTTCAGATGCACAAGTTACTACTTGTGTAACGATATATCTGTAAGAGACATTAGTTAGTGATAGATTTCTTACCGACCCACCCATCCTCCCCGTTCTGCGAACCGGTATCTAGGGTTAAGGTCATCCCCTTTCAGGGCCCTAGTTTCTTGGCACCAGTGTTGGTTCTATCATGGCTCTGCGTATCTGGCGCGGAAAAGCTGTGTATCAGAACTGACGTCAGCGTGCATGGGCGGCGTCTAAGTACTCCGACGACGTCATTCCGGCGCTAACGACGCCGACGACGGACGCAGAGCCGCAGACGACGCCTACCGACGCGCAGGGGTATTGCTACGCAAACATTTCCGGATCCAGTCTGACGCCTGGGGATATTCTAAGGTAAGGAATCTATCACTAACTAATGTCTCTTACAGATATATCGTTACACAAGTAGTAACTTGTGCATTTTGAAGCCCATTGGGCATTGCACCCCACACCCAATGTGGCGCATGACCTGGTGCACCATGCCACCTTGGGGTCCCTGCATCCGATAGAGGATATTCTTCGGACCTCAGACATTGCGTGGACCAGGGGTAAATGATGTACGAATCGGAAGGGACACCCTTGTTTGAATGAGGAGGGAACGTGCATATGTACATAGAGTATGACTGCTTTTCATTGCATTTTATTTTTACAGGTATGCCGCGTTCCTTCTTGGTAAAGAGTAAGAGGGTGCTCAGTTATAAAGCGCACAGATGTGAGCCACTGACACCGGATGGCGCTGGTGAGTATAGTCTTGTGTCGTGGAGAGACCTGTTACTTTTCAAGGGTTGCATGACGACTGTGTCACTGTGTGTAGACGGAAGAGTTGCTCGTAGCCAATGACCAGAGGGATATTTGTGAGTGTCTCCTGTCCTTCACCGTAAAAAACAAGCATTTGCAATGCAATAGGTCTCGCATTTATGAGAGTTTGAGCTATTGGCATTGTATTGGACTGACTGACTAACATTCTCAGAAATGCCTGATGATACAGAATATCTATTGGATACTTTATACTTCACAAGCTGGAGGAATTAATCTGCCAGCCATGTACAACATTTGACCTATCAAATGGTACCTACAGAGCTTAAGACCTTGTGCTTCCCAGCCATATGAAGAAAGGTAGAGCTCACTTTGGTCTTGCCCTTGAAAAAAGCAGATGTTATGCCACCTTTTTAAACAATCACATCACAAAAGAATGACCTATGCACATATGTATTTGGCAGAATCACTCCTTATGCTTTTTTTCTGAATTACCTGTAGATATACCTTTTGGTTATCCACTCAAATATTTGTTGTAAATAGTTGATGAATAAGCTGCCCACGTTCCCTTGCTGTTTGACATGTAAATAGTACACCATGAAAGTACTTGATTTGGGTGAGGTGCCCTATCTCTATCTTTGCGGATGGTGCATTTCTTCTTTCTCACTTGTGTTAAGATTGCTGTGGGCTGCACAATCTTTTACCTTTTTTTAATACAATTGACCTTGAAAATAGGCCTGACGTCAAGCTGTTGAAATAAAAAAGTGATCTAGATACCCAAAAAGCCATTGCTCAAATGAGGTTTGTTGGCTCACAATGAGATGAAATAGCTTGGTTTGACTACATGGGCATCAGATGTATTAGTTCTGCTTTATGTACTGGCTAGACACAGGCATAGCTGAAACATTCACATGTAGATGGGGACGACATTAACTTAAAATTTGAAGTTTGTACGAGGGGAGTATGTTGATCTGTTATAAAGCCCAAGTTATTTTTTCTTTGGGACAGAGTTATATGGTCACTGCCAAATAAGAGAATTCGTTGTTGGAACAGCTTCTGGCCCTTTCCCAAGATGACACTGGTTATTCCTTTCAAATATGAACAATAAATACGATTATTTGAACTAGAGATGGTATTGAGGCCATTACTTTTGAGGACCAGGATATTGTGAAGCATACATTTTGGACTTTATACGTGGGCATTAAAGGGGTAGTGGAGCTTTCAGGTTCTAATCTTTACCATTGTTAAAGTATGTAAACAGACTCTAATCTTGGTCAGGGCAAGTACTGTAAAGCCTATAAGGGAAGGGGTCATTGATTGTTAAGAACCAAGTTTGGGAATGGACTGAGAGGAGATGACTGGCAAATTGCATAGATGCAAAATCATAGAATTTGAGATAGAAGTTGTGAGTCAGAAAGAGAATCCTATTTCAATTGGACATTTGTCCTTCCATAACTCAAACTTCATGTTAAACTCAAAAATGGGTTGTTGTCAGTGGCTTTGACTGCTGTTAGGTGGGCAATGTGTTATGGGATCTCAGATAAATGTTTACATTGTGAGGACCATCTAGAAATAATTACACATTTCTGTTTGAATATCCCCTAAATTAAGAACTTAGAAGATACTGTCACAAAACATGTCTTGTGAGAGCTCAGGTTATAATTTTGAAGAGTGTGCTGAAGTTTTGTAATACTTTAGTACTTTAGGCCAGAAAGTGGTAAAGGCCGTTTCTAAATTCAAAAGCAAAGCTTTGTTTCACAGAGATTGATTTGAGAGATGCTACTGCACAATGGTTGTACTAGGCACATTCTAGAGGAAGAATGTATTATTATGATTGCACCAAGAATTGGCTTTTAATTCTTTTAAAACTTGATGTATTCATTGTGGAATGCCTGCTTTGTAGGTTTATACAATTGTTAATGATATACTTTTTATATTGTGTACATTCAATTACATTTTGTGATCTGAATAAATGTATTTTTCGCTTTTTTGACATTTACATGGAGATAAAGGAAAGGGAACACCCTTAATTCTGGAGCAGGATGAAGAGGAAGGGGGTTTCCACAGACAAGAGTATATTACGTGTGGAAAAAGTGCCAGCAAACGTAATTGTACATGATGTACAGTTACAGCAACAAAAATGCCAATTCACAAAACGTTCTTGAAATACACCTGGAAAGCTGGCACTGTCTTTTGTGAATCAAGCTCTATATTTTCTCCAAGAGGCAAAGCAGATGTATAATAATCTCAATTAACGTTTCTTCCGATTATTTGTACTTTTGAATAAGCACAACAAAAATAGAAAAAATATTCTAAAATAGTAGTACATTGATCCTAATTTTACCTGTATCTGTAAAAATGCAATAATTGTGTGATATGACATTTCTATATCCAATGCGTTTTCATGTAGGTCATGGATGTGAAGATCCCTCAACTAACATCAGTCCTAACTACAAGATAGATATTCATGTTCAATTCCTGTTTAAAAATAGGATGCAAGATATTTCCATACCATTTCATATAGTTTATCCTTTGTTCTCAGACCTAAAATAACTTGATCTCGAATTACTAAGGGGAGCACAAAGGCATGACAACTTCCTTAGCTGAGGCCAGTCCAGTAGAGGTTAATGGTTATGTGGGGACCTGCAGAAAAACTGAATTCCATGAGGTGTGTGGTTCTATCCCTGGGGAAATCCCTTCATCTCGTGGCCTATATTGATCAATAAAAACTGGGCATGTTTGAAATAAAGTTAGTCACACAATGCTGAACGTAAACCCCACAAAGAGAAAATTGCTTCTCTCCATCTGACCTTCCCTTCAAGAGGCCGCGGTGCTGCCATCAGCGCTGTCTCCCTATCTCTCCACAGGCTGTGAGTTCAATGTTGCTTTTGACAGTGAAATTGAGTTTGTAAAACGAGGCAGTGATGAGAACTCCTGCTGAACCTGTTCTGTTGCTGTTCCGAGGACTGGCGTGGGCATGGACTAGGCCTTCACTTCAAAGCTCGCTGCCCTGTCTCCCACTGTATACAGAGCATCACTGCCGGCCAGTGTAGCTGATAAGAGATGGAGGGGACTCGGGCCCGGGGAAGGCTGGGATTTGTAGGACCCTCATGTAATGCATTTGCTGCACGAGGGAATTGATCAAAAGCAAAGACCATTAAAACAAGCATTGGCATAGCCAATAGATCTCGCTCTTCTGACCTTATAAGTATTTAGTTATGCTGCACAATATCCCTGGTGCAATAACATCAACTGTTGCATGGCTAAAAACGTATAAGGTCCCAAAGGCGAGACCTATTAGCTATGCCAATGCTTGTTAAATATTCTTCCAGGAACTCTTCGAATGGAAATAGGTAATTTCTCCACAGTCTACAACAGATATCGCACCACAAGTGCAAGTCCAATTTACAGATAACAGGAGCCATTTATTTACATTTTTGCCTCCTTAGGAAGACTGTTTTGGCAGACTTGGTGATGGATAAAACCCAAGCGCAAAGCACCAGAGGGACACTGTGACCAGCTAATGTCTTTGTCACCCACAATGCCAACATCCTTTGCACGTCACAGGGTATACGAGGCATTAAGGGGGTTTCCCCTGCTGGCAACAAGCATTGGAAAGTTACTGATCGCCTTTGTTTGAGAATCAGTTTGGTGGCCGCAGGACCACAACCCTTGACCATTGCCCCGCATTCACACTGCAGGCATCAGAGGGCACCCTCAAACATTCTTCCATTCGGTTCACTGGATTCAATAATCACCCTTTGACAACTCTTAAAGGTATCATTTTTTGATATTTGCACTTTTTAGAAGGGGTGAGGGAAGGCAGAAACAGAGTAAAGATAATGTAATAGGTACATCGAAAGGCAGAGCAAGTAAGCTGTGACAATGAGCATTGTTATGAAAATATGTATTTTAAACTAATACTGTGAAAAATCCACATTCTAAGATTCATATGTAGAAAGGTCCCTGCCTCCCCAGCAGCCCCAGGAGCAGAATCTTGTGAACAGAACACTTATGACGTGATAAGCAACCCTGTGTGACGTCAGGAGGCCCAGGGTACGTGCAGAGGGGAGGCCTCCGCCGAAGCTGAGGGAATCATGGAGAGACCACTGTTGGGAAAGTATGTCGGGTAGCATGGGATCTTCTTTCAGGTTGACCGCTGGATCATTTCTGTGAATAAATAGTTTAATTGTCTGAAGAAATTGGATAATACCCGTGCAATGCCTGCTCCCCCTGTTAAAATGAAACATGTGGCATCCCCCACAAAGTGATGATGTATGATGACACGTTGAAAGTCTCCTTTGTGACGTGTCCTGGGTATAGAAGGAAGGTAACCAGGCAGCCGCAGTGTTGCACTCAGGGACACCGGACGGAGAGGACCAGGGGATGGGGTCAGTCAGAGGCTAATCTCAGCAGGCTCCAAAATGGAAAGGGGCTGGGGAGGGTCTAAGGGTGCAAGGTAAGTGAATGAACCAACCGAAAACTGAACTGAACCCTGAATTTAGAACGGACTTGAAATTCTTTTCTTCATCCTTAATTTCTTCTCCCAGAGAAACAGAGAAAAAAAGAGAGTGGAGTAGAGAGAGAAAGAGAGAGAGGGTGAGAGAGAGACTGGGGAGGAGAGAGAAAGAGATAGAGAGGAGAGCGAGAGAGGGGGAAGGAGAGAGAGACAAAGAGAGAGAGAGAGAGAGAAGAGAGAGAGAGACAGGGGAGGAGAAAGAAAGAGATAGAGAAAGAAAGAGAGAGAAAGAAAGAGAGAAAGAAAGAGAGAAGAAAGCACGAGAAAGAGAGAAAGAGAAGTTTGAACGTATTTGCCAGGGATGTTTTGGTTCCTGGTCCATCCCTGAGCAGCTGCAGTGGCACTGGGGCCTGCGAAGTGAGGGCCCTCTGCACCAAATTACGGAAGTATTTTACTGCTGAAAAGGACCACTATACTTACATTCAGATAAACGAGGATATGACGCTGCTACGTCCCTGCTATTTACCCAGCGTCCCGAGCAAAGCAGAAGTAACTCGTGCTAGAATATTTATATCTGCATCATTTAATAACGCCGTTTATCTAGCAAATGCTTCGGTTCCCAGAGAGGCGGTTTTTAGTGCCCTATTAAAACAGGTCTGCAGCAACAAAGACGAGAGCGTCTGGCTGAGCTGAGACTGCCGCCAGGCTGAGGATGACATTCAAATTATTTTCAAGATGTTTTCTACCAATGAAAACTTTATGAATCATAAAACCTTCAGCCACAAAATTCTCAATTTCGTCATATCTTTGTTGCCCACAGTTTTTTTGTAATTAAATCCCACCAATACAGAACTTCTTGTCTCCAGAAATTGCACGGATATCTGCAGCCCTGAGCTCTGACCTTACTGAGTCCACCACTCTCCTGTGAATAGTGTCAGAAACATTGTTAGAATTCTAGACTCAAACCTTTCCCTAGATCTCCACGTGGCTAAGATTTCCAGCTCCTGATTCTGGCAACTCAAGCATTTCAATAATATTTTATATTTCATATCTAAAAGTTTCCACAAACAAGTGGTAAACTGTAATCCAGTTACTTCTGAATTTTGCAAACTTCCGTCACTTGAACTCCTCAAAGAAAGTGCTAGGAAGACTTCAACTTAATCGAAGTGCAGTTCTATTCTTAACACTTTGAACTGGCTTCCCGTGGAATATATCATTTGGTTTAAATCCTTATTAACTTGGCACCTGGTTCTATATCACAGGCTCCATTTTAGCTGAGCAATTTCAATATATCTATTTTCCTTACCAAGATTTTCTTTTACATAACAAGCACCTATTTGCTGTGCCAAAAGTTAGGACTGCCGCTTTCGGTCGCAGAGGCTTTTCTGTTGGTTCTGTCAGAGAACGGAACTAGATTGCTTTAATTCTGCGTTCACAATCCTCACTTATCCAATTCAAATAACAACTCAACACTTGTTTATTTAATTCTGTATTCAGTTCTTCTTAACTCATTGGTACCTGTCAGCCTAGTCACAACGAAGTGTTATTGTTTAATGCACCTTGAAGCTTTGGTGTATGGTGTGCTTTAAAAATAGCACATAACAATACCTAAAAGTCTATATATTGGGCACAAAATCACTATTGGTGAAGGACTTGCAGAAGTGTGGAAAACCTTTCAGAAGCAACAACTGCATTTAGTTACGCACACAACTTTAGGTGCATAATCACCCTTGTTTCAAAGTCAGGAGAGTGTGGTATCGGATCTAGGTGCAAAAGGAAAGCTCGTCCCATCTCTACCCGGAAAAAAAACCAGGCCCACACCATGCCAAAGGAATGCAGAAACATTTGCAGCCCTCCATAAATACATTCCCGAAATAAGCATAAGTTCTATCAAAAGAAGCCCAAAACAAACAGCCTTTTCTGAAAAGAAGCCCCAAAAACACAGTTTTTCTCGAAGTTCTTAATAGATGGCACCGTTTCAAGAGTTACAACAAGCCAGAGATAAGAATGTACACAGGCTGAAAAGAGCAACTCATTAGGAGTGGTGGGGGCGTGCACAGTGGTGCGGCCGCCGTTGTAAAAGGCAGGGAGAGAGTGAGACCGACTAGCAGCTCAATAGGAGTGGTGGGGGTGGGCACAGTGGTGCGGCGGCAGTTGTAAAAGGCAGGGAGAGGGTGAGACTAAGAAAGGGAAAGATAGGGTTCAAAGGAGAACAAGCACGCGCTGAAGCTGACGAGGAGGGAGGGGGTAGGGGAGGGGATTCACGCACTGCAGAAAGCCAGATGGCAGCTGTGCACGTTGCACGCGCTGGTGCGCGTAACAGCAAGCTGGTGGCCGGCAAAGGTAGCACTTTGAAAACCCCCTTACTAAAAGTCGAGCCGCGCAAGCAGCGCATGCGCTGCTCTAGGCTCGACCTAAACAAAAAGTGAAAGCGCAGGCGCGCCATGCACGCCTTGTGCTGAACGCGCGAGCCGTACGCGTGCACATCGCATGTCCGGACGCGTGCACATCTCCTGTACCCCTTCACTAACAAAACAGACAACTATAGATCTCGCCAAGGTGGGCTGCGCATGCGCTGCGTCGCTTGGCGAGACCTAAAAGACCTGACCTGTATGTGACTGAGCACTGGTTTGTGATGACGCTGGTTGCATACGGGCCTTTAAACAAATGTTTTCCTACGTGGAGTGTCCTTTGTCGAGAAGGTTAGAAATGAATAGCCACTTAAAGTGACCATTTCGATGGAGAGGCCAAGGTCTGAAATTGTACAGACTCTGCACATTCCTACCATCTGTGAAGCCACCACTCAAGGACATCGGAGGGAGGTCTGAGCGGAGGAGCTACATAGCTGAATACATCAGGTTTCTCTACAGGGTCCAGTGCTTTTTAAGGCAAATAATAATTCAGAAATGAAGGTGAGAAATTAAGCCTCTTCGTTTTGCGTGATTAATTTATAAATACCCAGCAGGAAACACTTAATATAGCAAACAGGTGGTTACCAGTGGAATGCAGATAGCTAAGGGCAAGATGAACTTTGAAAGATGAACTAAGACTGGAAATGAATAATAATACACATGCAAATGAACGTTAAACTGGAATCCCAAGGCAGGACAAGCATCGAGGGCCCCGTATTAAATAAATCGCATATGAGTGCACCGTGTCCTGCTGCAGTTCTCGCCAGCAGTCGCACAATACGCTGCATGAGAGGTCAAAGTTGTGCCTCAGCTCTCTAGTGTACATATATCCTACGCTGCTTCTTCCAGCAGAATATCATGACGCGCCTCTCTCTAGCACGAGACAACATGCGTGCGTGTAGTAATCACTCCACGCAGTTAGATGAGGTTCAGGAGGATTTATTCATGTTAGTTACAGGATCATTAATACAACCCCACCAGGAGCAGTCAGCCAGGCGCTCAGCCCTTCTTCAACTGTAAGTTCCCACTCCCAACATTCCATCTTGCATCATTCAGGCAGCATTCCACTGGCATAGCATGAACATAACAAACCAGGATACTACATATCCTCATTTGTTCCCAAAAGGAAAACAAAAGGAACAACAAAATTTAGAATAACAAAAGAGAAAGAGAGCAGAAGCTAGACGCAGGCTAAAGGAATTAGAAAAGCGGAGAGTACCAGGGAGAGTAGAGGTAAAACATAATGAAGGGAGATGAGAATAACATAAACCAAACTCATCTTCCCCTCCAAAGATAGCAACAGAACAGGAAAACAAAAGGGCAAAGAAAAGAAAAAGAAACCGTCAATGACTGCCCTCTCCACACCTACTGGCCAGATGAGCATGTAAGAAAGCAGCTCACATCCGGAGGAGACAAGAGGACAGAGAAGAAGAGGAATGCAAATACTCATACTTCTCCATCAAATATTTGAAGAATGAATTACAAATAGAAAAATACAACTGGGCTACAGTGTTGAAAACAAAACTAGTATCATAAGGAAAAACGCCCAGAGTAACATAACCCATGCACTATGGCTACCTAACCCATACACCCGCGAAGGGTAAAAATGTGCTTATGCATAGGCAACCTCGAGTGGAGGTAAAGATACGTGCACTGTTACAAAAAAAACACTAGACCCACACTAGACACCTAAAGAAAGGTAAAACGTGCACTATAGTGAGGGCATAAAACGTGTAATGTGATGTCCATGTATGGACGCACCTCTAATGGAGGTAGAATACTATGCACAGGGAGATGGGGAAAGTCCCCACAACACACCTCCGGAGAGGTCAATAAATTGTACCTAGAAAATGCGGGACACCCGTCCGCGCTACGCACCTCAACTGGAAGTAATGGAGGTAGAATACTATGCACAAGGAGATGGGGAAAGACCCCACAACACACCTCCGGAGAGGTCAATAAATTGTGCCTAGAGAATGCGGGACACCCGTCCGCGCGACACACCTCAACTGGAGGTCAACTGATATCCACATGAAAGCGGGAAATAATCCCAAAACACACCTCGCAAGGAGGTCAATAGTTGTGCACGTGTGAGTGGGACTAAAATCCACACCACATCTCGTAAGCTTGGGGAAAGACAAAGGCATGATATAAAACACACTCTGTGCAGAATAAAAACAATACCTTGAGTTAAGGACTGTTGGGCATTTGTGAGGTAAGTAAACACAAGGAGTAATGGCACCTCGTAAAGAGGTAAAAACATTGTGTACCCCATGTTGTGAACAAAGTCCTCACGACACCCTATGTAGGGTAGAATAAAAACAATGTGCACTGTGTGAAGGTACCCTATGTAGAGTAAACCTATGCTTAATTGCCCTGAAACAACACAGTTAAACATAAAAGAAAGGGCAAGAGTACTAATGTAATGCATCAAAATGACAAACCAGTTTGCAAAAACTTAGAAATGAACAAACATGGTTACATTTTCAAAATACTTCTATCTTGCGTAAGTAAGGTGTATTTTGAGAAAACATTGCTGCAAACATATTGAATGTCAACCAACTATACCTTAAAATAATGTTAAAGTCACTGGTATGCCTATTACCGGAAAATGGACAGGCGTGGGACAGTTTGTGACAAAATGGAGACATGCCATAGTAGGCAGTAAATGACTGTACTTGGTTGTGGATCAAAGAAAATTTGCAGCAGATGAAAGTAATGGGCAGCTGACATCATGTCCACCGAAGATAGATGAGCAAATGAGCACCATGAGAACTCACCACATGAGCTGAGGAGAAATGTGATTTTTCACACCGTAAAGATCATGGCGAGATCCAGCCTTCAACAACACTTTATTAGATGAACAGGATGATTGGAAGAATACCGCATGAAATAACAGTCTCATAGCACTGAAAGGAATCTTGACTGCCTGCTCGGCCAATTCCAAGACGGAGGCACGTCCAGGGACTCACAGTGCGCCCCTGCACCAACAGAACAGAAGAAAACCAGCAGTCCCGAAAGCTTCGAGAATGTGAAGGAGAAACAAAGACAAAGACACACGAAGGTGAGTGTGCACGCGCCCATATTTTAAAATGTCCAGTTACAGTTGAACTGCCGCTGTTACCACCAAGTTGAAATACCAAGAAATTTAATGTTATAGTCAATGTAGTAATATGGTAAAAAAAAAACTAGATCATACCACAACAAAAATGTGACTTGCAGTGGTTGCGCAAGCGTGAGGGTGTTGAGTGTGAACTGCAGTCGCATGTCACACGAAACTGGGCATAAAGTGACTGCTGTGCCCCACAAAAAAACATAGACTCCCCACTTAAAGTGTAGTGTAGTTCCTATATTCCCAATAGGCTCTGCGCATTGGAATAATATAAACAGCAGTGTAGACGTAGGACTGAGGTCGACTAGGTCTCTACTGACTATATTAGACTTAATTTGTTTTGCCAGCTAGCTCAGAGGTCACTAGAAACTTTCTCGAATGTTCAAGAAGGAGTTAACTTTCCTGATTAGACAAGAAGGGATTAGTTTCTGACAACCATAAAACATGACAACTTTGCTCCCTCAGAATAAGAGTGTATCTCTAGAGTCGTGTGAAAACAATAGACGGCTATTTTACTCAGTCAATCGTGCATACGTAGTTTCACCAGAGTGCAGAGAATAGAGAGACGGGCGTTTTCAATAAAAGGTGTTATTTATTGAGCAGTCTTCTTTCTCATGCAAGAGAAATGAATTGCCACAATTGCAATACTTAACATGAAGTAAAGTGCGTACAGTAAAAGGAGTATTATGAAATAATACTGTAAAAGCATTGATATGGTTTCTTAGCCATATGATACTTTAAAATGGATAAAATATATACATACAAATATACATTGACTAACGTACTCAACTGGTGCTTCTAAATACGCCTACCCCGGTGTACCTGACCTAAGCCTAATACGTGGGAAGGAGTAAGTAAGTAGCAGTTTAAGTTAAGTTGGTTTTGCCAAGAATCTGAGTCAAGAATTCTCTTTAAGGGTTTAGTCAGCTCCGTACCTGGGTAATAGAAAGCAGGAGGTCTGGTATCTCTCTCTCAGGACTCGATATCCCAGCAACCCGCGAGGGCGGCTGGAAACACTGGAGCTGGATTTCTCGGCAGGAGAAAAGACAGCGTCTCTCTCAGTGCGTCAAAAGGGAGGGGCGGCTTCCGTGGGCTCTCGCATCAGCTGGGTTCTCGGGCAAGTAGATAGCCGCTCTGCTCCAAACCACCGTGTGTTTGCTTAAGGCAACGTTGGTATATTTATACCTGAAAGGTGCCGGGTTTGACGTAAGGTTGGACATAAGACGTCAATAAAGATGTCACTAAGAACTGGCCGTTCTTACAGTGCTCACAGGAGTTCTAGGTCAAATCAAAACAAAAGCCATGGGGATTTCCCAGGTTGCTGGAGGTTTGTTTTGTTTAGAGAACTTGTTGTACTTTCTAGGAGTCTGGGGAAGTAGCCCTTGCTTAATGTGGACCACATGGGCTACGACTAAATATGGATATGATTCTTATGCCTTTATAAGGATATTTTTTATTATAACCACATAAGGGCATGAATCAGGAATATCGAATTAGGGTCCTAGATAGAATTACAACACCCACTCCACGATCTAATGTCCCTCATTACTTAAAACTAAGCAATGGTAAACATATAATGGTGCATGTGTTTTCCAGCCCACCCCAAAATACATAATCTGCATTTGAAATGGTGTAAATACACGAAAATGAGTATTGGTACTGTACGCTTTTCAAGCAGTGGTATCCTTCAGTTAGAAAATGCATATATACATCAGCTGAATGAATTGCGAAAATTTACACATGAAATGGCTCTTAATACAGAAGAGAAGGTCGAGACCATTCCATCACACAATAATACAAGCTGTACATGTGCTAGAGGCTGAGGTAAGATATTGTCTCTAGAGTCCCTAAAATATAAGCTCTGTTCTCTAAGAATAGTTCTACTTTAAGCAGAGTACTCTGTGCCAGAAAAAGGTAAATATTTTGGAAGTGGAAAAAAAATAATTTCGCTTTCAGGGGAAAAAATAATTCCAAATGTTTTCAGTAGCTTTTGTTTATCAAAGCTGAAGGCCGAATTCAGAGTTGAGGGAACGCTGTGTGCTCGTTTATTTAAAAAGTTATTCTTTCTGTTCAGGGGAGAACATTATTTCAGACAGACTCGCAAAAAATTTGTCTACCGCTTCAGGTGAAAGTTCGACCAAGTTTGAAAAAGCTGCAACAGTACAGTCGTGAGCATGATTGCTACCATCGATGTCAGGATCAGCAATGCTCACTGAAGGTTGTACCTGGGTGATGCTGCTCTCATCTCGTACTTCACTGCCACATATTCGTAGTGGTGAAGTCTCAACGAATGCCGTCATCAGAATCGGTAGCCGCTGGGGACAACACGATGCATGAGTCGTTACCGGACCTAGCAAGGTATCTGTATCCATTGGTACTGCTGATGGTAGTGTAAGACAGATGTCCAACACGCATTCTTCTCCGCATAGCATACATCGAAGCACAGGTAAGATGCAATTTTGCCAGATTGGTCTGAATGAAAGAAACCAGGTCATATTCAGATCTCTTAGCCGGGCTAATCCGAGGACTTTAGTTATGCGGTCACGGTAGCGTACTGCTAGGATCGTTTCTTCCATCGTTGCTGGAGTCTTGTCTGCGACTTGGTTTGCCATATCGGAGCAGAAGAATCAAAAATAAAATTCCTGCTACGAGTCCCAAAAGTAGTGGTAGGCCACCAAAGACAGAATGGACAAAATTGGGAAAGATGCCCAGAACTGTTTCGAAGGGTGTTAACAGTCCCGAAAAAATTGTCTTAAATACATGTGAGATGCCACTGGTATCTGACATATTTAGGATTTGGCGTTGCATTTCTGCGAAATGCACAGGGCAATTTGTTGATAAAAGGGTATGTATCTCTGCCGTTGTCCTTGCGACTTGCAGATCATACGTTTCTCTGGACGAGGTCAAAGGCACAGTCGTCTGTAAAAGAATAGACTTCATTCTGCTTAAAGTATCAATTCGAATAGAAGAGATATTCAAACAAGGCCATATTGCCACCTCCATATCTGGAATGCTGTTTGGATACAATACTTGCATACAGCAAGTGACCATGGAACTAACGCTGACGAGATAGGCTTTCCCTGGCACCATGCCACAACAGCTGTGGTCCACTATTAGAATATAGCTCCCGTTAGAAAGCCGTCTAAGAAATGGCTCTATCTGTGTTGCAGGAGTGCCGTGCAGGTGACATGAAAGGATATTTGAAGACCCCTCGCAGGCCCCATGCAAGTTAATGCCTTGACACAGAAGTGTACCGCTTATTTATTTAGTTTCTTATATAGCGCAGGAATTCGACCCCCGAAGGGGTATCTCCGCGCTTACGTTCTTACCATAAGCTGAACTAAACAAGGATACACAGGCAGAAATACTGGAAAGACTACCAGGTCAGAAAAAAATTAGTCTTTAGGCATTTCCTAAATGCAGTCAAACTGGAATTTAGCCTAAGGGTGAGGGGCAGGGAGTTCCAAAGAATAGGGCCTTTTTAAGATAGAGCTCGGCCTCCCTGTCTCTCCTTTTTGATCCTAGGTACTTGGAGCAGAGCTTGACTCTTAGAGCGCAAAGAGCGACCTGGTTCATAGAGTCTGAATATTTCGGATAGGTATCTGGGGCCAACTCCAAACAGGCATTTATGAATAATGCAACAAATCTTAAATTTCACCATCTGGCGAATGGGTAGCCAGTGTAACTTGTTTAACAAAGGGCGAGATGAAGATCTGGCTGGGACATTTAGAATCAGCCTGGCAGCTGTGTTCTGAGCTACTTGTAGCCTGCTCAACTGTTCTTCATTGGCGGAAATGAGCAGCCCATTGCAGTAATCAAGCCTTCTAATTACCAATGTCTGTACTAAAGTTTTTCTATGGCTATCTGCTAAGTAGGGAAATATCCTCCTCAATAGTACAATGACCCTCAGACAAGATCCTGTTACCTGGGTAGCATGATCTTTAAGTATCAAAGATCGATCAAGCTTGACCCCAAGATTTTTCACTGTCTCCTTTGGACAAGGGGCAGGGCCTAAGTCAGGAGGCCACCACTCAGGTGACCAGAGGAGCGGGGCATCTCCGAAGAGCATGACCTCCGTCTTGCTCACATTGCACTGCAGGCAATTGGAGGTCATCCAGCTGGATATGGCTCTCATTCCTGCAGCAAAGGAGCTTTTGACTACTGGTGTCATGGTTTGGAAACCGTTTACAATTTTTACCACTAAGAAATACATTCTTTTTCTTTTCACTGTAACATGTGTGTGTATAAGGTAGTTTCCATGTTGACTTGATGTACCCTTTACCCAACCTTTCATACTGGCCCGCTGGTATATACTCTTGGCAGTATTTAAATTGGAAAGTTGTTATCGGAATTGTGATTATTGCGTGTATTATCCATTCAATGACAGGTCTTTCTGACATTGCCAAAGGTAATCTCTCAAGTTTTTCAATGCTCAGAATCGTATAGTCGCTCCTTTTTGTGCCAAACTGATTTGTTTATCAGTAAGGTTAAAGATAGAAAATAATGACGTTACGTTGATTAAACGCCATGGCACGTAGCCTGAACGCAGATTTTGCAACGTCCAGCCAAGCTGTACAATAGAACGTAATTGGGACTGACCATGTTGTAACATTAGTAAGTCTTGCTCTATTATATCAATAGCAGATGATACAATACTGTCCAGTGAATATATTCTGGAGGACAGAGTCGTTAACCCATTGTCCACAACAGAAAGTGATTTTTCAAAATTAATACGATCAATTTCTCGTATTTTGTCTGCTGTTTCAATTTGCATTACTTTCCAAGCTTCGTTGTACGCAGCGTATATACCGGCCGCTATGAAACATTTTTGACGCTGTTTGAGTGGTCCCATAATGAAATCACGCAAGTCAGCACCGTCTTTAAGTAAAGTCAAGTGTTGCTTAATTTCAGCCAGTGTGGATTTCTGTAGCCATTCGAGGCATAGTTTCCCTAGACTGTATGTTGTAACTATCCCTGGATGTTGTCTCTGGGAGTATCTTGGGTCTAGCCTGGTCATTTTGAACCCCTGTATTTTGTTCACGAATCTATCTTGACAGTTATTTGTGTCTGTGGGCCAGATCAACCATTTTTTCCAATCTGGATGTGTTCTGTTTTATTTTAAAATATGTGATACGTATATCTCCATGTCTGTAGTGCTATTACTATCAGGTATGGGCTTTGGAATAGACGGTGTGTTTAAGTCCTTAATTTTGGCTAGGCCAAGACAGGTAGTCTGTTGAATAGTGTCATTCAAGAATATTAATTGTTCTGGGACAATGCAGGCTCTAAATACAGCTTCTAAACCTTGGACCTGCCATTCTTTTGTACCCCAGATGGTTTTTGTTTCAATGTTGTTTTTCCAGAATTCAAAACCAAATGTAATCATTTTTTCATAAAATGTTTCAGAATAAATCAATTTAGTATTTGTCAGCATTGTTTTCATTCCTGTCTTATTCAACATTTTAAAATAAAACGTTTCTGCATCACTTGTGTTAAACCCTGAGAAGTATGAGAATTTCTCATAGAATGTTTTTGAGCTGCTTTTAGGCGAAGTTGCACAATGTTCCCATTGGTTGTAATTAAAAACATTTCGAAGCTGTGCAGATTTATGCAAATAGTGATGGCCAAAGTGATTATAACAGTATAATTCTTCATAATTTGATGAACCCTGTAAGTAATCATGTTCTGTAAATTTTGCTGACATTACTAAATCTGACATCATATTATTTATATTTTCAAAGTCCGAATCATCAGAGAAAGTACTTGGTTTTACAAAGTCACTTAATGAAACTTTAAACTGATGTGGCTATTTCAAGAGCTCAATCGGGCCAAAAATGTCAAAATCAGTTCTGTCCCATGATACCCCGCCGGGTATTGGATTGGCTGTGACGTTCACTGATGACAGTTCTCTTTTCTCGATGTGAGATGATTTGTGAGGTTTAAGAACCAAGTTGACGTTCTGACTTGCTGTGTCCATTGTACTGTATTTTCCTTCAATCAATTTTCCTAAACAAAGAACCATGATGAGCCAAAGCAGGAGGAAAAGTACACCTAACACAATCCAAAATTCAATCCATGGAGAAATCAGATAGGTTTCTTTGAGTTGATGAAAGAGTTCTGTTACTTTTTCTTTGAAAGTTTTTGTGGCTGGCGTTTCTTCAGGCTCGCTTGGATCTTCAGAAAAGTCATCAAAATTGATGAAGTAGCTAGATGCAGTTCTGTCAATTGTTGGAATTGCTTCAGAATTTTCATTTGCCTTTGGATTTTTCTTTGTTTCATTAGCATAGTCTGTGGCTACATCGTTGTAGACTGGTGTTTCTTGACGAACTGTTGCAATTTGGGTTTCAAGAGGCACAAGTTCCATGGCATTGTTGCATAGTCCTTTTTTATTCACTGCAGGTTTATCGAATGTGATTAGTCTCTCAGTTTGAACCTCTTGTATTGTAGCAAATTTTGGTACTCTGCTATTTTTTGGGAGTCCACTTGGCCTACTACTTGATATTGGCCACATGATTGTGGTTTTACCAGGTCGATGGATACAACTCGGTTCTCCTTTTTACCAGCAAGGGGCGGTAGTACAACTGATCTTGTTCCGCTGACAACTAAGACAGGTACTGCTTTTCTGTAAGAAGGCCAAAATTCCTTCTTCACCGCGATCTTCTCTCTGACCAGATCCCCAATCTTTGGAATCCAGACAGGTCTTACTGGGCCAGGTGTTTTTCTTCAGTGGCTGTTGGCTGCTGTTTTAACTTTATGTTGCTCAGGCTTTTTCTTGTTTCATTTAAGTCCTGTAAAACAGCCAAACAGTCTTTGATATCAAAGCATTTTTCTTCTACAACTGAAGTCTGACTATCAAGGTCCTGAATATGCATTCTAGTACCGAACAATAGTTCCTACGGACTGAAACCTTTTAGAGAATTTCTTGGCAGATTATTAAGACTACTGTCCCGGGTCTGACTGTCAAGAGACCTCTGAATATAAAGACTGGTGGTGCGCCACCCACCTTTCACCTTGCGTCTTGTCTCAACAGCCGCAGACATCTACGTGGCGTGAGGAAGAAGGAGACCCCGACACGGAATGGCCATCAGGCGTGAATGTATACGGCTCCTTTAAGGCCGACGGCTGGGATTGTGGAGTCACGCCCCTAGTGACGACAAAAGCAGGAAGCACGGCATCGAGGACGAACGGCGTTTCCCCCGCGGAGGAGATCGAGGAGGAGAGCAGCGCGGAACCAAGTCCAGGAAGAGAAGCAGACGGAAACGACAAGCCAGGAGGCCAACGGTCGGACGAGTCGCCCTGCCACGCGCCCACGGGAGGAGCGTGGCTTAAAGAGGTACGGGGCCGGGTCGCGGGTTGGGTTGGGAGGCGGAGACAGCCCCCGGTGTAACACTTCCTGCAACCAAACCCTTCCCTGAGCACGAGCACCTTCCGTCACTCCCGTTGTTAACTGGAGCACTTCACGGGGTTTGCGTGTCCCTCACTCCCGGTCCTTGTGTGTGTCCAACCAGAGTGCAGGCAGTAATTCGCCTTCTCTTGATTTCCTTTGTCTTTCCGGTACCACGTGGAATCCTGTTGTTGAGACGTATCAAGATAAAGACTTCCACGACCAGAAGGCACCGCGGCATTCAGCGATACCCAGAGACTAAAGACTACTTACCTGTTCATGAAGAAAACGTATATAACAATAAAGCCCTCCTTAAAACCTTTAATCAAAGCCCCAGTGTTTCTCTTTGAGCCTGCCCCTCCCACTCCAGTGGTCGAACCTCCAATCCTTCCTGAGCCCCCGGGACAACTACGTTGGACACTTGTTAAATGTTGGACCCACCCAGCACCTGAACCTAATACCCTCGCCGTTATAGATTGCTTTATGTCCCGGTTTTTTCTTTCCACAACCGCATTTCCCTCAGGATGGAAGGGACAAGAGTACCGCAATTCAATGCCCATGCTGGCCATGGCCTCCTTATAAGCTTGAGAGCTAAAAGCAGGACCCTGGTCAGAATGTAGCATGGCAATTGCGTATGTGCCTATAAAGACTCGCAAATCTTTTATAACAGTTCTGGCGTCAGCCGAGCGCTGGGGCCACATCCAAATGAATCTCGTGCAGGAATCCACTGCGACCATGATATATTTATAGTAACCATCCCCTAGTAAGGGACCACAGTGGTCCAGGTAAACACAAGCTAATGGTTTATCTGAGATTAGAAGGGGCGTCTGCGCTGGTCGTTTCACTGTTGATACTTTCATTCTTTGGCATATCTCACATTCTAGAACATAGTTCCTAGTTTGTTTTCTCATGCGCGGCCACCAATATCTCTGTTTTAATAACGATATTGTGGCAGAAACACCAGCATGTGCAGAAGCTAGCCCTTCGTGTGCCGCTATAATTAGTCCTAACCTGTGTTCCATGTTTGGATTGCCCTATCCCCACTCCAGGGATTCGAGCAAAAGGAACATTATTCGCATCAGTTATGTATGAGTACTTTACTGGAAAGCCTTTTGGGAGTGATTTTCTATCATCTTTTACTGAAGCACTGACAGCTTTGCACTACATCGCTGTCTATTTTTGTTTTTGACCGGGTGATAGCAGCTACGGAAGCCGTTTGCACAGCTTCCTTCGCGGCTTCATCAGCCAATGAATTCCCCGCAACCTGAACGCCATCACGTTGATGACTCAGTGTATGTATCACGTGAGTCTTTTGTAGTTCTTTCTGTAAAAGAACTACTTGTTCCCAAAGCATTTTATGCTTGATTGTGCCACCTTTTGCATCTTTGAAGCCGTTTTGAACCCAGTTCTGCAAGTATTCATTATAAGACTGAACGCAGTAATATGAATCGCACACTATTAGTGTGGGGAATTCGCGATCGGTATTTTCAAGCGCCATCTTAAATGCTAGTAGTTCAGCTCGCTGAGCTGTACAATCTCCTAGAGATTGTGTTTTAGTGACCAGTGGTCTAAATTTTCCTTTGTGCCAACGACCTTTAACGATCGCGCACGCAGCACTGTAAGCTTGCTTACCCCCAACTGCGGGTTGTGCTGATCCGTCTGTATATATTATACAGCCGTAATGTTCCAGAGGCAGGATTTCGGTCGGCAGAGGACATTCATATTCATATTGGAGAAATTCTTGTGTTTTTAAATTAGGATCAAATTCATATACTACGTCTGTTGCAGCAAGAGAATTAACCCATTGTATCCATCTAGGATGTAGTGCTTTAGCATTTGGAATGCTTGCCTTTGTCACTGCTTCTAGGGCAGGTATTGGTGTAACGATTATTATTCGTTTACCTTGTGCTAGGGCTCTTTCTTTTGCTACAGCAGTCTGAACCGCAGTTAGAATTTTTTCAGTAGAACTGAATTTCATTTCAGCTTGTATGTACAAGTGTGATTTGTAAGCTATTGGTACCGTTTCTCCCTCATTAGAGGTCAGGTACGTGAATCAGCATCTTCCTGGGATGACTCGGATTACAAGGTTGCGTGTGTTTTCGCGAGTTTGCAATTTAGTTTTAGCTAACATGTCTGTTTGCAATGATCTTAACATTTCTGTATGTTTCTGAGCCCAATTGATTGGTTTGAAATCAGGTTTTATTAATTCATAGAGAGGTTTAACCCTCTCCGCATAATTTAGAATGTATGTTCTTCCGAAATTCAGGAAACCTAGTATTGATTGTAAGTTCTTCAGCGTTTTAGGTGCTTAGAGTACAGCGCACTTCTCTAAGAAGTTGTCTGCTAGGCTTTTGCCTTCACTTGATAATTCATATCCTAAAAATAGGACAGTTAGATGGGCAATTCGTGACTTTTTAAAGTTGAATTTGTAACCCTCTGCTGCGAACCTAAGTATTATGGTGTTCACTCTTTTCAAGTAAGTATCCAGGTCATCATCTGTTAGATAGATGTCATCGACATAAGATAATGCTTCATCATCATATATTTGTAGTAACTCTGTTACTCTTGCTGAGAATAATCCTGGGCTATTCTTGAATCCCTGTGGGAGTCGACAGAAATTTCTGTGACCCCCTTATTGAGAAAGCGGTCAAATACCTGCTTTCAGGTGCAATGTTTTGACAAAAGAATCCATTAGAGATGTCTAATGTTGTTTTGTATTTTTTGCGCACGATGTTATTCATTAGTGCTGCACTGTGTGAGTTTTGTACTGCAAATGTTTTGCAACATGAGTTCAGGTGTCTGTAGTCCAAAAGTAGACGATATGAATCGTCTGGCTTGGAGACAGGAAACAAAGGATTGTTCATTTGTGAGGTGCATGTTTCAATCACCCCCTGATATTCAAGATGATCTAAGATCTCCCTGACTTGCTTTTTAGCTTCTTGTTTAATTGGGTACTGCCTTTGTGCAGTGGGTTGACATTTTAACTGGATTTTGTGAGGAGGAGAGTCCTCATCCCATCCTACATGATTTTTATATAATGCTGGAGCTTGGGCTACTGCCCATTTTCTTGCAAGTGTATATTTTTTTATGAATTGGAATATGATTTGAGAAGGCAGGCATAATCATTTCTTCGCCATGAGGGCACTCCCTGACAAACTCTGGTGGCCAGTCTTTCTCAGCTAAAAGGATGTCATAGCCTTTCGAAAGGTTATCCCAAAAGAGACCCCTTACTTCCCTAGTCTTATCTCCCTCTATACGCAGTGTTATTTCGTATATTTTATGAGGTTAGCTAACTCTGGTATCTGCAGTTTCCACTTGACTGTATTCATTCGTGTCCACTGTCTCCAGAAGATTCATCAGAATCTTGCGAGCTATGGTCACTTCTGCTGCGCTGTCTAGCATTGTCTGGGCCCACTCTCCGTTTTTCAGTTGTGTCCTCAGTATCCTCGGCATGTTTAATTATTTTAATACTGGCTACCTTCTTTCTTGGAAATTGTAATTTTTTACTTTGATGAGCAGGTTCCTTGTCTTTGGACTTGACGTGCTCTTCCTTGTGTTCTGACCGTCCTCTTCTTTCCGATTTCTGTGAGGAAGTCTGAAAAGATCGAGAGGGACGTGTATCAATATCTTGATATCTATCAGGTTTTTTCAGATTATCCCTATTTCTAAGGTTGTATCTTTTCTCAGAGGGCTCCCTCTGGGTAGACTTGTTTCCTTGGTCCGGAGATCTTTCTCTCCGTCGAGGAGACCTTCCTTTGGACTGGAATCGCTTTTCTTTGGGAGTGGATTGTTTATTTCCATCCCAGCTCTTTTTTGTAGTGTTTAGATTATTTTTAATAAACGTTTTTTCAGGATTTTCAGTTAGTTGGGGTTTTACTGGTTTCCCACCCAAACTATCTCTACCTAGTTCTTCATAGGATTTTTCTATGATTCTGGCAAGTTCAAAAGGTTGTTCTGCTATATCTGTTTCTTTCAATTTCTGGAGGTATGTTATGTCCTCCATCGCCAATTGAATTAATTCTCTATATGCCTTTGTTAATTCTTTTATTTTAACTAGAAGTTCTTCACTTGACATTTTTCCAATGTCAGGATGTGGTGTGTAGCTGGCTAGAACCGGCCACGTTGCTCCTGGTCTACCTAGTGGACCGAGCCTGGTGATGTGATTTTTATGTTTTAGGGCGCCTTTAAACCAGAGCAGGTGCTCTTGGTAATTTAATGGGATTTCAATCTCCTCGAAAGGAGTGTATTCCTCTGGAGGTTCCTCTATTTTGTAATAGTGGAAGTCCTTTGTTACAGCGTTTGCTGCTGCAAAGTGTATCCATGAATAGAATACCTCTGTCTGCCGATATTCATGGGCCTCTACCACGAATATGACTGTACCACCTCGTGATGTCAGTCCATTTTCTATAAGTTTAATAGTTATAGTTCTTCTTATGTTGACCGGAATGAATATAGCATTCGGGTCATTATCTTGGATTGTTGTGTCATCCGCTACGAGTTGGGCTGCTATTCTAGCTGCCTCCCTTTCGTCTTCACTTTCCGTCATTTTTTACTAACAGAAAGGTTTTTGTTGCAGATCAAGTTTCAAGGAAACAAAGATTAGGTGCACAATATTTTGGAACACTGTATCCTTCAACGTTGACTAAACCAAAAACTATACATAGGATTCTCATCCTACTAAGTTCCGGCGGATTTGAACCTTTTACCCACTCCAGACGTCTTTTGGAGTATTTACGGGAAAAAGGGTTCTGTGTGAAAAAGCACGACTGAGTTACTCTAGTGTCTTGCGTTAGATTATCTCCTTACCAAACGTTGGGCGCCATGTAGTGTAGTTCCTATATTCCCAATAGGCTCTGCGCATTGGAATAATATAAACAGCAGTGTAGACGTAGGACTGAGGTCGACTAGGTCTCTACTGACTATATTAGACTTAATTAGTTTTGCCAACTAGCTCAGAGGTCACTAGAAACTTTCTCGAATGTTCAAGAAGGAGTTAACTTTCCTGATTAGACAAGAAGGGATTAGTTTCTGACAACCATAAAACATGACAACTTTGCTCCCTCAGAATAAGAGTGTATCTCTAGAGTCGTGTAAAAACAATAGACAGCTATTTTACTCAGTCAATCGTGCATACTTAGTTTCACCAGAGTGCAGAGAATAGAGAGACGGGCGTTTTCAATAAAAGGTGTTATTTATTGAGCAGTCTTCTTTCTCATGCAAGAGAAATGAATTGCCACAATTGCAATACTTAACATGAAGTAAAGTGCGTACAGTAAAAGGAGTATTATGAAATAATACTGTAAAAGCATTGATATGGTTTCTTAGCCATATGATACTTTAAAATGGATAAAATATATACATACAAATATACATTGACTAACGTACTCAACTGGTGCTTCTAAATACGCCTACCCTGGTGTACCTGACCTAAGCCTAATACGTGGGAAGGAGTAAGTAAGTAGCAGTTTAAGTTAAGTTGGTTTTGCCAAGAATCTGAGTCAAGAATTCTCTTTAAGGGTTTAGTCAGCTCCGTACCTGGGTAATAGAAAGCAGGAGGTCTGGTATCTCTCAGGACTCGATATCCCAGCAACCCGCGAGGGCGGCTGGAAACACCGGAGCTGGATTTCTCGGCAGGAGAAAAGACAGCGTCTCTCTCAGTGCGTCAAAAGGGAGGGGCGGCTTCCGTGGGCTCTCGCATCAGCTGGGCTCTCGGGCAAGTAGATAGCCGCTCTGCTCCAAACCACCGTGTGTTTGCTTAAGGCAACGCTGGTATATTTATACCTGAAAGGTGCCTGGTTTGACGTAAGGTTGGACATAAGACGTCAATAAAGATGTCACTAAGAACTGGCCGTTCTTACAGTGCTCACAGGAGTTCTAGGACAAATCAAAACAAAAGCCATGGGGATTTCCCAGGTTGCTGGAGGTTTGTTTTGTTTAGAGAACTCGTTGTACTTTCTAGGAGTCTGGGAAAGTAGCCCTTGCTTAATGTGGACCGCATGGGCTACGACTAAATATGGATATGATTCTTATGCCTTTATAAGGATATTTTTTATTATAACCACATAAGGGCATAAATCAGGAATATCCAATTAGGGTCCTAGATAGAATTACAACAAAAGCATGAAGGTGATGTAGGAGTCAGAGTAAAGACAGTTGTGACAAAGCAAAACTGTCGCAGAAAGTGCCCAATTTTTGAATTTTCTGAAAATTGAAGACACTGTAGATCGATGTTGCAAACCTCACTCTGTGTTAATTTACAAAGTAGCTTTTGAGACATTTGAGGTACTGCATATGTAGCAAGAACAGAAGTTAATGAGTTGTAGGCACAGTTTGCAGAGACATGGGCACACTTCTTCACCAGACAGTGTGCAGAGAAGATAGGCTAACACTTGCTTGAAGACACAGCAAAATCCAGACGAAGGTAGGCAACGGTGATGAGAGGCTGGCTTACACTCACCAAAAACACAGCAGATGACCAATGCGTTGTGGAGTGTCAGGCTTACTCACTCAATCAGTGAGGGCACAGCATGGGAACTGACTGGAAAACTGATGAGGGCGACCAGTGAAGAGGTCACTGGTGGGGCTGACGTGGCAGTTGGAAGGTAGTACGCAGACCAGGTACTGAAGAAGATAGCTCGAGGTTCCCAGACACTTCCGCTTGAATTTGAGGGTAGAAATCGCAGGTTCTTTCTTTAAATTGTCGCCATAAAATTTAGTAATCACTCCACGCAGTTAGATGAGGTTTAGGAGGATTTATTCATGTTAGTTACAGGATCATTAATACAGCCCCACCAGGAGCAGTCAGCCAGGCGCTCAGCCCTTCTTCAACTGTAAGTTCCCACTCCCAACATTTCATCTTGCATCATTCAGGCAGCATTCCAGTTGCATAGCATGAACATAACAAACCAGGATACTACAGTGCACGTGCACAGGATCACACTGCAGCTGTGCTCAGCGCTCACAGACAATAACCTGCACGTGAGCGCGCAATGCCATGCAGCAGCTCGAATGTCTAGATATTTATCAGAATGGCATTAAAAGAGGCAGAGAAAGCACGAATAGAAGAACATCTCAGACCTACTTGTGAAACATTTTATACAAGTTAAAGACAGCAAAGAATAAAGCTGTAAAAACTAGGGAGGATCAAAGGTGGACGATCAAATCAAATACAATAATTAAATATTTGAGTTATGTTGTGAGGCTAAACATGTAGGATTTTATTTCCTTAAGAAAACAAATAGTCTAAAATGTATTGACTACCCTGTTGGCCTACTAATAACATCATGTCAGACTTTGGCAGGGAAGGTTTAATTTCTCAGAACTAATATGAAGGGCTCACTAGACTGGAGAGGTTTCTTCTCATGCTGCCAGAAGAACGATGTTTTTGCATTGCCATGAGCCCTGCTATCAAATTTATATTGCTTTCAATGAGAAATTTGGCCGACTCTGGAAATTAGGACAAAGTAAAAATTAATGGGGCCTTATGTTATTTTTTCTTTTACTTGATTTAGTTGTTAATGAAGTACTTTATTTTTATTCTTACATCAAATTAACTCCCAACAAGTAACCACAATATACTTAACATTAAAAGAAGATTAAAACCATACACTTGAGAGGGTAAGCTGCGCCAGTCTAACATTTAGGGAATAGTGGAGCTAATTCTTCAGAGGTGTGACTGGAAATATGAATTTTCTGGGTTTGTTGTTGCAATTATAAGTAAAGCGTCTTTAACAAAAAATGCAGATATTCTCGAAAATGAACACTTTCAAGGAAAGGGTAAATTAAAAAGAGGCGGTGGGTAGTTTTCTGAAATGTGGGTGCCCGTAAAGAGACGTGGTGAAAGCTTCACCTAGACGCAGACACAGCTACCTGTCATGAGATCCAGAAGCAGAGAATGTGAACCTCCAGTGTAGACACACAGCACAGCGGTGCCCAGTGTAGGTACAGGAGAGCCAGACCCAGGCAAGAGGGTTATGATGATTGCTGACCATGCAAATTAGTTTCGATTTGATTAATTGTATGTAAATATATGTCACGTGACTATCCGACAAAAATCTGGCATGGAAGCGACCCTCCTTATCCTGCATTGGGCATAGAGCAAGAGTGGATATTACACCAAGGTAGGATGATCTCATTAGGTTTAAATGGTTGAAACCTAATCCAAATAACTTACTAATCTATCCACCACTTAAAATGTACTTGCATGTTTCACTATACTAATTCAACACTAATCCTCTATGGGTCCCGGAGTAGCGTGCTACTCGCCGAAAAAGCGCTTTGACGCCTCGTCATGGGTAGTAAGCGCTATATAAATGCAATTACAATACAAAGCTACCTTAGCACCGAATATTGACCTACTATAATCCGCTCGTGAAAATACACTTGATTTTGACTTGGGTGGATGTTTTGAATCTCCTTCTTAAAACTGCAATGAAGAAAACAACCATGCACCCGGTTGCATAAAAGTCTACAGCTGCTGCTGCTAAATTCCTGTCAAGCAAAATGGAAGTAACTTGGCAGTCAAAAACAGCACTGTAAAGGAGATAATGAAACACACTATAAGATACAAAGCAAAAAGAGCTTAATTACTCAAACAAGCTTTGGCAAAGCCCAGGAGTCAACACCTTTAACACAGGCTTTGATAAATGCTGTTTACTTGTGTTACATGGACAAATTATGTTTACCACAATAAAGCCTGCCATATGGCTTTACTTAATGCTGCTCTAAAAACAGTGGTTAGTTTGAGACTCAATTGTCGACACCGGCATTTATGGCAATCTGCCACGTGGTGGCGATGTTTATCTAATGTAGAGATGAGCACAACAACAGTTGTTTATTAATTCAAAATACATGTAAAATTATTAATATCTGCAGCACAAACCATTTCTGTAGTTTTGGGGGTCTCGAATAGTGGGAATTGTCACACTAGTAGGAGTGTGATTACTGGTAGTTGTGTTGGTGCTGTCATTGGCAGCGCTGCAAGGGAAATGGGTGGTGATAGCTGCAGTGGCCTCCTAACGAGAGCCCTGGCACTTATTTTTTTCTTTTTACAAATTAAGCACTGTATAAAAGTATCAAAAAGGTTTGCATATAATGCATATAGGAGATGTATAATTGGAAATGACAAACAGTGAACTGTAATTTCCATATGTAAAGTAGTCCCTGATGTATTCAAACAAAGCACTTACTGACAGGTGGGATGATATACCAAATAACTAATAGCACAAGGTGAGAGAGTGATACTCCACTGGGTGGAACCACAGCCCACTCAGGTGACAACAAAACGTCTTGCTGACAGCTATGCTGTAACAAGCATTGGCACAACCAATAGGACTCGCCTTTGCAAGAGCTGTTGGCTTGGCCAATGTGTTTAAGCCATGACTAAATGTTTGTGGCATGGCGAGGAGTGGCAGGGAGTGTCATATTTTTAAAGTTTTATATAGCGCGAACTATGATCCCGAAGGATATCAGAGCGCTTTAAAGTACGTTGGTGAGTGGAATGGTGTAGAGTCGAGTAGAGTGTTGTAGAGTGGAGTGGCAGAGTGCGCCATGTATTGGAGTGGTATAGAGTGAAGTTGAATAGAGTGGCGTACAGTGGAGTGACATACATAAAGTGGACTGATGTCGTAGAGTAGAATGGCACAGAGAACTTTGGCATTGACTATTGCAGAATATAGGGGTGTAGAGAGCAGTGGCATACCATGCAGCATCGTAGAATGCAGTGGTGTAGATAAGAGTGTTGCATAATAGAATGCAATGGTGTATAGTCTAGAGTGCAGTTATGCAGAATGGGGCAGAGCAGGGTGGAGTTGTGCAGAGTAGATTGGAGTGGCCTACACTGGAGTGGTGTTCAGTGCAGTGGTGCAGAGTGCAGTGGTGTAGAGTGCAGTGGTGAAGAGTGGATTGGCACAGAGCAGAGGTCTTTAAACGTTTTGATAGCGACAGCCTTGTCAAACATTTTTAGGCGTGAGGAACCCTTTCTGACAAAAATGTCTAGAATCTGGTACTCCTCATCATCGACAACGCCCCTAATTCCCACAGCAAATACTTTTTACAATGGGGAAATAGTATTAAACAGTGTTTAGCAAACCAAAGGTCAGTGAGTGTGGGGGTTTACAAAGCAAACACAAGGAGATGATAGACGGCGCGCTGAAACTTTTCAGACACTCGCCCCCAGTCACAGATCTAGGTTGAATCCATCATCTTTTTTTAGCTCACTTAGCCACCCTAGTTCAGACACAGCTCCATGCATATCAGTCTTGACCCTGTGCCTCATGGGAACAGTCCAGCCCGAACTGCCAGGCCATGTCTTCCCTGGACCAGAAACAAGCATCCGGGACCGGTTTCAGGCTAACAGCCCTCATCAGCCAGGCTAGCTTAATCCAGTGACAAAGTGAGCAAGGGACCCACGTCTGGGCATACCGTGCTAAGGGTGGGGGTTTAGTCAAAGTGAAGCTAAAAACAAAGGGCCTCATTTATGAGGAAGTGGCATAGGGCAGCGCTGCAAGTCTTCTTGCTGTGCTCCCCTATTCCAATGTGAAAGGGCAGGGATGCACTGTATTTATAATATACAGTGTATTCCTGTCCTTTTCCCTTGCATTGGGGCACAAATTGCTGCCTAGCACCAACATAGGCAGAATTGTTTTTGTACAGAGAGGGGCACCTTCCTTCACAAAAACAATCCTGAGAGGCGTTTTCCTCTTTCTATACGAGCAGCAGAATGCAGCACACATGGAAAGATGAAAGAAATGAGGAGAAATGAAAACATTTTTCCTTGTTACACCTCAGCTAGGGAGGCATCCATTTTTGGAGCTGCCCCATGTTTCGTGATTTTGTAAATATGCAGCAGAATCAAAATCTGTTGTGTGGGAACCCCAAGCAAAGCCCATGGAACACCTCCTTGATGAAGAGTAAGGCAACGCAGTGACTTGCACTGCTATGTCTCACTCCATTTCTATGAGGCCATGCAAAGCCATGCAGGGTGACTTTGTACCGCCTCATAGGTATGGTTGAGATACTTGTGCCACAGGAGTATCAAAAAAGTGATCACCCGTCCATGCAAACCTCTCATAAATAAGCATCAAAATATTCTGTACTTTTTTAGGTCTTTCACCATTAGATATCTACATATAAAATAATGGGCAGCGTAAATGAAAAATAAATTTAAAAAGTTGTTACTCAGTGGGAAATGCACTTTAGTACATTATGAAACTTCTATTAGTTAATGCACTGCAGAGGTCTGTGTGTAACCAGAGAGCCACAGAAATACATTTTGATTGGTGCAGTGGAGAACAATGATGTGTATTTTTAGCCCTACGAGCTCGCAGCCTTTGTGACAGAAAGCACTGTGAAAATGTAAGTCTTTATTTTATACTTGCATTACACACAGTGTAAGATAGAATGCTGCGAAACATGCAAATAGTTTTACGATAAAATGGTGCTTCCAAAATGTAGATTTTAGTAATACCAGAGCTAATGTAATGCACTTTTGTTTTACATAAAACTGTCCCTTCAACACATCTTTAGGGGTACTAAAGAAGGCTGTGTAAATGCAGTTAAAATTAAAAGCAAGCACTTCCCAATCCAGTTGTTAACTCTTTGCACTACCATGCCAAAAAACAAATCTTTATCATCACAAAGCTTGGAGTGATTTGATTAATTAAAGCCAGAACTGCTCCCAAGCATCCTTTACACTTGCAGGTTAACAGATAGGCACATTTGCATTTCCTTCAGGCAAGCAGCTGACAGCGATCTAAATTAGCCACCCAGGACAGGTGTCTTTTTCCAAAAGGAAAGCAAACGTTTTGGATTGCAGGGACAAGTGAAGCTGAGGAATCTGCGACTCACTTCTCAGAGCTCCACGGCCCCCCTGAGGGTCGGGCCCCACAGATTGAAGAACTCTGGCATAGAGTAAAGCCGTACAGAGTAGAGTAGAGAGATGTAGAGTGCAATGGCATGGAGTCGAGTGGTGCAGAGTGGAGTGCAGTGGAGCAGAGTGCACTGGAATTGTGTAAAGCTGGGTGGTGCACAGTAGATTGCAGTGACATGGAGTGGTGCAGAGTAAAGTCACGTAGAGTGGAGTATGCATGGTGGGGTAGCACACTGCCATTACATGCAACACATTTTCAATTGAAATGACCACAACATTTGCACAGACATACAGTTTTATTAATAAAAACTATACAGCGCACAAACAATAATGTGTGGAAATGACATCACCTAGTGTAATGATTTGACTGATCATATTAAATTATTTGTTTCCAACACACTTCCTAAATATAAAAAAAAAAATGCTTCATTTGTGTATCTAATTCTGATATATTCTGAGATACTTGCACAGTTCATTTAAATGCTGTTGTGTGCTAGAAAAAAACCTTTCGGACCCCCAGTATCCATCCAGATTGTCACATAAATCCTGTTACTTTGAAGTGAGAAAAAGAAAAGTAAACACCAAGGTTCCTCGGAAAACAGAGCCTGACATTTGACCGCAGTCTTTGAATGCACAGCAAATGTGACAAGATAAGAACAAGATTTACAGGCCTGTTTACAGAAAGAAGCACTCGTGGAAGAATACAAGGGGAGTTGGTGTGATAAAGCTTTGCTCCTTGGGAGGAACAAACACCTGGACAGCCTAAAACAAATAAAGCCAGAAAATGTGAGTTACAAACTACAAAGCCAATGATACGCAATGGGAAAAGAATAACCATTGGTATTTTAGTTAAATATGTGACAAGTAGAGTGCAGGTGGTAACAATAGTGAGAAACCCACCATCTCAATGTTTCTGCCTCAGCTCTCTGTCATTATAACAGAGCCTGTGACGGTCACAAGGTGCTTCTGTGGTTGTGGTTTGTGGTGGTGGTATGCGGTGGTCTACAATACAAGGTTGTGTCAACTACTGTACCTTACAAAATCCAAGAAATGCTTAAATCCTGGATAATATTTTTAGTTGTGTTAAGGTTTCCCACTGATCGGAGGACCACAACCCTCCTGGTTCTTCCACTATTCTATTAATTGCCAAATTCATCTCATCACCTGAATTACTTTTTGAGTGTGGACATTTATAGGGTTATCTTTAGACATGATGGTGGGGGGGGGGGGGGGGTTGTGGCCTGTGCATCACTTCATTCTCTTCTCACCTAGAATCATCTCCCAAAGATCTTGACGCATGCAGAAGTGGAACCGCCTGCTCAGAACCCAACTATGGTCCGCCACCGCTGTACCCTGGAACTGAACACCTCAATAAAAGCTCTGAAGAGAGGGTCGTCTATCCCTTCACTCCCCTCAAACAACATTTCTTCAAGGAGCACAATCCTGTGGATATCTGGCCGTGTCTTGCGTCTGAAGGTACTACTTCATGATTGTGTGGGATGCGGGATGCATAATTACCAGTGGCAGAGATTCAGTAGATTAAGCCAGGAATTCAATCCATCATTTTTTGTATATTCCTCATGACTTCGCTTTGAGCCCACAGTCAGTGCTAACCAACCCCTATCACCAGGGAAGTTCTATATTTTACATAATTATTGAAATCCTATTCCAAGTAAAGATAGTTATTCTGTACTGTTCAAATTCTTTATTATTGACCATTCCATTCCATATATAGTTAAAAGAAAAGCCTTATAATTACATTACTTAGGCTTTCCTGCTTTAGGTTTAAACCTATAATAACTGATCAAATTGTCAAGCCCCAGAATACAATGTGATGTTGGTTAAAAAGCCAGGACTGATTTAAATAGTAACACATGACATGGGAAGACATGGCAACTAAGATTCCCCATGCAACAACAGCTGCACCTCTTTCATGGACTCAGGCAGAGTGCAGAAAAGTAATGCTAAGCAAGCTGTAAGCACCAGGGTTCAAGAGTGTTAGATACAGGGCAACACATGAATCGGGTGTAATAAAGACTGTAAACATTTCCCAAGATACTATGCTGTTGGCAGTATTCACCACCCCTCACATGTCTTAATATTTAATAAGGAGTAGGCGAAGGACAAAATGTGACAAGAATTGTATTCACTAAGACATTAGAATACTAAACTGTCTTACTTTCTTAATCCACTAATAGTCCTGTAAAGCAGACCGCGCCCCAAGAGGGTGAGTGTGAGGTCATGAGATGTGAGAAAGCCTGAGAGTCTCAGGGAGAGAGTGCAATACACAGACTTCTGTGCTCAGCACAGTTTCCTAAAAGTTAATTGGACACACTGCCAGTGGAAAGACACGTCATATCTTGCACTACTTCTCTTTTAATTTAAATATGTGTTTTATAGCAATTTATCCAAAAGCAACATGTTTTGTAAATATTTGAAGAACGCTGTTTTGGGGTTAGCCAGCTAAATAAACGCCACTAAGCACTTATATATATTTTTTTTTTTTTAAAAGGAAAATACTTAGCAAATACCACAGAAATCCTAAAAAAGTATTAACACAGCAACGAAAGAAAAAAACTCCGTAATCCTAGTTACCTTGCTGCAGAATTATCCGCCACACACAGCAAGCATTTTTTTTCCTTCTGTCTTAATTTTTCTGCATTCATGGTGGGTGCAGTGTCCATCCCGGACAGTCTGAGGAGCAGAGTTGCTGGTCAGTTATGAATATGGAAGAACAAGGGCCAAGGTGGCCAGAGCTATTCTGATATCTGTGAATGTTCTCTGTATCACTGTAGGCATTATGGGAGCCACGGGAGTCCTGCTCAGACCCTACCCTTTGACCAGATGTCCCAGCTCGGAGGAAAGAGAGTTGCCTCAAAAGTTCAAGCTGCCTGGGCTGGAACCCCAGGGGGAGAGGACGCCCCGATGCCAGGAGAAACGTGCTGGGCACCAAGGGTCGCCCCTGTTTTTCCTGAAGTCCTCCTTCCGGTGTTCACGGTGTGACAAGGTACATCATACATACACTCTATCATACCTAATGGGAGAACATATTTTTTTTGGTGTGGGGGGAAGGCACAACCATGTAAAAGTTGCATTCTTTTACTGATAGGGGCAGCACAGAGGAAATGGGGATTGTTGGCAGTCCGGTGTGTATTTCCACACCGTCGAAATACCTGAGGATAGGAGTGCGTCAGCAGCGCATTGCCTGCGCGTGAAGGGGTTCTGGAAGGTTCTGCAGGGAAGGAGTGGGGTGCGCCTCGAAAGGACAGAGATGCACTGGGGTAGTTTGGTTGGTTCAGCCGAGGAGCCACAGGAGGAGGTGCAGGTGACACGTGGAAGGAAGGGACGCTGGAGTTGGTCTCGTCTCAGTACAAGTCTACATGGGGGTTCCGAACAGTATCAAAAGACTTCAAGGCAGATTCTACTGCTGTGGCCTCTGTTGTGACCCCTACTTCCTTCTTCTCTAGATGTTCCAAACGCCTCAGACACTCGGCGTGCACCTGGAATGGTCTTCGAACCCTGCACAGGTGTCTTCTTGTGGATTTTGTGACAAGCACAGTACCCAGCTGTTGAACCCGCAACATCATGGCCTGCTGTACCCCTACAAGGTGAGTGTCGCTCTGACCCTATTAGTGTCTCTTTCACCTGGAGTCGAGCCTCGCGCTGTCCAAAGAGCACGTGATTCCATCAATTTCGTTCTGATTACAGCCCCCCACCCCATGACCTTTCTCACCACGATTT
Organism: Lissotriton helveticus; assembly: GCF_964261635.1. Classification (NCBI taxonomy): domain Eukaryota; kingdom Metazoa; phylum Chordata; class Amphibia; order Caudata; family Salamandridae; genus Lissotriton; species Lissotriton helveticus. The sequence continues at coordinate 1,300,954,881 of NC_136057.1, forward strand.
CCCTTACTACCAGCCTCTGACAAGGTCTCTCCCCATAGCCCCTCTCTCGCAGGCATTGCATTTGTTTTATAGCGCTACTCATACCAGTGTACGGAGTCAGAGCACTTTACATTACACACACATACAGAGACAGTGAATCATACATGTGTAAATCAGCCTATAGGACATTGCATAAGTCAAGGAGGAATACAAGGTGTACGCATCACGCGTCATCCATACTAGTAGGTAGTATATTTTAGGAATGGTTGGTCTGGCGAATCACAAACTCAGGATTAAATTCCTACCACAGTGGTTCGGGTTGACTTTGTTAATAAGAATGTATTTCTACCCAAACCCTTTATAGTAACATTAAGCAGATGTAGCACTGTGGAAAAACATAACATTCAAACATGTACCATGCAGTTTGCATGCAGCTCTTGGAGGGAAGTTCATAGGTCACTGTGCTATACTAGGATTGTGGCTTATGATCTGCAAGTAACAAAAGGATCTCTGTGACAAAAGTAGTAACCCACTGAGCAGCCTATATCAAATACAGCTCTGTACTGGTACACATCCCTTGCAGCAGACATATTAACCGGCTCACTGCTTTATTATGAGTTAAAACTGCCACTAGAAAAAAAGTAATCTCTCTCCAGCAGGTGCATTAATCACCAGAGTTATCTTGACATGTTTATTGGTGCCTGAAAACTGCTGGATGCACAAGGAACACTGCAGCAGGTGCTTCAAATCATGTTATTTCTAAACACAACGCCCCCAGCTCAGTGCCAGGTGCGGTTGCACCAGTCACACCACCCTACAGCCGGCCCTGCGTTTTTTTTTAAGTTCAAGAAAATTTTATTGGAGAATAATAAGAGAGAAAACCAGGTGTCAAAGCAAAATACAACGTGGTAACAAATGAGAAATCTGAGCAGAATAAAACAGTCATGTAAATGTAAGCATTATAATCAAAGAAATCTGGGTGCAAAAATGAGAGAGAAGGAAAAGGAAAAGAGAAGACATATTAAGCATAAAATATGAAAAGCATGAGAACATTGGAAAAAATTGGTACAATAGAGGATAAGTGGAATGTATCGAGCAATTAAGGAGGTGTAGGAACTTCCTGTTGTGGAGGCGGAGGGTGAAACAGGCGTTTACTACAGGAGTCCAGATAAAGTGTGACAGGAGTCCACAAGTCCATGCGCTTTGTAGCCATACATGCCGGAAAAACATGAGCAGTATCGAGTCTATGATTATGGCATACATTAAACCACCATGCTTTGAAGGAAATCTTGGAGAAGTCTTTCCAGTTGACCGTTATTTGTTGGAAGGCTGCGGCAAGTAATAGGTCAATGATCTGGGGTTTTAGATCAGCGTCAACCCAACAAGGGGAAAGGCTCCCTAGAAAGATATGTGTGTGAGAAAAAGGAATGGAGGTGTGGAATATTGAATTAATTTGAGTCCAAACCTGCAGCCAAAAATTACGTACATGAGTGCATAGAAATAACATATGAAATAAATTAGCTTGCGATGACGAGCAAGACCAGCAGGTGTGGGGAGTGTTGGGGAAGCGTTTGTGGAGGTCAGAGGGTGTGAAGAGAAGCCTATTGTAAATAAAAAATAGGGTCTGAGTGAGGGTCGCTGCCCTGGAAGACTTGCGGAGCTTGATCCAGATTTTGTCCCAAAAGGAAATCGGCCAAGAGACAGACAGATCATGCTCCCAGGATTTTTCCACTTTAGATTTAGATCTGGGGGTCTCACCTGTGTGAAGATATTTATAAATTGCAGCTGCTTTCGGCGTAGTACGCAAGAAAGAATGAAGTGTGGAAGTGGAGGTAGGTGAAGCAGGAGGTGAGCAGGGCTGAGAGAGGCTATTGTATTTTGTTAAGACTGCGTTTTTAAGCAGGTGGTATTTACCAGCAAAGGAGGCGGGTAAGTCATGAAGAGAGCGGAGGGTGTCGAAGGATAGGATGGAGGAGTGAGAAAAAAGTTGGGAGATCCATTGCAACCCTCGGGTATGCCAAGTTTTCCAGAAAAAGGGTCTGTTACGGATGAGTAGTGATGTATTATGCCATATGGGGGAGGAGAGGAAATCAGCGATGGTAGTAGGGGGTGAGTGAGTGGAAGAGATGAGTAATTTAGTGGTAAACTTATGGATTTGAGTAGAAATAGAGGCAGGTTTACGAGGAAAGGAGAGGTATTCAGCAAAGGTGAAGGGAGAGAGAAGGAGGCGTTCGAATTTGGCCCATAAAGGACATGGGGCGGTAGAGTCTTGTAGCCAAAAAGAGGCCTGCCTCAACTGGAACGCCTTGTGGTAAACAGGGAAGTCTGGGAAGTTAGCCCCTCCTTCTGATTTAGGACGAATCAGACGTGCTAGGGACATTTGTGGCTTCTTTTTATTCCAAAGAAAGGAGATTAGAATAGAGTTAATCTTTTTGAAAAATTTGGAGGGTATAGGGACCGGAATGTTGGAGAGGGTGTAGAGAACAAGGGGAGACAACATCATTTTAATGGTATCCAGGCGACCCCACCAGGATAGGTAAAGGGGGTGCCACTTGGATGTGAGATCCGTTAATTTTTGAATACATTTGGATAAGCACAGGGAGACTGTATCTGGAATGGTAGGGGTAATATGCATCCCTAGATATTTAATATTGGAGGATTTCCACGTGAAATTAGAGGCGGCAAAATCGGGTTGGAATGTGAATTTAGTCAAGGGGAGGATCTCACATTTATCATTATTGAGTTTATAGCCAGATATTTGGGAATAAGCTTGGACTTCAGTAAGAAAGGCAGGAATGGAAACGGAAGGGTCAGAAATAAATAGCAAAATGTCATCCGCATAGGCGGCTAATTTGATGTGGGAATTGGACAGTTGGAAACCATGAATGGAGGGATTTTGACGAAGCTTGGAGAGGAAGGGTTCTAAAGCCAAATTAAAAAGAAAGGGAGATAGGGGACAGCCTTGGCGAACCCCTCTCTTTAGATCAAAAAAGGAAGAAATCTGCCCGTTAGCACACACCGCTGCACGTGGATTAGAGTAAAGTAGTGAGATTAAGGAGATAAAAACAGGACCAAAACCAAACCAACGGAGGGTGTGAAATAAATAAGTCCATTCAACCCTATCAAAGGCTTTTTCGGCATCGAGGGCAATGGCCGCAAGGGGATAGGGTAATGGGCGAGATTTAGAGAGGATGTTAAAGAGAAGCCTGGTGTTGTCAGTGATAAAGCGGCCTTTGACAAAGCCCGACTGTTCCTCACCCAAAAGGTCTGGAAGAAGAAGGTCAAGACGCGCTGCCAGAGATTTTGCAAAGATCTTATAATCAATGTTGACCAAAGAAATTGGTCTGTAGTTCTTGCAGTGTTGAGGATCTTTGCCTTCCTTGGGTATGAGGCAAATATGGGCGTCAGAAAAAGAGCCTGAGGAGGAACCTAAGGAGAGGAAGGTGCCAAGGAGGGAGTGGAGTCTAGGGATAAGGAGCTTTGAAAAGTGGAGGAAAAATTCTACTGTAAAGCCGTCCGGCCCAGGGGCCTTGTCTTTTTGAAGGGTTTGAAGCGCTTGAAGGAGTTCTTTTTGGGATATATCAAGTTCTAAGTGAGAGAGGTCAAGTGGAAAGTGAGATGGTTTTTGAATGGAGGAGAAAAAAGTGTCCAGAGCGTGGGGGGTAGGCTGAGTTTCAGAAGAGTATAAGGTCTTGTAGAAGGTAGAGAATTCGGTGAGGATGTCTGCGTCTGTGTGTTTGAGATTCGAATTGGTGTCGTAGATTGATTCGATGTTTAATTTATTATGTTTCACCTTGAGATAATTGGCTAAAATCTTGCCAGCCTTATTTTTGCCACCATAGAATTTGGCACTAGATTTTAACAAGTACAAGGATGCATCATCCGTAGATTTTTTGTTGAATTTCATCTTAGCATTAACCAGGGCGGTCAAAGTTTGCTGTGAGCGGGAGGTGAAATAAGAATGCTCCAATTTCTTAATATCCAGAAGGATAGCCTTGGTAAAATCGCGAGCAGCTCTACGTTTTTTAGCAACGAATCCAATAATGAAATCTCTCGCCGCCGCTTTAAAGGCATCCCAAATGGTGTGTTTGGGGACAGGGGAATCATCATTTAGGGAGAAGAACTCATGGGAGAAGGAAGTGAAGGAGGTGGTAAATTTAGGGTCCAGGAGGAGAGAATTATTGAAACGCCAACGTTTAGGGCCCGTTGATTTGGGTAGGATGTCCAATTGAACTAATGTAGGGGCATGGTCAGAGAGCAAGATTGGGCCAATTTCCGCATATGTAAGAGTTTGGGCAATGTTGTGGGTAACAAAGACGTAATCAATTCGGGATTGGGAATGGTGACATGGAGAATAAAAGGTAAATTCTTGAAGGTCTGGATTACAAAGACGCCAGGCATCAATGAGTTTGTGTTGGGAAATAGCTTGAGAAAAGGATTTATGAGATTTGTTAGGGATAAAGTGTGCTTTAGAATTTCTATCTAAAAAGGGATCCAGGGGCTGATTGCAATCACCTGCTAGTATAAAATTATCATCAATGAATCTGGTAATGTGTTGAGAAAATGAGTGCCAAAAAGTGGGATCACCAGTGGTAGGGGCATAAACATTTAGGAGAGAAATTGGAACATTCTTGACAGAGAGTTTGGCATAAATCCATCGACCTTCGGCGTCTGACTCTTGAGCAAGCAAGGAGTGAGAAAGAGCCTTGTGACATAAAATAGCAACGCCATTACGTTTACCATCTCCAGGAGAATAATAAACATCCCCCACCCAACTTCTTTTCAATTTAGCAGATTCATCAGCAGATAAATGGGTTTCTTGTAAAAAAGCAATGTCCACATTCAATCGTGAAAGATGAGATAAGATTCTTTGTCGTTTGATAGGGGAATTGACGCCCTTAACATTCCATGTAAGTACTTTCAGAGACATATCATGTCAAAGAAGAAGAAGAAGTCAAAAGAGAAAAAGGGAGTGGAAAAAAGACCCAGAAGATTAAAAGGATCAGGGAGATCAGGGAAATTGATGAAAGTCAATACAGTGCAATAATGAGCAAAAGGAGAAGTAGAGAGAAAATAAGGTAGGAAAGAGGAAAAGAGAGGCGAATAGTGTGAAGAAGAGGATAGAGCAGTCCGTGAAATAAATAGAATGAGAATGAGAGGACAAGAATAGAGAAATGTTCGAAAACCAAAAAAGAGAGACACCTGTGAAACATAGGACATTGGGAGAGTTAAAGGTGAAAAAGATACAAGAAGGAAAGTGAACAACCAGGAAAGAAGGGGAAACATACTTACGGAGGGTAGAAACGAGGAGGATTGAGCACCAGGGGGAGGATACATGAGGAAGTGGATGAGGGGGGGGCGCCAGGTAGAGGAAGCAAGCGCCAGAAGCGAATGAACCAACAGGTCGGAGGGGAAACGCCATACTTGTTATGAAACCTGCAAGGAAAAAAAAAAAAAGGGTGAAACCAATGGTAAGGGAAAGAAATGAAAGAGGGTGAGAGCAGAACAATAATAAAGTACAATGAGACGAGTGAAGAAAACAGTGGGGAATCGTACGAACTAACGAACGGAGATATGAGATAAACGACGAAAAAAGAGGGGAAGAACAAGGAAACATGAACGGCCAGAAAACACGGCATAAACCAACAGTAATGCGTTTAACAGTGCAAGACAAGTATGCATCTTGAGTAGGACTTCAACGCTTCTTCACGCAGGAATCATGGCGGGAAAGCAGAGGAGGAGCCAGAAAAGTCCATATCAGAGGCTTGGGTTGCATTCAAAAAGCTTCGAAGACGGACAGGATCTTCATATGTCGTAGTTTTATTGTTGTAGGTCACTCTGAATAGGCAAGGGTGAAAAAGACCATATCTGGCTCCAATGGCTCGGAGTTCTGGCCGCATATCCAAGAAGGCCTTGCGACGGCTGGCTGTGGCTCTTGCATAATCCTGCGCAAAGAAAAGACTGGAGCCCATCCATTGCAACTGAGGTGATGCACGAGCCGCTGAGATAACTTTGAGGAGGTCAGTGTACTCTAAGAAGTACATAATGACACCTCTTGGTCGTGAAGAAGGAGAAGAAGTGGAGGGAAGGCGACCCAGCCTATGTGCACGCTGAATGTTAAGGACAGTGTCCTCAGGTAGATGAAGTAGCTTGGGCAGAAATGATTTGAAGAAGGCAATGGGGTCACTCCCCTCACAATTTTCCGCCAGGCCGTAGATACGAAGATTATTGCGTCTGTTTCGGTTCTCCAATTCTTCAACTTGCTTTGAAGAGAGGAAATTTGAGACTGCATGTGTGATACTTTAGAGGAAGACTCTTGGAGAGAAGTTAGAGAATGTTCCACCTTGGTGACTCTGGCATCCATCTGAGACCAGTTGTCAGTAAGAACCTGCAGCTTAGTATTCGTTTCTTCCATGAAGGGTCTAAGAGCACGGATCTCTTCCAACAGTAACTCCATTGAGACAGTTGATGTGGATCCCGGTGGCGATGGAGGGTCTTTGTGAAGGCGTTTCGTCGTGACCTTCCCTGAAGGATGGACGGACCGCTCCGTACTGGACTGCGACATTTGAGTGACAAGATCCTGAGAAGCTTCGAGGTGCGCCAAAGCAGAGAAGACTTTAGAGTTTTTAAGGAAGACACGACGCGGAGGCTTGGTATTGCGGTGGCATGCCTTTTTTTCCATAAGAGAGAAGCAGAAAAAAGTCAGTGGTGAAGTTCAGTAATAGTCTCTGCTCATCCAGAGGCGATGAAGAGTGTGCGTCAAAGTCTGTATCTGGCAAACCGCATAGGATGCAGGTGTACCAGGTCGCAAGGAAAATGGATGAAACAGCAACACATTCGCTAAAGGAAGAAGTGAACGCAGTGATGATAGGGGCGTGAAACCACCATGAGGACGCGTGTAGATAATTAGCAGGTGACAAAGCCGAGGAGGTCCATCAAGGAGAGGATATCATGGACGCAGGGGGAGCACGAAAGGGAGAACGTGCAGCAACGATGCTTAAAACTGTCTTGAGTGGTGAATAGCGCCAAACACATGCGCATGAGACAAGACAGCAGTTTCAGCGAAGAGGCAACTGAAGGGGGAGAGTTCCTCAGAGAGAAAAGTTCACTGGCTTAAAATGGCTGCCAATTAAATAAAACTTGAGTGAAGCTTCATTAAAATGCGCAGAGAAGTGATATGTGGCACACACATGCAGCAGTGAAGCAGAGCAGTGGACTGTACCTGAGTAGGAAGACTCAGTGATGTGTGGGGCTCCGTGGCAAACTTTAAAAGCTGGCGAGGCAGAAGCGTCATACTCCCCGGTGGCAGGAAAACAAAATGGCGGGCGCGACTTTCAGTCAGCCGCGTCCGCTGCAGAAGTCGGCAAAGCGGCAATTCCGCTGCTGGAAAAGGACCGCATCCTAAAGCCCCGTGTCGGCGGCGGTCTCCGGTCGATGGGATGGTGCTTTGCAGGTGCAGGCAGGGTAATAGAGGCGGCGAAAGCCCTCAGCAACCCGGAGCGCTCACATCCGCGCTGCCGTCCTCGTCGGGCGCCAAGCCACGCCCCCCGGCCCTGCGTTTTGAACTCTAAGAATAAAGGAATGCTGCCTTTCACAATGACTGTTGTAGGTTTAGTCTCAGGGCAGGGTGGTTTCCGGGGGGCACAACTGTGTTTTGGTGCAATGTCCTTAGAGATGGTAGACTAAATTATGGCTTTTAGCACAATATTGTCAGGGTCAGGGTCAAGGGCGCAACGAGACCCAAACTTCAGCCAGGGCTAACACTTTGAAAAGTGGGGGTGCAGCCATCTTCAGAGCTGCATCATAATTACTTGTGTGTGTGTGGGGGGGGGTGTTCCTTCGCTCTTCTTGTACAATACCATGATATGGAGGGACTGTTATTCACAAATATATACAGCTAATAATGCATTGTAAGTGCACTGTCAAATGTTGCTGTTCTCAGCATAAGAAGTCTGAACAATGCTTACAGTGGGTTTAAGGGTCTCCTTTTAAGAATCTTAGCAGCGTTCATATTGTTGTGTGATGCATGAAGCCATTAGAACTGGTGGGGTGTAGGATTTCAGGTTATAAATGGGTGGAGTATTGGAGGAAGTATTTCATCTGTCTCTAACTAAAACGGGCGGACCACAGGTTTGGCAGGAAGGGTACTGTCATATTTGCGATGGAATACCCTGTCTGCCAAACTCCAAATTAGGCCCTTAGTACGTGAATGAACTTTCTCAAGAAAAAGAATGTCTCTTGTCCGGGGTTTGTAACAGACAGAATGTTGAATCTGTAGTTCAATAATTCTAAATCGTACCCCCAAGTTTGAGCTACCATCAATATTCTGTTTCTGTGATGTACTTAGGCCCTCCCAAGGCCTGAAATGGAGCCCACATTTAGAAATATGTTGACTGTAACTGGAAATACAGAAACCGAGCATGAAGTGTGATTATCCAAGGTGCCACAATAACACAAACTCAATGCTAAAACTTACAAGTTACCCATAAACATTGGTATCTATAGAATACTAAATAGTAATGCACTTTACTAAAAACAAAAAAAAAAGCAATTTTTCAACATTGCTTGTACTAAGCTTCAATTTATGTCAGCGGAAGTTTTAAAGATGGCATAGTAAAAGTCCTTACGTGGAATGCTTGTGTGAGGTTGAGTGGACTCATGCATTTCCTGCCAGTGCTTAATTTGTAAAATATTAAGTTCCGGGCTCTGACTGGCAGGCCACTGCAGCTTGCACCACCCATCGCCCTTTGTCATTGCTGCCAAAACAACTACTAACCAACTCTTTTGCATGTAATTGCGACACTTCAGATTATTCCAGGTCCCCAAAGCTAAAGGAATGGCTGGGGAGGCAGATATTTGCAATTTTAATGTAAATTGTATTCCTAATCAACTGTTGTTCTGCTCATCTCTAAATTGGATGAGCAGCGCCACCATGTGGTAGACAGTTCTATATATGGTGTTGACAATTAGGTGCCGGTGCCAAGCACCGGAAACCAATTAAGTGACGGTTCTTAGCACCGGAAAGCCCCGGCTCAAATTAAGCACTGTTCCCTGCAGGGATCTATGTTTTCTCATAAGTTTGAATTCAAGTAGCCCTGACTAGCCTTTTATTCTTCTATGGTTGATAGAATCAATACCATTGAGGTGGATGGCAATAAATATCTTTTATTCACATTTTATTTTATGAGGTTTAGGCGTCATGGAATAGAACTAAGAAAATGTTCTGTACTACCCAACAGAATAAAGAATGATAAATGCATGAAACTGGCTACTAGCAAGAGTGAGGAGTTTAAATCAAATTCGAAACAGAATTGAAAATGTTTCCAGGTAACCAGTAGTATGTATAGTTTAAGGAAAATAATGTTTTGCAGGCATAATAATTTCTGTAGACTTGTAGCAAGCAGGGAGGTGAGGGGAAAACATAAACAAAGAAACCCTAACCCTAAACTTATTTTAATTTCAGTGATAGGGTCCTGGCTCTTTTAAGTGGAAAACAAGTACTGCATTATAAAACAAATACCTGTTCTTTGCATTCTCCATTTCAGGAAGTGACATTCCTGTTGGTTGAACATATGGTCAGCTCTGACTTTGGTCCTATTTTCCGTTATCATCCTTTCATGTAACTGGTAATTTTCTACTTCTCTATTCTCACCTCCTTCTTTTCTATTATTACCCCCTCTCTGTTTATTCTCTCCTCTGGTCTTTTTCATCTCTTATACCTTATTCTGTGTACATTTTTTTGCATCTTTCTCTTACTCATTCTGTGTAGAACTCTTATATTTATATTCTTCTTTTGTATCTTTCTCCTCCTTAGCTGGCTAATTCCCTATCACTTTTTCTTTATCCTGAAGTAGCCATAAAAATAAAATAACCCTCACTCTGAACCAAAGCACTGATGGCGTGAAGCAAGTGTGCCTGACCCTCCCTAGAAGGCCTCCCTTTTCTCTTCCATCCATGCATCTATTCGTCCATACTTTAACCCTCTGTTATTTACTATTCCACCTTTACATTCTGTCATCCTTTCATCCACCATTCAGTTTTTCCCCATTCCATCCATCAGCCATTCCATTAATTCGTTCACACATCCATTGTCTATGCATACATTCATTCATCCATACATACATACATCTGCTCGTACATTCATTCCTTAACTTACCCATCGATCAATAAAGCCAGCGATGTATCTCAAAAAGTTTTTGCCAGGATCCTACTGGATCGTCTACAGACATGGTTGGAGGAACATAAGGTCATGAGTGCCTTACAAGCTGACTTCAGGGAAAAAACATCCACTATCGACCACATTTTTAGGCTCCAACTCCTCTACTGGAAATCAGTGTATCTGGAAGGTGCCATTCATACTTGGTCTTTGTGGATCTTAAAAGTGCCTTTGATCTGGTCCCTAGAGATGATCTCTGGGTGGTATTGAGCGACCTTGGAATACCAAATTATCTCTTGAACACGTTCAGAAGACGGCATGAAGACAATTACGCCCAAATCAGGTATGGGAAGCATGGGGCACTCACTCCACCTATCCCAATTAACAGAGGAGTTAGAGAGGGTTGCGTGCACGCCCCCACCCTCTTCTGTATTTACATCAGTGGACTGGTTGGTGCACTGAGCAGACTGAAGGACCTAGACGCCCCCAAGTTAGTGCGCAAGTTAATCCCAGCATTGATGTTTGCAGATGACACCCTCCTGCTTTCCCAATCTCTGATGGGCATTCTGACAATCCTTGACAGGTTCTATGAATTTTGTAGAAACGGGGGGCTGGAGATCAATATACAAAAGACAAAATACATGGTCTTCAACATGCTAGCACAACCCGCCCTAACCCAACCATGAATGGCAACCAACTTGAGCGGGTATCTGTTTTTGACTACCTAGGTCTCAGATTCCTAACAGGAAAAATGGACTGGGGGCCACAAATGGATAAGTCAAGCCTTAAGTTAGCCCAGACCGCTGGTGAGCTGGCTAAGCTATACTGAAATTTTTTTCACAAGCCTGTAGAACCAGTTATAGAGATCGATAAAACCCAATTAAGGAGTGCTGCTATGTATGGGGTCGAACTTTGGGCGCATCGTCTTCCTAAGACCATTATTAAAACTGAGAATAGTTTTCTCAGACAGTTGTTTAGTCTACCGGTGAGTCCCCCACTAGTTCCACTGCATTTGGATTTAGGGGTGAGACCCATTGTAGAGGAAATTGGCTGTAGACCCCTATTATTCTGGCGTCGACTATGGGTGACCCCTGAACTGGCCAAATATAGGTCTGAGCTACAAGAACTACTGGGATTCCCCGGTGTAGGTAAACTGACTTGGTTTGCATACATCAAGGAAGGTCTCCGTACAATAGGTAGAGATACCCTATGGAGCAACCCGGAGATAGCTTGTGCTGCAATCTCACACAAACAACTAGTTAGCAACTATAGGGGGGGGGGGGGGGGAATTCGCTCAACTTCATGAAAACTCTGCCACCGGTTCTCTTACAGTTAAATCTTGGAAAATAAAAGATACCTGTAATCTGGAGTCATGCTTAGATGAAATCCAACCAACCCTAGCTAGTAAAATACGTAAAATTCAGGCATGGCTCTCTCCCTCTGCGTGCATATACTAACAAATGGTCCAGCAGCCCTGCCCTGGGGTGCCCAGCATGTAGTAGGGGATAGGAGACCGAACTCCACGTATTTTTCTTCTGTCCTGGATGTCAAAAAATTAAACAAAGATGGTTGGTACATCTGTGCAGGAACTGAAGTATACAAGGCTGTGAAGAAGCATTTAGGCTCCTAAAATACAACACTCTATTGTCAATTGTTTATACTGTATTCTGCATTTTTTAAGTTCTATGTGGTGGGCGTCAAAGGCTTTTTTAGGAACCAGCAACGGATTTAACACTGATTGATCTTTTATCTGTTATGTAATAATCTTATCTCGTTTTATCTGGGTTTTAGCTTTTTTATCTGTTTTTACATATTGTATGTGTTGTGAATGCTCTTTTATGATCCACAGACCAAAATAAAGAAAGATTGGATTGGATTTGAATAAAGCCAGCCAGCCAACTATCCATCAATCCACACTCTGAGATTTCCCTTTGCTCTGCCATCCTTTCACCTGTCCATCCACCTATCCGTTCACTAATCCTTTCATTCACTTTTCCAGCTAGCCACTCATTCATCCACCCACTTATCCATCCTTCCTTCCTTTTTTCCACCCTTCGTTCCATTCAATATTCTGGTTTTGTTTCCCCTTTTTTACATACCCATCCATTGTTCTTTTTACCTTGCTCCCGCTTACTCTCCTGTCAACATTGGCATTCCTTTATAGCTTTAATTAGGAGCTTTTGCCTGCTGAGTTGCAGACATAAGAGGTCCATAATGAACCCCACCTCCACTGCATCTGCCCCTTGTCCTTGTCTATATCTTTCTATCGTTTCTTTGACTACTCAGAACCTCTGATGAGTTTTAAACATTTGCATGACCTCTGTGACAAGCAGCATGCATTCAACAGATATAGTACATTTAGAAGGTGGTGGAGGCAGAATGTTGCCAACTGTAATCAAGTACAGACATCTGATAATCCAGGACATCTAGTCTTGTAATCTATGCATACTGTACAAGTTTGGACTGTCAATTCCAGCAAAGCCATGCCTATCAATTACCACAGACATTGCTATCAGCTGAAGGTCATGCTGTAACAGCATGAGCAGTACATTTGAGAGAGCTATGGTATTACAGATAACTATAACTGGCAAAAATCAGTGTAACAATATTTTGATCATGATACTAATATTTCAACCGATATCACTCTGCAATGATGTCATAAAATAAAATTCTTCCTAAGTCATGTCTCTTGCATATGGATTTTAACCAACAAGAAGCCTAGAGACTAAATATAGTATACTACAACTTACAAGAGTTCCCAGGACTTATCCACGAGGTTGCCAAACAAACAAAGTCATATTCAGTGAGTTTCTCACTCAAAAAGTGTGAGGTGGGCTGTGTGAGGTGGTGATATTCACAGTGTTTGAATGCTCAAGTTGGAGATCCCTCACTTATAGAAAGGTTTATGCAGGAAAAATCCTTGTGCTTTTGCTTTAAGCATCACTCCTCTGAAAGAGACTTCTAGCTGCAGATTTCTTACAATAGAAATAGCCTCAGGTGTCAGACTGGATCTGAAATTATACGAGCAGTAACCCTGTGTGCTGGTAGATGGCGTCATTCTGCTTCGTGCCATTGGCGTCATCAGTGTCGTCTGTGCCCGAAGTGACATATGGGGTACCTGTAGAGATATTACCTCGGCGCTCTGACGTCATTTCTTGCCTTTCGGCGCCAGACAGTACAGATCAGTGACGAGTTACCCCTCAGCCACTTTTTGACTGGCTTTTTAAAAACTTTTTGTCTAACTTTTTTTAGACATTCTTTCTCCTGGTGTGACTGGATGTCACCCCAAAAAATTCTGATTTCAAACCATGTGGCGCCTGTCACAGACAGATGTCTATGACAGACCCCACTTGATCTGTCTATGGTGCCTCAAGAAAGACCATGACTCGAAGACCTGCGAGGATTGCCGTGCCATGCACCAGAAGGTGATGAGGGAGTGCTCCATCAAGCTCCTCGCCACCTGACGTCAGACGACCCAGCGACAATCAAGGTGCCTGGTCGCATGTAAAGTCTGAGGCCACTCGCAAAGCCGTTCTTGAAGGTCACAATCCCAGTGAAAGCCGTTTTCGGGTAAGTCACACAAGAAAAATAAATCTAAGAAGTCGAAGAGGTGTTCAATTTCTCTGTGTCCATACAAATCCTCAGACGAAGCAAGGGAGAGTCAGCATTCCAGGCCCCATACTTCCGCAGAGCTCCAACCAGGGTGGGTGCTCCATTTCCCCTATTTTCCCAGAGTGTGAGTGACCCCTTCCCAACGAAGAGAGTTCTCTGAGGCCATGCACCTCATCTTTGGGCAGCCCAACCCTTCTGGAGCGCCGTCAGGCCCAATGGATTTGGGATGGACCCTTACAGGATTCTCGCCAGCAGTTACGCCCTCAGCACCAGTCGGGCCCCTTGGATCTGGTGCTTGATTTGGATTGGGGCTGCCAGCGAGACTGAAACATTCACCAGAGCCCACTCCGGTACTGACGCCCATGGCACCATCAACGGCCATTGACAACGCCATGACCATCAGCCTCGACTCAGAGATCGAGCAGGACCAGCACCTCAAGACGCTTGTTTCGGCACTACCCATAGCCATGCATTCTAGGTCGGAGCCAGGGCCTTTTGTCTTTGACAGACCTGGTACAGGAGACAAATGGTAGTAACCCTGAGGAATATCACCACCCATTGGATGATACTGAGGACACCTGGTATGAGTATCTAGCAGATTCTAGTGGGTTAGTCTCCTCACTAGACACTGGCTTGGTCTCTCCTCCTACTGTATCTATGGAGGAGGGGCCTATTGCACTATGGTGTTGCGTAGGGCCGCTGAAGTTTTGGACCTTCAGCTGCCTTCAGTGGCAGTCAAGACTAAAGTCTTGACAGAGGTGCTTCAGCCGGGCATTGCCCCCTCTGAACCCTTGCTCTGCTTTAACTAAGCCCTCACTGACATTCTCCTCGGGGCCTGGTCCAAGCCCTACACAGGGGCTCCTGTGCAAGGGACGATTGCCCGCTGCCACCGCCCCACTCCAGGGGAGCCCAGTTTCCTTACTCCTTGGCGATCCAGGCCTCTGCTGCCAGAATCAAACCTGCTGCATTCCCTTTCACTTCACTAGATAGGGAATCCAAGAGGCTGGATACCTTTGGACCTAGAGTGTTCTCTTCTTCGAGCCTAGGACTGCAATCAGTTAATGTCTCGTTGGACATTACTTCCAAACGACCCGGGATTCAGTTGTTCAAGTGCTTCCTTTGGTCTTGCACGATGTCTGAGTCATGCTCTCTCAGGCTATTGCCGATGAGAGGCATGCAGCAAAGTTCGCCTTTCGCTGTGGTCTGAACACGACCAACTCGCTGGGCAGAGCAATTTCTTCATCTGTTGCCCTTCAGCCCCATGCCTTGCTGAGGACTACGGGCTTTTCAGAGATGTCCAAGCATCGCTTGTTGACATGCCCTTTGATGGCTCACATCTCTTCGGAGAGATGGCGGACTCCGCACTAGAGCCCCTTAAGGCTCCAGGGCTATGGCCAGGTCCTTGGGTCTCTCTATGGCCACTTGCCACCCTCAGTATGCCTTTTGGCCACAGAAGGGGTTTCCTACTGGGTCAATACCCTCCAAGTCACCACGGCCAGCAAGCTTCCACACCTTTTCGTGGCTGAGGACGCGGTTCCACAGACCAAGTGGGACAGGTGGCCAGAGGTCGGGCCAGTCCAACACTCTCCCGGCAGCCGCATCCTCCAGGCCCCATTACTTTGCCTTCCTACCATCACAGGCATACCGTTGGGTACTACAAATTGTACAAAGGGGCTACTCCATCCCCTCTGGGGCTACCCCTCCACCCATGCCACCCACTTACTACTGGTTGATGGAGGACCATCTTTTCTTCCTCCGCCAGGAAGTGCCGGCATCAGAAGTAGGTCATTGTTGCTGTTTCCACTACATTCTGGTGCCCAAAAATCATGGAGGCCTTCGTCATATGGTAGACCTGAGCCTTCTCAATGTCTTCCTCAAACAGGAGAATTTCAAAATCCTCACGCTTGCTCAAGTTCTCTCTGACCTGGATCCAGGAGACCCGATGGTGGCATTGGGCTTGCAGGATGCATAATTTCACATCCCCGTCCTGCCCGCCTACAGATGTTACCTGAAGTTCACGGTGGAAAAGAAGCATTTTAAATTCACTGTGCTCCCCTTTGGCCTTAGCAGATCCTCTTGGGTGTTCACCAAGATGATGGCGGTGGTTGCAGCACACCTGCGTAAGTATGGGATTTCAGTCTTCTCCTACCTCAACGATTGGCTGTGGAAGGCGGGCTCGCCTCAGAATGTCATCTCACAACTCCAGACTATGGTGAACCTGCTGCAGTCGCTGGGGTTCACTATCAATGTGCCAAAATCACACCTGACTCTCTCTCAGATGCTCCCTTTCATCAGAGCTGTTCTGGACACAGTGCAGTTTCGGGCTTATCCTCCTGAATGGTGAGTCCAGGATATTCAAGCTATGATACAGATGGTTTAGCCTCTATTCTAGTGGTTTTGGTGAGACACACTCTGAGACTGCAGGGCCTCATCGTCTCCTTCATCCTGGTAGTGAAGCATGACCACTGGCATATGATGGCTCTGCAGTGGGACTTCAAGTTCCAGTGTGCGCAGCATCAGGGCAATCTCTCCGACAAGGTCTAGATATCAGAGGGAACTGCAACAGATTTGTAGTGGTGGCTGACGAACCACAATTGGCTCAGCAGCAGACCCTTCTCTGTTCCCCAGCCAGAACTAACTGTAGTGATAGATGCTTCACTCCTGGGCTGGGGCACACGTCTGGGGAAGGTGGAGATCAGAGGACTCTGGTCTTCAGCAAAGTCCAAACTACACATAACCTTGTTCGCTCTTCAGGCGATTCGCTTGGCACTGAAGGCCTTTTTACCCTCCATCAAGGGATGGCAGGTGCAGGTTTTCACTGACAACACCACCGCCATGTGGTACTATAACAAGCAGGTAGGGGTCATGGACCTTTGTCAGGAGGCTCTGCATCTCTGGACATGGCTGAAATACCAGGGCATCTCCCTGGTGGTTTTAACACCAGGCAGGCTCTCTAAATGCCGAATATATGACTTTACCACGAATACAAATACTCCGCATGGCATTACCACGCGAATTTTACTTCGCAAGTGGCTTTACCACGCAGCTTTTTAGAACGCAAGTTCTAACATCGCATTTAAAAAACGTTACGTTCAGCAGCTCTTACTTCCATCCACCATGGAAATATGCGTCAAAACACGTCTACCAAAACTAAAAAAGGACTACAATTATGACGTACACGCCACGTCTTTGGTGCGGCTCTTTTCTTTTACTTTTAAATGACACTGTAGTGCGTTTTTTTAATGTATGTAGCCTGCTCGTTTTATTTTTTATTTTTTTATGGCGGGGAGACCCCCCCAACCCCCCAAGGCCACGCAGAACTTACAAGCAGGACGACCAAAAGGAATACCACTTGCGTGGTAAAGACGGTCATGGAAGGGTTGAAGAGACGTTGAAGAGACGTTTGCGGGGTAAGTGGATCGTTGATAACGTCATGCGTGGAAAAGACTTCGTTGTAAATGATGTTTCCCCTAAATGCCAGGGTAGAAGAACTCAGCCATCTATGCGTAGTGGATCACAAATGGCATCTCCTTCCGGAAGTGGTCCTAGGTCTCTTCCAAGAGCGGGGAGAGCCTTGGTTAGATCTATTCACCACCCATGAGAACGCACCATGTCAGCAGTTCTGCGCCCTGGAGTTTCCAAAGCAGCTCTTGCTCAGAGACGCCTTTCATCTTCAGTGGAACTCCGGCCTCCTTTATGCCTTTCTGCCAATACCATTCTTCCCCAGATTTCTCATGAAGATCAAGAACGAATGGGCCAAGTTATTCTTGTGGCTCTGGATTGGGCTCAGAGAGTCTGGTGTCCCGAGCTGTTGAGCATGAGCAATGGTCATTCGGTCAAGCGCCTCTTCAGGAGGCTCTTCTGTCGCAGCAACAGGGAAGGGTCCTGCATCCAAACCCACACACCCTCTGGCCTCATGTGTGGAGATTGAGCAGTGACAGATGATAGCCTTTGACCTTCCTCCTAAAGTATTTGATATCTTTCTGGCAGCCAGGCGTCCCTCCACCAAAACAGTGTATGCCTGCCGATGGGACACATTGTGGCATGGTGCGTGTCGGAAAACATTGAACCCCTATCTGCTCCTCTTACTCAGGTCTTATTATTAGCTATTTCTTTGGCACTGCAGGGCTCTGCTCTCAGCATAGTTAAGGGCAAGCTTTCAGCCATTTCAGCATTTTTGCAATTGCTGTGCCCGTAGAAACAAGATTTCTCAATGTTTTGCAACACGTCCCCCCCCCCTCCATTCATCATGCCCCAGTGGGATTTGAACCTTATCCTCACTTTCCTGATGTGCATGCCTTTTGAGACATTGTACAACTGCCCTCTTTGGTTATTGACCATCAAGACCACTTTTCTGGTGGCTATTCCATTGACCAGGAGGGTCAGCGAGTTGCAGGCACTCTCGGTGCATCCTCTGTATACTGCTTTCTACCCCAACAAACTGGTTCTTCGGACAAAAGCCTCTTCTTTCTGAAGGTAGTCACTCCATTTCACATATGCCAGACCATCACTCTTCCTACCTTTTTGGCCCTGCCTCATCCTTCTAAGGAAGAGGGAAGATTCCACTGTCTGGATCCGAAAAGAGAGTTGTCATTCTACTTTGACCACACAAATTAATTCGGGGTGGATTACCAACTCTTTGTAGGGTACATCGGGCCAAGAAAGGGAATGCTGATTAGAAATTAAGCTTTTGCTGGAGTACAGTTCTCTACATAAAAATCCAAGAAGCAACCACCTGGAGGCTTGCACGCTCATTCAACCAGAGCCAAATCTGCGACCACTGCTTTAGCTCATGGAGTTCCAGTCCTGGACATCTGTCAGGCTGCAACATCGGCTTCACTGTACATGTTTACTAAGTAATTCTGCCTGGATAGTCAGGTTCATCTGAGTGGGGATTTTGCCTGTTCAGTCCAGCAGGACTTTCAAGTTGGACTTCAGATCAGCCTCCAGGGAGGCATTGCTTGGGTATCTATTCTAAGGCAAGGAATCTGTGGCTAAAAGTCTCTATCAGATGAACAAGTTTCTTGCCTTCAGTAACACCTTATCTGATAGAGACTCTATCTAGCCACAGATTCCTTTCCTACCCTCCCATACTCCCCACTCTGCAGCCTGATTGAAGGGGGAGGGCTTTCCCTTACAAATGGCCAGAGAAACTCACTCCATTGGTCCGTCTTAATCGTGGCTCTACTCCTGATGTGGAAATTCGCAAAAACGAACTGACATCAGAAGCGCTGAGGTAGCACCTATATAAGTAGCACATATGCCACTTAGGGCACAGATGATGCCGAGCCGAACGACACCACCCACTGGCACAGAGGGGCACTACTAGAAAATTTCAAGATCCAGTCTGATACCTGGGGATAATTCTAAGGTGAGGAATTTGCGGATAGATAGTTTCTACCAGATGAGGCGCTACCGAAAGTAAATAACTTGTTAATTTGAGCTTCTCTGAACAATCATTTATTGATCAGGCACAGTTGGGTTTCAGTTCCATATGGACTGGGTTAAATAAGGAAAGATCTTCAAGAATCCCTGTATAATTCAGTTTGACATGAAACAACTTTGTCTTTTCAGGAACCAACCAGCAATATTGCAGCTGCATTGTTCCCATCTTAGATATGTAAATGTAGTGCAGTTGCACTCTTACGATCTTGTAAGAAAGCAGCTGAAGATGCATCTTCATCACCTCAAATGTTCAAAAAGCACACCTTTTCCCTGCTCACTACAGGCGTATGGATTTGCCAGAGCAACACCGTTCCCACATTTGTGTCTCTAGCATGATTGCCATTGCTTTGAATCCACACATGAACTTTGCTAAACGGAAATCCGTCATGTTCAGAGTGCATTTCCAACAAAAGCATGTTAAGAAACTGGAACTCTTACAGTGACATTACCTTTTCGTATGGCATCCTGGACAAAAGATCCTTCTCTGCAGTTGTTACTTTGGTGGTTGTGGCCTATCCACATGCTAGCATAACATTCTCAAGTAAGTGTTTACTGAGGGTAATCATTGGGTTGCTTTGCATCCCACCTTTAGCAAATATGTGGGTACATTAGTGTGGATTTTATATTGGCATGGACACATTTTTACCCCAGTGTCTTTGAAGCAACAAGTCACAGTTGGATGGAGGATTTCCCCAGTACTGGGGACATGAACTCTGATGCATACAGTACGCAGTAAAAGCAGAGCTTTGAATTTGAAATCACTTTATCTACGCAACCATGCAACTGTAAATGGAAAAACAACAAGAGCAGGCAGCACACTCTTCAGAGCCATGGAAGGTTTTTTTGTCCTAATATGGACTTTCTGTCTTTAGACTAGAGCCTATAACAAAACAAGCATATTAATCAATGCTGCTCTCACCAAAAGACTGTGATGTAGCCTCTTCTGATCATGAGAGGGCCCCAGAAGCCCAGGTCTGAGAGGTGTCAAACAATTTCCTATGGGTGCCACATTTTACTTTTATATGGATGCTGAACACGTAGGTAAAAGTAGTGCCTTTTGATTTTCCTGAGCCAGCATCTTCTGTTCAGGAGTGGACCCAACAGATACCTGATTTCTTAGGGTTGCTACACATCCACTCTGCTGTGTGCCACTGAGGTTTATATAAAAGAAGTGTCTTTTTAGTTTCTTGGGTCACCAAATCTCCAACCCATAAACCCATATATGAATGGGATCGCTTGATTTTCTTGTGTAAGAGCATCTCTGCTCTTGAGCACACCACATACGAATGTTGTCTATTGGTTTTCATTGGGTCATGCCTTTCCTTAGCCTAGATTACAAACGTGCTCCTTTTCAAACACAACACAGACATCTCACCCCTCAGTCACCATAACAAATTATGATGGTAAGTATGATAGGGTTAATGTAAATGCGGCTTGGTTTCACAAATCTGTCTGCTTCATGCCATGATTAAGCACAACCACACGTTTACTACCACATATTTGAGGCAAGCCTCTGAACCTCACACAACTCCAAAATACTTCCAACATAGACCACAATAAGAAACACACACTCTAAGCCATGAATAACAACCTGAGTAGATGGTTACTTGATCACCCCAAAATCACTTTGAGGCCTCTTTAGGGGTAGGAAAGTGGTATACAAATCCAACATATAAGATAGTACTCTACAAGCCATTGCCAAAGCAACGTCTGTAGGTGTGGTTATTATCCAGTGAACATGATGTGGCATTGTATAAATGAACTGATGTGAAGTCCACTTTGTTAACTATCTGGCACATAGGAACTATACCTAAATCAATGTACATTTATTCTAATGAGCGTACAATCGGACACACTAAGGTACATTCATTCTAACTGAAGGACACATTTTGAGACTGAACATCCATGTACTATGCACTACTTACCTTTACTTATCATTATCAAGCACTTGATGCAAAGTTTCTGTTAAGAGACCGTCTTTGTTTAAGGATTATTGGTGCCACAGGTACGCATGTTTTGTGGCTGTGGCTCCGCAAAAGAGCTATAGTTGCAGGTTCCTGCTGCAAAATGGGACTCTTTGGTGCCTCTTGCTGATAGACAAATAAGGCAGCTATACATCACATAAGGTGCCTTTGAATAAACTCATTATATTTGAATACTCACACAAAATAACATGACCATGCATTATTTAGAAAGAGCTATGATTTGTAGAGCGCTACGTTTTAAAAATTATAAAATAACTTTAAAATGTGTTTCAGTTTTTAACTTTTTGTTATCATATCTTCCCTTGTAGCCATATTAACACTAACTTTCATTTACACAGCTTTTGATGTAGCAGATGTATTTTAATTTAATTTATATAGCGCTTAAAACCCATTACAAGGCACTTTACAGTGAGTAGCACAGTACTACCGGAAACCAAGGTTGGTGGTTAGTCTAGTGCATCATTGGATTCTGAGAAAGCATAGCAAGAGGGGTTGGTTTGCCACACACAACTGTACACACATATAATCATAAGAAACATTTCCCTCAAAACTCCACTTCCCAGGCCATTATTACACAATGGTGCTGTATCTGGCCACAAATTGAGTGGAAAACTATTCACTAAGATAATTGATTTAAACAATGAAGACAATGGATACAAATGGATAGAGCAGTGGTGGGTAGAACTATATGGAATCTGATGTGTAGACCCATGGAAAACAGTCCCCTAAATGCATACCTGAGTAGGCCCACAGATATTATACTAGTGGAATGGAATTTCATCACAAGACATCCTAAAGAAATTCCCTTCCTTTTCCCCATACCCGATCCACTATAATCTAGCCTTTACGCAAACCCTTTTCCTTTTCTCATTGATAATTGATTAACGGAAGGTTGCCTCACGATTTCAGATTTATTTGAAACATCAAGAAATATTATCCCTTGAGTGCTGTAAATGGAAGTTCCATCTCGGTGAACAGGAAAGATACCACTATACACAACTAAAGCACTAGGCTATGCACCCCACTAATAAAGCAGCGGCAACCTAAGACCTTTGACCCCTAGAAAAGGTTTGGGATCTCCGCCAGAGAGACCAATGGGCAGTTGTCCAAATTTTTTAATAGTCTTCTGCAAGTCACATCAACAAATCGATCCACCCACATAAAACACATTGCGCTAAAATTACAGGGAAAGAGGTAAAAGCAATCGGTAGGATATATTCAGGCAGAGAAGCACCTTGTAAAGTACTTTTTGATTGGTATCTTTGCCCAATCAAACTAAGCACATAAGGTGGACTGCCCACACATCAAGACGCTTTGAACAGAGCTACTGATGGTGATGAAGAGAATTTTGGGAGGAAGACCTCTCCTGTACAATATTAGGCTTACGCTCCACCCACCTAAAGTACCAGATGAAAGTTGACTGGATACTTATGTGTTACTGTCTGGGAGAAGCTACGTTCAGTTTGGCATATCCGCTTGCTGATTAACACAGAGGGGCATATTTACGTCTTCTGGCGCATCTCTGCAAATCAGCAGGGATGCGCCAGAACAGATGTGTCACATAATCCCCCCCCTTGCGCCACCACAGATGCGTTGCATTTACAATGCGGCGCACCATGGTGCAAGGAGGGGCAGATGCGTGACGCATCTTGAGGCGCACGGGCGACGCATTGCTGGAGTCGCGTCACAAGCCCGACGCAACTCCTGCAATGCACAGGGGCTGACCATACTCAACATGGTGCCTCACTCCTTACGCCTGCTTCAAGCAGGCGTAAGGATTTGACGCAGCAGCGTTGTAAAACTGACTCATTGAAATCTTGTAGATTTCACTGCGTCAGTTTTATGTGGCTTTCCTGCGACAGAACGCCCACATGAAACCTGGCGCTGGTTTCATGTGGCGCAGGGCTTTACAACGTGACGCATCTTTCTAGATGCGTCACGTTGTAAATAAGTCACAACGTGGCGCATGGTTTACGCCGCCGCTGCGTCACAAAAGTGACGCAACGGCGGCGTAAAAGTGTCGCAAGGTACTTGTAAATCTGCCCCAGAAACTTCAAAGCCAAATGGAGCCCATTGTTAGATTTTCTCTCAATGGGCTCACCCTCTCTGTCCTGCCTGCTCTGATTGTGAGCCATAAATCTCTTTCGCTACTAAGACTTCTATAGATGTACTATAGAGTATGCTGAAAGCAAGCAAATCTCAAAAGTCTCTTGTGCTCTTCTTAGCCTTAAATGTGCATAGATATTGCACATCCAAAGCCTTCCTTCTACTATGCAGGTTGATTTTGTGTGTTTAATGATGTTATTTCAGCCCTTCCATGTTAGTTTTTGTTATGTATTTTCTTGTGAGGGTGAAGTTTTATATAAATTTTGCAATGGTTAATACTTGAAATGGACATCGACATAGACACTCATATTTACAGGTGAATTATTGTATTGTGCTTTAAATAAAAATTGTTTGAATTTGTTTTCTTTTTATTACATCCATTTGTTAGTTTATATAAATCTACACTAATAACTCCTTAGTACCCCAACGCTTCCCATCCCTGAACCCATAAAACCCCAAATTGCCCCCAAATGCTACCCTCCCCTGAACCATAAAAAAAACCTTAATACTCCCTAACACTGCACTACCCTTCCCTAAACCCTAAAAGCAACAACTACCTGTTAACCCTACCAATCCTTGAAAGCTATCAACCCCTCACTAACGTTAAGTCTGCTCTAACCTGAATTCTAAAAACCTCTCACTATCCTTTTACATACCTTTCCTTGAACCCTAAATATCCCATAACACTACTCTTACATGAACTCTAAAAAACCCTTACTACCCCTTAATGCTACCCTTCCATGAACTCTAAAGAACCCTTGTTGCACCTTAATGGTACCAACCTATGAACCCTACCAACATCATACTACCCTCAAACGTTACCCTGCCTTAAATCCTAAAAACACCTTAAGAATCCACTACCTTATTGTAAACGCTCTTCTCTACTTTAGTAGGAATATACCCCAATGCCTCTGCTCCCAGTTCATTTATCTTTGCACTATACAGCATAAAATGTATCACTGGGTCAAAAAAACTACTATCTTCTGTTCCTCCACCACTGTAAGCTCTTTGTGTTTTCATATATTTATTTACTTTCCTATTTACTGTGGAAAGCCTTTCTGGTACAAAATTCCTCAAAGAACAACTACTTGCTTTGACTTTCCAAACTTGTTATGTTTTGGCTGTTTTTACTCTCTATTTTGTAAAATGCTGCACCATATTTTATTTCAGCAGCATTAACAACAGATACAGGTAACAAAGAGACTAGCTTATAAAGAGGCTGTTTTTTTCTGTTCCCTGCAGGAAAAAACCTTCCCTTGCACCATATGCGGCAAGGCCTTCAAACGTTCGTCCACCCTGTCTACTCACCTCCTGATCCACTCAGATACCAGACCCTATCCCTGCCATTACTGCGGCAAACGGTTCCATCAGAAATCTGACATGAAGAAGCATACATTCATCCACACAGGTAAGAAAGAAGGCTGCTGCATGGGTGTACGCATAGTTTGAGCCAGTACATTCAAACCAAGGGCCTGGTATTTGGAATGTATGTTGCATTGAGTGCAGTGTAATTATGTGGCGTGTAATTATGTGGCACTGAGTGGTATTTGGAGTGTATGTTACATTGAGTGCAGTGTAATTATGTGGCGTGTAATTATGTGGCACTGAGTGGTATTTGGAGTGTATGTTGTATTAATTGCAGTGTTATTTTGTGGCGTGTAATTATGTGGCACTGAGTGGTATTTGGAGTGTATGTTGCGTTTAGCGCAGTGTAATTATGTAGCATATAATTATGTTTCACTGAGTGGTATTGTGTGGAGTGCATGTTGTATTCAGTAGAGTGTAATTGTGTGGCGTGTAATTATGTGGCACTGGGTGGTATTGTTTAGAGTGTATGTTGCATTGAGTGCAGTGTAATTATGTAGCATATAATTATGTGGCACTGAGTGGTATTGTGTGGAGTGTGTGTTGCATTCATTTGAGTGTAATTATGTGGTGTGTAATTATGTTGCACTGAGTGGTATTTGGAGTGTATGTTGCATTGAGTGCAGTGTAATTATGTTGCATATAACTATGTGGCAATGAGTGGTATTTGGAGTGTATGTTGCATTGAGAGCTGTGTAATTATGTGGCGTGTAATTATGTGGCACTGAGTAGGATTTGGAGTGTATGTTGCATTGGGTGCAGTGTAATTATGTGGCATGTAATTGTGTGGCCCTCAGTGGTATTTGGAGTGTATGTTGCATTGAGTGCAGTGTAATTATTTGGTGTGTGATTATGTGGCACTGAGTGGTATATGGAGTGAATGTTGCATTGAGTGCAGTGTAATTATGTGGCCTGTAATTATGTGCCACTGATTGGTATTTCAAGTGTATGTTGCATTGAGTGCAGTGTAATTATGTGGCGTGTAATTATGTGGCAGTGAGTGGTATTTGGAGTGTATGTTGTGTTGAGCGCAGTGTGATTATGTAGCATATAATTATGTGGCACTGAGTGGTATTGTTTGTAGTGTATGTTGCATTTAGTGCAGTGTAATTATGTAGCATATAATTATGTGGCACTAAGTGGTATTGTGTGGAGTGTGTGTTGCATTCAGTAGAGTGTAATTATGTGCAGTGTAATTATGTGGCACTGAGTGGTATTTGGAGTGTATGTTGCATTGAGTGCAGTGTAATTATGTGGCACTGAGTGGTATTTGGAGTGTATTTTGCATTGAGTGCAGTGTAGTTATGTGGCGTGTAACTATGTGGCACTGGGTGGTATTTGGATTGTATGTTGCATTGAGTGCAGTGTAATTATGTGGCGTGTAATTATGTTGCACTGAGTGGTATTTGGAGTGCATGTTGCATTGAGTGCAGTGCAATTATGTAGCGTGTAATTATGTGGCACTGAGTGATATTTGGAGTGTATGTTGCATTGAGTGCAGTGTAATTATGTGGCGTGTAACTATGTGGCACTGAGTGGTATTTGGAGTTTATGTTGCATTGAGTGCAGTGTAATTATGTTGCGTGTAACTATGTGACACTGAGTGGTATTTGGAGTGTATGTTGCGTTTAGCGCAGTGTAATTATGTAGCATATAACTATGTGTCACTGAGTGGTATTGTCTGGAGTGTATGTTGCATTGAGTGTAGTGTAATTATGTGGCATGTAATTATGTGGCACTGAGTGGTATTGTTTGGAGTGTATGTTGCATTGAGTGCAATGCAATTATGTGGCACTGAGTGGTATTTGGAGTGTATGTTGCGTTGAGCACAGTGTAATTATGTAGCATATAATTATGTGGCACTGAGTGGTATTGTGTGGAGTGTATGTTGTATTCAGTAGAGTGTAATTATGTGGAGTGTAATTATGTGGCACTGAGTGGTATTGTTTGGAGTGTATGTTGCATTGAGTGCAGTGTAATTATGCAGCCTATAAATATGTGGCATGGAGTGGTATTGTGTGGAGTGTGTTTTGCTGAGCTGTCAGGCAATACAGAACCATTTCAATTATTTTGCGCACAAACAAGCTGAAAAATACTCATAAAAACGTAACTTTGCCTGTCTCAGCACTGTATCACCCAACTACCGCAAACTGTATCAATTTATTTTCATAGATTGAATAAGTTACACCAAAAGCCAGAAGGCTTCAGTGGACATGATCAGTGGAAATGTTCGAGCCCTTCTTGTGTGCAATCCTCTGATAGAGTACTGAGGGCTAGTGAGATCTCCGTTGGTCCTGCTCCAAATAGATACAGAAGTGGAGAACGACAGAGAGAAGGAAGGTAGTGAAGGAGGAGAATGCCAGAGCGCACAAGAGGAATGGAAAGTGGGGGCACAGGGAAGAGGGAAGGTAGAGGATTAGCGAGAGAACGAAAAGTGCAGATTATAAAATAGTTAAAGTAACAAGACACTAGGTTTTAACAAAACGCCAGAAGATTCATGCGTGGTTGCACCACACACTGCAGTAAGAAGTTCTGAACAGCCAGGCACATACGATGGGTCGGGGCGGGGGAGCGCATTCCTTTGAAGTGTTTGAAGTCTGATGCCGGCTGCAAGCAAACCAGCATGAGTGCAGAGTGAGGTTCACACTCTGCCAAATGGTGTGCGATGTGCACGTGCCCGCACACATGCACTGTAGGCAATCCGCCTTTGGGTGCATTTTTGAGAGCTCTTACTCAAGTCTCGCTGAGAACGCATGCGCGTTCGCTCATTGAGACCTAAAAACTGCATGGGACCATGATCACACAATATACATATGTGAAGAATGTTAAAAGGGGAGTTGGGGTGACAAACAAGAAGAAAATAACTTACAGTAGCAGAAAAAGCATTCTAAACTAAGGAGTAATTCATTGCTGCAATAGTCCTCCATGTGGGTGGATGGGAGTTCCTGGCATCATTGATTCAGTCAAACCCCTGATATGTGGCATATTGCCCCCTCAATTATACATTTTAAGAATTTTGGAGTTCACCAAGGAGTTGCATGCCCAAAAAGAGGTGGAAGGGCAAGTGACTTCTTAAGCTCTTTGTCCCCCGTGGTGACTTGCTATAGCCTTATAATGAACCTGATAGGTAGCTTATACTAATAGCAGCTTATAATAAGCCATTACGAGTTAGTAGTGATGTTATGTTATGAAAGATGCATTCTGAAGCCATAACATTGTTGTAGTAAAGAAAATAATGTAGGCCACAGTCTAGGCTGCCAATGCTAGCACCATACATAGCAGGGGGGATGGATACAATTCTTAGTTTTCCTTCCAACACTGCCGCTCTCTGCTTCTACAACCTTAATTTGAGCGGTTGTATTCAGTTCTATTTATGTCCGAAGCTGTCTTTGTGGCTATAGCAGACTTTAAACACCTAAATACAATACTGGAAACTTCATGCCTGCATCTTCCAGAGGACCACAGAATCATTTATTATCTTAGCTGAGTTGTCTCTTGCTTCGGCTCTTCCAAGTGTAACTCTTTCTGGGGGGCGAATATCTTGCAACAGAGTTCCCCCTGCCTTCAAAGATCCTATGCCATTATAATACTAATCAGATTACAATTTAGCATAAATATTCACATACTTATTTTTTTTAACAGATTCAACTCCGGATTTGCCATTTTAATGTGATGGTCTTCTCTCCTCCCTTTCCTTGTAGGAGAAAAGCCCCATAAGTGCCAGGTGTGCGGCAAAGCCTTCAGCCAGAGCTCCAACCTCATCACGCACAGTCGCAAGCACACCGGGGTGAAGCCATTCGGCTGCAGCATCTGCGGGAAGGGCTTTCAACGCAAGGTTGACCTTCGGCGGCACCAGGACACACACACTGCCTTTAAGTTGACTCCTAATCATTGATTCCTTGGGATCTTCACAGTGCAGGAATAAGGAGCAAACCACCTTAGGTGTTTCTATAATAGGAGGACTGAATGACCTGGTTCATGATAGAGTGTCGGTCCGCAGGCTTCTCACGCCGGCAACGGTATTCCATGGAGCATGATGTGTTGTGTTTGTGGTGTGGTGTTTTTCTGATTGATTAAGATGTTAGATGTTAGATGAGTAAGGAAATTGAGAGTGGTGTGGGTGGGAAGGGAAGGCATGCGATCTCTTCTTGTGGCCTGGTTGGTTATGTGCCGGAAGAGGGAGTCTTCAGTACCTGGCCCACCCAATAGCCGGTAGACCCCAACATCACACCGATGTCCAGTGTGAAGCATTGTTTGCTGAGAGTGCCTATGCCCTAAGACTTTGCCCGCAAGTATCTGGGTGCAAAGCTAAATCTGTGCTCCTGGAACCTAGACCTGCTTACAAGCAGAGGAGGGACACTAATGGGTAATGTTGACAACACAAGCTAGATACTTTCAAGGGGTATATATTTGTGTAGTGTGTGGGTGGGTGGGTGAAGCTGAGCCCTTTGGGACTGACAGTGTTCTACTTATGGCTATGGGAGAGTTCCACATGGAGCAATTTTTAATGGTTGATGCTAACTTTATTTTTGTGATATTCATGAGGTATTTGAAAAATCAAAGCTACATGCCAAGTTTTGACAGACATAAACTGATGAAAATTTCTGCAAATCTCTATTCTAGTCTCCTATTTTTTGAGCATTTATGTTATACACAAGCCATCAAAACTCTAGTATTGTGGCTCAAGTAGAAACAGTTATTTTTTAAATAGTGTTATCCACGCCTTTAGTAAACACCTACATGTTGTTACTTTTCTGGCTTCATAGAATGTCTACATTGTGAAATCAACTGGAATAATACATTTCACTTTTTAGAAGACTTGTAGAGAAGGCGTTTTTAGATGAGATGCTCTTAAGTCCTTTTTCAGTTGAGTCTACAAGACAGGGCAATCTGTCCGGTGGGAAAAGACATATTTTCAGTTTACCAAGAACTTGCAGCAGGCTTAAAGCCCGCCTCTTTGCTTACCATTAGTTGGCATTATAGTCACTCTCATTTGCTTGCTTCTTATTTGATGACTTTCCTTGTCCATCTAGCGTTTGAACCTCAGCGTAGCCTTTTTGCTTGTATATTTCCACTGCTGACTTGCAGGTAGGTATTTTCTCTTAACCACTCCATGAGAGTGCATGCGTTTTCCAGCTGCCTCCTAATAAGCCTCTCCCTAACTAAGGGGCATATCATCAAGACAGATATTGCCGCTTTTTCGGCACATAGCACCGAAAGAGCGGCGATTCTAACATCGTACAATCATCAAGGCGGCGCTAACATGCATTAGCGCATGTTAGCTGCCGTTTTCCGAACGTCTCGCCTCGCATCACTAATTAGATGCAAAGTAGGCGTTCCTCACAAAGAATCCATGTAAAATATCGCTGAGACAGCATCGCAATATTAACAAGGATGCCCCAGAGCAGCAAAATGCCGATAATATTTGCACTAATGCCCCTTAATGCTGGATCCTAACTTCTGGTATTTTCATGACTACACTATGTGTACTATTGGAGGTGGATTCTGGAGTTGAGGCCACAGGGCCCTATCAGCAGGCTCATCTCCAATTCTGCTGGATTATTGCTAGTTTTCCAGCGATGTCGCCCCCTTTGCTTTGTTAATACAGCGCTAGCCTGGCGATAATTTCCTGCGATAGCCGGCGTTAGTACAAAACGCGCTAAGCGTGTTCAGCGATGATTATCGCTGAGGCTTGCTAATATGCTCCTTAATGTCCACCCATTGGAGCTCTCTGTTGTGGCATCCCTTGCATACTGCTTCTTCTCTCCACCCCCACACAGCGATATTGTTAATTTTCCGCCACCCACTCATCATTGCTCCTCCCTACCCACATGCTCATCCCTGGCCCTCCATTTTGCAGGCCATGTTTGCTTCCCCCATACTTCACTATACTCCACAGAATCTACCCCTTACATGATAGACTACTCTGCCAAAAAAAACAGTAGCAGCTAACTGACACCAATTGCCAAATGGCCCACATCCGAGCCATACATGAAGGCAGGAAATCTGCAGCGACAAGAGACCCTTCAAAAGGTGCTACGTGCTTTATAACTGTCATCATTGATCAGCCTGCTCCACAGCATAATCTTGCTTTATAGATGAGCAGACAACAGTTTGAAGAAAATGAGGACTTGAGCAAATAAACAGGGGGGTTTCCAGGTGCTGCTTAGGTGTCGCACTTCAAAGGAACTCCTCTCCCCCCTGCATCCACCCCAAAAAATGCACAAGAATTTACAAAGCTTACACCCCAGATACAAACCTCTCCCAGATGGGCAAGTGCCTTCGAGCTCCATGACTGATTCATACACCCCACCCTCCCTTGCAGTAAGAGATGAAACAAACCTCTGATGGTGCAAAACGGCCACAGCTTCACTTTATTCGCATCTTGAATGAACAAAACACACAGCTCAAGTCTAACCAAGCATAACGTCATCAGTGCACAAATTATCTGTAGCTCAAGTCAGGCGGGCAACTAGAGCCAAATTTCGTGGGGGGCCTAAAAAATATTTCGGGGGGGGGGGCTAATTCTTCCAACCATAGACAGAGTGGCTGTAAGAGGGGGTGAACACACAACAAAAGCCTCATTTACAAGTAAATGGTATTTTAAAGACGTGTTAAGTACTCGGGTGTGGCTGCAATTAGATGCTCGCGAAGCCCGCCAAGCTGTCTCCGCCTGGGCTGACACACACGACGGGGGGCGGGGAGGGGGGCAGGGGGGGGGCGAAGCCCCGTGCGCCCAATGGGTGTTAACACCAAGTCATAAATCAAGTTATAACTCTGAAGAGACATGGGTCAGGTCATGAATCAAATTGTAAATCAATCAAGTCGACTTTTAAGTCATAAACCACTTGATTGAACACTCCATCACTTTAAAAGACAAGCATGGTTAGTTCTCATCAATGGTATGGTGATAACCCTGAAATGTAGCTTTTGTAATGGAGTCCTCAAGGTTAGGAGGCCCAACCTTAACCTGTGGTAGGCTTAACTCGCTATACTATGCATTGAGTTCTGGTCGGCCCACGAGAGGGCCTGGGTTGTGAGTGTTGTGCATTTGTCCTTGTCCCCCCAACCCGCCACATGCTTGCCCTGCTGTCAGGCATCCCCAGGGGCTTAGCTTCGGGGGGGTGTTTGGGGTGTTGCACCCCCCTACAATGTTTATTCTGTAGTAAATAGTTGGGTACAAGTCCTTTTAGTCAGGTATGGTGAAGTGCCTGTCGGATGTCACCTGGGATTTTTCATGCCCACATTAACAAAAACAAACACACTTTTTCTCATCTCTGTTTTGAAGGCCTTAAATGTTGATAAGTTTGAAAAATGTTGTGTTTTAGGTGCCCTAACAATTCACCTTCCTCTTTTTCCACTGCCCCTTAAGGCCCCCTCATGTCCTGTTTCTCATATAATGTTTGTAAAAAGATATCCCAGGGTGACTGTTGGGAAATCTGAAGCCGATAGAGACCCGTTTCGAGGCCCCCTTTAAAAAACTGCCGGTGCTCAGCTCCGGTAAGACGCGGCCCACTTAAAGCCCTGGTTTTAAGTCCATTTTAGTCCCGTCCTTTATTGGGGTGTTTGATTAGTGCATTCCTCACTCATTGGTCGGGGGTTTGCACCCTTACAGACCTTTGCACGGCGACCGGTGCTGCCGGTTCGTCTCTTACTGCAATCTTGGGTATTTTGAGCTCCCTTCTTTCTGAGGCTGCCTTTATCTTTTCCCTGCCAATTTCCACCAGCTGCGAGGCACTTCTATCAGATAAACATCTTTTACTCAACGCCAAGATGCTCTTGGGTGAACGTGCGCTTTACAAATACGTGTTATGTTATGTTTATGTTATGGTGTGTAAGTGTCTTTGTACGGGTTAATACTCCTGCCCCTTAAGCCCGCTGTGCGTGCTGACCTCTGCCAAATACATTGTACATAAACAACTCCAAACAATGAGGCAAACTTCAGTGTACATGTTTGTGTGTTTTATGGAAAGACTGAGTGTGAGCTTCTATATGTGCGGGTGCTATGTATATGTCTGTGTGTTTGCCTGTGTATTTGTGTGTGTTTGAAGCAGTACTGGAAATGGCAACAATTTCAAAGATGGCACCTGCGACCAGTCTTCCAAAAGAGGAGGTTAACGATCTAGCAGTTGGGACACGAGGACCTCAAAAGGGCGGAAGTGAGGTTGTGCCGGGTTTTGATGGAGCAGTAGAGGATGCCGACGCTGGAGGACCGGAACAGGACACAGAGGAGGAGAAAGTTAAGGAGGACGCCGTCAAGAAGAAGAAAGAAGCAGGAGAGAAGACCCTGGAGGATCAGGAGGTCTGGCCCAGCTTGCAGCGCAAGGACAGCCCAGGGGAAGAAACCTCGACCCTACCGCCTAGAGGCACCGCGTACAGGTCTGACCGACACGAGGAGGGCAGTAACACCCCTACTGCCACAACCCAGGGGGGCCATGGCCGAAGGCAAGTACCCTTTGTGAAATACCTCACTACAGGGTGGTGGAGACTGGGACACTGAGCGATTACCTCTGTCTGTCATAAAAGAGGGCCAGCACAACCCTTTCTTTGCACATGTTGACCCTAAACTCAAATCTCCCGGGTGATAGTGATGGTGACGGTATTTAATGAAAAGCAGGACAGCTTTATTGAGTTTTGTTTCTTTTTTTTATTTGAGGGTCACTGCTCCTATTCTCCTTCCTTGACCTCACAGGACGACTGGAATTAGAGGACCCAGACATCAGTGCCAGAGAAGGAGAGAGAACCCTAAAAGCACACGAACATGACACCTTTTTTTGGGGGGGGGGACTAAGAAAGGACCTCATATAGCTGATTAAACAACCCTAGTTTGCCGTTTACCCAAATAAGTATCTGTAAATTTCAGACTGATAATTAAAATCCCATTGACCACCACTTCTGCCTGAGCGTCATGTTACTGAGGTGATCACAAGTGGTGTCAGAAGTGGGATTGGGTCACTTTAGACTGCTATGACCCAACCCATAACAATGGAGGCCATGATCACCCAGTTGGCTGAAGGCTAGAGGCATTTGCAGTTAGTTATAGAACGCCAAACCCAGGAAGCTAAGAGAGAGAGAGAGGCATTTCAAAATGCCCTTAAAAAACAGGCTGCTTTACTCACTTCCAACCAACAGGTCCAAGACACCGCCATCCTGCACCTCACAGACGCTATATCCACTGCCCGGGTTCACCCAAACATTCCTAGTTCAGTTCTACAAAAGTTTCAGGAAGGAGATGATGTAGACTTGTTATGTTTCTGTATTAGTTCTTCATTCCAAACAGAGCTTTGCTCATGTAGCATTCTGTACTTGGAAGGCAGTTGTATCCTGCTGCCATCCTAACAAGAGTTATGCTGTGCTGAATGTTCAATAAACCTTATTAAAACTACAATTTGGATTGAATTTCTTACAAAATGTTATACTTATACGAAATATGAAATATAACACATCTCCCTCATTAAAAAGAAAACAAAAAGAGGAATGAAACAACATAATAAGTTATACAAAATCCTGTAAAGAAAGGGGCCTACTTCTGACCCGAACATTATTTTTGATTCTTGATGCCACAGAATCACATTTTGGTTCAAGACTGAACTGGTTATCCTGAGTGAAGATTTCTTGGGATCGGTTGACATTTTGTACAAGACACTTAGCTACCTTCCTTGAATTCCATACCTTACCATCTTGGGTTAACAATAGTATTCCTGAACACCTTTTTAACTTGAATAGGTCTACCATATTTACTCATACCCTTACTGACCAGGAAAGGTTTTATAATTCTGACCCAATCACCAACTTCCAAATTATGTTCTCTTGTCTTCCACTTGTTATTGTACCATGAAGTGACTTTGTCCTGCTTACAACCAACTTTATTGGCAATTTCCTGAATGTCAACTTCTTTCTCTTCCAAGTTTTTACACTTTTCCTTAAACCACCAAGGACAAATAACTGAAGCTGGATCTCTTCCCTTAAGTAATGTAAAAGGACTGATCTCCGTGGTAGTGTGTGGAGTGATGCGATAAGTCCACAATTTTTCCCTAATAACATTCAACCAATCACCTTTTTCCTTAACTGCATCAGATATAAAACTTGTCGACACACGGTTAAAGCGCTCAACTTGGTCGTTCTCATGGGGTTCATAAAGTGATGTGCGAATGTGTTTAATCTGACAATTCTTCAAGAAATTCTCCATCTCTGCAGAAACTAATTGCACTCCATTATCTGAAATCAAAGTAGAAGGACACACTCCCGTGCAAAAACCTCTCTGAAAAAACTAATAACTGCATTCGTAGTAGCCTTAGCAACAAATTTGACCTCAGGCCATTTTGAGTGATAGTCAATGATGACAAGTGCAAAACGTGAGGTTTCAGGTAAAATAGAAAACAGACCAGAGATATCAAAAGCAATTTTATTCCATGGAACTTGAGGCCATTTAACAGGTTTGAGCGGAGGAACAGGAACTCTTAACATTTTATCACTATCACAACATTCATTACACTCCCTAACTGTGCGATCAATGAATCTGTCCATGCCTGGCCACCAAAAATACAATCTTATCAAACGTTTCATTGCAGAAATCCCGGGATGTGTTTTGTGTGCCAATTTTAAAATCAATTCTCGCACACCATAAGGTGGAATGCATTTCCCAGCTTTAAACAGAAAATCACTTTCACACAATAATTCAGCAGCAAAATTATAGAATGGCAATAAATCTGATCTAACACTATTTTTGCTAGGCCAGCCTTCCAACACATATTTCTTGAGGTGAACATATATGTTGTCTGCATCTTGAGACTCTTTCCACTTTAGCTCAGTGATATCTTGATATTGAGACAGAATTACATCAGCAATTCTCAACACAAAATCAACATCTTTAACTACATTTACTTTGTCCATACAATCCTCACAAGGAAGACGTGAGAGGAAATCTGCAGTTACATTTTTTTTCCAGGAATATACTCCACAGTGAAATTATACTCTTGCAATTTAGATGCCAGGCGTGCAATTCTTACTGTAGAGTTCCAACCTCCACCAACTGATAATATGTGTATTAGAGGTTTATGATCTGTCCTAAGGATAAATTTGCTGCCCCAAACATAAATTCTGTAATGTTCTACCGCCCACACACATGCGGGCAACTCTCTCTCAATAACCGCATACCTGCGTTCGGTTTCATTAAGCGTTCTTGAAGAAAAAGCAACATTCCACTCAGCATTACCATCTCGTTGGGACAGGACACAACCAAGACCATATAGGCTAGCATCCGTAGCTATAATGCACTTGTACCCCCTTCTAAACGGTTTCAAGGTAGGGGCATTTACAATATCATTTTTGATATCCACAAAAGCCTTATTCTGTTCATCCTTCCAATCAAAAATAGCTTTTTGCCTTAGTAATTTCCTTAAAGGTTCCATTTTGGTTGGGAAATTTTCTACAAATTTACTATAATACTCGCACATACCTGAAAAAGAAAGTAGCTGTTCCTTATTGACTGGAGCTGGAGCTTTAAGAATAGCATCTACATTAGATTTCTTCGGAACTAAACCCTCACCAGACAACGTATGTCCGAGGTATTCAACTGATTTACAAAATAACTTACATTTATGTGGCTTTAAGGTGAAGGTCCACTATTCTCTAGTCTTTTGCATACCTGATCTAAGTGTGACACATGTTCCAGTTCATTTTTAGAAAAAAATAAAATGTCGTCCTGGAAGCATTTGACAAAAGAATCCAGGTCTCTAAAAATTTGGAACATCACTCTCTGAAAAACAGAGGCAGCTGAAGCCAACCCAAATGGCATTCTTTTGTACTGAAAAAGCCCAATAGGTGTGATAAAAGTGGTGTATTTCTTTGACTCTTCAGTCAGCTCAATTTGAAGGTACGCTGATCTGAGATCAAGGGTGGAAAAGATCTGCGCACCATCAAACAACGAAACAAGCTCATTAATGTTAGGAAGAGGGTGGCAGTCAATTATGATATTAGCATTCAAAGCT
Organism: Lissotriton helveticus; assembly: GCF_964261635.1. NCBI lineage: Eukaryota > Metazoa > Chordata > Amphibia > Caudata > Salamandridae > Lissotriton > Lissotriton helveticus. The sequence goes on from NC_136057.1 coordinate 1,300,991,519, forward strand.
CTTAAATCAATGCACACATGTAATTTTTGATCAGGTTTCCGTACGAGTACAATGGGAGAAACCCACTCCGAGGACTCAATAGGTTCTATTATGTTGTCCTTAAGAAGATCATTCAACATCTCCTTCAACTCATCTCTAACATTAAGAGGAACACCTCTCAATTTTTGTCTGACAGGAAGTGCATTGTTTTTCAAAACAATTTTATGTGCAAAATTCTTTAACTTGCCCAAGTCATCACAGAAAACTTTGTTATATTTATGACTCCAAAAACTCATGTCTTCCCTTACATCTTCTTTTACAACAAAACCGTGACTGGTAATACTCACCATATCTTTTTCACTGCATAAGGAGACTGGATCTTTGAAACGTGGATTGAGTATAATATATAACTCATATTGATCATGCCAACCTAGAACATTGACACCCTTGACAGCAATGTACAATTTAATCAGGGCAGTTCTACTTTTAAAGGTTAGAGGTACCTTTAAGAAACCCTCAATATCAATCCTTGATCTCTCAAAACTTTCTGCAATGATGTCTGATGATTGAAGATTTGTAATATCACATACATCCCCTAATTTTTCATTAAAGTATTCTTTAGTAATAATCGTCCATGGTGATCCTGAATCAACCATGAGTTCTATTTCCATACTGAAAATGTAAAAAGAACATTTAGGAGATCTCATACTGCCTATAGCAACACACCCTCTTTGTACAATAGAAACAACAAAACCTTTGTTGGACTCCTGAATTTGACTAACTTCTGCACCATCATTAATACAAGATATCTTCGTGGAGTCAAGATTATTGGAAGAAACACATGTCTGGTTATGACGTCTATCTCTGCAAACATTGCTAAAATGTCCTATCCTTCCACAAATCTTACACTCTTTGTTAATTGCTTGGCATCCCTGAAAAGAAGCGATATGTAATTTACTACCACACATAAAACAAGAAAAGGAACTGTTGAAGTTATCATGTCTCTTATAAAGAAAATTATTAAAATTGCTTTTGTTTTTCCCTTGTGTTAAATTAGGACCCCTGTTGTCAACTTTTGATTTTACAATGCAAACTTCTTCTTCAGATGTAGATTTGCTGGCATTAGAGTTTTGCTTGACAACATCCATTCATTTTTCTGACATCTCCGTGGATTTAGCTACAGCAATTGTTTCTTCCAAATTGGGATCTCCCATGCACCAAAGTTTCTCTTGAACTTTTTTATTTTTAACATGGACAATGATTTGATCCCGAAGCATTTCATCACACATTGTCCCAAAGTTGCAATGTAAGCTTAGTGATCTTAATGTAGTGAGAAAGTCATCAAAAGATTCATCACTCTTTTGTGCTCTGGTGTAAAATTTAAATCTATTCAAAGCAATGTTGGCAGTTGGTTTAAATCTTTTTTCAAGTCTAGATAACGCTTCAACATAAACATTCAAAGAATCACCATCACCAGAACGTAAAGGACATTGTGGCAAAGTTCTAAAAATGTCTTGACCCTCCGAGCCAAGACAGTGAAGTAAAATGCTTTTCTTTCTTTCAGCACCCATGCGCTCCCCATCAATGGCCTTCATGTAGTTAAAGAATTCCTCCTTCCATCTAGACCATCGCATGGGAGGATCACCTTTATTTTGTAAAAATGTAGCTGGGGGGTCGAATTGCATTTTAAAGAGGCGTTAGACTTAACTTGTAACACAAAAATAAAATAAAAAAATAAAGCTGGTCACTGAAGGTTGCACGGTTTAAATACCAAACAAAATACATAAATAAAAGAGATAAAAATGCAATACTGTGGTATACTATAAAGAATAAGCATACATTTCAATGCTTTGAATATATTGTGAAAGAATGTTTCTGAATTACCCAACAATAAACCCAGGAAAATGGATTCAGCACGTTGAAGTAAAATCAGGAAATGGATTCAGCGTATTGAAATTCGCTTCCGTGTAAAGCGCTGAGAAATCAAGCTTGAAAAGTGAAGAAATTGAGCTTCCGTGTGAATTCCTCTTCGAGTTTGTGTGTGCAGCAGCGCATTCCCGTTGCTAGGAAACAAGACGTGCCTGCTCGGCTAAGCGCATTGACGTCAGCGCCGTAAGCCGTGAGCAGGGGAAGACGTCTTTGTTCACAATGCGCGTGTACAAGAATGAAGAAAGCACCACACGCGCAGGGGAAAACTGGACAAACTTGAAAGATGCGGAGACTCCGCAGCGCATCAGGTAATACTAATCACACAAGCCAAGGCAAATAGCAGCAAGTTAAATCCAATAGCTAGTACTTCCCAGACACAGTACTCGAAGTTGACTTGTGGTAAAACGGTATTCTTCAAAATCAAAAACACCGTCACAAGTCACAAAATTGAAGAAACTCCGTGAATAAAGACAAATGTCTAGTATATAATTGCACAGTACCTTAAAATACGAAGCTCCCAATAGATTTCTAGCGAATTTCGAAGTGAAAAAAAAATGTGAAAAAAAATGTGAAAAAAAAATGTGAAAAAAAAATATCCAAATTTCCCAATGGGTTTAGTGATACTCCGCTCCTGTGCTGAGAATGGCAGGAGTAAGGCAGGTCCTCGTCGTCCTCGTCACCAAATTTTGTAAGAAATTCAATCCACATTGTAGTTTTAAGAAGGTTTATTGAACATTCAGCACAGCATAACTCTTGATAGGATGGCAGCAGGATACAACTGCCTTCCAAGTACAGAATGCTACATGAGCAAAGCTCTGTTTGGAATGAAGAACTAATACAGAAACATAACAAGTCTCATGCCTTAAAGGAATACACTGATGTACATGTAAAAGATATACTTATACTAAATATGAAATATAACAGTTGACCCTCATTATTTTTTTGTTAATTTTGAAAGGGTAGCCACGACTGCTACCTGGCCTCCCGAATGGTGGGGTCAGTACATTGCCCCCCTTCTTTCAGGTGAATTACAAGCTGCATATCAGGCTGCTAATCCCTCCGGTCTTACACCCTATCCTGAAATAAAGAAGGCTATTCTTGAGCAGCTAGGGCATGATATGGAGTACTATAGGGCCAAGTTTAGAAAGGAAAAGTGGGTTACAGGCGATAACACAGAGCCCTCTATTATCGTGTCAGGGACCTTGGGGAAATGTGGCTACAGCCTGGTCAGTCCCCCATAGAGGAAGTTAATGAAAACATTTAGTTAGAGCAGTATTTAGAGGCCCTCCCAGTTAACACACGTACATGGGTTAAGCAACATCCCCACCTAACAGCACAAATGGCTGTCGAGCTGGCGTGTGCATTTCATAGGTCCCCTGAATTTAGGGCCCAGACAGTTAAACCTTCCCCAATACCTCAGAAGGGCTACACTAGATCCAGCGACACCAAAAACCCTGGCTTGGGCAAGGCAACAGTACGACCCCCACTAAACCCCTTTCCTATACAAACAGTACCCCAGTGCTATAATTGCTCAGAATGGGGGCACATCGCCCGCAATTGCCCATCAAAAACCGACGGGGTAGAGCCAATGGAAGTAGAACTGTCCTGGGCAAGAGTACTCAACACCGGAGGTATCCCTACACAGTACAGGAAGACTATACGTCTTAACGGGCGAACTATAAAGGCTTTGTTAGATTCAAGATGTTATCACACTGTGATCTCCCATGAGTTGGTCCTCCTTAATCAGATTACAGAAGAGGTACAGATTAAGGTGTCCTATGTGCATGGGAATGTTCGTTTATATCCCGTAGCTGACGTCCTATTAGAGATGGATGGGGACCCACAGGTACGGAACGTCGGGTGGTACCTGCTCTGCCAGAAAAAGTCTTCCTGGGAACTGATCTTCCCCATTTTGATGAATATCTAGCTAGTATCACAAAAAGAAACCATGAGTTGGAATGGCTTCGGGAAGCACCCTTTTCTACCTCCGACATACTACGTCCTGACACCAAATCACCAAAGAACAAATCAGAGAAAAGTAGGGAACGTGCAGAATACCGCTTGGCTTCAGCTTCTCCTGTCACTTTTCTCTTTTCTTCCCCAGAGAACAGAAGCTGGCCTGCCCGCAGCTTTAGAACAGCCCAACGAGATGACAACACCCTGGAAAATGTGTGGAATCAAGCACAAGAAGAAGACCCCGAGAAGGTAGGCAAAGAGCATCTGCTCGTACCATTGGCGTTCAGAGAACAAGCATTACATATAGCACATAACCAGGCTGGGGGTGTGCACAACGTTCAGGACCACACTCTGAGTTACGTGTTAGAAAAGTTCTATTGGCCCGGAATATGTAAGGAAGTAGCCAGATACTGTGCTTCCTGTCCTAAGTGCAAACTGGTCAACCCTTCCACAGCAAAAAGAGCTCCTTTACGACCTCTACCCATAATCGACATACTGTTTCAACGAGTTGGTATGGGCCTAGTAGGACCGCTTGTACCCTCAGCCCGAGACCACTTATACATACTCGTCCTGGTGGACTATGCTACACGCTACCCGGAGGCAATCCAATTGACCAGTATGTCCACTCTCTCAGTAGCACAGGCTATGGTTTCCTTCTTTTCAAGGGTTGGGTTTCCCACAGAGGTCTTAACAGACCTAGGGACCCCCTTCATGTCCCGGCTGATGAAGGAGATCTGCACTCTCCTTGGAGTCCACCAGATACGAACAGCAGTTTATCACCCCCAGACGGACGGACTGGTGGAATGTTATAACAAAATCATAAAGAACATACTAAAGAAATGCATTTCAGAGTCCGGGAAAGATTGGGTCCATAAGCTTCCCCTTGTATTGTTCGCCATTCGATCACATGAACAGAAATCTACGAGATTTAGCCCATTTGAATTATTGTTTGGTCCAAAATCCTGCACCCTCCTGGACATGATGGCCGAACAATGGACAGAAGAAGAGGAAGAGGGAAAGCCATTATTGGGATACACAACCACCTTAAAAGCGACTTTAGCCACACTGTGGGAGAAAGTACACCAACACCTACATAGGGCACAACAAAAGCAGAAGTTTTATTATGACCAAGGCACCCATCTAAGGAACTCACAAAAGGAGATAAGGTCTTGATACTCCTGCCGACTACTGAAAAAAAAATTCTAGCCACCGGCAGGGCCCTTACACCGTCCTAGAAAGCGTAACCCCTGTCACATATAGGATAACGGTACCCCGAACCGGATCCCAGGGACAAGTGTATCACATAAACCTATTTAAAAAAATGGGAACATCCAATTCCACCAAAAAGCCATACAATAGCCCCTATCAATCATTTCACCCTTACTAATCGTATGGACATACCGCTCCAACCTTCATATGAAACACCCCTAGAACAGCCCGACACAGGGGAAACCCTTAGCACGGTACAAAGAGACCTGCTATATGATTTGTTGGATACCTTCCCAGGCTTAAGCTCTAGCCATCTAGGGTGTACGTCCCTAGTAACACATGACATAAAAATAGAAGTAGGCAAAATAATAAAACTACAAACCTACAGAATACCCGCATCAAGACGTCAGGCAGTAGAACGCGGGGTGGAGGCCATGTTAGAGGCAAACATAATAGAACCTTCCCACAGCAATTGGTGCTCACCGGTGGTCTTAGTTCCCAAGCCAGATGGTAGTCTTAGGTTTTGTATTGATTTTCGACAGTTGAACGCCCACTCTAAGTTCGAAAGCTACCCTATGCCCCGGGTGGATGAACTCGTAGAAAGATTAGGCCAGGCAAGAATAATGTCTACTATCAACTTAACAAAAGGGTACTGGCAGATACCCTTGAGCCCAGAAGCCAAAGAGAAAATCGCCTTCTCCACTTCCTCAGGACTGTATCATTTTAAGGTCATGCCTTTCGGGCTTCATGGCGCCCCTGCCACATTTCAAAGACTAATCGATGTCATACTAAGAGATTACCAACAGTATGCGGTGGCTTATCTAGATGACATAGTAGTATACAGTCCTGTTTGGGAAACCTCTCTACAACACCTACAAAAGATCTTTGCCTCTCTTTCTCAAGCAGGACTAACTTTAAACCCAAAAAAGACCACTCTGGGTGCAGAACGCATAGAATACCTGGGGTATTCTATAAGGGCTGGAACACTACAACCACAGCATAAAAAACTGGAGGATATAAAAAAGATACCCCGGCCAGCTACGAAAAAGGATGTACAGGCTTTCCTTGGTCTGGTGGGGTATTACAGGCGGTTTATTCCTCAATTCTCTACCATAGCCTGTCCCCTCATGGACTTACTATCACTTCGACAGCCAAACAACAAAATAAGTTGGTCTGACAACCAAGAAAACAGCTTTCAAACACTGACATCCCTCCTATGTAAGGCCCCTGTATTACATTGTCCTGACTTTAACAAACCTTTTGTACTGCAAACAGACGCGTCAGACCGAGGTCTTGGGACCTTCTTATCTCAACCCGACCAACAGGGAGATCTTCGTCCTATCCTCTATTTGAGTCGAAAACTATTCCCTCGAGAAACACACTTTGCAACTATGGAAAAAGAGTGTCTGGTCATTAAGTGGGCTATGGAAGCACTTCAGTATTATCTGTTGGGGCGGACTTTCTTTCTGGTAACTGATCACGCCCCTCTTATATGACTTGCTGCTCACAAAGATACCAACCCTAAAGTACTCTGATGGTTTTTGTCATTACAGCCTTTTTCTTTTCAGGCCCTCCATGTACCAGGATGAGCCCACGGGAATGTAGACTTCTTACCGATACCCAATGTCCATATGGCCAGAACGTCCATACCTAGAGGGAAGGCAGTGTAATCCTGCATCACGCCCGAGCGGGATTCCCAAGATGGCGCCCGCGAGTAGTCTCCCAGAAGAGGAGGTTAACGGTCTAGCAGTTAGGACACAAGGACCTTAAAAGGGCGGAAGTGAGGTTGTGCTGGGTTTTGATGGAGCAGAAAAGGACACCAAGGAGGAGAACGTTGAGGAAGATGCCGTCAAGAAGAACAAAGAAGCAGGAGAGAGGACCCTGTAGATCGGGAGGTCCGGCCCAGCTTGCAGGGGAAGAAACCTCGACCCTAACGCCTAGAGGCACCGCGTACAGGTCTGACCGACCCAAGGAGGAGGAGGAGGGAGGAAAGACCCCTACTGCCATGACCCAGGAGGGCCGTGGCCCGAAGGCAAGTACCCTTTGTGAAATACCTCACTACAGGGTGGTGGAGACTGGGACACTGAGCGGTTACCTCTGTCTGTCATAAAAGGGGCCCAGCACAACCCTTTCTTTGCACATGTTGACCCTAAACTCGCATCTCCCGTGTGATGGTGACGGTATTTAATGAAAAGCAGAACAGATTTATTGAGTTTTTTTGTTTATTTTTTTTATTTGAGGGTCACTGCTCCTATTCTCCTTCCTTGATCTCACGGGACGACCGGAATTAGAGGAGAACTAGACCCAGACATCAGCGCCAGAGACGGAGAGAGAACCCTATAAGCACACGGACATTACACCGTTTTTTGGACTAAGAAAGGACCTCATATAGCTTATTAAACAACCCTAGTTTGTCGTTTACCCAAACAAGTTTCTGTAAATTTCAGACTGATCATTAAAATCCCAACGAACACCACTTCTGCCTGAGCGTCGGGTTACTGAGATGATCACAGGGGCCAAGATACAGCTGTAAATGTATGCACCCCCAATGATCGACAGATATCAAATTTGTCTACATAGTAGGTCATTTGGAGCTAGAATTGTTGTCTGAATTTAGAACAAATATTTTGCAAAAAAGATCCTAATTAATTGTTCAAATTGTGCTAAAATTGTGAACCGTTATTGCCCAAATAGGGCAGTGAACTTGTGTCCAAAATAAGAGACGCATACAAAAATAAGGGTCACATCAAAATAAGGCGCCAAAATAAGGTAACTGGCCAGTGTGTGCCCAAATTGGGCATAGGTTCTCCAATAAATTGGAGGTCTGTTTCTGATTACTATAATGGTCATTCAGTCACCAGATATTTGAGCTGATTAGTACCTAAAATAATGTGCAAAGTGCTGAAAGTAATGTTACGTGTGTGGCCAAATTAATTGAGTTCATGACCAAAATGAGTATCACTTTGCATAATGCTCTGACTTTGTCCGAACATTTTGATCAATTTGACACTTACAATTGCTGTTATATCTGCGATATGACAAATGTTATTACTGAGCTAAGTACAACAGTCGATGTATTCAAAAGTTTCTGGTCCATTTGGGAATAAACGAAGCTATGTCAGTGTCTAATTACGAAAAACATTAACTTGTAGTCAACATAAAGTTCAAAACGTGTCTGGAAATGAGTGCTAATTTAGTGCAGATGGAATTGTGTAGTAAATAATAGTCAATTAAAGCCCAAATCTAGAACACATTAGTGGCAATAACATTATTGAACATATTCCCACAGAATAGTAAAATTCTACTTCGATTTGTGTAAATGTCTGCCCAGAATTAGCGATTGTACCACTCCAGCACAGGTACCAGAAAGACCCAAACACTACACAGGAAGGTACATCAGGGTAAAAGGTGAGATCAAAGGCATTCATATCGTGAACACACATGCATTTATACCAGGATGTCAGAGGTGTTAAACACAGGTGCGTGGGCATTAGTGGTAGAATAGGATACGTTATGCATGGATAATAAAGGATAATGAAGTCCACAGGATAAAATGTGCATTACATATTTATTTAATTTGGAATAACATAGGAATTTGTAACGTATGAAACAAGGGTAGGTATATTAGGTCTGTAAAGGCATTATATAAGGGTAACAAACGCATTTATATTATGATAATAATACAATATTTTGAAGCTGGTCAGTAAAGGAATTCATACAAGAATAACAAAGGTATCAATACAGAATAGCAGAATTTTGTGTACAAGATAACAGAAGCATTTTTTACAAGGAGTGCAACAGGATAACTGCAATCTATACAACAAAACACATATATTTCTACCGTAATAAGACACAGCAATTCCAGGGTAACAACGAAGTTCTTAAAAAAAACAGATGTTAATGTAGCATACACATCTATATCAGAATAGTAAAGGCATTCCTACCGAGACAATGTAGGCAAATGTATTTACAATGAGATAACACAGTTACATATGCCTGGATAACAAAGGCATGTTTACCAGGATAAAAATAACATTTATACCAGGGTTACAAATACTTAAGGATAACAGGCATTAATACCAGGAATACAAAAATGCTGATACTAGCATAACATAGGTATTCACACTAGGAGGGCAAAGGCATTTGTAACTTTATTACTGAATAAAAATCAAAGCTCCCACTGGGTCTTTTTAGTATGCCATTTCAAATAATACACATATTTGCACTCCTTCTTCATATCTTACTGGTCTGCGCGGATGGTCACTGGTAAATGCATGTTCTCTGCATTTTTGTCTTATAAAGTACTTTAGTTCTTAAGTTTATGTATATGTACGCTTGTGATGCCAGTTTCTTTTTCACATACAAAAATAGAATAAACCTATGAAGTAATAAATTCAGCCGATAAACGCATTCTGTTTTTGAATGAAGAATATAAAATTGTTTGACAACATAACTATCAAATTAAAAATAAAAACATTTCTCAGACAAAAAATGACAGATAGCATACTGTTGATAATGCCATCTAGACAGGCATAACATAGATAAGAAGCTACGAGAATAGAGATATTAATACCATTATAACATAAGGACTAGTATCAGGATAAATAATGACATATTTACCAGAATAACACAATAAGTTTACTAAGATTACAGCTGCACTTATACCAGACTACCACAGGCATTCATACTTGCATAACAAATGCAAATATACCAAGAAAATTGAAATTCCCTCCTGGATATGTCAAAAATACATACCAGGAAAACAAATACATTCACACCAGTATAAACAATGCATAAACACAAGGGCACCAATGACATTCAGACAAGCAAATCAATGGCATTTATACCAGGTTAACTAAGAAATTCATACCATGATGTCATAGCTGTTCATATGATAACAACAGCACTTTTGCTCGGATAAAAGTATGTTTATATCAAGATTAGACAGGTTTTCATATAAGGATGATGTGTGTATTTGTAGGCATCTTCACTACTGTTCTGCACACATTCTTACAGGGCTGAGAAATTTCTGTATATAAATATAACAAAGACCTGTGTATCTGCTTTGGACAGGTACTCATATTACGGTAAGAAGGATGTATGTCATTACATTGCGTGGTTTTTACCACGCTTGACTTTACCTAGACAGCACAGTTATTCATATCATAAAAATAAAGGTGTTTACTTAAGGATGAGAAAGCCATTTACAGTAGAGAACAAAGGCATTTTCATCTGGCTAACAAATATATTTGAGAAGAACAAAGGCAATAGCTGGGTAACAAATATGCCTGCACTAGGATAATTAAAAGGAATTTTCATTTTTGTGGATTAATTGCATAATCAAAGTCTTTCCCCTGGTAAGTCAGTTGAAGATAATTTTAGTTTTTGTAGCATGCAGATTTAGTCAGGTCCAAGGAAAACTGAGCTCTTGATTAAAGGTTTATGTTCAGTTTTGACCATTATTTCATAAAATGTTTATTGATGGTAGTTTGTACTCATTCAGCGTATGTTATACTCATAAAATTTTAAAGGTTTCAATGTCTTGATGATTATTAGTTTCTTTTTTAGTCAGTTTTTAGTATATTATAATTGGAGTTAAAACAGTCAAAAATATAATTAAGGAAGTTAATATTTGCAGAAGTTTCCAATGGAAGACCCAGTTTTAACCTAAGGCAGAAATGAGGCGTGGAGGTTCTTAAATTGAATATGCTATGCATACATGTTATAAACAGTTTTTCTAGTTTTCCCATTGTTCTTTCTTTTAAGGTTAGAGCTGTGTAAAGGATCAAGGGATCAGTTTTGTTTTAGCAGCAGTATTCAATGGTCCTATCACACTTCTTCCATATTTCCAAGATTAAATGCCCAACATGCTACTGCGCGTTTAATAGAGCATTGGGTAGTGTTCATCTTTCAAGTTAGTTTGCTGTCCATCTCTGCCCCAAGATAACTGTGGGGCATATTACCAACGTTAAGCGATATTTATCGCTAACGATGCTTAGCAACGAATTTTTTAACGCTAAGCATCGTCAGAAATTATCGCAGATAAACCTTGCTATTATCAAGGTTTATCGCAAATGCGATAAAAAACGGCCGCAATGCATGAATATCGCTGAAAAGTCAGCGATATTCATGCATTACCGAGCTAATGCTCTTAGCCATGTTATCCACCTCCCATTGGATAACATGGCTAAGAACTGCTCAAGGCAGGTGTTAGTTTTTGGAGATATTCGCGCTTAGCGCGAATATCTCCAAAAGTTGGTAATAGGAGATAGCGATGTTAGCGACTGTTTCCAGTCGCTAACATCTTGGCACGCCCACTTTGCATGTCATTAGTGATAAATATCACTGACATGCAAAGTGGGGCCCAAGATGGTCGCTATCTCCTACTAGCTGTCGCTAACTGGTGTTAGCGACAGCTAGGTAATAGGGAGATAATTTTATCTCCGCTTTCTTGGCTTTTAAAGCCAAAAAAGCGGAGATAAACCCCCTTGATAATATGCCCCTGTATTCTTTGATCTGGTGGAATCCATGGTCTCCTAAGATCCAGTTAAATCTTGATTTATTAGATTTAAATACCATAATTGTTATGTTCTTATAATTCAGATTTACATTGTTTAAGTTATTGTTTTCTTGGAGTCTATTTCATTGTCCCGTTAAACAAAGCTGTGTGGAGGATAGAATCACTAGCAAGGTGGGTAGCATAAATCCGTACGTGTTTTGTGTAATCTCTGTTACAGTGATTTAAGTATTCTGGCACATCTGCAATGTGTAGTGATGAAAGGGGTGCCTGGGCTCACCATTGGTTGAGTCAGATTGCTATTCTTGTTGTCAAAGGCAATCTTCATATTTTTTACAAAGCCTGCTTCTGTCTTCCTGATCAAAAGTGGTTAAATAGTCTATGTAACATATAAAAAGTTTTTTTGTTTTTAGTTGGTAGTGCCTTGTCAGAAGTGATACTGCCAATATGTCAACCAATGTTGAACACTGGGGTCTGATTGATTCCTGTTTGATGATGCTTAATAACCCGAATCTCTGTTACCCAATCAGTTAAATGAATTAAAAGGTGTTTGGCAAAGATCTTCACCTCTGCATCTAGTAGTGTTATTCAACTTTGCTGCTTGGTTCATTTCTTGATTTGCGTTTATATATACGTTGCAGGATAGATCCTTGCCAGGATGATGGAATGTATTCCCTGTTGAGCACATTGTTAAACAAAGGAGTCAGTATTGAACTATATTTAGTGGGGTCCATTTTTATTAATATGAAGATATGATAATAGGTGCAGGTGTTCAAGATTGTCCGCAGTTATTTATAATTTAGGTATACATTCCTAGGTAATTATGTAGGAGTCTGAAATCGGACAATGTTCCATTAAGTGTGCAGTAGTATATCCAGGCACCATATAGGTCAAGGATAAAAGTTTCCCATTGACTGAATGTATTGTGATAGTCGTAGCCATTTTTGTTAATATGTGTTCCTTGACCTACAAGTTGCCAGAATTTACATCCATTGTTTGATTGGATTGCTTCCTGAAGATTGGCCCATGCTTCATCTTGTTGTTTGAGATTAATTAAGAAGATGTTTCTATTCATTGTGCTTTGATTTACAGATCTCATCATTGGTCCTTGACACTGAAGCCAGTGATTTTAGTGTGTGCCTCAGTTTTTTTCTTACGAATTCTTTTTTTTTCAGTTTGGAGAAGTATTTCTGTTTTGTTATAGAAGCTGGAATATATTTGCTTCATGCTAATATATACCGGTTAGTAATTATATATCTTTTAATGAGGCACTCTGATTTGTGAGTCCCGCCGTTGTTTTGATTTGTTATCCAAGCTATTGTGTCCTGCAGATATGCCACAAAGCTTTGTCCCAATAGTTTGATTGCTTATTTGTTTAGAGCAGAATTCCAAATTAATTTCCTTTTATGAATCGTTGTGATATGTTCCATGTTAAGTGTGACTGCTGGATAGTGCAATGTATAGTTCTAGTGGATACTTAAATGTTGAGGATGATGGTCACTTTCAGGTGTTGCGATTAACCTGTAGTCTATAGAGTTTATGAATTCTGTGGCATGGATAAAAGTGTAATCAGTGATAGTGTAGAATCCATTTGCATCAAATGTATATTGGGCTGGACTATTGTTTCTAATCTTCCCGTGAGATATCTGTAGCTCAGATTGTACTGAACAATGGTCTTTCAGACAGGTTTTATTCTGGCTTTATTATAAATAGGTTATGGAATTGAGTGCAAATAGTCAATATAGTTTTCTGTCAGGTCATCTTTCTCATTCTGCAGTACGCTGATATAAAAATCTCCAGTTATCACAGTCATAGCATTGCTTACTGATTTAAGTGGAGCCTCTAATTTGTCTAAAAATGTGGAAATACAGAGGGTGTTCCCTCATTTGCATGGGGCATGACCCCATGCAACAGCGGGAATCTCTTAGCCTCTGTGCCCGCACCTTATTACAGACGCGGGTGCAGAGGCAAAGAAGGTGTCAGGAGGGGCACCGACAGTTCGCCACCTTGAAGGTTCGCCCCCTGTTAGCAGCCCTCTGGAGGGGGGAAAGGGGGTTCCATGGACACCCCGGACATCCCCTAGCAGGCGTGTGCAGTTACTCGCGGTTCCCACCTGCAAGGGGATCTCTAATCTCCCTTCAAAGTGCAGGTGGGTTGTCGCCTGTACTATGAAACACAGAGCGGCTTCAAAGCAACGGCTCTATTTTTCAGCTGAATGCGCTGCCCCCAGGGCAGCATGAGTTTGCAGCAGCCCTGGGGCAGTGCATCACCATATTGCAGCATATTTTCCTGGTTAGTGCTGGGTGCACCATTTGAAAGGTGTGCCCAGTGCTAACCAGGAAAATGCTCCCATACCCTAATATGACCCCTGGTGTCCAGTCTCCCACAGGTGGCCAATCTTTGCTGGGTAGGGCCTTTAGCACCGTACCTGGCCTGTGAACCCCGCTGGAGGCCAAAAAAGTGGTCCACAAATCTGCGTGGGTTTGCAGACCCTAAGCCTGGGTTTACAAATCTGAGAAAGGTCCAACTTGTTGTCAGGAGCCCTTGCCGGGGTTTGTGGACCTGGAGGTAGGGTTTGCAGAACTTGGGGCCACACAGACAGCTGTGATCTGAAAACAGTGCAGAGAAATTCCCTTGTTTTAGTTTTAACCATCAGAAACAGGTTGTCAGGGGATGATTCTCCTTCTAACTTATGGCTCTTTTTTTCTGTATCAGACAGTAAAGATTTCTATGGGAGGTAAAATGATAAAGACCCTTTTATGACCCTAGATTGCATAGTATGGATCCTGTTTCCTTAACCCTATATCATTAACCTTTACCCCTCTACTCTTAATCCTGTACCATTAACCCTGTACCATACTGTCTTAACCCCCGTACCGTTAACCCTTCAAATATCTTAACCGCTTAACCGCAGGCGCAAATTCCGCCGGCGAGGTGCGGCGACTTTGAAGAGTGGGCGGGGCCGCGTCTGCCAATGGACATGCTCAGCATTACCGAGGTATTGCTCGCGATGGCCGTTGGCCGACGCGCGCATCGAAGAGGTTAATTTGCAATGGTGTCGTCCTCCAATGTTGCGCCTCCAGATGTTATTGTGCACCCAATGCAATCCTTACGATGTAAAGATACCTTGATTTTGTTACCACGAGGTAATAGGTCTGTACCAAATTTCTTTGGACCCAAATTTACCAATTGATTAAAACAGAAATTGATCCATTCTGTTTTAAAGAAATACGTTTTTTTTCTGGGCACCCAGGCTCAAATTGACCACTAGCTTATTTGTAGATTTTCTAAGCTAAACCAATTAATATTGTAGTCACACATTCACTGTAACTTTTGGTACAAATTGACTATTATTGTTGGAACAATTTGACCCTTTTTTCGAACTTATATTTATCCTTCAGATGGGCACAATTTGGCCTTGACTTTGGGCGCACATTTAAGTTTATTTTGCCACCGTTTGCAAGGAGACTTGATCATTAGATGTAATGCAGCCATTAGGCCTCGACCTATGGTCGCCGCCTTAGCTTACCTTAATCACTGTCCCTGCTCACACATACTATTAATGCTAACACAAATGACATTAGTGTTGAATGAATGGTATTATGAAAATAAGCAACGCTTTGGGAGCTTTTAGTACCTGCAGTATCTTTATATAATTGTCTTTGGCCCTGGTATAAATGCTATTGTTTTACTTGTATAAATATCTAGATTTTCACAGGTATTAGTTCTCCAAGTGTAATTGTGTGTAGTATCCGTGTATAAATGTGTTTGTTGTGCATGCATAAATGTGTGTCTCATCATTTACAACTGGCTTTCTTATCCTGTTAAGACTTGTATTTGTATTATTCTATAGGTGCCTTTATTATACCATAAATGCAAACATTTGGAGGCCGGAAAGAGGGAAGTTTTGGAAAAAATGTAATCGGAGGGATTTACTTTCTCCATCGGCTTGCTTTGAAGTGGGGGGAAATGAATTTTGGAGAAATCTATATTAATGTCCTTTTTGGCTTTAAATGTGCGGGGTCTCCAGTTTGAATTGGGTATGCTGGCATATATATTATCCTGCTGAGAGTATCCTCATATCCTGTTATCAAAGCATACGTTTCCCTGGTACAAGTGCCTTTTTATCTTGATATAAATGCCTATATCATCCTATGGTGAATGCATATGTTACTTTGATCTAAATCTGTTTGTAATTCTGGTGTGATTGGCAGTGGTATAAAGCCCAAAGTTATATTGGTATATATAAATACATGTATTCTTCTAGAACAATGGCTGGTGTTACACAGGCGCGGATGGGTCTACAGGCTTTGGCTAGTCTTGTCATGCCTGTGTTTTATATATAAGTGTCTTTACTATCCAGGTATAAATGCCTCTGTGATTAGCTTCTGCTTGGGTTTTTTGGTATAAATCTTTTTTTACTCTGGTATGAATCTGTCTTTATTGAAGTAAAATACGTGAATTATCCGTCTAGGAATGTTTGTGTTAGCATGTCATAAATGATTGCGTATTTTTTTGTTAGAATTTTTAAGTGATCCTTTTAAAACTGTTTGAATATCTTTGTGTAAATTGCTAATATAATGACTAATATCCTACTTCTAATGTCTGTGGAATAGTCATGTAAATGGTGTAAGTTCCTTTATTTGCCAGTTTGAAATGGCTGGTGGTATCATATAAAATCTTGCGATTATGGCATAAATTCAGTTACTAATCCTTACAAACGGGTATTTTAACCATTGTTCAAATGTCTTTCTTATCCTTGTAAATATTCTTGTGTTTTTTCATTTAAATCCTTATATAATGTCTGAGTTGTATGGTGTATTGTATTGCAATCCCGGTATATTACTAGTTCGCTTCTTCTTTAACCTCATATTTATACATGGCTTAGTCTTTTCTCCTAGTATAGTGCCTTGTGATGCATCTGGAGAATTACTGTGTTTTTCTGGCATGAATGCCTTTGTAGGCATAGTATAAATTCCAGCACACATATAATAAAACTCCATATTGCTAGCATGGCATAAGTGCCTATGTTATCTTAGTGTGAATTACTAAATGCTTGCCCTTTGTGCCCCAAAAATGAGCGGGTAAAGAGAAGGTTTCCTTGGTAAAATATGACAGCCCTTTTATCATGGAGGAAAGATACAGATGAACACTGTATCAAGAGAAACACTGTTCTTATCTGAAAATAAACAATTTATACCTCCCTGGGACCCCAGGGCTGAATGATGGCATCTGGTTATTTCAGCAAATTTGCAAAGAAGATCCCAAATATCATGACAAGAGTTTTCAAATTAAATTGTTGGCTGTGAACCACATTCGTAGCCTTGAAAAGCAACATAGATGTAGAAAGGTTGGACAAATATACATGTGACTCACATTTGCCTGGGTGAAAGGTTGCACGGTGATATAAAGGTTATTTTTCAGAGTTTCTATAAAAGGGATTGAGGAGAACAGTTAGGGTCCGATTCACAAAGAACCTCTGCACTCGTGGTGGGATCTCCGCACTCGTGGCAGGGTCTTCACACTGGTGGTGGGATCCCCGCACTTGTGGCAGGGGATTTGCACTCGTGGTGGGATCTCCGCACTCGTGGCAGGGTCTTCGCACTGGTGGTGGGATCCCTGCACTTGTGGCAGGAGCTTTGCACCCGTGGCAGGGGCTTTGCACTCGTGTTGGGATCTCCGCACTCGTGGCGGGGACTTCGCACTTGTGGCGCGGGCTTTGCACTCGTGGGGGGAATCTCCGCGCTCATGGTGGGGGCTTTGCACTCATGGTGGGGGCTTTGCACTCGTGGTGGGATCTATACACTCATGGCGGGGGCTTCGGACTCGTGGGGGGATCTCCGCACTCATGGCAGGAACTTCGCATTTGCGGTGGGATGTCCGCGCTGTAGTTTCTCATTACGGAGATCCCACCATGAGTGCAGAGATCTCGCCACGACTGCAGAGCCTTTGCCACGGATGTGGAGGCTCCTTGTGAATCAAGCCCTTAGATTCTTCTCTCAGGGCATTGGCCGGGTGCCCCTCCACATTTATGTAGCAACTCAGAGCTGTAGATAATTGGAGAAGCATGGTGCATGCATGCTGTTGTTCTGCTAGCTGGTGGCCATCTGGCAGATGTGCAGTTTACAGTGTTTCAGTCGCATGCTTGTTTTGATGAAGGTCTTGAGCCAGCTTAAAGCACTGCATTTCAGGTTTTATTGGTGGCACAGCGGGAATGTTAGGAGCTTAAGGCGGACTGCAGCAGCTTCGTTCTTCAAAGCAGGTGGATTTTGGGTTCATGTGTTGAACTGATTATGAGGGTGAAATCGTCATGCGCTGTGATGCTTAATACTGTGCCGCGTCCAGACCATATCTGGAAAAAAGAAACCTCTGATATTATACAGTATACGAAAAACTAAGAAACTGTTTGATTAAGTTCATCACCTCAAATCCAATAATATCTAATGTATTAATTTCTTCTAGTACTTTAGGAAGAGCCGGAACATTCAGGCAGGACTTGCAACTCCCAATATATGAAAAAGATTTAGACAAAAAGTATTCCTTAGATGTCCACTTATCAAGCGCACTGATCCTAACTTAATTTAATTCAATTTTCCTCAGACACCAATTATTGGTGTGGAAGGCAAACCCTATCCCACACCTCCTTAATGTGTTTAAGGGATGGAGCATCTCAATATACTTAACAAGGGAGGGGGGTTCAAGTGAACGATCTTGTTACGAGTGATCATGATGGTAATGGCCATGATGTAACAAGGGGAGCAAAGAAAGGGGCCGGGGCCCAGACCTCATCAGAGAAAAGTGAAAGTGCATGGAGTATTCTTCTTTTACGTTCAGCACTGTGCTTATGTACCAGGCCGTGCTCTCAATCCAACAATTGGTGACGAGGAGGAGTTCGGCTCTCCCGCCCGTGCCCTCTGCTCTGTTGCGTTAGTCACCTGCTGTCCTGCGGCGTCCTTCTAGTGCCAGCTGTGTCGCCTCCACATGCTTGTCGGGGTGGGGGGGGGGGGGGAGTGGTTCCAGTTCCAGTTGTTACCGGCTACGCCGCCCACAGCGGCGGAGCAGCTGCACATGCTGCTGAGGTGTGCTGCTTGGCCACTGATGCTTCGGATACGGACGGTGCGTCGAAGTGTACCTGGGGACTCCGCCTGCACTTTCCCCACCTACAGTTGGTGTCTGGAGCAAAGGTGCTCATCTGTCTGCCTGACTCTGCCGTGCGTGTCATTGCACACTGGGAACTACTAGTGCTCGTTGTTGATTATAGTAGAGGCCCTCTTGGAAGCGCATTCATAACTCTTATTGCGCTGCGGTAATGTCTCCTGAAAAGAGTATATTCTCGTTGGTAATTAGACCACCCGGAGGACATGACTTACAAATGGCCAAATGCATTTTAACTTATTGGGCCCGTTGCGAACTCTCTGCGTGGTAAAGTGCCTTCATTACAGTGTATAAAATCACGTCAGCGCGCGTGTAGGTTTCATTATTTACCTTACGCAATCAATATTAAAAGTTCGGGGCGGCTGAAGGAGTTACTCTCCTATGCTGAGAAAGGCAAATTCAAGTTCTACCATAATCAACAACAAGCACTATATGGGGGCTTATAACATATTTAGTGCTAGATGGGCGAGTGTGATCTAATGTGGCACAACCAAGTACATTTAATGTTGGCACATGTAAGATTAATTCTAGATGGGATGGACAGCACTAATATGATCCCCCATTTCTTTCCTTCACCATACATAGGAGACGCTCTAGAAGGAATTGAATGAGCTATCTACCCTTGGACTAGGGTAAGTGAAGCCTAATTCGGGCACTGGGCTATACTAGCAGTCTAAATGGGTCATTTATTGATATGCCCTTGTATATACATATATATTTCAGGAATCTGGTCCCCGTTGGAACGAAAAGCAATTTGCCTACAAGATTCATCACAAGTCAAGTCTGGGTGCGACCCCTCTGAGTCCCCAGAGGTGAGTCCTGAATCGCCAAACCATTAATTCCTGTGACCTAGAGAAAACGCAAATCCATACCGGATGCCTTTTAATTAACTCAACAGGCGACATCACCCCTCCCGCACCTCCCCGTCCTGATGAAGACCCGCTCTGACCCGTGTATCGGGCTGTACTAGGGTCGAAACGTCGACAAACCTCTGGACCAACAGAGAGTATTCCAGAGAACCTGCCAAACATTGTGGCTGAAAGGAATAACTCCAATCGAATATTACTTTGGCCAACATTCTACCCTCCCACCCCTCGCTCTCTCACTTGTATATAAGTCACTGATCACAACTGCACGATAGATCACTGCACTCAATTTCACAATCACCCAGTTTTGATGCACCGTAATGTAAAAAATACCGAATTTTGTAAATTGCATTCATAAGTGCCCCATTTCAATTGACAATCTAAATTCATAAAATAATTTATTTATACCCCAACCTTTGTTTTTGTTTTCACCTTGGATTTGCATTGGGTCTATATAGAGCAATTAGCATTGTAACCTGAAATCATTTTGTGAATTTAATTCTATAAGCTTGAATTACTCACTTTTACCCGACAGAACTACAGTGTACAGCAGGGCATTCTGTTAGATGAAAGGTAAAACGCTAATGCTGCAACTTTAGAAACGTTAGAAAGCAGTTTATAAAAAGAAGCCTGTAAAATAAGTTAAAAAGAACGGGTTATCGTTCTTTCACTGTCTCATCATTTTTGAACTGAAGTATTTTCAATATTATATTCAACAAAGCCATGGTTGCTGCTTTTTTTTATTTTAAGCAACTAACAACCATTGACAACGCCAATAGTCCTGGCTTGTTGTTGGTGTAATGATACTTGCTGTATTATATATCTGGATGCAATGACATAAACAACATAATACGAGTCGGGCGGAACACTATGCTAAGTGCTGATTTTTATTATTAGCCTAGGTGTTTTAAACCATGCCCTTAATTACATCATACACCGCCTTTGAAGAGACCCCCCAGTTTTTTTACACCACTTAAAGCCCTAGAAACAACACCATGTCACAGTCACCTCACATCCTGGCACTGTGCATCATGCATGACTCATGACTTCTACTTTTTCAGACTGCCTATGTGCATAGTGAACTTTCCCCCACCCCACCCCTTGCTTTAGGAACTACAGCAAGGTGAAGTTCTTGATGCGCCTCTTCTATCTGCAACTCTGCAGACAAAGGCTCAGCTCATAATGTGAAAAGGTGGGTGAGTAAATAAGTGAATGAATATGTGAATGGCTGGATGGATTACTGAAAGGATGAATGGATGAATGAAATGGTGAATGGATAGATAAACGGATAAAAGGATGGATGGATGAGTGAATTAGTGGAAGTATGGATGAGAGAAAAGGTAAATAGATGGATGTATGGGTGGAAGGGTGGATGGATGGGTAAAAGGGTGGATGGATGGGTAAAAGGGTGGATGGATGGGTAAAAGGGTGGATGGGTGTGTGAAAGGATGGATGGATGAGTGAAAGCTTAGATGATGGGCAAGTGAATGGGTGAAAGGATGGATGGATTGAATTGAAAAGTGAAAGGGTGAATGGATTGATGGATGAGTGAAAGGGGGTAGATGGGCAAAAGGATGCATAGATGAGTGAAGAAGTGAAAGGGGGGATGGATGAGAGAACGGATGGATGGATGAGTGAAAGGATGAGTAATAGGATCAATAGATGGAATTAATGAATGGATGAGTGGGTGGATGGATGGATGGATGGATGGATAAGTGAAAGGGGGATGGAGAGAGAAAGGGAGAATGAATGACTTAAAGGGTGAATGGGTGGAAGGATAAGTGACTGGGTGGATGGATGAGTAAGTGAATGGATAGTCGGATGGGTGAAAGGGTAAACGGCTGAATGGATGGGTAGACGAGTTGATGGATGACTGTACGGATGGATGGGGTGAAAGGTTGGGTAGATGAATAATGAATGGATGAGTGAAAGGGTGGATGGAGGGATGGATGAGTGAAATGATGGATGGAAGGATATATGGTGGATAGGTTTGCAAATGGTTGAATATTTTTGGATATAGAAGGGCACATAGATGGAAGGACAGAATGGATGGTGAACGACTGAATGATAGATAAAATAATGATTACACCTTGTAGCACCCATTATCTTAAGTAACATTTCCTATACATTGACTTTCACGTTAAAATGGGTCATTGTCTCTATATAATGTGTGTGATGTAATGCCGGCCCCTACCCTGGCGGCCCACCGGGCAAACGCCCAGTGCCCGCAATGGCCAGGCCGGCCCTGCCTGCTAGGCACTACTTTATACAATCTTCATTCTTTCTGCCCAGCTGGTGAGTCCTGCACTGCACTTTCCTCCTGCATTACTGGCTGACCTGTTGAGACTGTCATGGCTTCTGTGGCCACCCTTGAGCCTTTTGTGGTGGATAGCCCTCCGTCTGCACAAGCAGAGTACCGGAAAGACTGGGGGGAGCGTTTGGAAAATGATTTTCCTGCAGTGCTGCATTTGGAAAATGACAGATGACGCCCCATACTGCTGCATTTAGTGGGTACCACCATTCACGAGCTGGAAAAATCCGTAGTGGAAGCTGGGCCATCTTTCATGTACAATACTTTGAAGCGGGCCCTTACCCGGTCACTTTGAACTGCTTGCAAATCCTGATTATGAGTGGTTTCTTCTACTCCAAGCCAAGTAGCTGCCTGCAGAATCAGTGCACACATGTTCTGCTCAACTAAAAGAACTTGCTAGCACATGCACGCCGCCCGGCACTGATGATGAAATTCAGGCCCAGTTCATACAGGCTTGCACATCAACCTGAGGGAGAACATTCTGCAGGTCCCGGGGATGTCAGTGGCTGACAAGCTCACAATGAAACGCACAAAAGAACTCTCTAAGGTGCGCACTGCACACATGAAGTCGTCTCTTCAACGCCGGAGCCTGTCAACACAGTGTCAACAATGGGGGCAAAAAAGTAGAGGGTCCGTCCCAAGCCTATTGTGGCTTCCAAGGTGTGTTACACGTGCAGGCGCCCCTATCCTCATCAAGGGCCCTGCCCAAGTAAAGAGACGTTTCGCATGCAACCAACTCAAATATTTTGGCAAAGGTATGCTGCTCCTCCCCATCTCAAACAGAACAAAAACCTAAGTCAGTGAATGTCATACAGGCACCAGGGATCCCAGATGACCAAGAGGACATGGATGATGACAATGTATAAAGGGGCAGTAAACTGCATATATGCTATGAAACCTGCATAGTACCCCCAACGGCGCATCCCCAAGTGCACTATACTCCTTTCGGGTCATCAACTCCCAGCCCTGATTGACAGTGGAGCTTCGATAAACATTTTGCACAGCCTGTATTGAAGACTCTCCCACTACAGCCAGTTCTGCACCCCACTGCTACTGAGGTATTTACTTTTAGGTCAACAATGCCACTCCCATTGGCAGGGGTTTTGACGACAGACATCTCTCATGAGTCCCGTTTGATGCGTATCAACGTGTATATTACCAAGAGTAGCTACGGAATGTTGCTGAGCTGCTGTACCTCAGAACGCCTCCATCTAGTCTCCTTCACTTTCAGTGTGCACCTCGGGAGTGTAGATGATTTGGTGGCCAAATTCTCACAGCTGTTCATTATCATTGAGTGGCTCAAGGACCGTCTCATACACCTCCCCATAGACAAATCCATCCAGCCTGTCACGCTGGGAAATCACCGGGTAGCTGTCCATCTGCACCCAAAAGTGGAGGATGAACTTAGAAAGTTGGAACAGGCAGACATTATTGAAAGGGTTGATGGCCCCACACCTGGGCGTCTCTGTCTCTGAAGTCAACCCCAAAAGAACAAGGTGAAGTAAGGATCTGCATTGATATGTGCTTACCTAATATGACAATTCGGCATGAACGTCATCTGACGCCCACTGTCAATGACATCATGGCAGAAGTCAGCGGCTTGAGTGGTTTTCCAAAATGGACCACCGAGCAGGATGTCATCAGTTGCTGCTGGCTCCGGAACCACGAGCTATTACCACTTTCTCCACCCATGCAGGTTTAAGGAGATACAAACGCCACATTATGGTGTGTCCAGTGCTGCAGAAGGATTTCAAGACACTATCAGAGGAGTGCAAGCTGGCCTAGAAGGGGTCATTAATGTCAGTGAAGGCTTTCTGGTACATGCACCTACCATTGAACAGCATCTCAACAGACTGAGGCCGACCTTCCCATGGTTGCAGGACAGTGGTCTCACCCCACATTGTGAGAAATGTGCATTCCTCCAGAAAGAAGTAGCTTTTTTGGGTACCGGTTCTCAGAGAACGGGCTAATGCCTAATCCCGCAAAGGTCCTTGACATTCAGTTAGCCCCGGCGCCTACAAGTGTTACAGGTGTTTGTAGCTTTTTGGAGATGGTCAATTACTGTGGCCAATTAATTCAGAACTTAACCACCCTCATCACCCCACTTCGAGTGGTAAGTAAAGCCAATTCAGTTTGGGGATTGCGGCCTGCCCAAGAAGAAGCATTTCAGGTGACCAAACTAGCTTTGTCTCCCCACACCACCCTGGGTTACATTAAGCCTCGCCATGATTCGGAATTGTCTGTGGATGTTAAACCCTTTGGCCTGGAAACTGTCCTGTCCCAAAAGCAAGATGATGGTGAGTGGGCTCCTGTAATATATGCTAGTCGTGCTCTGACAGAGACTGATTTGGGATATTCTCACATTGAGAAGGAGGCCAATGCTGCTAATTGCGGATGTCTCCACTTTCACATATATCTTTGTGGCCAGACGTTTGGAGTTCATACAGACCACAAACCATTGATACCTCTGTTCACTGGTTCCTCGTCAAAACCACCGCCCAGGATCGAGAAGTGGATCCTCCAGTTACAGGAATACCGATTCACTGTTGTATACCGACCGGGATCTCAAACCCTTGCAGACTCTTTCCAGACCCACAAGACAAGCCATGGTTGGTGGGACATAGTACACAGAGGAAGTGGAAGAATATGTGTGGCTGGTGATTAAATGTTCAAGGCCACTGTCAATCTGCTTGGGGGAGATCATTGGGATACCCGTTCAGACGAGTGTCTCCAACTTGCCATCTCAGCAGTGACGTCAGAGAACTGGCACACCCTTATTCACAATGCATCCTATCGCACTGATGAAACCATCATGAGGAATGTGTCATTTTTCAAGCTTTATAAGCAGCCAGGTGTTGGGTCAGGTAACACTTTTTGTGCAATTCCAGTGGATGAACTGGGATGCAATGATGATGTCATGAAAGGTTCACAAGCAGTAGCGGTCGGTGGTGGGAGTGCTGCCAGGCGGTGACGTGGGGCAGGGAGGGGCAGGTTGGGGGGGGTTGTAAACTACTGGATACGGCCAAATACACGTAAATAAACATAAACATAAATAAAATGAATTTCGTTCCATGACCTGCTTCGCCAAATATACTTAACAAGTGAGGTGGGTTCAAATGAACGACCCTGTTATGTGTGGTCACAATGGTAATGGCCATGACGTAATTAGGGGAGCAAATAAAAGGCCAAGGGGCCGTACCTCGTCGCAGAAAAGTGAAAGTGTGTAGTGTATACATCTTTTACGTTCAGCACTGTGCTCATGTTCCAGGCTGTGCTCCCAACCAAACACTCCTCTCCATTACTCATTACGCAAACCTGCCACCTCATTTAAACATGTAACAGGAGCGAAACACCTATTAATTGCTACCTTTGTCCCTGCACCTGCTTTAGCTAAAATTACGATTACCTTTAAGCTTTCTTCAGTCCTCACATTTTAAACTGGTCTCATACAATTTTGTTAAAATTAAAGGTGCCCTCACAGTAGTCGTTGGTTCATACTTTGTAGCTCCCTTTTTTTAATGTGCCTTAAAGCTTTTATGTAAAAGTAAATGTTTTGGCCAAATACCAAAGCTACAATAGTTATAATGTGTGAACAAGGTGTCTGGGTTTTCAAAGAAAAAGACTACTGCTAGGAAGGAAGGAAGGAAGAAAACTATTCTTTCCTGGTCTGGGAAAGAGCTGTGAGAGATTTGAGTGGATATAGAAAGATCCCTCCTGTAGACAGGGAAAAGACGCTGTCTGCAGGGTTCGCATGGTGCAACGCGCCACAGAACATTGCATTAATGTACTTACCATTAAAAAGACCTGTGGGTGGACTGCAATTTGGCACCAGGCTAGAGCCCACACAACCCTTACTAAATCCAGGTCTGAGAGCTTCGAACATGAGTCAGGCTCCTCCTGGTGGAGGTCCAAGAGCTATGAAGAAGACCAGGATTGAATCACATCCCAGAGTGGAACAAAGAAAGATGTGAGTATGAAGGGAATGGAGGCTGGCCCACTTGGAGGGGGCTGTAAGAGCTATGAGAGACAGGTAAACCTCTGTCTAGCCCTCAGTGGGAGAGCTGATGTTGACCAAAATGGACATAGCACCATCCTGTTGTGGGACAGAGAGAGAACACTATAAAGATAAAAGGCAAAGGCATAGCCTCCACCTAGTGTGTATTGCATTTAAAGGGAAGAACATCGCTACTCTAGTAGGACACAGACACCCTGCATATTAGAGTTCTTGTGATTTGTTTACAATTAGTAGAAAGACCAGCAGTCAAATCCTTACCTCCGATTATGCTTCCCCGAGTCCTCATCCATGTGCCGTGCATGCTGCCGCGTCTTTCACAACTTTATCACGCGCCTGCGAAGTTGGAGGGCCTAGGTCAGGAGTTGTATCTGGGTCTAGAAGAGAATGCATCCAAAAAGTTACTCTATACAATGGAGATCGCTTTTAATTTCTCCCTACTTCAGAATCAGAAAACGTTGTCATAATAGTATATGGTTTTATTTCTTCCAAAGATATTTCAATTTAAATCACGCCATCATCTGGCCCTTCGTTCAAAACAGAGAAAACTACAAAATAAACTCACTCACCCCCAACTTCCTCGACAGGTTGACATAGCCATGATTTTAATAGTCTTCCAATGCCTTCAAAGATCATCCAGCTCCCGATTATTGTCTACATTTATATTCTCCCTTCATAGTCCAGAACATACACCAGTTTCAAAGAGCTGGAGGATCGCAGACACCCCATGTTTATCGGCTGGGTTGTCAAATTGTTTACTAAGGGCGCTACCACGTCTGTTCGTATTTATGGCCCATATTTTATAATGCTGAAATTAATTTCTTATTGGCCAACATCAACCAAAATGTACTCACACACTCATGGAATGTCGGAATGATGGCTAGGTTCCACTTTTGTTCAGTCAATTGTTTCATTGCAAAGATCATATTGGCTGCTGTACTCGCATCTCTGTTAGTAAGTAACTTATAAACTGTGGGTTGGAGCTGCAACAGTATGATGGCATGTTCTGGATTCAGAGAGTAGCCCATGACCATTTTAAAAGGCTCATGATTTTTTTCCCAAAAATTCGTAAACTGGGTCTGGACCACCAAATATGTTATCTTTTATTTCCTCTTGACCACAACCTCTCCAACACAACTCCGATGTGTATGGGTATATACTTTCCAGTCGTTTAGGTGTTAAATGCAATATTGTTGTGTACTTGAGTAAGAATTCTCTATTTTGGAAACTTTTACACGTGAAAAGTATGTCTGAACAGAATTTGTGCCATTGTTTTATTGGGACCAAGTGCTTCAGGATATTTTGCCACCTCCTTATATAAGACCACTGCCTCTCAGAGTTTCTAGCTGCTAGTATCAAATATATTTGAGCGATAAGTCCATTTGGAGAGATATGGCTAGGAAAGCGCTTTTCCCAGTCTGTAGGCTGTCTAATGACGGCCACTCTGTTAACCGTGTAGACTGCCCAGTGCCTCATCTGCCAGTACTTCATGCGGTCAGTTTTCTTTAATTTGAATTCTTTCTTACAATGCACAAATGTTTTAATATCTGTATTGTTAAAAAGTAACCCAAGCATTCAACACCCTCCTAATGCACATCCGCCCTTGTCTTCCCTCAAGGGTACTTCTTCCCCCAGCCAGCAGAGCATCAGAAGGCGTGTTTGCAGAGTGGGGGAGAAAGGGGGCATGGCCTTCTGATACCTCTCAGCAATCCCGCTGTGTGGGCCTTACTGGAGGTAACAGGACAGCTTGTTGGCCCCCAAGGACCCTCTGGAGTCCATTTTCAACACCATTACTACTTACAACCTCATAGAAATTTACTGAAAAATCCAAAGGTTACAGGGGCGTTACAGTTAGGAATTAGCATTTTAAAAAACCTTTTTGAAATTCACTGAAAAAAACAAAGGTTACAAGGACGTTATAGTTAGGCTAAGGTTTCACTCATTCAAAATCAGTGAAATTCAGCAGTTATAGTTAGCTGCGCTAACTACAACTTGCGCCCCCAAAATGCACTGCTTATAATCTCACATATTACATCACTCATAACATGGTCAGTGACATCGCTCATGACATCTCAAATGATATTACTGATGATATCACTGATGTTATCCACAAAATCACTAACTCACCCACTCACACCCCAAAGAACCTTTCATACACCCACTCCCACACAAAAATACACAAACCCATCCACAGATTTATACCAGTACTTACACACCCATTCAATGATTCAGAGGTCTACACACATATCCACTCACTCACCCATACAACCACTCACACACCCACTCACTCACTAATACAGCCACTGACATATCCACTCATACACCCATGCAGCCACTCACACACTGAGTCAGACACCCATAGAACTACTCACAGACCTACTCACTCACCCATACAGTCATAGAGCCACTTACTCACCCATACAGTTACCCACACACCCACTTACTTAATCATACCGATACAAACACATAGTCACTCACCTGCACAGTCTCTGACACAAGCACACACCCACCCATGCAGCCACTCTCACATTCACTCACTCACCCATACAGTCACTCATGTACCACCTTTCACATACCCAGTTACTCACCCATATACCACAGACACATCCATTCACCCACACAGAGACTCAGTCACCCATACAGCCCCTCACACACACACACACACACACACACACACACACACACTCAGTAACCCATACAGCCACTGACTTACCCACTCACTCATGCATACAGGCAGTCACACACCCCCTCACCTACCAACACAGACACCCATACAGGTACTCAGATAACCAATCATTCACCCATACAGCCACTCATTTACCTACTCACACACCGATACAGCCACTTAGACACCAACTGACAGACTGATACAAACATTCACACAACCAGTCACTCACCCGTACGTTCACTGAGACACCTATTCACTTACTTATACAGTCATTTACGCACCCACTGAATTATCCATAGAGGCATTCATGCACCCACTGATTCACCAATACAAGTTGGTATATATATATATATATATATATATATATAGATATATATATTAGGGGTGGGCGTAGAACGCGTAGTCGCGCTACGCGAAGTTACGCGAAGACGTTCTTGCACTACGCGAGCTTCGCGAGCGTGCGTAGTAGCTTGCTGGACCCGTTCGCGAGACGTTTTTCTTGCTCGGTAGCGCGTTGTGCGTGTTCGGGCCTTACACATGTGGTGGGCTAGGGGTGCGGCCATCTTGTTTTTTCAATTGTCCCGCCCGCTCGTGTCCCCTATTTCCTCGTCCGGGTCGCGTATAACTTGTTCGCGTGGTGCATGTCTTGTTCGGGAACACAATTACTTATCGCGTTCTCACAGTCGGATTGGATTGTGCGGCGGGATTCCAAACATCGTAGCGAACGGGAGAGAAAAGCGAGAAAGCGAACGCAGAACCACGGTAAGTCATTACGGCGCACGCGAGAATGCTATTGAGCGCGCGAGGAAGAAAAACGACTACGCTACGCTGTAGATTGCGAAGTAGTACAAAAGGGGGCGGTGATGGAAGGAGCATCTGAACCAATCAAACACTCACACCCAGTCAAAAGATCTGGGTTTAATCCATCACCGTTCTTTAGCCCACTCTGCCACCCCAGTTCAGACATGGCTATATGCAAATCAGTCTGACCCTGTGCCTCATGGGAACAGTCCAGCCCAAACTGCCAAGCCATGCCTTCCCTGGACCGGAAACAAGCTTCCGAGGACCGGTTTCTGGCATTACAGCCGTCTTCAGCCCGGCTTTCTTGAATCCAGTGGCAAAGTGAGCAAGAGACTCACGTCTGAGCATCCCCTGCCACACTTATGGCGGCCAAAAGCGGTACAAAAGGGGGTGGTGATGGACGGAGCATCTGAACCAATCAAACACTCACACCCAGTCAAAAGATCTGGGTTTAATCCATCACCGTTCTTTAGCCCACTCTGCCACCCCAGTTCAGACATGGCTATATGCAAATCAGTCTGACCCTGTGCCTCATGGGAACAGTCTAGCCCGAACTGCCAAGCCATGCCTTCCCTGGACCGGAAACAAGCTTCCGAGGACCGGTTTCTGGCATTACAGCTGTCTTCAGCCCGGCTTGCTTGAATCCAGTGGCAAAGTGAGCAAGGAACTCACGTCTGAGCATACCCTGCCACACTTATGGTGGCCAAAAGCGGTACAAAAGGGGGTGGTGATGGACGGAGCATCTGAACCAATCAAACACTCACACCCAGTCAAAAGATCTGGGTTTAATCCATCACCGTTCTTTAGCCCACTCTGCCACCCCAGTTCAGACATGGCTATATGCAAATCAGTCTGACCCTGTGCCTCATGGGAACAGTCCAGCCCGAACTGCCAAGCCATGCCTTCCCTGGACCGGAAACAAGCTTCCGAGGACCGGTTTCTGGCATTACAGCCGTCTTCAGCCCGGCTTGCTTGAATCCAGTGGCAAAGTGAGCAAGGGACTCCCGTCTGAGCATACCCTATCACACTTAGATTGCGAAGTAGTCGACAGCTTCGCGCTCGCAGCGAAGTTGCCGAAAATATGCAAACTCCGTGAACGGAGCGTAGTTCTCCGCCCAGGCTTAATATATATTAAACGCTCATAAACTTTTTTTTAAACACTCACAGTCACTGGATGACATCATCAGTGATGCCATTTGAGATTTCATCAGTGATGCCATCAATGATGTCACTGACCATGTCATGAGTGATGTAATATGTGAGGTCATAAGCAGTGCATTGCGAGCGTGAGTTATAGTTAGCTCAGCTAACTATAACTGCTGAATTTCACTGGTTTTGTACAAGTGAAACCTGAGCTTAACTTTAACATCACTGTCACCTTTGTTTTTTTCCTATTACACACATATATTATATATATATATATATATATATATATATATATATATTTATATATATATATATTTCTCTGAATCCTCTCGCCTCTTCGGAAGTCACGGCACAGCAGACAGGAAAGTCCTTTTTGTCAAAATATTTTATTTTAACACCCCATGTGCAAAGTTACGTGCAGTAATTGGATGACTTTGTTGTTTAGACCATTTTATTTTTTTTTACTAAATCTTTTTATTATTATAACACAAGAGGAGAAATATATATATCAGATGTCATAAACGAATACAACACAGCTGTGGACGGGCAAGTGAAGTGAAGAAATACCGTACAGTCAGAATCAGCAAAGAAATCAATACCAGCGTAAAGCAGAAGCAAAACAATTAGATAGCAATGACCGGCGGCACCCCCCCACAGCGTCCGCCCACCAGGAGTACAGGATATATGAGGCAGACATATGACACCCAGATACGTTTAGGCAAAAATCAGGAGAATATGCCACATCTCTTGTGAAGAAAGGAAAAGGGAAATAGAATGGTCATAGAAAATAACAAAGGAAAAATAAACCCCCCCCCACAACCCCCCACCCTACACCCCTGCAGATGGCTACGACCTAACCCCACTAGCAGCGTGCCTGTCGCCCCCTAAACTACGCCCCAAGGAAGGGAAAAAGTTGGAGGAGGAGAATGTTGCAAAACGATACGAGCTCCCGGACTCCCATCCCCCCGCCAAAAGCAGACACCCCCCACCGTAGTGTTAAGCAAAGTTTAGCAAATCAAAAGACAGTCCATAGGGGAGCCGCAAACAGAAAAAGGACCACCCCGCCCGACCCCCGGCACCGCAGAGGCAGCAAATCCCTTCCCGAGCATATCAGACTAATAATCAGACAATCAGATTCACATCTGACCCTCGCTCCCACAGATACCACCCAGCAAAGACAAAAGAAACAGTGCATCAAAGTCCAATCAAGTTCAGCCCAAACCCTCGCGATCCATCACGATGACCCCGTCCAGTACAAATAGGTCGCTGCGTTTCTCCACGCAGGCTCTGTCCAGCCGATCAGCCATCAAAACACGATTAATAGAAAATAGTAGAGTGTCAAGATCAGTTCGATAGGAGGGAAAACAGGATAGACGGCCACAGAGTCCAAAAGTCAAAGCAAATCCACTGCCCTCCAGCGAAAAATCAGCAAAGCGGTTTTGATCACTCACAAAAAGAGGCAAAGGTGTAGTCCGACAGACGTTGGAGAAGTCACAATGGCTTACGAAGATAGTCACATCCATCTCGGGCGGGGTCGACATAGGGCTAAATAAACGTCCAGTTCTTTCGGGCTCGATAGCCGCCATCTTAGGGTCGCAGTAGATTTCCGTGTCTGTATCCTGCACAGGGTCCTCGGTAACAATCAAGGCATTCTCCGCGGAAGAAGTATCTCGGCTCTCCAGGAACAAAGGGCCGGAATCCGGTCCCAAGCCTATACGATCAACAATTATGATCATCTCCTGGAAGGTGGCGGTGAATCGTGTGTGGAGCTCCAAAATGGCGGCCATTACAGTGCGTAGCGACGGTGTAGTTTCAGCCCGCTCCATCGCCCCTCAATGAGCGACCGGGCGGGTGTCCGAACCTCGGAGGTCAACTTCTCCGGGGCACAGGGCAGAAGCAATGTAGAAACCACCGTTAACACGTCCAAAGCATGATAGCAGTACCGTCACCGCCCACGAGGAACCGAGCTCAGAAAACCCCAGAAGCTCAACGGGGCCTCCGGGCAGCGGAACCCCGAACAAATAGTCGGTACAATAGGCCACTGTAGTTGCTGGGTAGAGCTGTCACCAAATCACCATCCATAACGGGAGAGGAAAAACGCCACTTCGGGAGACCGGAACCGCCCACGGTCCGCGGCCGATGTTGTTCAACTCCAACCCGGCCGGGTTAAAACTCGAGGCCCCGGCTTCAAATCTGGGGTAGGCCAAGACTGGCACACGACCTATCTTTGTCGTCTGAGCAGCTACAAATTCCGGGATTGCACCTTTCGAGTCAGGCGCAGTTCACCTGCGCGGGAGTCCGGCGGGAAATCAGGATAGGAGTCAGGATTCATGAGCTTCTGGTGGAGGTCGGCGGAGCCGGGAGCTTATTCGGCCATCTTGGTTACGAGCGTAGCTCCTCCCCGTTTAGACCATTTTTAAAGTGCATAGTGCAGATACCATTTTCCATTTCTACTACTCCTCTAGACTGTCAACCTTGTTCACAAATTATGGCCAAAAGATTTTGATAGAAAAGCAGACATTTGAGGTGAGCAAATCTAGAGTGTCGCTTGTGTTGGGAGTGCTCTATACAGGAGCTGCTTTCCACCTAAACTTGAGAACTACCCAGAGTTCTCTGCTTAATTTTTGCACATATATATATATATATATATATATATATATATATATATATATATATATATATATATATATATATGAAAACACTAAACATATATATACACATTCACATAGCTATACTAATATTATAAAGAGAGAGCCCTAACCTTTGATGCGGGTAATCTCAGTCACCACAGCACCAATCACAACACCCAATACAGCATTGGAAAGGGCAGTTGCAGCAGAAGGCCATAGGCTATACAGATGGCCACCATATACATTTGAAAGGTAAAAGAACTTTGCCAGCAAAGTAGTCCCTAGTGGGCGGGGTTCGGCATGACGACAACAAAAAAGCGTTCCTTAAACGTGTGCATTGTGCTGGGGGTGTGTGCTGGGGGGTGACAAAGGCTGGGGGCGTGTGATAGGGGCGTGACAAAAATGGGCGCAGCAATTGCGCGAGAGCATGGGGCAAGACAAACGACAATGGGCGCGGCAATTGCGGAATTGCACGGGAGCAAGGGGTGTTGCCAATGGACGTGGAAATGCACGGGAGCAAGAGCGTTCAATGGGCGTCTAAGTTCAGCTGGAGGCACGCCAATTGCGCAATTGCGCGGGAGCAAGGGCCGTGACAAACGACAATGGGCGCGCCAATTGCGGAATTGCACGGGAGCAAGGGCCGAGGACAATGGGGGTGGCGATCGGTCGCCAACAATCGCGCCACATTCATAAATTATGATGCCAATCGCGCACCTGGGCGTATGCCTTCAATGGGCGTCTGCGTTCAGCTGGAGGCGTGGTAAGTAACCGTTCGCTCTACTCACTTGTGGGCCTGCACGTTGTGCTGGGGACGTGGCACACATACTAGGGCCGAATGCAGTGTGTGCCTTGTGCTGGGTGCGTGTCAAACAGACTGGGGCCCAATGCCGTCGGTGCTTTACTAAATTGCCGTTACGTTCCTGCCTTCACGCCATGTGGGTCCTAAAAAAATAATAATACCGGGAAATAACTTTCAAGGGTCACATAATTCGCATTGTAATACGGTCGCCGCTGGAGCCGGGCCTCAAGCGGGGGCACACGCCACTGAGCGTGCCTGCGGGGACAATAACTGCAGCGTCTCCTGCGCGCTGTCACTCAACTCTCTGCATAAACAAATTTACACATGGCGCACAACATCAACCAGGGCTGAAGCCGGCCTCAAGCGGCGGCTGACGAGACTAAGTGGCCCTGCTGGCAGACTAACCTTCAAATTGACTGCACTTTCCCACACGCGCAGTGTCTCTAGCGCGACCTGTTACCCACTCAACTCTTCATACCCGGACAACGTCGGGACGGGCTGCTAGTAAATATATATACACACACACATAAAACATTTACTACACATAACCACAGAAAAAACAATGAGTCAGACAATTATATCTGTCGGTAGAATTAATCACATCTATGAAAAATTGTCACTGTGCACTTATTCCATTTATCATGTACAAATGTCCAGAGTAAGTAGATTGTGACAAAAAACGTAATCAGTGTTTCGGTGGAGTAATGTTAAAATTTCCACCTTCTTCAAAGCATAAAATATATGTAATCTTGTATCAAGTAATATAAGACACATATACACAAAATCTTCAAAGTAACTAATAATTAATACATGCAGAACAAGAAATAATTTTTCAGTATGGATACTTTAAAAACATTTGCTTTTAGGTAGGACCAATTTAACAAAATCATAAACAGTCATTTGAAAACAGATAATATAGTAACTATTATCCAAAATGTCAGCTATAAATGGGATAAATAAAAATTCATATAAAAAAATTGAAAGGGACCAAATTACACACCAACTTTTTTATTGAATATTGCTAAACTGGTTAGATTCCAGTTAGTCTTCAGATAAAGGATAAGCCAGGGTTGTTTACCGATAATGAGACATTTAAACATACTTGGACCTTAATTAACAATTGTTTCAGTAGAGATTAGATGTTATTAATTATTGAAATAACTCGGGAGGTGAACTTAATAGAGAAAAAAAAGAGCTTGAGGAGCTTGAACAGATTTTGAAAGATAATTACAGTTGGATCTCTCACCATTAGCCAGTATTGGATGGTCTCTTGTGATTGGGTGAATGTATGACATTGTTCTGCATTCTGTCCATCAATTGTTGTTTTTGCATTTGTCACCCGAGTGGGACGGGTATGCCCAGACGTGGGTCCCGTGCTCTCCATGCCACTGGAGTCAAAAACATCCTGGCTGATGAGGGGTGAGACCCCGAAACCGGTCCTAGGATGCTTGTTTCCAGTCCAGGGAGGACCATGCCTGACAGTTTGGGCTGGACTGTTCCCATTGGACACAGGGGCAAGACTGATTTACATATGGCTGGGTTCAAACTGGAAGGGCAGGGTGAGCAAAAAACGATGGATTTAGGCCCAGATCTCTGAACTGGGGTGAATGTGCGACATTGGTCTGCATTCTGTCCATCAGTTGTTGTTTTTGCATTGGTCTCTTGTAATTGGCACAGTCCACATCTGGCTTTTTGGTTCATAGCACGGTCTCCTTAAGTACCCTAAATAGGAAAAGCCAGCCTACCCTGTCTAATGCAGTCTCAGCATCAAGTGGCACTGTTGTAAGCAGGATCCTCCCATACAACATCTCTATGAGGTGAATCACTCTATGTATGTTGTCCGTGGATTGTCAGTTGGGGACAAAACCAGATTGTTCAGGGTGGATTAAAAATGGCATATGGTGCATCAATCGGTTTGCCAATACCTTTGTGTAAATTTTGGTGTCCAAGTTGAGAACAGCGATGGGAAAGTACGCTTTGTATAGAACCAGTGATTTTTCCCTCTTTATGTGTAATTGTTATATGGGCCTCCAACATAGTAGGTGTAACTGTGCCTGATTACAGGAAGGAGTTACATTCAGACACTAATCTTGGTATAAGTTCCAACCAGAAGTGCTTAAAGAATGCGTTTTTCAGGCCATCAGATCCTAGGGGTTTATTGGGAAGTAAGTCACTGATGGCTTTCAAGATCTCCTCTGAGGTTACTAATTCTTCCGGAGCAAGTCTATTTGTACTTGCCAGCCTTGCCGTCTCTGCTGAGCCAATGACATTGTCTATGCTATGTATGCTTACGGGGTTAGCCGAGTACAATGCTGAGTAGTACTGTTGGAATACCTGTGTTTTTCTTTTCCCCACTAATAGGTTCACCCCCATTTCCTCTCATAGCAAGAATTCTCCCAATTTTTTTTCACAACCAACTCTTCGTGCTAGAAGAGAATCTGACCTGTTGGCTTTTTCATAAAATGTTTGAAGTAGACACAGTAAAGTTATTTCCGCGCTCTCTGTGACCAACAGGCCCAGGCTCCCTCTTGCTTTAGTTACGGTAGACAAGGATTTAATTGTCCCAGTCAGTTTAAGGTTTTTTTCCACCTTAAGCTCAGTTGTTGGTGTCTCATGGAAATAGTTTATACCCCTGTCACTGTATAGCTCTTTAAGAAATACACTGGCCCCTAGCAACAGTTTTAAAGGCATGCCATAGAATACTTGTAGAAACGACCCTAATATAATTTTCTTAAACGTAATTTCAAATTGATTCTATGAGAGATTGGGCAACCACCCTATCCCAGAGGAGGGATTTGTCGAATCTTCAGTACCCCCTTCTGTTTGTGCCGTCAGGACAATCTCCCTTCTAAATTAACACAGTGATCTGATATTGCCATCAACCATGCAAGATGCTACACGTCCTTTCCGCCCATTTATGTGTCCCAACGCTAGTAATTTGTGCATGTGAGAAAGGTAGGTGTACTTTTGTGTTGTGGGATGTCCAAATATTTACTGACCCAAGTTCTCTGAATCCCTCTAATAAAGGCTGTGGTAGTAGTGTTCCTGATGGTATCTGTCAATCTGCGCGCATATATTAAAATCTCTGACCTAAAGCTATTTGTGTGGGCTCCAGTCTCTAATTTTAACCAGTATTTGAGTTAGGAAGTTGTCTTGTGCCGCTTTTGGGGGCATATATATTGGGCATACTAAAGCTCCCTTCAAAACGATGTTGGGCATATTATATAAAGCAACCCTCTTTCATGACCTTCAATACTGTGATCTTATCCAGTAGTCCTTATGTAAACCAATCACATGACACAACCACTTGTCTTACTAGTAGCTATGATATAGGGTGTACATAAGAAGAACGGATGTATGTTTCTTGGCAACATTTAACATCTGGGAAAGTTTCTCTTACCTGCCTCCACATGTTGTATTGGTTAATTGACAAGTTTTACCCCTTTACATTTCAAGACACTATTCTCATCATTTGTGTTTGCAGGAATTGTTCTGTCTATGCATGATAACGGGTATGTGGATTCTACTTAGGTAGCCAGAGTCCCTCAAGGAAGCTGTATCTACGTGTGTTTGCACTTATTGGTTCCAGTCAACTCCCTAACTTTGAATCTGTCCCCACCTCCCTCTCCCCAAGGCCATCCAGCCCCCCTACCCACCATCCTCCACAAAAAAAGATGTTGAAAATCCATTAACACGTTGGTCAGGCATGTGGCAGCCTACTTCTCCACCCTCCTCCCCGGCCAGTTCCCCCCTTACTTCATACAATTGCTCCAAGTGCTCATTTCATTATAAATGCCAGTTATATCTGTCATGGACTTTGGGAAGTTAT
Source organism: Lissotriton helveticus (assembly GCF_964261635.1). Classification (NCBI taxonomy): domain Eukaryota; kingdom Metazoa; phylum Chordata; class Amphibia; order Caudata; family Salamandridae; genus Lissotriton; species Lissotriton helveticus. Next base: position 1,301,029,326 of record NC_136057.1, read on the forward strand.
AATGGGTAATAGCTATAAACCAATCCTAATCCTGTTATATCGAGATGCCACTTCTCCTCTTGATGTTCCTGTTTTTCTTCCATTGCTGTTCTCTCAGAACCTTTCAGTGTAATTTCTGTGTTGATTTTCTTGGGGTGTCCTTTTTTTTCCATTTGTCTTTAGACCTTACTTGTCGATTTTCCTCCTCTGCCTGCATTGATGGGGCCTCTTTCGCCGGTCTCAAAACTTCCTGCGCCTCTTCCACTGTGCGGATTGCAGAGAATCTAGAGTCAAACTGAAATCACAAAGTCATGGAAAAGTCCATCGGTAGCAAATTTGCGTTTTTGATAGTTCCACTATTATCAGCGCCAGTTCGTGGCATTTAATGTAACCTGGTCAGATGTACTGGTAGAGGTCTATAATCTGGTTTTAAAAAGTAATTGTCTTCGTCTTTCTTGCCTCTTGATGAAGAAGGATGCCAGATTTGCAAAAATGTCTTTGAGATTAACTCTCGGTGAGAGTCTTGAAGCTCCTACTCGATGCCCTAACAATTAGACTATCAGTAGCCGGCCCTTCTTTTAGGCAGAAGCAAAATAATTGTGGGCAATAGCATTCAACCTCACTTTCCGAAACCTAATGTCACTTCATGAGCGATCTTCAAGATCTGTCCAATAGGGCCTGTCCAAATATCGTCTTCTATCTTAGCCTGTATGTCTTGATGTTTTCCAGATTCTGGGTCACACCCACTACGGCATCCTCATTGGCTGACACTCACTCTCCTAACATTTGAAGATTCTTTGTTATATCTGAGAGGGCCTCTGTATTTGTATGGTGGCCATATTTGAACTTGTATTGTAGACACCACTTAGGCAGCTCTGTAGATCTTCTTTGGTTAATGGGGGGTTAATTCCCCTTTTTTGCCACCATGTTTGCTAATGTCCGGCTTCGTTCCACTTCTCCCAGTATCGGCTCAACTAGGACTTCAGTTAAGCGCCATTAGGTCGCTATTTCTCTCCGCAGCCCAAGTTTTTAGGTGGCATTAATGTCTGCCTAATCACTCTAATCCCATTCGTAAAAGGTTTATCAACTACAAAAACACTTCCTGATCATTATGAAGCTTTTCCCCTAGTTACATACACTTTCCACTCCTTTTATGATGCCAGTAAGAAATTGATATCCAAAGACGTGGGGAAACCCAATCAACCCTTGTAGGCTCGGGCAGTGAATAGTCAATGTAAAAGGTGGCTACAAGGGAATTCATTCAATAGTTTTCAATTTGTATATGACATCTTGCAGGTTCATTAAACAATTAAACCCTGTGTATCCATAGGATTACTCAAACTACTAATCAAAATATTTCTTTACGAAGCAAACAACATTTAAATGTAGAAGAGAGGAAGAGGCACACAGCAGTAAGGGTTATGTTATAAATCAATTGTATTGGCATAAATCACAACATAAATCAATGGGGACAAATAATAGAACAAAACTAGTAAAAAGTCATGAAAAGCGATATTTTAACATCCAATCGACAATTCATCACATTAACATCAGCTCCATAAATTTATAAGGAAAAACAGAATCATAAATGAATCCTGGTATCCTTCTGTACACAAAATAGCTGTGGAGTTGATGCTTTATGTCGACGTTTCAATCTTGTAAGTTGTCATCCGTAAGACCATCATCAGGACTAAGTTTCCATCAGATAAAAACCCCTTGGGTATACACAAAGTGTAGAGCCAATCTTGAGAATGGACACTTTTTAAAGATGATTCTCCAGTGGGATCTGGTTGAGCTCCTCTGATCAATCAAGACTTATATAATGGCAATATAGATGAGGGTATTTTATATGCCAAACAAGCGGTAATAGATGAAATACTTTGAGATAATCTTGTAGGGGAAAAGCGCTCCGGTATTACTCGGTCTAGCCGTCTCAGGTTGCATGGACATGAATCATCTTTAAAAAGTGTCCATTCTCAAGATTGGCTCTACACTTTGTGTAACCTCTTTTAAAATGTGTTTATGTGAGGTCATTGAGTAGATGCACATTACCTTACTTAAATGCAACTCCGACAAGACATAGATCCTTCTCTTTGCTCAAAGAGAAACATCTTTCCTGTTTCTCCTTCAGTGACTGGTAGCTAGAAGATCTGACATCCACTCATCCTCCAGAATCTGCAGCCAAAAACCTTGGATTTATATCTGACAATGAACTTTACTTTTCTCCCCAAGTGATTGAGGTAACAGGCACATGTTTTTCTATCTTGAGTCACTGAAAACATTTTTGGACCTTCTCCTAGTACAAGAACGTGGTTCATGTTTTATTCATGTTCAGACTTGATTATGACAAAAGGCTGTATTCAGGCCTCCCTAAAGTCTTGCTGAGCCGACTGCGAGTAACACAAAAGGCAGTGTTGGCTCATAGAGCATAGTATAGCATTGGTCCAAAATAACTTCGAGATAGGGTCCATCCCTACTTTCCAAGGAGACTTCTTAGGTCTAGCAAAGTATTGCTATTTAAAATTCCAACTTTTAAATTCAAAATGAAGGGTGATAGATTGTTCTTCTTCCTAACAGAAGACTTTTGGAACAAGCACCCTTTTGCATTTCTTTCCACCAACCCGGAGTCTCCTTTACGAAAATGACTGAAAACATGGTTATTTGCTACAATGTAAATTTACTGTGCATTGGACAAATACTCTGGTTATATGGCTAGCACTGGGACGGCTAGTGGGGCAGATGTTCCTGCTTTAGAAATTAGACCATTCATTCATCATTGAAGATTGAGGAGCCAGTCTGTCTCCTTCCTGGTACAGCCCAACATGGACACCCAGTCTTGTTGTGCTTTGGAACCGTCACTCTGCCTCACTTTGTCATTACTGCTGCATACCTGCTACCAACATTGCATACCTGTTTGGGAGTAAATAAACCAGAGTCCTGCCATCAGAAGAGCACCAATCACAAAGGCTGCAAAGACAATGCCGACAATAGCTTCCAAGCCAAGCGCTTGGTGCATGTTAGCTGCAAAGAAAATAGAAGGTAATTAGAGAATAAATAAATGAGCGGTTAATGGTAAAAGGCATCAGTAGGTAAAGACATGAGAGATTGAATGTAATATATATTTTAAAGATGATATTATTACAAAATGAATGGTGCAAAGATATTCAAGTTTATGTGGTATAAAAAACTGAGATAAAATGGTACAAATATAATACAAATGTAATGGTATAAAGATATTCTAAACCAAATAGTATAAAAATAGTAAAAGATTGTGTGAATGATATGTATATACTAAAGATTGCATAGTTTTAAGGCACTTGGGATTTAATTGACTGAATACATTTTTGCCTGAGGACATTAGCAATTGCAAGGTATAAAAGTTTTAGGTATTATGTGGTATAGTGAAAGAGATTCAATGGTACAAATACACTGAAGATTAATTTGTATAAGGTATTCAAGATTGAATTGTTTAAAGATGTTAAAATGATGTGGTACACAGATACATTAAATGGTATAAAAATACTAATGATTAAATGGTATGAAGACAGAGATATTAAGGAGTAAATTATGTACAGACATGATATGAAATGCGCGGTATAACAGCATTAGAGGTTTAACGGTATTGATATATTATAGCAATATGGCATAAAGGCATTAGCAATCCAATTATATTAGTCTATTATGATTTAAATTAGAGATAGAATGGTATTACTACATTAACGATTCAATGATGTAAGTATATCAGACATCGAATAATATTAATGCAGTAGTATAAAGGCATAGAGCTTATATGATTATAAGAAATTATGGTACAAAGGTTTAATGGCAGCACATCAATAGAATAAAAATAGTATAAATGCCTACTACTCTACAGCATTTGGAAACATTCCATTGCACATATTTTGTTTTCAAATACTGACTTCGGTAAAGGAAAATACTTATTTTCAATACATCACACTTTCACAATTGCCTCTTAAATAGCATAAACAGCAATAATACCTACTAATCTCTAGAAAGACAAAACGTTCAATATAGAGAACTGATGATCATACTACCGAAGAAAACTACAGGTTCTTGAATTTTCCTTTTTATACAGATTTTGAGACATATGACCTTGTTACCTGAAGCTCCCTTTCCATTATACTGCTTATTATTGAATCCGCTGGGGTTACTACTGATAATTTCCATATATATGATATATAATTCTTATTCCAACGTGTCTGTCACCTACTGGTCCCTTGTAGGGTGCAATGGAATTTAATGCTGTCTCCCAAGCGATGGATCTCAACTATGCCAATCTTCACTTTGCTTCACTTTTACCAAATTCTTTGGTTGCCTTAGAGCTGCTCGACCACTGGGCTATTCTCTGGTAGACATTCCAGAACATAGCCATATTTAAAATGGGTTTCTTCTGATACATCAAGTGACCAAAAAACATCAAACCAAAATGATATCTGCTGCTCTTTAGCACTTTGAGCTTGTGGCTAGTACCCCTAAATGGTACTGTCCAGGGACAGGCAAATGGCAAGGGGGAGTCTCTTGGCTTTTTTACAAGTTACTTTAGGACATGAGTTATAGTTACTATAGATAACTTTAAATGGTAAATTTCAAGCACCCTCCACACATGGCCTTTGGCCGTGCTTGGCCCTGAGAATGCATCTTGATGAAGTAACCCATTTGATGGAGTAAACCTTTTAGATGTTAGAAATTAAAGAGTATAACAACATTATGAAAATCCTGGAATATATAGAATTGAAGTAGGAAAAATGAAACAGGATTCCATACGGCAGGTGAGAGTGTATGAATACAGTTGTGCAATACTTGGCCATTGTGTAGAAACCCTTCGTCTAGATACTAAAACACTTACCAGAGTGCAGCAGACCTACATGCATGTCCGAAGGCATGTCATTTTTCATAATGCGAGGTTTCCAGCCTAAGGAGGAGAATATAATGAACAATCAACAGAGCATAAGAGAGATCAATTCTTCTAAAAAAAAAAAGCCTTCATAAAAGCAAATCATTGTATCAGAAGTACATTGGTTCTCTGATAATTATTCAGAAAATCACATCATAACTATAATTGAACCAGAAGATCTTAAATGGTAGGACATAAACAAGTAAACTTGCCTATTATGTAATACTGCAGATTCAAGCAATTGTATCTAATGTTAAGTATTTGAGGTTTTCACTAATATATCATAATAATCAACCCATAACCATTTTACATAAATACATATGTGCTTTTGAGCCAATTCTTCTAAAGTTATATCATAGTCTAAAAGAACATCAAAAAACATTTTGGAAATGTTTGATAACGATTAACAATATTGAGCATATTAATATAAAATGCCACCTAAGGTTATACTTGTGGTGTTTGATGGCCACTGGTCCGGGATTAATAAAAAGTAGCTATCTCTATCAAAGGGGAAAACGAGTTGCTGACAAAATGAAGTGCAGAAGGTAGTCCCCAGTTTGAAAAATGTCAAATGCCTGATCCAGCCTTGATGACATTTATTAAGCAATTTAGATGTTTTTGGCTTTAAACAGGGAGCAAATCATCCCAAATAGCATTTCCATCTTGTTCTTGTCAGGTTTAGTTCACATTTATTCTCAACTGTCAGAGATGAGGCTTAGGCTGATTATCAAAATTTCAACTCCAAAAATATTGTGCTACAAAAAATATTGATAACTAAAATATCTTATATCTTCAAGGAAAGTGGCAACCTTTGATTTATCATTTGTAATTCTTTATATATATATACCGCCAGTAGGATATATATATATATATATATATATATATATATATATATATATATATATATACACACACTCCTGAGGATGCTACTATCGGAGGAGCACAGGAGGCTGACTGTGCAGGCCCTGATAGGCTCCAGGTTGGATTATTCTAACGTTCTATACCTGGGCCTGCCAGAGTACCTGTTACAGCGGCTGCAAGTTGTGCAGAACGCTGCGGCGCGAGCAATCTACGGATTGAACAGACGTGCCAGTGCCACGGCTCTGCTCCAGACCTTGCACTGGCTTCCAATCCGTAAGCGGATCGCCTTTAAGACCTTAACTCTGACTTACAAAGCTCTTCATGCGACGGGGGCTAAGTATCTCCAGAGGAGACTCGCCTTCTACCAACCGGCGCGCTCTCTGAGGTCAGAATCCTTACTTCTGGCGACCGTTCCACGAGTGAAGCGAGCACGCCTGGGAGGTCGCTCCTTTGGATTGCTGGCGCCCCAACTGTGGAACTCTCTGCCCCTGTCACTTCGGGGAGCCACTAGTTTATTAGCCTTCAGAAAGGACCTTAAAACGTGGTTATTCTCCCAGTAGGCCCCCTGTGTGCGTTGTTTTTTTCTCTGTATCTGTAATTCTCTCTTTTTAATGTGTTATGTTAGTTTTACTGCAGCCTTCGTTAATTAAAAGCGCCGGGACACTCTTTTTGAGTAGCCGTGCGCTCTACAAAAGCCATTTTAACATAACATAACATAACATAACACAACGTCTCCCTAAAATCCTGAAAGAAGTACGAAGCCTTGTGTGGTTTCCTTATTCCTTTATTCAGCCACCATCAAACGCGTTCACTGATAATTACATTGTTGCGGGTGGCTATTTCTTAACTCTTTCAACATGTGGTATGCAGTAAAACTACAAACATAGTGCATGTAAGGAAAGACTTGTAGTTCTTTGTAAAATGATACATTGTAACTGTTTTTGCGCGATTTCATCCGAAGCTGTTATGCTCCATAAAACTATTTACACAACGAATAAATACTCTCGCAATGCATTTCAAACAATATGCTACGATAGGCAATTTTGTCTTATTAAACTGGCAATCCAAAATTACATTTAAGTCGGATTGTCGTTTTTTCCTTCAAAGCCAATAAAACTTTAACAATACAGTCCCAGTGGGCTAACATTTCATTATGCGCTCGAGTTTGGCATCAATTACATAATATGTCAAGCCTCTCACATTTTTCTCATGAAACCTCTCGAAATGCCTGCCCACTGGATAGGTACGATCTCCATTCTTAATGGCCTTCAAATGCTGGAGGATACGTGTGTGTACTTCTAAGATTATGCTGCCTGGATCACTGACAGAATATCGACAGTCAAAATATCGACTTGCCAAAATATCGAGGTAAAAATATAGAATGCCAGAATATCGACTTCCTATCTACAAACAGGTAAGTACAAAAATATCGATAGGAAAAAATATAGACAGTCAAAATATCGAATTTTTTAAATATCTTAAAAGTAATTTTAAAGTAATATAATAATAAATATAATTAATTTAAACATACTGAAAATACTTAAATAAACTTAAAAGTAATAAATAATTAATGTAACTTAAAAAAAAAATTTAAACATATATATATATATATATATATATATATATATATATATATATATACATATTATTAACAAAACATATACAATATTTTTTCCCTAGGATAGGGAGAGGGTTAAATTTACTATTCACACTCCAGAGAGCGCAACAGTAGGGAAAGCGTTGGATAGCGTAGGGGTAAAAATTACTATTCCCACTCCAGAGAGTGCAACAGTAGGGCAAGCGTTGGATAGTGAGAGGGTAAAAATTACTATTACCACTCCAGAGAGAGCAACAGTAGGGAAAGCATTGGATAGCGTAGGGGTAAAAATTACTATTCCCACTCCAGAGAGTGCAACAGTAGGGAAAGCATTGGATAGCGTAGGGGAAAAATAACTATTCCCACTCCAGAGAGTGCAACAGTAGGGAAAGTGTTGGATAGCGTTGGAGTAAAAATTACTAATCCCACTCCAGTGAGTGAAACAGTAGAGAAAGCGCTGGATAGCGTAGGGATAAAAATTACTATTCCTACTCCAGAGAGTGCAACAGTAGGGAAAGTGTTGGATAGCATAAGGATAAAAATTACTACTCCCACTCCAGTGAGTGCAACAGTAGGGAAAGCGTTGGATAGCGTAGGGGTAAAAATTACTATTCCAACTCCAGAGAGTGCAACATTAGGGAAAACGTTGGACAGCGTAGGGGTAAAAATTACTATTCCCATTCCAGTGAGTGCAACAGTAGGGAAAGCGTTGGATAGCGTAGGGGTAAAAATTACTATTCCCACTCCAGTGAGTGCAATAGCAGGGAAAGTAAATACTTCATATATAAATATAAATAAAATAAATATAAATTTCAATTACAAAATAATTAAATTATTTTAAAATGTTATAAAATATATTAATTAATGAATTAAAATTACAAATAAAAATTAACTAATAATACAAATTACCTACTAATACTAATTATTGACCAATTACCAATAAATTAATTTACAATATAAAATAAATAAAAATTAGACACAAAAAAATATTTAATACATATAATTACTTACAATTAAATTACTTCCCACCCTATTCCCTATAAACCCACAACCCGCTACAGAAAATAAATGACTAAAATTAACATATTTATCAATTAATCCATTAACATGAATTGCCAATTATATTTCAAATAATTACCAATTAATAATTAATTTACAATTAATTATAAATAAATAACAATAAAATAACATATTTAATTAATTATAATTAAATTACTTCCCACCCTATTCCCCTATAAACCCACAACCCACTACAGAAAATAAATTACTAAAATTAACATTTTTCAATTAATCAATTAAAATTAACTACCAATTATATTTTAATTACCAATTAATAAATAATTAACAATGAATTCTAAATAAATAACAATAAATAAAATAACATATTTCATTAATTATAATTAAATTACCTCCTACCCTATTCCCCTATAAACCCACAACCCGCTACAGAATTATATTACACAAAAAATAAAAAATAATATTAACTTACCTAAAATTCGATATTTTTGTTGTCTCTGTTATGTCTAGTCAATTTTATGTCCATTCTATATTTTTGATTCGATATTATGTCCATTCTATTCGATATTAAAATTTTCTAGTCGATATTTTGGTAGTCTATATTATGTCTAGTCGATATTATGTCCATTCTATATTTTTTACTCGATATTGTGTCTAGTCGATATTAAAAACTCGATATTTTGACTCTATACCGTGCTGCCTACGTACCTCAGGGCACTGGAGCACGTAGACAGCAAAATCGGTTTTACAAGAATATTTTCCTCATTGTTCTCATGCCCTTATTTAAGCCAGGTTTGTATTGCCCTGTATTAATTCCACGCTGGCATTTGGGGAGAAGCTGTGTATATATTTAAAGGATACTCTCCCGTGGTGTCCCTTCTTACGAAGCGGCTTCCATTCTGTAGGAGGCAGTTTTTCACGGAAGGATTTTGGTGATATATATATGTATGTATGTATATATATATATATATATATATATATATATATATATATATATATATATATATATATATATATTCTTAAAACAATGCATCCTCGATGTGAAAGCGCACTCCAACACCAGAAATTTTTCAAGGCAAACTGCATTTATTCATGTATAAGGTTGGTTTCTTTCGCCTTACGCGTTTCGGGGCTCCTGTCCCCTTGGTCACAGGCATTTAGACATGCACAGGGCGGAATTTCATTTGAACAAGCATTTGCAGCACGTGACCTTTAAGTGATTTTCAATTGGCCACCTTTAAACACAGTCCAATGCTGTATGCTGGTATTGAGAGTCCGTGCTGCTTTAGTTATAATTACAATGTCTTGTTAAGTGTTCCCTTCAGTAGGCTCTGCTCCTTTTGCAAATTTGGATCCATTTCACAACCCTCAGTGGGTCCTTGACACGAACAGCAGTCTTTTTTTATAGCCAGCTGGTGTTCCATAACCTGGAGACTTCGAACAGTTTCTGTGTCTCCAGATGGCCCTCAGACATCAGAGACGGTGCGTTTTCGTGGTTGGAATGCCACTTGTCTGCAGGTCGATAATATAGCGAGACTCTAATCTCCGGAGACTTACCTGCGCTCTAATATGTACTAAGGACGCATCTGAAATGTAGTCCGTCTTCACTGTTCCTGTGAGGACGCACACAAAAAGAGCCACGTGCAGTATACTATTGACACTGAGGAAGGACTTTGTCTGAAACGCGTTTGTCTATATCACTGCTGCTGTTGCTGGCGAAATAAAACTTTGCCACTTACCCGGAGTGCTTTGATCTTTTTCATGAAGGAAATTGATTACTGAGCTATCATTTTGATGCGCGGTTACCAGCGCGCTATAGCACCCGCCGACGAGTGCCCCGAGATTCCTGGTAGAACGGAGCTTGTATATATATATATATATATATATATATATATATATATATATATATATCACGCTCCAAAAGTTCACCGCCAGGGCGACCTGCGCACTCTTGTGGACGGGTGCAGCTAGTATGGCGGTGACCATACTTAAAATCAAAGCTCCTGTTTCAAAAGAAACGCCTCACTCGCGGGACACCATCAGAAGTGCATTTATTTACAAGAAACGCGTTTTCGGCGTGCTGCCTTCATCAGCTTGTTACAAATGTTCGCACATTCTAACATGGTGTTAGTTTTAAACAGGTGAGTCTTTCGTGATTGGATGTGGCAATGAAAGAGGACTGCTCCCTCGAGACCGATGTCCAATCCCCCTGATGCATTCTGGGATCTGAGGTTTAGTGAAGCGCTTGAGGGAAATGTATCCCGCCTGTATGGCATTATATTCAAAGTCCTCTGTATGAGCATTTCCCTTCCATGCGCGCTTTACTTGCATGAATATGCACTGTCCTCTTAGAGATCACCCCAACCTGAGAGATCACATGTGCCAGGTGTTCACTTCCTTACGGTGTCCCTCGTCCAACCACCGGACCCTCCAGCACACGCCCCTGGAGCCGGTCGCATGGCGACATCTCCAACAGTGTGGATCACTGTCAACGTCGGTCGGCGGCGGTACATTCTTTCCTGCGTGGTGGTGCAATTGCCGATATGAATCACGCTCCAAAAGTTCACCGCCAGGGCAATCTGCGCACTCTTGTGGACGGGTGCAGCTAGTATGGCGGTGACCATACTTAAAATCAAAGCTCCTGTTTCAAAAGAAACGCCTCACTCGCGGGACACCATCAGAAGTGCATTTATTTACAAGAAACGCGTTTTCGGCGTGCTGCCTTCATCAGCTTGTTACAAATGTTCGCACATTCTAACATGGTGTTAGTTTTAAACAGGTGAGTCTTTCGTGATTGGGTGTGTCAATGAAAGAGGAGTCTGCCACTAAGTCGGCAACAATTTTTGTAAAGAACCGCCAGTAAACAGACTCACTTGAGAGGAATTGTATTCCTGCACTACATCGACCACAAGGCCATGGGCATTGGCCACGCCCACTGGGGCAGGTTCCTGATATAATGGTGGTGCAAGACGCTGTTTAGTGAGTATGGTAGTACGCTACTGAAGAAGGGAAGTTTATTCTTGAAACGCGTCTGAAGCGGCTACAATACTGAAATGAACTATGGTGTGCTGTTTTGCCTGCAGTCTGCTGTTTTGAATAATTAAATCGAAAATTGAACACGTACCTGCTGGCTTCTCTCTCCCTTGGGGCAAACTTTGTGTTTGAATATATATATATATATATATATTTACTTCAAAAGCAGGAAACGAATCCAACCCAGCTCCAGTGCGCAGCAAGGAAGTTCGAATGCACCACAGCACAAACAGGGTCCAAGACTCAATTACAGGTAATGTGAAATGTTATTTACATAACACCATCGTGCAGACAGGGAGGACGGTCAACGCGTTTCGGTGATTTGCCTTCAACTGGACCATATATATACATATATATATACATATACATTCACTGAAAAAAACATAGGTTACAGGGACGTTATAGTTAGTTGGACATTTCACTCCTAAAAAACCAGAGAATTTACACCGTTATAGTTAGCTCAGCTAACTATACCTCACGCCCGCAATGCACTGCTGATGACGTCACATATTACATCATTCATGACATGGTCAGTGACATCACTGATGACCTCTCAAATGACATCACTGATGACATCATCCAGTCACTGTGTCTCCATAAAGTTTAAATATGTTTTATATATATATATGCCAAGGTGTATTGAAGAATGAGTGGGTGTATAAGTGCCTGGATGGAGGACTTAGTAGGTGCGTAACTGTATAAATGAGTGTTTAAATGTGTCTTACTGAATGCGTGGGTTAGTGACTAAACTGTGTGAATGTCTATCAGTGTGTCTGTTGTTGTGTAAGCTGCTGCATGGGTTGGTGAGTAGGTACATGAGGGTCTATATGGGTTATTGATTGGTTGCCTGAGTATCTGTATGAGTGCCTGAGTGTTTGTGTGGGTGGGTGGGGGTGTGTTACTTTGTGCATAGATGTGTGAGTAGGTGAATCACTGGGTGTATGGGTTCAAGAGTGTGTCTGAAGGGCTGTATGGGTGAGTGAGTGTGTGTATGGCTGTGTTGGTGAGTGAATTGATGTCTCAGTGGTATATGTGTGAGTAACTACATATGTGAAAGGCAGTATATGTGAGTGCTGGAGTATATAATTGACATTAAGTGAGATTGAATGATAGTGAGAGTGGCTGTATGAATGAGTGTGTACTTGTATCAGTGATTGTCTAAGAGAGTAAGTATGCGTTTGTTTCTGTTTGAATAAGTGATGTGGTGTGTGTATTATGGTATAGGTGAGTAAATGGAAGGGTGATTGATTATTTGCATGACTGACTGAGTGTGTGAGTAACTCTGGATGAGTTGTGGTGTGTGAGTGTCTGTATAGGTGTATGAGTGCATATGATAGTGTTATATTGATGAGTTCCTGCATGTTTGAGTGATTGTATGGGTGGATGTGTGTGTAGAACTAGGAATCAGTGAGTGCGTATGTAGTAACTGGTATTGTTGTGTCGATGGTTTCGAAAATGGTAGTCTGTATTTTAGAGTGGGTGTATCAAAGGTTATATTTGGGTGTGAGGAGGTGCATCAGATTTTCACGTGGATGATGTCATCAGTGATGTCATTTGAGATGTCATCAGTGATGTCACTGACCATATCATGAATGATGTAATATGTGTTGTCATTAGCAGTGCATTGCGGGGGCGCGAGCTATAGTTAGCTGAACTAACTATAACGGCAGAATTTCTATGGTTTTGTAGGAATGAAAAGTCCAAGTAACTATAACGTCCCTGTAACCTATGGTTTTTTCAGTGAATTTCTAGGTTTTTAAAAAATGCTAATTTCTAACCATAACGTGCCTGAAACCTACGTTTTTTTTCAGTGAATCTCCAAGGTTTTTTAAATGCTAATTTCTAACTATAACGTCCCTGAAACCGATGTCTTTTTCTGTGAATTTCAAAGGTTTTTTGAATGCTAATTTCTAACTATAACGTCCTTGAAACCTGTGGTTTTTTCAGTGAATTTTAAAGGTTTTTTAAACGGAGATTTCTAACTATAACGTCCCTATTAAATCCCCTTGAATCCTGAGGGTCTGTGGGGGCCATTTAGCTCACCAGGTACTTCCAGTAAGCGCCACATAGCTGCTTTGCAGAGAGGTGTTGCGAGCTCACGCCCCTTTTTACACCACGCTGCCCACGCGGCTTGCGGTGTTTGTAGGATGAAGTCCACTTGTATCCTGAGGTCCTCAGGACACAAGAGGACCTCATTGCCCCACCAGCAGTGCACCAGAAGCCGCGTTTGCAGAGTGGTGTAAAAAGGGGCGTGGCCTCAGACCACCACACTGCAACACAGCTCTGTTGCGCTTACTGGAGGTACTTGGTGGGCTAGTTGGCCCCCAGGGACCCTCAGGATTGAAGGGGACTAAAGCCCCCAATTTACAATGCGCCAGGGTGCACGTTGCACACTTGTAGTTTCATGCCCCGCCCCCTTTGCTGCAACACTGTGCAAACTGGTGCGTTGTAAGTTGGGGGATTAAGTCCCCTTCAATCCTGAAGGTCCCTGGGGGCCAAGTAGCCCACCGGGTACCTCCAGTAAGCGCCACAGAGCTGCATTCCAGAGAGGTGTAAAAAGGGGTGTGGCCTCGGACCACCACTCTGCAACGCAGCTCTGTGGCGCTTACTAGAGGTACTTGGTGGGCTAGTTGGCCCCTAGGGACCCTCAGGACTGAAGAGAACTCAACCCCCCAACTTACAACGAACCAGGGGGGGTGTTTGCACACTTGTTGTTTCAGGCCCTGCCCCCTCGCTGCACCACTGTGTAAATGTGCCCCCTGGCACATTGTAAGTTGGGTAATTAAGTCCCCTTCAATCCTGCGGGTCCCTAGAGGCCAGATAGCCCACCAGACACCTCCAGTTAGCACCACAGAGCTGCGTTGCAGAGAGGTGTAAAAAGGGGCATGGCCTCAGACCACCTCTCTGCAACGCAGCTCTATGGCGCAAACTAGAGTTACCTGGTGGGCTAGTTGGCCCCCAGTGATCCTCAGTTTTCAAGGGAAATTAATTCCCCAACTAACAACGTGACAGGGGGCGCGTTTGCAGTGTGGTGCTAAAAGGGGGCATGGCCTCTGGCTAGAGGCCAGTTCTTTTATATTATTTTTTTCAAGGGGGCCTATGTGGCCCCCCTTCTTTTACATTACTTGGGCCCTTTTTTAAATCGGGAAGAGGCCGCGTGGCCCGCCTCCCGAGGCCAATTTCACCCCGGTGATTCCATCACCTGGGGCATGCTCAGTCATTTCTTCTTTTTTTTAAATAAATGTATTTCTTTCGAGGGGGGCCGCATGGCCCCTGGAACCCCATCCCCTGGGGCCGGCCTTTACTTATTAATTTATTTATTTATTTTCACAGGGGAGGGGGCTGCGTGTCCCTCCTCCCGGGCCACTTCTGGCCCCGGGGACTTCATCCCCCGGGGTCTGGCCGCTACATTGGGGACCATGGGGGGAGCCTCAATGCCCCCATGGTCCCTGCCGGCTCCCCGCGTCCTGCAGGAGCCGGCATTGCTTTTCCACACAGGGAGCTGCTGACATGCAGCTTCCCTTGTGGAAAAGCAATTTTGCTTTGGCTTTTGGAAGCGAGAGCAGGTTTCCCTGCTCTCGCTTCCAAAAGCCAAAGCAGAGTTTGCTATGACAGGGCGGGAGCCGCACGGCTCCTGCTCTGCCATAGCAAACAGCAGTGTCCCGGGGGTGGGCACCCTGTGACATTGCAGCAGCCAGCCCTGGGGGGTGGTGGTCCCCAGGGCCATCGAGGACTCAGGAGGGGGGCCGAGCAGCCCCCCTAGGAAGTGGTGGTCCACGGGGTTTGGGGGTCCATATCGGACTCCCCAATTTAAATATTTGGTACCCCGGGGAGGTGGTGGTCCCTGTTGCGTGTGGAGGGGCTCAAGCCCACCACACAAATCTTAAAAAAGTTTTACAGAGCCCCGGGGAGGTGGTGGTCCCCGGGGCTGCAGTACCCCTGGCATACATTAAAATAGAAATTTGCCCCGGGGAGGTGGCTGTGGAGGGGGCTGCGTGTCCCCCTGCACATAATCAATAAAGCCCCGGGGAGGTGGTGGTCCCCGGGGCTGCGGGCCCCCCGCGGACACCCCCAAATGTATCTGTGTGTGCCCCCACGACCTAGCCCATCCGGGGGCTTATAGAAAACGAAGCGTTGGAGCCCAAAAATATATATCTCCTACTGGCGGTTGCCAGTAGGTAATTATAGTTAAGTCCTAGTTTCCATAGGAAAAGTGTTGTTTGTTTTGCTAATAACTTTAGCACTATTTGATACTCACTTCAGCTCCTGTCTGGAAAGTGTTTTGGATATTCGTCAAAAGGGGGAGTACCAAACCAAGTTTTCCTCATGCAATGTCCCATGTGGATTTTAGACACGAGTACAGCCTGAACCGCTGAATGGAATTACACCACATTTGGCAGAAAGCTAGTTCTTGGTGCAGAAAGATCTCTCTTTGTAAGTTGGTGTAAATCCTTTCAATAGTTTTGGAGTTATTAACAAAAAAAGATTTATGTATATCTAGAGATGCAGAGGATCTGCAGATTTCATGGTGAGACCTGATTGGCTACCACCACTTCAACTAGGAAGTGGTGACAGCCATCTTGGGACTCAGACTTGACTGAGTTCCAAAGAAGAACATAAAAAAGAGAAGGGGGCAGGGTAGGTATACCCTGACCCCCTTGACCCCACCAGGAGCCAATAACTTTTTTTCCCACGAATTTGCAGAGGACATGCAGGAAAATTAAATAAAAAAAAATAGTTCCCATGCTTATTTTTACTAGCCCCCCGGGTGGGCCAGTTCCTAGGGGGAATTAATTATTATATAATGGGGAGGGCACAAACGTGGTCACTGTGCTGCTTTTGGCCCTAGGGCACAGTCGATCTAGAAAATGGGGAGGGGGGTGATTTCAGCCCAGAGGACCCTGTCCCCTGGTCCCTGGCACTTTTAATAACAGAGAGGGCGCCGCACAGCCCCCACTCCCGGGTCAGTATAGGCCCTGAGATCCCATCCCCCAGGGCCCAGTTGTGCTTTCAATAGTGAGGGGGCGTCACATCAGTGGTGTCATAGAACATGTCATGAGTGATGCAATATGTGAGGTCATTATCAGCGCATGACGAGGGCATACGTTATAGTTACTTTAGGGCATGAGTTATAGTTACTATAGATAACTGTAGCTGATAAATATCAGTGTTTGAAACGTCACATGTTTTCACCTAACTATAATGTTACTTTAATCTTTGTATTTTGTCAGTGAATTTCTATGGTTGTATAATGTAAAGTAAGATAGAATTACTATTCCTAACTATAACTTTATTTTAAACTTTATTTTTTTTACAGGGAATTTCTACTATTTTTCAAATGTAAAGTAATATTTATTGCCATAAGTAAAGCCAACCCCCCACTGCGCACAGCCTTTGGCTACGCCATGCCTTGCATCCAACCCCTCGCAGGCAAACAACCCCAAGTCACACATGGCCTTAGGTGGCGGGGTTGGCTGCAGTGCCTGATCTGAGGCCAAGTCGTGCATCTGAACTCCACACCCCCACCCGCCCCATAGGCAGCTAACCACACACACAGGCTACTGGCACGGACAGCATGCGGATGGTCTCGTAGGTCTTGGCTGCAGTCAGGCAGACTTACAGACAGTCACAAAACCAAAATACAAAAAGTGAGCCTTCAGGTTTTCTCGAGGGGTGAGCATATCAATGTAAATAATGCAGATTATCATTGTTCCCGAAAGATCACCAATATTTTTAATCTTATGTACACTTCAATAATTCACACAATGCCATCTTTAATAGTTATTCTTATAACAATGTTTAATAGAGTTTTAATAAAAAAAGATGCCTTTCTTTTAACATAGTTCTAATATTGTATTTTGTGGGTTGAATTTTTTTCTTCTTTTTATAAAATCAACATGTCTGTGAGTCTTTCTTTAACATTTTTCACCCCACAAATTGAAATCATGAAAACAACCATTAGGCGGTCTTGCACTCCAGCTGAAGAGCGTAGAACTCCAGCTACGAGTGCGTTAAAAAAATATGATGAGGAGACTTATTGTTTTTTTATGTTGCTGGGGTGCTACTACGCTTCTTGCAGCCACAACATTAAACTAAGTTAAACAAAGGGTTGATGGTTCCCCTCCCTATTTTAGGGGCACCACCAAACTCAACACATTACAAACAAAAAAGTTCTCGTATGGCATTATGGGGCTCTCCTTGGAACAGCAGTAAATCATAAATGAGCAGCTCCTGCCAGGCATAGTGTTCTTATCAATGATGTAATTTTCGATGCCATTAGGGATTTTATCAATGTAGTCACTGAACATGTCATGAATGATGTTACATGCGAGGATAGAAGCAGTGCATGGCGAGGGTGCGAGTTATAGCTACTTTTGGACATGAGTTTGAGTTACTTGAGACAACTATATCTG
Source organism: Lissotriton helveticus (assembly GCF_964261635.1). Lineage (NCBI taxonomy): Eukaryota > Metazoa > Chordata > Amphibia > Caudata > Salamandridae > Lissotriton > Lissotriton helveticus. The sequence continues at coordinate 1,301,047,141 of NC_136057.1, forward strand.
GTGAATTTATGTGGTTTTGTATGTTTAAAACAATATATTCTAACTGAAATTTTCACCTAACTATAATGTCCCTTTAACCTTTGTTTTTTCAAAGAATTTCTATTTTTTAACAAAATATTAAGCTATTATTACAATTCCTAACTACTTCCCTTTAACTTTTATTTTTTTTCAGTGAAGTTGTGTGTTTTTTTTAAAGCAAAGAGGAGATGTTCAACCCACACCCTGCAGGTGCAAAACCCACTTTTTTTTGTGGGGGGGGGGGGTGTTCCTTGGATCTGCGGATCCATTGCGATGCCCAGAGCACACACCTGAGGATTTGCCACGGATCCATGGATCCACCGCTAAGCCTCAGGGGTGTCATGCTAGGCATTGCGGTGGATCCATAGCACCCCAGGGGAAACTTTTTTTTTTACTTTAACCACAGCGGTGGTTCCTCTGAAACAACCCCGCAGCTGATTAAATCGGATAGAACACTCCGTTGTCGTCAGAAAGACGCACATCAGACAAGTCTAAAAAGAAAATAAGGACGCGCTAGTCAAGCTCTGTGACGCAGAACAAGGAAAAGGACAAACAGGCCTGGAGTAAAGAGAAGAAGTAAAAAAGAGAGTGAACAAAAATAGAACATGCCGCTAATATATGACTAGGATTTGCAAGATATGTTTGGACAGCTTATCGGCCTATCGATCCTCAAGATATCACTGTTAGTTATCACTCTAAAAGTGCACACAGTGTGAAATGAAGACAGATCAATACAAGACAATCGGTGATAAAATTGGATCTACATAATATTGTTAGTTGGATATAACAAGCCCACTAAAGGAGAAATCGCGTTTGATTTCAAGCTTCTGTGTGTTCCCCCTGTATTAAACCTGTTATACAGTCAGAAAACAATAGGTCCTGAAGAAGATGGCCTAAGAAGAAATATAGTCCATCGAAACGCGCATTGACCAGCCTGTCTGAAAAAACCCTAGCTCACAACACAGCAGTAGAGGGCTGAGTTTCTCGTCCATAGGTTACCATCTGTGTTTGTAGATTTGAGGTGGGGTATGTAGAGTGAAAGTGAGGTATGGAAGAGTTGTGATAGTTTTGTGTGAATAAGCATGAGTGAGTTTTCTTTGGGGGACTGTATATATTTTTTTCAAATCAATTGATATGATGAAACTTGTCTGCATAGTGAAAATTGTCTGTAAATCTTGATTCTTCTTAGATTGTGTACCCAGATGAAATTTTCCAAGATGGTACAAAAGTAAAATATGTAAGAAATAATCTATATATTTTCAAAAAAAGATAATGATGTGGGCCCGATTCACAGAATGAACTTAAGACTAAATCCTAAACTTACTACTATTTGGTATTCACAGAATGCACTTATTACTTTCGGGATTCACAGAGTGAACTTACTACTTTCGGGATTCACAGAATAGATTTAAGACTACTAACTACATCCGCGGAGCTTCCGGCTTGGGGGCGGAGCTTGTGGCACGGAGGTGGGGCTTGCGGCTTGGAGGCGGAGCTTCCGGCCCGGAGGTGGGGATTTAGCCATGGCTGAAATCTCCACCTCTGGGCCGGAAGCTCCATCTCCAAGCCGGAAGCTCCGCCTCCGGGCTGGAAGCTTCATCTCCAAGCCGGAAGCTCCGCCTCCGGGCCGGAATTTCCGACCCTAGTGCGGACGTAACGTTAGTAGTCTTAAATATATTCTGTGAATCCCGAAAGTAGTAAGTTCACTCTGTGAATCCCATATAGTATAAAAAGTATAAAGAAAATAACAAAAATAAAATGTGATATTTTTCTAAAAAAAAATTCTACGTTTATGCATTATTTTTCTGTCTACCCCAATTTCAGAGTTATTGATTAACCGTAAGGGAAGAAATATAGGTCTAGAGGGTATCTTTCTATAATATTGGGCATTGCGGTGGATCCATAGAACCCCAGGGGAAACTTTTTTTTTTTTACTTTAACCACAGCGGTGCTTCCTCTAAAACAACCCCACAAAGTCCTGGGGATCAAGATGCCTCTACCTTGGCCGCTTATATCTTATTTTGTTTTCTTTTTTAGGACTCTGGGACCAAATCCCCAAATCCTAAATGGCAGCTGAAACTTTTCCATCAGATTGCAGCCAGTCAATCACAACAAATGGTTGAGTGTGCAGAGGCATCGCAGATCCGCCACACCGTGTAATATACAGTTTTAAATTCTCAAAAGCCTCTGAACGGATTCACACAAAAGTTCAAAAAGTAAATTTCTGGGACTGCTCTAGCTTTCAGACAAATGTTGTGTAATCCCGTTCAGCCGTTAGGGTTGTACCTGTGTCTAAATTTCTGAATCGAATAGGGAAAACGCATTTTGGGGCCCCCTTTTTTTCAGCCTCTATTTGACGGATCACGCTGAATCTTTCCAGGAAGGAGCTGAGATGCAATTACATTTTTGGGGAAAGTTTCTTAAATATTCATCAAACTACGCCAAAGTTATTATGAAAACAAAAATGCTATCCTATGGACACGTGGTCCTAACTAGAACTACCCATTGGCGACTGCCACTGGATTACGTGTGTGTGTATATATATATATTTTTTTAAATATTGTAAACCTATGCCTAACTATGGGGCCGATTACGATTGCGGTGAATCCGCATCCTCTGGGCCGGCGGAAGCCACCGCTGGCCCGGAGGATGCGGATTCACCGCTGCGATGACTGAAAAGACCCCCCGTCACATTAGAATGGCTGGGGGGTCCGCAGCGGACGGCAAGACCGTCCACCGCTTTTCCGCCGGTCGCCTTCGCGACCGTCGGAAATAGTGCATACATATGGTCGCGGTGTCTGCGAGACACCGCCAGCCATATTATGATGCCCTCGGTCCCATGCCTTTCCACGGCGGCATTGCCGCCGTGGAAAGGCACGGTCTTTCCTTTGGGGGCCCGTTGCGGGCCCCCAGGGTGAAGGAGGGGGCTGCACATGGAGGGGTACCTATGGTACCCCCCTGCATGTGTATGCACAAAGCGGCAGGCACCGCGGGTGCCTGCCGCTTTGTGCATGCACATGCAAAGCATGCATTTTTAACCTTGCGGCGGGTGCTGCTTCAAGCAGCACCTGCCGCAATGTTAATTATACAGGATGTGACCGCCAGGGTGGCGGTCACATCCTAATTCCGACGGAGGGACCGCCGCTGCCCCTGCGGACGGTCCCTCCACCTCGGGGGTGGCGGACGGACGCAGGTCCGTCCGCCATCATAATAGGCCCCTGTGTACACATACCTTGTTAATATATATATATACTTACTGAGTCAATATTTTGGTCTACACTTTTGCTAAGTTTGGTGTTTGCCTCACAATATTAAATACTAAATATTCTGTTAGTATTATACAATGGCCAAAAGCGCATAAAATATTTTACACTTTCTTTCCATCCATTTTTCAAAATGTTTGCATTATTTTTTACGATCAACTGGTATTATCCTCATCAGTTTTATTCAGTTTTAAAAGAAAAACAATTAAAGAATTACAGCACACGAACAACAACAGCGTAAAAGCAGTCACCGTAACATGGTGAATATATAAAACATACATAAAAAACACCACTCCAAATTCCAGAAAATCGGAATCCTAAATACTAAAATTACAAACCTAAAAATTCTTACAAACATATCTACTAAAAGTACCAAGATAGATAGCTTAAAGCAAAGCAAGTAAAGGGTGCAGCAGTTTTCAATCATAATAAATAAATCATCAATCTTAATAGCCGATAAAACGATCTTCACATGACCACATGGATAATTGAACTAAGAGTAACTCAATGTATAAACAATGTTTAATAATATCAAAGGTTTAATTTCTTCCTGGCGAAAATCGAGTGTGTAAACTAATGCAACCTTAGAAGGTGAAGCTTAAATTTAACTTAGTTTGGGAAATTGTGGGAGATTAGTCTACAGTTTAGGAGTTCTACACATGGTCACGCATCAAGTCTCTTTAAGCACCTCACCTGATTCTAGAGTAGCAGTATTTCGTCCTCCCGTAACCCCAACCTCACCAGCCACGGTAACAATTATTGGTTTAGAGATAATTCGAATATTACTTCTGTTTGTGCTCTCACTCTGGTCGGTGCAAGCTTGAACCTGGAGGACATAAAAGGGGATACAAAGACTCTCCAAAATTAAAAGAGTTCACAAACAAGAACAATTACTATTATACCTTTACACTGCTGCATATCACATGCACTATTGTACCATACAGATACCACTATGCTTGCACCAGAGTAATTGTATAAAATACATCATTTGAAGCTGCAGTGTTGACATTGTGTTTCAACATAGACTGCCCTATATATAGCATGACACATTTGCAGCTCATTTATATCAGAATAGTATTCTAGGGTAAGAACATTTATAGTACTCCACAATTCAGCTACACATTATTGTGTGACAAAATCAAAACATTACTGATGGAATTCTAGATTATCAAAAATCTAAAGACACCACAGACACCTAATAAGCAAAAAAAAGCAGAACACTAGCAAAGGAATATCACTATCGCCTAGCGGTCTCCCTGTGGACTATGCAGAATTAGATCATCCCTGTCAAATGCATGGTAGACAACCAAGTCATTTCCTTCAATTCCCCCTGCACATTTTCCTGCATGCATTCTTTAACCGCCTCTCTAATAAGAAGGTGTGAGGTGCAACAGAGTTGTATGTGTGGGTCGCAGCACTGGATTAGCCAAAGGCAATATACATGTGGTTGAGGGTGCGTTTGCAAAAAATTTAAACGGTTGAGGGTATAGGAGGCGATGAAAGCAATATTTTACAAGTATTTGGTCATTTCTGAAAAGTGGTATAGTTATGACAATCTTTCTGGAAAAAAGGGACAAAGATAAAGGGCCATATGTATCAACACCCTCATTTGCGGTTCTCAAATAGCGACTTTTTAGAAATCGCTATTTGAGAATTGCAAAAAGGGATGTATGTAAAAAAATCACAATTTTTGGGTGATTTCTTAATATTCCTTAATTGCGATTAGCAAATTGCGAATTTGCAATTAAGGAATACTTTCCCATTAATTTCAATGGGCCAGGAGGCCCATAGGAATGAATGGGAAGTTATTCTCAATTTGCGATTCGCAATTTGAGAATTGCAAATTGAGAATAATTTCAAGGGTGCAAGGACACCCTGATGCACCCCTGAAATTTACATGTGTGCGCATATGGCGCACATACATGCCCTAAGGGTATGTATGTGCGCCAAATGGCACCTTCACAATTGCCAAAAAGTGCATTTGTGAAAGAAATCGCAAATTACCACCAACTTCAAGTTGGTGGTAATTTGCGATTTCTTAATGAGAAATTGCACAACTTGGGTGCTTCATACATAGCATTTAAGGAATCACAATTTGCGATTCCTTAAATGCTGATGCAAAATTAAGGAATCGCAAATTTTGCGATTCCTTAATTTTGCAATGCGATTTCAATCATACATCGCATTTTCCTAATTTTTGTCACAAACGCTGCTTGTTTGCGAATCGCAGGGTTTGCGACTAAAAAAACGGATGATACATATGCCCCCAAGAACTGCTACCTTATACACTGAACCAAATGTAAACTGTCAGTTTCTTAGGGGTACTAATATCTTTAGTGGAAGCATTTTACTAAAAGGACTTCTATAAATTAAATACTCTGCAACTTCGCTATGAAGCTGTAGGAAACGTTTTAGGAAAATGCAAATTGATACGGCCAGAGCCAAAATATTTTTAGAGGCCCCCCTGTTTCCTTATCATTTATAGGATAACAAATCTATTGAGGCTTTCATCTTAAAACAAGAAATACTAATTTTTCTACAGAGCATTTGCTAATCAATTGTGCAGCACTGTGCAAGAGTTGCACCATAATAATCACAATACAGAGCCATTTTTTGAAAAACTTGAAGAGTTAAATAGCGGTGGTGCTTAAGAATGGAAAAGTCTCAGTGGACTGTAAGAGGTATATATCTGTTTTACCAATTCATGTGGTCTAAACAAATTGGAATAAGATTTGGGCTACAAGATTAGAAACTGTAATGAACTGTTTAATAAATATACACCAGGGTATTTAGAAACAAGGCAGAAATAACATAAGTCAAATTTTAGATATATTGGCCCAAATTTACTGAGCCTTTTCCTCGCCTTTGCGTCATGCAAAGCAATGCAGGGCAACGCAAAGGCTGATTTGGGAATTAAAAAGCCACACATGGCCTGATTTGTGAGGCCCTGTATTGCTTTGTAAAGAAATGTAATGCAATGCAGCAGCTTGCGCTTCGTTGTGTTACATTTGGTTGTGTTAGGCGTTTCATGGGTGGAGCATTGTCGTTCCCCTGCATCCACCCATAGATTTCACTCAATTCCAGATTTACTAAGGTTTGCAAAGCTGGAATTATGTAAATTTGGTTTGCCTACCATAGAGAGGCTATTGAAGAGAAGTATGTTCATTTCTAGTTTGTCAATCAATCAATCATACTGTATTGGTGGAGCACGACTTATCACCCATGAGGGTGTCCAGGCGATGGGCTGAGGTATTCAGTCAAAAAGCCAGCTTCTTACTGAAGTCTGTCAGTGAGGGTGATGATCTGAGGTGTAGGGGGAGGGCGTTCCAGGACTTAGCCATGTGGTGGGAGAAGGAGCATCTTCTGGTGCGACAATGGAGGTCTGTTCGATGGCAAGGTTGGTACAGCGGAAGTTCCTGGAAGGTTTGTGGAGGTTCAGGAGGTGGTTCATGCACGCAGGTCCTAGGTTGTGAAGGGCTTTGTAGGCATGGGTCAGGAGGCATCTTTTCTGGATGGGGAGCCGGTGGAGGTCTCTCAGGTTCTGGGTGATGTGGGTCCTTTTAGGTTGAGGATCAGTCTGGCTGCTGCGTTCTGCATCGTCTGAATTCTTCTCATGAATTTGTGGTGGTGTTTGTATAGAGTGCGTTGCCGTAGTCTAGGCGGCGGTGATGAGGACCTGCATCACTGTTTTCCTGGAGCTGATGGGGAGCCATTTGAAGAGTGTGGAATCAGGATGAGGAGATGGCATGGACCTGCCGTTTCATAGAGGCTTTGCTGCCCAGAATGATGCAGAAGTTGCGGGCATAGTCTTTCAGTGTGGGTTTGGACTGGGTTCCAATGGGCACCATGAGCCATTCCAGAAGGAGGTGTGGCTGCCAAAAATCAGCACTTGGGTCTTATCCATATTGACCTTAAGGCAGTTGTCCTTCATCCAAGCTGAGACGTTCTTTATGCAGTTGTGAAAGTTGGATTTTGTGGTGATAGGGTCAGCTAAGAGCAAAAGGATGAGCTGGGTGCCATTGACATAGAAGATGATGTTGATGTTGTGGGTCCTGACGATGTCTGCTAGCGGCATCATGTAGATGTTGAAGAGGGTTGAACTGAGAGACAAACCTTGAGGGACGCTGCAGATGGTGTGCTTGGGTTGTGAGGTAAATCGAGGGAGGCGTATTCTCTGGGTGCACCCTGTGAGGAATGATGCCATCTATCTAAGAGCATCCTCTTTGATTCCGATTTGGTGTAGACGTTTGATGAGAGTGCGGTGGGAGATGGTGTTGAAGGCTGCAGAGAAGTCAAGAAGGAGCAAGGCAGCCAAATCTCCTTTGTCAAGTAGTGTGCGGATATCTGTGGCATTGATCAAGGATGTCTTGGTGCTGTGGTTGGCTCTGCATCCTGATTGGGAGGGGTATGGCATGTTGTTTCTCTCCAGGTGTTTGGTGATTTGGAAGTTGATAGCTTTTTCCAGAACCTTGGCCGGAAACAGGAGAAGTGGGAAGGGGCAGTAGTTCTGGAGATCGTTGGGGTCTGCGGAGGGTTTCTTGAGAAGGGGGTCTCAGCTCGGATTGTTTCCAGGCACTGAGAAAGGTAACTGTGGCAATGGAGGCATTGAGGATGGTGGTGAGCTGATGTCATCGTGTCCGAGGTTGAAGAATCGATGGGGGCATGAGTCGGAGGGTGCTCCTGAGTGGATTGAGTTCATTAAGGCAGTAATGTTTGGTGTGCTGAGCTTTTCCCATGTCGTGAGCGGGTGGTGGATGGCAGTCTTCGTGGGAGTTAGGAGGCTCAAGAGGTCAGTGGGTTGTGGATTGAAGTTTCTGTGTATGGTGGCTGTCTTCTTGTGAAAGTCGTCTGCTGGAGTGTCGCAGAGCTCCAGAGAGGAGAGTATCGCGTTGCCGGTGGCTGATGGGCAGGTGACCTCGCTGACCAAGAGTTCCTTGGTCTGGTTGCATAGGCCTCGAAGCAGTTTGCCAGGACCTCTCTTTTCATGTCTTTGAGTTGGTGGTGGTAGTTGTTGAGTGCAGACTTGAAGTAGGCTTGATAAGTGTCATTTCTGTTGGCATGCCATTTTCTCTCTAGTTGTTTGCACCTGCTTTTCACTGCGCTGAGTTCTCCTTGGCTTGTTTGGTGGATGTGTGCGTAGGGCTGGTTTGATGGGGGTGACTCGGTTGGCAGCGCTGGTGATCCACGTGTTAAAGTTCTCTACTGCCTGATCCAGGTTGGTGATGCCCAGGGCGTCCGTCCATTGGTTCTGCGTGACTTTAGTACAGCTGTGGAAGGGGATGCTATGGCAGTTGGGGGGAGTGAAGTGTGGGACAGCAGTGATGAAGTGCACAATGAAATGGTCAGACCAGGTGAGTTCTGTGATGATTCTTTATCTGACTCAGTTGCTGGGCGTGAAGAAAGGGTCCTGCACGTGTCCTGCTCTGCGCGTGGGGTCTGAAACCAGGTGAGTGAGGCCGATTTGTTCCAGGAGGTCGGTGGAGTTGGTGTCTGTGGGGTCCTCTTAGTGGAAGTTGAGATCTCCCAGGAGGACGTAGTGTTGGGGTTCTATGGCGAGCAGGGTTAGGAATTCTGTGATTGCGCCGTTGAGGGCTGGTCGCGGTCCTGGCTGTCTGCATGCGGGGGTGCCTTTGATGGTCGTTTTGTGGTCGGTGTGGAGTTGGAGGTTTATGTGTTCCATGATTGGCGAGGTGTCATCTTGTTTGTGACTTGACTGGTGCTTTCTGCATCACACATAGATGTGCGGTATAAATTAAAATAAGTGGTCAGTGCTAGAGATTGGTAATAGATAAACCCTTGCAGATGGAAATGACATGTTTTTTCTCTAACATTGCCTTTCTCTTTCTAAACCTTCTTTTATACTATAAAAGTGTATAGTTTGATGTGTTCCGTAGATTCTGAGTTTGATGGCTATAATGACTGTATATGCAATATAACAACTGCATATACAGTCTAACAACTTCTATTTGTTAATCTATATTTCTTGTCTAACATAGCAAATATGATTACAAAATTGTGGGGAAAAAATTAAGATTCAGTTCTGCTAGACGTGCACTGGTAAAGCTGTAGTTGTATGCTTAGGGCCAGATTCACACACAATGTTTGTGTATTCTAAGCTTCTTTCCTGTCAACCACACACTGACAAAATGAGATATATAGCAACCCAAAAGGCATCTAAAACTAAATGGTACACAGACAGCTGACATAGTCAACTCTGACCCTGGCATTGCCTCTCCCATCTTCTGGAGCATCTACGTCTTCCTTATCACAGGCCTTCACCACAGCCTCCCCTGGGTCTAGCACCAGTCGGCAATGCAGGAACTGAATTGACTCATTGTAGACGGGCCGCAACTGGAAGCTGAAGTGCCGGCGCTTCCGGAAGGCAAAGTGTTGGGTGGAAAAGGTCACGGTGGAGTCAGCAGGACAACCTCTGCAGATCAGGAGAAATTCTGATGGCACCCAGGGGTCTGAAGAGGGGGAGACAAAGCACATCTGCAGGCTGAAATTAATGCCTGGATCCAGAGGAGATGGGAAAACCTAGGAATTGGGAACAAATACAATTACTTCAGAACAATACTCATCATCACAGCAGTTATCCAGCATGGAGCTAGTGCTTTAGTATTATAAGCCCTACACACAAAGTAATCTTCCACATACATTTCAAAACAGTATTTTTAATGCATTAACTGTCACATAATACATTTTTGAATATCTTTTAAAGGATTAATTGACAAAACGTGTTGAATTATATAGCAAGGTTGTATTATGTACTTTATCGGTTGCATAAATTGTGAATTGTTAAATTATTGTTTAATTGTGTTATGAGAACTAACAGTTGTGACACTCTCAATGCATCAATCCTTACCTGTGTGTTTCTTTTCAGGTGTGCGCAATTATTTTTTCAAGAATACATAAGGAATATTCAGTTTGGGTTATTTTTAATAAATAGTTATGATATTAAAGACTGACTATAGCATAGCTGTGCAACAATATCCTGTTTAAAATGGGTAGCATGTCTTTATCTGGCCTTTGAATTGATATTCTGGCATATTGTACTGAATAAAGCACCCCTGGGAGTACAGGATTGAAAAATGGCCCTGTACAGCCAGAAGTTGTCTGTCAATAAGGTTTGGAGTAACACAGTGGAAGAAGAGGATGCAGTAATGAAAGATGTGCATAATTACGTAACCATATGTGGAAAAGAGCAGCGGTCCAGAATCCTAGACTTAACGGGATATGGGAGAGTAGGAGGCAGTAAAGTTAGTGAGGAGAACATTGCAAAGCAGCCACAACCAAAAACAAGAAGAGCTAATAGATGGACATAAGATATTTCTTGTCTGTGATAGAACTCACATCTGCCAGGTGTTCCTGTGACCCTAAGAAATAGATAGTTGTTTGTCCCATATTCTAGGGGGCTTATTTGAAAATGCAATCACAAATCTTACAATATCTGTGTTGGTGCAAGTTTTGTAAGTCTGATGGCCTGGTGTTCCAGCAGGGATGAGGCTGGTATTTCTCTATCCGAATATTATAGAGAAATCGAAATACTTGGCCCAAATTCCTCTGAAAGGCACAACAAATAAGTGAATGATACTGCTGCTGACTGACTGGCCTTTCAGATGTCAATGACTGTTACAGTTTCTTCTAATATCCCTACTAGCCAGTTCACCGCTAGGGGCTACTAGCAGAACAACAGATGGAAAATCCGGAAGCTCTGTCCACTACTGGAGATAATACATTCTGGTCTAAGGCTACTGAAAGCCCAGAGAGCATGCCAGAAACTGCAAATTAACCAGTAAGCTCTCTATGCTTTGCCTCCATCTTTATGCTAATATGTGTTAACCTCAATTGCGGGTTTTCACTGAGTACAGTCCACCCCTTTCTTCAATGGGAGCCTGTGTTCCCGTTCAGAACATAGGCTCCCGTTGAAGTCAATAGGAGTCCCACCGAATAGTATCCGGTAGCATCCGGATGCATTCAATTCGCTTGGTTGGACTCCACCGATCTGAGTCGTCCGGAAATCATTCCGGAACCGATTCGATCGGAATGCTTTCCAAACGGGATTTTAATCAGTCCCTTAGTAGTAAATAGGGGAGTGAAAAAGGGACATACTACTAAACAGGAGGGAATAAGAGAGGAGGGGCATAGGAGGGATGGGGAGGAGTATCTGTGAGGGACAGACGCCACCCACAAAGAGTAAACTCATTGCTATTCACAAACTGCACTTCTAAAGTTGCTTCAGCCAAAAAGGAACCTAAACAGTAGTAAATTTCCCCAGCTTGGGCTGGACTAACTCCATGCCAACCACTGGCAATCCAACACCCTTCCATAAAAAATAATAAACAAAAGGACTAAAAAAAACACCTAGGTAATGATAATATAATTGATTATATTGTTCATAATAATTAAAATATAAAGAAAAATATAAACAATAATGCAAATTTGTTGTCATTTTAAAATATTTTAACAAGTTTCCTAGATTTTAAAGATACATATAAAATTAAATATTAATAGAATATAATTAAATTACTTTTAATTAATGTTATACATCAGTTGTATAATATATTAATGCACAATAAAAGAATGTTTTTTTTATTTGTGTGGAAATTAATTTTTTAATTGAAACTTCTGTGAAATAATTTTAATTTAACGTATTTAAATTAAAGATAATTAAAAGTGAATTATCGGATTAATTAAAATTAATTTAATTATACTTTATTAAAATGCAATGTTACATTATTTTTTCGCTTCAAAAACAGCTGTCAAAATACTTTAGAATTATATAATAAATATTAGTTCTAGATATTTTTTAAACATTAAATGTATTTTTGTTTTTACTATTTTTAATAATTAAATATAATTTAACAATATTTCTTATGGAGTTTAATTTTAAGGCCCTACCTCCATTATTTTCCATGGTAGGGTGTTGCAGTATCAGTGGTTGACCATGTGTGATTTTGGACTTACTACTGTTTCTTTTTGCCAGTAGTAACATACACTTCTAAATTTGCCCCACCCCTTTTTAAAAGGGCAGAGACATGTAAGTCTACCCATTGGGAACTCACAAACATTTTCCCAGGGGCCAAAAAGTTTGGTCTTTGGTGTGACAGAGTGGCGCACTGATGCCAGAGTGGTGGTGCGGGCATTAAGTGGGTGTAGGGGACGCAAACCATTTACACCTGGTGGATGAACTGAAATGCATAATGTGGAACCAGAAAACCTGGGATGAATCCTGGCTCCACCAAATTGTGTGATCGTGGGCAATTATTTTATTTCATATTCCCTCATTTTTCTTCATTATCACATATAAGAGGAACTCAAAATACATGACTTCAGGATTGGTGCTGTACAAAGCCTTCTCCTGTGTTTAGATTTAATCACTAATGGCATTGTTGTTGGGGGGAGCATGAATATTTCAAAATTCATGTTTGAAAACTATCACTTTAAAAAAAATACTTCTGAATGCACAGCTACAATCTGATTTACTACGGTGAAATGGTTCTACAGGTTAATGAAATACATGTTTTGAATTTTAAAGAGACTTCTTATTTTTACACGTTTGCTGCCTTTAAATATTAAGGTGTTCCTAAAGTTAAGGGGTGCAGTGCACACCAGTTACTTCCTTTCTTTAACTACACTTAACCCTTAAATAAATGCTTGCTGTTTATTTAAATTGTTTTTAATGTTACTGATGAGTCGGGTAAACAGCAGTCCAGTGCTGCTGTTGCCCGGGGGCCGCATGTAAAGATCAGGATGGCTTCAAGCGGCCCCCGGCCGTACTTTGAGTATCACTGGTCTGCACTTTTGAGTAACTGTACACTCACATTGTGTGAATGGGCAAAAGTAGTAAAGTTAGTGAACATTGTAAAAATAAGTACATTTATAAATTATTCACAACTGTAAGTTACCTTTGTGAATAGCTTTCATTGTCTTCTCAACATCACCAATGATCCAATTCAAGCCATCTATAGCCCTGTACTAGACGGACCAATTTGTCATTGCTATCTACCTCCTCAACATTCTACTAACACACAAAGATTAACAAAAAAAGAGAAGAGGAAATCTTCAGATCCTTCAAAGACTTCTCCGTAGAAAACCTAATGCTTAAACTAATCTCTCATCCTACCAACTCCATGTTCAATGCCAACACCCTTATAAACAACTTCACATTTTTGGGGAAAGCTATGTGAACATTCATGTCCCCATTACAACTTGCAAGTGCAACCCAAAGCCTTCAGTGGGGTGGTACTTTATGGAATTTGCAGACAATAAACAATCGAGCCACAGACAGGAAAGAAAATGGAAGGAAAACAACTCTTGATGACCTCTTGATACTAAAGTCCCTCTGTACAACACACAGTCAGATCATCACATCAGCCAAAGCAAAGTACTAAAACAACAGCATCTGTGAAGCCACCAACAGAAGTAGAACGCTGTTCAAGACAATCAAGCACTACATTAACATACTGACAGACCCCTCTATTCCTCAATCCACAGAAAAGTATACCATCAACCTCTTCTTCAATACAGGCGGTCCGACAGCACATCAATGACACCAACCCTGTTTCATCACTTACATGCACCCCTTTCTGTAGAATCCCACACTGGTCACCCTTCATAGCCCTATCTCTCCCAGACCTTGGTGCCACACTCATCTCCTTCAAAGCCACTTCATATGAAGATTTATTACCATCATCCTTCAACAAAGTTACCTTAAAATACCATTGTCAATGCCTTCCTCGCTCAATGCATCTTCCCAGAAGCTCTCAAGACAGATCCTCCCACTCCTAAAGAAACCTACACTAGACCTTGATGACCTTGCCAATTACGGGCCAATCACTCACCTACTATTCATCAGCAAGAGCATTGAAAAAACGGTCTATGTTCAACTCCAAGTTCACATCAATGCCAACCATCTTAGGCATGGCTCCCAGTCTGGATTGAGACTGCTTCCTTACACATTGTGATTAATGCCCTCTTGATCACAGAAGAGGACCCCTTCCTCCTGAGATAGCTGGACCTCTCCGCTACCTTCAACCCAGTCGATCATCTCACTCTCATACGCACCCTAGCATCTCGAATGGGATTCACCAGCAATGTCCTTTACTGGTACTTGCCCCTACCTTCCCAACTGGCACCAGTTTGTTCACATGGACACCCCCAGGTCACAAAAGATTCCCATCAGCTATGAAATCTTCCACTGTACCATACTATCTCCTGTCATCTTCAACCTTTTCATGGAGCTGCTTGTTGCTCTGCTCACACATAACAGCCCCAAGATTCACCAATGTGCTGATAATACACAACTCTGCTTAAAATCCTCCTCTGCTTCAGACATTCAACGCCTCAAACACTGCTTGCACATCATCCAGATCTAGATGTCCAGCACCTGTCTGAGGTTCAACCCAACCAACAGAAGTCCTACTATTTGCCCAAAACAAGATACAGTACAAACTTTGTTCCATGTGAACCTTCAAGGCTTCAAATCCCAACTTTCACTAAATGCGGTCACTTGGGTTCAACCTGGCCACCAACCTTACTCACAAGGAATACATTACCAATGATACTAAGATGGCTTGGTACCAGCAGTCTACTCTAAAGATAGTCAAACAGTTTCTTCCAGAAAGCAACAACTGAACTGCTCTCGTACTCTATCATCTGGATGGTGGTAATGCCCTACTCAGATATCACACTGCCACTCCTTAGAGGCAACCTACACGGTTGTATGTTTGGACAATGAGTTCCCCACCCACGACTTCCCTATCAACGAGGTCGCAACCACGACCTTGTCTAAACCACGATTTTTTTTTACCACGCATTCCTTTACCACGATTTTTCCTGATAAGGGAATGTGTGTTAAAAAAATACTTTACAACTAGTACCCCGATCCTCCACCCCGTAAAAACGAATCCCCCTACCTAAAATACGATCTCAACCTCCTTAAATCTAATTCCCCTTTCCCTTTTATTAATCACGAAACCCCCACCTCCTAATTATGTACTCAACCCCCTTAATTCTAATTACCCTCACCCTTTTAATAATCACGAAACCCCCACCTCCTGAATTCGATCTCAACCCCCATATATCTAATTCCACCTCCATTTTAATATTCACGAAACCCCCACCTCCTAAATACTAACTCAACCTCCCTTAATCCCCTCTCCCTTTAAATAATCATGTACGCCCCCACCTCCTAAATACGTTCTCAGCCCTATAAAACGAACTCCCCTCTCCCTGTAAATAATCACGAAAACCCCCACTACCATAAATAAATATTAAATACTAATCCCAACCCCCTTTAAACTAACCCCTAAATCTTTCCCCTATAAAAATTAACCCCTCTTACCTGTTTCTCCGCGACTGCGATGCTCCTCCTAACTCTGTCCTGTCCAAACACTAGATCGACTCAGCCTTAACCACACACATGCGTGGTTACGGCTGAGTCGTTGTTCTGGCAAGTCGTTGTTCCCCGACTCCAGAACTCGTTGTTCCAAAGTCGTTGGTCAGGATGTTTCCCAACCTACACACCACAGTATATCTCTCCCAGAGCCTGAAGAAATATTACCACATCACCCCATCCCATAATAGAACTCCATTGCCACCTCGTAGCAACTTCTAAACCAGCTGCATCATTTACAAAGCCAAAACACACAGCACCCCCCGTCCCGCCACCATCACTGGTGGTTCTATACACAGCCAGTAGACCACCAAACTGCAGACTAAGAAGTGTAAAAAAGAAAAAAACAAGAAAACAGGCTTTTTCAATATATGCACGCAGAATCTGGAATAATATCCCAGTATCCATCAGCACTGCTCCATGCTGGTCCAATTTAAAAAGAGTTGAAGACTAACCTATTTAAGGAACACTACATGACAATGCATTAATCACCCAAACAACAGTGTCCTCAAATTACTTGGTTTGTGTTTGACCATGTACAGCTCTCTTCTGCCTTTTGGCTAGGGTTGCGCTAGAACAATATACCCATGTGTGTTATCCTTCCCTGGAGCTACCAGGTCTCCCAAGGAGGTAATCAGGAGAGACAAAGGGAAGACAGAGGGAGTAATGGAGGTACTTCCAACACTGCTGCTGATCCTCTTAAAAATGGTGGGGGTTTTAACCAGTGTTGTAACAAAGCATCAGTTGCCCTCTTCTTTATGGCACCTTGCCTACCTCCACAAACACACGGCTGTTGGATGCCACCATGCAGGGTCCAGGATGCCGGGAAGAAATGCGTGAGCTGCAAACCTCAAGGCTGAATAGAGAACGGCTTGAACGAGGTGGCTGGTACGGGGCACCATCTTGGTCATTGGGATGAGGCAAAGCTCGCATCAGGTAAACACAGGTGAACTGAAAGACAAAAATAAATGTCAAATCATTATTGTGACGTAAGTATTAATAAACTCATCAGCCCATGATCGGGTAAGACTGCAGATGTAACAGAATGTATTTATGCTATAGAAGGAAGTCTGTCAAGTTTTCAAGCAAGCAAAGGCTTCTTCTGCATGTTATCAAATGAAGAGAATTTCTGCATAAACTTTTTAGTTAGATTTGTCCAGACTTAAAAAATATTTAGACATCTTCAGCTGGTCAGTATAACAAGGTAGCATGACTGCAATCCCAGGATGCATGTACAGACAAATGAAGTATTTCTAAAACAGATCAGTGTTACCAAGAAACAGACTACACAACTACACTTCGAGAGATAACTAAACAAAGAGCATAGGATAGGACAGGATTGAACGCCATGAGCATTAAACAAATCCCCAAAATGAAAAGACAATCTTGAGGGACGCCTTATCTCATTCTCTCTAATCTCTCTATACATTGCATCTAGTGGCTATATTTTTTGCTCCTCCTGCAGACTGCGATGCTACTGAGCGACAGCTCTCTCTCCCTGACCGATGCTAACTAGACACCTAGACCATCCTAGCAATTGAGCACTTTATCGTTGCACCTATTTAGTAGGTCCATTCTAAGGATTGTATATTCCTTCTATTTTTTTCCAAACATATCTTCTTCTCGTTTGGGTATCTAGTCTAGTCTTTATTTTTTGGTGCATGTGATTCACACCTACTGGCATATTTTCCCTCCACATCTCTGGGCTGAATTGTTTGAACTATTTCATGTGCACCCTCTATTTGGTTCTATGTTCATTCTTGTATTCGGTCTTCTCTTGGCCCTTTCTCCTCCACAGCCCCTTGCATATTTGCTTTATTGAATATTATCATCCTTACTGTGTCCCATTGTTTCCCACAGATTGTGTATCTACACATGAATATTATATGATACTATATGATACAGAGCCCCTCACACCATGCTGTATAAATTGCTCATTATCTACTAATGAAAATTTGACTACAAAGTGAATTGTTTCAGCTGCGCCTGATGAAGGAACTGTTGGCAAAGGTTCCATCCGAAACACGCGTCGGCACTGTTTTCAGTCTTGATACTATTTTTATGTATGATTGTTTTTTGTTAGTTAGTGTGTTATGTAGAATGTATGTCATGTACAGTTGGGTTATGTATGGTATGATTGAAGTTCGTGTGGTTTGTGGTGTTACATTGTTTCTGTATATGATCTGTATTGTTTTTTGCTTTGGGGTTTCTTTACATTGAATTTTGTACAGCACAAATATCTATATAAATGAATTAACATATACATTTTTTAAAACGAGACTTTTTGATACAATAAATCATTTTTATAAATAGTTTGTTTGTGGGACAATGTTGCTGTTTCTTATCTAGGATGTGTTACCCGTGTATGAATTAATGGTCAGGGAGAGGTTTTCGTTTTTGTTAATTGGTTCTTCCCTGCCCTCCTCTCCCTACATTTAGTATCCAGGGACTCTCTTTCGTTTTTCGAGTTTTTCAATATAACAAGGTAGCATGACTGCAATCCCAGGATGCATGTACAGACAAATGAAGGGGCATATCAACAAGTGGCAGTGATAATTATCACTGGCCGTCCTTAGCGTGAGGAATTTTATCGCCTGCTACCGTAGATAATTATCGCCATGCTATCGCTGTATTACCAACGCTTAGTGCAATGGCGATAATTATTCCTGAGATAGTGATGTTTTCCATGGAACATCGCTGGTTTTCCAGCGATGTTCCATGAAAAAGGGCGATATCCTTGTTGATAGGGTTGGGTGGTCTCAGCACTATAATCCACCACCCATTGACTAACATTGTTTAGTCAAAGGAAAAGCAGGCGTAAGGAAAGTAGCGATAACCAAGGTTAGCGCTACTTTTCTTATCGCTATGTTTGTTGGCGTGCCCGTTGATAATTGGAGAAATGTCGGTTAGCGACATTTTTCCAGTTATTTTGAGCTGGAACGCCCACTTTGCATCTCATTAGAGACCTTGCTAATATTGTGATAAAATGATCGCCGCTTTTTGGCTGCAAAAGCGGCGATCATTTTTTATCGCCGCCTTGTTGATATGCCCCGAAGTATTTCTAAAACAGATCAGTGTTACCAGGAAACAGACTACACAACTACACATCGAGAGATAACTAAACAAAGAGTGGAGGATAGGACAGGATTGAATGCCATAAGTACTAGACAAATCTCGAAAATGAAAAGAAAATCTTGAGGGATGCCTTCTCTCATTCAAAATGAATGGAGATAAGGTCCCTTAAACTCCACCATGCTTCAGATTCCAGGAAGAGAGGGATACTCTTCGTGACCGGATTTCAGTAAAACAGACAGACGGTTCAACAATGATCGAGAGTACTGAATGAAAGGGTAATAAAGAGAAGTTAGTAAAAAGCACATTAAACACACAAGTTTTTTTTAACACAATAGTGAATGCAACTAGATGTGAAGGAAGTGTAGTAAATAGGTACACCAGACATCATCTACATGCAGAGGATACATCAGATATAGCACTGCTTCCAGGGATGAACACCTCAGAGGTAAGCTTTGTGTCTGTGCATAACTAGTTCAGTCTATATGAGCTATGCATAATACCTTACTTCCTCCCTTTGTACTCTCACAAAGTAAGGGTGGTTGCCTTGATCAGATCCAACGTAGATTACACGAGTGCCCTACAAGATGTCTTGCAGCGATACAGTTAATTTTTTGTGTGTGCAGTGTCATGTCTTTCATTTTAGAAACATATGCTAGTTACCAGTAAGTACCAGAGTGCATTTTTTATTCCTCCTCTTGTACATAAGCGCCTCAATTAGCTGGCACCATGCTACGTAGCAAAGAATATTGTATGACTTTGGCATAGCAAGCATCTCTAGTCAGCTGGTGTTTTTCTTGCAGTGGTCCCACAAACTAGCTGCAGTCACATGGAGGCCGGGGGTTCTCAGCTTTGGGACACATGCCCTGGCGTCATCTATCACTTCACCTCTGGAATGAAGAAAAGTGACTCACCGGTTAACTTATGTTACATGAATTTGTATAACAGCCAACTCACCCGGGAGGGTATCCTGGCACTGAAGCAGGAGCTGTATGGGTTGAGCCAGTCAGGGTTGGGTGAAGAGCCCGGGGCCTCATATATGAGGCCATGCGTCACTTTTACGCCGCCGGTGGTTCACTTTTTGTGACGCGCCAGCAGCGTAAAAAATGTGCCTTGTTGCACCATATTTACAAAGTGACGCATCTTGGTAGATGCGTCACTTTGTAAACCCCTGCGCTACATTATACCTACGCCAGGCATAATGTATGTGGGGGGAGCATTCTGACGCAAGAAAGGGTCATAGAAGTGACGCAGTGAAATCTATAAGATTTCACTGCGCCACTTTTAGGACACAAATGCGTCAATTTCTTACGCCTGCCTCACAGCAGGCGTAAGACTGACGCAGGCCCTTTCACATGGGGCTTGCCCCATGTGAAAGGATACATTGCTGGAGTTGCGTCACTTTTGTGACACACTCCAGCAATGCGTCACTTTTGCGCCATACAGATACGCCAGAAATACTGACGTATCTAACTCCTTGCGCCATGATGCGTCATACTGTAAATATGACGCATCATTGGTGTCGCAAGGAGGGTGCAGTGAAAAGTGACGCATCCCTGTTTTCGCGCAGCGATGCGTCATTTTTCATAAATGAGGCCCCAGGTCTTTAGTTTCTTGCGGAATTCAAGTAGGCTCTGATGTGCAGCTTGTTCAAGGATTTAGGTGCAAGATCACTGTAATTACTAATTTTCAGGCATGCTATCTTTCATAGGTTCTCATGCTTTAAATATTTCCTGCTGATGGGCTGGAATCCTCTGTAACTAATGCTCACATAGCAGTACACGTGCACTCAACTAACAGTGAAACAGCCATAAACTCCATGCAGCCAACCCACCTCATTGTGTGAACCTAACTTTGGCCAATGAGGTGAGACACACAAAGCTCCAACCCCTATCAGAGGTTCAACTTCTCAGATTTTCTCCTGCACCTCTAAATAGAACAGTGCTTCCCAAATGTTTTAGAACTACGGCACAATTTTTCGAACAAACTTACGTAATCCACCTAGATTTAATGGACAGGAGGCTATTTTTTATGTAACTAAAGCATCGCATGTTAGCGCACTGTCATTTACGGGCAGCACATTTTCCATTAAAATAGCCACTACATTTTGCACAGACATACAGATTGATTGATAAAACTATATTGCTCACAAATGCTAATGTGTAGAAATCAGTTTTCAGTGAATATTTATAATTTGTGAACCACAGAGAATAGTGTTTTGGTTTGTTTTGAGCCCATTAACCCCTCCCATGCTGGTGCCGGAACCGCTCCGTCACCAGCCACGGACGCGCTGTACTGATGACGGAGCGGTTCCGTCACGGCCCGCTCGGCGCACCTGCGTGGATTCCGTGCCTGCGCTGGACGTTCCATTGAGCGGGCGGGGCTGTGACGGAACCGCTCCGTCACAAGCACGGTACAAAAGGGGGTGGTGATGGACGGAGCATCTGAACCAATCAGACACTCACACCCAGTCAAAAGATCTGGGTTTAATCCATCACCGTTCTTTAGCCCACTCTGCCACCCCAGTTCAGACATGGCCATATGCAAATCAGTCTGACCCTATGCCTCATGGGAACAGTCCAGCCCGAACTGCCAAGCCATGCCTTCCCTGGAACGGAATCAAGCTTCCTCGGACAGGTTTCTGGCATTACAACAGTCTTCAGCCAGGCTTGCTTGAATCCAGTGGCAAAGTGAGCAAGGGACTCACGTCTGAGCATACCCTGCCAACTTATGGCGAACAAAGTGGTACAAAAGGGGGTGGTGATGGACGGAGCATCTGAACCAATCAAACACTCACACCCAGTCAAAAGATCTGGGTTTGACCCATCATCGTTCTTTAGCCCACTCTGCCACCCCAGTTCAGACATGGCTATATGCAAATCAGTCTGACCCTGTGCCTCATGGGAACAGTCCAGCCCGAACTGCCAAGTCATGCCTTCCCTGGACCAGAAACAAGCTTCCGAGGACCGGTTTCTGGCATTACAGCCGTCTTCAGCCCGGCTTGCTTGAATCCAGTGGCAAAGTGAGCAAGGGACTCATGTCTGAGCATACCCTGCCACACTTATGGCGGCCAAAAGCGGTACAAAAGGGGGTGGTGATGGACGGAGCATCTGAACCAATCAAACACTCACACCCAGTCAAAAGATCTGGGTTTGACCCATCACCGTTCTTTAGCCCAATCTGCCACCCCAGTTCAGACCCAGATCTTTTGACTGGGTGTGAGTGTTTGATTGGTTCAGATACTCCGTCCATCACCACCCCCTTTTGTACCGTCACAAGCACAGCGCTCCCGAGGCTCGTGACGGAGCGGTTCCGTCACGAGCATGGGAGCGCCGCGCGGCCCCCCCACCCCCTTAGCGTTGCGGCGGAATTGCCGCCGCAGCGAAGGAGTTAAAATCTTTGTTTCCATCACACTTCAGAATTACAAACAAATGCGTTTCATTTTTTCCTCCTGCTCTGCTGAATGTGTACAGTAATTTACAGGTATTAACAGTGTGTTGTGTGTTACAAAAATGACATCCTAAAGCCTTTTTTCCTTTCACACTCCCTGTACCCCAGCAAGATTGTCACATAATTCACTTTACTTTTCTTTCTCTGCCTGCAAAGTGAGAGGAGTTTGAAACACCAATACCCATGTTAAAAAAATAAGGAGCAATTTGTCAAAAGACATAGTCAGATACATGACCGCTGTCTTTAAGCACTGGTGACAAGATAAATACAGAATTTAAAGGCATATTTATTTTTTGCTTGGACTTTCCAGACACCCAAAAATCGGCTTGTGACCCACAGTTTGGGAAACACTGAGCTACAGGAAACGATGGGTACTCTGTTCTTGCTAAGTTCTGGAAAGATTTTTCAACAATTTTGGTGGTCAGCTCACCCGGGGGTAGATTTAACTCACCCTCAGGTGCATATAGTTAGCTTTTGTGCTGTTGTTCCGGCTGGTAGGCTGAGCCCTGGAATGAGCTGTCCTCATGGCTGATGCACCACTGAAGAAGAAATCCCTCTTCAATGCTGTGCTATACTCCTTGTTATCAGTTCATAAAGTTGTAAATAAGTGGCTTTTGGGCTAGCGAACTGCTACAATGGCTTCAGTCATTTTATTTTCCATCCGATTATGTCCGTTGGCAATAATCAATTACAATAAATAAAGCCTGCATACGATTTTTCATCTAGTTCAGCGGTGAACATTTGTATCCCTTTCGGCGGCTTCTCAAAGCCCTAAAAACTCCCATAAGTTTGTTCACAACATAAAGTGCTTACAACTATGACATGGGGTTTTAGATCAAAGTTCTGTCATGTCGCCATTGACAAACTTCAAAGAATCATATTAGGGTCAAAACTGCACTTACATTGATGACTTTGAGCTCCTCCTCCATGGGGCGCGGGGTGGCCTCTGATCCGTTTCTCTGATTGGGCACTCCCGGAAGCCTCCAAAGCAAAATCTAACAGAAGAAACAATTGAACATTCTTCATTATGAGTGGAAATGTTTTGCAATCACGAGCAATTAACTAACAACTTTCAAATAAATTATA
Source organism: Lissotriton helveticus (assembly GCF_964261635.1). NCBI lineage: Eukaryota > Metazoa > Chordata > Amphibia > Caudata > Salamandridae > Lissotriton > Lissotriton helveticus. The sequence continues at coordinate 1,301,070,427 of NC_136057.1, forward strand.
GTCACATGGGATGATTTTTTTTCTCCAAATAGGGCTAGTAAGTGAGCACCTCTCCAGTTCCCTATTATTCATGGTGAATTGCTGAACTAATGCTGATTTCCCAGAACTCCTTGGAAGTGTGGTAGAATGGAGGCAATGTAAATATTATCCTTTCTGGTGTAGCCTACCTCCAGTGGGTTAACACAGGCACCAGAGCTAGCCAACCAGGCATTGCAATTATATCACAGAGGACAAACAGAGTTTGTTACTCTGGTATTGTTGTTAGGTTGCACAGAATGTATGGCGCTCGCCTACATTTTCATCATAATCAAATATAAATAGAAATAAAGCAGAGCTAGCCACCACTGCGTTGTATTTTGTTTGCAAAGGATTAATGGGACAAGCCATTGTGATGTTGTAATTCGAACTTGAAGGTCCAATTCAGATAGTCAGATAGTAAATAGACATGGAAAGATCAACAGAGCTAGCAATCTGGTAATGTATATATATATATATAGGAGTGAGTCAAGCCCGTGATATAATTAGGTTACAAAGGATCTGCAGGACTAGCCAATGTGGTATTGCAATTACAACTCAAATGATCCGCGAGCTAGCCAACATCATGTTGTAATTAGATTGCAAAAAATCTACAGACAACTGTGTATTGTAATTAGATCTCAAAGGTGCAAAAGGGTTAGCCAAACTCGCATTGTAATTAAATCACAAATGATAAATGAGTTAGCCAATTTGTTTTTGTAATTAGTCCCAACGGGTTAGCATAATGTAGGCATGAACCAGTTCCTTTTATGCAATTTCACTTTAAACAGAATAGTTTCATAGTTGGATCGTATCTACGTACCAACGCAAGTCATGTACAACAGCCTCTTGTAGTTGGACTTCCTGCCTCTAAAAGAATTTGAAGGCAGATATGTTACTTCTGACGCAGGAGCTAAGCTTTTAGACAGTAAGGGGCAGATTTATGAGGCACTTGCGCCACGTTTACGCCGCTGTTGCGTCACGCAAGGCGGCGTAAACGTGGCGCATCCCTACGAACGATTTACAACGTGACGCATCTAGGCAGATGCGTCACGTTGTAAAGCCCTGCGTCTCTTGTGGGCGTTCCGGCGCAGGGTGGGCGTTCCGGGGCAGGTGCGCCTCGCAAAAGTGGCTGAGTGAAATCTATAAGATTTCACTCAGTCACTTTCAGGCCAATGCTGCGTCAAAAGCCTGCGCCTGCTTGAAGCAGGCGTAGGTCTTGACGCAGCATTGTGGAGATGGGGCACCCCCGAGCCTTGCTGGAGCTGCGTCGCGCTTGCGACGCAACTCCAGCAATGCGTCACCTTTACGGCACAGATGCGTCACGCATCTGTGCCGTTTTTGCCCCATGGTGCGCCGCATCATAAATGCGGCGCAGCATGGGTGGCGGAGCTGTGGCGCACTGTGGCGCATGTTAATTGGCGCATCCCTGGGGATGCGCCAGTTAACATAAATCTGCCCCTAAGTTTCAGTTCCAATCGTTTAACTCAATGTATGTGTGTATGTGATATTTGCTTAGCGCAAACCTAGCCAAAAAGTAGCAGAGCGCTGTGCGTAAAACCTACACTAACGGTCTCATTAATGGAATGTAAGCATGTGGTGTCCATCTCGGTGTTAGATTTCTGTAGTATCCTCACATGATGTTTCATTCCCTATGTTTCTTCTCTCTAGCTGCTCAGCCTGTCTGTGTGTCCTCTGTATGGAATGTTGGTGCGTGGACCTTCACTAGAATGCCTGAGTGACTGGATGAGGTGTGACAGTTGGCGAGAGAGGCTGAGCAGCTAGCAGGCTGCTCCTGGTGGGGCTGTAATTTACCACCTGTTAACCTACTTCTGAATAAACCTACTTGGTTTACATCATACCAGCGTAGCGTGGTTACTACATACATTTTGGTGAATTCCTTTAAATTAGGGATTTGTAGTTTTCTTTACAAGAGTTTACTACATCGTTAATGGCCTCTACATAGGGGTAACCAGTACACAGGGTAAATGTTCCCTTTCAAGAGGGTTGGCTCTACGCCTGGGTAAGCTTTAGGATTTTTTTTTATATCCAATTTTACAGTTTACATTACGCTGTACATTACGTTTTTACTCTTACGTGAGTGTGGTCATTTTGACAGGTTGCAGGGGTGGGTCCCTGCGTGCGTAAGACACCTTGTGCTGCACGATAGATTGATGCAGGGTTATATTCCCTATGTGCCTCCCCACACGGAGAGCACTTTACATTTTGTTGTCCCTTAGTGAATAATTTGGGGCAGGACGTTGGGTTTAGGTCCCTTCTGTCCACATTACTTATCTTCCTACATGGGAGTACACATCATTTTTATATTGTTGTCCCTTATTTTTAGTTTGGGGCAGGACTTGGGGTTTTGTTTAGTGTACAAGTCCCCTCTGTCCACATTACTTGTCTTCCTTCACGGGAAAACACATGACATTCCATTGGTGTCTCTTATTTGAGTTTGGGGGCACGACACTGGGTTTTTTAGTCCCTTTGGTTTACGTGAATTGTCTCTACATGGAGACCATATACGTTTTCACAGTCGTCCCTTGTTTATGGTGGGGGCAGGATTTTGGGTTTCAGTCCCTTTAGTCCACATTACAAGTTGTCCCTTGTTAATGGTGGGGGCAGGATTTGGGGTTTCAGTCCCCTTAGTCCACATCACAAGTTGTTCTATATTTATTTTCTGCATTTGAGGATGGGGATGGTTATATTGTATTGAGTAGCCATCTTTCCTTCTTGTCTAGGGTTCCTTTCCCTCTAGTGGTGCGGCGTTCCCGTCATCCCTGGGTCTGGGCTTTTGACTCTATTTTAAATTGTTCATTTTCCCATCATGATGTTTTCTTCATTTTTGAGATGTGGACTATTTTTGTATATTGTACATTTATGCTTATAGTTAATTGCATGTTCTTTGTTATGCATTCGCTCTTTCTTCTGTTTATTAGGGAAGAGGTATGTATTATCTTCACATGGTGTTTCTTTCCTTGTGTTCTTCACTCTAGCACGCACCAACATTCCATACAGAGGACACACACACAGCCTGAGCAGCTAGAGAGAAGAAACATAGGGAATGAAACAACATGTGAGGATACTACAATTTCGTACACTACACTCCTAATTGGCGATCTCGGCCGGAGTTCAACTTTAATGTCAAAGCCAAGTAGAAAGCACATCAATAGGGTGGCTTCAGCCAATACCACCCCAGTACTAGAGCGCAATAACTCGGAGATTGGAGCTCACAACCCCACTTTTGAACAATGAAGAGTATTTACATAGTGCATTTTACTGTTTGGGCAGAATTAAGAAGTAACCAGGATTTATAGAGAGCTCCTGAGAACTATTTTTCAATATCACAGATTCATCAAATAGCTAAACACAGTGATGTATTCAAAGCATTTGTCCATAGACCAGATTCCCAACGCCCATTTTAAAATGCTAACAATATGAAGGTAACAGTTACACAGGAGCGCACAGCGTGTATAAGTATGTAAGTATACAGATTTCAAGTCCAATTGGTGCTCTAAGCGGAAAGAGTAGGTTACCACTACTCTAAATGAAGCCAACAAGTGACTTTAAACATAGATAAATTATCCACCAAGCACTCGTCTTCAAAATAAAGTCAATTTCTTCAAATGTTCTTGTGTTATTTTATTCCATCTTCGCGTCATTTGATTCCATCATCCAATGTATTTCATAACACCAGCCTTCATAACACCAGCCAACACGTGTTTCGTCTAGTCAGTCTATGACAAAACAGACTTCTTCAGGGCTGTAAATAATATAATAACCAATGTATATATCACAATTCTGTATTAGATATTAATAAACAGCACAGATTCACCGAATACTGTGTTAAGAAAAGAGTAAACAGGGAAGTACCAATCACCAAGACAAAAGCCAGAAACACCCAATTTGTAAAGCAATGAATACGCTTAATACCAAAGTAAAGAGTCCCATACAAAAAAAAGAGAGAGGCAGTTAAAACTGGAATGACGTACCTAAAGGACTTCTAGTTCAAATGTGTAACAAAGGTGAGCTATTAGCGAGTAACCTAAAATACCAAAAATGAGACCCAATCACAAACAATACCTTTCAGACAAAGTCAACATCAGAAATACCGCTAAATCCTTATCAACTCACCAATATAATGAGCAAGGTTCGTGTAGCACGTGTTAATCAACTTCTTGTGTAATCTCATCAAATCCAAAGTAACCGAAAATACAGTCAGCCACTTCTGTAAATAAAGTTTCTATCACTTTGTCTTTATAATAACTTCTCGTGTAATCTCATCAGATCCAAAGTAACCGAAAATACAGTCAACCACTTCTGTAAATAAAGTACATATCACTTTGTCTTTATACATTACTAAAACCCAGAGTACCACTAACTGTACACTCATACTGTAACAGAAACGCTGTATTACATCAAAATTACGAACTCATGCTGTACCTGAAGTTTCAAGAGTTCATAAATCCAGATATCAGTTCCAAGGCGTCATCAAATCAATAAACGCATATCAGCGTAAAAAGGTCCAAAACCTTCATGAATTCTTCTTATTACATCCGAGCATCGTATCTACAAATTACAAGTAAAGATAACTCCATTTAGTATACAGTTAATATCCAAATCCATCAACATATCATGTAAACATAAATGCATTCTATTTAAAAACTCACCGCAAATCGGCATGAACAGAGTCAAAATCCTTCGCGTGCTACACCGTCGCCATCTTTGAGTGGCAATTTATATCATAAAACCGCGGGCGCCATCTTAGAGTAGTCGATCTACCGTTTCATGCTAAAGAACCTCAAATATCAGTACTCAGTCATACAAAATAATGACTAATATCAAATAAGATTCACGCGAACAGAGTATATTATAATAACAGATCCGCACTTCAAAAACAAAATAAATTACTTACGCGTACTTCCGCAGTTATTACGTATTATAAACGTGCCGAATATTAATGGTATTATAATTATAAATAGCCACATTATCTCTCAACAATCACCATTACAAAAACTCATAACTATATCCACTATAATATCTAAGTGGTAATTTATTATGCGCGCCATCTTGGAGTGGTTATTGCTTAACCACAGTTGTGTGGAGGGTAAATAAACCCACAGCTGAAGGTATATGTGAATGAAAAGGTCAAATTAAGTCATTATTTATCCCACGTCCGTCCTAACTGCCAAAAAGTCAATCCAGAACAACCAGGAATGGAAAGGCACAGGGACAAAAGAGAACAGTAGAAAACATAGCCAACATATTTAGCATTAATCGACCTCACAGATACTACGTTATCCGGAACAAGAGATACAGTCAATTATTGTGTTGTCAATTGTTTTACAGACAGCAACAGAGCAAGATGTATAACATTGTACATCCACAAATTATTCTTGCCCCAAGTAATACTCAAATTCGTGGTCAATATTTAGACCGCATTCAACCGCTTTAAGTTTCAATAACCATAACACTTCTCTGCGTCGCAGTTGTAATTGTCTATTCCCACCTCTAGCATCACGTTTGATATGATCAATACCATGGTAACTAAACACATGCTTTTCTTTTTCATGAAAATTTCTAACAATGTGGGAGGCAATGGGATAACGGGTGTCCCCTGTTTTAAGGGCTCTAAAGTGCTCTACCATTCTTTCTTTTAACTTTCTGATAGTGCTCCCAACATAAATCTGTTTACACGAACAAACTATAACATAAACAACAAAAGTAGTATCACAATTAATAAACATATTAATTGAATATTCTCCAGTATTGTTATAGTTGAACGTTTTTACCTTACTCTTTGCCCATCTACAAGAGCTACATCTTCCACATTTGTGGAAGCCTATAGATCGCTCAGTGAGCCAATCAGGATCAGTATTCCTCACAGGGTAACTTGGACTGATAAAATTAGAAAGGGTGCGACCCTTCCTAAAGGTCAATCCAGGCTTATTTCCAATATAGGGTATCAAGTCCTTATCCATGCTCAGTAGATGCCAATGTCTATTTAGTATGCTGTACAGTTTGGCACTATCAGTACTGTAGTTAGTAATCAAACGTATCATAACATCCTTGTTCTCACCGGATTTTTTATCAAGAGTTTTTAATCTCTTTAGTTTCTTGGCCCTTATAACAGCATTTTCAACCACCTTGCTCTGATAGCCACGTTTAAGAAACCTCTGTGATAAGTCAGTAAGATTATATTCAAAATCATTATCTGTTGAGCAATTCCGTCTTGCCCTTACCATCTCACCATAAGGGATCGCATTTATTTGACTCACTGGGTGACAGCTTCGGGCATGCAAAACAGCATTACAGCTGGTAGGTTTACGAAACATGCGACTGCAAATTTTACCATCATCAATAAATAGCTCAATATCTAGGAAACTGATGCTATTTTTGTCATAATGCGTAGTAAAGACTAGGTTCATTGCATTATCATTTAGATAATCAAAAAAGCCTTTGAGTTCATCAACTGAACCAGTCCAAATGAGAAGGCAATCGTCTATATATCGCCCCAATAGTATATGTGCTGTATCCATTTCTTACCGGATGGGCCCCAGATTCTCTCCGCCTCGAAGAACCCCATAAAGAGGTTCGCAAAGGACAGAGCAAATCTAGAACCCATCGCGGTTCCGAGGCGTTGTCTAAACCATTTACCATCAAATAGGAACACATTATTTTGAAGAACTATTCTCGTCATCATCAGAATCATCTGGTTATGATCATAATATTCCGCACTTCTATTGCTTAGGAAGAAGTCAATGGCACGAATACCTAATTCATGATCAATATTAGTATAAAGTGATACTACATCTAATGTTACCAGTAACATTCTATCGTCCCATACCAAATCGTTCATTAGATTAAGTACATGCTTAGAGTCTCCAATAAAGGATGGTAAGTTCTTAACATAGAGCTGCAAAAAGGTGTCAACGTATTGGGAAAGACGTTCAGTTGGCCCCCCAATACCTGAAATTATGGGTCTACCAGGTGGTTTCAACCTTGATTTATGAATTTTAGGCAGCGTGTACATACACGGTGCACGTGGCGTAGTAACCTGTAAATAAAGAAATTCATTATGGGCGATATATAGACGATTGCCTTCTCATTTGGACTGGTTCAGTTGATGAACTCAAAGGCTTTTTTGATTATCTAAATGATAATGCAATGAACCTAGTCTTTACTACGCATTATGACAAAAATAGCATCAGTTTCCAAGATATTGAGCTATTTATTGATGATGGTAAAATTTGCAGTCGCATGTTTCGTAAACCTACCAGCTGTAATGCTGTTTTGCATGCCCGAAGCTGTCACCCAGTGAGTCAAATAAATGCATTCCCTTATGGTGAGATGGTAAGGGCAAGACGGAATTGCTCAACAGATAATGATTTTGAATATAATCTTACTGACTTATCACAGAGGTTTCTTAAACGTGGCTATCAGAGCAAGGTGGTTGAAAATGCTGTTATAAGGGCCAAGAAACTAAAGAGATTAAAAACTCTTGATAAAAAATCCGGTGAGAACAAGGATGTTATGATACGTTTGATTACTAACTACAGTACTGATAGTGCCAAACTGTACAGCATACTAAATAGACATTGGCATCTACTGAGCATGGATAAGGACTTGATACCCTATATTGGAAATAAGCCTGGATTGACCTTTAGGAAGGGTCGCACCCTTTCTAATTTTATCAGTCCAAGTTACCCTGTGAGGAATACTGATCCTGATTGGCTCACTGAGCGATCTATAGGCTTCCACAAATGTGGAAGATGTAGCTCTTGTAGATGGGCAAAGAGTAAGGTAAAAACGTTCAACTATAACAATACTGGAGAATATTCAATTAATATGTTTATTAATTGTGATACTACTTTTGTTGTTTATGTTATAGTTTGTTCGTGTAAACAGATTTATGTTGGGAGCACTATCAGAAAGTTAAAACAAAGAATGGTAGAGCACTTTAGAGCCCTTAAAACAGGGGACACCCGTTATCCCATTGCCTCCCACATTGTTAGAAATTTTCATGAAAAAGAAAAGCATGTGTTTAGTTACCATGGTATTGATCATATCAAACGTGATGCTAGAGGTGGGAATAGACAATTACAACTGCGACGCAGAGAAGTGTTATGGTTATTGAAACTTAAAGCGGTTGAACGCGGTCTAAATATTGACCACGAATTTGAGTATTACTTGGGGCAAGAATAATTTGTGGATGTACAATGTTCTACATCTTGCTCTGTTGCTGTCTGTAAAACAATTGACAACACAATAATTGACTGTATCTCTTGTTCCGGATAACGTAGTATCTGTGAGGTCGATTAATGCTAAATATGTTGGCTATGTTTTCTACTGTTCTCTTTTGTCCCTGTGCCTTTCCATTCCTGGTTGCTCTGGATTGACTTTTTGGCAGTTAGGACGGACGTGGGATAAATAATGACTTAATTTGACCTTTTCATTCACATATACCTTCAGCTTAGAGTTTATTTACCCTCCACACAACTGTGGTTACGCAATAACCACTCCAAGATGGCGCGCATAATAAATTACCACTTAGATATTATAGTGGATATAGTTATGAGTTTTTGTAATGGTGATTGTTGAGAGATAATGTGGCTATCTATAATTATAATACCATTAATATTCGGCACGTTTATAATACATAATAATTGCAGAAGTACGCGTAAGTAATTTATTTTGTTTTTGAAGTGCGGATCTGTTATTATAATATACTCTGTTCGCGTGAATCTTATTTGATATTAGTCATTATTTTGTATGACTGAGTACTGATATTTGAGGTTCTTTAGCATGAAACGGTAGATCGACTACTCTAAGATGGCGCCCGCGGTTTTATGATATAAATTGCCACTCAAAGATGGCGACGGTGTAGCACGCGAAGGATTTTGACTCTGTTCATGCCGATTTGCGGTGAGTTTTTAAATAGAATGCATTTATGTTTACACGATATGTTGATGGATTTGGATATTAACTGTATACTAAATGGAGTTATCTTTACTTGTAATTTGTAGATACGATGCTCGGATGTAATAAGTAGAATTCATGAAGGTTTTGGACCTTTTTACGCTGATATGCGTTTATTGATTTGATGACGCCTTGGAACTGATATCTGGATTTATGAACTCTTGAAACTTCGGTACAGCATGAGTTCGTAATTTTGATGTAATACAGCGTTTCTGTTACAGTATGAGTGTACAGTTAGTGGTACTCTGGGTTTTAGTAATGTATAAAGACAAAGTGATATGTACTTTATTTACAGAAGTGGCTGACTGTATTTTCGGTTACTTTGGATTTGATGAGATTACACAAGAAGTTGATTAACACGTGCTACACGAATCTTGCTCATTATATTGGTGAGTTGATAAGGATTTAGCGGTATTTCTGATGTTGACTTTGTCTGAAAGGTATTGTTTGTGATTGGGTCTCATTTTTGGTATTTTATGTTACTCGCTAATAGCTCAACTTGTTACACATTTGAACTAGAAGTCCTTTAGGTACGTCATTCCAGTTTTAACTGCCTCTCTCTTTTTTTTGTATGGGACTCTTTACTTTGGTATTAAGCGTATTCATTGCTTTACAAATTGGGTGTTTCTGGCTTTTGTCTTGGTGATTGGTACTTCCCTGTTTACTCTTTTCTTAACACAGTATTCGGTGAATCTGTGCTGTTTATTAATATCTAATACAGAATTGTGATATATACATTGGTTATTATATTATTTACAGCCCTGAAGAAGTCTGTTTTGTCATAGACTGACTAGACGAAACACGTGTTGGCTGGTGTTATGAAGGCTGGTGTTATGAAATACATTGGATGATGGAATCAAATGACGCGAAGATGGAATAAAATAACACAAGAACATTTGAAGAAATTGACTTTATTTTGAAGACGAGTGCTTGGTGGATAATTTATCCATTTTAAAATGCTGTTGTTAACGCAGGTAACGTTCCAGCCCGCTCCCTTCTCCCTCGAGTGCAGATGTCTGCCGTACAGTACACCTACTGCATTCTGATACAAGACGACGCGGGGGGCAGCGTCCTGGTCCCTGAGCCTCAACGTTCCACAGGAAGTAAGAGGGGAGCTTAACAGGAAGTGGCTGTAATTCGACTCCGCCGTGCACTCTGGATCCTGAAGAGTGAGTCTGGCTCTGGAATAGCCTAAGGCCTAAGACAAAAGTGAAAACATTTATAGGGGAAGGGAGGAAACAAACGGAACAATCACATATTTACGAAATTAGAACAGGTTTTGGGAACTCTTGAAGCTCCTGTAAAGTGAATTTGAAAGACATTATCTGGTAGAGAAAGAACAAGTGCAAATGCTGTTCTGATCTTCGGTAGTCTGAGACTTCAGAGCCTCATTCGGAACATTCATCAATGCTCATCTGTGACTACAATATAAGCCTGTCCGCCACTAGCTTTGACTAAGGATCCACAGTAGTTCGAGACTTGAGAACCTCAGCTGGAATATTCTCTGAGGCTCATATACTACTACAATTCAAGCCTTGAGGAGGTCACGGTGGTGACAAAACGCGTGTTGGCTGTTTTCGTGCTACAAAGACAAGGAACTGGAATTCTAACTACATTACAGAATCTGTACTTTGTTATTGTGTAGACTGTTGAAGACATAACCTACGTGTTTTTTTTAGAAATGAATCACCGCTGAATTATACAATCTTTTTCTGTACACCAATTTCCTGTGACAGAAGGTCTCTCTCACTATCTTATAGTGCTTTCTTTGCTATAAACATGTATCTACTAACTGTACATGTAATATTTAGAGTGCCGGGGTCCTGTCTCCTCTGCTGTCCTGAAAGTGCCTGTTCTGAGTGTGTACAAAGCCTACGCTTATCACTGCTCATAAATACATGTTAAGTGTTTGAGTAAAGCTTGCGCTTCTACTGTCTGAGCTGCACCTGCTCCGAATAAGTAAAGCTTACACTGCTGCTGTCCATGTGAATGCTGGTGAAGTTGGCTATCTGAGCTGCACTTGTTCTGTATGTGAGGGAAGCTTGCATTGCGCATGCCTGGGCTGTACCTCTTCTGGTAGCTGGTGAGGTATGCTCTACTGCTGCCTGTGCTGCACATGCGCTCCCTGCTTGGATACTCCTGTACTTGTCCTGCAGGTAAGATAACCTTGCACTAAAGTCGCAGGCGCATCACCGTTTGTGTGTGTAAGTATATGAAGCATGCACCAAAGTTATCAGCGCTGTACTTGTTCTCTTTGTAAGGGTTATTGTGCAGCCACAGTACCTCTGTGGAATGAAAGATGATGGCACACCTGTTCCATGAGAAATAATCAATATCCCTGCCCTTTCTTTTTGCCATATAGAACAGCTAAAGCCACATGTGAATTACAAAAAAAAAGCCTCAAAGATGTGAAAGTGTCATAAGAGAACCAACTTATGCAGAGGTAAGCAGCACTGACCACCAGGATGTCCTTCCTCACTTGGGCCACCATCTTCTTCCTGCGACAGGTGACAGTGAGTGCGGCCTCAATCCCGCTGCTCGCGGCCTTCATTCCCCAGCTTTTCATGCCTGCCATGAAGAGGTTGGCCTTGCTCCAGTCATCTATCAACTTCTCTGTGATGTTCTCCTGGCGCCCAGACCTGGCAAAAGTGGTTGAGAGCCTTTGCCAGAATTGTGGGGCTAGGTTTCGTAGCAGCGGCTTCTCTGCAAAGAGAAAGAAGAAAGACTCCAAAGATTTACGGGTGGAGAGCGCAATCTTTGCTAGGCTGTCATACAAAAAAATGTAGGCTGTTCGGGCCCACCCTAAATCACATTAGATTCAGAGGTTCCCTCATCAAAAGAGCCGCCTATGCTGGAATGAGCCCTAAAAACTCCAGGAGGAATGTTGAATCAATGATGGCATTCCACATGCGTTTAGGACGCATGCATTCTGAACGCCGTCTTTTGAACAAACTCGTCTTTAGGACTCACTTGTTCAACATGCAAGTCGTTTTAACGACTTGCCTTAGGGAGGAGCTGTATGTTGGATTAGTTTCATTTGCTATTCCAACTTCAGTCTGCGCAACAGTAGGGAAGGTGTTGGACTTCAAATTCAACACATTTCACTAATGCAACCCCTTAAATACAAGTCGTTAAAACGACTTGCGTGCTGAACGAATGTGTGCTAATGTCGCATTCATTTTATTTCCGCCGCTGGGTTGACACAGCGTGATTCCGGCTTTGTCCAAAAGGATGTTTCCCGTAAGGCTCTTAGCAACTCAAAATGTATAACTGACACTGAGATCCTGTGGAAAATGGTCTGTTTTGTACCAGAAAAGCCAAGTCCAGGTTTTTCAAAGGAACACAATAGGTTTGTCCTAATTTCTGAGTTCCTTAGACCTATGAATGTAGTAATTCAAAGTGACATTTGTGAAGCCTCACCTCCCCTTTGATGGGTGAGGAGGGAAGAAAGCTGGTAGTGTAATAGACTGGGAGATTAGAGAAGGATTTCTACCACCGTAAGCAGAAAAGATAAGTCCACCTGAGGTGCTACCTTACAGTAGTGAAGAGAGGTGCGAGAGTACCTGGTTAGTAAATATCTGTAGACCAAAATCTCTGATGCAAAACACTTCTTACTAAGAGCATCTAGTTTCATGGTTTAACCATTCATAGGTTTTGAAGGGATGATCTTGTACTTCAATTTAGTGGAAAAAGCATCAACTCTCAAACTCTACACCCAGAGGCGTAACACAGGTTTCCACAGCCCTGCGGTGCGGGGGGGCGAACTGCAGGGGGCCCCTCGGCATAGTACTCGGGCCTGAGAACTTTGGATTAAATCTGTAACTGGCACCCCTACGTGTACCCTGCAGGAGTCCCCCTCAACTTTCATTACGCCACGGTCTACACCAAAGGATAACCTGGTAAATAAAGCGCTCTCAATGAAGCTGGTTAATATTTTAGTGAGGCTGACCACGATACTTGGGTGGAGCGGTCAATGATTTGGCCCTAGCTAACTTAACATGCGACAATACGGCCATGTTAAAGGGGATAATCTCTTCTACAGATTACTTCCATTGAGTTTTTAGTGACTACAAAAGATTTCAGTTGTTCTGAAGATTGAGCAATATTAAGTGCTTCTGCTGCCTTCATAATCTGAACTACAGCATTAGAATAAGCTTATTCTGACAAAGAAGGGCATTAGGCGGCAGACAATTCGTTTTTCTGGTAAAGTCTTCAGAACACTTGCATGCTTAATGTTCACATGCACATCCGTGCTTAATTCTAGAGGAAAGCAAGAAACCATCTTCATCAGTGTTATTGTCAATATCCTTTCCCACCACGTTCTGGAAATATAATGCCTCTGAAACTGAACTGAAAAGACCACCAACCTTCTCCATTTCCACTCGTCCCTAGAAAACTTGGAAATTTGAAGAAACTCCTGCATGTGAGTTTCACTTTTCTCTTTAAAAGATTACAAAATCTGAATAGTGTGTGAGGAGCCCATTAACACTAGCTATGATGCTAATGGTGCAGACATCAACTGCATGTCCACAGTGGTTGACAGTACTTGATTCACAGTAGGCTTCAGCACCAGCAAAGATGAGGGTATGGAAGCCGAAACACACATCAAAGTCAAGAGGAGAATCACCAATGTCAGAACCATACCACTTAATGCCGCTGGTGCTTACTGACATAAAACCTTCTTGGGGGCGCTGGAAGAGTGCTCCTAATGGGGAGAATGCCAAAGATATCCATCATTGCTTTACTTGAATGATGCAGTTTCTTCATCTAAAGCCACTGACAGAGGGAACAACTTGAGGAGGCTAGGTTGACGCACAGGCACTCGATGAAGAGAAGGTGGAGTTATCTTTCTACCTTTTTTGCTTCTTGTCATAGTGAGAGCAAAAGTCCTATTTTTTATGCTTCTTGGACCTTTAGTCATGTAATTCTTGGACCTGTAGTCATGTAGTTCGATCTAGGAATGGATCTCCACCTGGACCAGAAAGAAGTCTCGGACTTTTTATAAAAACATTGGCATATCTTTTCCTAAGGGCCTTCAGATGCATCTGCTGGCGTAGACCACATGAACCAGGATCATAATAATTCCTCATATGCAGGATATATGATTGCCTGTGAGTGATATGTGCCGGCTACGAGCCTTAGATAACTTGAAGTAAGGTGGTTTAGGTGGTAACATATCTCCAAAATGTTTTAAAAAGTCAATTCAATGTCAAAAAAGAAACAGAAGGAGGGTGGGAGCACACTGTCTCACATCCCAACACTACATTTTCTCCAATGTATCATGGTAAACACAGTGCATGATAACACTTACTTCAGTAGTAGTCTAATTTTTCACCCTTGTTGGTGCAGCCTGTGCTGTTTAACTCTAGACATGTGTTTCTGGATTCATTCCTTCATCAGCAGAGAGCAACAAGTCATTTTGCGGTGCTGGAAATGCCTTCCAAAGTCTTCCCAGATTTCTAGAGCACTCACTGAGTGCAGGTGCATCAACACAAGCTTGTCTGCTCAGTAGCTCAACTCAGCCTTTTCAAACAGAAGGAGGGTGGGAGCACCCTGCCTCACATCCCAGCACCCAGTTTCCTCCAATGCATCATTGTAAATGCGGTGCAGGATAACACTTACTTCATTAGCGGTCTTTAATTTTGCACCTTTGCTGGTGCAACCTGTGGTGTGTAACTCTAGACATGAGTTTCTGGATTAATTCCTTCATTAGTAGAGAGCAACAAGTCCTTTTTGGGGTGCTGACATTGTCGGAAAACAGTTGAGAGGCAGGGAACTAAGGAAGTGACATCACCAACACACAAGCGATTGATACATAATTGCCTGTCAAACTACAAGATGATGTTGTTCACTCCGAACAGCACCATCTGGCGCAAATAAATAGAAATCGGTAAAGAAACATTTCTACCGTCTGGCCCATGTGAAGGAGGCTAGTGGTTAAAGTAACCACAGGAGCTAATATTCATAAGAACCACTATTTCCTGGTACCTTATTGTAGGTGTAGTGTTATCTGTATAAGAGTCGTCAGTCCATCAGTTGTGAGTAGGCTTTGCATTTCAATGCAGCAATGCTGTGTTGTTTTTATGGTGAGATGTAAAAGGTGGGGTAAACGCTGAAGCCCAGTGTCATCCAACGCGGGTCCAGCAGAGGGGAGGCAGATTTGACGAATAGCCACATGAAATAAATTTAGATGTAGTTATTCAAAAAAACTGATATTGGATGAGACACTTCTCCACCTATGTTGGACAACTCTGCATTATGCTAATTTGATGTCCTGCCCACCCCCGCGGTCTCCTCTTCCTTGTTGTTTCTGAGATTTCACCCTGCTGTGGTAGGAGATAGGTTTACACTGGCAGCGGCTGCTGCAAGGGCAGCAGGATTAGTCACCGTGGGTAACCTGAGATGTGTTTTGTCCGCCACAGCTCCAAGTGGCTCTGACTTGGCGGCTGCCCTGCCCCTGACCCGTTTTTCCTCGCACTGATGGCAGCAAGGTGCAGTCAGGGCCGGACTGGGAACCCAAAGCAACCCAGGCAATTTTGTGGGACAAGATACCCCCCCACCCCCAAGGGGGGGGGGGAGTGTGTAGCACTGCTGCTTTTGTTACTGGGTCTGATATTGCAGTACCACTGTAACACCTGCCCCCAGTAACAAAACTAGCCCCCACCACTGAAAACCAGCCCCCACCCTTTCTTGCCTCCCAGGGAGATGTCTGGCGCCTGCTACGGTCAGTCTGGCCCTGGGTACAATCAAAGCAAAGACACCTGAACAAAGACACAACAGTCCATCGAGTTCATAGTGTTGTGATGGAGCTGGCCCAGGGAACTATGCTTGTGTGCACATGCCCAAGAAGCTATCATGGTTAGAGCAGATCAAGGAGGCGGAGGCAGGAGCATATTAACAAGGGGATGCACTTTTTGCCGCTAAAGCGGCGATATTTTTATCGCCCTAGTTACAAGGTGGTGCTAACATGCATTAGCGCATGTTAGCACCCGTTTTCCTGACGCCTTGCTCTGCATCTCTAATGAGAGCAAAGTGGGCGTCACTGGGCGTACCCCTGATGGACTACCTTGTAAAATATCGCTAAATGGCCATCGCGATATTTACAAGGAGGCCCACGCATTTTAGCAGACGTTAGTTTTTGTCGAAAACCTCAGTTTTTGCCAAAAACTAACATCTGCTAAAATGCTGACTTCCCTATACCTAACAGTGGGGGTGGATTATGCTGATACGATCACAGGGTCGTATCAGCAAGGTTATCGCCGTTTTCCATGGAACATCGCTGGAAAACCAGAGATGTTCCATGGAAAACACCACTATAGCTGGAAAATTATCGCCATTGCGCTATGCGTTGTTAATACAGCGATAGCATGGTCATAATTGCCAGCGATAGCCGGCGATAAATAAGTTCTAGCGAAGAGCGGCCAGCGATAATTATCGCTGCCGTTTGATAATATGCCCCGCAGTACTTATAACTATGCTCGCAGTAAATCAGTCAGTTAGGAAAGTAGTGCAGGCAGGAGCATACTCCAGGAGCCACACCAAGTGGGTCTTGGAAGCTGTGCTGACAGATTAAGAAGTTGTGCAAGCGGAGGCAGGTCCACAACTCAATGCTCATGAGTAGTGGCTGCTGAAGCCAAGTTGGGAGGAGCAGGTGCCAGAAGCCATGTTGGACACTGCAAGCCATGTACGTTCACCCCAGCAAACACACACCGCCACCACGAATAGCTCACTTTCATCCATCCAAAATCTCTTGAATTCATGCACGTATTCGTAGGTGATGTCCGCTATAGTTTCTGACCTCCAGTGTTTTCTACATCTTTTCCTCACGTTAAACCAGATTTACTAAAAAAAAAAATAAAGACATGAAATGAAGCAGTGCAGTGCTGCATTGTTCGAATGGGAAAAAATTGTGCAGCACCATATTTACTGGGAGTTGTGCACTGATCATCTCCTCAGTCATGCTCAAAATGCCATATTAACACAAGGCTAAAGCATACCACAGCGCAAAAGTGAGTGAGTTGTGTCCTGTTTGAGTTTGTACTCGAGGCACACCGGCTTCCACCTCAGATTTTTACAAGCAGACTACCACCCAAGAGCTGGCAGTGTAAAAAGTACACACTTCATATAAATTACATATTTTATTTGGAAATACCGAGCGATAATCTGCATGCCCCATGTGTGTGCCTGGTTTAAGTTGGTGGTAGCATTCAACAGAAACCAAGCGAGAAAGCACAACCTCCTATTTGTTGGTTTAATACCAGTACGTTACACGTGTATGTCTTAATGTGCACTGATATATTACTCTAATGACGGAATAATATGTTAGCTGTTAATACACCCAACGGGAAATAGAGTTGTGATGATATGGTTGGTAATACAAGCATTACAGGTGTTCCTCATTCACTACTCCACATATGGTTATTATGCAGCACAGCATGCATTCATACATGTACCCTCAATATGTGATGACTGTAAGGATACCTGCAGTAGATATTAACGTGGAGGATGTAATATTGATTAACTTTTAATGATCTAGTGGTGGACCCCACAGAGAGATATAACAATTGAGTGCCTATATTTACGACTGTATATATGTTTAGTAATGGAAATATTTTCATTTGCAGAAATATTGCCCCTGAGGAAGGAACTCACGTTCCGAAATGCATTGGGCCAGTAACTACATGTGGTTCAACAGTAATTTTGGATTGAAAGCATAAAAGGATGAAGTAAAAAAGTGATAACATTCATGTATTGCATGTTATAATTAAGGGTTTACCATTATATGTGATGTAACAACATATAAACGATTTATGAACCTATAAATGTGTTAGAAAATGTATTTGTGATATGGTACAATACGGGAAATGAAATAAATCAGTTGATTTGGATTATGATGTGTATGAAAATTATGAATACAGCTAAAAATTGGTGAACGGTTAGTTCCATAGGAACAGTGCACACTAGAGCAGGTCATTCCTGTTCATGGTTACAATACTATTTGCATGTGAAGCCAACACATAATTATAGTGTAGCACCCTTGTGTTTAAATTGGTTTAGTTATTATAAAGAGTTTAAAATTGAGTGCGCCTCTCACCCTTTATTGGGTACTGAATTCTGATATATTACTCAACCAGGTTTTAATGTGGTTGTATTAGTCCGGAGTGTTCATTAGCCTTAATATGCATGCTATGTATCATGATTCTCTTTAGTCCAAAAGCCATTTTGTTTAGTGTAGTTCATTTGCACATTTTCAGCATCTTGTAGTAAGGTATGGACTAGCTTCAACATTGGTAATCAGAAGTGTGATTTTCAGTGGCAGCTCCTCGGCTAAGGAGCTTCGCCTCAATGCTTTTTAGCAGTGAAATAAAGGGAAAATAAAATTATTATAACTTGTTTTATCATTTTATTTTCTCCTACTTCCTCAGTTTTGTGTGAGGGGGCAGGGAAAGAGTGGTAGGCAGCACCCTCCTAAGTGTGCAATGACTGCTTGGCCGGTCCTTTTGGGCTGGCCAAACAGTGTTGCGCACTTCGCATGTTCCTCACCAGGCTGCATTACATGCCCAGGCCCCCGGTCGGTGTCTGAGTGCGGAAAGACGGTGCTCAGGCCAATCACAACACTGCCAAGTCAGCGTTGTGATTGGCTGAATGGAAGCCGGGTGTGCTTCCTGTTCAGGCCAACGAGGGAGGACTATGGAGGAGAGAGGAAGCGAAAGAAGGTACGTTTTTTTAATTTTATTTTTTAATACCCGCTTCCTCGCGTCCCCCCCCTCTTGCCGCTGCCTCCGTCCCCCTACTTCCGATCCATGCTGCCACGCCTGGTGATTTTCAGAAGGTAGTATGTCAAGTAATTTCTTTATGTATCTCACTCTGCATCTCATTCTACTGGTGTGTGTAATTTAATTGAAATAACAGTTTTGCTCATGTGTTCAAGTTCCAGTTGACTTGCATTGGAAAGAAAGTGAATATAAACTTGTGTAATTTGAATCAATATTAGCATTATATGCTCCTAATGGTTTTTGAGTGGATGTTCTGGCCCGTTGATTTGATAATTATCACGTTATTTTGCTTAGCTGCTTGCTCTTTTCGCATTGAGTGCATGTTAGACTTAGGTCTCTAGGCGTGTTGTGTTTTATTTTGCCCATGTCACACAACTTTAGTCGATCTGTCTTTGCAGGGAAGTCAATAGCTGTTTATGCTGTTCCTGTAACACTTTACCTAGATTATCTAGTTTTTTTTTTATTATCTAATATCTAATGCAATTCTGGTTCAGCACTGAGCTCAACTTTGCAACTTTTGGTTGATCAATGCTGCAATTTGCACTGTTTTGTGTCATGTAGTATGCTTTGGCCCAGCTAAAGTCAAGGGAATCTGGGCATCTATTTTATGACACATCTGCTCTTGATACTGCATCAACTCTCAATTATGTTTTTCTTAGCAGTCCTAAGATCTTAAGTATAGACACAATAACATGAACACACAATCTTCATTTAAAAACAAAAAGACCATTACCTACTGTTCTGGCACCCACTTGCGCCAGAGACATGAGGGGCGGGATCAGACAGCCGACCACCAACATTGCGTGAGGCCAGTGCGGACGAACCATGGCGCGAGAGTAGGCTCTTTCCAGTCTAGCCTTCTTGAAGTGAATCTCTAGACCTCTGCAAGTGAGAGACAACAAGCCAGCATTGCAGCCTCCCCGAATCTCATAGGTTTCCAGAAATAGGGGTTCAAACTAAAGAAAATGAAATTGGCAGAAACCACAGCCTGAAAAACAAATAAAACCATCAATGTGTGGACTTTCATGTTCCAGACCACAGTCAAGTCAAAGCATGAAGCAAGCTTATTTAAAATGGCATGTGGGCAGAGAGGTAAAAACACAAACATTGGGGCCAAAATGATACAATCTTGCTAGATAATGTCTGCTGAAGAGCACGCTTCGCACCGGATTTACGAACAAATCTCCCTGTGCTGGTGCACTTTAGGCTGCCATGCACCAACACACACGCTTTTAATGCACACACCCTTGCGCCATTGCCTGGTTTGTAACGTGTGCTGTACAATGCAGCATGCATGCAATGTTGGAAAAACAAGGCGAAATGAAAACATTTCTAATCGTTATGCCTGCCTTGAGGAGCCGTAAGATTTTGGTGAAAATCCCCGACTGCGAATTTTTGTAAATATGGATTTGTGTCAAAACGCATGGGTTACAAACGTAACGCAAACCCAGCACAAATCATTAGTAAATCTTGGTCTTTCTTCTCCAAGCGTGTAAAATGTACCTTGAGACCATGATCATGTCTGAGAACCAGCCGCGGTCGGTGCAGGTAACATCGGTGGGCGGCAGGGCCGGACTGGCCATAGCGGGCACCGGGCCCCTGGGTGGCCGTTTTTGTTACAGGGCCGTTTTTGCAGCATATCGGCCCTGTAACAAAAACGGCCGAAAACCGGCCCTGGCAAAGAGCTCGGCGGCACCTCCAACCCCCCGAGTGGGGAGGGGGGCCGGCCGAGCACTTTGCCAGGGCCGGTTGTGGTTCCCAGTCCGGCCCTGGTGGGCGGTGGGGCCATGTAAGGGGGATTTTGCGGGACTATGCCCAGGGAACATTGAATAGATAATTAATTTTCTCTCTGCATCGTCCCTCGAAATCCCCCCTTACACGGCCCCACCACTGGTACCTGCACGGACCACGGCTGCTGAGAACTAGATGCTGATCCTGGCTGCTATGTTTCTGGGACACAGAGTAAAAAGCTTTACATCATAGTACGGAAGGCTGGTGGGCAGAGCGATGTGACAGCATCTCATATTCTACCTTTAGTGCAGTACTGGTGATCTAGGACACTGTATGCAGGGCAGAGGTAGCTTTCTGCAAGCTGACAAAAATGTGCGCTCAAAGATTTATTTTTACATTCTGAACCATTAAGGTGGTCTTTTATTAGGGTAAGCATAGGACAACAAACATGCTGGCAGCTCCCATTATTGTTGTGCCTTAACTGCTGGGACAAACATTTGAGTAGCTTCTCATCCTCTCCTATGATCTAAGCCTGGCACAAATTCCAATTTGTGCAAATGATTGTGATTTGCAGAAGTGTTAGTAGCAATACTTTATCTACCAGGGGGACTTACAACAGGTCTGAGTGTGGGAGAGACACTGCGGCCTATTCACAAACTGCATTTTGTAGTACATTTAGTAGTTCTACAATAGTACTACCAATATATTACAAAATGCTATTCACAGACCGACATGCGCAGGTCTGTGCCTCCGTCTCTCCTATTTTTATGTGCAGAAAACTGCTACCCTACTGCGAAGATCTCTGTACACATATTTTAGTAGTACATGTAGGATGGACAGGGAAGAGTGCCTATAAAATGGGGAATACTTACTACAACATTGGCATGGCTAAGGAAGGAGTAAAGAGGGGTTAATGGCGGAACATGCAGCCATCCACAAAACAGTAAGCCAATTCCTACTCACAAATTGCTATTCTATATTTAATACATTCAATAAGGACCTAAACAGTAGTAAATGTACTCAATCTTAGAGCTTGGGTAAGTCCTGCACCACATATGCTCAGCCACTGGTACGACAACGCCCTCCCATTTATTTATAAAGTTTTGTATAGCGCACACGTGACCCTAATGGGTATCAGAGCGCTTTACATGCCGGGAAGTAGTGTAACCTTTGGCCTGGAAAACAGGAAACACATGATGTGAGAAACCAAACAAATCAAAGTAAAATAGGATAACACGGACTGGTTTTGAATATAGACAGTAGTAGGAGGGTCAGTCCCCAGAAGAGTTTGCTGGTTATACATTTTCAATGTGGCCGATATATTGTCTTAAGGTAAAAACTTTGTCAGTAGAAAAGATTTGGCTTCTTTTTTGAAGGAGGAGGCAGAGGAGATTAGGCGAACATCCAGTGGTAGAATGAATGAATGAATGAATGATGTGAGTTTTGTCATGCGCAAACTTTGCCCAATGGGCGTCAAGGCGCCTAAAACAAATAATACAGCTCGCAGATCAATTCAGCAGTCCATCATTGATAGGCTTTAATAAAATACCATGTCTTCAGGGCTTTTTTAAACAGATCAATTGAGGGTAAAGATTTAACCTCAATTGGAAGGGAGTTCCAGAGCTTAGGAGCAACAACAGAAAAGGCTCTTGCTCCCCATCTGGCTAACCGTGTACGGGGCACTACCAGTTGAAATAGCCCAGCAGATCGAAGAGATCTGGTTGGGAGATAGCGAGAGAGCAGAGACCCGAGTGCATCATCCGTACCAGCCACGAGAGCTCTGTATGTAAGACATAAAATCTTAAAAGAGACTCTGTGCTGGACAGGGAGCCAATGAAGATCTCTCCTAGGAGTCGTGGCTAAAGATGCCAAGGGAAGGGCCAGCACAAAACGCGCTGCCGCGTTCTGCACTATTTGTAGTCGATGGATAAGACCCTTGTTGGACTCCGCATACAAGGAATTGCAATAATCAAGCCTTGAGCCAACAAGGGCGACTGCAATCTGCTTACGGGCCTGGAGAGAAAGATAGTTACGGATCCTATTTAGGATCCTAATAACACCCCAACACGTGGCCACAGTCCTATTTACTTGGAGCTTCATGGAGAGTGAGGTGTCGAAGATCACGCCGAGATTTCTGGCTGATTGGGAGGGAGTGGGGCAGATGCCAAGAGATAGGGGCCACCACTCGCTAGACCAAGCATCTTGGTCCTTCCCAAAGACCAAGACCTCTGTCTTATCACCATTTAGCTTTAGGGAGTTGATGATCATCCAGTCTGCTACATGCTGCATGCATGACCTAAAGCTAATGGCAGATGTATGAACAGAGGAGTGAGCCAGAGACACCATGATCTGGGTGTCATCGGCGTAGGACACCACCTCCATCCCCTGCGATCTTACTAGTCTAGCAAGGGGGGCCACATAGATGTTAAACAAGGTCAGACTAAGGGCCGACCCCTGTGGCACCCCACATTGCAATGACTTAGCAGGGGAGAGGAAATTTCCAAGCTTTACTCTCTGTTCTCTACCAAGGAGAAAGGAGTTGAGAAGATTCAAGGCCGGCCCAGTAACCCCTGCCTCCCTGAGCCGAGATGTTAAAATGGCGGGAGACAGGGTATCGAACGCGGCTGTGAGATCTAATAGGACAAGTATCGTGGTTTGGCCACTATCCACTTTGCGTCGGATGTTATCTACTACGACAGTGAGTGCGGATTCGGTACTGTGATACTTTCTGAATCCGTGCTGTGTGTTATCCAAATACTCACTGGTCTCAAGAAAAGTGGAGAGATGATGGTTGAGGTGTGCCTCCAGTATTTTTGCAGGGGCCGGGAGCAGAGAGATTGGCCTAAAGTTTTTGAGAAGGCCAGGATCCAAAGATGGTTTCTTTAGGAGAGGCTTCACAATAGCCTTCTTCCATACAGGTGGAAAGGAGCCCTGAATAATAGCCCTATTCATGACTTCCAACATGGGAGGGAGAATGCTATTTCTGCACTCCTTCAGTTTTTTTAACGGTAGAGGATCCGTAGGGGAGGAAGATTTCGTCCTATCAAGTAGGAGATTCAGTCCTTCCAAAGACAATAAAGGAAATTGCCTAAATAGTTTGGAAGGGCGTTCACCCAAGGTGTCCAAGCTAGCTATAGCAGAAGGAATATCCCTATCCAAGGAGTGACTTTGAGCTTCTAAAGCGATGTGGATGTCCGAGATTTTACTGTGAAAGAAGTCAGAGATGTTATTGCAAAGATCCTGAGAACTGACTACGGGATCAGGGAGTTGGAGAGAGCATAGTGAATCAGCAATTTTGAAAAGTTCCCTTGCTGAAGTTAGGGAACCTGTAAGATTGGTAAAATACTCCTGCTTCTCCACTATAACTCTCTGTTTATAGTCCCGTTAAGCGGACTTATGGGCCTCTCGATCTTTCGGGTCCCAAGATTTCCTCCAGCTTCTCTCACTGCTCCTACAACCCTGCCTTAAAAGTCTCAGGTGTTCAGAGAACCAGGGTGCAGTAGGCTTCTGCCGAGCTACATATCGAAGGGAGGCGGGGGCAAGCTTTTCCACAACATTAGTAATGGAGTCCGTAAGTTCTTGAGCTGCCTCATCCGCATCCTTCAAAGAAAAAGGTTCCAAAGTCCGAATATGAGAGGCAATAGTATCATCGGTGATATTTCTGAAGTTTCTCCTAAGAGTAAATGAGGTAGTGACAGGATTGGCTGAAGGGGGGGCAGAAAGAACAAGTTTAAACGGTACAGCAAAATGATCTGTCCAGACCAAAGGCAAAGGCGAGCCGATAGATAGCCTGGAGTCACTAGAAAATATCCCATCAAGGATATGACCAGCCTTGTGGGTTGGGCTACTCACCAACTGAACAAGGTCAAAGGCTCCGAGTGATTCAATTAATGTCAAGGTATCCTTTGAGCTGATATCATCGAGATGGAAATTAGAGTCACCCAAGATGGAAAAATAGGATTTTCCAAGATAAGGTTCTAGGATTCCGAGTAAATCTAAAGAAAAATTTGCCCTAGGGCCAGGTGGCCTGTATATGAGTATCCCAGTAAAAGAGACAGATGGAGCGCACAATATACAAAAATAGAGTGCCTCAAAGCAATCTCCTGGCCTTGATCGCAGTTTAGTAGTGCAGGAAAAAGATGATTTAAAAAGAGAGTAGAGAGTTCCATATCTTGGGTGCAATGACCGGGAATGCTCTGGCACCCGTTTTATTTTTGTGAGTTTGTTGGTGTTTCAGAAGCAAGTTGAGTGCATTTCATGAGGATTTGTTGCCCCCTGATTTTTCTAGCTTCTGAGCCAGGTAACTGGGGTTTTTGAGATGTATCGCCTAATGCGTCATGCAGGCAATTTTTAGGTGGATTCTTGCCTCGTACGGTGGTCAGTTTAATGATTTTTGATCTGGTGAGATGTGTGTGTTTCTTATTGTTCCAAGGACCAGTCTGGCTGCCGCGTTGAGGGAGGCTCTTTGAGGGGCCAATTTATATCGAGGTAAGCCACATAGTGTGGCACTACCATAATCCAGTCTGGGTAGTACTAGGGTTTGGACCGCTTGTTTTAGGACTTCATGTGGTAGATAGGGTTTAAGTTTCCACAGAATGCTCAGTTGATAGTTCGCTCCTTTGGTGGCTGCGCTGATTTGATCCTGTGATCTATTTAGGTGTTTGTCTAATGTTATACCCAAGGAGCTAGCCGAGTCCATGATGTGGGGAGAGCATTTGAGAGCTGTAAGAGGTTTCAACCAAAGATCAATCTTGGGTGTAGTTTGGTGGAGAGATGAGAAGAAATCCGGTTTTGGCAGCGTTGAGTTTGAGATGGTTGATCGGGAGCCAGAGGCGTGTGTTTTGTAAGAGGGAGTTGAGGGATATAATGTCCTCTGGAGAGGCGATTTTGAGATACAGCTGAATGTCATCAGCGTACATATGGTATTGGATATTAGACGATTTTTTAAGGTAAGCCAGTGGTTCAAGGAATAGGTTAAATAGAATGGGTGAAAGAGCAGGTCGTGATTGCATAGGACGTAGACAGAGATTGATTCATTTTGACTATTAGGGATCTGTTTTGGAGGAATGAAGAGAACCATTGTAATAAGACACCTGAAAAGCCCATCCTTTGTTCCAGTAAGTTCAATAGATTATCATGTTTGACGGTGTCAAAGGCAGCTGATAAATCAAGCAGTATCAGAAGGCATGATTCATTTTCATCCAGCATTTTTACTATGTCATCCACTATATGAGTAAGTGCAGATTCAGTACTGTGATCTTGACCGAAGCCTGATTGGTGTTGGTAGAGGAGTTGATATTTGTCTATGTGATTGCAGAATTGACTCTGGACACATTTTTCTAAGAGCTTTGCCAGAGTGGAGATGTTGGAGATGGGTCGGTAGTTGTTAGGATCAGAGCCTTCTCCCATAGTTATTTTTACATGGGATTTATTTATCCTACTTTTAGGCAGTCAGGGATAGTGCCTTGATGTAGTGAGACCTTTACAATCTTGGTCCATAGAGATAGAACACAGGATATGATCTCCTTGAGTATGCAAGGAGGTAGAGGGTCCGTGAAGTGGTTAGATGGGTTTAAGGAAGAAAGAATATTGTACGTCAAATTTGCTGATTGGGGAGAAGGTGTTCCAAGAGGCATTGTTTTTGGATGGGGCCTAGATGTTTCGTCCCCTTCCATGAGCTGGGAGGTGTACAAGAAATTGAATGGGGTAGCCGGTAGTAGTTCCTTTTCTAGTTGAAGTTTGTTCTCTATCTTTGAGGTTTTTTTCCTTGAAGAAAGTGGCCATTTCTTTGCAATTTGGATGGGTGCTGGATCCGCAAACGGACGAGTTGGATGTGTTACGTGATTGCTGCTTGACTATTTCCGATAGTTTTTTAGGCCGATTTCTGGCTTGGACAACCTGTATTCTAAAAAATTAGCTTTCTCATGTCTCATTCTTTTATTGTATGTATTCCTCGTTGTTGTTAGGCATTTTAGCAATTCAAGGTATGGGGAAGATCTCCAAGCTCTTGCTGCTCTAAGATTGCGTCTTTCTGTGTTCAGGTTGTCGTTGAACCATGGCTTTGATTTTTTATTGGATATATTTTTCTGTTGAAGGGGCGCAATTGAGTCTATGACTTCCAATATGGAAGTGTTGTGGTGGTCTGTGAGCTCATTGACATCCTCCATTTTGCTCTGTGGGATCATGGTATTATTGCATAGGGTAGTTAGTTCATTGTGGTTTATTTTAAGAAGATTCCTTTTGCAATGTTTCGTACGGAATCGAATAATGCTGAACAAATCTGAGAGAGGGGGAGACACAGTGCGCCTCCTTCGACAAATGGAATCTCGTTTGATTATTCGATTCCGTACGAAACAGCCACGAGGAATGAACTTTGGGGAGGATCTCCACATACACTTAGAGTGAATATGAACTGCAGTGAAACCTAAACATGCGACAGGGTACTATACCCGACACCTCAAAAGACTGTGAACTTTTGAATAAACTTAATAATTGTCAATACTTTAAAAATTAAGAAGCTCAAGACGCCCTCAAGTGGAAATAATTGTGGACGTTAAGTACTATACTTTTGTAAACAGAACACACTAGTCCTTTTTCTATTATTATTCTGTTTTTAATTATGTTTGCTTTAAAAACTACATATCCCACAATGCCACTTTGAGGCTCATGTGGGCCAGTATAAAAAGAGAAAGCAAAAAGGGACTTGCTGACCGTGAGAAAAGCCGTGAGGCTGAAACGCGTCGGTGGAGTGTTGGTGTAATAAATAACTTTCAATAAGTATCCGGTTGTGCCGCCCTTCTTGTACTTCAAAATATATAT
Source organism: Lissotriton helveticus (assembly GCF_964261635.1). NCBI lineage: Eukaryota > Metazoa > Chordata > Amphibia > Caudata > Salamandridae > Lissotriton > Lissotriton helveticus. Next base: position 1,301,097,750 of record NC_136057.1, read on the forward strand.
ATATATATATATATATATATATATATATATATATATATATATATATATATATATATATATTTCCCAATACTTTATCATAGGACGATCTTGGTCTACATGTGAAAAGTAGTAATTTTACACTTCTAAATGTGGTAAATTTACATTTCTAAAAGGTGATTAGCACAAAGAAGTAAAATTACAACAAAGTGCAAGCCTCTAAAAAATCTTTAAAATATTACAATACCTTCCGGTTTTGTGACATAAAGAATCTACTCGACCTAATTGTAATGCTCTCGACCCATAAATTGGTTTCAAATTATGTGATTTTGGACAAATATTTTTAATTCACTGAGCTGTCTTTTTTGTCATTATCACATATAAGAGCACCTTTGAATATGTAAGTTCAGCATGTCTGCTGTACAAAAAACTCTTTTGTTTGATTTAAAAGACTAAACTTTCTTTTACTGATAAAACTATATAATGTACATAAGATAATGTTTGTAAATCGAGATTTTGCAAATATTTGTCATTTGCACATAACCGATTAAAGTGTTCTGATTTGTTTTGCTCCTCTTTAATTCTTTGTTTAAATCACTCGTCTGAATTACCAACAAAATGTGCTTTCGTAATTCCTTATACATTTTGAAATATTTATACTATTATTTACAGGCTATTTAAATGTTGTGTGTAAGAACAAAACTGATAACATACAGCCTTTTGTTTTACAATGATTGTGACGGCTCACTTTACAAAATCCTCTAACTCTAGTAATAGAAAGAAAGGTAAACAACATTTTCCAGGATAAGATAAGTAGCAATTAATAAAAATACAAACTGACATTTGACCTCTGTCCTTGAGCAGATCGCAAATGTGTCATGAGAAAAATAAGATTTAAAGGCATCTTTATTCCTCATTCACTTTCTAAATGATCAGAACATCTGTTCCTTTCCAGATCAGGTTCACTCACCAGAGCGGACCAGTGGGTCCTAATAATAGCTCGACCTGATGAAATCTGACTCGCTGTAGCGAGTGGGCGAGTAGGTTTTTCGAGGCCTGAAGGTGTTAAAGTAAACTCAAACATGCAGATATGATCACATGTATATGTATCTTTGTGAATAGCCTCCTAAATGTGAAATAAACATGAATGTATTCTGGGTACCCTCTAACATCTGTGTGCAAACATACAATTAGCTTCTCTTTGTCCAAATACTGAAAGTTATACACTATTTAGGGATACTTGATGTCTAACAAGAAGTCTAATTCAGTAATAACAAATGCTCTCATCGCTCATCCATACCTGTTGGAAATTTGCCCTTTCTGCAGGGTCACACAGATTTCTTTTTGCCTTTTTGCTGAACCCAATTTCTGTTGGTCATAGAACTCTACACACTTTACTCCTTCTAACCAGTAGTTAAGTATATGTGTGCCCCTTAAACTTGATAAGATTGGCATACTCCTGATTGTCACATTGAATGTATTCATAAGTCCTTAGCATAGGGTACCAAGTGTACCCAGGACCTATAAATTAAATGCTACAAGTGGGCTACAACACTCACTGTGAGTCCCACTTCATTAGCATTGGAAATCCTATCTCCAGGCCTACCATTGCATCTTGGCTAGTAAGTTTTAAAACTACAAATCTGGTTTGTCAAAATGCCCCTTTGACAGGCCTAGACGTTTCTTTCAAATATTAATAAGTTACTTCTAAGTAGGCCTTATTGCCCATAAGGCAAGATGCATGGTGTTTTAAAGTAGGACCTATAAAGGTTTAACGTCCTTACAGTGAAAAGGCCCTAAAAGCTAGGAGGAAGGGGTGGCTGTTCCATAGGAAAGCACTGGGATGCAATATTATGTTTAATAAACAATATCTCTGGCTAGAAAACAACTACAAATTTCATTTTTGGCGAACAATTTTCACATTTTTGGTAATGCTCTTTCTGATACAGACTATCAAGCCACAGATTCCTCACATTTTGAATATTCCCCAGGCATTAGACTGGATGTAGAAACGTTTCAGCAGTACTTCTGTGCACCAAAAGGTGGCGTTGTGCAGCTCCACACTGATACTGTTCCTCTCTTGAAAGATTGTGCTGGGCCTATATACGCACAACGCTTGTGCCCTGATTCAGTTTCTTTCAAGACTGTCTGTGCTCCAGAGGCAAAGTCCCAAAAGCAAATTGGTAGACAGTGTACAGATTCCTAGACATGGAATCCTATCACTGGTTAGAGTCCAATCACAGAACGGAGACAAGGGAAGTGTCAGTGAGGAATCTGTAGCTACATAGAGTCTCTACCAGAAAGGGCATTACCAAAGGTAAGTAACTTGATGGAGACTTCTAGCTGCAGACTGCTCATGTTTTCAATGGATACCAACGCAATTCCTGTTCGAAGGTAGGCCTGTGAATGAACTCCAATCTGGAAGTTCTGCAAGACTAAGCGGGTGAAATGCCCATTTCTTCTAACCTGATTGTCCAGGCAGTAGTGCTTTGCATACATATGGTGGTAAGCACATACAGCTGCCTGGCAACTGTCTAGAGCAGGGACTCCGCAATCCAAAGTTGCTGTAGCAGCTTTATCCTGCTGGAATTTGCACACATTCCTTCTCGGGTTCTGCTTTATGGTCAGTGAGCAGTGTTAGACCTTTCAGCCTTAGGGTGGTCTTCTCCCAAACTTTTTGCCTACTCCCCTCCTATTTTTCTGAATTTGGTATTGCTGGCCTTAGGACCCTGTGCACACTATCACTGCTAACCAGTGTTAGAGGGATTGTGCTCACTACCTAAAACGTGGTAAAATTGGCTTACACCTGATTGGCAGATTTAATTTACTTATAAGTCCCAATTAAAGTGGTATTCTGTGAGAAATTGGGTGGTTGGATGAGTGGGGTGTTAACCCTGCTCAGGCAACCAACAACCACAATCCCTATCAGAGAGAACCACTAAAGTTACTAAATTAAGTTGTGCTTAAGCCGCTGGTAGCTTAGCACAAGCAGTCAGGCTATACTCAGAGGCAATGTGTAAAGTATTTATACAGCACACAAACAGTAATAAAGCGAAAACATAACACAATAAAAAGCCCACAGCAATTTAGAAAAATATAGCTAATTTTAATAAATTATTTGACACCAAAATAACAAAAATTCACTCGTTAGAACCAGAGTTATACATTTTTAAAGTTTAAGGTAAAAACTAGCACCCAAAAGATCAAAGCACCAACTGCGGACATTTAGTCACGCGAGACAGGGTTAAAGGCAAAAAATGTGGCAACAATGATAAAGTGCTGGTTGGATGCGAAAAAGAGATTGGGCCCAACCTGCGTTTACCTTCAGACATATAAGACATTTTGTGAAAAATTTGTATCAGTGGGGCAAGGCTGCAGGCGCTGTCTGAGGAAGAGGAGTCATTGTCAGAGAGCTGCTGGACGAAATCATAGTAAGGATTTCCACTTTCAGATTTAGTCCCTTTTTTGGAAGCCCACAATCTCCGGCAGGACGAGGCTGAAGACTGTAGTTGACAAGATCTCCACAAGACCGTTTACCCCTTCTGAGATGGACCGCTAAATAGGATGTGTTGCCGCAGAGAAGAACATAGCGGGAGCTGCCACAAAGTCAGATAGGCGAGCAGGTTGCTCCAGGTCTCTTTTCAGAACGTTTGTGGTTAAAGAGTAAGGGGCATATTATCAAGTAAGTTTTTACTAGTTTAGCGGCAATTCCCAGCGATAAAACGGCAATTTTTATATCGCACTATTCACAAGGACTCGCTAACAAGCTTTAGCGCTTGTTTCCCGACGATATTAGCCATTTTCCTTTTCGCTTTGGATGTAAGTGATATATATCGCCAATGACATGCAAAGTAGGCGTTCCTCACTTAAACTCTATTGAAACAGTCGCAAACACAACTTCCCTCTATTACTAATGCCCGCAAAGCGATAAGAAAAGTCACGCTAACCGCACTTATCGCTGGAATTTAACACCTGAAAAAACTTGACTTAACCATCTTGTCAATGGGAGGTGGATTGTTAGGTTAAGTACACACTTGCCTATTAGCAAGCTTTTCATTAGCGCAGTTAATTTATCGCTGGAATTCTCACGCTATTGCCTTTGCGATACGCATTGATAATACCACGCTATCAAAGCAAGGAAATCCAGCGATAGCCGGCGATAAAAAAACTGCGCTAAGCGCGCTTTGTGATAATTATCGCAAATCGTTGCTAATATGCCCCTAAGTCTCACGTTTTGGATTTTGTCTATATAGGCATATTTAGCACCACTTCTGAGGGTCCGAGATCAGGAAGACACGACTTAGAGGGTCAGGGCTCATTCAGGCTGGGTCCAGTTGCGGGTTCAAGAAAGAGGAATAATTTTCGGTCCCTGAGGCTCTGATCAGGCGGTCAGCCAATTAGCCCTTGGAGTCACTCTAGAAGTCCTGGGTTCAAGCAGTAAAGCAGATGTCAAGCAGCAGGGCAGTCATCTGAGGGCACAGAACAGGCTCCAGGCAGAAGGACCATCATTTTGGTGTAGCAAGGCAGTCCGCTGAAGTAGACAGAAGGCCACAGCAGCAGGCAGTCCTTTGAGAGTCCTTCTGCAGGTCCAGGTTCCGCAGGTCTAGAAGTGAACCCGAAGAATGGGTCTGAGGGTCCTATTTTTATAACTGTTTCCGATCTTTGAAATGGGAAATCTTTTCAAGGCTTCCGACCACAGAAGTGTCTGGAATTTAATGCCTCCCTGCCCAGGACCCAGTCTGTCTGCAGGCACGATAGGCAGTGTGAAGTTCTTTTGTGAGAGGTGAGGCACGGTCTTTTGAAGTGCAAGTGGGGCTCTGTTTGCCCCCCATCCTGCCTGAGATTGCCAATCCTGGCAACATCGAGTCTCTCCCTGTCTGAGTGGAATACACAAAGGCCAACCCCCAACTACACCTAGCCATGTGCCACAAGACAGGCTGCAGGCACCAAATAGGTGGGATAATGCGAACTTTCTAAGAGTGGCATTTTCAAAATTGGAACTTAAAATCTGACTTTACCATTAAAGAGGTTTTTAAATTACAATGTATCTGTCACCAAACATGAAAGTCTTCTCGCTCCCAAACAAAAGTTAGCACTTACAAAATGTAATAAGGTAACCCAATGTTAATATAAGGGAGAGGTAGGTCTCACAGTAATGAAAAATGAATTTGGGAGTTTTTTACTTCCAGGACATGTATAACTTAAAGTACATGTCCAACATTTTAAATACAATGCACCCGACCCTATGGGCTGCCTCGATGTCTACAGCGAAACAGCTGGGTTGCCTATAGGGCTGGATAGTTTAGCAGTAAAGGACACTTTGGCCAAAGCTGCAAAAGGAGTGTTGGGACTGTTGGGGTTGGTGAAAGGCCCAACGAGCCAGCAGTAACCCTGCTCTCATTAAAACGCTCAAGAGCAGAATCAGCTTTATCCCCGAACAGGTGAGTCCCCTCAAAGGGCATGTCCATGAGGAAGGACTGTACATCGCCAGAGAACAAAGTCGATCGCAGCCATGCATGGTAGGGAATGGCAATGCTGGTGTCTATAGCCTGTCCGATGGAATCAGTGATATCCAGGGCATAACAATTAGTGAACTTCGCTGCATCATGACCATCTTGAATTGCCTGGGATGGCACAGGGTGAAGGTCTTTGAGCACAACAGAGAGAAACTGTGCCACTGAATCCCAAAGGGCTTGTGAGTGGCGTCATCCTTGTAAGACAGAGTGAACTCATCACCCAGGTCACAGTCATAATCCAAATCAGTCCCAAAAAGAGGGAATGCAGAGAGTGTTGTCCAGCTTGTGGTAATTCAAGTGGGGGAAGAGGCGCCTTGGGCAGATTAGGGGACAGGCAGGGAAGTCCGCATCAGTTTCAACATGCCCAGGGCCAGCATGGGTCTGGGCACTGGACGTCGAATCAAAACAAGAGCCGGGGGTAAAATAGGCTTGGAGGTACTAGCTGGTGCTGATGGTGAACACACCAGCGGTATCCCAGGTGGATGGCCTTGGAGTCCAAAATGTGCCAGGGGGAGTCGATAGAGATCAAAAGCATTGAAGCATGGCTGTGCATAACTCTTTGATATGATGCTGCGTGGCTTAAGGCCCAGGAAGTCATCCAACTTTGTGAGCGACATCGAGAAGGGTAGAGTTGCCCCCACAATTGCTTGGGCGATTGTAAGTTGTGCGAGCGAGCCAAATCCCACTTTGATTTTCTGTGTTTCTTATGCTTAGCTGAGGACCTTGATCACAATAAAGTCCAACCACTAGAGCAGCACCGTCAACTTGAGGAACAGGATCAATATCGAACCATGGATGCAGAGCCTGACTTGGAATGGTCCTGAGACAGATTCTTCTTATGCTTGGCGATATGGGGCAGCCCCAGACCTCCTGGTCCAGTGCGCCGCTCTACAGCCACGCCTACTGTCAGCCTTTCAGCTTGCCTATCGACCTCAGCCTGAGGATGCTGGCTCAGCCCCAGGGACCACGGCCTGCCTGACATCCCTGACGTCCATGGCCTAACTGCTTCCACATATGACCCTTTTCATTTATTTGTGCCATATTCTTTTTTACACTTGTGCCCCTTATTTTATTTCAATTGCACCCCCCCCCCCTCCCACCCCTATTTTTCCGATCCAGCCCTTTCCCGAACCCCGCCCTCCTGCCCCCCCTGCTAGCCCCTCATACCTCCCGGGACTACAAATGGTGGCCACTGTGAGGCCGTGCCAAAGGCAAGCCCGTCTGTGTGTCTGCGCCTGGGCTGTGCCTAGAGATAGAACCTCTGGCCCTCCCACTACCTGCCAATACACCACCAAGCAACTCCATGACCCTGAACACCGAAACGGCAGCTACTTCACCGTCTCTTCATGATCAACCAAAGGACCCTTCACATGCCAACACTGCCACTTCTCCTGCAACACAACTTAGAAAGGATCTCACACAATGCCATCCCAGAAGACCACAAAAACCCCAGAACCACTCCAATGCATCCTGCTCAATGCCTGCTCCCTCTGCAAACACCCCACAGAAATTTGGGACACCATCACCACCCTCTCCACAGACATTGACTTCATCACGAAATGTGACTCAACTCCTCCTTGAACCCTGACATCACCATTGCCACTCCTGACAGTTACAAGACAGTACACCGAGACCGCACCAACAAACAAGGGAGAGACATCGCCATCATCTTCAAGGAAACCATCAGATGCACCATCACCAACAACTAACCCACGTCCCTCATGGAACACAGCAACTTCCAACTACCGACTAATGCGAAGACCATTATAAAAGACACCCTCACTTACAGACCCCTGGGACCCCAACCAACTTTCTGTGATGCCATCCCCAAGGTCATTGCCCCCCTGGCCATCAATTCCCACCACTACATTCTACTTGGCGACTTCAATTTCCACACTGATCACCCCAATGACCCCAACTCCATCAACCTGCTGGAGAACCTGAAAAACATCGGCCTCATCCAACTGGTCACCAAACCCATGTACAAGGCCAGACACACACTCAGCCCCATTATCACCTCCAACAACAGAATTCAATTCAGCCACACCACGGAACTCAAATGGACTGATCACGCCATCGTACACTTCACCATCTCCGACGCTCAACACACTGCCAATAAGCAACACATCTCTTCACACCGCAGCTGGAGCAAAGTTACTGAAACGCAGTGGACACAAGCTCTCACCACCACCCAACCCAAAGCCTCAGCAAACCTCGACCAAGCCGTCCAGAACTTCTCTACCTGTATCACCAACAGTGACGACAGAGTTGCCCCGATGGAACCAACAAAAGGCAACAAAACCTCAAAACAAGCCAGCATGTGCATCCCACAGCTCAGGACCAACAAGCAAAACTGCTACCAACTGGAAAAGTGATGGCACATCATGAAGCACCTCGCCGACAGAGCCACCCACAAAACAGCCCTCAGCAACTATCATCTACACATCAAGGAAGCCAAGAAAGCAGTCATCACTGCCCGGATCAACACAACGGCCAACCACACTGGGGAAATCTTCAAAATAGTCAAGAAATTCTCCAACCCAACAGCAACAGAGAACACCATCCACTCCTCCCAAGAACTCTGCGTCACCCTCTCAGACTACTTCTACAACTATTTCGACCCCTAACCCACCACGCTCAACCTCAACAACCTCAACAAACCAGCGAACACCAGTCAATCAATCACCTTCTGGGCTCAGCTCACCACCCAGACTACAGCAGCCATGTCTTCCATCCACTCCGGAGCGCCCACCGACCCCTGGCCCCACCCCCTCTTCAACCTTGGATCAAACCTAATCAGCACAGAACTCACCAGCATCCTCAACACCTCCATCACCAAAGCAACCTTCCTAGACAGTTGGAAACACGCAGATGTTAGACCCCTCCTAAAGAAACCCTCCGCTGACCCCAGCGAACTCCAAAATTATTGACTGACCTACCTGCTCCCCTACCTGGCAAAGGTACTTGAGAAAGCTATCAACAAACAACTCTCCGGGTTCCAGGAACAAACCCAGCTTTTGGACACCACACAATCAGGATTCCGAGCCCACAACAGCACTGAGACTGTGATGATTGCTACCACAGACAACATCAGAATGCTCCTCGACCGCAGAGAAACAGTGGCCATGATCCTCCTCGTACTCTCTGCGGCATTCAACTTTGTCACCCACGGCACCTGGATCAACAGGCACTGCAACATCGGTATACAGCAAAATGCCCTCAAGTGGATCGCCTCCTTCCTCACAGGACGCACACAGAGTATCTGGCTGCCTGCCTTCACCTCCGCACCCAAGCACATCACATGCGGCATACTCCAAGGATCATCCCCCAGCCCCACCTTATTCATCACCTACATGACCCACCCTCGCAGACGTCATCTGATCCCACGACCTCAACATAATCTCCTACGCAGCTGACACTCAATGTATTCTCTCTCTCACTGAATAAGCCACCAATGCCACAACAAACTTCTCCAACGCCATGACTAACGTAGGCAAGTGGATGCGAGACAACTGCCCCAGACTCAACTCTGACAAGGCTGAAGTACTGATCTTCAGGAACAATAGAAAGTATCTTTCCCAAGTAACTTTACACAAATATGCACATAATCAAGACTGTCAAACAAATAAATGAGTTCAAAAAAATCTTTAGAAAGTATATATAAAAATTCTTTAATAAAAAATATTATCACAATCAAAAATACATTTAAATATTAAAAACATTTCATATTTTTTCAAAATTACATAGGTGGCACAAATTAGATCTTCATGAAAAACACATCGGCCTGGGACCACAGCTGGTGGCCATCTGATCTCAGTGTTACTCCAGCACCAACAGACCATGCGCACAACCTAAGAATCCTCCTTGACAGCCAACTGCCCATGAAGAGACAAGTAAACGCAGTTGCCTCCTCCTGCATCCACACACTTTGCTTGCTCCTCAGAATCTACAGATGGATCCCAATCAACACCAGCAAGACCATCACCCAGGTCCTCATCACCAGCTGTCTTGACTTCGGCAAAGCTCTCTACGCTGGCATCACCATCCAGCTCCTCAGAAGACTCCAGACTATACAGAATTCTGCAGCCAGAATCATCTTGGACCTTCCCGAACGGTCTCACATCACCCCCCACCTCAGGAACCTCCACTGGCTCCCTGTCCAGAAGAGATGCAAGTTCAAGATCTTCATGCACCCATACAAAGTACTGCATGATCAAGGACCATCCCACTTAAAACCATTGACGGAACTTTAATCAACCCTCCAGACACCTGCGCTCCTCTTCACTCTCTCACATACCCACATCTGTGGAAGCCTCTTGCTTCTCAGTCTTCCCGGGGCGCTACAGGGGTAAATATAAATGTCCAGGCTGTAAGTGGCATCCTACTAGGGTTCTCCCTACTACCCCCCTCACGAAGGATTGTAGCATTATTCACCCTTGCTTACTCCTTAATACCAGGTCGCTGCCCAGACATACTCAGGAGATTTATGATGTCCTCTCAACTAACAACCCTACCTGCCTTATGCTCACTGAGACTTGGTTATATGAATCATCGCAACCGGATATTGCGGCTGCTATTCCACCTGAATACATCATATATCGACAAGATAGAGCTAAGGGAAGAGGGGGAGGCGTTGCCCTTGTTGTAAAGAAATCCTCTACGTGTGCTGTTGTGCCCACGCAGATTATCACGGGTTCCGAATCTCTCGCTTTTACCCTCTCCCTATCACCTCAGCAAGCTGTGAAGGGCCTTCTAGTATATCGGCCTCCGGGCCCTGTGGGGTCCTTTTTTGAGGACCTCCAGCAGGTCCTAGCCACACTTGTTCTTAGATCAGAACATTGTCTCTTGGCGGGAGATTTTAACTTCCATATGGAAGATCGGCAGGCTAAGGATGTTGTGAAGCTATTAGATATCACATCTGCCCTGGGGCTGCTCCCCTATCTTTCCGGCCCGACCCATGACAAAGGCCACACATTAGACCAGGTCTTTTCTACCTCACCAATTACGGTCACTGCACTCGTGCCTGTATTGTGGTCTGATCATCATCTCGCTCATTTCCAAATATCTGGCACTGAGAAACCATCTATCAGAGCCCCCAGGCAACTGGGAAGGAACTACAGGGCGTATCATCAGGTCTCCCCTGACATGTTATCTCAGGCCCTGGTGAATCGTCCTTTCTCCGTCACGGGGGATCTGGAGCTCGATCTAGAGACCCTGCAGTCCTGGCTCTTAGCTAGAGTGAATGAACTAGCGCCTGCACAGCCCCCTAGATCAGACACCAAACGATCTTCGGCCCCGTGGTTCACGGCAGAGGTCGCTCAATCCCGCAGACAGTGTAAAGTCGCTGAACGTGCATGGAGGGCCTTTTATGACGGGGAGGCTAAAGAGACCTATAAGGCCATGATGAAATCATATCATGCTTTAATCTTACAGGCTAAGAAGTGTTACTTTGCTAGGAAAATTGAGGAAGCAGCCAACTCCTGCAAGGAAATCTTTCAGATCGTACGCGAATTCACTACTTCCCGCTCGATCTCGGACCAGGAGGCTCCAGATGAGAGCTGGGCGAATACCATTGCTAATTTTTTTACAACTAAAATTAGACAGATTCAGGAGTCCTTCTCTCCGAGACTGGCAGGGGAACATTTGACTCTGTCTAATGAGATAGCACACCAGCCTATCTCTGGCCCGGCCCTTCTGGACTTTCCGCCCCTCACAATGGCTTCATCTCTAGCTCTGATGAGGAACCTGAAATCCGGCTCACCTTGTGATCCTTGCCCGGCAAAATTTTTAGCCAGAATGGCTGATGTTGTTAATCCATTAGCCAATCCTATTCTGAATCTTTCTTTGAGTCAGGGATTTCTGCCACCTTCCTGGAAACAGGCTATGGTGATTCCCCTTCTTAAAAAGCCCAATCTTGCCCCAGAGGTTCCATCCAACTATCGGCCTATTTCGCTCCTTCCAGCACTGACTAAAATCCTGGAGAAGCACGTTCATAGCGTGCTTTCCAACTTCCTGGAATCTTATGAGCTTCTTCATGCGTCTCAATCGGGCTTTCGATCCAACCTAAGCACTGAGACGGCGCTTCTGGAAGTGTCAGAGATTATAAAGGAGGTGCTGGATGACGGAGGCAGGGTGATGTTAGTCATGTTAGACTTGTCGGCGGCTTTCGACACCGTCCCCCATGAGGATCTCCTCATAAGACTTCATGACATCGGTATTGGGGGGACGGTGCTGAACTGGTTTTGTTCCTTCTTAGCCAACCGCCGGCAAACGGTCTGGGTCCCTCCTGGATCTGCCGAAATGCCGCCATTGGGAGTCGGAGTTCCCCAGGGCTCAGTGCTGAGCCCAACTCTATTTAACATCCTCATGACCCCTCTGGCGACTTTGGTGGAGTCCTTCGGGGCCCAGATCGTCTCATATGCTGACGACACCCAGCTTCTTTTCACCTGCCGTAAGAGCGAAGAATTCGATGGGGAAAGTATCCGTGAGTGCCTTGGGGCTGTTTTTAACTGGTTCCATCTGAACAGCCTCAAGTGTAACTCGGATAAATCTGAGATACTTTTCTTTGGATGTCCTCTGGAACCGAACTGGCATGATTGGTGGCCTGTTGACATGTTCCCTCCGGCTCAGGCGTCCATCTGGGCTAAGAACCTGGGAATTAAAATTGATAATGGGCTAACGCTTAATTCCCAGGTGGCTACCCTTACTGGAACCTGTTTCGGCATCCTTCGGATGCTTCGAAAGTTTTTTCCTCTTTTGTCCCAGGAACACCGGAGAATAATTGTACAGGCCCTCATCGGATCCAGATTGGATTACGCCAACATTCTGTACTTGGGCCTCCCAGAATACCTTTTACAGCGCCTGCAGGTGACCCAGAACGCGGCAGCACGAGCAATTTTTGGATTGCATCGTCGCGCCAGTGCCTCAAACCTGCTGCAATCCCTCCATTGGCTTCCCATACGGAAGAGGATAAAGTTTAAGGCTCTGACATTAGCTCACAAGGCAATGCATGCCACGGGTGCTAAATACCTACAGAAAAGGTTGGCTTTTTACCGGCCGACGCGATCTTTAAGATCGGAGTCTTTGGCCCTGGCCGCGATCCCGCGTATAAAGAGGGCACGCCTGGGAGGGCGATCTTTTAGATACCTGGCCCCTCAGTTGTGGAACTCCCTTCCCTTGTCGTTGCGGTCCACGTCCAATCTGTTGGCCTTTAGAAAGGATCTTAAGACCTGGTTATTCTCGAACTAGATTTCTTCTGTCTCCTTCCTCTGTGCTTCCTGTCTGTTGTTATGTTTTTTAGCTTCCTTTTCTGGGTCTGGAGCATAAAAGCGCCGGGACACTCCTTTGGAGTAGCTGTTGCGCTATACAAGACCCATATATAACATAACATAACATCTGTCACAGCGTCAGTGGGGGCCGCTCCTTCTCCTCCATCACCGCCAAGACCTGGCACGACCTGCCCTCCACCTCTGAACAGCACCTTCCCTGGCAGATTTCAGAAAGAGACTCAAGACTTGGCTGTTCGACAGAGACACAGCCTTCTCAGTGCCCAGATACCCTAGGGGTGACAGTGCTGTGCTTTACATGTACTGATTTTGTGATAAAATTTCACCTCGCAGGCGCGCACATCCTTAGGGTCAAACAAGCTTCAACTGCCACCGCTCCTCTCCTCCCGCCCCTGTGTGTGTCTCAGCCTCAGCTGCTGCAGCTCGAGCTGCGGTGAGCTCGGCTGGACAGTATCTGGAGTCTTATCTCCGACACGCCAGAGTTTTTCACAGGTCTTTAAAGATCATTTGCATATTTACATGCCTTTGTAAACTGGTTACTGAGGCTTAGTTTTTTTTTCTCATTCCAGAACCCCCTAGGCCCCCACTCTGGCAATTCCTTACAATGTATTTTACATTTACTGCCATAGTGTGAGAATGCATTACATGAAAAGAAATATAAAGTAGGGTTGCCAAAAGAAAAATGCCAGCCATGTGTTCTTTAACCCGTTTGCTGCTTCGAATGTTCAGCGCGAGTGCTGAACGTTCGAAGAAACGGGTGCGGCCGCGTCGGCCATTGGACGTGCGCAGCACCAGGGAGGTAGCTCGCGTGACGTCCAACGGCCGACGGCAGCAGCGAAGGGGTTAAAGAACCTGCAAAGACCTCCTCTTGACAATAAATAGGGATATAAATAAAAAAGTATGTATTCATTTGTAATGTGACTTTTCTGTCTTTGTTCCCTTTAATTATCAGTCAAGGATCATTCAGGAAGCCCTAGAACACAATTAAAAGAGCTTTATATTTATATTTGCACATATATGTGCAGAAAATATGGCTTTAGGTGACTGTTTATTTTTGTATCATCTGGGACATCAAACACTGAGCTGGCAACTCTAATTACAAGACTTGAAGTTTGTTGCAGGATCGGCACATTATTTATTTCCGCCATCCTCGTTCCTTGATTAATGCCATAATAGCAATAGTTTAACTTATATCAGAAACCCTACGCCACCGTCAGTAACATGTTGAGATACTTCAAGTGTCTGGGAATGCACCCTGCATTCAGCCAACTTACTCCTCATTCGCGCCCTTCACTTTCACGCTCACCCTGCACTCACAGCGATCACAATGCACTCACACTGATCACCATGCACTCACATCATTCACCCGCTCACCCTGCACTCACAGTGATTACTCTACACTCACAATACACTTGCACTGTTCACCCTGTACCTCACCCTGCAGTCACACGAACACACTACTCTGCACTACAGTGACATTGCACTCACCTATACCCCTCACTGCTCAATCTGCAATCTCACTCAAACAAGCCCATCACTAACCATGCATTTCTTTGTCCCATTCTGCACTTACATCGCACCCAAATTCATATGATCACATCACTCACCCTACAGTCAGTCCTCTTACCCTACTCTCACACTGTTGCATCGCTCACCGTGCACTCATTTGGGCAATCCTGCCACTCACACAGCGCAGAGAGTTAATGTTCCTGCTACAAAGAAAGTGTACCATGCAGATCACCGGACTGAGTGTGAGTAAACTATGAGCAGCACTATAAATAAATGAAATGCTTGTCAGAAAGGTGCTATAGAGATGAGGTGCGTTGTTAGCGAGTGGTAGTGGGGGAATTCATGGAGAAGGAGGAAATGGGGGAGGGGGTGCCAAAAATACTGTTTGCATCGTGTGCGACCAGTGCTAGGGCCTGCCCTGGCTGAGAGTATTAGCCCCTCTGAAGTTCGGGTCTAGTTGTGTCCCTGATCCACTGAGTACCTTTACCCCAAATTGCATAGGCTGACGGCCATGAACTCAGTGACACCTGAGCTCTAAATACCAAGACGAGGGTCTTGCAATATAAATGACGCAAATGTAACATAGCCATAACACCTAAAAGAATGCTCTACCTCAGCATCAGCACACATGACAATCATGTGTGTGCTCGGGGCTTTCTTTGTGACATGGATTACAATCAAGAGACAGGCCCATGGACTGGGGAGGCATACAGTGTGCACCATTTTTAGGTCTCGTGACCTGCATTGCACTGCGCAGCAGTGCCCGCACGGGCGAGAGTCCTTTTGCTCGGGGTTCAGAAATGGATCCTGGAAATTAACACGCTTGTGCATGTGTTTTTACTTTTGCGGCCTGCTATTGGCCTTTCTCTGCGTGTTAGTTTTAAAGATAGCAAACAGGCGCATAGCTCCTCCCTGGCCTATTGGTGTCTATTACGCGCATTTCTGCCATATGGTTTCATTATTATCGTGACCAGACACAGGTGCGATAATTGAAAACATATATCTCGCAGTGGCGCACGCGCACACACCACTCACTGCCGCTTGTTTTTTTTGCGGTCCTTCCTTTCCTTCTCGCAGCCGCTTTCTTTAAAATGCAGGAGCCACTGCAGCCTGCAGGAGTGTGTGTGTGGTATTCGGCTGAACATGGCGCTATTCATTTCTGTTAGATGATGTATTGAGTCCTCAGTCGTACCCCACCTCCCTGGGTAAGCCCTGGACCGCTCGGCTTTGCTACCCTAAGGATAAGGTGCTCTGTTTTGGGCAAGAAAGTGAGGTTAAACCACAAGACACCAGTAGTAAAAGGCTCAAATTGTCACATTGGGATCCCAGTAACCCCTCGCCCTTCTGAAAAGGTTCAACGTCATGCATTATACTGTGTATTCAAAGAGTGGACCACACTATACGATCACATCCAAAAGTCAATTACATAATCTGTACATACACATACTTGTTTTGTTGGTTCATTGTTTGATCAGCACGAACACTGAGCACAATTCAAGTCAGCTGTTTTATTCAGCCTCTGCAAACACCTGTAGCATGAAATGCTGTAATTACAAATAACTGAGCTGTATTAATGTTAAAAAGATTGAAATTAGCACTTTCTGAATCGCTTTTTCCCCATGACCCTATTACCCGATTTGCAATAAGTGTATTTGGTCGTCCTTGTTCATTTTAATGTTCATCATCGATAGCGCCACAGCAGCAAGATTCCAACTACTACAAATATGTAAGATATACTCCTTTATGCAGCTCGACACTGTCAAACCACTCACCAAATCAACAGATTACTGAAATAGCCAATTGGTCAACAACAAACAAATCAGCTATATGGATTTCGATCTCGTCAGAGATCAACAATATATACAGTCATAAATTATTACTTAAAGACTCCCTCCAAAGAGACGTAACACAACTCCACATTTGCATCCTACTAAACAATCAAGTCAATTGGCCTGATTCCCTCTATCTCTGTTGGATTATCTTCCCATCTCTCACAGAGTCTCAGACTCCCTCATGGACTCCTACACCTCCGTAGGTTATGAACTTTGAAAACTGAACATTATTTATTCTCCTCAAGCACTGACCCACTTCCACCTACCTTCGCCAATGATGACCGAAGACAAAAAGCATTGGGAAAGCCAATAGGTCTTGTCTATTGGCTTAGGCAGCCGCGCTGATGCATTGCAGTGTGGCTAAAACTAAGTTAAAAAAAGCGCTGCAATGCCGCCAGGGCTAAAGCAGTTTTTTTTCAGGTGCATTAACGCTAGATGCATCACAGTCCTTTTTATGGCCTGGGTTGACAGCGCAAGTGTCGCCAGACAATTATGTGAGCATCACTAGCGAGGGGCTTGGGCTGCACCCACATGTTGGGAGCCAGGAGTACCTGTTTTGATTGGGCCGAGGTTGTGTGATTCCACCAAAAAAAAGTGTTTGCTCTCCACACAGCTGTGATCATTTTGTTAATTTATCCAGCAGCCTGAGGTTGAACTTTTAAGGCACTCAAATGTCAGTGTAATGCTATTAATGTGTCTTAGGTCATTAAATAACGTATGGTGGGTATTTTTCTCTGGCAGCAGCACAGATGGGAGGAGGGTTGTCATTTACCTAAATGGATTTTTAGGTCTGGCTTGAAAGTGCATTCATTAGTGTTGCCTACTGTCATTGCCAATGCTTGTTTATTGTTATTTTTAATCATACAGCACAGCAGCTACAATGCTATTCAGCATACCTACAAATCAGTGCCAAAGTCCGCAATGCCCATTCTGTACAGCCTGCAAAAAAGCAATGACAGAACGAAAAACCTCAAAGGCACGAACTATTGGCTGTCCCAATGATAGTTAAATCTCGGCACAACACCCCTGTGATTCAGAACAAATTGGTTACTCTCTCTCTATGCATGAAAAAGAAAAAACATATGGCATTTGGCAAAAAATCCTATCACATACAGAAAGCAATTGTGCCCATGTCCTAGTGAAAATACATTTGGAAGCATCCATTGTCACAAAAAAATCAATTTCAAAGGACAAAACGGCTTCTTTGAACTGTGTGGCAAGGTAAAACTGGCAAAATGGCAAGAGGTTCAAGAAGGACAACAGGGAAGAATAGAAAATAAAAGTAGTGCATACATTACAGCGCAATCAGCAAAAGGACAGTGACCAAGCTGAAGCAATCATTACTTGGTCCATGCTCCAGCTGAAAGAAAAGGTAATGAAGCCAGCACACACTGACTAATTAGAAGGCAGCACATAAGAGTGACAATTAATCCAATGAATGTTAAGAAATGGGTGGACTCCAACCCTCTTGTTGGATACAATATCTCTTACCAACAAGAGCGCATGCAGTGCACGTGCTGTCATAGGTGAAACCTAAAAACAGTACTGTATATAATTTACTAAAAGTGGTATACAAATTAATAAACAATCAGGCCACGGCTATGATGCACACATACAGACATACTATCACACTACTCGCTACTGGGTAACCTTCGATCTGCCAATCATAACCTTCTAACTACTCCTAAGCCACCTTGTGCTTAGTTAATTATCAGACTTTTACTCTCCTTGGTACACTCTATTGGAATATCTTTGCATTCATTGATCCATGTGGGCCAATGCGGATTTATGCCAAGCAGGAATACCCTATGCAATTTAAGAAGGCTTTCTTTGGTCTTACGCATCCCCATTCTCGGAGACGGCTAATCTGCACCAGTGCTCCTTGACCTCGAACAGGCGATCAATTCGATGTTGTAGAAGTATTGGTGGAGGGTTTTGCGGAAGGTAGGCATTGGTGAGCATTAACTAAAATTGGGTGCAATTGTTGTACTACGACTCGACAATGAGAGTGGGTGGGATGGTGTCACAACTGTTCTCCCTACACTAAGGAATCAGACAAGGCTGACCTCAATCACCCCGGCTATTTGCGCTAGTAAAGGGGCCGTGCCAGTGGTTTGCCTCCTCCGGGATGTGCTGTAAGGCTAGGGAATAGAGATTGGGGAGACTACACAAGTGGTGTTCACATCTAACAAGGGTTTCGATTGGAATTCATAGAGCATATTATCAAGGCCATTATCGCCGCTTTATCGGCAGTTTCCTGCCGATAAAAGCGGCGATGATGTATCGTCTGTCCTTGATAATATGCCCCTCAGTTCCCATTACGCTAGCTGTCCTCCCTAAATTTGGCGAGGTGCCCGGATTGCATGTTAACTGCTCCAAATCCAAACTGCTCCCGGTGGGGGAATTGGCTGGCTGGAAAAGGTCCTTCCTCAACTAGACCTTCCCTGGGAAACGAAAAGAGTCCGGTATTTTGGGATCAGACTCACACATTATGCACCGGAGTTTGAGGCTGGAAATATAGGTAGGGTACTGGAAGTGCTAAAACCATCAGTAAAATTCTGGAACACCCTCCGCTAATCTTTGATGGGGAAACTGGCATTAGTTAAAATGATAATCTTGCCCTAATGCCTGTATATTTTATTTTCCATGGGACCCTCTTTGAGATTCCTAGAAAATACTTTGAGGAACTGGATAAATGAATAGTCGAACGTCTGTGGGGCTCAGGAAGGAAATGGGTTAGTATGTCTACTCTTAAGCGCGTGTCAAGTGAGGGGGGTCTCAAATGACCAACCCTGGAGCTCTACTATCTTGCAGCTGAACTGCAACACGTGGTGCATGGGATGGACAACCTTGAGAATTGTGAATCCAGATTGCTGAGGGGTACTTGTAACGATATTCCGTTGACGGAACTATTATGGAGGGGTGTGAGGATTCCTGCTTCAATACACTACATGGTCAGACAGGTTTGCAGGACATGGGAGAGAGCGGTCTGACTGGTATTGCGTAGGCCCCCATTTGCACCGGACATGAATATTTGGTCACTACACACATTCTCGCTTATCACGCAGATGGATAGGTGGTGAGTGGGTGGCTGTGAGACCTTGCTGGACATATACCCCAATAGTTGCCTTATCACTCTGACAGATGCCATAGAATCATTCCGATTAGGGACAGGTCAATTCATACAATTTGAGATAATAGCAGCAACAGCCCATGGAATGTGGCCCTCTATCCTCCGTCCCACAGCACCCGCTGTCCCACCCCCCTCCCCCAACCCCTGGAGTCGCAGAGATTGGTAACTGTTAAATTTGGCAGTGGGTCGAATATTGAGTTCACGCATTTATAGGGCACTGAGAAGGAACTTGCCTCTGGCAGAACGACCACTACAAGTCAAAAGGCATGATGTGTTGGAGGCGCCATTTACGACCAAGGCATGGGAGGGAATTCACAAGGGGTGATGACCACCTCTTTTAATTCGAGGTTTAAATCATTTCTAACCCCTAGTGCTTTGCATATAATTTAGTTCCCGCAACCCTCCTCCTGCCCCCGCTGCACTGGGGTGGGTGTGGATTTTATGCACAAGATCTGGGGATGCCTATAATAGATGAATATTGGGAGGCGGTATTGAAGTCCCAGAATGTAACCACTGGTTGGTCCAGTCCCAGAGATATAGGGCAATGTCTGTTAGGACATATTCCAATAAAGAAAAGAAAATAAATTGAGGAGGAAGTTCCTCCTGCTGGGCCTCGAACTGGTCAAACGCAGGATTGCCATTCGCTGGATGGCCGGAGTAGCGCCAACGATCGCAGAATGGATGAGATATGGCTGAATGGGTAAATGCGGAGGAGTGCCACATGCGTAAAGCGCGCAGGAATAATAAACCTGCGGATGACTTACAAGCCTGGGCGGCAATGCTCACAGAGATACTGGACCCCAGCATACCCTCCCCTCTTGAGCATGATCGTAGCCCTCCGAGGAAATGCCCGGTGGCCGCTACAGCCAGTCCGGCCCTGGATGGAGTTAGAGAGGGCATGCTGTTTAACTGGGGAAAGAGACAAGGAGGGTTCCACAGTATTATCTTTAATGAGGAGAATGTACCATCGTTATGCCTTCGACACCGCACATGGTTCATTATGTGGTTTTAAATCCAGCATTAGGGAAACTGATTGAGGCTGTGGGAAGGGGAGGAGGGGCTAGGCTGTAGTAATTTTACAAGGCGATTCTGAAGTGTTCTTGCAGTATGCCAATATTGTTCTGTTTGTTGTATAAATGCCAATAAAAACTGAGACAAAAACAATCTTCCCATTCATCACTGGGTCTCCGACTCACTCATGGACTTTCAAACTACACTGAAGGAACTTCGATTACAACGAGATGCAAACCTGCTGTAGTGAACATCTGTAGATAACATACAACCCAGTGCCTAGATGCGTACTTCATATCACCCATGCCAATCGCACTCTGATAATCACCTATTTTATCATGCAAAACATCCCAAACTTTCTTGACCAGTTTAGGTTTTGGGTACAACATTTCTGACCAAAATGCTATGATGCTGTCGCTAAATACATACAAATTCGTTTTGCACACTTGCAATTTTAAATAGGACACTGTGCGTATTATCTACCCATATTATTCACTGTCGCATTCAGATCTACCTCTATTCATCGCTGTTGACATGAAACCAAAGGCTGCTATGTAGAGTGTTCTCACACCCGCTGGCCATTTTTGTACTATTTACCAACTAACTAAAGAAATTATGCCTTCAATTTGCACTTTTGCTGTGTTATGCTCTGCATACAGCACTTCCTGTTCATCTCTGACGTAAATTCTCGTTTCAAAAGGCAATTTACAAAATGCAGGCGAGCCTACGCGAGAACAAGGCTCGCAGAGAAGTTCAAAAAGACAGGTGGAAAACATTGCATTATTCGTAAATGTGATTCTAAAGGTGTTCTGCCGTCATTACTAGAAAGAAACATGCATTCTTGTTTTTAACGTGCATATCCGCTCAAGGAATGTAGGCGAGTTCGAGGATCCTAGGTAGTATTCCTAGCGTACCTGGATGTTTGCTATTTTTGGTACACCGAATATTGTGATCAAATGGGCAAGGAAGGTGAATGTTTCTACTGCACCTCCCAGCTCATGTCTTCTCATATGATCCTACTCGCCGAATTATTGTGGTATTTTAGCCCTAACATGGTATTCAAATGTACATATGCCCTACAATGCTTTACTTTACAGCTCTGAGGCGCCCTTGCATCCCCCATCTCTTTCCTTGTCTGTTTATCTCACACCAGCGTCTCTCTCTCTTTCTTCCCTTCTCCCTCCACGGGGGTCATGGTTTATGCTCCAGTTTACCTTGCGTGTGCACTGAGGCGGGGTGCTCCCCGGGCTTCAGTAAATGCTCTCACCTCTTGCTGAGCCGGAGACGCTCTGTACTCCCGCTTGTAACCGTGTGATCTTGGTGTGCTTGAGTCTCTGTGCTCCCAGAGTGAGCTGGGCAGAGACCCGGTGCTCCCTCTGGCAATGCTCGGTGACACCGCGCGCCCGAGTGCGCTGCGCGGAGGACGCGTTCCCTTCAGTGCGCTACCCGGGGCTCCGTGCTCCCCTGCGCCTCAGTGTGCTGCGCCGGGTGTCCGTGCTTCTTCGAAAGCTATGCACAGTTTAAGTGTTTCCTGGTGCAGTGCCCACTGCCTTCGGTTCTTGCCGTTCTGGGGGAATAAATGTTCTATGTGTTCCAAAGTTCACTCCTCTCCTGTGTGCTGCTCGGACCTCTACCCCGCAGTGCGCCCCAATATGACTGCTTGACCCCTGCGTGCTCTCTAAGGTGACTGTGCTCCGGGGATGCTGCCCCGGCGCTCCGGTGACTTGCACCTAGGCTGTGTTGACTGAGGCTGCGGGGTGCTCAAACGGGCGTGGCTTAAAAACACGTGAACTGAAAATCTGTGCTTGGCATAGTGTGCCCCTGCCCCCCCCCCCCCCATTGGTATTTTGCTGCTTCTGTTACTGTTTCAAGATATATTATACAAGTAACATTACACCTACAATAAGCCTATTGGCTTTGTCAGTGGTTGTCAGTTCTGAAATGAGACAGAAAGAACGACGAGTATTTTTGAAATTACAGGAAAGGGCGGCACTGTTGCAGAACTGAGATTCATTTATTTATAGAGGGTGAGGGCAAACCTGGACAGCCCGATAGGGACCCGTGACCGTCTCAACACCTGCTTTTTAGAACTGTCGGTGCTCAGCACCTGCAGGACCCGGCACACTTAAAGCCATGTGCATGCCGCCGTCGTGGGTGCTGTGCCCTGCCAGTTGCTCTGCTCGCCTCTGTCTCATACAGAGGCTGAATGCTGCCGGATCTCCGCACTCTGCAGGTGGGCATATGTAGAGATGTTACTCCCCTGTGTGTGTAACACAAATGCCCCGATCCCCACCGCGATGCCCTACGAGGAGGTTCTATGATTCCTGGTGTGATGTACACATGCCAGGGGCTCCGTCCGTGGTGCAACGCGAGAGGGCTCGGCGAGTTCCCGGTGTGTTGCCTAAGTGCCCTGATTTCACTGGTGCGCTGCGAGAAGGTTTGGCTTGTCCCTGGTGTGTTTGTACATATGCCGTGATTTCTCTAGTGTGCTGCAGGGTGCCGTTTGTGTTATTGGCTTGTTGCACAAATGACCCGATGGGCCCCCTTCCCACAGCTCCCTTGCCCCGATTGGCGCGGTGCGAGCGTGCTCTGTCTTCCAGGTGTGATGCACAAATATATCCTGATCTTACAGGTGCGCTGCGAGAGGGCCCTGTGTGTTGCACAAATGCCCAGAGTCCCCCTGTGCGCTGCCAGGAGAGACTGTGCTTCCTGGGGCGTTGCGCGGATACCCGCCCTGATCTCACCAGTGCGTTGCGAGGAGGCTCTCTGTACCTCCTGCTGTGATGCGTGGATGCCCGCCCTGATCTCAGCAGTGCGTTGCGAGGAGGCTCTGTACCTCCTGCTGTGATGCGCGGATGCCCGCCCTGATCTCAGCAGTGCGTTGCGAGGAGGCTCTGTACCTCCTGGTGTGTGCCCGCCCTGATCTCAGCAGTGCGTTGCGAGGAGGCTCTGTACCTCCTGCTGTGATGCGCGGATGCCCGCCCTGATCTCAGCAGTGCGTTGCGAGGAGGCTCTGTACCTCCTGCTGTGATGCGCGGATGCCGGCCCTGATCTCACCAGTGCTCTGCTATGAGGCTCTGTGCTTCGTGCGCTCTGCTCCCCGTTGCATGTTGAAGCGGCTCTGTGCGCCCTGAAACCTCGAGCAGGCGCTAGGTCGCCCCAGTATACGGCGCCGAAGCCTCCGTGCCCCTCTGTGCTGGCCACGACGGTGGCAGCGAGCACTGGGATATAATATTCAACGCGCTGGGACCTCGTGGGCTGAGCCAGGGATTATCCGCCGGCTCCACGATAGGCCAGCATCATATTACATGGGCTGTTTACTAATGATTCGGGAACACGCTTTTCTCTGGCTGTAAACCAGACGCACAGGTAAGTGTCGGGTCACATATCAACAAACACCATGTAGGTGACTTGAGGCTCCGAGAGCGCTTACATTCGCTCTAAACCCAACTTTCAATATATTTTTTGCAATATTTTTTAGCCTGCCAAAAATTGTACACCTTTTTACCTCCGGCAATGCCGCCCCAATGCCCTCTTCTGTGAGATCTAATACCACCACGAGTCAGGGCCGGACTGGGACCCCAAAGCTGCCCTGGCAAATGATGTCAGGCGTTTTAAGGCCAGTCACTTAGCTTTATTCGATTTTTGAATTAAAAAGTCATAAAAGCATACAAATAAAAAGGACAATTTTTAGAATAAGAACAGAGAAACATATATACAGTAATATATCTACAGGTTTAAAAAAGGACATGAGCCCAGCCTATTTAAACATTTCCTTAATTATAACGCACAGTACATAAAAATAACATTTATCATCTGAGTTAGTACGTGGGCTGTTCCCTCTTTACTGGGGTCTTCAGAAATTACAATTTTTATACTATAAATCAAATCTATTGGGGGCAAGAGAGCTTCTACCAGTGAAAGCACGAGGTCCCCTTCCCCTCAGATATTTGTATACTGCCTTTGATCTTGGTAGGGGGATATGTGAGGTACTTGGATAAAAATCGTGCAAGTCCCATACGGAAATAGGGCCATCTCCTTCTTGGGACTGGGAGGAACGTAGATGGGGGACAATGTTCCGATTTTCTAAATTTAACTAAAATTAAGTCCCCCGGGATATCTTTAGGTAGTGACCCTAACCAGCCCACCCTTGTAACGCTCAGGATTCCACCATCTTGATTGGGTAACAAGGGTCTGTTTTTATTTAGCCAAAATATGACCTTATTTAATAGGTCCTGATGTCTTTCGGGTTTCCCATAAGTAGGTGCAGGTATTCCTGAGAGAACAAGCATGAAGGGGGCTGTTTCCGGAGGTAAATGAATACATGCTACGCTATTTCGCTCCGCTCTGGCAGCAGGGTAATTAGTTGACACAGATTTGGGGGCAATTTTGATAACAGTTGGTGGTTTTAAGTTTGAGGTTTGGGTTACAGCTGAAATAGATTTGGTGGCAATTTTGATAACAGTTAGTAGTTTTAAGTTTGAGGTTTGACTTACAGCTGGAACAGTTTTCCTGGTATTAATTAACATAGGGACTTCGGGTGCAGTGAGTAAGTTAGAACAATTGGATGTTACCGTTTTTATAACGGGTGAAGAATTAACTTTAAGGATTCTCTCTATGCTTGTCAGCCTATCCCCCAGGATATTCATTTTTTCTACCAAGGGAGCTATTGTAATTCTTATCATTCGCTCAAACTGAAGCAGTAGTGGCAACTGGGGCGATGATGCTTGGTCATCCAATCTTTCAGCGCCCCCCTTAAATAAGACAGAGTTAGTTTCGGGCGATAAGGGACCAACACATAGATTTTGTACATTAGGTTGATTTCCAAAGTCATTAACCCCGCCATGCTTCTTTTCCACACTTGGTATCCGGGGCGATACAGTAGCTTGGATGTTAACCCCCTTAGATGATAGCGATGGTTCAGGCAGTCTGTCAACGGGGGTGTCGATGCTGGAGGATTTTGCAGGGGAAGGGGATACTACTGGAATGAATTTCGTGCCACACAAAGCATTGAGTTCCTCCCAGTAAGACAAGATTTGCGGGCTATCCAGGTTTAATGGGAGGGATTAGAGGGGTTGAGTAGTATCCGGGGGTTGGCGAGATTCGTCAGTGACAACTTCAGTTAGAGTGGGCAGTCTCATCCTACTCGGGATTAACTTTTCCATCCCCGGGCCCCACTGTGGGATAAATTTGTTGTAAGCCCCCTTTGCGTGACAAGAATGATATAATTTGATCAAACATAAAATCTTTAACTGGCAGATAGAGTATCCATGGAAAGTCACGGAGTAGTGTAGAGTAGATCACAGTACCTTCTCTTATCAAGATTTCAAGGGAGGTGGCCCGTCCCGTACTCCTCAGGCCTTGGAGGGCCCGCCCTTTGCCCGGGCTTCGCCAGCGCGCGTCCCGCGGGCCGGAAATGAGGTGTTGATTATATCCTCCCCAGTGTCCAGGGGGTGGGGCTGCGGGTCCGCTCTCTGCCTCCTGGGACAGGTATAATACAGACAAAGTGGTCCCAGATACTAAAATCAATGAAACATAACTAAGAAATGTAAGAAAATTTACACAACATTGTTTTTATTCACAACGTGTACATTAAAAAATTAATCATAATATACATTCATAACTAATCACAATTAATGCCCCAACGGAAAGGACAGGGAAGGGTAGTGTGGAATAGTGAGGGTACTGAAGTTATTATAAAAAGTGGTCACTATGACCTCAATGAAGCAGAAATAATAGATCAACAAACTTGAAAAATCAAAGTTCCTAAATACATTCAAAAGTTAACATGCCTAGTACAATCACAAATGATACATAAAAAAGGCTGAAAATACAAGGAGAGTGTCGACGTTTCGACCCACAACTGTGCAGGTATAGACTGAAACCTTGCTAGAGGGTCTTCATCAGGACAAGGGCACGGAGCGGGGCAATAAATCTTCTTGTGGCGAAGTGTAATCAGAGATGGGGAGCAATCCGAAACGTAAGTCGGGATCCTGAAAAACTCGGTAGAGTTGTTGAACCGAGTAAGTTCTTAATAGTGGGTCTGTCCACTACAGCATTCAGTCTTGTTCTAAAATTGTGCACGACGATGCAGTATAATGCAGGTCCGGGTAAATACTCAATTGTGGTTATAAGCGAGAAACAAATGCTAAAGCCAGGATTCTGTCACTCCACCACCGACTGAGGTGGAGTGACAGAATCCTGGCTTTAGCATTTGTGTCTCGCATTGAAGATCCCTCCCCAATGCCTATGACCTCCACTATTGTTCACACGAGGTATCCGTGATATAGACTTTGAACTTTCCAAGAAGCCGGATACCAACAACCATATTTGAGTATTTACCCGGACTCCCTTATAACCACAATTGAGTATTTACCCGGACCTGCATTATACTGCATCGTCGTGCACAATTTTAGAACAAGACTGAATGCTGTAGTGGACAGACCCACTATTAAGAACTTACTCGGTTCAACAACTCTACCGAGTTTTTCAGGATCCCGACTTACGTTTCGGATTGCTCCCCATCTCTGATTACACTTCGCCACAAGAAGATTTATTGCCCCGCTCCGTGCCCTTGTCCTGAAGAAGACCCTCTAGCAAGGTTTCAGTCTATACCTGCACAGTTCTGGGTCGAAACGTCGACACTCTCCTTGTATTTTCAGCCTTTTTTATGTATCGTTTGTGATTGTACTAGGCATGTTAACTTTTGAATGTATTTAGGAACTTTGATTTTTCAAGTTTGTTGATCTATTATTTCTGCTTCATTGAGGTCATAGTGACCACTTTTTATAATAACTTCAGTACCCTCACTATTCCACACTACCCTTCCCTGCCCTTTCCGTTGGGGCATTAATTGTGATTAGTTATGAATGTATATTATGATTAATTTTTTAATGTACACGTTGTGAATAAAAACAATGTTGTGTAAATTTTCTAAAATGTCTTAGTTATGTTTCATTGATTTTAGTATCTGGGACCACTTTGTCTGTATTATTCAACCACCCAGGTCCCAGCGACTCATTGGGTTAACCCTTGTTCTTTTAGTATTTCCTGGGACAGGTAGTCCCGCTGCGTCCCCCGCTCTCCCCACGCACACACTGATTGCAGGGTCGATGCGTCTCCCGCAAAGCGGGAGGCGCGAGAAGTATTTAAAGTGTCCCCTAGTCCAGGGGGTGGGGCTGCCGGTCCGCTCTCTGCCTCCTGGGACAGGTAGTCCCGCTGCATCCCCCGCTCTCCCCACGCACACACTGATTGCAGGGTCGATGCGTTTTAAGGCAAAGTGGGCTCCGGCCCGGGCCCAGCCTTTCAGCCCCACGACACAGCCAACTCTCTTCTACAGACAATCTTAACCCGATTAACTTGAATAATTGTTTAACAGTTATTTTAAATGCTGTTTTCCTTTCATTCTTTTTTTTTTTATTGTGGGTGATGTGTCAGAATCTATTACAGATATTTTGCAGAGAAATGTTGGGTTTGTGTTTCATGCAACATTCATAAAAACAGTTTATTTCGGATCCAAAGAGGACCTCACATATGAGAGGGGTCCGTCCGTGTGCACATCTAGCTTGGAATCCGTATTGATTCCAACAGGCCCTCGCATGACGAGAGTAGCACCTGCGCGCTGCTAACGCCAGGCAAGACCTAAAGTAGAAAAAGAAGCAGGGAAAGGCCCCACACACCTGCCTCTGGTATACACTCAAACCACAAAATCTGTCAATTCTAAGAATTGTATGAGGTGGGTCACTCACGTAATGTGACATGCTTTATCATAGGCCACCTCATCCCACCCTGGTGAGATAGTACTACCATGGCGGACTAAACCTCAAGTTTTATTAAACTTGGAAATGCCAGATTTGATAAATAGAGGTGTTAGCAGAAGCAAGGTAGGAGTACATAACAAACATTGGGAATATTGTTTCCCAGTGCTCAACAACAGGTCATCACGACATTTTTGTGGTTTGAGTGAGGCCTAAAAAGATCTATGGTGAAGGCACAAGAACAGAGAGAATGGGGGAAGATTATGCAGGACATCAGTGGCCCCCAAACTGATTTTCGTGCAAAACTAATCGACTTTTTAGTAACACTTGAGGCCCCAAGAAGGGACAGACTGGAGAGCAGATGCACCCTAAGTATCAGTTTTTCTAGAGTGCCCAAATACCGAGGTGTGTTGGCGCTAGCAGCCCTAAACAGCTCAAAGAACAACCCAGGCTACTTATAACAGCGACAGTACACCCATGTCTTTAAAGATTTCCTAAAACTGATAAGGCAGGGTTCCGCTCTTAAAAGCAACGGCATGGATTTCCACAGTTTGCTAGTTAGGAATGTGAATCTTCTACCACCCCAACCAGCCTTAATTATTTTTGGGATGGTTACTAGATTAGTACGAGAGGACTTCACCACTTCCAAATATTTTGGAAGTAGAGAGGCCGTGATCCATGCAGGGCTTTCTTTATGCATTGTACACAGTGCCTTGAACTCGACCCCTTCAGGTACTGGCAGCCTGCGAACTTCCAGTAACTTCTTTCTGACCAAGCAAACCTTAGGTATCCTGTATAGGAGCCAAGCGGCAGCATTTTGTAATGATAGCGGCTTGTTTTGCAATCCCTTGTTTACCCCTAAATAAAAGGCATTACAATAACCCATCCTCGAAAGGATCAGAGCAACCATCTTTTGCAGGTCGTGTGGAATGAAAGGAAATATCTTTCTTAACATCTTGATTCTTAGAAAACAGTTAATCTGTTCTGAAAAATTCTTTCCTAGAGCCAACCACAAAGATAATGCTAACAAAGAGTGTCACTGGTTATGCCAAGATCCTTGCCAAGGGATCACCCAATAAAGCAACCTTCACCACACACATAAATCTAAAAGAAAAAAATAGATACTCACACGTCTCTAAACAAGTCTGACAATTCACCCCGCTTAGAGTTCCAATGCGATGCTCTCTGCTCCAGGGCTCTGTCCCAGGTCTGGATGAGGCCTGAATGGTGGGAAGAACCAAACCTCGTCAGTGGACCTAGAGTAGGGATTGTTTCAATCCTGACAAGGAGAGCAAAAAAATGAGAGGAAAAACAGAGAAGATCAAATCAACACTGAATGTGAAAGATTGTTTATTCCTGACCATGTGATGGTGACACAGCGCGTGACTGAGGTTTCCACGTCACACACTCTGCTCGGAAACAACAAACACCAATAAAAGACACTGAAGCTGTTTTCTGTGTCTTTATTTCTTGAACAAGACACACTCTGCTGCTGAGACTGAAAATAAATCATGTTAACACTGTGTAGTTTGCACCGTTTATGTAGCGGGCACAATAACAGAGGACACAAACAGATGCAGACCACAAACTTGTGCAAAAGTTGCCATCTTGAACCGGGCAGTTGACTTTCATGTCTTGTACCTGGAGTCTCATAATCATTTCTTCTCGCGTTCTTCTGAAATCTAAAAGTGGTGCGTTAGGGAAAAGGTGATGTTTGATTCAGTGCTGGTGAAACTGGAAGGGCCTCGGATACGATGCATGATTAAGATTAGTTGAACCTTCCATTCTGGTATGACGAGGGGAGAAGTTAAAAGAAACGCACTTTACATGTAGCAATAGCTTGCAGCTCGCAGTGTTGTAAATCCAAGGCCTGTGTTTTGGTCTCGGGTGTTCCTGGAATGGCTCCCCAGCCCCACAATGCACCAGGACAATGACATACCCGTGTCGATGGCAGAAAACAAAGCTTTTATGGACTTCTTGTTGCCTACTGATGAGCACCGAGCAAGAGCACTTGCTATGCCAAAGTTTTCATGCAGCAATGCGTCCCCTTTCTTGGCAGCCTCAAGGCGCTTTTCACACTGTGGAGGTGGTGGAAACTGGTGTTCTTTTTTTCTGGGTGCAGATGCTGGTCAAGCAACGAGAGAAGAGATGCGTTCGAGGCCACGGGAAAGAGAACACACTTCAGCTTTAGAGAAAGTTACAAAGTTCCTTTTAATTGTAAGGTCAGGTGGGAGAGAGTTTGATTACGGAGGGCCCTGTCCTTTCAGGAGTTTTTGGAGAGACGATAACCCCGAGGGGCCACCGAGGCCCCCCTTTTTAACAAGCATTGGCAAAGCCAAAAAGTCTCGCCTATATAAGAGCTATTGGATTTGGCAATGTGCTTTTGCCATGTTGTACATCAGTGTGGCTGCTGTTCCGCGTGGCGTGTCCTAGAATGGACGGGGACAGGGGGGTGTAGAGTGTCACAGACTAGCTTTGTTGGAGTAGATTTGATTAGAGGGGAATATAATTCAGTGGCAGAGAGTGTCGTAGAGTGCAGTATCAGAGTGGAGTGGCGTAGAGTGGAGTGAGATAGCGTGGAGTGGATTGAGGTATTGGGTTGGAGCGGATTAAAGTAGATTGGGGTGGATTGGACCGAGTGGGGTGGATTGGATTGGGGTGGGGTAGACTGGATTAAAGTAAGGTGGTTTGGTGTGGGGGGAACTGGAGTGGTGGGGGTGGATTGGACTGGGTGGATGAGACTGGAGTAGGGTGGAATAAAGTGGAGTGGGCTGGATGGATTGCATTGAGTGGAATGGGTAGATTGGATAGGGGTAAAGTGGGGTGGATTTGACTGTAATGGAGTGGATTGAAAAGGGGTGGCCCAGATGAGGTGGATTAGATTGGAGAGGGGCGGTTTGGGGTGGAGTGGGGTGAGGTGGACTGAAGTGGGGTGAAATAGAGTGAGGTGGGGTGGAACAGACTGGCGTGGAGTAGATTTGATTGGAGTGGGGTGTATTGGAGTAGAGTAGATTGGATTGCAGTGGGGTGGTTTGGATTGGAGTGATAAGGATTGGATTTAGTAGATTGGATTGGGGTGGAGTGAACTGGACTGGGGTGGATTGGACTAAGGTGAATTGGATCGGGGTGGATAGGAGTGGGGTAGATTGTATTTGGCTGGATTGGATTTAGTGTGGTGGATTGGGTTTTGGTGGGGTGGGATGGATTGACTTGTGGTGAGGTGGATTGGATTGGGTTGTGTTGGATTGAGTGGGGTGGATTGGAGTGAGGTGGATTGTTTTGGACTGGAGCAGGGCGGACTGGAGTAGGGCAGATGGTTGTGGATTGGAGTGAAGCAGATTGGAGGGGGGCGGAATGATTTTGGGTGGTAGTGGGTTGATTATTTTGGATTGGAGTGCAGCAGATTCTTTTGAAATGGAGTGGGGAAGAATGTTTTGGATTTGAGTGGGGCAGAATGTTTTGGATTGGAGTAATGCAGAATGTTTTGCACTGGGGTGGGATGGATTGCATTGCAGAGGGTGGATGGGGAGGGAGTAGGGTGGATTTTATTGGGGTGAGGTGGATTGGATTGGAGTGGGGTAGGATGGATCGGGCTAGATTGGATTGATGTGGTGGACTGGAGTGTGGTGAATTGGAGAGGGGTGCATTGGGATGGAGTGAGTGGGTTGGAGTGGGGCAAATTAGAGTGGGGCGAATTGGAGTGGGGCGGATTGGAGTGGGATGGATTGGAGTGGGGCAGATTGTTTTGGACTGGAGTTGGGCAGATTGGAGTGGGGCAGATTGTTTTGGAATGGAGTGGGATAGATTGAAGTGGGGCAGTATGTTTCACGTAGGAGTATGGCAGGTTGGAGTGGGGTGGTTTAGAATGGGGTGGATTGGTGTGGGCAGATATTTTTGGATTGGAGTGGGGCAGATTCAAGTGTGGCAGACTGGAGAGTGGGGCAGACTAGAGAGTGGGGCAGACTAGAGAGTGGGGTAGACTAGAGAGTGGGGCAGACTAGAGCGGGCAGATTACTGTGGGGCGGAGTGGGACAGATTGTTTTTCGATTGAGTAGGGTAGATTGTTTTATATTGAGTAGGGTAGATTGTGTTGGATTGGAGTGGGGCAGAATATTTTGGATTGGAATGTGGCAGATTGTTTTGTAATGGAGTGAGGCAGATTGTTTTAGGTTGGAGTGGGGCAGATTGTTTTTGACTGAGCGGGGCAGATAGTTTTGGACTGGAGAGAGGCAGGTTGGAGTGGTGCAGATTGTTTAGGATTGGAGTAGGGCAGATTGGTTTAGGGTGGGCTGGGAGGTTTGGAGTGTGGTGGATTGAAGTGGTTTGGGGTGAGTAATATGGATTGGATTGGTTTGGGGTGGATTGGATTGAGTGGGGTGGATTGGTCTGGGGAGGGGTGAGGAAAGTGGATTGGCATCAATTGGAGTGGGGTGTAATGTACGATTATACATAATTTCAGAAATTACATATAAGAGAGAAACAATGTCGCTTTGAAATAAAATAATCCTCATCTTTTGAAAACAGCGCCCAAACACAAAAACAAAAGAAAACATGAGTGCAAAGTGAAAAGAGAAGAGCAGGCAAAATAAAAGAACGTTAACTATAAAAAATAAATCTTTCAAATTTTGTTTGGCCAGATGCGCACGTTTTTGCCAGTCACATGCTTTCTGTTTGCAGAGCACAAAATCTAAAAAACAATAAAATAGTTCCTCAGTCACATCGGGAGTAGCGGACAGGCACTGATTAAGTTGACTCAATCAGTGCTTGGTCCCTGCTCCACAGAGGGAAACAGAACTTATGTTAGGCCTGCAGTGACAAACTACAAGGCTCTCAAAAGAGAGCGAGAAACCAGAACAGGGAGGCCCTACTGGATAATGTACCCAGAGTGGACAACACCATCCCCCCCACGTGCGTTACCACATTTAGCACGGCTTCCAACAGAGAAACGAACATCATCTACAAAAACTGGCGAATCCTCAATACAGGCAAGCTTAAATTGGAACAACCTCTCTTTTCCTACAAGAGAGCAGGCAGTCTGAAAGACAGACTGGTCTCTACAAGCCCAAAACCACCACCCACCGCACAGGACACCACCGTCCTCAACGCATGGGGCCTGCCCAACATAACAGGCCACTACCCCTGTGGGAACTGCTGTGTCTGCCACCTCACCATGTCCACCAAGTTGCTGGCACTGGAAGAAGGGAAAACTTGGTACCTTAAGAGACATACCAACTGTAACTCCACACACGTCATCTACCTTATTGAATGTCCTTGCGGCCTTCGCTATATAGGCATGACCAGCATAAAGATAAAGACCAGGATCGGAGAACATTGCAGCAATATACGCTGTAAAAAGAACACCGCTAGACTTACGGGCCATTTCATCCAGAAGGAACACCCCCCAATGATCTCAAATGGGTAGTAATTGAACAAATTGCAACCACCGGTGCTAGTAATGAGGGCATCCTGCCACAAAAAGAGCAACGGTGGGTTTACCACCTGTCAACCCAAAAAACTGGATTGAACGATAATATCCCCTGGAATGCACTGAACTACTGATAGACCCTAAATGGTCTGTAGCGCTGCGCACCTCACGACTCAATAATGATTCCATGTGCAGCAGGGCAGGTACTGACTACTGGACCCTTGCCCCCTGTCGGTATCCAGTTCAGGGTACCGCTTTGCACTGGTACACTTGCTGACTCTTTCCCATAGCCCCCAATGGGAGCTAGACTTTGTTTCCCCAGACTGATGGGACTCAGACCTCTGAGTACATGTGCACTGCCCAGAGTCGTCCCAATTATGCTCCAGTGGCATATCACATCCTACAGGGACACACAGAAGTCCCCCAACATTACGTCCTAATTAAAGCCCATACCACACAAGTGACCAAAACAGGCTACCACGAGTAAGTCTTTTTACACTGTTGCTTAACTCCGTGCACTACAACAGAGTTAACTACTCCCCTGTACCATGTCACAACGCTCTTACATCCTACAGGGACACACAGAAGTCCCCTCACATTACGTCCTAACTCAAGTCCACTCATGTGACTACAACAGACTACCTCGAGTGAGTCTCTTTACTCTGTTGTCTAACTCCATGCCCCACAAGGCTAGGCACCGTGACGCGCGTCCTAGCAATTACGGCTGACACCGGGCGGGAAACAACACACATAAATGCCGGCTTCCTGATCACAGCCACACTTCGGAATCCCAAGCAGTGGCCGCAGTAGATACAGGAAGCGGGCAGACGACTTTGACGAAGTAAGTGAATGCCGGAGTACGGAGCCCTGACTCGATCCCGATGGACACCACAGGTATCGAGCACCCCTTCTGTAACACGGAACGTTTCGCTTGAATCTTTTTTAGGTTTCGCCTCGTCGAAAGCTGTGCCGCGCAGCTTTTCGGCGCAGGCGAAATCTTATGTCTTACACTGTGTGCTTTAGTTCAGCCTCTCTCTTCCATTGGCTAGCTCCATAAATGGAGGCTAGCCATTGGAAGAGAGAACTGTCTGTCATTTCCTGAGGCGATTGGTGGGCGTTCCGCCGATTCTTTCCCTCTCCACAACGTCATGAAGACGTGGCCACTGTGGGCCTGTACTTTTTTTTTTTTTACACACCGGGTTTGTGTTCATTGTTCGTCTTGTTCCCTGTCCCGCTGGCTGTTTCCTGACCACCCTCCCGCTGTCCGTGTGCCTGCCCGCCCCCCTCCCGCTGTCCGTGTGCCCGCCCGCCCCCCCTCCCGCTGTCCGTGTGCCCGCCCGCCCCCCCTCCCGCTGTCCGTGTGCCCGCCCGCCCCCCCTCCCGCTGTCCGTGTGCTTTCTGGATTAGCGATGCGTGAGCCTTCCAAGAAGGTTTGACGGACAAGAGCTGTTTGTTTAGTACCGTCGGCTGCCGGGAGCCTTGCTTCGGGATGTGGCGGTGAGTACATGTTATCTTCACACGGCCAGCCGCAGGGGAGGGTTCACACACAGCCCCCTGTTTGTGTGCAGGTCTTCTGTTTCCATTGACTTTGATTGTGTCGTGTCTGTGATGCCGCTCCCGTTAGTCTAAAACCAGAACAGGCGTAACGAAGGTGTGTGTGTGTTTTTTTTTTTTTAAGTAAATTGATTGAATCCCGGGTTTTGTAACTTAGTTCTCGTGGGAATCTCCTCAGTGGCTCGCGGTTATGACTCTTCTCCGGACCGCTCGTGGCAGACAGGCATGTGAGGTGGGATCGGCCATATGGGGTCCCGAGCACAGCCGGGTTTAAAGAGACGAAGGCTGACGTCCCCCGTCCGCACGAGATGGGTTCTAGTGCCAATGGAATCACAACATATTACCGCTGGTTTTGGAATTTATTCGTGACTACGTGTGTGATCCTGGACAAGTTACTTTTTCTGAATGTGTTCATGTTCCATTCACTGGCAGATACCCACTAGTGCCTATGCTTACAGAAATAGTCACGCCACATGTAAAACTAGTCTTCTTGCATTGGGAGAATGGAAGCATTCAGTACTTGGCGAAGTGCCGCAACATTTATAAAGCCCACCTGTGTTTGGACGGTTCACCACATAGCATTTTTAAATTGCTTTTACCACAAGAGGGCGGTTTCCTCCCAGCGCAGCCAGAGGTTCTTGAGATTCCCCTGTATCCGCCTCCAGCCAGGACTTGACGCTTCCAGCGCCTGAGCTGCTCAGCTGCGTTTCTGTGAGCAGTGCTCTGGGGTTGCTAGTTTCTTGTGCCTACCAAAAGTACCTAACACTGCACTGCCTCACGTGCCAGTCACGTTTCTTGCTACAGTTTTACATTCTTTTATTGCATGCTATCTCAAATAACCCTCCTGTATATACCTCAAATCCTCCACAAAGAAGTAATCTTAATTTACAACGTGCGACAGTTGCCTCTCCAATTGACCCTCTTCTTACTCCTCCTCTGCCAGCCCCACCTCTCTGGGCGCAGTCTTCTCTAGGTTGCATGCAAGTTTGCCTTAAACTTTATTATTGTAGTTCTCCAAAATGCCCAGAACTCTTTCCATAGCTCCTAACCTCTCCCTGCAGTCTAACACCTGATCTCCTCTGTTAGTCTCACCAGTCATTTGCATGAACTCTCATAGCCGCCACTAATGAGCCCCTCTAACCCCTGCCAATTTATTCTGTCTCAAAGGAACTGGCGCAAGTGTTTGACGTGGTTTCCTCGAGAGCACAAGAATAATCTGAATAATCAATAATAACCAATGGAGTAACCGCGAACTTTTGGTTCCAGAGCAGCATGCTACCCAGCGGAAAGCACTTCAGTGCCTCGTCACGGATAGTCAGCGCTATATAAATGCAGCTACAAAACTAATACAGATGTGTGCGGTTGTGGATCATTTTGACACTTATATAAGTGCTGTTTAGAAAGGTGTCAGTTGTTGATGAAGAACCGCAGGAAATGCATGGACTATGGAGCGAATTGTCCATACAGGGTTTATCACCTAACTCACCAGAGCTCACCCATGAAGTCTGTACTTTCTACTCTTCTTGCAGCCTTTCTCATCCTGCAGTTTTCTGCTGCTGGATTTTCTGCAGCGCCAGCAGTTTGCCAGCCAAGAACTGTCTTTTGACTCCTCCATTTTGTGTCCGACACCTCCTGCATGGTCCTTGTTGTGTTCTCTCATGATCAGTGTGCCAGCACTCATTCTAGGCAATAGCAAGCCTCTTGGAAGGTTCTCTGTAGCACAGACTACCTCATAATCTGAACATGGATTCTTATCTCGGAGAAGTGTGGCTCAATGGTTAGAGCGGCAGACCCTGATGCAGAGGTCTAGCCCGGGACCAGGGTTCAATTCCCCGCCTCGGCGGGTCTTGGGCTAAAAAATTCCACAGACCTGATAATTCTCGCCTCGGTGCCTATTCCAATCATGGAGTCCCACTCTGCAACTCTGGGCAATAGCTTGCTTAATCTCCACAACGGCCCCCACAACGCTAAGGATGCCTGGCCTCCACCTTGGGGGTGCCCAGGAGTGGACACCTCACAGGGAAAGCCAGGATGGGTTCCACAGCGGTATTCGTACAAGCGCCTTGAGACCCTTGCGGGTGAGTAGTGCGCTATACAAGTATCAATTTACATTTACATATCTCTTAATACCAACATAGCTCCTTGTGAGTGGCACCAAACTGCTATGGTTGCATACTTTCTAATCCAGTCAGTACATTCGCAAGTGCAACTTCTACACCCATCTTACCAGTGCTGATGAGGATTCCAGTGACATTTTTAAAGCGTAGTCAGCAACTTGCTTAATGGTATGGGTGAGTTGACTGATCTTGTTCTGTCGTGTGCTTGTTAACCTTACTCCTTGGTACTGCTAATTGATGGGTCATAGAAAAGGAGGTTTAAAGATATACTTTCTTGTTTGGAGGCATCTCACATTTTTAGTTATGAAAAAAGTAGATGGCCTTGGGCAGCTGTAAAGTAGACAACACACTTAATGTGTATTAGACGCATCAGTGAGAGCAAACCAGGGAATAATCAGTTTTATCAATGCTTTTTAGCTTTTGTGTGAGACCGAGCATACACTGCCACTTGCAAGACATTTTGCCAGCTTACAGGGGGCTTAGAGTCCGCCCGTTACTCACCAATGGTTGCTTTCATTGTCACTCATTTCTTTATTTTTATTTGGTCAGCGCGTGCCGGCTTAGTTTCCCCAAAACGTGTTTGTTCGTAACCTAGGGCTTAGTGCAAGTACTACCGCTTCATTGTTCCAGTGTGTCTCTTTTCACTGCTTGCACATTTGGAGGTACTTATTATTTTTCTTGAATTTGCTTGGTCATTGCTTGCATGGCTGTTGCTTGCCACATTGTTGCTGTTGCCCTGTCCCTCACAAATCCCTTCCACGTTGTGCCTACTCCCATCCTTCCCACCCCTCCTGCATTGTGATTTTTCTCCCACTTCCTCCTGTGTAGTGGTGTTTCTCTCATCCCTCCCATACTCCTGCATTGCTTTGCTTGTCCTGTCCCCATCTTTTCACGAAAAAGTGCTTTGTCCCGGTCTAACTTTCCCCATATTGCACATCTGCTGTAGAACATGGCTAAAAGACCGACCAAGCCAATAGCTCTTGCATAGGTGAGACCTTCAAGCTTTGTTTTCGCCATTTTTAAAGTGTCGTTTTCAGGGGTGGGTTGCGCGATGTCCCGCTCTCCGTTCCCGCCCCCCCTCCCGCTGTCCATGTGCCCGTTCCTGCCCCCCTCCCGCTGTTCGTGTGCCCGTTCCTGCCCCCCCTCCCGCTGTCCGTGTGCCCGTAGATGCTTGTTCCTCTGTGCCACTGCCTTCCGTTTATGTATATACATTTGAAGTAGTAGTACTATTGTTGATACGCATGGCACCGTTACCCCTTGACTGTTCCCGCCTTCTAACCGTCTTGATGATCCATTTTGTTATAAAATGTATCTGATGTCTTAGTAGAAATGCGGGGGCAGATTTATGAGGCCCTTGCGCGACGTTTACGCCGCTGTTGCATCACGCAAGGCGGCGTAAACGTGGCGCATCCCTACGACCGATTTACAACGTGACGCATCTAGGCAGATGGTCTGCTCAGACGTGAGTCCCTTGCTCACTGCACCATCAGGATTCAAGCAAGCCGGGCCGAAGACGGCTGTAATGCCAGAAACCGGTCTCCGGAAGCTTGTTTCCTTTCCAGTGAAGAATTGGCTTGGTAGTTTGGTCTGCCCTGTTCCCATGATGCACTCGGCCAGGGACAGACTAATTTGCATATAGCCAGGTTCTGAACTGGGATGGTGCAGTGAGCTAAAAAACGGTGATGGATCAAGCCCTGATCTGTTGACTGGGTAGGAGTGTTCTGATTAACTCAGATACTCTGTCCATCACCACCCCCTTTTGGAATTATTTTGGCCACCATGAGTGTGGAAGGGTATGCTCAGACGTGAGTCCCTTGCTCACTGCACCATCAGGATTCAAGCAAGCCGGGCCGAAGACGGCTGTAATGCCAGAAACCGGTCTCCGGAAGCTTGTTTCCTTTCCAGTGAAGAATTGGCTTGGTAGTTTGGTCTGCCCTGTTCCCATGATGCACTGGGCCAGGGACAGACTAATTTGCATATAGCCAGGTTCTGAACTGGGATGGTGCAGTGAGCTAAAAAACGGTGATGGATCAAGCCCTGATCTGTTGACTGGGTAGGAGTGTTCTGATTAACTCAGATACTCTGTCCATCACCACCCCCTTTTGGCATCTAGGCAGATGCGTCACGTTGTAAAGCCCTGCGCCGCTTGTGGGCGTTCCGGCGCAGGGTGGGCGTTACGGGGCAGGTGCGCCTCGCAAAAGTGGCTGAGTGAAATCTATAAGATTTCACTCAGTCACTGTCAGGCCAATGCTGCGTCAAAACCATGCGCCTGCTTGAAGCAGGCGTAGGTCTTGACGCAGCATTGCAAAGATGGGGCACCCCCAAGCCTTGCTGGAGCTGCGTCGCGCTTGCGACGCAACTCCAGCAATGCGCCACCTTAACGGCACAGATGCGTCACGCATCTGTGCCGTTTTTGCCCCATGGTGCGCCGCATTGTAAATGCGGCGCACCATGGGTGGCGGAACAGCGGCGCAAGATAACTTGCGCATCCCTGGGGATGCGCCAGTTATCATAAATCTGCCCCGCGGTGTTTGTAAACTGTAAGGGTGTGGCTCCATCTCTGGCTGGTCGACTAAGGCGAGGTGACGTCATTTCCGGATGCAGCCTCTGCAGGGGAAGTGTGGTCGCTTGGGCACAACACCGGCGCAAGTTCATTTAGCCACAGCTGACATGACTTTCCAGTTCAGACCAGCCTCATAATAGCTTCAGAAGCTCTGCCAATAGCAGCGCGTGGTGCGGACAGACAATATTAATTAATGCTCGTCATCGTGAGCAAACAGTGCGCCATGATGTAATGGATCATGTAAAGGAAACATTTGATGTGCGCATAGCATGTGTAAGTGGTTTCAAGCACGTCTTAAGAGGGACGAACTGTGCCGACCTTGATACATTATTTTGGCTGGCACAGATTTGGCCCTGTAAGAGTGCAGTGCTTACAACCACATACATCTTGCTGTTTTTGCCTAAAATGTGGGCTCCGCTTGCTTTTCAGCACTGTACCTAAATAGAACTATACTGCTGTCCCTTCCCCTGTTTTTTAAAAATGTTTTATTATTAATGTTTCAAAACGGGGGGAGGGGGGGCACGGTGGCTTTTCTGCTTTACATCTGCAAAGTTTAACTAGGTTGCAAGTTTGTCGAATGAGAGCTAAACGCGGTCATCAAAAATCGTGTTTTAATATAGATGAGGACCTAGTAATTTCAGTCAATTGGGGGGATTTTTTTTTATAGGTAGTCAAGATATTCAGTTGCTTGAAGAACATATGCACGAGTTCATAATTGTGTAACCTTGATTAATAATGGGTTCTACATTCTGATTTGGCATGTCCATATTATTTCGTGGTGTAATAAAAAGGAAAGGAATTCATGCTACTGAAAGTGTTGCAGAGTGCTGAGGAACATATCTAAAAGTAAGTGCCTCATTGTTTGAGACGCATTATATAGCACATACAGGGTGGGTTGAAAGGTAGCCATGCATGTTAAGGTTAGCATGTAGTCCAATCATGATGAAAGAGTGCAGGCTTTATAAGTTTATTGACAAGTATGATTTTTTGTCTATATCCTTCTACTCTTATGTGCTAGATTGCACTGACTTGTGAAGACTAACTTTTTTAATTTTTTTTTTACAATTAACAGTTAATAAATATGTTTACATGTTTTATAGAAAGGTTATAGAGCTGGGAAAATCATGCAATTTCCTATTACACTTGTTAGACTTTTTAGTTTCAGTGGGCCTTGTTCTTAATTGTTTTCCACACCGTATTTATATAATTATGCATATGTATTTATTTGTACCATAGGCATCATGTGGCTAAAAAGCAACTTTACAATGCTGAGTGTCACTAGGCGACTGATAAATGGTCCCAAATGGCAGGTTCCTAGTATGTTTGATCCACACAGACTCCCTTTGTCACTCAGCATTAATCGAGCCCGATTCTGTGATCTGGGCGGGGTTCAAGCAATTCTACATACCCTCTGTTTCTTCTGTCTGTTTTGTTAGACATGAGGTTCTGACTAGAAGAAGAAAGGGAAGGAAACTTTTCAGAGTGACTAGGGAGGGCTAGGGAGTGCTAGGGAGTGCAGAGTGACTAGGGAGTGCTAGGGAGTGCAGAGTGACTAGGGAGTGCTAGGGAGTGCAGAGTGACTAGGGAGTGCTATGGAGTGCTATGGAGTGCTAGGGACTGCAGAGTGACTGCAGAGATTAAGCTAATGGCAATGTAAATGACAATGCCATTTATTTATCTGTTTTCAAAACCAACACATAAATAACAATTTTGTCATTTACAATGCCAATAGCTCCAACTTTTCCAAAGGCGAAACCATTGCATTGTAAATGCTTGTTTCTTTTACCTCTCCCCATCACACCCACAGAGTGTGAATATAGGTCCTGCCCCGCGCGATTCATGTTGTTCTTGATGGAAATCTCATCATAAGCATTAACCTTCATTTTGTTATGGTAACTGCCGTAGTACCGAGCATACTCACAATAACGCATAATGCTCAGTACTATGAAACAGTCATGCACAAGCGCCACATCTTGTTTCACGCTATTTCTCTTCCGCATAACGACCGGATTAATACGCTAAACAAGTCACAATCACCATGTGCACAGATGATAAGCTTCTTTATTATATGTTCATGTGTCTGTACGTACTGTTTGTCTGCTTCCTTTACAGATTTTAAGCAACGACATGAGGAAATCTCCTCCGTTTCAATGCACCTTAGTGAGTGCGACACTTCTGGTCACCACAATTACCTCTGACCCCAACGCCCTGCACTTACACACCAACACATAGGTTCTGACGAAAGCCAGCATACGTCGCAGTCTGGCTGAAACATGTAGACCTGACCTGATTGGATATTAGAGACATAATTTAGCCTGTACGAATATCCACCCATGCTTTTAGGCACTGCCAGAGGGCCCACCATTAATTACTGACCTTTATTCAAAGGGACCCTTTGGACAGTTTTTAACTTACTTTAGTAGCATCACTGCACACCCACCACACTCAAAAGCGCTCCGCTGTAGATCAGGCATCGAAGCACACCCGAGGTGCACTCTGCACCTTGGGTGGGACCCGATGATGAAGCATGCCACCAACTAGGTTGGTGGTTGAGGGTTTTCATAAAAAACAAATGTTTTTTCCAAACATGAACATCTAGCTTCTAGAGTGTGAGCTAGTTCTTCTTGATACCTTTGTTCTCACCAGGGGAAGTGAACTGGTCCTTTTTCTCTCATTTGATATTTATATGTAAAGAAGAGTGCCACAGTAGTCAAAAGAATGGGTAAGCAACGGGCAGGGTCTAAGACCTTTCTGTTAGCAACAGTGTCTCACAAGCAACACGCCTGCGCTAGCGCATGCTATCACAGGCTCGACCCAAAGAGCACATAACTTGTATTATACTATTTGTGTAGTGCTTACCATCACCATGTCGGGTCCTAAAGGGCTTGTCCACAGGGTTAGGTTACTACCTGTGTGTGTGTGAGGCTGGAAGACTTTTATCTTTGTTTCGAGCTTATGTGGGACGTGTTTCCATGTCCTGTGTGATGACTGCAGAGGTGCAGACATCGTGTTAGGGGATGTAGAGCTTATCAGTGTGATGAAGTTGAAGTGTGAGAGATAGATGCACATGTTTATAATTTGTGTTATGCTGGTAGGTTCGATTAACTCTGCAGGTACCATTATTGTGTTGTCAAATTTCCAAGATGGAATGTGTTATCGTCATTGTGTTTGTAATTATAGGATGAGACCGCTCAGAGTATGTGTTTATTTGGACCAGCAAGATGGACTATTTTAAGAGTCCTTCGATAACCTGCAATTTGTGGTAGATCTCTTTGGTGTTGGCAGGCCTGTCTTGTTAGTACTTGAGTGACTATTAAAGCCGACTTGTACAGCCCGTATCTGTGCCATACAGCTGCCTGCAAGGGCCAGAAGTCCTTTCATACATTAAATGCCTGACCCGCTGACGATGGGATCAAGTAATGAATTGGAATATGATATCATATGGTGACATGCATTATGTCAAATTGATACAGGAAGCACCACTATAAAGTCTAGAAAAACTATTGTACATCTTATGGTCAGTTGTAGAGGGTAGTTACTCATACTTTACCATGCCTTTGAAGTGAGGGGGCAGCTAATGTTAGTGTCCCATATTTAATTAGGCAGCTTGTAGGGTGTTCAGGTGCATAGTGTTAGTTGTTACTTCTAGTATTGAGTGGGGAGGCATATCCAATGGTTGAGATGGCCTAGTTATTACATTCTATTCATATGTCGAGGTTATTGTGAGGCTATGTTGGGTGAAGATCCCCAATTCGGGTCAAGTGCCTGTCCACTTTGCATAAAGTGCGGATTGGGACTCTGGAGTATGCTTATATTGGCAAAAGCATATCGCTATGGGTTCTCACCCAGGGTCAGCGGTTGATGTAATGGTCTTGGGAACCACCATGTTTTCACCCCTCTTCTAAACGTTAAATGTTCCTAGATGTTCTTAATCTTGATTGGCACCGTGTTCGACTTCTTGTACAAGGAAAATGGAGCCTCCTATGGATTTTGTATTGTAAGATGGTATAATGATCTTTATGCTAACCTGGATCACAGTGTTCTATTGTATTGTTATAATTTATAGATATAGTGTTCCTTTTGCATTGGAGTTCTTGTGGATATTGCATAATGCTTTCAATGCTGACTGTCCAACTACATGTATCTAGTGAAGTTTTTGCAGGACTGGTGCCATGTATTCTCTTGGGTGAAGGTGAAGGGGGAGTCTTGCTGTGGTATTTTGAATTTGTTCGATTCTGAGTATGATGAAGCAGGGTGGTGACAAGGCTATTTGCAGAGTTGAGGTAGGAGCTTAGAAATAAGGATAGCTTGAAGTTTTTGTTGTTATCCAATTCATGGGAAGATGGAGCACAGTG
The DNA here is from genome assembly GCF_964261635.1 of Lissotriton helveticus. Taxonomy (NCBI): domain Eukaryota; kingdom Metazoa; phylum Chordata; class Amphibia; order Caudata; family Salamandridae; genus Lissotriton; species Lissotriton helveticus. Next base: position 1,301,141,784 of record NC_136057.1, read on the forward strand.
TTTTCATTATGTAGAAGGCACTCCATGTGACTTAATTGACAAGCAGTAAAATGGATAGATCCTTCCAAGCCCATGGTTTCTCCCAGGGTTTGATAGGGGTGGTATCAAATCGGGTTCCCTGGGCAACGTGTACGTAGGCTGGTGTTTGTGCCATCTGTCTTTGCAGTGTTGAGGTTTAGGTGGCTATAGCATCATCCATACATCTAAGATACAGAGACAATGCCAGTTCTTGACTTGTAGAGGTCTCCTGGGCCATCTGTTTCAGAATGATTTGCAAGAAGTTTTTAGCTTGGGTGGGAACAATCCTAGTTCAAAGGACTTGCTTAGTGTGTTTCTAGCTACTTCTTCCGCACAGATTGCATGAAGGATAGCTTTAAAAAATGTGTTGGCTGGGATAATGTTTTTTTTTTTACGGAGTTTTATATAGCGCAAACTTGACCCTAATCGGGTATCAGAGCGCTTTACATAGCACCAGTTGTGTTACATGAGGACACATTCTTTTTTTTCTTTTTTTGTTAGGCACGGGGAGATTAAGTGATTCGCCCAGAATCACAGGATGTTCAGCGTCGTTGCCGAGACTCGAACTCATTCCCCAGATTCGAGGACAACTGCCCTAGTCGTTAGGCCAACTCCTCTCCCAGGGATGGGGCTGCATCTGAACATGTTGCTGTTAGCTTGCTTTGATAATGTTGTAGGGCTTTTGTTTCTGAGAGAGTGTTGAAGTTGCAGAGTGACGAAAGATTTGTGTTGTCAATCAATATGATGGTGCGGTCATGCGTAAGAGGAGTGTTAGCTTCTTTGTCTGTGAGGTAGTTTTCTTTCTCTTCAATTTTTAGATAAGTTCAATGGAGATTTTGTTGCAGAAGCCTTGCAATTGTGGGATTTCTGTAGCTAGCACTCCAAACTGAACTTTTGCTAGAATCTTGTGGATTCCTTTGATGGCGAGTCATCTTCTGTTATACATACGGAGTAATTCATGTTGCGGCTCGGATGGCTAATGAGCGTGCCATTTTCAAACCTTCCTTTTTCTGACCACGCCATTAACCCATGTGGTCTTCTTCTTGGTGTTTACGTTGGTAGTGGTCTTGCAGCATCTAGTCATTCGGTGCAGTGGCGATACAACTGTTGAAGGAGAGTATATCCTTTGGTTGCATATTAATTGGTGTCCTTTCAAGGTAAGATTTAAGTATTGGGACGTCCATTTTTTCCCCAGTGTGTTTTGGTGGAGTTGGTGTTTGTTACTCACTTGGAGGTGTAGTTACGTATTGATATGTCGATCCTGAAGGTAATTACTTGGTAGTCACTCCAGATGACTAGGGAATTGCCATTCACTAAGGCTTTTCAAAGGTGGGTGAATATGACATAAAATTTGTGCCAAGCATAGTGGATTGGGTCAAATATGTTTTTTTTGGGTGCCGAAGGTCTTAAAACTGGACGTGATGGCGGCAGTTGTTAAATCCATTTTGTCAAACCAAGTTTCGAAGTCTCCTGTGATGTATTCATTCAATAGAGTCTTAGTCACGGTGTCCTGTAAAGCGTCTTTAATCTTTGCAGTGCTTGGTATGGTCTATAAATCAAGTGGAAGGAACAAGTGAAGGTCAGAGTGGAGTGACATCTTATAAACAAGTATTCATAGTCACTCATGACAAAGTCTTTAATGTTAGATATTTGTAAAGATTGTTTTGTGGATGACTACTATGCCATCTCCACTTTTAGCAATATTTTTATTGAGGATTTAGATGATATGGCTTCATGTCACGTGGATGCGGAATTCCTGTTGAGCTATGATTCTGTGATGAAAGTTGTGTGGTGCTTCTTCTGACAGGAGATCAAATATGTTTTAACAGTTTTGTCCATGGATCTCGCGTTGAAGTTTAGCTCTTGGGTCTTTCTCCTCATCGTAATCTGCAAACCAGACAAATCATGCCAAATAACTTTTTGTAGCATGTGCTTCAAATACATTGATTTAGCTGAAGGACATGCAGCTGCAAGAATCCCATCCACTCCTATAGAACATAATAAAAAATGTTCAGTTGTCGGCTCACAAGCTCCATGCACAGAGGTGTAAGTTGTGGAGATTCAACTGTGGTACCCTGCCATGCTGCAGAGATAATAGGTCCCCTCGAAGAGGCAGAAAGCTTAGAAGTCATACCTCAGGGCTCCGTAGGTTTAGGCACCACACTATCCTGCCCCAATCCAGTGTTATCAAAATGACTTGATCTTCCTCAGAACCTGAGGCAGGAGATGTAGTAGAGGAAAGATGTGCAGAAGCCATGCACTCTATTGCAGAAGGAATGCGCCCTCAAGGATTCTCTTGGCAGGAACTCCAGCATGCAGTAATCATTAAACTGTGCATTCTCAGCGGTGGCAAACATGTAAATCATGGTCTGCCAATTGATGTCTGCTGAGCTTGACCATCCTAGCGCTGCATTACCATGCCAGACGATTGACCACTAGGGGATCCCATGACAGTCCAGCCATATCCAAAAGGACAGTGCCTGCTGGCACAAGACCCCAGACCGCTCTGCCTGTGGCAGTACCACATGGTGGTCGTGTTGTTGAGAAGCACTTTTACCAGATTCCTCTTGACTGATGCGAGAAGTGCTTTCAGAGCCAGATGGATGGCAAACAGCTTCAAAAGATTGGTATGAGCCTTCGTTTCACTGGGGACCAGTCCAGTTGACCATCTCAAAACCGAGAAGATGAATCTGTAACTAGTGTGCGTTCTGGCTGGAGTAAGGATACCAGCCTGCCGCATGACAAGTTGATTCCCACCTGCCACCACTGAAGGTCCTTGGAGGTCTATTTCAAAATGTAGATGTTATTCAACAGGCAAGCCCAGTGCTGTGCCCATTTGATTTCGAGGCTACACAGCAAGGTCCACATGTTCCAGTGGACACAAGGCACCAGGTGGATGAATCAGGCTGAGAGTCTTAGAAGCCTCATCACCATTCTGACCAATACCCCGGATTGACAGCAAAACAGAGGATCTTATTCTGAAAGTCACAGACTCACGGCTGGGGTCCAGGATGGCCCCCAATGAAGGGAACTCTGCTCAGGCGTCATATTGGATTTCGGTTTACCAATAGAAACCACCAGGGACAAAAGAGGGGTGGCCATCATCAAGAGGTTCTCTGACACGGACTGTTGCAAATCCAGCTTCCGCAGCCAGTCAGTGGGGTATAAAATTGCATTATCTTCAACTTATTCATGTCAAGATCACCTCTCAAAACATATTTTGCTGCATCTTGTCCACCCTGAATTGTTTGGACAAGAGCATTCCTGAATTTCTCAAGGACAGCAGTCAAGAGCCCACTGGCCATGTTTTAAAGGGAAGGGGTATATTGGCCCAGGAGACAGATAGTATATATGGCAGAACAGCCAAATTGGCATGAGAAAATCCACTTTTACCAAATATGGTAATGTGTTTTGACTTTAAATTTCATGATGCTGATGTGAACGCATTTTGGGTTGATCGTACTTGCTTGGACCAGTGATTTCCCAGGGGTCGGAAGCTGAATAATAAATATTGGGCCTCTTGGGGCAGGCCATGTGCTGCCTATTTACTGGGAGACTAACTAGAGGTACTACACTCAGCTCCACGCACGATGCCATTAAGAGGTCTGTTAGGCCTTAATTAAATAGTAGCAAAAGATTTCGACGTAGCATGCGCAGGCTGCACGATTTATGTCAATTAGATGTCTTAACTGATTTTTATTTTTTATTTATATATATATATATATATATATATATATATAATAAAATATATATATTTATTTATAAATATATATATAAATTAAATTTGTGAGTTGTAAATGAATCACTTCTGCTGCTCAGTGGACAAACACCACAAACAAGGCACATTACACTCCATGGGTGGTCCTGGTGCAGATTCTAATTCAGTCTCAGGAGAAGTGTCTAGACCACAATATGCAAATCCAGGAACAATCCAGTATCATTATTGTAAAGAGGAGTATGGTGTCTGCTTCCTCAGCATAACTTGGGACGTTTTGAAATCCTTGTATTTGGTCTAAATCCAAGAAGAACAGGCCCTCCATCTTCTTAAAGTACTAGCACCGAACAAGAGGCTGGAGCGCATTTATGGTTGGAGGAAGCATTTCGGCTTTTTCATAATGTAACATTGGCTTAGTGAGGGGCTGATGTCCACTCCAGATCGGAAGCCAGCATTGGGACAGAATCCATTGGAGTCTCCGTTGGCACCAGCATAGTTGGGACCGACTTGGCCTCTGGAGCCCGATTGGACGGATATGCCACTAATGAGCCAGTGAGAAGGCCCAAGGGGAAGGGCGCCCTGGTAGAAGTGTGCATTTACCCTGCTAAGGACTGGTCTGTTAGGTGTAGCTTAGTTCCATTGGCACACTGAGCAAGGGATCCAGGTAGGGGCAAACTGGTCTTAGGTTGCTTGTGTTCCAGTTGAAGGAGGATGTGGCATAGCAATTCAAACTTAACGGTTCCTATTGGGGCAGAGTAAACCCTAATTTGCATATTTGGGTCCAAACTGAGGTGGCATGGTGGGGAAAAGAATGCTACTCTGAGCGATTGCCAATGGTTAGACCTATTGCAAGAATTCTTCCAATGACCTTTTGTGTGCTTGATGTGTGTATAAAACGAACAGCCAATCATCTTTTCAGACATCCTTTGTCTTATTCAAGTAGGATTTTAGGCATTTTTTTTATATCTAGACAATGTAGCACTCTCTCTTTCTAAGGATTTATGCAAAGATTGAGCAAATGTATTTGCTGTTTAAAATGAAAAGATGACAGCACCAACCGCATTAAGAGTAGCTAACCTTACCCTTAGGTCTAGAGATGACTTGATCTAGTAGGGTAACAGAACTTCAGAAAAATCGTAGGAATCTAAGGTCATCTGTGTAGGTCTCTCAACCTTAGGTTATAATGTTGCAGATATATTTGTGCAGTCATATGACCAATCCTGGACAAGTCACTGATGTTACACATCTGGCCTCTATAAAATCTTTTATTTTCTATCGATCCAGGGCCCACAACACGCCTACAGATTAGGGGCTCATTCATGGTCTGAACTTTTTTAGATTGAGCCTATCAGGACGTGCAAGTTGTCTGGTTGCAAATGGCCTTTTGTGGGCTTACTAAGCACTTACAGGGGCTTACCATTGATTGTCACTTTGATTGGCTTGCTTCTTATTTCGCAGCTTGTATATCTTGTGTGTTCCTCCCCAGAGCACAGCCTTCATCTATCTGATTGGCTGGCTTCTATCCTTCCACTGCTCACTTTTAGGAAACTACTTTTTTGGTTGAACCTACAAGATCTGAGGCATATTATGGCTTACCATGAATACAGAGGCGCTTGAAGCCTGCCCTTTCCCTACCTTTGGCTGGCTTTCCTTGTCACTCTCACATGTCTGAATCATGTGTGTGTCCCAGCTTGTCAATCTTGTGTTTGTCCCTTCCATAGACGATTGCCTCTTTACCAGGTGCGTTTTTGCCTGGAATCTGGTTTTGTTTTTAAGGAAAACAGTGGTCATTGCTGTAGGATTTTTTTTAACATAGACAATAAATATAGAACAAAATCAATTATATATGTTCTATCCAGCCGGATAGTGCAATTTAATCAAACATTGGCTGGTTTACACAGTAATTGTGGGAGACCCCTCACCTGGTTGGAACTTAAAGTCTTGGTGGTGATGATGATAACTCCGACTAACATTCATATGATCTTGCTCTTGTTCGTAGAAGGGAAGCTTCTGTCTGTTATGAGAAAAATGGTGCGTGTTAAAAAGCAAGCATTCATCAGTTGTGCCAAAAAGTGTAGCATCACATGTTACGGCTAAGCATAAATAAAAAACACCCTTCCCTGAAGAAAGGGAAAGTTTAGATTAGAGAGTCACAAATTATTAAATTTGTTTATGTAGTACTTATTAACATATTTTTCATTCCTAGACAAAATAGGGAGTGGTGTATATGGCATCTAAAAATATTAAATGTATTTTCTAGGCGTAACACCATCGGCACAGCCCACCACCAGTGCCGGGGCCAGCGCAGAGGTGGTCACTCCAGGGGCAGATGCGGTGCCACAGCCAGCAGGAACTGCTGTGGGGGATGCCACCGTAGTGGCGGGCAGTGGTAAGCTATTATATTCCTTACTTATTGAGATTGCAGAGTGGGCTCTCTGCAGGGGTGTATATGTTGTACAGTACAAGTACACTTTACTGTTAAGAAGACTTACAAATTTAGAACTACGTTTTTGTCAACCAGGTAGAAGACAGTCACCCTTGACTTCGCATTAGCAATAACATTAGTGGCGGGAGTTGACGAGTAACCAATGGCCTCCTCTAAATTTGACTTCAACTCAGCTGTGAAAGTTTAATCGAGAAGCCAAGTCAGATCAGAGATGAACTTGATGGATGGAATGAACAAAAAGGGAAAGAAGGGTGTAAGGAAGGACGAGCAAGTTAAAATTAATGACTGGCAAAGAATGATACGTGTTTTTGAATGCTGCCCGAGGTGGCTGGGAATCTGATGCATGGCCGGTTGAAGGCTGAAGCAAGGATGGGTGGAACGAGAAAGAAAAGAGGACTGCCTGGCTGGGTGAAACAGAAACTGTATGTGTGCGCAATATATCCTTTGGTTCAAATTCAAATGCAAGTCAAGCACGGATGCATGGCTGGCGGTTTACAAAATGAAATAAAAAGGTTGTTTTTCGGTGAGAAAAAGTAAGGTTTGCCAGTTGAGACATTAAGAAGAATGATTGACATTTACTTTGAATGGATGGATGCCTGGATGGTATCTTCCTCATAGATAGCATAGGTGTATGTAGACAGAGTAGACGGTCACTTGGTGAAGAGTGTTACTTTGAAAAGCATGTAACACCACTCGTCCGTGCCAGAGTAGCAAAGCCGAGGAAAGAAGTTGTAATTTTTCAGAATACTACCGTGACTAGTAACAGTAGTTTGCAAGCACAGCATATATCCGGCGATTACGTGGCACCACTCACTACCTCTGTTAATCATTTTTTTACAACTCTGTCATTCATGTGTGGCCTATCGGTGTTCACTCAATCAAAAACAAAGCACCTAAAGTCATCCCATATGTAAGCAAATATCCTGTGAAGGGATAGATGATCATATTATTTATCTTCTTCATTTCCCTTTTGTAGTAGTCAGGGGCAGGGCAGGGTGAAAGTTAAATTAATTAAGCATTAGCCCTTGTAACAGAGTATGGCCAGTGCCACCCATAATAGAAATGTAAGAGCTTCACCACCTGCATGTACTGGACTGGTAACAGTAACGCAAGTCTGTGTCATCATGGCTTGCGTCTGTTTTTCTCGGGTGCAAGTTGACTGCGCTGGCATTATACCGGCTTCCACAAGTTTACGTACCAATTTCGCTAAAAAAGAGAGAAGAAGAAGACTGGTGTACTGTCTGGGTCTAATGTAGTGAGTCCATACAGTGCTAGTAGAATTCCTGAAACTCCCACTAATGTTAGAGCAGAGGCCGACGAAGTGGGAGGTTAGATAGATACATGCCACAAATGTTATGTACTGTCCCTTTGGGCCGGTCACACCACGCACCACGCACACTCCTCGTGAGTAAGCCCAGGCTGCCCCTCGTTGCCGCCACTGCCCGCAGCTGTGATCCAGGTTCTCCTCTGCTGCTGATCTTGCTGCCATGATCCTGGGACACCGCTGGTGCTGATCTTGCCCCGCTTGCGCTGCGACTGTTGTTTCTACCCTGTGCTCCTTTGTTTAGTGGTCTGTATCTCCCTTTGCCCCGTGTTGTTTTATTTTTGCGTTGTTGTATTGTCCCTGCTCTCCCCATGTCGCACCCAGCCCCTGCCACGCTTCCCGCCACCTCCCCGCTCCCCGCCGCTGCCCCCTGCGGCCCCGCCCCCTCACCTCGAGCGCCATCCCCATTCGCCGCCCCGCTCCCGCCGCCCAGCTGACCCTCCCTCCCACTGGACCATAAAGGACGGAGTGCACGCGGTGGTGAGCAGTGACCATTGTCCCTTTGGGCCGGTCACACCACGTACCGCGCACACTCCTCGTGAGTGAGCCCAGGCTGCCCCTCGTTGCCGCCACTGCCCGCAGCTGTGATCCCGGTTCTCCTCTGCTGCTGATCTTGCCGCCGTGATCCTGGGACAGCGCTAGTGCTGATCTTGCCCCGCTTTCGCTGCGACTGTTGTTTTTACCCTGTGCTCCTTTGTTTAGTGGTCTGTATCTCCCTTTGCCCCGTGTTGTTTTCCTTTTGCGTTGTTGTATTGTCTCTGCTCTCCCCTTGTCGCACCCAGCCCCTGCCGCGCTTCCCGCCACCTCCCCGCTCCCCGCCGCTGCCCCCTGCGGCCCCGCCCCCTCACCTCGAGCGCCCTCCCCATTTGCCGCCCCGCTCCCACCGCCCAGCTGACCCTCCCTCGCTGCACCCCCCCACTCTCCACATATGGCAGAGTGGCAAACGCGCAGCGTTGACGTGCAGCGAGCACGCCCTAAGCGCGCCGAAGGCGCGCCAAAGGCAAGCCCGTCTACACCCGTCCGGCCTGGCCCGCGCCCAGCGCCCGGACCCCTGGCTCCCGCAAACACCAGCCCACCTGCCGGACCTACGATGTCACCGAACTCAACGCACTCAACACAGGCCGGATCCCTGGATGCTACCGAGCCACCCCGAGACGCACCCACGGACCCTTCAGCTGCCACTCCTGCAAGTTCACCTGCACCCGGACGTGCACGGCACCCGCAAAGCAGAGCACCAACAGCAACCACCTGAAGTGTATCCTGCTCAACACCCGCTCCGTCCACAGACATGCAGTCCAACTCTGGAACCTGATCGACACAACATCTCCAGACGTCGCCTTCCTCACGGAAACCTGGACGAACGCCTCCTCAGCACCCGACATCGCCATCGCCATCCCGGACGGATACAAGATCACCCGGAGGGACCGCGGCAATCAGACCGGAGGAGGCATCGCCATCGTCCACAAGAACACCGTCCGCATCACGACCAACACTGACGACACCCTCAAAGCCACCGAACACCTGCACTTCCAGATCCACACCGACCCCAAGACCACCCTCAGAGGCACCCTCATCTACAGACCCCCGGGACCACGCACACAATTCAGCGAAGACATCGCCGACTTCATCAGCCCGCACGCCCTCGCCTCCGCTGACTACATCCTCCTCGGGGACCTCAACTTCCACCTGGAGAACGACGACGACCGCAACACCACCACCCTGCTGGACAACCTCGCCAACCTCGGCCTCAAGCAGCTGGTTACCACCCCCACCCACTACGCCGGACACACACTCGACCCCATCTTCTCCTCCAGCAAGGACATCACCATCAGCCACGCCACCGGACTCCACTGGACGGACCACAGCTGTGTCCACTTCAGCTTCAGGAAGAACACGATCCACCACCACCAGCCTCAGGTTGCACGCAGAAACTGGAACAAGATCACAGCCGACCAGCTTGTCGCATCCCTGAGCCAGGACCCCCCGCCAGCTCAGCGAACCCCAGCCAGGCCGCCAACAACCTCACGATGTGGATCACCAAGTGCGCAGACGACCTAGCCCCACTGAGGACCCCGCCCAGCAGACCCGGCAGTAAGAAAGCACCATGGTTCACCGACGAACTCAAGAGCTCCAAGAAGAACTGCCGAGCCCTCGAGAGAACCTGGCGCGGAAACCCAACATCAGACAACATGACCACCCTCAAGCTCGCCACCCGAAAACACCACCAACTGATCCGCGCCACCAAGAAAACCTCTTTCAAGGAACGACTGGACAACAACGCACACAACAGCAAGGAACTCTTCAACATCGTCAAAGAGCTCTCCAACCCCAACGCCGGAAACAACGACATCACCCCATCGCAAGACCTCTGCAACTCCCTCGCCTCCTACTTCCACAACAAGATCGCAGACATACACAACAGCTTCAGCACACAGACGACGCACCCCACGACCGCACCGGCACCCCCCACCACCACCCTCCGCGCCTGGACCCCGATCAACACCGAAGAAACCCAACGTACAATGAACTCCATCCACTCCGGATCTCCTACCGACCCCTGCCCCCACCACGTCTTCAACAAAGTCGACGCCGTCATCGCACCCCACCTGCGGGACATCATCAACACCTCCTTCGACACCGCCACCTTCCCGGAGAGCTGGAAGCACGCCGAACTCAGCGCTATACTGAAAAAACCATCAGCAGACCCCACCGACCTCAAAAACTACCGCCCCATCTCGCTCCTCCCGTTTCCGGCAAAAGTCATCGAGAAGACCGTCAACACGCAGCTGGCCGCCTTCCTCGAGACGAACGGGTCCCTCGACCTCTCGCAGTCTGGCTTCAGGGCCAACCACAGCACCGAGACCGCGCTCATCGCAGCCACCGACGACATCTGAGCCCTGCTCGACAACGGGGAGACTGCGGCCCTCATCCTCCTGGACCTCTCCGCGGCATTCGACACTGTCTGCAACCGCACCCTAGTGCAGCGCCTCAGCAACATCGGAATCCAAGAAAAGGCCCTCGATTGGATCATCTCCTTCCTCGCCGGAAGGACACAGAGAGTCCGCCTCCCCCCGTTCAGATCAGAAGCCACCGAAGTCATCTGCGGCGTTCCTCAAGGCTCCTCGCTCAGCCCCACCCTCTTCAATGTCTACATGAGACCCCTCGCGGCCATCGCACGCCAACACAACCTCAAGATCATCTCTTACGCCGACGACACCCAGCTGATCCTCTCCCTCACCAACGACCCCGCCACCACCAACCTACACAAAGGGATGAAAGACGTCGCCGAGTGGATGAAGAACAGCCGCCTGAAACTGAACTCAGACAAGACGGAAGTCCTGATCCTGGGCTCGTCACCCTCCGCCTGGAACGACTCCTGGTGGCCCCCCGCCCTGGGTAGCGCACCCAGACCGACAGACCACGCACGCAACCTGGGCTTCATCCTGGACTCCTCCCTCTCCATTACCAGACAAGTCAACGCCGTCTACTCATCGTGCTTCAACATCCTGCGCATGCTACGTAAGATCTTCCGGTGGATCCCCACCGAGACCAGGAAGACGGTCACCCAGGCCCTCGTCACCAGCCGACTGGTCTACGGCAACTCCCTCTACGCCGGACCCACTGCCAAACTCCAGAAGAGACTCCAGCGGATCCAGAACGCCTCAGCAAGACTCATCCTCGACATCCCCCGACGCAGCCACATCTCCGAACACCTGAGAGACCTGCACTGGCTCCCGGTCAACAAGAGAATCACGTTCCGACTCCTCACCCACGCACACAAAGCCCTACACAACCAAGGACCAAGATACCTCAACAGCCGCCTCAGCTTCTACACTCCCACACGCCAGCTCCGTTCGACCAACCACGCCCTCGCCGCCGTCCCCCGCATCCAAAGGCCACCACAGGAGGAAGGTCCTTCTCCTACCTGGCCGCCAAGACGTGGAACTCCCTCCCGACCCACCTCCACCGGACTCAGGACCACCTCGCCTTCAGGAAGCAGCTCAAGAACTGGCTGTTCGAGCAGTAGTGGACCACCCCCTCCCCAAGCACCTTGAGACCCTCCGGGTGAGTAGCGCGCTATATAAATGCATTGATTGATTGATTGATTGATTCTTGCAAGTTGCTAGTGCTACTGTGACAACTTTCTGCTGATTTTTTTTGTGTTATTCTTAAAGAGCATTGGTTACAGTATGGTTTTCTTTCTTCATATAGATACTCCTTCTAAACTAACAAGGAAGGAGTTGGCTATCCGGGCCCGGCGACGGAAGCTGGAGGCAATTGTTGCAGAATATCGGCAGCTGGTGGCTCAGGAGGAGGGGGATGACACGCAGTCAACAACATCCACAACAGCTGCATCCTCCTCCGCTGCCCCTGGGTCATACAGCCAGCGCAAAACTCCAGCGGTACGGAGCCGTGGTCCGGCAGCCACCCGCCACCGCCGACCAGCAAAAACAACAGCTGCCCCCCACAGTACCTGCAAGTGCAAGGCTCGTGTGCACCGATTGACCCTGCGAGTGTCCAACCTTGAGCAAGAGGTGGCAAGACTGAAAGCCCTGCTTAAGGACCTCCTGAGAGAGCAGCGTGACCACCTGGCCAAAGGACACCACCGGCAGAAGTAGAGAGACTGTCTCATGCCCCTTTTTTAAAGGCTTTTGGGGGGGTGGGCATTGGGCGTTGGGTTTTTTGGACTTTTGGGGACTGATTTCATGGACATTGGTTGGTCTTAGGGAGAGGGGTGGGTCGGGTCTTCTTGTGGGATAGTTTATTTTTGTTAGGGCTCAAATAATTATTTATTTCAACTTAAACATAGCATACGCTTTTTTTACTGTTTTGTGGGGGAGGCAGGGACGGTTAACTGTATGTTTGTTTTCCTGAAACTTAACTGGCTGGTTGATTCAAATTGTCTAATCGCCCAAATTTGTACAAAAGTGCCACTGACAGAGTTAGTGAATTCAATTGTCCCACCTCATTACTAGTACTACCGTAAGTCTCTCCTCTCCTCTTACTCCATTATTCTTCCTCCCCCAAAATGCTTATCTTACGTGTGATTCGTGTTTGAGAATAGGGCTAGGCACAGGGCTGGCTGCATGGCAAATAGTGATAAAGGTTGGCTATGGAAGCCTGGACGGATGAAATGTCATTGTTGTGGTGGTAGTAGTAGTACACACTGGCAGTAGCAGCATATGAAAATGAAAGGAAATGAAACATTGAGTGGCCTGAGCAGAGCATTAGAACAGTACGATAGATAGTACAGTAGACAAGAACAGTGCCATAAATTATAGCATAAGCAATGCTAAAGTATTCAAAATATAACTACTAGTTGCGTGGAGTATGGCTACTACAAGAAATAGTACTGAAGGTGAAGGACACAGTAGCATAAGCATTCGTCACGTGTAGGAGGAGGATGTTGTTGATGATGAATCCACTCGATGGCGCACATGAAATTCTGATTTGATTTGCAAATACTCATCGGTGTGTGTCAGGCAGAATAGGAATAAGAATATATCCTCTGATTCCTTCACCAGCCTTGAAATTGATTTTCTGTTGCTTTGACCTTATCCTCCCCAGCAAGTGTGTGGAATTATTGTTGTCATTTAGTCTGTCACACCTCAATGAAAACCAGACAGCACGGGGGAAGAGGGGTAGGGTTAGAAAATTGGATGGGAATGGGGGTTTTTGGGAAAGTTTTGTGAAGAGAGGAAAAAAAACACAGCATGGACAAACAACAAATGAAGAAAAACAAATCTTTGGATACGAAGATATCCATAAATCTTTTAAGGGACATAAAGGAAGTGCACTGCATGCATGAAGTTGTTTGCTAAATGGATAGTTAGGTTACTGAAAAGTAATAGTTACTACAACGTACTAACTATGAATAAACAATTTCACAGTACAGGGCTGCAGTAATTACGCAATTTCACTTGGCTATCTGCCCTCAGAGACAATAAACACGTATTAGTACATTAAAAAAACAGTTTTAAAAATAGCAAAGAAACTTATCAAATAGCTGGAGGGATGAATTTGAAGCAGAGAGCAAACACACAGAGTCACACTCATAGAAGTTCACAACAATAACATTATTTAAAAGATAAGGAGAAGCGAAGAGGATACTGTAACTGCATGTTGTAGTTGTACTGTTCAATTTGGGAAGCTGCATGCATCCAGCCATTCCTCTTGTTCGCGGTACTCCTCCATTTCATCTGGCGCTCTGTCGATCAATCTTGGTGACCAGACACACTGTCCACTGCCTGCCTGGCGGATACGGAATTGCGGATTGCTATGGTAAGCCTGAGTCAATGTTTTTCCCATCGCACAGGGTAAAAGGAAAGCCAGCCTGTAATTGTCGATGGAAAAACCGGAAGGGATATTAAAACACCACAGAGAAAAAATATAAGGTACGGTGTGTAGTGCAAAAATAACACTTTCACTTTCAGAGGCGACAGTATTACATACTAGCATCATTTATAAAGTGCGTACTCTGAGTCTCCTTTTCAAGGATAGTAATTAGCACACAGCAGGCCAGGGCCATGCAGATGGTCAAGGCAGGCCTTGAACTGCTGTCTGGACTCTGGCATAACACCACTACACTGGCTTGACCACTCCATACCACGACTAGACAGACATGTAGTTCTGCTGTGGATGTTGTTGACTTGTTTACCTGTTTGCCACTCACGAAATGGCCATAGTTCTTCCGTAAACCGACGATGATGATCCATCCATCCCAGTGAGTGACTGTAAAGATATTAACTTTGATCATCAAGACTCATCATCATCATGGTATTGGCAAACTCAATGTTGTTCATGCAGTCACAGTCTACACACAGTGAGTCCAAGGACATTTTCCATATTAAAAAATGCAACGTAGTGGCCCCTGCAGTAGAAGTACAATTTGAATTAAACAAGGTAAAAACAGAGTAGACTTGAGTTACATTTAGTGTGTAAAAGATTAAATAATAACAGAACACATATGATTCATTTCATGCACAACAAACAAACATCAATTGCTTTTATGAGAGCCAGACAGCCAGTGTTGTCCACTGCATGCCATCTCATTATTCATTACCTGTTCCACTTTTTGTCCGCATCTTATTTTTCAAGTGAAGGCCCACAGGGCAGCCTCTCGTGTCAATTTTAGAAGTAACAGTCAGCATATAGTCAGTAATTCCAGTCCCACTTCTTTTGAGGGGCCTCGTCTACGAAGCAACAGTTTCTTGATTCTGCATAATCCAGCCATCTGCCTTGAGGGAAATGGATAGGGTGAGTCTGGAGGAGGAGGATAGAGGAGCATGACTGAGTTGTGAACTTGTGAACTTCAGGAATGCAGACAGCGGCACCTTCAATAAGGAAATAAGACGAAGACAGTGCTGCTGATGGATTTGTTGTGATTAGAGTTTTGTTGTGCTAAAAGTTGCAAAAGAAAGAAAGACACACAGGAATAAAAGTGAATAAGGACGAAAAAAAAATGTCAGTATTTCAGGCCTAGGTGTCAGGTAAGTAGAGCTCGTCCTCAAACTCTGTGAATTGAAACGGGAGTAGGTCAGCTAACAGAGAAGAACTTCTGTCACCTAAGTCGGTGTCCTCTTCTTCCTGCGTGGATTCACGTATTTTGTTATCTGGTGGTATGAAGTGCTGATTCATCTTGATCATTGTTAACCTCTCCACATTTTTGGGCGAGAGGCAGGTCCTTTTTGAAGTTACAATGGCACCAGCAGCACTGAAAACACGTTCAGAAGACACGCTTGCGAGTGGGCAAGACAAATAATTTAGAGCCAGCTTGGTGATCAGTGGCCATTCACCCCTTTTCCGATACCAATACAGCAATGGGTTCTGATCAAAGAATACCTCTGTTGGGTCATCCAGATAGGCCTGCACTATCCACTCAAGGTCATCCAGGGGTGCTCAACTTTGTGTACCATCTGTGGCCTTTGCATCAACACTGGAACGAGCAAACCCTTGATGAGTTATCCAATCCGCTTCCGACAATATTATGGCTGGGTCTGGTGCAGGTGATGATGATACGGTTGCTGGTGTCGGTAACGGCTCTGAGGGAAAGGGACTGCCTTCGGCCACAGAAGTGGACCTTGACGCCGGATGGCCTGCTGATTCAGTAGTACTTGTGGCGGTTCCTTCAATTTCCTGACGCTCTTTTTTGAACCGAGTGGCTGACAGAGCTAGCCAATGTTTGTACTTTGAAACATCTGCATCATTAAAAGGAATGAATGTATTACTGGCTAGTGCCTTTTTGTACCGTGGATCCAGAATAGTGGCACAAATGTAATGTCGTTCACAATGTATTCCTTTAAGCCTTGCATTGTCAAGTAGGCGGGTTAATAAGCTCTCCGCCAACTGATATGCGTCTTGCTTATCAGCATCATGTTGGAACGTTGAAGACACCGCCTTCAGTTGGTGCTCTAGCATGCGCAACAATGGGATAGCTTTGCCCAAAGTACAGTCCCCCCTGCTGACTTCACGCGTGAAGACCTCAAAAGGACGAAGCATGTCTGTCAGGCTTTTAACTAGGTCTTATTCCTCCACCTCTAGCCTCATGTCTTTCATAGAAGCACCCCATGCGTTAAAGACATACTCTTTGATTACCAAGTACTGCTCAAACAGACGCTCAAGCATGTAGAAGGTTGAGTTCCAACGTGTTGCCACCTCTTGGATGAGTCCTCTGACTGACACTCTACGGACACGTTGAATGATCCTCAGCTGCTTCCGGGCCTTAAAAGAATGGCTGAAATGTGTGCAGATTCTTCGGCAGGTGGTCAGTAACTTGCTGACTGTGTTTTCTTTTTTCAAGAAATCTTGAATAACAATGTTAATACTGTGCGCCAAACACGGCACTCTGAAATAGCCACCATCAGACATGGCACTACCTATATTACTGCCATTATCCGTGGAAACATATCTAATCATGCGCTTTCTTGGATGCAGCCATTCAAAGACCTTACTGTTAAACTCCTCCAAAATGTTTACTGCAGTATGAGATTTCTCGATGGCAAACATGGCTACTGTTGCATGTTTCCGAGTAGCTTGAAAAATTGTGGCACTGTGACCACCTGCAGCTATCTTGTCTCTAACCCCCGCAAAAAAGACCCAGTGTGCAGTGATGCACATGTAATCAACGGCTTGGCAACTGGTCCACCTGTCTGTTGTCAGGTGGATAGTGTGAACAGCACTCTTCTGCAAAGCTGCCCCAATCACCTCCAGCACATCTTGATGTAGTGCTGGTACCGCAACTCTGGCAAAATAGGACCGGCTAGGAACCTTCCATTTAGGGCAGACTGTTGCGACAAATTCTAGAAAACCCACCCCTTCCACGAAAGAAAAAGGGAGAAGGTCCAGCGCTAACATTTTAGCCAGCATTGCATTATAAAGACGTGCCGTTGGGTGGTTGCGTTCCAATGGCGCCTTCGACCAAAACATGCTTTTAATGGTGGTCTGGACCGTTTTCATATGTGATGAGGATCCAGACCTCTTCAACCCAGTTAGGCTCATCGATGTACTTTTTCGCATTGGTGTCTCTACCAGACTACTGTGCCTCCTTGATGTTGCTGGGGTAGAGGAGGGTGTGGGCGCTACCACTGCAGTGTTGCTGACAGGGGTACTGTGTGTACCAGAAAAAATGTCTCTTGGTTGTTCACCTCCCCTCTGCACGATCAGCTCCTCCTCGTCATCAGATGCAATATCAATGTCTACATTTGGTTTTGTACTTTTGGCTTTCCGGATGTTACTTGGGTGCGCATCCCACTGGATAATGTGGTGTTTTTTTAGATGACCTCTCTGGCCTCCGGTACCATAGTTGGTACCAAGCTTACCCCGACTAACTACTTGTTTACAAATCGAACAAATTACTTGGTTTTCCGCCTTTTCTGCTAATACTAAAGAAGTCCCAAACTGGGGAGTTGAGATTTCCGGTGGTGGTGGAGGTGCTACTTTCTTTTTTTTCAAATTCTTTTTATTGAATATAAACATCAAACAACAAAACATGACCATCAATCCTGGGTATCAGCATAACAGTATCGGAGTGCACAGATTCCAACAGTTCAGAATTATGCAGGAGTACATAATAAGGGCTCAGGTCACATCCAGTTCCTCCCGGATTGGATCAATGTCAGGTGGAGTACAAATATTACCACGATAGGAGTTCCATGCATCCCAAATTTTCCCCCACTTACGGGGCCTCCCCCTAGCGACATATACTGAATTCTCCCGGAACATGCACCAATCAAGGTCCTCCATCCATTTCCGCAGCTGAGGAGCTCGACCAGCCCCCCACAACTGAGCTATGTTTCTCTTGGCAAGCATACATGCGAGGGTAACCCAGGTCTTGCCATGAGTTGTGAGGTCAGTAGGCTCCCAGATATTGAGCAGGCAGCGCCTCGCCTCAAGCGCAATCGATACTTCCAACACCTCGCTAATTTTTTCATGTATCTTACTCCAGTAATTCTGAACCACTGGGCATTCCCACAAAATATGTAAAAATGTTCCAGGCGAACCACATCCCCTATGGCAGTCCGCGCTTGAGGCGAGCCCCATAGGGCACAGATGTATATGACCGGTGGAGGATCCTAAGCTGTATCAAGCGAAGTCTCATAGAGATCTCTACCTCCCGAGGGGAGGAGACCGCCTCCACCCAGTCCTCATCTTCCAGAACTAAACCATCCGCAACCCATTGTTCCCGGACCCTGACTAGGGGCTCCTCGGTATGGTTAACCAGTTTCTTATAGACCAGAGAAATCGCCTTAGTGGGAAGGAACCCATCCAAAAGTCGATCCTCTAGTGGGGAGGCCGGCGGCGGCTTTTCACCACCGGGGACAGCCGCCGCCAGCGCGTGTTTAATCTGAAGATATCGAAACCTCTTACTGTCATTCAGTTGGTGCCTGGTTTGCAATTCCTCAAAGGTCAAAACCCCCTCTTTACCCCACATATCTCGGACCTGCGATATGCCGATCAAGTCCCAGCGATCAAAGCCCTTCGACTTCCACAAACTACCCAATGCTTCAGAGCTCCACAATGGCATGGACATCGTTATCCCACCTTGCCATTTAAGAGCACGGTTAGCCTTGTGCCACACCCGCGCCGAAACCGACGTTGGACCCAGCAGTGGATACCTGCCACGTCTAGCATACAAAACTCTAAGGAAGTCCCCACCTGGCAGTTGTCCGCGGTACATGGCAAAACCGGGGCAGCCGGCGAGCCGTAGACCACATGGTTGATAGGGGTCAACTGGGAGGCCCAATAATATTTCCTGACATTAGGAAGTCCGCTCCCACCATCATACCAGGGTAACATCCATTTGGATAGTGCGATCCGCGGCCTCCCAGTCCAGAGAAGCCGGCACTGCAATGACTCTATTTCATTATAGTAGGACTGAGGGACGGGATCGGAGGAGTTCTGCAGGGCGTACAAAAACCGTGGAAGAGCCATCATCTTGATTAAAACCGCCCGACCAAGCAAGGAGAGCGGCAACTCCCTCCATTTAGTAATATCATGACGGAGTCTAGCCAAGGGGGGACACAAATTGGCATCAAACCGCACCTTGGGATCCTTCGAGACATGTATACCAAGGTACCGAAAGCTATCCAGTTCAATTTTCACCGGACAATTAGCAGGGACTCTGGGAGCATCTCCGCTCAACACAAAGAGAACCGACTTCACCCAGTTGATAGCAAAACCAGAGTACCGACCGTAGATTGCCAAAATATCCATAAAAACTATGAGGGACTGCCGGCGGGAAGTCAGGTACAGAAGTATGTCATCCGCATAGAGCGAAATTTTATCTTCCCACTCCGGGGTCCAGCGCAGACCCTTAATCGAACGGTCCCAGCGTACCCAAGCCGCGAGCGGCTCAAGGGCCAGGGCAAACAAAAGAGGTGAAAGGGGGCAACCCTGATGGGTGCCCCTCCCCAGGTGAAAATCGTGTGACTTATGATTATTCACCACCACACGGGCCAACGGTGCTGTGTATATCAGACGGACCCAGCGTATGAACTCCGGACCAAACCCAAGCTTCTTCAACACTGCAAACAAGTAAAACCATTCCACCCTGTCGAACACCATAGTGGCGTCTAAAGACAAAAGCACCGCCGGTTCATGAATATGGGAAGCGGAGGCCACCACCCCATGGAGTCTACGAAGATTGAGGGCAGTATTACGGCACGGCATAAACCCAGATTGATCTGGGTGTACCAATCCAGAGACTACCTTCACCAAGCGGTTAGCGAGCAACTTGGCCAATACCTTGGGTTCCGCATTAAGGAGAGAGATCGGTCGGTAGGAGGAGCACTCCAATCTGGGCTTGCCATCTTTATAAATCACTATAATATTGGCTATACGTTGGTCATAGGGTAGTACGCCAGTCTCTCTACTCTCAATATACATGTCTTTTAGGAACGGAGCAAGACGGTCCGCATGCAGTTTATACAATTCTACTGGAATACCATTTGGGCCCGAAGGCTTTCCCGGAGTGAACTCCCTGGATAGCCATCGCGACCTCGTCGTTAGTGATCGCGGAATCTAAAAACTCTCTATGTTCAACAGACAGCGCGGGCATCGGAATATCTCTGATAACCTCTGCGTTCTCCTCCACTGTATAAAGGCCTGCCGAAGCGTAAACCCCTTCATAGTAACGAGCGAATTCATCCACAATGGTCTGCGGGTCAGACGTGACGCCCGAGCCTGCTGTTTGCAGCTCCGGCACCAGTCGCGACCCCCAGTCTCCCTTTTCCAGCCACGCAATCAATTTCCCCGCTTTATCACCATGTTCATAAATTCTACTTTGTTAAAACGTTATGTTAAAACAGATCTTTTATAGCGCACGGCTACTCCTAGGAGTGTCCCGGCGCTTTGACAAAAACCCGAGAAAGAAAAAGTCTGGGGCAGATGTAGGGCAAACAAGTAAATTACTGGGTGAAAAGCCATGTCTTCAGCTCCTTCCTAAAAACCAGTAGATTACTGATTTTCCTTAGAGAGACGGGCAGAGAGTTCCAACATCGAGGTGCCAAGCATCGAAAAGAGCGACCTCCAATTCTAGCCCGCCTGATGGAAGGAACAGAAGCCATAGCCAAAGAAGCCGATCTCAAAGTTCTAGAAGGCACATAGAAGGCCAGGCGCCTCCTAACATATCTGGCCCCTACATGGTGGAGCGCCTTGAAGGCAAGAGTCAGTGCCATAAAAAGTAATCTGTCTTGAGACAGGAAGCCAGTGAAGCTTTTTAAGCAACTCCGATGCACTCACCCTTCGCTGAAGGCCATAAATGGCCCTTGCGGCGGAGTTCTGCACCAGCTGAAGGCGCGCAAGAAGAAACTTTGGCAGTCCCAGGTAGAGCACATTCGCATAATCCAAGCGTGAGCCTATCAAGGCCTGCACAGTAGTCTTTCTATGCTCCAGGGACAGAATCGGGAGGAATTTTCTTAACATTTTCAAAATGCCGAAGCATTTCCCTGTAAGCTCGCAAATCTGAGGCCCAAAGGAGAGGCCACCGTCAATCTGAAACCCGAGGTTCTTTGCCTTGGAAGAGGCATCTGCCGGAGGGTACATGTCAGGAGGCCACCAGGCCTTCCATCTGGGATCAGGAGAGCAGCCAAAGAAAAGCAGTTCCGATTTATCGGAATTACATTTCAGACTGTGCTGTTTAAACCAGTCAAAGACCGCCCCCAGACTGCCTCTGATCCGCATACCGTCAAAGTCAGAGCCCTTTGTGCAGGTAAAGAGGAGCTGGGTGTCATCAGCGTAGGATAGTTTGCGTGGCGGCGTGTTGTTCCTTCGCCTTATCACACGCCAAACTCTTGTACTCATCTCGAAGAAGAGCCAGGCGGTGAACCGCCCCCTGTTCTCCGTGTGCCGCCGCCTCCCTCTCCAATGCCACAAGCTCCGCCTCGATCCTATCGACATCCGCCCTGTTCCTCTTCTTCTGCCCAGAGATAAGAGAGAGCGCCTCCCCTCTAATAACTGTCTTATAGGCCTCCCAGAGAGAGCAACTAGAACCGACCGTCCCCAAATTCTCAGTAAAGTATCTATCCGTTGCACGAACCAACTCCTTTTTAATGGTAGGGTCTCTCAGTCTCCAGGCACTAATTGGAGGTATCTTAGCCACATTACCCTGCCCAAGTGTAAGTTGAAGCCAAATCGGTGAATGATCAGATATTCCTCTAGCGAGGTGACGCACCTCCCGAACAAACATCGCCTGTGACGCGGGAACCAAAACGTAGTCTATTCTAGAGGAAGATCGATGCGCCGCGGACACATGGGTGTACTCCATCGCACCAGGGTGCTGCAGTCTCCACACATCAACCATGCCAGTAGTGGAAAGAAAGTCTGATAGCCAGCTACGGGAGGGCAACAACACACAAGAGGGGTTTCTGTCAAGCCCACCGTCAGATACTGAATTGAAATCTCCCCCCAGTATGAGGATACCAACGGGCAACGATAAAAACACCCTGCCCAAATCACGAAAGGTGTCGTATTGCAAAGCAGGGGGAACATATACGGTGAGGAACATAACCACCCTCCCCTCCCAAAGCCCTGATATGCCCACGTATCTGCCTCGATTATCAGACCAGGTCTCCTGTATGGTGAACAGAAAATAATTTTTTACTAAAATCCCAACCCCCCTGGAACCCGAGGTAAAACCGGCATGAACAACCAGTTTGTAACCTCACCGGTGCAAAGCCATACATCACTTACCCAGAAGGTGGGTCTCTTGGAGCAAAACCACATCTGGTGACCGTCGCCTAATTAATTGCCCCACCATAGCACGCTTGATCTTATCTCCCAGACCGTTCACGTTCCAGCTGAGGATGGACACACCCAAACCCTGCCAAGCAGAAGCCATACTCATCCCCGGATAATCTAAATGCAGTTCGTAACACCCATGGAAGGCAATGGTCATAAACAAAACACAAATAAACAATACTACAATAACGAAAAACCCAGCCCTCCACCCTGCACCCCTGCATGCAACATATGCACATCCCCAACTAGCAGTGTGCCCGTCTCCCCGAAACTAACTAGGTACTCTAAAAGTAGAAAACGGAGGAGGACCTACAGCAGGCCACCAACCTCTACACTACCAACCCCCCAACAATACGATCGATAAGAGCGAGGAAAAAGGAAGGATAACTAAAATGATACGCAGTATGTCGCTGGTAAGATTCACGCCCCGATAAGACCAGCACCCTCATCACCAAGTTCAAGAAGTACTGGCAGAAGGAAGTCACTGTTATTCATGGTCTGTTCTGGTGTCTCCCTCCATGGCCAGCCCCTGCTCATGGTCCAGCCAGTCCGCCGCAGCCTCAGGGTGGTCGAAGAACCATGTTTTCCCAGCACGCTCGACCCGCAGTCGGGCAGGGAACAGCATAGAGTATTTAATTTCCGAGGCTCTTAGTCTCCTCTTGACTGCCATGAAACTCTGTCGCTGCCTCTGTACAGTTTGGGTAAAGTCAGGGGAAAAAAAGGAGCGAAGCATTTTCAAAGGCCAGCGGACCAGCCGATCTGGCCCTCTGCAAAATGGCGTCTCGATCTCGAAAGTTCAGTATTCGTGCAATCAGAGGACGAGGGGCAACCCCGGTTTTAGGTCGTCCACCAGGAACTCTATGGGCCCACTCCACAGTAAATAGGTTACTGAGGCCATCAGGTTTCAGATGTTTCAGGATAAGATCCTCCACAAAAAGGTCCGGGGCCCGTTCCTCTGAGTTCTCAGGTACCCCAAGGATACGTATGTTGTTGCGCCTTGCACGTCCTTCATATTCATCCAACTTTCTATCGAATTGAAGCCGAGATGCCGTCAGGGCTTTCACCTCCCGTTGAAGTTCCGACACATCATCCGTGAGGCTCGTTGTCTTGATTTCAAGCGACTTGACCTTCTCCAACGTTTTAGTCAGGTCGGCACGGATGAGGCCCACCTCGATAGACACCATGTCCAGTTTCGATTCCATACTGCCAAGGGAGGATTGAACCCCAGTGATTGCCGCCATTAGATCTTTCATCGTCGGGTCCTCACCAGAGGGGACACCCTCATGGCTACCCGATTGAATGCGCCTCTCCTCCACTGGGGAGCCCTTGGAAAAGCTGTATCTCTCCAGTCTGTTGGACTGAACCACTCTGGAGTTCCTCGTTGTTTTCGGCGGCGGTTTATCAGTATCGCCTTTCGCCACCATAGTTGCACCGGGCTGGGTGTCCCCTCCGTCGTTTAGCTAGATCGAACCGCTGCGTCACAGAGCCGATCGAGTCCCTTCGGCGCGGGCAGGTTCGTCCCAACTGGAAAGCGCGATGCAAACCAGTCCGGGAGCTATGCCCGGAAGTCCCGCTGGCACAACCCAACTTCCGTGCAATCAGTGTCCCCGGGCACTTCCGGTCGCACACGCCGTTGTTGTCGAACTCCAGAGCGGGTGGTCCTCACACGAAAGGTCCCAGTGGCCCCACCAGTAGGCCCGAAAAGTTCTGACGACAATTTGAGGACACCGGGGCGCCAAATTCGCTCGAAATTTCACCTGGTGGCTCAGGCACTAGTCCCCCGCCCGGTGGCAGGGACGGGGCTCAGGATAATGTGCCGGATGGCAAGTCAGGATGTGGCGGTCGGCGGAGCCGACGCTCAAGCGGCCATCTTGGTCGCTGGCGCTGCTCCTCCCTCTGCTACTTTCAATGCCAGATGAAGTGGAGGATGGGCGTGGCTGAATTTGACTCTGTTGTGCACTTCCAGCACCACTACTTGAGGTAATGGAGGTCGAGCTGGATGGAGGTCCCTGCTGGCCCTTCTGACGAGAAAATAAGGAAGCTGTAGGTCGTGTTGGTGTAGTAGTTACCTGTGTTGGTGGTGGTACCACCAGTGGTGCCACGCCACACACATCCTGCAAAGCAGCATTTTTGGATAGGGTAAAAATGTCTGTCTGCTGCATGCCTGCTGGGGCTGGAGTGACGCACCCTGCGTTGATTGGATGCTACTTTGCGATGAGTCCACGCCAACATCACTGGTTGATGGTGAAAGAGCAATTAAAGAGGCTGCCTCTGCGGCACTCATGGACTTGGGCCTAACTTGGGGTGGTGGCACTGAGACCAATGAAGTGGAGGTGCTGCTCCCCGCTTGGTCCCCGGCGGACACCGCTGCTGCAGGCGTAGTTTTTTTTCCCCAAAAAAAGTGTCTGTCGGCACACCAGTCTCCTTGGTAAGTGGCACCACTTGCTTCTTCTGCTCCTTCTTACTGGCAGTGGCACTGGCAACTTTCTTGGTAGAGGAGCTACGGCCTCCTTTCTTTCAGTTGCACGAGTTGCAGAGTTGTCTGTGGCCACCACACGTGACGTCACCTGACGTTGTGCACACACCTCAGCAGGACTTCTTCCTGGCACTACAACAAGTGATGATGATGAGGATGATTCCTGGTTGTCAGTCTTTGTGCACCTAAAGCAAAGGAAGCCAGAGGAACATCAGTTAAATAAATGTTGCATATGTCGTGCTTCAATTAATATTTGCAACTAGGCATGTATTATTATTAACACAACGCACCCAAAAACGGGAAGACCCAAAATAAAAATTGCAATTCTAATCCAAAATGGATGTTTAAATTAATAGAAGAGAGACCACAGAGAGAGAGTTGTTTCATGCACCACTGAGTACCCCTGGGCATAATGGATGAAAGCAAGGCAGACTGGGTGCAGGCCTATGGCACAAAGCACACTGCCTAGCTTCAAAATGGCTCCTAGACCCCCACCCACATGGCCAGGCCCTGGACCAGGCCTCAAAATGGCCCCCACCCACATGGCCAGGCCCTGGACCAGGCCCCAACACCACCCAAAAAATCAAAATACACACAAAAATCACCTCCAATCCAATGCCACCCATGCACTAAATAATGTTTAAATTCAAGAGAGCCCACAGAAAGATTTGGCCCATGCATCACTGACTGCCCCTGGGCATAAAGGATGAAAGCAAGGCAGAGTGGGTGCAGGCCTATGGCACAAAGCACACTGCCTGGCTTCAAAATGGCCCCTAGACCCCCACCCACATGGCCAGGCCCTTGACCAGGCCTCAAAATGCCCCCCCCCACATGGCCAGGCCCTGGATCAGGCCCCAACAACAACCAAACAATCGAAATACACACAAAAAATCACCCCAATTCAATGGCATCCATGCACTAAATGATGTTTAAATTCAGGAGACCCCACAGAAAGACATGGCCCATGCACCACTGACTACCCCTGGGCCTACTGGCTAATGTGGCTTTAACACGCACCCCAAAATTACAAAAAACATCCACATAGATATAATAACAGTGAGCTATTCAATTCCATGCCATAAATGATATTTAAGTTCAACAAAACTCACTGAAACAGTTGTATCGTGCACCCATGACTAACCCTGGGCCTACTAGATACTGTGGCTACCCACAATATATATTTTTATAAGTTGTGAAAAAGTTTATAAATTGTAGTTGCAGCAACTTATAGGGTCCCCTTGTCTTTAATTAAATTGGTATCTGGTTTCGAGCAGCCTCCCTCTTGTAATTCTCTCACCTCTCCAGCTGCTGCCTTTCCCTGGTATGCTTCGCCATTCCATACTCTCTGATGCACTCACCTATGCTTCTGTCTTGCATTCGTCCCTCCGTTGCTTCTGCATCTCTCACTATCCCCTTGCTGCTTCTGTGTGCTGATCCCCATGTTACCTCCATGACCCCTGTCCTTCTACTGTTGATTCCTACCCCCATTATGTTTCTACCCCATTGGTTCTGACACCACTGTTGCTTTCGCTCCCCCCAGCCACTTCAAAATAAAAAAACATTTTATTACAAAAAAAACGCTTTTGCACATTTTGTTTTCGGTTATCCGACCATTGAGAAATTCAATAGGTTACAAAGCCAAGACCTATTGGCTTTGCCAGTGCTAGTTTCTTTTTGCTTAAGCACTCCATGAGAGGGCATCTGTTTCTCTGCTCTCTCCCTCATGTGCTTCACCACCCCCCCCCCAACATATAACCTCCCCCCCATCACCCGTGCTCTGTCTTGTGGTCTCTGGTTGCAAGCTTTCTGTTTGTGCTTCTATCCACTGCCAATCTCCATTCCTCCCCCATGCTCCATTTAGCTTTCTAACTCATGTTTCTCCTCTGGCACCCTGTGTTGGTCTTCCTCGTGTGCTTCTTTCCCCTCCCCTCGCTCTGTTCAACCCTACCCGCTTCTCCTTTGCCTCTTCCCCAAGCCTACAGTCCCTTTATTTGTTTTATTTGGTTGAGGACCTGCTGCCAGCCTCCGCCTTACCAAAAGGACTTGGACTTTCATACTACTTTTTTAAATTTGTCGATCCATCTTAGATTGGCAATTAAAAAATAAATAAAAAGGCCCACATTATTTTGAAGGCGTACATGGATAATGATGCATGGAGCTGCACACGCATAATGACACATGCCAATAGACTGAGGCAGCTGTCATTGCGTCTTATTTTCCTTTCCCTTTTGACCATTGTGCATAGGTTCTTACCATTGTTGTATAGCACCGCCAAAAGGTATTGGCAAAGATGAATGCCCAAAGAGGAGACCCGGTGGCTCTGCCAATGCTTGTTTGGACTACACTTGGAATTCAACAATTCTTGGGTAGGTAATTGCCACTTTTAATGCAAAGTTCAATGACATGCAATTGTTTATTGTTTTCGTCCAAATAGCTATTTCCTCAACGTACCAAGGACAGAACTGAGGTCCCAAATTGGAGCTGGTCTTCAGACAAGACGTTATATTGTGAGACGGTCCTTCAAATTGACCAGTCTATGCGAGTTGTGTGTTGCCTTCTAGTGTTTGGATATTACTACAAGGTAGACCGAGATGAGAAGTAAATAAATCCTCAAAGGGCCAAATGAAGCAAGTATGGCAGAAAATATGGAACGGTTATGACATTGGTGGGAAATCCTGCAGAGACCAGACTACAGTATATATTTAAATACGTAAGATTTCGAGATGGAGTCTGCTCTAGGGGCCAGTGAGATTTGAATGCAACTGTCTGAAGTCCCAAATGATAACTCCTCTGCAGCTAGGCTGTCAGCTGCAGTCACCATAATTGGTGGTGCAATATCTGCCTGTTTTGCCTGTTGTGAAGCTGTTAGATTGGCTTGAAGGCAATTTGAGCTTGGGTGAACAGGCATAAAAAGTCCAAGAACCTGTGCCAACTGGCCCGACCTGGTGCTAGCAGTATAAGGGTGCAAGGCTCTTGCGTAATCTTCCTAATGGAGAATTGCTCCCTTGGTTCTGTCGAAGCCACCACCCACTGGGGAAAAACTGCCACTTTTATTTTGAGCGGGGTTTCATATACGTCTCATCAAGAGTGCCCATAGCAGTGACGAACTGGATTCAGCTGCCTGGAATACATCATCCATCTGTGGTATTCTGTTTTATGCCTGCATACCACACTATGGGAACACCTCTGTGACCTTCTACTTCAATGGCACAGTCCTGATCCAAGCCAACAATGCCAACCTTGAGGCGTTTGATCTCCTCTTATCTTCTTTATGGACTAACCGCACCCACACACAGCCCCCCTCCCAACGCTCCCAGTCCACCCGGGCAACCAGTCCCCCCAACAGAACACCCTCCCCATTCCGCCTCCTGTTATCACAATCACGTATGCTCCACCTCTAACCCTCTCCAATTCCTCCACCACCAAATACACGGCGCCTCTTCCTCCACTAGTCCACCCTCTGGAACAACCCCCTGTGCAGAACCCCCCCAAAACACTACCGGGCGACCTTAATACACACCCAAGTCTCCCAATCACCAGCCTATACTCACCTGCAATAAAAAAAACTACCACAACACGACCCCCCTCATCCTACGCCTTATCCCATAACCCAAACGGACAACACAACAACCAACAGAAGACAATACAACACTTTCAGTTCTTCTCCTCGCCGAGGAGACGCAACCCACCTCCCCCCAAGAGGAGACGGGTTGCCGTTGCTCCAGTATTGAAAGCCATTATAATACAGGGCCTGAATCTCATCCTAACCAACCTCGCGACACTCCATAATCCCCCCTTAAACACACACTCTACTCCCATCTCCCCCATCCCCACACACCCTAGCCTTCTCAAGGCCCCGCTCCCTAGCCAGTCCTCTTGCCCTTTCTCGATCCTTGCCCCAAGACCGAATAGAACTATGGAAGCCATATCCTCTGAGGAAGCGATCGAGCTGGCCTCCTCATACACCTCCCCCTCCACTCACATCCATTAATCCACAATTCAGGTAATCACCGGATTCAGAAGTGAGCACTCCTTCCCGAAACCCCCTAGACCCCCAGCTTCCCTCATCAACATCCCTACTGCTTCTCTAACATCTGAACCAATAAAAGAGACTCCCCTTACTAACTGCATGCTCATAAACTGCAGATCTGCCACGAAACATGCCACAGAGCTAGCAGAATCCATCCTTAACCATGACATAGATATAGCCTTAATCACAGAGTCCTGGCTCAACGACTCCTCTCCTCCTATCTTGGATATGCTCATACCCCCGGGCTTCTCTATCATCAACAAAGATAGAAAAGACCAATCATTCACAACAACAACCTGTCAGTGTCCGAAATTGATACCTTCAACTACAACTCCTTCGAATGCCTAACTGCCAACATCAAAACCTCTAACAACAATCTACAATATTGTCACCTCTTGTATCATCCCCCAGGCAACACCGTCACGTTCACGGAACACCTGTCAGACCTGATCACCCACTGCTCTCTCCGAGATAGCAACAACCTAATTCTGGCCGACCTCAACCTCCACTGGAATGATAAAAAGAGCACTCCAGTACAAAACCTGAACGAGCTATTACATTCTAACAACCTTATCCAGCACTGCTCAAAAGAAACGCATAACAAAGGGGCAATCCTGGATGCCCAACACGACGCAATTACCATAGACCACATCCTTCCGGTCGACTGGTCAGATCACCACCTAATCCTATTCCACATCTCGCAACCGATCATTTGCCAACCTTCCATCAAAGACCCCCCTACATGGACTAGAAACCTAACGCAGATCCACAGAGCTGACTTAGAAGAAAAAATAAACACCCTCCTACCCATCTCCCCGGACGACCTCTCAACTACAGAACTCACATCCCACTACAACATAACCATGTCCTCTATCTTAGACCAACTAGCTCCAATGAAACTTAAAAAAAAAACAGGAACATCCGCTCCAGATCCTAGTTCAACAAGGACATCAACGAAGAAAGGAGGCAACTTAGAGCCACAGAACGTCTCTGGAGAAAGAATCCCTCCTCCAGCCTTTGCGAAGAACTCAAAACTTTTTCTGCAATGCGCTGGACAAGGCTAAAAACAGACCAAAAGAGCTCTTTAACATCATCAAAAAACAAACGTCCAAGCCGTCCACTACCCACGTCCAGGCCGCCAAAGACTTATGTAACAGCTTCGCCAACTTCTTTAACGAAAAAATCACCAAGATTGAACTATCACTAGACATCAACCTCCATCCTGCCGGCAAAAACTGTACCCCAGCAATCGAAACTACCTCTACGGACGACCCAAAAAAACCTGGAGATCTTTCGACCCCATCCCTGAAGCTGAGATTCTCAATTTAATCTCCTCCTCCAAACCCTCATCCCACATTCTCGACCCTATACCCTCTCAAATGGCTAAAAAACTGAAACTCTCCCTTGCACCACTTTGGTGCAAAATCATAAACAGCTCTCTAAAAACCGGCATCATACCAGACTGCCTCAAAGTCGGCCAAGTCACACCACTTCTGAAGAAGCCAGGCCTAGACACTAACGACCTGAACAACTTCAGACCTGTCTCCAATCTTCCCTTCCTAGCCAAAATCCTCGAAAAATGCGTTCTCCAACACCTAAACCAACATATTGACAATATTAATCTGCTAGACCAACACCAATCAGGCTTTAGAAAAGACTGTAGCACTGAAACTGCAATCCTCAACATCGTGGATGACATCCCCAACTCCCTTGACTCGGACCATTGCTGCCTACTCATCCTCCTAGACCTGTCAGCAGCCTTTGACACAGTAGATCACAGTCTTCTCATCAAGGTTCTCAAAGACGTGTAGGTGCAGACGAGGTGGTCCTTCAATGGTTCTCCTCCTTCTTTCCAAATCGCTCCCAAAGGGTAAAAATCAAAGCCTCTTCGTCCGACCTTCTACCCGTTAACAGAGGTGTCCCCCAAGGATCCGTTCTCTTCCCTCAATTGTTCAACATATATATGGAACCCCTCACCACCATTCTGAAAAAAGCCAACCTCCCCTTCCATCTATATGCAGATGATACCCAGATCTACTTGGAAACCTCCTCCTTTAATGACATTATAAGACTCAACAATGCTCTAAGAGAAGTTCAAGAATGGCTATCAGCAAACCTCCTTAAACTCAATCTGGGAAAAACCTAATTCCTCCTCATCTCCAACAAGGAAGAAAACCCGCAAATCGTTGAATTGCAGAAAGCAATCGATGCTCTCAACGGTAACCTCACCCTGGCAAACTCTGTAAAATCACTTGGAATGACACTTGATTAGAAGCTAACCATGACCAACCACATCAAGAACTCCGCAAAAAGTGCCTTCCTCAATCTGAAGCTTCTCAATAAAATCAAACCCCACATTCCACCCATGGACCTAAAACAAGCCACCCAATCACTTGTGTTGTCCAGACTGGACTATGGGAATGCAGTCCTCTCCGGTACAGCTCTCTCCCACCTAGCGCCACTCAAAACAACCCTCAATGGAGCTGCCAGAATGGTCACCGGAGTCATAAAATACCACCACATATCTCCCGCACTCAGAGAACTAAAATGGCTCCCAGTGGAAATGTGTGCCAGCTTCAGAACTGCCTGCCTCACGCACAAAGCCTTGCACACAGGGAAACCAGAATACCTAGCTTCTAAACGTAAGAAAGCCGGCCAGTCTAGAAGCCTCAGGAGTTCCAACTCCTTCTTGCTCATCCCCCTGAAAACATGCAAACAAAAAATCACAGCCCACTCCTTTGCAGGAAACGCACACAAAATCTGGAACTCCATCCCTGTTGACATCAGAACTACCCCCTCCTTTGCAAAATTCAAAAGCCTCCTAAAAGTCCTCTACCTCAACCGTGCCTTCCTGAACTGAAATCCGTGACTGTCAAGCCTCCACACGACAGTCATCTGGCAATGCGCATCCACTGCCTACCTCATCCCCTCTCCCCAACCCATCGCCTTGGGTCACCGCCGCTCGGAGAAAGTCTCAGCCTAAAACTTTGTCCATGCATCGAGATTACCTCTAGACCTCTCTACCTTAATGGGGCAACTCGGACCCCTCTCTTCTCTACCTCAATGGCGCACCTCGGACGCCCAACACAATTGTAACTTTTGAACACTTATGAATACGTTTATTTATTCTATACCCTGTATTTGATTTCTCTCCCTCGTGCTGTAAAGCGCTCCGATACCTCCGGGTCTGGCCAGCACTATAGAAAACTTCTTAAATAAAAAATAAATAAATATTCCATCCAACATGA
Organism: Lissotriton helveticus; assembly: GCF_964261635.1. Taxonomy (NCBI): domain Eukaryota; kingdom Metazoa; phylum Chordata; class Amphibia; order Caudata; family Salamandridae; genus Lissotriton; species Lissotriton helveticus. The sequence goes on from NC_136057.1 coordinate 1,301,173,777, forward strand.
GTGACTGTGTGTGTTCTTTGACCAATTCCACAGCTGTTGAAACACAAGCAAGTACTTGGTCATTCAATACTTTCGGATGCAAAATGAGCAGGCCACATTGTCTATTTGGATTCTGACTTCTTTTTCTTTTATCCACGGCAAGAAAGCCTCGAGGCCTGAGCTCCAATATAATTATGTGAAACTTAATTTTTCCTGGAACCAGTGATTACTGATCAACTTTTGTGTGTATATATCTGTGTATTTCTTTTTTTTTTTTATTTATTTGAGCAAATACATAAATATACAACTCATACAGTACATATAATAAGTAGGTGATCAGTTCCAAGAGAATCAAAATTTGGCAGATATATGACATTGGCCGATATATGAATGAATATAGAAAGAAAGAAAAAAAAAAGAAGGAATCGCATCCTTAAAGCCTATGAGTTTCTTTGGTTGTCAAACCAGGTAGCGACTGGGGGCCATAACTGAGCCCCAAGGGTTCGTAGTCTTTTCCCTTTGGTTTTATAAATTGCAGTCTCCTGTTTATAAATTCCTATTAGTCTGTTCAGCCATCCTTGAAAAGTAGGAGCATCTGTATCTTTTCACCGTGTTGTCAAAAGTATTCTATATACTGCTGTCCCAACAAATACGATCAATGCTTCATCGTTACTATACCCTAGAGAATCGTCGTGGCCCAGGATTAATAGTGTTGATGATGTTTTAAGCTCGTGTCTAAAAATTCCGGCCCAATATTTGAACATCTCTTTTTTGATTGAGTCTAATTTAGGGCAGTCAGCGAGCATATGTATCAGATTAGCTGGGCTGAGAGAGCATCTCGGGCATTGATCATTAATTCTTTTTCCCCAACTGAATAATTTCGCGGGGGTGAAGTAAAGATCATAAATTGTCTTAAAAATGTGTGCCTTTAAGTTCGATGCTAACAGTAATTTCGATGATAACATCAGGGACTTATCAATATCGATATTTGGATTATGTAGCATAGAGGCCCATCGTTTTTCCGTTTGTTCTAGATCGTCAGGTTGATTGTTTATGAGCACTTCATAGATATTACCTATCCTAGTTGCCCTTTTCTGGATTAGTTCTAGGATTGGGATAGCCGTCAGTTCTATTCTAGGTACAATCTGTCTAAGGGATGTATATACTTGTATGAATTTCAAGTAGTCAGTACGGGGTGCTTGATATTTTTGGCATAATTCTTCAAAAGACAGTATAGAATCCTGATGAAAAAGATCTCCTAGTGTCACTATACCTAAGTTCTCCCATCTCCTCGAGATATTATCATTAACTTGGGTCTGGATTATTGAACTATGCCAGAGTGGAGTATATTTGGTGTATTTAGGTATTATCAAGTACTTCGTGGTATTCTTCCAAACTCTCCATGCATCCGTGATAGTCTTAAATTTAATTTTTTTTGAAGTAAGATGGTTCAATTTGTTTTAAGAGAAGACCTCTGGCTTTTCCTCCTAACAATAGTTCATATATTGATGGTATGGAACAGCTTAGGCCATTGTTCGTTGGTGGTTTAGCATCAAAGAGGGTAATCATTTGTTGTAATAGTGTTGCCCATGAATAGAATGTTAAATTTGGTACTGCCACCCCCCTCTTTGTTGGGGTAGAGTTAGCTTGGGAAGAGCCCTTCTGATTTTGCCATAGTTCCAGATAAATCTTACCATGGAAGAGTCGAGGGCTTTAATTATTCCAGCGTCAGCCAGGAGCGGAATTGCCCGAAATAGATATAAGATTTTGGGAAATATGCTCATTTTGAGGTAATTTGTTCTACCAATTATTATTAGATGTAAATTGTTAACTCTAGCGAGATCTTTTTTAACTTTTTTAATGAGAGGGTCATAATTAAGATGATTTATTTCATTTACCTTATGAGAGATGGTCACTCCTAAGTAAACCGCATGGTTGACTCTATAAGGACTTACAAAAGATGTGTTTTCAGTACATATAACCATCGTCCTATTTTTATTCAGGAAATAAAAAGAGCAAATCAAAATGTACAACAAACATAATAAAGATATCTACAGTCAAGGAAATAGCGAAGGCACAATATGTGATAAAACAATATGGACAATATGGACATTACGGAGAACAAGGAAAACCTAGCACGTTTACAGAATCAAGAAAGCTAGCAACATGGTTCAGTACTCTATATGGTTGGAATAACCAAAATGAATTATGGGTAAATTAAAACTCTGCTGTTGGAACGTGGCGGGTCTTAATGATAAGGGGAAGAGGGCACAGCTATATCAATTAATACATCAAGCTCCATGTGACATCCTTTGCCTACAGGAGACCCACATTCCGATCGGTGAAATTGAGATACTAAAAATACCAGGTTTCAACATTCTAGATACAACAACACAGACCTCTAAGACCCGAGGTGTTGTTATTCTGGCAAGAACTTTTTTGGGCAAACCTTTGCGGAAATTAGCTGACCCCCATGGTAGGTGGGTTATAGTACAACTTAACCTCGGCATTACTATCTGCTCGATTTATGGTTCAAATTTGGATGATCCGGCCCTATTTTATGACCTAGAACTCGAGCTCGCATCTTGGACAGGGCCTCTGGTTGTCTGTGGCGACTTTAATATTTCTATGGGTCACGTTCACGGTAGACAAATACAACAGATGTATACCGGGCGTAAACCCAGAGTATTCAGGGCAATACGGCAATTTATGATCAGCCACAATTTAAACGATATCTGGAGTCTAAAAAACAACAAAGACCCTGGCTATACGTATTTCTCCTATCCGCACAATAAATATGTACGTATTGACTATATAATGTCAACAGCCAATATTGCCCTGGATGCTGTGATAACTAAAGCCCCCAAGACAATATCAGATCATAATGCTCTGTTTGCTGTTCTCGATGTTCCCAGTTATAAAAAGCCACATTTTCAATGGTCATTTGACCGCAAACTCCTTGCAAATCAAGAATATATGGAATACATTAAAATCTGGACAAAAGAATTCTTTGACTACAATCAATACAGTGCACCTAGGCTAGTTGTCTGGGACTGTTACAAAGCGGCTCTAAGGGGGGAAACTATCTCCTTTGTCGCCAAACGTAAAAAAGAACTTGATAGCCTAACTAAACAGCTCAATACTGAACTAGCAAACTTAGAGCTGCTGCACGCCACCCAGATACACCTTGGGCAGCAAGCAGAAGATACCCTCTGTAAGATCTTAGTTCTTAAAGCCGAGATTAATAGTGACTTGACTCGAAAAGCAGCGGAAATCCTCCAGGTAAACCAGAATAAAACATATGAAAATGGAGAAAAGGTGGGGAAGCATCTGGCTCTTAAAGTTCGCCAGAAACAATCACAAAATACAATAAAACTTATAGACTATGAAGGACATAAATATACCTCTTCTGAGGGCATCGTAACAGCTTTTCAAGATTATTATCAGAAGTTGTATCAAAATGAAGATCGAGTGCCTATGCCCAGCATTAAAGACTTTCTGACTAATTGGCTTCCCGAAACAGACCCTAGTAAAACTATCGATAACACAACTAGGGACGACCTTGAAAGAGATATCTCACTTACTGAAGTAGAGTTAGCAATATTAGAACTAGCCTCTGGAAAAGCTGCAGGGCCAGATAGAATCCCTCTGGATCTTTATAAACTGCTTAGTAATCTGATTGTACCATATCTATTAGATCTCTTTCTCGGCGTACAATGGCACGGGAAACCGCCGGAATCATGGAAGCACACGAATATTGCTATCTTTCCCAAAAAAGGTAAACCACCCGAATCAACCTCATCATACCGCCCAATTTCACTTATCAACTCGGACTCGAAGATCTATGCCAAGGTCTTGGCCAACTGGCTTGGTGGGATCATCGAACATCTGGTCTCCCCCTGGCAGCACGGCTTCATCCCCGGTAAGAGCACAGCAGACCACACTCGCAGAGCCATCTCCCTATTTGACATCACAGAGGTAGAGGGGGGCCAGATGTCGATGATCCTATTAGACGCGGAGAAGGCCTTTGACCGGGTCTCTTGGCGGTTCTTATGGGAAGTGCTAGAATTAAATAATTTTGGCCCGGCTTTTATTAAATCTATCAAAGCACTCTATGTTGATCCTAAGGCTAAAACTACTGTGAACGGTAAAGAGTCAGAACCTATTAACATTCAAAGGGGCACGCGGCAAGGATGCCCGTGCTCCCCAATTCTTTTCGCTCTATACATTAACCCACTTATTATCAAACTTCTTACCTCTCCACTAATTGAACCGGTTAGTGTCGGCACTTATAACACCAAAATACTTGCCTATGCCGATGACGTGGCGGTATTAACACCGAACCCCACTGAGGCAATTGAGGAGATCGAATTAATCACTAGATCCTATGGTTTATATTCATGATATTCCCTGAATAAAAATAAGACGATGGTTATATGTACTATATCTGTGTCTTTCAACAAGACAATCGTTGTTAGAAACAATTGTGGAACAATCAGGTTTAACTCGGTGCACTGCGACAGAATGTGAGTTTTGTCATTAAATAATGGTTTCCTTACGCCCCGTTTAATCGGGATTTTGTTATCCCAGTGACATCTTCAGACTGCCCACTTGACAAAAACATCCAACTCTAATAAGAGAGAGAAACATAAACTCCATTTTCCGAACAGAAGTTAGTAAAAAGACAAACTAACATTTGACCTCTTTCTTTGAACAGACAGCAAATGTGTCAAGATAAAAACAAGATTTAATGGCATCTTTATTGCTCATTCACTTTCTGAATGAACAGAACAGCTGCTCCTTTCTAGCCTAAATTCACTGGGACTAATAGGTGCTAAAAATAGCTCGACATGATCAAATTCTACGCGCAATTGCGAGTGGGCCAGTAGATTTTACAGCACCTGTGGTAGGAGGTAACCAAAGCTCTAAATGTTCAAACTGCACACCTAGACTCTTGTATTGGGTTCAAATTGGCCTCATTTAGCAGGAGACCCCCAAATCTCAAATATCTACACTGAGTAAAGATTCATATCAATTCCCCAGCAACAAAACGGCATTGCTGCTGGAGCCTGACACTTAGTAAAAATGTGTAGTGTTGCTGACTTGAGGCTAAAGTGTAACACCATAAATTAGAATGGCTAACGGTCTACCATCAACAAGGTTCACAAAGTCTCTGAAGTTCAATGCCTCAAGTATGTCTTGGATTAGGAACATTCTGAAATTCTGTTTTAAAATTGGTTTATATTCCTGAGGTCCACCACATCCCCATTTTCTTCTGTAAAACAATTGCAAATAAAACATTTTACCTTGCACTTTGTTTCCTCATTGAATCACTTTATGGAGCCATCTTTAAAATCTCCAGTAGCAGCTGAGCCACATGCTGTTTTTGTTATTTTCCAGGTAGCCACACTGTATTCATTCCAAAAACCAAATGTTTGCAGTAATTTTCTGCCATGATCTCAAGTAGTGCTGGGCAATCCTTCCCATTGATGATTATGCAGTCATGTCTACCTAGGCTGATCTACACCAGTGGAAATAGAGACACCATACTTCTTCTAGGCCGATCAAATGTTTTACAATTCAATATGATCTTTGCCAGTGACATATCTGGTGCATTTGAGGGGATCTGCAACCTTCATATCCTCTGTATTATCAAAAATAACCACAAAAGCAAGAAACCTGGTTAAATTTGGGGCCAGATTTACTAAGCACTTGTGTTGTCCTTGTATCATGCAAGGCAACACAAGTGCTTAAGTGACATTTACAAAGCCACGCAACTCAAACAATAACACTTACCTTTGGTAACATCTTATCTGGTAGAGACTCCACCTAGCCGCAGATTCCTTACCTTAGAATTATCCCCAGGCTTCAGACTGGACACAAAAAATCTTGAGCTGTGCAAGTAGGTGGTGTCATTTGGCTCCGCATCGGCTATGTTGTGTGCACCAGATGTGGCGCATGTGGCACCTATATAGGTACAATCCGAGTGAGCAGTCATCAATTTCTTTTTGTGACTTTCCATGCCAAAAGTGCAGAGCCACATAGAATGATGATGCACTGGTGTGCAGTACTATGGGCCTCAGAAGGGTAATCCTATTCAGAAATTAATTCACTGAGTCAGGAGGATGGTAGGGGCTGTAAGGAATATGTGGCTTGATAGAGTCTCTACCAGATAAGGCAGTACAGAAGGAAAGTAACTTGTTCATCTGACAGACTTCTAGCTGCCGATCGCTCACACCTTTGAATAGATACCCAAAAAGTACCTCCATGGAAGTGGGTCTGCAAGCAGATTAAACCAAAAAGTCAGGTAGAACTGAACAGCCAAAATGCACATCATGATGAGGGAACTGACAGTCCAGACAGTAATGCTTCGTGAACATGTGCTGTGATGCCCACATTGTTGCTTGACAGATGTCCAGGACAGGGAACCTTGCGAGCTAAAGCACAAGTTACTGACCTTCGGTAACGATATATCTGTAAGAAACATTAGATAGTTATAGATTCCTTACCTTAGAATTACCCCCGGCCGTCAGACTGGATCCGGAAAGATTATTTGTCACCAGTACCTCTGCACATCAGAAGGTGGCGTCGGTCGGCTCCGCGTTTGTCATCAGGGTTGCCGGGATGACGTTGCGGCAGCTACTTAGATGCTGCCCTCACGCACTGACGTCAGTTCTGTACATGACTTTCCGCGCCAGAAACGCACTACTAACTATAATGAGACATATCGTTACAGAAGGTAAGTAACTTGTGCATTTGAAAAAAATACGTTATAGATTCCTTACTTTAGAATAGGCACCCCAGCAATACCAACCCTGGTGGTGGGTCTGCGAACTAAGATCACACCAGAAAGTCCTGGAGAAGAGAATGTCCAAAGAAGCCGGTTCTCCATACTTGGCTTTCCAGGCAGTAGTGTTTGGTGAACGTGTGCAAGGGTGCCCAGGTGGCCGCCTGACAGATGTAATTCAGAGGCACTCCTCTTCTCAAGGCAGTAGTGGCTGCCATCGCCCTGGTGGAGTGAGCGCGTAGCCCGACTAGAGGCTCCTTTTTAGCCAGATACTAACAAGCCTTAATATACAACATGGCCCATCGAGAAATGGTGCATTTGTGTACGGCCCAACCCTTCTTTGCACCCACGTAGCCAACAAAAAATTGATCATCCATCCAGAACTGTTTTCTGTGATCCAGATAGAATGAGAGCGCACAGTTTGGGTTCAGACGGTGGAGCCTCTCTTCTTCCTTTGAAGGATACGGAGGCGGAAAGAAGGTGGGCAAAGTAATGGTCTGCCCAATGTGGAAGGCAGTGACCACCTTAGGAAGAAAGGATGGACGGGTCCTGAGAACCACCTTGTCCAGATGAACAAACAAGACAGGAGGTTTGGAAGAAAGAGCCTGGAGCTCACCCACCCTTCTAGTGGAAGTGATGCCTACCAGGAAAGCAGTCTTAAGACTTAAGAGAAGTAAAGGACAGTTATGAAGCGGCTCAAAGGGAGCGCACATCAAATAAGTTAGTACAAGATTCAAGTCCCACTGAGGCATAACGAATGGAATTGGAGGAAAAAGATGCGGTAAGCCTTTCAAGAAACGGTTAACTACGGGGGACTTGAAAAGAGAAGGCTGATCTAGCCGAAGGAAAGCAGAGATGGCAGAAAGGTAGCATTTGATAGTGCCCAGAGCAGAGCCCTGCTGGGCTAAAGCGAGAAGGAACAAAAATACTTCAGAAAGAGGGGCAGAAAGGGGATCTACAGCCTTTGCTGTGCACCATGCCACAAATTTGTTCCACCTGCAGGCGTATACTGTCTTTGTGGAGGGATGTCTGGCTGCCAAGATTCTGTCACAAACTTCAGGAGGCAGGTTGAAAGACGTCAACTGCTGCCGCTCAATCTCCAAGCAAGGAGGTGGAGACTGGACAGGTTCGGATGGAGGACCATCGCCTGCTGCTGCAACAGAAGATTCTCCCAAAGAGTCAGTCGGATCGGAGGATCGAAGGCCATGTTGAGCAGCTTGGGATTCCAGACTCTTCGTGCCCAATCCGGAGCCACAAGAATCACTTGGAACCGGTTGAGCCTAATCTTCAGCACTCTGGGCAGAAGTGGTAAAGGTGGAAAGGTGTACAACAGACCGCAACTCCACTCACGACGAAAAGCGTCACCGATCGGGTGCTGCCTTGGAAACTCCAACGTGCAGAATTGCTGACATTGAGCGTTCTCTTCGGTGGCGAATAGATCTAACTAAGGATCTGCCCACTGTCGAAAGAGACCTTGCACCACCTCCGCCGGAGACCAGAGTCCTCCGTTCTCTGCCTCTCCCGTATGGCCGCCCCATCCCAGAAGGGAGGCATCCATCACCACAGTTTGGTCTGGTTGGGGAAGGGAGAGGGATCTGCCATTGACCCAATCCTGGTTCGTGAGCCACCACTGCAGTTGTCGAGCAGTGCCCTCCCAGATCTGGACGCAATCAAACAGATTACCCTGATGCTGCGCCCACTGGAACTTCAGGTCCTACTGCAGAGCCCGCATATGCCACCTGGCATGATCGATCAGCAGTATGCAGGAGGGCATGAGGCCCAGCAGCCTCAGGGTCATTCTGACTGAAACCCGGGACAGAGGCTGAAAGATCTGAATCATAGCCTGAATACCCCAGATTCGCTGTTCGGGAGGATAGACCCGAAACTGCGTTGTGTCCAGAACTGCTCCGATGAAGAGGAGCTTCTGAGAAGGAATCAAGTGCGACTTCGGCACATTGATGGAGAACCCCAGCATATGCAGGAGGTTGGCCGTTGTCTGGAGGTGGAAGATGACTGCCTGGGTCGATCCCGCCTTCAACAACCAGTCGTCAAGATAGGGGAAGACTGAAACCCCTGATCTGCGTAGATGAGCTGCTACCACCGCCATCACTTTTGTGAACACCCGAGGGGCGCAGGTAAGCCCAAAGGGGAGCACAATGAACGGAAAATGCTTGTGGCCTACCATGAACTGTAGGTAACGCCGGTGGGACAGCAGGACAGGGATGTGAAAATAAGCATCCTGTAAGTCCAACGCTCCCATCCAGTCTCGAGAGTAGACAAGACCTGAGCAAGTGTCAACATCTTGAACTTCTCCTTCCGGAGGAAGTGATTTACATACCTGAGGTCCAAGATAGGACGCAGGCCCTTGCCCTTCTTGGGAACCAGAAAGTAGTGGGAGTAGCAACGACGACCTACTTCTGGGACAGGAATGAGCTCGATGGCTCCCTTGGCCAAGAGAGTCGTAACTTCCTGTTGGAGAAGAGCCAGATGATCCTCCGACATGCAATGGTATCGCGATGGCATGGCTGGAGGGGTAGTCTCGAAGGGGAGGGAGTAGCCCCTTCAGACTATTTGAAAAACCCACATGTCCGAAGTGATGTTGAGCCAGTGGGGGAGGTGATGGCGAATCCTGCTACCCACTGGTACTTGATGGGCCTGAAAGGTCAGACTAGGAGGGTTTGGAGGCTGCTGCGGGGGGGGGGGGGCGGGGGGGTTGGAGATCTAGCCCACCCACTGGCCCCCAGAACCACGACGTTGGTTCCCACGTACCCGGCTGCGTGAAGGTTGGGTAACTTGCTGTGGCCTGTGGCCCTGGGTGGGATGTAGGAGGTCACCCCTTCCGTGCCCCCAAAAGGGGCAAAAAGCAGACTGCGCCGGCTTGGAAGAGAGGCCCAAGGACTTGGCCGTAGCCCACGAGTCCTTGAAGCGCTCTAGGGCGTTGTCTTTGTCACCAAAAAGGCGACAGCCATCAAAGGGCATGTCCATCAAGGTGTTCTGGACATCCCCTGAAAAACAAGTGGACCTCATCCAGGCATAGCGTTGAAGCGCTGCCGACGTTGAAAGGGTCCAGCCCAGAGAGTCGGCAATGTCCAGCTCACAACGGATCGTAAACTTGGCTGAGCACTGTCTGGGTCTCCTTTGGATACTGAGGCAGCACTAGCGCCCCCGTATATCACACGGAGTCCGAATAACGGCCCAAGTTGTTTACGGACCGCAGTCATAAGCTGGCGAAAGAGCATATTTTCTATACCAAGATGGTGCATCTTCTTGGATTTCCTTTCTGGTGGAGCAGAAGGGAAGGCGCTTTTAGAGGTGGAGGCTTGGACCACCAAGCTTTCTGGTGTAGGGTGTTGGGAGAGGAAAGTGGGGTCACCCAGAGCCGGGCAGTGGCATCAGGTGATCATCCTGTCCACGGGAGCCCCTGTGTTGGGCCTGGGCCAGGTGTCCAAAAGGACATCGGTGAGGGCCTCATTAAACGGAAGCAGGGGCTCCGAAGAGCTTGCAGCTGATTGAAGCACCTCAGTCAGGAGGCTAGTCCTGACCGCCACTATAGGAAACTCGAAGTTGAGTGCCTCGGCCGCCTTACACAACACCACAGCGTATGGCGCTCCCTCCTCTGTGGCCATGTAAGGAGGGCATCCCCCAGTTTCTCTCTCAGTCCTGCTCAGTCTCTAGCTGGTCAGTTAAAGGGTCACCTGACCCCTCCCAGTCCTTCTCATCTTCCTCTGGGTGCCACTGTGGTTGGAAAGGGACCCCAGGAGTGAACAGGGGCATGAAAACCCCACTCGGCACAGGATCCGACACGTAGGTAAGTAGGCTGGGGTCAACGCCGGCTGGGAGGGTGACCGGCGTCGAGCACGGTAGTGGTGCCATCGGAAGCGGCGCCGGGGAGGTGTAATAAGATCAACTGTCACTGAACTGGATCCAAGGGGGGGCCTGCATCGCCAGGGTCGGAGCGGCCGGCAGCGAAGACTTAGGCCCCCCAACCGAGTCCGTGGGGCCCGAAGGCACGCCGGCAGGGTCGGTCCGCCCAAAGATGGCATGCATTGCCTCGTAGAACGTACAAAGCTGGGCAGGGGTCGCTCCGGGTCCCGGAAAGGGAGGGAAGCTCGGAGTCAACCCTTCGGGCTCCGCACGCGCCTCGTCAGATCAGCCGACCGACGAGAAGTCAAAGAACGACTATGCTTCTTCAACTTATTCTTATACTTCGACTTACTCGACCCGGAGAGCGAAGACTTCCATGACTTCGAGCCGGAATAGCGATAGCTCCGCGACCGGTCCCTCGACCTCCCTCTCGACCGGAACCTCGAACGGCGCGAACCCAACTGCTGGTGTTCAAGCAGCTTTCAGGACCACTCCTGCAAAGCCTTCGGCATCAACAACTGGCAGTCGGAGCACGACTTGGGGTCGTGGTCACGCTCCAGCCAAAAAAGACACATGCGGTGCGGATCCCTCACTAACATCATGCGATGGCAGGAACCGTTGGCCTTGAAACCGGGCATCCCTCGTTCACCTTACAGAGTCGAAGAAAAGACGTCGACAAAAGTCGAGAAAAAGTTAGTCAAAAAGAACAAGTTACTTACCTTTGGTAACGCTTTTTCTGGTGGACACAGTATCTGCCTGTGGATTCCTCACCTTGTGAATATCCCACTGCGTCAGCAACATTCGGAAAATCTTACATAGCTCTTCACGCTGACGTGGATTATGTCACAGAAGCACGGCATCGCGCGCGGCTCCGCTGACGTCACCGACTCCATAATAGGCCTACGTCGGCGTGATGACATCAGTTCCGCCCTTTTTTCCGTGCCTTCAAGGCACACGGACGGACCAACAACCGTAGATATAAGTACCAAATAATCAAGGTAACACACACAGTGTGCAGTCAATGCTGGAAAGCAATTATAACAACACATTTCCTTTGACAATAAAATATATACATTAAAACAATGTCACTAATGCCGGTATAGAAGAGTGGACAACGGGGAGGTGGGTGGGTCAGTGAGGAATCTACAGGCAGATACTGTATCCACCAGAAAAAGCGTTACCGAAGGTAAGTAACTTGTTCTTCTGATTGATACCTCTGCCAGTGGATTCCTCACCTTGTGAATAGATTCCCACAGCAGTCCCACTCTTGGAGGAGGGTGTCCACTGTTCCATACCAGAAAATCTTGGAGGACAGAACGCGCAAAATGACCATCCCTCCTCACCTCGGAATCTAAGCAGTAATGCTTTGCGAAAGTGTGGAGGGAGGCCCAAGTCGCCGCTCTACAAATGTCCTCTACAGGCACACCTCTAGACAAAGCAGATGTAGCAGACCTTGCTCTAGTAGAATGAGCTCTCAAACCTTCAGGAGGTTCCTTACCCGCCAGAGAGTAGCATATCTTGATACACAATACAATCCATCTTAACAACGTGCGCTTGTGCACAGCCTTTCCTCTTCTGGCGCTAATAAAACCCACGAAGATCTGGTCATCAATCCTGAACTCACTAGTTCTGTCCAGGTAGAAGCTCACCGCCCTCTTAGGGTCCAAGCGGTGAAGTCTCTCCTTCTCCTTGGAAGGCTGAGGGGGAGGAAGGAAGGGAGGGCAATGGATTGCCCAAGATGGAAGGGAGTCACCACCTTAGGCAGAAAAGCAGCCCGGGTCCAAAGTACCATTCTTTCAGCATGAATGGTCAAGAATGGGGGTTTTGAACAGAGAGCTTGAAGCTCACTTACCCTCCTTGCCGAGGTAATCGCAATCAGAAAGATAAAAGCCTCAATGGACACTTGTGCAAAGGCTCAAATGGAGAACCCATTAAGAAAGTAAGCGCACGATTCAAGTCCCATTGTAGCACAATAAATGGTGTAGGAGGAAATGTATTAGTAAGGCCCTTTAAAAACCTTAAAACAATAGGAGACTTAAACAATGACGGCTGATCCGGCAAACAGAGGAATGCCGACAAGGCCGATAGATAACCTTTGACCGTAGCTACAGCAAACCCTTGCTGAGCCAAGGAAAGAGCAAACTGAAGAATGTCAGACAATCGAGCCTTCAAAGGGTCAATGGACTTCTCCCCACACCATGAGACAAATTTAGACCACCTATAAGAGTAGATAGACTTGGTGGAATGACGCCTGGCTGATAAAATGACATCCACCACGTCATGCGGGAGAGAAAAAGAATTCAGGTTGCCCCGTTCAATCTCCAGGCATGAAGGTGTAAGATCTGGAGGTGGGGGTGTAGAACCTGCCCCTCCATCTGAGAGAGGAGGTCTGCCCTGAGAGGGAGACGGAGCGGCGGGTACGAGGAGAGGTAGAGAAGATCTGTGTACCACACTCTTCTTGGCCAATCCGGGGTGATCAATATAACTGGGGCCCGGTCTTGGCGAATCTTCCTCAGAACCCGAGGAATCAAGGGTATGGGAGGAAACACGTAAAGGAGTTTTGAGTCCCAACTCAACTGAAACGCGTCCCCCAAAGCTCCCTGCATCGGATACCGGAGACTGCAGGATGACGGGCAGTGAGCATTCTCGTGAGTGGCAAACAGGTCCACCCGAGGAGTTCCCCACGTCCGAAAGAAGAGACAAACTACCTCTGGATGAAGCCTCCACTCGTGGTCGGCCGAGAACTGCCGACTGAGACTGTCTGCACGTACGTTCAGAACTCCGGCCAGATAATTTGCCATCAGACAAATCTGTTGGTCCTGAACCCAGGACCAGAGACGCAAAGCCTCTCTGCAAAGGCAATGCGATCCCACTCCTCCCTGCTTGTTGACATACCACATCGCAGTCGTGTTGTCCGTCAGAACTTGAACCGACCGAGCGCGAAGGGAAGGGAGGAATGCCTTGAGCGCCAAACGTATCGCCGGAACTCTAGAAGGTTGATGTGAAGCAACCTTTCCTCTTGAGACCAAAGACCCTTGATCTCCAGGTCCCCCAGATGAGCACCCCACCCTAGAGTGGATGCATCCGTTATCACCGTGGCCACCGATGGAGGCAGATAGAAGGGCTTTCCTTGAGACAGATTGCCCTCCACACTCCACCAAGACAGATCTGCTGCAGCTTCTCTGGAGATCCTCACAGACTCCCTGAGATCTCTGTTGTGCTGATACCACTGCCTGCGGAGGCACCACTGGAGTTCCCTCATGTGCCAGCGTGCATGGTTGACCAACAGGAAGCCATCAGACCGAGCAGACGAAGAACCTTCAGGACTGGAACAACCGCTCCATTGTAAAATAAAGTAATCATTTCCTGTATGTCGCGAATCCTCTGAGGTGGAGAGAATGCCCGACACACAGTAGTATCCAGTACAGCACCTATGAGCAGGTTGTGCTGGGAGGGCACCAGGTGAGATTTGGGCTCATTTATCGAAAAGTCCAATCTGTACAACAACTGAGATGTGACTTGCAGATGATGGAGCACCTTCTCTGGAGATTCTGCTTTGATGAGCCAATCGTCCAGATAAGGGAATACTGGTATCCCTGACCTACTGAGATGTGCTGCCACCACAGCCATCACCTTGGTGAAGACTCGAGGTGCAGTAGTAAGACCAAACGGAAGGACCGCAAACTGGTAATGTTGCGAACCCACCGTGAAACGGAGATACTTCCTGTGCGACTTCAGGATGGGGATGTGGAAATATGCATCCTGCAAGTCGTTCGACACCATCCAGTCTTCTTCCAGCAGCACTTGAAGAACCTGCGCAAGGGTGAGCATCTTGAACTTCTCCTGTTTCAGATAGAGGTTCAAGACCCTGAGGTCCAGGATTGTACGAAGCCTGCCATCCTTCTTGGGGATCAGGAAATACCGGGAGTACCATCCCTGAGCCCTCTTTCCTGCTACGGAACCACCTCTATCGCAGCTTTTCTTAGTAACGCCAGGACTTCCTCCTGCAAAAGTACCTGGTGATTCTCTGAGCAGAACCCTTGGCAAGGAGGATAATTTGGGGGAAATTCCCCAAAGGGAAGAGCATACCCATTCTCCACAAGATTGAGAACCCAAAGTTCAGATGTGACAGATTCCCAATCCCGTAGAAAATGAGTAAGCTGACCCCCTACAGGACCAGCATGACCCGGAATGGCGGATATAGGACTGCTTTGCTGTGGTTGGTGGGGGGTGGGAAGAGGAAGAAGAAGAGGAGGAGGAGGAGGAGGAGGAGGAGGAGGAGGAGGAGGAAGCTTAACGACCTCTTGGGCGGCCTCTGTTTCTACCCCTGTACGACTTGTACAGAGGATTCTGCAGCTGTTGCTGCTGTTGTGGTTGCTTGTAGGCACGAAATGAAGATCTCCCAAATCCTCTGTATCTTTTGCCCGATGTACCTCTGGTCTGAAGGCCCAAAGATCTAGCTGTTGCCCTACTGTCCTTGAACCTTTCCAAGGCAGCATCCGCCTTCTTCCCAAACAGGCCCGAGCCAACAAATGGGAGGTCTATTAACGTAGCCTGTACATCGGGAGAAAATTCAGAGGACTTTAACCACGCAGCTCTTCTAGTAGCAACAGATGACCCCATGACCCTTGACACAGAGTCAGCTGTATCCAAGCCACTCTGAATTACCTGGCGAGCAGCAGCCAGAGTATCCGCAAGAACTTCATTGAAATTCTGTCTATCCTCTTCCGGTATTTCTGGTGCCAACTGCTTAGCAGAGTCCATCAAAGCATGTATAGATCGTCCTAAAACGCACGTTGCATTTATGGACTGGAGAGCCATGCTAGCTGATGAAAATACCTTTTTAGCTGATTAGTCCAGCTTTTTAGACTCCTTGGCAGCAGGTACCTGCGGAAAAGCTCCAGTTGTAGAATTGGAACAGGCTGCTTGAACAACCAAACTCTCTGGAGATGGATGAGTCGAGAGAAAGTCAGGATCTCCAGGAGCCACCCTATATCTTCTAGCAACAGCTCGCGAAACAGCAGGCGATGAAAAGGGCTTCTTCCACACCTCTAAAACAGGCTCTGTAATAGCCTCCTCAAAAGACAACATAGGTTCCACCACTGAAGAGGGAGAATGCAATACCTCTGTCAAGATGTTCGACTTGAACTCAGCAGTGGGCAGATTTAGATCCAAAAGCTCAGCTGCCTTTCTGATTACTGTGTGATATGACACTACATCCCTCGAAGGGACGTCAGGAGCTGAGGAAATTTCCCACTCTGGAGATAATTCCAGACCACTGGCCTCTTTAAGTTCTTCAAAGAGATCGTCAGAATCCTGCAGCTCACCTTCTTCAATGTCCTGCGCTCTATACCTATGCTCCTCTAAAAGCCTCTGAGCCTCCCACCTAGAACTCATCTTCGGGGTTGGCGTCGACGGAGCCACAACCGACTCCGACGGAGCTGGCGTCGAACTCCGAGCCGGTGGTGCAATATGGAGTGCATGAGGTCGGACTGGAGCCGGCAAAGAAGGATCCGGCGTAGACTACCTCGGGCCGGAAAATGTCAAGCCGGAATCGGCATAAAAGGCATAAATGGTGCCGGAGCATATGCCTGAGGCACACTGAGGTTAAAGGCTATCGGACCCATGGGACCAGCCGGTGCTCCAGAGGGCTACATGGCTCTTGGGAAGACTCCATACATGGCAATTAGGTAATGTGTAGGGTCTTGACCTGGACCTGGAAATGGAGGGTATTGACCCCCAGGCTGCTTCTGCTGAGGTACAGGAACTGCATCAGCCAAATCCTCTTGCTGATTCTCCGGAGGCGCAGACCCTTCCGGCAAAGGAGCCTCTTCGTCTTCTCGAGTTGGAGTTCGAGACGGCGCCGGAGACGGATTCGAATCCGGAGCCGGAGAATGCTCCGGAGACTCCACAGGCGAAGCTTCACCTTCCGTATCCGGAACAACAGGTGAAGGAGATATATCATCCTTCCGACACCTCCTACCTGGAGACTTCGACTTCGTGTCCGAATCCTTCTCGGAATGACGTCGAGAACCATGCTTCCTCTTCATATGCTTCTTCCTTGATCTAGAAGCATGACCCGAAGAAGACCTCGAGCGGGACCTCGAGTGGGAGCTCTTCCTGTCTTCTTTACCTTTCATCTTTGCATCCAGAAGCTTTGCTTCTCTTTCTCGAAGGGCCTTGGGGTTTATTTTTTTGCAGCATTGACACCCTTGGACATCATGGTCTGAAGAAAGGCACCATACGCAGTCCTCATGCGGATCCGTGATAGACATCATCTTTCCGCATTCTCCGCACAGCTTGTATCAGGTCTTCGTCACGGACATCATGACAGGAGACAAAGAAACAAGAAAGCTCTAAAAGTAACAAACAGTAACAGAGTTACCCAGTAGCTACTGAAGATCCCTAGAAAAACCGTTAGCGTTGACGACGCGGAAAAAAGGGAACTGATTTCATCACGCCGACGTAGGCCTATTATGGAGTGGGTGACGTCAGCGGAGCCGCGCGCTATGCCGTGCTTCTGTGATGTCGTCAACGTCGGCATGAAGAGCTCTGAAAGATTTTCCGAATGTTGCTGACGCAGGGGGAAATTCACAAGGTGAGGAATCCACTGGCAGATGTATACATCAGAAATGACAGATACCGCTCTTCCCGGATCTGCGCTCGTTAGCGCGGAAAAAGAAAGAACTGACGACACCGACAGACGCCACCTTCCGACGTGCAGAGATAGACTTGACCCGAAAAGATTTTTCGTCAGAGTGACGCCTGGAGGTAATTCTAAGTTAAGGAATCTATAACAAACTTGTTTCTTTCAGATGCAGTATTCACAGCATTGGCTCTGGTGGAATGAGCAAGCAAGCCCTCAGGGATTTGCTTTATGGCCAGTGCGTAGATTTTAATGCAGACTGTTATCCATCATGAGATGATCAATTTCTGCATAACCTTTCCCTTATTCGCCCCGATATACCCAACAAACAGTTGATCATCCACCCGAACCCTTTGGTATGATGAAGGTAGAACAACAGTCTTTTTGGGTCGAAGTGGTGGAGCCTCTTCTCTTCGTTAAAATGGTGAGGCAGAGCAAAGAAGGTAGGCATGGTGATATTATGGCCAATGTGAAAGGTGTTACAACGTTCAGAAAGAAGGAAGAACAGGTCCTAAGACCCAGCTTGTCTAGATAGTTGTGTAAGGAGGGTGCAAAGAGACTGATTCCAGTACGTCGACACTCAAAG
The DNA here is from genome assembly GCF_964261635.1 of Lissotriton helveticus. Classification (NCBI taxonomy): domain Eukaryota; kingdom Metazoa; phylum Chordata; class Amphibia; order Caudata; family Salamandridae; genus Lissotriton; species Lissotriton helveticus. The sequence continues at coordinate 1,301,191,639 of NC_136057.1, forward strand.
CGGATGCTATGACCACCAGAAAAGCTGCTTTGATAGCGAGTAGGTGAATTGAGCAGTTGTGCAGGGGCTCGAAAGGGTGCACACAAGAAAAATGGTAAGACCAGGTTGAGATCTAATTGGGGCATGATGAATGGTCTTGGAGGGAACAGGTGTTGAAGTCCCTTGAGAAACCTAGTCATAACAGGTGACCTAAACAAAGAAAGTTGGTTCAGCAACCATAACAAAGCCAAGATGGCTGACCACCTTTAACGGTGCCCAGAACACTAGCCAGAGAAATAACAAAAAAAAACTTGGGAGAGGGGTACAGAAAGAGGGTCAATGTTCTTGGATGCACACCATGTCACAAACTTATCCCAGAGGCAGGCGTATACTGTTTTGGTGGAGGAATGCCTGGCCGCTGGGATAACATCACAGACTTTGCGTGGAAGGTCGAAAGCTGTCAACTGTTGCCACTCAATCTTCACGCATAAAGGACAAGGGTATGCAGGTTCAGGAGCAGGACCCTGTCCAGTTGCTGTGACAAAATATCCTCCCATTGGGGCAGCCACATTGGAGGACCAATGCTCATGCTCAGGAGCTTAAGATACCATACTCTCTGTGCCTAATTTGAAGTCAAAACAATGGCTTGGCCCAATTGTTTCTGGTCTTCTTGAGAACTCTGGACAGGAGTGGTATTGGGTGAAAGACGTACAGGGTGCCTTGGCTCCACTCTAGATGGAAAGCATCTCCGAGCAAGAGCCGCCTTGGAAACTCCAGCGAGCAGAACCGCTGACATAGCATATTCTTGGCTGTGTCAAACAGATCTAACCAAGGCTTTCCCCAATCTTAAAAGAGACTGTTGATGCTGTGCCCAGTGGAACTTCAGGTCCCACCACAGAGCCCACATATGCCATTGGGCATATGCCACTAGCAGAATGCAGGAGGCTATGAGGCCCAACAGCCTCATAGACAGTCTCACCAATATCCAGGATAGAGGCTGAATCATAGACGGAATATCCTGGACTCACTGTTTGGGAGGATACACTGAAACTGCAGTGAATCCTCAATAACTTCAACGAAATAGAGTGAATGGGAGTCAGGTGTGTTTTTGGCACATCTATAGCGAACCCTAGCGAATGCAGAGGTTCGCCATAGTCTGTAGGTTGGAAGTGACCGTCTGGGACAAGACAACTTTTAACAGTTAATTGCCGAGGTAGGGAAAGACTGCTCTCCGCAGATGTCCTGCAACCACTGCCATCACTTTAGTGAACACCCAAGGGGTGCGGGTAAGGCCAAAGCAAAGCACAGCAAACTGAATGTGCTGTTGGCCCACAGTGAACTGTAGATAACGTCTGTGGGCAGGCAGGACGAGGATGGGAAAATATGCAAAGCGATACAAAAGGGGATGATGGACGGAGCGTTTGAACAAATCAAACACTCACCCCCAGTCAACTGATCTGGGTTTAATCAATCACCATTCTTTAGTTCACTCAGCCGCCCCAGTTCAGACATGGCTATATGCAAATCAGTCTGACCCTGTGCCTCATGGGAACAGTCCAGCCCGAACTGCCAAGCCATGTCTTCCCTGGACCGGAAACAAGCATCCTGGGACCGGTTTCGGATTCATAATCCTCATCAGCTAGGCTATCTTGAATCCAGTGGCCAAGTGAACAAGGGACTCACGTCTGAGCATACCCTGCCACACTTAGGGCGAACAAAGCGATACAAAAGGGGATGATGGACGGAGCGTTTGAACAAATCAAACACTCACCCCCAGTCAGCTGATCTGGGTTTAATCCATCACCATTCTTTAGTTCACTCATCCACCCCAGTTCAGACATGGCTATATGCAAATCAGTCTGACTCTGTGCCTCATGGGAACAGTCCAGCCCGAACTGCCAAGCCAGGTCTTCCCTGGACCGGAAACAAGCATCCTGGGACCGGTTCGGATTCATAATCCTCATCAGCCAGGCTATCTTGAATCCAGTGGCCAAGTAAACAAGGGACTCACGTCTGAGCATACCCTGCCACACTTAGGGCGAACAAAGCGATACAAAAGGGGATGATGGACAGAGCGTTTGAACAAATCAAACACTCACCCCCAGTCAACTGATCTGGGTTTAATCCATCACCATTCTTTAGTTCACTCAGCCACACCAGTTCAGACATGGCTATATGCAAATCAGTCTGACCCTGTGCCTCATGGGAACAGTCCAGCCCGAACTGCCAAGCCATGTCTTCCCTGGACCGGAAACAAGCATCCTGGGACCGGTTTCGGATTCATAATCCTCATCAGCCAGGCTATCTTGAATCCAGTGGCCAAGTGAACAAGGGACTCACGTCTGAGCATACCCTGCCACACTTAGGGCGAACAAAGCGATACAAAAGGGGATGATGGACGGGAAAATATGCATCCTGAATGTCCAACACTACCATGGCGTATTCAGGATCCAGGGCAGACAGGACCTGCACTAAGGTTCTCATACTGAACTTCTTCAGGAAGAAGTTAAGAAGGTGCAGGTCTAGAATAGGTCACAGAGGCCTCCTTCGTTTTTGGGCACCAGAAAGTAGAAGGAATAGCACCCATGACCTATTTCCAATACCGGCATCCTCTCAATGGCCCCTTTGCCAAAAGGGTGAATGCTTCCAAACGGAATAGTGAGATGGTTCTCTCGCAGCCGGTTGTAAGTGGGAGACATGGGGGGGCAGGGATGAGGGATTGGGGGTTCCACAAAGGTGATAAAGTAGCCCTCTGGACGATGTGTAAAGCCCACCTGTTCGATGTTATGGACTACCAGTGGAGCAGGTAACTGCAGCTCCTTCTCCCCACTGGGTACCAGTGCAAGTGCTGGTATAAGGGAAAACTAAAGGGGTTTTAGAGGCTGCTGCTGCCAAGTGGGTGGTGAACTAGGCCGAAAAGGCTTGGAAGCCTGCTGGTTTTATTGGCTGGGGGAGAAAGTACTCAGTTGATCGCACCTCTTGTAGCCACAGAGGGGGTGAAGGCAGGCTCGGGTTTGCGGAGGTCATGGAGAGGCCCTAAGACCTGGACATAGGTCTGCTGTCTCAAAAGCGCTCCAGCACAGAGTCTGCGTTTTGGCCAAAAAGACAAGAGCCATCAAAGGACATGTACATGAGGGAAGCTTGAACATCCACTGGAAAGCCATTGGTGCTCAATCAGGTGTGGCATCAAAATGCCAACAATGAAGCAATCGCTCTGCCCAGCTAATCGGTTGTGCCCAGTCCACATTTAATGGTGAACTTTGTTGCATCTCGCCATCTGATGGGGCTTGGATGACATTGCTCAGACCTCCTCGGAGGCCATAGGCAGAACGTCCTCAACCGAATCCCACAGTGTATATCAGCCCAAAAAGCATGCAGTGAGCATGGCTCTGATCTACTCCGAGAACATAGGCAGCACTTGCTCAACTGAATCGAACACTGTGTATCGGCCTAAAAGGCATGGGGTATTCACTGACCATAGTACTAGACAGGCTGAAGAGAACATACCCTTGCCGCAGCTATCCAGCTTTTTGGATTTCCTATTTGGTGGAGTGGTAGGGAGTGCACCGGGGTTGATTCTGGAGGTGGTGGCTTGAACCACCAAGCTTTCAAGGATGAGGTGCTGGGTGAGGAAACTGACATCCACAGGAGCAGGGCGATGGCAATGGGCAATTGTCCTATGTGGAGGGCTTGGACAAGGCCAAAGGTAGGATATCAGAGAGGCCTTCGATGAATGGGAGGAGGGGTTCGAAAGAGGTAACTCCCAGCGGAGGCACCTCCGCCAACACGTTCGTTTTGACTGCCACACAGGTTAACTGAAGGTCCAGGAGCTGAGCACCATCATTTCAAATGGGATTCCCTGCTTGGTAGGGGGAGAGACCAAGTCAGTGTCCTGTGAGGTGTCTAACCCACTGGCATCTGCCAGTTCCTCATAGCAGTTGTCTTCTGGTACACTAGGGGTGGTGGAACAAATAGGGGTCCTCAAACTCTTCCCAATCATTTCACTTTCCAGGCCCATCAAAAGAAAAAGGCATAGCCTCCAACTAGGAGGGATGGTACCAGTCATTGTTGGTATGGCTCCGTATCGGAGTTAAAAATGATGGAGGTGAATGGCCTTATATAACTCCTTGACTTGGGTGGGGTCACTTTGCTCCAGGAAACTCAGGGAAGGGTGGAGGAGACCTAGGAACAGGGTCCCCAGAGGAGTGAAGCCTCGAGCAGTGTTGTCTTTCCCGCACCTCATCCGGTGACTAGGACCAGTGTGTAGAAGTATGCTTCGATTTCTATAACTTTTTGCACTCGTGGGACTTACCAGACAATTTGACTCAGACGATGATTGTCAGGATCAGCTCCACAAGCAGTCCCAGCACCTTACATGAACTGGGATGAGAGAATCGTGGGATCATCTTGTATTTGGCGGCGAAGAGCTTCAGGGAATGTTAGCCAAGCACATTCAGGTTCATGGTGCAGAAGTCCTCACAGGCCTGTGGCTTGTGGTCCCCCTCCAAACACCACAAACCTACCAAGTGTGGGCCTGTCACAGACTTCTGCCTGTGACAAGCACCACAGGGTTCAAAACCCGCTGTCTTTTTTTGAGGGCGGGGTGACATTCCTCACACACCAGGAGAAAAGATTCTCAAAAAGTTATTTGACAAAGGAAAAAAAAAGTTAAAAAGTGACTCGGTGGTAGCTCCTCCAGATCTGCGCTGACTGGCGTGGAAAGGAAATAATTGATATCAGCACACTGTGGTGGTGCCTATATAGGCACTGTACGTGTCACAACCAGCTCAGACAAAGCCAAGCCCAGTGGCACCATCTACTGGTGTGCAGGGGTAATGCTCAAGAAATTCCAGAATCAGTCTGATGCCTGGGGATAATTCTAAGGTTAGGAATCTGCGGCTAGAAATAGCATAGCTTTGTGTCAATTTTCACCAGCAAAGTAATGCAATACAGCGCCTTGCGCTAGCCTCTGCTGGGGGGGTATTCCATGGGTGCAGCATGGGCATTCCTGTGCATCTTTCTGACTTCCTATCTAACTAAAGGCGTTCTTACTTCATTCAAACCTTTTACCGACATTCAAAGCATCTAGCACCTCTTTCTCTCACCATCACATCCTTTCCCTTCTTACTTTCCCCAAAGTTTCACAGCTTATGAAGGAAGAAATTACAAAAACATATCCCTGGGACGTTGAAGTGTTACAACCTGTGATCCAAAATAACCTAAGCAGGCACAGCTACATGAGTCACTTGCACTAGCTTTGACCTCAGACTACTTGTAATTCCCATTCACTTTCTGTATTTAATTCTAACAAATTATTAAATCGTTGGAACAGAAGCCATAAGGGTCGTGCAAGGGTGTATCCGCTTCCTTCAAGTGATCCAACTTCGAAATTAGGAATCATACAAGCTGGGCTTAGCAGGATCTCTTACGGCTTAGCCAGTACCTGTTAATGCTGCAAAAGTTCATATAAGTTTTGCAGTGTCCCAGAACAGCTCTGTAACACACTTGCTCCTTATTTCTTGATCGCAGTTCTCAACAAGTCCAGCTAATATGAAACATTTTAACATACCTGGTACTTCTTGACTTCTGGCCTCCTAGTTCTCCAAAACCAGGACTCCCAGAGTGCATTCTGCAGAACACATAAAAAGAGGCGCACACATCTAAGGATAGCTTTTATGCAGGAAAGCATTCCTTCCTGCACAACTATCCTGACCACACTGCATCCACCCTTGCAGCATGATACAAGAGTTCTTGTTTTGGGGCAAGACTCCTACAAGTGCGTCAGCGCAAGGAGAGCAGAAGTGAATCATATCTTAGTAAATATGATGCATTTCTGTGCTGTCCTTTTCATGCATTGCAGCAGGTTTAATAAACCTAGGCTTAAATATGGGACCGGACTGCACTTTTCAAAGAGCTTAAAGACCTTAATGTTTCAGTATCAACCTTTATGTCTTGAAATGCTTCATCCACATGCATTCTTATCAACCCTTGGTCATGGAAGGACATACTTAAGAATCCTGAGTGTTCCTCCAGATGGAAAGATTTGTTTTACAGATAGACATCTATGAAGGGTGGCACCACTTGGAGGAGCTTCGTGTTGGCAGCAAACATTGCTGCATCAATAATGACTGTAGAGGAAAGCCTGCCTTCTCCTGGGTTTTCACTTCACTTTGTTAAAATATCCAATAGTGGAGATATGTTGTTTGACAGGTGGCGATTTTATTGTCACAGGCTAACTACCACATTGGTGATTTTAAGATGCTGCTGCAAAGAAGGCAACTCTCTTGCTCAAGGCACCTAACTTTTCCACACTCTCCATCAAGAAACACATTTCTTGCAAATGCTTTGCTGCATGATCAGAGTGGTCAGCTGCTGAAAAGAGATTAATGTTTTATTTGATTTAGACCACTGACTTGTGAACCTGCTAGGGTTGCTTATGTGTTTTCTCTATCCAAGCCATGTTGGATGAAATGTTGGCCGGATTCTTCGTCAAAAGATACCATTCTTCCTGAGTATGATTTTCTAAATTGAATTTTCAGCTTTTGTACCTGAAGTAAAAATGAAGCCGGATTTTTCTATTAAAAGAAGTGGCAAATTTCATTTTGTAAAAGCCCAATCAGCTGAGCTGTACCACTTGCCAATGTTGTCTAGAAGCAAGTCCTTAGGAATTGGATTAGACATGCCATCAACAGGTGCAACACTCAACCCAATTTGAGTGAGGAGCATCTTGGAAACCCCCTTCAACATCATCTTGATCCCAATATGTTCCATCATTGTCATCTCCCAAATAGTCATCTTAACTACCCCTTCTTGAAGGGATAAGTGCTGTAGCAGTGGTGCGCCCCTTCGGAAAGTGCAGTGGGGGTGAGATAATACTCCAGGAAGAGGAGCCTAAGGCACTTGATGTAGCACCACTGACCAACCGGGATCAGGTTTTGGGACAGTTGCTGTATATAACAAGAGCCTGGTTACAATGTCATTAGAATATTCTCTAAGAGTCCAGGAAGTTCGCAGAGACTTGCATCGTGTGGCTGAGGATAAAGCATGTGCCTCAAATTGTACATACATTGGTTTGCATAGCTGAAGTAACTGCCCCTCGGTTGTTTGTCTGGGTCCAATTCTTCAGCCAGAATAAAATGAACTTTCAGATCATGTGGCCCTTTGCACGTTTGGGCACAGAAACATTGTCCCTCCAATTAAACATTCTGCTCATCATCCTCCTACCCCTTCCTCATTGCTTCGTAACGGATGAGGACAAAACTTGTGTAAAATATGGTGATCTGGTATCAAAGTAAGCTTTAATGGTGCGACCTTAGACAGAAGTATGAATGGTACAGCAAGTGAAGGCCAATTTTGAAGAGACAGTGTTATGGCTGAAACAGATGTAATAAAGATACAACTAGAGTCTCCTCAACAAAATAGACCTAACAGAAGTCATTGATGACCTAGTACTGCTGACGACAACATGAACTGAAGCCGTGCAGACAATGACTGCAGAATGGTGAGAATAGAAGGTATTACTCAATAATGACTTGCGGACAGGAACTATTTATTAGAAGGTGTCGACAGGAACAGCTGATGAGCTAGAGCAGAAGGTCTTTGTCACTAAAGAAGGGCTGACGAGAAGAGTTTATCTACACTGAAATGGCTTTTGTTTTTTTACCAGGAGTCAGAGTTTCCACATTGAAAGCTTTGTTTTCTTAATACATTTAGATCCTGTGAAAGAATCTGCACAAAACTTTAATAAAAAAAAAAAAGTTCATCCATTTGGGACATTCATGGCAAGTTTTGTGCAGGAAAACAAGCATTGGCATAGCCAATAGGTCTCACCTTTTGTCCTTCTAAGTGTTTAGCCATGCAGCATATTATCCTGGGTTAAAAGCCAATAGGTCTAGGCAACCTGCGACTTGTAGGTTCAGAATGGAAGACGACTGAGAAGCTGTAGAGGCGTCAGGGGAGCAGGTTTCTAAGTTAGGAGCAAGTTACTCAAAATTTGACGTAAGGAAGCGCCCAAATATGCAAATTCTAAAGTCACGGCCGCCCGTAACCAGAATACTGCTTTCCTCTCGGTCCACCACAGCCCAGCTCGGGGCACATTCAGGCACATTGAGTAACTGTCTTATCAAACAGTGAACTAACTTTCCCTCTTCCAGTGGGGCTTGTACAAGAGAGTGTGCCGCTGCGATGATCGATCATTTAGCTAAGTGCCAGTTTCCTCAGTCCGAGCAGCCTCAGTGACGATGGAGCTGCTCTTTATGTAGTTTATTTTATTTAATTTCCTGTGTAATCGGCCGCGGTGGTCCGACACGTTGTTCTGCGCCATATTAGATAAATAGGTTAGGCAACACGTCAGCAATACACTGCCACAAGAGACAAGAATGGCTCGGACACTCCCTGGAACTGCTTTCTATTCTTTGCTGTACGCTGAGCAACCAGGCCCGACAGGTTACCCGCAAACGTCACGGAAAAGACAAAAACACCTTAAGAACGCCCCGCAGGAACGCCATATTGTATAGGCCCTTCTAGGGTGAGAGTCATGGGAAGGGAGGAGAGGTGCCGACATGGCAATGGGCAAAAAATGTGCTGAGTTCAGAGAGAGGTCCGAGTCTGGAAGAGTGGAGAAAGGAACAATAGCCAGCACGGATGTGAACGGGCACGACTCCAAGACATCGGTAGGTTGAAAGAAGGGAAGGCAGGGCATACGACCCCAAGACATCTATAGGTTGAAAGGAGCGAAGGCAGGGCAAATGACTCCAAGACATCAGTAGGTTGAAAGGCGGGAAGGCAGGATATACGACCTATAGACATTGGTAGGTGGGAAAGACAGAAGGCAGAGAGACGTAGATATGAAAAAGTCGGTGCACTTGAGGTCAGACAGGCAGAAAGAAGAGTGTGCCGTTGACCAGAGACACAACAGTCGACTTGAAAGATGGGATCGCAGAAGAAGGATACCGCCATCAACAGAATACGGAGGGAACAGAGAGGTTAGATTTTGTAGCGCGTGCTCTGGCTGTCTAAGGTTGTTTTAATGCTGTAATTAACACCCCTTATTCCCATCCATTAACGGAATGTTGACATTCTCGGAAGGATTGGACCTCCGACTCTGTCGGATGAACACGCATCTCCGCAGCTGAGGCACCAACCCACCAATCCATCCTATGAGCGGATGAGGCATCCTCTGCTCCGAGATGCCCTCAAGGACAATGAGTGCTGAAGCGTATTAAGAACTAGAGTAAAACAAGGTTTCAGAGGGGGGGTGACACTCGCACAGCGTTTACCTTGCGGGAGAGAGCAGCGGCGCCATCTGTTTTGAAAGCGCGATAATTGCAAACAGATGGCACTGCTGCTCGCTCCCGCAAGGTAAATGCTCTAAATGCATGAGTACTCATTGGAAACAGTGCAGTACATGCACGAGTTTCCAAGAAAGTATGGAGTGATTCCAAAAGGTCACTCCAAAGCAGCGCTTGAGGACTGCGTAGGCAAGACCTAAAAAAGGGGGGGGGGGGGGTCCTCAGAGAGCATTTTTCCATTTTAACTCCCAAAGGGTCCTTTGCTTTTCAATACAGAACTCAGAATTGACCTGACTCCACGTGGTGTAAATCGGTAAAGTAGTTTTGAAGAATTGTTCTTAAAAAATGTGCTTGTGTTGGGCATAAAGAATTTAAATTTAAGATATATCAAGAACGTTCACTCAGGGATATCTGAAAAAAAAACCTTCCCACCCTCACAAAAATGCCAGATTGTCTGAAGGACATTTTTCTTCCTTCAACCATTTGTAATTATGCAGATCAGGAATTCCATACTTGCACCACTAATCATACCACCTTACCATAAGAAATTCTTAGGAGGCACTGCTTCCTCCATGCGAGCCTCAAATTGCTGGAACTCACTGCCAGCCAGCGTTAAAAGCACCCAGGAGCATGCACACTTCTGAAGACAGCTGAAAGGAAAATGCTACTTACCAGTATGCATCTGTTTTTGGCATGTAGAGCTACAGAGTTGCACACTGTGCATAGATTGCCACCTAGTGTTGGGCCCGGATGTTTGCAGTTTGTTTTGTTGTAGAAAGGTCTTTGGTAGTCACAGGATAGGTGACTCCTCCTTTGGATGATACTGCGCATTGGGCATCAGCTCCATCCCCAGATTGTTTTTCGCCATTAGGGAAGTGATGGAGCTGTATAAGAGATAGTGATGTCCATGTGATATGTATCTAAGTAAGATAATACTGGAACAGATAAAGGTAGCCGGGTGGGCGTGTGCAACTCTGCAGCTCTACATGCCAAGAACAGATGCATACTGGTAAGTAGCATTTTCCGTTCGAGGCATATGAGCTGCAGATTGCACACTATGCATAGATTACATAGCAGTTCCCACACCTAGCGGCGACCACCAGTATCTGTTGCAGTTGTTTGAAACAGAGTTTTTAGTACAACCTGGCCCACAGTGGCTTGTTGTTTAGTTTGCACATCTACACAGTAGTGCTTTGTGAATGTTGGCTTCTTGATAACATATTTGTATACATTTAACAATCCACCTAGCGATCCCGGATTTTGATATGGGATTGCCTTTATGTGGCGGTGAGAAAGACACAACAAGTTGTTTTGTCTTACGAAAAGCTTGTGTCCTTTCAATGTAGTACAGTAATGCTCTCTTGACATCTAAAGTGTGTAGATATCTTTCTGCGACTGTTTGAGGCTGCGAGAAAAATACGGGCAGCTCAACAGATTGATTTAGATGAAATGGTGAAATGACTTTTGGAAGGAATTTTGGATTAGTACGAAGAACCACTTTGTTATGATGCATTTGTAGAAAGGGTTCTTGAATGGTAAATGCTTGTAGTTCATTAACCCTCCTGAGGGAAGTAATGGCTACTAGGAAAGCTACTTTCCAGGTTAAACATTGCAATTCACATTTATGCAATGGTTCAAAGGGAGGTCCCATTAACCTTGTGAGAACCACATTTAAATTCCACACTGGTGCAGGTGGTGTTCTGGGAGGAATTATTCGTTTGAGTCTTTCCATGAACGCTTTAATAGCTGGTACTCTAAAGAGAGATAGATGTTGCCTATTTTGCAAGTATGCCGCAATGGCTGCAAGGTGTAACCTAATAGACGTGTAGGCTAAATTACACTTTTGAAGGTGTAATAAATATCCGATGATATGTTGAATAGACACGTCTAAAGGATTCATTTGGTTGTTTTGGCAGTATATGACATCTTTTCCACTTAGCAGCATAACATGCTCTAGTAGTGGGAAGTCTAGCTTCCTTGATAACGTTCATACATTCTGGGGGAAGGTTGAGGTAACCAAACTCTATGACCTCAGGAGCCAGATCGCTAGGTTGAGCGGAGCTGGGTCCGGGTGCCTGATCTCTCCATGGTTCTGCGTTAATAGGCGTGGAGATAGGTTTAGTTTTTGGTGTGGTACTACAGACATTTGTAACAGCATGGGGTCCCACGGTTGTCTGGCCCAAGTTGGAGCGATTAGGATGAGCGTTAGGGAATGTTGCTGTAGCTTGCGTACCACTAATGGAAATAGTGGGAGAGGAGGAAAAGCTTATGCAAATAGTTTTGACCAGTTCATCCATATCGCATTGCCTTTGGACAATGGGTGTGGGTATCTGGCGGCAAAGTTTGGGCATTTTGCGTTTTCGTGGGTGGCAAAGAGGTCTATTTGAGGTTGTCCCCACATTTGAAAGAACGGATGAAGAACTTGTGGATGAAGTTCCCACTTGTGGATTCGCTGTGTTTGTCGACTTAGCAGATCTGCCATAGTGTTTTGTACTCCTGGGACGTGTTGGGCTAATAGGAAGATCTTTAGTGGTATAGTCCATCTCCATATCTGCTGTGCTAACTGAGAGAGCTGCAGAGAGTGTCCCTTCTTGCCTGTTTATGTAGTACATAGCTGTCATATTGTCTGTGCGGACTAAGACAGCTTTGCCTGACACTTGAGTTTGAAAAGCTTTTAGGGCTAGAAACACAGCTAGCAACTCTAAGTGGTTGATGTGGAGTAGCTTTTGTTGCGGTGTCCACCTGCCTTGCATGGTGTGATGCAGTAGGTGAGCTCCCCAGCCGGAGAGCGATGAGTCTGCTGTCATGACTATTTGAGGAACTAGCTCTAGAAACGGTCGCCCTTTGGAAAAGTTTTTGGTGTTCCACCATTGCAGAGAACGATGAGTCCGACTGTCTACCAACACTAGGTCTGTCAGTTGACCTTGAGCCTGGTTCCATTATCGTGCTAGGCACTCTTGCAGTGGACGCATTTGCAATCTTGCATGAGGTACTATAAATATGCAAGATGCCATCATTCCTATGAGCTGCATGAACACTCGAGCTGGCAGCGAGTGTTGCGGTTTGAATTTTGTTATGAGAGTTTGTACACTTGTTATCCTGGCTGGAGAGGGATAAGCTAATGTTAGTTGGGTGTTTATTGTAGCGCCGAGATACTGTTGTATGTGTGAGGGTTGTAGATGCGACTTGGTGCGATTTACTGTGAATCCTAGGTCGTGAAGCAGTTGAATGGTAGCGTGCGTGTGTTGTACACACTGGCTGTATGAGGTGGCTTTTATGAGCCAGTCGTCGAGATACTGGAAGACATGAATATGTTGTCTTCTTAAGTGTGCTGCAACTACTGCTAGGCATTTGGTAAACACCCTTGGCGCTGTTGTGACTCCGAATGGGAGCACTTTGAACTAGTAGTGCTGCCGTCTAGCACAAATCTGGGATATTTTCTGTGCGCTGCGTGAAAAAAAAAAATATGAAAGTAGGCGCCCTTGAGATCTGGAGTGACAAGGAAGTCGTTTAGTACCAGTAGTGGAAGGACCTGTTGGAGTGTGACCATATGGAAATGGTCCGACTGTATGTAAATGTTTAGAGGTCTGAGGTCTAGGATGGGTCTTCGAGATCCGTCCTTTTTTGGTATTAGGAAATATAGCGAGTATACTCCTTTATTTTTCTGATGCTCTGGAACTATTTCTATTGCATTTTTCTGCAGGAGGGATGTTACCTCTTGTCTGAGCAATGTTAAATGTTCCTGTGACATTGGACGCTGCCTGGGTGGTATGTTTGGGGGGGGTAGACTTTAGTTCCAGACAGTAACCTGACTGAATTATTTGTAACACCCACCTGTCTGATGTGATGTTTTCCCATGCTGGCAGGTATTATTGGAGTCTTCCCCTGACAGCAGTGGAATGGGACGGGGGAAGGGAGTCATTGGGCAGGGGTAGAGGTAGAGCGGGAGTTGTTATTTTTACCTCTGCCCTTGTTATTGTTACCCCTCTAACCACCCCTTTGGTAGCCCTTGCCGTAAGTGGACTGTGTGGGCACTTTGTATGAGGTAGAAGCTGTGTCTGAGGAATATCCTCTAGTGGCACCTCTATAGGATGAGCGGCAAAATGAAAATCTGGGAGTCTGCGACTGCAGGGCTCCCATAGATTTGGCGGTGTCTGTATCTTTGTTCATTTTTTCAAGAGATACATCGACATTGGGTCCGAATAGGTGTTGCTCATCAAACGGTTGATTAAGAATGGCACTTTGTACCTCAGGTTTGAAACCTGATATACGTAGCCAGGCGTGTCTGCGTAGTAAAACGCTGGTGTTAACAGCCCTAGACGCAGTATCTGCTGCATCCAGGGCACACCTAATGGAGGTGTTTGTAAAGTTTTTACCCTCTTGGATGAGTTCGTTAGCTCTATCCTTGTACCTGTCAGGGAGGTGTCTCATTAGTGACTCTAACTCGTCATAATGTGCCCTATCATATCTGGCTAACAATGCCTGTGTATTGGTAATACGCCACATGTTTGCTGCTTGAGACGCATTTCTTTTCCCTGATGCGTCAAGTAACTTAGATTCTTTATCTGGTGGTGCGGCATCACCCGATGTTTGCGAGTTTGCTCTCTTGCGTGCGCTGGAAACTACAAGTGAGTCTAGTGGTACCGGCCCTTTAATGTATGCCGGGTCTGAAGGGGCAGCTTTATATTTTTTCTCTATACGAGGGTTAATGACCCGAGTTCTGACTGGGTCTTTGAAGACTTCAGAAGCCTGCTTAATCACTCCCTTAAGCATTGGTAAAATAGATGTGGACCTTTGTGCATTATCAAAGGCATCCATTAGGAAGTCTTCCTCTACAGGGTCTGTATGTATGTCTACACCAAGATATTGTGCAGCCCTGTGTATTAATTCGTTAAACCCTATAGTGTCTTCTGGTGGGGAAGGCCTTGAGGGGTACAAGGCATCCTGAGGGACATTTGGGACATCCGGGGTGGTATAATCATCCCATGGGTCAGGTGATCCTGTAGGCGTGGCTGGATCAGGTATGTTACACCCCCATATCATCAGAGCTATCATCCCTGTTGTCATCATCTTGTAGTATAGAGGATGCTGGGGAATGCTGTGGTATGGGAGCATGTGGTGATGGCATAGGTGGAGTAGAAGGGGAAGGCAGCCTTAAAGCCGAGGTAGCCATGTCCTTCTTTGCATGCGGAGCTGGAGCTGGTTTGTTCAGTGGTCGCTTCTTTGAGGCCAAAATCAACTGTCCAGTGATTGGGTCTGTAGCCAGAGTCTTTTGAGCAGGGTATGGGTAAGAGGAGTCTTCTGGTGGAGTACGATCTTTTGGTGCGGGTGAAGGTTTCGGCACCTAAGCGGGTTGTTTTGGTTTTTTGACAATGTCCTTTGTCGGGGAAGCAGGAGTCTTTTTTTGGCTCCGAAGCTTTTTTCGGCTCCGAAGGTTTTCTCGGTTCCGATGGTTTTTTCGGTTCCGGTATTGTTTTTGATCCGACCGTTTCTTTGGTTTTCGGTGGTTTTTAGGGCTCGGACTCCTCCCCAGTGAAACTGGGAGGAGTTTCGAGAACTAATGTTAAAGGAGAAAAAAAAGAAGTATCTCCTAGGGCCTTGGTGAGAGGAATTCCACACATTCCTTAGCGTTTTCTGTCATCTGGTCAGTGATTCGTCTTCCCTGTGCTGTGTATGTAGTAGCCTTGAAGTGATAGGCTGTAAGTAATTTACGCGTGCCCGATGTGGCATTTTGTGTGCGAGAACGAGCACGGCAGAGTGATTAATCTTAATTACGAGCTGTCAGAGTGCCCGTGTAATGCAAGCCAGATGATGCGAACGCGTTCACAGCGGTGAGCGCGTTCAATGTTAAATGACGAGAGGCAGCAGGCGAGGCTCACAGAAGATGACTCATACATGCTCGTCCACACTGTAGTTCTTGTGTTTCCTGAAGAGTCTCATTTCCAAAGGGCGCCATTTCCTTCTTTTCCTCGCACGCTGGCTGCACTGCACTATTTTTGTCTTGTTTAAACGCTGTTAATAGTGCATCCTACTTGGTCTCACCCCAGCTGGCTTCTCGTCACGGGTGCAAATACTGTATTGATAACAATATAAGAGGTAATCAATACAGTGATTCTTAAATTCCCAAGAGGTGAATTTCAGATAATTAGCTCGCCTGTTCGTCATGGCTCTGACCTTTGGAAATAAACCTGCAACAGTCGTTGTCCTTGGTTTTCAAAAGCAAAATCACACGCGAGGCAGGGTCACTCGTAATGATTGGGGAACATCGACCACTTTTGCGGTCTGATAAGCCGGTGAAATGTTTTAATTAATTCAGTAGGGAAGAGGCTGAACACAGCTCAATAGTGCTGAATGAGTCCATTAAAAGCCACGCAGGCAAAATTTGAGCCGGTAAACATTCCCTTCTGGTGGGTTTCCGTGCTATTAGAACATTCCCATCTGAACTGCTTTGTCAGGACATCTTGAGAGCTTCTGTACTTCTACCCCCGCCCATCACAATCCCGGCGCTTTTTCAATATGCCGTCTGAATACCTGTTCCATTGATGGTCCTATAGAATTCAGATGCCAACCAATCAGCTCCTCAGAATACCTGTCCCATTGACGAAGCTCAGTAGAAATACTTCCTAACACAGGAGCGATCATGGAATAGCCACTAACTAAGGAGGGAACATCCGAGATCCTCTGAACCTACCTGTCTGGGTGGTCATCACTCGAGCTTTGCATCGCAACAGCGCTGTTGACAACTACATATTGTGCTCGACATTCTTGTGCCGGGGACTATAATAGTCACAATTTGTATGTAAGTAAATCTAAGCATCAAAGTTACAATGTCAGCTAATTAGTCTGCTAGAATTCCTATGCCAGGAACTTGCCCATCACTGTTCCTGTTCTGGCACCCTGACCCTTGGAATTTCAAGGCAAGTTATATAAGTGGCGACCCGTCTCAGCTTTGTGAGCCTACAATAGCCAGGCATGTATAGTTCCAGTTATTGGTCACCATGGAATTAAAAAGTTTGTGATTGCGTCGAAACACGATAGGCAAAGTTAGCTCTGCAGCCATCCTCACTCAGGGGGGCACGGCACCTTGTTGGAATGTCAGTGCTCAAGTTGGATGGTCATGTCTTGTTCTCGTCTGGCCACTGACAAGTGCACGTGTTTTCTTTGAGGATGGGCATGTTCTCTGTAGAGAAATGGTCAGAATGTAGAGTGGGTTCCTATCGACTCTGCAGCGCAGTGTGGTGCATTAACGCTCCGGCTCTCTGCCCGCGGCACCCTTCGCAATCCTAGTGCCTTAACACTGTTAGTGCAAAATGTTTCAGCCCCTGCATGCTGGGCTTCGATGGTATGTCAGCAACGAGAGATGATGCCATGAACCATATGGAAATTCCTTAATGGGCTTCCTGGCAATGGAATAGTGTTAAGGAGTGTCGAAGCTTTCATTCTCAAAATGGCGACTTGGTACTTCATTCACCGAAGACATTCAGTAAAAAATAGAATTTAAGGACATTGAGAGTGGAGAGAACACTGGAAATGCTACACGTTGGTAGCAGACATCCAGAACTCGCTGCAGAAACAGGCATTGCATGAAGCCAACGTCTTTGGAAACCTTGGCAGTTTTACGATGTTGTGAATTTTTTATGCTTTTCCCTTATAAATATGGGACAATGTGTCTCAGAAGCTAAACTTGGAGAGGCAGTTGCTTAATGTGCTTTTGTGCATTAAAAAACAACTGCAAAGAAAAGCTCTGTGTACAATTTCCATCTTGGCTGTTTCGATCAGGTTGGAAATGATCTTGACCTGTGGCTCATATTTACACGGGCAAAGATGCAATTAAACTGAGGAACTTCTCCAACTTGAATGTCGGAATCCAGACACTTGGCAAAAGTAGCCTGTGTAAAAAAAAAAACCAAAACTTTTTCCATACCCTTAATTCTGACCCCTCCCAGTGCAGAGGAAACGCCGAAGCTGTGCTTCACAAATATTGACAAATTCAGGTTTGCCCCCACCCCTCTGCATGCATCTTAAAGTTTACGTATAGAATTTATTTAAAATAATGTAATGTTTTTTAAAGAAATACTTACATTGACTAAAAGTTATTCACATATTTTGTAATAACAATATTTGTTTTATTTATATATACTTCTTAACATGAAATAAAATATATTTATGTTTAAAAGAAGGTTTCTACGGAGAGTGTTGCCGTACAACTGTTTGTCCGTGTGAGTGCAGAGTAGTGAGGGCAGAGTAGTGAGGGCAGAGTAGTGAGGGCAGAGTAGTGAGGGCAGAGTAGTGAGGGCAGAGTAGTGAGGGCAGAGTAGGGAGGGCAGAGTAGGGAGGGCAGAGTAGGGAGTGCATACTAGGGAGTGCAGAGTAGGGAGTGCAGAGTAGGGAGTGCAGAGTAGGGAGTGCAGAGTAGGGAGTGCAGAGTAGGGAGTGCAGAGTAGTGAGGGCAGAGTGCAGAGTAGTGAGGGCAGAGTAGTGAGGGCAGAGTAGTGAGTAGAGTAGTGAGTAGTGAGTGCAGAGTAGTGAGTAGTGAGTGCAGAGTAGTGAGTAGTGAGTAGTGAGTAGTAGAGTAGTGAGTAGAGTAGTGAGTAGTGAGTAGAGTAGTGAGTAGTGAGTGCAGAGTAGTGAGTAGTGAGTAGAGTAGTGAGTAGTGAGTAGAGTAGTGAGTAGTGAGTAGAGTAGTGAGTAGAGTAGTGAGTAGAGTAGTGAGTAGTGAGTGCAGAGTAGTGAGTAGTGAGTGCAGAGTAGTGAGTAGTGAGTGCAGAGTAGTGAGTAGTGAGTAGAGTAGTGAGTAGAGTAGTTAGTGTAGAGTAGTGAGTAGAGTAGTGAGTGGAGAGTAGTGAGTAGAGTAGTGAGTAGTGAGTGCAGAGTAGTGAGTAGTGAGTAGAGTAGTGAGTAGAGTAGTGAGTTGTGAGTAGAGTAGTGAGTAAAGTAGTGAGTGCAGAGTAGTGAGTAGAGTAGTGAGTAGAGTAGTGAGTAAAGTAGTGAGTAAAGTAGTGAGTGCAGAGTAGTGAGTAGAGTAGTGAGTAGAAAGTAGTGAGTAGAGTAGTGAGTAGAGTAGTGAGTGGAGAGTAGTGAGTAGAGTAGTGAGTAGTGAGTGCAGAGTAGTGAGTAGTGAGTAGTGAGTAGAGAGTAGTGAGTAGTGAGTAGTGAGTAGAGAGTAGTGAGTAGTGAGTAGTGAGGAGTAGAGTAGTGAGTAGTGAGTGGCGAGTAGTGAGTAGAGTAGTGAGTGGCGAGTAGTGAGTAGAGTAGTGAGTAGAGTAGTGAGTGCAGAGTAGTGAGTAGAGTAGTGAGTAGAGTAGTGAGTAAAGTAGTGAGAGTAGAGTAGTGAGTAGAAAGTAGTAAGTAGAGTAGTGAGTAGAGTAGTGAGTAGAGTAGTGAGTGGAGAGTAGTGAGTAGAGTAGTGAGTAGTGAGTGCAGAGTAGTGAGTAGAGAGTAGTGAGTAGTGAGTAGTGAGGAGTAGAGTAGTGAGTGGCGAGTAGTGAGTAGAGTAGTGAGTGCAGAGTAGTGAGTAGGGAAGTGAGTAGTGAGTAGTGAGGAGTAGAGTAGTGAGTAGTGAGTGGCGAGTAGTGAGTAGTGAGTAGAGAGTAGTGAGTAGAGTAGTGAGTAGTGAGGAGTAGAGTAGTGAGTAGTGAGTGGCGAGTAGTGAGTAGAGTAGTGAGTAGAGTAGTGAGTGCAGAGTAGTGAGTAGTGAGTAGAGTAGTGAGTAGAGTAGTGAGTAGAGTAGTGAGGTGAGTAGAGTAGTGAGTAAAGTAGTGAGTGCAGAGTAGTGAGTAGAGAAGTGAGTAGTGAGTAGTGAGTAGAGTAGTGAGTAGAGTAGTGAGTAGTGAGTGCAGAGTAGTGAGTAGAGTAGTGAGTAGAGTAGTGAGTAGTGAGTGCAGAGTAGTGAGTAGAGTAGTGAGTAGTGAGTAGAGTAGTGAGTAGAGTAGTGAGTAGAGTAGAGTAGTGAGTAGAGTAGTGAGTGCAGAGTAGTGAGTAGAGTAGTGAGTAGAGTAGTGAGTAGGACATCACAGGCAGCAGCTGTGCAAGCTTCTTACACTCACAAGGAGACCACAGGCAGCTGAGGTGCAATCTTCTCCCACTCACAAGAACGACATCACAGGCAGCAGCAGTGCAAGCTTCTTACACTCACAAGGAGACCACAGGCAGCAGAGGTGCAAGCTTCTCACACTCACAAGAAGGACATCACAGGCAGTAACGGTGCAATATTCTCACACTCACAAGGAGATCACTGGCAGTACACACCACATGAACACACTCCATAACACATAGCAACAATACATTGGCATTTACAATGCCATTAGCTCAAACTCAAATAAATCCGAGCCCGATTGCATTTCTAATGCTTGTTTCAGTTCCGGTGGTTTTTTGGAATCCGAAGCGGCTTTGCTTGGTTCCGACCTGGGTTTCGGTGCCGAAGGAGTAGTGGGTTTCGGCGTCGATGCTTTGGATGTCGCGTAGCCGGTGTCGTTGTCTTTTTCGGTGCCGGTAAGATGGTGCCTGCACCATGCGAAGGCTGACTCGAGCCTGAGTCGCCTGAAGGCTTAATTAGCTTCTAAGCTGGGCCCGAAGGTGGGGCAGTAGAAGGGGAGTGTCGGGATGCACCCGAGGGTGAGGGTGTGACCGGGGCCTTCTTTGGGTGTGTCGAGGAAGGGTTGGGGTCGACGGTCTTACTTACGAATCTACTTCTTCTTTGGAACCGCTCTCGACGTCGTGTTGTTCTGGGACATTGACGCCTTCCTCAAAGAGGTCATCCGGAAAGGAAGTTGAAGATCGAGCCATTGTTCTTCTCGCTCTTCGGTCCCGGATAGTCTTTTTTTTGGAGCGGAAAGAGGCACAAGCGGAACAGTCTTTGGCCTCGTGCTCCAGGGAGAGGCAGAGGTTACACACTTCATGAAGGTCGGTGTGGGGAAACTTCGACCCACTTTTTAAATGGCGTCCTTTCCATGAGCTGGAGTGGAGGCCTAGCTAGGTCCGAAGGCCGTCGACGACGACCAGAATCGAAGTATTCAATGTTGAAGAATAGCGTCGAGTGGAAAAGCGTTCGAAACTTATTTCCTGTAAGTTGGTGAGGATTGGGCGCCGAAGGAAATCGGTTTCAACACGGAGCGCTGGAAACACATCCGAGCCCGGTGGCGGAAAAAAACAACCTGGGGATGGAGCCGATGCCCATGCGCAGTATCATCCAAAGGAGGAGTCACCTATCCCGTGACTTCCAAAGACTTTTCTACAACAAAACAAACTGCAAATATCCGGGCCCAACACTAGGTGGTAATCTATGCATAGTGTGGAATCTGCAGCTCATATGCCTCTAACACATGCTTACTTTCTATATAAAAGACACAGCAAGGGGAAGGCAGTAAGGGATTAACTGTTGCACCACCTATATACACATGGGTTAAATCAATTGCTGTACACACGCTGCCCACCTCCTAAGTCCACTGCCAAAGGACTTAAAACAAATAGATATAAAACAAGCACATGGAGAGGCAACAAACACAATAGTGACAAAATGTATCAATGCAACAAAACACAACTGATGTCCTTCGTTGATGTATAAAAAGTCCTGTTTTAATAAATCTTCTTGACACGATGATTCAAGTGAACAGCCAATATTCTCAATATAGGATAACCAATGAAAACAGCCAAGAAACAGCCAACGCGTTTCGCCCGAAGCGGGCTTCCTCAGGGCAGAAATGTCTTGAATTAACAGCAGTCACAATAATGGGACCTCAAGAAGTAAAATACGTAGAGAAATTAACTTATTTATACACGTGTCCTATATAAATATAGCATCAAGAACACCAGAGAATGGAGGACGTAGCTAGAACAGGACGCAAATTCCGGGTTTGGCGTGAAACCCGGTTGTCAGGAAGCGAGTGTGTACACTGGTCAGATGGAATGGGGACGTTTTACAATTAAATACTCATTGGGCGTGGTGCATATTATAGCGTACACCTAAATCGCGCAATTCTAACTACGTTTGAAAGAAAACTAAAGATTTACTCAGTACTTTGCTCAAGGAAATTCCTGTTTGAATTTGCGTCCTGTTCTAGTATACACAACTGTATATCCAATGTTGAAGAAATAGTCAGAGTATCCCCTGGGTGTAGAAACTCTGGTTTGTTATCTGGCGGGTCCTGATGAAGGTGGTGTTTATTTGTTCTTCAAACCACCGAAACGCGTTGACCAATGCTATATAGATGTTGCTATATGCAGTTGCTAAAAGTGGTCAAGAAGATTGAAACCAGCTCTATGTCTCCTACTTTCCAGAGATATGTAGTTGTGAATGAGGTATGAATGTATTTGATAAGTATGAATGCATGAGAGTATGTTGAAATGATGTGGTTGTTGTTTCCTCACCTGGGGTTATATGATGCTTAGCTGTGAAATTGCTAACATATTGAAAAGCGATTACACATGTTTACAATATGTATTTGAGATGTTTATATGACAAAAAATAACAGAAAAATATTGATAAAAAAGAAAAGATGTTTATACAATAAAGGAAAACAGAAAAACAATTTTGATAAAAGAAAAAATAAATTATACATTGAATTCAAAATCACAAATATGTATGTCTGTATTTTATGATTGTTTAATTGTATGTACAGCCCATGTTAAATTCATTATTGAATCGCAAAAAAAGTAATTTAGGTCGCAAGGGAGTTTTCTTAATGTGGTATACAGGACCAAATGACTCATCTGAAAGGGTTCCTGCGGCCGTTATTACTTTTTAAATTTTTTTATGGGAACATTAGATGTGAGATCTCTAAATAAAAACATCATAGTGCATTTTCATCAACTACCAAAAATACAAGAAATGTTAAATTCGGTTAGTGGATCACAATATTTTTCTATAATAGATTTAAAATCGCCATACCATCAGGTTACATTTTTGGGACAGTTCGGAAGACTTTTTTTGTAACACCTTTTGGAGTATACTAGTAAGTCCGACTGCATTTTGGTTTGGCGTCGGCTGCCAGTGTATTCCAAAAGTTGATATATCATTTGTTTGATGGTTTAGCTGGTGTACAGGCTTTTCAGGATGACATCATGGTTCATGCTAAAACAGTAAGTGAACATAATGTCATCCTGAACAAAGTTTTGGAAATATTGGAGAATAGAGGAATCACTGTAAGCAAATGAAAATGTAAATTTCTAAATACTAGTGTGGAGTATTTAGGACACACGGGTTGCTGATGACAAACACTATACAGTAGCCTTCAGTGAGAGGTTTAAGTGAAGCAGAAAAAAATACAGTACTATTGAAAGAGGTTTCAGCGAGCCTTTGGGCAGTCGAGAAATTGAGAATGTATCTATGGGGTAAAGATTTCGAAATGGTCACTGATCACAAGCCACTTTTGTACATGTCTAATGGATTGAAAGGTAAGGCAACTGCTTCACCAAGGTTGATAAGACTAATGTCTAGATTGCGGGAAGATAATTTTGTGGTCAGACGTGTTTCTGGTGGTTTGAATATGAGCAGATTGGTTGTCCAGATCACCCATTGATGGAGTGGAGGAATACAGTAATGCGAGTGATCAGGAATGTGTAGCATCAGTAATTGATGCTACAAGTCGGTCAGAAGGATCCCTTTCAAAGAGAGAATAAATAGAAGCTATGGATTAGGACATTGTTTTAAAAAAAGGTAAAAAGGCTCGCTTAAAGTGCTTAGGAGATATCACACAAATGACGCCCCTCTGGGACTCACAGAGACTTGGGCGACTCCGGAACAGTAGAGGTTTCGTACACTGGGACAATATTGGTATATCCACAGTTGGTGATCTCTGGAAGAAGGGAGCGGTGGTCGAGTTTTCCCACTTAGAGACACAATATGGCACGGCGCAGAGAAGTTTAGGTATCTACAAATCCGGCATGCGCTTCAGACAGTCCTGACATCTGGCACGACCATACCAGAGGCAAATCCATTGGAGGATAGACTCCTTACAGAACACATGACTAAGAAGGCGACATCCTTTACATACCGTAAATTACTCAACAACCTGCCAGATCCGATGACCAAGCTGCAGCAAAAATTGTCCCGAGATGTGGGTGACTTCGATGAATCAGTGTGGCAGGAGGCACTGTTGTCGCCACGTGACGGCCATACCCGCGCGGCTCAGACTGGTCCAACTTAAAGTACTGGACTGCACATATTACACTAGAACAACACTCTACGCCATAGGAAAAGCCAAACACCAATACTGTTTAAGGAACTGTGAGGAGGAGGGTACTTTTTTTCACACCTTTTGGGACTGTCCCCATATCGCAACGTACTGGGCCAAGGTGATGCGCACAATATCTCAGACTGTGGAAATTTCGGTATTACCAGAACCAAGACGCTGTCTGTTAAATGTATGGGAGCCCAACAACCTCACTCACCAAGCGCAGGATTGGGCGATGTTGGGGATGGCACTTGCTAAGCGCAACATTGCTATGTTATGGGTGTCAGGTGAAATACACTCCGGAAATGGTGTAAGGACATGGACGAGGCAATGGTGGCCGAGAAGGCGGTCTTCATCCATCGTGGTTGTCCCCGTAAATGAGAGAAAGTATGGGGAGCATGGAACAAGTATCGAAGATATATTTGTGATCCACCTGAACTGGTAACAGATGATGTGTCCACATAATATGGTTGTACTGTCCGTGAGTCGGGTGCGGGCCAAATGTACTGTTCATGATATATTGTTGATGTGGGAATGAGCAGCGTTGTTTGATTCACAGCTTTAATCGCAGCCAATCATGATTATCTTCTAAATGCAAGGTTTGCCCTAATTTTCAATTCAATGAAAATTGTTTAAAAAAAAGTAAAAGAATATACCATAAAAGGATGGCCTTCAAATAGAAAGATGCAGAACACATTGAAAAGCTACAGGCAAGA
This sequence comes from Lissotriton helveticus, assembly GCF_964261635.1. Lineage (NCBI taxonomy): Eukaryota > Metazoa > Chordata > Amphibia > Caudata > Salamandridae > Lissotriton > Lissotriton helveticus. The sequence continues at coordinate 1,301,215,795 of NC_136057.1, forward strand.
TGCGGGAGAATGGACCATAGAGGATCAATTACTTTTAAGACACAATGTTTTTGTTACACCATACACTTCGAGAGTTGATTAAATTAGCAAAGGATGGACACCCAGGAGCTACAGCCGCCAAGAGATTGTTAAGAAGACATTATTGGTGGCCAGGCAAGGATAAGGATTAGATGACAACATTGATGAATGTTTAGAAGTGTAAGGTCAGATAAGCATTGAACAAGCATTTGCAATGCAATAGGTCTCGCATTAAGAAAGTTTCATCTATTGGTATTGTAAATGACAAATATTTTATTTATGTGTTGGTTTTTAAAATAGCGAAATTAATAGCTTTGTCATTTACAATGAAAATAGTTTTAACTTTCGCAAACGTGACACCTATAGCATTTGTAATGCAATTTGTGTTATATTTACATGACTTAGATGTATTAATATTAGAAATAACAATGGCTTTTATTTTTTTAAATAATTAATACTTACATGAAAGTTATTGTAATTTATAATGGCAATAGCTTAAATTTTTGTAAATAACTTTTGGGAAGATTATGTTCATTGTATTTTATTGTGTTGAAAATCCAAGAACAGCAGTGAAATATTAACATCTTTTTGTGACATTTGTAATAAAGCTGGAAACATTGAGAGAACATATTAGAACCAGTTGTTGAATGGTTGCACAGAGTGATGCTGTGGCCTTCAGTGGTGCTGAGTGATGCTGTGGCCTTCAGTGGTGCTGAGTGATGCTGTGGCCTTCAGTGATGCTGTGGCCTTCAGTGGTGCTGAGTGATGCTGTGGCCTTCAGTGGTGCTGAGTGATCCTGTGGCCTTCAGTGGTGCTGAGTGATGCTGTGGCCTTGAGTGATGCTGTGGCCTTCAGTGGTGCTGAGGCCTTCAGTGGTGCTGAGTGATGCTGTGGCCTTGAGTGATGCTGTGGCCTTCAGTGGTGCTGAGTGATGCTGTGGCGTTGAGTGATGCTGTGGCCTTGAGTGATGCTGTGGCCTTGAGTGATGCTGTGGCGTTGAGTGATGCTGTGGCGTTGAGTGATGCTGTGGCCTTCAGTGGTGCTGAGTGATGCTGTGGGGTTGAGTGATGCTGTGGCGTTGAGGGATGCTGTGGCGTTGAGGGATGCTGTGGCGTTGAGGGATGCTGTGGCGTTGAGGGATGCTGTGGCGTTGAGGGATGCTGTGGCGTTGAGGGATGCTGTGGCGTTGAGGGATGCTGTGACGTTGAGGGATGCTGTGACGTTGAGGGATGCTGTGACGTTGAGGGATGCTGTGACGTTGAGGGGTGCTGTGACGTTGAGGGGTGCTGTGACGTTGAGGGGTGCTGTGACGTTGAGGGGTGCTGTGACGTTGAGGGGTGCTGTGACGTTGAGGGGTGCTGTGACGTTGAGGGGGGCTGTGACGTTGAGGGGTGCTGTGACGTTGAGTGGTGCTGTGACGTTGAGTGGTGCTGTGGCAATGAGGGATGCTGTGCGCTGAGTGGTGCTGTGGCGTTGAGGGATGCTGTGCGCTGAGTGGTGCTGTGGCGTTGAGGGATGCTGTGCACTGAGTGGTGCTGTGGCGTTGAGGGGTGCTGTGGCATTCAGTGGTGCTGAGTGATGCTGTGGCCTTCAGTGGTGCGGAGGCGTTTAGTGGTGCTGAGTGATGCTGTGGCATTGAGTGGTGCTGTGGCATTGAGGGGTGCTGTGGCATTGAGGGGTGCTGTGGCGTTGAGGGGTGCTGTGGCGTTGAGGGGTGCTGTAACATTCAGTGGTGCTGAGTGATGCTGCGGCGTAGTGATGCTGCGGCGTAGAGTGGTGCTGCGGCGTAGAGTGGTGCTGTGCGGTTGAGTGGGGCTTGAGAGTTATTTCAGTCACGGCGGGAGGTGGGAGGGGAGGTAGGAGAGGGGGGAGTGAAAGTGCTAGCGGCGCCTGGACGCCTCAGGGCAACTGCAGCGCTCTACAAATCTAATTTTCATTTCATTCATTTCAAATGGTGACCTGCACAAGTCGGAGGGTGGAGTCAGAGGGTGGAGTCAGAGGGTGGAGGTGGAGTCAGAGGGTGGAGGTGGAGTCAGAGGGTGGAGGTGGAGTCAGAGGGTGGAGGTGGAGTCAGAGGGTGGAGGTGGTCAGAGGGTGGAGTCAGATGGTGGAGTCAGAGGGTGGAGTTGGGATAGAGGGTGGAGTCAGAGGGTGGAGTTGGAGGGTAGAGTTGGAGGGTAGAGTTCGAGGACGGAGTTGGAGGGTGGTGTTGGAGTTGGAGGGTGGAGTTGGAGTTTGAGTTGGAGGGTGGAGTTTGAGTTAGAGGGTGGAGTTGGAGGTTGGAGGGTGGAGTTGGAGGTTGGAGTTTGTAAAGCGCACTACATACCCACTAGGGTCTCAAGGCTGTAGGTGACACACATGCTATAGGGCCAGGAGTATCAGCGTCCATATAAATACCTGGACTCTGTATTGAAATTCACCCATGGGAAGTGGGAGGGGAAAGCGTCAAACAACAGAGTGACACGAGCACCCTGGCATCCGATCCCGGCTCAGCCAGCGAGCCTCTCGGATCCCTGTAAGCCTCTGCAGATCAGAAACTATAAGGCATCACGGAGGCCCCTGGAGAGCTGCTGCCATCAGCAGGCCATTCGCATGCAAAGCCAAAGAGACAGAGGTCCAGCGATGGGGGGGCCTGGTGAATAAAGACTGGGGGGGCGGGGACTGAGAGGGCAGGGAGCAAGTGGGGCAGAAAGGGGAAAAAGCAAACAGTTTTGGAATAATGAAATTCCGTCAGATGGCCCCCAAATCTTCTGATCTCCCGGGCTCGCCAATTAGCAGCTCAATCGCAGTCAGATAAAGTGCAGGTCAGGGCCTGCACACCCGAGGTGGCAGCACCCGGGGGAGGGGGGTTAGGGAGGTGCAGAGGGTGAAAGTGTGTCCAATGGGAGCGGGCTGAATTTTAGAATTACATTTACATCAGAGAGGGCCTGTCAGGTCAGCAGGTAGCAGCCAGGCCTTTGCCCCCTCCCCTCCTCCTTGCGCAGAAGCTGGGAGGAGCAAAGCTCTCATCTCCCTGACTGTTTGGGGGCAGAGAGTTTGGTTTGCATTATGCGATTGTAGGTATTTAAGTGCCACTGTATCCCTTGGGCAAGCAAGCACCTGAAATCCCCTGGGGCTCTAGGTGATACCAAACTTCTCCATGTCACAAAGACTCGGAATTTCTCTTCCTGGGGGTTCTTCTGTTTGGGATACCACTGCTTTCTGGGAAATGTAGTTTTGGTGCGGTTGAAATAGTCTTTACGGACTAAGGCATTCGATGACAATAAAATGGCATTCCGAGACTAGACAAGTGGGGACGCTGTGACATGGAGTCATCTTGCAACACTACACGTTTGTCAGTGTTAAATTGAAGAAGAAAAAAAAGGTGACGCAGATGAAATTAGAAACGTTTTTTGAGGTGGAAGGAGCTCTTCAGTCACAAGTTTGCAGCAAGTTCGAGGATATACGACCCAAGTGGTGCACGTGCATTTTCCTACCTTTGTTTAAGTCCATAGATTACGCCTGGTCAGCAAGAGCGCAATGCTGTGGGCCAGGACTTTCTTTTAAGAGTTCTGTGCATTCTAGAAGTTGTGGTCCTGGTTCCTTTTAATGAACCAATAGACCGAGACAGCAGATCATTGATTGAAAAATAAGTGGTCAGAACTGGATCTGATAATTCTGCAAATTGCTGATGTAATTATTGTGGGATGAATGCGACTTTGAAATGTGACAATTGTTCGCAATACCAAGAATACCAAATAAATAAATAACTACATTAAAAAAGCAAAAAGAGTTGTAGAACGAACTCGCGTTTCCAGCGTATCTAACAAGGGAGACAACATGGGGAAAACGAGAAGAACACAAGGCAAACAGCAACATGAGTAGGTGTGGGGGTGGTGGGGGGGTGGGCGGCGAAACAGCAGCCTTTGATGTGGTGCGCGAGGCGGATGGGTTGGGGGTGGGGCGGGGGAGCAGGCGAGCGAGTGAGTGGAGGGAACCAGTATGGGGTGTGAGTGAGGCCAAGTGCGCGCCTGGCCAAGCATCACGCTTGAAAAGTTAACATGCATTGTAGCAAATCCGGCTTGTTCAAGAGAGTTTTGGTCAGATGTAATAGGTTTCGAGTAATAAATTACTCGACCTAAAAACATCTAAGGAACAAATGCACTTGCTAACCATTACGGAAGGACCATGGTTGAAATTAGGAATCGACTTTGCAGGGCCGTTTAATTCTTTGACTGAAGATGTGCGTTTTGTAATAAGTGTTAACAGACTATTATTCAAAGTGGGTGCATTATGATTTTAGCTCTACATTAACTACAGATATGGTCATTGAGTTCTTAGAAAACATTTTTGCAAAAGAGGGAATTCCCAAAATCTTAAGAGTCAGATAACAGGACTCGGTTAACATCGAAAAAAATGTTGGACTTCCTACATAAATATTGCATCAAACAAGAAAAAACACCTCTATATAATCCCTCATCTAATGGTTAAGTGGAGACAGTCAATAGATTTCTGAAAGAAGGTATAAATATGGCGTGGTCTTCAAGTTTGCCTGTAAAATAATTTGTGAGGAAGAAAATTGCACGCTTTAACAATACCCCGCATACAGTAACAGGTTATTCTCTTTAATTGTCTGTAGGGGACTGGGGTTTGGTAACAAAAAAAACCATAAAAGTCAAAAGGGGAATCAAAATTTTGTTCACTTAAACACATTTTGAAGGTATCTGAGAGCGTTGTATTACTAAGGTGATAAAGGATGGTGGAACAATAGTGCATTGGTGTTACCGAAACAAGGACAAGAAAATGTTTTCAAGAATTCAGAAGAAAATAGTTCATCACATGATTTTTTTGATGTACACAGGGTCTAGAGGTTAATATTCAAGAAACACAAGAGCATAGTAATACTAATTGTTCTGAGAATGAAAATGTAGATTGTGAACTTGAATTACAAGATAATGCAGTATAAACTAATCTTTGTACAAGGAGAAAGGCAGTTGTACCTGTTACAATCAAAGATTATATTCTTTATTAATGTTCATGGTCATGTGATCAAGGTCCTCCGGGCTGATACGTGTTATGGCTGCCATGTAACCTAGTGGAATAAAATAAACTTCAAACACTTACTCTGTGATATATATATATATATATATATATATATATATATGTGTTTTTAAAGGGAGAGGTGCTGTATTAGCCTTTGATTTGTATTGGAATGTTACTAGGTCATAGTAAGATAGGTAGAATGTAGTTGGGGTATTAATTGGTGTGTTAGAATGTTGGCGACATAAGAAATCTGCACCAGAGGAGCTTTCATTTTTTTAATGCGTTTCCCTTATGGACTTTATTAATATTTAAGTTAAATAAATCGATTTCCTGAATTCCTCGGCATCACTCTACTTACTACAGTTTTACACTGGTGCAATTCAGCCTCTAGATTGTGATCTCTTTCTCCCTTTCATTTTGCAGAATAGGTTAATGCTCCATCTAAATTTTGGGACACTAAGTGAGCGTGGGTTGGAAGCAGAAGCCATGCACAGTCTGCCTCTACCCTTAAAGTTACATGGCAGCTATAGTGCGATAAGTGGCAGAGGGCAAAGTTCTGTTGCAAGCGGAGTCAAATTCAGATTTGAACTAAATGTGTTTTTTCTCTGAAAGGCTCCGGTACCGTTGCCAAGAGCAAAAACATTTCGACCAAGAAAAAGATCTGATCCAACAGGTAGCTTTAATGAATGATTAAGGACAAAGCTTAGTTTATGACCATGGGAGCGTGCTCTCTCGGTCGTGCACTTTATGTTTCTGATGTGATTTAATTAAGCTTGGCAGTTCGGGCTGGACTGTTCCCATGAGGCACAGGGTCAAGGCTGATTTGCATATGGCCATGTCTGAACTGGGGTGGTGTGGAGTGCAAAAAAACGATGGATTTAGGCCCAGATCTCTGTACTGGGGTGAATGTATGACATTGTTCTGCATTCTGTCCATCAACTGTTATTTTTGCATTTGTCACACCGAGTGGGATGGGTATGCTCCGACGTGAGTCCCATGCTCTCCACACCACTGGAGTCAAGCTATCCTGGCTGAAGACGGCTGATAGCCAGAAACCGGTCCTAGGATGCTTGATTCCGGTCCAGGAAAGACATGGCTTGGCAATTCGGGCTGGACTGTTCCCATGAGGCACAGGGGCAAGGCTGATTTGCATATGGATATGTCTGAACTGGGGTGGTGTGGAGTACAAAAAAACTATGGATTTAGGCCCAGATCTCTGTACAGGGGTGAATGTATGACATTGTTCTGCATTCTGTCCATCAACTGTTTTTGCATTTAATTATGCAGAGCAGTAACAGCGGTTTATTTCTTCAATGCAGAGAAAGTGTCCCTTTACTAAGAATGCCTGTCTGCCTGGACCCCAACTCATTACCGGAATACTTGCCTCAAAGATGCAGCCCTGAATTGCGCCACATCAACAAAAACAAATATTCACTCAGCCCAGGTTCCGTAAGGGCATCAGGAAGAGTAGGGAGGTTTCTTTTTTCTACTGACTGATGTGATATGTCGGAAGCAATCCATATAACGCTGAGCTGTTACGCCAATCGCTTACGGAGTTTCAGTTAGGGTGGGCTACTTTATTTGAGAGGGGGGGGCGGGTTTTAGACAGCACTAATTCGACCCGAAGGTATTAGAGCGCTTTACATGAGCGCCAGATGCGTTACAGATGGGCACATTTATTTTGTTAGGCACGAGGAGATTAAGTGATTTGCCCAAAATCACAGGATGTTCAGCATCCCTCCCGAGACTCGGTCTGGGTTCCTCAGCTTCGAGGTCTACCGCTCTAGCCATTAGGCCGCTTCCTTTTCTATTTTCCCATTGCGCTTTTAACACGTCCAATTAGGTGAATTAGACATAGTTGCAAACTGTCCCGTTTTTTGCTGGGACAGTACCAGCAATTTGGAGACTGTCCCAGGTAATTCCCTATCCTCGGACAGACCCGGCAATGTAAAATGGTCCATGATCGGTCCTTTGAAGAGACCTCAGCCAATCCTGGTGCGACGCGCAGAAATCCAAAGTTCTGAATGGATACGTCTTCCGCACGGCCATTTATTATCGCGGCAGAAACCACTTTTGCAGGCTGGGCTTGGGTGGATCTACACCTGACGAGAGCCAGGGGGTTCGGCGATGACAGGCGTCCTAACACAGGCGGTCTACGCTACTACCGTTGCCATCTTCTAGTCTGTTGGATCAAGCTGCTGCACAATGCCTTCAAGACAGAGGAAGAGAGCGGCAGTAGGAGGCCTGGCACCGGCTCAATGTGCAAGGCCACATGGATGGAGTTAGACAGAAAGGGAAGTGGACGCACCTGCTGAGAGGCATAACGCGCCGGGAGAGAGAGACCCTTAAGTGAGAGTGGCCAGCAGGGTAGAGCGGCCGCTGGGGACGTCCCACACCAGGTCAGAATGCCGGCAGGTAAGGCCACCAGATTTAAACTAGGGGTGGGCGGAATTTGCGTAATCGCGTTACGCAAATCTCCGTGAAAAGGTCAAAATCCCCGCGAACACGCAGAAATCCCGCGAACATGCGGAACTGCTTGTTCGCGATGCTTTTTTCCTGTTTGCAATTGCTATTTGCGTGCTCGGGGGGAAATATCTCGCGAACACGCATTTTGAGAATGCAAACAAGCAAAAAATTTTGCGAAGTCCCGGAACGCAGAATTTGTGGCAATTTCGCTTTCTCCGCGGAACGTGAAATTACCCAAATTCCGCGAGCGGAACGGAATTTGCCACCCAGGTCTAATTTAAACCCTCGGCAAGTCCCATCTGCATGCCGGAGAACACAGCGGCTCATGGCCGGCAAGGTGAAGGAGGCAGTAGCTGTCCAGATGCGGAATGTAGATCACTAGGAGGATGCAGTGTGTAAGTTAAACTCCTGCAGGCTCCCATGCAGGGATCCCCTCCGACATGTCACCCCATTGTCAGTTTCACACTGGGCAGTCCATACAAAGCGGATATGCTCCATAACACGACGGACTTCGATTACATCAAAACACGTTATTTGTAGGGCAGTTTCTTGTTTTTTGCAAGTCACGCCCCTTTTCTGGAGTAAAGCCCAGAGCATAGTCCAATCCAAACACTCTTAAAATATGCGGCCTCCTAGTGTCTGTGACATGTGACTCCTATACCTTGCAATCCTCATTGATTTATTTAACATTTCCTAGCCTGAGACGGTGTTGTGATTGGCCTTGAGTGTATGTATGAACTTTAAAAGTACATTGCTTATTTTATAGTGCAAGTGACAATCTGTGACAGTATTTTAGGTAGGCAGAGCTAAATTATGCTAATTGTGTGGGTTGGGTGGAGCTTTGGGGCAGTGGGTGAGGTACATTTTCAAGTAAGTGAGAGATAGCTGTGCTTCAAAGTATCCCTGGAAAAATTTTTCAAGCTTTAGCAACTATGATTTATGAAAGGTGAAGAGTGTGCCCAGAAACATGCAGGATAAAAAGGTTTATTGGTGGAAACACGCTTAAGCAGAGCGTAACACAAGTAAGAAAAGAGTAACGTTATGAACTTTGCTTCGCTTCAGTTGTAGCAGGATGTGTTTTTATTTGCTCTCTGCTGCTCTGTCTATTAATGGGGCGGGAGGGCAGCCCTTGCGCCTGTGTTTAATGAGCCACCACTGCTCTCTCCACTGTGAAGAAAGTTTCTTCTGTCACAACAGTTTTAGAAAATATTCGATAACTAGGAGTGTAAGGTTTCTGGACCCCTGGAACTTGTAACTCACTACTTATCCACTCCAAGTAATGCCCAACAATCACAGATAACCATTTTAAAACACCACCAACTACCATTAAAACTGGTCACTTTAAAATTCACACCGCCCGTCACACTCATCACATTCCAAAAGGTTGATGGGTATGGTGGGACAGAACAGAATCTGGCATCAAAGTGGCACTAACCCTCTAGCCATAGGCTTAGGGTCTCAGTATTATTTGTCCTTTTTTAGGTCTCGCCTGAGCCAGCGCATGAGCTGCTCTGGCGAGACATTTAGAGTGTGGTGTTTAAAAAGCAGACCACAGCTTTTTGGCTGGCATAGAGCGTGCGGTTACACGCACAATGACGAGCAGAGGCGCCATCTGGCTTTCCTCTCTCGTCATGGTGCGCCCACATTGCACACCACTCGCTAGCCTGCTTTTACTTTTGCTGCGCACATCGCACACCACTCGCCAGCCTGCTTTCACTTTTGCCGTCGTGTGCACGCGCCGATCACTTTCACTTTCGCAGCCGTGCGGCTCTCTCACTGTCTGTGTTCGCCGACTCCTCCACCTCAGTTGCTTTCTCTCGGTCTATCTTTTAATTTATCTTTGTTGACCCCTACTTCTGTGCTGGCAGCTGATCAGTTTCCGGGTGCTCAGAGTTCGGCTGATAAATGCATCCAAGTTAAAAAAACATTTTCAAAGGACATAAAAGTGCACAAAAATATACCGCATCAATCAAGTCCGATGTGAAATTCATGCATACAAGTGAAGCACGGAACTGCCTAATTCTAGTTCGGAATTTAGTGCAAACAAAAAAAGAGAGTGATTTTGTGAGTTAATGAAATAGTTTTACAGTTTCCAAACATTAAAGCATAAATGCTAAAACCCTGGGCCTGTATTTAGGGTGCTTCAGCATAAATGGCATTGCACTTTTACAGTGCACACTTCGCGGAGACTCATAATATGATCAATAATAAATATATACTTTCACGGCGCGTTTTTTTTTCTCCTCCCGTCTCTCTGGCCGGGTCCGTCTGGCTGTTTCCAGCCCCTTTCCTCCTCCCTCCACCCAGACAGAACTAAGTGGGTTACGCTGCGCCGAGGTGATGCAAGAAGGAGAAAGAAGCCGTTCGCCCCCGTCACTCTCTTTCATGCACTTCGACGCCATCTGATCGCAGGAAGCCAGGCTGGACTCTCTCCATTTCCCCTCCCGGCTGAAGGGAAACATTGTGAAGCAGCCTTCATTTGGGAGGTTCTTTCACGCTGCTACATAGGAGGATAACAATAACCATCATATTTAAGGCAGAAAGAGAAATCCCAGGACACAGTGCCTGGTCAGCGACCACGGCACCAGGTCCTTAGCGCAGGCACTCACTCACGCAAGCACTAAATGCACAATATGTAAACTCACACGTCCTCAGTCAGAGGATGTGTCGTAAAGGCCCGAGCTGCTGACTTTAGAAGAGGGAAGCTAGGTTCCAGACTCGGTGTCAGCTCAACATTCTGTGATTCTGGGCATACCACTTAATCTCCCCGCACTTAAAAAAGCTAAATTATTGTGTCCTTCATTAATGTGACTGGTGCTAATATAAAGCGTCCCAATACCTTATGGTCAAGTTTGTACTTGTAACATTAGCGAAAAGAAGCGTACAAGGGGCTATAAACATGTATGAAGCACAAAATGTTAAATAACCAGGCACACAGTTTTTTAAAACGTATAGAAAGGAAGTCATTAGGGCGTCCTGTCTGCTTAATTTTAGGAGCGACCTAAACTTTTAAAGACATCTTGCAGCAAACCTGTAAAAATACAATGTGTAAAAATACGGCAAATTCTCTTCAAAATATATATTTTTTAAATTTCATTTACATACAGAACCGTCTCACCTTAGTACATAAGATGATGTCAGTGCATTAAGTATTTTTAGTGAGTGATAGTTTTCAAACATGCATTTAGAAACATTCTTGCCCCCCCCCCCAACAATGCCAATAGTGAGACGTCTGTTGTTATGTGCACCCTTTGCATAAATTCCAGCAGACCAGATTCAGGTAGGAGAATCGCAATATTTTAAACCCAAAATGGCTTTACTTTGGGGGTCTTCTGCTAAAATCTCCTACTCTTCAATGTATGTCATTGGGGAAAATCAGCCTCTCACTCCCCCTGGATTTGTTTTTCAAAATCGCCCTCTTACTACATTTAACATGTTGCCATGTATGGCTTTGGGGGGCCTGGGTTGCCCTTGTACATGAGCCACACTATGGTTTACGAAATCAAACACAGCAGAAGGTTTTGTACAGCACACATCCTGAAGTCATCTATTTTGAGGTGATAATGAAGAACAACCATTGGCATAGCCAATAGGTCTCGCCTTTGGAACCTCATAAGTATTTAGTTATGCAGTACAATATCCTTGGTGCAACAACATCAACGGTTGCACGGCTAAAAACTTATAAGGTCCCAAATACGAGACCTATTGGCTATGCCAATGCTTGCTTCAGTGTTGCAATGCTGTTTTAGGATCCTATTAATGAAATGTAGTTTGCCACATTTTAAAAAGAAAAGACTACGATACTGGATTCTTAATGCTTGTTTTCTCAAGCCAAATTATGTTCAAATAAGGTAATAAATATTTTAAATTGTGTTCTGACAACCTGCAACAAAATACAACCTGCAAGAAAATCTTCTATTGTTTATGAATTCAGATTAAAAAAACATTTGCTGGAAAATTACTGGATGCTTAAAATATCAACTGGGCCATTCCTAGGCTTTGTTTTAAAGATATGTATAGCATGAATTTAAAAGTAAGCAGTTATGTACAATTTTAAGGACATATTTTAAACCATTGGCACAATACAGAAGACATGTCACTCTTTTTCTTATGCGTAACAGTTCAGTAATTTGATAGTTGGGTATAACTGATGAGTATGCGCAAACCCCTGTTCAACCCCCACAACACATTTAGCCAATCACACCAAAGAAGACTTGTAACTCTGGGAGAATACAGTACATCTTTATCTGGAACCAAGAAGCAAGCCAAACTGCTGCTCAGTACAAACCAAAACTGCTTCTATCACTTAACATGCCGAATGATGGGAACAATTAAGAGTATTACATAATATAATATATAGCATACAGTGAAATATTAACCCCTTGATATAGAATTCTACCCCTTTAACAATTTTCTTTAGCTTTGGCTTTTCAGACGTAATCCCTTTACCCCCTCCCCAGTTCAAAGCATGCATCACAAAAAACAGCGTACATTTTGGCGATTAAAACATTTAACCGCACAAGTTACAAATAATATAAACAAATTGTGTTTTCTAAATTAAAACATAATCTTCTTTTAAAAGAAATGCAATAAAACTGCATTTGTTACCCACTCCCCGCCCGCCCCCCTAAAATTTGCTACTGTGAAAACATGTATATAAGTTAACAGGAAATCCGTCCGGAACGTTCCGGCCCATTTGTTCATCCAGTGCCATTGAGGTGGAGGCTGGCTTTCTCCAATGAATAAATAAAACTTTTTCCCTGCGCAATTCTTGGGGAAGCTTAGCCACGAAACTGCATCAGCCAAGATTTACAAAATCTCAAGCCTCATTTTTGACACAACGTCCCCATAAATATGAACCGAGAGTTGGCTCTTGTTAATAAAAATAAACAATTCTCCCCTTTTGTTCTAGTCTGCTCATACGCCTGCGGAGAGCAACAGGACCTCGTGGTGGAGGCATTTAAGTAAAGCCCCATTAACACTATCCCAGCAGCAGAAATAATGAAAATTACAAGCACACGAATTGCAATAAAGCAGCAAAAAGATATTTAACCCTAATCTTCATCAACCCATCCCCTCCCCCCAAAAAAGTCTAGAAGTCAAAAGTGATGTAATCTTCTTCTTCCACTCATTTGACTGGCTTTACTCCCACCCCCACCCACTGAGCATGTGTAAACGACTAATCCTAAATTGGAAATGCCTAACATGCCCTAGCCAAATAGAGTATCTGAAAGGGCAGTCAGATCCTGAACAGTTACGTCTTACACAGTTTTTTGGTTCAATCTATGCATATTCTCACCTTCCCGCTCGAAGTTCTCAAATAGTAACACGTGTGTCACTAAATTCCAACATGCTGCACGTCAATTCTACAACAGGGAAGAATACATCCATCCACAAAGGACACATGGCTATTGTACTAGCAATGGTGCCACCAACCTGTTAGAGCATGGTCACATACAGTGTAACCACACAGTACATTCAGATTCAGAAGGCTGGGCTTTTCCAGGGAAAGGTTTTTCATACAGCTTTAAGTACCATTTTAACACATGATTTCGCTGGTTAGGGGTTTGATTTCAATTAAAGGCACACAGGTTCTCGCTTGCATGGGTGAGCAAGGATGATGACCACAAAATTCCCTCCGAAGCACGCGGTTATGTTTCAGTGGCTCTGATGGGCATCAAAAACTGATCTTAGCATGTTCACTTAGGAGTCAATGGCCAACCTCCAGTTAAGAATAAGAAAACAATGAACAATGTTTAAAAAACATGAAAATTACGCACCAACACCAGAAGTGAAGCTTTGCTTGGCCTGTTTGGCCACAAGTTCAATTGTCCAGGCTTTAATTCTAGATGTATTTGGAGGTATTTAATATATGGCCAATGTGTTCATTTCAATCAGTTATGGATAGGGCCCCTAAAGGCCACCCAACAGAATTTACGCACGGGCCTGCTCCACCGGGTAAAGACAGACTATTGAGTGAGAACAGTTACAGGCAGAAAAGTAGGTGCCAAGGACCAGCTCTTCTTCCAAAAGAATAAACAAAGTATTCTTCACTGCCCACTTGTCGCCTTGCTTTTGAACCCAAAGGCATTAAAGTAAATCTGAAGATGGTGAGCACATTATGGGAAGCTCTGAGCATATGTGCAACATCCTCAAGAGTCGAATTACCAAAAGGTAAACTTATTTTTTAACAAGGAAGATTTCTGGACCCTACCATTCGATGGTGGAATAATGCACAGCTTGTGAACCTAGGATAGGTTCATGCTGTAAAAACTACAACTGATAACCCGGTAAAAAAGAAAGACTCCAATATAGGATCCCCTCCGCACAAACCACCCTACTTCACATTTGTTATTTTTATACACATAACCAGTGTCAAATAGGCGATCCATGCTCATTACATCACAGGGTACAGATGGCCATTCTTGGACTAGGCAAGGTCTCAGCAGTGCCCATGACAAGCCATTACACAGCCTTCCTCATCATGGATGATATTCTTTCTCTGACCAATACCTTTGTCAAGGGAAGGATATGGATCAGCATTGCATAGACTTAAATAAAGCAAACACCCTGAACTAGTATTAGATTATCTTTATCAGCACCCGATTTAAGGTACTCTTGAGTGTTATCTGGCCTATCTACCTCCTGAATTAAAACTCAAAAAATGAATTACTAACTTGGGCAAATGCTCAAGGGAGAATTGGTACCTTCAGCCCAGCCTTTTTCAACACCATGCCCTATCTTGGTTCACATAAACAGTTGGTATTGCTCAAGAATGTTCTGGGACTGGTCTTTGATATAAGACAGTGGAAAGCCTAAGGTCTAGGTGCAAGGACATTGTGTATGCTAAGCATAAGACCCAATCCTAACAAAAAACAAAGAAGGAGCCTTTGTTTTTTGGCTACAAAGATTCTATTGGTGGAAACACAAATTGGATGCAACAGCCAACTGAATCACTAAATTGAAAGACGCTGCCAGAAAAGCGTGTTACTCATCCCAAAAGTCTGCCCTGAGATTCAGCTGAAACCTATCCAATCAGTCCTTACCAGAATAATTGCAGACAATCATTAGGGTAGGCCTTCCCACTCAATACACATTTGTTGAGCGGTAAGGATGGATCAACAATGAATACAGGGGACTAACTAGAGCAGCGAGCAGCTTGACCACATCACGATAAGGGAATCTATCCAAAGACTCAAAGTCAGTAACAGTCTAGCAAATACTGCCAAGGTCACCTTCTTCAATCTCCTCACTGGAAATCCAGCAGAAAATATATCAATTCAAGCATTCAGTTAATTGCTTTTCTTTTGGGACTTCCGAAGCACAGGTGTCTTTGGCACACACTCACAAAGGAAATGAGTGGGCCTCCCTGTGAGCTTCTGTATTTGGATGAAGAAGACATTCAGAATAAATGAGCGGCCAGTTTAAAGTTAGAAGTGCATATTTAGTCACTAGATTAGCTCCTTTATTTAAGTCCGAGAACTAAGGGTTCCAGCCATACTTTAAATTAAACTGCAAATGTATTTGTTCATGATAGATCTGTACATATTATTATCTATTGAAATCCGGGTGAAAAGCCATGACTATGTAGTATAGCCTCAAATGTTGCAAGAAAAAAGATACTTCTGTGCATCCCTCGGAGGTAAAAACTAATCTTAATAAAAACGTGGCAAAAAATATTTGATCAAAACAGTTCCGAAACATCCATAGAATATGGGACAATTTTAAAGGACAGCCTAAGGCTAGGACCTCTCAGCCGATAAGAATGCAGAGGCAGATATGCTACTCGTCAAGCATCTAGAATATCTGAATGATGGCAGTTCAATTAAGCCTTGCCCCATTCTGCACTTTTCAGGGAAGCACCAGTTTACTACTGACTCCAGTGTCACCTACACTGAATCAGAGAAAATACAGATCTAATGAATATAATTAAAACTGTACTTAATTTGCAAGTCTGAGAAATGAGCATAGTCGAGCCATTAGGAAGCAACTCGGGCATAATTTATAGGACACACAGTGCCTATGTGTAACAAGAGCATGTATATAAATACATTTTGCTCTCATAAGGAAAACAGACAGCCTCACTCCTGAGGAGGCCCTTTCTACACCAACTTGTGTGGAAGGGCCATACTTGTGATAAAGAAGAGCAGTGGGGAGGGGGAGAAACACTGACTCACATCCAAGCAAAAACAAACAGTGTAAAATCAGGACAAGTCGTAAAAGAAGAGTGCTCACAGGCTGCATCATCCATGTCCACAAAAGAGTATTAGTGAACAAATTCGGATCCTGGAAGGCAGCCGATTTAATGGACTGCATAATTTTGTGATCTTAAGCAAGGTTCATCTGACTGAATGCAAGCTACTATAGACCCACAACACTCCGTGAACAGCATCACGAATAACAAAAAAGTGCTAAAAGCTGGAAAAGAGTATTACTTCTATTTGAGCTACAGACCAACCATGCCTTGATTCGGGAGTAGTCTGCTCCTGTCACTGCTTGGATGCATTGAAATAATTCACTTGGGCACTGTGGATGTAGCTGGGAATCCAGATATTAGAATGCAGTGGTCTTTAAACTGCGAGATGGAATACACTAGTGAAACTCCATGGAAATATGCCAAATGGGTACAAAGCTTTGTCAAAGATGAGCACTTAGCCTGTCCCTTAAGAATGCAGACAAACATCATGCTGAAAAACTTTTCTGTGGTAGACTTAGACATTTGTCATACATAACGTTGTTGGGAATGAGTTAAAAAAAGAGCTCCCAAAACACCTCACCCCTCAATGATGATAAAGATCGCACATCGCGTATTTTTTGATGAGCTGTCTGCCAACTGCATGTAACATAAGTGTCATTTAAAAGGGATACCCAACCACAACTGCAATGTTCAAAATGTTAATTATGTTCATAGATGCCACCTAGCCCATGCAACAACATCAACCAGCACTAGGATTTCTAACAGCACATTCCATTTCATAACTTGTAGTTTTGTGTTTTACAATGTAAGTGAGGGCATAAACATCTTGTCTAACAGCCAGGACAGGTTGAAGGTCTCATAAGTGACATGTGGAAAATGGCATGGTGGGTATGACAACGTGAAGAAAACAAAGGCAAGATGCAACCTAAACTACTACTATCCCTCATACATTCTGGCTTCTCTTGTTACAATATATTTGTAATTTCACATACGGAACTTACGGCAAGCAAAAAAGTGAAACAGTATATTGCTTCTGGGTTTTAAAATTCCCAGTTATTCAGCATTCCCACATAAAATGTTAGGCCTGCTTACTTTGTTTTGCACTGAAGATATTTATTGTGTTAAGCCAAAAAGAATACTGCAAATCAGTTTTGTGCATCTGTGTTAGAAGATCTGACCACCCTGAAATTCTTCAACTTGCTTGTTGTTTTGGAGGAGTCTGCAATTAAATTATTTGAAGAGGAGGGGTGTGGCATTAAATCGTTTTACGACCACTGCATTAGAAAAAAACATCCAGAGAACAGCTGAAATAAAATCAAGCTTTCTATGCGTGGTGTGGTAGCAGAAGGGGTATGAGTGAATTCTACCTAAGGAGGCAATAACAAATAATGAAAATTTGCAAATAATGTATTAAGTCAATCAACCAGACGCAAGCCCAACATTTCTGAACTTTGGTTTACATAAGAGGTTTAAAAGAAACCCACTTAAAATACATAAGAAAAGGATGGTTCTTTCTTAATATAAAGACCCCTGAGCCCAACCTTCTTCGGGAACTGTGCATCACCACTAAAGATGCCCCTTCATGAAGGCTTTATTACTCTTCTGCTGCGGCCACTGCAATCTAAATAAAATGGGGGGCAGCACAGACCAAGATTGTGTATCAAATCTAGACTCAGCTCTGTCTCTGTAGAATAAATGTCTGACCAACGTCACAAAATCTTTCTTTGTGCACATACATAAATAAATAAATAAATAAAAAACAATTTGTCTACTCTGAATACACGTTTGTGGAATGTTTTTTTAAAGTTAAAAAAATATGCCCAAGTTGCATCTCTGTTTCAAACACAAAGTGTGAAAATGGACAAATATTTTATAAGCCAGGAAGGAAGTAGGGGAATATTTAACTGCATTATCGGCCCTGTCAAACAAAACCTATTCCGAGGAGCCCTTGTGTTCTCTACATGTGTTCAAAGACGCATCACTGTTACAATCTCAGACGTAACTCCACTCTAGAATTCTGGGGGCAAGCTGCATATGTTTTCATTTATTTCATTTTCTTTTTTTAGCACTACTGCTTCTGTGTCACTTTGGAACATAATCATCGAAAGTCAAAGACAATCAGTATTTTGGAACATGTTATGAGATGGAAAATGAAATATTTTCCTTCACAGTAGGACACTTAAGTGTCATAAGAAAATATTTGTCTAGAAGTGTGATGGGGGGCAAATTATGAAAAAGGCAAATACAGACAGAAAATACAACCATTTAAGCTGTTAGCATTAACAACCTAACTGACGCCCACAAGTTAAAAAGAATCAATGATGAGAAGGGCAGCGCCTCAGCAGTACCCCTACTGGGTAAACTTGGACAACTGTGGAATGCAGCAGAAGATGCAGCTCAACTAAAATGTCTTTGGACTTCAAACTAAAAAGGACAAAGGACATTTTGGGGCGAGAGGGATTAACATCTTACATTTCCCCACAAGGTACACATGGGGACCACAGGGGAGAATAGCAATTCATTCTTCAAAAGAGGAAGATGAAAGGTACCTTCCAGACAGCAGTTTCCAGCAAAAACCCAGGCCACTAGCAAGAGAGAAAAAAAGTGGGAGAGGAAACAATAGAAGAAACAAAAAGTGATGACACATTTAATGAGGAAAAACGTTGAAAAGTCCTGGAAATGATTAGGGATAGAAAGACAGACAGCAGTCAGGGTCACGAAAAAGGTAATAGAAGGTTTAAGGTTAGGGAAAGGGATTAGGGGAAGGTTTTAGGTAACATGCACACAAATGTCATGAGAAAGGGCTGGAGTCAGAGAAAGCCCATAAAGTAAGTTTAGAGTAAATAACTGTTTACAAATTAGGAGTGGGTAAAGAGTCTCACTTTTGGATTACATTTAGCATTTGCAGTGAAGCAATGTAGCATCGGTTTGTGTTTCACTTTTGTTTCTCACATTTCTCACTTTTTGCGTTACCCAATAAAACTACGTTTTTCACATTTAATCATTCTCACGTTTTTTCTCATTAAAAGCATTCATGTCTTTCACCTTTTCAAGCAACATCTGAAGCTTCAACCATGTCTTCGTACTTTCTCTCACCATCATCACATCCTTTCCCCTCCTTTTTCACCAAAGTTTAACCTATGATGGAAGCAACTTTCAAGAATAGTTCCCTGGGACACTGAAGTGTTAGAACTTGTGATCACAAGTAATTAAAGCTAAATGTGTCACTTGCAGTTGCATTGCCCACTATCTACTTGTATTACCACTTTAGTTCTGTATTTTACTCCAACTAATTATTGATGCAGTAGCCACTAGGGCCACATAAGAGTGTATCCGTTCCTTCAAAGTAATCCCATTAAGACATTGGGCTTTATACAACCTAGGCCTGTCTCAATAAGATCTCACAAGGCCGAGCAGTCACTGTTAATGCTGCATAAGCTCACTTAGGAGTTCAAGAACAGCTCTGCTACAAACTTCTTCCTTATTTCCTCTTCATGGATCTCAACAAGTCCATTCAATTTGAAACACTATCACAAACTTGGTACTTCTTAACTGAAGGACTTCCAGAGTGCTTGCACACTCGGTCACCCAATCAGCCGGGTTCCATTATCTTCAACTCTATTTGCAAAACATTTAGCAACCAGCATTCTTCCGGACTTGCAAGGCTGCTCAAGATTAGTATATTTTGCCGTCCTTACAACCGGTTCCAGCAACTTCTACATAGCAATGACTTACCCATGTCTTTTTTTAACTCTCTCACGAAATGACAATCCTGCATCAACTTTTCCATCAACATGACATGGAAAATGCTAAGTGTCCAATTAATTCTCAATAGCATAGCTATTTTCAACTCTAACACACTCTACCACTTATTTAAGCAAGATCTGATGGTTGTATCATCATTTCCAACAAGTACCAAAATGAAATCTTAACCTACTTTCATCTCTCACTTTACAACTTCCCCCTGCGGTCTAGAATCTATTAGTCCACAAACATCAAAACCCCATTCCCAGGTGGTCAAGCCACTCCTCCTTCAGCAATATCAACTTTCACTTTCTCCACCCAGGCCAATCTCTCATTCTCATCAATGCTTTCAGGGACTCACTTTCACATTTTTATTTTTCTCGAATACCTCTCAAAATTCTGATCATTCTTCCTAACCGTTGGCCAGATGTATCAAAGGGTTTTGCCCATTCTGTGTCTATGGGAAAATGTGTTCATACATATGGCCCTATATCAACACTCCTCTCTCCAGTATGATGAGCGTCTCTTATTTCAATAACAAAGAGCGTAAGGTTTCTGGCTCCAGACCTCAATTATTTGCTATTAATGTCTAACCCACTCCTTGAAATGCCCACAGTCTCAAGTCCTCATTTCGAACCACTACCAGCTACCCCTTAAAACTGTCCGCTTAAAAAATTCACTCCACAATTGTCACATTCCACAAGGATGGATTTCTAGTCCTTGATATTGACACCCATTAATTTTCTTCTCACTTTCATATTTCTTTTTCTCACCCTAGGTTCTCTCATCTACATGTGTCCATATACCACAAATTCTTTATGCTTACTCCTGGCCTCTGAAGCTCGCTTTTACATGCCAACCCGTGCCATATTGCAGAGACTCAGGCTCTCCATTTTTGTATTAGCTCTTTGTTGCTGAAAACTTTAACATAATTCCCAGAAAATGTGAATGCCCACATTAAAGGAAGACTTCGACTTTTTTAACACAATGAAAGTGTCCAAAAAGCCCACAAACTAGAAGTGGGCATGTTTTTCCATTGGACAACCAGATACGTCTTTCGGCAGTATATAAAATGCCATGAGCTCTCCAGAAGATAACTAGATGAGAGAAAGTGCTCCAGGATGCTGCATGTAGGTGGAGATATGGAGTACTTAGGATATCAAAGGAGATTTCATGATGAAGTCTGATTTCTAGGAGCAGAGCTGAACTACTACAAGGTCGCAAGAGCTTCCTGAAGAGACAGACAGATTCAAAGATGAACAAAACCTCTACATGTTTCACACGCTATCATACTTGCATAATTAATAACAATGCTTAATTTTAGGATTGTGGGCAAGTTTTCAGAAAAGAGGTAAAGAAGAATTGCTTAGTGCTTGCTGAAATAGCTGAAACAAATACTTTTAGGTGGTTCATAGTGATATTGTTTTTTGAAAAACATTTTTGCCGCTTGTAGTGATTTTTTTTTTTTTTTTAAGTACTGGACTTCAAGCGGATGCTTCCAAACATAGCCCATAATTATCATATCAGGCTAATCTGGAATCTCTCAGGGCATATAGTTTATCGAAAGCCCTGGTAATGAAGTGAAGGGAAACTTATTGTACGTGGCAGAGTGCGAAAAGATGGCACTGGCAGCCTTAAGTACGAAAGTATTTAACACCTGGGAATTGGTCAATAGTACTAGTTAAGTCTCTCAACCTTCTTATGCACCCTCTATCTGCATATTGAGGTCTTAAATTAGGCAAAAGCCAATACCTACTACAGCAGCCTAGTGCCGTACACAAAATGGTAACGTTTCCAGGATCCTCCTGGGTGAAGCCTCTTGCATGTTGCATTATTTCACATTTCTAGACTTGAACACCATATCCACTCTGCCTTTTCAGTTTGTTTGGTTCTCCATTTGCTCTCCATATTCATCATAACCTCACTCTGAACAACAATCCTGCGGCTTCACTCCTTACTGTCATCACACACATTTCTCATCACACCGTTATGGCCAATATACCAGTTCACCATCTCTGGCTTTCTAATCCTGAATCCTGCCTTTTAGATATCAACCCAGATTTGCGAAGATGCCCTTCACACTCACTGGTATAAAGCTTCCTACCCAATGCTCTAATGCCTGGTTCCTGCCTTTTGAGCCTCCACCTCCAATTTCCTAGCTCCTCTTCCTGTTTAAATGTACAGAAATCCTTTCTCACTTTTAACACAAAGCATATTGAATCTAGTGCTTGTTCTATCACAGTCTAAACTTACTCATACCTCCAATAACTTTCTCTACCAACAATGCCACTTCTGTTCCTACAGCATGACAGGAAATGGATCTCAAGATCGCCTCCCTTGACTAACGTAACTTTGATTCCAGTATCTGTCCTTGTGGAACGTAAACATTTCTTATTTAACTGGAGTTTCTGCATTTTCTTCTCCTTAAAGCATAACCTAATTTCAGGTCCCACTTGCGCTGCCTTTGTCTTTCTGTGCCCTGGACATATGCTTTCTTCACCCCATTATTTTATATCTATCCCCTTTAGAACCTAATCCCATTATTCCACATTTCCATGAAGGTTCATGTTACTTTGACCCTTGAGCAGTTTCACACAATGCAGGGCCGTTCTCAACTTTAAATCTCACTCATACCTCCATTATCTGGAGTTCTTGCTCATCTAAATGTGCCTTCATCTCTCAAAATGCATTTTCACCCACAGATCCAGATCTCAAAGCGGAGATTCTTAATTATCACTGAACACTAAAAGGTAATTGGACACCTGCAATTGCTCGCCACACAAATTGCCCATGTGGTAATCTTTACATCACTAGCATCTGCTACTTTCACCTTTGTTATCACATAATAGAGTTTTGATTAAAGTATTGTCATCTTTAATCGCTCACCACACAAACTGTCCATCTGACAATCCAACACCAGTCACTGATACTTTCGCGTTTGATTTCACAAACTTCAGCTCAATATTAAAGTATTGAAAATGGTTATTAATCATTCACTTCAATTTCCAAAACGGTTATAAAATATGCTTCTGTGTGCCTTATAACTGTAATTAACTGGATGGGTAAATACATTGGCCTGTCACCCTTTTACTAGTGGCAAGGAGACGTTTACAGGTTTTTGCTGGAAATTACTGAAATCCCACTTGTGATCATCAACCATGCTTTTGTTCCTACCACATGATTTTCGCTTACGTTTTGAACTTAGATCTCCAAAAGTTGAAAATATCTCCAAATATTTCACTTCTCAACACTAGGAATGGAATGCATGAAGACGCCACAAAAAGACTTTGAAGCAAGCCATTATGAGGCTCAATGGAAAAAAAATGGATCTGGTAAAGAAGTTAAAACTAATGTACATTTCCACTCGAACCTCATCTTCAGCCGAAGATACTGCTCAAGACAAACAATACTTTTAAATACGGAGAAATGAGCTGAGTGCCATTAATAATGTACATTTTCCTTAAATTAGATGGTGTGATCGAGGCACAACTTTCTCACCAATAACTACAATATCAAACCCGAACTGCAAGATGGCCATGGACCTTCAGAAACTTGGAATTGCCAGGCTCACACTCAGCATGCACACTCAATCTGGTACAAAACTGAGTACTTTGTTTAGAGGGAAATTGCGGTGAAACCAATGATGAAGTTCCTTGACAATGGAAACAGTCACTCTCCAAAAAGGAGAATACAATTGCTCCTCTCGGGTCAGCAGACCAGGGTTTGCTTTGGTAAAACAGAGGCAAGGGCTGGGCTTCGACCCTGGCAACACTCCTCCATGACCATCCAGTCCCACTCCAAAACCCAATCGAAAAAGAACACCTGAGGTTTAACGAGCAAATACTCAGTACATAGCAAAACTGACATTTCTTGCCCTTTCATAGGTTTGAAGGAAACTCCTACTCAGAGGTGCACTGGTCTGTGACTAAGAATATAAGTAAACATAGAACTACCTCTAGCAGTGAAAGCATGTCCCAACTGTGATAAAAAAGTCTTCTTTTGAACTCTCCGGCTTACTAAGAACTGGTGGATCGAAACAAAATTCAAAGGCCCCTGTTTAGGCCAATGACCTTCCTAATAGATGTTAAGCCAGAACCTGACTAGCACAGCAATTAGGTGCACTTCTATTGCCGAAGAAGTTAGAAGACCCGACCCACACATTAGTATGCAGGTGCACTTACCCCACCCTCGGACATAATCTATATCATGAGGGTCTGCACAATCCAGCTAGGCACCAAGACACTGAAATCAAAAGTCTCCCAATGCTGGTATGTAGGTGAACCTATGCCACCAAGACGTCCAAACAATAATAAATAAATGAAGACGTGTGTTCATTTGCACTTGTTAGCTTCTCGGTTTTGTCTTTCAACTCCGATGTGTGTTTGTGAGGAGTGAGCAGGTTTCCTGCACTGCTTATCAGAGCGATGATGAAGCAGCAAAGACCAGAGAAAAATCTGAGAGATTACAGAGCTACCTCCATCACTCTGTATTGCCAGGGAGTAGAGCTTGTCTGAAATATAGCAAAGATCTTGCCAGTTCTTCCTCTAAATTTTCACCTCGACTTGTCAATGCCCGAGGCATTCTACCTTGGCCATAACGGAAGCGAAAATTCACACACCAGAGCACAGCTAAAGTGAAAATACTGAGAGGAGGACAGAGCACACAACATGTGATGTGAAATGCTCTTTGGCCTCCATCATACGGTTTTCTAGATGTGGCAGTTTTGCGGAGAAGACGAGGAGATGGCATCTGGTTCTTTCCAATGCTACTTTCTTCACTAGCCTGATCCTCCCCTCCATTGATCCAAGCTGCTGGTCCTGGCAGGCTACCTGGTGAAGAATGGCAGATGCTGCTGGCTGAGGATGCCACTGGTGCGTGGGGATTCAGTCTTTGCCATAACATCCTTAAACCAAGAGGCAACGTCCACTTCCAGTGTTTCATAATGCTTAAGGAAGGTGTGTTCCTGCAGAGGAAAACAAAAGGAGTTTGGTATGAGCTCCTCTCAACGAGTAGGATGGTTAGCCAATACAACATTAACAAAGAAAGCAGAAGTTTGGATAGCAGCCTTTAGTAATGTGTGGCCGGGTCGAAGATGGTTATATCTCCCGAGGGCAAACCAATATTCCTCCCCACCAACCAGGAAGTAGTAGTGATCTTTGTCTAATTTATTGTATTCAACTACAGAACAAAATTTAGACGATCATGAGGAGGAAGAAGGAGGCTTCATATACCTCTCTTCTGCTCTAACACAACCTCTATTGAGCCATGTCAATGGCTAAATTGGATATGAACAGGGCTCCTACAACAAACCAACACAACTGACTCTCTCTGGCAACAAGGGATTACAAATGTCACCCTTTGCAACACATTATTTGAGCAGTATGAGAACACCCTCAGCAATGTCGGACAGTGATCAGAAAGCACAATAATATTGGACCCCGCAACAAGCTCAATTTCTAGCCTTAAGATGTGCTCTCTGCCCAAAAGCCACCACTGCCCAGTCACCTCTTTCTGCATACTTACAAGTAGTTTGTTGTACTTTGGTCTCTTCCTGTGATCTTTAGTAAGGCTACAAGTAAAAGAAAAAATATCCATAAACGCACAGGAAGGTGCTTTCCAAGGTAAATGTTAAGAATAAAATTGCTTACCTGCAACAAATGTTCCCACATATCAATCTTTCACTGAGGCAATGTGCTTTACAATCAAGCCCCTTGGGCATAATGACCTCCTAAAGTCAAGGAAATGGTAGTCAAGTAAACCAGAAATGGACCAGAAATAATTACGATAGGGGAAAAGCCCACTATAGCCCTTTGCTTCCTTTGTTGGCTGTAGACCAGAGAAGGACCGGAGTAACCCCCAAAAGGATTCTTGGGCCTGTGGTGCCCATAAGGCAACAAATGGTTAATCAACATCTCTTATTTCTTCCATCAGAATAAAGCGCTTTTTTTTTTAATGGAAACAAGAATCTGAGAAATTATCCAGGTTTTATACTAATCTGCACTCTGACCGAATTCCTGTTAGAGAGAGGGACTTAGCAGCAGAGAGTAAAGTAAGAGGGAAAACAGACTTCTTTTCCAACGTCTTCAAGAAGAAAAATATGTTGAAATGAACGTAAAGGCAGAATATGTCAAGTTGTGCAAAAATGAAAAACTGTTTCAGGGATCCTACTCAGAGCTGGGAAAAAGAATTGACGACCGACAACCACTGTGCCGGACTCTTGGAAAACTGTATTAAAATGAGAATACAGTTGTTTTTCCTATTTGAGGCTGGGATCAGCTTCCTTTTGTTTTTCCATTCTAAAAATAGAAAATAAAAAAAAATGCACTTTTTGCACCCTAAAGTATGTTTTTAATTTTCCATGGATTTATGATATTACATACAAGCATGCATGCATACATAATGATGAAAACATGCATCTATAAGTGGGCGAACAACTAGTGCTAGAGAGAAGATGACTAATGTATCTTTAGAATTAACTAGCAAGATCTTCCTCACTAGAATGCGGAAGAATGCGCAGAAACAGTGAGTTCCCATGAACTTTCACATGACTGGATCTCAGCAACAAGTAGTGTGAATAGGTTTTGTACCCAGTACTCTGCTTATGAAGTATCTTTATCACATATATTACCCACGCCACGTAAATCAGAGCAAACTTGTTTAAAAAAAAGCGTTTTTTAAAAAATTAAAAAAAATAAACAATATGTTCCCAATCTAGGTCCATCTGGGGCTAAAGATAAAAAGCAGCAAAATAAAAACGCTCTACATTGGTTACATACCGATCTTTGCACTCAACAGGTCCTTGCTGTGTTCCGTATCACCATTCCCCTTTCCTCGTACCTTCTAAATGCTATGGAGGATCTTTCCTCCCATCCTCAATAGCCAGCCCTACAACCTGGAGCAGTATCCTGAATCCCAACACACACAATTTCCTTAACAATAATATTTACTCTGATTACCCCTCAGGACAAGGGACTGCTGGAAATAAACATGCCTCCTGGACGACTCCGGGGAGCATGCATTTCTGGCCAGAGTGCCCCAAAATAAAACCTTGGGTTAATTTTGGCCTCAGGGCATGGAACAATTATGCATGTAACACGGAATTGACCTCTGTGTTCTGGCAGGGCACACCATGTACATCCCGAAAGGAAGCAATGAGGCCTATCCCCAGCTGTGTAACGCAAAATTATGTCCCCTTCCACCCCTGCAGAATGTGATGAGGGACCCTGTGTCTCCCATATTTCACAGATATTTATGGGTCGAAGGCTGAATTGGGCCTCCATTGAAGGATTGGGGCCCCCTAGAGTGTTGGGGAGGGAACCTGTGAAACCCATGACCATCCAACCTTCCTGCTCACAATAAAAGACAAAGTTAGTGGCTTGACCAATGTGGGTGGAATCTATAAAAGCCAGAACTATCTGAAATTGTCCAGAGCGAAATCTGTTTTATATGCAATCTGAACATAAACTTGGTAGAAGTATTGCACAGAAATGCTGTCATTTTCCCAGGAAAGACTTATTGGCTCCAGCGTTGTGGTCGACTGCCAACTCCCATTTAACAGGTTAGGGAGCAGGAAGAAATTAGTTATTTACCAGGCTTCACCTATCCCGTGTTGTAATCGTTCATATATTCATAAGCTTGATTTATTGCCAGTTGTCAGCCTGGGAATCCCTGGCAACTTTAAATAGAAATGAACTGTGCTATAATGGCCATAAGTCTCAACAACTTTGTTTAGTAGCACATTGACCTATTTTGAAACAATTCAAAGCCCAATCAATGACGTGAAAGTGCTGAGCTCTCTTACTTCTCCAGAGGCTACCATAGATCAGATTTTATAGCACAATTAGGAGATGTACATATTCTCTTCTCTAGTGTTTAATATAAACTTTACAGGAATGAGGCATCGTCTCAGTGTGGTGAAAGTCTTTGCTAGACAAGAGAAGAAAGGGTGCATTAGTCCTCCTCCTTGACTGGTATCATGAAATGTGTCTCTGCCCAGCCCACGGGCCTCTATGCCCTGTTAGACTCATGCCACAACTAGGATCACTTCTCACTAGCGGGCATAATTTGAGACTGCCGCCACTGGTGAAAAACAGCCCCATCATTGGAGAGCCCAGTTTTATTTCAGACCGGGTTCAAACGGACTACCTCGATTACTTCCTGGGTGTTTGCTTTCCTTAGATTAGTATCAGTCTAAGTTCACTTCTGCCTCCTCTGAGGGGTAGGGGATCCGCTCGGCACTTATCGAGGCTCCCTTGAGTAATGTGAACAGGACGAAAGCGGTTCTTTTTTTTTGTGTTGAAATTGTTTATTAGAATTTATTAACTATAATACAATAAAAGCAATAAAATACAGAAAGCGGTTCTTCAGTTCCAGTTAAAGCTTTCTTTTTAACAACTTTAAGTTTTTAACGCTGCATTTACACTGAACAGGGTAAAACTACTATTTATACAACTATCCTCACAGTGTAATCGTAACTTCTCAAAGTAAAATGATACGACCAAGTGTGACAAGATCTTCCAGCTTCCCATCGAGGCAAGATCTATCTACAAGACTGCCTGTTTAACCCACAAAGCCTTGCACTCCTCGCTACCTGGCGAATAAACACTCTCTGGAGGCTCTAGACCATCACGTAATGCGGAAAATGTACTGCTTGAACCTCCCACTTTCAAGAAGGAAAGATCTATGGCCCAATCCTTTTCAGGCAACGTGGTGAGAATCTGGAACTCACTTCCGCCTCAGCTCCGGACCACCACCTCCCCCATGCCTTCAAAACGGACCTCAAAGTTTCTCCTTCGAAGACATTTCCAAATGTAATTCAAACCCTCTCTATTATCTGAAGGAAGACCTTACATTATAGAAAACTCTATGGAAGTGCCTTCCCAGTGTGCTCTTATGGTTTGAGTGTCTGCCATTTATTGCAGTATTATTCTTCTACCTGTGTTTGGTACTCTTTTGTAACATGCACACGTCACTTTTCTCTTGTAACACACTGTTTGCTACCTCTTACATTTTGTTTGCTTTAGATACTTGCACAAGTGCCACCATTGCCTACGTAACGTTTGTTCTTGTGTTTGAGTGTCTGCCATTTATTGAAGTATTATACCTCTACTTGTACTTTGTACGCTTTTGTAACTTGCACACGTTACTTTTTCCTCCTGTAATGTACAGTTTGCTACATCTTGTATTTTGTTTGCTCACAATTGTCACATTTGCCTCATGTAACTTAACGTTTGCTTTTGTAATTTGTTCACTTGTAATTTTCTCCTCATGTATCATTACTGTTCCTATTGTGAAGCGCTCTGACACCTTCGGGTAAAGTCCGCGCTATATAAAAACGCATAAAATAAATAACTAAATAAATGGCGCATTGTGCTAGATGCGTGTGAGCACCCGTGTATTGCAAAGCATTGTGGAAGGGGCACGTCGCAACCAGTCGGTGATTTGCACCGGTCCTTAATGCAACTGATGTACCAAGCAGTAGTGCGTTAGATACACATTTGCAGGATGTCGCATAAACTCCTGCCTGATTATTGTGTGCGAGGTAGAAGGCACTGTGAGCGCAGGCCACACGTCTGCCACAGCAGGGATTGTGTGCAAGGTAAGGCAGGCCTCTATTGCTGCATTTCGGTATGTGCACTTTCTAAGCCCCAAATACTGTTCCGATTGGCAAAGTAGCTTTTGTAGGCTTTAGAGGCAAGATGGCGGCCACACCAGCGGTCGAGTGAGTGGTAGTGCGAGTAACCTTACCTGATGCTGACCTGCCCGGCATAATTACTCCAGCTTTTTCTCGCCGAGAGTGGGTGCATTTTCCTCCAGACACATAGCAGGGAAAAAGCAGACCTGACTGGATTTATTTTGGAAGTGGTACTATGCGATAACCTGGCATAACTTATGCAATTAATGCAGGACTATCGCGGGCAGCGGCCCGCGGCGGCGTGCTCTACCCGCCGCCCGCCCTCACCTGTGAGCGTCCGGACTGGAGAGGTTCCAATCTTGGCCTGCAATGGTGTGCTCTCCTCGTCGGGTGCTGGAGGGACTCAGCACGTCTTTACCCCCCTGAGGTAGAGCTGAGCGGAATATTGACTTTCTCCCGTGGTCGTGATTCATCCGTGCTCTTCTCACAGGTGAGAACAGTGTACTCGGAGCTAAACGTCAAACAACTACCTGACGGCTTGAATGCTTCGCTGATAGGAGGAGGAGAGGTGCCTCGAGTTCCTTGAGTTTGGCGGGTTTCCAAGAGGACTGTGCTGCCTGACTTGTATTCTGCTGTTTCTGTCATTGGATCCAGATGTATGATACAATTACCATCATACCTACAACAAGTCAGGACTATTGGCTTTGTCAATTGTGGTTAGTTGCGCAAGATAAATAAGCAGCAACTATGGATTGTATATACTATTGAAAAGCTTCCACTTAAAGCCCTGGTGACACCACAACAATGTTGCTGCTCCTGAGTTTCAAAAAGAGTAGGGAAATCTAGAGAGAAAAAGACTCTTTAAAGGATTTTCCTTTCCCTACAACGCTCACCTGGCATGACGTCATGCCGTAACTTCTCCACTAGTGAGAAGTGAGCAGTGTGAGCAGGGGCACATGATGTGCATGCTGTCACTGGAGTCCGGTGAAAAACCAGACTGCATGTGCCAGGGCACAAAACAAGGGCCAATTGAGACCCGTTTCGAGGCCTCCTTTAAAAAACTGCCGGTGTTCAGCACCGGTGAGACCCAGCCCACTCAAAGCCCTGGGTGAGAGTGATGTGAGGAACATGCCCCCTTTAACACGTTGTTGGTGCTCCATCATTGCAGAGAACGGTGAGTGTGGCAGTCTATCAACATTAGATCTTCCAGGTCACCCTGTGATTGAGACCACTAGTCAGCTAGACAATGCTGTAGAAGGCACATGTGTAACCTTGTGTGGGAACTATGGCAATACAAGAAGCCATCATTCCTAGCAGATGCATGACAGTCCTTATTGTGAGAGTTTGTTTGGCTGGAACTGGGTTAGAGCTACCTGAAAGTTATGAATTCGAGCGGGAGTGAGGTAGGCTAATCCTGTGTGTGTAGGATTGCTCCCAAGTAAGGTTGAACTTGTAGAAGCTGAAGGCGAGATTTGGGAACACTGATAGTAAACTCTAGTCTGTGAAGTAGATCCACTGTCAATTGAGTGTGCAGTTGGCATTGTTTGTAAACGCTAGCCTTGATGAGCCAATCGTCCAGGTATGGAACTACATTAATATTTTGTATTCACAGAGGTGCTGTGACCACTGTCAAGCATTTTCTGCAAACCCCAAGGTGCGTTAGTCATCCCGAATGGAAGTACTTTGATGTTATGTTATGTTATTATCATTTATATATTGCGCACAGATGCTCCAGCTAAGGAGCGTCCTGGCGCAAGGAAAAGGCAAATACAACACAACGCAAAAGAAGTACAGCTCCGGGTAAAGAAATTAAAACAGGTACGTTTTCACGGCCCTACGAAATGCCAATAGATCCTCTAGCAAGCGAATTTCCAAAGGGAGGGAGTTCCAGAGAGCCACAGCTCTCACACGAAACGAACGGCCGCCCATCCGGCTAAGCCTGAAACGCGGGATAACCGCCAGAGATTGCCCAAGAATTCTCAGAGAGCGAGTCGGGACATAGGCGGATAAAAGATTATTGAGGATCTCAGGTGCCGATCCTTTTAAGATTTTAAAGGCAAGGCTAAGGGCCTTAAAGTGGATTCGACTTTTAATCGGTAACCAGTGTAGGGACCGCAGGGTATTGGAAGTGGGGCAGGACCTCGGCAAACCCACCACTGCTCTTGCAGCAGCATTCTGTACTCGCTGCAGGCGGACGATCTCAGATTGGTTAACTCCCAGCAGGAGCGAGCTGGCATAGTCCAGCCGGGAGATAATCGTCGCTTGAATAATCAGCTGTCTCGTCGGGGCATCAAAAAATTTGAGCACCGGCCTTAACCCACGCAAGACACCAAAACAGCATGCCGCCACTCTCTTGGTATGGGTAGTGAAGCAAAGGGTGTGATCTAGCCACACTCCCAGGTTCCTAAGTTCCATCACTGGAGTAGGAGCCGGCCCTAACTCCGGAGGCCACCAAATGCCTCCCCAGCGGTCCGCTCCCTTCCCAACGATCATCACCTCAGTTTTTTTCGCGTTCAGCTGGAGACAGTTGTTATTCAAGGTATTTGCGATGAACAGGGTGTATTGGTATGTGAACGTAGGCATCATTTAAGCCTAGTGTTGTCAAAAAGTTGCTCTGTTGAAGAAGTGGAATAGCATAGTGTAGAATGACCATATGGAAGTGCTCTGATAGGATGTAGTGGTTTAAAGGTCTGAGATCTAAGGATGGTTTTAGCAATTCCTCCTTTCTGGGGATCAGAAAGTATAGAGAATATACCCCTGAGCCTTGTTGTTGAAGAAGGACAGGTTCAATGGCCCCTTTAAAAAGGGAGGATTGGACCTCTTGTTTGAGAAGTGTAAGATGTTCCTGTGGTTACCCGGGAGTACGAGGTGGAATGTTGGGATGTGTAGAATGAGCTCCAGACAGCAGCCATGTTGGAGGATGGCTAGAAACAGACAGGTGTTGTGTGTGGGTATGGGGATTGGTAAGTCAATGGGTTGCAGTGGATGTTGCTCCGCATGCGGTGGCACCCCTGCCTCTTCCCTTTTTGTTTAATCTTCTAAAGGAACTCCTAAAATACCCTTTACTGCAGGTGTACTGGGTTTGTTTTTATTGGAAAGCGCATGGGTCTGTAGTGTTCGATTTATATGCACCTCTTTAGCGTGAGCGACGATAAAAGCCTCCAAAAGTAGCAGTTTGCAATGCTCCCATGGCCTTAGCTGTGTCGGTATCCTTTTTCATTTTGTCAAGGGTAGTATCTACCTGAGGTCCAAAAAGGTGCTCATTATCAAAAGGCATATTTAAGACTGGCTGATGGACCTCTGGCTTGAATCCAAAACATCTAGTCCATGTGTGTCTTCTAAGAAGCATGCTGGTATTAATATCTCTAGCCGCTGTATCTGTTGCGTCGAGGGCACAGCGGATGTAATTGTTAGCAATGGTTTTCCCTTCTGTGATAATCTGTTGGCCTCTTCTGCGGTATTCCTCGTGGAGGTACTGCAAGAGTTCTTCCATTTCATCAAAATGGACTCTATCATAGCGGGCTAGGAGGACTTGTGAATTGGCAATAAACCAATGATTGGCTGACTGTGCTGCGAGCCTCTTCCCAACCGCATCTATGCACTTACTCTCCTTTTCAGAAGGTGGAGTGTCCTCAGTAGCCTGACTGTTTGTCCTTTTAAGAGCAGTAGTTGCAACAATGGAGTCCGGTGGAAGTTGACTGAATAAAGAGGGCGTCAGAAGGGGCTACTTTGTATTTTTTTGTCCACCCTACGGGTGATGACCCGGGCACAGACTGGCTCTTTGAAAATGTCCTCAGCATGTCTTATGCCAGGAAACATCGGCAAATACAAGGTAAGTTGAAGAAAGGGTATCAAATAGAAAATCCTGCTCTAGGGGTTCTTTATGCAGCTCAACACTATGAAAGCCGCCGCCCTAGCCGGCTTGGGTGGAGAAGCAGGGGCTGGTGTCACAGTACTCACATGGTGGCCGGATGGAAGTTTGTGCATCTCCATACCCACCTCTATGTAGGAGCTGGAGCTTTCATCAATAGACAAAGCCTCCTCTTCTTCAGCGCTTGGCTCTTCCTGGGCGTGTTCTTCGCCGAAAAGGTCAGCAGGAGTTTCATCCCCACTCCTTCAAGACATTTCCAACTGATGAGCCCTTTGATCCCGAAGGTTTTTTTAGACCGAAATGACTTGCATGCATCACATCTTTATGGTCGGGGAAAAGGCAGAGGTTGCACAAGGGGTGTTGATCGGAGTGCAGGTATTTTGTGTGACAACGCAGGCAAAATCTATATGGTGTACATTCCATAGAAATGCATATTTGATGGAGGCGGTGACATGCAGGAAGGTATAGGCTCCATGGGCGGTCGGCAACCAAAAGGGCGGTCGGTCGGTCGAAATCCAAAACAACTAATTTCAAGTGCAGTGCAGAAGTGGAAAAGCAGGATTGAAAACAATACTGTGGAAGACAGTAAAGAAATGGCAGAATCATACGGAAAATAGTCAAAACACAGAGCAGATGCACACATGTCCAAACAAGACGGTAGAGAGAAAATAACCTAACAAGATTCGATGCTCATGTTTCATATCACCAAGGGTAGGAGCCGCTCGATCTCGTGACTCAAAAGACGTATGCAGAGCATGCGTATCCACAGCCACACATGCCATCGACCAGGTTTTTCTGGCATATCTTTGAATTTAGGAGGGTTGGAGGATGCACTTTCATAGGTACGGTTACCTTGTGAGTAAGGGTCATGCAAAATAGTCCATTTGAAATGTGTCCAAAGTGCAGGGTAAACTTTTGCACAGATGGATGATCACTAGGTTTGCATTTCTGTCTCCGGAAGGGTTAGAAATCCGAGACATGTAAGTCCGGAGGCCATTTTAAACCAAATACTAAAGATGTGAGAAAAACAAAGCAGGGCACACTATATCACGGAACAGGCAAAAGGACAGAGATTGGCAGAACACAGCTTATCGAATGAATGAGGAGGGATCAGCTATCCTTGTGGGTACTGAGATGGCACATGGGAAACATTTCCAGAATTATTATATACAGGACACAACTTTCAAATACATTGTGTAAACCAGTACAGTACTGAAAGACAAAAGCCAAAGCTAATGATTCCCCAGAATGGAAAGCCTTCGGAGCTGAAAAGATGGGACTCCAGTAAGGAAAAACCCAAGTCCTCAATGTTACAGATGATTAAAAGGCAAACAGACAACACTTTTCATGCAATAGTTTCAGTATCCTTATTTTTTCCTGCATTTTGTCCACCTGTAACCCGGACAAATGCTCATGATCAGTTGACATGTTGAGTAAGTGTTATTCCACTTAAGCTGTAATCCTGAATGACATTTATCAACCATGTCAATGCAAACGAATGAGGTTGTAAATTGTCTGAATTTAAAACACACCATATGCCCTCATATGAAATTGTTTAACCTTTTGTAACAATTTTCGGTTTAATTTTCCTGTACACTCCTGGTACGTTTTGTAGTAAATCTTCCTTATCCTCCTCAATATCTGATATACCAACTTAAAAATGCCATGGAGTTCGCAAGGCATCAGTTCATGGCCACCCCCAAAACTACTCTTCTTCGGGTGTCGAGGACTATTTACATGGTAATTTTTGCTCTCAAAGCCAATCCCGTATTCGATGACATTTGGAGCCAAGGAAGTCACCTCTCTTATGGAAGTGAATCCTCTTTTCAGGTCGCCCTTCTGCGTACATTTATTTCTCTGGGAGGTGCCCTGTGTTTGTTTTGCAGATCTGACTTTCTGCCTCTCAGATGTAGGTCTTTAAAGTGCTTTATTTTGGGAAAAGTCTCTGTAATCGGATAAGTCAAACTAAGGCGGGTTGGCATTGATCCCCCTTCTCTCGGTTAAAAATTCCTAGAAGGATTATACTGGTATTGCTGTCAAATGTTTATTAAGTCACATGGGCACCTCGCTGGACACCTTTTTTCCATGGTGGAGTAGTAAGCCAACAGTCTATCATTTCACTGCTAAGAGGTCTTCTTAAACCTGGGTTTCTTAATGTCAAACAGAGCAAAAATGCAGATCCCACATTGAACCGAATGTACCTACATTATATGACAAGAGGGGCAAAAAGGAAAAGGCTTATCTTCTATACCCCATCACCTTCAAAACCCTTGGAAGGTGGATACCTAATGCAGCACTGAAGATTCTCTTGAAATTGCACTAGGAATTCAATACACTGCTTAAGTTGTGTTTTCTGGAAATCTCTGGATAAAAGGTTCTTGAGAAGAAAACAAGTTACTTACCTGTAACTACGGTTATCCAGTATTGGTATCTTTCATAGATTCACATGCCTGAATCATTCCCCGTCGCCGAGAGGGGAGTCCCACGGTAATTATATATACAAAAGTCGTGCCTTAGAATAATCTGTGGTAGGCTTACAAGACTATAGGCCCCAAAACTTAGCAGCCTATCTACCTCATTATATGAAAAGAACTGAAAGTAGTTCCAACCAATCAGCTGTGAGCACCCTCTATCCCAGCAGAGGCAGTTCTCCTCAGATTTTCCCAGCACAATTGAGAAGTATGTATCCCTAATAAAGAACTGTTCTGCCGGGGAGGAGGGGTGCATGTGAAGCTATGAAAGATACCAATACTGGATAACCGTAGTTACAGGTAAGTAACTTGTTTTCTTATCCAGTATTGGGGTATCTTTCATAGATTCACACGCCTGAATCAGAATAGCAAGCAGTAAACCCATATCTGTCGTTTGCGGAAGGTGGGAGACAAAGCGTAATTCTATATATCCCCACTCATCCGGAAGGTTATAGAGCACTAGAAATGTAAATATACATAAATGCAGAAAACCTTCTAAAAAGAAAGAATTATATTCAGATAACATTTTTCATATTTAAACAGCATTTGACAAGCAAAATATTATAGTGTATTCTGCATACCCTTATGTCATGAATAGAATATGAGAGACCTTTAAAAGTCTAACCTTAATGAAGAAGATGCTGCAGCACCGCTTGCCCCACTGCTGTATCATCTTGTGATGCCGATTGCAAGCAGTAATGCTTTGTAAAGGTATGGACACTCTTCCATGTCGCAGCTCGGCAAATGTCCGCCAGTGTGACTCCGGCAAATAATGCTGTTGACGCCGACATCATTCTGGTGGAATGTGCTTTTACCTTTCTGGCTAAAGGCTTGTTAGCTTTTTCGTGACAGAATTGTATTTCTGAAGATAACCACCTGGCTATCGTTGCTTTCGTCACAGCTTGTCCCAGCGCAACTTGACCATAAGCAATAAATAACTGGTTAGATTTCCTTATGTCTTTAGTTTTCTGAAGATAGAACTTTAGACAACGTTTCACATCCAGAGAGTGTAGGGCCTTTTCTGCCGGTGTGACAGGATCTGGGAAAAAAGTCTTTAACTTAACCGGCTGGTTTAAATGAAATTGAGATGGTACTTTAGGAATTAATTTTGGATTTGTTCTCAAGGTGACATAATCCTTAGAGAAATGAAGGAAAGGTTCCGAAATGGTGAAAGCCTGAAACTCACTCACCCTCCGGGCTGAAGTGAGAGCTAGTAAAATAGCCACTTTCCAGGTTAAATTTTTTAATTCAGCTCTATGAATAGGTTCGAAAGGCCTCCTCATTAACTGGGGCAAGACAATATTGAGATCCCATTCAGGAGGTGGAAGTCGAATTGGAGGAAAGGCGCGAAACAACCCTTTCAGAAATTGCTTTATCAGTGAGGAAGAACATAGTGAAGGCTTGTTCGAGCTTCTTCTCAATCGGGATATGGCGGCAAGATGTACTTTATAAGAAGAGAACACTAGACCCGCCTTGGCTAGTGAAAGCAAGTAATGAATATGCTACTTACCAGTATGCATCTGTTCTTGGCATGTAGGGCTGCTAACATTCATATCTTAGCATTAGATCGCCGCCTAGTGTTGGGCTCGGATGATCGCACATTGTTGTCCTGGAAGAGTCTTCGAAGTATCCTGAGATAGGTGGCTCCTCCCCTGGACTACAGTGCGCATGGGCATCGGCTCCATCCCCAGATTGTTTTTCGCCATTGTGGCAGAAGATGGAGTGAAAAGTGTAAAGGATGTCCATGCTAATGAATAAATACAATAGTATATCTGCAGCTGCGACAGGCACCGGGGAGGAGGGCGGGCGATATGAATGTTAGCAGCCCTACATGCCAAGAACAGATGCATACTGGTAAGTAGCATATTCAGTTCGAGGCATGTGGGCTGCTAAATTCATATCTTAGCATAGAATACATAGCAGTCCCTCCATCAGCGGCGGTTGCCCGTGCCAGCTGCAGAAACCTGAAAAAGTGTCTTCAGAACAGCCTGTCCTACAGCAGCTTGCTGCTTGGAATGCACATCAACACAGTAGTGTTTTGTAAAGGTATGTGGTGTAACCCACGTGGCTGCTCTGCAAATATCCTCTAAAGGAATGTTCCCTAGGAAAGCCATGGATGCCCCCAGTTTGCGTGTGGAGTGCGCTCTGGGGGGTATTGTTAAAGTGCGCTTGGCTTTTTGATAACATATCTGGATGCACTTAACAATCCATCTGGCTATCCCTGCTTTGGAAATCGGGTTGCCTTTGTGTTGTGGTGCGAAGGCAACAAAGAGTTGTTTTGTTTTTCTAAAGGGTTGTGTTCTGTCTATGTAGTACATCAACGCCCTCCGTACATCTAAGGTATGGAGCATTCTTTCCGCCACCGTTTGCGGGTTTTGAAAGAATGCTTTTAAGTCAATAGTTTGGTTTAGATGAAACTGTGACACCACCTTTGGAAGGAATTTGGGGTTAGTGCGTAGCACTACCCTATTTGGATGAATTTGAATGAATGGCTCTTGGATTGTGAGCGCCTGCAGCTCACTGACACGTCTCAGAGACGTGATAGCTACAAGGAAAGCTACTTTCCACGTAAGGAACTGGAGTTCACACGAGTGCAGTGGCTCAAATGGTGGTCCCATCAGTCTGGTTCGAACGACATTGAGGTTCCACACCGGAGCTGGCGGTGTTCTTGGGGGAATGACTCGTTTCAGACCTTCAAGGAAGGCTTTAATGGCGGGCACTCTGAAGACAGAGAGGTGCTGCCTGTTCTGGAGATAAGCCGCTATGGCGGATAGATGTATCCGAATGGAAGTGTACGCTAGATTGCACTTGTAAAGATGCAACAGATAGCAGATGATGTTGGGGATAGATGCATCTAGCGGGTTGATGTCATTGGCTGTACAGTAAATGACAAAACGCTTCCACTTTGCAGCATAGCATGCTCTAGTAGTTGGCTTCCTCGCCTCCTTGATGATGTTCATGCATTCCGGAGGTAGGTTAAGGTATCCAAACTCTAGGACTTCAGGAGCCAGATCGCCAGGTTGAGCTGTTGCGGATCTGGATGCTGAATTTCTCCATGGTTCTGCGTCAAAAGACTGGGCGTGAGGCGCAGTCTTTGATGCGGCACCACTGAGAGTTCGAGGAACGTGGTGTACCAAGCCTGGCGCGTCCACGTTGGAGCAACTAGGATGAGAGTCATCTTGTGCTGCCTTAGCTTTCTTGCGACCAGCGGTATTAGAGGGGCTGGCGGAAAAGCGTACGCAAATTTGCCTGACCAGTTCATCCATATCGCATTCCCCTGCGACTGTGGGTGAGGGAACCTGGCGGCAAAGTGTTGGCATTTTGCGTTCTCTTTTGTGGCAAACAGGTCTATCTCCGGATGACCCCACTGCTGGAAGTACGGGTGGAGGACAGATGGGTGT
Organism: Lissotriton helveticus; assembly: GCF_964261635.1. Taxonomy (NCBI): domain Eukaryota; kingdom Metazoa; phylum Chordata; class Amphibia; order Caudata; family Salamandridae; genus Lissotriton; species Lissotriton helveticus. Next base: position 1,301,254,619 of record NC_136057.1, read on the forward strand.
AACTCCCACTCGTGCATTTGATGGCTGTACCTGCTGAGCAGATCCGCCATCTGATTGTCCTTTCCTGGGAGGTGTTCTGCCATGAGGAAAATGTTCCTCTGAATGGCCCACTTCCACATGCTCTGAGCCAGATGAGACAGCTGTGGCGAGTGGGTGCCTCCCTGCTTTTGAATGTAGTACATCGCGGTCATGTTGTCCGTCCGGACTAGCACGACTTTGTTGGACAGATGTACAATGAAGGACTTGAGCGCCATGAAGATCGCCATCAGTTCCAGATAGTTGATGTGCATCTTCTGTTGCTGCGTCGTCCATAGTCCCTGCACTGTGTAAGTGAGCACATGAGCTCCCCATCCCTGGAGAGATGCGTCCGTTGTCAGGACAATTTGTGGCACAGGCTCTTGGAACAGTCGGCCCTTGCAAAGGTTGTGTGGAGTCCACCAATGCAGAGAGTCGTATGCCCGACTGGTAACCAACACTAGGTCTGTCAATTGCCCACGAGCCTGTGTCCACTGATTCGCTAAGCACTCCTGGAGCGGGCGCATATGTAGCCGTGCGTGAGGGACTATGAAGATGCAGGAGGCCATCATGCCTATCAACTGCATGAACACTCTCGCTGGAAGCGAGTGTTGTGGCCTGAACCTTTGGATCAGAGCCTGCATGCTGTCTATCCTGACTTGGTTTGGCTGAGCCATGGCCGTCAGGGTGTTGATCGTCGCGCCTAGGAACTGCCGGACATGTGCCGGCTGAAGATGCGATTTTGGGTAGTTCAGGGAGAAACCCAGATGAAGAAGGTGAATTGTAGTCGACATGTCTGCGGCGCACTGTTGCTCTGACTTGGCTTGCACGAGCCAGTCGTCTAGGTAGGGGTAGACATGGATGTTCTGCCTCCTGAGGTGCGCCGCTACTGTCGCCAGACACTTGGTGAACACCCTCGGGGCTGTGGTGACTCCGAAGGGTAGGACCTTGAACTGGTAGTGCCTGCCTTGAATAGTGAACCTGAGGTATTTCCTGTGTGACGGGTGTAGTGGAATGTGGAAATAAGCATCCTTGAGATCTAAGGTTGCTAAGAAGTCTCCCTGGTTTAGCAATGGAAGAATCTGTTGCAGTGTAAGCATGTGGAAATGCTCTGATAGTATGTACAGGTTGAGGGGACGTAGATCTAGAATGGGTCTGAGAGATCCGTCCTTCTTTGGAATAAGGAAGTATAGGGAATATACCCCTGTGCCTTCCTCTCCCACCGGCACGAGCTCGATTGCGCCTTTTTGCAGCATTACCACTACTTCCTGCTGCAATAAGTGCAAGTGCTCTGCGGACATAGGCCTTTGCCTTGGCGGGATGTTGGGTGGAGTGGATTTCAACTCTAGGCAATAACCATACTGGACTAGTTGTCGCACCCACCTGTCTGTGGTGATGTTTCTCCAGACGGGCAGGAACTGCTGCAGTCTCCCCCCGACAGGTGTTAAGTGGTCGGGGGGCAGTGACAGAGAGTCACTGTTTGCTTGGGGTAGAGGAGCGGGAGCTGTTTCCTCTGCCGCGACCTCTGTTGCTGTTATTTCTGTAACCTCCCTTGTTCTGTTTTGTGAACGAGGATTGTGCCCCACCTTTAGAGAACTGGGATTGCTGACCCATCTGTCCTCTGGTGACTCCACGTGCACCTGAGCGACGAAAATTGTTGCCACGAAACTGTTGTGACTGCAGGGCCCCCATGGACTTAGCAGTTTCTGTGTCCTTCTTTATTTTCTCTAGGGTGGTGTCAACATCTGGACCAAACAGACTATCAGGATTGACTGGCTGATTAAGGATTGTCGTCTGAATATCCGGTTTAAACCCTGAGATGCGGAGCCACGCTTGTCGTCTCAGCATAACGCTAGTGTTGATAGCTCTAGCAGCTGTGTCCGCAGCGTCAAGTGCGCACTTGATGGCTGCGTTTGAGATTAGCTTTCCTTCCTCAATGAGCAGTTGTGTGGCTTCTTGGAACTGTGGAGGCAGGTGTTGTACAATCTGTTCTAGGGTGTCGTAGTGCGCCCTATCGTAACGCGCCAAGAGTGCCTGTGTATTGGCGATGCGCCAAAAGTTTGATGCCTGTGCAGCTACTCTTTTGCCCCCTGCCTCTAGCACTTTGGACTCCTTATCCGGGGGAGGAGCTTCACCCGTTGTCTGGGAGTTGGCACGTTTCCTGGCATTGGCGACCACAAGAGAGTCCAGTGGCAATTGTCCCCGGATGTATGCGGGGTCCGCAGGTGCAGGTCTGTACTTTTTTTCAATGCGAGGGTTGACCACTCTCGCTCTTGTAGGCTCCTTAAATATGTCCCCAGCATGCTTGAGGACTCCTTTAAGCATAGGCAGTGTCTTAACTGTCCTTTCGGAGACAGAAAAAGTGTCGAAAAGGAAGTCTTCCTCAACCGGGTCGGCATGCATGTCTACATCATGATTGGCTGCCGCCCTTTCGAGTAGTGCATGAAAACCTGCTGAATCTTCAGTCGGGGATGCACGTGCATTAAAAAGCTGCGGGTCCTGCCCCACACCCTGGGTGTTCTGGTCACCAGTGTCATCATATGAATCCGGTTGTGCATCAGGTTCATTGATAGGGAAATTGTACTGCTCGTCTTCATCATACCCCTCACCCGCAGAGTGTTCTGGGGAGGGAGTAGGGCTCCGTCTCGGAGGAGGCTGGATTGGTTCCGTGAGGCCTGAGGCGTCAAGGGGCACCCTCTTCTTCTTCAGTGGAATGACATAGGAGTCCACTGGCTCCGAAGTGATTTTCCTCTTATAGAGGGTCAGTTTGCCTGTGTCAGCGTCGATGAAATGCTCCGAATCGTCCTCAGATTCGAGTATTCGACGTGGAAGCGGGCCAGTCGGTGAAGAAATCACCTGTTTCGGTGCCGAATTGGTTGAAAATGCTTTCGGCGCCTCCTTCGGCGGCAAAATAAAGAGAAGTTTCCCAGAAGGCTTTGCTGGAGTGTCCTTTTGCGGCTGCGGCGATGGTATCGGAGCCGACGGGGCAAAGGCCTTCTCCCTGATTCTTTGCTGTGAATCGGCTATGGGGGTCGCCTCACTCACAATTGGCTTCGGCGCCGACGAGGATGGTCTGATTTTTCCCTCGGATCCGACGTCCTTGTGGGCCTTGTGCGCTTTGGGCGCGAATCCTGTCTTTACCGCCTCCGTTTCCTGTGTTCGGGGCGCAGACTTCTTTCCGTGTGCCTGCGTAGCCTCCTTGGAGCCGACTTTTGCGGGCTTGGACGGCGTCGTAGCCGCTGACCCGTGCCGACCATCTTTTTGGGAGGACCCCTCCTCTGTCGTCGGTTTCGATTTTGCAGTATCGGAATCGACGGACTTCTTCGACTTTTGCGGACCGGAGGTCGACGGAGTCGATGGGGTAGCGGGCACCGTCGTTTTCACCGGCACGGCAGCCATCTTAGGGACACTCGAGTCCTTAAGTTTCGGTTTCGTTTTCGGGTCGGCCATTTTATGTGTTGTCGATCCCGATGGTTTCGGTTTCGAAACAGTCTGCCCAGCAAGTAAGTCCGTGGCCGGGCCCGAAGGCGGGGCTGTGGCTTGCGGCAACGGGTCTTGGGTAAGGCCGACAGGCGATCCCGTGTCCCGGTCGGTATCCTCGTAACCTTCGGGGCAGAGCTCGTCCCCCGAGCTGTCTGCCGCGGCCCCATAAATCTCATCGTCGTCTCCTACCTCGTCGACGTATTCAAGGCCTTGACCCGCGACTCCGTCGTCGTCTCCCGGATCCGCCTCTACCTCCGTCTCGGGTGGGGAGATTTGGAGATGATGACCCTGGTCCTCTTCGTCCTGGTCGCCGAAGATGTTCTCCGGATCCGGGGCCGCTTGTTTAGCTTCCATGCGCACCGCGCGCCGAAGCTTGAGAGTCTTCTTTGAGCGGAACTGTGCACACAACTTGCACTTTCCGTCGTCGTGGTCAGGCGAAAGGCATTTGTTACACACGGGGTGTAGATCGATGTGTGGGTACTTGGACCCACAGAGCGGGCAGTACTTGAACGGGCTCCGCTCCATGTTCGAAAAGTTTTGCAGTCGTGTCGCGATGAGAAGGCCTCAAAGTTCTGAGAGCAAAGAAAACTCCGCTTATTCCGGCTCCAAGAGGCGGAAGACTCGAGACCGTGTGCAGACAATACCAACGCAAGAAAATCGAGGCCTTTTGGCCGCTAAAAGTTAGTTTTACTTGGTTCAGACAGTAAGACGTCGAGACCACATCCGAACCCAATGGCGGAAAAAAACAATCTGGGGATGGAGCCGATGCCCATGCGCACTGTAGTCCAGGGGAGGAGCCACCTATCTCAGGATACTTCGAAGACTCTTCCAGGACAACAATGTGCGATCATCCGAGCCCAACACTAGGCGGCGATCTAATGCTAAGATATGAATTTAGCAGCCCACATGCCTCGAACGGTAGGATATCTTCAGGTGGAGCTTGAGGAGGATGGATATTATTTGCTTCGCACCAACAACAGAAGCGTTTCCATTTGAAACGGTACGTTCTGATAGTACTCTGAGCACGGGCTTGAGACAGAATCACTCTACAGTCTGCAGAAATCTTGAGATCTTTAAACTCTAGGAAGTCAGGAGCAGGCGTGCAAGTGCAGCGATTGTGGATCCGGGTGCAGAATCGGACCTCTTTCCCTTGACAACATGGCAAGTGTAGGCTTGAGACGAATTGGAGGCTGTTGAGATAGCAGGAGCAGTTCCTGGAACCAGTGCGGTCTCGGCCAGAGAGGAGAAATGAGGAGAAGAGTGCAATCTTCCATCTTCATCTTTTGCAGAATCCTTGGTATTAATGGTATCGGGGGAAAAGCCTATGCATAAATTCCTGGCCCTCTCATGGACAGGGCATTCCCTCTTGACCCCAGTTGAGGAAATCTGCTGGCGTAATACAGGCATTTGCTGTTCTGTTGCGTCGCAAACAGATCTAGACTTGGTGTGCCCCATCTCTGAAAGATCTTGTTCACCTGTTCTTGTTCCAGCTCCCATTCGTGGCAACCTACGAGGCATCTGCTGAGGTTGTCGGCTAGAGAGTTTTGAACCCCCTTTACATGCTCCGCTCTGAGGGTTATGCTGTGTTGTATAACCCACTCCCACATCTCTTGAGCTTCCTGCGACAGAGATAGAGATCTCGTTCCCCCTTGCTTGTTGATGTAAAACATGCTGGTGGTATTGTCCGTACGCACCAGCACTGAAGAATTTGCAATTCTCGGAAGGAACGCTTGCAGACAAAGGAAAATGGCTCTTAATTCGAGACTGTTGATGTGTTTCTGCCGATATTGATGAGACCATCGGCCTTGAATCTGGAGGTCCTGGAGATGACCTCCCCATCCTTCCATGGATGCATCCGTGGTCAGAATGAACTCCGGAAGGGTTTGAAGAAACGTTAGACCCGGAGACAGATTGCTTTCTTTTGACCACCATTGGAGAGCATGCTTCATTCTGGGTGTCACTTTTTAGCGATCGTCGAAAGACCCTCCTATTTGTTGCCATTGTCGGTGCAAATCCTCTTGCAGTGGCCTCATCCTGAGTCTTGCGAAGGAGACTAGACTGATCGCTGAAGAGCACACTCCTAGAAGAGACGCATATGTTCGGACAGAAAGTGACTTTCTTGTTGAGATTTGCTTTGCCAGTTTTTGAAGTTTGTTCTGCCGTTCCTGAGACAAGAACGCTTTGCACTGTTGGGTGTCCAGTGAAGCTCCCAGAAAGGTTAACACCTGTAGGGGTTGCAATTGCGATTTCTGCATCCCCTGGGACCTCAACATTGCAGAGACTGGGGCCAAAGATTATGTGAATATTCTTGGTGCCGATTTGAGCCCGAATGGGAGCACCTTGAATTGAAAGTGGACGCCAGCCACTCTGAACCTTAGGTATTTGCGATGTTTGGGGTGTATAGGAATATGGTAGTAAGCGGATTCCAAGTCCAGAAAAGCCATAAAATCTCCTTCGTTGAGACAATAGAGCACATCTGCCAATGTCACCATGCAAAAACTCTGTTTCTTCAAGAATTTGTTGAGTTTGCGCAAATCCAGAATCGGGCGCCACTCTCCCGACTTTTTCGTTATAAGGAAGAAGCGAGAGTAGAATCATCTTCCTTTCTGCGAGATTGGAGCCTTCTCTATCGCATTCTTCCGAAACATGTTTAAGGCCCCTTTAAACAGTAAGTGAAGACGAGGGGGAGGGGGACCCTTGGGCGGGGTCGTAAGTGTTTTTTTTTACGAACTCCAGAGTGTGTCCTCTTTCCACTAGGTCGAGGACCCACTGATCCGACGTGATGTTCCGCCATTATTGGTAAAAGGCGGAGATCTTCTCGCCCACAGGGAGGGAAGGATTGTGGACTGGCGTCCGGCATAGCTCATTGACGTTTGTTTGAATCTCGTCCTTGATTATTTGATCTTAGTCTTCCTCCCTGACAAGAGAAATTGCTGGAGGAAGATTGCCTGTATGAAGATTGGTAATACGGTTGCTTATACTGCGACTGGTATTGCCTGTTCTGTTGATTGTGGTAATTTCCTCTGGAAGAAAATCCACGACCTCTTGCTGCTCTAAAAGAACCTCTTTTATATTGCAGGGTACCAAGCGATTTTGCGGTGTCTGTATCAGTCTTGATGGTTAGTAAGGCGTCATCAATGTGCTTACCGAAGAGTGAGTCTCCGTAGTAAGCCATATAGAGGATTTTTGTTTGCACCTCAGGTCTGAAGGAGGTTGCTCTGAGCCAGCCCTGTCGTCTGAGCACCGCATCACCCGCTAACTGATGAAAGTTAGTGTTTGCGATGTCTAGGGCTCAATCTATTATTTCTGAAGCCGCCCTATCTCCTTCAAGCACTATTTTACGTACTTCTTGCTGACGGCTAGCTTGACTCCAGTGGTGTGGAGTGCCTGGGACTCACGTCTGAGCATCCCCAGTACACTTAGAGCGGTAATTGCAAACACAACAGTGATGGACAGAATGTGGATCAATGTCACACATTCACCCCAGTCAAAAGATCTGGGCCCAAATCCATCGTTTTTCCACTCCACACCACGCCCTCTCTCCTTCAAGCACTATTTTACGTACTTCTTGCTGACGATCTTCCGGTATCAATTCTATGAATTCAGATAGTTCCGACCACATCTGTCGGTCATAGCGGGCAAGAATCGCAAGAGCATTCGCTGCCTTGATGGAAGATGCAGCATTGATGGAGAAATTCTTGCCTATTAGATCCAATCTACTGACCTCTTTGTCCGGTGGTGTTGAGATTGGAGTGGATGGATTTTTGGACCTCTGTTGAGCAGCTTGGGATATCACAGAGTCCGGACGTGGGTGGCCCACCAAACAAGATGGAGTGTCTGGCGGTGCTCTATACTTCTTCTCAATACGAGGAAGGACTGCCGGGATAAAAGCGGGTGTCTTCATAATCTTAAGACCTTCCTTCCAAATAAATTCTATAATTGGTATGGCCCTGGTGATCTTCCTATACCCCTCTTTAAAGTTGTTCAAAAAACACTCCGCCTGCTCAATAGTAACTGGTAGTTCAAATCTTGTAGCCGCCCTTTGCATGATGTTGTGAAAGCCGCCATTGTCCTCCGGCGGAGAATCAGAGGGTTGCGGCAAAGGAGGGGAAGGCATGGGTATTACATAGTCATCCTACGGATCCGCAGGTGTGTTGTCATGAGGCAACTCGCCTTCTTCTCTTCCATCCTCATCCGAAGAGGAAGTATCCGGAACCTCTTTTGGTGTGGGTTCTGCAGTGTGTCTTGGCGACACTGGAGCCTGCGGTGGTGGAGGCTTAGGTACGTCCGCTGGTACCGGAGGTACAATTGGCGTGGACGGTGTAGGTGGGAACCTTTGGCGATAGTCTGCCAACATGGCCTGTAAGTCCTGTATCAATGAAGGAGGAAGATGACTTGACTCCTCCGAACGTGGAGCTCTGTATGGTGGTCTATAGAAAGGTGTAGAAAAATCCTCTTGGTAGTAATGCTCCTGTATATCCTCTTCTTCCTCCTCATCCTGACATTTTATTTGTAATTCGGATGGATGGTGTGCAATCCCAAAGGGACCTTCATCTCCATCATCCTCATCAGATTCCTCTTCTTCCACATATGTTTCTAAAATCTGCGATGGTAGCAGTGGAGAAATATTGGAGTAGTCTTGCCTATGACAGGTTTTTATCTGAAAATGAGTATATGCTATAGGTGAGGCATGAGACACCTGAGGTAGAGAAGGCCAGGGTCTTGTAGGCGGAGTCTTAGTGACGACTGGACTCTTTGCTGGAATGGCCGTCGACGGACTCGTCGTCGATGGGATTGTCGTTGACGGTGGTACTGTAGATGGACTTGTCGTAGACGGGTCCGTCGTCGACGGGATCTTCATCGACGAGGCTGTCGTCGGCGAGGCTGTCGTCGGCGAGGCTGCCATCGACAAAGCTGCCGTCGACGAGGCTGCCGTCGACGGGCTCTTCTTAGATGATCCAGTCGTCGACGGGCTCTTCGTCGACGAGATCTTCGTCGTCTACGGGCTCTTCGTCGACGATGATTTTGACGTCGGGGCTTTTGTCGACGATGGAACTGTCGATGGAATGGTCGTCGATGATGATTTTGAAGAGATTAAAGAAATATCGTTAGCCCCTGAAGATTTCTTTGAGGAAACCTTGGCTGACACAATAGGTGAAGCAATAGCAGAGGTAGACACCGTAGCCGAAGAGCTTGAGGTGGTAGAAGTGACAGAGACTGTGTGAGAAGACACCAGAGAAACAGTTTTTGTCTGTGCGTTACTCACAGTTTTAGATTAAGATCCTGAAGGCGGAGAAGCTGGAGATTCAAGAGGAGGAGAGGATAACCTCCTTGAGGGTTCTGAAGCTCTATGAGAGGATTTGTGTTGTTTTTTTTCTCTCAGGAGAAGAGCTATCTCTGGATCTGGCTCTTTTGCTGGATGTAGAAGCTCTGTCCTCATCATCAGTGGAAGATGATTTGAGCCAAAGAAGAACCCTTGCCTCCCTGTCCCTGATGGTCTTGGCAGGGAAGGTGCGGCAAATCCTGCAATCCTTCACAATGTGATTGGGATGCAGGCAGTAGATGCAGTCCTTATGCTGATCATCTATATGGACCCTCTTTTTTTTATCACAGGTCCTGCAGACCTTGAAAAGGGCTTTCTTCTCAGACATGGTGTAGAAAAAAATTGAAAACTGAGTAGGCACTCAGGGAGACTCCCTTCCACACGACGTGCGGTGAAAATCTGAGGAGAACTGCCTCTGCTGGGAAGGTTCTAGAGGGTGCTGACAGCTGATTGGTTGGAACTACTGTCAGTTCTTTTCATTTGATGAGGTAGATAGGCTGCTAAGTTTTGGGCCTATAGTCTTGTCAGCCTACTACAGATTATTCTAAGGCACTGCTTTTGTATATATAATTAACGTGGGACTCTCGCCTCGGTGACGGGGAATGATTCAGGCATGTGAATCTATGAAAGATACCCCAATACTGGATAAGTAATTAATCTTCTTCATTGAGCAGAGAAAAACAGCTACAAATCTGATGGTGGAAAAAAAACATCAGAGGTGGAGTCTGTGTCTCGCTGTGTAATTACAAGTCAATCAGAGCAGACCTCAGACAGAAACAAAGTATTTGAAGTTAAACAAGTAGCAGTACCAAACATAAGATAAATGGACACCAAACAGCATTTGATTTACCGCAAATGCAGTTAGATAGACCTAACACGAGCCTCTAGCACCACTATATGCTTTACGGACCCATTTTTGCGCAGGCATATTCCTCTAGCTGAACTATATGGTCCACAGACCAACTTTATGCAGCTGGCTTGGCACCCCCAACCTCTCCACCAATACCAGACTTCTGGTCTGAGATTATATGTGTGGTCAATGAAATTGCTGCCACTCAAATGACTTGAACGATGATACCATTACTATTTGGTTATGTTGCAGGCGTTCCACATCAGACTAGGTAATCAGCAGAGTTGCTGGAAGTTCTGGCCTAACGCCTACTAGCAAAAGCATGGTAGAGGGCTTTGTCCCAATATTTTGTGAATGGCTAAAGGATGTTATATTTTTCTTTTCATGCATGGAAGGTTTGACAATGGGAATACAAATATGCAATTTGTTTCAAAGATCTGTGTCAACCTGTTTTCTCCCCCTCTGTTATTACATAATTTCAATAAAAATATTTTAATAAATAAATGCCATAACAAATGCTGCAATCGTGTAACTAGGTGTTCCAGGCATCTTTAACAACAACTTACATGCCAATACTTTGTGAATGGCTAAGGGATGTTATATTTTTCTTTTCATGAGAGTTAGATATACGCTTCACTGTATTAATCCAAATGCATGTAATGTTTGACAATGGGAATACAAATATGCAATTTGATTTTAAAGATCTGTGTCACTCAGTTTTCTCTCTTCTTCCCCCCTTTGTTATTACATTATTTCAATAAAAATATTAAAAAATAATAAATGCCATAACAAATGCTGCAATCTTGTAACTACTTGTTCCAGGCATCTTTAATAACAACTTAAATCGCTGAGAGGTAAGGATTTTCCTTTTCAGATCCGATCAGACTTGGCTAGAGCCACGTTAGATTGACAATGGGAATTGGGGAGGACGCTGGATGAATTAAAAAAAAATGGGAGCAGTGGCCAAACTTAAATTTCCTGCTTCCTTGAGGATTATGATCAAAAATAAGATGTACAATGTAAGATCAGTACAGGAGGCTGAAGATCTACTTGTAAACTTACAGTCGGGCTAAATACACTCAAGCCTTATGTGACGTTAGCTTCCAGATCAGCTCCCAGATTTGCCCTTACATACAATATAAGCACCCTTCTATGTAGGAAGGTTTTGGGGGGAGGATTGGTAAGGTTCTTTTAAAAGATAGGGGAAGAGTGAGGAGGGAGATGAGATAAAAGAGTTAAAGACAGCCACTGATCGGGTCTTCCTCTTTCTCTTCTTCTTTTCCATTTCCCCCCATCTGACAGGATGGCAGGCTTACATTTGTATTAAGAGGCTACCTTATGGATAGGTGTGGGCAGGCCGGTTTTCCTTTTCTTGGTAGGGGCTTTCTTCTTTTTTTCTGCTTTGGCACTCTTGGGTGAGTTTTATTTTTTTCTCTTTGTGGAGGGGGTTTTGGGTGGAAATTTCAGGGTGCAATTATCTCGACTTCATCTGTCCGGATGATTGGCAGTTGGGTTCTACATGGGTGGGGGCAGCGGTGGATGGGTAGGGGTGGGAGAATTTTATTTAATCCTAATTTTCGCTATTTTGGATATGTCCAGTCTCGGAATTGAGGTAAAGGGCGCAGGCAAGGTGCTGAAGGCTTTAATAGCCGGCACTACGTATTTTGATATGGTAGAGAAGGGGGAGCCACCATGACTTCTTTTCAGATTCTTTCCTGGAACGTCAATGGCCTGCACACTAGGCCAAGGAGAGATAAGATCTTACAATATCTGAAGGACTCCACGGCGCAGGTCATTGTCCTCCAGGAAACACATTTATTGGAAAATGAAATGATTTCCCTGTCAAAGCCCCAAACTTGGGTGGGGTCCCATGTCAGCACAAATCAATCTGCTAATATCCGAGGGGTATCAATTATTTTTAAGAAGTCAGCTAGGGCCCATGTCTGCTCTTATATAAAAGACCCAAATGGAAGATGGGTGATTGTTAAAGCTTTAATTATGGATACCCTGTTAACCTTAACTGGATACTAAGGCCCTAACCAGGACGATCCTACCAGTTTAAAGACCATCTTTTCGCATTTATTGGATTTTCCAGAGCCAATGGTCCTTGCAGGTGATTTCAACATTGTTTTAAACCTGTATTGGACAAATCTCCATCTAACAGGGCCGTGGCCCTGTCGAAATCTTGAGAACATTTGCTGGGGGCTATGAGGCAGTTTACCCTATCGGACATTTGGAGAGAGAGAGATCTGGGCAGCAGCAAGGGGTGTCGTGTCGGAATTTTAAATATAGACATCAGTCACGTATCGACTTGTGCTGGTTAGCTACTCACTAAGGAGCCTGGTTAAAGTATTGTATATTTGCCACCCCACCTTTTGGACCATTCTAGGGTCCTTCTGACTCTTAAACACCAAGCGCCCAGTCCAATCAGGACTTGGTCTTTTAACCATGCTATACTTTTGGAGAAGGAAGAAAAATGTGGGCACAGCCTTAATCACCTCAGTCTGGGATTCCTTGAAAGCCTTCCTACGTGGCCAAATTACCAACAGCTCCTGTAATAGGAACAGAATATACAAGGAAATCAGAGATATCGAGCGTAGGTTGAAGGATGCAGAGGTAGATCTATCTGCTCCAGTGCCCCCCGAAATCCTACAGGAGAGGCGAGATAAGATCAGGGATTTGAAAGCCCAGCTTGGAAGCATTCTGAACACCAGGCTTATCCGAAGGTGGGAAGCCAGTAAGATCTCAAACTTTGAATGTGGCGAAGGAGCGGGCAAGCTCCTTGCTTGGAAGAGTAAATCAGACCAAGCAAGGAGCTACATTAGAGAGATTAGAGATGAAAGGGGCACTTCTGCTGCTACGGATGAGGAAATTCGGGATGCTTTTCAGTCCTTCTTCCAGAACATCTATTATGAGGATGGCAATGTAGACAGCCAGTGTGCTCAGAGGTGGCTTGAAAACATTTTGCTTCCTTGTCTTAGTCTGGAGCAACAACGATATCTGGACAGGGGACTTCTCTTGCTCCAAAGTAAGCGAGGCAATCTTTAACACTAAGAGCGGCAAGGCCGCAGGGCCAGACGGCTTACCTTCCGAGATCTATAAGGTAATAGGGGATCAGGTTATCCCTACTATGACCAAACTATTCAATCAGATTTTGCAAGAAGGCCTGATCCCACCAGACTCCTGGAACAAGGCTACCATAGTCTTGATACTAAAACCAGGGAAATCGGCATCAAATTGCGGGTCTTATAGACCCCTATCTTTATTGAATGCCGATTATAACATTTTTACATCTAAAATGGCAGCACGTCTGAGTACAGTGGTTGGGGATATCCTGCATCCAGATCAGAAGGGCTTTGTGAAGGACCGCCAATTATCACACCTAACTTACGATCTTATCGGGGCAATAGACCTGGCGTGTACATATGCCATACCTCTGGCAGCAATGACTCTAGACGCCACCAAGGCCTTCAACAGAGTGAATTGGTCATACCTGTCGGCGGCCTTGAAAAAATTCAATCTTGGCGAGAAGTTCTGTTGAACTGTACAATCTATTTACAGGAGCCCCTCAGCTAGGTTGTTGGTAAACGGCGGGGTTACGGCACCCTTTAACATATCTAGGGGCACTAGACAGGGCTGCCCACTCTCCCCTCTCCTTTTCGATCTATACATCGGGCCATTCGCTCAACGGCTAAGGGAGGATATCAACGTTCAGCCTTTTAGATATGGAGAGTGGGAGAGGAAGGTAGCCCTGTATGCCGACGATATTTTAATCTTTACGGCTGACCTTGACAGGGCCTTCCCAGCTGTCATCAGCCAAGCCCAGGATTTCAGTTTAGTCTCGGGGTATGAAATGAACGCGACTAAAACTGAGGTAATGGTTTGGAACCAGGTGGCAAGCCAGTATCAGCATCAGATAAGCCCCAGAATGAGGTATTTAGGGGTCAACATAGTTCAAGATATAGCCAAGATTGCGGAGGCTAATCTGACTGCAGTGGCGAGAGAGTGTGTGAAGCTGATGAATATCTGGGCTTCGTTGATTCTCTCGATCATCGGTAGAGCCAACTTGGCTAAAATGTCGATACTTCCTAAAATCACTTTTCTTTTTAACTGCTTCCCATTGTACTTTGATAAAACACAAATTGATAAAATCCAGAGGGAGATCAACTCTTTTGTTTGAGGGTATAAATATGCAAGATTAGCCTGGAAAAAGCGGAGAAGCCAAAGAGAGAAGGGGGGGTCTGGCTCTGCCTGATAGTCAGCTCTATGCTAGCGCCTTCCAACTCTCTCACACCTGTATGCTCTTAAAAATGCCGGTTAATACTGGAATAGGAGGGATGTTTTTAGCAATGCTTCAGAGTGCACATTTACTGGTGGAGGGCTTTTTGTTTAAGTTTGGAGATGTTAAGTTCTTCAAGAAAGTTAGGCTTAAGGTGCTGCAGGACCTGGCAAAAACATGGGCAGACTTGAGGATGTCGGTCACTTTGGGTTATTTCTCTAGTATGGCCCCGTTGTGGGATTCAACCGGGGATCCAGAACGCCCGAGGTATAGTTTGGCAGTCCCGCTAAGAAAATCGGGCTTAGCAGTCTAGGGGGACCTGATCCCAGATGGTACACTGTTAACATGGGAACAACTTAGGGAGAGGGTTGGGCCAGGTCTATCTAGGTTCAAATACCTCCAGCCGGCTAGCTGGGATCAGGCTCAGATACAAACTACCAAGGGTGGCTTATTAGGGGAAGGCAACGACTTAGAGTTCAATCTTGTGGCCAGACCTCGAGGAAAGAAAGAAGTCTCCTTCTGGTACCAGTCAGTGTTGGCGGTAGTGGACGGAGAGTTCAAACTCGCTTAAGATCTATGGGCGAGTGTTTTACCAGGCCAAGATTGCAACACTCTGTGGCAGACTTCGTGTGAACTCCTGTATGATATAGTAAAGCCGGCATGGCTATAAAGGAATCATCTGTACACCATCCACAGGGTTTACTTTACCCAACTGAAGCTTTTCTAAAATTAACAAAGAGCTGCCCGTATGTTGCAAGACATGTGGCCTGGCCTTGGCTTCTGACACGCATATGTTTAAAGATTGTCCAGCTCTGGCCTCTTTTTGGGACAGTTTTGGCAAATTTATGTCAGACCTAATTGGAATCCCGAAAATCCATATCCTTGGTCTTTTTTGGCCTTCAGGAGAATGTTAGAGGCCATACAAGATTGCTACTTTTTTACGCTGTGCTCCTGGCCAGGAGACAAATATGCATAAAATGGACAGAACCTATCCCTCCATCCTTTTTGGAATGGCAATCTTCCATCTAGATCTTTGGATCTATCGCGAACTGGCAGCCAAAAGAAGAGAACTTTCTGGAATATTTTGAAATCATGATGAAACCCGGAGAAGTGAGGTTTTTTTTTCTCTCTCTCTCCTTCTTGGGTCCTATGATTATGCTGCCTGAACACTTTAAGGCCAGGTCGGGACCACTCCCAGTATAAGCGGGGAGCCTCTAGGACAAGGCCATCTAGCTTCCAGAAGCTTGTAAAATAGAGTAATCTCAGTGGGCGCCTGGGTGTACACATGAGCAAGTCTTAGTGCCGGTAGGTGGGCGAGTTTAAATTCTTAGCCGCCTATGCCCCTCAGTTCGCTGAGTGTGGGTACGGACGGTCTGAATGTACACTCAAAGCGAGATGGACTGTAAATGAGGAAATAAAAAAACCACTTACATGACAGATCGCTGGCTGTTAAGATCTAGTACAATCTGGCTTTATACATAAGTAGAATTTTGCTGAAAAAAACTTTGGTCACCAGCAACTATATAAACACTGTCCGGGTGCCTATGGTAGCCCTCTGAGCATATCTGCTTCATGGAAAAGTCTTAGTCTGTTTCCATACAGAGTTAAACCTATTGGCAACAAAATATTTTTTGTGCTGTAAACCAAGTCCTTTGACAAAAGTAGAGGCAGACTATGGCGCAACACAAACAAATCGATATCAGCAGCAACGAAGATCGGTTTCACATGCAACCTTCCAATAAGCATATCTAATGAACTGTTAAGTCAGTGGCTAGTGACCAAATTAAATTCCAATAGAGTGAGTGAAATCTAAGGGTAATAAAATGACAACAGTGGTGAGAAAAAGATGGTGCACTGAAGATGTAAACATAATAAGGCAAAAGAGTGATCCTTAATGACGACAACAGGACTAGTAAACAAAAGGTTCTACACAGGCTGCTTTTGATACTCACCAGTCTTTCACAAAGGACTGAAAGTGAAGGGAGAAGCCCATGTTACAGGGGAGCAAAGGGGGTTCCTCCTGAAGCACTTTTGTGAGCACCTCAAAGTCAGTCTTGCAGTTTATGTAGGGGAACTGACCTGTTGCCAACTCCACCTGAAAGGAAATGCAAAGATTCAGAATAGACACCAGTATGCATCCTGAAAAAGTGAATAATTACCTGAAAATAGACAGGGCCACAGAACACATGAGTTTTATAACACAAATTCTTGCATGAGAAAACAGAAAGCACTGGTGAGCAAATGAGTTGGGACTGAAAATAGAGGGCGTCTCCAGGTGTGACTCAGAAAGGAGGGACATTTTCAACTGTTGCAATGTCTCTTGCCAACTGGCAGGGAACTTCGTCAAACTGCAGCGTAATCCTATTATAGAGCTAGGTTGAAAATATATGCACACCCACTCAAGTATGTGGACGGTTCTGTCCTGTTTGCAAACTTTGTTGGAGAGGATTCCTAAGAAAAGAGTGAGGAAGAAAACAGAATATGTCGTTCAAGCATGTAAACATACATCAGTCACTCAAAGGACCCCATTGGTTAATAGAAAAATTTGCACAAGCTGCCTATGGTGTGTAATGTCCACAGAAAGTATGTGGAGAAGTATCGGCAGCTGCACCACCCAACCTTCTCCTCAAAACACACTGAGATTTCAAGAGAGAGGAGACCTCTAAAATGTGACGGCGCTAGCTGCCAGAAAGCATCCATGTATTTGTTTCCAATTAAAGGGCTATTTAAGAGCACTGACCCAGTTCTAAGAAGAACAGTACTTTCCAGGAAACGTATGTGGTAGCAGAAGCTTCTTCTAGATTATATGATGTACACAGTACAGTTTGGTAGAGAAGCCAATCAAAGCTGCCAAGGCTAGGAAGAGGAGAGGTCAATCAGGCAGGCTTTAAATTCTGAAACCATCAACACATTAGGTAGTCCCCTGGATCTTGTAGATCCTAGTGATACTGTGGTTGTGTTTGGGATTTTAACTGTGCCTATGAGCACAGTTTGACGAAGTGGAGAAGTGTGGCTCACTGGTTAGAGGAGGCAGACCTGGAAGCAGAGGTCAGCCCGGGACCAGGGTTCAATTCCCGGCTCGGTGGGGTCTTGAGTCCTAAAATGTCCATGGACTCGACAATTCTCGCTCTGGTGCCTACTCGATTCACGGGTTCACACTCTGTGACTTTGGGCAATAGCTTGCTTAATCTCCACAACGGCCCCTCGCGGCGGGATGCCTGGCTTTCACCTTGCGGATACCCTGCTGGGGTTATCTCACAAGGGAATACCAGGACGGGTTCCCTAAGCAAGCGCTTAGAAACCGCTCGGTGATTTGCGCTATATAAATTCCTGTACATTTACATTTACATGTACATGTACATTTACATATGAGCCACTAATTGGATTGGAAAAGGTTACAGAAGACGAGGACACGGCCATTGGGTTGCCTTAATTAGTGGCAGGGCCACCTAAACCTTGCACTAGTGCCGCATGGCATATAGTACAGTTCCGTATAGAACACTGTTAAGGGCATGCAATGGAAGGTTATTTAGTAAAGGGGACGAAAAAGCCTCTCTTAATACTTTCAAGAGTGGCAGTTCACACTCGAGAATTGATTATATATTGCACAGCATCCACAGCTGGAGTAGAATAGTGAGCTTCAGAATAGAGACAAGGGATGATAGAGATCATTGACCACTATGCTTAGAAGTAATAGGCCAATTAACAAGGGATGACCAATAGACACTTGCATGCAAAATGTGCATCCCTTAGTAGGGAACAAACGAAGATCCATCACGTGGCCTAAGATCACAGGTAGCAAAGAGCTCATGACAATTTTCTATAATAACTTTGCCGAAGTAGTGGGTGCACACCTAGAGACAAGTAATTTGCCTACAACATCTATGCATATCTACCTTGTTGCAAAGCTAGAACCCCCTCTCACTAAAAACATTGGGAAGAAATTGAAACCCAACTCTAAATTAGGATCAAAGGTAAACCCATGGTACACAGCAGAATGTAGAAGATCAAAGACATACTTACGTGAAAAAATAAAACAGGGAAACGCAGATTCAGTAAGGATGGCCAGGGATGTCCATAGGAGAGTATTGGCTATTGCCAGGAGAAATTGGGAGGAAAATAGAACAAAGTGATACCAAAGGGGACAATGGACGGAGCGTTTGAGCAAATCAAACACTCACCCCCAGTCAACTGATCTGGGTTTAATCCATCACCACTCTTTAGCTCACTCCACCACCCCAGTTCAGACCTTTGGTATTGCTTTGTTCACCCTGAGTTGGGTAGAGTAAGCCCAGACATGGGTCCCTTGCTAACTCTACCACTGGATTCAAGATAGCCTGGCTGATGAGGATTATGAATCCGAAACAGGTCCCAGGATGCTGGTTTCTGGTCCAGGGAAGACATGGCTTGGCAGCTCGGGCTGGACTGTTCCAATGAGGCACAGGGTCAAGACTGATTTGCATATGGCCATGTCTGAACTGGGGTGGTGGAGTGGGCTAAAGAATGATGATGGATTAAACCCAGATCAGTTGACTGGGGGTGACTGTTTGATTTGCTCAATCACTCCGTCCATCTTCCCCTTTGGTATCACAAGAATGACTGGGGCCTGGTCGCACCTGATCTTCTTCAGCACTCTGGGTAGAGGTGGTATAGGCGGAAAAGCGTACAATAGAAAGCAGCTCCAACCGTGACGAAAAGCGTCGCCGAGCAAGTGCCGCCTTGGAAATAAAAACGCGCAGAAGTGATGACATTGCGCGTTCTCTTCAGTGGCGAATAGGTCTAACCAAGGCTCTTCCCACATTTGAAAGAGTGAAGACGCCATTCGTGATCCATCATGCACCTGCGGCTGAGTTAGTCTGCCCTGGCGTTCAAAGAACTTGCCTGGGGTTGAACCGTCGAGGAAATGCCTTGACGTTCCAGCCATGTCCAGAGGCGCAGAGCATCCTGACATAGGGTCCACGACCTCACCCGCCTTGTTTGTTGCAATACCACATGGCGGTGGTGTTGTCTATTGTGTGAAGTTAGCCTGGCACATGTTGTCCACTATTCTAATGGGCACCTTGCACCAGTCTAAACGACCCTTATGGTGATGGTTGTAGAGGTCAACCTTATAGACCAGCTATCCTAGTGGTAGCATGGACAAGCAGTCTTAGGCTAAAACTTCAGAGAGCATGTGAAGCTAGCGGTTTTACCATATATAATCCCTTGAATAACAAATGAAAGGACACCACACAAGGTATATATCAAATATAAATGTATTTATTACTAACACAACCCCTCTGCACTCTTTATGAGGTCAGAGTTCGAGATATGTTACAAGTTACTCATTAAGCATACTATAAGTTGCACAAATACAATTCTGCCCTAGGGGCCTCACGAACCATGTACTAATGGTATAAGAGCCACTTCAGGAAAAGTGAATAGACCTAGGGCATCACTGGGGCTACACTACAGAACCAAGGGTTTGGAAGTAGGAGACCCACTGGAGACGCGTGCAGTGTGGGAACACAGACGCAAGTTACCATTGACTTACAATGGAGAACGAAGAAGTCACAAAGTTACAGATTAAGGACACTTCCGGGTGGACTACGGTGAAACCCCTTTAAACTAGGACACTTGGATAGTCAATACCCACGGGAGCACCGGAGTACTCGAGTTACCTCACCCAGGGAAGCCGGGTGCATAGGTGTCTTTTCGTGTCGGGTTTCGTCAATGCTTTCAATGGAGACCTGCAAAAGAAGTGCTGCAGGAGGCCGAAGGAAGAGTGTCCGGGTGGATCCAAGGGTGGATCAAGGAGCTGAAGAACCTGAAAGCAGAAGGGACAAAGTCTGGGTCACTAGTCAGTGACCAGGGAGGAACCAGGTGATGTCGCGATGCAAACAGGTGAAGCTTGTCTCTGCAGCCACGAGGACCAGGAGCCGTCGACGACGACCAGCAGCTGGAGTCGAGCTGTCCCACAAAGGCTCTAGTTGACTGCGGTGTCGGTATCCGGATTGGACCCAACAAGCCTTGGTAACCGCAACCCACGCAGGAAATGAAGATTCGCTTCAGGTCAGACCAGCAAGGTCTGAGGCGCTTCTCTTTTGGAAGGAAGCTGGAGCAAGCCCAGAGCAACCAGGCAAGTGTTGGAAATTCAAAGGTTCGTCGTCACGGGGCTCACTAGCCAACGGGCTAGCAACGGGGAAGACGCGTCGCGCTGAAATGCAGGAACGGGCCCCACGTTGGAGTGTGGAGGGCGGAGCTCTTGTGCAGATGTTGCTCGGGTCTAGGGCTTCTAGTGCCCCAATGCACAACTGCAAGTTACCTCAGGAGTCGATGCAGTTAGCAATTTGCAGGATGTCCAGGGAGTCTGGACCCACGTCTCTCGTGTCCGCCACGGGTCTCAGCTTTGCTGTAGCTGTGGGTCGGAGTCCAAGAAGTCTGGAAGTCCAGTCCTGAGTAGCTGAGTCGTCGGGTTCCGTCGGGAGCGTCGACAAAGCAAACTGGCAAGTTATTGGTGGTGCCTGTTTGAACAGGGTGGTCACTCCTTGACCACAAGGGATATCTTCTTCAGTCTTCTAGTCAGCATAGAATGTCGAAGTCCAAGAGTTCTGTTTCGTAGTTTCTTTCCAGGGTAATCTGATGTCTCTAGACACAGCTCCTAACTTTATACCAAACGAACAAGTTACTTACCTTCGGTAACGCTTTTTCTGGTAGATACTATATCTGCCTGTGGATTCCTCACCTTGTGAATACCCCTTGCGTCAGCAACATTCGGAAATTCTTTTTTCGTAGCCTCGCACCGACGTGGACTCCTGACGTCATAGAGACACGACCTCGCTCGCGACTCCGCTGACGTCACCGACGCCTATAATAGGCCGACGCCGGCGTGATGACATCAGTTCCGCCCTTTTTTCCGTGCCATCGAGGCACACGGACGGACCAATGACAGTAGAAATATACAAGTATACATAGTACACAATACTCAAGGCAAAACACACAGTGTTAAGCAAAGGCAGGAAAGTAATTTAAACAATTCCTTGACCACAAAATATAAATACATTACAAAACAGTAACTCTGGCATAGAAGAGTGGACAACGGGGAGGCGGGTGGGTCAGTGAGGAATCCACAGGCAGATATAGTATCTACCAGAAAAAGCGTTACCGAAGGTAAGTAACTTGTTCTTCTGATAGATACATCTGCCGTGTGGATTCCTCACCTTGTGAATAGAGTCCCACAGCAGTCCCCACTCCCGGAGGAGGGTGTCCACTCTTCTAAACCAGGAAATCCTGAAGGACAGAGCGCGCAAAGTGACCCTCCCTCCTCACTTCGGAATCCAAGCAGTAATGCTTCGCGAAAGTGTGGAGGGAAGACCAAGTTGCCGCTCTACAAATATCCTCAACAGGCACACCTCTAGCCAATGCTGAGGTCGAAGACTTAGCTCTAGTTGAATGAGCCCTTATACCCTCAGGTGGTTCCTTACCGGCCAAAGAGTAGCAGATCTTAATGCAGAGGACAATCCATCTCGATAAAGTTCTCTTATGGACCGCCCTTCCTTTCTTGCAGCCAGCAAATCCAACGAAGAGCTGGTCTTCCAAGTGAAAGTCCTTGGATCTGTCCAAGTAAAAGGACACCGCCCTCTTAGGGTCCAGACGGTGCAGTCTCTCTTCCTCCTTAGAAGGGTAAGGGGGAGGATAGAAGGTAGGAAGGGTAATGGACTGTCCTAGATGGAAGGGAGTTACCACCTTAGGCAGAAAAGCAGCCCTGGTCCTAAGAACCATTCGATCAGCATGAATGGTCAGGAAAGGGGGCTTGGAACTAAGAGCTTGAAGCTCACTAACCCTCCTTGCCGAGGTTATTGCAACCAGGAAGACTGTCTTAAAGGTAAGAAGCCTCATGGGACATTTATGGAGAGGCTCAAAGGGAGCACCCATCAAAAAAGTCAATACAAGATTCAAATCCCACTGAGGCACAATAAAAGGTGAAGGAGGGAACTTATTAGTAAGACCCTTCAAAAACCTTAAGACCACAGGAGACTTAAAAAGAGAAGGCTGGTCAGGCAAACAGAGAAATGCCGACAAAGCCGAAAGGTAACCCTTCACCGTGGCAACCGCAAGCCCCTGCTGCGCCAGAGAAAGGGCAAACTACAGAACATTAGACAAACGGGCCTTCAATGGATCAATAGACTTTTCCCCACACCACGAGACAAATTTCGCCCATCTATAAGAATAGATGGACTTAGTGGAATCACGCCTGGCTGACAGGATGACATCCACAACGTCAGGCGGGAGGGGAAAAGGAAATCAGGTTGCCCCGTTCAATCTCCAGGCATGAAGGTGCAATGTCTGGAGGTGGGGGTGTAGAACCTGCCCCTCCATCTGAGAGAGGAGGTCTGCCCTGAGAGGGAGACGGAGCGGCGGGTGAGAGGAGAGGTGGAGTAGATCTGTATACCACACCCTTCTTGGCCAATCCGGGGCGACCAATATGACTTGGGCCCGGTCTTGTCGAATCTTCCTCAGAACCCGAGGAATCAAAGGTATGGGGGGAAACGCGTAAAGGAGTTGACCTCTCCAACTCAACTGAAACGCATCCCCCCAAGGCTCCTTGCATCGGATACTGGAGACTGCAGAATGACAGACAGTGCGCATTCTCTTGAGTGGCGAACAGGTCCACCCGAGGAGTCCCCCACATCTGAAAGATGTCGTGAACGACCTCCGGGTGAAGCCTCCACTCGTGGTCGGCAGAGAACTGCCGACTGAGACTGTCTGCACGAACGTTCAACACTCCGGCCAGATGATTCGCCATCAGACAAATCCGATGGTCCTGAACCCAGGACCAGAGACGCAGAGCCTCTCTGCAGAGACACTGCGACCCTACCCCTCCCTGCTTGTTGATGTACCA
Source organism: Lissotriton helveticus (assembly GCF_964261635.1). Lineage (NCBI taxonomy): Eukaryota > Metazoa > Chordata > Amphibia > Caudata > Salamandridae > Lissotriton > Lissotriton helveticus. Next base: position 1,301,277,450 of record NC_136057.1, read on the forward strand.
CATCGCGGTCGTGTTGTCCGTCAGGACTTGAACCGACCGACCGCGAAGGGAAGGGAGGAAGGCCTTGAGCGCCAAACGTATCGCCCGCAATTCTAGAAGGTTGATGTGAAGCAACCTTTCCTCTGGAGACCAAAGACCCTTGACCTCCAGATCCCCCAGATGAGCACCCCACCCTAGAGTGGATGCATCCGTTATCCCTATGGCCACCGATTGAGGCAATTGAAAAGGCTTTCCTTGTGACAGATTGCCTTCCACGCCCCACCAAGACAGATCCGCTGCAGCCTCTCTGGAGATCCTCACTGACTCCCTGAGATCTCCATTGTGCTGATACCACTGCCTGCGGAGGCACCACTGGAGCGCCCTCATGTGCCAGCGTGCATGGTTGACCAACAGAATGCCTAAAGCCATCAGACCGAGCAGGCGAAGGACCTTCAGGACTGGAACAACCGCTCCATTGTAAAATAAAGGAATCATCTCCCGTATGTCGTGAATCCTTTGAGGGGGAGGGAATGCACGACATACGGTTGTGTCCAGTACGGCACCTATGAACAGGTTGCGCTGGGAGGGCACCAGGTGAGACTTGGGCACATTTATCGAAAAACCCAACCTGTACAACAACTGGGTTGTCTCTCGCAGATGATGGAGCACTCTCTCTGACGACTCCGCCTTGATCAGCCAGTCGTCCAAATAAGGGAATACTGGAATCCCTGATCTCCTGAGATGCGCCGCCACCACTGCCATCACCTTGGTGAAGACTCGAGGCGCAGTAGTAAGTCCAAATGGAAGGACCGCAAACTGGTAGTGCTGCGATCCCACCGTAAAACGGAGATACCTCCTGTGCGACTTCAGGATTGGAATATGAAAGTAAGCATCCTGCAAGTCGAGCGACACCATCCAGTCTTCTTCTTGCAGCGCCTGAAGAACCTGAGCAAGGGTGAGCATCTTGAATTTCTCCTGCTTCAGATAGAGATTCAAGATCCTGAGATCCAGGATTGGACGAAGTCTGCCATCCTTCTTCGGAATCAGGAAATACCGGGAGTAGCATCCCTGACCCCTTTCCTGCTCTGGGACCACCTCTATCGCACCCTTTCTTATCAGAGTCAACACTTCCTCCTGCAGAAGAGACAGATGTTCCTCGGAGCAATACCCTTGGCAAGGAGGGAAATTGGGAGGGAATTCCCGAAAGGGAAGGGCATACCCATTTTCTACAAGATTGAGAACCCAAAGATCTGATGTAACCGATTCCCAATCCTGTAGAAAATGGGTAAGCCGGCCCCCAACCGGACCCACATGATCCTGAATGTCGGATCTAGGGCTGCTTCTCAGGGGCAGGGGGGTTGGAGGAAGTGGAGGAGGAAGAGGCCTGACGTCCACGGGGACGTGCTCTCTGCTTTCCCCTATATGTCCTATACAAGGAGTTTTGCTGCTGCTGCTGCTGCTGTTGGCCTTGCCGAAAATTCCGAAAGGAAGAGCGACCAAAACCCCTGAATCTTCTGCCAGTTGAAGAGCCTCTCATCTGAAGACCCAAAGATTTAGCAGTCGCTCTGCTATCCTTAAACCTCTCAAGGGCCGCATCAGCCTTTTTCCCCCAAAGAGGCCTGAACCATCGAAAGGAAGATCTAACAATGTCGCCTGAACATCAGCCGAAAAGTCAGAAGATTTCAACCAGGCGGATCTCCTGGTAGCGACAGCAGTGCCCATAATGCGCGCCACAGAGTCTACAGTATCCAGGCCGCTCTGAATGACCTGGCGAGCCGCCGCCTGAGCGTCAGAGATGACTTCCTCAAAATCCTTCCTGCTGTCATCAGGAACTTTTGGAACGAGAACACGCAAAGAGTCCATAAGTGCGTGCAAATACCTCCCCATCAAGCAAGTGGCATTTGATGATTTTAACGCCATACTGGCAGAGGAGAAGGACTTCTTTGCCACCTGATCCTGCTTCTTCGCTTCCTTCTCGAAAGGAACCTGAGGGAAGCGCTAACGTTCTTTTTGGAGCATGCCGCCTGAATGACCAAACTCTCAGGTGAAGGGTGAGAGGTTAAAAAGGCAGGATCCTCAGGGGCAACCCTGTATCTTCTGGCTACACTCTTAGATACAGCCGGAGCCGACAAAGGTTTCTTCCACACTTCTAGAATGGGCTCTGTCAGAGCATCATTAAAAGGAAGAAGAGGTTCCACCACTGAACTCGGAGAATGTAATACTTCAGTCAGGATATTAGACTTGAATTCTGCTGTAGGTAAAGTCAACTTAAGGAGACTGGCAGCCTTCTTCATAATTAAATGATAGGGTTGAACGTCTCTAGAAGGAGTACTAGAGCCTGAGGGTAACTCCCACTCTGGAGAAAAATCCAGGCTTCCTGCATCTGCCAACTCCTCAAAAGCATCTTCATCCAACTCACCCTCTTCAATGTCAGATTGCGAATCCAAAAACCTCCTTTCATCCATAAGGCGTTGAGCCTCTCTTCTGGATCTCATCTTGACACGCTTTGCCACCGGATCCACCATCGGCTCCGACGGATTCGGAATCGACGTCGGAATCGAACTCGATGGCTCAAAGGGATGTGTTCGAGGACGACTCGGAGCAGGCGAAGCCGGAACCGGCGTCGACGGCTTCGGTGGAGCCGGAAAATGCCACAGCGGCGTCGGAGCCGGCATGCAAGGCATAAACGGAGCCAGAGGGTAGGAGTGAGGGACTCCTAAATTAAAAGCTAAGGGACCCATGGGACCCGAAGGTGCACCAGAGGGGTACCACGCCCTCGAAAATACTCCGTACATTGCATTGAGAAACGCAGATGGGTCTTGACCTTGGGTAGGAAAGGGTGGTTGGAAACCCTCAGGCCTGTCTTGAGGAGCGTTCGGATTCGGCTCACCTAAGGGCGCGGAACCCTCATTCTCAAGAGGCTCCTCCTCATCTCGGACCGGAGACGGCGCCAGAGATGGATTCGGAGACGGATTCGGAGCCGGAGTCGGAGCCGGAGACGGCGCCCGCGACTCAGAAGGGGAGGCCTCACCTACAGGTTCTGGATCCGAAACATCAAGAGTCACCACCTTCGAGCGTACCTTCTTCGGTGACCCCGACCTCGATCTCGACTCCTTACCAGAACGACGTCGGGACTCATGTCTCCTCTTCTTAGGTTTCCTCTTCTTCGAAACATGTCCAGAAGTCGACTTCGAGGATGACCTCCCCCGAGATCCAGATCTCGACCTCGATCTTGACTTCGACCTCGCCCTTCGAGAACGAGACCTCGACGATTTCTCCTTTCCAGCTTTCATCTTAGCTACCAAGAGTTTCGCCTCTCTCTCTCTCAGGGCCTTCGGGTTCATCTTCTTACACGAAGAGCAGTCATCCACATCATGGTCCGAGCTCAAGCACCATATGCAGTCGCTGTGAGGGTCGGTGATGGACATCATTTTTCCACATTCTCTGCAAGGTTTGAAGCCGGTCTTTTTAGAAGACATCTTCGAAGAATAGGATACAGAGAAACAGGAAAAGGTAACAATATAGGCAACAAAGTATCCGTTGGCTACAGAGATTCCCGATAACTGTTAGCGTCGACGACGCGGAAAAAAGGGAACTGATGTCATCACGCCGGCGTGGGCCTATTATAGGCGTCGGCGACGTCAGCGGAGTCGCGAGCGAGGTCGTGTCTCTATGACGTCAGGAGTCCACGTCGGCGCGAGGCTACGAAAAAAGAATTTCCGAATGTTGCTGACGCAAGGGGTATTCACAAGGTGAGGAATCCACACGGCAGATGTATCTATCAGAATAAGGGGCTGGGTTACCTGCTAGGTCCCTCCTATGGGTGGACCCTGAGAAGGGGGTGGTTACACCCCTTTCTCTTTGTCTAGTTTCGCGCCAGAGCTGGGGCTGGAGTGCCCCAGCAACTGGTTTGAACCGGGCTATGCATGGAGCACCTTGTGTGCCCCAGGCAGTGTCTCATTTTGCCGCCCTCCCTGCCCCAATACACTAAAAGCCTGTCTGGGGAGGTGTTTGACACCTTACACAACATGTTTTGATAAATCCAAACCAAAGTTAGCATTAACCGCGAGGTTTATAATGCACTTAAGAGTATATGGTATGGCTATATCAAAGAACAGCTATAAGGACATGGTTCCGAAAGCTGCAGAGGGGCTCAGCTCATGCTAGGGCACCCTCTCACATAAAACCAAGCACTCTGCCTCCAGGATTGTTAAGGCTTGCCATAGGAGTGTCTTATAGGTACATATGTGTCTTTATATAAGGGTAGATATAGGTATACTATATCTAAGCCAGGGGGTGATTACACCACCTTGCCCAGTGTTCAGCCTGTGGTGTCAGTTTGGATGGCCAGCCAGGGGTGGCATAATACATGCTGCAGCCCCTGGTAGGCCTTGGATGCACCTATGCCCTGGGTATCTATGGTACACTATACAGGGGCTCACAAAGGTGATCCAATACCCAATCAGGTATGTACCTAAAGTACATGGTATCAATTTAGGGAAAGAACAGCTGGGCTGTGGGTCTGATTAGGAGGCCCACAGCCACACTAAAGTCGAAAAACCAGAAAATCACAGCAAAAAGTGGGGGTGACCATAGGAAGCAGACCCTATTCTCCTACATCTGTGAACAACTGCACGACTTTCCCCTTGACAGAGGGAAGGAAGGCTTTCAATGCAAGTAGGATCGCCCGAAGCTCCAGAATGTTGATAAGGAGCCTGGACTTCGCCGGAGACCAGAGGCCTCTGATCTCCACCTCTCCCATGTGGCCACCCCGTCCCAGGAGGGACGCATCCGTCACCACTGTGTGCTCCGGTTGGGGAAGGGAGAGGGATCTGCCGCTGACCTAATGCTGGTTTGTCAGCCACCACTGCAACTGTTGTGCAGTGCCCTCCGAGATCTGGACATACTCGGACAGGTCCCCTTGATGCTGCGCCCACTGGACCTTCAGGTCCCACTGCAGAGCCCGCAAATGCCATCTGGCATGATTGGTCAGCAGGATGTAGGAGGCCATGAGGCCCAGCAGCCTCAGGGTCATCCTAACCGAAACCCAGGGCAAGGGCCAAAAGTTGGGAATCATAGCCCGAATGATCTTTACTCGCTGTTCGGGAGTATAAACCCGAAACTGCGCCATGTCCAGAACCGCTCCGATGAAAAGGAGCATCTGAGAGAGAATCAGTTGCGACTTTGGCACGTTGATGGAGAACCCCAGCAAATGCAGGATATCAGCTGTAGTCTGGAGGTGGGAGACAACTGCCTGGGGCGAGCCCGCCTTCAACAGCCAGTCGCCGAGATAGGGGGAAGACTGAAACCCTTAATCTGCGCAGATGAACTGCGACCACCGCCATCACTTTCGTTAACACCCGAGGGGTGCTGGTAAGGCCAAAAGGGGGCACGGTGAACTGAAAGTGCTCGTGGCCTACCGTGAACCCTAGGGCCGGCAGGACGGGAATATGAAAGTAAGCGTCCTGCAAGTCAAACGCTACCATCCAGTCTTGCGGGTCTACAGCGGACAAGACCTGAGCAAGTTTGAGTATCTTGAATTTCTCCTTCCAGAGGACGCGATTGACGTTCCGAAGGTCTAAAATAGGACGCAGGCCCTTGTCCTTTTTCGGAACCAAGAAGTAGTGGGAGTAGCAACCACGACCTACTTCTGGCATCGGAACACGCTTGATGTCCCCCTTGGCCAAGAGGGCTGCAACTTCCTGCTGGAGAAGTGCCAAGTGATCCCCCGACATGCAGTGGTACTGAGGTGGCATGGCTGGAGGGGTAGTCTCGAAGGGGAGGGAATAGCCCCACCGGACTATCTGCAGAACTCACCTGTCCGAAGTGATAGAGCGCGAGTGGGGGAGGGGATGGCAAATCCTGCCACCCACTGGCGTGTGGTGGGCCTGAAATACCGGACTAGGAAGGTTTGGAGGCAGTGGCTGCAGGGGAGGTGGTGGACTGGCTCCGTGAACCACCTCTGCGGGTCCCACGTCCGCGGCTGCACTGAGACTGTTGCTGCTCAGGCCTGTGGCTCTGAAAGGAAAGTGCTTGGGCGCCCCTTCCTTGGCCCCGAAAGTTGCAAAAAGCAGAAGCAGAAGAGGTGCGCTTGGCCGAAAGGCCTAAGGACTTGGCCAGTAGCCAGTGAGTCCTTAAAAGGCTCCAACGCACCATCTGCCTTGTGTTCTGGACATCCGCGGAAAAGCCAGTTGTCCTCAGCCAGGCATGGCGGCGTAGCGCCACAGTCGTGGAAAGCGCTCTGCCCATCGAGTCGGCGGTGTCAAGGCCACAACAACAACTGCGTCTGTCCCCTCAGCAATAGTTTGGGAGAGCACCGTCCCGGCCTCCTCTGGACACTGAGGCAGCATTTGCACAACTGTATCCCATACAGATTGGGAACAACGGCCCAAGAGGCAAGCAGTGTTCACAGACAGCAGGCCTAAACTGGCGGAAATTAACATTTTTTCCCCAAATTGTTCCAGTTTCTTGGATTCCCTGTCCGGAAGTGTGGAAGGGAAAGCGCTTGGGGACTCAGATGCTTGGACAACCAAGCTCTCAGGGGTAGGGTGTTGGGAGAGGAAAATGGGGTCGCCCGGGGCCGGGCGGTGGCGTTGGGCCACGTTCTTATCCACAGGAGCCCCTGTGTTGGGCCTGGACCAGGTGCCCAAAAGAATGTCCGAAAGTGCATCATTGAAGGGAAGCAGTAGCCCCATGGAGGAAGACGCCGGCCGAAGCACTTCTGTCAGGAGGTTAGTCCTGACGGCCACCGTAGGTAGCTCGAGGTGGAGAGCCTTGGCCGCCCTACGTAACACCACAGAATATGTACCACCCTCCTCCATAGCCACGGTAGGAGGAGATAATGTGCCAGGTTCGGAGTAAACTCCAGGTCACCTGCATCCTCCATGTCCTCTTCCCAGTCCGGGTCAAACTCGTACTGGGCTGCAAGAGGGTCCTCAGATCCCTCCCAGTCCTCCCCAACCTGCCGAGCAGACAGAAAATAAGGAGGTGGATGGAGAAAGGGCTAGAAATTCCCCATCCGCGTCGGAATCTGCATCGATCAACACTGTTCCGGCACCGTTTCCACGTCGGGGTGGAAGCCGGAGGTGGCGTCGGTCAGGGAGCCGTCCGACGCCGTTGAAGTTGGTGGAGGTCATACTAGGCCAACCTGAATCGGCTGGGATCCAAGCATGGATCCATGGAGGTCTCTCGGCGTCAAGACCGGAGTCGTCGATGACGTCGGGCCCGGAGCCAACGACGTAGCACAGCGAGGACCCCCAGTAGGACCCGCGGGCCGAAGGCGTGCCGACAAGCCAAATACACGTGCCATGGCTGATAGGAACTCCTGCAGCTGGGCCGGAGTCGCCCGTGGACCTGGAAAGGGCGGGTAGGCCATCGGCAACTGCGTAGGCTCCGGAGAGGGGTAGGCGAAGAGCGATGTCGCTTCTTAGACTTTTTGTGCTTCGCCTTACCTGACTCAGAATGCAAAGACTTCGTTGAACGATGGTGATCTCTGCGACCGGTCACTCGACCTCATACGGGACCAGGACCTTGACTGCGCGGAGTCGACTCCCGGGCCTCCAGCAACTTTTGTGACCGCTCCCGCAAAGTTTTTAGAGCCAGGGCCCAGCATTCGGGGCACGACTTGGAGTCGTGTTCCTGCCCCAGACAGTAGAGACACTCACGGTGCGGGTCCGCCACGACAACGTGCGGGGACAAGCCGTGCAAGATTTAAAACCGGGAATCCCTACACAACAGGAGTCAAAGACTCAAAAAACAGAGACAAAAGTCCCCAAAAAGTCAGTCAAAAAGTGACTGTGGGTACCGCTCTCTCCGGATCTGCGCTTGCTGGCGCAGAAAAAGAAATAACTGACGTTAGCGAGTGTGGGCGCATCCAAGTAGCTCCATCTCAGACTACGACGCCAACAACGTATGTGGAGCCGTACGGCGACACCTACCGATGCACAGGGGTACTGCTGACGAAAGCTTTCCGGATCTAGTCTGACGACTGGGGGTTATTCTAAGGTAAGGAATCTATCACGAACGTGTTTCTTTCAGATATTATAGATTAAAGATTTTTACTTTTCTTATATTACGCATTCACACATTTGCATATTATTGCACATTTGCAAATTATACAAACAAAATAAGTCCCTGGATGGTGGTTTCTAGGGTTGGAAAAGCTTTTGAGAGTTTTGAGTTCAGGATGGCTCCCAGGAAACGTGCCTTCCTGGATGGGACCAGAGATGATTTGTCTTTGTTTAAAGTGAGTCCTAGATTTTGAAACAGGTTTGTACAAGCCTGAACAGCGTCCCGCGCTGCTCCTCTCGACGGGGCCTTCAGCAACCAGTCGTCCAGGTAAGGGAAGACTTGAAAATGATTCCTTCGCAGGAATGCCGCTACTGGCGCCAGCACCTTCGTGAAGATCCTCGGGGCTGAGCGAAGACCAAAGGGTAAAACATTGAATTGAAAGTGGCTCTTGGCTACTGTAAATCGTAGAAACCTTCTGTGTGCTGGGTGAATCGGTACATAAAAGTACGCATCCTGGAGATCGAGCGTGGCTATGAAATCTACCGGATTGAGCAGCGCAGGATGTCTTGAAGAGAGACCATCCGGAAAGACAGGGAGATGAGATAGGTGTTGAGCTCCCTGAGATCTAAAATGGGGCGCCATTTCTCTAGCGTTTTCCTTACCAGGAAGAACCTGGCATAGAATCCCTGTCCTTGTTGGTCGGAGGGAACCGGCTCTATAGCCCCCTTCAGGAGCATTTGAACTTCGAGCCGCAGAAGACGCAGGTGTTTTGATGGAATGGCTGCAGGGGGCTTGGGTGGTGGGATTTGAGTGAATTCTAAGGTATGGCCCTTTCGAACGATGTTGAGCACCCAACGGTCCGATGTTATCTTGGAGCAATTCTGAAGGTATTGGGATACCCTGCCTCCCACCGATGACTTCTTGGAGGAGGGTACAGTAGGAAGATCCAGGAGGCTGCTATTGTCGCTTGGACGTATCACGTCCCTGGCGAGTCTGCTTTCCTCTGTTGTTAGGCCTGGAGTAATTGGAGGATTGGCCCTGCCTTTGTTGATAAGGCTGGCGGTATTGTTGCGAACCTGAGCCCTAGGGTGAGTATCTCTGTTGTTGGTAAGATCCTCTGTAGTTTGTACTTTTGCCTCTGGACCCTTTATGGTTTAAATTTATTGAATTTTCACAAGAAAGAAAGCAAGAAGGCATTGCGATGTCAGGCATTCAGGAAATGCTCAGTGACCATGTGTCATTAGAAAGCAAACAGATTGCCCAGAAGGGCTGTGTATGGACAGAAAGCAACTGAAGTGCCTTAAAAATGAAGAACATTTCCCTCCCCCCGCCCACCCCCCTCTGTCCACCAAAGAAAAAAATCATGATCAGAACAATCCGCTGGAGGAGGCAATAAACTCAATCATTTGGGCCTTTGTATTCGCACCTTCTTCACTGGTTTTGGATCTGGTATTGGCGTATCTGCTAATTTTAGGAGACGTAGGTATCTGGGGCAGCTCAGCTCACGAAATTCACCTGTGAGCAGTGTCAAGAATGGTCGCCATAGCTCCGGGAATTCCTCCCCCCTCCCGGCCTGAACCAGCGATAGCTTTTCCATCCCAAGCACCATCCACAACCTGTATAGCCAGCTCGTGTGTGGGGGGCTGTGTGGTGATCTCCAGTGTGCCACTAAGTTTTGGGTAGCTGCCCCTAGGGCAATGGCGATGAGACGGCCCCTGCGGGATTTTAGTGGGTACATCAGGGTGTTGGGCAACCCCAACAAGATGTATGCGGGGAAGCAGGGCAGCTGAGTATCGAGATGAGAATCTACCTCGTCTATGATCGTATCCCAGTATTCCCGTATGTGTCTGCAACTCCAGAGTAGATGTTCCAATGTGCCTAGTTCCCCACAACCCCTCCAACAGCGGTCGCTGACTAAAGGGTTCGCCTGGTGTAGACGCTCAGGTGTGTAGTACCAGTATGTAGCTACTTTGGTGAGGGTTTCAGTGAGACCAGAGTGGTATGCTGAATGTCTTGCTCTATGATAAGCGGTACAAAAGGGGGTGGTAATGGATGGAGCATCCGAACCAATCAAACACTCACACCCAGTCAAAAGATCTGGGTTTAATCCATCACCATTCTTTACCCCACTCTGCCACCCCAGTTCAGACATGGCTATATGCAAATCAGTCTGACCCTGTGCCTCATGGGAACAGTCCAGCCCGAACTGCCAAGCCATGCCTTCCCTGGACCGGAAACAAGCTTCCGAGGACTGGTTTCTGGCATTGCAGCCGTCTTCAGCCCGGCTTGCTTGAATCCAGTGGCAAAGTGAGCAAGGGACCCACGTCTGAGCATACCCTGCCACACTTATGGCGGCCAAAAGCGGTACAAAAGGGGGTGGTAATGGACGGATCATCCGAACCAATCAAACACTCACACCCAGTCAAAAGATCTGGGTTTAATCCATCACCGTTCTTTAGCCCACTCTGCCACCCCAGTTCAGACATGGCTATATGCAAATCAGTCTGACCCTGTGCCTCATGGGAACAGTCCAGCCCGAACTGCCAAGCCATGCCTTCCCTGGACCGGAAACAAGCTTCCGAGGACTGGTTTCTGGCATTGCAGCCGTCTTCAGCCCGGCTTGCTTGAATCCAGTGGCAAAGTGAGCAAGGGACTCACGTCTGAGCATACCCTGCCACACTTATGGTGGCCAAAAGCGGTACAAAAGGGGGTGGTAATGGACGGAGCATCCGAACCAATCAAACACTCACACCCAGTCAAAAGATCTCAGTTTAATCCATCACCGTTCTTTAGCCCACTCTGCCACCCCAGTTCAGAGGTGGCTATATGCAAATCAGTCTGACCCTGTGCCTCATGGGAACAGTCCAGCCCGAACTGCCAAGCCATGCCTTCCCTGGACCGGAAACAAGCTTCCGAGGACCGGTTTCTGGCATTGCAGCCGTCTTCAGCCCGGCTTGCTTGAATCCAGTGGCAAAGTGAGCAAGGGACTCACGTCTGAGCATACCCTGCCACACTTATGGCAGCCAAAAGCGGTACAAAAGGGGGTGGTAATGGACGGAGCATCCGAACCAATCAAACACTCACACCCAGTCAAAAGATCTGGGTTTAATCCATCTCCGTTCTTTAGCCCACTCTGCCACCCCAGTTCAGACATGGCTATCTGCAAATCAGTCTGACCCTGTGCCTCATGGGAACAGTCCAGCCCGAACTGCCAAGCCATGCCTTCCCTGGACCGGAAACAAGCTTCCGAGGACCGGTTTCTGACATTGCAGCCGTCTTCAGCCCGGCTTGCTTGAATCCAGTGGCAAAGTGAGCAAGGGACTCACGTCTGAGCATACCCTGCCACACTTATGGCGGCCAAAAGCGGTACAAAAGGGGGTGGTAATGGACGGAGCATCCGCACCAATCAAACACTCACACCCAGTCAAAAGATCTGGGTTTAATCCATCACCGTTCTTTAGCCCACTCTGCCACCCCAGTTCAGACATGGCTATATGCAAATCAGTCTGACCCTGTGCCTCATGGGAACAGTCCAGCCCGAACTGCCAAGCCATGCCTTCCCTGGACCGGAAACAAGCTTCCGAGGACCGGTTTCTGGCATTGCAGCCGTCTTCAGCCCGAGTGGGCTGGGTATGCTCAGACGTGAGTCCCAGGCTCTCCACACCACTGGAGTCAAGCTATCCAGGCTGATAGCCAGAAACCGGTCGTTGGATGCTTGATTCCAGTCTGGGAAAGACATGGCTTGGTAGTTCAGACTGGACTGTTCCCATGAGGCACAGGGTCAGAGCTGATTTGCATATAGCCAGTGTCTAACCAGAGTGGTGTGGAGTGCAAAAAAACGATGGATTTAGGCCCAGATCCTTGTACTGGGATGAATGTATGACATTGTTCTACATTCTGTCCATCAACTGTATTTTTTGCAATTTTCACCCCAAGTGGGCTGGGTATGCTCAGACGTGAGTCCCAGGCTCTCCACACCACTGGAGTCAAGCTATCCAGGCTGATGAAGGCTGATAGCCAGAAACCGGTCCTTGGATGCTTGATTCCGGTCAGGGAAAGACATGGCTTGGTAGTTCGGACTGGACTGTTCCCATGAGGCACAGGGTCAGAGCTGATTTGCATATAGCCAGTGTCTAACCCAGGGTGGTGTGGAGTGCAACAAAACGATGGATTTAGGCCCAGATCCTTGTACTGGGATGAATGTATGACATTGTTCTACATTCTGTCCATCAACTGTGTTTTTTGCAATTTTCACCCCGAGTGGGCTGGGTATGCTCAGACGTGAGTCCCAGGCTCTCCACACCACTGGAGTCAAGCTATCCAGGCTGATAGCCAGAAACCGGTCCTTGGATGCTTGATTCCGGTCTGGGAAAGACATGGCTTGGTTGTTCGGACTGGACTGTTCCCATGAGGCACAGGGTCAGAGCTGATTTGCATATAGCCAGTGTCTAACCCAGGGTGGTGTGGTGTGGAGTGCAAAAAAACGATGATAGTTCGGACTGGACTGTTCCCATGAGGCACAGGGTCAGAGCTGATTTGCATATAGCCAGTGTCTAACCCAGGGTGGTGTGGAGTGCAAAAAAACGATGGATTTAGGCCCAGATCCTTGTACTGGGATGAATGTATGACATTGTTCTACATTCTGTCCATCAACTGTGTTTTTTGCAATTTTCACCCCGAGTGGGCTGGGTATGCTCAGACGTGAGTCCCAGGCTCTCCACACCACTGGAGTCAAGCTATCCAGGCTGATAGCCAGAAACCGGTCCTTGGATGCTTGATTCCGGTCTGGGAAAGACATGGCTTGGTAGTTCGGACTGGACTGTTCCCATGAGGCACAGGGTCAGAGCTGATTTGCATATAGCCAGTGTCTAACCCAGGGTGGTGTGGTGTGGAGTGCAAAAAAAACGATGGATTTAGGCCCAGATCCTTGTACTGGGATGAATGTATGACATTGTTCTACATTCTGTCCATCAACTGTGTTTTTTGCAATTTTGCGTCTTGCTCTATGATAAATTCCGGTCCATTCCTTGTGCGTGAGGGCCCTACCTATCTCCCTCTCCCACCGACATCGTCCTGCATTGTATGTGTGGTTGTGCGTGAGAAGGAGGTGTTGATATAGGTCAGAAATCAGTTTCTTCTCGGAGGTGCGGGTTATCAGCTATTTCTCATATGGGGTGAGGTAGCGATGAGCTCCGGGTTTAACGTCAGGATGGAGGGCCCAGTGACGAACCTGCAAATATCCTAGCCTGTCTCTCTCTGTGATAGCGTAGGCTTCCTTTAATTGCTGAAAAGCCTCTGGACCCTTTAAAAGGAGTTTTGCGGTACTGAAGCGTACCCAAAGATCTGGCGGTCTCAGTGCCCTTTTTGATGGCTTGGAGAGTGTCGTCAATCAATTTCCCGAATAGTGCTTCTCCATCAAAAGGAAGATCCAGGATCTTATTTTGGATCTCGGGTCGAAACCAGGTCGCCTTCAGCCACCCCAGGCGACGAAGGACCGCAGAGCTCCAGCCAAAGAACGAAACGTCGTGGTGGCAATGCCCATGGCACAGTCAATGACCTCCATTGATGTCGCCTCCCCTTCTTGTAAGTCCTTTTTTGCTTCTACTTTTGATTCTGGAGGAAGCTGATCCAGGAACGGTGCGACATCACACTTTAGTTGGCGGTCGTATCTGCCCAATATTGGTAGGGTATTAGCTGCCCGCACCAGAAGACTCGCCATTGAAGAGAATCTCTTCCCGGCATTGTCCAATCTCCTTCCTTCCTTGTCTGGAGGAGTTGTTAAAGGAGCAGAGGGGTTACAGGATTTTCTCTGCGCCGCTTGAGAAATTATCGAATCCGGTCTTGGGTGGCCCGTCAAGGCAGCCGGACCATCCCCAGGCGCTTTGTACTTTTTATCTAGATGCGGTAGTACAGGGACCACCGTCGCTGGATTTTTCATTGCCTTAAGGCCTTCATCCCACAGATGCTGCACTATTGGTATGGACCTTGTCGTCTTCCTATAAGGTTCCTTGAAATCATACAAGAAACATTCAGAGGCCACCGCAGGCATTGCCAACTTGAATCTGCCAGTCACTCTTTCCATCAGCTGATGAAATCCTCCTATATCCGCTGGCGGGGAATCCACTGGATCCGGACATGGAAATGGAGGGTCCGGAATGATGTATTCATCCCATTCAGAAGCTTGATCAGCTCCATCATCCGAATTATGATCCTCATCCGAGGAATAATCATGGGTGTCTGCTGGTCTGGAAGGCTCTTGTGGAATTGATGCCTGTGGCTGAGGGGACACCTGAGCTGGTATTTCAGGAACAGCCGTTGAGGCAGGCGCCAGGACAGGCATGGCTTGAGCAACTGGAGCCGGAGCAGGCTCTGCAGCTTTAGATTTGTAATTCTGGTCATTGAAATAGTGATTCTCTTCTCCGATGCCAAAATCGTCGACGGTCCTGTCGACGATGGTACTGAAAATGCAGCCGTCGTCTGCTTCGTCGACGGCATATGCATCGTCGACACAAGAACACTCGACGAAAAGATAGGCGTCGTTGATGCCGTCGACAACGAGACTGTCGATATCCCAGCCGTCGTCGTTGTCAATGTGGTGGTCGTCGAGGCCCTCGTCGACGAACTCTTCGTCGTCGCCATCGACCTCGTCGTCGCCGCTGATGTCGTCGTCGACATCCTCGTCGACGATGCCGTCGTCGGCGACTCCCTCGTCGACGCTGTTGTAGCGGTCGTCGACGATCCAGTCGTCGTCGATTGTCCCGTCCACGAGCCCGTCGACGGAACCAGTTTCAGTTTAGGCTTCTTTTTCTTCGTCGACGGAGCCTCCGTCGACGACGCCTTCATCGTCCACGACTTGGAAATTCTGTCAGACTTTCCAGAAGATTGGGAAGAGGGTTTCTTGAAGGCTGGATCAGTCTTCAAACCCTAAGAAGGCGTAGATGGTCCTACCCTTTCCTTTTCACCATGGTGAGGATATTCGCCTGGACCCTGGCTCTCAGACTCTCTGGGGGTCTTTTTTGAGGCCTTAGAAGGATGCTCCACAGAAGGAGAAGGGGAACCCCTACCCCTTTTGACTGACCTTGTTGAAGACGCAGATGCAGAGTCCTCACTGTCACTGGAGACAGTATCCTTCCTGGACTTCAACTTCCGGAGCCATGTCAGAAGCCTACCCTCACGGTCCCGGAGGGTCTTGGTTGAAAAAGTGCAGAAGATCTTACAGTCCGCAGCCTTGTGATCAGGATAGAGACAATAGATGCAGTCTTTTTTTTTTTTTGCTGAGTTTTATATAGCGCGAACTAGACCCGAACCGAATCAGGTATCAGAGCGCTTTACATAGCACCAGTTACGTTACATGAGGACACACTTTCATTTTTTTCATTTTGTTTTTATTTTTAGGCACGGGGAGATTAAGTGATTTGCCCAGAATCACAGGAGGATTTTTTTTGGGCGTCATTACCGAGACTCAAACCCAGATCCCCAGGTCCGAGGTCGAGCGCCTTAGCCGTTATGCCAACCCCTCTCCGTCTTTATGCTTATCCTCAATGAATAGTCTTTTCTTGCCACAGGTAGAACATGGCTTGAAAAGGGCCTTCTTCTTTTCCTTGTCAGAAATCCTGGAAGGATCAGCTAACAATCTGAAGAAGAAGCTGAAGAAAAAATCTAAAGAAAAACTTCTGAAGAGTAGATGTTGAGCAGAGCTCAAAGGAGACTCCCTAGCACAATGTGTGGTAGAAAATCTGAGGCTCTGAGGTTCCTTCAGGAGGGTTCTAAGGGGTGAGGCTCTTCTGATTGGCTGATGCCTAGTTTGGTCTCTTTTACACAAAGAGGTGGATATGCTACAAAAGGGAATGAGGCCTAGGCCTTTTTCTTTCTCTTTTGTACCTACTGCTATGTTATTTCTGTTACCAAGACTCCCATTCCGACGACAGGGAATGATACAAAAGCATGGGAATCTATGAAGGTTCCAATACTGGGGCAACAGCCAGTATCTGGTATTAAGAACATCCACGAATGAGGGCATGACTAAGATGGCGTCCAGAGAAGAATCCTCTTGCCAACCCTACAAAGTAGATCTGCTTTTAGCCTCTTATGCTGTGCTGTGAGTGCCTGACACAGGTAAACAGGGCACTTGCTGGCTGGACAGAACTCTGGCGCAGAGGCACCGGGTGGGAGGGGTGTTGGGAGGATCCAGACTGACAGCTGGCTGAGACTATAATGGTTTTCCCATGAGCAGCTGTGAGTCTCTGTGCCACCATATTGAGAAGGCCCGCAACATGCCATGGATGTGGCTATAGGCTCCAGGTGCTGCATTGGCTTGTTGACTGACCACAAGGCCCAGGATGTGACCAGGAATGCAAGACCCTTAGACTAAGGTCCACCAGGGGCCTCCCAACTTTTGACACATCACATATGCAGTGATTGACCTTATTTTTCCACTTTTGTGGGGCACTCATTCCGCCACCCTCCTCCTCTTATTTGTCTGAAGGAGACACACTGCTGTGCTTAAACCATGCTGGGTAGCACTGACAAAATCTCCACAAAAGGGCAATGTGGTGAAGTGCCACACAGAAATGAGTGTTGATTAAAGGGGCTTGTTGCTTCATTAGTGGAATAGGAGTGCTGAGTCACTGAATTGCAGCACCCAGATGATGTAACAATTTGTGCGATGAGGTTAATTTCCTGGAGCTGGATTTCCTGCACATTTTGATACCCTTCCCCAATGGCCAGCAGTCGGACAATGTGCTTGGCCCCTGTGACTTCCATGGATTCCAGTGACAATGATCACAATAGAGTGCCACCCAGCCATGAATTGTACGTTGTTGCTTATCTACTGATCCGCAGACTTATAGTATAAGCCGAGCAGAGGAATGTAGTTTCCCCTTATACTTCAGAGATGAGAATGACCAGGCACTTTGCAACCTGAGTGATGGTTAAACCCAAGACCAACAGGTTGCGCCCCACCCCTCCAAGGGAATCATGGAGATGTTGACGATGACCCCGAGAACTACCTATGCAATGCAGCACATGGAATACCTGCTGGAAAAGTTCAGGGAAAATATAAAAAAACTCCAGGCCATACCTGATACAAAAAGTGCCCTGGAAACTAAGGCTGATGCAGTCTCGATCGACAGGCAGACCATAGGATGTAAGTGGCGACAAACTAGTCCATGCTAAGGAACATGGGCCCCACCTTAATAGAGGTGAAGTTGCGCAACCTGAAAAAAAATAGTTACTTACCTGTAACTATCCAATATTGGTATCTTTCATAGATTCTCATGTTCGAATCATTCCCAGTCGCCGAGATGGGAGTCCTACGGTAAAATAATTAAGCAATAATTTTCAAATAGAATAGGCTATAAATAACAAGGCCTAGGGCCATTATAGCTTATGTCCTTTAAAAAAAAAGGGCCAAATGTTGGACACAGCCAATCAGCAACCTCTAGAACACTCCCAGCAGAGGCAGATTCCCTCAGAATTTCTAAGCACAAGTGGGAAGTAAGAATCCCAGAAAACCAAAGAGAAAAACCTCTACGGGGAAGAGGGTGGGTTGCATGTGAATCTATTAAAGATACCAATACTGGATAACCGCAGTTACAGATAAGTAACTCATTTTCTTATCCAGTATTGGGGTTCTTTCATGGATTCACATGCTTGAATCAGAATAGTAAGCGGTACCCTAAAAATCCTACTGTCTGTAGTGGATGGAGGGAGACATGCCTATAATAAATACATAAAATCAGTGCTTCAAAACAGACAATTTTAAGTATGCAAACACCCTTCCAATCCAAGAAGGTTAGCCCTATGTATACAATAAGGCATGAAACACCTATATCATACTATGTATAGAAGGCATTCAATGGAATGTTTAGCAATAGTAAGTGAAAATTAAGTTACCTCCATTCCATCTCAAACTTGTTAGAAAAAACTTTAGCAAATAATATTAGGCAAAGCTATACAATTTCAAGAAAGGTGAAAATTCTTTACTAGAAAAAAGCCCACCTTAATTGAAGATATGACGCAGCACCACTTGTCCAACCACTGCATCTTCAATCTGCGCAGATTGCAGACAGTAGTGTAGCGTGAAAGTGTGGATACTTTTCCATGTTACAGCAGGGCAAATATTCGCCAGCGTCACTTTAGCGAATAGAGCTGCCGGCGTAGACACTGTCCTGGTGGAATGTGCCTTAGTCTTTCTTGTTAAGTGCTTGTTAGCCTTGTCATGGCAGAACTGGATTGCTGTAGAGACCCATCTGACGAGAGTGGCCTTAGTAACCGCTGTTCCTTCCCAGCCCTGTCCGTAAGCCACCAGTAGCTGGTCAGTCTTTCTTAAGTCTTTAGTCACGTGCAGGTAGAATTTGAGACATCTTTTTACATTTAACTTGTGCAATGCTTGCTCTGCTGAAGTGGATAGATTTGGGAAGAAAGACTGAAGTATGACTGGTTTGTTAAGGTGGACCTGTGTCAGACTGGCCTTTGGAATAAAAGTTGTTAGTCTGCAGAGCCACATAGTTTTCTGTGAAATAAAGAAATGGTTCTTTGACGGTAAACGTCTGGATATGAATGTCAGCAGCCCTACATGCCAAGAACAGATGCATACTGGTAAGTAGCATATTCTGTTCGAGGCATGTGGGCTGCTGAATTCATATCTGTGCATAGAATGTATAGCAGTCTCTCCCTTAGCGGTAGCTACCTGTGCCAGCTGCAGCAGTCTGAAAAAGAGTTTTTAGAACAGCCTATCCTACAGCAGCTTGCAGTTTGGAATGTACATCCACACAATAGTGTTTTGTGAATGTATGTATGGTAGACCATGTGGCTGCTTTACAAATTTCTTCTAGAGGGATGTTTCCTAGGAAAGCCATGGATGCCCCCATTTTGCGCGTTGAATGCGCCCTTGGGGGAACTGTTAAAGTGCGCTTAGCCTTAAGATAACATATCTGAATGCACTTAACAATCCACCTGGATAAGCCCGATTTAGAAATAGGGTTGCCTTTGTGTTGTGGTGAAAAGGCAACAAACAACTGTTTTGTCTTCCTAAAATCTTTTGTCCTGTCAATGTAATATAGGAGAGCCCTTTTAACATCTAGTGTGTGGAGGGCCCTTTCTGGTACTGACTGTGGGTTTGGGAAGAACACTGGCAGTTCTATTGTCTGATTGATGTGGAAGTGAGACACCACTTTGGGCATAAATTTAGGGTTTGTTCTAAGCACGACCCTATTAGCGTGGATTTGGAAGAATGGCTATTGAATAGTTAGGGCTTGAAGTTCGCTAACTCGTGTAAGCGAAGTAATAGCCACGAGAAATGCCACCTTCCATGTTAAAAATTGAATTTCACACGAGTGTAGAGGTTCAAAAGGTGGTCCCATTAGTCTGGTTAATACTATGTTTAGGTTCCAGACAGGTGAAGGTGGGTGTCTTGGGGGGATTACTCGTTTGAGTCCCTCCATGAATGCTTTAATTGCAGGCACTCTGAATAGGGAAAGGTGTTGCCTGTTTTGAAGGTAAGCTGCTATTGCAGCTACGTGTATTCTTATAGATGTATAGGCTAGATTGCAGCGGCGTAGGTGCAAAAGATAGCATATGATATTTTGAGTTGATGCGTCTAGTGGGTTTATGTCATTGTTGTTACAGTAAATGACAAAACGTTTCCACTTTGCAGCATAGCATGCTCTTGTGGTAGGTCTTCTTGCCTCCTTGATAATGTTCATGCAGTCAGGAGGTAAGTTTAGGTAGCCAAACTTTATGACTTCAGGAGCCAGATTGCAAGGTTCAGCTGCTGTGGATCTGGGTGCTCAATGTCTCCATGGCTCTGCTTTAAGAGACTGGGCGTTAGCTTTAGTCTTTGATGAGGCACCACGGAAAGTTCTAGGAACGTGGTGTACCACGGTTGCCTCGCCCATGTTGGAGCAACTAGGATGAGCGTCATGGAGTGCTGGCGCAGTTTGCGTGCCACTAGCGGTATCAACGGTGCTGGTGGAAAAGCGTAGGCAAATTTGCCTGACCAGTTCATCCATATCGCATTGCCCTGAGACTGCGGGTGTGGGAACCTTGCGGCGAAGTACCGGCATTTTGCGTTTTGTTTTGTGGCGAACAGGTCTATCTCTGGTTGTCCCCACTGTTGGAAGTATGGTTGAAGTACTGTGGGATGAATCTCCCACTCGTGCATCTGTTGGCTGTGTCTGCTGAGCAGATCCGCTATCTGAATGTCCTTGCCTGGGAGGTGTTCGGCTATGAGAAAAATGTTTCTTTGAATGGCCCACTTCCACATGCTTTGAGCCAGATGTGACAGCTGTGGAGAGTGTGTTCCTCCCTGCTTCTGTATATAGTACATCGCAGTCATGTTGTCCGTCCGGATCAACACAGTCTTGTTGCACAGATGTACTTTGAAGGCTTTCATTGCCATAAAAATTGCCATCAGCTCCAGTAGGTTGATGTGCATTTTTTTCTGCTGCGTGGCCCATAAGCCCTGTACTGTGTGGTGGAGGACATGGGCTCCCCACCCTATCAGGGCTGCGTCCGTTGTCAGGACTATTTGTGGTACAGGCTCTTGGAACAGTCGTCCTTTGCAAAGGTTTTGTGTATTCCACCAATGCAGAGAGTTGTATGCACGACTGGTCACCAACACTAGGTCGTTTAATTATCCTTGAGCCTGGTTCCACTGACGTGCTAGGCACTCCTGCAGCGGACGCATGTGTAGTCTTGCGTGGGGGACTATGAAAATGCATGAGGCCATCATACCTATCAGTTGCATAAACACTCGAGCTGGGAGCGAGTGTTGGGGCGTGAACCTTTGGATTAGCGTCTGAATGCTGTTTATTCTGACAGAATTCGGCTGTGCTTTCCCTGCCAGGGTGTCTATCGTCGCTCCCAGGTATTGTTGTACGTGGGCAGGCTGGAGATGGGACTTTGGGTAGTTCAGCGAGAAACCTAAACTGTGCAGGAGGTGAATAGTGTGTGACATGTGGCTGGCACATTGCTGGGCTGACTGTGCTTGTATTAGCCAGTTGTCCAGATATGGATAGACATGAATATGCTGTCTTCTGAGATGTGCTGCTACTGTCGCTAGGCACTTGGTAAATACTCTCGGGGCTGTGGTCACCCCGAAAGGAAGGACTTTGAATTGATAGTGCTGATTTTGTATTGTAAACCTGAGATATTTCCTGTGTGCTGGGTGTACCGGTGTATGGAAATATGCGTCTTTCAGGTCTAGTGTTGCGAGGAAGTCTCCTTGACGCAACAGTGGTAACACCTGCTGTAGAGTGAGCATGTGGAAATGCTCCGATAAAATGTATTGGTTTAAGGGCCTGAGGTCCAAGATTGGCCTGAGAGACCCGCCCTTTTTGGGGATTAGGAAGTATAGTGAGTACACTCCTGTACCCTGGTGTTCTAAGGGTACTGGTTCTATGGCCCCCTTTTGTAGCATGCTGATGACTTCCTGCTGCAATAAGTGTAGGTGTTCGGCGGACATAGGACAGTGTTTTGGGGGTATGTTGGGAGGTGTGGAGATTAATTCTAGGCAATAGCCATGCTGGATAATTTGCCTCACCCACCTGTCTGTAGTGATGTTTTTCCAGACGTGTAGGAACTGCTGTAATCTTCCCCCGACCGGTGTTACATGGTCTGGGGGTAGTGACAAGAAGTCACTGTTTGGTATTGGTAGAGGATCTGGTGGTGTTATTCCCTCGTCCTCTACGTTTGCTGTTATTGCCACGGTATCCACCTCTACTGTTTTTGTTGTAGTTGTTTTGCGTGTTCCCTTTGTTGTATGAGGTTTGCTGCGCTGAGTCTCCTCTTGCAGCTCCTCTGTTGCCGGAGCGACGAAAGGAGCCGCCTCTGTATTGTTGTGACTGCAAGGCTCCCATAGACTTGGCTGTCTCGGTATTCTTTTTCATCTTGTCTAATATTGTGTCCACATTAGGCCCAAACAAATAATCAGGGTTCACTGGCTGATTCAGTAAAGTGCTCTGAACCTCATTTTTAAAGCCAGAGATGCGGAGCCACGCATGTCGTCTGAGCATGACACTGGTATTGATAGCCCTGGCTGCTGTGTCTGCAGCGTCTAGCGCGCATTTGATGGAGGCGTTAGATATCAACTTTCCCACTTGTATTAGGAATTCTGCCTGTTCTTTGCCGCTGAGCCATTATACCGGAACCTGATTTAATCGGACGGCTCCCTTTACCTGATACGCGCCGGGGACAGAGGACACACCTCACGCTAGTCGATACGCTGAGTGGGTCCTCCCGTGTGCCAGCGACTGGATCACTTCGCCATACCCCATTGGGATATTGGGCTTTATTTCCCAAGATTGACTATCCACTATTAAATTCTTCACAATATCTAATGACGAGCACTGACCTAATCAGGTTGTCTGCCCCACCCCTGTTCTCGTCCTGATGAAGACCCACTAGCAAGGACTTTAATCTATCCTGCGCCTCCTGGGTCGAAACGTCGACTTCCTCACTCTGAAACACAGCCTCCTCCAACCCATAATTTATGCTCAGTATGGACATTGGGGCATGTGTATTGTGAACTCTTTTGTTGATTTGTGGTTCTACTAATGTCTGTTCGACATTGAATTGATACAAATGTTTGAATAATACGTGGTTTTTTAATATCACCATCCCTTCCACACTATCCCCACACTTGCACGTTCCCCCCTTACCCAACAGGGGCACCAATACAACTGTAATTTGTGTAATTGTTTACCTTTTTCCTATAATGTGAATTAAACATTATAGATGCATTTACTTTTCAATTGTTTTATTTAATTTTGCTTAAACGTTTACTTCACTGGGACCCCTTCTCTTTAATGTTCTTTATAAAGGTCAGGTAGATGCTGGAGAAGGTGCTCAAGTGTGTCGTAGTGTGCCCTGTCATACCTAGCTAACAGGGCTTGAGTGTTTGAAATTTTCTATATGTTAGCTGCTTGAGCAGCTACTCTTTTGCCAGAAGCTTCCAAAATTGTAGACTCTTTGTCTGGAGGTGGAGCTTCGCCAGTGGTTTGAGAATTAGTACGTTTGCGTGCATTGGATACTACCAAGGAGTCCAAGGGCAGCTGTCCCTTAATATATGTAGGGTCCCCTGGTGCTGGCCTGTATTTCTTTTCTATCCTGGGGTTAATGACTCTTGCCCTAGTAGTTTCTTTAAATATGTCCCCAGCGTGTTTAAGCACTCCTTTCAACATTGGCAATGTTTTCACCGATCTTTCAGAAGTGTTGAAAGTGTCAAAAAGGAAGTCTTCTTCAATGGGGTCCGCATGCATTGCCACGTGGTAGTTGTATGCCGCTCTTTCAATTAATGCATTGAAGGCTGCTGTGTCCTCTGTAGGCGAAGTTTTTACAGGGTATGCATTATTGTCTTGCGTGGGCTGAGAATGTGCAGGATCTACAGCATCAGTCCATGGTTGATTTTGGTTATCCTCATTGTCCACTGGATAATTATACAGTTCACTATTGTCATATTCCACATCCTCATCTGTGTGTAAGGGAGAATATGTATAGGTTTCTTGTACCTGTGTTCTGATAGGCTCAAAGAGAGTTGGAGGTGTAGAAGAGTCTCTTTTCTTTTTGAGTGGTATTTTGTAGTGTTCAGCAGAAGTGTCTGGTCTGATTTTCCTTTTTAATAGGGTAATTGTGCCAGTATCTGGGTCCACATACAGTTTGGACTGTTCTTCCGTTGAGGGCTCTTGCTCTTCATGTGCTTGAGCTCTTTTCCTTTGTATAGCCTTTTTTGTTTGTGTCGGTTCGATCTCCGTTGTTGGCTCGACCGATCTTTGCCGCATGTGCACCGGAAGTCCGAATTTTATCGGTCCGAGGGGCTTTAGTGCTTCGACAGTCTTTTTCGGCTGTATGACTTTTCTTGATGCCGTGATTGGTATCGACCCGACTGTTTTTGTTTGGTCGATAACCACTTTTTTGCTTGGTGTCGTTTTCGGAGCTTGTTGCTTCGGAGCGATATTTTGCCTCGGCTCGATCGACCCCTTGGCCTCGACCCTTGTCTTCGGCTCGAGTGTTCTTGTTTGCAACGTCTTCGGCTTGTAGACTTTTTGTTTCGGTTCGACAACCATCTTCTGCTGGAGTCCTTTGTTTGTGTTGCTTGGCATCGGCATCGAACTTGTCAGCTCGACGGCCTTCAGCTTAGGCATGTCCCTGGGCGTACTGGCTCTCGGCTCGACAGCCCCGATATGCGACGCATCTCTCTCGGCGGCCATTTTGTGTTTGGTCGGCGCCGATGGATTTGCGTCTTTTGGTCCGAAGAGTGGGAACTCTATCAGGTTCGGTTTCTGATCTGCCTCTGGAACTTTCGGTTTCGATATTACCAGGGAATGGTAATGTTGCACCGATGGCTCTTGCCTTACATTCTTAGCCGGGCAGACTTGCGGGGCTATAGAATCGATGTTTTGATCTTGGCTAAGGCCTTCCGGCGATGGCTCGACCTGAGCCGTTGGAAGCGTTTCATTATATGTACTGGGCTCCGTACTCACGGTTGGCCCCATGTCCTCGCCGGCTACGATGCCTTGATCGTCGTTCCCTACCTTGACAATGTCGTCTTCCTCGTCGACGTAGTAGTCGGAGTCATGTTCCGACCCCTGCTCCGACTGCTGGTCTGAGTCCTCAGCTTCGACGACCTCTTCGTCGTCTTCAAAGATGTTCTCCGGGTCAGGCGCTGGCTTCTGCATCGTCTGCCTCGCTGCTCTTCGAATCCGAAGTGTTTTGTTTGAACAAAACTGCGCACAAGCTAAGCAGTCGGCTTCATTGTGTTCAGGTGATAAATAAACACCCTGTGTGTAACAAGTGTTTATGTGTGGGAATTTTGAGTTACAATTGGGGCATCTTTTGAACGGACTTCGTTCCTTCGACGAAAGGCCTCTGGTGTCGAAGAAAGGCCGCGTGGCCCGATTCGACGCTGTGAGTAGAAAATAACAGAAAGAAAGTTGTCGTCACCGATCGAATAACAATACCGACGACCCCGAAGGCCTTTTAGAAAAGTTTTATATCGATTCCGAACTCCGAGTTGAAAATCACATCCGAACCCAATGGCGGAAAAAAACAATCTAAGGATAGAGAGGATGCCCATGCGCACTGTAGTCCAGGTGAAGAGCCACCTATCTCGTGATACTTCGAAGACTCTTCCAGGACAACAATGTGCAATCATCCGGACCCAACACTAGGCGGCGATCTATGCACAGATATGAATTCAGCAGCCCACATGCCTCGAACCTTACATTCCAGAGGGGGTGGTCGCAACGGAGGGAAGGACCCGGAGAGCCTCTAAATGAACTGCATCACTAGACTCAAGGCACAGAGAGATGGAACTTGAGGAGATCTTCTGTATCAGGAAATCGAGAAGTGTACCTTCACTGAAGAGAATGTGAGACCGGATTTTGCTACAGAGAGGAGATATGGCAACATTTGTTCCAGGGACGCTTGCAACAGTTGTAAGTCATTCTTTTGGCAGCGGTACATCTCATTAGTGTTTTCGTCTCTGGATTTTATGCAGTACGTCCCTAAACTCATGTGAGATATGCATGTCCCTGAACTCCAAGACCTCAGGAGCCATGCATGCAAATGAAGAGACTCCAGGTCTCGCTGACATACTTGGCCCTAGTCTCTGGTCAGGAGAGATGGAGATGGTTGTAGGCATATGGTCTTTGATTTAGACATCCAAAGAAGTTTCGGGAACCAGTGCTGCCTAGGCCATTGTGGTGCTATTAGGCTAATACAAAAGTCTTCCATGTTCATCTTATTCAGCACCCTAGGGATTTATAGGGGAAGGGGGTTGCCTAAGCATATATCTCCGCCCATTGCATTAAAAGGGCATAAACCTGCTTGCATAGGAATGGCAAAGTGGTCTAAAGCTGGCTTTACCCATATCTGAAACACCTTCTTGAGTTGGTACTGTTCCAATTCCCATTCGTGGCAACTGGACTGCAGTCTGCTGAACGTATCAGTCAGTGTGTTGTGTAGTCCTCGGATATGCTCAGCTCTGACTGAGATTCTGTGTTGCGTTGTCCAGTCCCACAGCTCTTGCGCTTCCTGTGATAGCACAATGATTTGGTTCCCCCTTGCTTGTTGACATAGTACATGCTAGTCGTATTGTCCTTACGTACCAGCACGTAGGAACCTGCGATCCTTGGCAAGATAGCCTAAAGAGATTAAAAATGGCTTGGAGCTCTAGCCTGTTGATGTGCTGTTGCCTTTGCGCACTGGAGCATTTGCCCTGTATGGGTAACTCCGGGAGATATCTTTCCCAGCCGGCCATAGAGGCGTCTGTCATTAAGATAAAGACTAGGATGGTTTGAAGGAAAGTAAGGCCTTTTGAGAGATTTGGTTTGGGAAACCCCCATTGTAGGGCTTCATTCATGCGTATTGTGATCTGTATTATATCCTCAAAGGATACAGAGGCTTGCAGCCATTGCCTCTGTATTTCTTCTTGAAGACTAAGGCCTTAGTCTGGCTAGCTGTACTAGATCTACCTCTGATGAACACATTCCCAGAAACGATTTGTATGTTCGTACTGAAACGGGCCCTTTTTTTACTTATTCTTTGCCAGTCGTTGCAATCGTATCGGACTCTCTTGTGATATGAAAGCTTTGTAGTGGGTGGTATCTATCGTAGCTCCCAGGAACAATACGACTTCACTGGGAAGGAATTAAGGTTTTTCCTTGTTTACAGTGAGGCCCAGAGCCTGAAACAACTGAAGGCCGGCCTTTCGTGTTGTCGGTGCTTTGAGCAGCCAGTCGTCCAGGTATGGGAATACACAGAGACCTTGAGATTATAGGGGTGCTCTCTACAGGGATCTGTGCCATGTCGACTCTCTGTTTAGTTCTGCACCAAAACACACAGCCTGCAAAGGAAGTTTGTGTGTTAGGGTACAGGGCCCCTAAGGGTGGCAACAATAAGTGCTGCAGGCCCTTAGGGGCCTTCTCTGGTCACAATGCCCTGAGTACCATTTACCAGGGGCTGACATGTGGCCAGAGATGCCAATTGGGTTTATGCGTTAGTACAGTTTTTAGGGAAGGAACACAGGCCCTGGGTACCTGATTGGCAGGGACCCTGGGCACACGAAGGAAATGTGCATCAGTTATTAGGCAAAGAGTGGGGGGTTACTGCAACAGAAACCCACTTCATGACCTTGCTTGACATTAAAGATGCATATTTTCACATCCCTATTGTAATAAAGTCTCCTTTGTTGAGACGATGTAGAATCTCGCAGAGTGTTATCATCCTGAACGCCTGTTTTCTGAGAAACTTGTTGATATTCCTGGGGTCCAGTATTGGTCTCCATTCCCCTGACTTAATTTTTTTAATCAAGAAAAAACAGGATTAGAAACTTTTTACCCAACGAGATAAAAGGGACCTCTTCTATTGTTCTTTTGGCACGCACGACCTGAGGTTCCTTGTGAAGCAAGGAAAGACGCGGGGGGTGGCTTCTCCTCTGGGTGGAGTATTCTGTGGTCGCTGAGGGAATTTTAGGGTGTGTCCAAAGGTGACGAGATCTAACACCCACTGATCTGTTATATTGCACCACTGATGCACAGGGTTGGACATCTTTGCACCCACAGGTTGTCTGGGGAGGGAAGCTGGTACCCGGACCTAATCATTGTTTCCTGTTAAGAGTCACAACCTTGTAAAGGCGTTCTTTTGCAGCCCTCTTGTCGAGAGAAACCAGCCGTAGAAGGCTTAAGGTAACTTTGCCGGTATTGAGGCTGATGCTGTTGGGCTCTCTACTAACCTCCTTTATATGAGATAAAACCTTGCCCTCTAGCCCCTGTGAATGGCACTTTTCCATATTTTAACGTGCCTAGCAATTTTGCACGGTCTGTATCAGTGTTGATTGCTATAAGTGCCTCATCGATATGCTTTCCAAATAGGGAATCTCAGTCAAAAGCTATATGCAAGATCTTCATCTATACCTTTGGCCTAAAGGTGGACGCCTCCAACCACCCCAGTCTTCTGAGCATGGTGGCACCCCCAATTGTCGATAGCCTGTGTTGGCAACGTCGAGAGCACAGTAGATGGATGGTTTCCGATGCTGCGCGCTCTCCCTCTAACAGGATCTTCCTTGCTTCATGCCTTCTGTCCTCTGGTATCAGATCCACCAAAGCTCCCATATCCGACCACATCTGGCTGTCATAGCGGCCGATGACTGCTAGTGCATTCACCACCTTGATCATGACTGCAGCCATAGTGGAGAAGCGCTTTTCAAGAATGTCCATCCTGCACCTCTCCTTATCAGGCGGAGTAGTGCTTGGGGTGGCAGGGTTCTTGGATCTTCTTTGTGACACTTGGGAGGTGACCGGATCTGGCTTGGGGGGTCCTATGAGGCAAGATGGAGAATCCGCTGGCGCCCTATACTTTTTCTCAATTCGAGGGAGTACCGGTGGTATGATCGCTGGTGTCCTCATAATTTTGATGCCTTCTTGCTATACGTAAATCAATAATATTGTGGAGCGCACTAACTTCCTTGTGTCCTCCTTGAAATCAAACAGGAAACAATCGGTCTGCTTGACCATCATTGGCAAATGATACCTGGTGGCTGCTCTTTCCATCAAATTATGACATCCTCCAATGTCCTCTGGGGTAGGATCTGATGGTAGGTGTGGCGGAGGGGAGGGGCTTGGTATAATATAGTCCTCGCAAGGATCTGGTGCAGAGAAAGGATACGATAACTCACCCTCTTCTTCCTCTTTGTCCAAAGCAGACGTATCCCCTGCGACTGGGTCTGTTGGTAAGGGTCGAGGGGTTATTTTAGGTGTTACTGGAGGCTGCAAAACGGTTGCATCCTGTGGATCTGCCTGAGGTAATGGTCTTTCAGGGTGATCCACTTGCGGTGGAAACCGCTGCCTGTAATCTGCCAACATCGCCTGCAGATCTTGGGTGAGGGACTACGGTAGATGGGTCATGTCTTTAGGATGTAGATCTGGATAAAAAACATATGGATGGTAGTGATGAGGTGGAGCCATATAGCTTTGCTGATAGTATTCATTTTCATCCTGGTAATCCTCATAGACTTGACATTTCACATGCAGATCTGATGAGACAATGAGCTAAACCATAAACATCATCATCAGAGTCCTGTATGTCCAAAAGATGTGATGAGATTAACGGTGACACCTTACTTTATTCAGGTAAGGTTGGGCGTAAAATAGTCTTGGTTACATTTGTTATCAGAGTATAAGCCCAGACGCATGTACCGAAATGTTAGCTCCATGACCCCTAAAAAGCAACAAGCATTTGCAATGCAATAGGTCTTGCATTAGGAAAGTTTGAGCTACTGGTATTGTAAAAGACACATTTTTTATTTATGTTTTGATATTGAAATATTATTAGCTTTGTCATTTACAATGCCAATAGTTATAACTTTGGCAAATGTGACACCTATAACATTTGTAATGCAATATGTGTTGTATTTATGTGACTTACATGTATTGTTATTACAAATAACAGTGGCTTTTAATTTTTTTAATAATTAATAGTTAAATAAAAATTATTGTAAATTATAATGGCGATAGCTTAAACTTTTGTAAATACCTTTTGTGAAGATTATGTTCAGTGTAATTTATTGTGACGAAAATCCAAGAACAGAAGTGAAATATTAACATATTTTTGTTACATTTGTAATAAAGCTTGAAACATTGAGAGAACATATTTGAACCAGTTGTTGTTTAATGGTTGCACAGATTGATGCTATGTTGGCGCTGAGTGATGTTGTGGTGGCGAACGAGTGATGCTGTGGCGTTCAGTGATGCTGTGGTAGCGCATAGTGATGTTGTGGTGCCCCTGAGTGATGCTGTGGTGGTGCTGAGTGATGCTATATGCTATGTTTTGTTTTGTTATGCTATGCTATGATTTGCTATCCTATGCTTTGATTGATTATGCTATGCTATGCTGCATTTTATTATGCTATGTTTTGTTTTGCTATGCTAGGTTTTGTTATGCTATGCTATATTTTGTTGTGCTATGCTATGTTTTGCTATCATATCCTATGCTTTGTTTTGTTATGCTATGTTATGTTTAGTTATGCTATGTTATGTTTAGTTATGCTATGTTTAGTTATGCTATGTTTAGTTATGCTATGCTATGCTTTGTTTTGTTATGCTATGCTGTTTTGGTGTGTTTTGTTATGCTATGCTATGTTTTGTTGTGTTTTGCTATGCTATGCTTTGTTATGCTATGTTTTGTTATGCTATGCTGTTTTGTTGTTTTATTATGCTATGCTTTGCTATGCTATGTTTTGCTAAGCTATGTTATGCTATGTTTTGTTGTTTTTTGCTATGCTATGTTTTGTTATGCTACATTTTGTTTTTCTATCCAAGGCTTTGTTTAGTTATGCTATGTTTTGCTATCGTATGCTTTTTAGGTCTCGCCTTTTCCATTCCGCAGGAATGGAAAATGAAGAGAATTCTAGTGGTCAAAATACTCGTCAAACCAAGGGTGTTTTGATGCGGTTTTCTTCGAGTTCACGTGGCCACAGGCACGCGCTTTTGGGCCATAAACTTTCATGGCCATCTGTTCCCCAGCTCTAGCACCTCCCCTCTCTCTCCCCGCACACAGCCTTACTTGGATTTCTCCTCCCCCTCCCCAGCCAGCTTCGCCCAGGCCGTGTTCCCTCCCACCTTTCCTCCTCTCTGTCCCTTCTTTCATTCACAACTTGTTTTAGTTAGGGTCATTCTTTTCTTGTTTTCATTCGGTAATTTGATCACCTTTCTTACTTGCATACTCTATGTAATCACTAATGCACTTTAAACCCTTTTCTTACACTGTGCCCGCCATCGAGATTTTGCATGTATTCCTCATGATTCACTTTTTAAACTTGTGTCAATATTATTACCCCCGCCCCCTTTCCTATGTTTCTTTTAATGACAAGGCATACGTCACAGGAGAGTGCTGATATTCCTGCTCCTCTTCTGTTTAATTTGTCAATGATATGGAAGTCGATGTCTTCTTACAGTGGATATTTCAAAGTCTTGTAGGCACTAATAAGTGTGAGAAATGCATAAAAGCCACGAAGTTATAACTGTGTGTGAGCTCAGTTTCACTCTTATGACATTTCCCTTTGAACTTTTACTGGGCACTTGTATAATATGTACATGCAATCATACCCATGGCACGAACTCACCTGATGTCACCTACCAGTAAAGTTCTACTAATTTTGCATGACTTACCCATACAGCATTTAGACGTTTTTTTCACTTTGTGTATCTCTGCTACCTCACACGCGCCTTACACACATGTGCATTAGTGCAATGTTTCACGAATGGGGCTTAAAATGCATCTGAAGCTTCCCCCAGCGTGCGCTCTGCCTCAGGCTGGCATTTCTCCTCCCCTAATTATTCACTGCCCACGGCCGGCCGGCACATCAAAGGCTGCTGCTCCCCGTGCGTCTCTTCATCCTTACTCTCCCCTATTCTTCCCCGATTGTACCTCCCAAACCTCTCCTTCACCTACCCTTAGCTCTTCTGACGCTTCTCCTCTCACCCTTCATTTTATTCATTTAGTCTTTCTCAATCCCTTTCACGCCTTTAATCGGTGTCCCTCTTTTTTCCTCCCCCCTTCCGCATAATTTTTCGTATTCCGGTCATTCTCGTCTAGTTATCCTTCCCTTGGCCCTTTTTTCCTTCCCTCTGTCTCCGTCAGTTTTCTTCCTCGGTCCTTCTCTCTCCTTTCCTCCCATTAGCCTTCTGCCTTCTTTTCCTCTTCTCAGCCGTTCACACTTCACTTCTTCCTATCAAGCTTTATTTCTGTCTTTCCCCCTTTCTTCCCTCTCAGTCCTATTTGCTAGTAACAGATCAACTGCCCACTCTGTTGTACTCAACACCACGCTGTGTTCATGTTTTCGTCTCTCCAGCTAGACACTACAGACGGTGCCTCGCAGTTTGCACCTAGGGGTATATTTACTAAAGCACCCGCCAGCACCCACGCAATCCTTAGTAAATATATACCTCTTGAAGGCCCGGATTTTGCTCAGCATGACGAGGAACCTCCTTCCTGAGACACACACAAGAAACACGGGACCGATGCTGTACCCCACCCACGCTGCCATGCAAGAGTCAGAAGGCGCAGCAGACACCCAGGACCAACGCTCACATAAATGTCTCCGATGTACTTTAATCCTGAGGAACATTAGGCAAAGCTGCGCTGACGCACCACACTCACATCGGCACTCAGTACACACAACGTGCTGCTATTGTGCACAACGTGCATCGATATAGAGCACATATAGGTTGGAGCTGAATTACAGATGTTTATTGTTGTCAATGGCACTCATTTCATCGACCTCGGAACGATGAAAGGCTGAGTGGCACCACCATGACTTGAACCTGCGATCACGAGGGCGAGCACAGATTACTGCAGTGGAGGGATTAATCCACAGGCCCCAGGTCCTGCACTTCACTCCTAACACAGCACTGATCTTTGCATCTGCCACTAACCCCCCTCCCACCCCCCCTCCCCTCCCTACACACACACACACACACAGTTATTATTAAATCATGGGTGCCTCTTAAAACTTGTGCTGCTTCCTCGTGGCTGCTTGCAGGAATTTTATCGATGTTCATCAAACCATCCCACCCACAGGCTTCCCCAGCGTGCGCTCGGCCGGCCTTCCTTCTCCTCCCCCCTAATCACCACCCCCTCCCTCTCCATCACGGCCGCAGGCCGTGACTCGCATCTGCTTCTCCTGCCCACCCCCGTTGCGCTCTCCCCAGGCCCCCCTTGCCTGCATAACATTTGGTCTTGTGCTGGTGTATCTGTCATATCTTGCGGTATTCTTTAACCCTCTTCTCCTCCTTTATCTCAGCTCCCGTCTTTCTCGCTGATCTCCTTGTACTTTCTCACATGCCATCCCCTGTCTCACGTTTCTCACCGGTTCGCTCCCTTTTCACATGCTTTGCCCTGCTACTCCATAACCTGGTTTTCGACCCTGCTATGCAGAGTCTTGTGGTTCAGTGGACGAATGCAACCACTGTAGCGGCCGGTGTTCACCTCATGGTCACAGGTTCAAATATTGGTGGGTCCACTCAGCCTTTCATCCTTCTGAGGACTCCCTCTCCAATCCCTCTCTCTCTCCTCACTCACCCCTCTCCTCACTCTCTCCAGGCCTGACTCTCTCCTCCCCTCTCACCAAGGTATTTAGGAAAGCTTACAATATTGCCATTATACATTATAAATAACTTTTATTTCAATATTAATTAACAAAAAAAAGACATTTATATTAGTAAGATATATACATCTAAGTCACGTAAATACAAAACATGTGGCATTACAAATGCTATAAGTGTCAGATTTGCTGAAGTTAAAAGTATTGGCATTGTAAATCACAAAACATAAATATAAAATTTCATTTACAAAACCAATAGCTCCAACTTTCCTACTGCGAGACCTATTGGCAACGCCAGTGCTTGTTATCTGGGCGATCACAAATAGTGGCACTGGATGAATTTCACTCTAAACCTTTCACCCTGCCTTGTGGAGTGCCTCAGGGGTCTTCGCTCAGTCCCTTACTCTTTGATGTGTACGTCTCATCCCTAGCCTCACTAATCAGCTCCTTCGGTTTTAACCTGAACCCCTACGCTGATGACACACATATTGTTGTGGCGCTGCGGCCTGGTCAGGGAACTGAATTAGATAATACATTTAACAACTGTATGGAAGCAGTGGGGAGGTAAATGTCACAAAACTGCCTAAAATTAAATTCAGGCAAGACAGAAGTCATCCTTTTTGGAATGATGCTAACTTTTGGACCCCCAACCTGTGGCCAATATTAATGGCCACAGCCTTCAAGGAAAGTAAAAAACGTAGGTATTATGGTTGATGACGAGCTTAATTTTGAGGATCAGATTAATGCAGTGTCATCAGCCACCTTCTATGTGCTTAGAATGATCAAGAAAATTCTCCCCTTTCTAGCGGATGACAGTCAGTGGACAGTGGTCACGTCGCTTATCCTGTCTAGGCTTGATTATTGTAACAGCCTCTATCTGAGCCTATAGGAACGCTTCATGAACAAACTCACACTGCTGCAAAACGCGGCAGCAAGGCGGCTTTCCGGCACACCAAAATTTGTGTTCGTATCCAAGGAAATAAAAAATACTTCATTGGCTACCTGTCAGGAAACGGGTGCGCTTTAAAGCCCTTTGCACAGTTTTCAATGCTCTTCAAGGCACAGATCTAGATTATCTGAAACAGCATATACAATGGTACAGGCTTAAAAAAATCTTGCGTTCCATGGAAGCCAAGTTGGTGATAGTACCACTTACAAGGGTGTAGGGGAAGAGGTGTGGCGCTGCGGCCAGGGCAACTGACGCTGGACACTGGGGATCACGGTACGATCCCTGGCTCTGACGGCAGGCGTCTGCCCAGCACCATGCCACTCTGGGCAATAGCTCGCTTAATCTTCCCGACGGCCCCCAGCGCCGAGATACCCCTTCGGGAGTGATTTGTGCGTTATACAAGTACTGGATTTACATTTTATAAAATCCTTCATGGGGTGGAAGAAGTTTTATTGTGCGCGCTACTAAAGTCTGGAATTACCTTCCTTTTTTCCTCAGAAACACCACAGATATCCTGAGATTTAGGAAGGGACTAAAGACCTGGCTTTTAAACCTGTAATTGCGGTTTATTGTTCTTTACTCTGGGGATAATAACGAGCGCCAGGACACCTCCAGGAAACCGCTGCGCTTTATAAGTTCCTATAACATAATGTAACATAACCCTTGTCAACGGTGGCGTTGACGAAGCAGACATAGCCAGAAGGGCAGATTAAAGTCATTGGTTTCATCGTCGACCGCGTCATTGTCAATGGTGTAATCGCCGTGGAGGGTAGTGTCATTGACGTGGTGGTCATTGACGGGCACTCGCCGACGAATCGGTTGTAAACTGAATCTTCGTTGGTGTTATCCTCGTCAATATCTTTGTCGCTGGGAGTACATCGACAGTATTCGATGAAGAAAGAGATCTCAACGTCAATGATATAGGGGCCAATATTGCCATTGTCGTCACAGTTGCCGTAGTTGACTGTGCCGACAAGGTCACACTTATCATCGTCATGTGGTAACGTTGTTGACAATGGTTTTTTGCTAGATATCAGCCTAACAGGGTCTGAGGGGGAGGCCTGGAAAGCACATACATGGAAGGCTCTGTGGAGTGCTTCACTCCTCTCCTTCTTAGAGCCCTTGGTGCTATGAGAAGGTTTATGGCGTTTCCTACCTTCTCTATAGGTACTGTCCCTCGACCTGGCCCTCTTGTGAGATGTGGAGAATCTCTCACTCTCTTCACCTGACCATTTGAACTGACGTTTGGTGTTTAGTAGTTTGGAGCCACAGTAACAACCTTCCCTCTCTATCCCTGGGGTTTTTTGAGGAAAAAGGTCCAGCAGATCTTGCTTTCCCACTTCAAGCTTAGATGGAGGCAATATTTACACTCGTTATGTGGATCATCCACATGGACCCTTTCCCTGGCACAGGTCTTACATGGGCGGTAAAGGCCTCTTTTGTCAGACATGATGTCCAGACAGTAAAAATTCCAGAGGTTGCTGGGTGCAGAAAAGAAACTGAGTAGCGCTCATGAGACTCCCTTCCACAAGACGTGCAGTGAAAGTGGATTAGTTACTTACCTGTAATCCTAGTTCTCTTCCAGGGGTATCCTCATCAAAGTCATAAGCATTAGAATATTCCCGCCCATGCGCGGGACCCCGGAAACACTATTATATGTGCCCCACAAGCATTAACTTCATCTGTGCCGGTGTCAGCAACAACATCTCAAACTCCCCAAAACCAACAGGTGGGAGCCCCTGAAGGATCAGACACTGATATGAGTTCTATCTATAGCAGTGGGGGTTCCGATGAAGAAACAAACGGACAGCAACTTGGGGTTAGTAGTTTTACTCCATCTGAGGAATTGGTTTTTATGGTGGAAGATCGGCGAAACACCTTAAGGTCGAGAGGGACACAGCCAACAAGAGGAAAAGGCTAAACAAATCCCGTAAAGAGAGGAGGAAACGCCAACAATTACGGGAAAAAGAGAAGAGGAAGGGGGAATGCCCAAACGAAATCATAAGCAGAATTATGAAGCTACCCACCACATTATCATGTGATGACACAACTTCGTCCACTGAATTTGAGACCAACGATGGTAAACATGATAACAATGGAAAATTCGAAACAAATGAAAAAAACACAAAAGAAAAAGATAAAGAAAAATATACAAAAGAAGAAAAAAACACACAAGAAAAAGATAAAACTTCTATGAGTGCTACTTACCATCCATGTAACTCCGATGAAGAAAATACTGTGATCAATTTAACTGAACTTGACCTTAATGCAGCAGAAACTCAGCTTCTTTCATTGGGTCTTTCCTTTTGCCCTAACAATGGATTCAAGTATGTGCAAGCGAGAATTGACACTTAAGTTTATAAGGAAACTAAAGCTTCTCAAATTTCATACTAACAAGAAAAGTGAAAAAGCCAAAATCATCTTGAATGAGTCTCAGAGTCATAGAAACTTTTCTATTGCTGATACTATGGCTTTAAAGATTGCTCATTCTCTTGCTAATGATGACAATGCCCCTATCAATACGCAGGATGTATTAAGTTCTATGGGAATCAGCAGTGGCAGTGCTGGTAATAGTCCGTTTTGCCCCAAATCCACTTTTGTCCCGGTGATGCCCCGGGATGCCATTGACATTTTTAGCGATAGGGTCGTGGAAGACCTAAAGGAATTGAACAAAACTGTGGCAAAAAATAAAAAATGTAGAGACAAACAATATTCTCTACTGATGCGACAAATCAAATCCAAAGGCGATATTATAGTCAATAAAGCTGACAAAGGTGGAAATATCGTTTTGTGGCCACGTACTTTGTATCTAAAGGAAGCTGAAAGACAATTAAGTGACCCTGCCTGTTACAGGAAGGCCTCATTTAATGAACTCAACAAAGTAAAATTACTTGTACATTCTAACTTGGCATCTTGGAAGAGGGAAGGATTGATCAATAAGAAAGAATTTGATTTCCTTAAAAAGGATTTCCCTATCACTACGACTCTATATCTGTTACCCAAGATCCATAAAGTACAACACCTATACCATGGCGACCAATTATTTCCGCTCAAAATGGACTGTTGGAACCCCTCTCAAAATATGTTGATTTCTTTTTACACGATTATATGGAGGCCTTATCTAGTTACCTAAAAGACACTGGTGACTTTCTGATGAAATTGAAAGAAGTTGTGTGGAAACCTAACTATGTATTTCTAGTCATGGACATTACATCCCTGTATACCTCTATTAATCATGTTGATGGTTTAAATGCGATTGAATACTTTTTGTCTACAAGAGACATCAGGTATTTTGAACATAGCAAAATGCTTATCAGTATGATTGATTTGTGCCTTAAAAATAACTTTTTCCTTTTTAATAATGAGATCTTCCAGCAGCTGCGCGGTGTCGCCATGGGTGCGTGCTTCTCCCCCAGCTACGCGTGTTTACACGTGGGCTGGTGGGAGAAGCGCGTCCTGGGTGGGATCCGCGACTGTTTGGATGAAGATGAAACAGGCATTGTGAAAATGTGGCGCTTCATTGACGATGTTTTCATAATCTGGCAAGGCTGTAAAACATCAGCCGAAGAATTTGTTAGTAACATCAATAACAATTCTTTAAATCTAGAATTTTCTGCCAACATCAACAATGTAAGTGTTAACTTTCTAGATGTGGAGGTTTACATTAGAGAAAATAAGATCATGACTAGAATGTACAGAAAGTCCACAGCTGGAAATTCTATTTTACATGCTCAGAGTAACCATCCGCATCATCTTATCAAAAGCATCCCTTATGGGGAGTTTTTAAGAATTAGACGCATATGCAACAACGAGATTGACCTCATGAATTGTCTTAATGGATCTTATCAGAGATTCTTACGCAGAGGCTATGATGTTAATACCCTCACCAACTCTCTTAAAAGGGCTTTGTCTAATCAGACAGTGGTAACGGCAGAGCAATCCACTATAGTAACATCAGAGGAGATTGCTGTTACATCTGAGAAACCTACCATTCGTCTCATCACTACTTTCAATAATCAACAAAAAAACACAAAAACACAAAAACACAAAAAAACTAAAAAAGATGAAGCAAATCATTAAGTCTAATTGGCCCATCTTGAAAACTGATATTATCTTAGGCCCATTGTTGGAAGATATGCCCAGCATCACTTTCCGTCGAGCACCCTCGATGAGGGATGCTCTAGTTAGAACTAGTCCTGAGACCATTACAAAACCTAATTGGTTCTCAAATAAAACAGGTTTTCGAAAGTGTAGTTCGTGACGGGCGTGCAAATTCGGTGTGAATACCACCGAATTTGTTGAGGGCTTGACGGATGCTGTGATCCAAATCAATAATTTGTACACTTGTAAAACTGACCATGCGATCTATGTTTTAAAATGTACGTGCGAGTTGCAATACGTTGGCAGCACAAAGTTGCAAGTATACAACCGCATTTTACAGCATCTTCGTGCCATAGTAAATTCAGACCCCAATTACCCTGTGGCACGCCATTTCAAGTTGGTGCACAATAACAACCTTAATGACTTACAGTATTTTGTTATTGATGCAGTCCCTCCACACAAAAGAGGTGGAGATAGAGAGAAAAGACTAAGACAGTTGGAAAGCCAATACATTTTGAGGTTAAATAGCAAGATTCCTAATGGCCTCAACATGGGGGAAGATCTTAACAACTTTCTGTAAATATTTTATCCTATCATATGCATGATCTTTTCAAATAGATTTTATACCTATTTTTATGGTTTTAATCTATTTTATTCATGTTGAGGATGGTTTAAGATTGAATGTATTGTTAAAACTCTGTAATTTGGTTATAATGGATTTATTTACACACTATTTTATAGTCTAGCTGTGTTGCTATGATTTTTAAGGTATGCCCGATTTCTTGCTGCCAGTCACTGATCACTTTATCCCCCTCGTACAGATAAATGTACTGCCGTACTTTGCACTTTTTTTGCACTATGCACTTTATCACAATTGTTTACATCTTGCTCCATGGTTTTCACCTGGATATACATAGCTCTCTCCCAAATTTTGGGATAATGTATTTTGCACTATAATTCTTGCACTAATTTTTTCATGTGGTTCCTACTACTATTTACTGGTTTATCACCATGACCCCATGATATCAGTTTACATTGCTTAGTTATGATGCATAGTTTATACTGTGGTTGACCTTTGGGCACTTGCCCTTCATTTACCAAACAATTTATTTCAATTTTTAATTGAATGTTTAATATTTTGCATTTTATGCATAATTTTGTATTTTAAATGTATATTGGTTGACCATAGTTGATGTTGAAGGATATTTCTTCTATGTTATTTGATTTATGGGAGGAGTCTCGTCATAACCAGTATTTAACCACGTAAATCTCTGGGTTTTGCCATGTGATCAAGTCCGGGTTTCCCGGACGAAACGCGTCATGTTGCCGTCCCCATCAATGGAATAAAGCACATCATTCACCTTTAACTCCTCGTTCTGTGGTCTGTACCTGGTTTGTGTCCGTACGTTGTTTCTGGCACCTCAGGACTGTGAATTCTTATATATATATATATATATATATATATATATATATATATATATATATATATATATATATAACAATAAGCAATTGCAGCCTAATAAACACCAGAGCTGAATCATGCTGTAAGGAATTTCCACCATACATGAAAAACATGCATTAGAAACAGGAGAAACAACAACAAAATTTTAGAAACTGTTGTAATGCTCAGAAAACAGTAGAAATTCTCAGATATCACTGAAAGCATAGGAAGCTCCCAGGCTGCATTGCAAACACACAGTCTAAAAAGACTGAAAAGCTAACCTGTAGCTGCATAGCAATAAACTGACACCGTGCCTTTAAGGCACTCCTGACCCCCAGCTACCCATCATGCCTCAGGGGTGAAAGTTAGGTCAGTTGTTCTTTGCGGAGACTGAAAAAACCATGGAACAAAGAGGTTAACAATATCTCCAAATTATAATAGTCCTTTGCCCGGGGAGGCGGGAGGGTTGCTTATGAATTTAATGAGGATACCCCTGGAAGAGAACTAGGATTACAGATAAGTAACTAATCCTTCTCTTCCAGGGGATCCTCATCAATAGTCATAAGCATTAGAATAGCGAGCCTCACCTCATCTCCCTGCGGGCAAAGGAGAACACAGAAAACGTGATAAGTAAGCTTAGAAAAAACCAAGCTAGGATAGTGCAAAAAAACTATCCAAACAGATTCCTCAAGGAGGCTTGGCCTACTTGAGCATCAGTCCTGGAATCAGATTCTAGGCAGTAGTGCCTCGTAAAGGTATGAACTGATTTCCAGGTTGCAGCCTTGAAAATCTCTGACATTGGGACGTCATGTAAGAAAGCAACTGTGGCCGCTTTCCCCCTAGTGGAATGTGCCTTAGGAGGCAAATGTAAGGGCCTTTTCGCCAGCTGGTAAGCTAAGGTGATACAGGAAACAATCCATCTCGAAATGGATCTCTTGGCAGCTGGGAAGCCTGTTCTCATGGCGCCATAATTGACAAATAACTGATCTGTCTTCCTTATGCCTTTGGTACTTTCTAAGTAGAACTTAAGCACCCTCTTGAGGTCTAAGGAATGAAGAAACCGCTCCGCCGGGGACGCTGGATTAGGGAAAAAAGATGGCAGGGAAATAGACTGATTGATATGAAAATCAGACAGCACCTTAGGGAGAAAAGAAGGATGCGCCCTTAAGACTACTCTGTTATGGTGGAAAACAGTGTAAGGCTCATTGGTACACAGCGCTTGGATCTCGCTTACTCTGCGCGCTGATGTAATGGCTACCAGAAAAGCGGCTTTCCAAGACAAATGCTGCAAGGAAGCTCTACGGATTGGCTCAAAAGGTGGGCCCATCAATTTAGATAACACCAGGTTCAACTCCCACGGAAGAGAAGGGTTTCGAACAGGGGGATACACTTTCTTCAACCCCTGTAAGAAGTCCTTGACCACCTGCATTTGGAAAAAGGAGGGCCGACTAGGCGACTTCCTGTACGCCGTAATGGCCGATAAATGCACTCTGATAGAAGTATACTTTAGACCAGATCTTGCTAAGTACAGAAGGTAAGGGAGAATGACATCCTCTTGCCCCTTCGTAGGAACAAGGTGATGTTCTCTACACCAAAGAAAAAACCTCTTCAACTTAAACGCGTATGACGCTCTTGTGGAAGGCCTTTTTGCTTCTTTCAAAATATGCATGCAATCAGGAGGCAGTTTCAAATGTCCGTATTGCAGGACCTCAGGAGCCATGCTGTCAAGTTCAGGGAGGGAAGGTTGGGATGAAGAATCCTCCCGCCCATCTTGGTCAGCAGGTCCGGCCTGCAAGGTAGCCTCCTGTGTGGAAGTACCGACAGATGAAGAAGGTCCGGGTACCACCACTGCCGTGGCCAGTCTGGAGCTATCAGGATCATGGTCATGCTGGATCTGAGTAGCTTGGACACCACCTTCAGGATCAGGGGCAGAGGAGGAAAGGCGCAGGCAAATGTCCCTGACCAGTCCATCAAAAGCGCATTCCCTCTTGTCCCTGGACGATGGAATCTGGACGCGAAGGCGTGGCATTTTGTGTTTTCGTTGTCTGCAAATAGGTCTATTTCCGGACGACCCCAACAATGGAAAATGTCCGCCACCACCTCGTCGTGTAGCACCCAGTCTGGCAGATCTTCGAAGTGCCTGCTGAGTGCGTCTGCTTCGACATTTAGCTCTCCTGGAAGGTGCACTGCCACCACCGAGAGCTTCCGGGTGAGAAGCCAGTGCCAGATTGCCTGTGACTCCAGGGAGAGAGGACGCGACCGAGTTCCACCCCGTTTGTTCAGGTAGATCATGGTCGTCGTGTTGTCGGTCTGGACCAGGACTGAATCGGACTCTAATGCAGGCTGGAAAGCTTTCAGAGCCAGATGGACCGCTCGTAGCTCCAGCATATTGATGTGGTAGGCACCCCATGTGTGCCCCCCAGCCTTGCAGAGACGCGTCTGTCACCACCGATTGTACTGGAAGTGGCTGGTGAAAAGTGACTCCCACCATCAGATTCCGCTGCTGAGTCCACCATGAGAGGGAGGATCTCGCCGCCTGGGAGAGAGATCTGATCTTCCCAGCGACCTGTTGACTGATCCCACTGGTCCTCCAGAGTCTGCTGCAAAGGACGCATCCTCATCCTGGCGTTGGGAATGAGAAAGATGCAGGACGCCATGGATCCTAGCAGGGATGCCACCTGCCGGACTGTCGGATTCTGCACCTGGAGCAGAAGCCTGCACCTCTGTCGCATTCGAGACCGTCTCTCCTCCGCAGGATACGCTCTTCCCACGCTTGTGTCCAGAACGGAGCTGAGGTAGTGGATGGTCTGGGTGGGATGCTGCACTGACTTCTCCATGTTGACATGAAGGCCAAAGTCGTGCAGCTGTTGCAGACAGGTCTGGAAGTCGTGACTCACTTGCAGCGGGGATGGGCCTTTCAGCAGCCAGTCGTCTAGGTATGGATAGACGAAGAGACCTTTTTTGTGAAGAAAAGCTGCCACCACTGCCATGCATTTGGTGAAGACTCGCGGAGCCGACTTGAGACCAAAGGGCAGGACCTTGTATTGATAAGGTTTGTGGCCGACCACAAACCGTAGGTACTTGCGATGATGTCTTGCAATGGAAATGTGGAAGTACGCATCTTGGAGGTCCACCGAACACATCCAATCCCCTACTTGTAGATGTGGACATATTTGGTGAAGGGCCAACATGCAAAACTTCTCCTTGATTATGACCTTGTTCAGAAGTCGAAGGTCCAGGATCGGTCGAAACTTGTCCTCCTGATCTTTTTTGGGGACAAGAAAATACCTGGAGTAAACTCCTCTTCCTCTTTGAGAGGGCGGAACCTCTTCTATCGCCTGCTTGTGAAGAAGAGCTCTCACCTCTTTTCGAAGCAGCTTAAACTGATGAGGGCGAGACTTTTTCGGTGGTATGTCCTTTGGAAGCGCACGGAAACGTAGCGCGTATCCATTGCTTAGTATATTCAGCACCCAGAGATCTCTTGTGATGCTGACCCACTCTGCCAGATGTTGTGAAGCACATCCTCCCACTGGGGTGGGCAACGGCGGCAGAGGAAGCCACTGCTCAAGACTTTCCTCCCGCTCTCGCCGTGGTAGAGGACTGCTGTTGGTGACCACCTCTACCTCTGTTGGACTTTTCTCCTCGAAACTGGGTTTTCCCTTGGTTCTTGTTCTGGGACCACTGAGGGGTTTGAACCCTCTGTTGAGGCCCCTTGCACTGGTTAGATTTGTAGCGGCGCTTAAATTCCTTCTTTTTCTCCAACCCGACCGCCTTGACGGTGTCCAACTCGGTTTTCATCCTACTCATCTCTTCATCTGCGTGCGTGCCGAAGAGAGAAGAGGCAGAAAATGGGAGGTTCAAGATTCTCTGCTGTGCATCTGGCTTTAGTCCTGTCATTCGTAACCAGGACGACCTCCTGGCGCATATTCCATGCGCGTAAGAGTGCGCTGATAGTACCGCACCATCTGCCGCTGTGCTTATCATTTGATTAGCCACCAAAGAACCCTCCGTGACTATTTAGTCGAAATCCTTTTGGTCTTCCTTTGGGAGCTTGGATTTGAAACGCCCCAAAGAGTCCCAGAGAGCTCTGTCATAACGGCCAAGCAACGCAGCCACGCTGGAGACCTTAAGGGATGCAGCAGCAGAAGTGCAGGCCCTGCGACCCCATGAGTCCAGGGACCTGCTTTCTTTGTCTGGTGGAACAGAAGAAGTGGCTGATACAGCATGTGTCTTCTTCGCTGCCGCCACGATGACCGAGTCTGCAGGAGGATCCGTCCTGACGAAGACCGGATCCGAGGTAGCCGGCTTATATTTCTTTAAGAGGCGAGCCGGCACCACTTTGATGGTTGCTGGAGTTAAAAATGTGTCCATGACAGGGTCAAGGATCCCAGGAACCAATGGAAGCAATGGCCGAGATGCAGTCTTCTGATGGAGAGTCTCGAAAATCACTGTTGTCGTAACTTGTGGGACAGACATCTCAATATTGAGCTTCTGAGCACCTCTCTGCAGAACCTCTTGTTATGTGTTAATGTCACCTATGGGAGAGACCCTGGAAATTGGGCTGTCCGATAGTGTGGGGGAGTAATC
This sequence comes from Lissotriton helveticus, assembly GCF_964261635.1. NCBI lineage: Eukaryota > Metazoa > Chordata > Amphibia > Caudata > Salamandridae > Lissotriton > Lissotriton helveticus. The sequence continues at coordinate 1,301,321,616 of NC_136057.1, forward strand.
CCTCCTGGAGGACAGGGTAGAGGAAGTCGAGGAAGTAGATGGTGTTCTCCTACTTCGCCGATGTGCACTGCGCCTCCTTTCCGTGATCTGACTGCGCGTTCTTCACGCCTCGGAGAACGCGATCTATAGTGTCTTCTCTCAGGAGACCTCTCGTGCCTGTGCCTGGGAGAGCTCACTCGGTCCACTTCGTCCACCAGTCTCTGAAGAGGAGATCTATGAACCGAACTGGCATACTCCTGCATGCGCCTTGTTGCCCCAGTGTCCTGCCAGTGACTTAAGGGCAGCCGCCATCTTGGGGACAACTGAACTGCAGCAGCGGCCTCCTTTACCCTTGAATGAGACTTGCGGACATGGGCAGCAGCTTCCGGAGTGGCCGATCTTAAAGAAGCCCTCCTGGAAGAATGAGAGGACGAACGGTGCGAGGCCGACTCCGTCACCAGGACCACCGATCCATCCCCAGACCTCACCGAGGCCTGTCTCAACGTCGAGTGTGCTCTCGACGTCGAACCTGCACGCACTCCAGACGTCGATCTAGGTTCCTGCCGTCTGCTCGACGGCGACCAGTGCCACTGAGAAGCAGGTGAGTGCTGTCTCGACATCGAACGGCGATGAGAAGCCGACGACGGAGGGTCTCTGTCTCTCGACGCCAAGCGTCGTCTAGACGACGGCGGTGCTGCGTCCAATCTCTACGTCGAAGGCCTGCGAGACGACGGCGGAGGGGTTTTTCTCTCCCTCGATGCCGAACGCGGTCGAGACGACGACGGAGACCTCCTTCTCGACGCCGATCGTCGCCGAGTTGACGACGGCGGAGGGGTCCTTGCTCTCGACGTCGATCGCTGATGGGACTGCGATGACAGAAGTGAGCCTCCCTCGACGGCGAACGTCCTGCCGACGCCGGCGGAGTGTCTTCGCTCTTAGACGCCGATCGTCGCCGAGCTGACAACGGTGGAGGGGTTTTGTTCCTCGACGCCGATCGTCACCAGGTCGACGACGACGGAGGGGTGACACTCCTTGACGCCGATCGACATTGTTGTTCTCTCTGACAGCTGTTACTTGGACGTTTTGAGGTCATAATCATTGACTCTATCCTCCCGGTGTGTGCAGTAGGCATTTAGCCGACGACGGCAGAGGGTCACTGCTCCTCAATGCCGATCGTCGCCGGGTTGACGACGGCAGAGGGTCTCTGGTCCTCGACGCCGATCATTGCCGGGTTAACTACGGCGGAGGAGTCTTGTCCGTCGATGCCGATCGTCGCCACAGTTGACGACGGTGGAGGATCCCGAATCTTGATTCGACGACGCCCGCTGCTCTTATGCACAGTTATTTATATATGTCAACTCTCACATGTACTGTGTTTTACATATGTACTTACTTTGACATGTAGCACTGAGATATCCATTCACTCACCAATACACTCATGCACACAGTCAACCGCCCATACAGCTGTTTCCACATGCACTTTTGAACCCATACATCTAGTGAATCAACTGCTCACACGTCTATGCACAGAGTCATACACCTCCCAGCCACCCACACACACACTCAGTCTCCCATACAAATACTTGGGCAACCAATCAATAACCCATATAGTTACTCATATAGCTACTGATCAACACATGCAACAGTTTACAGAACAACAGACATAATGATGCACAAATTAAGACAGTTTAGTCACTAACCCATGCACTCAGTGAGACACATTTAATCACTCACTCATACAGTCAGTCACGCACCTACTAAATCCTTCATCCTGCTGTCCAAATTAAATAAACGGCTTAACATTGAAAAGGAAGCTCCGTGTGCGACTCATTTTCTCTCCGCATGGGGAGATAGCTTGGACATGTATATCGGCTTGGTTCTGCCGAAGAGTTAACGCACCACCAGAAGAGCGCCCATGGTCTCCAAACCCGAACCACAGTGTTGGAGTTGATAAGACGGATGGGGAGAAAGGTGCCGCCGAGGACTGGACCCCGGTATTGGCCCCGAGCCAGATTCAAAAGTAAGCTGACATGGGGGAACTTTTGCCGAAAATATTGAATTGTATGGACAATGTTCAACAGGATTTTAATCACCGCCCACCGGAGGGTCACAAACAAGCAACAACCGTCTGAACCTCGTGTCCCACAATGCAGCGCAAAAAGAAGTCCCATAATACAGCGCAAAAAGGAAATGGTTAAAAAAGATACCAGTGGAGGAAGTGAAACAATGCTAAAACATCGGACTGGGGAACGTACGGCATGTTATGTTTTTTTAGGTGCAGGACACATCTTGATAAAGTTTCCAGGAAGAAACGAAACGCGTCGAAAAAGTCCTAATCCTGCTGTCCAAATTAAATAAACGGCTTAACATTGAAAACGAAGCTCCGTGTGCGACTCATTTTCTCTCCGCATGGGGAGATAGCTTGGACATGTATATCGGCTTGGTTCTGCCGAAGAGTTAACGCACCACCAGAAGAGCGCCCATGCTCTCCGAACCACAGTGTTGGAGTTGATAAGACGGATGGGGAGAAAGGTGCCGCCGAGGACTGGACCCCGGTATTGGCCCCGAGCCAGTTTCAAAAGTAAGCTGACATGGGGGAACTTTTGCCGAAAATATTGAATTGTATGGACAATGTTCAACAGGATTTTAATCACCGCCCACCGGAGGGTCACAAACAAGCAACAACCGTCTGAACCTCGTGTCCCACAATGCAGCGCAAAAAGAAGTCCCATAATACAGCGCAAAAAGGAAATGGTTAAAAAAGATACCAGTGGAGGAAGTGAAACAATGCTAAAACATCGGACTGGGGAACGTACGGCATGTTATGTTTTTTTAGGTGCAGGACACATCTTGAAAAAGTTTCCAGGAAGAAACGAAACGCGTCGAAAAAGTCCTAATCCTGCTGTCCAAATTAAATAAACGGCTTAACATTGAAAACGAAGCTCCGTGTGCGACTCATTTTTTCTCCGCATGGGGAGATAGCTTGGACATATATATATATATATAACATTTCTATGGCAAAATGAAACCCCTCATTTTGTTCCTTTTCAAATTAAATGTATTAAGTGTTACCACTTTATTCCAATCAAGATGACTTCAGGTGTGCCATACTTTTGTCATAAGTAAGACTGTTAGCGTTCTAGTTGTTCTTTAGAACACTCTGGGACATTCTGTCATTGGGCTATAGTTGGGCTACATCTGGCTGATATTTGGGCTACATTTGGGCTCTTTTGTCTCTGGTGGCCATCTTGGGAGACTGCATATCAGAATTTTTTTAATGAAATATAAGAGGATTTGAGAAGTCACTCAAAATGTGCCCTCATTTTTCTTTCTTCAGCACTAATCATAATTTCTATGGCAAAATGAACCCCCTCATTTTGTTCCTTTGCAAATTAAATGTTTTAAGTGTTAACACTTTATTCCAATCAAGAGGACTTCAGGTGTGCCATACTTTTGTCATAAGTAAGACTGTTAGCGCTCTAGTTGTTCTTTAGAACACTCTGGGACATTCTGACACTGGGCTATAGTTGGGCTACATCTGGCTGATATTTGGGCTACATTTGGTTTTTTTTGTCTCTGGTGGCCATCTTTGGGCTACATTGGGCTACATTGGGCTACATTTGGGCTCTAACATATATATAGCCCAATGTAGCCCAATATATATTTTTCAAAGTTAATTTTCGTAAAAACCACTGGAGCATATATCTTGAGACATAGCAAAGGCACATCGGGCTACCAGTCCCTACAATTTTGCCAAGTTTTGTGGAAATCCATTCAGCCGTTCGAGCTAAAAGTGAGTCCAACCGCCCTATGGAAAACTCAATGTTAAAAACACGTTTTGGGAGCCCCCTTTTTTCTCGGCCCCCGCTTGACTAAACCCCCCCAAACTTTCAGGGGACGCTCAGAAACAAAATGTGCCATTTTCCTGAAAATTTCAGCCAATTCCGTCCATCAACGCCAAAGTTATTCAACATAGAATTTTCAGAAATCCCTATTCAAAAAAATCCTAACTATATATACCTACTGGCGACTGCCAGTAGGTAATATATATATATATATATATATATATATATATATATATATATATATATATATATATATATATATATATATATATATATATAACATTTCTATGGCAAAATGAAACCCCTCATTTTGTTCCTTTTCAAATTAAATGTATTAAGTGTTACCACTTTATTCCAATCAAGATGACTTCAGCTGTGCCATACTTTTGTCATAAGTAAGACTGTTAGCGCTCTAGTTGTTCTTTAGAACACTCTGGGACATTCTGTCACTGGGCTATAGTTGGGCTACATCTGGCTGATATTTGGGCTACATTTGGTTTTTTTTGTCTCTCGTGGCCATCTTTGGGCTACATTGGGCTACATTTGGGCTCTAACATATATATAGCCCAATGTAGCCCAATATATATTTTTCAAAGTTAATTTATACACATAATATATACATATATATATATATATATATATATATATATATAGATAGATATAGATAGATATAGATATGGGATGAAACCGAAATCAAAGTTTTACCCTCAATCAACCCCTGGAAACAAAATTGATCTTTTCCAGGAGGCAGTAACTCAAGACTTATACAAACTGAAAAATACAAAATACAAAGACAATCTAACTGAATTGGAGAGGAAGGCACTCGTGGAGCTATCTACAAACAATCAAATTGAAATAAAAATGGCCGATAAAGGCGGAAACGTTGTGATACTGGAGAAAACGGCATATATCACAGAAGCGCACCGTCAATTGAGAAATACAAACTACTATGACAAATTGAAAAAAAAAAACACCATGGAAATAAAAGAAATGGTGGATGCGAGATTGTCAGAATGGACAGAAAAGGGCTTAATTGATGAAGAGGAAAGAAAATATCTAACAGTTGCGCACCCAGTAACAGCAACTATATATTTCCTCCCGAAATTGCATAAACATCCAAAAATGCCCCCGGGACGCCCGATCCTATCTGCTAAAGGCTCACTCCTGGAACCTATTGCCAACTACATCGACCATTTCTTAAATCCGTTTGTATTATGCCTGGATTCATATATACAAGACACAAGTGATCTACTCAGGAAACTTGAGAACACTCCATGGCAAGACACATACTACCTGGTATCCATGGACGTCATTTCCCTGTATACCAACATAGGGAATGACATGGGTCTGACAGCCTGCAACCACTTCCTAAGGGAAAGGAAAATGGAATTTGCAAACCACAATCAGATGATCTTGGACATGATCCAGATCTGCTTGACGAGAAACATCTTTATGTTTGGGGATGAATTATACTCCCAAAACAGCGGGACGGCGATGGGATTTTCCTTCAGTCCCAGCTATGCCTGTTTAGCGATGGGATGGTGGGAGAAGGAAATTGCTTGGAGTAACAGCAACAAAACATCATTGAACAAAGTAATAAGCTGGACTCGATATATTGATGATTTACTTATCATTTGGGATGGCAGCAAAGAGGAATTCCAGAAATACTTTGACATCATGAACAATAGCATACCAAACCTCAAGTTCAGTTTTGAAATAAGCAATGAGAGGATTGTATTTCTGGACACGGAGATCTATATACGAGAACATCAAATACATACGACACTGCATCGCAAATGTACTGCCACAAACTCGACATTGGAAGCAACCAGCTTCCACCAGCAATCCCTGATCAGTAGCATCCCGTACGGGGAATTTTTGAGGATCCGAAGGATTTGCAGCGAAAAGGATGAGTGGGAAAAACACAGCACTGCAACATCGGAGAGATTCAAAAAACGCAAATATAACAATGGCATAGTGAAAAAATGCTGGGAAAGAACAGACCAGAAAAGCAGAGAGGAATGTCTTGAAAGAAAATCCCAAAAACCAACAGAGGAATCTGAACCAATACGCATGATAATGAACTATTCAAATGAAAGCAAAAGAATCGCAAACATTCTGAAACGCAATTGGAAAATTCTTCAATTGGATGAAACAGTGAAAGACATTGTGGGAACACATCCAACTATCACCTATAGAAGAGCTAAGAACCTCAAAGATCACCTTATTCATAGCCATTTTAAGAAAACAAAAAAGGATGAGTGGCTAAAAACAACGGGGTTTGTGAAATGTTACGCTTGCAAGGTGTGTCAGATTGCGAAACCGACTAAACAAGTACAGATGTCAAACAAAAAAAACTGGGAGATAAAGGAACTGATCACTTGCAAAACAACACATGTTGTCTATGTCGTCGAATGTCCATGCCCCATGAGGTATGTGGGCAGTACAGTGTGCGAACTAAAAAAACGCATTCTTGAGCACGTTCGGGCGACTATTCATAAGGATAAGGCTAACGCAATAGCTAAACACATGGAACTGTATCACCAAAGTGACTGGAGCCAACTAAAATTCTTTGGTCTGGAAAGTATCCCTAAGAAAGAAAGAGGGGGAGACAGAGAGAGGCTCCTGAGACAAAAGGAATCCCGCCATATCCTAAACCTACGAACCTTAACGCCCTATGGGTTGAACCAGTCTGAAGAGTTATATATACATTTGTAAGAGTTTCGCTTCGATAAATTGTTTGGTTGCCCACTATATATTCACAGTATCAGGACTGGGGATGACACACATTATGTATGATGATGTGAATGGAAATGTCATTAATGTCTGAATTTCATAGGCGGGACTTCAATGCTACGTTATGAATTAGAAAAAATTAATATAGTGATACAATTGTGATAAGAATGTATTCCTATAAAGGAGTAAGAAGAGCTCAAATCTTAGCAATTCAGGATTATTTAATCAATGTGTTTGAATCAAGATTATCAAATGAAACACGTAATGTCATCCCACTGGAGGGAAAATATTAGTAGTTAATAGTGTAACTGCCTATGTACTAACGGAGGTAAAATTGTTATGATGAAATGAAATGTAAAAATCTATCTAACCAGTCTCACCAAAGGGATCCTCTCATCACTACTGTGTCATAATATCTCAAATCATAATTAATGTGACGTGAATTATGCAGAATATTGGGCAAAAATGGAGTAAAGTTAACATTTCAGTAAAAAACTACATGTCCCATAAAGCTTAGAGGCACTGGCAAACCCCTAACAGGAAGTGATGTAATGTATACAATGCAATGCGAGTATATCATGGAGGGGGAGTCAAGTGAACGGTTGATCGTGAGCAAGGTATTTGAAATACCGAAACGCGTAGATCGTAACAACTGCCTGTGGAATGTAATGAAAAAATAAAAAAAATTGCAAAATATAACCCGTGGAGTGCGACCCAATTGTTTCCTTCGTGAGGGAGCTGTGATAAATGGATTAGCAGCGTGGTTCAGCTGCAGGGCATCGCACCCGTTTTGAGCGCTGTCAGAGTGGCAAAAGGAACCAGCAATGGAAAATATATATATATATATATATATATATATATATATATATATATATATATATATATATATATATATATATATATATATATATATATATATATATATATATATGTGGAGCACATATAATATAGTGTTTCCGGGGTCCCGCGCATGGGTGGGAATATTCTAATGCTTATGACTATTGATGAGGAACCCCTGGAAGAGAACTGAATGAATCTGCATTTGCTGACAGCTGATTGAATACAGCAATGTTTGGTAATTAAAAAAAATATTTTTTTTTTTTAAAGGACATAGATAGGCTATCCATAACAAGGCCCAGGGCCATGATATCCTATTATATTTGTTAATTACTGTTGATTTTACCATGGGACTCAGCTCTCAACGACGGGGAATGAATCAAGCATGTGAATCTATGAAAGATACCCCAATATTGCATAAGTGAAAGATCTCCAACTGTATGCTGAAGAATCCGCAGGGAACAGCAGGTGAAAGAACATTCTTATCATTGGGCTGCCGGAACACTGGTTAGGTTCAAACATGGAACTGTTCCTCAAGGAATGGCTTGCTGAAACAGCGCTAGCTGGTAGTATTCCCAAATTCTTCTTAGGCGAAAGGGAACATTAAGTCCTGGGGCGCCCTGCTCCATCAGAGGACACGCTAAGACAAATGGTGGTAAGATTAACAAGCATTTGCAATGCAATAGGTCTCGCATTATTAAAGTTTAAGCTATTGGTGTTGCATTATTTAGCAATGCCAATAGCACAAACTTTAATAATGCGAGACCTATTGCATTGCAAATGCTGCTGAGCACCGGCATGACCCCGCCCACCTGGTTCAACATGCTGTGATTCTGGGCAAGTCACTTAATCTCACCGTGCCTAAAAAAATGAAACCAAATGGATTTGCCTCTTGGGTAGTGTAACTGGTGCTCTTTTAAAGTGCTCCAATAAGCAATTCGTGCTATATAAAACTGCAAAAAAAAGAAAAACAAAGTTCTTGGGTAATGCCAGACTCATCAGAGGTTGGGAGATGCACGGATATCTGCTCATTCCTTTGAAAAGAAATATAGAAAAAGTTCGGACACCCAACATATTTTTATCAGTCCTGAAAATGGAAACCAAAAGTTCTTAACGGGTCTACGGGTGTCTGTCAACAGAACAAACGGAAAAACTATGTACAAAAATACCACGTACGTAAACCGTACAGTGTACGTGGATTTAATGTAATATTATCAGACAGAGTTACAGCAAAACCGAAAGCAGCTCTCAGGACTGGGCTGCGACTGAGGGCGGGGGCTGCCCGCGCATGCGCGCTTTTTGCTGGAGAGGGAGCCCCGGCGCTAAGGCAGCTGAAGTCCCGGGTCCCGTCCCGAGTGACCACCAGCGCTGTGGAGCTCCCACGCCGAGACACACCCAATGGCTGCCGAGGGAGAGAGGGACTCGGACGAGGCAGAAAGAGCACGGTGAGTGGGAGGGGGGGTTGTATCTGTGTGTGTGTGTGTGTGTGAGTGTGTGTGTGTGTGTGTGTGTGTGTGTGTGTGTGTGCTCGCCCGTGAGTGGTGGGGGTGCGTGCGTGGCTGTGTGTGTGGGGGGGGGGGGTGCGTTTGTGGCTGTGTGTGCGTGCGCTTGTATGTGCCTGCGTCTGTGTGTGTGCCTGCCTGCGTGTGTGCCTGACTGCGTGTTTAGGTGAGAATCACAGGCAGGGGATGTGCACGGCGACGTGCGCGCCCTCGAGGGCAAATCGGAGACGGCAGAGGCTCGTGCTTGTACACCGTCTCACATTCCCCCAGACACGCCAGCAAAAGATCTTTCGCAGACAAAAGCATGCTTCGCATGCTTTTTAGGTCTGCTCGACCTAAAAAACTACGGGGATAGAGACTTACCCTCCAACTTCCTAGGCCCTTGACCCTACAATGGCGCTAGCATTAATACCTACTTTGATTACGCAAACAATGTTCAGAGACAACGTAATTCTTTCATAGGTGTTTAACAATAGCTGCATACTATGGTCTTGAAGTACACACACTGCAATATACAGCAAGGCTTAGGGCTGTCACTCCTCTTCTAACCCCCCAGTGGGTGGGGGGGATTGAGACTGACTAAAATTGAAGGGAGTACCGCTGCCTCCATCCAGGGACCTTCCTGGAATGGGAAGTGGCAAGGATCCAAGAGGCGACAAGGTGGGAGGTCTAAAGGACGCTTCATGAAAGAGGAGGTGACTTTTGCAAGGGTCCAAGTGGTGGCAAGAGTGTCACTGAGCAAGAACCCATTCAGTTTGGAGTTTAATGGAGGAAAGGGGGAGGATGATCTCCACCATTTCTTTTGTGAAAAAATTATCATACGACCGTTATGGACATGAATTAATTTGATAATATGGCAGTCATTGGGCCTATGTCTAATCTGCATTTCCACAGTATCAAAAACTCATTTTGCAATCAAAGAGCAAGTCAGCGACCTTATCCTGAGCATCCTGCTGGAGTTGAAACACTATAGGCTGTGCATGTCTGCACGTCTTAGAGGCAGTCTTGACGAGGGTGGTGGACATTGGGGGGTTGTGTCTGCTGCCTTCTTGCCCATATTAAGCATCAGAATATTGTTCTATTGGAAATCTGAAGTAATATGGCACAGTGTTCCAACTCTGGCAACAAATGAGGCACTGTGTTTGACATGTTATCAGCCTTTCCCTGTGTGTGACCAGATGTTTTTCATAGGCATCTCCGAGAGTTTAGTGTCTTCGTCCAAGCAGGTTTAGGTAGCCAGCACCACCACAACTGACTAGGCACTGGCATGACATAACATTTTCACTAACTCTCTCTTTGAAAGAGGCCTCTTTTCCCCTTTAATGTGTGGATTCTGAAAGAGATTTCATTCATATTTCCAAAGCCTGCATCATCAACTGTAGATATATGTGCCATAAATTATTAATGGGCTGCCTCAGCTAACACCAGACCCAAGTAAAGTAATACCGTCCTTATTCTCTTTTGCTGTAAGGTGTTACTATTGGACCTTCTGGAAGACACCTGAGAATACCATCTATAGCCATGCTTGAATCTCTCCTTCCCTTCAACAAGGAGACTGGTCTACTTGAAACAAGCTGCTGATCTATAAATGACAGACAGATAGTTGTGATCTCTGGTCCATCTACCTTTACAGACTAAGTAACACCACGGTTAAAGAAAATCTACTGAAGAAAGGGAAAGTGCCGTGATTTAGGCAATAGGTCCTCTGCACTCCTCTGCTGGTCTTCATTTGGCTCATACTATGGTGTGTGCCAGTGCTTGATAAGAACCTCAAAAAGATTAAGGAGCAGAATAAAATACTGATCTAGTAAAATGCTTGAAAGATGGGATGTATAATTAATTTTAGAAACAGGAGCAAGTATGCCAGAGCAGGGAAGTGTGGGGACAAACAGGATAATGGATCACAGTTAAGTAAATCAGAAATGGGGAGATAGGGTTCAGTTATCAACAAAATTGGTTTTGTGGGTACATGGGGACACAGTTATTAGAGAGGAAGGGCAGTTTTGCAGTAGCATAGAAGTGGGACAAGAAGATCAGAACAAAAATAGTTGAATAGTAAGGCATGTCAAAACCAAGAAAGGGTGACTAGGCAATCCAAGCCAATGACAAAGAGCAAGACGGTTAAGGTAAAAATACTCCTGGCAACACAAAAAACATTAAAGAAAACAGGTAACACTTAGACAGAAAGTGTGTGCAACTAGAAGGGTCCAGCTGAGAATGTACAGAAATGCAGGTCAGGTCAGCCTAGGATCCTGAAGGAGGGGCAGACCAAGCCATACCAGGGCCCTGAAAAAGGTGAAGGGCATTCCAGGTCAATGCAGTGCCAAGAAGGAGGGGCAGAACAGGCAAAGCCAATCCCCATAAGGTGGGACAGACAAGGCTAGTGCCTAGAAAGTGAGGCATGGCAATCCAAACAAGTAGAAGGCACTGGGGTACTGAAAGAAACCACACAAGAAATCAAGAACAGTCTAATAAGCGGAGCAAGCAAATTTGGCATGTAACAAAATAGGACATGCACGTTAACTGAAAGAACAAGCAAACCACAAAGTATGTTAGGAAAAAGCACATAAGTTGGCAAAGTGGGGTAAGCAAGAAAAACTGCAAGCCACAACAGTGAAAGGAAAAATGGCAGGAGTGGGCAGCAAGAGATGGGCAAAAAGTGGAACAAGCGTACATCTTGTTGCAGGTTCTTTTCATAGACTAATAACTTGGATCAGTATACCAGCGAGACTGATGGTTGAATTGAAATCTATATGGGTGGGGATTGTAGCAAAGAGCTCTCTTCCACAGTCATGTGTAAATTGGCAATCCCAACTGATAAGGACTTTACCCCCGCCCCCTATAATTCCCTAGTATATGGTACCTGGACCTTGGGGCTTGTCACTACCACCGTCGGCTTGCCACTCCTGGGGACCACACGCTGTGAGTCTCCCCTGCTGCCGCACCCAGAAACACAGAGCGGCTGCCATGGGGGGAGACTACAACTCCCAGGTTGCTTGGCGGCGACACCGCCCACTTCCGCCTGCCATCGCGCCCGGAGGCGCTTGAAAAGGAAGAGGCTCCTTCGGGGGAGCGGGGGACATACCTGGACCTTGGGGCTTGTCACTACCACCGTCGGCTTGCCACTCCTGGGGACCACATGCTGTGAGTCTCCCCTGCCGACGCACCCAGTAACACCGAGCGGCTGCCGTGGGGGGGAGACTACCGCTCCCAGGCTGCTTGGCGGCGACACCGCCCACTTCCGCCTGCCATCGCGCCCGGAGGCGCTTGAAAAGAAAGAGGCTCCTTCGGGGGAGCGGGGGACATACCTGGACATTGGGGCTTGTCACTACCACCGTCGGCTTGCCACTCCTGGGGACCACACGCTGTGGAGAGACTACAGCTCACAGGCTGCTTGGCGGCAACACGCCCACTTCTGCCTGCCATCGCGCCCGGAGGCGCTTGAAAAGTAAGAGGCTCCTCCCGCGTCGCGGAACGCGCGCGGGCGAAGCCAGGGCAAAGGGCGGGCCGTCCTGGGCCTGAGGAGGCCGGGCTGGGCCACCCCCATTCCATCTACTGATCCCTGCTACAGGCCACTAAAGGTACCATTTTCTCTAAACCTCAGCGCCCAAGAAGGGGATGGTTTATTCCACTGCTTGACTATTCTGACACTCCATCTGTTTTCCAAGGGACCGCTTCCTGCCCCCCGGATTTTGCTACTGTTCTGTTTGCTCATTTATTATTGCTGGTTAAACATTATTAATTGTTAGGTATAGGAAAACGGAAGGATATGGAGGGTGGGGGTGTGCCTGTTAGTAAAAAGGGGAAAAAGGCAAAAAAAACGACCCAAGCTGATATGAACTGTGTCTTGACCAGAATCAAAGACATAGTCGCAGATTGTGAATTAGCCCTAGCTAGTAATAGTAATATGGACCCAGTCACCGCTGCGCATAAATCCCCATCTGCTGTATCTAAGTCACAAAAAAGCGTATTCCCTCCATGTTTGCAAGCCGGAATCCTGGAGGGCAGATTCCTGGCGTTTTGCCTGAAGCAGGTCCGGACCCCAATCTTACAACCCAGAAAACATCAGAGTCTGAGTCCGGCGAAGGGCTGGATCGGGATCTGGTCATGCTTCCACTGGTTCCATGCTCCAATAGGTTTGCTCCTTTGGATTCAGACTGTGTAGCTATAGTGGAAAGCACTGGAGCGACAATGAGGGGCAATTGCGATAGAGCCAATGGAGGGGGGCAACCTTGTGGCAACCTATGTATGAGCACCGAGTCAGAGCTTTTGGAGAGGATCCAGATCCTGGAAAGGCTGGTGGCAACCCTAACTGAAGGTGGAGGGTCTGGTACAAGGGAGGATGATTAGATGTCCATACCCCCCTGCTCCTCTTTTACGGGGGAAACCGGAAATTGCCAATGTGATAAACACTGACCAACAGAGAGCAGCTTCACCAAAAGTACCTTCCCCTGTGATCATCGAGCCAAAGGGTGGTGGGAGGGAAAATGGCCCAACAGGCATTTCTAGGTCTTATGCTGACTCCGTGAGCAGAAGTTTGTCAACAGGGCCCTCTCAGGGACAAGTTTCATCTATAAGGCGCAAGCAACCAGTGGATCGCTCCACTCTAGAAGCAAATAGGTTTCCACTACCCTTAGGTGCACGAGGATCCTTACCATTCCACCCCGCGGCTAGGCCAATTGTGTACATGAACCATGTCCCCAAACTGGCCATGGTAGGGGGCTATGAAAGTAACGAGTCAATACACAATAACACAATTCATTGGCTGGGGCATACCAGAGGGTGCAGATCTATCATTAGAGACGATATGATGAGAGTAAGGCGGATATCTAGGGCCGATTCAACAACGGATTGTGTGGAGATGGAATTTTTAGACCCAATTATAGCAGAGAATTCATTAACTGTGGACTATAGAACATCACCTCCTGAACACTCTTCCATTCAGATCCGCCGGTTCCCCCTCTGGACACAGGCTTGTGCACCAGAGGACTCCGGATTATGCCAAAATGATTGACTAGTAAGCACACATACTCTTCCCTTGGGCTTCGATTTCCATACACTAGGTGAGAACGATTAGAGTCTGGCCTCCCAGGATCGAGCTGCTGCAGCCTCCCCGATTAGCAGGGAGCTGGTGGTGGACAAGGCTGACAGAGTGGGAAGAGGGCCAGTTAGTAATGACAACCCCAGTAAGAAAACCCCGGGGGTAATCCAGTTTATATCCTGGAATATAGCAGGCTTACAAAAAAACCTAGCCGACCAGGATTGGAATGGTTTCATAGATAACTATGATATGATTTTGTTCCAGGAGACATGGAGCCTGGTCCCCCTTTACAAGCCAGGGTTCACTACATACCATATCCCTGCATCTACATCAGGCAGGGGGCGCCCATCAGGGGGGCTCACTATTTGGCTGAATATCGATCTGAATTTGCAAGTATCCCAACATGACACTCCATCTCAGGACATTCTCCATATTTCAGTTGAAGGGAACGAGTCTAATACACATTTGTAAATCTTTAATATCTATGCCAGAGGGTCCCCGGGTGCCCAGGCCAGCTCCATCACATCAACCCTTGATATGGAATTGTCGGCTATTAATATCAACACAGGGATCATCGTTGCTGGTGATTTCAATAGCACCTTTGAGCCCCTGTGCAATGAAGACATTTTGGGTATCAGGGACGTGGATTCCAAGTGGGCTATCCCCAAACTCACTCTGGCCCCTATTAAGAGATGGACCCAGAGAGCTGTCCAAATTAACACCTTAACATTGGAGCATAATCTGCGAGCAGCAAATGGCAGAACCAGATCTGACCCATCGGGAGCTTTTACCTATAATAGTCTTAGGTCCCCATCACGCATTGATTATATAAGGCTTGATGTGGGGTAATGGGCCGACCTCATTGATATGGAGGTGGTCCCCAGGTGTAATAGCGACCACAACCCGCTATGTATGCAGCTGAGGCATGTACAGGATACTACTTCTTTTGAACCGTCTGGCCCTTTGAGGCAGCTGACTAGGGAGATAACCCCTTCTAATTGCAGTCGTCACCTGAGATGGAACAAGGTTGTAAAGCAGGAATCAACCTTGGAAAGCATTAAGGATGCCATAAATCTTAGCATCTTGGAATTATATGAAATAATGAGTCTCTTCCCAGTGGCCCCTCAGGAGTCACAGCTTACGAAAGTCTATAAGTAGGCCATGGGGAAGATAGGCGAGTTCTTCCTGGTTAAAGGAAAAGACGGTTGCAAGGCCCCTCGTCCAAAGGCTACAAACCTGTGGTACTCCGGGGCTTGCAGGACAAAGAGGCAGGAACTGACAAAGGCTCTAAGAGCAAAAGACCAACCAAGCATAGTCATAGGAAGAAAAATCTATTATCGGACGGTTGATACTGCCAAACGTCTGTGGGAGGAAAAGCACTGGCAAGAATTAAAATCTGCTGCCGAGTTGAACGATTCCACTAGATTCTGGGACCTAATTAGCACTAGCGTCAGAAAAGGGGCAGATCCAATGGTAAACCACATAGCCGGGCGCCAATGGTTCGAGCATTTCTATGCCCTATATTCTAGTGAGGTTGGGAATGTACCTATGGAGCAAGCGATAGGGCCTACCCTCCCCGAGCCACATACCCAAGTAGAACCGTTTGGGTTAAGTGAGGTGCTATCGGCAATCGCAACAATTGCCCCGGGCAAAGCCGCCAGCCCCGATGGTATTCCTGGTGACCTTGTGTTGTATGATAAAAATTCTTTGGCCACATTTCATACTTCGATCCTTAACATCGTCGTGAGTGGCCACCCAGTGCCCGATTCATGGAAGGGGGCTGAGGTGGTAACCATCTACAAGAAGGGGGACCGGGAGGACCCTGCCAACTACAGACCGATCAGCTTGATCGATGTAGCCCAGAAAGTGGTTGGCAGGGTCCTACTGATCAGATTGAGGTCATGGATCGATTTGGAGGGCATCTTGTCACAATTCCAGGCGGGGTTCAGACAGGGGGTTGGCACGATGGACCAGGTCTTCAGATTTCTTGTTCTTTACTGGAAGTCGGTTATGATCAAGAAAGGCAGCCTCTATTTGGCTTTTATTGATCTAAGAACGGCCTTCGACCTGGTCCCTCGTGCCAAGCTATGGCAGACCATGCTTGACCTTGGTACTCCCGCCCCAATCTTGGACCTCATCAAACGACTCCATGAGGGGAATTATGCGAGAGTGAGGTGGGGTAACCAGAGTCAATTGACTGAGAGGATAGCGGTCAATAGAGGGGTCGCCAGGGTTGTGTTATGGCCCCGACCCTGTTCTACCTATTTGTTAATGGGGTGGTGGACCATTTGAGGGAGGACGGGGCCGATGCACCAACCCTGGCACGGGAAAAATCCCCATGCTGCTTTTTGCAGATGACACTCTCTTGATTTCAAAAAGCCCTATTGGGCTACAAAAATTACTTGACCGCTTCACCCAGTTTTGTGATGCCAGAGGTTTAATTATAAACACATCCAAAACAAAATTAATGGCCCTGGCACCATCGAAAAATTTAAAAAATAACATCAGACTGAATGATTCCCCCCTGGAACTCGTTGAAGCCTTCGACTATTTAGGAGTGAGGATTAATAGTCGGATGAACTGGTCCTCGCACTTGGCCAAGATGCTCCTCAACCATAAACGAGTAGCGGGTGCCATCGCTAAACACCAGCGCCTATCCTATAGTCGACCAGTGGGTCCTGCCATTAAGATCTATAAGGGAAAGGCCCTGCCTTCATCTCTATATGGAGCGGATCTGTGGGGTTTTGAGAAGGTCACAGACCTAGTTAGGTCAGAGAACAAGTTTTTTAGAGACCTGGTCTCGCTTCCTCTATAGACGCCACTAGTTCCGCTGCGCTATGATGTGGGGAGACATCCAATAAATGAGGTGGCAAGACTCCGCCCTTTACTGTTCTGGACGCGCCTCAGAAGGTCCCCCGAGCAATGCCACTACGGTACTGCACTGACCGAATTGATAGAACCTGACACTGGCCACAAGATAGCTTGGCTAAATAATTTGAAACAGTTAGTGGGGGACATTGGTTTAGGAGAAGCTTGGGCGAGTCAGGATCCGCCGCCCAAAATAGTTGTAAATAAGGCATATCGGGATTGGGTGGCGGTAGCCGCATCTAGCAGTGAGAATTGTGGCACCCTGACAGAATCTTTTTTGAGCGCCAAGCCTGTGCCTAAACTAGAATCTCTTCTGGACCTCATTGAGTCCCCGAAAGATAGGGCCTTGAATCTGAAGTTCCGGTTTGGCACCCTTTCAGTGAACGACTTTAAAGCAGGCTGGAGGCATATGAGGGGGAGCGACTTGGGATGTCCAGGTTGTGCTTCCCCTACGGAATCGGTCGCCCATTTCCTCTTCGCCTGCCCAGAGTATGGCCAGGCCAGGAGGAAATGGCTGAAACCTGTCTGTTTCAATCTGGGCTGTAGAGATCACAGGGCAGCGCTGCGTTGCGTTATTCTAGCATCGGAGACCTCGATCCCCAGTTTAATATGTGGGTTGGCCAAATACCTGGGCTGTGCCTGGCTGCGGAGGATGAAACTTTCCGGGAAGACTCAACCACTGGCTGTGGAACTGTAGATTGTTACCCCGAAATGATGTACATTTTGTCATTTTATGATATATATATATTTTTACCTGCCTATATTAACACATGATCAATCAATTTGTATCATAAACGTGTGTATTGCATATCATGGATGGACTTTGTAACATATTATAGTTTCGTATATATTGTGCAATGTTTTTAATATGTCTTTTTAATGCTTTTATAAACTTTTATGATATAGTATATATCGAATAAAAGTTATATACAATTTGGTACCAGTGGTACCCAGGGCATGGATGTTAAAAGGGTTCCCACTGTTTGCATCACACAAAGTGCCCCAAATAAACTGACAGCAAGCCTGCCATTGCAGACTGCAGGAGCGGTGCAAACTGCTCGAACTCTACTTAACCCTCACCATGTGTGGCAAAGTCAATGCACTATCTTTGATATATGCCAGTCACCCCTAAAGACAAGCTCCTAAAACTCAGGAATCAGGGTGCATTATATCAAACGTGTGGACATGCAAGTGCAAGCTTATATGACCTTATGGTGCCTTTTACCATTAAAGGACACTTGAAGTGATAGACGGTCCATTGGATAACATGGGCTGACACCTGGGCAAAACCGAGGATGGAAGCTACATTATGGTACCGCCTAAATATGTCATGTTTGGTATCAAAGGGGAGGCGTGGGCAAGATGGCAGCTACATCAAAAGCTTGAGGAGAAGCTCCGTGCCAGGCCTGTTCACCATCCTGCTCCTTATGCGGTATTAGCTTACCGTAGTGCTCACTACCTGGTTGCAAAACGCCCAGCGCACAATTCCCAGGATTGGGGACAGCATGTGACGATGAGTGCTGGGGAGTCCAGCTAGTGACTGCCTGCATTGCACTCGCCCTCCAGGCATGCTGGACAGCGCTGGAGCAGATTCGAGGGCTGGCGAAGGTGGGGCTGCAGGTGGCTGAGGAACAACCTGCCGTCCTGGTAGGCGGTGCGATCCCGGCTGCTTGAATCGCTGCCTGCTGGGGACCCAACTTTTCACTACTGACTGCCAAAAGAGACTGGGTGCGGCACTCTGCACCTTGCTGGGCCCTGTCAGCGGAGGCGCCAGCTGCGGTCTGGCCCAACCAGACTGGTTTAGTGGACCCAC
Organism: Lissotriton helveticus; assembly: GCF_964261635.1. Classification (NCBI taxonomy): domain Eukaryota; kingdom Metazoa; phylum Chordata; class Amphibia; order Caudata; family Salamandridae; genus Lissotriton; species Lissotriton helveticus. Next base: position 1,301,340,237 of record NC_136057.1, read on the forward strand.
CATGGTTGCTGACCCTCTGGGGCCCAGTGACGTAGGAGACTAGTGCAGGCCTTGGCCACAATGCGTTGCGATCTCCCATCCAAAAAGCGATGCGGCCCGGTGTAGCACTATTACAGCTCTTCTACATCCCTGTTGCAGGGGTGGTGATGGGAATGGCCGGGCCTGCTGGCTGTTGACTGCCTTGGGGTCCAACAGTCATTGCTGAGGGGGGTCCCTCTAGATCGTGGCTGCACATTGCTGAGTGTGGCCTGTCACGGTGGCCCTCCTGCCTGCCCTGAACACCCTCCCAGTGGCAGTGAATCGTGGGTGCCCCGGGGCCTGCAGATAACCAGTGGAGAACCTTACTTAACTGTGGGATCCTGGATTCCGCCAATAGCTTGTCTGCGGGATTATCAATGTGACATGGAGCAGCAGGTGCTTGGGGGAAACCGGACACCCTGGACTTGCTCACATCTGATCGCGACCCCCATGGACCTGGCCACCAGACGTGGACACCCTCCTCCTCCCTCGTCTGCCTCTTCCTGAGGAGTGGGGCCTGCAACGCTCTATCCCCCAGCTGCCTTTTGAATTCTGTTGTTGTCACGGTAGAGGACACGGACGATGCCTCTCCTCTGTCCCACAACTTAATGGGGAAAAACAGGTCCAGCAGGGTGCTACCCATTAAGCCCGTCACAAAGGTTCCTTCATCTCGGACGGCGCCGGCCATAGGTGCTCTGCAGCACCTCGAATCCATACTTAAATATTCAGGGCAATTTGGGAAAGGCCTACATGCCAACCTTGACACAAAGGCCTTGTGGAAGCATAAATCGGTGTCCCTCAACAAGGGTCTACTAAGGGCAGACCACCACAAATTGGTTGATAGGATCACCGAATCTGAGATGAATAAACCGTCCCCAAAGGTGTGTGAACTACTGGTCAGGCTTGATGCAATGCAGGAGGAAGTGGCACACCTACACCCACGAGCAGAGGGGCGCTCCTGGCACAATAATATTCACTTTATTGGGTTGCCGGATAGCTCGGAACAGCCTACCTCTTTCTTGAGGAGTGGCTTATGGACACTGTGTTGAGGGATAGGGTCCCCACACTGTTCTCTGCAGAGAGGGAGCACCATGTCCTGCCCAACCCAGGCTGGAGCACCACCTCACTCCCTCATTGCACGTTTTCTTAACTTCCATGACCTCATCCTCCAACTTTTCCACACATAGGGTGCCTGGGGCTTCGAGAACACATCCATTGTGGGCCATCCCGACTTTTCCCTTGAGGTCCAACGCAAGCATGGCTCCTACATGAAAGTTAACCAAAACTTACGGAAACTGCAACTCCGATTTTAGCTCTTGTTTCAAACGAAACTCTAGGTCATTAACGAAGCCTCCGCTCACGTATTTTCTAGTCCTGAAGATATCTGAACCTGGCTCCATGCGAAAGGTCTAGCCTGCACCACTGACAGAACAAGAGGAGACCTGGGTGATGCCTAAATCTAGGCGCCAGCGCCGCAAGACACCGCGCACATGCTTGGATCAAGAAGAAGTGGCCGCGGAACAGGCACGTACGGTGAAGGTGGCCACGTTTCATCATGTCAACTCATTTGCCGCCCTCTGAGAAAGGCCGCCTGTAGAATCCGGTTTCAATACCTGTGCTTCTGATGCCTCTTCCACCTCCAGCGCCATAGCTCCTCAGGTCACCCCAAGATCCGCAGACTACCTCAACTGACCTGCATATTCAGGATATTGATTCTTCCTTTCCCCTTCCTGGTGGACATAGGCACCACCATACCCATTGTGCTTGCGTTAGCTTCTTTTACTTTCTTTCTGCAAGGGCCTGTGTGCAGAGATGACACAGCTAATAAAGGATCTGCACTTAAGTGCAAGAGACTCCCTGTGTAGGTGGAAGGATTGTCAGACACCACAAAAGAGAAAGAAAATCTAACAAGTACAACTGAGAAAGACAGCTAGAGAGGCATTCTTACCAGAGAGATGCCCAAACTCCACACATCTGCTCGAATATCATAGTCTGGCTTTGTAGGATCAGGTGGGTCTATCCTCTCTGGCTGAAATAGGAACAACAAGTCAGCATACACAATTAACGTTCAAAGTAAAGAAAAAGAGAGTGTCAGTCTGTGGGAAGAGACAATGTTGCAAAATGTCATTTTAAATGTAAGTGTGCCTCACTTCCATCACCGGTACAAAAGGGGGTGGTGATGGACGGAGCATCTGAACCAATCAAACACTCACATCCAGTCAAAAGATCTGGGTTTGATCCATCACCGTTCTTTAGCCAACTCTGCCACCCCAGTTCAGACATGGCTATATGCAAATCAGTCTGACCCTTTGCCTCATGGGAACAGTCTAGCCCGAACTGCCAAGCCATGCCTTCCCTGGACCGGAAACAAGCTTTCGAGGACCGGTTTCTGGCATTCCAGCCGTCTTCAGGCCTGCTTGCTTGAATTCGCTTTTGGCCGCCATAAGTGTGGCAGGGTATGCTCAGACGTGAGTCCCTTGCTCACTTTGCCACTGGATTCAAGCAAGCCGGGATGAAGACGGCTGGAATGCCAGAAACCGGTCCTCAGAAGCTTGTTTCTGGTCCAGGGAAGACATGGCTTGGCAGTTCGGGCTGGACTGTTCCCATGAGGCACAGGGTCAGACTGATTTGCATATAGCCATGTCTGAACTGGGGTGGCAGAGTGGGCTAAAGAACGGTGATGGATTAAACCCAGATCTTTTGACTGGGTGTGAGTGTTTGATTGATTCAGATGCTCCGTCCATTACCACCCCCTTTTGTATCACTTCCATCACAGCTTGATTATCATGCGAGCACAGACTTGTTTAGAAAAACATATGCTACTTGCCACATTTTTCAAAACATCATACAACTCCACTGGACCGCCATAGATGCTGAATGTACTCAGTGTTTTATTTTTATTTGCTGATGTTCCTAGAGGATCAAATGATGCCACACAAAACACATTTCCACCATGTGTCATTACTTCTGTTCCCCCCAGCTGCGTCTCACTTTGTCTGCATAGCAAGATTGTATATCCACTGCAGTCTACATTTTGGAGGCAGGAATTCCAAGCAATACTTTTCCACTAGTGTAGGAGGCTGGCCTAGTATTTGGTACACACTAATTTAAGTAAAGCAACTTTCACTAATCCAGACAGCCCTTGTGGTGAATTTGGTGGTCTTAGACAAACATAGAAAGCTCTCTAATAGGTAGTTGTGGAGAGCATCCTTCAAGCTTAGTCCAGAAAGAGTGTTAAGCCGCTTCTTTTACCAGAACTAATCATATAGTGCAGGTTAAACAAAAAAGAACCACACAGTGTAGTTCTAAAAATAGTAATATTTATTATACACACTTACTAACACATTGGTATATCTCCTAACTAGAGATATCAACACCATATTTCAAAAGTAGAACAGGTAAGTAGCACAAATACACAGTGGTATACAGGGGGGAGACCACATCATATACTAAGAAAGTAGAATGTGAACTGCGACCGAAGTCGAGTTTTGGACGAGAAGACTCGGAAGAGCTGGGGAACCAAGGAACCACCCGAGGTAAGTACCCAGGAACCCCACGGAGGCTGTGTGCAGAGAGGAAACACAGTTGTGTACTCAACACAAGTCAATAGGGAAACCGCGGTTGCCATTTCCAAGAAGGACCCTTCGCAGAGGACCCTAAAGGAACCCTGTGGAAGATGGAGGGTTGGAGAGTCACCCCATTCGTGGATACCCCAGGAACCAGGATACCTACACCAGGGAAGCTGGGTGCATAGGTGGGAAGTGACGTCGCAAACCGCAATAGACCACAATGGAGAGCTTCAGTAAATATGGCGCTGGTAAAGAAGGTGAAAGTTTGGTGGAATCCAAGGATGGATTCTTGAAGAGGAGTACCGATGTTCACCACCGATGATGGAAGATGCAGGAGAGTGGACAGTGACCTTGTGCTGCAGTTGTAAGGACGAGGTGACACTGAGGAAGAGCAGAAGCTGTTCATGAGCTAGCCCACATCGAAGTTGAGATCTGGTGGGGGCGCTAGTCGCTGTAGGGCAGGAACACCAATAAGCCTTGGCAGCAGTAAAAAATGTGGTAAACAAAGAAGGTGCAGTGTCGGGACAAGCAAGGTCCAAGGGACTCAACAAGTGCAGGAGAGTCAGAGCACGCCCCGAGCAAGCAGGGGAGTCCATTAAAGCATAAGAAGACCCTCAAGAGGACCCACAGGCCGAAGGCACAGGAATCGCAAGAGGACCTCGAGCTGCTCACCAAAGCTAAGGCCCAGGGTGCAGAGGATGTGGTGAGGACGAACACCTTGGTAGGAAGAGATGCTGGAAGCTGGAGCTTCTTGTAGCCTGAAAATCTCTGGAGGACAGAGTCAACAAGCCTTGGCAACAGCAGATCGATGCTGTGCAGAGGGGTTGTGTTCCAGCGGTTCCAACGAGTGATACTGGCCTCAAACTTGCTGAGAAAACAGTGCTGGCCTCAAGGGAGTTGCAGAAACAATACATGTGTTACCGAGCCTTTCACCTCAGAAGCAGAAGACTGACCAGCTTTGTTGCGGTGCTTGCAGATGCAGGAGAGTTACTCCTTCACTCCAAGGGCGATTACTTAGGGTATCTTTGATGCCCATAGACCAGGAGAAGAATCTGGATGAAGCACAGGTGATGCAGAAGACTGGCAGGATGACGAGAGCAGGATAGCTGGAGTCTTCCTTGATGCATAGCTGGAGTCTTCCTTGATGCAGTCTTGGTTCCAGGAGAAGTCCAACGAAGTCCAAGATGCCCAGACGGTTGAAGCTGAAGTGGTTTCGGACTGTATCTTCCCCCACGAGAATCTGAAGAGCCATCCACAGCTAAGCCCTTAAGTACCCTAGTGTAAGGGTTGGGACGGTTCTGGGATCCCTCCCAGAGGAGGGCCTGGAAAACGGGGAGTTTTACGCCAGAGCAGGAGCCAACGGCTCCCTGAACTGGTTCCAACTGGAGTATGAAAGGAGGACACCAAATATGCCCTTCAAAGCAGTCTGGTAGCACAGGCAAGCGCCCCCACCCCAGCCGAATACACTAAGTACTGTCTGGGAGGTGGTCACACCTCCCTGTTACAGGAAACCTATTGTTCTACCCTCGCTTGCTCGAGGTCAGATCAGCAGCAGGAGGAGGACAGAATCATGTCAGTGGTCGGCAGAAGCACTACCTTACTGTTAAAACACAGAAAGGCTGGTACCAGGAATACAGGGGCGCTCCCTAGGGGAGCTCCCCCAGTACATGGGATTCTACACCCAACACTGGAATTAGAGTTGAGGTAGGATTACACCATATTTGATACCAAACATGACTGGTTTCAGTGTTGCCAATATATAGTTTGACATCTAGTAATTGACTAAATGTATTAAATGGCTGACCACACTTACAAAGCCTGGAGAATCGACTGCGGGGTTTGAAGGGGGTGTCCTGCTCATGCAGGGCACCCTCACACTTATAACCTAGCACCCGGTCTTCAGAATTGAAAGGCCTACCTTAGGGATGACTTATAAGTTTTAAGCGCAGATATAAGGAAACATATCTGTTGTGAGAGGAGCAAGCACCAACTCACACAGGCTGCATTGGCAGGACTGTAGTCACAGTTTGAGTGGTCTCTTATGGGTGGCATAATTCAAGCTGGAGACCCTGGTGTACCTATGCCCTGGGTACCTTAGTACCATATAATAGGGACTTAGAAGGGTACACCAGTAGTCCATTAGGAAGGTACCAAAGTACTTACCACAATCAATTTTAGGGAGAAAGCACAGTGACTGAGATCCCGATTAGCAGGATCACAGTCAGACTAGTCCAGGGGTCTCCAACCTTTTGTGTAGTCAGAGCTACTTCTGGCCAATGAAAATCGTTGCGAGCTACTGAACCCGAAGCAACTCGCGCATTCTTCCGAGAGCCCCCCCACGCCCAGTTTCATTGACTTTAAGTCTAATTTCATCAGAGCCCATACTGTGCCTTTCTGCCCTCTGTTTCACTCGTTTCCCCCTCGTTTTTTGTGCCTTTCTGCCCTCTGTTTCACTCGTTTTCCCCTTTGTTTTTTGTGCCCTTCTGCCCTCTATTTCACTCGTTTTCCCCTCGTTTTTTGTGCCTTTCTGCCCTCTGTTCCACTCATTTTTGCTTCGTTTTTTGTGCCCTTCTGCCCTCTGTGCCACTCGTTTTTTGTGCCTTTCTGCCCTCTGTTTCACTTGTTTTCCCATCGTTTTTTGTGCCATTCTGCCCTCTGTTTCACTCATTTTCCCCTCGTTTTTGTGCCTTTCTGCCCTCTGTTCCACTCGTTTTTTTGTGCCTTTCTGCCCTCTGTGTCGGGTGCCCCACAAGACTCACCTTTGCTTGTGAAGCGATTCCGCAGAGACGACAAGAGCCACCGCCCCGGTACCCACCTGACCCTCGTGGAGAGTGACACCAGCAGGGATGAGATGGACCCAGGGATGGGAGCCAAGAATAAGTGAAGGGTCTTGGTGGTAGTGGAGTAGAGTAGGGTCGTGGAGAAACTGGGGGAACAAGAAAGACCCAATTAGGACGGACCACCCTTCCAGCCTTAGGGCAGACCACCAAACACATGTAACGATGAACTTATTATTTACTGTACTCACCAGAACTCATGTGGGCTCCGGAACAAATGAAAGGACGTGATAATCCACGGCAAGCGTTCAAGCGCTAAAGAACCAACCAAGGGAAAGCGCTCCTGCGCTGTGTTAATGAACCAAAGGGTAACCACCAAGAATGAAGCGCTCCGGCGCGGTGCTGAACATCCAAACACACAGCGCTTCTGCGCGGGGACCAAGACAAACAAAATATCAAACAGCGCTTCTGCGCGTTTGCTACTTGTAACCCCAAAACAAATGTAGCGCTCCTGTGCGCTATGTAGAACAAAAACCCCAAAACAATTGAAGCGCTCCTGCGCAGTATGGCCAGGTAAGAGGTCACCGGGCAAGCTCACCTCGGCTGCCAGGAAAAGTCTTGTACAACGCTCCTGCATGGTAACCAGAAGCAACAAAGGGAAGAAACACAGCGCTCCTGCGCGGTTCGAGGAAGAAAAAGGAAAGTGCAGACAAGCGCTTGCTTCCACGGAAAGGTGTCAAGAAGTTGCGCTCCTGCGCGGTTTGCAGTGAGTTCAAGGAGCCACGGCAAGCGCTTCTGCTAGGCGGGGGCGGAGGTAGGCAAGGAGCCCTCAGCTTCTCGGGACTCCAAACGGGTTCCGGAAAGGAATCCGAAGCACTGAGCCGGCGGGAAACGCAGTGTTTAAGCGTTTCCCCCGGAAGTGCTTCATGCCGCAAAAGACTAGACCGGGCCTCCACTTCCGCCCAGAAGTGAGGATCCCGATGTTGACATGTGTTTGGCGGCTGCTCGAGACGGCAATCGCCGCAACGTGACACTTTGTTCCACTCGTTTTTTGTGCCTTTCTGCCCTCTGTTTCACTCATTTTCCCATCGTTTTTTGTGCCTTTCTGCCCTGTTTCACTTGTTTTCCCCTTATTTTTTGTGCCTTTCTGCACTGTTCCACTTGTTTTTGCTTCGTTTTTTGTGCCCTTCTGCCCTCTGTGCCACTCGTTTTTTGTGCCTTTCTGCCCTCTGTTTCACTCGTTTTCCCCTCGTTTTGTGTGCCTTTCTGCCCTGTTTCACTCGTTTTCCACTCGTTTTTTGTACCCTTCTGTAGGAGAGTGGGGTCTGCAATCCTATGGTCACCCCAGATTTTTGCTTTTTGCTTCACTGGTTTACGACTTTCCCTGGCTGTGGGCCTGCTAATCAGACCCACAGCCTAGCTGTTCTCTCTCTAAATTGACAACCATGCACCTTAGGTGCATTTACCAATTGGTACTGGGCCACCTTATCAGTCCCTGTACAGTGTACTATAGGTACCCAGGGCATAGGTGTACCCAGGGCCTACCAGGGGCTGAAGCATGTATTATGCCACCCCTGGCTGGCCATCTAAACAGACACAACTGGCTGCACGACAGCTGGGGCAAGGTGGTGTAATCACCCTTTGCTTTAGATATAGGTACCTATATCTAAACCTAAAATAGACACATATATTCCTATCAGTCACTCCTATGGAAGGCCTTATCAATCCTGAAGGCAGAGTGCTTGGAATTATGTGAGATGGTGCTCTGGCATGAGCTGAGCCCGTTTGCAGCTTGCGGAACCAAGTCCTACTAGTTGTTCCATGATAACGCTATACCATATACTCTTAAGTGCATTATAATCCTCGCGGGTAAATGCTAACTCTGGTATAACGTTATCAAAACATGTCGAGTAAGGTGTCATACGAATTGGAATACTACCCCCTCGCCAATTCTGGCGACGGGGGTAGCATTCCACCCTTCTAGAGGGACACGACATGTATGTAACTGAGAACCCCGGTTAAAGTTAACTCGAGCCTTGGCATCACAAAATGGATGCTGCCACCACAGACACAAGTCTGACCTCCTGCTGCTGGGAGTCCTTCCAGCGAGGGCGGCTTGGACAAAGGGTTTCCTGCCTTGGGAGGTGCTAGCACCACCCCAGACAGGATTTTGTGTATTGGGTAGGATAGGCCTGAAAGGAATGAGACATGCCCGGGGCACACAAGGTGTCCTGTGCATACACCGGTTCCAACCAGTTGCTGGGGCATCCCTGCCCCAGCTCTGGCGGGAAGCCGGACAAAGGATTGGCGGTGTAACCACCCCCCTTCCTGGTCCCACCCAGGGGAGGGACCTAGTCAGTAGTGCAGCCCCCTTTAGCAGGATAAAGGTAGGAGCTGGTCCCATTCCAAGTTAGATTAATCCTGAACTACTCTACAAGAAGAAACTCTGGACATCGACGTTCTGCTCCACAGAAAACTGAAGAAATCTCCCTTGTGGGCAAGGAGTGTCCACCCTGCACAAGCAGGCACCATCAAGCGTCCAGCGGCTTCACTTTGTCGTCTTCCCCCGAGGATCCAAACTTCAGAGCCCGACGAGACCCGGATTCCCAGACCTCTCCGACCTCAACTCACATCTGCAGCAAAGCTGAGACCCGTGGGTGCGACGAGACACGTGGGACCGGCCATCTTGGAAGAAACTGCACTTCGCTTCCAGCACGACTCCCGAGGTAAACTCGACCAAGTGCTTTGGGGACTGAGAAGCCCCAGCCCCGAGCAGCCCCTGTACCGAAGATCAGCCCTCCAGCATCCACGAGATCTGCGTGGGGCCCTTCTGCTCGTTTGCTGCTCGACGCGTTGTCTGGTCACTTGCCGGCTGGCTAGTGGCCTCCTAGACGACGAACCTTTGAATCTTTGCTGCTGGTCTGGTTGCTCCAGACTTGCCCTTGCTCCCTTCCAAAAGAGGGGCACCCCGGACTCTCCTAGTCCGCACCAGACGCTTTCTCCACTCACCGCGTGGGTTGCCTTTGCCAAGGCCTGTTGACGCCGATTCCGGATCCAACACCGCCGACAGCGAGAGCCTGCGTGGGACAGCTCGTGCCTCCATCCTGGTCGTCGAAGACACCTCCTGGTCCACGTGGCTGTAGAGTCAAGCGTCCACTCTTCACCTGATCGCGACGACGACATCTGGTTCCTTCCTGGTTCCACTCCAGTCACTGGCTAGTGACTGTGAACATTGTCCCCTCTGCTTTCAGGTCCTCTTCTTCACCAATCCACCCTTGGATTGCACCGGACATCCTCCTCCTGGTCGCCTGCAACATCTTTTCTTTCAGGCTCCATTGACTTCAACGCGAGAACCCGACACACTTTGGCACCTATGCACCCGCGGCCCGTGGGTGAGGTAACTAGAGCATTTCGGTGCTCAAGGGTAGTTTAACTGTCCTAGTGTCCAGTTCCACAGTCGTTTTAGTCCTACCTAGTCAGGATTGTCCGTACTCACCTTTAACTTGAACTGTACTGTCCATAGACGTTGTTACGCATCTCGCGTGTGAGTTCACACTCTGCACACGCGTTCCGTGGGCCTCCTATTACCTACCTAGAGTTAGTGTAGCGTGGTCCCATCGATCCTACAGCCTCTGGACAGCTCCATTCCTTCTATTTCTATCGACTTTCACATTCCACTTACTTAGTATATGGTTTGTCGTGCCCCTAGGGCACCATTGTAAGTTTGTGCAACTTAACGTATTTTTCCTAAGAGATTGTCATGTGCTTAGCCCTCTGACCTCAAAGAGTTCAGAGGTGTTTGTTATTAATAAATATATTGTTTATTGGAGACCTGAACGTTATTCACGTGTTTAGATATTGATGCACTGTTTTGTTACTTGGTTATAACAAAAATCATAGACCTAAGTCATCTCGTATATTAGTATAGTCTGCATTACGGTACGACATGCTCTCATTTGCCGCCGGGCCCCTGGGTTGTCGGGTACACGGCTGTGTTACCCTGAAAACGACAAGTGCACCGTATTGTTCTCGCGGCTGCCCCAGGAGGTTGTAGGCCCACATTGTGTTATACTGCGACTGTACAATAAAGGTCTTTTAAAAAAAATATATATATATATATATATCGTTTATTTTCATAACAACCTGTGTGGTGTCCTTTCATCTGGTATTCAAGGGGTTATATTGTGGTAAAACAGCTGGCTTCACATGCCAAAAGAGTTTAGCCTAAGACTGCTTTGTCCATGCTACCATTAGGATATCTGGTCTATAAGGTTGACTTACAACCAATCACCATAAGGGTTGTTTGGACTGATACAAGGTGATCACTAGAACTAGTGAGCATCATATATCAGGCCAACTTCTCACATTGGTGTGCAGCGGTTGGGATTTGAGCTTGCTGTTGTTTTTATCATGTATAATCTTGAAATATCATTTGAAAGATCACATAAGGTACTATAGGTACATATAACAAGCTTAGAAATACTCTGAGTTCTACTGAACCAGCTGTTGTAGTAGAAAGGGCCTAGCACACCCTGACTACAACTCTTAGCAAGGGATCAGTAGGAAAACCCATAGTGTAGGTAGGTGCATCACTTACACCTCACTAGAAGCATGTCTACCCATGGAGAGTCTTCAGAGACTCCCCTAGTGGTTAGTGACCCTCCACAGGTCCTTTCCAGATATGCAGCTCTCAGTTTCCAGGAGATGAGACAATTGTGTACCTCCAGGAAATAAATTGAAACAGGGTTCTAACCCTACCACTCCTTTTCTGTTGGGTCTCTTAGAGACATATGATGCAAGAAGGGCTGCTAACACAGACCTCTCTAATCCAGATAGGAGCATGCCCCCCCTTAGAAGGTACTCCTGGTGATCCAGACCTCCCTGAAACGGAGAATGTAGAGGAGGAGGAGGAGGAAATCTCTGGGGATGAGGCAGACAATAGGCAACCTTTAGTCAGCAGACTTACAAGGGCCAACTTAGACCTACATAGGGAAGGATCTGGGGGACCCCCAGTACTGACCCTAAGCAGGCCTAACTTTGGAGCTAGGAGAGATAGATCTCATTCTAGGGACTCCAATAGATCTGTGCACTCTCATGCATCTGCTCAGAGTAGAATGACTTCCCCTCAGAGGAGAGAGCATGAAGCAAAGATGAAGGAAGTTAATCTGAGGATCAAAAGGGAAGAACTTGCCCTTGCCAAAGAGAAACTTGCCTTTGCTAGAGAGCAACAGTTGAGTGGGTTAGCACCCACTGGTGGCAGCAATATCCCTAAGGATAAAGACAGGAGTTTTGGTAATAGACACCTCAGTAAAATAGTGCCCTCCTATAAGACAGGAGATGATATCCACAAGTGGATAACTGCTTTGGAGAGAGCCTGCAAAGTGCAGCAGGTACCCCAGAGTCAGTGGGCAGCTATATTGTGGCTCTCCTTTGAAGGTAAAGGTAGAGACAAGCTCCTCACTGTTAGAGATGAGGATGCTAATGATTACCAAGTCTTGAAAACTGCACTGATTGATGGGTTTGGCTTAACAACTGAACAGTACAGGTTGATGTTCAGGGACACCCAGAAAACTCAGGCTCAAGATTGGACTGACTTTGTTGATTGTGCCACTAAGGCTCTGGAGAGCTGGTTACTGGGAAGTAAAGTTACTGATTACACAGGATTGTATAATCTAATTATGAGAGAGAAAATCTTAAATAATTGTCAGAACCAGTTGTAGCATCAGCACTTGATTGACTCGGATCTGACCTCTCCCCAAGAATTGGGAAACAAGGCAGACAGATGGGTCAGGACAAGGGTCAAGCAGCAGAACCAGAACCAGGGTGGTGGCCAGAAGAAAGCAGACCAGAAGGGTAATGAGAATAAGCAAAATGACCAGAAGTCTTCAACAGGGCCCCAACAACCTAAGGAGGGTGGGTCCCAAAATTCCCAAAAGAAGAAGAATGATGGTCCTAAGAAACCATGGTGCCAATACTGTAAAAGTAAGACTCACTGGTTTAGTGAGTGCACCAAGAAAGGCCAAACTCCTACCACTACTGTCCCTAAGACACCTGCACCCCCTAGTACAGTTAGTAGTGGTAGTGTACCTCCCAAGGCTATAGTTGGGTTAACCCTGGGAACTGAGGTGGGTTCTGACTTAGTTAGAATCCCTACTCAGGCAGTTCTTGTTTGTACTGGGGACATGGATATGACCCCTACTGTAAGTCCTAGTACTCTGGGCAAATACAGACAAACGCCTTTGATAAATGGAAAAATGGCTCAGGCCTACAGGGACACATGTGCCAGTGTCACTATGGTGACACCAACATTTGTGGACCCTGACCAGATCATGCTAGGTTCAGACTACCTAGTGACCAATGCTAGCAATGTCACTACCAATCACAGTATGGCAGTTGTTAATTTCTCCTGGGGAGGGGTAACTGGCCTCAAAAGGGATGTAGTTAGTTCACACCTCCCAGTAGATTGTCTTTTGGGCAATGATTTGGAATCCTCACTGTGGTCAGATGTGGAGTACAGGACTCATGTAGAAATGCTAGGTCTCTCCTCACATGTCCTTGCTGTGACCAGGTCACAGGCCAAGAAATGCCCAGCTGAACAAGTGCTGAATCCTGGAAGAATGGACCAGACACTAGCCAAGAGAAAGAGCAGTAGGGGTAAGGCTGAGCCTTCCCCCCTGCCTCAGGCTGAGGATCAGCCCTCTCAGGAGGCTGACCCCAAGACCCCAGAAGGAACTGTCCTATAAGAGCTTGAACCTGAACAGGTAGAGTTTCTTGGGACAGGGGGACCTTCCAGGGCAGACTTGAGGCAGGCCCAGTTAGACTGTTCCTCCCTTGAACCCCTCAGACAGCAGGCTGCTGCCGAGGCTGCAGGGAATGCTACAGGTGCCCATAAGGTATATTGGGATGATGGACTCCTATACTCCGAGGCAAGAGACCCCAAACCTGGTGCTACCAGGAGGCTGGTCATCCCCTTGTCTCTTAGAGGTTTCCTTCTCACCTTAGCCCATGAGATTCCCCTTGCAGGTCACTTAGGCCAGAACAAGACTTGGGACAGGCTTGCCCCACACTTTCACTGGCCTCATATGTCTGAGGACACTAAAGAGTTTTGTCGCTCATGTGTCACCTGCCAAGCCAGTGGCAAATCAGGTGGCACCACAAAGGCCCCCCTTATACCACTACCTGTGGTGGGGGTTCCCTTTGAAAGAGTGGGGATTGACATTGTTGGACCAATAAACCCCCCAACAGCATCTGGGCACAGATTTATACTGGTGGTAGTGGATCATGCCACCAGGTATCCAGAAGCTATTCCCCTTAGGACCACTACAGCTCCTGTTGTGGCCAGGGCCCTGCTTGGAGTTTTCTCCAGAGTGGGGTTTCCTAAGGAGGTTGTCTCTGACAGAGGTGCAAACTTCATGTCAGGATACTTGACTGCAATGTGGAAGGAGTGTGGTGTAAATTACAAATTTACCACACCCTATCACCCACAGTGCAATGGGGTTGTTGAGAGATTCAACAAGACCCTCAAAGGGATGATAAAAGGGTTACCTGAAAAGCTTAGGCGAAGATGGGACATCCTTTTACCCCGCCTTCTGTTTTCTTACAGAGAGGTCCCACAGAAGGGGGTTGGTTACAGCCCTTTTGAGCTTCTGTTTGGGCATCCTGTAAGAGGACCCCTACGTCTTGTGAAGGAAGGATGGGAGTTACCTCTCAAAAAGCCTAAACTTGACATAGTGGACTATGTACTTGGTCTCCGCTCCAGGATGGCAGAGTACATGGAGAAGGCATCCAAAAACCTTGAGGCCAGCCAAGAACTTCAAAAAGCTTGGCATGACCAAAAGGCTGTCCTAACTGTTTAGCATTCAGGACAGAAGGTGTGGGTGTTGGAGCCAGTGGCCCCAGCAGCTCTCCAAGACAAATGGTCTGGACCCCATACCATCATTGAGCAAAAGGGAGAGGTCATCTACCTGGTGGACCTTGGAACTCCCAGGAGCCCTCACAGAGTACTTCATGTGAATAGGCTCAAAGCATTTGTTTACAGGGAGGACATGGGCTTGCTCATGGCCACAGATGAGGGGCAGGAGGAAGAGAGTGACCCTCTTCCAGACCTGCTCACTCAGAACCCTGATGATGGGTAAGTAGATGGTGTAGTCTTTTCTGACAGCCTCTCTGAGCATCAACAAAGAGATTGTAAGCAGGTCCTTCAATCCTTTAGACAAATGTTTTCTCTGACCCCCAGTCAGACAAACTGGTGCACCCATGAGGTGGACACTGGAGACAGTCTGCCTATAAAGAATAAAATCTACAGGCAACCTGACCACGTCAGGGACTGCATAAAGAAAGAAGTACAAAAGATGTTGGAATTGGGAGTCATTGAACCCTCAGAGAGCCCTTGGGCTAGTCCTGTAGTTCTAGTACCAAAGCCTCACACCCAGGATGGTAAGAGAGAGAGATGATGTTTTGTGTAGACTACAGGGGTCTCAATGCTGTCACTAAGACAGATGCCCATCCAATACCTAGGGCAGATGAACTGATAGACAAGTTGGCTTCTGCAACTTTCTTAAGTACATTTGACCTAAAAGCTGGTTATTGGCAGATCAGGTTAGCTGAGGATGCCAAGGCCAAGACAGCATTTTCTACCCCAGGAGGCCATTACCAATTTGTGGTGATGCCCTTTGGTTTGAAAAATGCACCTGTCACTTTTCAAAGGTTGGTGAACCAAGTTCTCACTGGGTTGGATGACTTTTGTGCAGCATATCTAGATGATATTGCTGTCTTTAGCTCCACCTGGGAGGATCACCTGATCCACCTGAGGAAAGTTTTGGAGGCCCTGCAAAAGGCAGGCCTCACTATCAAGGCTACTAAGTGCCAGATAGGGCAGAGTCAGGTTGTGTACCTGGGCCACCTTGTGGGTGGAGACCAGGTTCAACCATTGGAGAGCAAGATACAGGCCATAAAGGACTGGGCTCCTCCAACCACCCAGACACAGGTCAGAGCTGTCTTGGGCCTGTCTGGTTACTATAGGAAGTTTGTCAAGAATTATGGGTCCATTGTGACACCACTTAATGACCTGACAAGCAAGAAAATGCCAAAGAAAGTTCAGTGGACAGTTAGCTTTCAAAAGGCATTTGATGACCTAAAGCAGGCCATGTGTACTGCACCTATTCTCAAGAGTCCGGACTACTCCAAAACCTTCATTGTCCAAACAGATGCATCTGAGTTGGGTGTGGGAGCTGTTCTATCTCAACTGAATATTGATGGTCATGACCAGCCCATTGCTTTTATAAGCAGAAGGCTGACCCCTAGAGAGAAACGTTGGTCAGCTATAGAGAGGGAGGCCTTTGCTGTGGTTTGGGCCCTGAAGAAGTTGAGGCCCTACTTGTTTGGAACTCACTTCAAGATTCAGACCGACCATAAGCCCCTCTTATGGCTAAATCAGATGAAGGGTGAAAACCCCAAACTTCTTAGATGGTCCATTTCCCTACAGGGGATGGACTTTACAGTGGAGCACAGACCAGGGACTGACCATGGCAATGCAGATGGTCTCTCCAGGTATATCCACTTAGAACAGGAAGACTCACCTGGTCAAGGTTAGTTTAATGTCCCTAAGTTTGGGGGGGGTTATGTAGGAGAGTGGGGTCTGCAATCCTATGGTCACCTCAGATTTTTGCTTTTTGCTTCACTGGTTTACGACTTTCCCTGGCTGTGGGCCTGCTAATCAGACCCACAGCCTAGCTGTCCTCTCTCTAAATTGACAACCATGTACCTTAGGTGCATTTACCAATTGGTACTGGGCCACCTTATCAGTCCCTGTACAGTGTACTATAGGTACCCAGGGCATAGGTGCACCCAGGGCCTACCAGGGGCTGAAGAATGTATTATGCCACCGCTGGCTGGCCATCTAAACAGACACAACTGGCTGCACGACAGCTGGGGCAAGGTGGTGTAATCACCCTTTGCTTTAGATATAGTTATCTATATCTAAACCTAAAATTGACACATATATTCCTATCAGTCACTCCTATGGAAGGCCTTATCAATCCTGAAGGCAGAGTGCTTGGAATTATGTGAGATGGTGCTCTGGCATGACCTGAGCCCGTTTGCAGATGCGGAACCAAGTCCTACTAGCTGTTCCATGATAACGCTATACCATATACTCTTAAGTGCATTATAATCCTCGCGGTTAAATGCTAACTCTGGTATAACGTTATCAAAACATGTCGAGTAAGGTGTCATACGAATTGGAATACTACCCCCTCGCCAATTCTGGCGACGGGGGTAGCATTCCACCCTTCTAGAGGGACACGACATGTATGTAACTGAGAACCCCGGTTAAAGTTAACTCGAGCCTTGGCATCATAAAATGGATGCTGCCACCACAGACACAAGTCTGACCTCCTGCTGGGAGTCCTTCCAGCGAGGGCGGCTTGGACAAAGGGTTTCCTGCCTTGGGAGGTGCTAGCACCACCCCAGACAGGATTTTGTGTATTGGGTAGGATAGGTCTGAAAGGAATGAGACATGCCCGGGGCACACAAGTTGTCCTGTGCATACACCGGTTCCAACCAGTTGCTGGCGCATCCCTGCCCCAGCTCTGGCGGGAAGCCGGACAAAGGATTGGGGGTGTAACCAACCCCCTTCCTGGTCCCACCCAGGGGAGGGACCTAGTTAGTAGTGCAGCCCCCTTTAGCAGGATAAAAGGTAGGAGCTGGTCCCATTCCAAGTTAGATTAATCCTGAACTACTCTACAAGAAGAAACTCTGGACTTCGACGTTCTGCTCCACAGAAGACTGAAGAAATCTCCCTTGTGGGCAAGGAGTGTCCACCCTGCACATGCAGGCACCATCAAGCGTCCAGCGGCTTCACTTTGTCGTCTTCCCTCGAGGATCCAGACTTCAGAGCCGGACGAGACCCGGATTCCCAGACCTCTCCGACCTCAACTCACATCTGGAGCAAAGCTGAGACCCGTGGGTGCGACGAGACACGTGGGACCGGCCATCTTGGAAGAAACTGCACTTCGCTTCCAGCACGACTCCCGAGGTAAACTCGACCAAGTGCTTTGGGGACTGAGAAGCCCAACCCCGAGCAGCCCCTGCACCGAAGATCAGCCCTCCAGCATCCACGAGATCTGCGTGGGGCCCTTCTGCTCGTTTGCTGCTCGATGCGTTGTCTGGTCACTTGCCGGCTGGCTAGTGGCCTCCTAGACGACGAACCTTTGAATCTTTGCTGCTGGTCTGGTTGCTCCAGACTGGCCCTTGCTCCCTTCCAAAAGAGGGGCACCCCGGACTTTCCTAGTCCGCACCAGACACTTTCTCCACTCACCGCGTGGGTTGCCTTTGCCAAGGCCTGTTGACGCCGATTCCGGATCCAACACCGCCGACAGCGAGAGCCTGCGTGGGACATCTCGTGCCTCCATCCTGGTCGTCGAAGACACCTCCTGGTCCACGTGGCTGCAGAGTCAAGCGTCCACTCTTCACCTGATCGCGAAGACGACATCTGGTTCCTTCCTGGTTCCACTCCAGTCACTGGCTAGTGACTGAACATTGTCCCCTCTGCTTTCAGGTCCTCTTCTTCACCAATCTACCCTTGGATTGCACCGGACATCTTCCTCCTGGTCGCCTGCAGCATCTTTTCTTTCAGGCTCCATTGACTTCAACGCGAGAACCCGACACACTTTGGCACCTATGCACCCGCGGCCCGTGGGTGAGGTAACGAGAGCATTTCGGTGCTCAAGGGTAGTTTAACTGTCCTAGTGTCCAGTTCCACAGTCGTTTTAGTCCTACCTAGTCAGGATTGTCCGTACTCACCTTTAACTTGAACTGTACTGTCCATAGACGTTGTTACGCATCTCGCGTGTGAGTTCACACTCTGCACACGCGTTCCGTGGGCCTCCTATTACCTACCTAGAGTTAGTGTAGCGTGGTCCCATAGATCTTACAGCCTCTGGACAGCTCCATTCCTTCTATCGACTTTCACATTCCACTTACTTAGTATATGGTTTGTCGTGCCCCTAGGGCACCATTGTAAGTTTGTGCAACTTAACGTATTTTTCCTAAGAGATTGTCATGTGCATAGCCCTCTGACCTCATAAAGAGTTCAGAGGTGTTTGTTATTAATAAATATATCGTTTATTTTCATAACAACCTGTGTGGTGTCCTTTCATCTGGTATTCAAGGGGTTATATTGTGGTAAAACAGCTGGCTTCACATGCCAAAAGAGTTTAGCCAAGACTGCTTTGTCCATGCTACCATTAGGATAGCTGGTCTATAAGGTTGACTTACAACCAATCACCATAAGGGTTGTTTGCACTGATACAAGGTGATCACTAGAACTAGTGAGCATCATATATCAGGCCAACTTCTCACACTTTCTGCCCTCTGTTTCACTCATTTTCCCATCGTTTTTTGTGCCTTTCTGCCCTCTGTTCCACTCTTTTTTTGTGCCTTTCTGCGTTCTGTTTCACTCGTTTTCCCCTCGGTTTTTGTGCCATTCTGCCCTCTGTTTCACTCGTTTTCCCCTCGTTTTTTGTGCCTTTCTGCCCTCTGTTTCACCCGTTTTCCCCTAGTTGTTTAGGTCTCGCGACCTATCGATGCGCGCAAGCGCATCGAGCGGAGCGAGAATTCAAGTAGGCAAACTGCTCGTGAAACCACCAGCTTTTTGCTGGCGTTTTCATGAAGTTCACGTGAAAAACGTGAACGCGCATCAGCCTCCCTCCCTCCTAATTGCATCAGCCGCACAGCACATCAAAGGGCTTCGCCCAGCGTGCGCTCTGCGGCTTTTCGGCTTCTCCTCCCCTAATTCTTGGATGGCCGGCCGGCACACAACCTTCCTTGGATTTCTCCTCCCCCTCCCAGCCAGCTTCCCCCAGGCCGTGTTCCCTCCCCTGCTACCCCATCCTCACTCATCCCTCGCACCCCCTCCTCCTTCTACTTTTAAACTAATCTGGTTCTATATTTTTGACGCTTTTCTTCATAACGAAATTGTTTTCGATTCCTAGTTATATCTTTATTACGCTTTCCCCATTTTCACCTCTTGCCTACTTGAACTGCATTACTAACAACAGAAACCATACAAAACGGCAACAATAGGTAATAATTGGAAACCGGTTGACGTTTTCACTGACGAGGTAAACCACACCAAGGTTCGTTCCTTTTTAAGGTGCTGATTATTTTTATTTATTTATAAACTACAGAGACTTGTCAAAGCTTTCCCTTCTTTTGAATCATCGCATGTAATGCATCTCTGAACGATCTGTGTGAGTCATCCCGGCTTTGCAACGCTCGAGCGCCTCTGACCGAGTTTGTGGCAGCCATGAGTCAGAACTGCTTCGGCAACTCCGCATCAATATGTCACTATGCAGCCTGCATTAAAAACAAGCATTGGCATGGTTTTGCAATACTATCTTCTCCTTTTAATTTGTGTTTTATTGCTTTGTTTTTATCCACTATGGCCCATCTACCTTAATGTTTTTGATTACCCCTCATTGGTCTGGAAAACAAAATGTGCGTTTCTTCACTATTTTAGGTTTTTTGTATTCTAACTACAAGAACAATTGTCTAGTGATTACTGGCATTAGCTAGCTGTATGCAGTCTTTGATTACTCGGTTTGTCCTCACAACTAGCCCAATTGCTATGGGATTGTAGAAGTTTATCCTATATTACACATATTTTCAGAATAAACCTGTACACCATTATGTAACATGATCTAGATAGCATTATTTTGTGAAGACTTTTTCTAAGAATTAGAGTAAGTAGTTACACCCCCGTAAATTCCATTTCTATATATTCAGAATGGCAATTCACCATCACAAAGGCAAATCAATTTCTCTCTCCCAATACATCCATAGTTCCAATTACAGTTGCAGCATGCTTGGCACAAGGTTTAGCAGTTTATATGAACAGTATCAGTATGTAGCAGTTTATACAAACAGTATCAGTGTTTAGTAGTTTATACGAACAGTATATGTTGAGTTTTAGCACTGGCTAACACAGGTAGCATTTTTTGACGCATTAGTTCCACATCTTTATCCAGTCCCAGCCACCAATATTAGTTACTTTAGTCATGCAATGATTCAAATGCTCCCGATAAAGAGTGTCAATCAGGGCCTAATGAAAGGGACACAAACAAGCATTGGCATTGCCAATAGGTCTCGCTTGTGGGACCTTATAAGTATTTAGTTTTGCAGCACAATATCCTTGTTGCAACAAGGATATTGTGCTGCAAAACTAAATACTTATAAGGTCCCACAAGCGAGACCTATTGGCTATGCCAATGCTTGTTGTACCTTTCCGCCCTCGGTTTCACTCGTTTTCCCCTTGTTTTTTGTGCCCTTCTGCCCTCTGTGCCACTGGTTTTTTGTGCCTTTCTGCCCTCTGTTTCACTCGTTTTCCCCCTCGTTTTTTGTGCCCTTCTGCCCTCTGTTTCACTCGTTTTCCACCTGTTTTTTGTGCCCTTCTGCCCTCTATTTCACTCGTTTTTTGTGCCCTCAGCCCTCGGTTCTACGCGTTTTTTGTGCCTGGCGTGTCAGTGTAGACCCGGGAATTATTCAACATTATTCATCATCACATTCATAACAAAAAAACAGAATCCAACGTCACTAAACTATTTATCTGCTCGTCCATTGAGCTTACCTGCGGTCGAAGTCACGTCTCTGCTCCGTACTGCTCCACGCTGGCACCCGTCGCACAATGGCAGACAGTGCAATACCAGCGCGTTTTCAGGTAACAATGACATCACAGGAGTTAGACACTAACGAGAAGAGTCTGCAGCTCCAAGAGAGGAGCTTCATCCTCTTCGCCCGCCCCTACTCCCAGCTTAGCTCCAATCCGAGCGGCTGGTTTGGGTAAGGGCGGGCAAATGGAGCCGGAAAAGCTAATAGCCCATGAAGGGCTACACGAGCTACTCCAGGGGTCTCCGCGAGCTACCGGTAGCTCGCGATCGACCGGTTGGAGACCCCGGGACTAGTCCAAACCACACTGACACTAGGCAAAAAGTGGGGGTAACCATGCTAGAAGGATCCTACCTTCCTACTACGTAATACTATCTATTCTCTGAGACATCTAGTTCATTGGCTCAATTTCAAAAACAAGAACCACACAGGCTATTTTTCAATTTTCAGTGTTCTAATTTAACCCTTCGATACAATCAAATTAAATGCAGACGCCCACCAACTTATCAGAAGCTCTGGCAGCTTACAGGGCAATTTCACACATCTGAGGAAAGTAGGTCATAACAACATGTTTCAAGTGCAGAAAGGTTCTTCTGCATGGTTTCAACTTGAAACTCTAACACAAATTTCCACAATTGCATTTTAAATTTGAAATATGCATAGAATGATGCTGAATGATGGGAGACCTTCAAACTCCTGAGTAAAAAGATAAACTAAAAGTTTCTTAAATATCCCCCCACTGTGAATAACTAAAAGTCTCCTAGATATCCTGCTACTGTGCTCTCAAGACAGATTCTCTAGATCAATAGTTAAAGGGACAGAAGGTCACCAATTTCATACTTTTTAAAATCTTATTTCTAGATTCTATGTAACAATATAGTGGTGATCCACATGAAAATGAATGGAAAACGTTACTCATGTAAAACTAACCTGTTCCACAAAGGTAAAATCTCAACTACCTAGGAAAGGTCTTGTAAGCTGGCCAAAAAAAGCCCAAATAGGAATGTTGGCTTATAGATGTTTACATAAATGGGGCTGAAAAAACATGCATGCCAACCGAGTCGGTGCTTCAGTGAAGCACTTTTTTGATGTTTTATGTCAAGAAAAGTGAAAATCTAGACCAGGAAATTAAGGGCTTGTACAGATTGTAATGCATTTAAAAGTTTGCTTCCTAATTTGGGTCCACAAAGCATTCCTAAAAACGCCTGTATTTCCATGTAATGTCTCCTTAAGTCCTACTGTGCACTCCCACTGACAATAATGAAACTCCTACAAACCTCTGCTCTCAGAATTGAAATAAAGGATAGGTTTGGTGCTTCACTTACCTACTGGCTCCATTTTTATGGTTGAAGTCAAATACTGCTAAATAATTTAGGAACAGAGATTTAAGGATTTCCCCAAAAATGGAAGAACTTTTCAATATTATCAGCAAGGAGTTATAAGACATGCTCCCCAAAATCAATAGCTGAAGAGTTCTACCTTTTTCTCTTGCTTTTTTCCCCTATCCTGCTTCCTTCCCTACTTTTCTTTCTCACTTCCTTCCCACCTCTTCTCGATTCTTTCATCTCGCTCCCTAGCTACCTAAAGAACAGCATGGTGCTGACTTACTATGAAACAAGCATCACAGAACCATTGGTTTCCCTCGGATGCTTACCGCCATGTATGCTGCACATCCTGCACTTCGGGTCTTGGCTTTTGAGTCCACTAGTCGGCCACTGATTCCAAAGTCACACAGCTTGATCTGGCCCCTCTCATCCAGCAAGATGTTGGAAGGCTTGACATCGCGGTGAATAACCCCATGCTTTTCTTTAAGGTAAAATAGGGCTTTCACGATCTGCAACAAAAATCAGGACAATTCTGGTCTGTCAAAGTCCACAAGCATCCAACCATCATTAAAATCCTTCCTCTCTTTCAAAAGCTGGATTAAGAGTATGATACACTGCGACACAAGTGAGTTGTTCGCAGAATTTCAGCCCCGACATCTCGCCCGAGAGACATATGGCAACCATTCAGAGACTACCTATGGCAGCAACAAGACTAACACACCACCCAACCAAGTTAGGAGCGAAGAGCAGCACAGTTGGCACATAAATGTACATAACCCATATATATATATATGAGCAACGAGGAATGTGTTTGTAGTATGCCCCGATTCCAGAGGGCGGGGAAAGCAACAGGGATGTCAAAAGTGAAGCATGTACAAGTTGTATACTGATGATGTAACGTGCTTGCTAAATGAGCCAAAGTGGTAAATAGTAACGAATGAGACATTTACTATGTAGTTGTAACTTAAATATTTCAAGAAATGTCAATTGAATAAAAAAAATAAAAGAAATCCTTCCATCCAGGAGGATGAAGCCCTGCTGTCGCTAGATGCCAAGATGACTTTTAATACCATTGAGTGGTCTTTTATATTCGCGGTATTGGAAAGAATGGGTTCTGGTCCCAATTTCATTAAGTGGATATATACCGAGACACAAGCGCAGGTTGTGGAAAAATGACACACATCGCGGAAAATTCATTTGGGGAGAGGAACCAGACAAGGGTGCACACCCTGTCGATGTTAATTTTCGCACTAGTGCTGGAACCTATAGCGATATGGGTAAGGGGCGACCCCTGGATACGGGGACTCAAATGGACAGAGGACCACAAGGACAAAATTTCCCTCTATGCAGACGACATACTGCTGTATAAGGCGTTGCCCTCGTCATCTATACATCGCAAACTCCACATATTTAGAAGTTTTGCCAGCCACTCAAGCTACACAATAAACTGGTCTAAATCCCTCCTATTCATATTACATGGGGAAAAGCCTAGATTGGCACAAAAATACGGCATTCCCAGAGCAACAGAAGGGTTCCGCTACCTGGGAATGTATATCACCACTGACACATCACGTCAAGGTCCTGGACTAATATTTTGTGAGCATTGAGAGCGCAATGCGCACTCTGCTCTGGGCTACGAGGGTGACATGCCATCGCAATACATAACTTAACAGCTGGATGGTATGACAGCAGGAACGCCCTACCTGACCTCAAGCTCTATTATTGGGCATCCCAAATGACGATCATCAATTGCTGGGTCTATGGCCCGCAAACAGACCCGTTCCTTCGTACCGATAGAAGGCTAATGGGACAGGGAGAATACTGTAGGGTACTCTATACCAACCCTAAACGCTTGCGACTCACCGGTCCAATGACCCGCACAATAGAATTTTGGCACTCAGTCACAAGAAAACATGGGTGGCACGGGAAGATTACACAAGTGACCCTGCTCTAGGAGGCTGAGCGGCTTAGCCGTTTGAGCATTTGCCCCGGATTCGACAAATGGGATTTGATAGGTATTACGAAAGTGAGAGACATATGGACTAAAGATGAAGTGGTAACCGTCGCAGCACTGCAGAAAGACTATCGGCTTGCGCAAGCTGAAACTTTAGATACTTACAAATTAGCCATGTCCTAAAAACAGTGATACCGGAGGGTGGCCCTCTACCCCAAGTATCCCCCTTGAAGACAAGATTACTGTTGGACCCTATGCCTAAGAAAGCTAGCTCACCAACATACAAAAAACTGCTTAACAATCGGCCAGGCCCACTGATAAGTTTAAGGCAACAATGGGAGATAGATTTGGGTGACCTAGAGGATGATGATTGGGGAGATGCATTCGCCTGACCCCGGGAAATCGCTATTCCCATGAGACGTGGACTAATTCAGTTCAAAACCCTGCACAGAGTCTACCTATCAGCGATAGTCCTGGCTAAGATGAAGCGGATAGATGACACACATTGATTACGAAATTACTCCCATGAGGGAACCTTCTTTCACATGATATGGGAATGCCCAGTCATTCAAACTTACTGCGTAGCGGTCACATAAAAAATGGGAAGTGCGGGAGAAAAAACTCATCGCCACCACGTAACTGTTTGTTAAACATATGGGAAGACACCGACCCAACACAAACTGAAAAATCATGGGCCTCTTTGGGATGGACTCTTGCAAAACGGAATATAGCTCAAAAATGGGGAATAAGGGAACCACCACTACAAAAAGGCTGGGTGGCAGAAATGGACAGGGCTATGATAGCGGAGAAAGACGTCTTCGAAAACGGGATGCCCCAAAAAATGTGATTGGAAATGGCGGCATGGAATGCCTACAGAGGCGATATCTGCTTGTCCCCAGCGGCGGAGCAAGACAGGAGGGAAGCAAGGTTGGTAGACTTACCAAATTAAAAGGGGTAGGCACACACTATTGGAAATGTCTCAAATTGTAAAAGTAAACTTATTGAATGCCAATGTTGTAACCCACCAATGTCAAGATAATAACTGTTTAGCTGTGTCTTTTGCCGTTTTGTTTAATAAAACGTTTTTAAAAATCCTTCCTTTTTGGAGTCAACTGACTCCACACCTACTCCTTGTGAGGTCACCATTGTGTTAGGGAACAAGACTTCCTACACTCTGCAGAAACATTATGGAACTAAAGCACCACAAGTCCAAAGCACAACACAGGGCCATTAGAGTATAACATTGAAGGAAAGCCTCTATTTGGTAAAAGCCTTTAACGGTGGATTAAAAACTCCAAACTGCGCTTGGTACAAACCCTACGTGAAGACAAAGCACATAGCATGCATCCTGTACACTGTTACTGGGATCTGTAAACTCACCGCAACTGTCATCTTTCCCAGAATCCTCTCAGGAATGGGTCCCATAATTCGCTTTTTAAGTTTCTCTGCACAAGTACCCATTAGTTCCATGGCGATGAAAACATCCGTCTAGAGTCAGGAAAAAATAAGATATGGTTAGAAACACTCCTGACGCAAAGCAGTGCAGTACTGAAGAAAGACAATGTGAATGCTGCCTCTCCCATTCACCCCCACCCCAAGATGATGCGGAGAGAACTCCACAAAGAACTAGCACATTAAATGGCATCCAGTTCTCAGGATAGCAAGTTGAACTCAGTCACAGCAAACCTCTTTTCCCTACTTGGCAGTTAAGAGGTTTCATAAAAGGATCAGATTAAAGCGGAGACCATTCAAATTTTCTCTGATAACTAATCTATATCACAGCTTGCATCTTTTTTTACGTTTGTTTACAATATTCTGCTAGCCTTTTACTCTTACTTACAATATTCTGCATGCCTCTGGCCTTGACTAGACTCCTGCTCAGTTGGCATTCTATTACAGCCTGGGAAGTACCTTATTTCTATACATGCCAAGTTGCTACTCTCAGGTGACTACTGTATTTAAAATCTTCCAATCGGTAATCTTGACAAATTTCCTTTACAGAAAAACAAAAGCACTGCTTCACTCTAAACGATATGACTTGTCTTACCATTTAATTTTCTCCTCTCTTTCACCATGTGATAAGATTTTCTCCTACCCTTTCCAAAGATCTACAGATGCTCAGGTTCTGCTCAATCCATTTTCAGTTTTCCTTCACCCCCCAAATTAAACAAGGTAGAGGTACTTTTGTTCTCCCCTCAATGCCCTGACAATCTGAATAGGCTCTACTACTTCTCACAGTCATTAGTCGGCTCGATTCTGATGTACGCTCCTGTTTTTAAGTAAGGAAGGTCTCCACAACTACCAGTAAATAACCCTTGAATTTTGGCAGTCTTTTTTATAAAGTTGAAATCTTTAAGTCTCGTACCCATTAACCCACAGGCATAGCTGTAGGCTCTGCTTAAGTTAGTGCAAACTGTCCTCATATCTCCAAGTCACTATACTCCACCCCCCAGACAATGCTTTGGTATCTTTCTTACGTTATTAAGGGCTCTATGTCTTCCAGGCAAAAGGCCTAACGTTTATGCCACAGGGATCACCTAATATGATAAAAGGACAATAAACAGTGGACCTACTTTTCGAAGTAAGTAGCCTTTCAAACTTTGGGTTTCCTTGCATTAGTGAGAAGTGTCTTTCAACTCCCAGTTAGTATCATGCTAAAAATGCTTCAACAGTCTTCTTATGATTGTGATGAAAGTCCATGTATTTCCCAGCAATTCCCAGTTACTAGCACACAGAGGATGGTTTGGGCCCCTTCCTATTTTATTTGTTATTACCTATCCAGATAATGCTTCGGTGCTCTCCCTGGGTCACTGATGGAGGTCCTTATGACTCCCAGTCACTAGTCTTCGAGATAATGCAGGGCACCATGACACTGTCCTCCTACTACTCACAATACCTAGCCCCTTCTACGCCTACAAAATGACAATGCTTCAGCAGCCAGTTCACACTAATGATTGTTCCCATGACACCCAGTCACCACTCCCACAGTCAATGCTACGCTACTCTTGGAACCAGGGACCCTTGGAACCAACTCTTGCATTGGTAAAGAAAGACAATTGACACTCACTTCCTTCAGATCACAGTCTCTAGCCCAGCAAGAAATGTTTGAAGGCTTTATTTACATTAAGAATTCAAAGTGATCAACTTTCCAGTCACTAGTCCCACACACAATGCCACAGACACGGCCTTATGATGGGGATGATTTTCCACACCTCTCCAAGTCACCTGTCCCACAGACAAGGTTATGGGGCGCGCCTTACGTTGGTAATGAACGTTCCGTAGCACTGGACGATGTATGGACAGTCATGGCTCTTGAGCACCACGTCCAAGTCCATCAAGATCCTCTTATTTTCCTCTCGATTTCCTGAGCGACGCATTTGCTGCATAAATCCAAAAACAAACATTTGCTTTAAACGAAGAGGAAACAAACAGCAAGAGGTGGCACACATGTAGTCCGAAATAGGAAAGGAAAAGAAGTTACTCATTATTCCTAGGAAATTCCGTGCTCTTAAAGAGCCCAAGGCAGTCAAGAGCGGAAACACTACTATTTAGTGCCCAATATCAGTAACGGTGCTAACAGTATCAAGAGTCCCAAGATAAACGTACAATTAATTCCCAGTAGCCCAACGTATAAACATGCTGATCATAAAATTCTGAACAAGTGGAAAGATTACAAAGACAGATATGAACACGAGTCTTAGGGTATTGCCAAATATGTGAATCAGCCATACTGCGATTCTACTATGCCTGTAACCTTAGTTTGGCTGTTCTATCTCTTTATAATAATGTTTTCTTGTGCATTATTGTGATTGTGGGTACTCTTGAACAATGTCCCTTCAATAAAGAATCTACAACTTATCTACTGAGAAAATGCAGCATTCCTAACCAGAGCAGAAGTCTCCACGACCAGGAACTCCGGCGACCATCAATTTGACAATGGAGCTCTTGGCAGATGTCTAACATGAGCACCCTAGTAACAAGCAAGCAGATTTGAAACATTGTATCAAGGTCTCTCTCGCTCCTCAGCTTTTATTTTTCCTGATCTCTTCTGCCATCTGCCTACATTACTTATTTTTTTCAGTCTGCAGCAGCTCAAGCTAATTCTGCTTTTTCAGGCAACGTTCTCATCTCTCCAGCAAAATGTACTGCTTCTCAAATCAGGACTTGTGTCTAAAAGATCGTGCATACTAGTCACTTACCTTTACTGCAATGATGTGACCAGTTTTTTTGAAGCGCATGTTCCAGACCTGCCCGCAAGTCCCACTACCAATCTCACCAAGATTTTCCAGGTCATTGATCTCTGCCTGGTACCGCTGCAGAGAAAATGTGCATGATCAGTATAAAGTAAACTTTGCATAACTTCTTATTAACAGCCAAAATAGATTTTAGACTTTGGCCTAGGTCTGTAAAAGATTAGATAACTTTAGTGTGTCCAACTGCAAACCCAAGTCTTATTTTCATCTCCTAGTTTTATTGGGTTTCAATTATGAGAAATGGTAAAACTGCTCCTAGCCCTAACCAAAGTTAAGTAAAGCACAACTACTCAGAAAAAGCTCTGTGAAGCAGGCTCATTGTGGTCTTACTTTAGGAACAGTATGTAAGGGAGGCACAGGAACCATGCAATAGAATATCTGAATTTACATGTACAGGGAACAAACCACCAAACCTTGCTGGCAACGTTGAACAAGAGGGCCTTGATAACCAGTCACTTTACAGATGTCCTGGGAACACTAAACGTAAACCCTCAAACTGTACGCATCCCTGAAAGCGACTCATAGGCGATCTTTCAGTGCACAGAGACGCATGATAAGAGAAGATGGAAGTCCTTCTGTCTTCCAATGGAGACAGCAAAGAAACACCATAATTTGAAGTGTCTGAAGCACACGGGAGAGATGCTGCATCATAAACCAAGGTGGATATGGGAATTATACTTTCATATATCTGGAATAGATAGTGCACCCGGACTTTAAATCAACAACCTGTGAAAGGAGAACTTAAGTGCATTAGTAATAACTTCACACAATCTAACTGGACGTGTACCCAAATAAATATACTGGCATGGACATATTTTGCCTCAATTTCTTTTGGGGAGGTTATGAATAAAGAGTATTTATATTTTAGGTGGGTGCGTTTTTGGGACTGGAAAGTGTAAACTCTCAAAGAAATGTCTGCAGTTCCAATTCACAATATGCTCCTCATAGCTGGGATTTGTTCACATTGAATCTCGTTTAACAGCAACAAACCAATGAGGACCTCAAACATGTTTTTGCAGCATTTTGGGCTGTGGGGCATAAGTTAGTAGCAGCTCAAGAGGAACAAATTGCCGACCTATGCTCTTATTTTGTGTTTCTAAAATACATTTTTCACTCAAGACACTACAATAATTATATTTGTTCATTGAAGTTTCAATCTTTGGAATCCAGACAGGTCTTGCTGGGACAGGGGTTTTTTCTTCAGTGGCCGTTGGCTTTAGCTTTGTGTTACTTAGACTTCTTCTTGTCTCATTTAAGTCCTGTAAAACAGCCAAACGATCTTTGATAAAGGTTTTTTGTTCCACCACTGAAGTCTGACTATCGAGGTCTTCGATTATCATTCTTGTACCAAACAAAAGTTCATACGGGGTGATTCCACCCAGAGAATGCCTTGGCAGATTATTAAGACTACGTTGGACACTTATTAGATGTTTGACCCACCCATCACCCGAACCTAATACCCTCGCTGTTATAGATTGCTTTATGTCACTTTTTTTCTCTCCACTACCGCATTTCCCTCAGGATGGAATGGACTAGAGTACCGCAATGCAATGCCCCAGCTGGCCATGGCCTCCTTGTAAGCTCGAGAGCTAAACGCAGGACCTTTGTCAGAATGTAGCATGCCAATTGCGTATGTGCCGATAAAGACTCGCAAATCTTTTATAACAGTTCTGCTGTCAGCTGAGCACTTGGGCCACATCCAAATGAATCTTGTGCAGGAATCCACTGCGACCATGATATATTTATAGTTGCCGTCCTTTTGTAAGGGACCACAGTGGTCCAGGTAAACACAAGCTAATGGTTTATCTGAGATCAGAAGGGGCGTCTGTGCTGGTCGTTTCACTGTTGATACTTTCATTCTTTGGCATATTTCACATTCTAGAACATAGTTTCTAGTCTGTTTTCTCATGCGTGGCCACCAATATCTCTGTTTTAATAACGATACTGTGGCGGAAACACCAGCATGTGCAGAAGCGCGCCCTTCATGTGCTGCTAAAATTAGTCCTAACCTATGTTCCATGTTTGGAATTGCCCTATCCCCCACTCCAGGGATTACAGCAAAAGGAACATTATTTGTATCAGTTTTGTATGGGTACTTTACTAGAAAGCCTTTCGGGAGTGTCTTACCACTGTTTTTAACTGAAGCACCGACAGCTTGCATTATCTCCCTGTCTATTTTTGTTTTTTGACCGGGTAATGACAGCTACGGAAGCAGTTTTCACAGCTGCCTTCGCGGCCTCATCAGCCAATGAATTCCCTGCAACGTGAACGCCATCACGTTGATGACTCAGTGTATGAATCACGTGAGTCTTTTGTAGTTCTTTCTGTAAAAGAACTACTTGTTCCCACAGCATTTTATGCTTGATTGTGCCACTTTTTGCATCTTTGAAACCGATTTGAACCCAGTTCTGCAAGTATTCATTGTAAGACTTGACGCAATAATACGAATCGCACACTATTATTAGTGTGGGGAATTTGCGATCGGTATTTTCAAGCGCCATCTTAAAAGCCTGTAGTCCAGCTCGCTGAGCTGTACGATCTCCGAGTGATTGAGTTTTAGTGACCAGGGGTCTAAATTTTCCTTCGCGCCAACAACCTTTGACAATCGCGCACGCAGCACTATATGCTTGTTTACCCCCAACTGCGGGTTGTGCTGAACCGTCTGTATATATTATACAGCCGTAATGTTCTAGAGGCATGATCTCAGTCGGCAGACGACATTCATATTCATATTGGAGAAACTCTTGCGTTTTTAAGTTAGGATCAAATTCGTATACTACGTCTGATGCAGCAAGAGAATTAACCCATTGTATCCATTTTGGATCTAATGTCATAGCATTTGGAATGCTCGGTCTTGTTACTGCCTCAAGGGCTGATACTGCTGTTAAAACAGATATGCTCTTCCCTTGGGCTAGGGCTCTTTCTTTTGCTACAGCAGTTTGGACCGCAGTCAGACTTTTTTCAGTAGAACTGAATTTCATTTCAGCTTGTGTGTACACGTGTGATTTATAAGCTATTGGTACCGTTTCTCCCTCATTAGAGGTCAGGTACGTAAATCCGCATCTTCCTGGGATGACTCGGATTACAAGGTTGCGTTCGTTTGCGCGTGTTTGCAGTTTTGTTTTAGTTAACATGACTGTTTGTATTGATCGTAACATTTTTGTGTGATCCTGTGTCCAATTTATTGATTTGAAATCAGGTTTTATTAATTCGTAGAGGGGTTTAACCCTCTCTGCGTAGTTTAGAATGTAAGTTATTCCGAAATTCAGGAAACCTAGAATTGATTGTAAGTTTTTTAGCGTTTTTGGAGCTTGGAGTACTGCACACTTCTCGAAGAAGTTGTCTGCTAGGCTTTTGCCTTCACTTGATAACTCATATCCTAAAAATAGGACAGTGAGGTGGGCAATTCGTGATTTTTTAAAGTTGAATTTGTACCCTTCAGATGCGAACCCAAGTATAATTGTGTTCACTCTTTTCAAGTGTGTCTCCAGGTCATCGTCTGTAAGATAGATGTCATCGACATAAGATAATGCCTCATCATCATACATTTGTAGTAATTCTGTTACCCTGGCTGAAAATAATCCTGGGCTGTTCTTGAATCCCTGGGGGAGACGACAAAATTGCCACTGGGCCCCCATAATGGAGAAAGCGGTCAAATACCTGCTTTCTGGTGCAATGTTTTGACAGACAAAACCATTTGAAATATCTAATGTCGTTTTATATATGTTGCGCACGATGTTATTCATTAGTGCTGCACTCTGTGAGTTTTGTACTGCAAATGGTTTGCAACAAGAGTTTAGGTGTCTGTAATCCAAAACTAGACGATATGAATCGTCTGGTTTGGAGACAGGAAACAAAGGGTTGTTCATTTGTGAGGTGAATGTTTCAATCACCCCCTGGTATTCAAGTTGATCTCGGATCTCCCTGACTTATTTTTTAGCTTCTTGCTTAACAGGATACTGCCTCTGTGCAGTAGGTTGATTTTTTAACTGAATTTTATGGTGAGGAGAATCCTCATCCCATTCTACATGATTTTTATATAATGCAGGGGCTTGGGCCACTGCCCATTTTCTAGCATATGTGTATTTTTTATGAATTGGAATGTGATTTGAGAAGGCAGGCATAATCATTTCTTCGCCATGTGGGCACTCCCTGACAAACTCTGGTGGCCAGTCTTTCTCTGCTAGAAGGATATCATAGCCTTTAGATATATTCTCCCAAAAGAGACCTTATTTTCCTAGTTTTGTCCCCTTCCATACGTAATGTTATTTCATATAATTTATGGGGCACACTAACTCTGGTGCCTGCAGTTTCCACCTGAATGTATTCATTCGTGTCCACTGTCTCCAGAAGATTCATCAGGATCTTGTGAGCTATGGTCACTTCTGCTGCGCTTTCTAGCATTGTCTGGGCCCATTCTCCGTTCTTGAGTTGTGTCCTCAGAATCCTCGGCATGTTTTATTTTAATACTAGCTACCTTCTTTTTGGGAAATTGTAATTTTTTACTTTGATGAGCAGGTTCCTTGTCTTTGGACTTGACGCGCTCTTCTTTATGTTCTGACCGCCCTCTTCTTTCCGATTTCTGTGAGGAAGTCTGAAAAGATCGAGAGGGACGTGTATCATTATCTTGATATCTGTCAGGTTTTCTTAAATTGTCCCTATTTCTAAGGTTGTATCTTTTTTCAGAGGGCTCCTGTTGTGGAGACCTGTCCCCTCGTCCTGGAGATCTATTTCTCCGTTGGGGAGACCTTCCTCTGGACTGAAACTGTTTTTCTCTGGGAGAAATTTGTTTATTACCCTCCCACTTCTTTTTTGGAGTGATGAGATTATTCTTAGTAAAGGTTTTTTCAGGATTTTCAGTTAGTTGTGGTTTTAGTGGTTTCCCACCCAAACTATCTCTACCTAATTCTTCATAGCACTTTCCAATTATTCTGGCAAGTTCAAAAGGTTGGTCTGTTATTTCTGTTTCTTTTCATTTTTGGCGGATCGCCACGGATGTTGCTTCTCCTTTTATGTTGGCTAGTAGTATAGCCGAGACTTGCTTAAAGTCTTTCAGTAATTTCATACCTAGATTTAAAGCAGTCTCTGGACCGTATTCATTTTGAATCTGACTTAGTACGTCTGGTATAACCGCCATAGACGGAACACCATGTGTTTTTATGTATATTGAAGCAAAGACTGTTCCCAAAGTGTCACAGTCCTCCACATGTGGTGCGATCCCCATTGATAGACAGATAAGTGTCACAGTCCTCCACATGTGGTGCGATCCCCATTGGTAGACAGATTGTCAGAATTCTGTGTTTTTCATGAGGTGTAGTATCAGGAAATACTGCCTCTATTTGAGTAATTTTTTGAGCTAACCAGAAGGGAATTTGTTCCCGTTTTGCGGGTAATTTGCGAATGACTGATTGTATAGTCTGTGGTGTTATTTTATTTGTGTTCCCCTGGTGAGGGATGTGCTGTGGAATTTTTATTGCTGGTTGGACTGTTAAAGTCCGCATGACATATTGGACCAATTGTCTATGTATTTTAATTAATTGTTTTAGCTGAACTAAAAGTTCTCAGTCTGACATTCTTTCAATGTCAGGATGTGGTGTATAGCTGGCTAGGACCGGCCATGTGGCTCCTGGTCTACCTAGTGGACCGAGCCTGGTAATGTGATTTTGAAGTTTTAGGGCGCCATTAAACCAGAGCTGATGATCTTGTTAAGTTAGTGGAATTTCAACGTCCTCGAAAGGAACGTATTCCGTTGGAGGTTCCTCTGCTTTGTAGTAGTGGAACTCGTGTGTCACAGCATTTGCTGATGGAAAAGTTATCCATTAATAGAATACCTCTCTCTGCCGATCTTCATAGGCCACTACCACTAATATGACTGTACCACCTCTTGATGATACTCCATTTTCTATAAGTTTTATAGTTACACTCTTTCTTACATTTACCGGGATGATTATTGCATCCGGGTCATTTTGTTGAAGAGCTGTGTCATCTAAGACTGCTTGAGCTGCCATTCTAGCTCTTTCCCTTTCGTCGTCACTTTCCGGCATTTTTGCTGACAGAAAGTTTGCAGAGCGAGTTTCAAGGAAACAAAGATTAGGTGCACAATATTTTAACACTGTATCCTTCAACGTTGACTAAACCAAAAACTAATTCATAGGATTCTCCTCCTACTAAGTTTTGGCAGATATTATCCTTTCATCCACTCCAGACGTCTATTGGAGTTTTTACTGGAAAAAAGGGGTCTGTGTGAAAAGCACGACTGAGTTACTCTAGTATCTAGCGTTAAATTATCGCCTTACCAAACGTTGGGCGCCATTTAGTGTAGTTCCTATATTCCCAATAGGCTCTGCGCATTGGAATAACAAACAATAGTTTAGACGTAGGACTTCGGTCGACTAGGTCTCTATTGAATATGGTAGACTTAATTATGAATGCCAGCTAGCTCAGAGGTCACTAGAAACTTTCTCGAATTCACAAGAAGGGATTAGTTTCTGACAACCGCATAAACATGACAACTTTGCTCCCCTAGAACAAGGAGTATATCTTCAGAGTCGCGGAAACAATAGATAGCTATTTTACTCAGTCAATCGTGCATGCTTAGTTTCACCAGAAGTGCAGAGAAACAGAGAGACGGCGTTTTCAATAAAAGAGGTTATTTATTGAACAATCTTCTTTCTCATGCGAGAGAAGTGAATTGCTACAATCGCAATACTTGTCATAAAGTAAAGTGCGTACAGTAAAAGGAGTATTATAAAATAATACTGTAAAAGCATAGTATGGTTTCTAAGCCATACGGTGTTTAAAATGGATAAAATACATACAATGATAAAATAATGACTAAACGTACTCAACTGGTGCTTCTAAGATACGCCTACCCCGTTGTACCTAACCTAAGCCTAGTATAGGGAAGGAGGAAGTGAGATGTAGTTTGAGTTAAGATAGTTTCTGCCAAGAATTTTAATCAAGAATTCTCGAACGGTCTAATCAGCTCCTTACCTTGGTTTTAGAATGAAGGAGGTCTTGTATCTCTCTCTCAGGACTCTATCTCCCAGCAACCCGCAAGGGTGACAGGGAAACACTGGAGCTGGATTTCTCGGCAGGAGAAAAGACAGCGTCTCTCTCAGTGCGTCATCGGCAGGGTCAACTTCCTTCGGCACTTGCTACAGCAGGGCGTCGGGCAAGTAGATAGTCGATCTGCTCCAAACCACCGTGTGTTTTGCTAGGGCAGATGCTGGTATATTTATACCTGGAAGGTGCCGAGTTTGACGTAAGGTTGGACATAAGACGTCACTAAGAACTCACAGTTCTTTCAGGACTCCGGGAGTTCTAGGACAAATCAATACAGAAGCAGGGGGGATTCCCGGGCTGCTGGAGGCTTGGTTTGTTTAAGAACACGTTGTGCTTTCTAGGAGTCTATGGGAGTAGCCTTGCCGTATTTGGACTGCATTGGCTATGTCTTAATATGGGTATGATTCTTATGCCTCTATAAGGATAAGATTCGATATAACCACATAAGGGCATGAATCGGGAATATTTAACTAGAGTCCTAGATTAGTCTACAACAATGTAATAAGGCTCCCGGACCAGAAGGGTGTCCCAGCTGCCCTTTTTAAATCCGATGTCAAGACATGGTCTAAGGTTTTGTGCAATGTTTTTAATAAGGTTTGCAAATCAGGATTGCCGGGTACCTGGTTTGAATCTGTAATAGTACCTATTTTTAAAAAGGGAAATAGAAGGGATCCTAGTTGTTACCGACCCATCTCCCTTATCGATTCCGCTGTTAAGGTGCTTGGTCAGGTGGTTTTAAGTAAGCTCACTGGGTGGCTGGCAGAAACGAATACCCTCTCAGGCCTACAATTTGGTTTTAGGAAAGGTCAGGGCACAATTGATCAATTGACCAATTGGCAGCCTTACTCCCAGAACGGACCGCGTTTTCAAAATGTTTATCAAACGCAACCGTCATTTCCACCCATGATGGGCTGGAATCAACCTTTTGGTCCGTTACAACCACAATTCTACCAACCCCCTATGTTCCAACCCCCTTTTTTAGAGAGGGGCCGGGGACCGAGGGGGCAGAAGAAAAGGGTCCAACCAAGTCTATTGGGAGCAGAACGACTCAGTCGGCAACAACACGAGGAGCAAGACCGCGGAACAGAGAGCGGGTCCGAGCAACCAGAGGGTTTGATTACCAACTTGACCAGGGTCACTTTAACCAAGGACGAAACTGGGGTTTTGGAAAAGGGCCTGGGATTCGTACCTACCCCTGGTCTTGACAAATTCAAACTTCGATGCGAACTGACGGAATTCTTCCGGAAGTTAAGACTAAAAAGTTTCTTCGAGAAGCAAGTGACGGAACCCACACAGCGACCTTTGGGTGACACTACCTTTAGACTGAAGTCTTCCTTCACCCCCCCTCCGCACAGCATTCCACCGGAAATACTGGCTTTCGAGCAGGCCGTGGTTAAAGAAATTGAGTCTATCGAGACTCATATCCCTTACAAGAACTTGACAGCGGGTAAATTCAAAGCGATACAGAACAACTCGGATATCGTTATTAAGAGTGCGGACAAAGGGGGTGGCATAGTCATCCAATACAAGACAGCCTATGACCAAGAATGCAGGCGCCTCTTGAGTAACAATACCAACTATGTGGCACTGAGGGCAGATTCTTCGGAGAGTCTCAAATCAGAAATCATCGACATAGTAATGACAGCGGAACAAGAAGGGTTCGTCACAAAACAAGAGGCTGATTTCTTGACAGGTTCAGATGGAAAAATTCCATATTTTTATACTCTCCCCAAAACGCACAAGGGAATCCTGCCTCCACCTGGGAGACCCATCGTTTCTGGGTTAGGTTCATTACTCGAACCCATGTCCAAGTATTGTGACTTCTTTCTAAGACCCATAGTTGAAGCAACAAGCACCTACATAAAGGATACGAAAAGCTTACTCGCCATGTTGGAAACTGTCGAGTTACCAGAGGAACCTTGTCTCCTGGCTACATTAGACATTGAGAGCCTCTATACGTGTATTCCTCAAGATGCTACAATTGATGTGATCGCCCACACTTTGGAGTCCAATCCCTGGGATTATAATACTTCTAAATCCTTTGTGGTGGATTGTGCCACCCTAGCCCTAAAACATAACTTTTTCCAGTATGAGAATCAACTGTACCTTCAGGCAACCAGTACATCTATGGGCAGCACATTTGCCCCAAGTGTGGCGGGTTTATATGTGTTCAATTTTGAATCTATTCACATTTTACCATCTGATAACCTGTACTTTGCCAATATTATTCTATGGCAAAGATACATAGATGATGTTCTGTTGATTTGGAAGGGGAATGAGGAGACACTATGTTCTTTCTTTGTCTGGTTGAATGAGCGGGATCCACATCTCAAGTTCACCCATGAACACAATGAGTCATCAGTAGTGTTTTTGGACGTGACTATTACACGTGCAGGTAGGCAACTGAAAACTAAGACCTACTACAAACCTACCTCTAAGAACAATCTTTTACACTACACGAGCTTCCATCCCCAACCACTTAGGGAAAACCTACCTTTTGGGCAGTACCTCCGTATTAGGAGGAACTGCAGTGATGTCAGAGATTACAAGGATCAATCTAGTAGCCTGACAAATAAACTGCACAATCGAGGTTATCCCAAACATCTTCTCACACAGAGTTACAAAAGGGCTCGTAATCAAAATCGCGATTCCCTTTTGGAAGAGATTCCTAGGATCAACAACAATGAAATTCCATTGACTTGTGTTACTACGTATAACACAGTATCCAATTTGGTGAGTCGTAGCATTAAAAAGCACTGGAGGATTCTTACATCCAACAATTGTAATTGGGAGAAACCGTTGTTCTCCTACAAGAGAGCTCGGAGTCTCAAGGACGCTCTAGTTCACACACGCCCACGAAAATCTCAGGAAACCCCCAGAAGTGTTCTGAATGCCTGGGGTTTATCACCTGTAACGGGCCACTATCCTTGCGGTAGTTGTAGTGTGTGCCCTTTTACCTCAAGTTCAAAAACATTGGAGTTGGAACCCGGCAAAACTTGGGAGCAAAGAAGTCACACGAATTGCAATACTAGCAACGTCGTGTATTTGATTACCTGTCCCTGCGGGCTAACATACGTGGGAATGACTAAAAGGATGGTCAAATTCCGCATATGTGAGCATAGGAGTAGTATAAGATGTGGTAAGAACAACACTAAAATGACCACACACTACTTAGAGCTTAGGCATTCCCCCAATGAGATCCACTGGACTGTGATCGAGCATTTGCAACAAGGTACTGAGAACAGACTTTTTGAACAAGAACAGAGGTGGGTGCATCGCCTGGCTTCTCACCATCAGGGTCTGAATGATGACATACCTTGGGGTAGTGTTCTGAAACACTGATTAGCCTGAAATGTTGCTCTGGGTACGAAGATCCTCATATAATTACCATGATGACCCTACACGTAACTCTTAATTTTGTAGAGTTGACCCCTGCGATATTTTGAAACACGTAAGTCAATTGGTCCTAAAATCACTTACTTCGTGTGTCCGCCCCCCTCCCTCTCTCCCCCCTTTTTTATTTCATTTTTTTCCTTTGTATCAGTGACAACTGAAAGCAACTGATGCGACATTTGAATACCCAATGGGCATTCAGACTTAGTTCGGCTTAATGGTGATTCTTTACAACATTTTGTAAAACAATTTTGTTTGTATAGGATTCCCACCGACGAGCTGCATGTTTCAATAGAACACAGGATCAACTAGAACTGGCTGTGGGTATTTCCACACCATCATTGTAAAATTAATTGTCACTCCATGTTCGTTGAACAATAAAGTCTTACGATCGTGAATACCAGGGAAGAGAATCTGACGGTCTAGCGTTCTGGGATCCTCGACCGGAAGTGCACGACCACCGAAAGTGTACTCCTTCCGATAGGCCGGTTGTTTTTCCGAGTGCGCAGTGAGGTTGACAAAGGGGGATCTGATTTTTACCTTGAACAACAAATTTGACGTTGGATAAAAAACTCCAACATTAACAAATAGTTGCGGGCTACTTATACTTATGCTCGAGCTTACGTTAACTGTACAGTGACCCCTACCACGTGATATCTGGGTTGGTCACGTGCACGGGTCGCCTGATAAATTACAATGGCGTCTGCATCACAAACAAGATCCGGACTACAGTGGACCTGAATCTAGGTTCCGGGCGGCGAGTCGTTGTGTCACAAGTGCGTGCTCGTTTCATGGGTATGTGAAAAGGGTTAGACTACGAAGCCGTTTAGGAGCCTTTTTTTCCGCTGACACCAGCCACTTGTTTTGCCTTTTAGAACGAACATAACGTGAAGAATACTGCCACCCCGATAGTCCATGTGGCACTCGCACTTTACGAGCCATGTAAGTGATCGCATGTATGACTTATATAATTCTCTATGTTTTGTCTGGGTTTACTGAACATTTAACCCTCTAACCAGGGTCATGAACGGTTTTTAAATGGGTTATGCATGGTTTTTAAACGTGGGTTACGACTCCTTGGGAAGCATGAGGGTAAGATGTTACCATGAATCCAGGAGCTACGTATATAATCCCATCAGACCTATAAATGTAATGAGGTCCGTTTGTAAACAATGGCGGCAATACAGTCAGTTACAAACAAAGCACTAAGTAAGAAGAAGACCCAGAAACTTTTTGGGATACGTTAGATTTGTAATG
The DNA here is from genome assembly GCF_964261635.1 of Lissotriton helveticus. NCBI lineage: Eukaryota > Metazoa > Chordata > Amphibia > Caudata > Salamandridae > Lissotriton > Lissotriton helveticus. The sequence continues at coordinate 1,301,380,512 of NC_136057.1, forward strand.
GTGCAGATATCTTAGGTCGATGAGACTGCCTTTCTCATATATATGAAATTCATGTGGCTTTTTGTATTCACAGATTGTCTCCGGGCACATTCTAGGAGCACTGATTACGGGCAAAAAACCGTGAGTTACATAAGGAAAGTTTTGCATCCTTATTTTGTACACTATTGTCCCCACGGAGAGGACACGCCTTAGCGAGCGTGGACCCCCGGAGGATTTTCTCTTATTTTACTGGTCCTGAAGAAAGCTGAGCATAAACACGCATTATACAGCAGAAACATGTTGACCATTTACACCAGGACACAGGGCTTCTAATATAAACCACCATGTGGCCTCACTGTTTTTAATGTGAACAGCTGGTCCACCAATAAAGTTTTTGGGTCCAGTTGTGATCTTTTAACAATCACTTGTCTCACTGTTCACTCACATCACTACACATCCTCTTAACAAAAAACCTGCTCCGCTGCAATCGCAGGCGTCGTAGCACACGGGGGGACATTCGGTCCCTCCCGTGGGAACCCCATGATGAAGCATGTCACCACTAGGGTGAGTGAGGGTTCTTTTAGAAAATAGTTTTTTCTTTCCTTTTTGTCAGTCCTTTGACCGGTCGAGTTAGTCCAAAAAATTCTTTCCTACTGTGTTTTCCTCCAGGTAGGGACACTGTCACTTGCGGACTCACAGTATTAGGCACTCTTTTGTTGTTATAAAATAATCACAATTGATCAAAGCCTCAACCTACAATTTTTAATTGGAAAGTACACAATCGCCAAGAAGGGCACTCTATATTGAGCTTTTATGGACCTTTCCTCGGCCTTTGATCGAGTGAATAGGTCCAAATAATGGGTGATGCTTCTTCATTTGGGCATGGATAAAAATAGTGTACTTCCTTGCTGACCTGCACAGGGACTTATCAGCCACCGTGAGATACGACCGTAGGGGTAATTGTACAGGGAAGATTCGTATTGCCAATGGAGTCAGGCAGGGGTGCATTTTGGCCCCCCTGCTTTTCACCCTCTACATGAATGATTTAGGCCCAGTTTTAACAGAGGCGTGCAAGGATATACCGAGGGTAGGCAAACAACTAATCCCGGCATTGCTGTATGCGGATGATGCCACCCTTTTAGCACGTTCAGCGGTAGGGCTGCAAAGCCTTTTAAATTCTTTTTCTGCTTTTATGAAATCTATAGACCTCAGTGTCAAATTTTCGAAATCACACGTCATGATGGTTGGCACTAAAGTAAAAGGGGTTAAAACCCTGCATTGCGATGGAATATGTTGTCTACGGTATCCACTTTCCCATACCTAGGCGTTATCTTTTTTTTTTTTTATATTTCTTTTTATTGAAAATTTCAACAACATGAACAACAAAAATTAATCAAGGCAGTGCAATCAATCAAATGGCGAAGCGGCCTGCGGGGAGGAAAGCATAAGAACATATTACAATCAGTGACATTGCAGGAAGGGAGGATTGAGGGAGACAGCGAGTCCGGAGACAATCAGAGCAACATGATAGCAGGAATGTCGGGTCAGGGGGAGGGAGGATCCGCCACCAATTGCGCGAAGGGAGGCGTACATATATCTCCCCGGTAGGAGTTCCACTGACCCCAAATCTTACCCCACTTGCAGGGCCTGCCACGGGCCACATACACCGTCTTCTCCCTGAACATACACCAATCCATATTCTCCTTCCATGCCAGAACTGTGGGTGGTCTCTGGGAGCCCCACAACTGGGCGATATCCCTCTTAGCGGTCATATTGCCAAGGGTCACCCACTGAGTCTGTGACAAATCATAGTCATTCGGTTCCCAAACATTCAACAAGCATCGTCCAGCTTCAGGCAACAACGCAACACCCGTGACCTCTTCCATTACTGCATGCACCCGATTCCAGAAGCGAACCAACAACCACCGGGCATTCCCAGAGTATGTGAAGAAAAGTGCCCGGAAGGCCACAACCACGCAGTACACAGCCCATCCGAGGCATAACCCATACGGACCAAGCGCGGACCGGTAACATAGATCCTGTGGAGAATCTTAAGCTGCACAAACCTAAGGCGGGCCGGAATTGCAACCTCTTTCGGCGAGGATATGGCTAGCTGCCAGTCCTCGTCATCTAACTCCAAACCATCGCCCGTCCAGGCTTCCCGAAGTCGCTGCAAAAGGTCGGTCCTATCGTTTATCAGCTTTTTGTAGATAAGCGAAATCGTACTGTCTGGAATGTGCCCATCCAGCACCCGATCTTCAAGCGGTGACGCCTCCGGAACCACAGTACCCGGAGGGAAAACCGCCATCAGCGCGTGTCGGATCTGAGCGTATCTAAAAAACTCCCTGTCACTCAGGTCATACTCCAATCTCAACTCGTCGAAGGTTTTGACTCTACCCTTAGTCCACACATCATTCACCCTGCATATACCAATCACGTCCCATCTATCAAAGCCTTTCGTCTTCCATAGGGAGCCCAGCCTCTCGGAAGCATAAAGCGGAGTGGCGCGTCTAAGTCTATTCTTCCATCCCATGGCATCAGTCGCACGATGCCATACTTGCACCGCTATCTTGGTGGGGCCAGTGAGCAGCCTCCCTGCGGATTTCGTATAGAGCGCCCTGTTGTAGTCACCACCAGGCAGCAACCATCTATCCATTTCGAACGCGGGGTTCGACGCAGAATCATACGTGCCGTGATTAATCGCCCCCAGTTGGGAAGCCCAGTAGTAGCGCTTAATATCTGGGAGAGCAATTTCACCGTCATACCAAGGAAGTGTCAACTTGGCAAGTGCTATGTGGGACCGTCCACCCCATATCAGTTGTCGCTGCAAGCTTTCAATCTCCCGGAAATAGCTGGCCGGGATGGTATCGCAAGTATTATGTAGGGCATATAAAAATCGGGGCAGTGACATCATCTTAAATAGAGCCGCACGTCCGAGCGGGGACAACGGAAGTCTACGCCATGCCACGACATCGGATCGTAAGCGCTGAAGCGGGGGCAGCAGGTTACGTTCATAGCGAACCAAAGGATCTAAGGTGATAAACACCCCCAAGTATTTGAAACCCGCGTGTGCCACCTGTATTGGGCACCCACGCGGCAAGAGAGGAGAGTCTCCCGAGAGAACGTACACGCAGGACTTGGACCAATTGATCACAAGGCCAGAATTTTTACCGAAGGAAGTCAAGACATCGAACAGTACCACTAGTGACTTCCGAGGCGACGTGAGGTATAACAGGATGTCGTCAGCGTAAAGCGATATACGGTCCTCTAAATCAGGGGTCCAGCGTATACCCTTCATTGACGGCTCCCAGCGCAGCCAAGACGCCAAAGGTTCCAAAGCAAGAGCAAAAAGGAGCGGAGACAATGGGCACCCCAGGCGAGTACCCCTCCCGAGAGAAAATGAGCCAGAAACAAGACCGTTGACAACCACCTGGGCCAAGGGGTCTTGATATAGTAGTTTCACCCAACTGATGAAAACAGGGCCAAAACCAAACTTGGCGAGGACAGCCCAGAGATATGGCCATTGCAGCGTATCAAATGCCATTGTGGCGTCCAAAGAAGCCAAAATGTCCGATTCACTCGGCGAGGACGCTCTCGCAAGGGCGCCATGTAGACGCCGGAGGTTCAGCGCCGTGTTCCGGTGCGGAATAAACCCGGACTGATCCAGATGGATCAGGTCGCAGACAACAGAGATTAAACGGTTCGCAAGCACTTTTGCAAGGATCTTAGGCTCAGCGTTTAAGAGCGAGATGGGCCTGTAAGACGCGCAGCATTCCCGCGGCTTCCCTTCCTTGTGAATCACGACGATAGACGCAAGCCTTTGATCGGATGGAAGGGTACCCGCGTCTAGCGATTCTAAAAAAATCGAGCGAAGATGTGGTGCTATTTTGTCTGGGCGCAGCTTATAGAGTTCGATGGGAAGTCCATTCGGACCCGTGGCCTTTCCCGACCTCACAGAGCGGATCGCGGTCGCGACCTCCTCAACCGAGAGTGTCGCGTCCATCAGTTCCCTATCCAGATCCGACAAGCAGGGCAAAGCAATGTCTCTCAGAAGCAGATGCGAATCCTGTTCCGGTCTGTCCGATACAGGGGAATATACGGTTTGAAAATACTCAGAAAAACACTCCACAATCTCGACCGGGTCAGTCACTCTCACTCCATCCGCCCTTTCAATCAAAGGAACCACACGACTAGCCCTCTCCTTCTTGTCCAACCAGGCTATCAACTTTCCGGCCTTATCACCCACATCATACAAACGGCCCTGCTGCTCTCTACTCATCACCTTGGCGGCATCAGTGACCAACGCTCTATAGTCAGTTTGTTTGAGGCTAAGAAGGTGCAACCTGTCCTGGGTAACATCAGATTCCAGCTCTCTTTCTATGTCTGATATTTCAGTTTCAAGTCGGACCACTGCCTTGCACTTACGTTTCTTAGCGTTGTTAATTAACGATAAGGCGTGGTCGCGGATGACCGCCTTATAGGCTTCCCATAGCGAGACAGACGATGACACAGACCCCACATTCTCCTCAAAATAATGGTCAAGTGATTTGATCAGTTCCGTACGGATCTTAGGGTTACGGAGATACCAAGGGTTGATCGGGGCTACCCGGCCCTCAGTTCCCGGTCCTGCTTCCATGACGAGCCATAAGGGGGAGTGATCTGAAATACCCCTAGCCAAATGTCTGAGCTCCTTAACAAGTGTGGCCTGTGTTGCGGGCATCAGGATATAGTCAAGTCTCGAGAGACTACCGTGTGCACCAGAGTGGAAGGTATATTGTAATTGTCCAGGGTGTAGCAGCCTCCAGCAATCTATTAGTCCCAGAGTGTCAAGGAAGCCACCCAGCCAGGACTGGGACCTCCCAAGGTCCCTGGGTGGGTAGCGATCGACAGAGTTAAAATCGCCACCCACCACAAGGATGCCCTCTGGGAGCCCCAGTACCACCCTCCCCAGGTCATCAAAGGTCGTAGTCTGAAGGCCAGGCGGGACATAAACGGAGAGCAGAGTGACGACCTTCCCCTCCCCACCGTCCAGTAATGGCAGCATATCGCCCCCCTATCGTCAAGGATGACAGTATCGATCTCAAGGGGGAGGGAGACTCTGACCAAGATACCTACCCCCCTAGAACCAGTGGTGAAGCCGGAGTGTGCCAGGAGACGGTAGCCCCTACGGTTCATAGCATGGCATGTATTGCCCATCAGATGTGTTTCTTGCAACAGCACAACATCAGGGGAAAGACGTCTCAAGAGTTGTAACACTACGCCACGTTTTATCCTGTCCCCCAACCCGTTAACATTCCAACACAGCAATTTTAGCCCCCATCCCAAACGTAATCGCAGCATCCACCCCACATTAGTCGCGACAGCCAAGTCCAAATGTCCATCAATATTGTGCCTTGAAGGGAACCAAACAATAACAACTTCCCCCCCCCCCCCCCAAACCTACCCAGGAAACAAAACCCCCCACCCTGCACCCCTGTGTTAGACTCAAAGGCCCCCCCAACTTGCAGTGTGCCTGTCGCCCTAGCAAATAACTAATCTACGAAAATAAACCCCAGAGGAGGAAGAGACTCACTCCCCCCGCTACCCCTGGAGGACCACCTCAATTAAAATAAGTTAAGGATCTGCAAACCATGCCGAAAGATCTATGCGCAGTCCAGCGAACCAAGTCACAGTACTATTCCTGGTCCATCAGTCCACCCTCAGCTCCACCAGAGTGTTCAGGGTATTCCCGCTGCCCGGGCAGTGTGTTGAGCCAGTCACTTGCAGCCTCAGGGCGATCGAAGAAGAACGTCCGTTCTCCATGTTCCACACGTAGTCGGGCTGGAAATAGCATTGCGTATTTCATGTCCCTGTCTCTCAATCGTCTCTTCACTCCCTGAAACCCCATTCGTTGCTTCTGCACCAACTGAGTGAAGTCGGGATAAAAACTCACTGTCGTGTTCTCGAATTTCGTGGGGCCACCCAAACGCGATGCCTGCAGGATAGCATCCCGATCACGGAAATGAAATATCCTGGCGATGATGGGCCGCGGCCAGCTTAGGTTTACCACCCGGCACTCTGTGAGCCCGCTCCACCGCAAAGAATTTACTCAGGCCTTTAGGTGCAAGATGGTTGACGATGAGGTCCTCCACGATGAGGTCAACATTTAAGTTGTCTGAATTCTCAGGGACACCCACAATACGGACGTTGTTCCGCCTGGAACGACTTTCAAAATCTTCCAAACGACGGGAGAAGGAGTCATTAGAGGACCGTAGATCGCGGACCTCCGTTTGTAGATCGGAGACATCCGTCGTGAGGCTAGAAGTCTTCAAGTCCAGGGATTTAACCTTTTCGTTCGTTTTAGCCAAATCCGCCCTGATCAAGGTGACATCGATCGCCAATGTATCCAGTTTTTGCGCCAGGGTTTCATACTGCACACCGATTGAGGCCTGCATACTCGCAATGGCGCCCAGGATATCGTGCAGAATTGGGTCTTCGTCCGCCGTAGGGTCATCTCCCTTGTCCACTGGGGCCTTGCCTGTTCCACCGGGGGATCCCTTGGGATGAGTATCGGTTCATGACATTAGATTGTATGGAGCCCCCACGGTGAACAGCCTTGGTCTTCCGCTTTTCAACCTTGGGCTTGCCGGCCATTTTGGAAGCTGCGCCCCCGAGGGGACCCCGAGATCTGGTGAAAAAGGTTACGTCAAAATCACCCACAGATGCTCAACCAAAGGACAGCGTGTTCCAATTCACACACCGAGCGGTGATATACAGTCATGGCCCTAGAGTGGGACCGTGAAGTGAAGCAATCCGTGGGCGGCGGGGCAAAATCCGGTGTGCAGAAGGGTCCGGGCCAAAAGCGAAACCGAAAGCCAAGTCCAGGATCGAAAGTGGGATCAGGGAGGCCGCTGTTGTTCAATTACCATCCAGGCAGTTCAGCAACTCGAGCCCGGGGCAGATCCGTGGAGCAGGCCAGGAAAGTTCAGATCACCATAAAATCGGTCCTCCTGGACCAAATCAAATTTTGAAAGCAGCTATCATATCAGCTGGGTGTCATCTGCGATGGTCCGTAGTCATATCCAGGATTATAGTCAGGATAAATGCCGGAGGTGGCGAAGGTCCGGGAGCCCTGTGCTCACGCGACCATCTCGGTTACGCGCCAAGCTCCTCCCCCCCTAGGCGTTATCTTTGACGATAAAGGCACATGGTCACCCCAAATATTAGCAAAAAGAAATGTATTAGCAAGATCCACCTTAGCTGTTTTGGGTTTTGCCCGTAAATTGGGAGTTAAACCAATTCAAGCGTTGTTAAAGATATATGATGCAAAGTGTATTTGCCTTGCAATCTACGGGGCAGACCATTGGGGTTTTAAGAATGTGAAGGTTATTCAAGTGGTGGAGGATACGTTTTTGAAAAATATTTTATCTGTCCCTCAATCCACATCTGGCTACATTGTCCATCAGGAGTGTGGAGTTGGTTTTGTGGAGGATCAAATAGCTATTGCCCCACTCCTAAAATGGATTTAAATTTGGCTAAACCCTGAACTAGAATTGAATCAGGAAATTCTCAGAGACTGTTTAGCACTTGATTTTGGGTGCCATATCCCCTGGCTGAGTTATGTTTACAAGTTATCTGTCAAACTGGGACGATCAGAACGGTTTAACTCGCCTGAGAAATTGGTGAAAGGGGACATCAGGTGGGTGAAGGAATCCTATAAGTCAATGGCCTGCATGGCCAGAGAAGATAGAGAGCTGGTCAAACCGAATGTAAGGGCTCACCAATTGATAAAAACATCATGTGCTATTGAGCCATACCTGAAAATTGTCAATAACGCAAATCACCATTTTTATTACTTAGATACAGGTTGAATCAATTTCATTTCCTCCTTGCTGGATCTCCGGGGTGGAAAAGGGAGGAAGATTTGGGGATTTGCTCTTGTGATGGCTTTTCCACTAAAGACACAATGCGCTTTATCTTTTGTTGTGAGCACTTTCTTCATATTCGTAAACGTTTTATTATCCCTATTTTAAAAGATAAAGGTTTTATGCAAGGTAAACCAGCTCTCCATTATCTGCAGCTACTCTCGAACGCGTGGGAGATGTTTAATATAGCTAATTTCCCCACTGTGGCTCTAAGATTAAAGAAGAAAATTAGATGGGATTAGTAAATGTGATGAATTAGTCTAAATTAATTGATGCTGAGGATGTTTTTTAATGTTCGCTCGGTTTTAAAGGAAATTTTTAAATGAAACAAGGATAGGTACTGTATGTATTTTTAGCCTGTATATTCTTGCTGTGTTTTTATGGCTTTTGTTAATGATTTTGTCTTGACATAAAATGTTTAGTATACTTTTATGGTTTTTTATATGAACCGAATAAAGTATTTTGACTGACTGAGTGTGTTCTAAGGAAACTGAATAACTTCCTCCATTTTCAAGTGGTAATGTATATATGTTAATAGGTGGTATGTGTAGTTATTAGAACAAGCAAATGCAATTGGAAACACTCCAGTCAAACTTTAAAAAGCACAGACCTACTACAGGCAGCTTTCTTCTTTAAATGACCCGACATTTGCAAAAGGCCAAACAGTGTAAGGGGAACATGATTCTTCTAATCTCTATCACTGGACTATAGTTAAGAGGAGGATAACAAAGGAGCAATACTTTTGAGTGATGCAGCATGTGCAGAGGACCTCAGATGGGATAAGTTGCTTTTAATCCAAGTTTAAACAAACACAAAAAAGGACAGGTAGCCTGACATAAAAAAAAAGTAAGGGACTAAAGCTTCACAAAGCAACTATGCTGCTTTAGAGCCACAGAATGTGCGGCTTAACAGTAAGCTCTTGGTCAGAGCTCAACCATTTACTTCACGCACATTCTCAAGATTCATGAGCGGTGCAGATGAGTGGCTCATCAATTTCATGAAAAGTCACAGAACGAATAGCTAAGTTTACAGATAAGTAACATTTCCTTCTCCTTTGTAGAATCTTCAATAATATTTGGGAACCACAAGAGTAAAGTGGTAAAGCTAATGCCATAACCATAGAGTAGTTTCTGAAAAGGTTTGGCCCAATCTCAATGCGACAGTCCTGCACAATTCATTTACAGAGGCAATTCTGAAAAGAGCAGCAACCAACAATTTACATATAGTAGACTGTGCTTTATGTCGTTCTTTAGAAGTCTGCTAGCCTTCATATGGTATGCTGTGCTAAATGAAACCATTCACCTGGCCACAAACTATTCAGAGGTTTGACTAACCAATAAAAAACAAGCATCGGGAAAGCCGATCGGTCTAGCCTATGAGAGCGCTATTGGCTTTGGCAATGTGTTTTAGCCATTATGTACACCAGTGTGGTTGCTGTTCAAAATGGCTAAAAGTTAGTGGCATGGAGTGGGGTAGATTGGGATAAAGTGGACTGTGGCTGATCGAGATATCGTGGAATGGGGATAGATAGAGATAGAGCGGCACTGAGTGGAATGTAGTTGATTGGTATAGAGTAGAATGGGGTAGATTGGGATAGAGTAAAATGGGGTAGATTGGGATAGAGTGGAATGGGGTAGATTGGGATAGAGTGGAATGGGGTAGATTGGGATAGAGTGGAATGGGGTAGATTGGCATAGAGTGGAATGGGGTAGATTGGCATAGAGTGGAATAGGGTAAACTGTGATAGAGTGGAATAGGGTAAACTGGGATAGAGTGGAATGGGGTAAACTGGGATAGAGTGGAATGGGGTAGACTGGGATAGAGTGGAATGGGGTAGACTGGGATAGAGTGGAATGGGGTAGACTGGGATAGAGTGGAATGGGGTAGACTGGGATAGAGTGGAATGGGGTAGACTGGGATAGAGTGGAATGGGGTAGACTGGGATAGAGTGGAATGGGGTAGACTGGGATAGAGTGGAATGGAGTAGACTGGGGTAGAGTGGAATGGGGTAGACTGGGATAGAGTGGGGCACAGTGGAATGTGGTCGATTGGGATCGAGTGGGTAGATTGGAGTAGGGGAGACTAACCAGATCTATCCTACCCCAATATACCACGCTAGAGTGGCATATACTGGGGTAGATTGGGGAGGGGCGGGAAAAAGCGAAGGAGGGTGAGGGAAATTGGGGAAGTATAGGTTGGAGTCAGGTAGACTGGATTGGAGATTTGGTGGATTATAGTAGGGTAGAATGGAATGAGTGGGGGTAGATTCGGGTAGTTTGGAGTGGGGTAGATTGGGATGGAGTGGGGCAAATTGGGGAGGGGAGGGGTGGGGTGGAGTTGGGTAGATTGGGGAGAAGTGTAGTAGAGTTGGGGAGACTGAGGAGTGGGTAAATAGGGGTGGAGTGGGGTAGACTTGAATGGAGAGGGGAAAAGTGTAGTGTAGTGGACTGGGGTAGGTTGGAGTACAGTGGTAGTAGTAGAGATGATTGGAGTGCAGTAGAATAGGGTGAAGTGAGATGGAGTGGGGTGGGGTAGAGAGGACTGGGGATAGATTGGAGTGGGACTGATTTGGTGGGTTACAGTAGGGTAAATTGGGATGAAGTGGGGTAGAATGGAGTGGGCTAGATTGGGGTGAAGTTAGATAGATTGGGGTGGAGTGGGTAGAGTGGAGTGTAGGGAGGTATGTTAGAGAATAGAGGGGTGCAATGGGTGGATTAGTGTAGGGTAGATTGGAATAGAGTGGGTAGAGTCGAGTGGGGCAAATTGGACTGGGTTGAGGTAGATTGCAGTGGGGTAGAGTGGGGCAGATTAGAGTGGAGCAGTTTAAGTGGAATGGATGGGGTAGATTGGAGTGGTTTAGATTTGAGTGGAGTAGATTGCAGTGGTGTGGGTGACTGGGTTAGATTGAGTGTAGTGGGGTAGACTGAAGTGGGTGTGGTAGATTGGATAGTAGTGAAGTGGACTGCGGTAGATTGGAGGGGGTAGATTTGGGTAGGGAGGAGTGGAGTGGTGTAGATTGTGGAGGAGTTGGATAGATTGCAGTGGAGTAGGTAAATTGGAATGGAGTGGGGTAAACTGGACTGGGGCAGATTAGAGGCGAGTGGGTTAGACTGGTGTAGACTCAGGTAGATTGGAGTGGGGTAGATGGGCAGATTCGAACAGAGTGGGGTAGATTGGAGTAGAGCGAGGTAGATTAGGGCGGAGTGGGGTAGACTGGAGTGTGGTGGGGTTGACTGGGTTAGATTGAGCGGACTGGGGTAGATTGGAATGGAGCAGATTGGAGTTGGGTAGATTAGCTTAGAGTGGGGCAGAGTGAAGTGAGGTAAGTTGGGGTGGGTAATTTGAGGTAGGGTAGGTTGGAGTAAAGATTGGAGTGGGGTAGTCTGGGATGGGATAGAGTGGAGTAGAATGGGGTAGATTGTAGCAAAGTGGGGTAGATTGTAGGGCAGTGGGGTACATTGGAGTAGAGTGGGGTAGATTGGAGTGGGGAATGTAGAGTGGAGGGGCATAGAGCTACCTAGTATCATAGTCAGTGGAGTAAATTGCAGTGGAGTTGAGTGTTGTAGAGTGTCTTAGATTGGAGGGGAGTGGAGTGGCATGTCGCAAAGTGGAGTGTTTTAGAATGGAGTGGCATGGCAGAGTGGAAGTGCATGGAGTGGGTAGTGTGGAGTACTCGTAGTGTGATAGTGCACTGCCATTACAGACAACACATTTTCAACTGACATGACAATTAAGTTTGCACCAAAACACAATGTGTGCAAATGTCACCACCTACTGTATTGATGTGTTTTGATCGTATTCAAGTATTTGATTCCAGCACACAATTCAGAATTACGAAAAATGTGTGCTGCATTTGTACTAATTCGGATATATATCCTGAAACATCAGCACAATTCTTTTTTTGTGTGCTAGAAAAAAAATTGTACATGCTCTACTCTTACATAGATACTCAGTAGGACGGTTGCATACATTCTCTCACTTTGAAGTCAGAGAAAGAAAACACCAAGCTCCCTCAGAAAGATAGGTTCACATTTGACCTCTGTCTTTGAATGCACAAGATTTAAAGGCTGGTTTACAGAAAGCGAGTTCGTGGGAGACAACAGTAAACCAGGTTTTGGGCAACTGGAGGCACGAACTCAAGTTGGACAGCCAAAAGCATAGTCAGCAAACAGACAGCCAGAAAACGTGAGTTACAAACCACAAAACTAATGGTAAGAAACTGTCGGAAAGCATTCTAAGGTAAGCTTTCAGAATGTCTCAAAGATGTCTTTAGCAAACTGGTAGGCTTTGACCAAAAAAGGGAACAAGAAGTCATACACAAAAAAAACATCTTGGTGCGTTTTTTCTAATCTTTAAATACCCTCTGGGAAAGGTCAACATATCCTCGTAACACCTAGAGTGCATTCAATAATTAAGCCCCAAGCTGCTGCACACAGTTTTTTAATCCGATCGATTGATCCAACAACTTGTATCATTTATTGTGTGCTACAAAGCTGCATCATTTGACCTCGGATACCACATAATAAGCATTAACAAAATGGGCATGGCTATGTTGATGCAATATTTACCTTCATCCATCGCATATCAGCTCTGAAATAATTACCTTAATCTTGTGTGTGACAATTAGCTTTCTTTACTTAAAACATATCTTTATTTATCGATCAAGTTGTTAGTATGAAATACAATACATTTCCATCAGGATCACCAATCTTTCAGTGATTACACAAAATCTTATTTCATTGTTTAAACTCAAAACATGTGTTCAAAGAGAATAGCTGTGAACAAAGAAACTCCTTTTACAGTAAACATTTTTAGGCTGTAATATCTAGTGTGTGCAACAAGAACTCAGTAAATGAGGACAGATTATGGAAGAAAGATGTATATGTACAAATCACCTAATTCACAAGAATTTTTCTCATTTTCAGGAGAAAGGCGGGCGTGTGTCACATTCATAAGAGGTTTCTGTCTGATGGTTTGGCGACAAAGATTATAACTGCCTACAACACATTACTGGAGATCAGATTCCTGACTGGTTCAAAAATAAGGGAGTACCAATAAGACTTTTCCCTCAACACTGGCTTGGTGTGCAAATCTTTGGACTTGACAATGTCCTAAGCCTACTACTAACGAATGCTTTGGTACATCCCCTGTGAATATCAGTCAGTTTGAGTTCCTAAACACTCATCTGCATCATATCAGCCAAGAAAACAAAGCAATGGAAAAGAAAGGTCATATTCTAATGATTCGGAGTATTAATGAAGATCTACTGATTGAGGAAATTGTGCAATTCACTGGGATATGCTTAAATCAAGGGTGTCCAGGGGAGAATAATATTTTCATTACTTACAGGATCCTACCTGACTACGTAAATTAAATTTGTGTTAACTGAACGCACATTAAGTTTAAGAGGGCACTGGCTGGCGGGCATGTATCCTGCATTCCTGGACTTATGTTAAACACTTTAAAGAGGACAGGGGGTGGTCTTTATGGTGTTAATACTCTTAAGTAACAGAGCCTGTAAAGAGTATTTAGTAACAGTTGGAGGTGTATAGAAGTGTAAAAACAAAGCAATGGAAACAAAGAGACATCAGTAAGCTGCGTAGGTGCTCAACAGGCAGGAAGGAGCTGAGAAAATACTTTCTCACCTGGCCTCCAATGGTCAGGTACCCAGTCTGTTTCATGATTTCTGCAAGTTTCTGGTCAATCTCCATACTGAAAGGAAAGACAAGGGACACCAAAAGGAAGATCAACTTTCTCCATTATAAAAAATATTAGGCCTGGCCAAGAATAAAATAATAGTTTACAATATAAGCAGAAAAGAAAGCCAGTTTACACATCATTTTTAATAATGTTCATGATATATTCTTATTCTTCCCGTTTGTACATATATCTACATTTATGATATTTATAGATTATGGTAACGCACTTTGAAAGCCATCAAATCTTTTGAACGCTGGTTGCTGAAGCATGACGTTCTTGGTCCTGCTCTTTTTCTAAGACATAGGCAAACCAGGCATATTTGGCATAAAGCTCCTGTTGGCATAGTCCCACTATGGCTCCACTGTATTCCCACCTGATTTTTTTCTGCTCAATAGTCTCATATAGAAATTACAACTCTTGCCCCACAAGAGGTGACAATTTAATGACTATTGTTGCTCACACACAATACTAGTTTGTTGGCAAAGGGTGCTTTCCACCCACAGCAGATGAGGATCATTGTCCACAAAGACAATTCTATGGAGAGATACATTGTTGGGTGCAATGATTACCTAATAAAAACCTTTTTACCAGGGACTCTCATAGTTTCGGTGCCCACCATTTCTCAAGTTAAAGTCCATTTTAGCCTCCTGTGCCTGAATCCCCTCATGGCTCCAACTTCTTCAGAAACCAAATTTGAACTGTCTGAGATTCTATTCCTATGATTCAATGTCTTTACAGTTGAAAGTATCAATAATCTCTCTGTACAGAAGTGACAGCATTACATACTGTTCAATACCACCGTCCACTGCAAAAATACATTAATCTTTGTAAACCCTGCGATGAGAAAAGATTCAAGGGAACACAGGAGCTGGGACAGTGCCACAGAGCGTATAGTCTGTGTCAACCACATATAAAGAGGAAGGAAAACTAAAGTGCTGTGACTGAGTCAAGATGAATTTGTTCTTGCCAGTAAGTGGGAGTTTCACTACTAAACATATAGTATATACAAGTAAAACACGTGTAAGACAAGGCACAGCTGAATGACTGGTGCTGCACTCGGTGTATTTTGCTCTGCTTCTAGAAGAGAAGACAAAGACTATTTATGTGAGTTCACTGCTTGGACAGGTGTTGGTGTACAGCAACAGGTGAATTCCTGAACTTCTTCGGGGGAAAGACAGGTCACAACCTGGGCGTCAGAGAGGACCTATTTTCACATCAGGCAAAGTACAATAAACGTGCAATATCCGAGAGTAAACAGTGGCTCGCCCTACCTCTCCAAGCTCCTCTGCATCTGGTGGTGGGGCTGCGGGAGAGTCAAAATGTGGCGTGGTCGAGGGGGGTGGGTGTGGTGAGGAGGGGAGTTCTCAGAGGAGGGTGAGCGGCTACTGTTATCATTTGCTAGAGTAAGCTGTAATGCTGTGGCAAAGACAAACAAAAAAAGATAATGAGAAAGTGAGGGAGACAAAGAATGTCAAAATCTCAGAACTTTTAGTTAGAAATCACAAAGCGAACAAGTGGAAATCTATGCAGATAATTTTCATCTCATTCACCTTAAATTGCCCGCTAGTAATGATTTAAAGAATTTTGTAAATCATAGAGTATGAGCTGTAGCGTATCTTAAGGCGCACACAGTTGTGCACAATTACAAAAAATGACATTATGGAGTCAGTACTACCCCCACAAAGTCTCCATTGTGAGAAGCCAATGGGTCAGTGCCCAAAACGAGATGTTCAAGCCAGCACTGCCAATCAATCCAACGGATTATGTACCTCAATAGACTGAATTTAGACTCTTATTAACGAGTAGTCATGAGTGCACTCCAGCAGTCACCCACTTAGGAAATCGCCTGCCTAATGCATTTTAAAATCGAAAGGAATAGCGACTGCCGCTTGATTTTTTTTTTTACTCCTTACTGCTCAATTCCACACAAGATGCTCAATTCCTTATGTGCTACATAATAAAGTAATAGTTTCAGTGAAGCAGACTAGTGATTTTTTATTACTTACGAATCCCAGTCGTGTGTGATTGTTGTAGGTTAGCACTAAAAGAACAAGAGTGAATGAATATAGGGATGTCAAAGGTTGATTAGGTATTTAATTTAATTTCCTCCCTGTAAGATTTTTCAATTTTTGTATTTAATGACTTGGCCATTGAAGAAATATGCCTTAGCCGATCTCACTTGCTCTACTATTTCCTTTGGCATTTTTGAAAGGGGCCTTGTGGTTTATTAACATCTGTAAAGTGTACTAATAACTTACAAAATATTTAGTTGCTATTTTTCCAGAGTGTTTGTGCACTGCCTGGGATCCCCTGCCAAAGGGTGAGGTGACCAGGCTGCTAAAAATATTGTTCCTCTTTGAATTATTCATTAAAGCAGTTATTTTCGAATGCGTGCCAAAGGGCCGTATATGTGTCACGCAGAGAACTCGGAGGCAGTTCTATTACAGCGATCGCTGTGGGTACAGGCTTTATATATGACCAGGTTACAGCATCTGATGGGAGTTTGGCCAGTGACTTTCTCAGTTGGCATTTCTTACTGTAGCTAGTTCAGCAGCGCGGAGGGCTGCAGTTTAGGCGCCACATTGCGAGAACGCCAAGCAATATTATATAAAGATGCAATCTTTGCTATCTGAAGATGTGTTCTTGTGCATACAGCGTGGATACTGTTTTAAAGGGCCGGCGGCTGCGTTTCCTGGTTATTCATACTCCCCTCTTACAGCATGCAGCAATTAATCTGACTTCAGCTTGCTCCTTTTCAAGAAGCCCAGAAGAAAAATATGTTTGCATTAGAAAGACTGTGGTCTCAGATTATCTTTTTTTATGTAAATAAACAATCTTAATTCTGTAGTTAGGAAAAAAATTGTTTTAATTCGAAGTGGCAGCAATTTTAGTGACATACCCCCACATGCATCAATCTAGGATTTTGCATTTCTTAAATAGCGAAAATTAAGGAATCGCTATTTAGGAAATGCAAAATCCTATGCATCAAGAAATCCTAAAAGTTTTTAGGATTTCTTAATTTTCGGAAATTGCGATTCCTTAATTGCGAATCGCAATTAAGGAATGGCATTACATTGATTCCTATGGGCCTAGAGGCCCATGGGAATCAAAGCCGTTTTGCATTTTTTTTTTTTGCACTCGCAATTTGTTGATGCATTGCAAGGGTGCAGAGGGGGGTCCAAAGGACCCCCCCCTGCACCCCTGAAATGTATTTTCAAGTGCATGTTTCACACACACATGTCCTAAGGACATGTGTGTCTGTAACATGAAAGTTTAAAAAATGCATTTTTTTGCTTTTTTTTAAAATTTCGCAAATTAACACGAGGGTCAACCTCGTGTTAATTTGCACTTCCAATTTCAAAATTGGCAATTTTTTAAAAAATGATGCATTGGCCCACATGCATCAATATCGGCTTTTGCGAGTTCTAAATTGCGAAAAATAACGATTCGCAATTTAGAAATCGCAAAAGCCTATGCATGAATATTTTTGCTTTTTTTTTGCAATTCGGTAAAAATCGCTATTTTTACCGATTTGCAAAAAAAATGCAAATTTTCAATTGCGAATTCACAATTCCCATTCATTCCTATGGGCCAAAATGCCCATAGGAATGAATGGGAATTGCGAATTCACAATGTGCAATTGCAATTCATCAATGCATTTCAAGGGTGGAGAGGGGGGTCAAAATGACCCCCCCCTGCACCCATGAAATGTACTTTTCAGCATAAGTTACATACACACATGTCCTAACTTACAAAATATTTAGTTGCTATTTTTCCAGAGTGTTTGTGCACTGCCTGGGATCCCCTGCCAAAGGGTGAGGTGACCAGGCTGCTAAAAATATTGTTCCTCTTTGAATTATTCATTAAAGCAGTTATTTTCGAATGCGTGCCAAAGGGCCGTATATGTGTCACGCAGAGAACTCGGAGGCAGTTCTATTACAGCGATCGCTGTGGGTACAGGCTTTATATATGACCAGGTTACAGCGTCAGATGGGAGTTTGGCCAGTGACTTTCTCAGTTGGCATTTCTTACTGTAGCTAGTTCAGCAGCGCGGAGGGCTGCAGTTTAGGCGCCACATTGCGAGAACGCCAAGCAATATTATATAAAGATGCAATCTTTGCTATCTGAAGATGTGTTCTTGTGCATACAGCGTGGATACTGTTTTAAAGGGCCGGCGGCTGCGTTTCCTGGTTATTCATACTCCCCTCTTACAGCATGCAGCAATTAATCTGACTTCAGCTTGCTCCTTTTCAAGAAGCCCAGAAGAAAAATATGTTTGCATTAGAAAGACTGTGGTCTCAGATTATCTTTTTTTATGTAAATAAACAATCTTAATTCTGTAGTTAGGAAAAAAATTGTTTTAATTCGAAGTGGCAGCAATTTTAGTGACATACCCCCACATGCATCAATCTAGGATTTTGCATTTCTTAAATAGCGAAAATTAAGGAATCGCTATTTAGGAAATGCAAAATCCTATGCATCAAGAAATCCTAAAAGTTTTTAGGATTTCTTAATTTTCGGAAATTGCGATTCCTTAATTGCGAATCGCAATTAAGGAATGGCATTACATTGATTCCTATGGGCCTAGAGGCCCATGGGAATCAAAGCCGTTTTGCATTTTTTTTTTTTGCACTCGCAATTTGTTGATGCATTGCAAGGGTGCAGAGGGGGGCCCAAAGGACCCCCCCCTGCACCCTTGAAATGTATTTTCAAGTGCATGTTTCACACACACATGTCCTAAGGACATGTGTGTCTGTAACATGAAAGTTTAAAAAATGCATTTTTTTGCTTTTTTTTTTAAATTTCGCAAATTAACACGAGGGTCAACCTCGTGTTAATTTGCACTTCCAATTTCAAAATTGGCAATTTTTAAAAAAAATGATGCATTGGCCCACATGCATCAATATCGGCTTTTGCGAGTTCTAAATTGCGAAAAATAACGATTCGCAATTTAGAAATCGCAAAAGCTTATGCATGAATATTTTTGCTTTTTTTTTGCAATTCGGTAAAAATCGCTATTTTTACCGATTTGCAAAAAAAATGCAAATTTTCAATTGCGAATTCACAATTCCCATTCATTCCTATGGGCCAAAATGCCCATAGGAATGAATGGGAATTGCGAATTCACAATGTGCAATTGCAATTCATCAATGCATTTCAAGGGTGGAGAGGGGGGTCAAAATGACCCCCCCCTGCACCCATGAAATGTACTTTTCAGCATAAGTTACATACACACATGTCCTAAGGACATGTGTGTCTGTAGCTTAACAGTTTAAAAAATGCATTTTTAAACAATTTCGCAAATTACCACGAAGTTGAACTTCGTGGTAATTTGCACTTCCAATTTTAAAAATTGCACATTTTTCTGTAATGATGCATAGCATTTAAGAAATCGCACAATTGCGATTTCTTATATGCTAACGCAATTTTAGAAATCGTAAATAAGATGTGACTTCTAAAATGGCATGATGCATCCCAAACAGCACTTTTGCATTTGCAAACGGCCGATTTTAAGGAATCGCACCGTTTGCGACTACAAAAATGCTTGATGCATGTGGGCCATTGCATTTAAGGAATTGCACAAATGCGATTCCTTAATTGCATTTGCATTTTTAAGAAATGCAAAAAATAGCGAATTTTGTCACTCTGTTTGATGCATCCCAAAAACGTATTTAGGAAGTGCAAACGGCCGAATTTACCGATTCGCACCGTTTGCACTTCCTAAATAGGTTGATGCATGTGCCCGTAATATACTAACGACCCCACGAGAATGCAGACCTTAATGTTTCAGGTGATTCAGCCTCCTTACAGCTAGCTGCATTTAAATTGCCTGCCGCCCAAACTTCTTTTTGGGAATATCCCGTACAGTAATCGCCGCTCTCCCGTAGCATTTACCCAAACAAATACGACAAGGCTTCATCATATTGAAGGTGGAAACCGGCTCATTCAGCCCATTGGAAGTATGACGGAGCGTGTCTACAAACATAAAACGTGTTGCCGCGTTCGCCTGCTTTGGTGTTAATCCCCCCCCTCCTCTCCATCCCTCCACCCCCCCCCTCCTCTCCATCCCTCCACCCCACCCCCGCATTTGAAACTCTGAAAATACTAGCTACGTTTATTTGCATCTTCTGGAGAGAAACTTTCATCCTAACTGCCTGCTTGTAACCTTGAGTAGAATTGTAACATGGAACCTTGAACGCTCCACCCTCTCTCACCCTTGTGAATTCATTTCGCATTTAATGTTTTCCAGAACT
Organism: Lissotriton helveticus; assembly: GCF_964261635.1. Lineage (NCBI taxonomy): Eukaryota > Metazoa > Chordata > Amphibia > Caudata > Salamandridae > Lissotriton > Lissotriton helveticus. The sequence continues at coordinate 1,301,400,349 of NC_136057.1, forward strand.
CTTGGCAGGCAGCATCCAATTACTCTCCCTGGTGATACATTCAGTTTGTGTAAGGTGAGCGATGTCGTAGAATATCTATCGCGAAAAGAACAGTTGATGGACAGAATGCAGGACAATGTCATACATTCACCCCAGTACAGAGATCTGGGCATAAATCCATCTTTTTAGGTCTCGGCCTAACCAGGCAGCCCACCCCCTCCCTCTCCAGCGCGCACCCCAGTCTCTCTCTGTTGCCACACGCATTAGTAGGCAGCCCACCCCCCTCCCTCTCCATAACAACAATTGGTTCGAAAATGCTCTCTCAATGTTTCAAGCTTTATTACAAATGTCACAAAAAGATGTTAATATTTCACTTCTGTTCTTGGATTTTCGTCACAATAAAATACACTGAACATAATCTTCACAAAAGTCATTTACAAAAGTTTAAGCAATTGCCATTATAAATTACAATAACTTTCATTTAAGTATTAATTATTTAAAAAAATTAAAAGCCATTGTTATTTGTAATATCAATACATTTAAGTCACGTAAATACTACACATATTGCAGTACAAATGCTGTAGGTGTCACATTTGCGAAAGTTAAAAACTATTGGCATTGTCAATGACAAAGCTATTAATGTCGCTATTTTCAAAAACCAACACATTCATAAAAAAATTGTCATTTACAAGACCAATAGCTCAAACTTTCCTAATGCGAGACCTATTGCATTGCAAATGCTTGTTGTATTTTATTATCATTTTACTCAAATGGTCATGCCTTGGGGGGTCTTCCGATTGTGTCAGTCAAAACAAGGAATGACTTGTTCGTATAAGCTTGGGGTAATCCAATATTTTTGGGGACTTAAAATATGGAAGTCCAAACGAGCTTCTGTAGATCGTGTCTGGTATTAATTATAAAATTGTTCCCAGTTGAACATTTTCGGTATTGAATATATATATATATATATATATATATATATATATATATGTAATTAACAGCTCCTCCTCAGCACGCTCTGCGCTCGCAGACACCGCCTCCACGCCAGCATGAAATGAGGAAACGGACCAGCAAAGTCAGCAACAGATGGTATTTATTCCAGAAACAGAACCAGCGACGCGTTTCGAGCTGCAAAGCCCTTGATCACGCTGCAACATGTTAAAGGTAATAGTGCTTTTTTATATGCTTATAGTGACAGTATCACCGCCCCCTAGTGGTGATCACCGGTGAGCAACAAATAGTGAAAACATACTGCCGCCGCTAGTCTTTCTTTGCTTTTAGGCACACATAGTACATAGAGTCAATGCAATTCCTGGTTAAATCCAATACTCTTCAAAAAATCACAAAAAGAAAGGTTATCAGGCAACCACAATTATTTTATGATATACTTATTTTGTGCAAAATAATGCATTGTAGCAGCGAAAGTCTAAAGTGCAAATAAGTGTATAAAAAAGTGCATCAAATTGGAAATATATATAGGAGGCACTAAGTGCAAGGAGAAGCCGCGTTACCATACAACTAGAGATACCTAATGCTACTTATTGATTAACTATTTCAATTTCATAGATTCACAGATCTAAGCTGTGTTTACTAACAGGTTCTCTAAAAAGTTATTAATGGTAAAAGTGGATGTCAAAGTTGTTTAAAAACGAAAATATGTAAAAATAATTCCATATTTCATATATATACACAAATACAGTTTCTTATCAAAAGCCAACAAACTCAAAATAAGCCTATTATACAAAAATGACCCCTATACCAGAAAATTAATACATATTAATGAACAAACCTACGAATCTATATACAAATATTTACAAGCATGTACATTTCAACTCTTCCTAGCAAACACAGACTAGACTCTCTAGTTTCAGGATGAATCTAATATGTGACGTATTGTTAGTCTGGAAGGAAGTGTATGATAAAATACAGCCCTAATGAAATGATATATATATATTTACACCTTACCCAGCTGGGAAAGAGCGAGTCGCACAACATCACGGACATTTTCATTATTTATTCAGGGTTAAAATTCATTGTCCCAATGCATTTCGGCCATTCACTCGGCCTTCTTCGGGGGAAAAGTTCTTCAGACAGCGTCTGGTTTCGCCTCTGGGTACCAGGTGATTACTATTTCCTTTTTTATTTCTTTCCCTCTGGTGGGCGTTACAAATTTGACAAATTGCAAGGCTTTCTGGTATCCGTAGGCTGCATACCAAATCAAGTAGACGATGTCTGTCCCTAAAATCAATGCCGTGATTTCCCCGCACGCCACTTTCATGCGTGATAGGTACTCGAACCAGAATCCAGTTTCTGGTGGCAGCCGCTGCCCTGAAGCTTTCCGCTATTCTGTCACAGTCGTCCTTTTTCGGGCAGGCATGGCGCTCTTCAGGAGGTGCGTAACTCCGCGGCAGGACAATGCCGTGAATAACATCTTTACACCTTACCCAGCTGGGAAAGAGCGAGTCGCACAACATCACAGACATTTTCATTATTTATTCAGGGTTAAAATTCATTGTCCCAATGCATTTCGGCCATTCACTCGGCCTTCTTCGGGGGAAAAGTTCTTCAAACAGCGTCCGGTTTCGCCTCTGGGTACCAGGTGATTACTATTTCCTTTTATTTTTTTCCCTCTGGTGGGCGTTACATATATATATAGAGAGATATAGAGATATGTGTACAAACCACCTCCTCCAACGACGAGAGTGAAGAGGCCACACCAGGGGAGTAGGAGAAAACAGCATTTATTCCTATGTAGCAGGTAAGGAAAGTCCACATCATCCGTTCTTTGGTGAATGCATTTCAGCTTCTCTCAAGCCTTCCTCAGCGCCACGGGTGTGTGCAGGTTAGATGGCGGCACTTCTCACAGATGTAATATCACGCCCCATCTAATAGGTTTAAGCTCTGCTCCGCCCCTACAGGTAAATACCAATGACAGCTGTCCTTGGCTAGTTGCTTAATGCACGGCAACTACCAGTACCAGGATGCAATGCTTTCAGTCTTGCCTGGTGGATACTGCCCGGGGTGGAATAGAGCTGTGCTGCTAGGGAACCCTCCAAAACCCGATGACACAGGAATCCGCCGTGTGTGTGTGTGTGTGTATATATATATATATATATATATATATATATATATATATATATATATATATATATATATATATATATACACACAATCTTCAAATCAGCAAACTCCTGCAATGAAGACACGGACCCAAGGCTGCAGTAAGGGAGATTTATTTCAACCTCTCAGGCGACGCGTTTCGAGCAACTAGTGCTCTTGATCACACACCATACACCTGGTCAGCAAACATTTATATACATTTTTAGGTCTCGCCTGTCGATGCGCATGCGCATCGAGCTTGCGAGCCTATTGCGGCTTAAACAACTTTTAACTAAGAAGCAAGGAATCGTGGCGATTCCTTGCAGTGCCCGTGACTTTTAAGCTCAATGCGCATGTGCATTGAGCTTAAAAGCGCGTGCACAGCCGCAATCGCCGTCAGCCGCATTCCTCCGACACCTTTTGAAGTGAAGCTTAGCTTCACTTCAAAGGCCCGGCTTCTTAACACCCACATGCCGCTCTCCCCGCTCCGCCCCCTCCCCTGCCCGCCTTGTTTCTTTTCCTTTTTATTCCACCCCTCTCTCCTTCCTTTTCCATCTGCCTTACCCTGCTAGCGGCCCCTCATCCGTCACATGCTGCCCTGTCACCCCTCTCCCCTGCCTCTGCTCCGTGCAGATTTTACCCCTGCGTTCCGTCTCTCATGGCCCGTGATGCTGTGATGCGTCCCTGACTCACTCTCAGACTTCACAGAGACTGTTAGGTTTCTTTGATTGTAAAGGGGATTGTTGGGGGGCGGGGTGTTTGCAGATGACAGAGGCGCTTACACTGCCGTCTAGTGAAATAGATGGCTTCCACGCCATGTCAAATCTCCCATTCGGCTCCGCGGTCCCTTTATAATCTTACATTTCCGATATGTGGCAGTCTTCTCTCATTCTGCCTGCATTGCTCTTAGGTCTCTTGGAGTGGCGCTACTGCTACAGCAAGAGGTTTGCTTGGGGGCAGGAACGTGGCGGGACTGGGAGATGATGCTGGTTTTACTCCTGACTACCGAGGTTCAACAAAAATCTTTACATTTTTGGCAGATCGCCTCATTTGCTCGTGCATGTAAACGTGAATGTAACATGCATGTTTGCTAATTGCACGTTCACCTCTGGAGCTTCTTGGCGCTGAATAACCGAGGTTTACTGTTACCCGCCGCAGTGATACTCATTTTATGTTTCATGTAAATATGTCATTTAAAAGCACTTGTATTTTTTACTGTCCCAATCACGCGTACACCCCTCCGTTTTGTGTAATCTAATTCACAGCACTGCGCTGCGCCAGATATACAGGGACGTGTCTGTAGAGCTCTGTCACTGCAACAAGATCTACGCTGTGTCGGTCAGGGGGTTTGCTGCAGAGGCAGTCTTCTGAGGAACTGCCTCAGTTGTGTGATCCTGGGCAACTCGCTCTGTATCACTGCGTTCAGATCGGCATTCATCAAAGTGAAGCAAACCAAAGCCAGTGCCTACCATTGTGTGAAAATAGGACAGTGTGTAATCTTATTTCAAGCAAAAGTCATACATCTCAGGATGCGCTCACAATCCCTAAGTTATCACAAATTCAACACCCTGCAAGTGGAATGTGTTAATTTGTGTGCGTGTGAATTCGAGATCGTACATTTTTTAATTAAATAGTGGAAAGTATGAGGTCCTAGAACAATGCCCTCGAGGGACCCCTCTGCCACACCCTGAAAACGCCCATTATTATATGTGCACACATGTTGGTTCTATGAGAGCAGTTACTTCACAGCCTTAAGGCCACACTCCATGTGACATCCCTTTTATGCACCATATGAACATGACCTGCACTTGCTTAATTCTTAGATGTTTGTATTTAGCCCCTATGCAGAGGGTTGAGGCGATGAGGAAGGTCACGTGCCCAGTAGATGTCCCAAGATCGTGAAGACAGGTTGTCTTTTATTCTGAACCCTCTCAGATGTATGCATGACCTTAACGTATGCATGTTCTTTCATATGCCTGGCCCTAAGATGTCCTCAGACATGCCTGACCATAACATACTGTGAACAGAATATGAATGTACTTACATATTTTCTCAGAGATGTCAGATGCTCTTGGGTGGTGTGCCTGCATGTACGCAAGAGCGTGTGTTGCTTTGACTAAAAAAAAACAAGCACTGGTGTTGCCAATAGGTCTCGCAGTAGGAAAGTTGGAGCTATTGGTTTTGTACATGACAAAGCCCTTTATGTTTTTAAAATTAAAACAAAAATAAAAGGCATTGCTATTTGCAATTGTAATAGCTCCAACTTTCCTACTGCGAGACCTATTGGCAACCCTTCACCCTCAACCTCTCACTCACCCTCACTCACCCTCAACACCTCAGCCTCACCCTCACTCACCCTCACTCACCCTCAACCCCTCACACTCACTCACCCTCACCCTCACTCACCCTCAACTCCTCACCCTCAACTCCTCACCCTCACTCACCCTCACTCACCCTCACCCTCACTCACCCTCACTCACCCTCACCCTCACCCTCACTCACCCTCACCCACACTCACCCTCACCCTCCCTCAACCCCTCACCCTCACTCACCCTCAACCCCTCACCCTCACCCTCAAACCTTCACCCTCAACCCCTCACTCACCCTCACTCTCACTCACCCTCACTCAGCCTCAACTACTCTCACTCACCCTCAACCCTTCACCCTAACTCACCCTCACCCTCACTCACCCTCAACACCACACTCACCCTCACCCTCACTCACCCTCAACACCTCACCCTCAACCTCAACCCCTCACCCTCACTCACCCTCACCCTCACTCACCCTCAACCCCTCACCCTCACTCACCCTCACCCACCCTCACCCTCACTCACCCTCAACCCCTCACCCTCACACAGTGCAATAGGACTCAGACCATTTCAGTTAGAGCTTTAAGAAATGTTTATGGCTTTTTTTATTTGTAATTCTTTAGCATTGGCTACAGAAAACAAAAATGCTAAACATTTACAAAAAAACCCCATAAACAATTCTAAAAGCACTAACTCTAATGGTGCGAGACCTATTGCATTTCCAATGCTTGTTTTACAATGTGATGCTCCACCTCCATAGTGAATCACATGGTGCATAGACATAGATGAAATACTCATCAATGCTTCTACTAAGTGCACACCCATATTTTAAACTCAAAGGGCCAGGAAAACAATATGACTGCATGAATGCATATATATATATATGAGTTTTATTGATTCTTATGCTGTTATTGTATGTATTGCTAGTATGGTTTATCTTCTGTACCAATGTCAATGATTTGACTTTGGGTGGGACCACAGATACTTTTTAGCAAGCCCCAGGGACTTTTTGGTAGGCCTTGTCCACTTACAAAGAACCCTAACATGAATTAAAGTGAATCATTAAAATAACAAGCATTGGAAATGCAATAGGTCTCGCATCATTAGAGTTAGTGCTTTTAGAATTGTTTATGGGTTTTTTTTGAAAATCTTTAGCATTTTTGTTTCCTGTAGCCAATGCTAAAGAATTACAAATAAAAAAAGCCATAAACATTTCTAAAAGCTCTAACTCAAATGCTGCGAGACCTATTGCACTGTCGGCTGGTTTTTTTTTATGGTGCTGTGCTGGGAGAGAGAGTGGGGAGGTGTTGGAGAAGGGAGGGGGCGAGACCTAAAAAGGCTTTTATAACCAGAAACGTGGATATAGCAGCATGCGTCCTCACCCAGAGTGGTTGGGAAGGGAAGTGCGAGTCTTAGCTCCTGACATACCTTATATTGGAGTGCTGCACAGTTACCACGAGGTGGCACTGTTTGCAGTGTTTGGGGGTGGAAGCTTTAAAAACTCCCCACCTGAAATGTGTAGTCATTCAAATTCATCAGAAGTTATAATCGTTACTGTTTAAAAAGCCTAATGCACGTCTGCCTTGCATGACTGTGACTACCTTCGCAAATAAGAGACCCCAAGAGATGCGTATGGTGCCAGACAAGAATCTCCTGCATTTAAAGTCCGAGAGTAAAGCGAAAGGCAGAACAGCTGCGAGGGGGTGGGGGTGGTGGAGGAGACTCGGGCAGCGACTGGGTTTTAAATAAACTCCCCAGTAGCTAGTGGTAAACTCTTTACGAGGCTTTTAGTTGCATCTAGGGGAGTCTTGGACTTACTGTCTTTTATATTTGTTACCATTTTTATTTGCTAGAATTCGAAGCATCCTAATAGGGCTTAACCTAAGACCGGATGTTCCCTCACATGCATTAATTTAGGTTGCATAGAGCAGTGCGTGCACTTTGCTTGACCCATTGAAGTGCCTGGCTAAATGCTCATGGGAGCTGTGTGCTGATGCACGCGATGAAAAACCAAAGCATGCACTTGCTTGATCCAAGACGCTGATGATGTCCCTGTGACAGTGCCACTTTGGCTGAATGCACACGTACTAGAGTTTCTCCTTTACCTGATGGGTAGAGACTAGTTAGTAACGAGACGCACGGAAAACGCGGTGTTCAAGGTACAACATTCACTCATGATCTTCTCTGTCATAATAAACCAGTGACTGCGCGTAAACCGTGTCCTTGTAGTTGTGATCCAGAGTGGAGCTTTCACACGGAGTAGTTCGTTGTCGGTACAGAGATCACACTGTGTTTGTTGTCTTGCACCCCTGTCTGCCTGTTGTTGGTTGGTTTGGTACTCATAAGGAAAAGCAAAAACCCGCAGATTGCGTACCGGCTGCTTAGTTTGTGGTTACTTTGTGTGTTCAGAGTCGCCTCGACAGATCTTTAAACAAATATCCGCTAATGAAAAGCAGAATCCACCCGCTGCAGCTCATGACAAGACCTCAAAATAAGCGCATTAATGCTGCTTTATTATTAGCCTTGTATAACACAATAGCCCGAGTCACGGCAAATATTGGCAGAGCAGTGCTTCAACCCCATAAATGTACAATGTAGAAGGCAGGGTAAATACATTAATTTCAGTTTGTAAACCCGTGTGGGTGTCTCGTAAAGAGCTCGTTTTTTTCTGCTTTTGTAAACGCTCCTATGCGAGTAGGAGGAGGAGGGGGGAGGAGAGTAGGAGGAGGGGGGAGGAGAGTAGGGGAGGCACGGCCTAGCGGCCGTGCAACCAAGAAGTGAGGGGGCGGAGCTGGGGGAGGCTGTGAGAGAGAGAGTGGGGAGGAGAGTAGGAGGAGGAGGGGGGGGGGGAGGAGAGTAGGAGGAGGAGGGGGGCCAAAAGAGACAAGACGGAGGGAAGGCAGAGAAGGGGAGGGGGGAGGAGACGCACGGAAAACGCGGTGTTCAAGGTACAACATTCACTCATGATCTTCTCTGTCATAATAAACCAGTGACTGCGCGTAAACCGTGTCCTTGTAGTTGTGATCCAGAGTAGAGCTTTCACACGGAGTAGTTCGTTGTCGGTACAGAGATCACACTGTGTTTGTTGTCTTGCACCCCTGTCTGCGTATCCTCGCTGGCATGAACTAGCAAAGCGATAAATTGTTTTACCTGCAGGTGCGTATTGAACAGCTGTTTCTATTTAGCGGAGCAGAAATGGGTTGGAAGTTCAAAGCTCTCCGTACTGGATAGAGAAGAGTTAAATTGCCTGTAATCTAGGAACTAGGAAAAATGTGAGAGGTAGTGTTGGGCAGTGTTACAGGCTTCACTTTCATAGGCGTACAAAAGATGAAACCTCGTTTACCTTAAAGCGCACGTGAAACAGACTTCTACTTTTCACGGAGCAGGGAATGATTAATCAAGGTAAAAACTGTGACTCTCCGGGTCGCAATAAAAAGGAGTCAGATTACTGGATGTCTAAAAAATAAAGACAAGAAATGATGTTGAGCAGTGCTACAAGCTCATACATCAAAATGTTACAGGTTAGTGTAGAAAGGAAAGTGAACAATGAAGGAGACACGGCCGGCCGGCCGTGAATAATTAGGGAATGAGCACGCTGAAAAGCTTGTGGGAGGGGGGCTGGGCTACCTTTGATGTGGCAGGCGGCTGGGGGCATGTCACGGCCGGCCGTGAATAATTAGGGAATGAGCACGCTGATAAGCTTGTGGGAGGGGGGCTGGGCTACCTTTGATGTGGCAGGCGGCTGGGGGCATGTGCACGCGCTTTTAAGCTCAATGCGCATGCGCATTGAGCTTGAATTTCACGGGCACTGCAAGGAATCGCCACGATTCCTTGCAAGTTAGTTAAAGACTGTTTAAGCCCCAATAGTCTCGCAAGCTCGATGCGCATGCGCATCGACAGGCGAGACCTAAAAATCGTATTACTTCCAACTTTTAATGGAAGGGATTACATATCATAATTTACAAACCTTATCTCTAGGCTTAGACCCTGAGTACTTTTCATCAAGCCCTAGGAAAGCATTCACAATATTTATTTTTAAAATTTATAAAGCGCAACATATGCCCTTGGGCGTCTTGGCGCTAAGACTCACTGATAGTCTCAAGAACTCAATTTACAGTTTTAGTCATGCCAAGATACAAGTGGGGAAGAACTTATTGGTCAAAAAGCCACGTCTTCAACAATTTTCTAAATTGTAGCAATGTGGGAGTGGATCTAATTTCCAGTGGAAGGGTATTCCAAAGTCTGGCCGCAGCACTGGTGAAGGATCTGTCTCCCCAAGTAACTGTCTTTGTTCTTGGCACAATAAGACGGAGGGCATTTCTTGACCTTAAATGTCGAATGGGGCAATGTAACCTGAGCTTCTGCTTCAGAAACTTCGGCCCTAACTGATGGATGGCTTTGAAGGTAATACACAATGTTTTAAATGTAATCCTATTTTTCACCGTCAACCAGTGATAACTCCTGATTGCATGTTTAATTGGTTTATATTTGGGGGTACCAGACAGCAGCCTTGCTGCCGCATTCTGGACCAGTTGTAACTTGGCAACCACCCTAGCTTGGGCATTCAAAAAAAACATTGCAGTAGTCCAAGGCGGACAGTACTAGTGAGCTCACCACCGTTTTTCCTCCATTGTCTGAGAGGAATGGAATTATTTTTCTGAGAAGTTTGAGCTTAAAAAAAGCTGTGGAGGCTACTTGATTAGCATGGATGACGAAGTTGAGTCTCTCATCGAAGATAACTCCTAGATTTCTGACCTTCTGCACCGGAGACTGCAATACTCCTAGCAACGGCGGCCACCAAATTGATGACCAGATAGGAGAAAGTTTACCGAAAATGATCACCTCCATTTTCTCGGAATTCAACCTTAAACAGTTGCAGGCCATCCACTCCTTAATTGCCAGCATGCCTTCCTGAAACCTGGCTGCCACCTCTTCTCCATCATTATTGACGGCTAGCACCAACTGTGTATCATCAGCATAGGTGGTAAGGCTCATCCGGTAGCTTTTGATAACCCTAGCTAAGTCCGACACATAAATGTTAAAAAGGGTCGGACTTAGGGATGAGCCTTGCGGCACTCCACATGGAAGAGCCAGGTCCGCCGATCTAAAAGGCCCCAGAGTTACTGCCTGAGTTCTTCCCGACAAAAAGGAGGCAAGCAAAGCTCTGGCCGTGGACTGGATACCCAGCTCTTCGACCCGGTCAATCAAGATGGAGTGATTGACCGTGTCGAAGGCCGCAGATAGATCCAGCATAATCAAAACCGCCGTGCCACCCTGGTCTTTAATGGCCCTGATGTCATCCGCGGCCTTGATGAGCGCAGTTTCAGTTCCATGCAGTTTCCGAAAACCAAACTGTGACTCATCAAGCAGGTCATTTTGTTCAATATACTCAGAAAGCTGGCTATTCATGACCTTCTCCACCACTTTCGCTAAAAAAGGCAGACTAGCAATAGGCCTGTAATTTTTTAGTAACTCTTTATCCAAGCCTGGTTTCTTCAGGAGTGGTTTTAATAGTGTGTTTTTTAGCTTATCCGGAAAAACACCTGATGTGAACATAGCATTACAGATTTGTATTACAAATGCACTTATTAAGTCCATTACAGGAGGAAAGATCTTGCGGGGCAGGAATCCAGAGCAGAGCCTGATTTAATTGTCTTAATGAGGTCTATAATTTGATCCTCTTTTGCCTCTTTAAATTGAGTGAATGAGCACGTAGTTTGTTTATTAGATAATATAGGTGCCAGCTTGATTAGTGTATTAATCATGGAAAACTCGGCATAAATGTCATTCACTTTAGCGTAGAAAAAGTTTGCCAAGGCATCGCAAAGAGTCTGCGAAGGTGGCGGGGCCAAATCGGGCAGTTTTCCCGTTAATGACTTCACCACCTCATACAATTGTCTGCTAGAATTTTTAGCGCTTTCGATTTGTTCCTCATAAAAGTTTTTTTGGGCCTCAAAAATCCTTTTTAGGTCTCGCCTGTCGATGCGCATGCGCATCGAGCTTGCGAGCCTATTGCGGCTCAAACAACGTTTAACTACGAAGCAAGGAATCGTGGCGATTCCTTGCAGTGCCCGTGACTTTTAAGCTCAATGCGCATGTGCATTGAGCTTAAAAGCGCGTGCACAGCCGCCCGCATTCCTCCGACACCTTTGAAGTGAAGCTTAGCTTCACTTCAAAGGCCCGGCTTCTTCACACCCACATGCCGCTCTCGCTCTCCCCGCTCCGCTCCGCCCCCTCCCCTGCCCGGCCGGCTTCTTCACACCCACATGCCGCTCTCGCTCTCCCCGCTCCGCCCCCTCCCCTGCCCGGCCCGGCTTCTTTACACCCACATGCCGCTCTCGCTCTCCCCGCTCCGCCCCCTCCCCTGCCCGCCGTGTGACCTCGGCTTACACTCACCCCTCCTTTCTCCCCTTTAGGCTGCTTTCGGATGCTTTGTTCGCAGCTTGTCATTTACTTTTGCATTGTGGGCGTATTATGATTCCTCATCAACATTCACTTGGATGAGTCAGAACATATTGGCCCTCAATATGGTAAACTTGAGCAATTATTGATTTAGCTGATCCAGTCCTTTTTCTGTTTGATTGTTTAACAGCACCACACCCATAATCTTTACTGTCCTAAATAGTCAGAAATCGTCAAGTAGAAGTGGGAGAAGGTCTGGTCTCAGTGGCGCAAATACAGAGGGAGTTGAGGTGCCTAAAAGTGTGTATTAAATGTATGGATGTATAATCGATCTTGCCTGTTTCATATACATCTAAAGTTGCCGCTCTGGCCATAAACTCTTGTAGCCGACCCTAGGGTCGCTCTTGGGGGTCGATGAATGTACTTGACATCCAACAAATGTTACACAAATTAACAACTGTATTGCATGCATGATTAACAATGAAAAGTATGTATTCAACTTGAGCTTGTTTTAATAAAAAAGATTTTGGGATTAAAGATCTTGCCCTAGCTTCTTGTATGCATGGTGGGGAAAGCTGTGATGAGTCCGGGGAACTAATGTGCATACTGGACCATGCAGTTTTGTTTTCCACCTTTAAAATGATTCTAATGTTTTAGGAGAGGACGCTTTGCAGTCTGGGACTAGTAGTTTCAGGTTTTACCATTACAAATAAGGCCATATACATCTCGCTAGGCAATCTCCTGTTCTTAAAGCATGGTGATGGTGCCATTGCACAGTTAAAAGTACAAAATAACAATAGCACGTTGCAGGGCTCCACTTAGTAGTAGTTATTGAGCAGACTTCACTATTGGGGGTAACTGAATAACGAGAGAAAGCTGGGCGGATTTAAGCATCGTAGTTCATCCAGTCACAGACAGATGACCCGCGTCGTATATAACCGCCTCAGCCCGCCTTAACTATATTTTGTTTCAAACTGTAATTTATATTCTAGACCGGCCTGACTTGTAGGTCCTGATTAATGTAAAACCTGAAACTACATGTCCCACAATGTTTGTGCGTTGCTGAGACTAGAAGGCAGTGTCACATGGATGCATTTGGGCAAATCCTAGTAATTCCGTCGTTAATCTGCTTCAGCGCCACGATCCGGAAATAATGCGCTGCATTAATACAAATGCAGTGAGCAGTGTTAGCTTTTCTCGGCTCCTTTCCCCTCCCCCAGGTGCATATCCCACATTCCTGCAAAACAAAAGTTGCTATAGTTTCTAAAATCAACAGGCACCCTAAGTGTGTGTTCCCGTGCGTCCATGTAAATGTGTGATGGTATTGTAAATATGCAAAATATAGCTTTAGCAAATTATTACCTGCTTTATGTTCCTATTTAGAACAAAAATTCCTTTTTTATGTGAACATAAATTCAGTTTTAGCAAACTAAAAGTGTTTGGAAGGTTAGTCTTGGTGTTTATGTATTCAAGGCTTTACAGCGACTCACTGGCACACGGCGCTGCTTGCAGTTAAGTTACTCTCCCGTATATCTTCCCCAAACACCTACCGCCCCTCACGGCTTGTTATTTAAGAGTAAGATTGTTCGTAATTGTGCCACTACACCCATTTTGTGAAAAAAAAACTCACTCCCTTACATAAAGAACAAAATGCTGCGCTGCAGGAAATAACTGATTACACTGATTACACGCCCAAAAGGACATTAAGCTGTCAACAGATATACAATCCAGAGCGAAACATAATACGAAAATAAACCGCAAAGCAAAATACGGGCTTTCCTACTCCGCTTACCCAGGCTCTTCCTAGGTGGCTTCCCCCTTTCATTTCACTGCGTTTCCATAGGCCTTTTTCAATTTTTTTCCTCTGGCTGTTTTCTCTCCCATCCCCCCCACTTTCTGTCGCTCCACACCCGTTTCCAAATATAATGTCCTGCTCCAACTGCTAATCCAGGAGGTGCCTGCCCCCCCGCAGCTCTCCAGTTTGCGCTTCAAGTCTGGGATCCAGTGTAGATCGATTCATAGAGCAGGACAGCCAGGGAAGTAATGCTGCCAGCAGCTACTTTTACCTACCTCACTTGGCCCTGCTGCCTCCTACCTATCTGCTCTACGTTCTATCTCAGGGGTCAACAGTGGACACTGCCAACACTCTAACAGCTGCCATTAATACATAAACAGTGAACAGTACCATCACAGCACTAACTAGGAGTGGCGTGCTACTGTAACCGCACAGCTGTGTCTACCGCAGTGATAACACACTAATAATGGGCACTAACAACACTACACGTTCACTGACAGCTGCCATTCCATATTGGGCGCAAGTATCCGCTTGCTTACTGTAATATGTTCTCTTAGCCTGGCATATTTCTTTGTGACCCGAGCTGGGTTGCTGCAGGTTGGCGTCTGCACTTTCCCCCAAATAGTTCCCATATGTACAATTAATAACACTCACCCTCACTCACCCTCAAACCCTCACCCACACTCACCCTCACCCTCACTCACCCTCACTCACCCTCACTCACCCTCAACCCCTCACCCTCAACCCCTCACCCTCACTCACCCTCAACCCCTCACCCTCACTCACCCTCACTCACCCTCACCCACCCTCACCCACCCTCACCCTCAACCCCTCACCCTCACTCACCCTCAACCCCTCACCCTCACTCACCCTCAACCCCTCACCCTCACTCACCCTCAACCCCTCACCCTCACTCACAACACATATTGTGTTACAATAGGTGTCACATTTGCGAAAGATAAAACTATCTAGAGATGTAGCATAACGACCAGAGCTGCCATATAAGTCACATAAATACAAAACATGTTGCATTCCAAATGCTATAGGTGTCACATTCGCAAAAGTTATAACTATTGGCATTGTAAATGACAAAGCCATCAATTTAGCAATTTTTAACGACCAGAGCTGCCATATAAGTCACATAAATACAAAACATGTTGCATTCCAAATGCTATAGGTGTCACATTCGCAAAAGTTATAACTATTGGCATTGTAAATGACAAAGCCATCAATTTAGCAATTTTAACAACGAAAAAATAAATAAATTGTCATTTACAAGACCAATAACTACAACTTTTCTAATGCGAAACCTATTGCATTCCAACCCCACTCACCCACGCAACGTCACTCACACACGCAACGCCACTCTCACACGCAACGCCACTCTCACACGCAACGCCACTCTCACACGCCACTCATCCACGCAACGCCACTCATCCACGCAACGCCACTCATCCACGCAACGCCACTCATCCATTTGCAAAACGAAAAAAGTTAAACTCTTCTATTGCGAGACCTATTGCATTTTCAATGCTTGTTTTGTATTTGGCCAGTGTCTGTTTATATATTATTTTGGTTTCACTATCATAGGTTTTATGCCATCTTCTCTCAACATTCCTAAGATCTGTTTTTGCTTTCTCAGTGATTCCGAAAACCAAAGTGCTGAGGGCGTCCTCCTGTTTTTAGAGATAGTTTTTAGTGGAACAGATATCTCTATCGCCGAACTTAACCAATCTGAGAATTGCTGCACGGCTACATTAGATTCTTCAGAAATGGTTGGCCAGGTATCAATTAAAGATGTTCTTAGAATCATTGTGTCAATATCTTTCCAAACTATAAATGGTTCTTGTGATGGGGAATTCTGATTAAATTTAATGGCCTGACTAATACTAATACTACTCATGATAGCAAAATGGTCGGTCCAAGTGAGGGGTAATATTTCCTTTATTGTTATCTCATTTATATTAGTAAAAATGCCGCCCAAAGTGTGACCGGCCTCATGTGTAGGTGCTGTCACCAACTGGGTTAAACCCAAGGTGGCAAAATCAGCCACAAGCGATGAAGTTTCAGAATCGTTAAGTTTTTCCAAATGGAAATTTAGGTCCCCAAGTACCATAAAGGTATCTTCAATTGCCAAAGGTTCCATCAAGGAAAGCAAAGAAGACAGAAATTCAGCCCGTGCTCCTGGAGGTCTATAAATAAAGTACTCCTTTAAGATTGTATGAAGGAGTTAACTAAATTGCAAAATGTAGGGCTTCGCATATTTTAGAGGATATTGGCAAAAGTCTAACTGAGAAGTTGTTCCGGGTAATAATTGCCAATCCCCCACCATATCTAGGATCATTTTCAGTATTTGCCTGGAGTGTTCCACGGATCTTTCAAGAGGGCCACTGACATTTTTTAGCAGGATAATAAGCATTTTTTTTTTTTTGTAAACCTTTATTGTTACTTAAGTCATTTACAGTCACGGGCCTACAAACCATCACGGTCGGCCAACAGAACAGAGGCGGTCAAATCAAATCAATTAAGCCATAAAAATGCAGAAGTTCGCCTCCCAAATGCTCTGACGTAACTTAGAAGAATATTCGTACCATCTTGGTAACAGGATTAAAGAAGGTTTCTTTTATAATTAAAGAAAGAACAGGATCTGATGCCGTACAATGAAACCAGAACAGGTCAAGGGACATTCATAAGACAGGATATTCACAGTCAGGACTACTGTAGATAAGATATTAGTGCTGGTGTACATAATCAGGATAAACAATAAACAGTATATTTAGCCCACCGAATCAGTGTATGCCCGCTGTAACGTAAAGCATTGGAAAGACATCTACCCTTATTATCTGAACTAGCAAAACACACGGAGAGTTACCTCAACTCAGATCCCGGGAAGAAAAGAAGAAGAAGAAAAAAGTTAAAGAAAAGCAAGTATGACACAAATAAAAAGGCCATAGGAACAAAAAAGGAACAAAAACAATAATGCCCCTCCCCCATCCCCCCCCCCCCTGCACCCCTGCATACGGCTACGGTCTACCCCCCTAGCAGCGTGCCTATCGCCCAATATCAAAAACCCGAAATCTAGAAGGAAGAAGATGGAAGAAGAAAGAGACAATAATCTACACAAAAACAGAAAGAAAAGGAAAGGAGAAAAGTTAACGAAAATCCCCCACGATAGGGGAAAGAAGAAAACTTGGGAGGGTCCCCAGTACGGGCCCCCGGCCCCCCCACCCCCACCGCCGCGTGGCATTTCAATTACAACAGAGTTATTAGCAAAGTCTCAAAGCTGCCAACAGAAACAGGATAACAGTTGGCGCTCAGCTCCTCAAGTCACACAATTAAGATGAAAGACCCCCGTGTAACACCAGAAGAAATCAGAGTACCACTAATCCACGTAGACCCACCCAGCCATAATCACAAATATAGCCCAGTCCATGTGGTGTAGGGTCGGGCAATCATAGTACCAGAGTGAACAAACAGGCCAGCCCGGAGAGAAGTCGGGAACAGCGCAATGCACCAGGATACGACACACTCGAAAGCCAACCACCGCCCCATGGTCGTTCACGATCCTGAGAACAAAGTTCAGCGCAAAAAAGGAGTCATTACGTAGTTTCTGGGTCTCATGACGAAATCCGCCACCGGAGAAGGAGCGTGCGAGAGAAAGCGATAAATACACATCTGTTGTTTCCTCCAAAGAAACCATGTACCCATGGAATCAGGTGCCCCTGTGGCGATCCGCTTGGAACGAGCAGGGAGTCCCCCAAGTACACACCATCGGCTCTCAGCCATCGATAGAGACATCCTCGCACCCTACAGCAGAGTCTTCACGGAAAACTGTAGAAGGGGCCAGACAAACAAAGTCTCCCAAAGACAATACCGGCATCGGGCTCTCTTTCCATTCCACTTATACCGGGGTCATCCTCACATCGATCTATTCCAGATTTTGTCCTTCCAATACACAGGGGGTATCCGATCTCTCCCCGTCGATCTTCAGTGCGCACTGCCACCGCCCTGGTCAGGTATGTCATATTGAGGCGCTACTTCCAAAAGGGACTCCCAGCATGAGCGCCACTCAAACGAACACCAGAGCCACCAGCCCTCGAGACAGAGAGGAGCATGGTACCACCGCGTCCTCCACGTTACACACAGCATGGGTGCCATTTCCACGTCCCCACTGATGAGCCCCCCCTAGCCAAAAAGTGCCGCCACAACGTTGTGCCTCAACCGGCCACGATCACCTGGAGTGCGGGATGGAAACAGCTGCACGCTGGCAAAACGGGGTTCCGTAAAGGAAACAAAGGGCGGCGTCTAGGTCTTCCATCGCCAGCAATCAGCAATCGGGGGGGGGGGGGGGGGGGGGAGGCATGAATGGCACAGGGGGGTGACGTAGTTCACGTTCACCAGGCTCCACGGACCGGGCGCTGGATGCACACTCTCGGGGGTGGGCTGACCTCCATAGCGGTTGACCGGCACTTCCGGGTCTGCATGGCCGTTGTTGTTGCACTCGCGGCCGGCCGCAGCATCACGCGGGGTCCCGGCTTCGGGTCACGTGCAGGCCAGAAAATACGAGGGTTCATATCTCCGTCTTCAGGACTCGAAAAATCACCGGAGTCGGACACAGCAACACAGCACCCTTTCCGACGTCTGTGAGCACCATCGCGGCGCAGGGTAGTCGACAGGATCAGGCGGCGGGGGAAGAAGGTCGACGGAGCCGGGCGACCATCTTGGCCGCCGGTCTGGCTCCGCCCCGATAATAAGAATTTTTAATAGGTACATGAAGACTTTTCAGAAAAGAAGCAAAATACTTTTCGTATCATTTGATCACAGCGATGCCAGCAAGTAACACCACATGCTATTGGTATATTACACTGCCCTATAATGTGGTTTAATGTAGCAAATGCTCTGCATGTGTGCACTTATTTGTATACTGTTCTCTAGGACACGGGAAAAACCAAATGCTTGTTTGGGCAAAAGATGATATTCCAATGACTGCAAGAAATTCTAAACACACTGCAAATATGTCTTTAGTGGTCGACAGTCTGACATGATTGCAATTTTTTGGGGACAAAAATAAAAAAATCTTCCCCCAAAGATCCTTTCAGGTATATAGTTATGTTGGAGTCTAAAATATCAGGAGTCCAAATCAATTTCACTTTGAGTGCTCTGCAGAACACCGAAACAAAAAAGACTGATTGGCTTCACATGATAAGTTTTATGTTCAAAGTAACATGGAGCATGCCTGAAAATAACAGCCATTTGCAATGCAACAGGTCTCGCATTTGTGGAAGCTAGAGCTCTTGGTGTTGAAAATGACAATTTTTTTTACTTTAGTTTTTTCTGTGCAGTGGAGTGATGCTATTGCCATTTGTATGACCTCGCAGCTCTGGAGAACCACAAAATGGGAAATAGGTTATGAGGGAGGAGAGACAAGAGTAATATGCGGACTCTGAAAAAAAGTAACAACATCCTGGAAATAGGAAACGCTCATGGGGAATGGAGGATTATGTAAAGCATGTGAAATGTAAGCAGGAGTGTTTTTGCCTGAAAAGTTAAGAATATAACTTCAGGGCTGGAAGCACCTGTTTCAAGTCCATTCCTTATATCCTTACAAAACACAAGAAATATCACCAATATACTCTACGTTAACAGCAGTGCCTTTACAATGGGCACATTAAAATATTCACTGTGCATTCCAGAGCGCAGTGCTTCTATATAGGCACACCAATATTCTCCACTCTGCTCACAAAGACAAGGCAATAAAAGCAAACCTGCTCAAATACCAAAAATCTGCTTTCAAGCTTATAGCAGTACCATTGTTGCATCCTCAATTCAGTATATTAAAAACAACATACACTTTGCAGGATTGAAGATATCTAATGCACCCTGTGTTTCGTGGCCGGCTGTACCTAAACTTAGTAGGCTTAGGCAATGTTGGTGAAAATACTGCACTTTATGAGGCTGTCGTATTGCAAGCTGAAGAACGATGTGCGACAGCAGGGGAAAGTGAAAGGCCCCACTTGTGGCATACCTGCTGAGCCCTGAAGCTGCGTTGTGCTAAACGTACCGAATTAACAGAGGCACCATATGCTGTCAGAGGAAAGAAAACACAGGCACAGTAAGATCGGACCTGGTAAAACCCAGAAGAGAGACCAAAACAGGTGGAGACCTGCACGGCCCAATCGATATCCGGAGGTAACGAGCACCACGGAGAGGTGCACCAGCTGGGCATATGCAAGTACGCCAAAATCCCCCACACCTGGGACGGCAGAATTAAGTGGCAGATGTTCCGACCCGCCTCCAGGTATAGAGTGGGTGCAGTGATAACATAAGACATCAGTGTGAGGAGGCGGCCCGGAGGGTCTGGCAGTTCAACTGGAGGCCAGGGGAGCAGGATCGGTGTGGAGGTAGCTGCTGAGTGTCGCCGAGAGAATCAAGGCCCTTCACTGCAGGGGAGACTGAGCAAATCGCAGAGACAGCCGCATAGGGAGAAGTGTGAGACCCCGATCGCTCCTGTTACCCACAGCGAAGACAAAGGGCTGGGGCACAAGTGTCGATTCGGGCCCAGGACCGCACGTGGTTAGAAGCGAGAAGAGCAGGGTTGTTGGGAGTGCTAGTGACCAGGGGTGGGATTGTTGCCATATGGGGGGAAAGCACCCCAAATAGCCAGAGTGACCAGAGGGGAGCCAGGAACGCCACAAACTGCTCCGTAGGTGCATGCAAATCCTTGGGCAATAGGGCAGTGCCCTGAATGAGGTGACGCCGGATCCGGGCGCCAGTATGGGCCTAGATCCCCACGCTAGCGGAGGAGGAGGACACCCGAGGCTCTCGTGACAGCCGCAGCAGGAGAACTCCCTGCAGAAGCGCCTGAAGCAACGTATTAGCTGAGCAAGGCAGAGCTCATTGAATCTGGTGCCCCGGCCCAGGGCACAGGCTCTCAGAGGTAGTAATTGTGATCCCGACATCCACACACTCAAAGAGATAGCAACTCCGAGTAGCGGAGGAAACCAGAGGCAATGTCGACACCACAGCACAACAGTTGAGCGGATCACCTGACTCGGATGAGGAAAACAAAGCCCTGTAATCACGCCCCACTCACAGAGGCCCGTTGCGAGAAAATAAATAAATAAATAAACAAGCGCGGCCGAAGAGGACAGCGCTGAAAATAAAAAAAAGGGAAAGATCTACAACACGAGAGAAATGCATATGTTTTAGATTTTTCAATTATCCACATCATATTTTTAAATTGAAGACCTGCCAAATAGAAAACAATCCAAAGCCCCTTAAATGAATGGAAACCCACGGAACCAACGTAAATATACTAGGATGCCCTTTTAAGGTCGGGATTTTAGCACGTCATTTACATACAACACAAAGAGAGTGGAATGACACCCGATGGGTGTAATCATCGGTCTCTTAAAGGAGGATATTACTCCCAAATGCATCACAGAAACCAAAACAGTGATGAAAGAATAGAGAAAATGGAGGCTCAAGTTTAGCTTTAACAAAACCAAAAAAAATCTGACAAAGAAAAGATCAAGTTTGGAAAAACCCGAGCACTTACTGAGAGCAAGTTCTGGCGTCCCGCAAGTACTGAGTGGGGCGGCAGGCACCATGTCAAAGTGAAAACGCGCTGCTATACAAACAAGCTCTCGCCATTGCGCAAAGGCAGCTGCATGTTCATATTTGCTTCACGCTTTCACTTTAAGTGGAAGCGCGATGCAAAAATAAACACGCAACCGCCCTTGTCAAAGGCGACTGAAACAAGCTGTCGCCATTACCCAAATAATAAAAAAAGTGCTTATCCATTAGTTAAAGGAGACTGTATAACGCCACAAGTAAAAGATCCAGTCCGGATGGGCCGTCAGAGAAGGAGACAGGGTGGTAACTAAGAAGCCTCATTCTGAATCACGAGCCAGCGTTTAGCATAAACAGTGACGCCAGCCAATCAAAATGATGTGCGGGGTTACAGCTCCACTTCTGAAATCTCCTCAATTACTATAAGCCTCGCAGGGCGAGTAGCGCATGCGCGCTGCAACGCTAGGTTTGCGAGACCTAAAAATGAGACAAACGTGTAAATGCCTGGGGTACAAAGGAGCCATTAGTTTATATTCTGTTAATAAATCTAACCAATTTAATGGTTAACCATTGCATATATGTATTATCTCAATTACAAAATGAAAGGTTGGTAAAACACAGCTTGCAAAGTTCTACTGTTGTAATTCATAAAAGAGTTCAGATTTGAAGGAGAAATAAGCAGGGAACTTGTAAACCAGCATGCTCAAATGTGACAATATGTGAGGAGTAGAGTGTACTAGGTAGTATTTTTCTTGTAGTCAACTATTCCATTAAAATATTTGTCAAACCACATCCTCCTAAACAGGAATATTCTACTGTTGCCTATGTAATGCAGGAAGTGAGGGTATTTTATATCCATGCATGTTCAACTGTTACCTTTAATTATTAAGCAAACACCTTAAATGTTGTGATGCCTCGGATCCAATAGTCTGCAGCCCCTAGTCAACCCGTCCCATGCCCCCTCCCCAACCCAGTGTCTACCACCAGCTGCTGACCTCATTTTCAAGAGATGCTTAAGAAGCAACAACATAATCAGAGTAAGGAATAGTGATCCACGTCCATCAGCACAGAGGAGATGGAAATTATTTGATGAAAAACATACAGTTCACAGTTTTTCCACAGCTGAGTAAATGAACCATGGAGAAGATGAACAACAAAGTTCTGGGAAATAAGGAGGGGTGATAGGTACAGCAGGCCACATATGAAGTCAAGCAATAGATTTAATAAATTTAAAATAATAATAATAGCTAGTCAATGGTGTTATGGCAGGGGACATTTATGCTGCATTTCAATGAAAGATTGCAGAGGCACTACTCCTGGACACTGCAGAGCCCAGTTTAGGTGCCACTCTCCCAGGCCAGGATGCTTCTTTTCTTCACTGGCTGTTCAGGTTCCAGTTCCTGGAATAAAAGGTCATGCACCTTCGCCTCCATGCCAAAGCTGCATGCTAAACTAGAAAACGTCCATGCATCCACTAGCTGGTCGCCTTGCCAGATCTCCCATCGAAGAAAAACATGCTGCAAGGGGAGGTTTTTTAAGGGGCTCCAGGGTCTCACATGATTAGCGCTTATGATGAGTATGCAAGCAGAGCAGAAAATAAGTACACCGTAAGTGAGATGTTATCACAAAGGACAAACAGGGAGCGAAAACAACCTGAGGCCAATATAGATGGACAAACATAGGGAGTGCGAAATGAGGAGACAAGGGGACGAACGGGTTCCACACAAGTTCCGAAAATAAAAAAAGTGGAAGGAAGGGAGGGTTGCAGAAGAGGTAACGGAAGAGTGACAGAGAAGGGAAATGCTCTCAAACAGGGCTAGGAGGAAGGGAAAATGACAAATAGAATGGAAAAAGAAGAAGTAGCCAAAAGAGTAAGGAATAGAAAATGGAAGGAATAAACAGAGGATGACAAGGATAGAGCAAGATTGCATACAGGTGAGGGGAATAGTGAAAAGAAAAGACTGCTAGAACTAGGAAGTGAAAAATTGAAAGACAGAAAAAAACTAAGGTAATGAAAGAGTGAGGCACACACATACACGAGGATGGGAGCGAGAAGGGGCACTCAAGAGAAGAATACGGAGAGGTACAGGATACTGAAGAACATCAGTGGCTAAGAGAGGCGCTCATTATTGAAGGGGTCTGAGCAGGCCTTATTCTACAAAGATACAAAAAAACACTGCTAGAGGAATCTCAACCAGAACAATATTCTGTCCAAATCTGCCAGGGTTTTCCTACCTTCATGTGGTCCCCTAACTGTCCCATAATACTAATAAATGGCTTAACCTGGTTTTCAAATATATTAGATTTTAATAGTACTGCTTATGCCACAAGGAAACTGAATTAAACTTTGTTTTATTAATAAAAATAACAATCCATTTTTGTAAAACTTATCGAACTCTTAGATTAGCTTTAATATAATACACTAATACTAATGGTAAACCAATTAATACTTTATGCACTTCAATTAAAGCAAACCCTTACTGTAATCCTAAAGAGTCCAACTACCCTTACTTAAACTTAAAACTTACCCCAGTAGAAAAATTAACTCCATCGAATCAAATGAACACAAAGTACATTTTATTACATTCATTCTTAACTAAATTAAAATTATAAACCTTATTCTAACCCTTTGTTTCAGGTGTAAACTTTATTTCAATCTAATTTTATTAACTGTTCATTTTAACATTACCATAGAGGTCCCCAATTTATTTCAAATTAAATGTAACAAAACAAATATTTAAAGTTATTCTAACCAAACCCGTTCTTTATTTTTCAACAAATTACAGTGATATTAACCATAGCCCTACATTAAAATGAAGTAGATGGATACAAATTATTTACAAGTAATTTAGTAACACTAAACTACAGCTAACTTAACAGTAATTTTCCTGCTGCTCTGGAGAAAATGATGATGCAGCTGAGTAAATGAAGACAGAGTAAAGGCACTGTCACGGTACTAGCAGGGAAGTTAAATTCAAAGTAAATAGGGCAACTGAAGTTCAAACTCAGCCGATGAGAACCTTCCAAGCCTTCCTTGATAAAGGCAGGCAATATATCTTTTACGGGAGACATTTCTGGTATCCATCAATATGGCGAGAGGCTTGGTTAAAAGTCGGTCATTTTGTAGGGTGTTTCAAATTTCAAACTGTTGCACGTCTTCCTCAATTACAGTTGTTAATAGTGTAAACAACCTTTTTCAATTAGTTGACAGGTACTGCCATATTAGGTGGGAACACAGCATTATGACAGCAAGGGACTTCTAAACATCAGAGAGCTTAAAACAAGGCTGTGAGGTTGCGAGAGCATCTCACGCCCACAGAACTCCTTCTCGTGCCACAGATATTCTCACACAGGCCCAACATGGAGGTCAGTGGGACTCGGGATTCACAAATGTGTTTCCTTGGCAATCAGAAATATTTTGACTATGCCAGGTGCCAGTCTCCTTTATCTGAAGAAGCCTTTTACTGATTCCACAATCATGGCATATGTGGTAGCAAGAAAGATGTTAATTTCCCTAGCCTAGCGGGCATGTAGATGTACTTTGTAACTGTAAACAGGAGATGGCAGTACAATATACTTTGATGTGGGGCCAGAAAGCAACAGGAACTACTGTGAAGCTGTACAAACTTCTGACGGGAATTAAGGCAGATGTTGATTAAAAACAGGAGCAGTGACTGTATAAGATATGAAGGCAAAAAAGCCAGCGGTGGGAACACCAGGAGTGCAAAGGACCGAGGAAGGGGCATGTATGACTTGGGTAAAGACAGCATGTAGAGAACAGGTGAAAGATACAGAACATAAGAAATCAAAGACAGCAGAAACTGCTGACGAGTTGGTCAGACAGGGAAGAAGAGAAAGAATGTGTGAGCAGCCGATCAGGGAAAAGCACTCTGAGCAGAAATTGCTTAGCGAGAAGATGGCGAAAGTAGGGAGTGCAAAAGAATTGAGGAACAGCAGGAAGGGGAAACGTGAAAGCGAAGCAGCAGGAATTAAGACCAGTGCGGTGAAACATAAAGAGAAAGCAACATACATAGGAAAGATCAGAAGGTACTAAAATTACAAAGTAGAAAGAGAGCTAAAAAAAAAAGCTGTTGGAGAAAGGAAAAGTAGTTGTCCAATTAGGAAAGCCGAAGATGCTGAGAAAAGAGACAAAGCAGAGATGGGGAGCAGGAGATGCTGAGGATGGAAACAGAGGTAAATAGTGTGATTTGAATGAAGATATGAAGCAAAACTAATGCAGACGTGTCTGTGGAGGAAAGGAAAAATAAGCGATTCACAGGAAGAAGACAAAGCATGGTCTAGTAAGAAAGGAAAGATAAAACAGAAGCTAGGGAGAAAAAAGAAGGTTAGAGATTAGAAAGAAAGTTTAAGTGAGATGAGAAAAGAGAGGTAAATTGGAAGATGCTCAGCTCATAACACAGAGAAAGAGCAGAAGATGAAAGAAGAAAGAAAACACTGAAATATATGAGAAAGGCAAAAGAGGAGGCAGACGTAGAGGCAAAGCAGGTGATCTTGAGGAAGGAGTGGTAAGGCAAGAAACGCTGAGACAGAAGAATTTGCAATACTGAAGGAGGAGATGCGGAGGAAGGCAAGGTAAAAAAGCAGCTAGTGAGAAATAACAGGTAAGGCAGGGGAACCTCGGGACTAGAGGTATAGAAATAATGTAAAAAAAGAGCAGTAATTAGTGAAAGAGAATTAGAGTGAGAGAAATAAAAAAGGAGTAGTAAAGCTAGGGAGTGGAAGGTTAGTAGAAATGTGAAGGCAAAGAAGATAATGCTAAAGAAGGAAGGGTAAAGCTGGAGCCAGTGAAGCAGAAGAGGTAGATTAAGTGATGCTGGGGACAGCGTAGAAAGACAAGATAAACTAAAGAGGGAAAGGCAAAGAAAGATGAGATGCTAAGGAATGAGAGTAAAAGAAAAAGGATAAGGAAGGAATGATGTAAAAAAAGGTCTTGTGGAAAATGCAAGATAAAGCAGATGACACTGAAGGAGGATTTAGAAATCTGGGGTTAATGAGCAAAGAAAAGTAAAGTAGGAGATGCCGAGTAAGGCCAAGTAAACCATGAGATAGTGAGGAAGGTGATGTATAGCAGAAGGTAGTAAAAGAGAGGTCAATCAGGACATGCTGCAGTACAAGAAGTAAACCAAAAACAGGAGATCCTGAGGATAGAGGATTTTTTTCTATGAAAAATTAAAAGCTACTTGTTTAAGGGGGCCAAGATGGATGAAAGAATATTCCCCTCCACTTCCTGGGATACACGATCTACATGTTACCTGGAACTGGACAACATTTTTAAGAGAATGAAGCAGAGCGGGAGAGAGGACACGGGTGGGATTGGGTGCAGGAGGAACACATGGAGATGTGAGATAGCAGCCTTCAGTAAAGCAGGAGACATCAAGCAGCAATGATAAAAAGTTCTGGTACCTGCTCGCAGGGATGGAGCGGGGGCTGGGCTTAGAGTGACCACAATAACTGGATTGGGGGAACAGAAACAAAAAGACAGGATAAATCACAACAGAAAGAAATCTGCTTCTTCAAAAACAAACCAAAAAGGAAAAGAATTAAACTTCTATGCAGACACAGGGCTTGCAAGCGATGAGAATGAGGCCCACTGGCAGTGATGGAGTTGCGAGGAGGTCACACCCTTGGACAGCAATATTTTCTCCACTCGAAACTGGGTCCGTAATGTAAGTTTACAATATCTACTTTTATGCCAACTCTAGGATGCCACACATTTTCACCGCTTAACTTTCCATTCATACCTTTCCTTTAACAAGCAATGGCAGTGGTGTACAAAGGAGGTGCATGCGACACAGCCAAGGTCGCTCTGCACAGGTTAAGATCGTGCAGAGCAGACTATGTATCCAAAGAGAGGGAGAGCAGGATTTGCCCCCTCTGGGAAACAGTGTGTGTGTGGGATGAGACACAAAGGACTAGGCAATATCCAATGGTGCTGCAAACACCAACAACGGTTGAGCGCGATGAGTATTGTGGACAAGATGAGTAGGCACACTGAATTGCCGAAGTGTATGACCAGCAACTAGAGTTACTACGCACTATCTAAGGCCTTGCACAGTAGGGTCTGGAGGTGTAATCACAGGAAGCAAAAGTACACCTTTAGAAATGCTAAAAATTTAATTTAAAAATGCTGAAAAAAGAAGCCATGGTTCGTCACTCAGGACAGCAAAACATTTGTTAAAACAAGCACTGGCATAGCCAATAGGTCTCGCCTTTCGGACCTTATAAGTCTTTAGCAATGCAACAGTTGATGTTGTTACACTACAATGTTGTATTTCCTTCCTTTTTTAGCCATCCACATTTCCTTTTTACTTTGCATACATACACCCTTCCTTCTTCTATCTATGTGTGCATCTTTGCCTCCTTCATCTATCTTGAATCCTTCTTTCTTTCTTCCCATTATTTTGGCTCTAGTCATTCACTCTTCTTTCCATCCATCCTTTCCCCAATACCTGCTTTTCTCGATGCATCCCTCCACCCATCCATTCTCCTCTCTAGCCATTCATCTCGGCATCCACCCATCAACCTCTTTATCCTCCTCTATAGCGCTCCTTCGGCCCCATCCTTCTCTCTATTCCTCCCTCTCCCCCACCATCTCTCCCTCCCTTCCTTCCATTGCAAGAGTTGGAGTTTATGAGCTTCTGATCAAAGTCAACGCGGCCTTATACACCAATTTAAAAGTTAAATAGTTCTGTTACACAGAACTACCTTCTGGCACCCCAACCACCCGACCTGGCACTGCCTCCCCCCAGCTGCTAAAGTGGGTGGCTAAGGACGCCTCAGCTGTGAGTAGGTATGTATTTGTAAAGAGTATCCCAGTGTGCCGTGCGTGTTAGAGTGCACAGGGAGTAGTGTGCCTTGCATGTTTGTCAGCTGTATGTGCTTGCAGGGAGTGGAGTGACTGTTGGGGGTGTATGCTTGCAGGGATCTGCGTGAATGTTAGTGGTGTGTGCTTGCAGGGAGCGGAGTGAATGTTGGTGGTGTGTGTGCTTGCAGGGAGTGCGGTGACTGTTGGTTTATGCTTGCAGGGGGAGAGTGAATGTGGTCAGTGGTGTGCACTTGCAGGGAGTGGGGTGAAT
Source organism: Lissotriton helveticus (assembly GCF_964261635.1). Taxonomy (NCBI): domain Eukaryota; kingdom Metazoa; phylum Chordata; class Amphibia; order Caudata; family Salamandridae; genus Lissotriton; species Lissotriton helveticus. Next base: position 1,301,428,602 of record NC_136057.1, read on the forward strand.
GTTGGTGGTGTGTGCTTGCAGGGAGTGGGGTGAATGTTGGTGGTGTGTGCTTGCAGGGAGTAGCGTGAATGCTGGTGGTGTGCGCTTGCAGGGAGTAGCGTCAATGTTGGTGTATTTGCGCAAGCAGGGAGTGGAGTGAATGTTGGTGGTGTGTGCTTGTAGAGACCTGAGTGTATGTTGTCAGTGGCGTGCGCTTGCAGGGAGCGGCTTGCGGGCTGATCCCACACCAGCCTTGCTGTGTCTGTGGTTGGTTGGTTGCGTCAGGGTGGGAGGGTCACATGCTACCGCCGCCTCTTAAGGGGAAGTTTAGTGTAAGGAGGAGGAGGCGGGCACACGAGGGAGGGAGAGAGAGGAGCAGCGGAGTTTAGCTCACAGTGAGCCAGAAGGTTTTAGGGCGAGCCCCCCTCCACTCACTCGAGAAACTGCTGGAAAGTGGTGTGTGGGGGAAGTGGCAGGGGCCGGGGTGCAACCATGCAAGCCTGTGACAGGTAGAGGCGGGGGGCTGATTTGAGGCACAGGCGTGGGTGCCAGGAAGAGACTCTTCTTTTACAGGCGAGTGTGTGACGCGCAGGCAGCATTGAAGGCGACAACTGTAAAGAGCAGCCAATGAGAGAGGGGTGTGTGCAGCACAGGGGGTCGGAAAGTTTCGAAGAAGGTGAACAAGCAAACGCCAAAGCTCGTGGGCCCAGTAGGGCACTCGCGGTGCCCTGGGGGCACTCACAGGGCTCGGAGAGAGACTGACAGTGCCCCGGTGAGCGGCGGATTTTTAGGGTTTAGGTGATAAGGGGTGGACTGCATAGGGAGATCGTGTTAGAGCTTTGTGAGTTCGGGTGAGCTTTAGTGAACTGCGCGCGAGGGGTGACGGAAGCGTTCGCGTCACTAAAATTGGTGGCAGTTTTAAAATTTTAGTGCGTAGCATTTCCGTTGCTAGGACACGCTAGGACACCAAAATGCAAGATGCAAAATGGCGTCGGGCTGTCCACAGTCCCTACGGACACGCTCATGCTGTCTGCTATGGACAAATGGCAAGAGCAGCCATGTTTGTCCATGCAGACACGTGCACGAAAGCCCTTGCCAGAATTGATCGCAAAATGTGCTCTCCATGGGGAGAGCAGAGCATGTGCTGCTTTCGCCAGGCGAGACCTAAAAATGCTACATTTTGTTGAATTGATGTTGCACAACTAAAGCTATAAATTCCCTGAAGTTGACAAGTTCTAATAAGCAATGCTCATAATTATCCGCGCCCTCATTACCCTATACTGCTAATGACAATTCACATTATGTGACTGCATCAAAAAGGACATCAATTACATCAAGGTAGCACATAGGGAATCTGGAATATTCCACTGAAGTGCATGATCTGGCTGAAGGTCAGACCTTGTCCCCACATTATGCTGGGCAAGGCCAAAGGCAGTGCCTAGTTGCCACTTGGGAGAGGCATGTTTAAATCAAGGCCTAGTAAAGGCAGTAACAGTATGTTGACTACCATAAAAGTTAGCTCTAGCCTCAGTAACAGTTAGCATTCAGTGTAAGGGCATAAGAGGAGTATGGAAAGTGGTGGGAGCAAGGAGGCTCACTTTTATTGGTGAATTTCAACATTATCTACGTTTTGTATCATAATCATCCCTGCAATTATTTCGGGAGTGGTTAAACAAAAGTTTTAACAAAACAAAACATAACTTCGATTTCAGTGTGTGTATGTGTGTGAGACATCACCTACTGGCCGTCGCCAGTAGGTAGTTATAGTTAGGATGTAGCTTTCCATAGGAAGAGCGTTTTTTCACTTGCCAAGAACTTTGGCATGTTTGACGAATCTTCGCAATTTTCAAAACTAATTTGACACTAACTTCAGCTGCTGTCTTGAAAATTTCATGGTGATCCGTCAAGCAAGGGGCGAAAAAAATAAAGGGGGACGGGTCCCAAAACGCATTTTCCCCATGTTAATTTTCATAGAAACTTCAAACAGCTACAACCCAAACTGCTGAAAGGAAGTACACCAAATATGGCAGAAAGATAGCTGTTGGGCCAGAAAGCACCTTTTTGTTAAATGGTGTAAATCTGTTTAGTAGTTGCAGAGAAATTTAAAGAAATTTCCAGTTTTATATCTAGAGACGTGAATAATCCGCGACCCCTTCCAATCTCGTGCTGAGATCTGATTGGCTGCCAACACTTCAAACCAGAAGTGTTGGAATAAATCTTGGAACTCAGCTTGAACCGGGTCCCAGAAAGAACATTAAATAACACATTTTTAAAAAAGGGGTGCATGGGTAGAAACACCCTGACCCCATAGGCCTCTTGCAAGGGGGTCCCACGGGGAGTCCTCGGGGTCAAAAAATTATAATTTTGTTTTTGTTTTAAGTCAGTGGTAGTTGTGTTGGATCCGCAAATCTTGCCAACATTTTTTTTTAAAAAGGAAGGTCGGCCTTCCACTCTTCATTTTTAATTAGACCCAGGTGGGCCAGGTCCCGTGGTCATGTCCAAAATATGTAGGAGGGGGAGCATGGGGCCTCCCCTCCTAGGAGCCCTAAAATGGCAGGGACTGCCACCCCAGGGCAAATTTTGTATTAATGCAGGACCCACCCCCTCCCAACTGCACGCGTTTTCCCCAGGTTAAATATGACAAATTCAGAGAGGGCCATGCCCCCCCCCCCCCACCCCCCGGGACCGGCATCCTCCACGGGGCAAATGGTAACAATGAAAGTGAGGGGCTGCGTTTTTCCTCGCAGCCTCGGGGACCACCACCTTGCTTAGCTGTGACCCGCAATGGAGGGGAGCCATAGATGACCCTAGGGACCACCACCCTTGCTATGTCCAGGGGTGCCCACCCCCAGGACATGGCTGTTTGCTATGGCTTGGTGGGAGCTTTACTACTCCCGCCAAGCAATCAGTGATGTCACAGACCACGTCATGAGTGATGCAATATGAGAGGTAAGAAGCAGTGAATTGCGGGGTGTAAGTTATAGTTAGTTCAGATAAATATAACTGCCAAATTTCACTGGTTTTGAAACCGGAGCGCAACTATAACATCCTTGTAACGTTTTTTCAGTGATCTTTATAAATATAAATATATATATATATATATATATATATATATATATATATATATATATATATATATATATATATATGAACAAGAGGTAGTATCCATTTCACACAATGAAGGCCTTGGCAAAAACTCTAGTGGTAGTCTCGACAAATAAATGATTTAATGTTATCCCTAGAGTGCCTCCTTCAAACAACAGCAGTTTGGAATCTGTAAGCGGATGGTGTAACCAATATCTAACTGTATATATCCATAATAAGAACCCTCCTTTAACAATCATTTACCGTTATACACGCTAAGGACTTTCTAGCATTATGAAAGGATCTGAATAGCTGCTGAAAACCTGAGGGATTCGCTCTAAATGAAAGGATCTTGCAGCAATTCACTATGGATCATATATATATATATAAACATACCACACAAGTGTTAGCCATCAGATGCAAAATGCAGACTTCATACATCACTCACCCGGCCGTACATAAATCGATTCATTTAAGCAGCCCCATTTGTAAATATCAAGCAAGTACCCTGAAGCCAAAAGCATTTAAATCTACACATCTCACGCCTCTGCCCTCCGGGTCAGAAACTTCACAGAAGCCATGGTTTGATTCATCTGAAAAAAGTGACTGCCAGGAAATGGTTGTTCAAATATTGTGAAATGAATGGGTGGCCTATGGGGACAGAACAGCTCACGTCATCCAAAACGTTGGCATGTGCATGCTATTGTGGCAAAACAAATTACCTGGCATTGAGGAGGGCGATTTACAGTTAAGCCAAGATCAGACTATACAGGGCTTAATAAAATCAGTGACCTTGCTCAACTTGGTTTCATGAAACGTAATCCCATGGGTAAAACAGCAGAATTTTTGACTTTCCACTGTATAAGACTGCACATTTATGCGTGTCCAGCTGTTGGGAAGTTCAATGAAAAGAGACAGCAGTCGACAATAGACGCTCTGAAGGAAAAAAAAACAGGTGCGAAAGATTGTACGTCAATGCAGCAGGCTAGATCGCGGGGTGAGTACACACGATCTCGGTTTAGTCTACGGCGAGATATTAGTTACAAAGATGGAAAACAGATATCCAAGGTGAACAGAATGTACTGTCTGCCGATCGTGCCGTTGCTGAAGGCCACCCAACACAGCATGTCCAGATCTCTAGAGATGCTTTCAGCGGTGCAGAAATCCATGGTTTAAAGTGTTTTTATTAGATTTCAGTGGTTGCTTTAGATTAGTCTTTAAAAATATGAATTTTAGGAGTTACAGTGCATTGGGGCCGCACTTCATTAAGAAAAACAAGCATTTGCAATACAATAGGTCTCGCATTTACGCGGGTTTGAGCTATTGGCATTGTAAATGACTATGCCTTCTATTTATGTTTTTAAAACGAAAACAAAAATAAAAGGCATTGTTATTTGCAATGTCAATAGCTCAAACTCGCGTGAATGCGAGACCTATTGCAAATGCTTGTTTTTCTTTAGCCACCAGAAACAGAAAATAACCTAGGACGGTCGGCCAGACCTTGTTGTCCCAGCACGCAGACTCTTTTCCTTGGACTAGGAACTGTCTCTAAGCACATTTAGTTTTGGACAGTTATGTGCCATCCATCCTTTGGCTGGCTAGCTCGTGCGGTCTGTTGCGTCACCGGCATACAACACAGCATACGGCACAGCCAGAGGGTCAAAACACCGAATCAAAGGAGATGGTGACATAGAACGTCTTTTAGGGCACCTCTTCAACTACACCGTTCGCATCCGGTGTATGCATGACTATAGCAACGAATACAAACTTTACAAAAAAAGACAGGAAATGTGCCGTTTACCTGCGAAAGGAGCAGTCTCCAGTGAATCAGGCGCCCGGCCCATCCTCCCAGGAACTATGAGGAAGAGATAAATTAATCCAAGCCCTTGGTGTGAAAGATTCAGGCCTGTTCCTGCAGTCCGGCGCCACTCGCTTTATGTGAGCCCACCTAGAATGCACTGGAGTGCGCTAGCTCTCAGAAGCCGGAGGGTTCACTCGGTGCAAGGCGCTATCGGGTGTTCCCTGGCAGATGAGCCAGCAGTAGGGCGCGGAGCAGCTGGGAGAAGTGCAGTGCCGCCAGGCCCCTTGTACAGTGACGAAGAGAGGAAAAACTAAGCATGGGAGCAAAATCCGTTCCGCTCGCGGATTTTCGCAATTTCGCGATTCGCGAATCTCGCTAAATTGCCAAAATCCGCCTGCAAGCGGATTTTTATAACTCATCAGTGACATCTTCGTGGACAAATATGCAGGGCAGGATTCATTCTGGCACGATGCTCCTGTCACAAAAAGTAAACCTCAACAGGAAGCACTTACAGTCACCGCGGTTAACCCAGTGTCTGCTCAAATCGAAAGAATGAGGCATAACAAAGGCTACATTTATTTAAATAAGTGCAGATGGGCATATATTTTTTGCTATTATGCCAAAGTTTTCAAATGCGAGTCTTGGTGCATTATATATGACTTCTTCTAGCGCGAAAAGCTCATAAGCATCCAAATGTATTGATGGAGTAATTGTCCAATTAAACTAGCCACAAAATCATTTCAAACAGAACTCAAAATAAATTTGGATCCAGACAGAATAATGAGAACCACAAGCACCAGTCACCAGCAGCCCAAATTACGTCTCATTTGCATCTGAACCTTTGCTCCAGTGCATACAAACAGTAACGCTTGAATTCATTTGCTTAAGTATGTATGTATGTATGTATGTATGGGTACTCTTTTATAGCGCATGTCTGTCACCCAACGGGTATCCTGACGCTTTGACTAGAAGGAACCTGCTTCGCACCATGCTGACTTATAAGAACTAACGTGACCCAACCTTAGGAAAGAGATGTGTTTTTAAATTTTTCTTAAAGGAATTGAGATCGTTCATGCTTCTCAGTCCTAGCGGAAGAGCGTTCGATAGCCTGGCTGCCGTAAAGCTGAAAGATCGGCCGCCCAGCCGCGATCTCAAAACTTTAGGCACCACAGCAAGGTAAGCAGAAGCCGAACGAAGGGATCTGGACGGAGTGTACCAATGGAACATATTTTGTAGTGGCACTGGGCCTTGTCAATGAAGGGCCCTGAATACGATACATAAAGATTTAAAATCGATCCGCTGAAGGACCGGTAACCAGTGAAGGTCCCTTAGTGCCTGAGATGAAGAATCAAGGCAGCGACGAGCAAGCGCTAATTTGGCTGCGAGATTCTGCACCCGTTGCAGTTTTCCTATCAAAGTAGATGGTGCTCCAAGAAATAGAGCATTACAGTAGTCCAAGCGACTTACAATAATGCTCCTCACCACCTCTGGCCTGCTGTCCATGGGAAGCATCCGAAGGACCTTTCTCAGCATACGAAGCAGTCCCATACAAGTGCTCACTGTTTTATTAACGGCTGCATCCAGTTGGAGGTTAGACCCAAACATCACTCCCAGATTACGGACCGAGGTGGCAGACACAGTCGTGCTCTGGAAGGAAGGCGGCCAAAAGTCCGGCGGGAGAGGTCTAGGGACGCGATCAGTAGTGCAGTGTAAGACTTCTGTCTTAGAGCTGTTAAACTGCAGCGAATTCTGATTCAGCCAGTCCGCAGTTGCGAGCATACAACGGTGGAAGGTGTCTAACGCCACTGCTTCCTTGCCCTCAAGCGAGAAGACAAGTTGAGTGTCATCCGCGTAATTCGTCACCGCTATGCCGAAGGATCTAATCAACGCAACCAGGGGCCGCAGGTACAGGTTGAAGAGGATAGGGCTGATGGCCGACCCTTGTGGAACACCTTGCTCCACTCTTCTGATGTTAGATTTGAAAGGTGGCAATGACACTACCTGATGACGATTTCCAAGGTATGATGTCAGCCACTTCAGGGCATGGCCTGTCACCCCTACTTCCTCTAATCTTTTAAACAGAATTGCATGACTGACTGTGTCGAACGCGGCCGACATATCGAGCAGCACTAAAAAGGCTGCTCTTCCATAGTCGGCTCGCGTCCTGAGATCGTCTAGCACAGTCACCAACGCTGATTCCGTCCCGTGGGCCGGTCTAAACCCGAATTGAACCTCATCCAAGCAGGACCCGGTCTCCAGGTACTTAGACGGATGTTTTGTAACCCACTTTTCCAGAATCTTTATTGGAAACGGGAGCAGGGAGATAGGTCGATAATTTGCTGGGCAAGCCGGGTCCAAGGTGTCCTTTTTAAGAAGAGGGGATACCACGGCTAATTTCCAGCAATCTGGTACCCGTGCTGAAACCAGGGACTGATCACAGATGGCAAACAGCGGGGGGAAAAGTTCTTCCCGGAACAGCTTCCAGTGTTTATGTGGAAGCGGGTCCAAAGGTGATCCCGACGACACGCTGTGAGCCAAGGAACAGAATTCCTCAAAAGTTGGAGAAGGAAAACAGTCCAACCTGGCAAAGCTGGGGGTTATTTCTGTAGTAGGCCCGGGATGCGTTTCGTTACATCCTTGAGGAATACCGCTGGATGTAACGCCAAGATTGTTCAAAATGGCTGCGATTTTGTCCTCAAAGGCCTGTGCCAGTGAGTCGCACAGAGACTGAGATGCGGAGATAGCATTGGCCGCGGTAGCAGGGCATGACAGGTCCTTCACAATCTTAAACAAGGTCTGTGATTTGTTTACTGCCACCCGCAAAGACTCTTCCAAAAACCTGGCCTTCGCACATTTGATCTGTGCTTTATAGATGGACAGGGCCTGTTTGTAGAGAGCCCGATCGGAGTCCAGGTAGTTCTTTCTCCAGGTACGCTCGGCCCGCTTACATTGGAGTTTAAATTGAAGCAACTCCTCGGAAAACCATGGCATAGCCGGAGTAGGTCTGTTTCTGATTTTCCGTAAAGGGGCCAACGAGTCTAGGGAGGACACGATCCGTTGGTTAAGCCTTAAGTCTACGTTTTCCTCTAAGGTGAAACCCTCTGAGAGTAGTGAAGGTAGAGGAGACTGACTCAAGAGTTTTGACCATTGTCTGGTACTTTTAACCCCACCTGAATTCCTATTTCTCCCCTGCCCCACCTTGGGCGTAAGAGAGAAATGCACCAGCGCATGGTCCGTCCAACACTGGGGCAGGATGTTCCGTACAGTTACGTACTCTGGATCTGCGAAAACTAGGTCCAGTATATGGCCCTTTAAGTGGGTATGGGTGCGGACCAGCTGCTGCAGCTGAATACTCAGGCAGGTCTGGGTCAGGTCTGTGAGCGCAGTCTCTCCAGAACCGCCTAACCAGAGATTGAAATCTCCCAGTACCATTAACCTTGAGTGCGAGGTGGATAAATCAAGGATTAGCTCAATCAGCCCTGTCACGGCCAAAAAAGGGCTAGATGGAGGTCTATAGCAGAGCAGACCGGTAAATAGAGCGCCCCCCTGCCCATTCAGAGAGAAGGCTAGTAGTTCACAACCAGGAATGGTCTTGATGTCAATCAGGGATAGATCTATTGATTCTCTGAAAATTAAGCCCAGTCCTCCCCCTCTAGCACCAATCCGAGGGATGTGCCTGATTTTATATCCAGAGGGGCAGGCCAAGCCCAGCTCCACTGCACAGTCCGTGCTTGTCCATGTCTCTGTCATGAGTAAAATATCTAACTCATGGCAGTCAATTATGAAGGCAATATCTCCGTGATGTGAACACAGCGACCTCACGTTTAGAAGGCCGCAGCTAAACGAGTCTGTCTGCTTCCCCGCTGCCACTGCTAGTCCTCTTAGCGAGGAACTGGTGTTAATACATAGGAGTTCATCTCGAGTATAGGTGATAGTCCCCTGAGATGGTAATCCAGGGGGACGGGACCGGCCCCCGGCGCGTCCGTTGCGCGAACGGGCGCAAACGGGCTTACCTCTGGCGCACCTCCGGCGCCCCTGCGGCGCACCCGCTGCGCGCCGTCGCTGCGCGCCTGTCTAGCAGCCATCTTAAAAAGCCAAGGCTAAGAGATCACGTGGGTCCTGGCAGGGCGAGTGGCTCTCCCTCACCCAAGATGGCGCTCCGTGAGGAAATCCTTCTCCCCAATCCAAGATGGCGCTCTGAAACCGGCGCGATGATTACACAGTGCCCCCGAGTCCCTGTCACTACGCCTACAAAATGATCCGGCAGCATCAGTGACAGAAAAGCCTAAAAGCTAATAAGAGTCAACGAAGGGCGGCAGGTGAAACTGAAGGTGCCAGCACAAAAGCTAGAAGCAGCTAAGTCTGCCCACAGTGGCTGCCTCGGTTTCAGAAAAAATGTCCACACTGTTGTATTTTATTCCCTCTGAAACCACTCTTGAAACCTATGCACATGCAGGAAGATAAACCACCGCATAAGTTTGTCAGTGTAAAATATTGTTATGAAATGTGACCTTTCTGTTTCTACCACATTCATTTTACTAGAGATCACGGTCTTCCCTGAGCAAAGGCTCTATTTATTACACACATATATATTATCACACGCTCCTGTATACTCTATATGTTTTTTAGGTGCCCGAAACTACAAATAAGGCTTCTAGCGTGCGGTTTGGCAGTGTTTTATTCCATTGTTTCACAGATGAGTCTCACACCAGGCACCAATAATAATGCCAATGAAAAGAGGTTTCAGCGTTAAGATCCGAGTCTGAAGAATTGTGACTGTTTGAGGAATTGGAGATTCTCTAGTTCGCATCGGAAGAAAAGTGTCAGAATGAAAAGATTAATATGTCAACTGTACAGGGATAACAATTTAGACGCCAGGCTCCCATTGTGCACGCCGCAGCAGGATTCATTGTGGCACGATGCTCTCGTCACAAAAAGTAAACCTCAACAGGAAGCAATTACAGATAAAATCAGGTTCCCTAGTTGAAGCTCAAATTCAGTAACGTATCAATCAGCCCTAAAAAAGTAGTGAGCAAGGTCGAGGCTGGGAAAGTGTCCTTTATTCCCATATCGGTCGTCGAAAATTAGCTGTAATCCTTGAGGGAGGTCTCTGCATCTATGAGTTTCCCGAGCGCCATCCCCGTGTAGCTCCTGTGACCAGGAGGCTGCTTTCTCCTCATCTGCTGCTCTGCTCGGTCTCTGGCCCTTTATAAACAAGATGCATGTGAACTCGCATAGAAGCCCCGCCCGTTTGGCCCCGTCCACCACACACTAGCGGTATGAAGCGTCTTCCCGCCCGTCCCCACTATGATGGCCAGCTCTCTCAAGGGACCTCGGCCCCTTTTGGCGCACTTGCAAAGTTACAGGCACACGTGGTCACATATTTGTACAAATGGCAAAAAAATCCGCGAGTTTGCGGCAAAATTCACGAACTCGCTGATTTATTTGCCATTTCGCGCGAATTAGCGGACCGCGAATTCGCAAATTTCGCCCATACTTAGGAAAAACCTAATAGATTCCACCATGGAGGGGAGGGGGTGGGGAGCTTGGGTCTTTGTACAGAGTGCAATTTACTGGTAACTGTCTGGTGGAATGTGTCCGCACTGCCGATGTTACACAGTCTGCATTCATTGTCTGGGCCTGGTAGCACTCTGTAATAAAAATGTATTACCAACCCACAAATAACTTTCCCTTGGACACCCTTGGATTCTGGGTAAATCACTTCATCTCCCTGTGCCCAACAAAAAAGAACACTTATAAGGTCCCAAAGGCGAGACCTATTGGCTATGCCAATGCTGGTTTCTATTCTGGTATTTTTCTCTGGCACATTTTTACTGCTCGTGAAGGAAATAAGAGCTGGCGGGAATGGGTGGGGGGAGTCCGGTGAGGAGAGTAGGGGAGGGAAGTGGAGAGACCGGGAGATAGTGGAGGATGAGAGTGAGAGAGCATTAAAGGAAGAGAGTCAACGAACGAGAAGCAGACAGACGGAGTAGAGATGGGGGTGAGGAGGGGTGAACATGAGAGGAGGAGACCGAGGGTGGACGCTGGGCTGAAGAGGGGGGAGGGCGAGTGAGAGACTCATGAGGTGGACACTGGAGAGAGCGGGAAAGAAGGGGAGAGAGAGAGACTGACAAAGTGAGAAAGAAAAGATAGAACGGATGGGGGCAGGCAGGAGCAATATCGAGAAAGACCCAATAACTGAGTGCCTTGGTTACACTCAGAGCGCCTCACGGCCCCACGGTTGAAGGTGCGAGGTGTGTCAGTGTCTCCCTTTTTAGGTCTCGCCTGTCAATGCGCATGCGCATTGAGCAGAGCGAGACTATGGGGGCTTAAACAGAGCTTACCTACACTGGCGATTCACTGGCGATTTGATGAAGTGCATGTGCACTTTTAACTCAATGCGCAAGCGCAATTAGTTAAAATGCGCGTGCACAGCATCAAATCGCCAGCTTAGTGCCGCCAGCAGCTCTTCCCGCTCCGCCCCCTGCTGCATCAAAGGCTTGGCGCTCTGCCTCAGCCCAGCCATTCTCCTCCCCTAATTACCCCCTGCTGCATCAAAGGCTTTTTCACGGCCGGCCGGCCGTGCTTTCAGTTTCACGGCTGGCCGGCCGTGTCTCCTTTTCTTTTTCTTTTTTTTTTTTAATCCGCTGCATGTTGATAATAACAATATCTGCTTGCTTTGCTTTATAGCACTTCTTATCATAGTTTTGCCGTTTCTAAGTTCTATCAATCACAGGCTTTATAACAATTCTTATCATAGTTTTGCCGTTTCTAAGTTCTATCAATCACAGGTTCTACTGTTATCATTCTCCTCCCCCCTCCCCACATTAATGCCCTCCGTCTTGTTTGTTGCAGTCTGTCTTCCTTTTGTCTCTCCCTATCCCTCTTACTTCCCCTTTTTCTCTCCCCTTCCCTCTGCTTCGCCATCTCTTCTTTCCCTCTTGATTCCCCGTGTTTCCTCCTTTCCCCCGCCTCACTCTCTTCACTATATGTCTCACTCCTTTCTTTCTCCCCTTTATATATTTTTTCCGTTCTCTACTTCTCTCTGTCCCTTCCCTCTGCACACCCCTTCCCTCCCTCCACTCGTCTGTTCTCTCCCTGCCCCCTTGTTTTTTTTCCTCGCACAAATGGGAAAAATGGCACCCATCTGTGAACCTGGCAACCCTGGGAGCTGCTTTCCTTCTTAGATGGCATTACGTCAGCAGCTATTCCGGGTCCCAGTTCAGGCCTTTCTTTTGCACGTAATTGTTTTCGGGCAAATTGGTCCAATTTTCAAAAGGGTAGGGGGTGCGGGGGCACACTGCAGGTCAGCATTACATACCGCAAATCATTATGGCAGATGCAGTTCCTGTTAGATGTGTTTTAACATATGTGTTTGCACAGCCAATGCTTGATGCATTCCTGGACATGTGTTTCTGAGTTATTTCGCTCCTTCAACAGAAAGTTGCAGTCGTATTGAGATCAATTACAGTTCCTTCTTCCACGTGTATCTGCTGCTGTACATTTAAATGTATATCAGTTCTCCTGCAAGAAGTGTTGTCTTCCATACTATGCTCTCCAGATGACACCATATCATCAGCGATTCCAGAGCTTTGCCCTGGGCTTGCCTTTACCTTTTAGGGTGCATTAGTACATCTGTTATAGTTGAAATGAAACAGGACGACAACTCCCAGAATGCATTCGGCTGTTAAAAGGAAAGCTGAGCACTATTCTGTGTAGCTGGTATTGTGCTCTTACTTGTACATCCGTTCCTGTGCTATGAGCTGCTCCTGGGCTTTTAAAAATGCAGCAGTCCTACTGAGAATGTATATGGAGTCCCTGCTAATAATTGTTGCATCTGAGGCATTAAACAAGTCAGACCCCTCACCCTCACCCCCTCACCCTCAACCCCTCACCCTCACACCCCCTCACCCTCACACACCCTCACCCTCACACCCCCTCACCCTCACCCTCACACACCCTCACACACCCTCACATCCTCTCACCCTCACACACCCTCACCCCCAACCCCTCACCCTCAACCCCTCACCCTCAACCCCTCACCCTCACACCCCCTCACCCTCACACCTCCTCACCCTCACACCCCCTCACTCACCCTCACACCCCCTCACACCCCCTCACACCCCCTCACACACCCTCACTCACCCTCACACACCCTCACACACCCTCACTCACCCTCACTCACCCTCATACCCCCTCACTCACCCTCACACACCCTCACACACCCTCACACACCCACTCACCCTCATACACCCTCACCCACCCACCCTGACACACTCACCCACCCTCACCCTCACACCCTCACTCATCCTCACCCCCTCATCCTCACACACCCTCACTCACCCTCACACAGCCTCACTCAGCCTCACCCTCACACACCCTCACCCCCCCTCACCCTCACACACCCTTACCCTCATCCCCTCACCCTCACACACCCTCAGTCACCCTCACACCCTCACCCTCACACCCCCTAACCCTCACACCCTCACCCTCACTCCCTCACACACCCTCACTCACCCTCCCTCACACACCCTCACCCTCACACCCCCTCACACCCCCTCACTCACCCTCACTCACCCTCACACACCCACTCACCCTCACCCTCCCTCACCCTCACACCCCTCACCCTCACACCCCTCACCCTCACACCCCTCAGTGCTACAACACATATTGTGTTACAATAGGTGTCACATTTGCGAAAGATAAAACTATTGGCATTGTAAATAACAAAGCTATTAATTTCGCTATTTTCAAAACAAGCACATAAATAAAAAATGTGTCCTTTACAATACCAATAGCTCAAACTTTCCTAATGCGAGACCTATTGCATTGCTGTGCTTCTCTCCCCTGCTGCACTCTCCTGCTCTCTAGAGATGTGGCCTAACGACCAGAGCTGCCATCTAAGTCACGTAAATACAAAACATGTTGCATTCCAAATGCTATAGGTGTCACATTCGCGAAAGTTATAACTATTGGCATTGTAAATGACAAAGCTATCAATTTAGCTATTTTAAAAACCAACAAATAAATAAAATATTTGTCATTTACAAGACCAATAGCTCCAACTTTTCTAATGCGAGACCTATTGCATTTCCAATGCTTGTTGGCCTTCTCATCCCGCCCCAAGTCCAGCCTCTCATCAGAGAGTCAGAGTAGGGCACTAACTCCGCATTAGAGCCTCGTGTATCACAGGCCTTGTATTTGGACTGAGGGGTCTGCTGTCCCTCACCGGCCTCCGTACCGCCCCAGCCCTTTCAGTAGGGTTCAATTAAAATCTGCTGGTATTGCTGCTTCGGGATTCCAGGTGCAAACCTGTTGGCAGCTGTGCAAAGTCTTGTTGCAGGCCTTCTTAGGCGGGGCCCCACTCTGTTCAACGGGCCATGGCCTGTCCACGAAAGCGGTGTCCAGACGCCCTCAGACTCCCAGGTGAGGAAAGGGTTAAGGATGTGCCAAAGACTGGTCTCAGCCTCGACGTGTCAAAAGGTGCGATAACTGCTACTGCTACCACCGGAGAGTTCCTTCTGGCTTTCAGCGGAATTCGAAAATTATTCATAAAATAGCACCAGTGAAAACAAACTGTTGGAGCCCTAGCTCCCCGGCATGCTCCTCTGCCTAGGGGGTACAGCTTACCTAAACAAGATGCTCCCCTATAGGAGTGTTGCCCACTTTACCCTGTGCCCTCATTTATCAGAGGAGGATACAAGTCACAGAGGGCCACACCCTCACCAGGCGCTACTTATTCCCGCCAGTGAGACCCTCGCCAAATTGACGAAGCAAATATGCTGTAGATCCTAGTGCAACCCAGGGAATGGGCCCCCACATCCTCTTATTTGGTCATATTTGAGATCCATTGCGCACTTCGGACACTGGGATCCCGGTGCAACTGCACCAGCTGCACAATTGATACGAATCCCTCTCTCTCAGAGCGACACTTCCTCCTACCCGAGATACTCTCTCGTCCTGCGGGTTGACCCTCACAACGGTGCGATCGCCGCTGTATGGTTGAAGCGCCTCAACGGAGCCAGGTACCTCCGGCACAGAAGAGTGAGTGAGTGAGTGAGTGAATATATATATATATATATATATATATATACACATACATACATACAGGGGGGCACTTACCATTCTGGAGCAGTAGCAGCGCCAGCGGCTCCACGGTGTGAGCGGGTGTGCAAGCAGCACGAGCTGGGCCACCCCACTTATCCTGCGGGCGGAGAAGACCCCCCCGGCACTGACTTCCACGCCCCTCCCTGCTTGATAAGCATCTAGGGCAGGCTGCGGACGGCCTGCCGCCCTCCTTTGGGTGACTGTGCAGGAGTGGTGCCCTGACACCGGTGCCAGCCCTGCCCCAGGGAGGAGCTGCCTCACCTCGGAGGGAAGGGGTCCGCAACACTGCAACTACTCACAAAACTTTTTTTCTACTTCGTGTAGGCCTGTGAAACTCTGAGGCCGGTGACAACGAGCTGCCCAGCTTCCCTCTGAGATGAGCCACTGCAGATAATTAGTGCAAACGGTGTGGAAGGTGCATTCTCGCAAGGCCAAACGTACGTGCATAGGTGTGGAGGTTCTGCGCAGAAATTGCTTCCGAATTCTGGGGCTTATTTACAAGTCCTGTGCCTCTATGTTTTGTAACCAATGTAATGTGAACATTTGCTTCTTAAATAGAACCTTTGGCTGAGAAAAGAGCAAATTGTATCAGAGGGTTAGCCGGGACGCTCTCTCTGTACCCTCTAGTCCCATGCCCATTTGGGATATTGAGAATTTATAGAAGAGACTTTTTTTGCTCAGTCTGTACACCAGCATCAGACATAAGGATGGTCTGAAAGCCGTAAAACATTTTTTGGGTAAAAGACCAATCGAACAGTATGAACACACCAAAATGCTTCTGGAGATGACTGAGTGGTGCCTCACCAATAACACCTTTATCTTTGATAAACTGTTTTACAAACAAATCCAAGGCTCAGCTATGGGCACTTGCTTCTCCCCCAGCTATGCGAATCTGCATATGGGCTGGTGGGAGGAGCGGGTGCTGATGACCCAACACCAAGAGACAATGGAAGGAAATGTTATTGTTTATAAACGTTTTATTGACGATATCTTCATTTTGTGGGAGGGCAGTGTGGAGAGTGCAAACAGCTTCACAGACCAGTTAAATGAAAATTCACTAAATTTAAAATTTACGTGTAATGCCAGCAGGGAGAGCATTCAATTTCTGGATGTGGAGCTGTTTGTAGAAGATGATAAAATCCAAACACGCACGTACCGTAAGCCCACTGCGGGCAATGCAATCCTCCACGCAAACAGTTTTCATCCTACACCATTGAAACAATCCATTCCGTATGCGGAATGTCTCAGGATGACCCGCAATTGTAGCACTAGCGAGGGGTTAGTGCAGGCCAAAAACAATCTCTTTACGAGATTAAAACTAGGAGGATACTCCGAAAAAACATGCAAGGCTGCAGAAGTAAAGTGTAGTTACAAATCCCGCCATGAATTACTGTTTCCAAAAGACTCAGAGCCGGGGGCCCCCGCAACAGAAAGACAACCACCCAGGTTAATCACAGGTTTCAATCGCCACCAAGCCAACCTTCGTAAAATACTCAGAAGGCATTGGCCACTGGTCCGAAATGACGCAACCATAGGAAAATTAGTGGGTGAAAGACCACTAGTGTCTTTCAGAAAAGCGAAATCCATGCGGCAGCAATTAGTCTGTAATGCCCCAGCCATACCCAAGCAGAAAGTCTGGTTCCAGTCACAAAAAGGCTTTAGGAAATGCACAAAATGTAAGGCCTGCAGTCATGGCAAAAACACCACAAGCATTACAGTACCCTTTCGCAAACAACCTTACCATCTGAGGGATCACTACACATGTAAAACAGACCATGCTGTATATATGCTGACATGTGTATGTGGTAAAATATATGTAGGGTCGACCATTCACCCGGTACATGTGAGGGTGCTACAACACCTGAGGGCGATTGCAAACAAGGACCCAGCTTACCCGGTAGCCAGGCATATCCACCAGGTACATGGTGGTGATGCGAAAGGTTTAACATACTGTGTCTTAGACAATGTCCCAAAAAATGTTAGGGGCGGCAACCGCAAACTCGCATTGCGCCGCCTGGAATCCAGATACATTATTCTGTTAAATTCCAAAATTCCCGTAGGGCTAAATGCTGATGAAGCCCTAAGTGTGCATATCTAGAGCAGCTGACCTCTTCTTTCCCAAGTACCCTGTAACATCGCATACCAGTTTACGCGATAAATTACAATTAATCACACAATTCCATCATACGGTCATATAGCACCCTGTGTGTTTGTCAACAACCTCGCTGTATCTATTGGCTAACTTTGTATTCCATACGGGAGCAGAATCCTTCCCATGTAGGGGGAGTAAGTGCGCACTTGCGCGGGAGTAATTTGTCCATTAGATGTAATACTGTCGATAATGGAATTTTGCCGTAGTGGCTCACTCTGACAAACAGTGATCTAACTTACCGGCTGCACGAGGATGAGTACTAACACTGTAACATGTTCTGCCTCTGCCAACAGGCCAGCAAACCGATCTCCGATGTAACGGAGCCTATTTGTTTGCACAGTGGTCTGTGAAACCAATCACAGACACGGGTTTAACACACCTCCTTTCTGATACGCCTAATCCTCTATGACACAGGTTAACATGGAGGGTTTCACGTATTACGGGTTGTTTTCTCCCAATGATTTGACTACCAAACTATAATAGTATGTAGAATACAAGGTCTAAAACTGTAATGAATATGTAGATGAACATGATGTAATGTTTTGATCTATATACGCCAATTAACGTGACCCATGTAATGTACCAAAAAACCGCCAAATAATGTCATGAGCAGTGTAAGGAGTCACGTAAGTGTGTGGGTGTAACTCATAGTCACCATGGCAACAAACCAATGCCAATTAAGGATGA
The DNA here is from genome assembly GCF_964261635.1 of Lissotriton helveticus. Lineage (NCBI taxonomy): Eukaryota > Metazoa > Chordata > Amphibia > Caudata > Salamandridae > Lissotriton > Lissotriton helveticus. The sequence continues at coordinate 1,301,446,412 of NC_136057.1, forward strand.
CAATTATGACTCATGTGATGTATTGAACATGTATAAAAAGCGTCAGTATGCCTGGTCAGATGTTAGTGAGCAAGGCGGGGTAGCCGCCGAAACGCGTCTGAGCAGAAGTTGATGTGAAATAAACACCCTTGAACTAAGATACACGGAGTCAGCGCCTTCTTGGATGGTGAAGTTTGGTGTGGTGAAAATATATATATATATATACCAATATTATCAGCAGGTCAGGGGGGTTGCCATGGGGGCCTGTTTCTCTCCCAGTTATGCCTGTCTTCACATGGGGTACTGGGAGAGACAGGTCCTCAATGGTATTCACCATGAAATGTGCTCTCGCAATATCATACGATGGTACAGATACATCGATGATATTTTGATGATCTGGCGGGGAACACAGGAAGAAGCTGAAAATTTCATTGTTGCCTTGAACACTAATGATTTCAATCTGTCCTTTACATCACATATCAGTCAAAAGGAAGCCCACTTTTTGGATATAACTTTGGAGGTCAGTCAGGACAGGCTTGAAACAAAGCTCTTTAGAAAGCCGACTGCAGGAAATACCATCCTGCATGCAGGAAGTCACCATCCGCCACATCTAATTCGGAGCATCCCCTATGGGGAGATGCTTAGAATTCGGCGGGTGTGTAGCACAGATATTCACTGCAAAACAGCACAGGCAGCCAGCAAACGAAGGTTTCTGGCCAGGGGCTATGCAGAAAACCTTATTGATACAGCTATAAGGAAAGCAAATGGCCTGTCCCGCAGTAATGCACTGATCCACAAAAAGAAAAAAGACAAGGCTGGAATAAATGAGGCCAACCAACCTGTCAGACTTATCTGGACTTACAATAGACAACATATGGCACTACGTAAAATAATCAATCACCACTGGGATCTGGTTAAACTAGATCCGGTGATAGGAGAACGCATGCCTAACAAGCCAATTATTACCTACCGCAAAGCATATTCTTTAAATGATGCATTAGTCAAATCGAGTCCGGAGGTAATCCCACCTAAAAATTGGTTAGCAGCTAGTCGAGGCTTTAAAAAGTGCTCCAGCTGTAAGGCCTGCTCGCAGGGGCTGAGTAAAACTGAGTACCGAACAGCATTCTCCCCAGTGCCAAGAAAAATCAATAAACAGTTGACATGTAAGACAGAATATGTGGTTTATGTGCTGGAGTGCCCATGTGGTCTGCAATACATTGGTAGTACCAAATTGCAGGTGCACAAGCGGGTACTCCAGCACATAAGGGCCATTAACACCAACGATACCACATATCCAGTGGCCAGGCATTTTAAGGAATTCCACAATAATGAAAGTGGACTCCTGAGATACTTTGCCATAGACTGTGTTGGACCTCTCAGGAGAGGTGGCAATAGAGAGGGTATTTTAAGAGCACTGGAGACTAGATATATCCTTGAGATGGATAGTAAGGCCCCTAATGGCCTCAATTCCACTGAGGATTTTTATACATGCCTCTAGTTCTCAGACTATCCTCTTCCATCTCGCCAATCTGGACATTGGCTTCAGTAATCCTGTTCCTTATAAGTTTAATTGTAGTTGGCCAGGACAAACATACATGAAAGAAAGAACCTAGTTGTTTGATCCACATCTGTTAAAAAACTTTGTTCCATACCTGGAGGTATAGCTGGTTGACTATACAAAGCAAAAAACTAACTGAGCTAAAACATTTGTTTTTAATCACTTGTTTAGTAATGCATTCTAATGTTAGAACGTAACAGGGGTTTTGTTTTGTGCTAACCATTGATGTTGAAATGGCTTTCCTTAGGTTTTACCAATGGGTCCCTAGTTTGTCAGGTTTAGCACAAGCCGTTAATACAGCAAACAGCGTATTTTGCACACATATCCGAACAATGGAGATAATGAAATGTACACATTAACTTATTTTTTTTAAAAAGTAATCATTAATTGTGCACTATGTAAATAGTTGTAAATATATGAAATACTTTGGATAGACATATATATATATATTTTTCTATTATGATAGTATATTTTTATATGTAAATAATGTTTTGGTGTGTCGAATATGTATATATTGTATTTAAAACAATTATTAATGCAATAGCGGTTATAAAAGGATAAATTTGTAGTCCAATAGATAATGCATTACGCTGTGTATGGCTTTAAGGACACTCCCCTGGTTTGAAAACAGTTAACCAATCAAATTGTTGTTTTTAGAATGCATGTGCACTTTAAATTTCACGCAACTCTGTCAGTGCGCCATGTGACCAAGGCCTCTGTGTAGGCTGAAACGTTATACTGCCGTGGCGTGCTAAGGAATAAAGTAACTCACTGCATCTGGGTCTTCCGTTTTTCCTTTGGTGTGATGGCTCTGGACTACGGGCGTCGTCTGGAGGATAACGAATATGCAATATATATACACATACATACATACAGGGGGGCACTTACCATTCTGGAGCAGTAGCAGCGCCAGCGGCTCCACGGTGTGAGCGGGTGTGCAAGCAGCACGAGCTGGGCCACCCCACTTATCCTGCGGGCGGAGAAGACCCCCCCGGCACTGACTTCCACGCCCCTCCCTGCTTGATAAGCATCTAGGGCAGGCTGCGGACGGCCTGCCGCCCTCCTTTGGGTGACTGTGCAGGAGTGGTGCCCTGACACCGGTGCCAGCCCTGCCCCAGGGAGGAGCTGCCTCACCTCGGAGGGAAGGGGTCCGCAACACTGCAACTACTCACAAAACTTTTTTTCTACTTCGTGTAGGCCTGTGAAACTCTGAGGCCGGTGACAACGAGCTGCCCAGCTTCCCTCTGAGATGAGCCACTGCAGATAATTAGTGCAAACGGTGTGGAAGGTGCATTCTCGCAAGGCCAAACGTACGTGCATAGGTGTGGAGGTTCTGCGCAGAAATTGCTTCCGAATTCTGGGGCTTATTTACAAGTCCTGTGCCTCTATGTTTTGTAACCAATGTAATGTGAACATTTGCTTCTTAAATGGAACCTTTGGCTGAGAAAAGAGCAAATTGTATCAGAGGGTTAGCCGGGACGCTCTCTCTGTACCCTCTAGTCCCATGCCCATTTGGGACATTGAGAATTTATAGAAGAGACTTTTTTTGCTGTCGATATTTTACAAAATCCAATTGGAGTAAAATATGGCGTTGAAATATAAATCAGTGTATGCTGCAATTGTTAGAGATGTGTAACCGTAATAGAGAAATATGATTTGGAACGGTACCAATAACTATTTTCTTTAAAAGGTTGATAAATTGTGGTATGCCCACTTGGGATATAGGATGTATTTTGAACTAAAGTTGGTCAATTAGACCAGAGGTACAAACCCACTTGGGCAGTGAAGTATGCTATGAAATATCGCAACCTTGAATAATGTATTTGTTTAAGAAATAGGTTGTGACCAAGGGTAGCGAACGCAGAATGGTCTTAGGAGAGGCAGCGTTATTATTTTGGCTGATGCAAAAATATACATTAGACTCAGCATTGCCTGTAAAATTAATATAATCCACCGTTGAATGTGAAGAAACAATATGTTTCATTGATCAAAGGGACGAAAATGCCACATTGATTTTTTTCACTGTATTTATGTGGGTACGTGGTTGCAAATTAGATATTTCATTATTGAAGCCTATAAATGTGTTTTCATAAGTCAAATAATGACATTGTGTATGAACTTGAACAGCAGCACGGTACCGTCATTTAAGTAAATAGGAACTACGGATGTAGTTCTGGTGTATGTCATTTTTGCATTTACTAGCTTAAGATGGCCAACAGAAAGGATGCGAGTAGTCCATTTTCTGTTTTCACATTTTTTGTTTTCAAATTGTTCACGTAAAGTTTAAATGTCAGATTGCCGTTAACTTACACACCCGTGACCAAGGCGGTATCCGCCGAAACGCGTTGGGTTTTGTCTTGGCTTGATGCATAAATAAAATCTTTCAAGCTTCTGGAATTGCGTGATTTCGTGTTTGGAGTGCATCGCGTACTTGGATGTACGGAGGAAGTGGGATATATATATATCTCTTATGATAGAAGGTTGTGCTCGGAGCATTTTGGGGATCGAGCTGTGAAATGGATCCAAATAAAGAAAACGTGCCTATTTAACTTCGTGTGGATCTGCTTCACTTGGGCTTCCTGTTTGTTTTGGATAATTTTCGGCTGCTGCTCGGTCGAGAGGCGGACCCCACCTGTGACCAGGGTCCAAGGCAGGCTTCACTCCAGGAGTTTGCCACGGAACGAAGCAAAGACTGGCGCCTTGCAGGGGGCGCTGCTTTGGCACGATTTTGCAGCTACAAAGCGCTCTCCAAAGGCTCCCAGCGCTGCCCTTCACCCCACTGGGGGAACAATAGTGGTTATTGAGAAGTCAGAGAAGCAGCCCCACTGTGGGAAGAGGGTTAGTACACTACAAGGCACAGAATGCAGTGCAAGATAGGCCACGCCCACTTGGCAGGTGATTTGTATTCGAAGAGGTGTACGACCAGAGACTGTTTCTCAGAACTTTCGAACCTTGCCTCTGATGAAAGGACAATTCCTGAAACGCGTGAGGCTCTTATGATAGAAGGTTGTGCTCGGAGCATTTTGGGGATCGAGCTGTGAAATGGATCCAAATAAAGAAAACGTGCCTATTCAACTTCGTGTGGATCTGCTTCACTTGGGCTTCCTGTTTGTTTTGGATATATATATATATATATATATATATATATATATATTTTGTTTTTTTTTTTTTCACACACACATACATATACACACATATATACACACACACCCACACATATATATATACACACATATATATATATACACACACACATACATACATACACACAGTTTTTCCTAGAGAAGGTTAATATCTTTAATGCTTTTCTTTAGCATAATACACCAAACAGCAAAGGACGCGTTTCGACTTAGCAGTCTTGATCACTTTTACAGAAAAGCCTAAATGTTTTCACTATAGTGTCCCTTTTCCATTTCCACCCAGGTGCAAATCATTATGGTATTTGTAGTGCATAAACATACCCCAGCATCATTTTGATTTACAGGGAATATTAAGCGACGGGTCCTGCCGCAGAGAACGCACCGCCACGAAAGGAGCTTCCCACCTCTGCCCACCACTGGACCAAAACCTTCGCTGCGTTAGCAAATCCCGGGCAGGGGAAGCCGCCAGGGACCGGACCTTGGAATTGGCCCTCATTTCCTCGAAGATAGGTAAATTGAGGTGAGAGTGATTGTTGCAACATGAAACTGACTTTCTACGCATCGCTCCCCTACGGGGCAAAAACGAGGACGGACTACACAAACCAGCATGCTTCATTGTTCCTACCGACTGCGGAGCCCACCAGGGGGCAATTATCCCATCCAGTCATTACGTGACGCACACCGTGGGACTTAACAAGCTTACAATGAGCCATGCATGCTGAATACCTCTCCACCCTGCAGATGCGACCAGCCCCCTTGAGAAAGGTCTGCTGACAGACCGAAATGCATTGGGATATATCAGGCTGTACATTGCAACCGGAATAAAATGTTTTCCGTTTTCACCCCCAGTTGTGCTACTCACCGTCTTTCTTTTGGAAGATCACTGCTGAATGAATCCGGAATAAAATGTTTTCCGTTTTCACCCCCAGTTGTGCTACTCACCGTCTTTCTTTTGGAAGATCACTGCTGAATGAATCCGGAATAAAATGTTTTCCGTTTTCACCCCCAGTTGTGCTACTCACCGTCTTTCTTTTGGAAGATCACTGCTGAATGAATCCGGAATAAAATGTTTTCCGTTTTCACCCCCAGTTGTGCTACTCACCGTCTTTCTTTTGGAAGATCACTGATATATATATATATATATATATATATATATATATATATATATATATATATATATATATATATATATATATATGTACTACAAAGGTCCAAGGCTTCGGGAATGCACACACAGCAGATTTAAACCAGCACGGTTTATTAAGAAAACGGGAACCTGCAGCAGAATCCCACAGTCATTTTACATACGACCTGACGCGTTTCGAAGCAACAGCCTCTTCTTCCGAGGTCTCTCTGCATTAGGAAAGGTTCGCAGGTGGCTCCAATTTGGCATGCTTTTATTTCCGCAGTGGGTTTGCATGCTAGGATTTGTAGTCCTATTTGGAAACAGTGTTTTAACCTTAGTAGGTACCGCGCATACTTTCCATTATTAAACCAGCATTTTTCTTTTTGTCAATTCACCCACAGTGGGCCCGGGGGTTCTGTTCAGGTTGACTCTCCCAAAATCCGTCGTACCGCATATTTGCATTTGGAATTGGTTCCAGCGCGGTTTCCTTCACGTTTGGATGGTGCTACTCCGCACGGCAGGACAGCCGTTTGATTTATGTACTACAAAGGTCCAAGGCTTCGGGAATGCACACACAGCAGATTTAAACCAGCACGGTTTATTAAGAAAACGGGAACCTGCAGCAGAATCCCACAGTCATTTTACATACGACCTGACGCGTTTCGAAGCAACAGCCTCTTCTTCCGAGGTCTCTCTGCATTAGGAAAGGTTCGCAGGTGGCTCCAATTTGGCATGCTTTTATTTCCGCAGTGGGTTTGCATGCTAGGATTTGTAGTCCTATTTGGAAACAGTGTTTTAACCTTAGTAGGTACCGCGCATACTTTCCATTATTAAACCAGCATTTTTCTTTTTGTCAATTCACCCACAGTGGGCCCGGGGGTTCTGTTCAGGTTGACTCTCCCAAAATCAGTCGTACCGCATATTTGCCTGGATGATGTTTGAAAACAATTGAATTGACAGCAATAGAACACTAACGTTCGCACTCAGGACTCAATGTCCCAGCACACACCAAAGACTTTTGTATTGAGCACACGCCCATTGAGGGCAGTTTCCCAGCTGAATAAAGTTGCACAGTGAAAGGAGTGCGAGGCTCAATTTGCTTTCATTCTGGCAGCCCGAGAAGAAGGGGTTGTTCCCCGAAACGCGTTGGCATTTTAATGATTGAATGAGCAGGGAAGCAGACTGCATCAAGGAGCCGAATGGCTAGGCTCTATTGCGTGACCTTCTAAAGCTTCAGGGCACTTTTGGACTACAAATATTAAAACGGCAGCCTGGCCGTGAGGAGGAGCACCATCACCGGGAAAGCTGGAGGAATATTTTCGAATACCGGCAGGGTGAGGCTGTGTTTTGCACTAATCAAGACAGTATCAGTATAGAGTCTACATGCGCAATTGTCTGCCAAAACGCTCGTAACCTACTATAGGACTTAAATATGCCTGGATGATGTTTGAAAACAATTGAATTGACAGCAATAGAACACTAACGTTCGCACTCAGGACTCAATGTCCCAGCACACACCAAAGACTTTTGTATTGATCACACGCCCATTGAGGGCAGTTTCCCAGCTGAATAAAGTTGCACAGTGAAAGGAGTGCGAGGCTCAATTTGCTTTCATTCTGGCAGCCCGAGAAGAAGGGGTTGTTCCCCGAAACGCGTTGGCATTTTAATGATTGAATGAGCAGGGAAGCAGACTGCATCAAGGAGCCGAATGGCTAGGCTCTATTGCGTGACCTTCTAAAGCTTCAGGGCACTTTTGGACTACAAATATTAAAACGGCAGCCTGGCCGTGAGGAGGAGCACCATCACCGGGAAAGCTGGAGGAATATTTTCGAATACCGGCAGGGTGAGGCTGTGTTTTGCACTAATCAAGACAGTATCAGTATAGAGTCTACATGCGCAATTGTCTGCCAAAACGCTCGTAACCTACTATAGGACTTAAATATGCCTGGATGATGTTTGAAAACAATTGAATTGACAGCAATAGAACACTAACGTTCGCACTCAGGACTCAATGTCCCAGCACACACCAAAGACTTTTGTATTGAGCACACGCCCATTGAGGGCAGTTTCCCAGCTGAATAAAGTTGCACAGTGAAAGGAGTGCGAGGCTCAATTTGCTTTCATTCTGGCAGCCCGTGAAGAAGGGGTTGTTCCCCGAAACGCGTTGGCATTTTAATGATTGAATGAGCAGGGAAGCAGACTGTATCAAGGAGCCGAATGGCTAGGCTCTATTGCGTGACCTTCTAAAGCTTCAGGGCACTTTTGGACTACAAATATTAAAACGGCAGCCTGGCCGTGAGGAGGAGCACCATCACCGGGAAAGCTGGAGGAATATTTTCGAATACCGGCAGGGTGAGGCTGTGTTTTGCACTAATCAAGACAGTATCAGTATAGAGTCTACATGCGCAATTGTCTGCCAAAACGCTCGTAACCTACTATAGGACTTAAATATGCCTGGATGATGTTTGAAAACAATTGAATTGACAGCAATAGAACACTAACGTTCGCACTCAGGACTCAATGTCCCAGCACACACCAAAGACTTTTGTATTGAGCACACGCCCATTGAGGGCAGTTTCCCAGCTGAATAAAGTTGCACAGTGAAAGGAGTGCGAGGCTCAATTTGCTTTCATTCTGGCAGCCCGAGAAGAAGGGGTTGTTCCCCGAAACGCGTTGGCATTTTAATGATTGAATGAGCAGGGAAGCAGACTGCATCAAGGAGCCGAATGGCTAGGCTCTATTGCGTGACCTTCTAAAGCTTCAGGGCACTTTTGGACTATATATATATGGACACTGAAGAAGGACTAAAGGTTCGAAACGCGTCTGTCATCTGTGTTGTGTGCTGAATAAAGACACTTTGCCTAAACCTGGAGTGCTTTAACTCTCTTTCTGGAATGAGAGGGGGACCTTGGAATGAATGAATGAATGAATGAATGAATGAATATATATATATATATATATATATATATATATATATATATATATATATATATATATATATATATATATATATATATATATATATATATATATATATATATATATATCTAGTGCAACCTCCCAGGCTCCAACCGTAGCGACCCAGGAAATCACGCAGATCCAATACAGCTTTTTTTACAGGCACAAATTTATTTACGAGCTGAACCAAACAATCTGACGCGTTTCGGGCATCCGCCCTTGCTCACAGACAGTCAGTGTTGGAAATGGCCACATTTAAATACCCTGTGCATCACAGTGAAAGTGCATTTTTTTCCGTTTTTTTGCTCAGTACCACGTGATTACTGAAAGAGAGGACAAACTACCAATACTGCATCTTGTAGTCTGTTTTCCGACCATTTGCAAATTTGTAAACCGGAAATAAGGTACAGTTCATGGTTAAAATCCAAACATAATGCGACAATGAAAAAATATATATATATAGTTCATAAACATAATGGAAAAGAAATCAATGCGTGAAATGCTTGTATTCCATTATATCAAATATTAACACTCAATGCCCCAGCATATAGATCAATATCACAGTGCAAAAATACGCCATATAGTGCATAGTGCATAGTTTAAAATCACTGTCTATATAGATGCAATCAAATAGCAATTGTTTGTGCAAAATACGCAATATTGTAAACATCTCGTATTGCATCTATTCCTAATATGTGCAAATCCACGCTGTTTGTAAACATATGACTCATAGCAGCATATTAATAGGGCAAGGACTCCATAATATAGAAAGCCACAAATTACTAATGTCGCAAATCCGGAATATATTTTAGGGAAAACATCAAATGCCTATTGTCTATGTCCTCAAAAAACTAGTGTTGCCCAAAAAGAATAATAATCTAAAATGATATGATTGCAAACCACCATGAATCACTATCAATATCAGGAAAAAGATTTAAGTGCATAAACCAAACAAGGAGATTTTGAAATTAATCATATGTGGGGATGGGCAGCAGCCCACCAAGACTCTATTGTTAAAGCAATTTTATGAACGGGCCAGTACAAGACTTAATTACAGAAACACATATAGATCCTCTGTATTATTAAGTCCATTAGGGGATCTGCTATCCAGCTCAAGAATATAATGAGATTCCATTCTTCTTAGCATCTTATCCCTATCTCCGCCCCTTCTTGGTTTTTCTATTGCAGAGATAACATAATAAAACAGGCACTCCAAATTATTGTTATGAACAGCCCTGAAGTGCCTGGCCACCGGGTAAGCTGAGTCATTATTTACGATGGCTCGTAAGTGCTGAAGAATTCTAACATGCACCGGCTGTCGTGTACTCCCGACATATCTCAACGCGCATGTGCAAGTTAGAACATAGATAGCAAATTCCGTTTTGCAATTGTATTGACCCATGATCTGAATTGGGTCAGGACTAAACGGCGTATAATACTGCCGTGTACTTTTACCAAATTTGCAGGCCCTGCAGGAGGTGCAGCGTTTAAAACCTGATCTGGATTTCATCCATTCCTGTTTCTTCCTGAGTTCTGGGAAGTCATGGCAGATATGGGACTTAAGTGAGGGGCCCTTCCTGAAGGTCACACCAGGCACTTCTGAGAGTTGAGGTTTGAGTACTGGATCAGTTTTAAGAACTGGCCATCTCTTGGTTACAATAGATCTTATTTGTCTGGCCTGCCTGCTGTATGAGGTTATGAACCTGGGAGTCGTGGTATTTTCATCCATAGTTTCCGAAGGCTCCCCAGTGTTTTTTGTCTCCATTAAAGAAGCACGGGATCTGCATTCGGTTTTTTTCACTGCTGCTTTTAACACTGATTCACGATAACCTCTTTCTCGAAACCTGTTCAGTGCTTCATCAGTACAGATTTTAAGATCAGATTCTGTGCTACAAATTCTCTTAATTCTTAGGAGCGCGCCCAAAGGGATATTATCAACCACATGTCGTGGATGCGCACTGCTGGCATGAAGAATACGGTTGCAAGCAGTGCTTTTCCGGTGTAGTTTTGTGGCTAGCTGTCCATTATGGATGAAAACTTTCACATCCAAAAAGTCAGCTTCACCGTCACTGATTGAACTCGTGAATTTAAGATTTTCGTTGTTGATATTGATGGAATTAATAAACATTTCTGCACTGTCATGATCTCCCTGCCATAACACAAAAACGTCATCAATATAACGGAGCAAAAGCAAAACATGATCAGAAAAAACTTTGGCGTGTTGCCGCCTGAGGACCTGCTCCTCCCACCAGCCCACGTGAAAACACGCGTAGCTGGGAGAGAAACAGGCCCCCATGGCAACTCCACGCTTCTGCAAATACAAATCACTCCCAAATAAAAAGAAATTATTATTAAGACACCAAGATGTTAGTTCAATCAGTACTTTGTTGTGTTGGTAACAGTTCATGGACCTTTTGCCGAGAAAGAAGTCCAATGCCTTCAACCCAGAACTGTGCTCTATGCTCGTATAGAGCGATTCAATATCCAAAGTAATCATGAGCATTCCGTTATTCCATGGGGTGTTTTGTATCTTAGCAAGAAAATCCCCTGTGTCTCTCACATATGTAGGTAGGTCCTGGACTAAGACTTGCAGGAAGTAGTCTATGTATTCTGTGACATGTTCTGCCACACCTGCAATTGCCGAAATAATTGGTCGACCAGGTACCGGTCTTATCAACTTGTGGATCTTTGGGAGTAGATGAAGTTTAGGCAAAACAGGAAATTCAACATGGAGGAATTCAAATTCCTGCAATGAAATCATGCCCTCCCTTTTATACTTGAATAACAGTTTTTTTAGGACATCCTTAGAGGCATCAAAGTGTCTCATACTGGTAATGGAGTAGCATGCATCGTCACTTAGCTGTCTTTTAGCTTCCTCGATATAGGCATCCTGGGGCCATATAACCACATTGCCCCCCTTGTCAGCAGTGGTTACAATAATTTTGTGGTCATTTCCCAGTCTTTTAACCAACGAGTGATAATTAGTTTCCTGTTTGCTTTTGTACCGCTTTTTATGTTTGATCTGATGATGCAGATGCTTCAAGTCTTCCACTACCACATCCTGGAAGACATCAATAGAGTCTCTGGGCATGGTAGGATTAAATTTTGACGCAGGTTTAAAGGGGCTGATCTTAGCTCCTATCTGGGAAATGGATGCTGCTCTTAACTCATCCTGTGTAGATGCAGTCGCTGATTGGTGCATCAACCAATAGAAGATTATGGAGTGTTAGTAACGTTTTCGTTTCTCTCGCCAGAAGTGTGGGCACATTTGGGAGAGTGCTTGTGGCAATTCCAACTCCTTGTGATGTTTTATTGCTCAGACCCTCCTTAATGTCGAAGAATTTTTTGAGTTTGAGTTTTCTAATATACATGTATACATCCACACGTGTCTTGGCATAGTTAAAGTCAGTTGTTGGACAGTATGAAAGTCCAAGACTTAATAGTTGTTTTTCAGCCAAGGTTAAATCAATGGTGGATAGATTGATTATCGTATTGTCACCTACTTGTTTTTGCGCCAGTATTGCCGCTTTGGTTTTTTGGGCGACTTAGTGCTTTTTCCGGCGCTCGCCCCGCCTTTTGTTGTTTCTGGTGCGTTTTGCTGCGCCTTTGTCTGTTGCTTGTTCCGAGGCCTTAATGTTTGTAACCTCTCTAGGGATAAAAAATCGACCTCCTCGCCGAGATCGAGAATCACCGAGTTGGTTTCACAAGCACTGCTAACATCATCATCCGAGGTGGTCCACTTGTAAGTGACTCATTATCACTGATTCCATAATTGGTGTTGCCTATTGTGGACATGTGAACCGAGTCCGAGGTTGATACTTGATTGTCCGATTTGCCTTGCTTTGCCTGCTGAGCTTGTTGCGCAAATTTAGAACGCTTGGCACTGTCAAACTTGCGCGCAAAGGTAAATATTCTACCCTGGGCATAATCTTCTTTATCACGCGCAAATTTGTATACCTTATGTGCTTTTATTTTTTCTTCTTGTTTTAATAAGCGTTCATCGATTTCCTTGCGAGTCTTCGAAATGAGGTCATGTGGTTCAAATTTCAATAACTCCTCATTAATCTCAGCAATCTCTTTCATCAGCAGCTCACGGTCATTAACTGCATATTTTACCAGAATTTGTATCAACTTCGCAGAAGACTCAAGATTAGTCTGACCCCATTCTTTCAACATGCTAGGGTTGGGTCTGTCATAACTTGGCGCCAACAAAATGCGCAGCCCTCTCGGAACACGATTTGCTTCCAAGTACATAGTTAAAGATTTGTGCTCCCACCACTTAGACATTTCTAAGTACATACATTTCTCCAATTTCTTAAGTGCTATTCGTATCTGATTTTCCACAGTGTTAGAACTGTCGGTTTGATCCGTTTTACTGCTCACTCCTCCTGCATCTGATGTTACTTTAGGCAAGTTAGAGTACAAGGCGGCCGCCGCCGCCTCCATTCCACGAAGAGTCTCCTCTGACATGGCGTTAGGTTCAATTCACTCCAAAAATTATTGCCTGCACTTGTTCACCCGAGCCCGAAAATACTGCTCCCAGGGTAACGTGCAAGTGCCAAATGCTCCTCCCCACCGTGCCGCTTAATCACAGAGTGCTCACCACAAGAATCTGAGTAGTCCGGCGTTCGGCGCGGCCGCGCCTCCGTTATGTCAAACACGCCACAGAATCTCCGGCTGTGAGCCGTTTACCTCAGCAGGCACAGGGGCTGTTGTCGACGAAATTCCTTCCAGGAAAGCTTAGATGAGGTGATTATATATATATATCATTCAAAATGCCCCAAAGCAACGGAAGCGCACACGACTTTCAAAAGAAACCATCCGGTTTATTTCCAAGGAAAACAAGCTTCAGCATACATGTAGATTTCTTATCCGAAGCGTTTCGAGGCTCCTGCCTCTTAATCATGGATTATTAACATGCACTGCGCAGATCGCTCTGACAGCCTGCTCATTTAAATACCCCCAGTGGGCCTCATTGGTTACGTGAGTCTCTCAATGCAGGCTGGGACTTGGAGTCAAGATCCGAGTTCAGTTTCACCCTTCGTGGGCTCTGCTGGGTGCATTGTATTAAAATATATTGTTTCCTTCGTAGGTCACAATGCTGAGCAAGTATTATTTCTCCTCTTTTGAAGTGCTGTAAAGTGAGTTTAGGCAAAGTTCCAACTCACAGCCTCTCACTCGCAGTGTTGGAGATGGTGCAGCTTCCCACGGCAGGCTGCAGCGAGGCTGGAACGTGCCTGAAGGCAGGGGTGCTGTTGAGTGCCCTTTCAATGCTGGGGCAATTTGGTGAAAAAGATTATGTACACGGCGGCCCACCGTGGAAAGGAGCACCATTTCAGGACGAGTGAAAGGCTGCGCAGAGAAACACGTTCTCCTTGTGAAGCACAGCGCCCCTTCTGCAATTAGAAGCCTGCTTTGACTTTGTCTACCTACTATAGGTCATAAAAATGCTTTTAATTAAACAAAATAGGACATTCAACCTACGAAGGAAATAATGATATGCACCTTCAGGGACACCAAATCCCACAATGCCTTGCAAACAAAGACTGCACTAAGCCAAGCCCACTATGGGCGGTTTTGCAATAAAAATGCACTGTGAAGGAAGTGAATTTGAATGCCTGTTTTATTCAAGCCCATGAAGAAGAGGCGTTGAAGCCTCGAAACGCGTCGGCATGAGGACACTACATGACATAGAAGAGGCAGGCTGCAGCGAGGCTGGAACGTGCCTGAAGGCAAGGGGTGCTGTTGAGTGCCCTTTCAATGCTGGGGCAATTTGGGGGAAATATATATATATATATATTTTTTTTTTTTTTTTTCACACACACATACATATACACACATATATACACACACACCCACACATATATATATACACACATATATATATACACACACACATACATACACACACACAGTTTTTCCCAGAGAAGGTTAATATATTTAATGCTTTTCTTTAGCATAATACACCAAACAGCAAAAGACGCGTTTCGACTTAGCAGTCTTGATCACTTTTACAGAAAAGCCTAAATGTTTTCACTATAGTGTCCCTTTTCCATTTCCACCCAGGTGCAAATCATTATGGTATTTGTAGTGCATAAACATACCCCAGCATCATTTTGATTTACAGGGAATATTAAGCGACGGGTCCTGCCGCAGAGAACGCACCGCCACGAAAGGAGCTTCCCACCTCTGCCCACCACTGGACCAAAACCTTCGCTGCGTTAGCAAATCCCGGGCAGGGGAAGCCGCCAGGGACCAGACCTTGGAATTGGCCCTCATTTCCTCGAAAATAGGTAAATTGAGGTGAGAGTGATTGTTGCAACATGAAACTGACTTTCTACGCATCGCTCCCCTACGGGGCAAAAACGAGGACGGACTACACAAACCAGCATGCTTCATTGTTCCTACCGACTGCGGAGCCCACCAGGGGGCAATTATCCCATCCAGTCATTACGTGACGCACACCGTGGGACTTAACAAGCTTACAATGAGCCATGCATGCTGAATACCTCTCCACCCTGCAGATGCGACCAGCCCCCTTGAGAAAGGTCTGCTGACAGACCGAAATGCATTGGGATATATCAGGCTGTACATTGCAACCGGAATAAAAGTTTTCCGTTTTCACCCCCAGTTGTGCGACTCACCGTCTTTCTTTTGGAAGATCACTGCTGAATATTAAGCGGCAGGTCCAGCCGCAGAGAACGCACCGCCACGAAAGGAGCTTCCCACCTCTGCCCATCACTGGACCAAAACCTTCGCTGCGTTAGCAAATCCCGGGCAGGGGAAGCCGCCAGAGACCGGACCTTGGAATTGGCCCTCATTTACTCGAAAATAGGTAAATTGAGGTGAGAGTGATTGTTGCAACATGAAACTGACTTTCTACGCATCGCTCCCCTACGGGGCAAAAACGAGGAAGGAGGACGGACTACACAAACCAGCATGCTTCATTGTTCCTACTGACTGCGGAGCCCACCAGGGGGCAATTATCCCATCCAGTCATTACGTGACGCACACCGTGGGACTTAACAAGCTTACAATGAGCCACGCATGCTGAATACCTCTCCACCCTGCAGATGCGACCAGCCCCCTTGAGAAAGGTCTGCTGACAGACCGAAATGCATTGGAATATATCAGGCTGTACATTGCAACCGGAATAAAGTTTTCCGTTTTCACCCCCAGTTGTGCTACTCACCGTCTTTCTTTTGGAAGATCACTGCTGAATATCCCACAATGCCTTGCAAACAAAGACTGCACTAAGCCAAGCCCACTATGGGCGGTTTTGCAATAAAAATGCACTGTGAAGGAAGTGAATTTGAATGCCTGTTTTATTCAAGCCCATGAAGAAGAGGCGTTGAAGCCTCGAAACGCGTCGGCATGAGGACACTACATGACATAGAAGAGGCAGGCTGCAGCGAGGCTGGAACGTGCCTGAAGGCAAGGGGTGCTGTTGAGTGCCCTTTCAATGCTGGGGCAATTTGGGGGAAATATATATATATATATATATATATATATTTTACACACACACATACATATACACACATATATACACACACACCCACACATATATATATACACACATATATATATACACACACACATACATACACACACACAGTTTTTCCCAGAGAAGGTTAATATCTTTAATGCTTTTCTTTAGCATAATACACCAAACAGCAAAAGACGCGTTTCGACTTAGCAGTCTTGATCACTTTTACAGAAAAGCCTAAATGTTTTCACTATAGTGTCCCTTTTCCATTTCCACCCAGGTGCAAATCATTATGGTATTTGTAGTGCATAAACATACCCCAGCATCATTTGATTTACAGGGAAAATATATTGCCTCATTTCATGGCCATTTGTCATACATGGTCATCTTTTTTTTTTATCTTCTAAAGCCACAGGTTTTGCTTTACTCTGGTTACAGGGTTTGTTGTTATACCATTTAAAAATAAAAGAACCTTTAGATTTTAATTTTATCTTTCATTTCAATTGATTTCTCTTCAGCTTTAGAAGTTTCACATCCAAGTAATGTAGAATATAAGACAGTCCACTGGAGACCAGGATTGAGAGGCACATCTATATGCTCACTAGAGAGCAGGATTTATGAGTGAAAGTATGAGTGTCAAGGTTAATAAAAAAATACCAGAAATTGAGGAGTGCCTCCATTTTACTATTTGTAACAAATAGGCATTTATTAATAATTAGTACAAAGTGCAACCGCTTGAACACTAGTTTTTCAGGTAGAATGTTCCACTGCCATTCCTTCCCGCCCCATTCAGCCCAGTATGCAACCTATCACAGCAACGTCTCATGACTGACATCCATAATCGTGTCCATTCCTCCACCACCAGTACTTCACAAGAAACCTTAACAAATATCTCACTTTGAAGAATTGAGCATTAGCCACTGTGAATCCTTGTAAGATGTCATCTCAGTCCAACCATAACTAGTTCCAGTTGAACAATAGACTACCTCCCAGCAACGCAACATTTAAATATTGGAGCCATACAGCCCATGAGACTTCAAAACTTAGTTTGCCAATAAAATATTTAACAACTGCTCCTAACATATCAAATTTTAAGACTTTCAACCTAAAAAACAACACACATCTGACCTAGCTCTTTAATTACACACGGTCCATCACATTCACCTCCTTGGGACAACAGTGACTGACAACACCCCAATCACCTGGAGCAACCACCGCACCATTACCTTCACGATTAACATACTAATCTATAACAATGCCTTAAAGACAGCAACTACCATAAACAACAAATCCAACGACTAACACTAGGAAAACATTGGGCCTTCCACCAATTAAGAACTTAACTTCCACCTTAAAAAACACACCAATCAATATGGAACCTCGTCAAAGGGCCATCTTCTACAATAGGATTTCTGCTGTACTAGACAACCAGATACCACTAACATTAACAGAAAGAAGATGGCCACATCGCTTGATGACAAGATCAGGAAAAAATATTAAATCAATATTCTACAATGCAAGAGGAGGAAAATAAGGGACAAAAATGACAGGCTCATACGTCAAAGGAACGCTACAAGATATTAGCAGACTCCCACAAGATTGCCAAAATGCAGAGACCCCAAAATTGCAAGCAGTCTATGAAAAAATCTCAACAAAACTGAAGTAAAAAATGTAAAAGACAGAAAAGTGCCTTAAGGACAAAACTGCTAAACAATTATATGATAGTATTAACACAAGCAGGTCACCAGCATCACTTTTAGACTTAGGATAAATATTCCCCTCAAAAATGTTTCAATGCTATTCTTTCCACAACCTGTGCAAGGGGAATCGGCTAGAAACTAAGAAATAAGTCCCCCTGGAACTAGGCCCGATCCAACCCCAGTTAAAAGCCTCATTTATCAGACCACTCCACAAGAAGAGGAGTCTCAACCAATCCCAGACAGAAAGCGACAGGACAATCGCCAGCAGTCTGTTCCGAGGTAAATTATTTGAAAGAACACTTAACTCATCTCCACAATTTTACTGCAGAAAATAACTATTTTGAATAATACCCTGGAGTCAGACAGGTAGAGGCACAGAGTCAGCCCTCGCATGCGGACGACTCAAGACCTTTTAACAGTATTTGATAGCGTTCACAGCGATACATTACTGTTCAACTCCATTATCTTTGAGAAAAAAATAAAAAATAAATCGCACACACCCTAAATCGTTTGCCTCATAACTCAAAGACAGACAAAGCTTGTCTTTCATATCATCTTTCGTATCCACCCCTTGTATCAAACACTGTAGTGCTGGTCAGCGGTCAATCATCTCTCTTCTCCTATTTAACATTTAGCTATCCCCCTTACTCGACCCGATTAGATCATTTACCCATACATGCTAGAATCATGCATATGACGCACAAATCATACTAAAAATGGACAACTGAGATGACCTCGACAAGTCAAGACCTGGCGATTTCATTTGTGCCTAGGAAGCATGGATGATGATGAAACACCTAAAGCTCAACACTACAAAGATTGAGATCATGACCTGTGGACAATGGCATTAAAAGCAGCCCACTTACATGTAGCCCGAGGAACTAGATGCATCACTAGTTATGTCAAGGGAAGGGAGAAACCCTGGGCTCAGATCTGTCCCAATATCAAATGCCAACAAGATCACAAATGGCTCCTTTTACAGAATAACAATGCAGTGAAATATCTTCCTATAACTGAGATACCAACAAAAACTAAAAGCTTAGTTATACAAGCTGTGGTCAGCAATCGGCAAAATGGCGCTCTAAGGTCTATCACAAGTACAAATCAGTTAAGGCAGGTAATCTGGCACGGTGCATAAGGTAGGGAAAAACTACCAGATCCCCTTGTGTGTGGCCAGCAGACCACTTATGCTATATAAAATAATCCTCTGCACACGTTCAAAAGTAAATACATAAAGTTACATAAAATATCACAATGATGCTGGTCTTTATATTTTCGGATGTCTTTAATGCAAAATCTTTAAGCCTTCTTAGCCATAACGTGTTTTGTCGCTGTTAGAGGGGATTACCCCGCGATTTCTTCAGGGCTAAGGTAAAATATAAACAGGTACTTGTTCGTGTATGCAAGGGTAGTAAGAACACTTTACTTTTCAAATTATTGACAAGGTGACTTTGGTGACTTGTGTGAATTTCAAATAAGAGAATATTACTGTGTGGAAATCCATGTGCAACTGGTGTTATACATGCTTCTCGTACAACTGCTCTATGCATCCATATATCAATGGGGAAAGAAAGAACAAGCAAAGCCCCCAATCGTTTTTGTTATCGCTATAAAACATACTGGTACTGTTGGTGTTTGAGACTCCCTTATTGGAGTAATCCTGTGGTTGGCAAGGTGCGGGCATGCAATCAACCTGTTTAGTTTTATAATCTATTTTGTTATATTCGTGGCGAAGTAGTGCTCCCTCATACTGTCGGTAGGTTTACTCAGCCTTTCATCCATTTGAGGTCAATAAAATTAGTACCATTAAGTTGGGTAACAATATACATTCTGTTATTTCAGCACCAAGATGTCCTGTTGCTGGGGTGAATGTGCGCTTTACAAATACACCTGTTATGTTATGTTGAAGAGTAGCAGTCGGTACATTCTAATGAGGTGTACTAGGTACCATGAAGAATCCCCTACCTTAAATCCGGTGAAAATTCCAACCCAGAAGGGGTTCCTATAAGTTCTGCTTCTGGAGAGGTAGACTCCCTCATGCTGTCACTAAATAATAAATACATACTGACTATATTGTTTACTTGAACCTATATAAAAGAACATATTTTGTAATAATACGATACCCGAGGTCAGTTTCAAGTAGTCTCTAAGTAACAGAAAAGGGCACATCTGGTGGCTCAGTGGACTAATGCATCCACTGCAGGGGCCTTTGTTCGACCTCATGGTCACAGGTTCAAATCTCGGCGGGTCCACTTAGCCTTTCATCCGTTTGAGGTCGATAAAATGAGTACCATTGAGTTGGGTAACAATATACATCTGTTATTTCAGCGCCAAGTTGCCCCGTTGCTGGGGTGAACGTGCGCTTTACAAATACACCTGTTATGTTAAAGAGTAGCAGTCGGTACATTCTAATGAGGTGTACTAGGTACCTTGAATGGATCCCCTACCTTAAATCAGGTGATAATTCCAAACCGGAAGGGGTTCCTATAAGTTCTGCTCCTGGAGAGGTAGACCAATTAGTCTTGTGTCTGGAAAGCTAAATATGCTTCCAAATGTAAGAGAGTTTCTTTTAGAAGAGCTGGCCCATCCCAAGGTAAAATTAACATTGTATTAGCATTTTTATCACTTACTTCTCTGTCCCATATGGAGACTCTAGTAGGTCAGTTTTATCATTCCTTACAGGCAGTATTAGGTAGAACCCTTTGGATCTCAAGGCCGTGGCGTGTTCGCCGTGCAAATCAGCAGTCTGCAGCCGGCCACCCAGGCGTTGTCTTAAATAATGAAGTATGAGGGCCAATGGTACTGAGCCCATTTTGGGCTCCATCTTCGAGTGGTGTATCGGGACTCCCGGGGCACAGGAATCAATATTATTGTGAACTAGCGGAATGTCAGTGGCAACAGGCTGGTGGAAAGCCCATAAGATTAAACGCTAGCGGCTAGTAATCTGTATCTGCAGGGGCACATGACAGCATTGCGGCACACTACCAAACAAGTGTGACATTTATGGCAACGTGCATGCAGTGTTTGTACATAAGTACATCCTTGTAAGAAATTTCTCTTGATATCCATGAGCTTTGTCGTTCGGACCCGAAATAATCAACATGATAGTGTGTTTTGTGACATGTGACAATGTGATCGTGAATTTCTTGACATAACTGGGTGAAACTCATATTTAACTATAAATTCTTAGACTTGTTACGGACAGTGGCTGTCCGTCTCAATTCTCGCTAGTATCAGATCCAAAGCATTTTAGGAAGCATAATGCAATGTGCAAGTGAATTCTACGACATAGCTAGGTGGGGACAGAAGCATTTAGTCTCAGTTCCTTAATATGCTTAGTCTACAACATGTTAAGTCTGGAGGTCTCAATTCCTCACTGTACATAGGTTACAACATGGTATGTATCGAGTGCAAGTAAATCCCTTCATTAATACAGAAACAGGCATATATTCCACAGTATGTAGACTACCAAAATAAATATGGATGATGGGAGCACTCTATAAACTGTGATGCTGTATAGTCTACAACATGTTAAGTCTCGAGGTCTCAATTCCTCACAGTATATAGTCTATTGCAAATTAAGTATCCAGTGCGAGAAAATCACTTCATTAATACAGAAACAGTCATGTATTGCAATAGTACATAGTCTACCAAGAACAGTAGGGATGATAATGGGCGTACTTTATAAGCTGTGATGATGGCATGGCGTAAGGCAGCCAGTGTTTCAGTTCATTTGGACGTGGGTACGGGCGAATCCAGAATGATACATTCTTTTTTAGGTCTCGCCTGGCATTAGCATTCGAGGGCCTTTTGGAATCGATACAGGTTGGAAGGCTAACTTTAAGCCACGCTCTTGTTTTCAATTGGCTTGCGTCAGCGTTTATGTTAAACGCTGGCACGTGATTAAACACTGGGCTTTTGGGTTACCGCCTTGTCCACTTTTAGGATGGCCCTTGTGGACAGGCCGCGCCATCTTTGTTTGGCGCGACGTGGTAATAAGAAACACCCGCAATATTTTGCAAACGCGAAATCATATCAAGAGTGGGTAAATAAAACCAGGAGGTCCGTGCATTTTATGTCGTGTTAAATTTTAAATAGATACCTGACTAAATGAATGTTCTTTCTATGTATTATCCTGTTGCCACACTGATAAGACGTCACAAAACTCTTCCCCGAAATAAAGAAATAAAGAACACAAAATATTGTTTGAAGACAAATCTAAGCAAAGAAATAAGGTAGAGAGAGGTTTACTGAACACTGATTGCGAATCTTGTGTTTGCGGTTGTCTGGCGCGGTTCCAACACTCCTCCGAGGCTTCGCCACTACCAGGAAGTGAAACACCATTACCTTTGACGTGGTTAGATAACTTTAGATTTTCTTGTTTTAAAAAAAAAATATTTTTTAACTTTTACGGCCTTCCCAGTGAACAGCGACTGGTTGTGAAACTTGTGAAGGTGGCCCGATCATTGTAACCGCAAACAACTCCTGTGCCGGTAGACCCGTGTGAATCGAGATTATATGCAACCCCACTGCAGAGACACTGCTCGTCGCCAGAGACATTTTGAGTCTGGTTTTAATACACTTTGACAGCTGGGGCAGACAGATCGACAACCAGAATATATCCTGCTGGTTGGGACGCTTTGAACCCACCGAGGGGGGTGGGTGTTCTAGGCGACAACAATACCGCACAGTCCGGCCTTATGGTGCCTGCATGCTTACAGTGTCTCAAAGCGCTTTGAAACAGACAGGCAGCATATGAGCGCTACATCACAATTTTTACAAGCAAAACACCTAAGGCACTCTTTGTCTCTCCTGTTCCTTACAATGCTGCCCTCGTGGGTTTGAAACTAGACCCCTATCACCCAAACAGATACATGGCACCCAAAAATATTAAGAGGAGCTCAGACCACCAGTCCGGTAATAGAGCCAGAGCCATAGAGCCAGAGATACATGAGGCAGGGAGTGAGTTTGCATGAAAATTAAATGTATTTCCCTGTGTGCCTCGCTACGCTAAAGGGAGAGAGAGAGGTACTGTTTGCACTACAGTCAGATAAGGGGATCACGATACAAGAAGCGGACAAGGGGGGCAATGTGGTCCTAATGAATAGTGCAGACTATGAGCAGGATAGATTATCCCAGCTCAATGATATAACGTGCTACTCTACCTTGTAATCCTATCTGGTCCCATGTATAACTCATCAACACCAAACTCAAGGGATGGCATGACCAATGCCTCCTAGACAGAAATAAATACACCCACCTTATGCTAGACCGTCCAAGATACCCACAAACGCCACAAAAATCTCCCTTTTCCCCCTGGCAAGCCAATAATACCTGGTATAGTGGGCCGACTGAAAGGATTTCTGAGTATGTGGATACGTTCCCACAGCCCTTTGTCCGCAACCTACCATCACACATCAGGGACACCAAGCATATTCTGAGCACACTCACAGACATTACATGGGAGGATGGTATGACACTCATAACACTAGACATCATAGCACTTTATACAAGTATCGGACATAACCTTGGACTACAGGCCTTACGCCACATTCTAGGCCGTAGATCGTCCAGACTTTGGGAGCGCACTGAAATGCTTTTAGAGATGACAGAAGTTATCCTGGACAACAATGTCTTCCTTTTCAAGGAAGGGTGGTATAAACAAAAACAAGGGGTGGCTATGGGCTCAAAGTTTTCTCCCTCGTATGCTAATCTATTAATGGGTAGACTGGAAGAACAATGGATTTGGAGCAAATGGGGTAGCAACTGGAATGACTCAATATTATTCTGGGGCAGATTCATAGACGACAGTCTTGTGATTTGGACAGGCTCCACCGAAAAACTTGAATTCTTCACACACCTTAACAGCAATGACAAAAACCATCAGCTTTACGTTCCAGTACAGTCAGTGGAACCTCGCATTCTTAGATGTTGAACTCTTCATTCTAGATAATAATATCCAAAGCAGACTATTTAGGAAACCAACAGCTTGTAATGCAACCTTTCATGCCTCAAGTGCACATCCAGGTCACCAGATTATTGCTATTCCATACGGCGAATTCACACGTAGCAGGCAGCAATTGTAGTATAGAATTGGATTTTAAGGATTGTAAAGAGAGCATGGCCACTAGATTCTCACCCAGAGGGTATGCTAAGAGAACTATACATAGGGCCAAAGAGAGAATCTCTAAGCTCAGTCAACAAGACACCCTTAAAATCAAACCAGAAAAAAGAGAGAACAAAACAGTACGTTTAATTACGGATTTTAACAAGCACGCAAACACACTAACACGCAGTATGCGTAGACATTAGCACTTACGGCAGACAAGACATTGCAGAGATTTACAACATTATGCCCTGAGATTACTTTTCGCAGGGGTGTATGCCTAAGTAATATTCTCAGCCCTAGCTACCCAAAAGTGGAACAAACACCAAACTGGCTTAACCAACACACTCTGGGCTTTTTCAAATGCGGCCACTGCTCCATGTTCAGATGGGCCACTGACAGAAAGAAATTAGGGGACCCAACAATAGGGTGTACAAAATTGACAACATCACCTGTTACACAAAATATGTAGTATATGCTATTGAGTGCAAGTGTGGTCCAAGATATATGAGAAGTACCATCAGGAGCCTCAAAGGGCGCATTGGGGAACACATGAGGGTTGTAAAGCAAGGGGGAAGCAGATATTCGATAGCCACACTCTTAGCTGAATGTAACTTTACGAGCACACATGGAACGTTCTCCTTTTATGGTTTTGATGTCACACCCAAAGAACCAAGGGAAGGTAATAGAGAATTAACACTCAGGAGGAAAGAGGCGCTGTGGATTATGAGACTTAAAAGTGTTGAACAGGGCTTGAACACGGACCATGAGCTTCAATACTTCCTTCTGGATTAGCCCGTACCCACGTCCAAATGAACTGAAACACTGGCTGGCTTACGCCATGCCATCATCACAGCTTATAGAGTACGCCCATTATCATCCCTACATTTCTTGGTAAACTATGTACTGTTGCAATACAGGACTGTTTCTGTATTAATGAAGTGATTTACTGGCACTAGATACTTAATTTGCTATAGACTATATACAGTGAGGAATTGAGACTTCAAGACTTTACATGTAGACTATGCACACCATCACAGTTTATAGATACTCCCAACATCATCCCTATTTATTTTGACAGACTACATACTGCTGGAATATATGCCTGTTTCCTTATTAATGAAGGGATTTACTTGCACTTGATACTTAACATGGTGTAGACTAAGTATAATAAGGAATTGAGACTAAATGCTAAATGCTACTTTCCTCACCTAGCTATGTCACAGAATTCACTTTCACATTGCATTACGCTTCCTAAAATGCTTTAAATCTGATACTAGCGAGAATTGAGACTGACTACCACTGTCTGTAACAAGTCTAAGAATGTATAGTTAAATATGAGGTTCACCCAGTTATGTCACGAAATTCACTATCACATTGTCACACGTCACACGTCACTGGTCGCAAACCACACTATCATGTTGATTAGTTTGGGTCAGAACGACATAGCTCTTGGATATCAACAGAAATTTCTTACAAGGATGTACTTATGTGTAAACAAAGGCATTCATGTTGCCACAAATGTCACACTTGTTTGGTAGTGCACCGCAATGCTGTCATGTGCACCTGCTGATACAGATTACTAGCAGATAGCGTTTAATCTTATGGGCTTTCCACCAGCCTGTTGCCACCTACATTCCGCTAGTTCTCAATAATATGGATTCCAGTCCCCAGGAGCTCCCGATACACCACTCCAAGATGGCGCCCAAAATGGGTTCATGGATTCCAGTGCCCCCGGGGTAAGGGTGGGCGGCCAGCTACGCTCCGTGCACGGAGTGCACGGAGTGCCGTCTCCTACGCATTTTGCGTAGCGGGCGTAGCCAGGCGGCACTCCGCGCGCTCCGCAGACGGTGCGGAGCCGGCCGCCACCCGCCTCCCTCCCGCCCTCCCCAAATACATAAATAAAAGTAAAAAAAGCTTTTAAAAACACTTACCTTGTCTGCCTGCGTCCCCGGGGCTCCCTCTCGCCGTCCCGCGCCGCCATTTCGGATCCTAATGCGCATGCGCGGGCGGCCGCGCATGCGCATTTCTCATGAGGAATGCGCATGCGCGGCCGCCCGCGCATGCGCATTAGGATCCGATTCGGTGGCGGCGCGAATCGCGGGACGGCGAGAGGGAGCCCCGGGGACGCGGCAGACAAGGTAAGTGTTTTTAAAAGCTTTTTTTACTTTTATTTATGTATTTAGGGAGGGCGGGAGGGAGGCGGGCGGCGCGGAGTGGGGCTACGCGGAGTGCGCGGGTGGGCGTAGTTGTGCGCCCACTTCGCGTAGCTCCGCGGAGCCCCACTACGCCCACTACGCCCAGGGTTACCCCGGGGACAGATACACCACTCCAAGATGGCGTCCAAAATGGGCTCAGTACTGGTTTAGTCCGCCCTCATGCTTCATTCTTTAAGAAAACTCAGGGGTGGCCGGTTGCAGACTGCCGATTTGCACGGCGAACACGCCACGGCCTGGAGATCCGAAGGGTTCCATCTAATGCTGCGGGTAAGGAATGATAAAACAGACTTACTAGAGTCTCAATACGGGACAGAGGAGTAAGGGATAAAAATGCTAATACAATGTTAATTTTACGTTAGGACTGGGCAGTTCTTCCAAAAGAATCTCCCTTACATTTGGAAGCATATTTAGCTTTTCGGACACAAGACTAATTGGTCTACCTCTCCAGGAGCATAACTTATAGGAACCCCTTGCAGGTTGGAATTATCACCGGAATTAAGTTGGGGGAGCCTTCATGGTACCTAGTATACCTCATTAGAATGTACCAACTGCTACTCTTTAGCTGACGTGCCCTTTTCTGATACTTAGAGAGGATTTAAAACGGACCTGAGGTATCGTATAATGATAAAATAAGTTATTTTATACATGTTCGAGTACACAATATAGTCAGCATGTATTTACTATTTAGTGACAGTATGAGGGAGCACTACTTCGCTACGAATATAATAAAATAGATTAAATAAAACTAAACAGGTTAATTGCATGCCCGCACCTTGCCAACCACAGGATTACTCCTATAAGGGAGTCTCAAACACCAACTGTACCAGTATGTTTTATAGCGATACAAACGATTGGGGGCTTTTCTTGTTCTTGCTTTCCCTCATTGATATATGGATGCACAGAGAAGTTGAACGAGAAGCATGTACAACACCAGTTTCACATGGATTTCCACACAATTCTATTCACTTTTTTAAAATTTACACAAGTCATCTTGTCAATAATTGGAAAAGCAAAGTGTTCTTACTACCATTGCATACACGAACAAGTACCTGTTTATATATTCCCTTAGCTCTGAAGAAGTCGCGGGGTAATCCCCACGTAACAGTGACGAAACACGTGTTGGCTAAGAAGGCTTAAAGATCTGGAATTAAAGACATCTGAAAATATAAAGACAAGCATCATTGTGATATGTTATGTAACTTTATGTATTTACTTTTGAACAAGTGCAGAGGATTTGAATAAAAAAAATTTAAAAGCAATCCCCAATCTCCTGATCTTAAACCTGCCTATGACAATAGTCTGTACTTTGGAAACCCCACTTCATAATACGCAAATAATCCAAAATTCGGCGCAAGACTCCTCCTCTTCCTAAACCCCTGAAAAAACACATGATGTCAGTCCAGTAAACACTTCACTGACTACCTATTACTAGGCATTCAATGTTGAAAGCACTCTGCATCTTCCACAGAACCCCCAAAGGAGAAGAACTACTAGGACGGCAATTACGTTTAAACAAAACAAACAAAAAGGCATGGTGCTCCAAGCTAGCATCACAGGTCATCATACTACCATACCATAACAAATCTAGAGGAGCATCCACTGGCGCAGTAGAAGCCACCAAGCACTGGAACTCATTGGGAGACCAGATTTATATCCAGGAAGATTTTAAGACGTGAATACGTAGATGCCCCAAGATCAAACCACGCAACCTCGAAATACCTACCGAATATATAACTGCACCTCTTCAATGATCACTATAGAGTACCTACTGTCACTCTGCATGTGAAGACCTGCGACCTGGCAATTTACATATGGGACTCTAACCTTTATTTATGGTCCAAGATGGCCGCCTGGTAGGAGCTGCCTGAAGGAGCTCCCCGTGCTTGGGATCCCTTAACCGGGTATATCCCTGTTAGCGGCAGCCAGCGATCGTCTCTGGTATAAGAGTAACAAGAGCAACACCTGAGAGTAACTGGATGAGCTAACCCCTACCCCGTCGATCACCGTTGTGACTGGCCAGCACCTTAGTAGAGGAGTCCCTGCAGCGACGAAGAGCCGAGAAAATCTTGGGACGCGGATCATCGCTGTGACCGGCCCGCACCACAGAAGAGGAGCTCAAGCGGCATCGGAGGGCTGAGAGAGGCTCGGGACGTGGGAGTTGCCACACCGAAAACCTCAACAGCCGGCACCGGGACCAAAGCAGAACGAGCACCGGACCCCTCCCCCACTCCCGAACAAAGGCAGATGCTGGCCGCTACTCGGGGACCGAAGGGGGCCGAGGCAACAACAACGGACCACCCTCGCAGCACCGGGACCAAAGCGGAACGAGCACCGGACCCCTCCCCCCACTCCCGAACAAAGGCAGATGCTGGCCGCTACTCGGGGACCGAAGGGGGTCGCGGCAACAACAACGGACCACCCTCGCAGCGCCGGGACCTAAGCGGAACGAGCACCGGACCACTCCCCCCACTCCCGAACAAAGGCAGATGCTGGCCGCTACTCGGGGACCGAAGGGGGTCGAGGCAACAACAACGGACCACCCTCGCAGCGCCGGGACCTAAGCGGAACGAGCACCGGACCACTCCCCCCACTCCCAAATAAAGACAGATGCTGGCCGCTACTCGGGGACCGAAGGGGGTCGAGGCAACAACAACGGACCACCCTCGCAGTAGCGGAACCCTAGCGGACAGCCGGCACCAGGACGAGCACCGGACCCCGCACGAGTTGAAGCAGCGACCCCCTCCCGTCGGTAGCAGAAGACGCCGGTCGCAGCACCGGGACGAGGCCACGACATCGGAACCCCCCTCCCGCCCGCTCCGCAGCAGAGGAATCCTAGCGGACTGGAGGGCTGAGAGGGGCTGGGGACGCTGGCTTGCTAGTCAGATGCAGACACAGGGGAGTCACATTATCTCGCAGCGGACCCGCGAGAGCTAAGCACAGTTTTTAACCACAAAAGAAGGTATTTATTTGCATTTCCCGGTTCTCATTTTTAAAACTCCATTGTACAAAATGGCGGGGGTCTAAAAACTAAGGCTATAAATCACCTACTGTGCCCACGAGGCTCCTTCAAGATAAGACTTCCTCACAGCATGAAAGTGAAACTGCTCTCCCTGCTCACAAAGCAAGCACAATAAACAGAGGACTAATGTCTCTTTCCCCCCTATGTGGCGGCCATTTTTGTTCAGGCTCTCTCTCGGGTCGCCATCTTGGACTAGTCAAAGTTGCTGGGCTATTAATTATTTCACTATCTGAACTGACACTAAGAACTCACCACTTTAGACTAAGCCCAACTACTGTACTTTGATTCACACCTATCTGTGTCATGTAACCGACTGCTTGCATTTGTATTCTGCTTTATAAGTTTTATATTCTTTATATATTATTTATAGGTTTATATTTTAACAGAACTATTCCTCCAATTGTACTCTGCACTACTCTGCACAATTCTGCAACCTGCACCCATTTTTCATTTTTTCTCTCCTGTAATTTACCGACTGCTACCGCATATATTTTAGGTCTATATTCTATCAGAACTATTCCTCCAATTGTACTCTGCACTACTCTGCACAATTCTGCAGCCTGCACCCATTTTTCAGTTTTTCTCTCCTGTAATTTACCGACTGCTACCTCATATATATATTGCGGTCGCTCACTAGTGATACTTTTGCTCCCTAGGGTCATTTTTGATCCGCGTAACCTGGTGTTGGCATCTGTATCTTGCATTCAGCACATTTATGCAACCTGTACTCACTTTACTTTTCTCTCCTGTAATGCACCGACTGCTACCTCTTATATGCTGGTCGTCTCACTAGTGTCATTTTTGCCCGCTAGAGCCATTTCTGATCCATATAACCTGTTGTGTTTGCATTTGCATCTTGCTCCTGCATTTCATTATTGTTCACCCTCCCGCGCTACCTTGCTACCATACCAACATGGAGCTCATCGGCAAGCACACATATAAAATCAACTACCCATCCGTGCTCACCAAAAAAGCTGCTAAACGCTTTAAACACGACTTCCTTAGGTCCCACCCAGAAACACCCTTTGCCGACACCTACTTCTCATCGGTCAATGGACCCTTGAACACCGACATCATTTTCCACACCACACGCAGAGCTCAATGGAAAAAAGCGTTCCTCACCCTACTCACCGTCTCCACCACCAGGAAATCCGCCCATGGCCTAACACTCTCCATCACACCATCCCAACTCTTCCCAGGCAGAACCACCATCACTATTTACAATAACGGGATTGTCCTAATTCAAGCGACAGACAGGAACCTGGAACTACTTGACAACCTGTTCCCCTCTCTCAAAGAGCACCTTTCCAACCCTCGGACTTACACGCATATCACCTCCTGTCCTACCTCCCCTGACGTCACAGCACCCACCCTTAACTCTCCTAACCCAGCTCAGCAACAGAACGACACTCACCTCACCTTCACACCCAGCTCCACAGTCAATTACCCACCTGTTGCAGCTACCCCTCCCCGCCCCTCAATCACAGACATAGACCTCGCCCCCTCATACACCACTCGCTTCCCCATCCCCCCTACTAACTTTCGTACCTCCGCTCATCTTCCCATATCCCCCTCACACTTTGCACTCCCGTCTCGTCCCCCGCACCAATCTTCTCAGAACACCCCTCCTCCCCCAACGGCACCCCACACAACATGACTCTCTCTCGGACTATCCCCCCCACACTTAGCCCTCCCGTCTCGCCTAGCCTGCACCCCTCCTTCAACCTCTCACCCCCCTCGCTCACTCCTCACTATCCCACCTCCTCCCCCACAACAGCCAGCCTCCACATCACCCCCATTTACCCTTCCCCCCCTAGCACTGATGCCCTTCCCAATAACACCTATCCTCTCGCTAACACTCCCAACCCCTTCACCAGCTCCACCTCTCCACCCCGATTCCCCCCCGTCTCCAGCAACCTATTCGCCTGTTCACCGCCAGTACTTCCCCCCAACCCCGCGCCCATCACCACGTTGGACACTATTATGTCCACCCTCCTCCAAATGAAAGAAGAACTACACTCCATCAAAGAGTTGCTCATCACATACCCCAGACACCCCACTCCCACCACCACCCTTACACCTAATAACACTTCCCCCTCACCTCCTACTCGCCCTACCACACAACACTCCACACACCGGACCTCTATCCCCCCTCGCAATACCAACAATCGCAATAACAATTGCAATCACATTACCACCAAGCGTAATACTCCCTCTACACCTAACAACACTTCCTCCTCACCTTCTACTCGCCTCATCACACATCTCTCCCCACACTGGACCTCTACCCCCTCTTGCAATACCACCAATCGCCCCAGACGCACTACCAACACGATATCAGACCATGACATACACACCCTTCTCCACTCTTACGTCCCGGCTCCCCAAAATCCACTAGCCACCAACCACATGTCCATCCCAACGATTATCTCTAACCCCCTCAGGCACCAAAAGGATAACAACAGAGGCGCCGTCCCCAACAACCTCACTAATGTACCCCTCACTATAGAATCGTCCTCCACCCTTTGCACCCCTAGCCTTAAATGCATACTTCTCAACTGCAGATCGGCCCAAAGACATTCCACGGAGGTCGCCGACCTCATCATGTCCCTGGAACCGGATCTAGCCATTCTGACTGAAACATGGCTGTCTGACTCCTCTACACCTATCTTGGATATCCTAGTCCCCCCAACTACTGTATCATTAGACTTGACAGGGCCAAAAAGACAGGCGGTGGAATTGCCTGTATCTACAGAAGCAACCTCTCAGTCTCTAAAGTGTCCGCCCCCTCACTTACTTCCTGTGAATACCTCTGCCTTGATGTCATCAGCGAAAGCAAACCGGTATGCTCACTACACATTATATACCACCCACCTGGGGACAAGCTCTCCTTCGTCCAACAACTCATGGATACAATATCAGCCAACTCAGGACGGCAGCACACCCAAATTTTCCTTGGCGACTACAATCTCCACTGGAATGACAGCAGTGACACAGTGGTAAACAGCCTCAAAAGCTTCCTCAACGCACTTGATCTCAACCAAATATGCAATAGCCCGACCCATGAGAGAGGTTCTATCCTTGACCTTATCATCTCCAAAGAGGACGCTATTCAACTTGAGTCAATCCAACCTTGTGACTGGTCAGATCATCATATTGTCTCCTTCCTCCTCAATGAAAAAATTTAATTTAACCCAGTTCAACCCTCTAAGCACAAAGCGTGGAAAAGAGACTTGAAGAAACTCAACCCAAACTCCTTACCGCCTAACAGCTGCAATCTCCTACTTCCCCCTGCCGGCGCTACGGACGTTCAACTTCTGACTGACCACTATCTCAATACTATGTCCACAATAATCAATGAGGCGGCGCCCATGCAACTGAAAAGAGTTTCGTCCAAGAAGATTTCCAACCCATGGTATGACAGGAGCCTCAATGAGGATAGACGGGCCATGCGAATGGCAGAGCGCACTTGGAGGTCAGCCCCTTCTGCAGTGAACCTAAAAAGTCTAAAGAAACAGAGAAACGCCTACTTCAGGAAAATAAAACGCTCAAAAAGAGATTTCTTCAGCCTCCAGCTCGCCCAAGCAAAAAACCGCCCAAGACAATTGTTTGAGTTAATCAGAACACAATCCAAAGAGCAACCCCAGACACTCAGCACCATGGGCGTTACACCTTCCTGCGAAGACTTCTCTGTCTTCTTTATCCAAAAAACTGAGAAAATAAGAAGCGATCTCCTCAATGACGCTATCCTGTACTCCAACCCCCGACACACAGCAGTGCCTGAACCAAAGAACAATGCTACTTGGTCATCCTTTGGCACCTACTCCGAAGAAGAAATTGGCAGATTGCTCAGCACCTTGAAACCATCCAATCACCCCTCTGACCCCCTTCCTGCTAACGCTGTAAAAGACTTTTCCCCTTTGCTTCTCCCACTCTGGACTAAGATTATCAATAGCTCTCTTCAACAAGGATCCATCCCCAACGCCCTCAAAGTCGGGCAAGTCACACCGCTACTAAAAAAAACAACAGCAGACCCCACAGATCTAAACAATTACCGCCCTATTACAAATATTCCCACTCTCGCTAAACAGTTGGAAAAATGCGTACAGCTACAACTGACTAAACACATAGATAAGTTTGATCTCCTCAACGCTCATCAGTCAGGCTTCCGAGCAGGGCACAGTACCGAAACTGCCATGACTCACATAGTGGACGACGCCCTCCAAATCCTAGACCAAAACGATACCTGCCTCCTCATCCTTCTGGATCTCTCCTCAGCATTTGATACAGTTAAACATGAGAACTTACTCGAACTGTTAAACACAAGAATGGGCATATCTGGGACTGTTCTCAAGTGGTTCACCTCCTTTCTACACAACCGATCACAAAGATTCAAAAGTAACAACCTGCTGTCCTCTCCGGTACCTGTATCGCTAGGCGTCCCTCAAGGATCCTCCCTCTCCCCAACACTGTTCAACCTAGTTATGGAACCTCTCACTACTTTGCTACAGACATCTAATGTTCACTTTCACATGTATGCCGACGACACCCAACTTTATCTCAAAATACAATCTCCCAAGGACATCATGCTTCTGAACACCACGATCAGAAACACCCAATCCTGGCTTGCTGAGAATCACCTCAAACTCAATGCGCTGAAGACTGAGTTCCTCCTGATCTCACCTCCCGCTAAAATCTCCACGGCTCAAACATGGCTTAAGCACTTAACGGCTCTAAATGTACAACCTATCGTCGTAGACTCAGCAAAATCTTTAGGCATAACACTTGACGCCAATCTCAACATGCAGCAGCACATCAGCAAGGCAACCAAAGGAGCGAACTTCCAAATCAATACCTTGAGAAAACTTAAACCCTTCCTTCCTGCCAAAGACTTAGAAACTGCAGTACAATCTATAGTCATCCCGCACATAGAATACGGTAGCACCGCCCTCTGCGGGCTCCCCCTAACTACAACGGCACCCCTAAGAGCGTCCCTTAACGCCGCAGCGAGACTCATCACTGGCTCAAAAAAACACTCGCATATTTCCCCTGACTTTAAATCCCTGAACTGGCTACCTTTTGAAGCCAGAATACATCTGAAAATCGCCTGCATGACACACAAGGCTGTACACATGAACTCACCCGCCTACCTCACTCAAAAGCTGACAATTTCGGGTGGCTCTAGAACTACTAGAAGCACAAACAATCTTCTGCTGAAGCCTCGAAGATTTTGGAAGGAAAAAACATATAAACGCTCCTTTTCAGGAATGGCACCCAGGATCTGGAACTCACTCCCACCTGAAACCAGGCTCATCTCCTCCAACAAACTTTTTAAGAAAGAAGTAAAAGCGATCCTCATGGCTAAATACACATGATCTACTATTCCGTATTCCTCATGAATCTGCTCTGTAAGACCTGCCTGACCCCCCTGGTCTATTGTATTACTTGTATTATCGACTTACTTGATTGTATACGTTCACTCTTTGTATATTGTTATATTGTTGACGCACCTGTTTGACTTTGTATATTGTTATATTGTTGACACACCTGTTTGACTTTGCACACTTTACCCACACCACCTCAACGATCCCTACTTTTCTACTACTGACGCACCTGTGGGACTATACATCCTGCACTCACCCACCTCAACTATGCCCACCTTTATGCTATCTCCAAAAATTTTAAACACGCTTAAGCAAGTATATGCTCCTTATTTTTGTACTTTATATTATTGACGCAACTGTTTGTCTATGCACCGTGTACCGACACCACCTCA
Organism: Lissotriton helveticus; assembly: GCF_964261635.1. Classification (NCBI taxonomy): domain Eukaryota; kingdom Metazoa; phylum Chordata; class Amphibia; order Caudata; family Salamandridae; genus Lissotriton; species Lissotriton helveticus. The sequence goes on from NC_136057.1 coordinate 1,301,481,479, forward strand.
CCTGTAACCTACCTCATGTTTTTGACCTACCTATGTAACTAAGCACCTTGTACCTAACTACCTCAAATATTACTTTGTATTACTCTATCACCCCCGTGTCCTTGTAAAGCGCTCTGATATCTGCAAAGATCTTGTTCGCGCTATATAAAACTTTCCAAATAAAATAAATAAACCTCCAGATCCCTCAGCTTTAACAAAGTCACAGTGCTCTATATCTACCCTAGTGTGTAAATCTATCCACAAGATGAAGAACATTTTATCTAGTCTTTAGGGCTGTCCATCCAGTATCAGTTTGGCATTACCCATGTCATCATATGATAGAATGTCAATTAATAACCTGATCCCTCCTCTTTAATAGGACAGGCATTGAATGTATGAAAGGCCTTAAATGTATGAAAGGCCCTGTGGAATATTAGTGTCAACTGGCTGGCACAGATAAAGGATATGCCTGTATGTTTACTTTCTGCTCAGTATTAACCAGACGAGCATACTGAGATATCTTCTAAAATTACTAGTCAATGGAGGCCTCAAACAGTCCATCTTGCAGGTCCCAATCAGTCACATAATCTGAGTGCCAACAAATAATATTGACAGAAACGATGAAACACCAAGTCAATCTTTGCAAATCTCTTCAACTAACATCTCAGAATGGCAATCACATAAAGGATGACTATAACACAGTATATCAGACAACTCTTTGATACTTCCTTGCTCTTTAATGATGTCCATTAACTCCTACAGATCAATAACTGCACAGAGTAGACAACGACCTGAGACTGAGAGAATACAAAATCAAATTGAGATGGTAAAAGACACAACCAACACAATGGGGGATGCCGTGCTAATCAGAGCATAACACAAATGTTAACAAGCATTTACAATGCAATAGGTCTCCCAGCATTAAAGTTTGAGTTACTGGCATTGTAAATGACAATGCTTTGCATGAATTTTTTTTTTAATTTGCAATTGGTATATAAACATTGTTTGTGAATGGTTAGCTGTTGCTTATGCTAAGCAAAGTTGCCAGTAATATAGAGTACTAGTCTTGCTTGTTATAAGCATGCTGATTTAAAATGCTCTCTGATACCTGCGGGTAAAGTTTGCGGTACATAAAAGTGAAAACTAATAAATAAATTAAAAAAGCCTACCTGTACCACGTCCGTTCTTATTCTGCGATGCCACATATCTTTGGGTCCCTGTACTTATTAACTGCATCCGGCTGTGGGAAACCTCCATGGCAGGAACAACGTGTTGCGGGGCAGACACGGGCAATGTAGCCACTGTCCTGTGGCTGCACCGCCGGGTAACAGTGTAGGGGTAGGAAGGCAGGCAGTTGGTAGTGCTGTGCCATAGCAGTGTAGTTCTCTGTGTATGCTGGGCATGGGGGTTGCTATTGGCTGACAAGAAGTGGTGAGGAGGTGCCGGTTCGGTATGCATGCTTCCTGATCTTGGGCAGGCGACAGGTAAAACAAGTGATGCTGTAACGTTCAGTGATGCTGTGGTAGCGCATAGTGATGCTGTGGTGCCCCTGAGTGATGCTGTTGTGGTGTGGAGTGATGCTGTATGCTATGCTATGTTTTGCTATCCTATGTTTTGTTTTGGTATGCTATGCTATGTTTTGCTATCCTATGCTTGGATTTGTTATGCTATGCTATGCTGTGTTTTGTTATGCTATGATATGTTTAGTTATGCTATGATATGTTTTGCTATGCTATGCTTGATTATGCTATGATTTTTTTGTTATGCTATGCTTTGTTTTGAGTTTTATTATGCGATGCTTGGTTTTGCTATGCTATGTTTTGTTATGCTATGCTCTGTTTTGTTGTGTTTGGTATGCTATGTTTTGCTATGCTATTATAGGTTTTGTTTTGCTATGCTGTTTTGTTGTGTTTTAAGCTATGCTATGTTTTGATGTGTTTGCTATGTTTTGTTATGCTATGTGTTGTCGTGTTTTGCTCTCCTATGCTTTATTTTGATATGCTATGCTTTGTTGTGTTTTGTTATGCTATGCTATGTTTTGTTTTGCTATGCTATGCTTTGTTATGCTATGCTTTGTTATGCTATGCTATGTTTTGTTATGCTATGCTTTGTTATGCTATGTTTTGTTATGCTATGCTAAGCTTTGTAATGCTATGCTAAGCTTTGTAATGCTATGCTATGTTTTGTTATGCTATGCTATGTTTTGTTTTGCTATGCTTTGTTTTGTTATGCTATGCTATGTTTAGTTTTGCTATGCTTTATTTTGTTATGCTATGTTTTGTTGTGTTTTGTTATGCTATGTTTTGTTTTGTTTAGCTATGCTATGTTATGTTATGCTATGTTTTGTTATGTTATGCTATGTTTTATGTTATGTTATGCTGTTTTGTTATGTTATGCTTTGTTGTGTTTTGTTATGCTATGCTAGGTTTTGTTAAACTATGCTATGTTTTGCTATGCTTTGTGTTATGCTATGCTGTGTTTTGTTATGCTATGTTTTGTTGCGTTTTATTATGCTATGCTATGCTTTGTTGTGTTTTGCTATGCTATGTTTTGTTTTGCTATGTTTTGCTATCCTAGGTTTTGTTATGCTATGTTGTGTTTTGTTATGCTATGCTATGTTTTGTTATGCTATGCTGGTGAGGGGGTGTGAGGTTGAGGGGGTGTGAGGGTGAGGGGGTGTGAGGGTGAGGGGGTGTGAGGGTGAGGGTGTGTGTAAGGGTGAGGGGATGTGAAGGTGAGGGAGGGTGAGGGGGTGTGAGGGGGTGTGTGAGGGGTGCGAGGGTGTGTGAGGGTGAGGGGGTGTGTGAGGGTGAGGGGTGTGAGGGGAGGGTGTGGGGTTGTGAGGGTGTGGGGTGGTGTGGGGTTGTGAGGGTGAGGGTGACTGGGTGCGGGTGACAGGGTTGAGGGTGTGTGGGGGTGAGAGTGTGTGAGGGGTGTGTGGGGTGAGAGTGTGTGAGGGGGGTGTGAGGGTGAGGGGTTGTGAGGGGGGGTGTGAGTGAGGGTGAGAGGGTGTGTGAGGGTGTGAGGGTGAGAGGGTGTGTGAGGGGGTGGGTGAGGGTGTGAGGGGTTGTGAGGGCGAGAGGGTCTGTGAGGGTGAGTGAGGGTGGGTGAGGGTGTGTGAGGGTGTGTGAGGGTGAGGGGGTGTGAGGGTGAGGGGGTGTGAGGGGGTGAGGGGGTGTGAGGGTGAGGAGGTGCGAGGGTGAGGAGGTGTGAGGGTGAGGAGGTGTGAGGGTGAGTGAGGGTGTGTGAGGGTGTGTGAGGGTGGGTAAGGGGATGTGAGGGTGAGAGGGGGTGTGGGAGGGTGAGGGTGTGTGAGGGTGAGGGAGGAAGCGAGAGGCATAGATTAAATATGGCGCTATGGTAGGGAGGCGGAGGGGGACAGGGAGGTAAGAAAATGGACAGAGAGAGGGATGTCATTCATAGCACAATGTAACCGAGAACGTTGGAATTGCGTCACTTGCGACTGGTGCACACCTGGCTTGGGTCGGAAGGGTCACCGAAGTAGAGCCCACTGCCTCGGGCTGGGGGACGAGACGGGCGCAGCGCCTCTGGTAAGCTTTGTTGGTATGTGCTGAAGAGTAAGTTCAGACTGTGGGCGCTACTTGATGCACAACCCGAGCAATACAGTAGTCCCTCGGTTCTTAACCTTTTGACTTATGTTGTCCCCCCATCCCCTTCCCGAATCACTACTGTAAGCCAAAGAGAATAACATTTTGTGAGGCGCACACTGGGGGCGTTCCAGACTTAAACCCGTTGTGTTGCAAAACAGAGCAAACAGGAAAACAAATGATGTCAATAAAAAAAGGAATATTTATTTTATTCATGTATTTAGATAGCACTACGAAGGACATGGAAAAAGAAGCAAAAGTGAGCAAATCTTTTTTTCCTGAGTTCATATACTCAACGGTCAACGGACGCACCTAAAAGTATAATTTGTTTAATCTCACATTTATATGTTCAGAAGCCGATTGATTGTAAATGATGTGCCTAAAATGCCGATCCGTTCGTATATGCTAAAACTCTAACACTGCTCACGTCTCCCAAGGAAGAGGGCCGTCTTACCTTTTCGCAATTTCAGTTTTTATTCATCAGAAAAAAATCTTCATTTTTTGCACTGACCAAAAACGTATTGAATATATTTCAGTCTCCAAAGGAGTACCACCGGTTGGAACCATATGTTCTTTAATGCTTTTTACAGCTTGTTATTTACCATATGGCATACATCTGTGAATGCATTTGAGTTCTGAACACTAATTAAGGTAGTTGTCGGGTTTGTATCCCAACTTCACTTAAACATCTGTGTTTTTCAACCACTGAAGCCTTCGATCTCTCCTTTATTTACAACTATAAATTCACTCTCTTTCGATTTATCGAATTCAATGTGTAAGGGCGGCTGCCGTACCACGTGCAGAGTGCCGGATTCATAAATCGATCTAAGCGGACTAGGGGTTGCCCTGCCTCTACGATTTTTTTCTCCTTTTTCTTTACCATCCAATGTGAAAACAAGCCATTAGTCACTTGAACTGGTGTCCAGCGCAATATTTCCTTGGCTGCCTGAAGAATATCCTTGTTTGCGACAGTGTAATATGATCAAGGACAGAGGTCTCCCTCTTGAACCACGTAGTCGAGCTCAAGACCGGTGCCCCAATAATTGGTTAGCTTATTTCTTGTGTAAAGGGTCTTGAAGGTAGTAATCCTGTTTGAAATCCCATCCGGGAGGTCCAGGGTTTGGAACATGCTATTGAAACACTTCTACAAACCAGCGAAACCGAAAGCAGCCCGGGCTTAGAGTGAGATGCATGCGAGCTCCGAGCCCCGGCGCCAAAGCTTTGTGCGGCATCTGAAGTCCCGGGTCCCAGGAGGGGGCCCGGGTTAAGACCAGCGCTGCGGAGGGACCTCGAGACTGACGAGAGAGACAGGGACACGGAACATGCTGAAAGAGCCCGGTGAGTGGGGGAGGTGGGGGAGGTGGGGGGGATGTGTGTGTGCGTGCGCGTGCGTCTATCTGTCTGTGTGTGTGTTGTGTGGGCCTGCGTGTGTGCCTGCCTGCGTGTGCATGTGTTGTGAACAGCCTGCAGAAATCGGAGCGCGTGGGTAGTCCTTGAAAGCTGAAAGGACTGAAACGATTGCAACAGACTCGCTTTGCGACAGCAGGGGCTTCGCCTCAGCAATCGCAGGCGCGAGACCTAAAAAGGAGTCTCTCTCACACACCTCACCCATCACTAAGCATCACAGATAACACGATAATCGCAACTCTTTGGTCATCATGCATAATGTGGAAACACTATTCACATAGGCTGAAAGCAAAGAAAACATTTGTCAAACTACCTGGGGTAGCAAGTGTTAGAACAAATAGTATAGTGCGCTACAAACCACATTATTTACTTGTGTCTGAATTTGTAAAATGTTGAATGGCTGGAATGCAGGAACTCTACGGCGAGGCCTTAGTGTTGGACACCTGGTACTCAGCACCAGCTCTGCAAGTGGTGGGTGGCAGTCATCTAAGACACTGGTCAGCAGATAAGTGATGGCAGTCCAGAAGGGTTAGACTTTTGGATATGGAGACACTGGCCTCTTTTCTGGTGGCTGTCAAATCTGGCTCGCCAGAGTACCCTTGCCCGCTGGAGCTGTTTAAAGCAGACTTCCCAGTTATGAGGGTGGGCTTCTGTCTCTTCTAAATGCTTCTCTGGTGATCGGTAAAGTTTGTTTAAAGCAGACTTCCCAGTTATGGGGGAGTGAGCTTCTGTCTCTTCTAAACGCTTCTTTGGTGATTGGTAAAGTTCCATCAATGTTTAAGAGGGATATGGTAATCCTTCTTATGAAGAACGTGGGGATGGACCCAAAAATCTTAAAGAACTATCGCCCTGTATTCCTGCTGCCATTTGCGAGTAGGATTCTGGAGTGGCATGTATCTAAGATTCTCACAAAATTTTGGGATGATCAGCAACTGCTTCACCCTCGCCAATCAGGCTTTCGGGCCCATCATAATCCAGAGTTGGTGATGCTCTTTGTACTGGACGAACTTAGGGTGGCCGCAGATAAGAATAGGTCTTCTGCGCCGAGTTTGTTAGAACATACAGCCGTGTTTAATGCAGTTATCATCAATTCCTATTGCACCAGTTTCTGGCTTACAGGATTAAAGAGTCTACCCTTCTGTAGGTTTCAAAGGTTCTTGAATGACCACTCACAGAGGGTGCAAATTGGCAGTGATGTCTCTATGGCAAGTGCGTTAACCTGCAGGGTCCTTCAGGGATCCGCTTTATCTCTCCATTGCTGTTCAACATCTATATAGAGTGCTTGATTACAGCAATGGCACAGCTGGACTGTCGACGGTTTAACTATGCCGATGATTTTCGGCTCATTTTGAGGATTGAGAGTTCTATGCAGTCACAGATGAACATTCAAAATATCTTGCAGTTAGTTTACTGTGAACTGAATGCCAGCCAACTCTCTGAAGATCAATCCAGGCAAGACTGAAGCGCTGGCAATCACCATGAAAGTGAGCCTCTGTATTGGACAGGTTTTGGCCACTAGAGTCAAGTCCACCCATCCCAAATCCCTCCCCTCCTTCCCCCAGTGTACCCTACCAGTCTTTACATTAAACTAGACAGTAGTCTGTCAATGTCTAAGCAAGTGGCCACAGTACATGGGAGTGGCACAGGTCTCTTGAGACAACTCCAGAAAATGGTTCCTATTCTTTCATTTTCAACTATGCAGACCGGGCTGGCGGCAAGGATATTGTCATGGCTTGGTTATGGGAATGCCTTGTATATTGGCCTTCTCAATAAGCTGTTGGGCAAGCTCCAGGTGACAATGAATGATGCAGCAAGATTGCTGCTTAAACTACAGAGATGGACGCATGCCACACCACTGTTGCAACAACGTCACTGGTTGCCAGTCAAACAGAGGGCCATGCTCAAGGGCTTGTGTATTGCGCACGAGACACTGTATGGTACTGTGCCAGTTTACATTAAGGAAAGACTGAGGCATTATGCGCCTGGGCCCTGCCTATGTTCCTACTAGGGGATTTGTAGACCTGTCCATGCTGTAGTAAAGCAACCTTGGGCAGCCGGACTTTTTCAGTCTTGATACCTCGGATTTGGAATGGATTGCCGGAAAGGCTGAGGAAAGAGACCACCCTACTTCCCTTTCAAAAAAAGTCTGAAAACTCTTCTCCTTAAACAAGCTTAGCAGTAACATGTTATTCCAGCCCTAAGGTAAGAGTCAAGAGGCCAATGGTACTTGCGTGCTATATAAATGTTATTAACATAACTTAACACTGTGTACACCTAGGTATCACATAAGTAGGCAATGGAATTTAAAACAGGAGATCCAATCAACTGGCTTGTAGCAACGGGTGTACCTCAGGCCTTTTAGAACATTTAGAAAATGTAATTTAGGGCTTCGCTCAGAGACAGGTGTGTCATTCTGGAGCAGCGGTTTTCAATTTTTTCTGTAATAAGGCTACGTATGGTTAATAAAAAATCATCCTGAGCTACTGATATTAGTGGTATAACAATGACCATATAAGACAAGATTACATCAGTGTTGTTGCCATATGCAAGATCATGAGCAGTTGATCACCTCAGTCTCCGTGTGGTTGCCAGCAGTATTGTACAAAAGGCTTTGTCAAAGTGGAATGACTCTACTTGGCTAATGCATAACAACCATAGCTGCAATGCCACCGACACCAAGGTAGTAGTAATAGTAATAATTCTCCCCAACACTGTATGATTTATCACTCACGTATGAACTTGGGACTATATTTGGGATTTCCATCCATTTTTCTCCAAACAAAAGCTTATGATTTCTGAAAATACACACCATTTTTTTGTCTTGAATACACACTTCACAATGTTGGCATAAAACAAGGGGATAGACCTTCTTTGGGCAACTCCTGCAACCCTCCGACCCTTTTATCCAAGGTCAACCAAAGTGACTTGCAACAGCTTTTGGTGTGGGGTCCAACTCACTGGCACAGCTTGGTTTTGAGTGCCTTGAGGGGGCTTCTCTGGATATGGTAGCTAAGCTAAAGGTGGCCCTGAAGCCACCTCTGCCTTGTGCATAGTTTTAATGGCACAGCTAATACACTGCAAGTTAGATGCTCTTAACCGGCGACCCTCTTTAGCGTTTCTAAATTCTGGTGCCACTTCTCAGCAGGCAGAGATCGGTGTTAGATCAGTTACTGTACACAGGCAAATTACATCACGCAGTTGTAATCTCTCAGAATTTTCTGTTATGTGAAATTCTACAAATTACACTATTAAGTGGACGGGACGGGAACAACATAAAGGAAATGAACGCGAGTGGCTACTTGTTCGCAGTGTTTGTGTTTTTTTTGTTGCTATTTGCGATCACAAAATGCATCTTTGTGCCCAAAACGGAAGCATGGATGCATTCTGCGCTAAAATATAGCACCAAATGCAGTTTCTGCATTTCACATTTATGAGAAATGTTGGTTAGAACGCAAAACCAAATTACTCAATTTTCACACATCCCTCCCAGTTACATGTTGAGAAGCAAAGGCAATCACCTGTGGTGTATTTGAATAATGGCATCACCAGAGCTTGTCATGGTGCACACTTTGTGACTATTTAATTGAGCACTTTTCTCTTTACAACAAAGTGAAAAAGAGCTTTCACATTATTACTATAATCAATTTATAACAATAAAAATAACCGGCTAGCGGTATGAAATAATTTGTGAAGCAAGAATTTAGATGGGATTATTTTAGATCGGATACATTTTGGAGTTTAAATGGATACCAAACAAGCATTTGTTTCGCCTTTGGAAAAGTTTGAGCTATTGGCATTGTAAATGGCAAAATTTGTATTTATGTGTTGGTTTTGAAAACAGATAAATAAATGGCATTGTCATTTACATTGCCATTAGCTTAATCTCTCCTTACAAGATGTATGTGCACTGTGGGGTTTCCAGGGCTGAGGCCCGCGAGCCCAGACACTCATTAAAACCCACAAGGCGTTTTCATGCAAATCAGGAGGCCTCGACCACAGAACAGAGCTATCATTTCAGGGCCCGTTTTTAGGAGGCCGGCGTCACCCCACCCCGCTGACTATCTTAAGCTTGCAAAAAATAAAAGCGAAATCATAGATTTGAGACCCCCCTTCTGCTTCAGGAACAAAACCTTAGTCTTTTCCACTGAAAGGGGGAGGTTTTGTGTGTTGCAACCGTCAGAGCCGTTTGTCAAGTAGGGCCCTTCAAGGAGGCACAGGCCCGTGTGGCAGTGAGAGAGGGAGAAAGAGAGGAATAAAGTAGGAGGCAAAGAAAAGCACGAGAGGGGAGGCAGGAGAGAGAAGAGAACAGAATGACTGCAGGCAAACAAAGAGGAAAAAGAAGGAGTGGGAGAGAAAAAGGCAATAAAGAGAAGGCAAGGACGAAGTAAAATAACCAAAGAGGGTGAGAAAGGAAAAGCGGGCAGATTGCAATTGTAGAGACAGAGGGCAGAGAAGTGAGAGTCTCTATCTTGCTGTCTGCTCTGGTCATCTACATATAATTGGTAATATTAGTCATACGTCCCAATAATCTCCCCAACATAAGGTAAGTTAAGGCAGCGTAACACGCTGTTACCGTGATTCTATGTAGTAGCGTCCTGAAAACACACCACCTCTGGTCCACGCAAGATCACCTCTGGATCTGTACCACTGCCAATGGGAAAGGATTCACCAAACGGGAGACAGCTCCGGTCCGTGAATCAAGGAGGTAAAAACACCAGGCTGTGTCCAGCCGGACGACGGAGCAAAGCCCGGCCGCCGGGCGGAGCACAAGGGCGGGGGAAGAGTGGCTGGCTGTGCCCGGCCGGACGGCGGAGCAAAACCCAGCCGCCGGGCGGAGCACAAGGGCGGGGGAAGAGTACAGGAAAGGCTAATAACCTCGGAAACACAGATTCCGAAAAAAGAACGATGGATTGTATTTTTTGCTGTACTTTTTCAGCACCCAGGCTGGAGTGATCTTGGTGATCTGCTGCCATAGCCTTTCCCTATTCTGGCATTAGCAAGAAGACTAAGTTGGATCACAGAGCTCCAGAAGGGACCGTTAAAACAAAGGGTTTGAGTACTAAGGCCCTTGGTTTATAGTAGGCACTGTGACTGACAGACCTAATAACTGAACTCACTGCTGATCATCTGGCCAGTGCAATTCTCTCCCGGCATTGGATACATGGTCCCTCCTCTTTAGATGGTAGATTAAGCGCACCAATGCATTCTGGGTAAGTTTCAATTTAGCTCTGTAAGTGTTAGACCTGCACACTTGCAATGTTTAGTTAATCTTACATTTTTTATAGTAATCCCTTCAAGGAGCTACCCTGATGAGGGTTGTGCCCACAACCCAATGTGATAAACTGCCCTGTATAGACCTAGACGCAACTAAGTCTGCAGGGTGCTCCACCTATGAAGTCCCTAAGGTTTCTAATAAAGTATATCCTTTTTGTAACACATTGTCAATCCCTTGAGTAAACAAAATAGTCAAATGTTTCATTCATGAAAGTTTTAGTGCACCTTTGACATAAATCTGTTTATACTATCATCAAACAGGTTGCATGAAAATATCAAAACATATACTAACATTCAAAAACTATCAATTATCCATAGAGTCTTTTAGTTTTTTAAAAAGAACTTAACGAAAGAAAAAACCCAATGCATTTCGGGTTCATTGGAACCATTCGTCAAGGGTACTAAATGATAATATAATTTTATAATTTTCCTGGTTCTTCTGGTAATTTTCTTGCCAGTTCCGTACTCGGGCACTACAAAGTAAATGTATTTATGTTAGGCATAACCCATTTTGGATATACATCAATCTCAAATAGGATTAGCACACAGGGAAAAAACTAATAGATAGAGGCAAAGAAACTCATGGAAAGGAAAATAATGTGGAATAGAATTCATCATACTGCACGAGCCCGACCGACAATCCAAGGTAAACACTTTAAAATGTAACCATTTAGTGATGTTTTCTCACCCCAAGCGTGTGCATACTGGTAGTGCAAACTCATGGTTCCATTCAAGCCCCTACCTGTACAAAATCAAAACACCCTCGCTTGAAAAGAGTCTCACTGTCTCCTCTTGCCCTCGGAGTATTATTCAGAAACACGTCTTTACTGTAACAAAAAACGGTACCATTTAGCTAAATTTCACCCATTATACTAGTCAGGAGATTTCAGTTACTCTTGCTCAAAAACACTCTTTCCGAAACTGACTTACCAGCTCCTTCCTGTAATCACAAAATCCACTCCTCTTCGTGGATCCCCCTCTCTGCCATTCACAGGTCTATGAGAAACAAACGCAACCCTCTCATACTTGCTCTCTGAATAATTTCCGTGTGAACAGTGCAGAGTAACCTTCGCTTACCCTGTCTCTTTTCCGCTTTCTATCGTAACCAGACAGCTGTTCTCTGCGCCGGGTTAACTTGAATGCCAGACTCTATGAAAAGCAGAGGTAACTCTCTCAGACTAACATTCATGACATTATGTCCGTATGTGCGCTTTGGTACAGATCAACCTTCGCTTACCCAATCTCTGTCCCGCTCGCCTCCGTAATGAAAATAGCCGTGCCCTGCGCTGGTTACACTTTAACCCCAAAGATGTCTCTACAATAAATGAACGATGTCACTCATTGCCATCAGGCTTCCGCGATTAACACATTTTAACTCCTCCTGTTACTTAAAAACGCCATCAAGCCTACCTCGCTCAGCCCGCGTTCGCTGCCCTCTGGCCTCCCAAGTCTTTCCAGTGTCAACATCCGGTCCTGCCATGCCGTGCTCATTTAAAGCTCCACTTCAACACCACCGCAACTTTATTTAAAAGTCGCGATGCAAACGCTTCTTTCTCCACATTAACCCCTATTGCGTATGCATAGTGTAACAAGCACTCACCTGGGGAACAACGGAGGCCCAGCACGGAGCGGGCATTTCGGCAACCCCGCCCACGGCCGCGGTAATGTGCGCTCGGAAAAACATGAAGCACACGGACAGGGGGGGGCGGGAATGGACAGGAGGTGGGGGGGGGCGGGAACGGACAGGGGGGGCGGGAACGGACAGCGGGAGGGGGGGTCGGGAAGGCTTCCTCCGTTGGCGGTCGGCCGCGGAATGGCCCTAAAAACCTGGTCAACAAAAAAAAATAAACCCCGCGCACGGCCGCGATGACGTCATCGCAGAGGCGGAGAGAGAAAAAATCACGGGAACGCCCACGAATCTGGTCCGGCCATGACGGACAGATCTCTGTTCCAATGGCTAGCCTCCATTTATGGAGCTAGCCAATGGAACAGAGGGCGGATTCAAGTGTCCCTTACTAAAAACTAAAGATTTCTCTGGGGGCGGAGCTAAAGCTCCGTGCCCCAGGCGAAACCTAAAAAGGAGGGGCGGCATTTAATCACTATTACGTGGGCTGTCATATGAGAACATTGATGATCTACATTACAATATGCTTCACACAAGATACCAGCGCAAGCATAACACTGTGTTGTGGGAGCAGAACAAGCACATATACAACCTTCTATTAGCAGAGTCGGGCCCATCAATGTATTACGGAACGAAAACTGAACACACAGGACCAACAACTGTCACAAAAAGAAAATACACCATAGAGGTAATTTGCCAGTCATCACCATCAGCTTCTTCCCCTATCAACAATCCTAACCCTTCATCATAAACCACAGCAATGTTTCCTATCTTCATTGCTTGTTTATGTGCTTCTCTTCATGCATCCCCACCCAGACACTGCCAAAGGCTTTCTAGACGTCCCCCTACAAAGAGCTTGCTATCTGCAACCCAAAGATGTTACCAGTCCCGAAAAAGACTACAGAGAAGAAATCACACCACCCCAAAACAGTGTTGACACAGATCTAGTCTAAGCATACCCCAGAAAATCCCTGACCCAGTAGACCAGACATTTGAGAAAAGATGACCTTTAAGCATGAACTACAAAACTTGCATAAAAGCAGTTTTCAAAGGAATGCTGTGCAAAACTGCTATATTTATACCTGTCAGTACATTTCCTGATATTGCACACATACTATCCCTCACATTACACTATCATACCTGCAATATCTTCATTAATATCCGTTTTGTAGCACAAGCCATGCTACAAAAATGAATTGTTCTTTATACTACAATATTAAATGATCTTGGGATCCCAGAGAAACCATGAATTCTCCCCCACCTCTTAACTATTTGCCTTCCAGACCACTTTTCATACAATGCCTTTATTTACGTCTCAAATGAGAGCGTGGTAACCATTATTTGTAAAATATCAACAGATCTCCTCTTCTGTCCTCTCAATCTCATCACATCCTTACATCCCGCACTAGCTTTCATCCAACGTTACTACCCTCTCCCTGCCTCACGTCCCCATTTGGTGTGTGCTCTTTAAGTCAAAGGTTTTACTCCTAATGTCCCTCTCCCTCCTTCCCCAACAAACATGTTCCTCCTGTTAAACTATTTATTTTTGTTCCTTGGGCCCATTTTCTCCCTCTCTCTAAAGTTAAAGGTTCCACCTGTTCGTTTCTGCATCTGACGGGCCCTACTATCCTCTCGGGATAACCACCATATTTTTCAGTACTAGAATGTAGATGTTTGACCGCTATCTTTCTTTGAACCATGGCAATAAATACATGAGCATTACAGAGAATGGTGAGTGGATATGTGAAAAAAAATTGTATCTGAAAAGTTAAATACCGAACATATGGTTTTCCAATGATCCAAAATAAAGTGGCAAAACAACATCAGGACCCCCTTTCTTTCTCCTATGCCAACCCATTTCAATGACCTGCTCACGCTTCGCAATCTGATCCTTTGGTAACACCCAAGCCACAGCTAACTCCCACATATCAATTTCCACCCTAGTCTACCTCCCCCTCAAACATTACCATCTCGCCCAGCATTCAAACAAATTTCCCAACTATATAACATACTACAATGCATTAGCCACACATTATAGCCTCCTCCTACTTCATGTGCAATGATTCACTGCAGGAATTAACAAAAAAAGCAGCCGGAGAATGTTTTGGCTGCTTGCTTTGTCGCTGTGTGCCCCATGATATTTACTTAGGTCTTCTTATTAAAGGCTGCCGGCCTGGGCTCATTCACAATGATAAAATGAGCATTAGTCTGAAGTGTGATGGACAAATTGTTTCCGCAGCGATGAGAGACTTATAAGACTATTTGCAATGCAATAGGTCTCGCGTTTGAGCTATTGGCATTGTAAATGACACTGCCTTTTATTTACAGGTTGTTTTTTAAAACAGATAAATAAAAGGCACTGTCACAATGCCAATAGCTTAAACTCTCGCAAATGCAAGACCAATTGCATTGCAAATGCTGGTTATTCTTGCCCTAGAAATCAATTATTGAGTCTGTCCTTACTTGAGTGACTGCATTTTGTTATGTTGTGGGGTGCCTTTTCTTGGGGATACATTTCCTCATAAAATTGAGGGTTAATTCTATAACTGATTCATCAACCTATGGGTGTACAGTTGGAATCATATTTTGGGGTGTACATTTTTAGGGGTTCCCCCGCCCATACACTTTCCAAAGTTTATTTGCTGTGCCACAAATATCCACTGGATTTGGTCTGGATTTTTAGTACTTACAAAGGCACGTGGGCAGAAAGCAGTAAAAGTGCACTGACTTAACGGTGAAGAGGACATGCGTGTGACTGTGCGAAAACACTTTAGAAATGCCGCCGCCTGCCAGCAAACAGAGCCCGGTTTGGTCTCTAGATGACACGTCTAAGTAGCAATGAATGGCGCCCTACCACAGAAGCCATTTGCAATTCCGGGGCAAGTGGAGACGGCAGGGAGGGACTCTCTTGTATCTGATGAAAGGGGAACTGAAGCACAACATTCTCGGGATACAGCTTGGTGTCGTCACCATTAACAAGATAGCAACGTTGGTTTGCATGCTCCTCCCAGCCCTTCTAGTTTGAAGCAGTTTTATATAGTGCTAACTCGACCCGAAGGGATTGGAGTACTCTTTTTCTGAAGATTTATATAGCGAACTCGATCGTAAGGTATTGGCTCACTTTACATGAGCGCCACTTACGTTACACAAGGACACATTAATTTTTTGGTAGGCACTGGGAGATTAAGTGAATTGCCCCAAATCTCAGGAAGCTGAGCCGACGCCGAGGCTCCAACCTGGTTCCACAGCTCCAAAGTCGGCAGCTCTGGCCACAACCTCTCACTTTACACGAGTACCATTTATATTACACAAGAACAATTCATTTTTTACTTGTATCTTCCTCAATATGCCCGTCAGATGCGCTCTGCCATGATGCAAAGAAAAAAAATAGGCTTAGTAAATAAAATTAAAAGCTTAGGCTCAGTAAAGGAAATGTAAAAGTTTATCACTTTGCTGTACATTTCACATTACCAGTTACAAGGAATTGACTATATATGAGAAAGAACAGAAGACATGTGTTACTCACATAAAAACACCAACTGTAACCAATAACCAGTTCAAACAAGGACACAGATCTCATAATATAACATATTCTGGTCTGAACTAGAAGGTCCTACAAATAGAGTAGTGTGTTGACCAGTTAAGAATGGTTTAAGGAAATCTGGGTGAAAATGAAAGAAATGTGGCTATAAAACTACCTGGGCGGATAGCTTTCTATTTACATTTCACATATTTATACTGTGAACAACAGGTAAAAAAATATTGTTTTTGGTTCTAGGTCTTTCACCAGACTGCTTGTCTTTCAATTTCTTCAACGACAAAAACAAAAAAAACACATCCAGGCAACTAGAACCAGAATAAGTCACTTGCAACTTGTCAACATACTGCAAATAGTGGGTGGAAGTAAATTGCAAACAGCTGGGGGGTCTTTCTTAAAAGTACCTGGGGAAGGTGGTGGGGTAAACAACGTATCGAGCTGTCAGGATGGCTCAACGTGAAGACTCACCGCTCATAAACGTGCTGCCTATGGAGTCAAGAGTTTGAATCCTACCCCTCTACAAGTCAGATTCATCCTTCTGATGCTGCCAAATCTAAGTACAAAAAAACTTTTACAGCCCTCAGAAACGGTAGAGGTGCTGCATGTTGGCTCTATATCTAACCGGATTATGCTGTATCGCTGGCTGAGGTACACTCCTTGGCTGTATAATGTGCTACAGACATGCCCAGTCATTATGGCGTGCAGTGTGAGGAAGAAGCGTGAGGGGATCTGTGGTGCATTAGAGATCAGCCAGCCAAGGTCTGACTCCTATTACTGTGCTGTCTCTCTGTGATGTTCCCCATCTACACCGGTGTGAGCTGTGTTATATACTACATGTCTGGGTACCATGGTGACAAGATACACGAAGTGCCAGGAAAATATTAGTACATGTGTACGGGCATTGGGCCTTTACTGTGCACACTTTTAACCCAGGTTTGTTTTAGGATGCCCTCCTTCCGATAGGAGGGGGGGCGCTATCCCTTTGAATAGGGTAGAGTTAAGTGCCTGTGACCGCGCTACTCCCGAGAAGGTCTGGCTGCCCAGTAATGGGAACGCACAGAGGATGGTGCCCTCGGGTAAGTGCACTCACTGCACGTGGGTGCCACAGACCCATAAAACGACAACTGGGCTCCCGGCTGAAGCCAGAGTTAAACTTATCTGAATTGCAGCTCACGCGGATTTGGGAAATCCTTTCACGCACTGTAGAACGTTTTGTGCACGGCCACTAAAATGCGTGCAAATTCCTACAGCGCGGTGTAAGAAAAAGAGAAGGGTGCTCTATCATTACACCGCAGTCTAGTAAGGGTTAAAAGACCACATTTCTTTAGTGTATTCCTTACCCAGGAAAGAAAGTGGAGCAACTGGCGATCCATAGCCATAGGAGAGGAAGTGAAAAGTGCAGCAAAGACGGGAGAAAGGAAGATAAGCATTTGCAATGCAATAGGTCTCGCATTTATGCGAGTTTAAGCTACTGGAATTGTAAATGACAATGCGTTTTGTTAATGTTTTAAAAACCAAAGCATAAATAAAAGGCATTGTCATTTACAATGCCAAGAGCCCAAACTCGTAAAATTCGAGACCCATTTCAAATGGTAGGCATCACGGACAATGGGAGGGGGGGGGCCTGACAACGGGGGAGAGGGCGGGGTAAAGAAGGCACAACAACGGGAGGGAGAGCGAGTAAAGAAGGCACAAGGACAACTGGAGGGGGGGCAGAGTTGTAAAGAAGGCTCCAAAGCACTTTGTGCCAGCAGTAAGAACAAGCATTGGCATAACCAATAGGTCTCGCTTTTGGGACCGTATAAGTGTTTAGCCATGCAACAGTTAATGTTGTTGCAGTAAGGATATTGTGCTGCATAACTAAATACTTAAAAGGTCCCAAAGGTGAGACCTATTGGCTATGCCAACTTATTAATAGCTGGCACCGATTAATATCCTCTATCATGTCATTAGCCGTAACACAAAATGCTCTCTATCCAAACCTGTTCAGGAATCTAGTAAGTATTTTGAATAGACGTCTAATGCTTGAAGCCCAGGTTTCTACTGTTACAAAAACTGTACCCTACTGTTTGTACTTATTATCCAAGTATATAAATGTCCCACACACATGGTGTTTTTGTCGCAGCTGGGTGCAAACGGAAACATTTATAATACAAAAAACACACATGAACGAATATACTAGGGAACGTTTGTCAAATTTTACCGAACATTCTGTTTTTATCTGAAGCCTAACCAAAGGCCAGGAATGCAAATAGCAGATATGAAATACCAGGGAGTTCCATAGTTCAAGTCCAAGGACATCAGTCTGATATCCCTGCAACAGGAACAAATAGCAAGAGAGCACCAAAAGCAGATGTTCAGCTGACTCGCTTGTCCACTCTGCCTCAGCTTTGACATCTGAGTATTGTCTTACAAACCTTGGACTAAGAATGCATGAATAAATGAACACCAATCTGGCTTTAACCCCTTCCATGCTGATGACGAACCCCAGCCGTCACGCTCCAAGGTGCTCGTGTGCTGATGATGGCTGGGGTTCGTCACGGCCCCGCCCTGTTCTTTTGTTTACCGCACAGCGGCGGAATCGGCCCAGCATGGAAGGGGTTAAGTAGAATATCAGCACAGGCGATTATTAAACATTGACAGTCAAATCTAAAAAAAAGTACTATTAATTAAAATAATTACAATTTAAAATGTAGTTTAAAAGGCCATGCTGATGAAACAATTGATTTGACATATCTATTTAGTATGCGATGGCGGAGCAAAACAGTCGAGCGGTGTAGATCTATGCTGTACGTAAGATTAGATCCTTAAACATTCGGTGGGATTCCCACAGGAGCCCTGGGAACGGGAGGCACCCCACCCGCAGGAGAGACATCACCCAAACAACCCTACAGCGGACAGCACAGCATTAGGATGATTACCACCACTAACAAACAAATTGAACAGCTACTTTTACGGACCGTCCATGAATTTAGCATCTGTCGTCCGAATCGATTTTGATCTTTTAACGGACATCATGTGCTCGAAATTTGGGCACTTCTGGGTTGCATAATAACCAATAATACAGTCGCGCATATTCCGAGAGCCGACTGGGAGGTACTGGTATAAAACATGACCTATGATTGGAGCGTTCAAAACACCTCAGCCAATCCTAAGTGCGACACGCAAATCTGGTAGTGACAGCCAGGTTTTCACAGGCAGAACTGGTCGGGTTATGGTGCTGTCCCCATGTCTGTGTTACGTCGTAGAACACCAGCCGCCGGTCTGAATGGTTGGGACAAGCACGGTAGCGAGGCTGTCTCCATTTGAAAAGCGCTCGCGAGACGCGCTCTGTGGTGGAAGAGGGGCGTGCGTTGAGGCATGGGAGAGCGACAGGAATGCCAGATGGCGGCTGCACGAGTGAGAGGGGTGAAAAGCATGCACGAGATTGGCTCTGTGGTGGGGGAGGCACGTACGCTGAAGCATGGGAGAGCGAGAGGAATGCCAGATGGCTGTATGCGCGCGTAGGCAACCGCACACTGGTGGCGGGCAAAAGACTTTGGAATGCTAAAAACCTGCTTACTAAATGTCTCGCAGCGCATGTGCTGGCTCAGGCGAGACCTAAAAACTGGATAAAGAATATAGTGCTCACAGTCTAAATAACACGTACAGTGTAACAACCAAAGTAAAGGAGCCACATGCCATGGGAGGTGACAAATGAAGAAGAGGCGGTACTAAGGAGGACAAAGAAGTCTATTTACTAATCAGAAACCAGCATTTAAGGCGGACAATGACACAAGCCAATGGCAAATATGGGCGGAGAGTGGACGGAGCTTCTATACCCTACTCCCAGATCGCCAGAGCAGCGCATGCGCACTGGCTCAGGCTGGACGTAAAAACTGCTTTGGAAGTCCCAGCCTCTCTGGGACATGGCACGTGGCTCCGGCAGCAGCGTCAGTCACTCACAGTGACAGAAAGTGTTAAAAGGTAATAAAAAGCGCCGCCAGGCAGTCTCATCAATCTTAAGGAGCCTTCTGTTGTTGTTTGGCCAATTGTGGTCTTTAGTCCTGGTGGCAGCTCCAGTCTCTAGAATAGAATTAAGTCTTTAACCTAACCCTGCAGCCCATGCACGTGGTGCAGTGCCCGCACCCCCTCAGTGGTGTGCATGTGTGGGCAGCGTGAGGGACGCAGGGGAAACGGAGCAATACTATGGCTCTCTCTGAATCCTCCAGGCCCTGGACATAATTATTTCATTTGGATATGGCATGTTTGTGGGTGGGGGGGGGCAACTCTCCTGGCTGTGGGTCAGCTCAGGACATCACCCTCTTTTGCGATGGAAACTACACAAGCAGTCCTGGCCAGCCCTAAGCACTGTAGTGTATGACCAACAGCTACTGGATGTCCAAGGAAGCTGCTTTCGGTACCCTTGTAATCATCACTAGCAGGTACAATTAGCACTGTCATGTTGCAGCCCATTGACCTCCATGCCCAGCCGCTGCTGAAGAACATGCTCAGCATGAACAGCCGGGCAGACAAATGGAACGCACTTCTGGGCACAGCCAGGTGAGTCCAGCACAGACTGTTTAGAAAAATATAATCTGCTTTTCATCTTTTTATTGACATCTGGGAAAACATTATTCCCTAAAACTTTCTGTCAATTGTATATTATGGATCCATGATACCTGTGAACCTAAGCCTATATATATTCACAGGCCCAAAATCATCAGGGCATCACAGCCAAATATAACCCAGCTGTTTGTTTTTTCGAAACAGTTTCTGTTTTCATGAATGTCAAAAGGACAAACTTTTTTTAGAAAAGCAGCATGAAAATAAGAAGGCACAACTTCTCCTCTAATAAAAATCCCAATTCGAACCATAACAGTTTACATTTAATGACTGCTCTCATTTACGATGTGACGTTACAGACAGTGCTTTTGAACTGGAGAACCAGCTTTGAGTCCCAAAGTCGGTTCGACATTCTGTGATTCTGGGCAAATCATCTAATCTCCCAGTACCTAAAAAATGAATGTTACCTCGTCTAATGAAACTGGGGCTCATGTGAAGCAATCAAATACTTCGGGTCATGTTGACACCATATAAAACAGCAAAAAGTATTTGTCATATCTTGAAGTGACAGCGGGTTAGTAACCAGGGGTTTTGCACCAGGTTTAAGGTCTTCTGATCTCTTCTCATTGTTAAAAAGGGCAACATTTCTAATATTTATCTCGGTCTATGGACTTAATTGCTTGGTTTTATTTGCAAGAAATGTCATTCTGAGTGTCACACATTTGCAAGCAGAATGTCACCGACAGGTGCACTGAAACCATGGAAATGTCACACATAAACAATCTGTAAACTCTGCAGCTATGCTCACATCCTATTTGGTACAGTCGGGTCCCAGAGTGACCCTCCATTTCGGGTGCTTTGCACAGTTTAAAGATCTTCCAAGAGTTACTCGTTGCTCAAATGAATGCAATTTCTGATATTTAGTTGTCCCTCATTGCTCGAGAGAAAGTGTTACTAATAGATGTTGAATGTCACTCATATTTGCACGGAAATTATGAACATGTCACATAGAGAAATCTAAAACCTTGACAACTATGCCCTATACAGGCCTCCGGTTTAGAGCCCACCTCATGCTACACCTCATGCCCCTCCCATTTAGCTCCTACTTCGGCCCCGCCCATCACAACCTCCTTGAAGCTCCTCCTTCACCCCCTACAACTATCCCCTTTTTGCCCGTAAAGCGTGCCCCATGTACATTTTCTTAGACCCCTCTTTTTATAGCATACAGAGCCCCAGAATCCCTTTAGACCCTCCCTCTGCCGTCACTGTAAAGGCCCTCCCCCGTCACCCCCTAATGTCCCTCCCCTCTCGTCTCCTCACTGGGACGTGATCGCTGTGGACTGATCTCCAGCTCTATCCGTCCTCGCCGAGCCTCCCGGTTCTCCTGCTTCAGCTTGGCCTCCAATCGGGAGAGTTTCTGTTCCAAAGAGGAGGCCGCCATCTTCCGCCGCGCACTAATAATAAACAAACAGCGCATTGCGCATGCGCGAACGCTCCAGCTCCGGCCGGACAAGCCTCCTACGCATGCGAAACTTGCCATTCCGGTAGCAAGCGACTGCGCCTGCGCGGACGAGTCTGTCCTAGGTCGTGCAGTGTGCGCCTCTCTGAGTCCAGTAAATGTATGTGTCGCTCTACGTTCTGTTTAATTAGGACAATGGTGGCTGTTGACCTTTGCCTGGCATAGTAATAGTGTGGCCTGGGAGCAACGTGAGCGTTCTCAAAACAAAAGTTCTTTCCTGACGCCTCTTTGTACAGTCAAGGAAGACGAAAATGGCAGTAAGATTCTTTTGGATTTATTTTAGTTCCTTTTATTCTATTTATACGTTTTTATATCGCGCGTACATTACCCAGCCCTTTGGGACCTTATATGTATTTAGCTATGCTGCACATTAGCCTGGGAGCTGAAGTGAAACATCTACTGCTCTTCAACATGGAGGGAAAGTAAGCTCCAAACTGCGTGACACGCCAGGTGTGTGAACACATGGAGAGAAATATTGCCTTTCAGCGGAAAATGTTATAGTCCAAAGCTCTGTTTTTAATATAAAATCAGGGTCTTCGGTGGTCATATCACTGAAAATACAAGATTTGAAAAAAATATTATTGTCTACAGGTGCGTGTCGAAGACAATTTCTATGGACTGGAATCTAGAGAATGCTAAAGTGATTCTGGTATTTTACTGACCTCTGTTGGTCCTTTTCTATCAAGATAGTTAAATAGAGGCTGTTGAACAGGAAAAAAAGTCCCCAAGCAGAAGTATATACGTCCTAGGGCTAATCTCCAGAGCCCACAAAGTACATACACATATAAGTATATACAAGAAGTCTCGAATGCTTGACGTAATTAATTTGTCCGTCTGCAAAGCAACTGGTGCTAATGTAAAGTTACAAATGGGGGTGGGGTCGCACACTACTCACACACCGGCGGTGTCGCCCCTAAGGACTCTGGTCAATGTAGTAAAGTGTTCGCAATGCATCATCTTTCGATCTTCTGCTATCTTCGCTGCCTTCGCCATCCCTGGACACGTGTTTCGGGGTATCACCCCTCATCAGCAGGGATAGGCCGTGTACTGGGGTTGCCGATGGCTGCCAATATCTGCCAGGTATAGTACCACTTAGACGCGTAGGTGCGGGATCCCAGGCTCGTCAGCCCACTGCTCACGGGAGCTTTAAAGTTACAAATGGGGGTGGGGTCGCACACTACTCACACACCGGCGGTGTCGCCCCTAAGGACTCTGGTCAATGTAGTAAAGTGTTCGCAATGCATCATCTTTCGATCTTCTGCTATCTTCGCTGCCTTCGCCATCCCTGGACACGTGTTTCGGGGTATCACCCCTCATCAGCAGGGATAGGCCGTGTACTGGGGTTGCCGATGGCTGCCAATATCTGCCAGGTATAGTACCACTTAGACGCGTAGGTGCGGGATCCCAGGCTCGTCAGCCCACTGCTCACGGGAGCTTTAAAGTTACAAATGGGGGTGGGGTCGCACACTACTCACACACCGGCGGTGTCGCCCCTAAGGACTCTGGTCAATGTAGTAAAGTGTTCGCGATGCATCATCTTTCGATCTTCTGCTATCTTCGCTGTCTTCGCCATCCCTGGACACGTGTTTCGGGGTATCACCCCTCATCAGCAGGGATAGGCCGTGTACTGGGGTTGCCGATGGCTGCCAATATCTGCCAGGTATAGTACCACTCAGGCGCGTAGGTGCGGGATCCCAGGCTCGTCAGCCCACTGCTCACGGGAGCTTTAAAGTTACAAATGGGGGTGGGGTCGCACACTACTCACACACCGGCGGTGTCGCCCCTAAGGACTCTGGTCAATGTAGTAAAGTGTTTGCGATGCATCATCTTTCGATCTTCTGCTATCTTCGCTGTCTTCGCCATCCCTGGACACGTGTTTCGGTGTATCACCCCTCATCAGCAGGGATAGGCCGTGTACTGGGGCTGCCGATGGCTGCCAATATCTGCCAGGTATAGTACCACTCAGGCGCGTAGGTGCGGGATCCCAGGCTCGTCAGCCCACTGCTCACGGGAGCTTTAAAGTTACAAATGGGGGTGGGGTCGCACACTACTCACACACCGGCGGTGTCGCCCCTAAGGACTTTGGTCAATGTAGTAAAGTGTTCGTGATGCATCATCTTTCGATCTTCTGCTATCTTCGCTGTCTTCGCCATCCCTGGACACGTGTTTCGGGGTATCACCCCTCATCAGCAGGGATAGGCCGTGTACTGGGGTTGCCGATGGCTGCCAATATCTGCCAGGTATAGTACCACTCAGGCGCGTAGGTGCGGGATCCCAGGCTCGTCAACCCACTGCTCACGGGAGCTTTAAAGTTACAAATGGGGGTGGGGTCGCACACTACTCACACACCGGCGGTGTCGCCCCTAAGGACTCTGGTCAATGTAGTAAAGTGTTCGCGATGCATCATCTTTCGATCTTCTGCTATCTTCGCTGTCTTCGCCATCCCTGGACACGTGTTTCGGGGTATCACCCCTCATCAGCAGGGATAGGCCGTGTACTGGGGTTGCCGATGGCTGCCAATATCTGCCAGGTATAGTACCACTCAGGTGCGTAGGTGCGGGATCCCAGGCTCGTCAGCCCACTGCTCACGGGAGCTTTAAAGTTACAAATGGGGGTGGGGTCGCACACTACTCACACACCGGCAGTGTCGCCCCTAAGGACTCTGGTCAATGTAGTAAAGTGTTCGCGATGCATCATCTTTCGATCTTCTGCTATCTTCGCTGTCTTCGCCACCCCTGGACACGTGTTTCGGGGTATCACCCCTCATCAGCAGGGATAGGCCGTGTACTGGGGTTGCCGATGGCTGCCAATATCTGCCAGGTATAGTACCACTCAGGCGCGTAGGTGCGGGATCCCAGGCTCGTCAGCCCACTGCTCACGGGAGCTTTAAAGTTACAAATGGGGATGGGGTCGCACACTACTCACACACCGGCGGTGTCGCCCCAGAGGACGAAATAGGCACAAAGGCCGGATTGTGAGGCTGTTCACCAGGGTTGGTCGTAGAGTTTTATAACTGAAGATCAGAGTTTACAGCTCGTGTCACTGCCATGGTGTCAGCGAATAGCAAAAGTGGTCAGATGCAGCCACGTGACAGAGACTATCCTTGCTATGCTCAGCTTCTGTCTCAGGGACTCCTCCTGGCACATGCAGCACTTTCCAAGGGACTCCACCTGTCACTTGCAGCTCTGTCCCAGGGACTCCCCTGTCACATGCAGCTTTGTCCCAGAGACTCCCCATTGTCAAATACATCTCATTCCTAGCAAATCACCCTGTCACATACAGCTCTGCAGCAGGGACTAACCGTCCACATAGAGCTGTGTCGCTGAGACTAACCGTCCACATGCATCTGTGTCCCAGAGACGAACCTGTCACAAGCAGCTCTGTCCCAGCGACTCCCCCTGTTACATGCAGCTCTGTCCCAGGGACTAACCGTCCACATGCAGGTCTGTCCTATAGACTAACATATCACATGCAGCTCTATCCCAGGGAATAACTGTACACATGCACCTGTGTCCCAGAGACTAAACTGTCATACACAGCTCTGTCTCAGCGGCTCCCCCTGTCACATGCAGCTCTGTCCCACGGAGAGCTGTCCCAGAGACTAACATGCCACATGCAGCTCTGTCTCAGGGACTAACCGTCCACATGCAGCTGTGTCCCAGAGACTAACCTGTCACACACAGCTCTGTCCAAGCAGCTCCCCCTGTCACATGCAGCTCTGTCCCAGAGACTAACCTGTCACATGCAGCTCTGTCCCAGGGACTAACCGTCCACATGCAGCTATGTCCCAGAGACTTACCTGTCACACGCAGTTTTGTCTCAGGGACTAACCGTCCACATGCACCTCTGACCCAGAGCCTAATCTGTCACATGCAGCTCTGTCCCAGCAGCTCCCCCTGTCACATGGAGCTCTGTCCCAGGGACTAACTGTCCACGTGCAGCTCTGTCCCAGCCCCCCCCCCCCCATGGCATGCAGTTCTCTCCCAGGGACTAATGTGTCACATGTAGCTCTGTTCCAGGTACCCCCTCTCTCCGTCACATGCAGGTCTGTTCAAGCTACTCCCCCTGTAACATGCAGCTCTATCCCAGGGGCAAACTCTACCAGGGGCAGCTTCGTCCCTCTGCACCTAGCTCCCATATGAAGACCTGTGCCAAGTACAATCCTTATATAAACATGTTTTCCAGGACCATGCTTACTGCCTCACCGTGCTACGTGCACCCAGAGCCATAGTGCCACACGCGGCCTGTTCTGGAGCACACAACCATCACACGCACCCCCTCATGGCTCCCACTTGCACGTGAAGCCTGTGGAGCGCGCAGTGAGTGCCCTGCGCCACGGGTTGCCTCAGCCATGCGCACTCCTGTGCCGGGAACATCCTTACCCACTCCTGCCATGTACTGCGTACCAGGGACTACTTTCGGTACATGCACCACGTACCATGTTTACCCAACCAAACGTGCCACAGTAGCTAAGGTGGGTCGCATCCGTGTGGCAAAGAGCCCCTAAACCGCCCTCTCTCAGGTGGATCTCCGTGTGGTGACAGTTTGATAAAGTCATTGTGCAGTATTTTTGTAGTAAGTTTGTGACAATTTACCAAAAAGTGAAAACGCTGTATTAATAAAGACTGCCTCTGTGAGTGCCCCTCGGTCTGCAACAGCTTCTACAGTCCCCGCTCTGCAAAGGATAGCATGGGTACCACTTCCGAAGAGATGGCTTCAGATCCAGCGAATCAAGGGCCATATGTATCAAAATCTTCTTTTGCGATTCTCAAATAGCGATTTTTTGCGAATCACTGTTTGAGAATCGTAAAAATGCTATGTATGTAGGATTTGCAATACATTTTGCGAATCCTACATATTCCTTAATTGCGAATCTCAAATTGTGATTCACAATTAAGGAATACCCCCCTATTTATTCCTATGGGCCTAGAGACCCATAGGAATGAATGCGAAGACATTCTCAATTTGCAATTAGCAATTAGAGAATCGCAAATTGAGAATGCGATTTCAAGGATGCAAGGGTGTCAAAAGGACACCCTGTTGCACCCCTGAAATAAGCATGGGCGCACATGTGGCGCACATACACGCCCTAAGGGCATGTATGTGCTTCACATTGCACTTTGAAAAATGCAAAAAAAAGTGCATTTTTCAAAGAAATCGCAAATTACTACCAGCTTGAAGTTGGTGGTAATTGGCGATACCTTAAGGCCAAATTACATTTTTTTATGCTTCTTACATTGCGTTTAAGGAATCGCAAAAATTGCGATTCCTTAAATGCAATCGCAAAATAAGGAATCGCAAATTTTGTGATTCCTTATTTTGCACACAGTCCATAATACATACCACTAAGCAAAATTGCGATTGCAAACGCCGAAATTCTGCGAATTTTGGCGTTTGCGATCGCAATTTTGCTTGATACTTATGGCCCATAGTCCTTTCAAGCCCCCGTAACCAAAGGCCTCAATGGGACAGGAACCGCGGAGAACCAGGGGGTAATAAAGGGCTGAGAAGACGAGGCTTCTCTGCGCAACAACCCTACACAGCGACAGTGACCCCAAGATCCCCTATAAAAAACATCATTTGAACAGAAACAGTCAAACAGGCCGACCTACTTAAAGTGGAGAAGTCCCCCAGGTGCTGATCCCAGCCGCATGAAGAGATGACCCCCTGAGTGCTGATCCCAGCTGTAGTATGAAGAGACGATCCCCCCTGAAGTGAATGGGTCCCCCCGAGTGCTGATCCCAGCCGCATGGAGATGACACCCCTGAAGTGGAGGGGTCCCTGCGAGTGCTGATCCCAGCTGCATGAAGAGAAGACCCCCTGAAGTGGCGGGTCCCCCGAGTGCTGATCCCAGCCGCATGAAGAGATGACCCCCTGAAGTGGAGGTGTCCTCCGAGTGCTGATCCCAGCCGCATGAAGAGGTGACCCCCTGAAGTGGAGGGGTCCCTAGAGTGCTGATCTCAGCTGCATGAAAATACGAAACCCTGAAGTGGTGGGCCCCCCCGAGTGTATATATAAACTTTATTGTTCAGTTAATTAAAACCATAACAAAACGAAGATGGAAGAGAATTTAACATTTCAATAAAATCAATAACATTTCTACATAGTACAGTTTAAAATGCAAAATTTGGGATGATACTGGTAGGAGCTTTATCCGAGTGTTCGTTGTTAAAATAGTTAATAATACTGAACATCTTATTGTAAGATATCAAGAGCTTTCAGCCGCTTTTCAAAGGCTATCAAGAATTTTATAAATTTGCAATTAATTATTGGGTCTGTTGAGTCTAAGGCACCAATAATGGCAGATCTACAGGTGGGTAGGCGTTTGGCCTTAAAAATGTTCTTTAGAAAGAGTGTTCGCTCCTGGGTCAGTGTTTTGCAGTGGCATATAATGTGGATTATATCTTCTTTTGTAATGCCGCATAGTCGGCAGGTGCTTCTGGGCGTTTCCAGGCAGGTTCGCCCGCCAGAGTTGGTAGTTTGCCGAATCTTACTGCCATCAGCCTTTTTTTTATAAACACGGAGTATGTTGATGCAAGGTAGGTAGCCGGGATGAGATTGTTATAGCTGTTAATCACGGTCCATGCGTGGGAGCGGGCGGCGAAGTTGGCTTTGTCCATAATTAGTGAGTGAAATTTGGCCGCTTTTTTTAGAACCTGTTTAAAGGACGTGAATGATAGGTTTTTTTCCCACAAGGTTACCGTGCATGTTTGCTCCAGAGCGCCTGTCAGATATTTGTTTGCGGCAGAATTTTGTTGATTTTCTAATTCCTGCCATAACAAGCTATCCAAGGTGTTATTTGTAGAATTCGATTTAATTCTATACCATGCTCTAATGCTTGTATAGAGTCTTCCCAGTGTCTCGTTCATCAGGCCAAATTCTAAACGCGTCTGGGCAGGAGAAGTTGAGCGTGGAAGTTGCAAGACCTTCTTGTAGATTTTTGCAGTAAGGCTGTTTAAGGTAATGTCATCCTTTCCCTGCATGGCTATGCTTGCATAGGATAATGTTGGAAGTACTTTGGTTGCCATCACTGTTAGTAGAGGTTTCAGCGAAGGGCCTTGCAACTTTTTTGCTAGTGAGCTAAGTGCGAAAATTTGATCCGGCTGCCCTACTACTTGGCCCTGGACATTGCCCTTCTCTGCGCTCTGGGCTTTGAGGGGCTGACAACTACACGAGGCCTACATTTGGCTGTGGCTACTGGATCGCCCGGTCTGCCCTGAACGCTACCTACACTGGATTGACCGTGGACCTTGCTGTGGCCTCGCTGCGCCTGCTGACCCTGGCCTGGGCCTGACGGACTAACTCCTGTCTGACCGGTAAGGACTGGTGTGGCTGCTGTAGAACGTGCTGGATAGGAGCGGCACATATAATCATGGCGACACGTAAAGACCGTTCCTCGAAGGCCTCCCAGCCCAACACAATTGTGCAGTATACTACTCCACGCCTACAGCCGCAGAGGATTACACGGCAGACGGGACCTGACGACGGGGGGAGAGTCCTGCGGAACCTTCTAGGGCGGAAATCCTTAAGGCCATTCAGGGCTCCCACTCTGCCCTGGAGCGTCAGATAGAGACGGTCTCCATTGATGTTAACTTATTGCGGACCGACCTCCGCAAGGTGGCAGATAAGGTCTCGGACGCAGAGGGCAATATCACACAATTACAGGGGGAAGTCGCTTCCTTGCAGAAATCAGTCGCCCAGCTTACCTCTACCACCCGCGCTTTGGAGAGACGTGCAGAAGATGCGGAGGGGAGGGCCCGTAGGAGCAACGGGTCCTGGGAGTGCCGGAACGATTGGAGGAGAGGAATCCTGAACGTTTCCTGGAAACTTGGATCCGCACGCATCTGTGCCCGACTGGTTTATCCAGCGTCTTCATTGTGGAACGGGCGCATAGAGCCCTTGTGCCTCCTCCACGCCCTGGCGAGGCTCCTAGGGCCCTCATTGCAAAGATTCTGAACTATAAGGATCGTGACTGTATCCTGAGGGCTGCGAGGGAGGCGGAATCCCTTATGATCGAGAACAGTCGCGTGTCAATCTACCCTGACTACACTCAACAAGTACAGGAACAGAGAAAATCCTACTTGGGTGTTAAGCAAAAGCTCCGGGAAATGAAGCTCCAATATATGCTTTTGTATCCTGCAAAACTCAAGGTACTCTCCCAGGGCCGTGCACACTTCTTTGAGATGCCAGCAGAGGTCTGGGAATGGCTTGAGATCAGAGGAGATGACCTGCCCCCGGGTGAGCGAGGTGGCTCACGTGAGACTTGGGGGACTAGACCACAGAAGAGAAGACGAGGGAGAAGAGGTCGCCAGTCTAGCTCCCGAGGATCTCCTGAGACGCGGCCTGTGGTGGGGGCGGATGGAGCTATTTGCATGGAGGCCTCACCGATGAGAGCGGGTTCAAGCGCAACTGGGGATCCTGCCCCTGGTGAAACTTTGGTGCCGGACACCTTCCAGGAAACGCTACCGGATACAAACACCACGGCCCCGGAAGTCCCGGAGACGGCCCTCTCTGAAACAGGGTTGGAATGACTTTTTGATATCTGTGGAATATACTTCTCTGGGCCGATCTCCTCCGATTGGGCGTCCTCGCCCTGCCACCTCGGTGGGCAACCATGCTTTCTCCTCGTCGGTGGGGCTTCTGGATATTGGACCGTGCCGGAGGGCTTGTGAACCTGTGGCCTGAGTTGTGGGGGGAGGGGAGGGGGGCGACTATTGATTGGAGCCCCTTTGTGGCCACTCTGCTAACGGAAGTGTGAAGACATGCCCAGGTAATGTGTTGGAATTATTGGGTCTCTTGGGGAGCTGGGAGGGAGGGAGGGTGGGGGGGTGGACTTGTGAGTGAGTGGTGGTTGAGTGTGTTGTATGGGGTGGCTGTGTACGTCTTGGCACTGGCAGGGGAAGGGCAGGGTGGCGTTTTCCTTTGTTGCTATCCTTTTGCTCGTGGGTGGGGAAGCTGGTTTTGCACAAGTTCCATGTTTTGGGGAGTTTTTGGAGGGTGGGATGGGGTTCTTGGAAAGGGTTTTGCTGACATCATGTGCGAATGTTTCGGATGTTGGGATTGCTGAGGGGTGGGTTGTGTTTTACGCAGACATTGTTACCGGCATCATGTGTATATTGAGTCCAAGTTGTGGAGGGTTCACACGTGGAGCTCCTCCTTTCCATCTACCTATTGTGGGGACCGAATGGGAGCGGGGTATGTTGTCTTTCTACTGTGCCCCGATCGGGCGTAATGGCTGGACATGGGATTTAAATTTTTAACGTGGAATGTGCGTGGGTTGGGTACTTGCACCAAGAGACACAGAGTGCTCACCTTTCTGAAGCGACATGGGGTTTCAGTGGCTTGCCTGCAGGAGACCCACTTAGATGACGAAGGTGCGCAGCACCTGTCCAAGAAATGGAGGGGCCAGATTTTCCATTCCTCCTACTCTACATATGCTAGGGGGGTCCTCATTTGGGTGGCTCCGGGGATCCCCTGCGCTGTCCAATATGTTGATGCGGATGTGGAGGGTAGATACTTATTGGTGAGACTTAGATTAGATGATAAGGAACTCTTGCTGCTTAACACCTATGCCCCAAACACCGATGACCCGACTTTCTTCTCTCGGATCCAGGACCTGGTGGCCCCTAGTTTAGATGCACCCCTCCTTTGGTTTGGAGACTTTAATTGTATATTGCACCCTGAGTTGGACCGCCATCCGCCCCGGTCGGGCACTAAGCCCCGTATGACGGCACGGTTGCGGGACGTGATGCACAACCTTGGAGCGTTGGACGTGTGGAGGGCCTGTCATCCTGCGCAGAAGCTCTATACCTGTTACACCCCGACGCACGGTACCCATACCAGATTGGACCGCGTACTGGCGGCTAACCTTACCCCGTCTCTTACCTTGACGGTTACCCATCAGGCCCGGTATTTGTCGGACCATGCCCCTGTGACGTGTGTGGCGCAGTGGCCTGATCGGGTTACACGGCCCCGCACATGGAGAATGCCCGCTGACCTCCTTCAAGATCCAGTGGGTAAGGATCATGTAGCAGCTTCACTGTTGGATTATGTGGACCTCAATTGGGGAGGTGACGAGCTGCCCTATTCTGCTAAGTGGGATGTATTGAAAGCAGTAGTGCGGGGGGCGTGTATGGGCCTCACGTATGGGGTCAGAAAACAACTGCTATCTGAGTTGCAGGATGCTGAGGCTGCGCTTCGGCACGCCCAGTCCCGCCCAGACCCGGATGCCCTAGATCTACAGGCTGAAGAGGACGCTCTGGTCTCGATCCACGACATCCTTTCCCGGCTTGACAAATTTACTCTGAGCCAGTACAGGCAGCGACTCCACCGTGAGGGCGATAAATCTGGCCGCCTGTTGGCCTGGATACTTCGCCGTGAGTTCGCACCTGAAAGGATAGTTGCTTTGCGCGACCCGCATGGGGTTATGGTCCATTCTGAATCCGATATCCTCGAGGTCCTTCGAAACCACCTGCAGTCAGTATATGAGGCGGATCCGACGGTTACGGAAGATACCTATCAATCGTATCTTGAGGAACTGGACCTCCAAGCCTTGCCGGAAGCGGCGGCAAAGGAACTAGATGCAATACTGACACTGAGTGAGATAACTGCGGCAATGGCCGGCCTCCCTCGGGCCAAGGCCCCTGGTGGAGACGGCTATCCGGCAGAGTTCTATCACTCCTTCGGTCCCATCCTGGCCCCCCTTCTGTTGCAAGTCTATAATGAGGCTTTGCAAAAGGGCGCCCTTCCGCCCACTATGAACCAAGGAGAAGTGTGCATGATTTTAAAACCGGGCGGAGATAGGGCTGACCCCGCGGCATACCGTCCTATCACCTTGATTAATACGGACGCGAAAATTCTCACCAAGCTGCTGGCCACTCGACTCGCCCCATTTATGACTCGGCTGATACATCCCGACCAGTGCGGATTTGTCCCGGGTCGTAATACGGCGATGAATTTGCGCCGCCTAAACCATATCCTGCATGAGGTGAGGGGTCGAGAGGGCCCTCATGTCTTGGTATCAATCGATCTGGCTAAGGCCTTTGACACGGTGCACTGGGGATATCTGATGCAGGTGCTCCAGAAGACGGGATTCGGGCCTGAATTTCGCACCTGGATCCGGGTGCTCTACGGAGCGCCCCGGGCCAGGGTGCGGCTGGGATCGGCCCGTTCGGAGGAGTGGTTGTTGGGGAGGGGCACCCGACAGGGCTGTCCCCCCTCCTTTTCGCACTCGCGATTGAGCCCCTTGCCGTATCCGCCCGCGCTACACTACAGCGCTGGGCAATAGCCGTGGGTGACACTGCTAATGTGATATCCCTATACGCAGATGATGCACTCTTTTATCTTGCCTCCCCCTCTGAGGCCCTTCCCGCCTTGATGCGGGTCCTGGACCGCTTTGGTGCGGCCTCTGGGTTGCGTATCAATCTTAACAAGTCCCTAGTTTTCCCGCTGACGGGCTGCGCCCCGGACCCAGGAGTGGATAGACCCTGCCAGAGCCTCCGTTGGGACTGGGAGGCGTTTCGCTACCTTGGCATTCAGGTGGCCGCGTCTGATGATGCCCTGCTGACTCGCAATGTTGACAGGGTGCTTATAGCCCTCCGTAAGTCTGTCACCTTTTGGAATACGCTTCCTCTCTCTCTCATGGGACGGCTGGCGGTGGCCAAAATGGTGATGCTCCCTAGAATCC
Source organism: Lissotriton helveticus (assembly GCF_964261635.1). Taxonomy (NCBI): domain Eukaryota; kingdom Metazoa; phylum Chordata; class Amphibia; order Caudata; family Salamandridae; genus Lissotriton; species Lissotriton helveticus. The sequence continues at coordinate 1,301,514,659 of NC_136057.1, forward strand.
TATATGTCTTGCAGAATACCCTATGTCCGTTGCCTTCCCGAGTGTTTCGCACCTTGAACTCGCTCCTCACTTCCCTGCTTTGGGCGGGTGGGCGCAGCAGAGTGGCTTTGCGCACGGTGGTGCGCTCATGGGAGGAGGGAGGCCTCGAGGCCCCGAGATTCGAACTATATTACTTTGCGGCGCAGCTCCTCCCGGCGGCGAGGTGGTTTGCGGAAGAACAGAACTGGGAACTGGCTCTACTGGCAGGTACGGCCAATGAAAGGGTCCTGAGAGAGGCGTTGATGCAGGGCCGAGGCGCCGATGACACCCTACCGTATGTGGTGCGACACACGGCCGAAATCTGGCAGCGGTTTGTTGAGAAGGTGTTGCGGCAAGCGCCTTTTCACAGGGAGCTCCCGATATGGATTTTAGCCCCGGTACTCCGGTTGGAAGAGACTATGTCCTACCGAAGGTGGCGCTCTGGTGGATGTGAGACTCTAGCGGATCTCTACACGGACGACTCTTTCCTATCCCTTGAACGAGCCAGGGAGTCCTTTGAGCTGGGAAGAGGGCAATACCTTCACTATCGGAGCCTCCAAGATGTGGCCAAGACAACATGGCCCCAGTACCCGGAGGCCCCTCCAGTTACGCGTACCCTTGACGTCCTCTTGTCCTGTGGGCGAGGCAGACGGTTGATCTCCCTTCTCTACTCGGCCATGCGCCGGGATTCAACCCCCCCGACGGCGCCGGCTTGGGCGGCCTGGGAGGCGGACTTAGGGGTGTTGCTGGAACCGGACCAGCGGAAGCGAATAGGGCTCTTAACCCGCAAGGTCTCCTGCAACGCGCGTTTTAAACTTATACACTTTAACTTCCTCCACCGGACCTATATGACCCCTGTTTCTTTGCACTGTATCTCGGCTGATAAACGTCACACATGCCCACGATGTGGAGCACAGAGAGCGGGCTTTCTGCACTTAGCATGGGTCTGCCCTCCAGTGCAGGACTTTTGGAAGAAAGTGGTGCCCCACATTTCCCGGGCCACGCATATCGAGCTCCTTTTAGACCCGCTCCATTGTCTCCTGGCACTGATACCCAGACCCAGGAAGAAAAAGTTGTCCTATAAGTTCCTGCAACTTCTATTGGTCCTAGCGAGGAGACGAGTGGCCATCACGTGGATGGGCCAGAGGGCACCCGACCTTTCCGTTTGGTTGAGAGATGCGAAAGAATGGGCTCTAGCTGAAGAGACGCACATGCAGCGTACTCGCAGAGATGAGAAATTGCAAGAGGACCTGCTTGCCTGGAGGGTGCTGTGCATGGAGGGGCTAACAGAGGAGGAATCAGATGCCCCCAGCGCTGAACTGTTTACTCCCGCTGATCTGGAGTCCGACAGTGCTGGGGAGGGTTCAGAGTTAGGGGGTCTCGATCGGGTGTAGGAGCCCATTGTACCCACGCCAAGTTTCCTTACAATGTCTGCTTGTACACAGCAGGGATCCCCATAGGTCCAGCTGCTTCGTAAGATCCATGCCTTAGCTTGTCCCCACACTAGTGACTTGCCTCCTTAGAATTTGTACTACTGATGCCTTTGTTTGTTTTTAGGGGGTTCTTGGTTATTGTTGTCATGCTATATGTACTCAGTAGTTGGAGCGTAAAAATCAGCGAATGTATTGATGGTTTGGTATTCTTAGCGCACAAATGCACCTCCTTTATCCTCATTGCATGCCTTGTTCCTGCGCCGCCCAGCCTCCGGGATGTGGGCCGTATTTGGCTGTGTATTATTTTTGGAGATGGCATGTTGTTATTTCTCCCGCGTATATGCTCGGGTGTCATTGTAAGATGTGCATACTCTATATTTTCGCAATAAAAACATATTTTCAAAAAAAGTGGGAAAATTAGAGCTCCGGCTCTCTGCTTCATATTTTTTTTTGGGGCGTTCAGAGTGAGCCTGTCATCGAGGTAGTAACCTAGGTATTTGTTTTTGTCTTAGCTAAATTCAAAGTGAGGTTATTTGCCGTCAAAAATTGTGATGTTACTGACAGTAGTCTGGACAGGCCCACTTTAGTTAGGCTCATAAGAACAATGTCATCAGCGTATGCCAAATGGCGCATCCAGAACGCCTCCGCCCGACTCATCCTGGATGTCCCCCGACGCAGCCACATCTCCAGCCACCTGAGGAACCTGCACTGGCTCCCCGTCGACAAGAGGATCACGTTCCGGCTCCTCACCCACGCACACAAGTCTCTCCACGACCTAGGCCCCAAGTACCTCAACGACCGCCTGACCTTCTACACGCCCACCCGCCAGCTACGATCCACCAGCCTCGCCCTCGCAGCCGTACCACGCATCCGAAGAGCCACCGCCGGAGGAAGATCCTTCTCTTACCTGGCTGCCAAGACTTGGAACTCCCTCCCCATCCACCTTCGGCTGACCCAGGAACATCTCGCCTTCAGGAAACAACTCAAGACCTGGCTGTTTGAACAGTAGCATACCCCTCCCCCCAAGCGCCTTGAGACCCTCCCGGGTGAGTAGTGCGCTATACAAATGGCATGATTGATTGATTGTAAGATGAAAATTACCAAGTTTCGGGAGGTGCGCATTACAGATGTTTAAATTTCCCGAGAGGTCTGATATAAATAGATTAAAAAGCTGTGGTGCTAAAACGCAGCCCTGTTTTAAACCGATCGATGTGTATACTTTTCTTGATAGATGTGATCCATCCCCTAACTTGATTTGTGTCCAAGTATCTGTGTAGAATAGGAGTAGCCCCCTCAGTATTTTCTCTGGAATGGCCCAGGCTTTCAGTTTCGCCCATAATAGTTTGCGATCAACGCTATCGAAGGCCGCCTTCAGGTCGATAAAACAGAGGTTCAGGTCCTGCTTCGAACGCTGGCATTTTTCCGCTATCATTGTTATTGTTAGTATGTTAGACGTAGTTCCGATGCCGGCTCTAAAGCCGGTTTGATTTATTGGAATTATAGCTTTATCATCTGCCCAGTTGACAAGGTCTTTTAAAAGGAGAGAGGCAAAGTATTTAGCTTCGATGTCCTGGAGTGTTATTAGGCGGTAATTTAAAGGGTTTGCGCTGTCTCCTCCTTTGTGTATTGGGGTGATGATAGAGCCTTTCCAGCTTTCTGGGATGCAGTTATAACTTTGAACGTCTGTAAAAAGCTCTTTGAGATGTTGTGCCCAAAAGTCTGGTGCATCCTTAAAGGCAATTTGTGGGATGCCGTTCGGGCCTGGCGCTCCGTTTCTTTTTCCCTTTATGATGATGGTAATGATCTCGTCAACCGTGTACCAGCCATCTGTGGCTTCAGTACACGTATATGTCCTTTGTGCCGTTGTCGTGCGGTTAGTGTGGTGGTGTTCTTCACAGCTGTTTAAATGTGGTTCCGCAGGTCCCAATGTCTGTTCTGGAGCTTTCCATCGATTTTCTTCAAATTTTGTCGACAGGAAAGTTGACCATACGGTTTCTTGAATATTTGAGGACAGAACATTTCGTGGCCTTGTCAGCTGGTTTATTGTGGTCCAAAATTTATTCGAGTCCTGTAACTTAGAGCTGGCCAGTAAATTAATCCAAAAGTCGTCGTTTGCCTTCTTTTTCAGCTCCCACCCAGATCCCTTTTTTATAAAGTTTTCTGCGGACAAGAAACGTATTCAAGCAGCTCGGGTCGTTCGCTTTTAATTGCAAATTTTTTTGGCTTCTCCGTAAGGCCCTTTTTTGTTCCCCCCGAGTGTTGATCCGAGCTGCATGGAGAGACAACCCCCTTAAGTGGAGGGGACCTCACCAAGCATTCCGCACCTGCATCTATACTATATTTATGTATGATCCACACTGACCTTCAAATTGATGCACGTACAGCTACCTTATCAAAGATAACCCAGTGAAACTGCAGAAAACATCATTAAAATGAATCGTGGAAGTAAGACAAATGCTAAGGAAGAGGAACTCATTTACATATCTAAGAATGCGGGCAAAATTGTCTAAATTCGCCCAACATAACATGATTTCGTAACTTGTACAACCTCACATTGCTCGGTGTCCCTCGTTGCCACGGCTGCCTGCGCGTGCTCCATCGCCCCACTTCTGGCACGTGGAAGCACTGGGTTCTGTGAAGCATCAGAAGATAACCTGCTAAGAGTTCCTCAGTATCCACTTCTTGTTGCTAAATCCGGGGCGACAGACCCCAAAGGCATCTCCCCAAACTACCCCACTCTGTGTTTAGTGCAAAGAAGGGTGCGTGGGTCGGACACGTTTCTGTTTGTGCCAAGTCCCATAGAGCGTGAACAGTACAGTGCTTAGAGATGCAGGCTATGCAGCGCTATACTTTGGAATAACGCATAGACCGAATGCTGGTATACTGCAGATCTTAGGGGAACCACAAACTCATATCAGTTACACGTGCAGCTCACACTGTGAACTTAGATACATCATAAGTCACAACACACAAGATCTACATCGCATAGCACTCGGCATCACCATAAATTTCAGTGTGCTTGAGTAAAGCGCACTTTTGAGTTTTGGTAAACGACATGTTTTTCTTTGAGTCTGGCTTGCAGCACACAATCGTACACTAGAAGTTCGCATTCAACACAGCTCCAAACTCCAACACGATAGCGTTTTGAAACGAGCATCCATCCCTTAGCTTTATGGGGCCATGTGTTTCTAATTAGGGCAGTGCGCTCCTCCACGCTAATTAGAAACACATGGCCCCATAAAGACAGCAGCAAAGGCGAAAGGGCGTCATCAAAAAACCCTCATTTCCCATGGCAGGCTACCGTTTAGAATAAACGGTGACGCCAGCGAATGAAAATAAGGGGCTGGGATTCAAGCCCCATTCTCAAATCTACTCTCCTACAAAATCTTTCGCCCAGCGTGCAGCGCTTTGCGCTGCAACGCAAGGCGAGACCTAAAAATGGTATGTGAATTACATGTACGACACTAAACTTATACATCAGTCTAAACACAAAAAGTGTAAGCTAACTGTGGTGTGTTCCCACTATTGCGTCCCAATAAAGTTGTATGCAGGCATTTTGTTACCATGTTTCTTCTCTGTTGTTTAGAATTTTTTATGAATCTCCTGTGTCATTTAGAATGTATTTATGTCATGTAGAATGTATTTATGTCAGGGGTTGGAACAGAAGGGGAGAAGTGGTTGTAGTTTGTTGAAGCTGGACGTGTTTTTCCTATGCACCAGTGGGTCATTTCATGTTTTTTATTAATTAAACCTTTTTACTACAATCTACCGACTCCTTCGCCTACAGTGTAGATATAATCTGCCAATATGGGCAGGAAGTGAGGACAAAGATTATGAACATAGCATAACATGATATGTGAGTATATACGATAATGCAAACTGAAAGTATAAAACGGGAAGAGCAGGGGAAGCAGTGCTGGTGGCCGTCTGTATGTACCCAACAGACGGGAGACTTCGCATTATGCTTCTTTTTCTATGCCACTGCATTACAGCAGCCAGTAAAAAAAAAACAAAAAAAAAACACAATTAATTATGATTACTCCCCTCTGGATGTCCCAGGCCTGGTTTCTGGTACTCCTGGAAATGGCATGCGACAGACTGATTTGCATTTTCAATTGTGAGAAACTCCTGACATCTAACAGGGCAGCCTCGTCCTCTGATATTTTTCGGGCAGCTGTCTGCTGGCCTGAAGAGTTTCAAGAAACAATGGGAGCTGCCAGGCATTTCAGAAAAAGCATCTTTCTTCCTCGCACAATCCTGGGGGGGAGGGGGGGGGCAGACCTTCCAATGATTGTTAATCTCTTGGCTCAGTTATCTTCTCAAGGTTTCACTTACAGATTGGTCAACAATTTCCTGTCAGCTGTTTCTGCCGGACATTCCCCAATTGAGGGTAAACCAGTGGGGTATTATCTGCTGATTTGTAGCCTGCTCAGATGGGTGCGATTTACCCATCCCCTGAGGCCTAAATACTCCGATCTATGTGACTTGGTCTTGGTGCTTCGGTTCTTGTGAGCTTGGCCAGCACATGAGGATCTTTCTTGTAAGCAGCTTTCAGCTAAAAGAGGACTCTTCTGTGTTTAGTGTCCTGTAGGCATGTTTCAGATTTAAAAGCACTGGACTTAACAGGAAGATGTTTCTCTCTTTCAGAAGTGACTTTTTAATTAGCAATCGTACTAAGACTAATGCTCACCTTATAATTTACCCTACTTTTTCTGATAATCATAAACTGTGCATTGTAAGATGTTTAAAAATCTATGAAGATTGTACACATGAATTTCAACAAGATCAGGTGGGGTCAACTGTTGATTGCTTTTCAGAAGCCATTCGAGCATATTTTCTCGGCTACCTTGGCTAGGGGGTTAGATGGCTCATGTCCAAGGCAGGCATCAATGTTTACATCTTTGGAGCTCATTCAGTTAGGGGAGTGATGGCTCCCAAGGCTTTTGCTGCGGGCTCTAGGCTGGAGAACATTGTGGCTGCAGCTGACTGGTTGTCAGACTCCACATTTAAATTGCTTTACAATAAACCTATTGATGTATGTATGTATGTCTGTATCCGGTATTTGTAAAGCGCAAACTAATCCCCCCTAGGAGTCTCAAGGTGCAGGAGGCTGTTGAGAAGATTAAGTGAGCTATGGCCCAGAGATACAGGGTAATGAGCTGAGCTGCTTCTGGAGCCGGGGTTCGATCCATGAGCCTCGTGCTCCAGAGTGGAGAAGTGTGGCTCAATGGTCAGGCCTGCCAAGCGTCAGGCAACAGGTGTGACACTCACGCATTTCAGTGCGGTGATCCGCATCACCGCACTGAAATGCATTGTCACGCATTTTGCCACCTGCTGCCAGGCGAGCCACCAGCGGCGCCTGTCACTGTGCCCGGGCTCTCTCCTCTGCTCCAAGAGAGGTGCGCCTGCTTCCGTCGTGTTCCTAAACAGTTAACCAGAGGCAGACTTGCCCAGCTCTCAGCGCTGAGAGCGCTACAAAAGTATCGACTGCACTCTGCCCGGGAGCGGCCTGTTGCCCTGGAAACAGAATGCGGCAAATTATGGTGCCGCTGCGGCGCCAGCGCGGCTCATGACACAACAGGGGGCGAGCTGGATAGTTTGCTTGCAGCGCGGCAATTTCGATGATGGCGCTGCCACCCGCACCTCTCCGCTGCAGGCACTTTGCACCGGACCGGGTCCGTCCCCGCCATACCAGCTCACAGCTTGTTCACTTTGACTTTAAAAACAGGTGACCCAGACCCGGCGGGATTGCAGCGCTGATCGGCCGCCAGGACAATATTACTCGCCGCCCGACCCCCGTTTAACTCACGAGGAGTCAGGAGAGCCGCAGCCCGATCACTGTGAGGAGGCCGCAGGCAGGGCAGAAAACGTTCTAAATAGCGGCCGCCTCGCCTGGACCCAGCCGGTCTGCAGTGGCGCAGCCAGCCCTGCAGGCCAGAGAGAGTCCCCGCGGTGCCTAGGGGCACCACCCGCCTGCAACACCACAGTCCTATTCCTCCAGGGCAGGGACACTCACTCGAATCGTCTGCGGAAGGGCCCAAGGTACGTACCAGCCTGAGCCTGTGCAGGCCGAGGGCAATTAAGGCACACTTTTAATTAGAAAAAGATTAGTGCTAACTAAGGGCGAGCGAGCGGGAGTGGAGAAACGAAAGGGAGTGTAACAAGTGTTTCTTAGACTTACAGAAGTAGGCGCACCGAAGGCCGACAATAGAGCCTTTTATAACAATAATCGTTAATTGGCGGGCTGTGAAGCCCTTCTCATTTGACATTTGCACGGTGCCAGGGAGTCAGTGTGTGTCTTTTAAAAAAAAAAAAGAAACTACAGCCAGCAGCTGGGCTGTGACCCCTAGGCTGCGAGTAAGCCTCTCGTGCCTTTCCATTTCTGGTGCTTTGCTGTAGTTCTAAGATCTTCTTAGTGTTTGTGGTTGCTCAAATGGGTGTAATGTTTAATATTTATGTGTTTCCTTGGTGTTCGTTGCTTAATTTTGCTTGTGACAAAGTGTCACTCATAGTGGTTGAAATGTCACTCATAATGACACTGAAATTTTGAAAATGTCACACACAGCGATTTGAAACCTTTGCAGCTATGAATGGTTAGAGCGGCAGACCCTGATGCAGAGATCTAATCATGGGTCCCACTCTGCAACTCTGGGCAATAGCTTGCTTAATCTCCGCAACAGCCCCAACAGCGCTAGGAGGCCTGGCCTCACCTTGGGGGTGGCCTGGGCAATAGCTTGCTTAATCTCCACAACAGCCCCAACAGCGCTAGGATGCCTGGCCTCACCTTGGGGGTGGCCTGGAGTGGGCACTTCACAGGGAAAGGCCAGGAAGGGTTCCACAGCGGTATGTGTACAGCGCCTTGAGACCCCTTCGGGGGTGATACGTGCGCTATTTAAGCACTACATTTTTTTATTTAGAGTCAGCCACTTTAGCCTCTGCATCACACCTCCACCTCCAGGGTGGTGGCACAGCTTTGAACATGCATATTCCAAAGCCTCCAGTCCTGCTATAGAATATTAAAATGTCAATCTGTCACATCAAGAATTTTCATTTCTATTAAGGATACAGAGGCAAGCAATACCCCACCCTGTTTGAGTTTGCGCAATACATGGCATTGACCTATATAAGTTATGTATATTTTGTCCCACCCATGTTGACAATTCTGTGTTTTCGCAGTAGTTACAATATTTCCTCTCTTGCAGGTGCAGAAAACAAATAGGTATGGAGTTTCAGGTGCCACACTGGCTGGCGGTTAAGTACCACAAGCTGCACTTTTTCTTCCAGTGATGGAGTTGGAGATGTTTCTTATGTTGACTCGGACTTTCACCCTTCATGTTTGTGTTTAACTTACAAAGTTTGAGGACATTACTGATGTGCTGGGAGCTGCAAAGAAAGAACACAAGTGTTTTCAGCGCTTTCATTTATAAGGGCGGAGGGGCCCTTATTGGTTGGTTGTGTTCTGGGTTCTGTGATCATGATGCATGTTGAGTATTTTTTTTACTGGCTGCTGTAATAAAGTGGCATAGAATGAGAAGCATAATCCTCGCCTCCATGTCCTTAATAACATTGAAAATTCTTGACGCAACAGCTTGAAAAGTTTCTATTCTTTGTCAAGACTGGAGGCGAGGAAAATTATTTCTTGCTTCACTTTAACTGAGTGGTAGATGATACCGAAGCACATCTGAAGTATAGCCCAAGAGATTCAATTAATAGTTTCCAGTAGTTTTATTCCATGAAGTGTTTCTAATTTTTCACATGGAACTTGATTTTATCTTTGCGTACAACAAATGACAGACAACACGTGTATCTTCACTAGGTGACTTTTTCAAGGCTGCAATAATTAGAAACAAGATGCAATCATTCTTCTTAAAACCCTTACGTCATATATAGTTACAAAAAGCAAAACAATGAGGAAACAAGCAGACTCAAAACAATAGTAAGAAGGGGAAACCCAAAAATGTACTTAGTTATATCAGAAAAGTTCCAGTACACCGTTGGATGAGGAGGTGAAGAAATTACAAACCTCAAATGTGGATGTCTAGTGGACATGCGCACAAAACCAACTAAATACAGATAAGATTTTGATTAAGTGTATACGTTACATAATTGATAGTAACTATGTGTTATTTGCTGTTTGAACATATAGATTATTACAACGTTTGTAGTCTCAAAAATGTTTATTACAATTTTTTTTGTTTGCCTGTACTGGTTTTTTGTTTTCCTGTACTTTGTGCAGGGCAACAACAATTGTGATTCTCCTATTAACATGACCAGAGAATCTGGATTTCATTAAAGACACGGAGGCTAACATTATGCATACAACTTTTAATGCAGTCCAAGCATAGCCGCATATGTCACAAAGCAAAAGTTCCAGCTTAGAATACATATGAACCAACAATAGCATGAATCACTAGGCAATCAGCCTCTTTTAAATGCGGCTCCAAGCAAGATAAGTCAACTTCTTACTTAGCTCCTGAAAAGTCTTGTATATATTATTATTTAAAGTTTATAACTAGTATTTTATTAATATTATTTTATCTTTGTAAAGAATGTCTATTGACTAACCCTCCTTTATCCCTACAGGAGTTAGTATATATTTATATATACACTATTTTAAGGTAAGGTAGATTAAAACTTCATCGCGGATTAGAGGAATGACCCTATATTCAGATCTGGCTGTTTGCTTTGCTGTTTCATCTGCAAAAGCATTTCCCTGACCTACCTCATCAATACCTTTTTTATGTGCACTGCATTTAACAATGGCAACTCATTTTAGTAACATCAGAGCACCTAATAATCTTACTATTAACTCTCCACCATATTTTATCTTACTACCATGTGTGGTCAAAAAGCCTCTTTCTTTCCATAATCACCCAAATTAGTGGTCAGCGCCAAAGGCATAATGACTGTCAGTATAAATATTTTCAATCAGACCTTTACTCAATTCCCCTTCCCCTTGTAAGGGCAATTACTTCTGCTGCTTGTGATGACATTTGCGGTATTTTACATGACTCTACCACTGTTTTCAAAGTGGTGATGGCATATGCAGCAGTGTTTGTACCATCTGGTAATTTGAAACATGAACCATCCACAAACAACTCTCCCTATGGGTCAGATATGGGAGTATCTGTTAGGTCTACTCGTCCCTTGGTCTCTTCTTCAGTGGTGAACACACAATCATGGTGTTCTTCCCCTGAATCTCTGGGGAGGGGTAGCATCGTGGCTGGGTTCAAAACATTGCAATGTTTCAGAATGATATTTGGAGCAAAAAGTGTTAACTCATACCCTGTTAAACGTGCACTGGTCCGGTGATGGGTCTGAGTTTTGTTTAGTAGCACATCCACAGCATGCAGTACCATAACTGTCAAATTGTGACCTAGAACGCATATTTCTGATTGACTGCAACAGCAGCAGCTGCTACAGAGCGCAAACAATTTGGCAAAGCCATAGCTACTGGATCCAATGTGGAGGAATAATAAGCAAAAGGTTTATTCCTCCCCCTATGGGATTGTGTTAAAACCAATAGACCACAACCATCTTTCTCATAAACAAACAAACAAAATCTTTACAATAGTCAGGGTTACCCAAAGCAGGTGCATTGCATAAAGCGTTTTTTAGTTGTTGAAAAGCATACTCACACTCATCTGTCCAAGGGAGTGGGTTACTAATATTCTTAGATGTTAGTGCAATCAAAGGTTTTGCAATTAAAGAGAAATTAGGTATTCACTGCCTGCAAAAGGAAGTCATACTTATAAAGGCGCGAACATCAGCTTGAGTCTGGAGACGTTTCATTTTCTGTACCAAATCAATTCTTTGTGGGTGCAGTCTTCTACCCCCTTTTGACAGGAGGTGACCTAAGTAGGCAACCTCCTCTTGATAATATTGCATTTTAGATAAGAACACTTTGTCTTAGGAGTGCTAAATGATGTAACACATTAACTGCTGTTTCCTTACAACCTTCCTCTGTATCTGAGGCAATTAATAGATCATCAATGTATTGGAGTGATGCAGAGCCTTTTGAAGGGGTAAAAAAATCTAATTGTTTTTTTCAAAGCTTGACTATATATACTAGGGCTTTCTGTATACCCTTGAGGAGAACGTGTACATTTTAGGGAACAATCGTGGAATAAAAATGAAAAGAGGTATTGACTTCCTTCTGCAATGGGCACACTAAAAAATGCATGTTTTAAATCAAGCACAGTAAAATGTTTGGCTGAAGACGGAATCATGGTAAAAATAGAATTTATGTCAGGAACAACAGGATATTAGGGTACTACAATTTTATTTATAGCTCAAAGGTCAATCACTAATCTATATTTATGAGGGATTCGCTCTGTGGGTTTTTTAAGAACAGAAAGTATAGGACTATTACATGGGCTGCCTTCTGTTTCTTTTATTATCCCCTTATGTATTAAATCAGAGATTACCTCTTTGAGACCTTGCTCTCCCTCCCTGGACATTTTGTACTGAGGAATGCGGGGTAAGGGAACACCTTTTTAACAGTGATTACTATGAGATCTATGTCCATTTTACCAGCATTATTATCTCCTGATGCCCAGACCGTTTTATCAATTGCCTGTAATTCAGGTGGTAGGTGAGTGACATCTATCATTGTAAAACATTTGCTTAAATTATCAGAAGCGATTGATATAAAGACACCATCAGGCGAACAATAAATGTTAGCATTCAGTCTTTTGAATAGGTCTAGACCTAATAAGTTCTCAGCACAATTTTTAGTGAGTACAAATGGGACAGAGGTGGTGAAGGGACCTTTAGTAAAATCTAGGGGTTTGGAGATGGGGCTCTGGGTGGGGATACCTGAGAATGCCACTGTTGTATTCATGCTTCCGGAGAGGGGAGCCCCTGGAAATTGGTTATGAGCCACAGAGGTGCGAGTGGCACCTGTATCAACAAGGAAGTTGCGTACTTCCCCTACTATATCCTTGGTGACATATGGACCTGCTTGATTAACTGGAATCATAACCCTATTTCCACCCTTTCCATTGCTGTCCTATTGTGAATACTCAAAGGTATTGTAATCAATGTCAGTAAAATCTTCAGTATAAAAACTTCTGTCAACTAGTTAACTATCTAAATAATTCTGACGTCTGTTGTCATTCTGACGCTGGGTGAAATCTTGCCTATTTGTGCCACCTCTCCCTGTACCCCTTGGCACTGTACTACCTCTTCTTCTTGACACAGTTGCTCGGCGTTGTAGGGTGGGGCATTCATCCTTCTAATGACCCTCTTGAAAACAATAGGCACGCTGATTTTGGCCTAATCCTGCTCAGTGTTGCTGCGCAAGAGCTGATGGCGCTCTGCCAGCCCCTCTTCCACATCGACCTCCCCTCACATTTCCCATACCCCTTTGTCTTCCCCTGTTTGGAAATGCTTGCTGCAGCAAAACCTTTGTTTTTAATTCTTTCAGTTTCTTATCAATCTTTTCTTTATTTATTTTCTGGTAATTTTTATAATATGTAGCCATTATCAGAAGATCTGCAGGTTCTTTAGTTGGCCAGGTGCTCTCTGATACTTTAATCAACTCTCCTAATTCTTTCATCAAATTATTCACAAATGTGTCAGTAAACATTCTTTTCCCCGTCACAGTTGCCAAATCCTGACCACTATGAGCCCTGAATATTTCCTCCATCCTAGTAAAATAGTATGAAACTTATTCTGTAGGTTTTTGTTTACAAGCTGCTATTTTATCCCAATTTACATCTTCCCTTGGTATTATTCGTAGCAATTTAGCAATGATAAGATCAGGTAAATCAAGGATAAGTTGATCTGGTCTGTCTCCTGGTCTTCTCTGTGTATCAAGTTTTTCAAAATGTACCCAAGCATGTCCAAAGTGCACTACATCATCATGTCTATGTATTCCATTCCATATTTCTCTGGGGAGTAAGGCATCAAAAAATAGATCCAAGTCCTTGAGTGTCATTACACATAATTTAGTGACTGATTCTAAGGCTTCATAAAACCCCTTTGGGTTTTTCCTAAAGTCTGGCAAATATTTCTTTATCGCCATTAATTCATACCTACTCCACGGAGTATGAACAAATTCTGGAATGGGGTTCTGAACAGGAACACAACAGCAGCAGAGGGTGCAGGACGGGGATATATTTCCCTCATGGGATATTCCCCATTCATTTTTTGATATTGTCTTTTAACTTTAATACCCCAATGCAAAGAATTTTCAACAGCCCGTGGGACATCTGGGGAAGGGATCATGTGACCTTGCGCATCATGCCACAATTGTAACACCTCTTGTGGGGTATTTTTTATTACCACCATTCCTCTATCCTTTCAGTCATATATTGAATGGATAAGTTTTGCTGAAAAACATCAAACCTATTTACAGTTGGCATAACAGTATTCATGGTGGCCTTATTTATGTCATCCATCCATCTATGGGCTATCCTTTTTAACCCTTCTGGATCAGCTCTCTGTGATCCATATGTAGTATTGGGTCTGTCCCTCCAATTCCCACTCCTATCTCTCAAATTACAACTATGCTTGTGAACCAAAGGTGGGGTACCTGAAGACGTATTTCCAGCAGATTGGGATACATAAGGGGTTTGTCCAGTCACTAGCCTTGTTAAAAAATGTACCTGAGGGGTAGTCGATACATTTGGTGCAGGTGTCGCTTGCCCTACTTGTGACTGCTGTTGAACAGCAAACGGATTAAGTATTGGTCTGGGTGGGACAGGTAGTTGCTGACCTGGTAATGGAGCAGGAAGGATTGGTACATTTAAAATGGGTACTATAGGTCCATGTCCCTGCTGACCCATCGGTAGTGGTACATTTTGTGCCTGTGCAGCGGGTATGGGAACCTGTGGGAAATATGGTGGAGAATTCTCCAATAGTCCCTCTAATACCGCATCCTTGTCCACATGTTCTTTCGCTTGTGTCACATATGGCTTGTTAGTGGTCATTCTAAACTCTCTGTCCATACATTCAGTTTGTTTTAAATGATCATATGTTTGGCTTTCTACAACACTCCCCATTTTCTGTTCTCGTTCCTTCTCTTTTTGTTCTTTAATTACTAACACTGTAGCATGTTTTTCCCATTTATTAAAACTGTCCCACATTTCTTGTCTGACCTTTTTCTTAAACAATTTTATCTAGATCACATGAACCTTTCAGCTGCCATCTCAAATCCTCAAATCCTTTAGTATATTGATGCCATAGTCTGTTCCACAATTTCACACCTGTCCCATATTTTGTCATCATCTTCCATGCAGGACTACCCTCAACTGGGACTGGTTGGGACTCCTCCAGGCGTGGACTCCTGAAACAGCAACAACACTGTGAAATATATTTCATTAGTTTGCTCATTGTGCCTTAAAGTCAAAGATCATCTAAATGAGAAAACTTACCAATACAGTCATTACAGGCCTATTTATCAGGTCCAACCTGAAACCCAACCAATATAATGCAATAAATTCTCAATACCAATAACTAACCAATAATTCAAAACGCCTGTTCCAAAATATCTCTGGAACAATCTCACCAGGTAGTTGCTCAAAACGTCCAGCTCTCGGTACTTGTAATTCAGCCACTTTTCGCTTGATCAGTTTGGAACCTCTGCTGGGGAGATCCTGTTGCGAGGGACAGCCGTTCGGGACTTCAAATGGCAGCTGCGAGAAACTAGTCTCATTAGCAGGGGCCCCAACAATCCTCCTGCCTCGGGTCGTGTCACTTCAACCACAGACATAAATGCTGTTGGATTTCTCATGTAGAGGCCCAACGTTCAGGCGCCATTTGAGAAAACACACCTATTGTCCACTTTACATCAAAAGGAGTACAGAGAGTCGGAGGTAAAACATTTTGTTTATTCAAGCTTGAACAGATGCAAGACCCACAAGGAAAAAGTTATTCAGTGTAGGTAATGAATGACCATAGAATTCTCCTTTCATATTTATACTATACTTTAAACAAATTTGCCTACACCCCTTCACTTCCCTCCCTCTAATCCATTGGAAAATTACTTCCAGCTATACATACAAAAAAAATAGCTAACCACACTACATTTTCAAGATAAGGGATCACAAGCCATTGCATAATTGCAAATTGAATGGAAAAACACCAGCGTGACTTTCCATCTCAGAGAAATACAAATGATTAACAAAGTGTAATTATTCTAACAGCCACTCTATACCGCATCCTTGTCCACATGTTCTTTCGCTTGTGTCACATATGGCTTGTTAGTGGTCATTCTAAACTCTCTGTCCATACATTCAGTTTGTTTTAAATGATCATATGTTTGGCTTTCTACAACACTCCCCATTTTCTGTTCTCGTTCCTTCTCTTTTTGTTCTTTAATTACTAACACTGTAGCATGTTTTTCCCATTTATTAAAACTGTCCCACATTTCTTGTCTGACCTTTTTCTTAAACAATTTTATCTAGATCACATGAACCTTTCAGCTGCCATCTCAAATCCTCAAATCCTTTAGTATATTGATGCCATAGTCTGTTCCACAATTTCACACCTGTCCCATATTTTGTCATCATCTTCCATGCAGGACTACCCTCAACTGGGACTGGTTGGGACTCCTCCAGGCGTGGACTCCTGAAACAGCAACAACACTGTGAAATATATTTCATTAGTTTGCTCATTGTGCCTTAAAGTCAAAGATCATCTAAATGAGAAAACCTACCAATACAGTCATTACTGGCCTATTTATCAGGTCCAACCTGAAACCCAACCAATATAATGCAATAAATTCTCAATACCAATAACTAACCAATAATTCAAAACGCCTGTTCCAAAATATCTCTGGAACAATCTCACCAGGTAGTTGCTCAAAACGTCCAGCTCTCGGTACTTGTAATTCAGCCACTTTTCGCTTGATCAGTTTGGAACCTCTGCTGGGGAGATCCTGTTGCGAGGGACAGCCGTTCGGGACTTCAAATGGCAGCTGCGAGAAACTAGTCTCATTAGCAGGGGCCCCAACAATCCTCCTGCCTCGGGTCATGTCACTTCAACCACAGACATAAATGCTGTTGGATTTCTCATGTAGAGGCACCACGTTCAGGCGCCATTTGAGAAAACACACCTATTGTCCACTTTACATCAAAAGGAGTACAGAGAGTCGGAGGTAAAACATTTTGTTTATTCAAGCTTGAACAGATGCAAGACCCACAAGGAAAAAGTTATTCAGTGTAGGTAATGAATGACCACAGAATTCTCCTTTCATATTTATACTATACTTTAAACAAATTTGCCTACACCCCTTCACTTCCCTCCCTCTAATCCATTGGAAAATTACTTCCAGCTATACATACAAAAAAAATAGCTAACCACACTACATTTTCAAGATAAGGGATCACAAGCCATTGCATAATTGCAAATTGAATGGAAAAACACCAGCGTGACTTTCCATCTCAGAGAAATACAAATGATTAACAAAGTGTAATTATTCTAACAGCCACTCTGTACTTTTCCAAGGACACAGAGAGAAAAAAATAAAAGAATGTACAATGTCACAAGTGCATGGAAAATGTCTCAAACAACAGAAAAAACTCTGCTCTCATGTTCATATTATATAAACTTTTCTTCAGATCAGCGCTTTATTGTTGACCACCTGGAAGCAGGTGTAGATGCTCAAGCTGATGAGCTCTGCCATTACGAACCTGGCCTTTAGCAAAAATATTGAAGACTTGGCTCTTTAACTTGTAGGTCTGTTCCTGTGGTCCTGGCCTTTTTGCTTAAGGCTCACCTCTACCTTCCTTAGTTGTTTACCTCTTCTTGTTTTAATACTTCCTGGTGGGCTTTCCCTGATGGATTTTGGAGTTTCTGGATTCAGCGCCTTGATACCTAAGATTTAAAGCGCTATATAAATTTTTTTCTTATTATTCTTCTGCCTTGATGAGCCCTCTAACCAACATCATTAAATTGGATAAACAAGGCAAGACCTTGGCTTGGCGAAAAGTGCAATATGCATCTTAGACAATGTAAATTGTACATTATCAGCAGAGTGATGCAGATCTCTACTAATAAAATAGATCCCAAACTGGGGGAATCGATCTGGCAACATCAAAAGTGGGAGCTATAGCCCAGGGAAAACTCTTCAGGCACTAATTTGTGAAGGAATTGAGCAAATATGTTTCCACCTTCTCAGACTTCAGTCAAAAAGATTTATCCAGGGAAGGTTTTTTCCAGGGTCCGGAAGAGGCAGGGGCCGCTCCTTCAAACTGCCTTACCAACAAGGCTCCTAAAGGGGTCAGAGCAGGAGGAACAACAGCTTGCGCAATAGATGCCAGACATCTTACCCTCTATTAGATTCAGTAGAGGCAGAGGTGGAAGAGGCAACAGAGGTGGAGAAAATGTCCCAGAGGTGTTCTTTTGTAAGGACTACCCATTGTTAACCTTGAGAATTAGGTGGGAGATAAGATTGTTTATAGACATATGGAGGAAAATGTCATATCTTACATGGGTACTAGAAACAGTGCAAGGTTTCCACAAAAAGTTTATGGCTCTCCGGTGCAGATCACCCAACTAAGACCCCTGAAGTTTTCAGTACAGGAAATGAGTCTGATATATAAGGAAGCCAGTGAGATCCTGTCAGAGGGAGTGGTTTACAGTTTCCGTACTCCATCCAAAATGCTTTCTGAGCAATGTTTTCTTGATGGAGAAAAAATACATAGGCTTCAGACCAATCATAAACTTAAAAGAATTTAACGAGTGGTTGGAATATCTCCACTTCAAAATTGAGGGGATTCACCTCCTGTGAGACGTCCTCTTGGCCAGGGACTGGATAGTAAGGTTAGATCTAAAGAGCACATACCTAACTATTCCTCCCATGTATGCCCCACACAGGAGTTTCATCCAGTTTCCCTGGAGCGAGGGACTAGATCTATGAGTTTCAGGCACTCCCATTTGATTTATCCTCAACCCCGTAGAGTTTCACCTAAGTACTATGCCCGGGGGTAGATGTGCTGAGAACGAGAGGCATCACACTAATAATATACCTGGATGACATTCACCTGATGAATCAATGTTGCATTTTGTTACATTGAACATGACGATTGTGCTTCTATAGACCAAGGATTTATAATCTAAGAGAAAAAATTTGACCTGATTCCAAAACAAGCAATGTCATTTCTAGGTTTTGCAACAGATTCAACTCGGGCCACTCTGAGTCTTCCGGAGACAAAGATAGCAAAAATATAAAAGGAACGGAGAAAGGTTGTGAGAAGAGACAATATATTTCTCCAACAATTGACCAGGATAGTGGAGCTTTGATCATCATCAATATAGGTAATTTTTTAGGGCCCTGTCCACCACCGGGGGTTGCAGAGACTCAAAGCAGTCCACCTCCAGAGAGGTATGTTACACCCAGCACTATTATTTCTTTGAACGCTACCATGAACTCAGTTAAAATACAAGAACAAATTGATGCCTTCAAACAGAAACATGTTACCACTTCATGTAAGCTATGGGAGTGGTGTTCAGGAAGGTCTCATAATCAGAAAGGCTGCAGTCACCCATACAATGGTGAGGAATTCTAATGATCATAAGTCTTTGCAAGAGCGTTTACAGGATTGCCAGGCCCCTATCGGCAAATGGAATATGCAGAACTTTAAAAAGTACTTCCCCCCGCATATCGTTGGAGATTATTCCTCGTTTCATCCAAAGCTTAAGCAGCGCTATTCAGGGACCTGATCACAGTGTGGTAAGGGTGCCACTGCATCACTTGGATGTTTTACTACTTGCATCTTGCGTTGAAGAGGATTACGTGGGCTGCTTCCTCGTAGTGCTCCTTATTGTTACCTTTGTTAGTTCTGGATTTTACAGACGCATTGCTGTATGGCAGCATGGCGTCTTGTCTGAGTCGGATCGGGGGATTCGGAGTGAATCTCTGACATTTTGCAGTTTATCCACATTGGCATATATTGGAGTGCTCTCTCTGGACGAAAACTTGGGAGTTTATTTTTGTTTCTGTTGTATCACTCAAGGAGCTGAATGTTTCTGCAGTGTGATGTTAACAGTAGGCTCTGGAAATTACACTTGAAAATTCACTCGCGGGTTGAGGGTTTGCCCACAGGGTCAGTTTCCTGTATCCATATGGTTAAAAACATTTCAGTGAAGAAACGCACAAAGTATTTACATGTCAGCTCTGAGGAGTAAAGAGCTTGATCACTATTAAATACGAAGAATCCAAAGAATTGATTGATTGCACTATTACAAGGATTTATAGAGAGCTGTTCATTAATGTTTCATGTTGCAATTTAACAGGGGATGCATCTAAGAGAGAGGTTTCAGTCTCTACTCCTGTGAGGCCTGGCAAGTGCATTTTTGTGGTGGGTATTTTCTCAAATGAAGTTGCAAAACATAGATTCTATAAAACTAAATGGGGAGGGGAACTGAAAGTGAGAAGTGTGGTGATGAATGACTTTCTTGTGTGACTCTCCTCTTTCACAGAGAATACATTTTCTGGTATAGATGCTCATGTTCCATACATCCTAAGAAGCCACAGATGATAGCTATTTTGTTTAGTTACAGGTATTTTCATAGGGAAAAAGGTGCATATATGGGTGTTATAAATAACTATTATTTTAATATATGTTATTTTTTCTTAGGTCTCCTGCCCTGCTGTCCTCTTCCTTTCCTTCCCTTACTTGATCATATCAAAACTGTACTTATGTAGCAAGCTGAATTGAGATGATCAATTGGTGGACCCAATTGGGCATTGAACCGATCCCGAGGTATCTGATGGGAGACAAGGTATGACTTACTCTGAACTGATCCTGTTGTCATAGGTAGCCAAGACAGAGATTCAATTGTGGTTGTACCATATAGATGCCTCGAATGGGTGGGTGATCTTAGGAGCGTCACCTGATTTTATTATAGACTTAGATGTTAACTGATGGAGCTGGGGAGCCAAATGTAAAAACATCTCGATTTTGAGAGAGATGGCTGGAAGAAGATTTTTTTTTTTATTCTTTTTTTTTAGAGAGAGCTGAACAGGACAACTTCTCTCAGTACTCTCGAAAGATTAGCCTCCGGATCACGCACGTAAAGCAAGGTATCGTCCGCATACGTGGACACTATTAAGTTATAACCGGGAAAACAGATACCGCGATGCCCATGATACTCCCGCAACGCACAGGCAAGGGGCTCTGCAACTAGGGCATACAGCAGGGGAGAGAGGGGGCAGCCCTGTCTGGTGCCGCGTCCTATGGAGAAGGGTTCAGTTGTCAGTGCCCCTAGGCGAACCCTAGCTGTGGGAGATGCATAAAGCGTATTTAGTAACTGAATAAAGAGTTCTCCAACTCCCATACGTCTCAAGACCGCACGGAGGAACGGCCATTCGACTGAATCGAACGCCTTTTCCATATCCAGGAGGACCGCCACTGCCGGAACTTCCTGTCTGGTGTGTTGAAAGGCTGCGAAAACCATGCGCAGATTGTAGGTCAACGTACGATTAGGGTCGAACCACGCCTGTTCTGGGGCAACAAGTGTTGGAATTAAGGGGCTGATACGATTAGCGATAATCTTTGCGAAGATCTTCGCATCAACGTTAAGTAGCGACAGCGGGCGGTAAGAAGCACAGTCCTCGGGAGGCTTCCCTGGCTTCAATAAGGTCACAATAATAGCTTCCCGCATCGTGGGAGGCATTCCTCCACTGTCAGCCATCTGTTCAACAAGCATCAATAACTTAGGGAGTAGTAACTCTGAAAACGCTTTATAAAAAGAGGCTGGAAACCCGTCACTGCCTGGGGCGCTACCTGCCTTCATGGATGACAACGCCAAGACAATCTCTTCTCTTTCGAACGGCCTCACAAGGAACTCCCGATGCGTGTTCGTTAGCCAAGGGAGTTGGATATACCTAAGGTAATCCATGATACGGCCCTCTAGAAGTGTAGAGAGTGGCGTAATAGTCCACAAAACGGTCCGCAACTTGATCGTCAGTTAACTCAACGCCCGTGAGTGGCGAGCACATAGCGGGAATAGACATGGATTGCCGGCGTTGCTTATCCATTCTAGCCAACACCGAGCCTGGGCGCTCCCCCTCTCCATATGATCGGGCAATGGCGTACTTCCCGAGATGTTTAACCTCAGCGTCCGCCTCTTTGTGGTATTCCCTGAGTTTCTGCGCCAGTTCCTGCGTCAGATCCGCGCTCCGAATCCGTATGAGGCCCGCCTCAATACTTTTCAATCTATTCTCTAGGAGCTTCAAGCGGTCCGGAATAGATCTGAGGACTCCAGCATGCTTAGAAATAATAACCCCACGCATATACGCTTTAACAAGTCAATTTTAGCGCTAAATTACTCACCCAACTTCTACCAACTTGCCTAAAATACAATAACTACTTAGTAATCAGAGATTTTAATATGCACTATGAGAAAAAAGACACTCTAGCAGTCTCCCAACTGGAGAGTGATATGAGGATCCTTAATCTTAAACAGTGGATAGAGGGATCGACCCATACAGCTGGGCATATGCTCGATCTACTCTTCTCTAACATCGAAGCCACAGACATTCATGAGATCTTGCCATTACTTTGGACAGATCACTCCTCATAGTCTTCACACTGGGTTTATCCATTAAACGAATGAAATCCACGGTAACCCATCAGATTTCTAACCGAGCCTGGAGGCTAGTTAACGAATGCACCTTTGAAGCACATTTTTCAAATACTTATATAGAGTTCTCAAATGACACCACAGTATGTGCAGACACAGCCACTCTTGAAACTGAGATTCATCAAACGCTAGACAAACTGGCCCATATTCGGAAATCCCGGAAACTGCCCCATACGGAAAAATGGTATACCCCACAAATAAAAAGCCTCAAGAGGGAGTGCCAGAAACTTGAACATCTATGGAGACGGCTCAAAAACGAAGCAAACAAACTAAGTTATATGCTCAAGTTGAGATCCTATAATCTCACCATAAAGATTACAAAAACAAATTACTATTCCCAGCGCATCAATGAGAGCTGCAATTCAGCCAAAGAACTTTTTAGAATTGTTAAGGAACTCAATAAGCCGTCTAGCACAACTCACACCCTTACCCCTTTGGTAGAGGCCTGTGAAAGAATTAGTGCTTTCTTCACCGAAAAAATTAGAAAGATCTACACCACCTTCAGTCCCCAGAGTTCCCATAGTACAACCAATGTAACCAATACAGCCCCGCCCACTCCCTATCCGGAAGTTACACCAACCCTGGGCAGCTTTGAGCCCCTCACAGTTGATGAGGTTCTGAAAGCTATGAGTACAGTAAAACCAGGATCCCCGTTGGACCCCTGCCCCCATTTCGTCTTCTCAAAGATTGCCTCTAAGCTCTGCCCCCTGATCACCCAGCTTTTTAATAAATCCCTAAGAACTGCCATCTTCCCGGACTTATGGAAACATGCCTCGGTGATTCCCCTCTTGAAAAAACCTGGGACGGACGTCCTTAATCCCGAAAATAACCGCCCCATCTCTCAGCTCCCTTACCTTTCTAAGGTTTTAGAGAAATTGGTCAATGGTCAGCTGACTAAATATCTGGAAACAAACCATCTCCTTGATCCCTCCCAGACAGGATTCAGACCCAACAACAGCACTGGCTGCTGGCTGTGTCGGACAGTGTCAGATCATGCACCGACCAAGGAGGGGCGGTGGCTCTGATACTGTTGGACCTGTCAGCAGCGTTCAACACGGTCTCCCACAACACCCTGTTGAACATCCTTTATGAAAAGGGAGTTCACTCTACCGCCCTAAGCTGGTTACATTCATTTCTGAGTAACCGTACACAAGCAGTGCATATGGGCCAATTTCATTCCAAACCCAGTCCCATCGGTTGCGGGGTCCCTCAAGGTGCCTCATTAAGCCCCACCCTCTTCAATGTCTATATGTCATCACTAGCTAAAATTGGCAGGAAGTGGGGCATTGGCATCTGCTCCTATGCGGATGACACACAACTGATGGTGGCCCTGGACGAAAAACCAGATATCACCAAATCAAAACTGCATAACTGTCTTTCTGAAATGGCCCAGTGGATGCACACACATTGCCTGAAACTTAACGCTGGCAAATCCGAAATCCTATTGTTCGGCGGCGCTAAACGAGTGTGGGACGCCACCTGGTGGCCACCCACCTTAGGCAATGCCCCCACCCCAAAACAACACGCAAAAAACCTGGGTATCATTATAGACGACGCCCTGACCAAGAAGGATCATGTGCGATCCCTCTGTGGCAAAGGCTTTGCTATCCTCAAGCTTTTAGCCAGACTGTTCTCATGGATACCACTGGACTGCAGACGCTCGGTAACACAAGCTTTGCTGGTCAGTCTTATGGACTATGGCAATGCCTTATTTGTAGGCATGAATGAGCATCTATTCACACGCCTACAAGTACTGCAGAATGCAGCAGCAAAACTTGTCTGCAATAAGGGAAAGTTTGATTCCGCCTCAGACTGCTTAAAGAAATTGCATTGGCTGCCGATGCGCCAGAGAGCAGTTTTCAAACTACTCAGCCATACTCATAGAGCTCTCTACAAAACAGGCCTTAGAATACTTCAGGAAAAGATCGAATTTTATGTTCCCACTAGAAACTTGCGATCGCTTCAATCATCTCTCGCCAGAACAAGACGCATTAATAAAGCAAGGACAGGAGGTCGCTCATTCTCTTACCTAGCAGCAAAGATGTGGAATGAGCTTCCTCAAGACTTAAGACATACCTCTAACTATCTTCAGTTCCGGAAAAAATGAAAAACACATCTACTCACCAAACCTTAAGTATCAGCATACTAGCGCCAGGTTGGCAGATTTATCAGTTCTAGCATCAGCGCCTTGATATCCCTTGGGATGAGTGTTGCGCTCTACAAATAATATAAATAAAGGACTCCCATACCGTAAAGAAGGAGTCCACGTGCCCTCATTTCTAATAAAAAAGTCTTCTATAATAGTAGGTAGTTCTTCGCGAAAAACGTCATCTAGCAACGCGTAAGGGGGCAATCGCCAAGAGAAAGGGGGGGTCGACGCGCCAGGGCGCCCAAAGTAACCAGTACCGGGGAACGGTCAGAGTAAGTGCGCGGAAGAGTCGCGCATACCTGCACATTGGAGAGGAGATGCGAGGACAATAGTCAATGCGAGTGTGTATGTCATATTGCGAGGAGTAGTGTGTGTACCCCACTTGACTCGGGTGTGTAGTCCTCCAAACATCCTGCATGCCCAAACGGATCATCTCCGCGTCAAGAACACAAGATGCAGCCGTGGGGCGTCTGCAAGGTCCGTCTGAACAATCTACTGATGGCTGTAAAGTCAGATTGAAGTCACCTCCCCACAGAACATGTCCCTCCCCCAGTTCCCTGATCCTATTGGCAAGTGTTACATAGAACAAGGGGCAGTCAAAGTTAGGGCCATATGCATTGATCACATGAAATGTCATCCCCTTCCCGATGCATCGAGTAATGACATATCGTCCCTCAGTGTCAGTGTCAATCGGCGTGAATGTCAAAGAGGAGCGCGGGTTCACCCATGTTAGCACCCCTCTGGCGTTGGAAGTAAAGCCGGCCGCGTGTACACGACCATGAAGACCTCTGTAACGTAGTGTCGAGCTGTCCGGCCGAAGATGAGTTTCTTGCAATAACGCTATGTCTACCGCATGGCGTGAGAGGTATTGGAGTATGCGTCTAACCTTTCTATGGTCATTTAAACCTCTGACATTCTAAGGTCATAAGTGTTATAGTGTCACCGTCTCGTGATTGTTGTGTCAGGGGAGAAGAAGTAGAGTGTGTAGGGGATGCGTCACCGCTACGTGAATGTAGAGTCATTGCAGAGGTACCATACCATGGCACCAGCTAGAGTATCCTCAGTTGACGATAAATAACGCGCACATCTGCCAAAACTCATGTCATCAGAAGTAACTAACTTAGCATTGATTATTATGCATTCTGCCATACACTGAAACAACAGCAAATAAATCAACAACCAAATTCCCTCCCACATAAACATTAAGCAGGAGAAAACATCATACAGCACCACAACCCCCACCCACGCTTGCCCTGCCCCAATTAGGCCGCGCCCCTCTCCATCCCCCCTACCTTCCTCCCTCCCCTTCCAGTGATCCTCAGCCAACCCCCCTCTCCCCCGCCCCCATCTCCAGCTCCCAGAACTATATGAAGAAAGTAAAACAATACATAACAAAAACAAGCCCCCCAGTAGGGAGAATAGGGCAGAGAAATGTGGGTCACACACCGAGGCAAAGGTAGCATGCACATAGCAAATATAGAACAGTATCCAACAATGCTGTCGCCACGGTGCCCTGCCCCTACGCCACCACATGGAAGAAGGTAGCATAATATCAATTCCACTATCCATACTGGGCCGTGGACCCAAGCAGAGCCCGTAGCAGTCTCTGAACAACAGATAGTCCCAACGTGACTTACCAGCCCCCCAGGACATCCCCCACCTGAGCTGTTTTTACACAAGTTAAGGCAGTGTATCTGTCCGTATAAAACTCAAAAAATAATAACAGAAGCATCAATACTGCGCGTGATCCAATAGGGCAACATTCTGCAAATACTCAGGTCTAATAAAAGCGGGGAACCGCCAGATCATACGAAGAACTGGCAGGAAGCACCCCGCCGTAGTGTCGCCATGCAGAGTACAGCTGCGCCCCATCAGGACCAGGAACAGCGTGAGCGAGCAAGTCCAAGTGACAGTAGGGGCATCCCTCAACCCACACCCACCAGTGGCAAATCCAAACAATCCTGCAGCGGAGCAGTCACCAAAGATCAGGCATCTCACCAGTTAGTCGGCAGAGGACTCATTCCAGCTCCTCCAAGGGCCCTTCGGCCGCCTCCTCCACTTCGTGATCTCGTAGTGGTCGTTGAGTAGCCCTATGCCAGTCTTTCATGGCCTTCTGCAGCGCCTTCGGATCCGTAAAAATGGTAGAGCGGCCTTGTCAGTTGACCCTTAATTTGGCGGGGTAAAGCAATGCATAGTCTATGCCAAGTTCGCGTAGTTGATGCTTCATGGGTACAAACTGGCGCCTAGCCTCCTGCACCCGGGCCGTAAAATCAGGGAACAGGGACATGGTGCTGCCCTCGTAATGCAGTGGCTGCTTCTCTCTGGCCAGTCTCAAAGCGGTGTCACGGTCCCTATAATTGAGAAGTTTGGCCACTATAGGCCGCAGCGGGGCCCCAGGTTTGGGTCTCGGACCAAGGGTGCGATGGGCACGTTCTATCACGAACAAATTGCAGAAGGCAGTGTCACCCAACAGCTTTTTCAGTAGCGACTCGACAAAGAGCTCCATATTGCCCGTTTGGGTAGTCTCTGGAAGGCCCGTGAGGCGTATGTTGCATCTGCGCGACCGCACCTCCAAATCTTCAGCCTTGTCTTGCAGCAGCTGAATCACTTTGCCCAACTGCTTGTGGTCCGTGTCTAGTGTCGTCTGCGACTCCTCAACCTCCACTATACTGCGTTCCGCCATATCCAAGCGTTCCGCATGCTTATCCAACCACTCCGCCATCCGGTCCATGCGGTATGTGAGAGCGTCCATTTTGGCGCCTAGGGAGGTGAGGCCGCCCTGCAAGTTCTTTTCCATCGCCAAGAGGATGCTGCGAATATCTGGCTCCGACGAACCGCCATCCCCCGAACCTTCCGCACCATCGTTCGTGTCGCAAGATCCGGGGCCTTAGTCTTCCTGCTCTGCTCAAAGTTGTGTTTGGGCTGCGAGCGATCAGGGCGACCCATGGTGTTTTAGTAGGACGTCGCCACAAAGTTTAGAGCGCACCGGCACTCCCAATAGTCCCACAACGTAAATCCAGCCCAAGCAGCGGTCAAACTGGTCTTCCCAGACCGTGCGCTGAGAAGAATGGTGGCAGGCAGGATTCATGCAGGTTCCGAAACGTGTCCCTGTCACCCCAGAACGCCGGAGCGTAAATCAGCTAAGCAATAGTCAAGGGCAGTAGGCCCCGGCGGCTCCTATCGGGACGCAATAAGTGGGGCGGGCCACAAACCGGACTCCACAGGACGCGTGCAAAGCTGCCAGACAGAGATCTGAATCGGCCTGGAAGTGGGGGTTCCCCAGTAGGGAGCTTCAAGAACAAGGAGGCGCCCAGGGCAGGATAGGGAGACCACCACCGTGACGTCTTTACCATCAACCGGACTCACCGCAGCCACATGGTCGTCCGCATCGCACACCGTCCCGGCTGCCCACCACTAGCCAGCCGCTGATGCCACAGCCTGTCCTCAACACCTCCACCCAACGTGGCCTTCTGCAGCGCCTTCGGATCCGTAAAAATGGTAGAGCGGCCTTGTCTGTTGACCCTTAATTTGGCGGGGTAAAGCAGTGCATAGTCTATGCCAAGTTCGCGTAGTTGATGCTTCATGGGTACAAACTGGCGCCTAGCCTCCTGCACCCGGGCCGTAAAATCAGGGAACAGGGACATGGTGCTGCCCTCGTAATGCAGTGGCTGCTTCTCTCTGGCCAGTCTCAAAGCGGTGTCACGGTCCCTATAATTGAGAAGTTTGGCCACTATAGGCCCCAGCGGGGCCCCAGGTTTGGGTCTCGGACCAAACCTGGGTTATCCTCGCTCCAAGATCATTTTGAAGCTTTATACTTCTGTATTACATGTGCCCCTTCGGTCTCTCTTACGGGGATACTCATATACAGGCCGCCCGGCTATAGAGCCAACTTTGCCTCTGATATGCTTAGAATCCTGGAACCCTATTTTGGTAAGCCTCGTCTCACCATCCTGGGCGACCTTAATTTCCACCTCGATGAGGCCGATTCTAAGGACACTCTTTCACTGGTGGAGTCTCTTGGAGCCTGTGACCTTGTTCAGCTTGTTACCAATTCCACCCATAAGGCAGGTCACATTCTCGACGGGGTATTCTCCAATGATTCGAGACTTTCCTGCGGCTTACCTTTGCCGTTGGTCTGGACTGACCATCTTGCAGTACCTTTATATCTTGCCCTTCCTATTCCCAATTCCATCAAGAAGGCGACTTCTTCTTTTGTTCTTAGAAGAAATCTCAGAAACCTCACGGATGAAGCTCTTGCCTCTTTAGTTTCTTCACCTGAGGTCCTTTCCCCTAAAGACGTTGAGGAGGCAGCTCAAGATCTGAAGGACTCCATCACGAATGCTGTGGAAAAACTCGCTCCTGCACTCCTGCGATATGTAGCCCGACGTAAGCCATCAGCCCATGGTTCTCTGACCAGCTCAGATCTCTGAGACAGGGCTGCAGAAGCAGTGAGAGGAGATGGAGGAAATCCTGGGACCCTAAGGACCGGGAGGCCCATAAGTCTGCTCTGCGTCAGTACAAGCAGAAAGTGATTATAGAGAAGCAGAAATACTTCTCCAATCTTACTAGCTCAGTCACTTCCTCTAGGGAGCTCTTTAAAATTGCTGACTCGTTATGCTCCCTTCAACTTCCTGACCCTGTAGTCAGCTCTCAAGATCTATGTAATGACATTGCAGACTTCTTTCACAACAAAATCCTTGATATCCATACATCATTAGAAGCACAACGTCATTCTCAGGATGAGAACATTCCTCCTGGTATAAGCGCTTTTGAATCCTTGGATACAGCCTCTTCTAGCTCCTTTACGGAATTTCCTCCCCTGTCTCTGGAAGGATTAAATCTTCTACTTGACAGGACGAAATCCTCCTCCCCATTGGACCCACTACCTCTTAAAAAGCTGAAAGAGTGTAGATGCAGTCTTCTTCCCTCCATGTTGGAGGTGATGAATAAGGCGATCGCTCAAGGTTCCTTTCCATCGGTATGGAAGAAGGCAATAGTGAAGCCCCTCCTAAAGAAACCTTCACTTGACCTCGGCCTCCTTAAAATTTTTAGGCCCATCTCCCTTCTCCCTGCACCTGCAAAAATATTAGAAGCACATTTGAATTTCCATCTATCTTCTTTTCTCGATGCTTCTGAGTATCTTGACGGCACCCAACATGGATTCCGAAAACAGCATAGCACAGAATCTGCCCTCACTTTTGTAGTCAATAACATCCGACGCAAAGTTGACGCGGGTCAAACTACTATTCTTGTGCTATTGGACCTCACGGCCGCATTCGATACCCTGTCTCCCGCCATTTTAACATCTCGGCTTAGGGAGGCAGGTGTGACTGGGTCGGCCCTGAGCCTCCTCAGTTCCTTTCTCCTTGATAGGGAACAGAGAGTGATGCTCGGAAACCACCTCTCCCCAGCCAAGTCTTTGCAATGTGGGGTGCCACAGGGGTCGGCGTTAAGTCCGACCCTGTTCAACATCTACGTGGCCCCCCTTGCTAGGCTGGTAAGATCGCAGGGGATGGAGGTGGTTTCATACGCCGATGACACCCAGATCATGGTGTCATTCACTCATTCCTCTGTCACTACATCTGCCATCAGCTTCAGGTCATGTATGCAACTTGTTGCAGACTGGATGGTTATCAACTCCCTGAAGCTGAATGGTGAAAAGACAGAGGTATTGGTCTTTGGGAAGGACCAAGATGCCTGGTCGAGTGAGTGGTGGCCTTCCTCTCTCGGCACCTGTCCCACTCCCTCTCAATCGGCCAGAAATCTCGGTGTGGTGTTTGATTCTTCACTCTCTATGTCTCTTTCGGTGAATCGGACTGTGGCAACCTGCTGGGGTGTTGTCAGGATACTCAACAGAATCCGCAGCTATTTGTCTCTGCATGCACGTAAGCAGATTGCAGTCGCCCTTGTTGGCTCCAGGCTGGATTATTGCAATTCTCTTTACATGGAGTCCAACAAGGGCCTTATACATCGGCTGCAAATCATGCAGAATGCTGCTGCACGTTTTGTCTTAGACCTTCCGAAGTCATCATCTGCCACCATCGCGAGGAGAGACCTCCATTGGCTGCCTGTCCAGCACAGAATTTATTTTAAAATCCTGTGCTTGACGTACAGAGCTCTCGAGGAGGGATCTAGAGGTGCTCTCTGCTCCCTACTTACCCGCTACCATCCCACAAGGTGCCTTCGCTCTGCGGGATTACTCCAGCTTGCTGTCCCCCGTTTCAGACTGACCAGATGGGGAGCTAGGGCCTTTTCCGTTGCTGCTCCACAGCTCTGGAACACCGTGCCTATGGAGATTAAAACTCTACCTTCTCTAGACCTGTTTAAAAAGGCCTTGAAAACATGGTGCTTTTCAAGAGCCTACTCAGGTTGAACTGCTTGGTCTGTGTCATGAGCTGTTTTTTTTTAATTAGGCGCCTTGATGCCCACTGGGCTAAGTTTGCGCACTATAAGACTCCTATCATTTCATTTCAGGGTGCGATGGGCACGTTCTATCACGAACAAATTGCAGAAGGCAGTGTCACCCAACAGCTTTTTCAGTAGCGACTCGACAAAGAGCTCCATATTGCCCGTTTGGGTAGTCTCTGGAAGGCCCGTGATGCGTATGTTGCATCTGCGCGACCGCGCCTCCAAATCTTCAGCCTTGTCTTGCAGCAGCTGAATCACTTTGCCCAACTGCTTGTGGTCCGTGTCTAGTGTCGTCTGTGACTCCTCAACCTCCACTATCCTGCGTTCCGCCATATCCAAGCGTTCCGCATGCTTATCCAACCACTCCGCCATCCGGTCCATGCGGTATGTGAGAGCGTCCATTTTGGCGCCTAGGGAGGTGAGGCCGCCCTGCAAGTTCTTTTCCATCGCCAAGAGGATGCTGCGAATATCTGGCTCCGACGAACCGCCATCCCCCGAACCTTCCGCACCATCGTTCGTGTCGCAAGATCGGGGCCTTAGTCTTCCTGCTCTGCTCAAAGTTGTGTTTGGGCTGCGAGCGATCAGGGCGACCCATGGTGTCTTAGTAGGACGTCGCCACAAAGTGTAGAGCGCACCGGCACTCCCAATAGTCCCACAACGTAAATCCAGCCCAAGCAGCGGTCAAACTGGTCTTCCCAGACCGTGCGCTGAGAAGAATGGTGGCAGGCAGGATTCGTGCAGGTTCCGAAACGTGTCCCCGTCACCCCAGAACGCCGGAGCGTAAATCAGCTAAGCAATAGTCAAGGGCAGTAGGCCCCGGCGCGCTCCTATCGGGGCGCAATAAGTGGGGCAGGCCACAAACCGGACTCCACAGGACGCGTGCAAAGCTGCCAGACAGAGATCTGAATCGGCCTGGAAGTGGGGGTTCCCCAGTAGGGAGCTTCAAGAACAAGGAGGCACCCAGGGCAGGATAGGGAGACCACCACCGTGACGTCTTCACCATCAACCGGACTCACCGCAGCCACATGGTCGTCCGCATCGCACACCGTCCCGGCTGCCCACCACTAGCCAGCCGCTGATGCCACAGCCTGTCCTCAACACCTCCACCCAACGTGGCCTTCTGCAGCGCCTTCGGATCCGTAAAAATGGTAGAGCGGCCTTGTCTGTTGACCCTTAATTTGGCGGGGTAAAGCAGTGCATAGTCTATGCCAAGTTCGCGTAGTTGATGCTTCATGGGTACAAACTGGCGCCTAGCCTCCTGCACCCGGGCCGTAAAATCAGGGAACAGGGACATGGTGCTGCCCTCGTAATGCAGTGGCTGCTTCTCTCTGGCCAGTCTCAAAGCGTTGTCACGGTCCCTATAATTGAGAAGTTTGGCCACTATAGGCCCCAGCGGGGCCCCAGGTTTGGGTCTCGGACCAAGGGTGCGATGGGCACGTTCTATCACGAACAAATTGCAGAAGGCAGTGTCACCCAACAGCTTTTTCAGTAGCGACTCGACAAAGAGCTCCATATTGCCCGTTTGGGTAGTCTCTGGAAGGCCCGTGATGCGTATGTTGCATCTGCGCGACCGCGCCTCCAAATCTTCAGCCTTGTCTTGCAGCAGCTGAATCACTTTGCCCAACTGATTGTGGTCCGTGTCTAGTGTCGTCTGTGACTCCTCAACCTCCACTATCCTGCGTTCCGCCATATCCAAGCGTTCCCCATGCTTATCCAACCACTCCGCCATCCGGTCCATGCGGTATGTGAGAGCGTCCATTTTGGCGCCTAGGGAGGTGAGGGCGCTCTGCAAGTTCTTTTCCATCGCCGAGAGGATGCTGCGAATATCTGGCTCCGACGAACCGCCATCCCCCGAACCTTCCGCACCATCGTTCGTGTCGCAAGATCCGGGGCCTTAGTCTTCCTGCTCTGCTCAAAGTTGAGTTTGGGCTGCGAGCGATCAGGGCGACCCATGGTGTCTTAGTAGGACGTCGCCACAAAGTGTAGAGCGCACCGGCACTCCCAATAGTCCCACAATGTAAATCCAGCCCAAGCAGCGGTCAAACTGGTCTTCCCAGACCGTGCGCTGAGAAGAATGGTGGCAGGCAGGATTCGTGCAGGTTCCGAAACGTGTCCCCGTCACCCCAGAACGCCGGAGCGTAAATCAGCTAAGCAATAGTCAAGGGCAGTAGGCCCCGGCGCGCTCCTATCGGGACGCAATAAGTGGGGCAGGCCACAAACCGGACTCCACAGGACGCGTGCAAAGCTGCCAGACAGAGATCTGAATCGGCCTGGAAGTGGGGGTTCCCCAGTAGGGAGCTTCAAGAACAAGGAGGCGCCCAGGGCAGGATAGGGAGACCACCACCGTGACGTCTTCACCATCAACCGGACTCACCGCAGCCACATGGTCGTCCGCATCGCACACCGTCCCGGCTGCCCACCACTAGCCAGCCGCTGATGCCACAGCCTGTCCTCAACACCTCCACCCAACGTGGTGACAGGGGCCCCTCTGCTTTGGGAAGCAGCAGGCAGTGTAGCGGGTGTCTCCGGGGATCTGCAGGTGTGGTCACGGCAACAGGCCTGAAGGCCCAGCAGGAGCCTGGGGCTCACGTGAATCTCCTCCTCCGCTTCAGGTCACCAGCACCGGGCAGTTCCTTCCGGCAGAGCACGCACCCTCCAGTCTCCGCCAGGGCTCCGGGGCAGCAGCCCACCTCACTGCCGCCATAGTCAGGGCACCCCCTCCAGTCGTCCCGCACTCTCTCCAGACGAGGGTGCGCCGTGCGCTGGTCGCGCGCCAGCTCTGGCCCAGCACAAGACGCACTGTCTCTCGGGTCGACTCTCCGCGGGCCAGGGGGGACAGAGGCACTTCTCGGTGTCGGCGGTGCCTGAGACTCGCGTCGAGTGTTCCCCCTCGGCTGAGGAGCTTATGGCTGGCTCTGCGGGGTCAAAATAGTACCGCTACCCTCAGGATAAGTGTAAGGCTCGTTATAGTGGTGGAGGAGCCGATTGCTTAGGCGGCCATCTTCGTCGCAGGCTAGCTCCGCCCCCCGCTGGAAGAAGATTTGGCACTCGATATCAATTACCTGGAACTTCTGACAGACTCTTTCACCATCAGGCCCTTCACCGGAGATAAAGCCTCTTGTTTCATACTCCTAAAGACGGACAATGTGTCAGTGGTAAGATACATAAATGTATTTGGCGGCACGAGATCAAAGAAAGTGTCTGATCTGGCGAAGGACTTCAGGCACTTTTGCCCGTAGAGACAGATATCTGTAACAGCAGAGTATCTTGCGGGCCTCAGAACAGGATAGCAGACTGGAACTCCAGATTCAGCACAGACAGCAGAGATTATAGATTGGATCGCAATGCGTTCACAACCCTGATGGCCCAGTGGGGAACATGCAACATCAATCTTTTTGTCTGCAGACTGAACACTCAATTGCCAGTCTTAATCAGCTGGTGGCCAGATCCAAGAGTGACAGCGCTGGAAGCTTTCCTACAAGATTGGTCAAACTGGCAGAAATATGCCTGTCCCCTTTTGTGATGATAACAAGAGTGTTTGCTCAAGTCAGACTTCAGAAGGCATTTCTAGTTCTGGTGACACCAATATGGAGATCACAAGCCTGGTTCCAGGCACTAATGGCGTTATCATGGGATCTACCAATAAGACTACCATCATCGCCAAATAGGATTGTCAGGACCTCCCACATCCTCTTATTCTGCGGGAGCATCTCAAACTTATGGCCTGGAGGATTTCAGGGGATGTTGAGAAAATAACCGACTATCAGAGATCACTGAAAACTTCATTAGACAAGCATGAGCCTCTGGAACCATCAAGAGATATCGCTTGGCATGGAGATGATGACACTTGTTGGTGTATGGAGAGACGTTTGGATCCCATGGGGATCAAAGTTTCACATGTTTTGAATTTTCTGGCAGAAATAGTTCAGTCTTGATTGGTCTATCGAATGGTGAATACTGCAAGATCTGCGGTCATTGTTCCATTAATGACATTTCAGTGGGAAGCATCCTTGGGTAGGTAAACTAATTGTGATTGTATTTATATAGCACTTACTATCCCTGACAAGGCGTTGAAGCGCTTTTCAGCAAGTAGCACGGTACTCTGAAATCCAAAGGTGGATTAGTGGTGGATTAATAGGAGGAAATATAAATTGTTAATCGGAGAGGTGGAAGACATAGACATGTGAGTCTGTTGGGTGGATAGGATAGAGGAGGGAAGAGTTTAGAAACAATTATTTGGGAGTTCAAGGCAGTAAAAGAGGTGTAGAATGAGTCAGAGAGCTTGCTAGTTGGATGAATACAATCAAGGATGGAAAGAGGAGGGAAGAGTTTGGAAAGAGTTGTTTGGGAGTTTGTGGTAGTTAAAGAGGTTTGGGATGAGTCAGAGAATGCAGGTAGGGGACATTTTGGAAGAGGATGAGCCCGAGTGGTGATTAGATGAGGTTTGGGGTGATTAGTTAGTTTGTTTTTTCTCTGCAGTGGGAGTACAATTGAGAAACCCCCTGGAGCTCAGGTATTTCAGAATCTGGGGAGGTAATCTGGTTCTACAATGTCTTATGAGCTGGCAATACTTCCAAAGTCAACCAAAAGGAATTTTCTGACAGATTGGCAATGTTACTGTGTGTTATGTTGATAAGAGAGTTTCCAATGTCAGGGCGTTGGATATATCTGGATGTGTCTTCACACTAGTGGGTATGACTTTCACGATGTTGAGTAGGACAAAAATACTTACCAGGTTGGTATTGTTACCTGGCTTCCAATGAAAATCTTTAAATTATGTGTGATTAAATGTATCAAGACTTACAAACACATAACAGCAGAGGAAAGATCTGCAGGAGAAAGACAACATCTCATTTCGGTGTGGAAAACTTTCAAGGCGGTATCCTCTCCTTCTATCACCAGGTGGGTAAAATGCATAATGGCAGAAGCAGGGATAGATGTCAAGGAGTTGGGGGCCCAATCAACAAGAGGGGCAATAGCATCTGTGGTGATTGGGTTATGAGGTAAGTGGAAGGCTGATCCAATCTAACTCATAACCCAATCACCACAGATGCTGTTGCCCCTTCTGTTGAGTCATCAACATCAACCTTTAAAAAGTTCATTTTTAAGCATATTTCCAAGGCAGCAGCATTGGTGGTAAGTAAGCTTCAAACATGCAAAATCCTCAACTCCGGTCCTGACATGAATGTAGAATTTCCTAACTATTGAAAAGGAAAGTTTAATTCTATTAAGGACACAGAGATGAGGATTAGCCGTCCCAAAGATCTTGCAAGAAGAAGATCCTCTACCTGACCCAAGAGCCATAATGTTGATGGTAAGTAAGGAAAGTCTTTAGGTACTGTGATGATGCTTTCTTTCGTGTAATGATGAAGCATTTAATACTGTGGAAAGCAGTTATTGACGAGTAATTGAATAGATGTTTTATCTTTTGGATATCCACAAATAAATGTATATTTTTAATAAGGATTAAAGGAAAGTATTGATATTGCGAATATGAACCGGACCAATTTCTTTTTTAGAAATAGGATTAGAATTTTAGTGAAGCCTCATATGGCGGTTTTAATTTAAACCCTTAGGTATTGAATTGAAGAATAAGCAATGAAAGAAGCAAAGGATAAATTCTTCACGTGAATAAGAGGAACAGGCGTAACTGCAGCTCCACCACTGAGTTCGACCGACAAGCCACCACTCTTATCTGCAACCTTAGGGAGAGACACTACCCTGCAGACGTCATCCAAAAAGCCAGGAAAAAGGGCGAGAATCAATAACCGCCAGAGCCTACTGGAAACCAGGGTACGTCAAGCTGATGACGTCATGACCTGTGTCACGACCTTCTCCCCTTTGTCCAGCCAAGTCAAAAACATTATCAAACTTAACAGGAAAATCCTGAACTCGTGTTCACTCAATCTAGAACAGCCAAGGTTAGCCTTCAAAAGGACCACCTACCCGAGGGACCACCTAGTCCATACATGACCACGCCCCAGCAAAAAACCTCCAGAGGACACACTTTGGAATCTACCCCCTGTGACAGGGCACTATCCCTGTGGCCAGTGTAATGCATGTGCCCTGTCAAAACATACCAAGAAAATACAACTAGGGTACTTCACCTGGGAGAAACGTTGCCACACGAATTGCAACACTAAAAACTGCAAATTTCTAATCACATGTCCCTGTGATCTCATCTACACAAGTATGACCACCAGACTCATTAAGATCAGGATCAGCGAGCACAAGAGCACCATTAGTTGTGGCCGCAATGCCACTAAAATGTGCAATCACTTTATTGACAAAGGGAACCCATGTGATGCTATTCAGTGAACCATTCTTGAAACCAATCCAACATGGAACAACGCCTCACCCCTGCAACGCGAACAACGCTGGGTCCACCGCCTCTAAGCTAACATACGAGGCCTTAACAATGAAATACCATGGACAGAATTATAACCCTACTACTACCATGCCCGACATTGATCTTATTGATGATCCTGATTTGACAATGCACCCTGTTGCACCTCTGCAATAATGGCTATCACATTATCTCTGCAACATAGCAGAATTCTACATTGTCTCTCCTCTACCCTTGCGCTACAGAGTTAGCATCCTTTAGCATTTACTGCAATTAGGATACCCTCTGCAGACCTTATGGTCACATTTTTGTAGACCCTGGCATACCCCAGCCTCATGGTCACCTCTCCTGACCTGCCCAGCGGTCACCCTCATTTCCAGTGACTCAACAGGCTAGACACTTTGCTTTTACTCCTATCCACTGGGCCTCTTTGGGCCTTCTCATGCACCATGGTCTCAGCTTCAAGTTGGCGCTGGACTGACCATCTTTTAACTATCTCATTTCCATCTTAGTGTTAGATGCCCCTAGGAGCTGGCCTCCACGTATGGGCAACATTCTTGTACCATGTTATTATTACGCCTTCTCTAACAGTGTCCGATTAGCCACTACAATATGGTCGTCACGCATGGGCAGCGTTTGTCCTCACGTACAAGCTTTACGTGACTCAAGATGCCACAACTACACACACCTGATAGGCACTGCCTCTGCCCCCTACGCCCACCAGCAACCCAGAAGCTGGATCCTCCCCGCTCGAGTGCCCGATACTACTTAGAGTGCATTCATGAAGTGGGACACCAATATGTAGGCAGATGTGCCGGTGGGTAGGTGTTGCACGACGTTGCTCTCCTGATAACTGTGAGTATATGTCTTTCGGGACCCGACGGCCACCCACACAAACTATCCTCAGAGATTAGTACATTCTTGTAAATACGCTTTTGATCTTTGTGCTCTGTTTATCTCCCTCTGCACTCTACCAGAGCACGTATCAGAGTGGGTGCCCGCACGCTCTAGCCTATGGAGTATCCCGCTTTCTGCTGCTTTGTTTGGAGACACAAATTTACAGATTGCACACATTTTATGTTTTAGCCTGGCTTTTGATCCACTTTCTTCTTTGTACCTCCCAGCTTATGACCATTATGAAGAGTGTGTTTTTACCTACCTCTGCAACGGTGGTGCTCCGCTGTTGGATTTGGCGAGTACCGCATACGTCCTTGCCATTCCTATGGCATGACGTATAGCTGGTGCCCCATGCCCGCGGCATCACCTACCAACGCGGGGCTAGTACCCTCAGATCTCATGACAATTACATTTTACGTCAGTCTCCTTGTCAAATCGTTAGCCATATTCATGGCTTTTTACTACAATTGATTACATGCTCATCGCATATATGTTATTTGTGGAGGTTTACATTGATTCCTCCCATGTCTCTCTCTCTCTCTCCCTCTCTTGATTCTTAGGTTGCGACAGGAGCGACTAAACTATTTTGTTTGAGCTACACCGTGGTTAGACACAGGTGTTGCCCGCCCTGATTGATTAGGGTTTTTGACCCCACTATAAATAACGTTTTTATTTTACTACACCCGGTTCTGATGAAGCGCCATGGATCTTGCTGACCGAGCAGGCGCGAAACATGTTGACCTATGACCTATAGTTACTAGGGCACCTTACACCATTTCTAGTAAGCCACGACCTTCGGGGTCTTTTATTCTGGCGAGGGAACCTTCACATTAAACTTTACTGACATTTGGTATCCTTCAGTCAGTTTTGCCCATCACACACTCACCTACTACTCACATAGGATCCTCGTTATCACACATCCTCACTCTTCACACGGCAGTCTTCACAAAAGATCTCGGCCAAAGTGACCCTCCGGGGGACCCATAGGACATTGCAGCGCCGGCCTGACGAGGAGCAAATGTCTGATGATGAAGCATGACATCCTTCGGGGTGTGAGGTCATCATGAGACAAGACTAGTGCTTGCCTCTATATAGTAGTTTCACACCTAGGCCCCCTTCCCTCTTTTCTTGTACTAGCTCTACCTGCAGGTGACTTTTCTGCCCCTTGCTTTGGAACAGTTAGCTCCCCAGTTTTGATTAGTTCATTGGTTCCAGTCTCCAAGAGAAATATCTCTTCAATTGAGTGTTCAGGCCAGAGGCAAAAAGATCGGTATTGCATAGGCCCCATTGATCCTGGAAGAACTGGAAAATTGTTGGGTTCAATTTCCAATTGCTAGAATCAGAAGGTACCTCGAGTTCCAGTTGACCACCACATTATTGTGACCCAGGAGATAGTCTGCTGTCACAGAAATGTATTGTTGAAGGCAATATTGCCAGAATTCCTCCGCTATCTCTATTAGGACTCTGGTTCTGGTCCCTCCCAACCTGCTTATGTATTGGACTACTGAAAGGTTGTCCATTCAAAGCAGAATACA
This sequence comes from Lissotriton helveticus, assembly GCF_964261635.1. Lineage (NCBI taxonomy): Eukaryota > Metazoa > Chordata > Amphibia > Caudata > Salamandridae > Lissotriton > Lissotriton helveticus. The sequence continues at coordinate 1,301,554,040 of NC_136057.1, forward strand.
GCAGTTCGATTGGCAAAGAGATATGATCTTGATTGCAAAGGAGCCTGTTAACAGTTCTATACAATTATGTGGAGGCCTAATTTGTCTGTAGCTTAATAATCTCCTGCTGAGATAGTCCTGAATCTGGCTCTCCAACCCCTCAGACTGGCGTCTGATTCTGTGTTGACATCTAGTTGGGTGACGAAGATTGCTCTGCCATTCCAGGACATGTTATGTTATGTTATGTTACCTCCATTTTTAAGCGCACAGCTGCCCCAGCTAAGAGGCGTCACGGCGCTGCGCCTCGAAAGAAACACAACACACACCGAGCAAAAGGAAAAATCCAGAATAAGAAGGATTAACAGCTATTTGGGAAGATATAAGTTTTTACGGCTTTCCTGAATGTCAAAAGGTCATCAAGGGCACGCAAATGGGCAGGGAGAGAGTTCCAGAGTTTAGGGGCAAGCACTCTGAAAGAGCGACCGCCAGATCTACTCCTTAGAAAACAAGGGACAACAGCTAAATTTTGTCCACAGGATCTCAGCAGACGGGGGGGGGGGGTATAAGGAAGAATGAGATGTTCCAATATCTGGGGAGAGGCAAGTTTTAATATCTTAAAAACAAGACATAGAGTCTTGAATTCTATCCTCTGAGGCACAGGCAGCCAGTGAAGCTTGGTAATAGTGCTTCTAGCAGAGCAGAATCTAGGGAGACCGACTAAAGCCCTAGCTGCCGCGTTCTGAACGCGCTGCAATCTCATAATTTCAGCCTGATTGGCCCCAAGTAGCTGCGAGCTCGCATAGTCGAGCCTAGACAATATGACTGCCTGAATAATCAATTGGCGAGTCGGGGCATCAAAAAATTTCAGCACCGGTCTGAGCCCCCGTAGATAACCAAAGCAGGTCGCAGCTATTTTCTTGGTATGACAAGAGAAACTGAGCCTAGAATCTAGCCAAACGCCTAGATTTTTCACCTCATCAACCGGGATCGGAGTGGGGCCAAGATCAGCTGGCCACCACTTATCGCCCCAGAGGCTGCTCTGTTTGCCCACAATCAATACTTCGGTCTTTTTGGCATTGAGCTGCAGGCAGTTAGCCGTCATCCATCCAGCCACCGCACTGAGACCCTCACAAAACGTAGCCGCCACAGTATCGGAGTCCCACTAAGTTGCAACCGCAAGCTGCGTGTCGTCAGTGTAAGACACCATTGTAAGGTCCCAACGCTTGGCGACAGCAGCCAGCGGCTGCACGTAAAGATTGAAAAGCGTGGGGCTCAATGCTGATCCCTGCGGAACTCCCTGTTCGATACCATGGGGTTTAGACTCAAAAGGAGGCATGTGATTTAAACATCATTGCCGCTCTGCTTTGGTCTCCGGGGTCTGAAGAATTAGTCTTAGTATGATAAACCTCTCTAAAGGTATTGGATTTTTAGTCTTTGAAGAGCTCTTTAGGGTAAAAGGGGTGTGACAATGGTTTGAATGGAAGGCGCAAGGAATCCTATGATCCTGACTAGGACGCCTAACAAGACTTTGTCCTTGTTCAGGGTTAACCTTATTTCCTTCTGAACCGTTTTCATCTGATGTGGAAGAGAGCACTGGACCATCACTGAATTAATCTAAAGGCGCAGAAATTCGATGAATTGTGTTGAATTCAGTAATGATATTTTCTTCTATATTAGGAACCCTAGATCTTGGAGAAGTTGGATCATAAAAATGAAGAGGGGATAACATCAGCAAAATGTTGTCCAGATAAAAGTCAAACCCCTCTGGACTTGAGCGGATGACTGGCCGAAGTGGAGGGCTTTGAATTAGTACCAGTGTCTGTCCCAGAGGCACTGTAGATATTTCCTATGGGGAGAAAAAAATCAGAATAGTGAGATATGCGTCCTTTAGATCGAGACGTACCATTCAGTCATTGTCTCAGAGAACATCTCTGGGGAATTGGATCCCCTGCATTTTGAAATAGTGGCACAGAGTCTATCCATTGAATACTCTCAGGTTGATTATGGTGCAGGAGCCCCCTGCCTTTCTGGTCGCTACAATAATTTTACTGCAAAAACCTAAAGGGTGAAGGACCATTGTACATATCATATCCTTCTGCAGAAGTTGAAGGATTTCTGAGTGTAGAAAGTTCTGATCTAGACTGGAAAAAATAAGTGGGTGAGGAAACCTGGTTTATCTGGGAACCCCACAGAATTCCAAGTGTCGTTTATCACGGGTTCCCAATTGGAGCCAAAATACTTTGTCCTGCCCAATCAATTACTGCTAAGGCTAAAATGATTCCTGCCTGTTGAACTTGATCTGGAGGCGAAGTTTCCTTGAATGAGGAAATTTCCTCTCCCATATCTGCCTTGACTTCCTTGACTTCTGGAGGGGATAATGGTCCTTGCATTGAGTGCAGCTATCCATGACATCTTGTTCGGAAATCTTTGGAAGGGCCTTGTAAGATTATCAGCCGGGCAATCGCTCTTTGTATCTGCTGTTTTGGCTAAAAAGGTGAGGATGGAACACTTTCTTGGAGTGAAATTTGGGCCTTGGCTAAGGCTGTGAAGATGTGTGTGAATTTGCCCACATCCTTCACTAACGTGTTGGCAAATAATAGCCCATTTGCCTTAGGGCCTGCCTAAGGTGTCAACAATTATGTTAGCTTAGGCTTGATTTTGATGAGCATGGATGGGGCACCAATCTACTGATAGGGCGCAATTCGCATTGCCAAGAAGGCAGAGAGCACCTTGCACCCAACCTGCCAAAATTTTGGGATCGATAGCCTTGCCTGCCTCCTTCGCTTGGACCGCCATCTCCAGATTTTTGCAGAGGGGACCTGCTAGATCTAGGCATTTGTCCTGACAGACTTTCCAGGACCTATTGATCTCTTTCTTGGGGTCTTTGGTGGAGCGCTTGAAGAATATTGCCAAATATGGGTCCAGTTCGGGGGTATCTGTCACTTTACTGTGAATGTCTGGCATGGGGGCATTTTGAGCATAGACAGCAACAAACAACTCTGTCATGACTTGTAAACAGTTGTGCGTGGGCAAATTCTGACATGGGCAAAGATGTATAGAAATTCAGGTATCCAAGGGAGGACAACTCAAGAAAGTGTAGCCGTCAGAGCAGGAGGAAAGAACTGGCTTAAGCCCCCTCAGGTACAACCTATAGAGTAGTTTTATTTGCCCAATTCTTTTGGGTGCAGGGGAAGTGTTAGACCTGGCACCATTGGCGTGGGTCTCCCCTGCATGTTTTTCCTTTGCCTCATGTGTTTTTGCTGTGTGTTGGACTCCGTTTTGCTGGTCTAGATTCTTTGGGCACTTTGCCTCTGCTGAACAGTGCCAAAGTGCAAGTGCTCCCTTTGTAAATTGTTGTTATGGATTAGTGGTTCCGTGATTGGCATAATTGATTTACTTGTCAGACCCTAGTATAGTGCACTGTGTGTGCCCAGGGCCTGTAAATCAAATGCTGCTAGTGGGCTGCAGTACTGATTGTGACACCCACAGAAGCAGCATGTAAAATGTAACTCTGGCCTGCCATTGCCATTGCAGAGCCTGTGTGCAGTCTGGGAATGCCATGTCGACCTGGCAAGTAGACACATCTGCCAGTCCCAAAACCTTCCCTTTTCTACATATTAGTCACCCCTAAAGTATGCCCAAGGTACCCCTGTGGGCAGGGTGCATTGTATGTGAAAGAGTGAAAGATAGGATATGCCCTGATGTGTGTGGCATGTCCTGAGAGTGAAACACTGCCAATTTCGTTTTTCACTTTTGCAAGGCTACCTGTTCCCATAGGACAGAATGGGGAGTTTGTTTATAACTTCTTATAAACATAACTGGCCCTGGGGACAAGGTAGAAAAATAAAGTTTAGTATGCCTGAACTCAGAATGTTATATTTGGGTTTGACATTTTTTTTATCATCCCTTTTTAATTATACACTGTTTAAAAGACTGCGTTATCATCTAGTCTTTTTTCACTCTTCGAAATTGGTGTACGCGCACCTGGGATAAGACAACACGGAAGACTACGCTTTGGATCAGGCGTCATTTTGCAAATTGAAGAAAGGCAAATTCTATTGACGACCGTTATAAAGAGTTAACGTGCCCTTGTGTGTCATTTTAAAACCTGAAGATTACTATTAAAAGGATCTCGGAGATAAAGTCCCTTTATGTTTAGTTCGAGGTTCTCTTGAAGGATTTTAATTATTGCCTTGAGGAATTTAGTAATTCTACCGTGGATGCCCTACACCAATTTCGAAGAGTGAAAAAAGACTAGATGATAACGCAGTCTTTTAAACCATTTAATATTAAAAAGGAATAATAAAAAACATGTCAATCCCAAATCTTGCTGTATTATTATCAACACAACTGTTTGAGTCATACCACCTTAAGGTGTTGAGAGAGACAACTTATTAATCGTGTCCTGATGAAGGTGTTTGTATAATCAGTTTGTTACCACTGAAACGTGTCAACGCCATATTTACTGAGGTGATATCCAAGGAACTCGTTTGGTCCAACTTAATGAATGCACAGTGGACCTTTGTGATTGATTCTAGTTGGAATAACCAAATGATGATGTTTTTAATGTTTCACATGCCAATTGTCTCTCCAAATTCTTGCGTTTATGTATATGTATTTGTTGTATAAAATTCGATACAAGTGTTTCTAAATTTGATCAAGAAAGACGTTTTTTTAATGATAAATTGTTTACAATAATAAAAAAGATATATGTCCATACAAATGTTTCTTGGGTTCATGTCAAGCACTGTGTGTAGTATATATATGATTGTGTAGTTGATATCTGAACAATTGTGAGTGAGAGTGATGTATATATCGTCCGATTTGGTCCAAGAGAGCTCATTTTGATCATTATTTCTTTATGGAACAACACTGGTCAACACACACCTGGTGTAGGCTTTGGACTGTGGCCTTAAGGGGTCCCTCTCCCTGTGCTAACCAATGAGAGTGAACACACACTAAGTAAAGGCCAACATGGTAATGATCAGGTAGCCCTTCCAATGGTGAAATGCCATCCATAAAACCTTCACCAGATAACTCACTAAGAGCGAAAAGTGTATCAGGTGACTCACCAGCAGCTGAATACACCTAGGTGATAGCCAACTGAGATATGTACCCCATGTCTCTTATTATATATTTTAAAAAAAGCGTAGCCATTTAGCTTTTGTTTCCTAATGAGTGCTTTTATTGAACCTCGTGTTTTTTAACACTTGGTTACAGCAATATATGTTCACGTTACTGTGCTCAGGGAGTGCAAAATTCAAACACATTAACACTAAATTCTATGGAAAGGCTAGCAGTGCTTTAAAAAACATCAGCACCACCTGGCGAAAGTCTTCATGCCTGTGTAGGATTCAGTACACATCAGTGCTGGAATGAAAACTACAATTCCTATTAATCTGCTAAACCCTCACGGTTTCTGTAAATGGCGGTGGGCATTTCAAAGTTATCCAGTATAAGATTCCTTGAGGGTAACCGTGTTGTTGTTAGGTATTCAATATGCTTTGCTGCTGTACTCTGGGCTTTGCTACCAATTTTTGTAAACACCTTGGAGATTGTTTTCCTTTCAAAAATCTGTGTGGAACTTAAGGCGGACTTTTTATAAAACTTTTGGTCCCCGAATTTGAAAAGGAAATATTCTACACCCTGTGGTTGGTCATGTAACAATGCCTGAAAGAGACGGCCATGTGAAGAGGAATCTAATTTATTAGCCAATATCCTGAAATTCTTAAAGTGAAAGGCGTGACAATATAAAAACAAGTCAGGTAAGGCCAGACCGACCACCCTCAACTCTCTCCTCAGTTTCTTCCAGGCAATCCTGGGTGAATTTGCGGCCCATATGAACGAACCGATCTTCCCTTGGTGGCAAGCAATATCCTTAGAATTAAATCAAAGCGGGATGGAATTAAAAAGAAAGGTTATTTTGGGGAGAATAGTCATTTTGACCAGATTAACTCTCCCATATATGTTCAAAGGCATACTTCCCCATCTTAACAATAGCTTATACACTTCCTTCGCTACTATCTGCCAGCTGGTTTTAGAGATATCCTTCAGTTTTTTGGTGAGATATATTCCCAAATACCTAATTTTTTGTTTAGCCCCCTGTATGGGAATTAAGTTGTTCCAATCCATTATATCTGTTTTCTCCTTATTGATTTTGTAGCCAGATACCTTTCCAAATTGCTTGGCCAGTTCGAATAACCGGGGAATTGCATCAACATGATTTGAAGTATATATGAGGAGGTCGTCCGCATACAGCACTGTTTTAAGTTCCAACTCTCTGAGTCTAAAAGGGGAAATAAGACTATCAGCTCTAAGGGAACAAACAAAGGGTTCAATATAAACATCAAACAACAGGGGGGACAGGGGACATCCCTGCCTGGTACCTCTGGAGATGTTAAACCATTCTGATAGGCCGCCATTCACTAGAACTTTTGTTTGGGAATTCTTATATAATGTTTTAACTCCGATAAAAATCGAAGAGAACCACGAATCTAGTCATGGTAGCCCAAAGGTACGCCCAATTAACCTGGTCAAACGCTGTAGCTGCGTCAATTGCTATGATGGTAAGTGGCAACCCTCTCTCCTCGTCAAAATCAATTGCCCCTATCACCTGAGGCTCATTGAGCTGCCTCCCTGGTATAAACCCTCTCTGGTCTGGGTGTATAATGGTTTTGATCATTCTGGCTAATCTAGTAGCCAGTATCCCGGAAAAAATCTTCAGGTCGGAATTTAATAATGAAATTGGTCTATAAGACTCAATTTTTTGTGGGTCCTTATTTTGCTTGGCTATAAGCGTTATGGTGGCTTCAAACCAGGTAGGGGGGATACTGTCCCCTAGTAAGAAAATCCTGTTAAAAAGTGTCTTCAGCACCGGGATCACTATCTCAAGATTATCTGAATATAGCTCAACTGGCAGACCATCTGGGCCTGCGGCTTTGCCTCGACTCATTCTCTTGAACTGCTGCCGTATCTCACCTTCCGTAATTTCACTGGCCAGGTCTTCTCTAATTCCGATAATTGGGGCAAATCTCTCAGAGCTAACCAGGCATTGATCTCCTCTGCTCCAAGACTAGAATCCCCTTCGTATAATCCCTGCATAAACCCCCTAGCCTCCTCCCTAATCAGGTCATCCTCTGATATCAATAATCCGGATTCTCTCTGCATCAAGGTCTTAATATTATTTCTAACCCTCTCGGTCCTTGATTTCCAAGCCAGGAGGGCACCGCATTTTTCACCGTATTCAAAATTCTTTAATTTACTGACCTCCCATTTCTCCTTTGTGATCTTGTCACTCCTGGCTTTAAACACTGATTGTAATTCCAACAGCTCTCTCTCCAATTTTGGGATACTCTCCCTAGCTGTCAGAACAACCTGCTGCAGCTCTAGTTCTTTCTCCCTTATGACCTTAAGGTCATCAGCATCTTTTTTTTAACACTTTTCCTCCTATGTATTGTTTGAGAGGTCAATAACCCCCGTAAGTAGGCCTTAAAAGACTCCCAAACTACTTGCTCGGTGGAGGATCCTATATTGAAATCGAAAAAGTCAGATATTCTCTCTTTTAGCTCCAACTTTACACCTTCATCTAGCAGGAGTGTTCTATCAAGTGTTCACCTACACTCTATAGACTTAGACCTAAGACTGAGTACCGATTCCACCACCGAGTGATCCGAGTTGCCCACTGGGATATGGGAAACCGATACAATGTCCGAAAGCAGTGTCTGATCAGCCAAAAAGTAATCTATTCTAGAATACTGCTTATATTTTTTGCTATAAAAAGAATATTCTCTCTTAGCCCCGTATTTGGCTTGCCACAAATCCAGCAGGTTAAAATCTTTCATAATATTCTTAAGTACCAATGCTGTACTAGTAGGAACTCAGTATTTGACCCTTGAGATCCGGTCCAATTGCGAAAACCAGATTGAAATCTCCCCCTAGTATCACAGGAGCAGAATACTGAAATATGTTTGCCCCCAAATTCAACAGAGGACCAGAATTATCCTCGTTCGGGTCATAATACACTGCGCAAGTAAAAGGAGCGTCGCTTATAGAGAGGGCTGACACTAGCCATCTACCAGACTGATTGGTATCCCATTTCTGGACCTTAATCCCCTTATTAGCCCTGACGATAATTGCGACGCCCCTTGTGCATCCCTTCTGCCTAGAACATAATACATCCTGTACCCAACCCAATTTACCAAAGACTTGTTCGCACGTTTTGGCCTCTAGGTGGGTTTCCTGCAGTAAATACACATTGGCCTCTGAATTTTTTAGATATTCGCGGACCCTAGATTGTTTCTACCCGCCCGCAAGCCATTAACATTCCAGGAGAGGAATTTTATACTGACTGGCGTATTCATGACCCTGAGCTAACCCAAGGCTTCCCTGCATCTAGAGTTATGAAAAAAAAGAAAATTTTTGCAACATATGAGGACAGTTTTTCAATGTTACCCCCCCCCCCGCCACCGTGACCCCACCCTAACCCTCCCCTGAGGAACCCACCCTTCATACCAAGCGCTTGTACGCCGTTTAGGAGCCCCCACAGAGGCGACACAGCAAATTAAATTGATCGTTATTACAGGTCAATATTACAAAAGAGAGAAAAGAGGAGGGCGACAAAACTCCAAGACTCCTCCTATCTGCTATAGGTATAATTCAATTATTTATATATATTTCTCTCCAACCACTACCATTATTATTTTGAAAACCAGCACCTCAGCACCTCAACACCTCAGCGTGTTCATATACCTTCACCTACATTTTTTTTTTTTGCCCGGAGATTGCCAGATACTGGGCGACAGTTTGTGGCTTCTTGGAGGAGGTTTTATTATCACCGATCACCTGTTGCTCTAGACTGGTCTTCTTTGGCCTGCCACCGGGTTATCTTATGAACGATGCGGACTCTCAATTCTTGTTCTATGTGACAGTTATCGCCAGAAGGGAAATCTGTAGAGAATGGAAAACGGTAGCCCCACCTAGATTCGCTGATTGTTTAAAAAACATTATGTTGGTCAGCCAGTCAGATATGGCCTGTGGCGGAGCAAGTGCTAATAAAATCTGGTCAGCACTAGAGGCCTGGTCGAGGGAATAACTACGGTCCAATGATTATGCCAGAGGTTTGTGGTCTGGTCCTCCCTGCTACATGTGTGGGTCCATCGAGGTAAATGGGAGTTGGACAAGGAAATCAATTCTGTTTGTGTGTCCCATCTAGAGTAATTATCTTCTGGTGGCATGTATGAGGACAAAAAAAAAATAATCTGTGTGGAAGCCGAGTATACCGTAGCAATGTCAGAATTTAAATTGTATTTTGATAACAAAAATAGTTACTTCGAATTACCGATTCTGTATTATCTCAAAGTATAGAGTTATATTTTTGGTTGCACGCTTTTGGATACTTTATTACATGAGGAAATGGGAATTTTCCTCTTCACCTTAAAAGACTGTTCAAATATTCATGATTCGTATATTCTGTTTCAAGTACTTGGTCAAATCGTATTTGCCCTACGCGTTTGTCTCCTTATCAGCCATTATGTGAAGATTGTGAAACTGGCAGAATACAGTAAATACGCGCCAAGACCAAGGGCAGGCCCCCATTGCAGGTTCACTTACAAAAGAAGATGGTTTCATCATATTTTTGTGACTAAGGAGGGGAGAGTTGAAAGGATATGATCACTGGGATCACCATGATTAACAAAACATCTAAGCACACTATTTAGCCTAAAGGGATGTATTTGCCCATACATTTCTGTGTGGGAAAGCGTGGCATCACTGGTCTCACACAAATTTCCTCCCACCCAGCGTTCCCCCAGGTCTCCCGATAAAAATGGTACCTCACTTGCGTGGGTAGGCATAGTGGCTGCAACAGGAAAAGGCCCAAATCGTACGGTGGATACTTAACTATTACCTATAGCAAAACTACCTTATTTTGGTGGCCGCGGAGCACGGGGCAAAATACGCGGAGCACGGGGCAAAATACTCAGGTGCTCCCCCCCCCCAAATAAGGTAGTTTTGCTATAGGTAATAGTTAAGTCTCCACCGTACAATTTGGGCCTTTTCCCGTTGCAGCCACTATGCCTACCCACACAAGTGAGGTACCAGGGAGACCTGGGGGAACGCTAGGTGGGAGGAAATTTGAGGATCCACGCAGATTCCAGAACTTTCCACCACAGAAAAGATTCTGGGTAACAGAACCTGGTGGGAGGCAGTGGAGTCACCCCTTCCTGAATTCCCCTGGGTGTCTAGTTTTCAAAAATGTATAGGTTTGCTAGGTTTCCCAAGATGCCTGCAGAGCTAGGGTTCCAAAACTACAGGTAGGCACTTTGCCAAAAAAGGGCCAATTTTCACTGCGAAATTGAGGTGCGACCATGTTGGGTTTTGCGCCGTTTCCTGTCGCAGGCACTAGGCAGACCCAGGCAAGTGAGGTACCATTTTTCTCATAAGACTTTGGGGAACGCGGGGTGGGTGGAAATTTGTTGATCCACGCAGATTCCAGAACTTTCCACCACTGAAACGTGAGAAAAATTTGTTTTTTCCCCAATATTTTAGGTTCGCAAGGGATTCTGGGTAACAGAACCTGGTGGGAGGCAGTGGAGTCATCCCATCCTGAATTCCCCTGGGTGTCTAGTTTACAAAAATGTATAGGTTTGCTAGGTTTCCCAAGGTGCCTGCAGAGCTAGGGTTCAAAAACTACAGGTAGGCACTTTGCCAAAAAAGGGCCAGTTTTCACTGCGAAATTTAGGTGCGACAACGTTGCGTTTTGCGCCGTTTCCTGTCGCAGGCACTAGGCAGACCCAGGCAAGTGAGGTACCATTTTTCTCATAAGACTTTGGGGAACGCAGGGTGGGTGGAAATTTGTTGATCCACGCAGATTGCAGAACTTTCCACCACAGAAATGTGAGGAAAATGCGTTTTTTTTCTTCAATTTTTTGGGTTTGCAAGGGATTCTGGGTAACAGATCCTGGTGGGAGGCATTGGAGACACCCCATCCTGAATTCCCCTGGGTGTCTAGTTTTCAAAAATGTATAGGTTTGCTAGGTTTCCCTAGGTGCCGGCAGAGCTAGGGTTCAAAAACTACAGGTAGGCACTTTGCCAAAAAAGGGCCAGTTTTCACTGCGAAATTGAGGTGTGACCACGTTGTGTTTTGCGCCGTTTCCTGTCGCAGGCACTAGGCAGACCCAGGCAAGTGAGGAACCATTTTTCTCATAAGACTTTGGGGAACGCGGGGTGGGTGGAAATTTGTTGATCCACACAGATTTCAGAACTTTCCACCACAGAAATGTGAGGTAAATGCATTTTTCCCCCCAATATTTTAGGTTCACAAGGGATTCTGAGTAACAGAACCTGGTGGGAGGCAGTGGAGTCACCCCATCCTGAATTCCCCTGGGTGTCTAGTTTTCAAAAATGCATAGGTTTGCTAGGTTTCCCAAGGTGCCGGCAGAGCTAGGGTTCAAAAACTACAGGTAGGCACTTTGCCAAAAAAGGGCCAGTTTTCACTGCGAAATTGAGGTGCGACCACGTTGCGTTTTGCGCCGATTCCTGTCGCAGGCACTAGGCAGACCCAGGCAAGTGAGGTACCATTTTTCTCATAAGACCTTGGGAAACGCGGGTGGGTGGAAATTTGTTGATCCACGCAGATTCCAGAACTTTCCACCACAGAAATGTGAGGAAAATGCGTTTTTCCCCCCAATTGTTTAGGTTTGCAAGGGATTCTGGGTAACAGAACCTGGTGGGAGGCAGTGGAGTCACCCCTTCCTGAATTCCCCTGGGTGTCTAGTTTTCAATAATGTATAGGTTTGCTAGGTTTCCCAAGATGCCTGCAGAGCTAGGGTTCCAAAACTACAGGTAGGCACTTTGCCAAAAAAGGGCCAATTTTCACTGCAAAATTGAGGTGCGACCATGTTGGGTTTTGCGCCGTTTCCTGTCGCAGGCACTAGGCAGACCCAGGCAAGTGAGGTACCATTTTTCTCATAAGACTTTGGGGAACGCGGGGTGGGTGGAAATTTGTTGATCCACGCAGATTCCAGAACTTTCCACCACTGAAACGTGAGAAAAATGTGTTTTTTCCCCAATATTTTAGGTTCGCAAGGGATTCTGGGTAACAGAACCTGGTGGGAGGCAGTGGAGTCACCCCATCCTGAATTCCCCTGGGTGTCTAGTTTTCAAAAATGTATAGGTTTGCTAGGTTTCCCAAGGTGCCTGCAGAGCTAGGGTTCAAAAACTACAGGTAGGCACTTTGCCAAAAAAGGGCCAGTTTTCACTGCGAAATTGAGGTGCGACAACGTTGCGTTTTGCGCCGTTTCCTGTCGCAGGCACTAGGCAGACCCAGGCAAGTGAGGTACCATTTTTCTCATAAGACTTTGGGGAACGCAGGGTGGGTGGAAATTTGTTGATCCACGCAGATTGCAGAACTTTCCACCACAGAAATGTGAGGAAAATGCGTTTTTTTTCTTCAATTTTTTGGGTTTGCAAGGGATTCTGGGTAACAGAACCTGGTGGGAGGCATTGGAGACACCCCATCCTGAATTCCCCTGGGTGTCCAGTTTTCAAAAATGTATAGGTTTGCTAGGTTTCCCTAGGTGCCGGCAGAGCTAGGGTTCAAAAACTACAGGTAGGCACTTTGCCAAAAAAGGGCCAGTTTTCACTGCGAAATTGAGGTGCGACCACATTGCGTTTTGCGCCATTTTCTGTCACAGGCACTAGGCAGACCCAGGCAAGTGAGGTACCATTTTTCTCATAAGACTTTGGGGAACGCGGGGTGGCTGGAAATTTGTTTATCCACGCAGATTCCAGGACTTTCCACCACAGAAATGTGAGGAAAATGCAGTTTTTTTCCAATTTTTTAGGTTTGCAAGGGATTCTGGGTAACAGAACCTGGTGGGAGGCAGTGGAGTCACCCCATCCTGAATTCCCCTGGATGTCTAGTTTTAAAAAATGTATAGGTTTGCTAGATTTCCTTAGGTGCCAGCAGAGCTAGGGTTAAAAAACTACAGGTTGGGACTTTGCCATAAAAGGGCCAGTTTTCACTGCGAAATTGAGGTGTGACCACATTGCGTTTTGCGCCGGTTCCTGTCGCAGACACTAGGCAGACCCAGGCAAGTGAGGTACCATTTTTCTCATAAGACTTTGGGGAACGCGGGGTGGGTGGAAATGTATTGATCCACGCAGATTCCAAAACTTTCCACCACAGAAACGTGAGGAAAATGTGTTTTTTTCCCCAATATTTTAGGTTCGCAAGGGATTCTGGGTAACCGAACCTGGTGGGAGGCAGTGGAGTCACCCCATCCTGAATTCCCCTGGGTGTCTAGTTTTCAAAAATGTATAGGTTTGCTAGGTTTCCCAAGGTGCCTGCAGAGCTAGGGTTCAGAAACTACAGGTAGGCACTTTGCCAAAAAAGGGCCAGTTTTCACTGCGAAATTGAGGTGCGACCACGTTGCGTTTTGCGCCGTTTCCTGTCGCAGGCACTAGGCAGACCCAGGCAAGTGAGGTACCATTTTTCTCATAAGACTTTGGGGAACGCAGGTTGGGTGGAAATTTATTGATCTACACAGATTGCAGAACTTTACACCACAGAAATGTGAGGAAAATGCATTTTTTTTCTTCAATTTTTTGGGTTTGCAAGGGATTCTGGGTAACAGAACCTGGTGGGAGGCAGTGGAGTCACCCCATCCTGAATTCCCCTGGGTGTCTAGTTTTCAAAAATGTATAGGTTTGCTAGGTTTCCCTCGGTGCCGGCAGAGCTAGGGTTAAAAAACTACAGGTAGGCACTTTGCCAAAAAAGGGCCAGTTTTCACTGCGAAATTGAGGTGCGACCACATTGCGTTTTGTGCCATTTTCTGTTGCAGGCACTAGGCAGACCCAGGCAAGTGAGGTACCATTTTTCTCATAAGACTTTGGGGAACGCGGGGTGGGTGGAAATTTGTTGATCCACGCAGATTCCAGAACTTTCCACCACAGAAATGTGAGGAAAATGCAGGTTTTTTTCCAATTTTTTAGGTTTGCAAGGGATTCTGGGTAACAGAACCTGGTGGGAGGCAGTGGAGTCACCCCATCCTCAATTCCCCTGGATGTCTAGTTTTAAAAAATGTATAGGTTTACTAGGTTTCCTTAGGTGCCTGCAGAGCTAGGGTTCAAAAACTACAGGTAGGGACTTTGCCAAAAAAGGGCCAGTTTTCACTGCGAAATTGAGGTGCGACCACGTTGCGTTTTGCGCCGGTTCCTGTCGCAGACACTAGGCAGACCCAGGCAAGTGAGGTACAATTTTCTCATAAGACTTTGGGGAACGCGGGGTGAGTGGAAATTTGCTGATCCACGCAGATTCCAGAACTTTCTACCACAGAAATGTGGGGAAAATGTGTTTTTTTGTACACTTTTTTAGGTTTGCAAGGAATTCTGGGTAACAGAACCTGATGGGAAGCAGTCAAGTCACCCCATAATGGATTCCCCAGTGTGTCTACTTTTAAAAAATGTATAGGTTTACTAGGTTTCCCTAGGTGCCGGCAGAGCTAGGGTGCAAAAACTACAGGTAGGCACTTTGCCAAAAAGGGTCAATTTTTAACTGCGAAATTGAGGTATGACCACGTTGCATTTTGCCCCGTTTCCTGTCGCAGGCACAAGGCCGACCGATACAAGTGAGGTACCGTTTTTATCGGGAGACTTAGGGTAATTCAGATTTGTAAATCAACTGTTATTACCTATTGAGTTTTCATGCATTTCTCCCTTCAAAATGAAAGACATTGTGTAAAAAAAAAAAATTGAAAATGACCAATAATTCTCATGCTAGTATGAGTATTCCCAATTTTGAAAATGTGGAAATATATACTGTTTCTAAACTCTATAATTTGTACCTAAATCAGAAATACATAGGTGTATTTCATACCGATTTTTCCATGTATACATTTTCCCAGAATAATTGCTCTATACCTGGTACATAATAAACAAGCATTTACAATGCAACGGTTTCGCCTTTGAAAAAGTTAGAGCTATTGGTATTGTAAATGACAACATTTTTATGTATGTGTTGGTTTTTAAAACAGATAAATAAATGGCACTGTCATTTGCAACGCCAATAGCTTAATCTCTCGCAAATGCCACACACAAACCCACACAGAGTCCCACACACATACATACCTACAGAGCCACACATAGAGCCACACACACACACACAGAGCCACACACACACATACACAGAGCCACATACACAGACACACACACAGCCCCCCCCGTTGAGACGCACCCTCCAGGGCCAGCATGGATAGGAAGTCCTTGCAGTTTGAGATGCCGGTGGAGTCGGTGATGCAGGTCTTCCACAAGTTGGACCAGAAGGTGGCCGTGGTGATGACCGTGCCGTCGATGCTCGACACCTTCTAGTAGTCGGTGGGCAGCGTGGAGCAGACCAGCACCCAGCCCGACAGGGCCAGCAGGAAGGCCACGATCTCCCCCGCCATGCTGGACATGGTCACCGGCGAGGGTCACAGGGCCCAGGTGTCAGGGCATGGGTGAGGGCTGAGGGCACAGGGGTAAGAGCTGAGGGCAGAGGGGTGAGAGCTGAAGGCACAGGGGTAAGAGCTGAGGGCACAGGTAAGAGCTGAGAGTACAGGAGTCAGAAGCGAGGGCCTAGGAAGAGCTGAGGGCACAGGGCAGGGTAAGGGCAGAGGGGTAGGAGCTGAGGGCACAGGTAAGAGCTGAGGGCACAGGAGTCAGAAGCGAGGGCCTAGGAAGAGCTTAGGGCACAGGGCAGTGTAAGAGCCGAGGGCAGAGGGGTAAGAGCTGAGGGCACAGGTAAGAGCTGAGGGCACAGGGGTAAGAGCTGAGGGCACAGGGGTAAGAGCTGAGGGCACAGAGGTAAGAGCTGAGGGCACAGGGGTAAGAGCTGAGGGCACAGGTAAGAGCTGAGAGTACAGGGGTAAGAAGTGAGTGAGGGCCCGGGGTGAGATCAGATGGCAGAGAATTTAGAGCTGAGGGCACCTGCGAGGGCAGAGAGCAACGCGGTAAAGCACCTTTACCTGCGCTCATATTTACTAAATTATCTTACCTGAATACTTTATAACTCATATTGCACAGGTGGAATTTGCTCGTCCTTCACAGTATTCTTAGCAGGGGTCAAATCTGGTAAATGGTTCCGGTGCTGGGTAATTGTGCACAGACATTAGTAGCGGCCAGCGAGTATGAGAATGATATTCACACTGACCTTCGGTGCGAAAAATACACTCATGACGTGTGTTGTGCAAAACTCTATTGCCCCATTTCAAACCTCCATAGCACTGACGCCATGACCGCAATCAGATCACCAGATGTTTATCACATTGTGTAATTGCAAGAGACGTCACACCCGTCTCCGCCTCCCTGGGTGGAAGGTACAGAGTTAATGTTTCACCTGCTCTGCACTTCACCCTTCCTGGTTGAGCAATGCGACCAGCAAGTGAGATCAGGCGAGGCCACCCTTCGAATGGGTCATATACAACCAGAGCTCACGTGATAGAAGGGCTGCTTTTAACCAACAGGGTCCTCTCCCACCTTCTCCCACTATTATTCCCCGCAAATATACACATTCATTTCACAAGTATAAGAGACTGGGTAATACACTGGTGCCCGCAGCCACATAAAGCACAATCAATCAATCCGTATGTTTGTAGAGCGCTTATCGTCACCCGTGAGGGTATCCAGGCGCTACATTTAAAAAGTGAAAAACTATTCAAAAGAAAGTGCTAACTAACCTACAATTGCACGCAATTACTGTTCTAGTTAATAAAGGTGAGTTTAAGTGAGATAGTGTTACCCCTATCTTTCAGATTTCAACAAAGTTATCGTTGTTTTAAAAAAACAGAATTCCGAAAGAGATCTGAAAGTGAACCGTGTATCTAACTAAGACTTAATTTCCGGCTTGAATGGACAAACCAGCAGAAACAAGAGCGGCGCCTATTTCAACCTCACAGCCTATACACACCACCTCATGTTCAGAGCCGACACCGACTAATTACATACCGTTCCACCCGAAGGACGCCAGGGGCAGGGATTCATCAACCCATTCACCTTGTCTAATGCATCTCTACTTTCTCTGCCAGGTGAGCTCTCCCACCGGCCTGACACCCTGGTCTGCTCGCTCATTGTCCATGTGCTGCGGTCAGTCTGAAAGATTTCCGACCTGATTTCAGGTAAATCTATCAAGATTACCTAAAAGAAGCGGGAGCCAGGCAATGGAGGTATCCTGGCCACCCACTGCTTTAATGCCTTTCCTAAGCCACCAGGTTTGGAGCTTTCACGAGGCGACTTAAGGAAGCAGCCTTAGGGAACCAAATTACAACACAAATAATTTTTTTAAAAAGCCCTATGGGAACGGGCACACGGACAGCGGGAGGGTGGGCAGGTTAACGGGCACACGGAGAGCAGGAGGGGGAGCGGGAACGTTGGAGCTTTCACGAGGCGACTTAAGGCAAGCAGCCTTAGGGAACCAAATTACAACACAAATAATTTTTTTTTAAAGTCCTATGGGAACGGACAGCGGGAGGGGGGCTGGAACGTTGGAGCTTTCACGAGGCGACTTAAGGAAGCAGCCTTAGGGAACCAAATTACAACACAAATAATTTTTTTTTAAAGTCCTATGGGAACGGGCACACGGACAGCGGGAGGGGGGGGCGGGTTAACGGGCACACGGACAGCGGGAGGGGGGCGGGAACGGGCACACGGACAGCAGGAGGGGGCGGGAACGGGCACAATCAAAAGGCAGAAAGCAAAAAAAAAAGGAACGAAGCAACTCGGTTAAGGCAGCTCCTTCATAGCCCACGGGCCCCCCAAAATCCGGAGGGGCTTCTCCCAGCCTGCAATGGAACCATGATCCCGGAGAGCGAGCTGGATGCGAGCTTGGGGCTCCAAAAAGGGAAGACTGCGGGAACGGGCACACGGACAGCGGGAGGGGGGCGGGAACGGGCACACAGACAGCAGGAAACGGAAAACAGACAGAAAACAAAGACGACAGCCACGAGCCACGGACAACAATACATGGAGACACCAGACCTAGAAAAAAAACCAGAGACGACAGCAATGAGACACGCAAAGACGTAAAACAAACAGGGAGACGGCATGAGACGGGGTAGACGTACAAAGTGATAAGAAAATTATAAGAAAATGCTGCTTACCTGATCGCAAATACAAAGTACTTCCTGGCAACTTAAATCTCGCAGCCCACTCCGGCAAAAGACACTTCGGAAAAGACCAAAACATGACGGGGGAAAAAAAAAAAACATCCGCCCACCGCCGCAATGACGTTGTTATAGGGGCAGAGAGCAAAAAAATCGCCAGAATCTGCTCGGACAATGACTGACGCATCTCTGTTCCAATGGCTAGCCTCCATTTATGGAGCTAACCAATGGAACAGAGAGGCGGAATAAAGCCCCATACTGAAACTCAAAAGATTTTGCCTGCGCGAACACTGCTGCGCAGTGGACGCCAGGCGAAACCTAAAAACCATTGCAAGTTGCTGCTCAGTTTTTGGCTCTGGGTTCGTCCGGTTCTTGGCGAAACGACAAGTCCTGTATATCCCCACAACCAGGAAGGTCTAACGGATGTAACGGTATATTGCTTGCAAAGAGCTGACAAAATTACAAGAAGTTACAGGTGAAAACGTTGAGACAAAAGGCTGTTTTTTTCAACTAATTTTCAATTTTTCCAATATTTAACTGTTAATTTCTATAAAGAAACGTTCATGGATTTAGACAAATGACCCCTTTCTGAATTCAGAATTTTGTCTACGTTTCTAAAATGTATAGCTTTCCAGGATCCATTATTGCTTTCGAAATCATTTTTTCCATTAACTAGAAGGAGGTTGGAAGCACTAAAAATAGCAAAAATAGGCTATGTCCCAGAAAAATGCCAAAACTGTGTGAAAAATGTTGGTTCTCTGGCAAAAGACTGTAATTTTCTAAAAGCTGAGAAAATGCTGATTTCAGCCCCAGAAATCCTTTTTTGATAACATTTGCAGGGAAAAACCCAGAGGCTTTCATTTGCAACCCGTTTTCCCCATTTTTCTGATTTTTTTTTGTACTGTATTTTGCTTAATTTCTGGGACCCCTCCAAGGGAATCCACAAACCCTCGGTATCTTTAGAATCACCATGATGTTGGAAGAAAAGGACGCAAATTTGGCGTGGATACCTTATGTGGTCAAAAAGTTACAGGGGCCTAAGCGCACACTGACCCAAATCGCCAAAAAATGGCTTAGCACAGGAGGGGAAAAGGCCTAGCAGCGAAGGGGTTAATTATCACATATTTGAATAACCATTTTTCCATTTTAAAATAATGTAACAAGTGTTATTAAATTAACTTAAATACATTTTTAATGATTGTATACATCACTTTTAATAATAATTAATGTATAGCAAGCACATTTAAATTCTTTAGGTCTGATTGTTTTTCTTTTTAACTTGAGAAAATGATTTATAATTTAATATTGTTACATTAATGAAATATTCATTTATAAATGTAATTTAAATAGTAATTAGCAGTTTTTCTACAGTAGTTGTAAATATAAAATAATTATATAAGAATCTTTTTTGATCATATTTGTGCCAACGTTTTACAAACGTAATAAACCTATTTACTTATTCCTATTCTTTACCGTAGGGAGACTCAGCAATTGGGCAGAGATCTCGACATGGTAAAGTATAGGGGCAAGCAAAAACGTTTTTGAGACTTGTAAAATAATTTAAAAATAATGTTATAACATTTTTTATATATTCATTTTAAAAGGAGAACTAAAAGGTTATTATATGTTTGAACCTGGGGAAATGTGTTTTTCTGCAGCTTAACTATTGTTCCTTACAACCAAATGCTTGACATGTATATTTCAAGGTTTACAACACTTGCAGCACACCTGGAAATGAAATGAGTAATTGCCTAAACTCCAACATCCATCTGCAGATTAAACTAATTCCAACAACAGCCAATCAGCCAGGTTGACCACATAAGAACCGACACACCAAACCTCCTTTCATGCCTTTATTCACTATGTTGTTGAAGTCTTTGTAGCTTTGCCCCTGCTCTTGAGGAGTCACTATTTGAGGAGGAGGAGAGAGAGAGGATATACATAGAAAAGATCAACATTTTTGGCATGTCCAGTGAAGCTGTCATTGCCAGACGAGCTTCCCGCTTGATGTGATCCTAAACATGGTTGCTGATTGGGAGCAGCAGTTGGATTTACTTAAAGCATGCTACCAGGCTATCCCAGCCTATGTCAAAATACTGACTGCGCACTGAATCTTTTCAGAGGGGCTCTTCTGACAACTTTGGCATCTCACAGGCAAACAGTCTGATACTTGCATCAAGTACTGATATGCATAAACAGAGAGTGCACCAGTTTAATGCCATACCACACTCACTGGTAGGAAAGCAAAGGGCGGCAAGGTAGTTGTATGCCTTTTCCCACTTCCTCGTGTGCTGGGTGCTATTTGCTGCACCCATGTAGCATTTCAGCCACCTTTCCACAGAGCACACTTTTCCGCAACAGACAACGCTGGTACTCCATAAACATGCAGGTTGTCTGTGACGCCAGGGCCTGCTTCGCTAATGTATATACTGTCTTTCCTGGAAGCACACGCAACTGTTTCAGTTTCCAACAGTCACTTCTGCCATGTTGTTCGGCTGCTGGTACTTTATAGGTAAGTAACTACATCTTACATTGAGCCTACATTTGAATCTGGAGGTAGCATATGAAACATAGGGCCAGATGTACGAAGATGGCATTTTGTGATTTCCTAATAGAGATTCCTACAAAATAGGAATCGCTATAAGGGAATCGCAAATAGAAAATGCCATTTCATTCCCACCTATGGGTAAAATTGGAAATGGTTTACATTTCTTAAATTGTGATTTCCTAATAGGAAATTGCAATTTAGGAATACCAAACCCAAGGGTGCCTCTGGCCTTAAGGCCCTCCTGGAGGCACCCCGAACGAAATGTGTTGTGTACATGTAAGTGCTCATATGCTATGGGCATATATGTGCTTCATGTCAACTTAAAAATGCATTTTCAAATGCATTTTTTCATTTTGCACGTTTATCATCAACTTTAATTTGATGGTCATACCATTTCCTTATTTATCAATTCTCATTTAGGAAATGGTATGTACATGTGCTTTAGGAATCGCAAATAGGGAATCCCTATTCATGATTCCTAAATCGTGATCACAACTTGTGATTTCTACTGGGTAGAAATTGCAAATTGCGACGCGAACGGGCCTTTGTACATCTGAAAAGGCCAGTTAGCATTTTGTTAATGGGCCGAAATAGCGATTCGGCCCGTTAAGAAATGTTAAATGGCTCTTTACATCTGGCCCATAATCATTAATCACTACAACACAATACACACACATTACTCTGGCACACACTGCATGTAGGTAGGCATGATATAGTACAATTAGAAAAGATAAGCATTGGCAAAGCCAATAGATCTCACACGTGATACTAGCTTTGTCAATGTTTTTCGCAGCTGAAAGTAAAATAAAGCACTATAATATAGCCAATGCTGCATGTATTATAGTGCTTTTTTCTTATTTACCGCAGAGAGGGAGTACGGAGCATGATGCGAGATGGAGGAAAGGCGTGTGGGTGACCACACAGACAAAACTAAACAAAAAATCACAATGGCGCCGTACGTGCTGACCTCATCATGGCGTTTATTTTAATTTCAGGCAGGAAATGAGGGGCAGGAGGCAACTAGGAGGTCTCATGTGCATGTGGTGGGGGCACAACATTGAAGAAAAAAGCATTCTGACATGGTCAATGCTGGCTTGGAGGATAGAGAGGATAGGGGGCAGGAGGCAACACTGAGAGAGGGAGGGTGGGTAGGAGGTCCTGAGAGCATGCAGATGTACACAAACACATGCAACAACACGGAGGTCTTCAGCCAAGAGAAAATTGTAGATTCCACAATGTAAGCAGTGGAAGAATACATGTACTTTGGCCTTGCTCCAGGGGAAAATCAAACACAAGAAGAGGACTTGAAGCAAGCACCAGGTTAACAAATCAGAAGCAAGCAAATGAGCGTGACATGGAAGCCATCTTTTGTTAAGCAATGGATAGGATCTACGCCCAATGCAGGCTAGCAAAGTTTCTTCCAAGTAACCACGCATATGCTGTCTCAGGTGTGACCTAAAAATCACATTTCATTTTTGTAGGTGATATTTGTATGCTCTCTTTCCCCATTGCATACACCATAAAAACGTCCAACCACAGTATCTCTGCTGAGTTACAATAGGACAAACATACTTACATGAGCCAATATTGATCACATTTTTGAAATCCTCAAGTTGCTATTCAGATATCTTGACTGTACCAGGAGGTGTGGGTGTACTCTACACAAGTTGTGTACATGATTGTTGGGTCCTGCTATGTGTTCCACAACATCGCCATACGATGGGGCTTACATATAGATATTGACTCTAACCAATGGCCACATTTGAGGTCGGGGACGCGCCCTAGATCAGAGGTCAGGGTATGTAGGTGGAGGATTGGCTGGGCAGCTCTTTTTTTCTCTTTAATTGCTAGTTTGGCTACTGCATGTATGTGTTGGGAAAGTCTTTTGTCAGTGATGATTGGTGGACATTGAACACACTGTCTGCACATACCATCCCGGACTAGTCTGTTTACTTTGCATCATCTTTCTAACTAACATGCTCAAGTAAAAGAAGTTGTCTTTATATGTTCTCTAAAAATTTTATGACTTATCCAGACCAACCAACAAAATATCTCATGCTTAACATTCATGGTTTAGGACAAAAATGATAAAGTCATAAATAAGCACACAATGCTAGGTCCTTTCTTAGATTTAATTACTCTTTCCCAGAAACTACATGTATGGTGTCTCTGCCCATGCGTGGAAGTTCTCTGCACGCTAGTCGGAATATCTGTACTCTTGTTGAAAAGTTTGCAATTGAGGCGGGGATATTCGCCTTCCACAAATATACAGGAAATGACCTATAGGAACAGGAAGTCGGCCATTTTGTTTTCATTCTGAGCCATCCTTTCCTCCATGAAGCATCCTCCTGCTCCTTGCAATGGACTTGCCCCCAATGTGGCTGATGGCTTGGGGGCGGAGCAAGCCAGGACTCGTAATGGCCGCGCTTTGAGCGAGCTCCTCAATATGGCCACCTTAAACATCCTCATCCTGCACTGAATTGGGGGACTACACCCCAGAAAGCAGCTGCAACTGCAACATAAATAAGAAAAACGCCTAACAACGGGGGGCGTGGCCAACTGCCGAACATGGTGGCAGCTTGAAGCGGGAGCTCCTCCAGGCAAACCGGCCCGCATCAACTATCCGAACTTTAATCCGTCTTTTCGCCCGCTCGAAGGAGCGACAGCGGCTCAGGGACCCGAGCGGCGCCAATTGCTCCGACCCCGGTGGTGAACGGACACCGGGAACTGCTCCAATCTCAGGCGGCAAACTGGGGCCTGCACCTGCCTAGCCGCACCGACCTAAAGTGGCTGGCGGACCCGGGCGGAAGTCCATCCTCCTCGGCCCGGGCGCCGTGACACCGGCCGGCCGCTGCTGCACTCTGTCGCGGGGGGTGCGCGAACGCACCATCTATCCAGCGCATACCCCCTGTGTGGCCCGAGGGAGCTATCTGGACTAGAACTGGCCGAAGGCACCATATAGGAGAAGCGCGTGTATTCAACAAGGACCCCCTGAAAATTCGGATACAATAGTTCCTAGGCCAGGGAAATAAACTGTATGACAAAGAACTTAGCTGCAGATGTAAGAACTGAAATCGATAGTCTAGAAGACAAAATTAAAAAGATGGGAAACGTAGAGGAAGCTATTAATAAGATCGAAGAATGTAATAAAGAACTGGAGTCATTTAAAAACTATCTAGATAAAAGGAAAAATGACAAATTACTCAAAGATAAAAGATTTGCCACGATCGAAAATACTTACCCCTACCTTAAACCTGATTTCTACCAACAAAATCATTACAATACAGATACAAGAGACCAACAGCAGCAACAACAACGTGTTAACACATTCTCAGAGACATCTGACTCAGAGAATGAAAGCGTTGATGGCTACTACGATCCAGATCCTAACTATAACCAACCTCAAACCAGAGGTAATCGAAGACAGCCCCCTTTTTTAGGGAATCGAGGGGGGAATCGGGGACGCCCGAGAGTACATTTCCAGGGCCAATCGAGAGGCAATTATCAGCCTCAACACCATCAACATCAGGAAGAACCACAATTCATCCGCGAAACGCGGAGCAGACAATATTGGAAACCCGGAATGTGATTCCAATTTTCAATCTGACTAAAATAAATTTAGATGATCACAGTATCCAATTACTCTCCAAAGGGCTTTCATATGTCCCCCATTCCACTGCCAATCTATTTGAACTTTACTGCGATATCATTTCTTTCTTTCGCAAAATTCGCCTTAAAAAATTCTTTTCCAACATAATACCAGATGAAGAGCAACCACTAGTTAAACCTCTTTGCTTACCATCAACTTTTAGCCCATCTTTAGAACAGGTAGGACCGGAGGTAGCAACATTTGAATTTGTCGTCCTGAAGAAACTACATCAGGCGCTTAAATTTATCCCTAAACCGATATACAATTTGGACAAAGAAGAGCACAAAGCATTACAGTCTCTCTCTCGTAACAAAGAACTCACATTCAAGGGATGTGATAAGGGAGGAGGCATAGTAATCATTGACACCCTTGAATATGAAAAAAACATGCTTAGCATGTTAGATGATTCAACTTTCTACAAACCTGTCAAATCCTACTCTACTTTAAACTTATCGAAAAGAATTTCCTCACTTACTATCACTGCCCTAGAAAATGGTTCCATTAACAATAAAGAATATGATTTTCTGAACCACAATGAAGGAAAAACTGCGTGTATATATGGGCTCCCCAAGATACATAAGAACCTTAACAACCCTCCGTATCGACCTATTGTCTCTACAATTGGCACTGTTACAGAGCCACTATCCAAATTCGTGGATAACTATCTGCGCCCTTATGTTCCAAAAATAAGATCCTACATACGGGATACCGGCGACATGATAGGAAAAACAGAAGGATTGACCTTTAATTGCAACACAGACCTTTTGGTAACAATGGACGTAGAGTCCCTATACAGCAATATCCCCCTGTCAGATGCGATGCGAACAACAGAATGGTTCATTGATCTACATGAGATTCCTTGCCCCAAGACATTTCTACTGGAATGCCTTGATATTGTCCTAACCGAAAATATTTTTGAATTCGGTAACCATCTATACCGCCAAGTCAAAGGCGTAAGTATGGTTGCGTCAGTAGCCCCATCCATAGCTAATATCTTCATGGCTGCCTTTGAAGAGGAGTTCATCCACAATGGAATTGCCCCCTTTTTTGAATCTGTCTCCCATTGGTCCAGATATATCGATGACATCTTCTTTATCTGGACTGATGGGAGACAATCCTTGGATGAATTTATCCGGTGGATCAATGAAGCAAATACTAATCTACATTTCACTTCGAAAATTAGTAATGAAAGAGTTGAATTCCTTGACATTGAAATAATAAATAATACAGGTATTTTAAAAGTGGATCTCCACATAAAACCTACATCAAGGAATACCCTTTTGCATTACCAGAGCTTCCATCCAACCACACAAAAGGATAGCATTCCATTCTCTCAATTCCTAAGAATTAGAAGAAATTGCACAGATTTAGCGGATTTTGACAGACAGGCCTTAGCAATGAGGACCAAATTCATTGAGAGGGGCTATCCACATAGACTAATTAGGACCTCCTACAAAAGAGCAAGATACTATGACCGTGACAGTCTACTAAGAACAAAATCTCCCAATACGAATGACCAATTAGTTTGCATCACCAAACATTCCACTGTGAATACTAAAGTTAAACAAATAATCAACTCTAATTGGCACATCCTAAACAGCAATAGTTCCGTAGAACAGAAACTTTCGAAACCTCTGTTTGCACACAAACGGAACAAAAATATCAAAGAATATATTGTCCATTCTAGATTCAGCAATAACACTAATTCAGAACAAATGTCCCAAAGATCTATCCTTACAAACAATCCAATAAAGGGTACATATCCCTGTTCCTCTTGCTCCTCTTGCAATAACATAATAAGGGGAGAAGAATTTATCCACAATGGGCACAAAACAACAGCTAAGGAAATGTGGAACTGTCGATCATCCAATGTGATCTATTTCATACAGTGCCCATGTTCACTGGGCTATGTAGGTGAAACATCTCGTATGATACAGACACGCCTCAGTGAACACCGCTCAGCAATACGGACCAAAAAGTTAGCTTGTCCAATGGTAAAGCATTTCATAGAAAAAGGTCATACCCAAGATGAGTTCAAGTGGAGAATCTTAGAAAAGATTCATACCTCTGAATCCAAAGGAGGAGCAGCGATACGCAAGAAGAGAGAAGTCTTTTGGATTTTTGTTTTTAATACATTCAGTCAAGGTCTGAATAGTGAGATTCCCTGGGAACATGCAATTCTGTAAAAACATGGGACACCTGAAATAGCTACAATTGCCCCCTCTGTTTAAATTGTTTCTTTCCCCTTCAATGAGACCAAAATAATCAGTGATCTTATTACACCAATTCTAGGCTTTATTCCCCCAAAAAAATCCATATAAATAATCCACATACTAAATTGTGGTAACCCTACTGTTAATAATTCCAAAAAAAAAACCCCAAAAAATATATAATAGATTCATGAGTTTCACCTATATCCTCCATATACAAATAATTTAAGTATCATATTTGATACATATCTGATACTTATTTTATCTTTTTTTAAGCCGTTTGAATATTAGGATTAGGAACTATTAATGTAAGAGCCTCTTCCTAATTCATACAGGTCTGAAGAAAAAGACATAGACGGTAAAACCAGCCCTTTATATGTATTGCCGATCCGGAAATAGTTCCATCATGTTTTACATGCTAAAATTATACCAATAGGTTTTAATTAATTTCCTTAAACATAATACCTCATTTGTGAGGTCGGAGATTTATATTATCGAATTATTAAGACATTTCAATTGGGCTTAGTCATAAAAAGAGCGGCTCGCTGAACAATGCAGCTCGATTGTAAACACATAGACAAAGAAAAACCAGTCTTCTATGTCTATTGTCAGTTTAGGAATAGTCCTACCTCGATCTTTATGCAAAAACTAGACATACAGGTGAAGCCAATTTTACCCCAATTGGTACGCGCTATATAAACCGAGCAGAAACGAGTCAGTGTTAGCAAGCTATCCTACAAACTAGACGCCACTCGCTGCCGCTGAGCCGCCATCCCGCCACCGGACGTCCTGAGTCCCCTGTCTACATCCAGGTAAAAATATGCGCAAACGCTCGATAACTAATCAGGAACCCCGCGCCTATCCCTTAAGGAAATGATCTTTGACTCTCTTAAGAGTTATAATTTATCCTTAGTTACCCTCTTTATATACAATTGTGTCTTACAGACAGGGACGCCCATCTCATTTCATCATTTACAACGCGCCCTGCTGTATTATTCGGGTAAGATCTGCTGTTATGTGAAAATAAAAACTGCCCCTAAATAAATAGAGAATTAAACTTCAAACACGTGATATCTTACCTTGAATTATTTCTGTTTAATTAATTAGGCAGGGAGATCTTTTAACGTTTCACCGACAGGGACGCTTACTCTACTATCTACAACGAGCCTTGCCGAACCTTTCGGGTAAGACATCCTGCTTTAAGAAAACAAACGTTCCTACAAATTAGAAAATCATGCACAAATCCGTGATAACTCACTCTGGAACATATATATTTTTTTCATTGAATTAGGCAGGGAGATCTTTTAACCATACTACCAATCATCTTTGGAGTACTCAAAAAACCAACTATCTTTATCTGAACATCCCCTTAAAATCTAAGGTAAGCTCAAAACCGGGTACAATTGAAAATTAAGTAAAACACGACTCGAAAAACAGTGAAAATGTTTTAATGTAACAAAAGTACTTATATGAGTCATTTTTTCCGACAGGGAGTT
The DNA here is from genome assembly GCF_964261635.1 of Lissotriton helveticus. Taxonomy (NCBI): domain Eukaryota; kingdom Metazoa; phylum Chordata; class Amphibia; order Caudata; family Salamandridae; genus Lissotriton; species Lissotriton helveticus. The sequence continues at coordinate 1,301,582,056 of NC_136057.1, forward strand.
TTCCTTATCAATATTTCACCACTAAGAGCTCTGCTAAACAATTTTGGGTAAGAAGTGCCAACATTACTTAAATCACGCCAATGAGTAGTGAATTAAATGTAATCACGTGAATCCAATACCATCTCTTTTTAATTATTTCCATTTCTTCCCACTGCTTTAACAAAATAGGCAGAGAGATCTTTTAAATACATCGATAAATCTAGGAATAACGAAGAAAGTTGAAGATCTATCCAATACTGATCTACATGAGCTATCCGGCAGGCGGGATTTATTAACCCATTTTTATAGAATAAAAGGTAGCTTCTTAAATAGTTTAATTATATTAGATCTATCTAGCCCAGCAAATCTGGATATAAGAACTGAAAAGAAATTTTCTCCTCTTTTCATTTTGCGAAAAATCAGGATAACATCACCTAACCAGAACAGATTTGGACATCAACTAAGCATCCAATCAACTATTGATGTCATAATCTTGAATATTAGCTGTGAGTATTATCCATCCAAGACATACTCAACCAAATTGTTGAAACAACATATATGAAAATTAGAAGATAGGATATATACAACAGAAAATGACAAAGTTATACACTAACAATATAGAGTGAGACTGTCCGAAGAAATAACTTCGCAAAGTAGGAATATATAGAACTTTTTTATTCTTCTTAATTGAGCCATAATCATTTTTTGAAAAATTTCAAGCAGTGATATGAGGGTCTGAATGGGACAAGGAAGTGAAAAGATATATCTATAACATAAATCAAAGTTCAGATATAATGGCTACAACCTTAGGAAATAGAATGATATATGTCTTTGTTTACAGATTTCTTAAGGATGTTTAACTAATATACCTTTTTAAATATATCTCTTTTTAGAGCTTGTGTGGCTACTCCAGAAGAAGGCGCTGGTTCGCCGAAACGCGCGTAGAGACACTAATTGCCACTTCCAGTTTTTTAATTGGTTTCATATGTGTTGTCATTTATTGTCACAAATGTATGTTTGTCTTACATCCAATAGATAAGACAAGATTTTACTGATGTTCCATGTTCTCCTTGTTTTAAACTATTTGTATGTTGTGTTTTTACATGATTTAAAATAAAAAGACATATATTTCCCTAAGTAACTGTAGCCGTTTTGTCCATTAATACAATACAATGTTCAGATGTGAGTTGCCTAGGTTGTTTTTTGTCATACACCATATAGGAGAAGCGCAACTATCAACGGGGGCGGGTGCCTCCCTGGGTCCCGGACGGCGCCATATTGGACATAACGGGCGGCCAGGCGCGCCGTTTTCGCAACAGGGTGGGACAACCTGCATTGGGGGGCCCTGCCGTCTTCCAGCGCTGCTGCAGATCCGAGACTCGCCGCGCATTGGCGGAGGGCCACGTCGGAGCCCCATTCTCCTGCCATAGAGGAGACATCGAGTGGCGCTTTGTTTGAGTGGAAAGTCCCACGTTGGCGGGGCTGTAGTGGAGCGCGGAGGGAGTCAGGCGCGCTCCGCAGGGGGCCCCCCAACGGGAACCCACTGAAGCAACGCCGAAGCACCGAGTTTGGTGGCGCTACAGTGCACACAGAGAGCAGGGACAGCCGAGCAGTGGACCGCGCTAAAAATCCTCAGTTGGCGGAGTGCTGGTCGTCACGACCGCCGGCTGCGGCGCGTCTGGGCCCTGTGGGGGATACACAGCGCCCCCTTGAAACCGGTGAAACGCACGATTGGACCGCCCGGGGCCCGGGGGAACTGCGCGGCTCGTAGGCCAGGAACTAACCCAGCAGCCGGATACGCATACCTCCATCATCGCCACCGGAACATGGCCGGCAAGGGCACGAGGAGTACGTCGACGCAGGCGAAGCTCGACAAATTTGCGTACAACCAACATGGACAATCCCAGAATGGCGGCCGCCACTCTGTTGGAGCAACTCCAGAAGCGGGTGGTGCTCCCAAGGTGACCTTGGAAGACGTTATGAAAACCCTCACTGAGGTCAAAACGACAGTGGGCTCCATCTCTTCCGAGGTCACTCTGCTTCGGGCGGACTTCAAGAAAATGGCGGAGAGGGTGTCACAAGTGGAGGTAGTAACAAAATCGCTCATTGATGACACCTCAGACCTGCAAGTAGCCATGGAGCGCATGGAAAGGGTCACGAAACAGTTACAGGAAAAGCTCGACGATCAGGAAGGGCGCTCCCGAAGAAACAACGTCCGCATCCTAGGCCTGCCGTAATCAGAGGGTAAAGCTGCAATGGACTTATACGTCGAGGACCTAATCAAAACCCAGCTGAAACCTAAAGGTCTGTCTCACTTCTTTTCTGTTGAAAGAGCGCACCGAGTTCCTGGTGGAGCGGCCAAGCCAGGCGCCACTCCAAGGCCTGTACTGGCCAGGTTATTCAATTTTAGAGACAGGGACGCAATTCTACAAGCGGCGAGAGTCTCCCCACCTGTAAAAATTCAGAACTCGACTTTGGCATTCTTTCCGGATTACACAGCGGAGGTGGCTAGGCGCAGGAAATCTTTCACGGATGTGAAAAAAGCGCTGCGAGACAGAGGCCTGGCGTCCTCTATGCTTTTCCCCGCCAAATTGCGCATTGTGGCCGAGGGAAAATCGTGGTTCTTTGACTCGCCGGAGGTGGCTAGAGAATGGCTTGATGGATAGAGACAGGTGGGCAAACCTCAACGCCCACACAGGGACCGACAGCGCCAACGCAGCGGAGGAACGGAGGACCACCCGTCAAGAAGCCCCGCGAACGAGGAAGGCGCAGCGGCACTGGATTCAGATCTTGAAAGAGACCCACTTGACTCTGGACAACCTGTTAGGGGCTGATTTGACTGGGCTGCATGAGGGACAACATGTTGTAGCCCTTGGGACCTTGATGCTAATGGAGCTGAGTAGGGCGGGCATCGGCCGGTGCCTGTAGGGGTCTCACCAACCCCACGAGCAAGTAAGGTGGACGGGGATGGGATTAAGCACTCTGCCAAGTTGGGGAAGCGGGCGGGTTTTCGTCCGTGGTGCAGGGGAGCAGGGAGGGGGTGGGGGGGGGGTAGTTATAATGTTATGGTTATTGTTCTTAGTCATCACCTCTTCAGTATGGGACATGGCCCCACTGCAGGCCGTACACTTCTGGTACCCTAACACAAGTCATTGCATATGTGTTACACTCCGATTCCACGCGCCAATAACACTAATCATGCACCCGCATGGCCCAACAAGCTCGAGACACGCCCGCTGACGGCGGCCCGCCGATGACAGTGGTGTCCCCCTTAAAATTACTCACATGGAATGTTAGAGGCCTAGGGGACAAGATTAAACGGGGTTTGGTCATCCAAACCGTTAAACGTCACGGGCCTGTCTTGGTGATGTTGCAGGAAACACACCTGGCTGGGTCTACCTGCAAAGCACTTGATAGACGTGGGTATGCCATGGCGGTACATGCAGAGTTCACTACGGGGTCCAGGGGCACTGGGATACTCCTTAAGAAGAACTCCTCATTTATGGTTGAAAGCCGCAAGATAGACGATCAGGGTCGGTTTGCAGCGCTGTATGGACAGTGGGAAGGGCGGCCCCTCAACGTGGTGTCCGTGTACATCCCCCCGGCACGGCACTGCCGGCATTGGGTCAATTTCTAATTGACCTCCCAGAGGGTGACATGATCATTGGGGGAGACTTCAATGCCATAACAGACCCGCAGTTGGACACCTTTCCCGTAAGGGAATGCCAGAGGGGTACTGCCACGCTTCCTGGTTTTCTGACCGCGCTAGGCCTCACTGATGTTTGGCGTCAATTGAACCCCACAGCGACTCAATACACGCACTACTCCGCTACACACAATAGTCTCTCACGTATTGACTACCTTTTCTTTATGGGGGTGGGACTGGGGTCGGTGGACAAATTGGAGATCCTACCCAGAGGAGTATCTGATCACTCCCCAGTGTCCCTCCACATTACGACTAAAGAAAGGAAACGCGCCAGGCTCTATCCAATATACCCCAGTTACTTACAAATCCCTGGTATTAGAAAGAAACTTAAATTGGCCACATCACACTACTTTACAGAAAATGTAGGCACAGTTTCCTCGCCCTCGGTACTCTGGGAGGCATACAAAACAGTCCTGCGCGGCGCAGCAATAGCGGCTATCACAGGGCACAAACGAGACTCCAGGAGTGAACTCGCTCAATTAGAATTGGCACTGCACGCTGCGAACGCCGCCCACATGTCCGACCCCACCCCTGCTACTGCACATGCGCTACACCTCAGACAACAACAACACTTGGCCCATCTTACAACGGTTACCAAGGGACACTTGGCGAACACCGCACACAGAGTATACGACGTGGGCGATAAAGCCGGGAAGATGTTGGCCTGGTTAGACAAGAGGGGTGGGTGCAACAGAGGTATTCAGAGACTATACACACAGGATGGCCAGCTGCTGACACACCCTGACAGAATAGTCCACACCCTAGCACGCCATTATCAGGATATATACACACCGGTTCGGGCTGTCACAGAACGGGAGGCGTTAGCGTCACTCGACCACATTACTATCCCCACGCTTTCACAAGAAGCGCAACAGGAACTAGACACTGACTTGACGGAAAGTGAAATTCAATTGGCAATACAGTCGTTGCGATCCGGCAAGGCGCTAGGACCTAACGGGATACCCGTGGAATGGTACAAAGCGTCGGCTCCCCTGTTGAGCAAACCCCTGCTAAACATGTATGAAGAGAGTGTAGACAAGGCTGAACTCCCTCTAGACCAGCGCACAGCCACGATAGTCGCCGTTCCTAAGCCTGACAAGCCACAGACGCTATGCACCTCGTACCGTCCTATCTCCTTGCTCAACGTAGAAGCAAAAATCCTAGCGAAACTCCTGGCTAGTCGCCTGATCACGCATCTTCACACCCTAATCCACCCCGACCAATCAGGTTTCATGCCGCACAGAAGCACAGCACTGAATCTGCGGAGGGTGCATGGAGTCTTGGCGCGAGCGCATCTCCTCTCGGAACAGGCAGTCATCTTATCCCTGGACGCCAAAATGGCTTTTGATCTGGTGGAATGGGAGTATCTATTTGCGGTCCTTGCCCGTATGGGCTTCGGCCCGAAGTATATATCGTGGATACGGCTACTGTACAAGTCGCCTATGGCACAAGTGGTGGCGAATGGTCACGTCTCACAGACCTTCCCCCTAGGACGCGGAACCAGACAGGGGTGCCCCCTATCCCCCCTACTCTTTGCGCTGGTATTGGAGCCACTAGCTATTCTGCTCAGAGCGACACCACTGTTTCGGGGCATCGCATGGGAGGGCGGGTGGGAAGATAAAGTATCCCTGTATGCCGACGATATGCTGATTTACATGACCAATCCCAATGAGGGTGTTCCGGCCCTGTTGGCTCTGTGCGATGAGCACGGGAAAGCATCAGGCTACACCCTGAATTGGTCCAAATCTATCCTATTCGTACTTGGGGGCCAGGAGCCGTTATTGCGGGATGACTGCCCCCTGCAGTTAGCGACCGGCTCATTTAAATATCTGGGCATTTTCGTCACCACTAATGCAGCGGACTTCTACACCGCGAACTTGGTGCCGCCTCTGACACGTCTCCGTGCAGACGTTAAATACTGGGCTACCCTGCCGCTAACCCTCCTTGGGCGGGCAGCGTTATATAAAATGATGGCTCTCCCTAGATTTCTCTATGTGTTAGAAAATACCCCTCATGTGGTGGCTCCGCGCTACTTTCAACAAGTTGCTGCACTGGTATCTGCTCTGTTGTGGGGCAATGGTCCGTCCCGTATAGCACATGACAAATTAGTTAAAAGCTGGTATGAAGGCGGGATTGCACTACCTAATCTTCAATTATACTATTGGGCATCCCAACTCAAGGTAATTAATCACTGGATCCACGTCCCGCGGGATGACCCCGCATACAGGGCGGACTGGTCGCAGCTGGGGACGGATGGCATGCTCTCAGTATTGTACAATCACTCCCAGGTTCGGAACTTAATTGGCCCGACGTTACATACGGCAACCCTATGGCATACAGCACAATCTCGACTGGGGTGGAAGGGGAAAATCACTAGAATGACGCCGTTATGGGACGCGAAATCGTTAGGAAACTTAAGGTCCAGTGGGGGCTTCACACGCTGGGATCAAATTGGGATTTCGGTGGTAGGAGACCTTTGGGATAAGGGCTCGGTGGTGGCATTCTCACAGCTACAGCAGCAATATGGTATGGGCCCCAATGAAACATTCTGGTATGTGCAAATCCGACACGCCCTACTACACGCAATTCCGCCTGACACCATCCTCCCAGACTCGTCACCACTAGAGGACAGGTTACTGACGGAGTTTATGGAGCAGAAGGCAACCTCTCTTACGTACAAAAAACTGGTTAACAACCTGACAGACCCCTCGCAGAAACTTAGAGAGAGGTGGGTTGGGGAACTAGGAGACATGGATGACGAAGAATGGAATGAGGCGCTTGCGTCACCAAGAGAAGTGGGCATCTCGGCTAGATTCAGGTTGGTCCAGCTCAAGATCCTGCACCGCACCTACTACACCAGAACACTTCTACACAAGATACAGAGGGCACCACACCCCTTCTGTCTGAGAGGCTGCGGGGAGGAGGGAACTCTGCTCCACACGCTATGGGATTGCCCATTGATCCAAGAAGTCTGGAGGCAAATTATGCGCACAATCTCCCAAGCCCTTGAGGTGTCGCTCCTGCCTGAACCCCGTAGGTGCCTATTGAACATTTGGGACCCTACTGACCTAAACAGATATGGACAATTGTGGGTCACGTTGGCTGTGACAGTGGCCAAAAGAGACATTGCACAAAAATGGGGTGCTCCAGAATTGCCTACAGTGACTGGCTGGATTAGAAATATGGACCTCCTCATGGTGAAAGAGAGGGCGGTGTACGTATTGCGGGCCTGTCCCCGTAAATGGAACAAGGTATGGTTACCGTGGAATAAATACAGGGGAGAACCGTGTGCACCCTTACCGGAGGACGAAGACTCAGAGTCAGAGGAAGAGGATGATTAATGGGGGCGGACTAGTGAATGTAACTCTAATTTGTGGTGGGATGGAGCGAGAACACGATATTACCTTTGGACTACGTCCGGATTATGTGCAGTAAATGACAAACTGTCTGTGAAAGGGTACAACTTTCTATTGTAATGATGACATTAGTTGGGTTTTTGTAGAAGTAAGTTTCTTTTTTTTTTTTTTGTTGAAATTGCTGAGAACCGATTGCTATATCATAAATGGGCAACTTAGGACCTGGATCAGGGTATGGTATGTTGATACGTGAGACTATATACGACACGATTGCGATTATTTCTTTCCTATCCATAATAAGAGGATAGACTCAGACGTCAGAATGTAATGGGATGTATCCGTCTCTTTGATAAATGTTTGTAATACTGTGCACCTACTGATCGATAATGATAATGTTAATAACTTCTTTGCCTTCTTGAAAATAAAGTTTAAAAAAAAAAAAAAAAAAAAAAAAAAGTCTAACAACAAAGTTATGCCGCAACAACCTGCAGAGGCCTACCGGGGGTCGCGAAGCGAGACGCACCGGCCTGTGGTGATAGCGCGATCCGAGACGTAGGGCACGCACGTCGGATCGTGGGAGGCCCAACAGCCGCACATTGGCAGAGAAGCCCCGGAAACTTGGCATTGGCCGGTGACCTCTGCGCCCCCCGCCACTTGCGATGTGGTAGCAGCGGGGAGCTGGCTGAATACATCCTGCGCCAGGTGAAGGGGAATCGGGAAAGCTGGGGAGCTTGGTGGGAGGTCGAGATGAGAGAACTGAGCGCCGGCTGTCACAGTGGGGCAATAGCGCGAAAGTGGAAACATATAGACACAGGAGACGGCGGACCCACTAAGTGCCAACTGCAATAGAAGCCCAGTGTAAGAGCGCGACGCGGGCGGACCTGGAGACTGCAAATGTGCTAAGGCGGGCAATACATTACTACACAGGCCCAATTGTACTTCGACAGGCACATTCAGGACGCACAAGGAAACAAGTAGTGTGCCAGGTTGCAGCTAAGATGGAGGTTGGAAGATAAGGAAAGGCTACAGTACATCTTGAGGTCAGTCATAGGCCCCACAGATGCAGGCAGCACCCTACGAAAGTACAGAGTCGGCATAAGTGGGGAGCTGTAGACGGTGGAACGCTCACAGGCTGGACTCACGACAAAAGCCCAAAAGCGCTAAAAGGGAGAGGACCACAAGAGCGAAGGAGACGCTTGGCTCTCTGGCGCTGCAGACATTGAGAGCGCGAATAACCTCACTGACTCCTGTACAAAGCGTGAGGCAGTCGGTCTGAGGCATGACCTGAAGCATAGGGAGCAAAGTAGACGCAAGTAAGACTACAGGCGTCCTCCAGCGACATTACATGTGGAGGTAACCCGAAGTTTGCAAGCGGCTAGACATAGTGAGAGAGCATTGGACCACTGTGCTATCTACAAAAATAGGGGCGGAAGGCGGCCTGACTAGTTGTGGAGAAAGATAGACGGATAGCGCACAAAGTAAGTCATGGGCAAGCCAAATAAAAACCAACCCAAAATAAACTTTGACTCCACAAAGAAAGTCCCAGAACAAACGGGAATGGAGCAACAGGCGCTCCCACCGGCGGTGTCACACACGAGCGGGATCCCAGCGGACAACATTCAATCAATGTTCCTCACGATACAAACAGCGCTGACAAACATCAACGGTAAGATAGACTCTCTCACCCATAGAGTGGACCGCATGTCTGAACGGTTGGACTGCCACACAGAGCGAATTGATATGGCAGAATGTAGAATCTCAGATGTTGAAGACGCAAATACCCAAATGTCTACAAAACAAGCTGGAATGGACAAACAATTAGCTGCATTAGTTGCAGAAACGGAGGATTTGGAAGCTAGGTCTCGTAGGAGTAACCTCCGCCTCATGGGAATTGCGGAAACTACAAACACAGGCCCAATGGAAAAATACGTGGAACAACTCCTGATCGCACTGTTGGGGAGAGACACCTTTTCGGATGTTTTTCTCATTGAGAGGGCCCACAGATCCCTGGCTCCCAAACCTCCTTTGGGCACTAGACCACGACCCATTATTGCTAAAATATTAAACTACCGTGATAGAGACGCAGCATTGAGGAAAGCGAGAGAATTGGGAACATTACGACATGAAGGTATGGACATAGCCCTATATCCTGATTTCACCCAATTAGTCCAGGAAGCGAGGAAGAAGTATAGCATGGCGAAACAAAAACTACGTGAACTACAAATACCATACGCGATGCTCTACCCTGCACGGCTAAAGATAACGGACGACGGCGCAACAAAAATCTTCAATGACCCTAAAAACATTATGAAATACCTACAACTGAGGAAGCCGAAAGGGGAGCACAGAAGATCGCCGCGGGATAGACTTCAAGAGCGGGACTCTATGTCAGATGTAGAATGAAGACTGTTGGCTGCACATGGATGCTTCCATTAATATTTGAAAGGGTGGCGGGGGGTAAACCACTATCAAAAGGTCTGGCGGAAACAAGGGCACTGGGGGGCAATAATATTGACCCGTGAGGCGGAGGGACCGGGATGGAGCAAAGCGGACAGAGAAGCGATCCAGATGCTCAGATAAGTTAATACTGGAGTGTAAACACTGATTGACTGTTGGAATGTGGTAGTAATTGTGAAAATTCATTAATCACAATATTATGAATATGCTTAGTTATATTACATTCGAATTTGGGGGAAATTATGTGGTTCCCACTTTTAGTGCTGTTACATGTTTCTAAGTGGCCCACCCCCTCGACACACGTTAAAGAGGGGTAGAGTCCTGGCAGATCCCGCCCACTTGTGTACTTCACAACTGTTATTGTTTGGTAAAGGTTGGTTTGTATATGCAGGGGGAGGAGGGTCAGAAATAGGGAAATGCTAAGGGAAATGTCTTCGTTGGAGGGAACACGACGGAATGGGAGGTGGGTGGGGCAAGCAGGAATTTAAAAAAGAAAAAGAAAAAAAACGTGGCTGATGGCTTTTAAGAGAAGGCCCCACCTTTTTCTGAAACAGAATTGAATATCATTATGGAGGGAGTTGTAGCAAAGTACCCTCTGCTTTATGGGGGACCTGTTACACAGCTGAACAATGCAGCGCAGGCCTAAATCTGTCAGAACATCAGCATGTGCTGCAGTACAGTGGGTGTCCACATCTGACAGAGGAAGCTGTGCTGCAAGTTCTGGAATACCATTATCGCTGGGAATGTTTTAAGGCCTAGAACATTATGGGCTTGTTCTCCCAGTCATATAGACAACACCCCTTTAAGATAACACTGTACAAGAGGATCTTGAACGCTGCCAGTCGACCATTCTTGCTCACCCGGAAGAGTTTAAAAAGCCAAGAGATGGCAAGTATACATATGTTAGTATTTTGCACATAGGTCTACATCAGTGCTCTTCAAACTTCTTACTACCGCCCCCCTCCCCCTGTAAAAAAAATAAAAATCATCGGCCCCCCCCCCCCATTTTTTCACAATTATTTTGCTAAATTGGCAATGAATAGTCTTAACATAGCCAGCTAAACTTAAACAAATAGGTATTATTGACCCAATGATTTAACAAAGTCTCTATTTTTCCTTGATATTCCTTTTCCGTGGACCAGTATGGCCACAAGGTACCTAGCAGAGCAGGGGCAAGAAAAGACATCCTTGTCTCAGAGGCAGGTACGACCTCTTGACATGACCAATGAGGTAAAGGAATCTATCACCACTAGGGAGGGCGCACCCACCCAGAGAGTTACTAGATCTTCCTCCAAGAGACTTGGCAGAGGCAGAAAACTCACAAGGGGGTAATGGATGGGTGAAACACCAGCCAGTGGAAGGAGGATGTTGGTTCTCTTTCTGGTCTTGAGAAAAACAAATACCGGTGTTTCAAGAGCAGGCCCCAAAACCATCTGGGACTGCCCCCAACCCCTCATTACCTCCTGAGGCCCCAATTCTATCAGTGTCTAATCCCCTGCAACACCTCCTTCTCCGAGTGTCCGCCTGGAAGAACTGGAATTGAGGGTAACGTTTGCCCCGCCACACATCACACTTCTCTTGTGCTGCACAATCCATTCCCCTTGATTCTGTGTCAATGGTTGCATCCATGGAGGTCATGAAACCTTTAGTAGAGGCTCAAGGGACACCGAGGACCTCAGTGGAGAGGGCCAGATGGGTCACTGTCCTGCTACCAAATTTAACTGGCTCCATGAGCTCCTTCATTGCAGGGATTATGTCTTGTCTGCCTTCATAGCCCGACAGACTCCCTTTATTTCCGTCAACCAGATCATCTTTCCTTGCTATTTACCCTGCTACCCTTTCTTTCTTTTTTCTTTCTGGTGTCTGGTCCTGCCATGGCCCGCTTATTTACATCTGTGTCGGAGGAGCATCTCAGTACCATCGTGTGAAAACAGAGTATGGCCAGTGACTTTTGCCCTCAAGCCAGGAACCTGAGATGAACACGTCCTTTGGCTTGGGGGTGTAACATCATTTTATTTTTTGACAGTGGACTCTTGTTTTTTTGCCTCTCTAAGGACTATTTATTTTTTACCCCCCTTTTTAGGTTTTGACTAGCGAGCTGCGCACTGCGCAGCTGCAGGGAAAACATTATGAGAAGAGTAGAGTGGCTTTGGTCCCGCCTCTGTTTCCATTGGCTAGCTCCATAAATGGAGGCTAGCCATTGGAACAGACATCTGCTCGTCATCCTGAGAGCAGATTCGGGGGCGTTCCGGCCATTTTTACTCATCCTGCCCCTTTCGAAATCGTCATGCGGCGGTGGGCGTGTGCAATTTTTTCTTTTGGTCTCGCCATGTTTTCTTCATTTACACCGTGTCTTTCGCAGGGGTGGGCTGTGCACCGAGGCCGCTGATCAGGTAAGCAGCATTTTTTATTAATACTTTTGTTTTTATCCCGTTCCCGACCCCCCCCCCCGCTCTCCGTGTGCCCGTTCCCGCCCCTGCCCCCCTCCCGCTCTCCGTGTGCCCGTTCCCGCTCCACTTGTAAATGCTTGTTTACAGTGTGCGCAGCCACTAAGTCTCCAGTTCCGGGACTAAGACAAGGGAGGCCGTGGGACTGACCGGGAGTATGGCAGTGCGAGATGCAAGAGGTACCCGGAGAGAGGGGGGCGATGGTAACACACATTCAGAGTCACACTTTGATTTCCGCCGCAGCCCGGAGCCCATTACCTCATAGCAGGAGATGGGAAAGAACTGGGGACGGAGACCCCTAGAATGTGACAGCAGACAAGAAAACACAGGTCCCGTGTCATTGACCCGCCGGCCGCTTACTCTCAACACAGCCCAGCCTCCAGTTTTACACATACCCGATACCCCACCCTCCTACCCCTTCCTCCCAGCCTCCCTTTCAGACTTCATTTCATTCATTCAGGGTTGTCATTTCCCCATGTTTCCTCTTGGGATACCCAACGCAGTCTCGCTCTACTAATTGATGTGTTTATATAGCGTGCAGTATCCATCCAGGAATGTCTAGGCGCTTCACTAAATGTACACACACCAAGACTGATAGCGGCAGCAGACATGGTCACAGTACAACCCTCCGAGGGCAATGAACGACCGAGCCCATCACGCAGGATTCCTATCCGTAGCACAGTGGTTACACGTAGATCGCTGCTGCGTGAGCGTTAACCCCCTGAGCTGTCTCCGGGGCTCAGTGGACGGCCAAGTTAAGGTCAAGTCAGGGGCAGTGTATCTGGGTTACAGGCGAGTTTCAGGCGCCGCCAGAACACATCTTCTCCGCTCTCCCGAGGCGTGAAGTGGCCGGAGACACCCTAGGCCTGGCTCGGTGCTCAGGGGGCCCCCAGAACACGCGTGCCCCACTCTTCCGCAGGCGTGCTGCCGTTTGAGGGAGCCCGAGCTGGTCTAGTGCTTAGAGGTCTCCAGTACTTATATACTCCAGGGGGCTGCCGTCTGAGACAGCAGAGAGATGGCCTAGTGCTTAGGGGATCTCCAGTACACAAGTACCCCACTCCTCTGAGGGGTACTGGCGAGTGAGACAGCCCAGCCCCGGCACGGCGCTTAGGGAAAGCCCAGCACACATGTAGCCCACTCTTTGAAGGGTGCTGCTGTCTCCGGCAGTCAAGAGCTGGCCCTGGGCGCTGCGGGGCCCCATGGCACATGTACCCCACTCTTCATTGCAGCCCCTTTCACACTTGTTTGTTGCCTGTACAACCCTTGTACACCTGATGTTACACAAAGAGCTTCTCCCACCCAAACCTACCCATTATCTACACACTCCCTCTCAGACTTCTTGCTGTGTGCAACCCTTTTCACACTCCTCTTTTATCTGCACAATCCCTCTCTCTCTCACTCCTACATCATCATCTCTCTCCCCAGTCTGTCACCTTTGAAGTCCTTTTTACACCTGTTGGTTACTTATGCGGTCGGTTCATCTCTAACAACAGTGTATAACTTGCACAGGGGGGCTCGCAGTGTGTGGAGGGCTCTGTGTGGGTGTGTGGGGGGCTCTGTGTGGGTGTGTGGGGGGCTCTGTGTGGGTGTGTGTGGGGCTCTGTGTGGGTGTGTGGAGGGCTCTGTGTGGGTGTGTGGGGGGCTCTGTGTGGGTGTGTGGGGGGGCTCTGTGTGGGTGTGTGGGGGGGGCTCTGTGTGGGTGTGTGGAGGGGCTCTGTGTGGGTGTGTGGAGGGCTCTGTGTGGGTGTGTGGAGGGCTCTGTGTGGGTGTGTGGGGGGGCTCTGTGTGGGTGTGTGGGGGGCTCTGTGTGGGTGTGTGGAGGGCTCTGTCTGGGTGTGTGGGGGGGCTCGCAGTGTGTGTGAGGGCTCTGTGTGAGTGTGTGTGGGGGGGCTCTGTGTGGGTGTGTGTGTGGGGGGCTCTGTGGGTGTGTGTGTGGGGGGGCCCTGTGTGTGTGGGGGGGGCTCTGTGTGGAGGGGCTCTGTGTGGGGGGGCTCTCTGTGGGTGTGTGTGGCATTTGCGAGAGATTAAGCTATTGGCATTGTAAATGACAATGCCATTTATTTATCGGTTTTCAAAAAGAAAACATAAATAAAAAAATTGTCATTTACAATGCCAATAGCTCTAACTTTTCCAAAGGCAAAACCGTTGCATTGTAAATGCTTGTTATGTAGAGTGGTTCCGTTGATGCTTCTTGAGGTATTTTAATTATTTGCCCAAACTCTTTCAAACTACCATGTCCCCTTTCACTTAAGACTACATTTTCGTTCGTTTTGACTCCTTCCCCACAAAAGTTTTCTCCACTCACAGTATATGTATTTGTCCCCCCAAAATTATTATTTATTTATCTTTTGAAATCTAACAAAAATCTCTTTCTTGCATTTACAGATCATACTGTATGCAGCATTGTATGTCAGCCAAGGGAAATGTTTGCTTATTTTCCCCCAGGAGAGAATCTTCTCTTCAAAGAATAAGTAATGGAGAACATAGCCTCCAACTCTAACCCACAACAAAATCATATCTTCCTTGGTGATTTCAACCTTCATTGGAACAACGCTAATGATCCCTTACTCTGCACCTTTAAAACTTTCCTCTCTGACCTAAACCACACACAGCCCTGCAATGAACCTACTCAAATCAAGCGATCCACTCTTGACTTAATCATTGCCAAAGACAAAGTTATTGAAATGGATGCCATAACTCCCTGAGACTGGTCGGATCATTACTTAATCTCATTTCTCATCCTGGAAAGGTTGTTGACCAGACAAGGTCATCCTCGCAAGACCAAACAATGGTCACATGACTTAAAAAACATCAATATAATTGAGCTAACAAACATTAATAATAACCTACTTCGACCGTTCTCTAACCTGACATATCTAGATGTCCTTACTGAACATTACATTCACTCCATGAAAGATATACTTGACTCAGTTGCTCCAAAGCAACTCAAAAGAATACCTACACGACCCTCCAAGCCCTGGTTTAGCTGCTTCCTTAATGAGGAAAGATGTAAACTGAGGCTGGCTGAAAGGTCATGGAGAAACTCTCCCTCTATTACAAACCTTAAGCAGCTGAGGATGATAAGATGCACCGATAACAAACATATCCGTAGTGCCAAAACTGCTCACTTCAGGTCTCAGCTACACCACGCCAAAAAACAGGCTGAAAAAACAGTTTGAAATTATCAAACAACAAGCTAACCACTCAACAAATCAACACTCTACACTCAATGACTTAACCCCTAGCAGTGAAGATTTTTCTGCACACTTCATCAAAAAGATAAGAAAGATCGAACAAGATTTACAGCGCAACTCACCAAACACACTGGGCCTGACCCAATCCCTTGCCCTGCCATTCCCATTGTTGAGTTCTCCTCCCTCTGGGAACATGGTTAACTCGCCAAAAAATCAGGCATTATGGAATTCCTTTATTCTACCAGGCGATGCTGAGTTACTCAAATCTATAAACTCATTAAAACCTTCAAATCATTTCAAGGATCCTCTGTCCACCAAGATTTTCGAAGACCTCTACCTTCCATACTTCCACTCTGGTCCAAGATGGTCTATGAATCTCTCTTTCAAGGCACAATTTCTGATTGCCTCAAGACTGGCCAAGTCACCCCATACCTAAAAAGCCAAATGCAGACTTAAATGATCCTAACAACTTTAGGTCCATTTCCAATATCATGACCCTAGCCAAACTACTTGAGAAATGCGTTTGCACGCAACTGTGTAATCACATCAATCAATTTCAACTCCTTGATCAATTCCAATCAGGTTTCTGAGCGGGTCACAGTACCGAATCTGCCCTGACACACATTAATGATGACGCTCTGAGATTTCATGCCCGAAATGAAAGATGCCTACTTATTCTCCTGGATCTCTCTTCAGCATTCGACACGGTCAAACATGATCACCTGATTGATCTTCTCAAACAAAGGATGGGCTTATCAGGCACCATTTTAAATTGGTTTGCCTCAGTCCTACACAATAGATTACATAGAATCAAAGTCAACCATTCCCTTTCTAACAACACACCAGTCGCAATTGGGGTCCCTCAAGGATCTGCGCTATCACCCACGCTCTTCAACCTGCACATGAAACCACTTACGAAAATTCTGAACCGCTCATACACATATTATCACATGTACGCAGACAACACTAAAATATACCTAAAAATCTCTTCACCTGGCGATATCAAAACTCTTAACTCTGACCTTGTGAAAACACAACATTGGCTAACTCACAATCACCTTATGCTAAATAGCCTCAAGACGGAATTCCTACTGATTGAGCCAGTCATGGGGGTAGGTTGATTGTGGGGGGCAAACAGCTAATGGCCTTCAATTGCACTCCACATGTTGTGGATTCCACCAGATCTTTAGGCATAATGCTGGCCAAACACCTGGGCATGAAAGACCATCTCAGCGCCACAACTAGAGGAGCCACTCATCAACTCAATACTTTAAGGAAAATCAAACTGTTCTTGCCTCCCGATGATTTGCAGTTAGCAGTCCAGTCCCTTGTTATCTCCCGCTTGGATTATGGAATTGCAACCCTAGCTGGGCTTCCCAAAGCTAGTCTGTCTCCTTTAAGGGCTACCCTGAACTCTGCTGCCAGATTCATCACAGGTTTTAGAAAACACGATCACATCAAGCCGGATGTAATTCATCTTAAGTGGCTCCCTCTCCAAGCAAGGATTCAAGATAGCCTGACTGACACACAAAGCGCTACACTACAAGACTACAGTCTACCTGGCAAAAAACTTGATCTATCTGGGTTTGAACCAAGCCCTAAGAAGCTCGAATAATCTACTGCTGAAGCCTAAAACATTCAACAAAAAAAAAACTTATAACTGATCCTTCTCTGGTCTTGCTCCAAGAATATGGAACGCTCTGCCTCCCGAAATCAGAACTAACTCCTTGATCGCCACATTAAAAAAAGAAGTCAAAGGGTTTTTTCCTGAATAGCTACTTGCAATATTGGTCCTGAAATCACAAAAACAATCTGTACTTCCTGTTTCCTGCACTGTTTTGCAAAGTCCTACAATGCATTTTATACTACTATGTACCTCCCATGACCTGGGCTATTCTTCATGCTTCTCCAGGTTAAATTGCTTGCTTTCATGTACAACACTCTGATACACTGATGGGTCATGTTCGCGCTATATAAAACCTTTCAAATAAATAAATAAATACATTTACAAGATGCTTTCAATATCTAGGTGCAATTGTAAATGCCTTACACTTTGAAAATGAACAAAGATAATAACAAACATACCAGTATCCTAGGTAGTAAATGCTACAGAAAACAGTCAACACAAATGAAAGGTTAACACAGGTTTGTGGTGTAGAAAGTGCACATAGTTTATTATTCAAAAATGGTGAGATAATAAGTAAACACTCATATTATGGGGTCTTTCTGCTTCTACTCCACCTATGCAATGCTGTAGGTGAGGGTAATTGAGATTGTGCTCGTGTGGTGTATAGGTGGCGGAGTAGATGGTGTTTGTGGTGCAAGTGGTGCTAGTTGTCAGGACCTGACTTTGCGCCTACCTGACTTTGAGCTGCTCACACTACATCCCCCATGATGCTTAGTCCCAAAACTAAATTTCCCATGATTCCTTGCGGCGCAGCGTTATAGCGCGCCTTGGACAGGGCGCGGGTGTACTTGATTCTTTCTGCCTTTCCCGCGGAAGCTCTGGCGGTTCTCTTGCTTGTCCTGCCAAGATTCGGGAAGAATCACTGACGGCGATACCAACGTTCTGGTACAGTACCGCGCCATTTCCCTGTGGCGCTCGTGGCATTTGTAGCGTGTGAGCCCTGCTCACAGGAGTCAGACTTAGCGTTTATCTGGGGCGTTTGTTTGGATGCAGAAACTGTGGAGACAGTGAGTGGCTACTCACATATCTTTTGTTTACTGTGTGTGCTTTGATCTCGTCTAGTGGCGGAATGTAGAGGGAGGCTTTTCCTTCACATTGCCGACATGAAAACATTGACATATGGTTTGTACTAATTGTTGTGGAATACAGGTACCAAAGCGGAGGGTGGTGGTGCAGGAACTACGCCTTGCCGTGTTTGGGGTGACTGACTATTTTGTGTTAAAGGCTTATAGGTACCAAAGCGGAGGGTGGTGGTGCAGTAACTACGCCTTGCCGTGTTTGGGGTACAGCCATTGATATCAGGAACTGACCAGGTTCTGTGGATGATGGAATCCACTTCTCAGGTCTGCTGTGACCTAGGATATTGATTGGAGCGGGTGGTTATTCCCCCTGGGGGAAGGAGAGAAGAAGGAGTAGAGGTTGGCTGGACGTTCTAAGGGCAGCAACAGGCAGGTGGCTTTAGACTATTGTTTCAGTGAGAATTGAAAGAGAGTAGGGATTTGTTACTTGTATTAACCTGTGTACTTTTCTTTTCACAGCTTCCCTTTCCCAGCTGCTCCCTTCCTTTCCTTTCCCGGGTTTTTCCCCTTTTAGGGGTTTTTTCCCTCACCGTATCACTCGAACACCCTGTGAATTACTATTCAGGGTGTTTGGGAGGTCCGGAGGTGGAGCTTTATCACATCACAACGATCCTGCGGAGTGCAGACCTTGACACTAGTGGTGCAGGTGTCTTTGTATAATCTCCTGCATGTGTTGGTCATGAGATTGACATTGGCATTTTTTGGCGATTGTCTCTATGATCTGCATGACCAAGCCATGACATCTCTCAAACTCTTCTTTAAAAGTTTTCAGATGGTCTGGGTGCATCTTCACCATGATTTGGTAACATTTGCAACACTATCCAATGCATGGGTCTTCCTGTCGATCACCTGAGGGAGTCCTTTGAGCCTGCAATCTCATGCAGAGTAGCCCCCATTGCACAAATATCCTGCTGCACATCACTTTTTTGGTGGTAAAACTAATCATTCTAGTGGCAGGAATTAACCCATGCCAACCCCCCTCATATGTGGGCATCTCAAGTGGCCTACTGGTGGACCAGCATGGAGAGAGGTAGCACCATGACAATTGTGGGATGTGCTTTCCCCAGATGATTGAGCAAAGACTGGAAATGAACTTTCATGGAAGGAGTTCACAGGATGTTGTAGCTGGAGACCTGCGATGTGAGGGCTATGTGGAGGTGAGTGGTGCATAGGCAGATTTAGCTCCCATGGCTGCTTGCTAATGCCTGGGAAATGGCAATCTTTAAAAGGGATATAGGAAGAACACTACTTCCTTTTTTGAGGTTTTATGTGTGGGGCAGCAATGCCCTCCTCTACCTCTTGGTCCTCCTCCTTCTGAGCTGGCTTCTGCTCCCGTTCCTCCTTTCTTGATGCGCAGGCCTGGCCACAGATACAGTTGTTTGGAGGAGGATGAGATTCTCTCCTTGGATTGCCCGCTTTCCTCCACTTTGAACCGGACAGTGATGCTGAACCATTTACAATGTCCCCAATGCCTGAAAGAAGAAGATTTCAACAGATGAAGTACATCACATCTAAGTTTGTTTTTACAAATTTACAACACACTACATAAATAAATATTGTTCTGCAAATGAAGAATAAACCTAGTATCATGTGAGCCTAAGACAACACATGCTAGTAAGGGGTGATCCACGAATAAGCGTAGTATACATCAACAATGTAAACTCTCCGGCTCCAGCCACAGAAATGACTGATTTGGAGATCCCCCATGAAGTCAGCTGCTAAACCTGGGTGCTGGTAGACGGTGTTCTCAAAGTCCAGCTTTAGAGATAAGATGTAGAGTCAGTTGATATTGTCAATCTATAGATGTTATTATGACCAAAAATGCAGATGCATTAGAGAAACATAGGTGACGTTAACCACCAAAATGAATTCAATCAGTTAACATTTAATATGCTAACTAAAAAGAAAGAGAAAATAAAAGTTAGTGAAAGTGAAAATGGTGAGATATAGAAGTTAAGATCATAGCTTCTCAGACTTACTCTATGAACGGATGGTAGAGGGCCTGGTTGATTCTGTCAGGATATTCCCTTGTGTCTAAGTTGATGATATTTTGAAAGTTGACACCAGAGGGTGCTGTATGACATAAGCTCACAGAAGAACTAGAGACATATATTGGGGGAGTAATTCATTGTAAATCAAACAAGCTGCTGCTAGGTACATGTTTCATTATTCATTTTGAGAGGTACATAAATTGATGATATTATAGTTAATAAACAAGGCCTACCCCAAAATTGGAAAACTAATGACCTATTTGGATGACTTTAACATTTGAAACAAATATGCTGACATATTGAGCATTGTGCCAACAGGAATGTGTGAGAAAAGACATACAGTTATCTTATCAGTCATAAATAATGTTGCAGGGGCGGTACGTGGTGGAGAGGATGTCCTTCTTGATGGGGTGACATGGAGAAGAGCTCCAGTTGGTGCTCCAGGGTGAACTTTAGCCAGCTCAGTCTGGAGAACTCCTTCACCTGCCTCCTCTCAATCTTTCCATTTTTCCTTAATGTCCCCCATCATTGTCCAGAGCACCTCCTCCAATGCATTGACTGAGTTAGTCAGCATCTGCCATAAGGCTATCTTGTAGGAAGGCAGTCCAAGTAGTTGCTTGTAGTTTGTAACCTCCAGTATAACAACAAGGGCTGTCTCATTGTCAGTGGCATTTCTCTTCCTCTTCAACACAGGCAACATTGTGGCTTCTCAGAGATGCAGTGGTAACTGCACAATCCCAAACTTGAATAGGAAAGAAAAAGAGTGTATCATGTGGGCAGTAGAAAAAGAGTGTATCATGTGGGCAGTATTTATGCGGTTGTTAGGGAATGTGTGACAGGTTTGTATGATTTCTTTCTTATTCTAACATTTGAATATTAGCTGACATGCAGAGGTCTCTGCCCCGTGAGCGGAAATTCTGCCCCATGTGCAGAGATCTCCTATTCACTGCCAAATTCCGCCAGACATAAAATACAGTTGTAAGTTGCATATAAAAACTGTATGGTCATAAACTACAATTATTCTGACTCCACCGCCCTAAACTGAGGGGGTGGAGACATGTAAGCCTACACTTTTGAGTAACTTTACACTGATTTTGTGAGTAGCCAAAAGTAGTGGAGATCAGGGCCGGACTGGCCGCAGCGGGCACCGGGCGTTTCCCCAGTGGGCCACTAGGGTGGGGGCCGTTTTTGATTACAGGGCCGTTTTTGCAGTATAGGCGCGAAATCGGCCCGTGTAAGAAAATCGTCCGAAACCAGCCCTGGGAAACAGCTCGGCTGCTCCCAGGGGGGTCGGCCAAGCTCTTTGCCAGGGCCCTGGTGGAGATACTCAAAAGGGCAAGACTAAGCTGCAGATGTAAATTTACTAACAAAGCGTAATTTACTTTTGAGGATAGCCCATTTTGTCTTTTTTTCTCCTAATGCATACTCTCCTCTTTGTAGCCACATACCATTGTTTTAATTGAGGATACCAATCATCCTTACTATATTTTGTTTGCTGTTCCTACGCAGTTCCCGGGCACCAAGCTAACAATACCAATATTTTAGCCTCCAGTTTCAAATTTGTTCACACTTACAAACCATTTTTAAATGTTCATTTTACATGTTGCTTTTTTATGTATATGTACTTTATTAATTTGCTGTTATTATTTAATTGTCTAACCAGCTACATAATCCCTGGGTAGGCAATGCGGATGGTCCGCGGCGGGCCCCAGATGGAGCACCATTTCTCCAGGCTTCACATCTTTGTGGCCACCCAGGTTTGTTTTAGGAGCTAGGCACTGAGACATTTGAAGCAACAGCAGTCTTAAAGTAAATGATTACAGCTTTGCCGTCAACATTCAGCCTTTTGTTTGTGCTAGCCAATAAATGATGTCCAAACATGCCACCCCTTTTTCAATGATAATAACAGAAGCAGTGAAATGAAGGCAGGGAATCCACAACAGCGTTCTGTATTTCTAAAGCTGTGCAGGACAAAAGCACCTCGACAAGTTTTCCTTTTTTCATTTAAATGATTGTTTCCATATCTGTCTACGAATACTGACATTTGTCCCGACAGCAGTTTCTCAGTAACAAAAAAAGAAACTGTATTGATATTGTGCCCGTGTCAAAATAAGCAGTAGAGGTCTGTAGAATATTGTACTTCATGTATGCAAAGATTTTTTGTTCCCTCTCTTTATTTTTAGTTTGAGCCTGGGCAGCGCATGCGCTGCTCTGCAAGGCATGTTGTATTCAAGTATGAACTTAAAGCCCCACCCACCCTGCCCATATTTTTCATTGGCTTGTGCCATTGTCCTTCATAAACGCTGGCTTCTGATTGGTTAATAGGCTTGTTAGTCCCTCCGTAGTACCGCCTTGTCTTCATTTGTAACCTTCCATGAGGACTGGCCCTTTTACTTCTGTTTTTTCATGGTCTTATTTTGTCTGTAAGCACTATTTTCTTCAATGAGTTTCTCCTACAGCAGGCTTGACATGCTTTCCTGCAACAACAGCTGCTCTCTCGCTCCTTGGCTACAGCTCCACCCCTGCACTCCTTACTGCTCACTGCCCCAACCACCTCTCCGAGGTCTGTTTATTTTTTCTTTTAATTTCTCTTCCCTCACCCCCAACCCCACTTGACCATGCTGTTTTTAAAAGTGTTATTTACATTAGTAGATAGATTAAGTGATTTGATGTGAAGTCGATGCCAAGGCCCGAACACTGATCCCCAGAGTCCATAGCTCTGACCGCTGAGCCGTATCCTCTCCCTTTGGGGGGGTAGCACAATATTATAAATATTTGCTTGTTATGCACACAAGTTCTGATAGAAACTATACACAGGCAAGTTAAAACGGACAAATGTTAATAATCAATGAAAAAATGCCTTCATTTATATCCAGCTAAAGCTTAATTGTATTCAGCCGTTCTCTCTTCGCTGCTAGTTTTAATTATCCTTCTTAAACTTTTAACAATGACCAGTTTTACTTCTAAACGTCTTGCCCTAGTCTACTTACTGGCTCTTCCTTTTACTCTCGTGTCTCCTGCCCTGTTCCGCCGCGGCTGCAGTGCCGTTTGTGTGGAGGCGGTCGGAGACCTTGCAACACCATCTACGGCCACTTCCGTCCCTTGGCTTACTTCCCAGTGGTGTGCGGTCTCGTTTCTTCCCGCCACCACCTATTTAATCATATGCCCAAATGGACGCACAGCAGACAGCGGTAAGGTTGCTGCTCCTGCCTTATTCAATCTCCCCACTGTCTGGCTCAGTTTTAAACGCTGCTGGTTTTAATTATCTTTCTTAAACTTTTAACATTTACCAGTTTTACTTTTATACTTCTTGCTCTGGTCTCTTTTTTCTGGCTATTCCTTTTACTCTTTCGTGTCGCCTACCCTGTTCCGCCGTGGCTGCAGTGCCGTTTGTACGGAGGGAGTTGGGAGACCTTGCACCGCCATCTACGGCCACTTCGGGCCCCTGGCTCATTTCTGGGTGGTGTGCGGTCTAGTTAGGTCGAGCTATTATATCCCGCAGGGATTAATAGCTCGAGGATATAGTAGGTGAAACAAACTCTTGAACAAGCGCGGATTCCTCCCAATGCATGTGAAGTATTGAAGCGTGACACTTCGCCAGCGCGCGCTTGGCCTCACTCACACCCCATATGCTCATTCCCTCCCTCTCGCTCGCTCCCCTGCTCCCCCGCCCCCATCCGACTTGAAAGTAAGCCTCGCACACCACCATGCTCTTGAAGCGCGACGCTTCGGCAGTGCGCGCTTGGCCTCACTCACACCTCATATGCACGTTCCCTCCCACTCGCTCACTCCCATGCTCCCTCACCCCCATCCGCCTCGCACACCACCATGCTCCTTCCCTCCCACTCGCTCGCTCCCCCCAGCCTGTGCCTCGCATCATCGCATCAGGCCCCATTCATTGCAGTCAAGCCCCTTATCAAAGCGCCCGCCCCCATCCGACTTGTTTTTTTGGCTGTAAAATGAACAGAAGAAGAATAGCTTCACACAATGGTTGTGTGCTCGGAACCATGTACATACAAAAACATTGGGTTTCACTCCAATCTCCACCTATTGTGTATTTTCACATAGACATCGGCTCTGCCTTTCCCTCCGTGTCTTTCGTTCCTGTGCTGTTGCAGACCCATCACCTTTCTCCAGTGCACACGTGTCCTCCCCTGCCTCACTCTCACAAACCCCATGTCTTGCTTTCACCCCATCCTTTTCCTCCCTTACCAGAACAGAAATTATAACTCATTCTCTCCTTTCCTATCCCACAGACAGCATTTCTTTCTGCTCACAGTTTCCTTTATTGTCATTTTCATCACCCACACCAGCAGGCTCGTTCCCACACATTAGGTAAGTGTGTTTCTCACCTCTGTGTCTCGCGCCCGCCCACACAACACTCTCTGTCACTTCAGGCCTGCGTTAACCCTGCTGAGACGCTGTAGCAGGCTCTCTCCAGGCATTCCCTCTCCTCGAAGCTGCCCCATCCAGATGAATGTTAACAAATACAAGACACGCTACGATGTCAGCTGCAGTGACTGTTGAGACCCGACTCCCAGTCCTAAGGTCGGCAGCTCTTACCATTGTGCCACATCTGGTCTCTAGTTTGACATCACAGACACCAGCTCCCTTTTTCACTCCAATCTCCACCTATTGTGTATTTTCTCATAGACATCAGCTCTGCCTTTTCCTCCATGTCTTTCGTTCCTGTGCTGTTGCAAACACATCACCTTTCTCCAGTGCACACGTGTCCTCCCCTGCCTCACTCTCACAAGCCCCACGTCTTACTTTCACCCCATCCTTTTCCTCCCTTACCAGAACAGACAGACATAACTCATTCTCTCCTTTCCTATCCCACAGACAGCATTTCTTTCTCCTCACAGTTTCCTTTAGTGTCATTTTCATCACCCACACCAGCAGGCTCGTTCCCACACATTAGGTGTGTGTGTTTCTCACGTCTGTGTCTCGCGCCCACCCACACAAAACTCTCTGTCCCTTCAGGCCTGGGTTAACCCTGCTGAGACGCCGTAGCAGGCTCTCTCCAGGCATTCCCTCTCCTCGGAGCCGCCCCATCCAGATGAATGTTAACAAATACAAGACATGCTACAATCTCAGCTGCAGTGACTGTTGAGACCCGACTCCCAGACCTAAGGTCGGCAGCTCTTACCATTGCGCCACAAAGCAAGCCAAGAACATCAAAGCGACCGGCCGCTTTGAGTCCATTTGCCACCATCCACTTCACGTGCTCCGCAGGTCATAAACAGGACCATCTGCTCGTGAATCGGGATGCTGGCATGGTTGCCCAGCCCCCTCCCAGCGCTGCCTTTCCTCTGCCGGCTTGTTTTACAGTGGCATTTTGTATGCTAGGATATGTAGGTCCACAGTTTATAACGTGAAAATAGAACTTCAAATGCCAACATTCTGCATTTTGTTGACTGTAAAGTTGAGGCTGGATTATTGTGTCTCACACAAAATAAGACCCCTTGGCAGAAGCTAGTACTTGTAGCTGGTAATTGACCTTAATAAAAACCTATGTTTTTACTTGCACTTCAGTTAAGATTGCATGGCGTATATAGCAACTTCTTGTGAATAGGCATGCAATGCTGCAGGTAATGTGGATGGAAACAGACTGCAGTTACTTGTTTTGTTGGGCAACATTTATTAAATGATTTAAATACTAATGTACTCCGTTTTATGTGTTAAAAGATCTTTTTATTGCACAGAAAACAAAGAAAAACTTTGAGACAGCAGCTTGCTTTGCAATGTTAAAACACAAGCATACATTGGCAAATTTCCATCTGATCCCTGAAGCCCCCCTCACCCATCCCCCTGCCCAACCATTCACAAATTAGTAACAAAGTCCAGATGTCTTTGGCCCTGAGCATCACTGTCAGTATCAGCCATAGGTGCACATAACTCTCCTCGATACGCGTTCCATTTCCCCTATATTTTAGTCCATTTGTTCGGACAACTCTTACTCTTATAGATTACCACGCCACAGCATCACTCAGCGCCACAGAATCACGCAGCACCACTGAATGCCACAGCACTACTCAACGCCACAGCATCACTCAATGCCACAGCATCACTCAACGCCACAGCATCACTCAGCACCACTCAACGCCACAGCACCACTCAACGCCACAGAACCACTCAACACCACAGCACCACTCAACACCACAGCGCCACTTAACGCCACAGCATCACTCAACGCCACAGCATCACTCAGCGCCACAGAATTACTCAGCGCCACTGAATGCCACAGCACCCCTCAACGCCACAGCACCACTCAATGCCACAACACCACTCAACGCCACAGCACCTCTCAACGCCACAGCACCACTCAAAACCACAGCACCACTCAACACCACAGCACCACTCAACGCCACAGCACCACTTAACGCCACAGCACCACTCAACGCCACAGCATCACTCAGCACCATTGAATGCCACCGCACACCTCAACGCCACAGCACCACTCAGCATCCCTCAATGCCACAGCATTACTTAACGCCACAGCATTGCTCAACGCCACAGCATCACTCAATGCCACAGCATCACTCAGCACCACTCGACGCCACAGCACCACTGAACGCTACAGCATCACTCAGCACCACTGAAGGCCACAGCATCACTCAGCACCACTGAAGGCCACAGCATCACTCAGCACCACTGAAGGCCACAGCATCACTCAGCACCACTGAAGGCCACAGCATCACTCAGCACCACTGAAGGCCACAGCAGCACTCAGCACCACTGAACGCGACAGCATCACTCTGTGCAACCATTCAACAACAACTGGTTCTAATATGTTCTCTCAATGTTTCAAGCTTTATTACAAATTTCACAAAAAGATGTTCATATTTCACTTCTGTTCTTAGATTTTCATCACAATAAAATACACTGAACATAATCTTCCCAAAAGTTATTTACAAAAGTTTAAGCTATTGCCATTATAAATTACAATAACTTTTATTTAAGTATTAATTATTAAAAAAAATAAAAGCCTTTGTTATTTGTAATATTAATACATCTAAGTCATGTAAATACAACACATATTGCATTACAAATGCTATAGGTGTCACGTTTGCGAAAGTTAAAACTATTGGCATTGTAAATGACAAAGCTATTAATTTCGCTATTTTCAAAACCGAAACATAAATAAAAAATTTGTCATTTACAATACCAATAGCTCAAACTTTCCTAATGCGAGACCTATTGCATTGCAAATGCTTGTCTTTTCTCGCTACCACCTATTTAATCATATGCCTAAACGGGCGCACTGCGGACGCGCGCAGCGGGTGCGCCAATGGCAAGCTCGTCTGCGCCCGTCCGTGTCCGGCTGGGGCCATTGGCCAGAAGCCCTGGTCCTATTCAACTAGCTCTCAGATTCTATATCTTCTCGGTTCTTTACAAGCTAAGGTCGACACCTAACGTGCATTACCAGGCTCTTAGTCCTGACACCCTTCCTTCTCTCTGCCCTCGCTGCCAGTTTGAATGCACCCCTAACCCCCAGTTTAAGATCGCTTATGACCTTCAGGTCAGGGTGGATGCACCTAAGCCACTCTCCAGTGCTCTGGCTGACTCTTTTCTGACCTAAGAATTTCGATGTTTTAGTTTAAACTGAGATCTCTTTCTAAACACCAGCTCCATCTATTTAAATGTCTCGTTGATGGTGACCCAGAAGTGTTTTTTTAACAGAAACTTGGCTTCATGACGGGTTCTTACCGGATGTTATCTCAGCACTTCCTGATGATTTTGCTCTGTTGGGAATAAATAGAACAGGCGGAGGTATCCCCATTATTTTTAAAAAGATTCATAAGTGTAAAATTGAGGACCTCCAGATCCCTTACTGTGAAGCCCTGCTTTTTTCTATCCCTCTAGCTCCTAAATGTACCTTCTCGGGTGCTCTTATTTACCGTTCCCCTAGGCCTTCCAGCAACTGGTGCTCAGCTCTTTATGATTCTTTGGCCCCCCCCCATATTCTGCGGGTAGACAATTTCTCTGTGCTTGGTGACCTCAGCCTCCATCTTGAGGACACCCAACAATAATCCAGCTTAAACACTCTTAATCTCCTGCTTCTCAACTCCTTACCTACTCACATTGGGGGGCACCTTTTGGACCCCATCTTTTCTAATCTCTCAACCTTATCCATCGCACCACCCATTCAACTCTGCTGGACGGATCACTTTGCAGTACCTTTTACTATTAAGCTCCTTTCCTCTTCCCTTATCCAGCCTGCCCTGCTTCCCAAAACCAGGAATTGGTCTTAACTTGATATGATAGTGCTTAGTAAATTGCTTCTTAAGAAAACCCCATTCCTTATATCCCAACCCGACCCAGACCAAATTTCCATGCACCAATGGCTTACGGAGACTACCTATTCAACCCTGCCACTTTCATCTAAACCATAATGCACAATGCATCCTCCCGCCCCCTGGTTTACTGACTCCCTCAGACATTATAAAAACGCTGCAAAACCTTAGAAAGACATTGGAGGAAACATTATGTGCCTGAGGCTAAGTCTGAATATTTGGCAGCATTAAAGAAATACCATGCCCTTTGTAAATCTGCTCGTGCAACTTACTTCCCGGAGAAGAGCACCAACTCCCAACACTGTCAGAAAACTTTGTTTAAAGTCGTGAACGAACTTTTGACAGCTAGCACTTTTCTGCCACCCCTTTCTCTCTTTCAACATCAGTGCGATGAGTTAGCAACGTTTTTCCAAAATAAAATCGAGTCCATACACTGTCAGCTTGACATGGATGCCTCCCAACTAGGGAGCCTAAAACGCCCTGCAACTCAAGCAAATAGGCACCAAGACGGCTTCCCCCTGGATATTCAGTCCGAAGAACATCTGCAAATTAGGGTATGGTCTCTTTGGACCTGGTACACTGTAATCGTTACTGGAATCCATTATGGCTTGAGCCCCTTCCTCCCTCTAATCTCAGACTTTTGGACAATGCCGCCCTTACCATGATTCTCAACCTCCTCAACACATCTTCAAGTACAGGGCATATACCACAGAGTTGGAGACACGTTATTGTCCTTCCTTTGCTAAAGAAGGGTGATCATGATCCTCTCTGTTGATCAAATTTTTGCCCAATCTCCATTCTTTCTGTTTTTTTCTAAGATACTGGAACGGCACGTTAATTTCCAACTCACCTATTTTGTTGCAACCCACAATTTGCTTCACCCTTCACAGTCCGACTTTAGGCCTGGCCATAGCACCAAATCTGGCCTACTCAGGGTCACGGAATGTCTTAGGCTTCAGCTCCACTCGGTAGTATGACCGACCTCATCTTGCTTGACTTAAGTACGGCCTTCGATAAAGTGTCGCAATCCATCTTGACAGACCGACTTGAGGCATCAGGCATTGAGGGTTTGGCCTTGCGGTGGTTGATCTCCTTCCTAAAAGATCGTACCTTTCAGGTCTTCTTGACAAATACAAGATCTAAGACCTTAGCGTTAACCTCTGGAGTTCCTCAGGGATCTATTTTGGGCCCATGACTCTTCAATATCTAAGTTCGCCCTCTGGCGGACGTAGCTGAGAAGTCGGGACTCACCATCTTTTCATATACTCTTGACATGAGGTTTACCATAGAATCCAGTACATCTAAAATTACATTTCTGGATGTGGAACTTTACATTAAGGATGACAAACTGCACAGCAGACTCTTTTGTAAAGAGACTTCGTGCAATGCAATTCTACATACAGACAGTTCTCATCCTGCACACCATATTCGGGCAATACCCTATGGGGAATTCATGAGAGCAAAAAGAAACTGCAGTGAAGAGACAGATTTTCAAAAATGTTTCGCAGACATGAGGCACAGATTCATCAAGAGAGGTTACAGTCCACAAACTATTAGACAAGCTGAGAATAGAATTGGCCGTATACAAAGAGCTGACACATTACGTGTCAAGAATCCTACGCAACAACATCATCAACCAGTGAGACTTGTTACTGATTGCAACTGTTTGAACCACATTATTAGGAGAAGCTTCACCAAACATTGGGGGATCCTACAGGCAGATAGATCGCTCAATGATCACATTACCAGTCACCCACAAATTACATTCAGGAGAGGTAGGACTCTCAGGAACAGACTTAGCCCTACTGTCTCGCACACCAGCAAAGATCCGACTTGGCTCACTAAATACACTATAGGCTTTTATAAATGTGGATGTTGTGGGGTATGCAGATGGGCGAAACATGGGACCTTGAATTTCACCAACTTTGACAAAAGAAGATATGACATCAAACACAACATCAACTGTAATACTAAGTTTGTAGTGTACATCATTAAATGTACATGCAAAAAACTATATGTTGGAAGCACTATAAGACCTATGAAAGACTGAATCAGCGAGCATGTTAGAGCATTACATCAACAAGATGCCAGATACCCAGTGGCACTTCATGCAGCGAACTGTCCATCACAAGGAATACAAAAATGCTTCTCCTTCTTTGGAATCAACGTAACACAACAATGTGTGCGAGGCGGCAACAGAGAGCTTAAACTAAGACACTGAGACCACTTGGATCATGCGCCTCCACACTGTTGAACACGGTTTAAACTGTGACCACGAAATGTAATATTTTCTGGGAGACTAGGATTGTCATCAGGACAGTCTAATACTTTAAATGCCATCTCATTTATGTTGCTTTCATACATTTGTTAAAAATTATTTTTTGCAATGTTCAATATATTGTATCACACAATTACTACATGGCATCTCTTGTACGAGACTATTAATAACAACTCTATGTTGTTGAGCATTACTTGTTTTTTTAAGAGAAAATTCAAGGTAAATTGACGTACTCTAGATCCGTTAAGCTTTTAGGGCATAGACCACCTAGCATCGACAAGGGCACCGTGAGCATCAATATGTAATTATCTTGCCTACGAAGTTGTGATAATACATGATTGCCATTCAAAATCGTATTGCCCCTTGTTTTTCTTCTGGGGATTTGATCATTACATTTTCTAAGATGCAAGGACTAATGTAAAAATTGGGTCCCTTTAACGTTACAACTCTCTTCCACTGTCAATTGTAGGTAACAATAAAGTTACGAGCCGAGTATGTTGAAAACTGTGCACTGTGCTCACTTTCACTTGTTCTCTACTGTCAGGTATGGTATATTAAGGTTTCCACTTGTAAGGTTTCAAGTCACCAGTGCAGCGCATGAAAGTTCTTTTGTTCCCAATTTGCGTTGACAAACACCACTTTGTGTTCATAATAATAGTTGTATCCTTCACAGCCCTGAGGAAGTCGCAGAATTATTTCCATTGGCGCCGAAACACGTTTTGGCTGGTTTCTTTTGCTCAATTAATGATGGAATAAAGACAAAGACACAATCTACCTATGAGAACATTGACTTTTTCTTACAAATCTACTTGAACTGTACCGATACTGCTTTTTCCTATATAATTATTTTACATGTGCCCAGGACTTGGATGCATATATAACAGTGTAGGGTACCCTACCCAAATTTTAGGGGTTAAAGGGATTCTCCCCTTACCTGGTTGCACCGTACACAATAGATCTCAATAACACTCACATTTACAGGGCAGAGCACCATACTTCCTGAGTCACTAAAAAACCCTTCAATAGAGAAAATTATTTTATGTACAGTCCCAATAGCTACATTTTATGAATCAATCTCCAGGTGCAATTTCTAATTATGTACAGTTAGTTATTATCATAGAATATAACAAAAATAAACACCTGACAATGTCAATAATGGCAATTCCTGCTGCGGTGGTCACCCAACTTAAATGTTTGTTTCAATAAGACTAGTCAGTAGTCACCCCAAACCATATTTCACTCCCTTATCTTTTGACTAATTACAAAAATTCCTATATTTACACTTTTTAGGGCTGTGGCATAGGCCATCTCACATACAAACCTTAAGAACCATCACAGACATAACTTCTACCTTAACATACAATGTATGTCAAACAGTAAGTTGGAAGGAAGCATTCTAATTTAACTTGAGTAATATTCACTATATTACTAAGATGATGATTTGCATTTACAAATGTCATAAATAGAAATGATTGGGAAATTGCAGCTCAGGTATGAAATATGTCGCTAGTCTAGTTTGTAATAGAATACATTTTTGAATAAAATGTAAATAATTATTCATACATGCATGAAAGACTGAACATGTCTGAAAGATATACCGGATCATTTCATTTAGAAACATTAAAGGTCTGTCAATAGCTATTGGACATAGGTTACACATTTTAGAATATATATTCCTAGTAATAAGTTAATATGAGGTAGCTATTTGTTAGTGACCAGACCATCTATATCTAGTACTGATCTCCCTGATTCGAAAGAGAGGTTTTTGCTGTAAAATCGAGTGGTTTGGCTTTTAGGACAGTGTCAAACGTAGCCTATTTTTTTTTGTCGTTGTCCCTATTTTGTATTATTGTACACTTTCACTAAGCGAAACTGTAAATGAATGTGAAACATGTTGCCTATGGAAAGAAGACAACTTTTCTCCTTTTTTGAGAAAAGTTTAGGAATTGGAAATTAGTCAATTTCATTCTTGAAATAACACATTTTCTAAAATCTGGAATCATGCTAGCTCTCCCAAACATGTTATTTCCTTCAAAGTCTGAGAAAATGTCCCATTCTACACCAGCGATTTATCCATTGCATTGGCTGCTGACACTACGATGTAACCAAGGAAATCCACCATCTGTGCTCAGAATTCTCATTACTCTCCATTAGCAATAAGAGTTTTTTTTAAACTTTGTCAGTACGTCTTCAATATGTTCCAGGTATTCTTCCTCATTGTTTGACAATATCAACATATTTACAACCAAAAGATAATAAAAACACCACCTATTATGCCATAAAAACATTCATTGGGCAAAAAAGAGCAGGGAACGCTTTGGATGTCTAATCCTGGTCTCACGGATGTAGAGCAGTGTGTAACATTTCTGTTGAAAGGTTTCTATTAATTTGGAACAGTAAAAGAGCAAACATGAAAACTGAGACTGAAAACTGTAGAATCCACATTCTCTTATGAGATTTTTTTCCTGAACTTTATAAATATATTCTACCTATTGAATTTATTGGGTACCGGCTAGTTGGTGGATGTTGTGCTTCTCCTGCCCGGAAACAACGTGATTACCATAATTTTATGTCTTTGAACCCAGCAAAGCCCTAAATCGGTCCCTTCCGTTCTGACCAGCTATTCTCTGCTGTATCAAACAGTTTTTTCATACTAGTACCTTTCATGACAAGATAAACCCTACAATGCCAGCAAACTCCTTCACGCCCACAAAAGACACACCTACCCACTCAGAAAGAGAAACATGCAGCCTTTTTACTCTGCTTGGCATATCATGACGTTGTCTGAAATATTGCTTGCTGTATTCCTGAGTTGAGGGATGTCCACATGTGTCAAAAGGCAATCTTTGAACAGAAATCAAAGTCGTAGCAAGATTTGAAGAAACTAGCAAGGTCTGTTAAACAACAAAGACACAAACATACAAAACCTTCTATATTCTCTTCAGGCAGATGGCTTGCTTAGGTTATTAAGTTTGTTCGAGGGCTTTTTTGAGAGTGACATTTTCTCTGCTTTAATGTCTTTGAGGTGGAATAGACAGTAGGCTTAGTTAAATCTTGTGGGTTGTGGGAAGATTGGTAAGGAAGCTAGTTATATCTTTTGCAAGTAATTTACTCTTATCCACTCTTTTAAGTTCCTTCCAGACATGATGTCTATCTTTTGTATCCATACCTCAGTGAGGTTTCCTGTAGTGCCCTTCTGCTTTGCTGTCTCTTTATAAAATGTTTGAAGAACTGTGTTTAGGTACTACTGCCCGCTTTCTTGAGCAACTCCAGCAGGGAGCAGGTCAGGGGCCAGTAAGTTGTAGGACAGTTACCTTGTTACTAAAGCATTCTTCGCGCGCTTCTAGCCGAGACGTAATGACTTCCCGGGTCACTTGTGCTGGCAACAATTGAACTGACCGGCACAGGGGCATTTCTGCTCATACAGGGATGTCCAAACATGTAGTATCTTGCACCCTGCCTTGGGGCTATAAGGCCTTCCGTAGAACTAACTTACCTATACTACATGCAGTTTCTGTAGGCATGGCACACAGAAGTCATCTTATGCTTTTCTTTAAAAAACTCATCTTTAACAACATAGGTTTATTTTCACCTAGCATGCATTACACCGCACCTGTTATCCATGTTTGTCCATTTCAACCTTGCAAGTTTAAAGACTTTTGGGTAATTGTTTGGTCTACCTTGATGTAGTGAAGCATTTTCACGCATCGTCACCAACCAGAGAGTTCCGTAAATTTACCGGCATATGTGGGATTATTTTACCAAAACACTAGGTGCATTTTCATAAGGTTCTATCTGATTCACGATGGGCATCGTTAATACGAACATGCACGGTAATTGACCATGATTCAACCATTTGCATCTAATCTAACCTTTACCAGCTGCATTACACACGTCTGACCTAGACTTGTTGCACATTCACAGAACCACTCAGTTTTTTTAACATTCCAAAATGGCACTTTTACCTAACTAGCATACTAACTGCTCGTTTACCAGGATTACAAACAGCTAGCTTTTTCCTTTTGTAGTATTTTAACAAGAAACCTCATAGAATGACGATTATCCAGAGTTTGATGCACCAGCACTAACATACGAGTATGATAGCCGGTTTTAGTTGGTACATGAGTGACATCACGTACATAGTTCAGCTGCATGGAGCTAGAGTTTCATTATTACCTATACATCACAGATGATTGCATTTTGGTTTCCTGTTTTTGTTTCACCTAGATCCAACTGGTTCACCTATTGGTAACATGTATATTCTTTGCATGATTTGCATCTCCAGGGATGAGGTTGTATACATCGTTGTCACTTCTGGGGCTGAAGTGTTAAATTGCTGGACACCAGTGTTGGATACGCAAACATGATTAATGTTCAGCCGGTGGGCTGGCATTTGTTGCGACCCTTATGTATTCATTTCTATGCAGATTTGTTATCCCCTGACAAAGGGCTACTTCAGGATGAAATGCATCGGGATGGGGTGGTTTTCATTTTGTGTATACGCAAATGCTTTAATTTTTGAAGATTGTGTCATGAAAGATTTATGATTTAATGTTGGGAAGAATGAAGAGTACCCAATACAATCATTGAAAGTGCAACCAATAAATTAATCGATTGAAACTTGATTCACGAATTGTGAATAGCATTTATGAATCTCATATAATCCCTTGTTATTGGGATATCGGGCAGTGCAAAGGGGGATGAACCCCAATTGGGAAACGCTACTTAAAATATTGGTTTCTCACACTCAAGGATCAAAGAGTGAAACCCTGCTGCACGCTACAAGTTGAGTACGTTAAGATTAATCTTGGAAGATGGGCAGTGTGTGATCCTCTTCACTTGACACATGTGATGTCTGCCATGTCATGTTTTCACTTTGTTCTTTATTAAGACACACAGTCTGGAATTGCAGTCTGTATGTTTTTGGTGAGTCACAGCGTAGAGCCACCAAAAAACAACACACCTCCTCTGAAGAAAGTGTGGTATCGGATCGTGATCTGCTACCAATTAGGCCACCCCAGAATACAGAAATCACAGACGCACCATCAACAATCAGACGTGACAGTGGTGATACTTCTAATCAACTTCCCGCAAGCCCAGCGGAATCTTTTTTTGTCCAAAAGCCAGCAACCAACACAACCTCCGGATCAATCATCCAACAAACGCAACGAAAGCGGAAAACTAGGAGAGGAAAGAGACAAAACCAAGGAAAAGGGACGTCCAAATCTATGGAGTCAAAAGACATTGTGATAAACATCTCATCTGAAAGCTTAACCCAGAAACAATTGCAAGTTCTCAATAAAGGAACTTCGTATAACACCAACCTGTCTGAAACTGAAATAGCATTTTATAGATTCATGTATACCATCAAATTACCATTTTCTTTTCATAATGTGATCCAGGACAGTCAAACCCAAAAGCACCTACACTGCACCAGTATCTCATAAAACAATTGATCTGTTTGAAGCATTAGTCATACAAGATCTACGTGAACTCGAATTCTAAGCACCCAAAAGGTCTAATCTGACCAAATCTGAGAGGAGAATTTTACAACAATTATCCAACAAAAAGGAACTAACATTTCAACGGGCTGACAAAGGTGGTGCACTCATAATCATGGATACCACCTACTACCAACACAAAGTAAGAGAACACTTAACTGATGAATCAACTTATCTTATTTAGGGATTTCCCCTAAAACAAAATGTTTTCTAACCAAACAATTTCCCAAACGTCCACATTTATATATGTTGCCAAAAATTCACAAGCAGCAAACTGATCCTCTCTTTAGACCAATAGTCTCAGATGTAGGATCGATATTTAAACCACTTGGCAAATATATAGATCAATTATTGCAGAACTTTGTTAACACCTGGAAAACCAACATACAAGACACCACTGACTTTCTCAATCAGTTACAAAATGTAGACATTACCAGCAGTTCTAATTGGACACTGTGCACTATCGACGTTACCTCGTTGTACACGTCAATCCCGCTCAAGGAAGGAATTGAAGCAGTGGAATGGGCCCTTTTGAAGCTGCAGAACATTGAAGCACATAACGTTTTTTTGCTGGAATTACTGTTGTTTTGTCTGCAACACAGCTACTTTCGATGGGAAGATTAGTTTTATTTACAGATAAGCGGAACCAGCATGGGATTTGGGGGGCCCCCACCTACGCAAGCATCTTCATGGCTGCTTTTGAAGAAGGGTATATTCTCCCAAATACTAGATGGAAAAAACATCTTGTCATGTACCAGCGGTTCATTGATGATATTTTTTTAATTTGGTCACACACGACTGAATCATTGGAAGAGAACATCAGAATATTGAATACTAAAACACCAGGATAAAATTCACACACATCAGCACTGAAGAACTGTTGTTTCTCGATGTACTAGTGTCTAAAGACAACCAAACAATTCACACTAAGATGTTCGTAAAAGCTTTTAACCACAGCATTGATCACATTAAAATCAGATTGTTGAATCGAGGATACCCCAAAGAATGTATCACTAAAGCAGAAGCGAGACTAGTACTTATTCAACGCAAGGATTTACTTATCAATAAACCAATAAAACCCTCTACAAACCGTAGTGTATTTGTCTCTAAATCCTCCACAAGATCAGTAAACATCAAGAAAATCATCATGAAAAGATGGGAACTATTACAAAAAGAGGGAGATTTCAACAATATTGTCAAAGATCAACCCATATTCGCGTACACACGTAGTCTCAACTTGAAGGAACTGCTGTTATCCAAAGAAACTACGCGGAATCTAGGTATGAGAAAGTGCAACAATTGCACACATTGTAATAATGTGATGCAGCAGAATGTTGTTACTCACCCCAGAACCGGTGAAAAAACACTATTACGCTTCACTGCAGATAGTAACTCCAGTTACGTTGTGTACATTATTAAACGTCCATGTGGACTCATGTATATCGGCAAAACTGAAAGGAAGATTAAAATTAGAATAGAGGAACATAAAAGCATGATACGTAATAAGAACACCAATTCCAATCTCGTAGTACACTGGTTACAACAACATTTCTCAAGTGCGATTTCTGGTGCTTGAAAAAATCCAAACCAAGGAAGGTAGGAACATGAGCCAGACTTTATCCCAACGAGAAGTCATATGGATCAAGAAATATCAAACGATGAAACCGTTGGGACTGAACGACAAATTGGACCTTAGTTGCTTTCTCTAAAGCAGCCACAGACATTCTGGTTAGCATTTATTTATCTATTATTTTTCATGTTTTCACCCCCTGAATAATACCAGTTTTCCAACTGCCCCCGGAGCATCTTCTACCTGCAGAGGTTTTGCACATTTCACGAGAGGCACATATCCTCCACACATTTTCAACACTAGTCACATTCATGTTACAATTAAACTAGGTCATTCACTAAGTACTGTATAATAAAATAGACCTTTAGAACCGTCATAGCATAGTCGCGGAGAAACCTCATGTTACCTATCATTGGGCTATGAGAACTGTATGTTATGAAGTAACGGTGTGTTCACTATGACTAAGATGCTTATTATGTATGTTATGAAGTAACGGTGTATTCACGATGACGAATTGTTTATTATGTTATTTCTTTATTAATACACTAGTTGTAACACTCCTGCCATTTGCGTCATACGTCTATGTTTTTGAGCTTCCCTTTATATTCACCATTCACACCGTCTGAGCACTTTCACTGCATCTGCTGTCAGAGTGTTTTCTTTGCACTCGCCTAGAGTTGGATTCCTTATTTTATGTATACCCCTAAGATGGCCGCCATGTTTAGTTTTCAACTGCGCCCACCTCGCAGCTGTCACATGACCTGGTCCTTTCTTTAGGTCTCGGGCTAGCGAAGGCTGCGCTTGCGCAGTCTCGCTGGCGAGATTTTATGTTTTTTAGTATGGGGGCTTGGACTTGCTCCTCTTCTCCATTGGCTGGCTTTCTAAACGGAGGCCAGCCATTGGAGGAGAGGGGCGTCACTCCGTTTAAGCCCCGTCTTTTTGGGATTCGGGGGGGTGTTTTTTACTTTCTTTATCTTTTCTTTCTCTCATCTTCCCATTGGCTGGAATTTTACCTTCCAGCCAATGGGAAGAGGAGAGAAAGAAAAACACGCCCCCGAATCCCAAAATGACGCTGCGTTTCTCCGAGGCATTCCTGCTTCGCCTCGGAGAAACATGGTGGTGTCATGGCGGAGCTCGCTTGTTTAAGATTCCACCAGTGCTTTGTTATCAGAAAAACATACTACTACTACTACTAATAACAACAATAACAATGCTTTGGGCAGTCGGTGGGAAGGTTATGCATGGATTAGTAGTACTTTGGGACCTCCCGCAAAAACCCTCAAGCTGAGTGCGAGCATCTGGACAGCCAACTCTAATGCGGGACAAACAAAAAGAAAGGCCAGTTGACTGCCCCAATTGTGTAATTGTTAGGAACACAAAACACAAACGTACGTTTGTGAAAGTTGCCTGATTTTAATATGACTGATACTCGCGACGGTGACGTGCAGATGCGCAAGCCATGTGACGAAAACTTTCACAATGTATGTGGCATCGATTGTACGGAAGAGAATGGTCCCCTACTGGGTGCCGCCAGGTTGGCATACGGAGAATCACACTACCCAGGGATCCTGGCTCACATCCTAGCCGCCGTGTTGTTGTTTTAGGTAGCGTCATAAAATGCCCGCCGTGAATGGCTGCCTTTTTCCAAGATGGCGTCGATGAGGGAGAGCGACACCGGGTTGTGGCTGCACAACAAATTGGGATCCGTGGATGAGCTATGGGCGCCGCCGAGTATCGCCTCCCTCCTTACCGCCTCCGTCATCGACAACATCCGTCTCTGCTTCCACGCACTGTTCTCGGCTGTCAAACTGAAGCTGCTCCTAGGCATGCTGCATCTTCCCCGTCGCACGGTGGACGAGGTGAGGAGCACGGGCGGGAAAATTATTTGAGGACTGGCTGTCAGTGCCCGAGCAAAATAATTGAAGGACACTCTGTGCTTCAGTCTTTTATCAGAGAGGGGCCGAGTGTCTTGCTGGACGTCTCTAGCATGTGTTGTGGGTGTTTAAATCAGGAAAGCAGTGACTCGCACGTCCTTTCTTCCTTGTGCAGCGGATGTCTCGTACAATCTGTTTTACTGTATTTTTCAAACCGAAAATATATGTGCAGCGTCATTGCCGGGAAATAGTTTCCACTAACTTATCCTAATATGACACGTTAATCAATAAACAAGACCACGTCCACGATGTCTTTTGGAACTCATCACCGTTGTTGTTTCTGTAAAGGCATGCTTCCCTGTGAGCACAGCATACAGGGTAATTGTCCTCCTAGGCTGCAAGGCAGGCCATTCAGGAGGCCGGCGGCAGGTTTGCTTTATCTAGCGTGCCCGTGTGTAGCAGAGCTGTGTCTTTTTTCCACTTACGAGCTGGAGTCGCACTCAGACTTGTGTTGAACAAGACTATGAGGTAGGAGGCGGGTTTTAGTTTTCATTTCAGAGTTGTGGCCCACCCACACCCGCAACATTCACCTGCCCTGGCCTTCACATGTTGGGGCAAAGGGGTACACTTGTCCATGCCCCGCCGGCACGTAAACATTATCTGCTCATTTGTTGGAGGCTCGTGGGAGGGGGACCGGGGCACATTAGTCCAGTCACACCGGGTGGTCACGCTGGGTTCTCGTTCCTGAAATGTGTTCCTTTGAGCAGCTAAATAAGGTTTTGAAAAAAATGGAGAACATTCGTCCATCATTCATTCAGATTTTCTTATTCTGTCCCGCCAGGTTATGCTGCACCCTGAGCGTTTAAATAGCAGTTACATCTTGCATCACATCAGAGGCCTCCTGGAAAAATCGAGCTGTATTCTGTGAGACAAAAGGGGGTGGTAATGGACAGAGCATCTGAACCAATCAAACATTCACACCCAGTCAAAAGATCTGGGTTTAATCCATCACCGTTCTTTAGCCCACTCTACCACCCCAGTTCAGACGTGGCCATATGCAAATCGGTCTGACCCTGTGCCTCATGGGAACAGTCCAGCCCGAACTGCCAAGCCATGCCTTCCCTGGAACGGAATCAAGCTTCCTAAGACCGGTTTCTGGCATTTCAGCCGTCTTCAGCCAGGCTTACTTGAATCCAGTGGCAAAGTGAGCAAGGGACGCACGTCTGAGCATACCCTGCCAACTTATGGCGAACAAAGTGGTACAAAAGGGGGTGGTGATGGACGGAGCATCTGAACCAATCAAACATTCACACCCAGTCAACAGATCTGGGTTTAATCCATCACCGTTCTTTAGCCCACTCTGAACCAATCAAACATTCACACCCAGTCAACAGATCTGGGTTTAATCCATCACCGTTCTTTAGCCCACTCTGCCACCCCAGTTCAGACATGGCCATATGCAAATCAATTTGGCCCTGTGCCTCATGGGAACAGTCCAGCCCGAACTGCCGAGCCATGCCTTCCCTGGACCGGACTCAAGGTTCCCAGGACCGGTTTCTGGCATTACAGCCGTCTTCAGCCAGGCTTGCTTGAATCCAGTGGCAAAGTGAGCAAGGGACTCACGTCTGAGCATACCCTGCCAACTTATGGTGAACACAGTGGTAGGAAAGGGGGTGGTGATGGACGGAGCATCTGAACTAATCAAACACTCACACCCAGTCAACAGATCTGGGTTTAATCCATCACGTTCTTTAGCCCACTCTGCCACCCCAGTTCAGACATGGCCATATGCAA
Source organism: Lissotriton helveticus (assembly GCF_964261635.1). Taxonomy (NCBI): domain Eukaryota; kingdom Metazoa; phylum Chordata; class Amphibia; order Caudata; family Salamandridae; genus Lissotriton; species Lissotriton helveticus. The sequence goes on from NC_136057.1 coordinate 1,301,623,266, forward strand.
ATCAGTCTGACCCTGTGCCTCATGGGAACAGTGCAGCCCGAACTGCTTATATACAACAGCAAATGGTGAATAATTATGAATGGAGAATTGTTTCATTTTCCTTTTTCGTTGTGTTTTTAACAAAAGGGTAGATATAAACATTTGTGTGCTCTCTGTGTGTGTGTGGCTCTCTCTGTGTGTGTGGCTCTGTGTGTGACTCTGTGTGTGTGTGGCTCTTTGTGTGTGTGGTGTGGCTCTGTGTGTGTGTGTGTGGCTCCCTGTGTGTGTGTGTATGTGTGTTTCTCTGTGTGTGTGTATGTGTGGCCCTGTGTGTGTGTGTGTGTATGTGTGGCTCTCTGTGTGTGGCTCCGTGTGTGTGTGTGGCTGTGTGTGTGTATGTGGCTCTGTGTGTGTGTGTGTGGCTCTGTGTGTGTGTGTGTGTGTGGCTCTTGGTGTGAGTGTGCGTGTGTGGCTCTCTGTGTGTGTGTGTGTTGCTCTGTGTGTGTGTGTGTGGCTCTCTGTGTGTGTGTGTGTGTGGCTCTGTGTCCACTAATACTCTCTACTACTCTCTAATGATCACCTATTGCTATTGTAAATGACAATACCATTTATGTTTAAAAAAAAAACAAAAAATGAAAAAATGCCTTTTGCAATGCCAATAGCTCTAACTTTAACAAAGCCGAGACCATTGCATTGTAAATGCTTGTTATCTTTATCTTGACGCGTCTGTTTCACGATCTCGCTTTAGTTCTTCACAGTCGCAGTAGCCTTCATGTCAGTTCGTTCGGAATTAGCAGCGCTAACTCAGGTTAGTGGTGTACATACGGTTTTTCACTTTCACAACCTGAACTATGAGCCACATTTTAGATCATCGTCACTCTTACATTACAGGTGACTGATTTCCTTTCCTACAGAACAGTTCATTTACGCTTTGACAGGTATTACACCTCCTCGCTCGCTTGTACACACTCTAAATTTTCGCTCTTTGCCATAGTAATGTTAGTTTCTTTATGCACTCTTCTATTAGAACCAGGCTCGCCGTCTTCAGGATACTTTGTGGTTCGTTGCAGACGTCTTGGCACTTGTGCATCGCACCCGCACATTTTTGCACGAATATTTTCCTTGAGTTTTCACACATGCATGTTTTAAGAATGCTTGGGAAAGGTTGCTGTTTCACTATTTCTGCGTTACGATATGCACATTATCACGTTCGTCTATCCGCACACGCGTCGAGTTTTAATGAATCTCTGCACTGGTATCCACAGTACACACTGTCACAGCTTCATGTCAATTCATAGCTCCTGAGGGTATCATTGGGTAGTGATGGCTTAACATATTGTGTGTATATTGAAATTATACTGTTGTACATTGCCCTGTATATTAGGGATTTCTTCATGCCAAATGATTCTATTTTCATTCACAGTGGCCCCTGAGGAAGGAACAGGAGTTTCCTGAATGCATCGGGCCGAAGTACATCAATCGCCACTGATTTTGTTTCAATGTTGACACTGTGACCATGTTTAATTCATATTACATTGACAGTTATGATGTCATAAAAAATTGATTCATGAAGTAATGACAAATGAATTCAGACAGATTTAATAACATGTAAAACTGTACAAGATGAGAAGTAAATGAACACTAGCTAAAAGATTATTGTGAGATAATCAATTTGTGGTTGTGTCATATTGTATGGAAGCTGATACATTTTATGTAAAAGTTTAGTACAGAGAAAAAATTGTTCACAGCAGTGCGCCTGGTTTATTCAAGACACTCCGCCTTGAATCACTATTTAACCTTTCAAAATGTGCCGTATACTTAAAAGCTACATTAAATTGGACGTGGGCTCAAGTCGGGTTTAATTTAAGGAATATTTTGACACCTTGAAATACTAACTTTAGTAGTCCCATTCAGGAGTTAGTGCAGTTGAGCTGTTAGCATGTAACCCTGTACTCGCCCATAGGGCTACCAGCCTTTCCACAGCAAAAACAACAATTTGGGGGTTTTATTGCTAAGAAATATAAAAGTACATGTCTTGCTTTTTAATATACAGCACCCTGCCTTAGGACTCTATAGTAGGGTGACCAAGTGGCATGGGTGCAAATTCAGGACAGAAGGTCAAAATTCAGGACTAAATTTGGCAACAAAAGGTACGTTTTATAGACACAGAGGAGGTGGCGCAATAGTATACAAGTAAGTAAGTAGGCAACCAACATAAGTACAAGTCAAAAGAAGTTTATATTAGGTTGAGATACTGTGCACTTCACGTTTTTAGGTCTCGCCTGAGCCAGCGCATGCGCTGCTCTGCGAGACATTTAGTAAGTGGGCTTTTAAAAGTCCTACCACCGTTTTTTGGCTGGCATAGAGCATGCAGTTACGCGCACAATGACGAGCAGAGGCGCCATCTGGCTTTCCTCTCTCGTCATGGTGCGTGCACGTCGCACACCACTCGCCAGCTGCTTATACTTTTGCCATCACGCGCGCACCACTTCTGGTGCTTTTTTTTTTCTTTTAACGCTTGGGCTTGTTTCCCTGATGCTCTGCTCCGCTGTGCCCTTTTCAAGAGGTAAATTAGAAGCATGATTTGTGTGGCCCGAGATTTGTTAATTGTTTACAGAGTGAAAGCTCTTAGTCTCCTTATCTTGTCTCTCCCTAGCTTTGCAACCCCTCCCCTTATTTGCCTCCCTTTTTCTCCCTCCCTCCCTATCTTTCCTCACTATCATTCTACCTCTTACGCCATATCTTATTATCTTACCCTCCTCCCACCTTTCTTCTTTCTCCTGCTCCGTTTTCTCCCTCCTCTCTCCGTTTCCCTAGTTGACATGGCTCCAACCAGTGTAGTGAAAGCTCTACAGATTCTCAGCTATGAAAACAGTTTAGTATCATGAGTTTTATCTCCTGTCTATGTTTTATGTTCCCTTTCCTCCTTTGTGGGCCTCACTTGTTCCAGTCTTTTCTCTCCCGCTCTCTTCACGCTCCCACACTCTTCCCCACCATCAGCCGTCCTCTCTCACCCACTTTCTCTCCCCTCACCCCACTCCCCCGAGACGCCACCTCATCCCTGCGGGTCGCTGTGCTGTTTCCATTAATCCTCCTCCAGGTTGGCATTAATTGCCAGCATGTGCCAAATATCTTTGTAATTGGGAGCCTGCGTGCCACAGTGGCGTTGCTGCCGGCCCTCCTGCCCCCACCCCCGCAGGCCTCCTCTTCTGCCCTGCGTTGAATGAGGCAGCTTGCTGGACCCGCTCCAAAGCACCTCCCCTCCTCTGGCGCCAGGCGCTATAATGAAGGCTTGTATGGAAGCGCTTAAGCGTGGACAAGGAGCCCAGCTCTGCAGACAAGTCTGCGGTGTGGGACAAAGAGCTGCCCAGCCCAGTGACCTGCCATCTTGGTCGTCCTGTTCAGGAAATTACTTGGGGGGCCTAGTCAAGTGAGTAGCCAAAATATTAAAATCCCCCGACTTCGAACCAAAAATCTTATGGCACCATGCAAACTAAACAAGTCATTACGACAATCCTCAGAAGAGCTCTCTTGTCTATTCCATCCATGCATCTACCCATTCATCCTTCCCTCCACCTGCTGATTTCCACAATGTCACCATTATATTCTGTCGTGTATTTAATTTTTCATCCATCATTCAGTCTTTCACCATTCTGTCCATCCACCCATCTATATCCAAACCTATGCATCCATCTCCAAGCCCATCCATCCATCACTCCTTTCACTCATCCATCATTTCATACGTATACCCTTTCACTACATTCATCCTTGCACTCTAGCCATCTTTCCTTTCACTCATCCACCTACCCTTTCACTCAGCAATCCAATCATCCATCCTTTCTCTCATCCTTCCACCCAACCACTCATCCATCCATGTACCCTTTAATTCACTCGTCCACTCACTCATCCGTGCTGTCACTCATCCACCCTCCCTTCCACTCATCCATCCATTCTTTTAATCATCCATCCACCCTTTAATTCTTCCATTCACCCTCTCTTTCACTCATTTATTTACCCTTTAATTCATACATCCTTTTGCTCATTCATCCACCCTTTCACTCATCCCATCAATCCATCAACCCTCTTTTACTCGACCATCCATCCTTTCACTCAGCCATCCACCCTTTCACTCATCTATTCCCACCCATCTACCCTCCCTTTCACTCATCCATTCCCACCCGCCCTCCCTATCACTCATCCATTCCCACCCACTCTCCCTTTCACTCATCCATCCTTGCATCCATTTGTTTACTTACCCATCCACCCGTTGATCCATCCATTCATCCACACATTCACCCTTTCATCCACTTACCTTCCCTTTCATTCATCCATTCTTTCACTTATCCGTCCATCCACAATTGTATCCATCATCCTTCTAATCCCCCTTTCACTCACACACCTACACTTCAGTCATTTCACTCACTCAACCAACCACCCACCCTTTCACATTAAGTAGAGCCCAAATCACGAACTCTACCCATGCCCCTGGCCTAGTGCTGAAATTGAAACAATGAAATCAGAGGCCCAAAGTTTTTTGAATGCTGGAGTGAAGGATACCAAAGCTGCCTGGTCTTGATTTTACCTCCTACATACATGCCAATCGACCCGCTTCAGGCGGTAGACTCCTGATTCTTAAAGCAAAATGTGATTTCATTTTAGCGGTCTCCTGCCTAAAATTGCCTCTGCTTCAATAAAAGTCAATGGGGAAAATGCGTTCCCCCAGATTTGCTTTTCTAAATCTCCACTTTCCTTTACTTCAATGGTGGCAAATACGCTCATACCTCATTATACCGCCACCTTACACTTCTGCCTCTGCATCTCACACTTACAAATTATTTTTCATCCCTCCTTTCTTCCTTGTCATTGTATTCGAGCCGTTAGGGCGGGGCCCTCCTGCTGAGCGTCACTGTCAAGGAGGAGTGTTTATTAGTGTTTCACCATGCAACAGTTGGTGTTGTTGCACCAAGGATATTCTGCTGCATAACTAATTACTTATAAGGTCCCAAAAGCGAGACCTATTGGCTCTGCCAATGCTTGTTCAGTGTGCGCGCACCTTTGAGCAACGGTGCAGGTCTCTTTGTTGTATTTCATAGGATTTAAGAATGTTGAAGCTCTAGGTAATGGCAAAGCTAGCACATATTTAGGCAATGGTGGTTATTAAAATAAAACAATTGATAAAAGCCTCCTCCTTAATATTTTGCAATTAAACTTTTACAAACTTCTTCTTACAACCAACCTTGCACCATTTCCCCAAGGAATTCCACTTACAATACTCCAGTAAATCAAGACCTTTTGTTTGCTCTCTTTCATCCTAATTGTGGAGATAATCACGCTGCTGTACTACCTTGATCTTGAAGCTATTTTGGCCAATGGGATTTGCTGAAACTTTCAGTGATAGGACAACTTGGCAAAGATTAATGCAAGAAGCGAATGTTGGCAGTAGTTTTACATGCAATTGTGAAATGGTAGGCAAACTATAAAATGGATATGCAGCTCATGGGGCAGATAAATATATTGGATCCACAGGTAGAGAAATGGCACTTGACAGTGAAACTTTTTTCGCATTACCTTTTAGATGCAAAACTAAATATGTAAAGAAAGCAGCACTTCTGTAAACCTATCGCATCTCAGGTGTTTTAAAATTGTGTGTGTCCTAATCTGTTAAGCTTGTGACATGCTTTCACAACAATAGAGCTTTTTTGTTGCTTACCTTAGTATAAAACATCTGTGAGATATCATGCCTTCTTACATTCATGTTCACAACATATCACTGTAGAGTGGCGCTCTAGTGTGCGCACGCTACGTAGTGACGTAGCGCGCGTCGGCCATATTTAGCGCACTGCGCATGCGCGAAGAGCGCGATTAACGAGAGAGAAGCGACCGGAGCACATCGTAAGCCCGGCGCTCTCCTAACAGTGTGTTTTATTAATAAACACTTTAGCCCCTCATCACTGTATCCCGAGTGGTTATTCCTGGGAGAAATATGAACTTTACAGTGGCGACGAGAGAGGGATTGCCCTGTTAAGAGGGAATATACATACTGAGGGAAAAAAAATACCCGACCCAGGAAGGCGTGGCAGGGACACAGGCAGGTGGACCACCACGAGGAGCAACAGGAGGAGCCAGGAGGTACCCAGAGTAAGCAACACTACAGGAGCGTGGCAGAGGCAAGAGAAAAACCAGGACGAGGAGCAGCACTAGGAAATTATGGTACCAGGCACAGGGGCACAATACAACCAGCGTAGGCGAAAAAGCAGGACGCCCTGCAAGGTGCACCAAGTGGGGGAGCATACAGAAGCAGGAGAAGGACCCCAAGGGAGGAGTATACAGGATACCACCCGCACCTGGTTGAGGCCCTGGCGGAGTCAGTGAGGAGCAGAGAAGGGGGCGCAGAGGGACCCCAACGGCACCAGGAACACGGTGAAAGTACAAGCACGCCGGGTAGCCCGAAAGGTCCAGAGGCAGAACCAGAAAGACGCGCCGAAATGAGTGCGCAGGCGTCTTCACTCACGACGCCGATCCCGTTTCTACCCAAGCCTGGAGAGCCTCTAATGAAGTGTGAGGACTGTAGAGAATACTTTATGACCTACATTGAAGCACTAGAAGACGAGAATGGAGAAGCCTTCCCCAGTAAAAGAAAGAGAAGGATACTCATGCACAACCTAGGCCCGGAAGGGATAAGAGTATTCCAGAATCTGTTGCCAACGCCCAGCCAAATGCAGATGACGACGTCTTCAGACACGCTATAGAAGATCTGAACGACCATTATCGTCCAGCGGTGTGCACTTCCATTGACCGATATAATTTCCAGCAGAGGAAACAAGAAGCGGGCAAAACCATAGACGACTACGTTGCTGCGCTGAGGAAGCTGGCGATAACATGCAAATTCGGTGCCCTGCATGACGAATTCATAAAGGACCAGATAGGCATGCATTCCACCAACAAAACTGTACAAGACAAGTTGTGGGTAAATGGAGACGCCCCGCTTAAGGAGGTGATTGCCATGGTGAAAAAGGCAGAACTCTCAAAACGATGCACGGATGCAGCCAAGAGAGAACCTGTCCCGAGGCCTATGGTGAACAAGGTAGACGACGCAGACCTACCAGGAAGGAGCAAACTCACAACAACGGATGGTAAAGGGCCAAACAGGTGGACGGGAAGACCCGGACAGCAGAGGAAGCTGAACAAAGAAAGCACCTCCACGTGCTACCGGTGTTGGAGCCAGCCACACGTGGCCATTGACAAGCGATGTCCAGCGTTCAGAGTAAAATGCATGTTCTGTGGCATAGTGGGTCACTATGAAAAGGTGTGCCGCCGCAAGGTAAAGAGACCCACGGTGAAGTATGTGGCGCAGGAACAGCAAGAGGAAGAACAAGACGAAGAAGACTGTGTGCTGTGCGTAGAAGAGCAGGTAGTGGGCATCGACGGCATGCGTTCCCGCAAACTACAATGCGACATGGTGATAGGAGGAGTGAAGATTAAAATCGTAGTGGAATCGGGATCCCCGTACACCATCGTCCAAAGGACAGTGTGGGAGGAAGATTTCAGACCCAGCCTGGGCCCGTGACTAGAACCTCCCGACATAAGACCGGTCACGTACACCGGTGAGCCCATCCCGATGGTAGGTTACAGAGCCCTAACATTTGAGTTCAAGGGGCTCAGTGCTGAGTGCAAATTGTACGTAGAAAGGACCGTCGGTCCTAGGCTGATGGACCAAGGTGACCTAGGGATACAATTGGATCCAGGAGGAGACACACAAGTGCTACTGACTGCTCCAGAGCACTGGCTGGAACTGGAGAAGATGAAGAGCGAGTTTCCCAAGGTATTTGGCGGGAAGGTCGGCAAATTGGAAAAGTTCACACATAGGATAGACCTTAAGGGGAACGCCAGGCCCATAGCCCACAAAGTAAGGAATGTACCCATAGCAGTGAGAGAAGCGGTACAGCAGGAATTGCACAGACTAGAGGAGAACGGAATAATCGAGCCAATAAATAGTTCAGAGTGGCTGGCGCCCCTGGTGGTGGCAATGAAACCTAATGGCAAGGTACGCCTCTGCGTAGACCTTCGAGAACTAAATAAATGCATAATAGTGGAAAAATTGCCGCTAACAGGCATCGAAGAAATGCTAGCCAAGACGAAAGGGGTAAGGTGGTTCTCCACAATAGACCTCACTTCCGCCTATCATCAAATAGCCCTGCACCCAGCAAGCCGGAAACTCACCTCATTCATAACACCCTTCGGATATTACCAATTCCGCCGCATGCCTTTTGGTCTTGCGTCAGCGGCGGCCGTATTCCAGAAACTGATGCACCGCCTATTTAAAGACATCGAAGGGGTACAGTACTTCCAGGATGATATACTGGTAAAGGGAAAGGACCGGAAGGACCACGATAGGAAACTGGACATGGTGCTTTGAGTCCTAGAGAATAAAGGGCTAACAGCGGAATGGGAGAAGTGCCGCCTCTGGATGACGTCGGTCACGTACTTAGGGCACGAAATAGGAGAACACGGCATCACGCCCAAACGGGCCAATGTGAAGACAATCTGCGATGCCCCGGCCCCTACCATTAAAGAAGAGGTGAGATCATTCCTAGGGATGGCCGAGTACTATAGCAAATTCGTGTAACACTTCGCCACCAAGACACATCACTTGAGGCAACTCATAAGGGACAAATCAGTGTTCTCATGGACAGAAGAGACACAAAAAGAATTTGACACCCTGAAAAAGGACATTAGCCAAGCTGGGATACGACCACCAAGGGAAGTCAGTGCTGACGACGGATGCAAGCGAAAAAGGGCTGGGAGCAGTTCTTATGCAGGAAAGGACAGATGGAACAACAGAAACCCTCAGCTTCGCGCCCAGGTCCCTGTCGCCCACGGAACAGAAATTCAGTGTTATAGAGAAGGAGATTCTTGCGGTAATGTGGGCCATGGGGAAGTTCTGACAATTCCTACAGGGCACGAGGTTCCAACTCAAAACGGGAAGAGAATAGATGGGCGGTGCACAACAAAGTTGTTAAATGATTAGGGTATTGGTTTAAAGCACGGATGGGTGCACTCCAGGGAGACGGTCCCGCTAGGCGTCAGAAAATATGAAACAGATGAGTGTATGCAAATGTTTGCAAATACATCCCCTGTGTGAGGCACTCCTTAAATGTTCATCGAAATGATTACAAAGGTAAATGATGCAAAGTCGATTTATTCATCCATAATAGTTCATAGAGTGAAATGTTCCAATGATATTATAATCATATCATTAATTGGTTCACAGTTCAGCTTATACACGTACTCCAATGCATTTCGGGCTGCACGCCCTTTGTCAAGGAGAACTAGAAAAGAAGAGATGAGCCCATGTCAGAGGACGGAATGGGGGAAAAAAGGGATAAATGAAAACGTGCGTGGAAATTGGGGGTGACAGATGAGATTAAGGGTGTAGTTTCTGGGGTGTGTATTACTAAAGTGCTGCGATCGTTTCCCAGTGATACAAGCGGTTAGAAGTGACAGAAACGCCCGTGATTATTAGTGGGAAAGGTAATATGACGTGGAGAATCAGGGAAGGTGGGTGGGTGAAATAAATACTGCCAGAGTGATCGTGCACTATGGTGGTGGGTGTGCTGGGTCGGTTAGGTGAAGCGGAGTGCCGGAGGTTTTAATAAGTGCGGTTAACTCGCGTAAATGAGCTTGTGTGGACGGTACTTACTTCGTGCCGGAAAGCCGTGTCCTAGTCAGATATGGTCATCCGAGAAAATGGGGTTGATTGGTGAATCCCGTGAGGAGGTGTATAAGACGCGGAAGTGTGAGACAGGGAAATGGAAGACGGGCTAGATGCGGAAAGTGTGCGGGGGCCATCTTGGAAAAGGCTAGGTAACCCGAAATGTGGCAGACATGATGTAGAGGGTTGAAAAAAGGGTAATGAATAAAACATAGTAAAAAAAACGGACCACAAGCTCTTAGTCAAGGTACTCACCTCGAGTGGACATGCAAGCACAACGCCACGCATAGCCAAGATGACCTTGAAACTACTGGAGTCCAGGTATGACGTGGAATACATACCGGGTACAAGGAACAAGATAGCGGACTACCTCAGTAGAGCATCAGCTATGGAAAAAGCCCCCAGTCTGGCAGGAGAGAATGAAGAGATGGTAGCCTTGATGGAAGACCCAGAGCGGGTGATAAGCAACCAGGAGTGGACAGAGGCATATGCAACGGACCAGGACATCTGTGATGTCAAGAAGTGCATAGTACAAGGATGGCCAGAAAAAAAAACATTTAAGAGCAGAACTCAGGAAATTCTATGAAGTCCGGGAGGAACTGTCCGTAGGAGATAAGGGCATATACTTGTACAGAGGGGACAAAGTAGTCCCACCGACAACATTGATACCCCGCCTGATGGCAGTGTTACACGAGGGCCATCTGGGAATTGTAAAGACCAAGATGAGGACAAAGCAAATGTACTAGTGGCCAGGAATGGACATCCAAGTGGAGAGACACGTAAGGGAGTGCGACCAGTGTCAAAGGGCAGACAAAACTCTGACACCCCTGAGGCCCCTCCTGGGGAAGTTTGCCAATCCGAGTAATCCATGGGAGGAGGTGTCGGTGGACATCCTAGAACCTGTATTGGATACCCAAGGCACTCTTAAATATCTGTGTGTCCTCATTGACAGATACTCGAAGTGGCCTGAAGTACATATACAGGAAGAGATGAACACAGAAACAGTACTCCGATTCCTCACATCAGTCTTACTTAGAGAAGGTATTCCCAGATTCATCTTGAGCGACAACGGACCGCAGTTCACGTTGGAGAAGTGGAACAAGTATGCAGAAAGAAATGGCATCAAAAGTAAACACACTTCGATATACCATCCAGCAGGCAATGGTCAGGTGGAGCGGTTCAATAGGGTCCTAATGGGATCCATAAAAACTGCCCTCACGATGGGCAAAGATTGGGAAAAGGAGGTCCAGAGCATGATATGGGCCTACTGCATCACCCCCACGAGCACGGGGTACAGCCCCTTCCAGATCCTGAGAGGACGACACCCCTTCACCAAAGACAACGTAGCCTGGAGGGAAAAGACTGTAACAAGCAAGTGCTCTCCGGCTGTGGTACAGCACAATCTAGAGAAAGCCCAAAGGATATATACCGAACATTATAACCGAAGAAAGAGCGTGAAAGGAACAGCCCTGCAGAGAGGGGAATGGGTGAGAGTCAAACTTGCAGTACTAAGGAGAAAAGGGGACAGCAAATACAGTCAACCCCTACAAGTAAAAGAAGTATACGACAGGGCAGCACTACTCAGTGATGGAAATGTATGGTCTCAAGACCGCATGGCCAAATGCAATAAGATCCAACAATGGTCCCCGGAGGATAATGGGAAGACACCAGAAGACCGGAGGCAGCGGGAAAATGAGGAAAGTACACCTGGGGGAGAAGAGAACCCTGGAGCTAGTGAAAGCAACGAGGAGTGGGGAGACCACGATAACCCGGTGGCAGAGGAACAGCCAGGAGAAGAGAGAGTGACCCCAGGGAGAGAAAGACCCGGTACCCAAGGCGATAAGATGGTGAGCCGAGCAGAGAACAGTTCCAGGGAAGTGCCATCTACTCCGGTAAGACGCACAAGAGCAGGTCGGATGGAGGTCAGGCCTGTCCGTTTCAGAAACTTTGAGCTAGGAGAGACTAAATAACTTTCGGATGGACTAAGACTGTATGTTTCCTTTGTTACGTAAAAAAGGGGAGATAGTAGAGTCGCGCTCTAGTGTGCGCGCTCTACGTAGTAACGTAGCGCGCGTCGGCCATATTGGGCGCACTGCGCATGCGCAAAGAGTGCGATTAACGAGAGAGAAGCGACCGGAGCACATCGTAAGCCCGGCGCTCTCGTAAGAGTGTGTTTTATTAATAAACACTTTAGCCCATCAACACTGTATCCCGAGTGGTTATTCCTGGGAGAAATAGGAACTTTACAATCACTTCCTTGTCTCATTTAAATTAGGACATCCAAACCGATAAACTCAAGATATCCACAAGAACCAAGTCAGAGAGGTCAATGAAGGGGGGGCACGGGCAGTGAGCCAATATAATATAGCAAACATTTCAAGAAAAGCCTCCCCATGTGCAGTTACAACAGAAATAAGAAATCTATCACTTCAGGCAGCGTAACATGAACTCAGCGATTAACACCCATTTCGCATTCAAGCAACCATTACATGTGCAGATTAACTACTTGCCCGCATTTGCATTTCTTTAAAGCAGCCCCGGGACCCCTGGCTTCCCCTCCTGCTGAATCACTTCACAGGAGGCCCCCTCCCTTCTGCTGGGCCATCTCAACGTCTGAAAATACTTGTCCTTTAGCACCAAGGCTAAAATTACGGACACATGCCATCCGTGGAAACTTCCTTCATGGACAACGGACATTATGGTAAATTCACGGACAGTCCGTGAAATTTACGGACAATTTGTCACCCTGCTCTATAGGCCTGCTGTGGAGGTGATGTATTGATTAAAGAGTGAGGTCGGGCTTTGACATTAGTGTGAATTGCAAAGTTGAGTTAGTGGTTTAAAACCACTCTACCACTCTGCAGTGGCAGGCTCAGAGTCATGTTTCACTTTGCCAAACTCAGGATGGCACAATAAGTGCTGCAGCTTTGAGGTAAAACTTAACTTATAGGCCCTGGGTACCCCTCGTACCAGATACTAGGGATTTATAAGTACCTTAAGGTAGGCCGATTGGGTATAAACCAATAAAACATTACACTTTCAAGGGTCAGAGCACTGGCACTGAGGTCTGATTGGCAGGCCTCAGTGCACTTTCAGAGTTGAAACCCAGCAGCATCAGTCTAAAACTTTGAGTGCAATCATGTAAAAAGAGTAAATTCCATGCAGATACTCAAAAGGAATCATTCTCTGTTGTATCTGCCTTTTAGCGATCTGGCATGACCAAGCCAGTAAATCACAAGACGTGGTGCCCAAACTGAAAACTTGGAACAGTAGAAGATGAGCGTAAGGCCCTAAGCTGGATCCAGCTTTGCCCAGGATTCTTTCTTACTACCACTGATATATGTGTGACTCCTAAGGAGGGTTCTTTCTCTCCAAGTTTATTCTGTACTCCGAATTCTTTTCAGTGTATTGTTTGTCAGCATTTTCAGGCTCTTCAGATAAGATAAATCCCCTCCATGGAAATAGTCAAAAAAGGCCAGCAAGGCTATTGTGCCCACGGCTGATAGTTTCAGACCTTTATTTCACTCCTTTTACTATATCTTCCATTACTTTTCTTGAAATTAATTTGACTGCAGCATTACCTTGTCTGCATTTCCCAAGTTACACTATCATTTTGCCCAGAGCTTCAGGAAAACTATTTCTATGGTAAGTATATAATTTAATGGCAGGGTTAAACAAATTACAAACTTATTGGTAAATCATTTATGATAACATACGTTTCTTGAACTTAGGTTAAATAAATAACAACACTCAGCTCCACAAACCTCCTCACATTCTACTTACTACTCTCCACAACTCAGTCTGCCACCTTCCACCTATTCTATATGCGTACCAGATATAACATGGAATTAAAGTATTTAATTGAAACAAAATTGAATTAAAATTGATTAGTGTAAGAATACCATTACATATTAGTTAATTATATTACATTTAAAATAACAAATATAGCTCGAATTAGTATTAACATACATTAATAAAATGTAATGCAAAATAACTTATTAACAAATAATTATTTAAGTTTATGGCTAGCATTTGAGCTATAATAAGGTTCTATGCTAATTTCCATGATGTTTAATATGCAGGTGACTGTTTTAGTATTGTACAATGCATGTAAATTAGAACACATGATTTGAAATTAAATAATTAGAACAAGACTTAGGTTACACCAAGAGTATTAATTGTTTACATTTAATTGAATAGATTATAAAAGAGGGCTACAGCTAATATTATTTATTATAATATCAAATACATTTAATTTGGGGATAGTGTAAGACACCATGTTTTAGTAAACTTAAAAAAAGGCAACTCAATTCAAATTAGGGCTAGTGCTAATGAAAATTAATATAATTAAATGAAAACAAAAAGAAGATTCAGGAAACAAATAGCATTATTGTGCAGTTCAGCAGTGAAGATAGGGTATGAGGTGAATCTAGGACAACATGTATAGGGCAAAGTAAACATATTTTCAGTGTTGTTGATAGGTGGGCAGGGAAAAAAGGAAGGAAAAAGTAATGGTGGAGAAGCAAAGTAGAAGTAAAAATGTAGAACCTATGCAGATCAGCAAGCAGCAATGAGAAGGGTGCACTCAGATAAAAGCGTTTCTTGTTTTGGCCTGTTAAGGCCAGGTAGAACCTTAGAACAAACACCTAAATGGTAAAATGTAATCAAGTGCCTACTTCAGCAATCAACATGAGGCATCCCCACAATTAGACCTTGCCTAGATGATACACACTCAGACCACGTGTTCACAAAACACAGGACAAATGTCATACATAAATCATTAACCACCACACACCTTCCGACTATCAAACACACATTCTAACTCAAGCTCATTAATGTACGCTCTGCAGTACTCCTTACTCTAGACACTGCAGACTTCATTACCTAGTGCAGACTTGATGCAGTCTTCATCTCAGCAACATGGCTTACCCTCATTTCGTCACACATCCTTGATGCCCTTGTTCCCACAGGCTACAGTATCCGGAATATGAATTGTAAAATTAAGAAAGGACGAGGCCTCACTGTCATCTCAAAGTCCTTCATTTCGCGTACTCAAGAAAAACAACACGCAGCTCCACAAACCTCCTCACATGCTACTTACTACTCTCCACAACTCAGTTTGCCACCTTCCACCTATTCTATATGCGTACCAGATATAACATGGAATTAACTACTGAATTCTCGGACCTCCTTTCACTTCATCCATCTTACACATCAAAACATCCTCCTGGGTGACTTCAACCTCCTAGACAACTTAAGCTAAAAAAATAACATCAAGTTATGGCCTGCTGATTGTGGTTGTGTCTGTGGGCATGCGGTGTGGGAGAGTTGTGGATGTGTTTGCCCCGTCCATTCATTCCATGGTAAGCCACCAGATATGTTAGATCCCAGAAATCTTTGGCCCCTGCCCAGTGGTGGCAGGCATGGCTCGCGGGTGGCAGGGCAGGGGCAGGCTGGGCGGGGTGGGGGGGGGGGGGGGGGATGGTCGCGTGAGGATGCACAAAACATAACAATTATTTTAAAACTATTTTAACATTCCACCCAGATCACGCGTCTCTGCTCCTGCTTTCCTCAAGAATCAGGAAGCACAGCCAGGTCCCACTGACTAATCACAAAGCTGCAATGCATCGTTTGGATTCACAAGCACCCAGACTCCCCTGACCAATCACAATGCTGCAATGCAGCGTTTTGATTGGTTTTGAGCATTCTGGTTTGACGCTCAACCAGGTAATGGGGGCCTGGGCATGCTCTCCATCCAGGCTGTAATGCAGCCTGCATGGAGAATGGGGAAATTGTGTATGACTGTTTTGGGTGGCCAGAGAGGGCCAACGAAACAATTATTGCGCACTTAGGAGTGGGCAAACCACTACTCCCCTGTCCTGCTCCGGAGGCAGAGCAGCTCTACCCACCCGCAAAGGAAACATAAAATGATAATAATTGGAAGTTATTATCATTTTATGTGTCCTCTGCTTGCACTGCTTGAAAGCAGTGGGACAACACGCCTCCACCATAGCAGAGGAGCCGCCACTGCCCCTGCCCCAGCCAGCCAAGGAGTGAATATGTACATGGAGGTAGACTCTGCAACATAGACTCTGTCTTCTTTTGCCAAAAATCTGTCATGGGGATGATAATAATCATATAATAAATGGAATTCTGCAATCCATGTATAAAAGCCTTTCTTTTTAATTTGTTCTTAATTGGCGACTTGTGATGCACCCATTCATTGATATAATGATATGATGCCAGAACTCAAGTGTAATAGCTATTACAATTGAGTTCTGACATCACAATGCCTGCTACCAGGGCCAGAAGCTGGGGGGGGGGGAGACTAGGAAAGGGGTGGAGGTGGGGTAGGCAGGTAAGATCATGGAGCATAAGAAAAGCAGCTGTTGAAAGAAAACAAAAGTTGATTTTCTTTCTTTTGCTTTGTTTTTCTAGCTTACAATGACAAGCGGCAAGGATATATTTATGGTGCCATGTTTATTTTATGTACTCTGTAAGTAATTCATAGAAAAGGTAGATTCTTTCTGCGTATTTCTACACCTTTGAGCTACTGCTTCTTTTTTCTTTTTACAAAAAAACGACTTGTATTAAACTGAATCTATTATCTTTCTGCAACAATTATTTAACAGATTTTTGGTGTGTTTAATTTTGCACTAGAGATTCTTTTCTTATTCTTCATATTTGCAAACATGCTCTCTAGTTTCATATGAAAGAGCTATGAGCCAAGGATATAAGCGGTTTGTGGAAAAGGGTGATGATGTGACCATGTATTATTAGGAATAATGTATCCACTGCCGTACCGACAAGGATATTGCAAATCACCTCGGAGTTCCATTATCTCATTAAGGAACTTGGCCTTTGGATTCGCTCCTCTATAAGGTCATGGAACTCCTCAGTGACTTGCAATATCCTTATGATGTACACAGTGGTGGTACATTACCACATGTATCTCACACACAGGCCAGCAGGCCTCTGTCATATCCAGCTCCCAGACGTTTTGGCTTTTGGCCAAGCTTGAGACTTGCCAGGACTTGTGGTATAGGTTTACAACATGGCATGGAATGTTATAGCTTCCTATAATCTTATGATCCAAGTATTCTTTTTTTTTAATATCTTTTTATTTGGCACTCAAGAAAGCAAAACTGGATTGTATACCATAATAGGCATGTATAGATACAACAAGTGTAAACAGTACTCTGCAATTGAGAAGTGGTGCTCTGCTTGTACTAAAACACACTCCTAGTCTGGTGGAGGTCAGACGTCATATTAACAATATTTCCATACCTGTAGGACAGTCCCAAGAGGGCAGCACCCGGACTACCCCTATAAACATTCTATTTTCCCCAAAATGTTTTCCCACTTTTTAGTGCAGCCGCTACTTTCATACACCACCCTCTCTGCAATCATGCACCAGTCCATGTCTCTCTTCCAGTTTTTGAGGGACTGTGCAGTTTTTGCCCCCCCATTGATAGGCTATATTTTGTTTAGCGATTATTATTCCTAGGGTCACCCAGGTTTGTTCCATACAATTCATATCTCTGGCATCCCAGATGTTGAGAAGACACCACTTTGCAGACGTTGTGAAAGAGTGGTTCAAGTATCCTTGGTTCTCCTTACGAGTTACAGTTCACTCTGGACCACTGTTGTACTGGACATATCCTGTAACAGAGATTTAACAGAGACATTTATTGGCACATAGCAAGGACTAGTTTGCAGTACTGTATGGGGTGAGTCGTTTCACTGAATTGGTGTACACAGTTTGGCCTGCCCATTTTTCACACGCACTGATCGTGCCCTCTATACACTTGCATTTCAATCCTGCAACATCAGGTGTGAAGAGAACAGGTGAAGTGGCGTATGCAACAGCACTCGAAGAAGGTGAGGTTCAACAGACTTGCAACAGTTTACTTGTTAATCAGTCATGCTGAAAAACAAAAATGTTTACTTCATTTCATTTTCACATGTTGATGCTCTGTTTTTCATTACACGTTCCGTGCCCTTGCTATGGACAGTTCAGCTCCATCGTGTGGTGCACATAGAGATATTACTTCAATTTTTCATCCTCCTAGATCAATAAATCAAACAAACTTTATTGGTTTTCATGTGTAAAACCATAATACTCTAAAAAAAAAAAAACACACATGGTATTAAAAAAAATTGATAAAATATTTATACAAACGTCACATGTAAGACAAAACAAACCAAAAAATCTCATACTTTACAAAACATAAAATATGTTATAAAGTGCATATACCCTAGATCATAAAAAGTAAGAAGCATTTAGAAGGATGAGTCCAAGGACCTCATCTAAACTATATGCGTCATCAAGTAACTAGAGTAAAAACATGCCCTTATAGCTACTGTCATTTAATCAAGGCAAACTCCAAGCTTCACTGCAGAGTTTAGGAAAGTAACCCCTTCTGTGCCTATGACGAGCTGGACTCGTCATGGAGCACAGTGACCGTGTGACCATGACGAGTCCAGCTCGTCATGACACCCACCCACGGAGGAAGCGCTGGCGCTCCCCCCGTAGGTGGTCGATCCGGGTATTTTTACTGGGGAAGGCAGGGGAAGACCTCCTCCCGCCCCCACCTCCGCATCAGCAATAACGTCAGCGCGCAAGCCACGCTGACGTCATTGGAGGTTTCCCTTTCTTCTCCGACGCCATTTGCTTCCTGCGCGTCGGAGAAGAAAAAGGTAAGTTTGGGGCTGGGGGGGGGGTTTCACTAAAAGAGGCATCGAGGAAAAGGAAAGGTTTTTCCTTTTCCCCCGATGCCTCTTTTGTGCATTCCTGCTATGCGATTGTGCAGCAGGAATGCCCCACTAGCACCAGGGATTTTTTTGGGGGTGTTTATTGTGTTTGGGGGAGCGGCCCCTTGGGCAAGGGTCAACCCCCTTATGGGAATAATTTTTGGGGATTTGTCTGCCCCCCTGGGGGGGGGCAGATTTCTTATATATTTTATAAAAAAATGCCCACTGGACCACCAGGGAGTGTTTGTTGGGGAGTGGCCCCTTGGGCAGGGGTCACTATCCTTTGTGGACTATTTTTTTTACTGTCTGCCCTCATGGGGGGGGGCAGATTTCGCAATTTTTTAATCTAGGGCCCACTAGGCCTCCAGTGTGGAGAGTGACCCCTTGGGCAAGGGTCGTTGTCCTTTGGGCTCACGATTTATGGCTGTCTCTGGCCCCCAGGGGGCCAGATCGCCATGTTTAAAAAAAGAAAATTAGGCCCACTAGACCACCAGGGATTTGTTTGCGGGGTGTGGACCCTTGGGCAAGGGTCTCTCCCCTTTGGGGAGCATTAATTAATTTGTAGTGCCACTAGGCCACCAGGTTTTTTTAATGTTTGGGAGCGGCTCCTTGGGCATGGGTCGCTCCCCTTTGTGGGAGTATGATTGTGGCCATTTCTGCTCTCTTTGTTTGGCAGAATAGCAGTATGTGTTTAGGCCCATCTGCCCCAAGGGGAGCAAACTCCAGTAGACACCAAGGTTTTTTTAAATGTTTGTGTTGGGGAGTGGCCTCAAGGGCAAGGGTTGCTCCCCTTTCACGGGGTGAATATTTAATTTATACCCTTAGGCCCACCTACCTCATAGCTTGGCTACTGGATTGTGTGTGAACTGGTGCATTATATGCATATGTGATTGTAATGTTTTTTTCTCCTTTTTATTCTAGTGTAAAGCTTTTGCTTCCTGTTTGCGGTTTCGACAGTGGTTGTTCTGCAGTTTTGCGTGGTTGCATTCTTTTGGTAAGAAAAACATTTTTGTTGTATTTACTCCAAATGAGTAATATTGTAATGTATGAATGAATTTTTTTGTAAGTGGTGTCATAATGGCAGCATATTTAGTTAGTGTTTGAGCAAGAAATTCTTTGCGATGTGTTGTGCATGGACTTATGTGTATTTCTTTTCTCTTTCTTTTTTTGGGGGATATTGTTGTTCCATACTGTATCTGTGCAGAATAGGTGGCAGTGAGTTTAGGTGCCTCTGGCAAGTGAGTGGTATCATTTTTGAGTATATATATGTTTTTGATAAAGGTGCTTTTTGTTTATTACTTATTTTTCAAAGTGTTTGTTGTTGTTGTCTTCTTTGACAAGTTACCTTTATTTGTAAGCATTATGGCTAGCCGTGGAATGACTGCTCAGCAGGTGGTTGGTATGCTTCTTGAATCTTCCTCTGAGCATGATTATGAGACTGACAGTGCGTCTGAGGGAGAGGAGGCAGGGGAAGATTCTGGCAGTGAGTTTTCTCTCCACATGGAATCATCGGATGATGAAGGTTTTCTCAGTGCAGATGAAGTGCCTGTTTTAGAGGAGGAAACTGCTGTGCCGATGGTGCAAGAGGCATCTGGATTGCAGCCTGAGGCTGCTAGGCTTCATACCGGAAGTGCTGGCCTCTGGGTTGATCTAAACATGGTGCAGCCAGTGTTGCCTGACTTTAGTGGTGATGCAGGGTGTAGAGTGGATTGTGAACATTTTTTGCCTCTTCAGTTTTTTCAGTTGTTTATGGATGATGTATTTTTGGGTGAGATTGTTGACCAGACTAATTTGTATGCTGAACAGTTTTTGAGGGACAACAGTGACAAACTTAGGCCCCAGTCTAGAGCTACCCTGTGGACTCCCACAAATCTGGAAGAGATTAAGAAGTTTTTGGGTTTTACTTTATTGATGGGTGTGGTAAGGAAGCCGAACCTGGCTTCATATTGGTCTACTAGCCCCTTGTTTGCAACAGCCATATTTCCTGCAGTTATGACTCGTAATCTGTATTTACTTTTTACATATGCTGCATTTTGTTGATAATTCTATGGCGTTGCCGTGAGATCACCCTGACTGTGACTGTCTTTTTAAGATTCGGCCAGTTCTTGATCACTTTATAGATCGATTTTCTAAGATCTATACTCCTGGGAAAGAAATATCTATTGATGAGTCTTTAGTCTTGTTCAAGGGCCGTTTATTTTTTAGGCAGTACATCCCTAGCAAGAGGGCACGCTATGGAATTAAGCTTTATATGTTGTCTGAGAGTAGGTCAGGATATGTTTTTAATGTTCTTGTGTACACTGGTAGAGATTCTACTATTGACCCCCCAGGTTGTCCGTCCACTTTTGGAGTTTCAAAGAAACTTGTGTGGGATCTTGCTAGAAGACTGTTTAACAGACGCCACCATGTGTACCTTGATAACTTCTACACTGCTGTGCAATTATTTAAGGAATTGTTTGAAATGAACACTTTTGCATGTGGCACAATCCGCTCTAACCGTAAAGGTTATCTGAAAGAGCTTGTTTGCAAAAAAATTCAGAGGGGACAGTGCAGTTCTTTGCGTAGTGATGAACTACTAGCTGTGAAATTTGTAGACAGGAGGGATGTGTACATGCTGACTACCATCCATGATGAGAGCACTTCACCTGTGGCTGTTTGGGGTCAGGTTTCTGAAGTGCACAAACCTGTGTGCATTCTAGACTACAATAAGCACATGGGTGGTGTTGACAGAGTAGATCAAAGGTTGGAACCTTACACTGCAATTCGGAAGGCTTTTGTTTGGTATAAGAAGTTGGCTATCCATGTCTTTGAATTAGCAAGTTTCAATGCTTTTATTGTGTTCAAGGAGTGTTCTCCTGCGTCAAAGTTGACATTTCTTCAGTTTCAGCACTCTGTGATAGCTAGCCTTGTTCTTGTGGAACAGGCAAGTGTTCTTAGATTTGGAGTGGTGGAGGATGTGGCTCGATTGAAAGATCGCCACTTTCCTGATTACATTCCTCCCACATCTTCAAAAGACTTTCCCACTAGGAGATGTAGAGTCTGTTGGCAAAGAGGTGTGTGGAAGGAGTCTCACCTTTTCTCCCCCGGGTGTCCTTCTAACCCTGGGCTGTGTGTACCTGCTTGTTTTAGAGTGTACCACACGCAAAAGAAATTTTGGGAGCATCCATGAGTGGTAAAGTGAACTGCCTAGTCTGTATTGTTTAAAAAAATTATTCTGTTTCAAGGTTGGCATTAGTGCAATGTATTTAGTATCAGATTTTGTTTTAGTAGATTTGTATCTATTTGCAATTTGTTTTCTATATAAAATCGTAAATGTGATGGCGGTGTGTGTAGACTGGCGCTTGGCTGGCGGTGTGCGTGGACTGGTGCTTGGCTGGCGGTGTGCGATGACTGGCGCTTGGCTGGCGGTGTGCGTGGAGTGGCGCTTGGCTGGAGGTGTGCGTGGAGTGGCGCTTGGTTGGCGGTGTGCGTGGACTGGTGCTTGGCTGGCAGTGTGCGTGGACTGGTGCTTGGCTGGAGGTGTGCGTGGACTGGCGCTTTGCTGGAGATGTGCATGGACTGGCGCTTGGCTGGAGGTGTGCGTGGACTGGCGCTTGGCTGGAGGTGTGTGTGGAGTGGCGCTTGGTTGGCGGTGTGCGTGGACTGGCGCTTAGCTGGCAGTGTGCGTGGACTGGCGCTTGGCTAGAGGTGTGCGTGGAAAGGCACTTGGCTGGCAGTGTGCGTGGACTGGTGCTTAGCTGGCAGTGTGCGTGGACTGGTGCTTGGCTGGCAGTGTGCGTGGACTGGTGCTTGGCTGGAGGTGTGCGTGGACTGGCGCTTTGCTGGAGATGTGCATGGACTGGCGCTTGGCTGGAGGTGTGCGTGGACTGGCGCTTGGCTGGAGGTGTGTGTGGAGTGGCGCTTGGTTGGCGGTGTGCGTGGACTGGCGCTTAGCTGGCAGTGTGCGTGGACTGGCGCTTGGCTAGAGGTGTGCGTGGAAAGGCACTTGGCTGGCAGTGTGCGTGGACTGGTGCTTAGCTGGCAGTGTGCGTGGACTGGCGCTTTGCTGGAGATGTGCATGGACTGGCGCTTGGCTGGAGGTGTGCGTGGACTGGCGCTTGGCTGGAGGTGTGTGTGGAGTGGCGCTTGGTTGGCGGTGTGCGTGGACTGGCGCTTAGCTGGCAGTGTGCGTGGACTGGCGCTTGGCTAGAGGTGTGCGTGGAAAGGCACTTGGCTGGCAGTGTGCGTGGACTGGTGCTTAGCTGGCAGTGTGCGTGGACTGGCGCTTGGCTGGCAGTGTGTGTGGACTGGTGCTTGGCTGGCAGTGTGTGTGGACGGGCGCTTGGCTGGCAGTGTGCGTGGACTGGTGCTTGGCTGGCAGTGTGCGTGGACTAGCGGTCGGCTGGCGGTGTGTGAGTAGTGACTTGCTGCTGGTCACTACACACAGTGCTAGCTGAGCGCCACTCCACGCAATCCATCAGTTTGTGTAGTTGCTGGGTCAGGAATGTGGACGTGTGGAAGTGATGGGTCCTTGAATGGCGCTGTCTGCTGGTGTGAGTGTTGTACTGTGATGGGCCCGCAGCTGGCGGCGTGAATGTTTTGTATGTGTCACAAGTATGAAAGGTGTATGAATGGCCTGTAAAGAGGTTGGTGTATTGTCGTGGCTTTACAGCTCACGAGCTGTGAGTCAATGGTTCAGATTCTCGTCCTTTCAATTATTAGCAGTGCATTTAATTTTTGTGAAATCACTTGCTAATACAGTTATATATACTGAACCATTACTCACCCTCGTGCCAAATCCAAACAGTATGTGTGTGCTTTAGGATTATATGGCTGTGCAGTAATATTTGTCTTTTTTGTCTTTCTGAAGCAGAGTGTACCTTGTCCCTTTTTGTGAATATTGTGATGTGATGATTTTGTGCCTGGTGGTGTCAACGGTCTTGTGTGTATCACGTATGAAAGGTGTGTGAATGGCCTGTAAACCGGTTGGTGCCTTGCCGTGGCTTTACAGCTCACGAGCTGCGAGTCACTGGTTCAGTTTTTTGTCCATTTAATTATTAACAGTGCATTTCATTTTTGTGAAATCACTTGCTAATACAATTGTATATACTGAACCATCACTCGCCCTGGTGCCAAATCCAACCAGTATGTGTGTGTATTTGAGGAATAGATGGCTGTGCAGGAATCTTTGTCATTTTAGTCTCTCTGCCAAGGTGTACATTCCATCTGAGAATAACCTACCAACTGCAGATATTGTTGTTAACCCATGAGAGTACATGGTGATGTATTTCTTGTGAATTCCAGCAAGTTATCTTATCCACAATGTCCTGCAAACTTAAAAATGTCTGTCTCATTTTCCTTGTAATATTGTGCCAAAATTCTCACGCTGCAGAAATAAACAACTAATTATGTCAAAACAATTTGGTTTTGCAAGGGGGGACACCTGGTTTTTTGGTCCTGTGCTCTGCGGGCATCTAGGAAACCCTACGAAACCCATACATTTCTAAAAGCTAGACACCTGGAGGCTTCCAAGGAGGTATGGCTTGCGTGGATCCCCCAATGTTTCCTTACCCAGAACCCCCTGCAAACCTCAGATTTAGCTGGAAAAAAAATCACTTTTTTCTTACATGTTGGTGTGGGAAAGTTGAGGCATCACCGGGCTCACACAAATTTCCCACCACCCAGCGTTTCCCCAGGACCCCGATAAAAATGGTGCCTCACCCGTGTGGGAAGCCCAAGTAGCTGCGACAGGCAAGGAGCTAAAACGTTATGAGGCGACATCAAAATTGCCTATCTCAAAACCACCTGGTTTTGCAAGGGGGGTCACCTGGGTTTTTGGCCCCGTGCTCAGCGGCCATCTAGGGAACCCTACCAAACCCACACATTTATGAAAACTAGACATCCGGGGGCTTCCAGGGAGGTATGGCTTGCATGGATCCCCAAACGTTTCCTTACCCAGAATTGCCTGCAAACCTCAATTTTAGAATAAAAAAACACTTTTTTCACACATTTTGGTGTGGGTAAGTTGTGGCATCACCGGGCTCACACAAATTTCCCACCACCCAGCGTTCCCCCATGTCTCTCGATAAAAATGGTGCCTCACTTGTGTGGAAGGCCCAAGTACCCGCGACAGGCAAGGGCCCAAAACATAGTGAGGCAACATCAAAATTGCTTATCTCAAAACTACCTGGTTTTGCAAGGGGGGTCACCTGGGTTTTTGGCCCCGTGCTCAACGGCCATCTAGGGAAACCTACCAAACTCACACATTTCTGAAAACTAGACACCCGGGGGCTTCCAAGGAGGTTTGGCTTGTGTAGACCCCCCAACGTTTCCTTACCCAGAATCCCCTGCAAACCTCAAATTTAGCATAAAAAATCACTTTTTTCACACATTTTGGTGTGGGTAAGTTGTGGCATCACTGTGCTCACACAAATTTCCCACCACCCAGCATTTCCCCAGGTCTCCTGATAAAAATAGTGCCTCACCCGTGTGCGAGGCCTAAGTAGTCGTGACATACAAGGGCCCAAAACGTAGTGAGGCGACATCAAAATTGCCTATCACAAAACCACCTGGGTTTGCAAGGGGGGTCACCTGGGTTTTTGGCCCCGTGCTCAGCGGCCATCTAGGGAAACCTACCAAACCCACACATTTCTGAAAACTAGACACCCGGGGGCTTCCAGGGAGGTATGGCTTGTGTGGAACCCCCAACGTTTCCTTATCCAGGATCCCCTGCAAACCTCAAATGTAGCTGAAAAAATCACTTTTTTCACACTTTTTGGTGTGGGAAAGTTGTGGCATCACTGGGCTCACGCTAATTTCCCACCACCCAGCGTTTCCCCAGGTCTCCCGATAAAAATGGTGCCTCACCCGTGTGGGAGGCCCAAGTAGCTGCGACAGGCATGGGCCCAAAACGTAGTGAGGCGACATCAAAATTGCCTATCTCAAAACCACCTGGTTTTGCAAGCGGGGTCACCTGGATTTTTGGCCCCGTGCTCAGCGGCCATCTAGGGAACCTTACTAAACCCACACATTTATGAAAACTAGACATCCGGGGGCTTCTGGGTAAGTATGGCTTGCGTGGATCCCCCAACGTTTCCTTACCCAGAATCCCCTGCAAACCTCAATTTTAGCATTACAAAAATCACTTTTTTCACACATTTTAGTGTGGGTAAGTTGTGGCATCACCGGGCTCACACAAATTTCCACCACCCAGTGTTTCCCCAGGTCTCCCGATAAAAATGGTGCCTCACTTATGTGGGAGGCCCAAGTACCTGCGATAGGCAAGGGCCCCTAACTTAGTAAGGCAACATCAAAATTGCTTATCTCAAAACCACCTGGTTTTGCAAGGGGGGTCACCTGGGGTTTTGGCCCTGTGCTCAGTGGCCATCTAGGGAAACCTACCAGACTCACACATTTCTGAAAACTAGACACCCGGGGGCTTCCAGGGAGGTATGCTTGCGTGGACCCCCAAACGTTTCCTTACCCAGAATCCCCTGCAAACCTCAATTTTAGCATTACAAAAATCACTTTTTTCACACATTTTAGTGTGGGTAAGTTGTGGCATCAACGGGCTCACACAAATTTCCACCACCCAGCGTTTCCCCAGGACCCCGATAAAAATGGTGCCTCACCCGTGTGGGAGGCCCAAGTAGCTGCGACAGGCAAGGAGCTAAAACGTTATGAGGCGACATCAAAATTGCCTATCTCAAAACCACCTGGTTTTGCAAGGGGGGTCACCTGGGTTTTTGGCCCCGTGCTCAGCGGCCATCTAGGGAACCCTACCAAACCCACACATTTATGAAAACTAGACATCCGGGGGCTTCCAGGGAGGTATGGCTTGCATGGATCCCCAAACGTTTCCTTACCCAGAATTGCCTGCAAACCTCAATTTTAGCATAAAAAAACACTTTTTTCACACATTTTGGTGTGGGTAAGTTGTGGCATCACCGGGCTCACACAAATTTCCCACCACCCAGCGTTCCCCCATGTCTCTCGATAAAAATGGTGCCTCACTTGTGTGGAAGGCCCAAGTACCCGCGACAGGCAAGGGCCCAAAACATAGTGAGGCAACATCAAAATTTCTTATCTCAAAACTACCTGGTTTTGCAAGGGGGGTCACCTGGGTTTTTGGCCCCGTGCTCAGCGGCCATCTAGGGAAACCTACCAAACTCACACATTTCTGAAAACTAGACACCCGGGGGCTTCCAAAGAGGTTTGGCTTGTGTAGACCCCCCAACGTTTCCTTACCCAGAATCCCCTGCAAACCTCAAATTTAGCATAAAAAATCACTTTTTTCACACATTTTGGTGTGGGTAAGTTGTGGCATCACTGGGCTCACACAAATTTCCCACCACCCAGCATTTCCCCAGGTCTCCTGATAAAAATAGTGCCTCACCCGTGTGCGAGGCCTAAGTAGTCGTGACATACAAGGGCCCAAAACGTAGTGAGGCGACATCAAAATTGCCTATCACAAAACCACCTGGGTTTGCAAGGGGGGTCACCTGGGTTTTTGGCCCCGTGCTCAGCGGCCATCTAGGGAAACCTACCAAACCCACACATTTCTGAAAACTAGACACCCGGGGGCTTCCAGGGAGGTATGGCTTGTGTGGAACCCCCAACGTTTCCTTATCCAGGATCCCCTGCAAACCTCAAATGTAGCTGAAAAAATCACTTTTTTCACACTTTTTGGTGTGGGAAAGTTGTGGCATCACTGGGCTCACGCTAATTTCCCACCACCCAGCGTTTCCCCAGGTCTCCCGATAAAAATGGTGCCTCACCCGTGTGGGAGGCCCAAGTAGCTGCGACAGGCATGGGCCCAAAACGTAGTGAGGCGACATCAAAATTGCCTATCTCAAAAGCACCTGGTTTTGCAAGGGGGGTCACCTGGATTTTTGGCCCCGTGCTCAGCGGCCATCTAGGGAACCTTACTAAACCCACACATTTATGAAAACTAGACATCCGGGGGCTTCTGGGTAAGTATGGCTTGCGTGGATCCCCCAACGTTTCCTTACCCAGAATCCCCTGCAAACCTCAATTTTAGCATTACAAAAATCACTTTTTTCACACATTTTAGTGTGGGTAAGTTGTGGCATCACCGGGCTCACACAAATTTCCACCACCCAGTGTTTCCCCAGGTCTCCCGATAAAAATGGTGCCTCACTTATGTGGGAGGCCCAAGTACCTGCGATAGGCAAGGGCCCCTAACTTAGTAAGGCAACATCAAAATTGCTTATCTCAAAACCACCTGGTTTTGCAAGGGGGGTCACCTGGGGTTTTGGCCCTGTGCTCAGTGGCCATCTAGGGAAACCTACCAGACTCACACATTTCTGAAAACTAGACACCCGGGGGCTTCCAGGGAGGTATGCTTGCGTGGACCCCCAAACGTTTCCTTACCCAGAATCCCCTGCAAACCTCAATTTTAGCATTACAAAAATCACTTTTTTCACACATTTTAGTGTGGGTAAGTTGTGGCATCACCGGGCTCACACAAATTTCCACCACCCAGCGTTTCCCTAGGTCTCCCGATAAAAATAGTGCCTCACCCGTGTGGGAGGCCTAAGTAGCCGCGACACACAAGGGCCCAAAACGTAGTGAGGCGACATCAAAATTGCCTATCACAAAACCACCTGGTTTTGCAAGGGGGGTCACCTGGGTTTTTGGCCTCGTGCTCAGCTGGCATCTAGGGAAACCTACCAAACCCACACATTTATGAAAACTAGATACCCGGGGGCTTCCAGGGAGGTATGGCTTGCGTGGATCCCCAAACGTTTCCTTACCCAGAATCGCCTGCAAACCTCAATTTTAGCATAAAAAAACACTTTTTTCACACATTTTGGTGTGGGTAAGTCCGGCTCACACAAATTTTCCACCACCCAGCGTTCCCCCATGTCTCCCGATAAAAATGGTGCCTCACTTGTGTGGGAGGCCCAAGTACCCGCGACAGGCAAGGGCCCAAAACTTAGTGAGGCAACATCAAAATTGCTTATCTCAAAACTACCTGGTTTTGCAAGGGGGGTCCCCTGGGTTTTTGGCCCCGTGCTCAGCGGCCATCTAGGGAAACCTACCAAACTCACACATTTCTGAAAACTAGACACCCGGGGGCTTCCAGGGAGGTTTGGCTTGCGTGGACCCCCCAACGTTTCCTTACCCAGAATCCCCTGCAAACCTCAAATTTAGCATAAAAAATCACTTTTTTCACACATTTTGGTGTGGGTAAGTTGTGGCATCACCGGGCTCACACAAATTTCCCACCACCCAGCATTTCCCCAGGTCTCCTGATAAAAATAGTGCCTCACCTGTGTGCGATGCCTAAGTAGTCGCGACATACAAGGGCCCAAAACGTAGTGAGGCGACATCAAAATTGCCTATCACAAAACCACCTGGTTTTGCAAGGGGGGTCACCTGGGTTTTTGGTCCCGTGCTCAGCGGCCATCTAGGGAAACCTACCAAACCCACACATTTCTGAAAACTAGACACCCGGGGGCTTCCAGGGAGGTATGGCTTGTGTGGAACCCCCAACGTTTCCTTATCCAGGATCCCCTGCAAACCTCAAATGTAGCTGAAAAAATCACTTTTTTCACACTTTTTGGTGTGGGAAAGTTGTGGCATCACTGGGCTCACGCGAATTTCCCACCACCCAGCGTTTCCCCAGGTCTCCCGATAAAAATGGTGCCTCACCCGTGTGGGAGGCCCAAGTAGCTGCGACAGGCATGGGCCCAAAACGTAGTGAGGCGACATCAAAATTGCCTATCTCAAAACCACCTGGTTTTGCAAGGGGGGTCACCTGGGGTTTTGGCCCTGTGCTCAGTGGCCATCTAGGGAAACCTACCAGACTCACACATTTCTGAAAACTAGACACCCGGGGGCTTCCAGGGAGGTATGCTTGCGTGGACCCCCAAACGTTTCCTTACCCAGAATCCCCTGCAAACCTCAATTTTAGCATTACAAAAATCACTTTTTTCACACATTTTAGTGTGGGTAAGTTGTGGCATCACCGGGCTCACACAAATTTCCACCACCCAGCGTTTCCCTAGGTCTCCCGATAAAAATAGTGCCTCACCCGTGTGGGAGGCCTAAGTAGCCGCGACACACAAGGGCCCAAAACGTAGTGAGGCGACATCAAAATTGCCTATCACAAAACCACCTGGTTTTGCAAGGGGGGTCACCTGGGTTTTTGGCCTCGTGCTCAGCTGGCATCTAGGGAAACCTACCAAACCCACACATTTATGAAAACTAGATACCCGGGGGCTTCCAGGGAGGTATGGCTTGCGTGGATCCCCAAACGTTTCCTTACCCAGAATCGCCTGCAAACCTCAATTTTAGCATAAAAAAACACTTTTTTCACACATTTTGGTGTGGGTAAGTCCGGCTCACACAAATTTTCCACCACCCAGCGTTCCCCCATGTCTCCCGATAAAAATGGTGCCTCACTTGTGTGGGAGGCCCAAGTACCCGCGACAGGCAAGGGCCCAAAACTTAGTGAGGCAACATCAAAATTGCTTATCTCAAAACTACCTGGTTTTGCAAGGGGGGTCCCCTGGGTTTTTGGCCCCGTGCTCAGCGGCCATCTAGGGAAACCTACCAAACTCACACATTTCTGAAAACTAGACACCCGGGGGCTTCCAGGGAGGTTTGGCTTGCGTGGACCCCCCAACGTTTCCTTACCCAGAATCCCCTGCAAACCTCAAATTTAGCATAAAAAATCACTTTTTTCACACATTTTGGTGTGGGTAAGTTGTGGCATCACCGGGCTCACACAAATTTCCCACCACCCAGCATTTCCCCAGGTCTCCTGATAAAAATAGTGCCTCACCTGTGTGCGATGCCTAAGTAGTCGCGACATACAAGGGCCCAAAACGTAGTGAGGCGACATCAAAATTGCCTATCACAAAACCACCTGGTTTTGCAAGGGGGGTCACCTGGGTTTTTGGCCCCGTGCTCAGCGGCCATCTAGGGAAACCTACCAAACCCACACATTTCTGAAAACTAGACACCCGGGGGCTTCCAGGGAGGTATGGCTTGTGTGGAACCCCCAACGTTTCCTTATCCAGGATCCCCTGCAAACCTCAAATGTAGCTGAAAAAATCACTTTTTTCACACTTTTTGGTGTGGGAAAGTTGTGGCATCACTGGGCTCACGCGAATTTCCCACCACCCAGCGTTTCCCCAGGTCTCCCGATAAAAATGGTGCCTCACCCGTGTGGGAGGCCCAAGTAGCTGCGACAGGCATGGGCCCAAAACGTAGTGAGGCGACATCAAAATTGCCTATCTCAAAACCACCTGGTTTTGCAAGGGGGGTCACCTGGATTTTTGGCCCCGTGCTCAGCGGCCATCTAGGGAACCTTACCAAACCCACACATTTATGAAAACTAGACATCCGGGGGCTTCTGGGTAAGTATGGCTTGCGTGGATCCCCCAACGTTTCCTTACCCAAAATCCCCTGCAAACCTCAATTTTAGCATTAAAAAAAATCACTTTTTTCACACATTTTAGTGTGGGTAAGTTGTGGCATCACCGGGCTCACACAAATTTCCACCACCCAGGGTTTCCCCAGGTCTCCCGATAAAAATGGTGCCTCACTTATGTGGGAGGCCCAAGTACCTGCGATAGGCAAAGGCCCCTAACTTAGTGAGGCAACATCAAAATTGCTTATCTCAAAACCACCTGGTTTTGCAAGGGGGGTCACCTGGGTTTTTGGCCCTGTGCTCAGTGGCCATCTAGGGAAACCTACCAGACTCACACATTTCTGAAAACTAGACACCCGGGGGATCCAGGGAGGTATGCTTGCGTGGACCCCCCAACGTTTTCTTACCCAGAATCCCCTGCAAACCTCAAACTTAGCTGAAAAAATAACTTTTTTCACACATTTTGGTGTGGGAAAGTTGTGGCATCACTGGGTTCACACAAATTTCCTACCACCCAGCGTTCCCCCAGGTCTCCCAATAAAAAGTGGTGCCTCACTCGTGTGGGAGGCCCAAGTACCGTAGTGAACAGTGAAATATGTACAATCCGATTACCCACAGGGATAGAAACCAGTGATCCCAGTAAGATCCAAGAGGGCTTTCAAGACTTTTACGCAACACTATATTCGGAAGGAAATAATCGGTCAGCTGACCTGGACGAACTCGAAATCACTAGTTACATGCAAGACATAGAACTCAGGCAGCTCAATCCAGGTAACTGTAAACAGTTGGAGATTCCTTCAACTTGGGAAGATATTTTAGTGGCCCTAGCCAGCCTGCCTGACGGCAAAGCCGCAGGTATAGACGGTATCCCTGTGGAATTCTACAAGACTTTTGCACCCCAAATAAAACCTATCTTTCTTGACATAGTTACCGCTATATTCAATGGAGGTTCACCCCCGCGTCTTGGTCCAACGCAAACATTTTCATATTTCCCAAAAAGATAAATCGCCCTTAGAAATGGGCTCATATAGGCCTATCACACTAATAAACTGTGTTTCCAAGGTTTATTCCAAAATGCTGGCAATTAGAATATCTACGTAATAGAATCCCTGGTATCAGAATGGCAACACGGATTTATTCCAAAAAAGGGTACTACCGAGCATAGACGGAGGGCTATCACTCTATTTGCTGCTGCACAGGAGATCCGATGTCCTTGATTTTCTTAGACGCCGAAAAGGCATTTGATTGGGTTTCCTGGCGGTTCCTGTGGAGTGTCGTGAAGAGGATGGGCTTTGGTCTAAGATTCACGCAGGCAGTTCAAGCTCTGTATCACCGCCCGACGGCCTGTGTAGTAATAAACGGGAGGCTCTCGAGAACTTTAGCATATCACGGGGTACAAGGCAAGGATGCCCTTGCTCTCCTATACTTTTTGCTCTCTATATAGATCCCTTAATTAAGAAAATTGAAAAAAAAAACGACAATTCTTGCTATAAGAACACAGGGACTAAACACCAAGATCTTGGCATACGCAGATGACCTGGCCATTACTACCCCCGATCCTGAAAACGCTATACTAGCATTAGAGTTAGAAGCACAGGCGTTTGGAACAATTTCGGGCTACACACTAAATAGCTACAAAACACAGATAGTAATTAACAGGGAAGTTCATTGGAATAACAGCCGGGTAGTTGCAAGGGCTAAATACCTGGAGGTGACAATAACTGCAAACTTGGATAATATTGTAACAGAGAACTTAGTCTCATTGGCCTCTGAAACTGAAAAATCCCTTAAGATAATTGACAGCTTACACTTGACACTTGTGGGAAGATGTAATGTGATTAAGATG
The DNA here is from genome assembly GCF_964261635.1 of Lissotriton helveticus. Lineage (NCBI taxonomy): Eukaryota > Metazoa > Chordata > Amphibia > Caudata > Salamandridae > Lissotriton > Lissotriton helveticus. The sequence continues at coordinate 1,301,655,939 of NC_136057.1, forward strand.
ACGTATTTTCCAAAACTGCTTTATTACTTTCGCTCCATTCCACTAGAATTTAGCAGGACACAGTTACAAAAATTTCAGCAAATTTTTGCACAGTTCATTTGGGCTTATGCGCAGCCTAGACGGGCTTTAAGACAATTGTCGCTCCCTAAAGAGCGGGGGGGATGGGCACTGCCAAATATAGTACTCTATTACTGGGCATCAGTTTTGCAGTACAGTACTGATCTAATTACGGAACACCCTCATACTCCTGCAACCGGTTTGCCCTCACCATTTTGGCTACTGCTGGGGGAAGAGGCTTGCGGCTGTCTCTTTAGACAGGTATCTACGGATATTACAAGCGGGTCCGGTTTAAGACACTGGTGAATTCCTTTAAGGAAGCTACTTAGCAGATTGGTACAAAGCTGGTATTTCAAAACTAGGGGACTTAATCTCGAACGAGAGAGTAAACACCTTTGCCGATTTACAAAATAAATATGGCTTAAAACAGCAAGATGCCTTTAAACACCTAGCGATTTATAACTTTCTCTCACGGAAGGTTGGGGGACTTGCTGGGTTTTCGGAGGTTAAATTTATCAACATGCTACAAACCCCAGTAGCGCCACGAATAGGATCTATATAAGCAGCTTTAAACACCAACACCCCAGACGATCTCCCTAGAATAGCTGACAAGTGGCAGTCGAAACTAGAAGCGACACACAGTTTGTTTTTTAAATCACTTGAACTCTCTCAGAGCGACTTGCTATTAGCTAAATTACAGGTGCAACACTTCAAGACCATCTTCTTCCCATACATAACTCCTAGTAGAATCTCCAAGTGGGGAACAGGCAAGGGGACTACCTGTCCACGGTTTGGTGCCGACTCTATCCACATGTTTGCCACCTGTCAAAAACTATCCCCTATTCTTTCTAGAATACAGGAATTCCTGGGAAAAGTCATGTCTCAGGATTATGTACTAACCCCCTCAACAATCATGCTAGGGACCTGTGAAACACTTAGCAGGACCAGAGGAGGGGCACTGGTATTTGTAGCTATGACAGTATGGAGGATCTGCATAGCCTCAGTATGGATAGGGGCTGACCCACCACCATTCTCCCAGTGGTTAGCCAGGCTAATGGCAACGTATCATCTCGAAAAAGATTTATATGCCAAAAAAGGCCGCAAAGGGAGGAAAAAGGGTTTGGACATTTGGGGACCTCTCACCACTTGGCTAGAACAGTCTGATTAACTCTTCTCTTCTCTCTAACTCCTCTCTCTCTCTCTTTCTTTTTTTCTCTCTTTGTTTCTGTTTTTTCTCTTTCTTCTAATTTGTTTTTTCTCTCTCCCTTTTCTCTCATAGGTGTTCCTCTGTGTAAACTTGATGTCCCTGACTAATTTTGTAAATTTGTTTTGTGCATAAGAAGGGGTGGGGGGAGGGAGTGGGACACAACGATGTTAAACACTGTATATTCTGCAAATATAAAAAAAAAAGAAAGAAAGAAAGAAAAGGAAACACCGGGATGTCTACTTTCCAGAAATGTGTGGTTTTGGTAGGTTTCCTTAGGTGCCGGCAGAGCTAGGTTTAAAAAACTACAGCTAGGCACTTTGCAAAAAAAGGCTCTTTTTCACTGCGAAATGCAGGTGTGATCACGTTGCGTTTTGTGCCGTTTCCTGTTGCAGGCACTAGGCCGACCCACACATGTGAGGTACTATTTTTCTCAGAAGATTTTGGGGAACGCGGGGTGGAAGGAAATTTGTGGATGCACGCAAATTCCAGAACTTTCCACCACAGAAATGTGGGGGAAATGTGTTTTTTTTACAATGTTTTAGGTTTGCAAGGGTTTCTGGGTAACAGAACCTGGTGGGAGGGAGTCAAGTCACCCCATCCTGGATTTCCCTGGGTGTCTAGTTTTCAAAAATGTATGGTTTGCTAGGTTTCCCTAGGTGCCGGCAGAGCTAGGGTTTAAAAACTACAGCTAGGCACTTTGCAAAAAAAGGGTCATTTTTCACTGCGAAATTGAGGTGTGACCACGTTGTGTTTTGCGCCGTTTCATGTCACAGGCACTAGGCCGACCCACACAAGTGAGGTACCATTTTTCTTGGAAGACTTTGGAAAACGCAGGGTGGGTGGAAATTCGTGGATCCTCGCAGATTCCAGAACTTTCTACCACAGAAATGTGGGGAAAATGTTTTTTTGGGGACAATTGTTTAGGTTTGCATGGGTTTCTGGGTAACAGAAACTGGTGGGAGGCAGTCAAGTTACCCCATACTAGATTTTCCTGGTTGTCTATTTTTCAAAAATGTATAGTTTGCTAGGTTTCCCTAGGTGCCGGCAGAGCTAGGGTTAAAAAGCTACAGCTAGGCACTTTGCAAAAAAAAGGTCATTTTTCACTGCGAAATTGAGGTGTGACCAACGTTGCGTTTTGCGCTGTTTCCTGTCGCAGGCACTAGGCCGACCCACACAAGTGAGGTACCATTTTTCATGGAAGACTTTGGGGAACGCGGGGTGGAAGGAAATTTGGGGATACATGCAGATTCCAGAACTTTCCACCACAGAAATGTGGGGGAAATGTGTTTATTTGGACAATTCTTTAGGTTTGCAAGGGTTTCTAGGTAACAGAACCTGGTGGGAGGCAGTCAAGTTACCACATCCTGGATTCCCCTGGGTGTCTAGTTTTAAAAAATGTATAGGTTTGCTAGGGTTACCTAGGTGCCGGTAGAGCTAGGGTTCAAAAACTACAGCTAGGCACTTTGCAAAAAAAGGGTCATTTTTCACTGCGAAATTGGGGTGAGACCACAATGCGTTTTGCGCCGTTTCCTGTCGCGGGCACTTGGCCGACCCACACAAGTGAGGTACTGTTTTTCTTGTAAGACTTTGGGGAACGCAGGGAGGGTAGAAATCTGTGGACCCATGCAGAGTCCAACACTTTCCACCACAGAAATATGGGGAAAATGTGGCTTTTTTGACAATTTATTTGGTTTGGAAGGGATTCTGGGTAACAGAACCTGTTGGCAGGCAGTCAAGTCACCCCAACCTGGATTTCCCTGGGTGTCTAAATGTATACGTTTACTAGGTTTTCCTTGGTGCGGGCAGAGATAGGGTTAAAAAACTACAGCTACGCACTTCGCAAAAAAAGGGTAAATTTTCATTGTGAAAATGTGGTGTGTTCACGTTGGGTTTTGAGTCCTTTCCGGTCGGGGACACTATGCCTACCCACACAAGTGAGGTACCATTTTTATTGGGAGACTTAGGGTAATTCAGATTGATTTGTAAAACAACTGTTATTACCTATTGAGTTTTGATGCATTTCTGCCTTCCAAATGATAGACATTGTGTAAAAAAGAAGTCATTTTGAAAAATGACCAATAATTCTCTTGCTAGTATGAGTATTCCCAATTTTGAAAATGAGCAAATATTTACTGTTTCTAAACTCTATAATTTGCACCCATTTCAGAAATACATAGGTGTCTTTCATTCCGATTTTTCCATGTATATATTTTCACACAATAATTGCTATATACCCAGGACATAATAAAAAGCCATTGCAAATTGCTACTCAGTTTTTGACTCTGGGTTCGTCTGGTTCTTGGTGAACCTACAAGTCCTATATATCCTCACAACTAGGAAGGTCCAGCGGATGTAACGGTATATTGCTACAGGTGAAAACGTTGACACAAAAGGCTGTTTTTTTTCAACTAATTTTCAATGTTTCCAATATTTAACTGTTAGTTTCTATAACGAAACCTTAATGGATCTACAAGAATTACCCCTTTCTGAAATTAGAATGTTGTCTACTTTTCTAAAATGTATAGCTTTCCAGGATCCATTATTGCTTTCATACTCATTTTTACCATTAACTGGAAGGAGGTTAAAAGCACTAAAAATAGCAAAAATAGGCTATGTCCCAAAAATGCCAAAACTGTGTAAAAAATGTTGGTTTTCTGACAAAAGACTGTCATTTCCTAAAAGCTGGTGAAATGGTGATTTAAGCCCCACAAACCCTTTTTTGATAACATTTGCAGGGAAAAACCCAGACGGTTTCATTTGTAACCCATTTTTCCCATTTTTCACCAAAAAACAAAATGTTGCTGTATTTTGGCTCATTTCTGTGACCCCTATAGGGGAATTCACAAACCCTGAGTACCTTTAGAATCCCCACGATGTTGGAAGAAAAGGATGTAAATTTGGCGTGGATACCTTATGTGGTCAAAAAGTTACAGGGGCCTCAGTGCACACTACCCCAAATAGCCAAAAAAAAAGGCGTAGCACAGGAGGAGGAAAAGGCCTGGCAGCGAAGGGGTTAAGAACAAATAAAATAGAATCTCTGTGCAACAGTTGTAAATAGATGAGGTCTGGACGCACCTGCTTAAATGCCAACCTCATTAAAATAGGGGTAATAAAGGCTTTCCGAGGGGTCGCATAACGCTTACAAACTATTAAAAAAATGAAGCATGTCCTGTGGAGACTCAGAGCCACAGGATTCTAGAATCTGACCTCTACTTCTTCTCCATGGCGAAGTCAACAGGAGGTGAAACAGATCCAAACAGAACCTGGGCAGTAAAAAGCGTTCATAGGTGCTACATGGACCCAGGAGATATGGCTAAGTCATTTATGTTGTTTTCAGAATAAAAAAATTACAAACACTGGGTTTCCTCAGTTCCAGCTCTTCCCTCTCTAGTTTTTTTAAACTGCAAAAAGACTCCCTGTCCCACCACAGGTCCTTTTCTGCCACTGATTCTGGGTTTGTAAATAGTTAAACTCGTCCCAATCTTTCGAAACTGCTCTTAATATATCTAAGCCAGGGAATGTGATGGGCATAGTCAAGGGTCATACACTCCTTCAGGATCAATCAACTCAGAGTCGACCCTTCATTCAGCCTGATTATCAGCCAAAATGTTAAGGAGCGAAGAGCCAGTAAGTCACAAAGATAGGGCACCGCCAGTTCTTCATGTACCACCATATTAGACGTTTTTCGGGGCACACCTAACAAAAGCTTCAAGAATGTATTCTTAGCCACTTGTAACTCGTCCATTGTAACGTGACCCCATATTTCGCTACAGTAAGAGGCTTTAACAATACACTTAGCCTGATATATCTTTAAAAGTCTCAATTATAGCTTGTGCACAACCTTATTTATTTTAGATCCTTTTTGAGTAATGTATTATAACTTTTCAGGGTGCTCCAGTGGTGATGGACACGTCTAATGTAACTATTTAAATAGTGCTTCCAATAACTCTTTGTTGCATCCCCCTATGGGCACTCTCCATATGACCTCTAATGGGTTAATTTAAGCCCTTGCCTGCAGGGCTAATTCCCCCGCTGTGCTGAGGGGCGCGCACAGCGCCCCGGTGCTCATGACGAGCTCTGCTCGTCATGAGCCACGGTGGCCGTGTGCTCATGACGAGCTGTGCGAGTCACGTCCACACCCGTTTCTTGAGAACGTTCAGCACAGCAGGGGAATTAGCCCCACGTGTGAGCGTTCTGACCGTTATGACAAGTTCAGCTCGTCATGAGCACACGGCCACTGTGGCTCTGTGGAGAAGTGTGGCTCAATGGTTAGAGTGGGAGACCCTGATGCAGAGGTCTGGCCCGGGACCAGGGTTCAATTCCCGCCTCGGCGGGTCTCGGGCTCAATTTCCTCGGACCTGATAATTCTCGCCTCGGTGCCTATTCTAACCATGGGTCCCACGCTGCGACTCTGGGCAATAGCTTGCTTAATCTCCACAACGGCCCCAACAACGCTGGGATGCCTGGCTTCACCTTGGGGGTGCCCAGGAGTGGGCATTTCACAGGGAAAAGCCAGGAAGGGTTCCACAGTGGTATGCGTATAGAGCCAAGACACTCATGAGTATAAGTGTGCTTTACAAGTACGAATCATTTCATTTCATTTCATTTCATTTCTCATGACGAGCTCAGCTCGTCATGAGCATGGGAGGGGTTAAGTAAATGATCACATCAAATTTGGTTGTTTTTCTGCTTCATTTGTTTTATTGATTTAAAGAATCGGACGAATTACGTGGCTTAAAAACCAAAAGCACTTTTATGGCCCCCACTAGCCACAAAACATTGGATCTTTTTAAAAATCTCATAAAACAGGAGTTATCACAAATAAACTGTAACAAAAAAACAACGAAAAACATTACACAAAAAGATTTAGACATGTTGAAGAAACTAGCCAACAACTCTAAAATTGTTTGTCAGAAAGCTGATAAAGTGGGTGCTTTAGTAATCATCAATAGGACGCATTATGAGACATGTGTGAAAGAACACAGTTCCGATAATACCACATATATGAAATTGGAGAGGAATCCGACAAGAGAATTCGCGCATCTATTGAAAGAACTAGTAACCAAAGCACACGAGTCAGGAGTGATAAAAGAAAAGACAAGGAACTTTTTGATTAAACAACACCCGAAGAGTCCCGTATTATACATGGTCCCAAAAATCCATAAGGACGAAAAAGATCCAACATTTAGACCAATACTATCTACCTGCGGTAGTATACATGAGCCAGTAGGTCAATTCTTTGACAAATATCCTCAACCCAGTGTTAAAAAAATGAGTTCCTATATAAAGGACACCACAGATTTTGTACTCAAGCTACAAAATATAACATTAAACAAACATGAGGAAGTATTACTATGCACAGCAGATGTAAAATCACTATATACGTCGATCCCACATTCTATGGGATTAGAAGCGATGGAACATGCATTGACATGAACTGAGCTAGAAACACCTATGTAAGTCTTCCTTATGGAGTTAATACACTTCACCTTATATCAAAGTTACTTTCAGTTGCAAGATTAATGGTACCTTCAGCTCACGGGTACATCCATGGGCAATTGTACAGCGCCGGCGTGCGCTAATCTAGTAATGCAGAGATTTGAAGAACACATTTTATCGAACCCTCAATGGAAAACCCACATAAAAGCTTACTTTTGATACATTGATGACATATTCATGGTGTGGAAAGGCACTCATGAAGAGGCAGAAACGGCTTTATCTAAATTGAATATGATAGATGGACTAATACAATTTACACGCAAAATATCTGAGACCCACATAACCTTTCTGAATGTATTAGGCACTAGACCTGACAACAGATTAGAAACGGATATCTACAGCAAAAAAACAGATGGAAATAACACACTGCATTACAGTAGCCATCACCAAACATAATTGAAAACTCATTTACCGCCATCTCAGATGATGAGAGTAAAAAAGGATTGTATCAAACCCGATGAAATCCACACAGAGAATTATTGAAATGGAAGAAAATTTCAAACAAAGAGGGTACCCTCCGACAATCTTAGAGAATGCCAATAAGAGATGCGAATCAATGACTCGGGATGAACTTTTGATAAGCGGAGAAAAAACGGAAAACACCAGAATGGGATAATTTCAAGATATTTAACAGCTAGTAAAACCGTCAAAAAGATCATTATTAAACATTGGCCCATGTTAACCATGGAACCTGATTTCAAGAACTCATTTGTACAGCCACCGATTTTCGCATATACCAGAAACAAAAACATAGGTGAAATACTCAAACAGAAACCTAGAGAAACAAAAAATCCTAAAGGCACAATACCGTGCATGAACTGTAATAATTGCAATGGTATTATGGAAGGGACCAAAATAAATCATCCAATGAAAGGAAACAACATTAAGCTTTATGTGACAGCCACATGTGACACAGAAAATGTAATTTATCTATTAAAGTGCCCCTGCGCCAAAGTATATGTGTGAAAAACTGAAAGAAAATTTAAAATAAGAATCAACAAACACAAATCCAATATCAGAACCAAGAATGCAAAGGCCACTGTTGCAACCCACTTCGTGGAGGCAAAACACAACATATCCCAGCTAAGATTTCAAATACTAGAGGTAATCAAAAAGATTGAAGGAAGAGACAATAACAAATATCTTCTAAGAAGAGAAAACTACTGGATGATGAGAATGCAGACATGCAGACTCAGTGGTCTTAATGAATGCTTGGAATATGCATGTTACCTATGAGCAACAATGGGACTGTTCTGTTCCAAGGAACTGTATAGTTGCAGAAAAGTATCATATTGTAATATCATATCATTATATTGTTATGGTTTTACATTTGTCATATATGTTGTTTGCAAGTTTCTATCCACTTACATTCTCAAACTGCACAATGAGTAATAGTACATTAGGTTGATTATATGCCGGTATTAAATCGAAGCGATTATCCACACACAATATGGCCGCCGTGTACTACACAGTCGTAGTCCCTCTTCTAGTAACACCACTCGAAGCAACAGTTATGTATTAAGCCGTATACGTGCCATAGACACACACCGTGATAATCAAAGCCACACCGTGACGCTGCCTGACCAAACTCACCCTTAAGCACTGAAGATTAAAACTTAAGTAAGTGTTTCCAAGTGCTCACAAGGGCGGGTGATAGAATTTAAGAACATGCTTTCTTAACCAACGCAAATCGAATTGCGGCTGTTAAATATTAGCCTTTCCTGGTTATATTTTCAGTATTTTGTCAGCGTTTGAAAGAGTCGAGGCTTCAGAGCCTATGCCTCCATTAGGGGTCTCCGGTGGAATGATGACACGGTTGACAAAATTTCATTATATGCTGACGATATACTTATTTACTTTTCCTCCCCTAGATCCTCCATCAACAGTCTACTACACGTCATCACCAACTTTGGTAAATATTCTGTTTTTTCTATAAACTGGTCCAAATCGGTGCTTTATGGGCTGCGTGGCCCACCACCTGCCCTCCCGAAGAGGGTATTCGATCGCAGTGGCCCATGACGGGTTTAAATACATCGGCATCTTGGTAACTCCGGATCCCAAGTTATTCTATGATCGAAACCTAAAGGGCCCATTGCAAAGACTCCATAATGATATATCTTACTGGCGTTCGTTGCCTCTGTCCCTCCCGGGCAGGTCGGCTCTCTTTAAAATGCTGGCACTCCCACGATTTTTATATGTCCTACAGAATTGCCTGTTTCCTATTGCCGATTCTTACCTTCGCACGCTAGAGCGAGACCTACGTCTCCTCTTGTGGGACGGTAAGGCTCCCCGCTTTGCTCTTCATAAACTTACGCAAGGGTGGTACGATGGAGGCATTGCCTTGCTGAATATACGCCTCTACTACTGGGCCTCACAATTGGTGGCCACTAATTCTTGGCTCCATGGCCCACCTACTAACCCAGCTTTTCTCCTAGCGCGGTATCAAACGGGACGGGAGGGTTACCTAGGAGCCCTATATAGTAAGCTTCCCCCCAGTCGGTATGTGGGGCCCATGACACAAACGATAGCGATTTGGCACGGCTCCAATAAAAGTTTAGGATGGTCCGACATCTTCACAAAGGCCACACCGTTTTGGGCTTCACAAAAACTCGGCTCCCTTTGTCATCATCAGGGTTTTGATAAGTGGGACATGATCGGCATCTCCACTCTGGGGAACATGATCCATAAAGGTAAATTACTGACTTTCACTGACCTCCAATAGAAGTACGCTCTTACCCAGGGCGAGGCCTTCTGCTACCTTCAAATTAAGCATGCCATCCTTACTAATGTACCCGATGTCTCCTCCCTTCGGCAGACCTCACCTCTTGAGGATAGTCTGCTCTCAGAGCCCCTCCAGACAAAGGCGATATCATGCACCTATTGCAAACTATGCAATAATATGCCTGAGTCCTTCCAGACCTTGAGAGACAAATGGTGACGTGGGACACCTAGAGGACGACGAGTGGCGGTCGGCACTGATGTCCCCCAGGGAAACGGCGATCAACCACCGTTTCAGACTGATCCAGCTGAAAGTCTTACATAGAACCTATATGTCCGCTCCCTTCCTGGCTAGGATAGGTAGGCGCACGGATGATATATGTCTCCGAGGTTGCGGCCTCACGGGCTCCTTTTATCATATCCTGTGGGACTGCCCCGTAATCCAACACCTGTGGGAGAGGGCGGCCCGAAAAATGACGGATGCACTGGGAAAACCTGTCCCTCTGTCACCTAAGGGAGGGCTCCTTAACATCTGGGACGCCACGGACCTCATGGAGATGGAACTTCAGTGGGTGGCCCTCTGCTTTCTGCTGGTGAAACGCGCAATAGCAATGCAATGGGGCGCCCCACGGAGACCTCTTTTGGTGGGTTGGGTGGCTGCAATGGACGAATGCATGTTGGCTGAGAAAACTGTATATAAGGTCAGGGGGTGTCCTAAGAAATGGGACAAGAAATGGGGACATTGGAATGTATATGGGGTGAACTCTGTAGCTCCCCCACAGCTGATATGGCCCTGGCAAGGGCCGGACCTCTACGTTGTCATGATTCTTGATGTACTGTTCTTTACGTAATGCCCATTATGCATATTCTATAATGTATGGATTGCCACCTGGATGATGACTTTGCTTTTGTTTCAATAAAATATTAAATAATTTTTTTTTTAAAAGAGTAGAGGCCGTCAGACTTATGAGTAAAATGTCAAAGGTTTAACCCGTTTACACACAAACCAACCCACGTCGTGTTAAACATAGTCACACAAAGCACATCACCTGGCCGAAATATAGGGTTAATCACAAGGGTTCTTTATACTCATAGAGTGTACAAATATAAACAGCACGAATTAATGCAGGCTCATAGCATTAATCAATATGTGAATAACTTTATTGACAAATATGATTGTGTATACAAACAGTGTGTAATGAATCTATTATAGAACTGCTCCCTGATGAAGAGCGATCTGGCTCGAAATGCATTGGAGTATCATGAATATGTGAAATGATTTATAATGCAGAAAAGGGAAAATTGAAATGAATTAAAATGAAAAAAAATCAATAAAACAAATGAAGCAGAAAAACAACCTAATTTGCTGTGATAATTTACTTAAATAACCCCATTGGAGGTCATATGGAGAGTGCCCATAGGGGGATGCAACCACGAGTTATTGGAAGCACTATTTAAATATCTTTAAAAGTGCCACAATTGGCCTCATGCCTAATTTAAAACTGCGTATTTGCGGGCACTAGGTCTCCCCTCTTTCTCTGTTTTTGTGGGCCCCATTTCACTTGCTCATCCATTAGGTCTCCCAAATACAAGAAGACGGCAGTGCGCATCACATAAGATTTGGAATCATTTATTGACAAGTCCAGATCCACCATAAAGGAGGAGAAAGAGTTACCGATGTTTGTAACCCCCTGGCGGTCCTGGATATAAGGACCGCGTCATCTGCGTATAATAGAACGGGCAGACCACTTCGACCTACCTGCGGATAATCTACCCTTGTCTTCGGTAAAACTTTGTACAAATTATTAATATTTAAATTAAACAAGAAGGGGGCTAAAATACACCCTTGGTGTACTCCTCTTTATATTTCGAAATTAGGGGAAACCCTTAAGTCTTGAGAGAATCTGACCTGCACCTTAGTTGCTAGGTGGTCTTCCAGAAAGTTAACAATATTGCCATCTACCCCGATAGCCAACATGATCTGCCACAGTTTAGCCCTATTTAAGTGGTCAAACGCTGTTGACAGATCCATGAAGGCCAGGTAGATAGTGCTGGGGAGGGCAACTGTGTATTTATTAAGAATCATAGGTAGGTTAAGTTGGACTGCCCGGGACGAAACCTGTACTGGATGTCCGTTAGATAGCGTGTTCCTCTGCCCGGCTAGTCAACCTTTCTAATAGCGCTCAACCTATCACCTTAACCAGAGTCCAGCAGTGACATCGGTCTATAGCAGTGACTGCTGTCTTGATTGCCCTTTTTAAAAACAGGTACTATGGTGGAAGTAGCCCATGACTCAGGACATCCAGATTTTGTTGCCGCATTCATAACTGCTGGAAGGATCGGTGCCCAAAAAGTCAGGTCTGATTTATAAAGATCCAACGGAATGCCATCAGGGCCTGGGCTTTATTATTTGGCAACCAGACAATGTCATCCCTAACCTCTTCTATATTAAAAACTAATTCAGAGGTACCTGCCTCGCAACCAGTGGGGCAGTTTAAATCAGGGGGACACTGAAACATGCCTTCAAAAAGAAGCACCCACTCCTCCTCAGTAATATGGAAACCCATCACACTCCCTTAGTCGTGATTTAAGAAGGGGCTGTTAATTATGTTCCAAAACCTGGAACTGTCCCTCAGCGTACTAGCCTAAATTAGCTCCCTCCAGGCATCCTCCTTTAACATGGACTTATGTCTTGCCAGTTCGCTCTTGTACTCCCTTTGGCAGGTTCTAACTAGTGTGGAATCTCTTGAGCTCTTATTTAAAGCTTACCTCAGCTTCCTGGCTGCCCGGGAGCAATGGGAGTCAAGCCATCTATGGACCTGAGTGGCAGATCGCTGAGTCGGGGCACTTAAAAACACGTATTTTAGCAGAAATGGTTTAAAAAGCACTGATGACCTCTCCTGGGGCCGTGGACGGGGTCATGCACAGTGCTAATTCCTTGGCACATGTGACGGTTATTGACTTGTAAAATACATTTGGGGATATCTGGGCCCATTTTAACCACCTTGCACCATCTGTTGGACTCACCACCCCACACTGCCCGCCCCCTCTATGTGCCAGTAAAGGCCCACTAAGATAAAGACACAGAGGTTTGTGGTCACTATGTACACTGGCTTGAATAATAAATCCAATAAATTATTTGAACATGCAGGGTCATCTCCTGGCATAGCGACGCACACAATTCATGGTGTAATGTGCCATCACTGTGGATTGGGCAAAGAAACTTTTTTCCACATCTTATCCATTTGTTCCTCACTGTGACAGTAAAGAAAAGTTCTCCTTAACAGAGACTTTGTAATTCTGGGAGTCCGAACCTGTAGACGGTGGTAGTCGTTAGCCATACTACACATCAAAAAAGTCAAATTCCTTTGGTTGGCCACAGCAAAACAGGGTACTGGAAACACTATCTGTGCTGATAAAACTGGTCCCTAAAACCTGATCACCACAATGCTTAGTCCCTACAAAACATCTGATGCACTCCAGGGCTAATTTGCGGTTCCCTTTGTATTGTGTTCTTTTACTTTCTAAATGACCTAGTCCTAAAATGAACTTTGCTTGGTGCATATCTGTGCAGCTGCCCTTTAATCTTGGGTCATCTGTGCTGTTTGGAACAGCACCTTCCACATTTGTATGTATCTTCTAAACGAAGTGCTTGGAGGTAACATCTGAAGGACCCTTGAGACACCCTCTCACTGCCTTTGCACATTGCATTCTTTTTTCGCGCTAAAAATGATCGTCATAACATCCTAAGATGCCCTCCATTTGATGCATCTTTGTGCAGTCGCTACTTAACCCTGGGACAACCATGCTGCCTGCTCCAACATTTTCCACACTTGCCTGGATCCTCTATATGAAATTTCGTAGGACGCTCGGCGACCCCATCCATACATTCCTAGGGACAATCCTTTACAATCTTTGAACAGTACACTTCTGCAGAAAGCCTGGAATTTTTATGTGAAGCAACCTTGGAACATTCCCTTATTGCCCTCAGCACATTGCACTTCTTTTTCGCTGACACTAAGAATGAATGCTATAGCATTCTTGCCATTGACCAAAATGCTGCGTTAGCATCTCAGACTTTTTTGTACTACTGGTTTTAATAATGGGCATTTAAAAATGTGCACTTTTTCTATGGTGACTCAAACAAATGCAAACATTTTTTGTCATTGATCAAAATGCTGTTTTAGCACTTTTTTGTATTATTTGTTTTTATAACGGGCATCCTTGTTTTAACTGCCTTTAATCAGGGTTAACCATTTATGTTTATTTATTATATCCTTTTCTATTTTTTAGGTTTCGCCTGGCGTTTACTGCACAAGCAGTATCGCGCAGGCGAAAACTTTTGTAAACAAGTATGGAGCTTTCTCCCGCCTCTGTCTTCCATTGGCTAGCTCCATAAATGGAGGCTAGCCATTGGAAGACAGATCTGCCCGTCATTGCCGGAGCAGATTCGTGGGCGTTCCCGCGATTTTTACTCATCCCATCCTTTTCCCTACGTCATGCGGCGGTGTTTTTTTTTTTTTTTTTCAAGCCATATTTTTGTCATTTGGTTGCCTGTGGTCTCCGTGTTATGTCGTGCTTGGCTCGTGGCTGTCGTCTCCGTCTTCCGTCTTTGCCCGGTATGTATGCTCCGGTTATCGTGCGTGGCTGTCGTTTTTGTGCCTGTGCTCCGGTTTTCGTGCGTGGCTGTCGTTTTTGTGCCTGTGGTCACGTACTGATCAAGTTATAACGTAACACTGTTCATTACAAAGAAAAAAACATTACTTTTTTTTAACTAAAGGGCTCGAGCCGAGGAATCCAGCTTTTCTGTTGTGTTTATTTTCGTTAAAGCACCACCACATGCAGCTTTCCATCGAACATTAGCAGTTCAACACTGTCGAACAGGCTAGAATCATCACTGCACAGAAATGAGAAGTCACGCATATTAGCGCCTTTTCAACTGTGCCTGTCAATCGCTGCGGCCCGGAGTGCGCTGGCTGCTAATTATAAGAACACCATTTGCTGGAGTCGAGTGGCAGGCAGCTAGGGAGACTTGAGGGCTGGCTGATCGGCTAGCTATTATGTAACATTGGATTCAATCTTACACAACACGGCATACATTTAACTGACGTCACAATCATGTCAGTAGTGCCTGTCAATGGATACTACCGACATATTCAACAAGTGAGGTCTGAGCTTCTGTCAGACTCGTAGTTAGCAGCGAGTGGAGCCATTACGTAGGCTGCCGCCCGTGATGAGAGCAGGAGGTAGTTGAATTTAGATTATTGGCTGCTGCCTCACCTGCAATGAGTTCGCACTGCAATGAATCCCGTGACCGACACCGAACCAATGCATCGGGCGGCAGGCAAGACAGTGACTGAACATGGTCTGGACTCACTGCAGTGGCTGTCATGGTGGTTCATTCGCAGTTCACCTGCCCAGAACACCGCCGGGACCCCTTACTGTGCAGCTAGCTGAGCCGGCCCAAGCGAGCCTGATGGCCAGCGGAGATAAGGCACAGAGATAGAGGCAAGCCAGGAAGCTGGGTTGTACGAAATAATAATTGCAGCTGCACTCGCTGGTCGCTGCTGCAAAAAAAGTAAGTGTGCCTAGCCTTGGAATGAGGGGCTTCATTCAGTTGCTGATGGGCTAATGCTTAACTTAAGTGTCCCATATAATGTGCTTGCACGCACAAACGACTTGAGACAATGCATGCAGCACCTAGTGTGCTGCAGCTACTAACGGACACCATAGCCGACCTCTCCGGCAGTGCAGGAGTCAGTCGTCACGTGCATCTGCAAAATGTATTCGGAGCCTACCTAATTCGCAATAGCCATGATGAAATGAGCGTTGATTTTTCCAGAAAGTCGAGCAAAATAGCATTACGTTCATTCATGCACCACCCGTGTCTCTAAATCCAGCACCAGCAACATGTCGGAGTACACTTTTATTATAAAACAAAATAAACATGTAATAGACTTTATGACAAAAGATAACACACTCTCTTTTAATTGTATAGAACAACTACCTATCATGTGTGCCTCAGCCTCACTCTCTTGAGGCTTGCCCAATGCAGTCTGCGGCAGCTCGAGGTAATCAGAGTCAGCTATTGTATTGTATTTATTATTTGTAACGCGCAACTGTCACCCTACGGGTATCCTGGCGCCAACAGGAAATAGTCAGATGGAAACAAACAATACACTGGCTGTCATGTCATACAAAGACAAACCGCCTGGACTGTTAGATGGACTCAAGTAAAAATCAAACTTTGACGAACAGCCATGTTTTCAGGCTCTTTCTGAACCCCAGCAAGGTGTCCATTTGTCTGATATGCTGGGGGAGCTCATTCCACAGCCTAGATGCAGAAGTGCAGAAAGCTCTGCCTCCCATCCTTGATCTCCTAATCCTGGTAGTTGCTGCCAGACCCAGGCTGGAGGAGCGCAGGGACCTTGTAGGCTTATACCAGGTGAGCCTTTCCTGTAAGGGAATAGGTCCCATGTTGTGCAGGGCTCTATACACAATACATAGGGACTTAAAAGCGATTCTGCTCCCGATTGGCAGCCAATGTAAATCTCTAAGCGCCAACGTAGTGGAAGAGCTACGAGGTCTATTGAGAGCCAGCTTAGCCGCTATAGACTAGACCCTCTGGAACCCCTGTAAGATGTATAAGGGGGCCCCTAGATATAGAGAGTTACAATAGTCCAGTCTGGCCAGGATCACACTCCTGACCACTAGCGGCCTAGACTCATCAGGCAAAAGGGGCAAAATCTGTCTGAGTGCTTTCAACAGTCCAAAACAGACACTGATGGTTTTATTGGTCTGGGAGGTCATTTGGAGATCCGCATCAAACAGTACCCCTAAGTTACGCACGGTCTTCACTGGGATGCAAGGATCAGCTCCCGGCGCAAGCCTGATCTCGCAAGAAGGTTGGTGACTCAGTTTGGCTGATGAACAATAAACCACCTCCGTCTTCCCTTTGTTAAATTGGAGGGAGTTTATTTTCAGCCACCTGGAGACCCTACTCATGCAGTCCTGAAAGGTCTCCATGGTCACTGCCTGTTTTCCTTCTAGGGAGAACACCAATTGGGTGTCATCGGCGTAGTTTATTAAATCAATTCCATAGGATTTGATCATGGGGATCAGAGGCTGCAAATAAAGATTAAAAAGAATAGGGCTGATCGAGGAGCCCTGAGGAACTCCATGACAGACCTTGGACTTGGAAGATGAGAAGGGTGCTAAGGTCACCACCTGTTGTCTGTCTGTTAGGTAAGATTGTATCCACCTCAGGGCCTTGCCCTTCACGCCCAGTTTTTCCAATCTACTTAACAGAACCGCATGGCTAACCGTATCGAATGCGGCCGACATATCCAACAGCACCAGGACTGAGGAATTGCCATTGTCGGCTCGCATTCGAAGGGTATCCAGCATGGTTGCCAATGCAGTTTCTGTTCCGTGGCCTGGGCGGAAGCCGAATTGGTCCCTGTCCAATAAGCCCTTGTCTTCCAGATATCCTGACAGGGACTTACTGACCACCTTTTCCACTATTTTTATCGGGTAGGGCAGGAGGGATATAGGCCTAAAGTGCGCCGGAATAGTAGGGTCCAACGAAGGCTTTTTAAGCAGGGGGTAACCACTGCCTGCTTCCATGCTTCCGGCACTATGCCTTCCTCGAGGGATTGGCGACAGATCCGATGCATCCAAGGAAACAACTCTGGCCCATATTCCTTCCAGATCCTGTGCGGGAGGGGGTCTAGAGGCGACCCTGATGCCACATTGTGGGCCAGACTATAAAAGAGCTCCTCTGTAAGAGGGGTGAAGTCTTCCAATGATGACAATATTGGTGGCGATTCCTCTTCTTCTGTCTGCGCCACTACATCTTTACAGCTGGTCCTTTCCTCCTTCAGCCCCCCCACAATTTTGGCAATCTTTTCCTCAAAATAGATCGCAATTTCATCGCATAGTTCTTGAGTTGCAACCACCTTATTACCCATACAGGTGGGATGCGAGAGATCCCTTATGATATTAAAAAGGGTTTTAGTGCTGTTAGGGGACTGAAGAATAGTAGTGGCATAGAAGAGTGCCTTAGCTTTGGCAATGGCTCCTTTATATTTTGCCTGTTCCACTTTAAGTGATATTTTATCCGGCTCTAAATAGCCTCTACGCCATTTCCTTTCTGCCTCCCGGCGTGCATTACGTAGGGATTTCAGCTCCTCATTAAACCAGGGGGCTGATGGTTTCCTTTTATTCTTTATATTTGTCAAAGGGGCAAATCTATCCAGGGTATTTATGATGTGATCACAATACTTGTGATAGTTCACGTCAACCGATTCCACCGGATCATAGGAAATGTTGCCAGTAAAAGTAGGCTTTGTTTTATCCTTTGGTAATTTGGACCAAATCCGTCCCTTCCTATAAGTCACCGGGCACTCACTTCCATTGCCCTCCATGGGTAAGGAGATCTGGAAGTGGATTAAGGAGTGGTCGGTCCAGCACTGAGGTAAGATTTCAATCATCTTAGTCTCAGTCTTTTTGGCGAAGACCATATCAAGAATGTGTCCCCCTGAGTGAGTTGGTTTCAGTACCAGCTGATCCAAACCCCAGTTTCCACATATGTCCTTCAGATCCCTCAGATGACTTCCCAGGGACCCATTGTCCCATAGGTTAAAATCTCCCAGAATCAGCAGTCTGGAGTGGGTCAGGGCAAGAGCAGCAATGATGTAAAACAGTGCCTGGTATTGTGTATCCGCACTGGGTGGTCTATAACATACCAATCCAGTCAGGATCCTACCTTTAGGTTCTTGCAAAGAGAACCCCAGTAGTTCCACCCCTGCCACCTCATCGATCTGCAGGGTGGAAAAGTCCCACTTGTCTTTATGAATCACTCCAAGCCCCCCACCTCTTCCTACTGGCCTAGGTTTATGGAATAGCTTATACCCTTCCCAACTCTACAGAGGTGTCCACACTGGTCCACGTCTCCGTAATGAATAGGGCATCTAGGTCCATATCATTTAGTAGCTCAATTACTTCCTGGTGATGTTTCACCAGGGATCTGCTATTGATCAGCCCACAATCCAACAATACAGGGGGCTGTGGTAGGGCATTTTGAGATGTTCCCTCTATCCTCTTACCTATGGCCAATAGCTCGTCCTTGGAGTACATGCAACCTGCAGCGGTATTAGCCCTGAGCCCGTCCGAGGCACGGACGGGCACAGACGGGCTTTCCTCTGGCACTCCTCCGGCGCGACGCTGCGCGTTAGCATACTGATCTTTTAATAGTGTGTGGCAAAAAGGTATTTGCAAACACTAGAGCGCTAGCCCCTGAAGCGCTGCTGAGCCCACACCCAAAATGGCGGTCGGGAGTGAGGCGGCGCCAAGTTTACTCTAAATGGTGAGTCCTGTCGGGTCTTATCAATTTCTGAGCAGTACAAACATAGGGGGAGCGTGGGGCACAATTGTAGGTTATCCCAGCATACAATATGTCACAAAAATACAATTAATGTTAAAAACGAACAAAATTTTAAAAACGACCAAAATGCTCCTAAAATTGTTAGCAGGCAGCAGAGGTTCTAGGACTATTCTGTGGACTATTAATTCTAGTTCTAGGACTATTCTGTGGACTATTAATTTATGATTAGGAAGCTGACTTGCCTCTGAAACTTGCAGTGAGTACTAGTAGAAATCTCCAGCAGGAGAAATACAGACTCAAGAGCAGACTTCTGCAACTGAGAGCTCCTTTCATTAGCGTCCCTCAGGACTACAAATTGACTGTCTGATCGATCGCTAGGACAGCAGTGTCTGCAGTCTGCAGCCGGTTGAGCAAGTTAGTGTTTTGCAGCAGTTTTAAGATCTTCTTAAGGAGTTTCTTGCTGCTCAAATGGGTGTCATTAGATAGATAGATCTATGTAGCTCAGGCGCTTAACTACAGAGAGGTGCATGGAGCGGTTTCCATACAGGTCAAACAGCAGTCTCTGTGCGACCTAGCCAGTTGCATAACGGAAAGTCAGCATTTTCTAAAAGTGATGTGTGCTTTCCCAACATAAGAAAGTACCTTTTCAATTGCCATAACTAAATACCAAGCATCTTCTTCAGTGCAAAATTTGTGGCGGTGGGCACCAGCAATCATTTTTGGGGACCGCGAGAGAGAAAGCAGATAAGGGAGGAGATAACAATGACAACGATAGCAAGCATAAACAAGCATTTACAATGCAACGGTTTCGCCTTTGGAGAAGTTAGAGCTATTGGCATTGTAAATGAAAAAATATGTATTTATGTGTTGGTTTTGAAAACAGATAAATAAATGGCATTGTCATTTACATTGCCAATAGCTTAATCTCTCGCAAATGTGAGAACTATTGTACCCTACGGACGAGCTCAGCAGACAGCAATTACTACCACACACACACACACACACCCAGAGCCAGCCACACACACCCAGAGCCAGCCACACACACCCTGAGCCAGCCACACACACCCAGAGCCAGCCACACACACCCAGTGCCAGCCACACCCCGAGCCACACACACACACCCAGAGCCCCACACACACACACAACCAGAGCAGTCACATACACACACCCACTGGAGCAGTCACACACACACCTGTGTTCCCTTCTGTCCGCTGACCCTGTGGGTTGGAGGGGAAACCCCATCTGCGGTGATCCCGAATTTTCTCACCTAACATGCTTTGTCTTCTGTGTCAGTCAGTAGATTGTTTTTCACACTGTACTGTAGACGCCCCGGCTTCAATGAGGCCGGATACAACTTTACAATGTGGTAACGAGGGGCGGTCAGCGTCACTCCACTGACCTTCATTAGCTCGGTGGGTTACTGGAGGGGCGCGCTATGCGGGGTAGGGCGGTGCATGACAAACTGCCACCTGCTGTCTGACATATGGTTAAGAGCCGCGCATGTGCGCACTGCTCCAGAGTGTGTGCGACTGCTCCAGTGTGTGCGTGCATGTGACTGCTCCAGAGTGTGTGTGTGTGACTGCTCCTGGGTGTGTGTGTGTGTGACTGTTCCAGGGTGTGTGTGTATGTGACTGCTCCAGAGTGTGTGTGTGTGTGTGTATGTGACTGCTCCAGAGTGTGTGTGTATGTATGTGACTGCTCCAGTGTGTGTGTGTATGTGACTGCTCCAGTGTGTGTGTGTGTGTGTGTGTGACTGCTCCAGTGTGTGTGTGACTGCTCCAGTGGGGGTGTGTATGGGACTGCTCTGGTTGTGTGTGTGTGTGTGTGGAGCTCTGGGTGTGTGTGTGTGTGGCTCTGGGTGTGGCTGGCACTGGGTGTGTGTGGCTGGATCTGGGTGTGTGGGGCTGGCTCTGGGTGTGTGTGTGTGTGGCTCTGGGTGTGTGTGTGTGTGTGTGGTAGTAATTGCGGTCTGCTGAGCTCGTCCGTAGGGTACAATAGTTCTCACATTTGCGAGAGATTAAGCTATTGGCAATGTAAATGACAATGCCATTTATTTATCTGTTTTCAAAACCAACACATAAATACAAATTTTGTCATTTACAATGCCAATAGCTCTAACTTCTCCAAAGGCGAAACCGTTGCATTGTAAATGCTTGTTTAATGGAAGGCAGCTATTTTACATGAGTGGTTAATAGTAAGAACCTTTATTTAGTGGCTAAAAAGGGCGTCTAGATCAAGACAAATCATAATTTGGCCCCATACAGGAAAGAACAAAAGAAGAAAACAACCATTCTTTCACTTACAAATATAGGTTGTAGGCATGTTTACGTATATTTTTTTTGTGAAAATATCTTTATTGAGTACAGTATTTCACCGTTGCAAAACATATTATATTGAGCAGTCTCAACGTAACTCAAGTACGGCGTCCAGGACAGTGTATAACCAACAATTTCCATTTTCCATTTTCATGTGAAAGGGTACAACTTCTAAACCCCTCCCACCCTCCGCCCAGCACTTACTTGTTACATAAAGTATTCCTATATTGGCATTGTCTCGATCGTAGTTCCCATTATGAATGTCTAGTGTGTCGCTCGGTCTCTTACTTTGACACATAATCAAACAATGTACAAGGCTATTAAGGTCTGCATCTCGCCCCAATGGTATTCCTCCTAGGACATTGTATTCGTGTGTGTCTCCCAACGCATGGGCCACTACAAGTCCGGCCACATCGCCCCCCACTACGGCCACCTATGTGTGTATCTATTCGACGTGGTCCTGAGTACCCAGTTCAAACTCCACTAATAGCGCATTCCAATCTAATGAAATGGGATTCTTTCTAAGGCCTCTACGTTCTTCTCTGTGCAGTTCCTGTCCCTCTGCCTTACCCCATCTCAACACTTCCCCGCTCCAAGTCTCTATCTCTGGTGTTCTAGCCGATTTCCATTTCATCGCTATCGCCCTCTTTGCTACCAACAGTGCCAGATCCACAAACCTAGTAGCCACACTCCTTTTCCTCTCCTTGTGACCCAACCCCAATATGCCGTACAATGCGATCTGTAAGGCCTGCCCGGTGCTATCTCATTAAGAATCCGGTGTATCGTCACCCAATAATATCCCAGCTTAGGGCAGTCCCAGAACATGTGTAGTAGGCCCGCGTCTTCTTGATGACATCTGGGGCAGGTGCCGGCCGCATCAGGGAACATTGTACGTAGCCTGTGGGGAGTCAAGTAAGCCCTATGTACGATCATGAGCTGGATGAACTTGAACTTAGGGCTACGTGATACTTTCTTTGGCAATTTCAGTATCTTTTCCCATTCCTTGTCGCTGAGAGCTCTCCCTACATCGCCCTCCCAGCGCAGCCTAAGGGATTGTAGCGAAAGAGCTTTGTTGGTTCGGATGCCATTAGTCAGCCATTTCGTCAGGTGGCTACGCGTCTCCATAAGGTATTGCATAGTGATCAGCGTATTCGTGTCCGGCTCCATCCCGTCCCTTGCCCAGTGTGTGGCTATGTAATGTGCGACTTGCGCGTGTTGTATGAATAATGCCCTCGGTGTCTGGTGTAGACGGGTGAAGTCTGCGTTCGCTAAGAGCCTGCCCTCTGAGAAGAAATCCCCAATTTGCATAACCCCAGCATCGTTCCAGGGTTGCAGTTTGCGTGCCGTTAACGTGCCAGACCCCAGTGGCATGCCCAGTAACGGTATCGAGGGTGCGTATGATGAGCGCCTGTTTGTATAACTGACCGCCCTTTTCCAGTGCGTGAATGCCAATCTAAGTAGGGGCGGGACCAACATGGGCACCCTGGCCTTTGGAAGCAGTAACCGGTGTATGTCTCCCCTATTTCTGTCAGCCTCCGTCATGTTCAATTCTTGGAGATTGCGACCCGCCAGCCAGTACGCCAGCCACTGGAGTTGGCACGCATAGCCATAGGCAATCAGGTCAGGCACTCCCATACCGCCTCTGTCCGTAGGAAGCTGTAGCTTTGCTAGGCTTATACGTTGTCTACCTTTCTCCCATACCAGTTCCGTCAATAGCGTGTTCAGGGTTTCGAAAAAGGGCATGGGCACCAGAATTGGCAGGTTCGTAAAAAAATAGATCAGCCTCGGTAGTACCACCATTTTGGAGATTGCAACTCTGCTTGTCACTGACAAGGGCAGAGTGCTCCAGAACTGTACCTGAGTCTACCTGAGTCTTCAAGGAGGTCAGGGCCTTACTTAGATTGCCTTCCAACATGTCCTGCGGTTGTCGGTAGACCTGGATGCCTAAATATTTGAAGGTCGTGGGCGCCACCTGGAAGCGGTATGGCGCAAACTGGATGTGCGACTCTTCCATTGATCTATGAAATCCGAACCCATACGATTTCGCTTCATTGATCAGAAGGTCCGAAATCTAGTGGAAGTCCCTAAAGATCGTCGGCAGCGGTTGCAGCGGGCTACTGATATCGTTTAAAAACAACAATATATCGTCCGCACACGCCGAAATGACATGATGAGTGTTAAGCCTGGCGATCCCAGCCGTGGCCGCAAGGGTCCGTACTTTTATCATTAAAGGCTCCAGGGCGATTATAAACAGTAAGGGCGACAGCGGGCACCCCTGCCTCGTGCCGTTCGCTATCTCGATCTGGTCCGAGATGCATTTATTGTTCCGGACTTGTGCCGTGGGCCTTCGGTAAAGCAAGGACACCCATGCTATGAATTCCGGTGGGATCCCAAATTTGGTCTTTGCCGCAAACATATAGTCCCACCTGAGGGAATCAAAGGTCTGTCTGAGGTCCAGGGATATACATCCCTCGGTGTCCTTCCCCACAGCATCTGGTGACATCAATTGGCTGAGCCTCCTTAAGTTCAGGGCAGAGCTCCTGCCCGGCACAAATCCGCATTGGTCAGGGTGTATTATGTCTGGGATATAGTGGGATAGGCTAGTTGCCAGAATCTTACTGAGGATTTTAGAATCTGAATTCAACAGCGACAGGGGCCTGTAGTTCTCCAACTGTAAAGCGTTTCTCCCGGGTTTTAGAAGAGACACTATCAGAGCCTGAAGCGTCGTGCCTGGCAGAGCGTCGCCCTCCAGTGCTTCCCTGTAAAGTGCGTGTAAGCGGGGGGCCAATAGGTCAATGTATGTCAGATAGAATTCTGCCGGGAGTCCATCGGTCCCGGGTGCCTTGTTCCTCGGTAAAGCCTTAATGGCCTGCCGAACTTCCGCTAATGTGATGGGCTTCGCGAGTTCCGCACCTTGTGCCTCATTCAGTTGAGGGACACATATGTCAGAGAAGAATGCCTCAAAGTCCTGGTCCGAGAGCGGCGCGTGTGGACCATATAGAGCAGAGTAATAATGTTGGAACGCGGTATTGATCTCTTGTTGGTCCTGTACTAATGCTCCAGCGCCATTTTGCACTTCCATGATAGGAGCGCCTTCCGGGGCGTTGCGCGTTAAGCGTGCCCGCTCTATCTGCTTGTGTGTGCTGCCTGGCGGTGTATTCCCTATAGTCTATCACTCTTAATTCTTCCAAGAGTTCCGCGTGCTGTACATGGACCTCCTGGAGCTGTGTGAGAGTGCCGTTCGTGCCTGCAGCCTCGTTTTCAAGCATCGCCAGGCTGCCCTCCACTGCCCGCAGTTTTTCCAGCACTAGGTGTTTAATGCCCACTTTTGTACCCATCGCCACCCCACGTACGGTCGCCTTAAAGGCGTCCCATTCGATTTGCCTGGAGCTGGCAGTGCTGTCGTTCTTATTGAAGTAGTTTGTGCTGGCGTCCAATAGTGTGGATCTGAAAACTAAGTCCTCTAATAGACCCGGGGACAGTCGCCATGTCGGTATCAGTTCCACCGGGTTGTGGTTCGACAGCATCTTACCCATGTGCTGCACCGACTCAACTGACGCCGTCAGTGTCCTGTAACAGAATATTCGGTCGATTCTGGTGTGCAATTTGTGTGGTGGGGAGTAAAATGTGTATTCCCTATTGGTCGTGTTGAGTACCCTTCAAGCATCATCTAGCTCCCATCCAGCCGCCCACTGTGCCAACGCTATGGCCTGTTTCCTGCTTTCTGTCGCGTGTAGCGGTGGGTGTGACCTGTCTAATGTGAGGTCTAATACCGCATTGCAATCACCACCAACAACCCATTCATGCCCTGCCCAATCCGACAACACTCTGCTAACATCTTCAAAGAACTTCGATTGGTCCGTGTTTGGAGCGTATATACTGCCTAACACTATGCATGTACCATTTCGCATCCCCTTTGTGAACACATATCGGCCCTCCTTGTCCACTCTCGTTTCTGTTGGTTTAAATGGAACAGTGTTTCTAATCCATATGGCCGCCCCCCGGGAAAACGCCGAAAATGCCGTGGCGTAAAGCTGTCCCCTCCATTTCCGCAACAGTTTAGTGCCCTCCGCCCCATTCAGGTGTGTCTCTTGGAGATACGCTATGTGTACCCGATGCCTATTCAGTTGAGCCAGCACTCTGTCTCTTATGCACCGAGCCCATACCCCTCACGTTCCAAGTGCAGACCTTGTAATAATTAGGAGACGCCATAGCCCCAAGTACTCCCACCTCGAGACATTGCCACTGACCTCATTAAGACTGACCACATGTTGTACATTTTCAGTGCTGTG
Organism: Lissotriton helveticus; assembly: GCF_964261635.1. Taxonomy (NCBI): domain Eukaryota; kingdom Metazoa; phylum Chordata; class Amphibia; order Caudata; family Salamandridae; genus Lissotriton; species Lissotriton helveticus. The sequence goes on from NC_136057.1 coordinate 1,301,681,412, forward strand.
TGCGCGTGCACTATCCCAACTTTAAGGCCCCCTCCCCAGAAACGTAGAGGACCAAACCATAAAACCCAACAGGGGTATAAACGGAATGCAATCGTGCCTGAGCCTGGGGGGTGTGAGCCCAGTCGGACGCTCACAACAATTATTTACCAAAAGTCTCATTCTCATTGTCCCCTTCAACTACAGGTGTCCTGGGTCCTAGATCCCCCCCCCCCCCGGCAAGCAATAAGTACATCCGCTACATTACCAAACCGCTTCCGCTGCTCCAATGTTCATATTTCTTCTGCCATCTGAGCCGTGATACGTGGGAACAATTGCAAGCTGACGTCCGTATCTGATGCAGCCGTACGAGAGCTGGTTTGGCTATTTGACACCGTCCCAACGTTCGCATCATGTTCCACCAGGGCGTTAGTTGTCATCAGTGCCACCGCTATCGGATCTCCTCCTCCCGACTCCTCCAGCCCGCCATCCTGTGGGACCTCCATCTCCGGAGTCCGGGGGCGTTTCTGATTCATGTCTTGGCCATCGGACCCTTGCGTTTCTGGCACCTTCTGTCTGGCCCGTAGGGACGGGGGCGGCGTGAGTACTACTTCCATCCATTACGAGGCCTCCTCAGGGGTGTCGAAGAAGTACGTTTTACGGTCATGGATGATTCTGAGGTGCGCCGGGAAGAATAAGGCATATTTTACATTACGGTCTCTGAGGGCACGTTTTACTCCCCAGAAGGACGCCCTGGCCTTCTGCACAGCTTGAAGTCCGGGTAGTTGGAGACCGTTTGATTTTCGTACTTGATGGGGCCATTCTCCCTTGCGGCCTTCAGGATCGCATCCCTGTCCTTGAAGTGAAGGAGTCGCGCTATCAAGGGACATGGCGGAGCCCCCGGCCTTGGCGGCTTGGGGGGCACACTGTGCGCCCTCTCCACGCTATACATCTGGGTGAGCTCCGCTGGGTCCACAACAGTTTTCAGCCATTCCTCCACGAAGCGGGTTGGGTTCGCCCCTTCTCTGTGTTCAGGCACGCCCAAAATGCGTATGTTGTTTCGATGCGAGTGCCCTTCGGCATCGTCTACTCTGTCTCTCAATCCCCGTATCTGCTTCTCCAGATTTTCTAGCCGCGTGGAATGTTCCGTCTGCTGAGGTATCAAATCTGCAAGGGCCAGTTTGTGTTCAGACACTTTTTCTGCTAATTTCTTGTGGTCATCTTTCAGTAGCGATAGCCCTGTTGACATTGTGTCTATTCGCGTTTCAAGAGCTTCCCTGGAGGCTCCAATTTCCGTCAGTATAAGATCAAGCTTGGCCTCATGTGCAGTAATGCCTGTTGGGGGGACCACATCTTCGTTTGAGGAGGCCAGTGGGTCCTCCGAGCCGGAGGCGTGTGTCCCATTGCGTGGTAGTCTGTTCCTTCCCATCATATGCTGTGGTAGTGCACTCTTCAAGCCGACAGCGCGCCGTGCACTCCATCTGCAAAGTATACCTGCGCTCCCGCTGCTGTCCAGCCCGTCCCGTCTGCTCTGGTCTGTATTGCGGAGAGGCACTTCGCGGGGGCAGCTGTGCAGTGTGATATTGTTGCTCACTCGCCTTGTGCTCCCCACACGACTCTCCAGTCCGGCAGGGGATAATGCTCACAGGACTCGGGCAATGGGGCCCACAGGAACCACCCGCACCAGCAATGTGGCTCTCAACCTCATGTCCATCGGTAAGGCCGTGTCTCCCCTGGTACCGCCCCTGGGGTCGGGCCTTATAGCCACATGGGGACCGACGACAGTCTAACTTGTGGAGTATCGCCGTCTAAGCGGGGTGCTGTCGCCTGGGTTGGGTGCTCTGCTTCCCGGCTCCCACTCTGGTCCCTCACCCCCGCAGTGGTGCCCCTCGTTTGTCTGCGTGGGGGGAAAAAAGCGACACCGTGGGCTGTTCCACCCGGTCAGGTTCTCAAATGTTCGCCACCAGGGGCCTCTGTAGGTGCGGGTTGGAAGGGGGCTGTGGTGGTGTTAGCAGTATAACGTACCATCACTGCTTGACCCCCGCATATCGCACCCGCATGCGAATTCCCCGTAGCCCAATGGGATAATTATCTGCCTCGCCCACGAGTGTGTTAGGCCTTCGCGCCCTTGGGCGCCCGTTGCGTATGCTCAATATTCTCTAGGGGGGAATCCGCCCTACGGTGTTGATTGCCCGGTGGGGGCTCGGTGCTATGTCCCGTGCTCTATGGTGCGTGCTTTCCCCTATCTCCCACCGCTGGCCCAGGCGTTCCCGGTACCTCGGGGGGGCTGTTTGCAGTCCTCTGCGCTGCGATGTGGCGGGTGGTCAGCCTCGGACCCGCGGCCGGGCCCGTGCACTGTGCTCGGGGCTATGTTTGTCGCAGCCTCCCAGTCAATCCCCCGCTGCCGTGGGTTCGGGCAATGTCCGTGTGTGCGACCCTCTTCCGCTGCTGCTCCCTCACTTCCGGGCCGCCTGCAGTCGTACTGTGGTCCGGGGATTGCTGCCGATCGCTAGGCCTCATCTCCGGCTCCCGGTCGGATCCAAGTACACCTCTCCTCGGTGCAGCCGTGGCGCGGCAATCGAATGTCCGCCTCCCTGTGTGATCCCTCTCTGCGTTGTCTTGGGTACAAGTGAACCTCCTCGTGGGAATCACCTCCATGTCAGACAGTACGGGGCGTCAGGGCCTCCGAGCCGCTCCCCTTCAGCGCAGCAGCAGTCACCTGTGCTTCGACCGCTATTCATGGAGCATCCGGCCTCACAAATCGCGCTGCTCACCGTGCAGTGCTGCCCCACGGGTGTCCGCCGTGTTCCGGTGCTTGTAGTCGGCAGTGGGTCTTCCAGCGGGCAGTGGTGTCCCTGTCGCACCCGGGGTATTGTCACTTCCGGCCCGCCTCCGTGTGGACTGTGGGCCGCGGCTTCCTTACTGCCGGCAGGCCTCATTGGGCCCCGTCACTGCACCAGTGTGGACGTCGCAGTGTGAGGTTCCCGGCCACTGAAAGTTCTCCAGGCGCAGCTGTCAGCGGTTCCGCAGGATAGAAGTGCGGGGTAGGGGTCAGACACCAGGTTTTCAGGATATATGTCAGGATTTAAGGGGATTTCAGACGGAGCGAGCTCAACTCACGTCTGCCATGCTCGGCTGCTGGCCACGCCCCCGGCATGTTTACGTATATATTCATTAACAAATCAATATATTTCTATTGACCCGTTCCAAGATGGCTCTGAAGTGAGGCCTTTCACCAAGAACACATGATTTTTCAATGCTACCCGAATGATTCATTTGAAGGACGTAATTTTCAAAACCAATTGTTTTAGAACTAGTCATCCTCTCACTCCGAATGTTTTAATGCATTCCACTTACAAGGGTCAGGCTGACAAATTAGGACATTTAATACTGAAGTGCCCTTATTGTACCATGTAATATGCAGGCTACTCTGAACTAGTTTGTATATATCACATACAGCATAACTTCAGCTATTAAGCAAACTATGTAGAAATTGCTTAAAATTAAAGGGTAGATTTTTTTTAGTATTAAGGAAAACAATGAGTCTTTATACTTGATTCTTAGGTATTTCTGAGACCCATTATGGCTAAATTCCTTGCTTATAGAGAACTGATCTTGCTTTCACAAATATTGCTGAAGTTCCTTTTGAATAGCACCACAATGAATTGTTTCTTTGATTTCTAAAGACATTTCTTGTCATTTTGTGATATTTTACAGAATTTCTGTTACTATATAGAAGGAATCGAGATCATAAAACACCAGAACTGATCTATTGACTTACAACAAAATATTTCATTATACAAAACTGGAGGTATGTTTCATTACATGATTTGCTTCTTCGAATTTATTATTAGAGTCAATCCAGAGTTCAGTACAATGGCTTGAGTCAATAAAACAACAAATAAAAAATAGAAACGTAACTTAAAAACGCCCCTCAGGATTGCTATATGTTATGACCAATGTGTATAAAATCTATATCCAGAACTCCCAAAAACTAATAAGATGATAAAAAGAAATCTGTGACTTTGATAGTGAGTTTGGTTTGGTTACCTTCTGTAGCAGGAGGGTAAACTAAACATATAGAATTAATAACTTGAGTGTTCTGTACTGCATAAATCATATTATAGTGTAGATGTTGCACTGACTGTAAAAACAATCTTGAGCACATCAAAATAAGTATGTAGAAATGTAAAGTCAATTGTTTTTAAATTTGTATATAGATGTACATTTTGTAAATATCTTTTTTTGTATGCACTTTTTGTAGCCCTGAAGAAGTCTGTGAAAGAATGAAACGCGTTGGCTACTATAACTTTTACACAATGGTGTTTCTTTTTAAAGATGAAGAAAAAGAATAAAGAATTTTTTAATATAAATAATTTTTTCAAACATTGGTCCACGACCACGCCAGAGACGTATCACCTTGGGCACACAAACTCAAATTTCTGTTACTACATAAAAGGACTCGATATCATAAAACACCAGAACTGATCTATTGACTTACAACAAATTATTTAAGTATATGAATTGGAGCCCAGAACAAGTCTGTGAAAGGACGAAATGCATTGGCTACTATAACTATTACACAATGGTGTTTCTTTTTAAAGATGAAGATAAAGAATATTTGAATTGAGACAATGTCGTCAGATGCAGTGATGTACATTGTATATAATTTTTTCAGATATGCTCCTAGTGTAAATCATTGATTGATTTAAGCCGGACCTCATTAAATTGGATATATTACTTACAGTATTGTATGTGCTGGAACACTAGTGGGAAATTGTTTTAATTGCTGTTCTGATCGTACATCTGTGGGATGTTTGATTGCTAAGGTTTTAATTGACTGTACAATACACTGCTACTAATCAGCGACTTGCACACATTGTGAACAGCATGCACACTTTGTAAACAACATTTGTAGATTGTACTCACCAGGGCAACAAGGGTGTATTGTCATACAGCAGCCTTTGGATTGAACAATTTCAGCAATGTGCACACTTTGTGAACAGTATGTGCAGGTTGCAATTGCCAAGAAAACAGAGGTCCATTGTTATACAGCAAGTTTGGTTTGGCCACAAACATATGATTTGGAAACAGTTCACTACAGTAATCTGATCGCTTTCCATAGTGACCTAGCAGTGCTGTATTTTCCTACCTGGTTGTTATTTCCTTGTTAAATATTCTGGTCTGTTTATTAGGTGGTACAACTATTGTTGATTAACAACACTATTACAATGCAAAATATAACTTCTACAGGAATCAGGTGAACCACTTTTAGAAGTGACATTGTAAGTGAGGTTGTTCAAAGCATGTTTGGTGCTACAGATGCTCAGAGGTATAGACCTGAAAGAAAGACACATTCAGTGTACTTCTATGTTGGAGTAGAAGGTCAGAACTTATTTGAATATCCACCTGAATATGTTATTCATGATGGTGATGATCTTGATGAATTTGAAATCGATATTGCTCGAGTGGACAAACATTTGCCTTGGTGAAAGAATCTAGTGGTAGTTAGATACAAGTTTTTTACAAGTGCACAAACGCAGAGCAAAACCACTATACACCACTTCAATGTAAGTCCTAGCAGCAAAGTATCAACTTGAGCGTTTAACCTCACAATCAATTAGGGATCCATTAATTGTTAAGTGATTTGCAAAGAAAATCAAAGAAAGGCTTTTAGTGTGTAAAGACCAACTGTTCGATAAAGTTACTGCCATAGAAAAGAGCATAGAAAGTTCTTGTGAAGACACAAAACAATCAGAGGTCTCTTTATATATTATCAGTCTCAAAGACAGTTGTAAATAGACTTTGACCATGTAAAACTCAATGAGTATTGTTTAAACACTCAATTTAGACAAACACAGATGGTAATGTGTTACAGATGTGGTTCATTATTACATGTGTCAACCTAAAAGAATTGCCCAGCTCTCGGACAATATAAGAACTGTTAAAAATCGGACTGCTCTTTTTTTCCTACTCTGCATAATGTAATAACAATGTTAGTTGAGTGTTACATGAGGAATATAATAATAATGGAGATACAGTCGATAGTACTAAGGAGTTAGTTTTAGTGGTGAAGAATGAGAACACAGGAAAGGGATATTGCTGATCCAGATATTGATATACTAATTGATAAACAATGCATCAAGCTATTGGTAGATATTGGAGCTCATATTGTGTCCATGAAGAAGTTCAAACAATAGTGATCTGTGGAATTGGGATTACCACCAGACGTATTGAGAGAAGCTATCAACAGAACACTTTTGTATGCAAATGAAAATGGAATGGTTATTAATGAAACCAAAACAAAAATCATGGTGGTGTCCAGGAACAAAAATGTGAGACAAAAAAGTAAATGGTACATGGGAAACAATCAACTTGAACAAATAGAGGTGTACAAGTACCTGGGAGTACTGTTTGACCAGAAGGGAACTTATATCCTTCAGAAACAGGACATCCAAAGGAAAGCTAACTCACTAACAGCAGCATTCAAGATAGCACAAAAATCCCTTGGGAACTTAACTTATGGGCCACTATTGAAAATTATAGGAGCTAAATTGCTCCCAACCATTACATATGGAAGTGAGGCACTAATGGGTACGGATGCGGAACTAATTAATAAGGTACTTTCTAAAGTATATAGATCTCTTTTCCACCTCCCAAACAATGCTTCGCCAGCACAAATAAGACTGGAATTCGGTTTGAACAATCAAGAGTTAGCAAGAAAAGGTCAGTTTATTAAAATGTGGTATAGGTTTAAGAATGACCATGACAATCAAATTTCACAAATACTCTGGCAAGAAGTAAAAAATAATAAAAAATCACTTGCTTGGAGGTTTCTTCACGAGGCATTAGAAGAGTTTTCGCTGATGCCTATATGGAACAATACGATAAACAATAGATCATTAAAAAAAATAGTGAATCGAACAACCAACTACCTATCACTTCTACATGACAAAAACGTGCTGGCAAAAAGAAAACATTCGTGGACAGTAATAAATGGATATGGAAAAAAGAAAGTGCAAGAATACCTGGAGATACTATGGGCCGAAAGAAGTAAACAATGCTTTATGAACTCAAGATTTGGAATATTTCCAGGCCTTAGTCACGCTCTGCCATGGAAAAAAAACTAACTCCAGTCTATTGTGCAGACTTTGCAAAGGTGGAGAAGAAAATATTGTCCACCTCCTATGTATCTGTCCTGGACTTCGTAGGGAAAGATGTGCATTACTCAAACCTCACCTTAATCTCCGGGGTATAAGAACATGCAGGCAGGCACTGAAAATGTGTCTTTATCCAAATGATATAGTCATGAACGTTGCCTTTGTAAAAATGTTAAAGATAATAACTACTGAACTAGAAAAATAGATGAGGAAAAAAGCTTTTAAGAAAAAAAAAAATAATAATTTTTAAATTTTATTACTGTTTTTAAGACCCAAGCGTCTCAATTTTAAGGACAAAACTGTCTATTTTTTTATTTGTATTGTACTATATAAACTAAAAATGATTGTGTAATGGAAATATTGTACGATTTTAAATAATCAAACAATAAAGAATTTACTTACTGCAGCCAGGTAAAGTATGTTTGTTTGTTAGTGGTGAAGAATGAGAACACAGGAAAGGAAAGGGATATTGCTTATCCAGATATTGATATACTAATTGATAAACAATGCATCAAGCTATTGGTAGATATTGGAGCTCATATTGTGTCCATGAAGAAGTTCAAACAATAGTGATCTGTGGAATTGGTATTACCACCAGACGTATTGAGAGAAGCTATTGAGGACTGCAAGGTAGAGTGGATGGGTTATTTTTGGGCTACTTTTGAGACTTTGGGTACATCTATCTAAACAAAGGTCCATGTAGTTAAGAAGGGCATCTATGTATTTGGATGGTTACATCAAGCAGAATTCGACACAACTATAAACCCAGAATTACCCAAACTCATTACTATTGAAATAAATAAAATTGGAGCACTCAAAGGAGCTAAGGGGGAAAAAGTTTAGTAATGTTTTTCATGATCAATTAGGAAAAATCTAAGGTTTTGTGCATATCATTAAAATGAAGAAAGGTGTGTCGCCAGTTAAGCCCAAACTATGCAACATCCGGCAGTACAAGACATTATTAAACATCTATGCTGAAGGATATATGTGCACAAGGGATCATTATGACAGGATAAGCCACAATATGGTTGTGTCCATTTGTTTTGGCATGCAGGAAATCAGCTGAACTAAAGTGTGTGTTGTTTTATGGAGCTTAAATTAAGCCACTTGAGTTGATAATTTTCCTTTTCCCAGGATTGAGGATCTAATAACTGGGATAGGTCAGGCAAGCTGGTTCAAAAAATTAGATTCTTCCATCATCAAGAAAAACTTCATGTGCAGAGTTGCCATTTGATGGTTTTTGTCACTCCCAATAGAGTTTTCTCAAGTTTGCAGAATGCCGTTCGAATGTGCACCAGTAGCAGCTGTATTTTAAAGATTGATGTCAGATATGTTCCAGGAGAATCCTCGTGTTGTAGCATCTCAAGATTAACTTGGTGTTTTCTAATAACAAGCATGATGTTATTTTGTGGGACTATTAGAAAATAGAGTTGTAACACTCAAGAAAGAGAAATGCGTTTTTTAAAATGAGAGAAATTAAATATTTAGGACACATTTGGTCAGAGGAAATGGTGAAGCCAAACAGAGTTTGATAAAGAGCAAAGTGGAAATGCCTGCACCAAAAACAAGGAACTACTATTATCTTTCCTGAGTTTATGTACATTTTACAAAAAAATTACGAAAGATTTCGTCAAACTAACAATTTTTGGGGATATTGTTAATAAAGAGGGCTAACTTTGAATGGACTAGTGAATGTCAAAATATGTTTCATACGATTAAATTGGAACTTGTAGAAGCTGCTGCCTTGCAACTGTTTATGGAAGGATAGGAAACTATTGTGGTAGTGCTGTGGTTCCCAAACTGTGCGCCGCGGCGCCCTGGTGCGCCGTTATCAGGAGCCAGGGGCGCCGCGCACGATCTGGGAAAGGAAGTGTGAAAGTCACACTAAGAATGTGTCACTTTCGCCTCCGTGATGAATAGGTTGCTCTGCCCCTAGTCTCAGCCTTTTTAAAGCCGAGCATCACGGCTCCGTGCGGGGGGGTGGGGGGGTGCACAAACAGCGCACACAGGACTAGGCTACAGACATAACTGTGAGCCAATGAAGGAAGATCCAGGCACTTCTTACTCAAAGGCAAAAGATGATACCCATAATCCCGCATTTTGGCGCGTGGCAGTTCTAACCATTAAAAAGGCAATCAACTCTTTCACCTGCTGATGAGCTGTGAAAGAGATGCTGGTCAGTGGCAGAAAGGAAGGTGTTGCAGCACAGGATGGGGTCATGCTCCTTGTGGAGTCATGAGCACCTTCGGTTATTTAAATTTAGGTGCAAATAGCATTGAAAGAGTAAATTAAACTAATTTTTTCATTTTTTTCCCCTCAATTTTTATATAGAGCAAACCCAACCCAAACATATTGGAGTGCTATACATGAGCACCAATGACATTTCATAAGGACATGTTCCTTTTTTAGATACAGAGAGATTAAGTGGTTTTCCCAGGATCACAGGATGTTGAGCCAAAACCAGAATCAAACCCGATTCCTCAGTTCCAAAGTGGGTAGCTCTGACCTCAAGCTCCATCTTCTCCCCTCCTCTACCCATGCTCAGGACCTGTCCAGGGAGTACACTCTTAATATCTCTGTCATACATCTGTGGTTCCCAAAGTGTGTGCCGCGGTACCCTGGTGTGCCATGAAGGGAAGCCAGGGGCCCCGCGCCGCTGTGCAGGATGTGGGTCTGAAAAAAATATATAATTATCCTCAAAATGTAGTGAAACTGCGAGCTGCCAATTTTGGAGCTGGGGAACTGGGTTCGACCCTCGACGTCAGCTCAGAATCCTGTGTCATTCTGGGCAAATCACTTAATCTCCCAGCGCATACAAAAACAGAATACATGAATGTATCCTTGTGTAATGTGACTGGTGCTCTTCGGGTCGGGTGCAGGGTCAGGGGTCTGGTGGAGAGCGTTGGGTGGGTGGGTGGATGCGGGGTCAGGGGCCTGGTGGAGAATGTTGGGTGGGTGGGTGCAGGGTCAGGGTCCTGGTGGAGAGCGTTGGGTGGGTGGGTGCGGGGTTAGGAGCCTGGTGGAGAACCTAGGGTGGGTGCAGGGTCAGGGGTCTGGTGGAGAGCGTTGGGTGGGTGTGTGCGGGGTTAGGGGCCTGGTGGAGAGCGTTGGGTGGGTGGGTGCAGGGTGGGGGCCTGGTGGAGAGCGTTGGGTGGGTGCAGGTTCAGGGCCCTGGTGGAGAGCATTGGGTGCGTGCAGGGTGAGAGGCCTGTTGGGAGAGCGTTGGGTGGGCGCCTTATGCCCTGATGCAGCCGCACTCTGCCAGCTTCTGTCTTTGCCTCACTCCTTGTTGAGGGGTCGTCACTTGTGACTGCTGCATGTTGGAGAGTGTGAGGGGAGAAAGGGTGCAAGGCAGAGGGGAGAAGGGTGCAAGGCAGAGGGGAGAAAGGGTGCAAGGCAGAGGGGAGAAAGGGTGCAAGGCAGAGGGGAGAAAGGGTGCAAGGCAGAGGGGAGAAAGGGTGCAAGGCAGAGGGGAGAAAGGGTGCAAGGCAGAGGGGAGAAAGGGTGCAAGGCAGAGGGGAGAAAGGGTGCAAGGCAGAGGGGAGAAAGGGTGCAAGGCAGAGGGGAGAAAGGGTGCAAGGCAGAGGGGAGAAAGGGTGCAAGGCAGAGGGGAGAAAGGGTGCAAGGCAGAGGGGAGAAGGGTGCAAGGCAGAGGGGAGAAGGGTGCAAGGCAGAGGGGAGAAGGGTGCAAGGCAGAGGGGAGAAGGGTGCAAGGCAGAGAGGAGAAGGGTGCAAGGCAGAGGGGAGAAGGGTGCAAGGCAGAGGGGAGAAGGGTGCAAGGCAGAGGGGAGAAGGGTGCAACGAGGAGGGGGAGAAGGGTGCAAGACAGGGGAGAAGGGTGCAAGGTAGAGAAGGGTGCAAGGCAGAGGGCAGAAGGGTGCAAGGCAGAGGGGAGAAGGGTGCAAGGCAGAGGGGAGAAGGGTGCAAGGCAGACGAGAGAAGGGTGCAAGGCAGAGGGGAGAAGGGTACAAGGCAGAGGGGAGAAGGGTACAAGGCAGAGGGGAGAAGGGTACAAGGCAGAGGGTAGAAGGGTGCAAGGCAGAGGGGAGAAGGGTGCAAGGCAGAGGGGAGAAGGGTGCAAGGCAGAGGGGAGAAGGCTGCAAGGTAGAAAAGGGTGCAAGGCTGAGGTGAAGTAGGGTACAAGGGGAAGGGGGAGAAGGGTGCAAGGTGGAGGGGGAAAGGGTGCAAGGGAGATGGTGATGAAGTTAAAAATGTGTCCCCCCCCCGAAAACATTTCTGCGGATACCCATGATCAGAGCCCACCTCACGTAGACTTCTTGTAACGCCACAGAGCTCCTTGAGCCTTTCTCTAGCCTGGTTACTTTTAGTGGGAGTGCTTTATACTACTCTATGTATGCATTGAGATGTACTTTATAAGATCTTTGTGATTGCAAATACATTTTTATGACAGTGATGGCTACTCTCTGAATCCTTCATTACGTCTAGGCTTGATTCTTCATGTAGATCAGTGGTTCCCAAAGGGTGCGCCGCGGCACCCCGGTGTGCGGGTAAAAAAATTGTGGGGAGCCACGGCCAACTGCCAATTAGGTCAAGGGAGCCATGGGTCAAAAAAGTTTGGGAACCACTGTGGTAGTGTATGTCTCGGAGTACTGTTTCGGTGCTTTATTGACTCAGCCTAATGGCAAACGGGAAGATACCATTGGCTTTGCAAATAGAACTTTGTATCAGGTTGAAAGAAAGTGTTCAGTAATGGAGAACGAACTTCAAGCTTGTGTTTCGAGTGTAGAAAAATTTAAACTGCAACAGTGGATATCTTATCAGGAAAATAAATTAAGAATTCCACAGCTAGACATGCAAGACTTTGTACTTAACTCATGGAATTTACTTTCAATATTGAATAAATCACAGGCGTGGTAAATGGTTGAACCGATTGCCTATCAAGATTACCTATTGAGGAAATTGATGAGCAAGAATGGGAAAGGAAATTGAAGACTGTTTTGTGACATGCACTGGAGACGTAAATATTTTTTGAAAGAGAATGCGAATGGATAAATGAGGAAAACACATGTAACAAACTGGATTAATGTTTAGAAAAGTAGAGTACAATTTAAGAAAGAAAATTACAGTAAAATGACAAAAATCCAGTTTGAGTAACCTGGAGATATGAATGTTTAAGGGTTTAAGTAGAAATTGTGCCAAAAAGCACAAGGCACCAATTACAGTCAATGGTCATGGTAGACCAAGACCTAGGCGCAATTTAAGGCTGACTGCGATGAAGTGTAGGTTGGACACAGAATCCATGTTTGTCCTGGTCAAAGATATTATCTTGTAACTTAGGGCCAGATGTAGGTAGCCCAATACCGGTCGGTAACGGCCAAAATTACCGAATTTCGGCCGTTACCGACCGGTATTTAGGGTTTGAGATGTAGGAGGCAGGTTTAAGGATTAGTTAATTACCGATTCCTTATTTTAAGAAATCGGTAATTACCGAATCCAAAAAGCTATGTAGGAGACACTCAAGTGAGTGCCTTCTTGCATTCAGGATTCATTATTTACCACCAACTACAAGTTGGTGGTAAATATTGAAAACCTTTAAAAAAGCAATTTTTTGCTTTTTTAGAAGTGCCATGTGGCAGACATGTGTGCCACATGTGCACACATTCACGATTCAGGGGTGCAACAGGGTGTCAATATGACACCCTGCCACCCTTGAGTATGTGCCCCTATTACCGAATCGGTAATAGTGAATGGCTTCCCATTCATTCCTATGGGCCTCCAGGCCCATAGGAATGAATGGGAATTACCGAATCAGTAAATACAGATTCTTAAATACCGAATCGTACCGATTCGGTAATATTTACCGAATTGTTTCCTACATACCATTTACCGATTCTGAAATACCGAATCGGTAAAATTCGGTATTTTAGAATCAGTAAAAGTAGATTACCTACATATGGCCCCATGTCTTTTAAATACCAATCTGGATCACTGAAAGAATATAGGAAACAAAAATATTGTGTGGACTAAATATAGTGCAAAAAAAACGGAGGACCAAAATATCGAGAAGCTAAGTGCAAATAGGCAAGTATAGATTTACCATTCTTAATGCCACACCTAATTACGTTGAATATATATATATCGTCAAGGTACATATATGTGGAGTTGTGAATATTAAACCTTGCTTACCTATAGAAACTTACCTTCACAATATTTTTGCCCTCAATATTCTTGACAGGCTATTTTCACCCACAGTATTTTTGTTTCCGATATTCTGTCTAACCACCCCCAATCCGCCACAAGAGTACACTTCTAAAGCCGCAGCCAGGTACTCAAGGGAGGCACTTAGAGACTCAGAACGTGTCAGGCAGCGGCCAACAGCAGGGTGCATTTGTCACTGGTTAGCTGGGAACTTCCATTAAAAGGCCTCTTGCAGTTTGTCTCCCTGTAGTCCCAACTGAAGTCAACAAACTGACCATTGGAGTCCACTTCTTTGTCCTTGGTACAAGAGGATCAGATCTAGTCCTTCAAGACTTCTCTCAGGGCACAGACAGCAGGATCGTCTGATCATCCGCAGGTCCAGGAAAGTGCCCTTAAATGGGTGCCTGCAGATATCACACTTATGCCTGCTATGAGCTAGGGGTGCAGACACCTCTCTAACCAATGGGGTAGACATTCCTAAGCCCTGACATACATACGTTTGCAGACGTTCCTGTATACGTTACTACAAACAGGCCCAGAATAAAATGTTTCAAGGCATATCCAAGATGATAAAAGGCTTCAGCTACACTCATCTTGGGTTGGGATGTGTATGAGAAGTGTACTATGGTAATCTTAGTGCTCTCCTACAGCGAATACTAAAATTCAGTTTGAAGCAGACAAACCCAGAGACAGAAGTTTGGTAAGACAAAAGCAGGGTCCTTCATCAACCAGTTGGTGGATACACAAAAATTGTCTTGGCATCCTGTTCCCTCCATTTCAAGTGTGCCCCAAGTGTTTCATGTATGTAAACCCAGACAAATAAATCTGGCAGAACAAAAGCAGGGTTCTTAAACAACCAGAGATCCACAAAAATTGACTTGCCATTTTGTCCTCTCCTTTTGAAGTGCACCCCAAGAGTTACATGTGGTTCAAATGACCGGTCAAGCACAATTTGACATTGTGCTGTCAACATGAAGGCCACACCCCCAACCTGCATAATCTGTGGAGTTAGAGAAGCCATCTCTGCCTATTTGGGTTGGCCTAATATTTGTTAAAAATCTGACTGATCAGTTGTTAAATTATTTGTCTAGCTGGTCCTATTCCCAAGATACAGTATTAGTATTTAATATTTCTTCCCAGTGGTTCGGCATGGACTGGTCAGCCAGCGTTCCTACACAGAAAATTGCATTTTGGTGCTATTCCCCGTAAGGACATGTTAACATTAAATGTCTACATGTCCTACTTTGAATCACCATGCACAGCACCCTGCGTAGGGGGCTAAAAGGCCTACAAAGGGGTGACTTATTTATATTTCGAAAGGGAAGGTTTTTTTTTACCTGTCAACAGCATTTATTTTTTCATTTAGAATTGCATCTTTTTACTGCTAGAAAGGCTACACATGCTTTGTCTGTAGCTAGGTTTGCACTACCAATGTAATGTATGGCACAATAGGTACTGTAGTCCAAAAGTGGAATTTTAATTTCCAGGCTGTCGGTGCACTTTCAACAACCTATATTATGGACATACAGGCAAGTTAAATGTTACAATTTGAAATAAGCTAATTTAGTATTAAATCTTTTTATTAACATATGAGCATACATACATGAACAGCGTATAATCATGTGACACCACACTTCCAGTACGCTATCAGCCAAGAAACACTGACAATAAAGTACACTGAGCCATACCTTAAGACAAAACCGGCGCCAGGGCCGAACACACTGTATGTGCCAACAAACAATTGCATAAACAAAACAAAACAAAGGAAAAACCCCAAACCCACCCAACTACCCCCATCCCCAGCCCACCCCCTCCCCCGGCCTCCCACCCACCACCCATGTTCCAGGTCCACTACCCCCACTCAACAAATATAGCAGTTCACTAAAATACTCCCTAACGGTCCACATTTGACAGGCGCAACAGACACAATAGCGAGGGCACGTGGCCTCCCTGAACTTCGCGGCGAGCATGGACAAGAAAGGCTGCCAGAGCTCGGAATATTTAGCACCCTCCCCCGCCAATGTCAAGGACAGCTTCTCCATACCGAACACGTGCCACTAGCGATGTAGCCACCCTTGGAACGTGGGAGTATGCGGGTACAACAGTGAGATAGGACATTCTGGATGGCAGAGCCCAAAGCAATAGCTATTAAGCGACCCCTACAGGAGCGCAATGGATATGTGATGGGATTAGGCAACCCTAACAGAACATATGAAGGGAACCGTGGGATTTCCATGTCGAAATGTGTGTCTACCTCATCAATGACTTGTTTCCAGTATCCCTGAAGCTGAACACAATCCCACAGTAGATGGACCAGTGTGCCAGTCTCCCCACACCTGCGCAAACAGGTTGCCTCCCTCGCGGGATCAATCTTGTGTAACTTCTCCGGCGTGTAGTACCAATATGATACTATTTTAGTGAGGGTGTCTGTCAGTCCCATGTGGTATGCGGAGTGCCGCGCTCGGTAGTAAATGCTTTCCCACTCTGTTACTAAGCGTGCGCCCCAACTCCCTTTCCCAGCGCGCTCTCCCTGAATTATAAATGTGTGTACTTATCTTGGAGCATTCGATATAAGTCCGATATGAGCTTTTTATCAGTTTTCCGTGTAATTAACCAATATTCATATGGCCGCCTACGTCCATCTGCCTCCGTCCGAACTTGGCTATTGAGCGCCCAATGTCGTGCTTGTAGATATCTGAGCCGTTCCGATTCCGGTAGGCCATATGCTTGTCAAAAAGCCTCGAATGATATGACCCCTTCCTCTGCATACAGATGGTACAAAAAACATACACCCCGCCGAACGCCAGTTTGCAAAAGCCACAGTATCTTGCCCGGGCCCGAAATCTGGGTTGTCCATCAAGGGAGTGAGGGGCGATGGAAACGAGGTGAACTCGTGTTTGATATTGGAGTGATCCCACACCTCCATCGGGACCCTGGTAATATGCGAGGCGTAAAGGTTGGGGGGGGGGGGTCTATGTTGCTGACGTAAGAAGGGGACCCCCTGAAGCAGGCGACCTGCAACCGCTTGATCTTGAAAGAGCCAATGTTTCTCGGACTCCCATTTGCTCCACTCCATCAGAACACACAGCTGAGCTGCTTGGAAGTAAAGAAGCAAGTCTGGGAGGCCGAGACCCCCTTTATCAGGAGGAAGTGTTGCCAGTCTGAGCTTCATTCGCAGCCGCTTGCCATTCCAAATAAACTGAGCCCGCTCCGATTGAGTCTTGTGGATCCATCCAACTGGTGGACTCAACGGGATTGTGCGGAATAAATAAAGAATCTGCAGAAGAATTGTCATCTTTATTGCTGCCACCTTTCCCAACCAAGATAGTGGAAAAGGTCTCCATCTGTCCAGCTCTTGCCTAATTTTCTGGTGAACCTGTGCGTAGTTGATACAGACTGTTTCGTGCAATGTAGGCTCCAGCTGAATCCCCAAGTATGGGATGGCTTCAAACGCCCATCGAAAGGGAAAGTTCTCCTGCAGATGCGCCCGCGTGGGCCCTTCCAAAGAGAGGTCTAGGACCACCGATTTACTCATGTTGACTTTAAAGCCTGCCGCCTGTGCAAACGCGTCAAGAGTGTCGAGACAAGCCGGCAACGAGTCCCTGGGATGAGATAAAGAGAGGAGCATATCGTCCGCATATAAGCTTATGGTATGAACATAGGCGCCAAACTTGATCCCTTGCACTTGTGGGTGCAGTCGCATTGCCTGCGCCAGTGGCTCCATGTATAGAGCAAAGAGCAGGGGTGACAGGGGGCACCCCTGTCTCGTTCCCCGCTCGATAGGAAAGCGAGGTGAAGTACAGCCGTTGACCCAGACTGTCATAGTTGGGAACTTATAACAGTTCATAACCAGTGTGCGGAACCTTTCCCCCAGCCCTGCCTTTATCATAACCTGTTCTAGATATGGCCAGTGGACCAGATCGAAAGCTTTTTCAGCATCAATCGCTAGCATCATGAATTCGCCAGGCATACGCATGGCCTTTTCTATCAGATGCAAAGCTCTCTTGGTGTTATCGGCGATTTGTCATTCCGGGATACAGCCAGCTTGATCCGGGTCGATCACGCCATTCAAGAGTGGCGCAAGCCGGGCCGCGAGGATGCACATATAAATCTTAAGATCGACATTAAGAAGAGATATGGGGCGGTATGCCTCACACTGCGAGTGGTCCTTCCCCGGTTTAGGAATAACATATATAGTAGCATCTAGGAGGTCTCTTGGGATCTCACGCGGATCTGAGAAGGAATTGAAAAGGGCCGTCAACAGGGGGGCCACTTGTGGGCAGAACGTCTTGTAAAAAATAGCCGAGAAGCCGTCAGGCCCAGGCGCTTTCGCTAGCTTAAGTCGCGAGATAGCCGCAATAACCTCTTCTGGCCTGACGTCCTGATCTAATAAATCTGCTTGTTCTTTCATCAGAGCCGGGAGAGGGACAGACGCCAGAAAGAACTCTCCTACAGCGGATTCAAGAGAGGACCCGGTGTAAAGAGAAGTATAAAACTCGCTAAAAGCAGCAGCTATGTCGGCATCCTCAGTGGCCCGTCTGCCACCCAAGAGGGCAATCTCCTGCACCGCCTGTCGCTGCCGAACTTCGCGCAGTTTGTGGCCCAAAAGGCGCCCGCACCTATCCCCACCAGTGTAATACATATGTTTCAACCGTAGGGCCGTGTACTCAGCTCGATCCTGGTCCAGCGCAGCCAACTGCTGCCGCATAATCCTAAGCTGCTTCCAAACCCTGGGGGCTCCCGTTTGCTGGTGTATTTGTTCCAATTCCTTCGTCTTCTGGGTGAGCTCTTCCCTTTTATGCGCACGCTGTATGTTTTCCGCCACCGAGATCGCAATGAACTCGCCCCGTAGCACCGCCTTGAGCGATGCCCATTGCGTCGCTAGTGTGCTGTATGCATTACTATTGTGTGTAAGGTAGTCCGCGATGGCCCCCTTAATTTTCCCCACCACCTCCTTACAATGTAAAAGTGTGTCCCGCATTCTCCAGCTCCACGTAACCCGCATGACCGGTGGGAGAGAAAACACCACAGTCATTGGCGCATGATCCGAGAGTGAAGCAGCTCCTATGTCTACCTCCATCGTGAGTGCCTGAAGGGATGTGGAGGCAAAAAGTAATCCAAACGGGCATAGGTCTTATGAGCATTAGAGTAATATGTGTATTCCCTGTCCCTCACATGGAAGCTACGCCAGAGGTCCACCATATCCACCTCCCACAGCCGGGCCAACTCTTTTGTGGAGAGAGCACCTGTCTGAAAGGTACGCTGACATGACCGGTCTAGAAGGTTATCAAACACCAGATTAAGGTCCCCACCCAGCAGAACATGGCGGTCGGGGGGTGTTGGCGGCCTCGCTAAGCGCCTGGTGAAAAAACTTCTCTTGGCAGTCATTGGGAGCATAAACAGAGCCTACAGTAAAGACTGACGCAACCAGGGAGAATCTATAGGTCAGCAACCTCCCCCTTATCTCTGCCCCCTTCTGCAAAGCCTTGCCCCTGAACCGCTGTGCAGTTTTAGTGGAGGCTGAGGAAAGAAATTGGACTGGGTAACAATGTAACCTAAGCCTGTGGCAATCCTTCTGCAATAGATGAGTCTCCTGTAGGAGGCAAATATCGGCCTTCGAGTGCTCCAATAAGGAGAGGATCGCTTTCCGCTTCACTGGATTGTTAAGTCCCCTTACGTTTAACGTCAGGATTCTAAGTTCAGTGTTAGGCATGGCTCACCCAAAATTCAAACGTACAAAAAAATAAAGCTGGTTGCCCTGGAAAGGATGCAACAAACTACCCCTTTTGCAAGCTATTATGGACTAAGCACTGGGACCCTCCCATGGGTTTCCGTGGACCTGGAACAAACCCCGCCCCCCTCCCAAGTATCCTACCCCAACTAAACCCCCAAGAAAAAAAAGTGCAAACATTTCCAAAAGAACACATTGTCCATCATCCGTAGGTGATTGGGAATATACAGCAACGGGGTAATCCAATCAGTACACAACAGCCCTCCCTCCTGCCGACGGCTTAGGCAAGAACACAAGCAGTAAAACAGCCGTAAGCAAAATCAGCATGAAGTTCAGCTGGGATGAGACGAGTCCAGACCAGACGATACTGCCTCCACTGCGGCACACTGTCCATCTTTAATCTCGGCTGCAGGAGGCTTCCTTAAGCGGCGCCGTCTGCCCTGTTGTCACCACCGAGGCCTAGTGTCCTCCGATTCCGCAGTGTGCTCTCCCGGCTTGTCCTCCTTAGTTGGAGGGTCTAAGCCCAGCAAGCGGCATGCCTCCCTCAAAGACCAGAGCTGGTGGAGTTTGTTGTCCAACTTAAACACCAGGCGGAAAGGGTGGCCCCAGCTGTAGGAGATGTTGTGTTGCTGTAGGTATGCTGTGACGGGTTGGAAGGTTCTGCGCTTCTGCAGTGTAAGTGTGGACAAATCTTGGAATAAAACTGGGGATTGATTCTTAAAGGACAAGGGATGCACCTGCTGTGCTTTCTGGAGGATTTCATCCTTCGTGCGATAGTCCTGCACGCAAGCCAAAATGTCGGTAGGGGGAGCCGACGATGAGCGCGGAGAACCCACCCTATGTACTCTGTCCAACCACAGTTCCAACTCCAAGGGGCGTCCCCGGATGTGATTGAAAAGTTCGCTCGTGAATCCAAACAGGTCTTTGGTATCATCGGTCAGGGTGACGCCTCGGATCCGAACGTTATGGCGATGGGAACGGTTCTCTAAATCTTCCAAATGTGTTTGCAAATCAACCTGCTGGTTGTGGATCTGCACCATCTCCTGCCGCAGCGCCTCTATTTCGGTATCCGTTCCATAACCCTTGGTTTCCAGCTCCGCCACGCGCTCTCCTATGCTGTCCATATCTCTGCGCACCTCTTTAATCTCCCCTGAGAATTCCTTCTTCAAAGTATGAATGTCTTCTCTCAGGGTGTTAACAGCGATTCCAGAAAGGCCTTGGTGATGGGTTCTGAGCCATCCATCTGCTCAGCGGCGGAGCGGGCAGCACTCGCCGCCATGTCTTTTGGTTGCTGACTCGCCTGGGCCTTAGCAAATAAGTCTTTTACAGATTTATCCTTGCAGACCCTCGCTGTGGACATATCGGCCTGTGTGCCCTCCGGAAGACACACACCAGGCCCACCACATCCTGAGGCCACCCACGAGACCAGGCAGGCCACTCACCCCAGTTGGTTGCACGGCCCGTGGGCCCCACACTGCGGCCCGCAAAGCGACTTCAAGCAGACCTGCCCTTGATACTAGGCAATGAGCTTTCCATCAATCACCAATCCCTTTCAAAGGGCCACAAATCCACCACCTGCCACCTCCCGCGACGTCCAGAAGGCCGATCCCGCGCAGTCCACGGAGTCACACCACAAGGCACTCCGGCGCACTCCCCCAGGTCGTCAGTCGTCTCCCACTACCTCTGGGGTATCAATCCGCTCCACAAAGCTGTCTAGTGCCACCACAGCTGGTCGCAGTCTCCTCTCTTGGCTGCCAACCGCACCTCCCTGAGTCCAGGCTGGGCCGTCCCCCAGTCTCCTCGCTACCGCCGCCAGTTCACACAGGACTAAGGGCGCCCACCGTTGTGGCCTCCAGGAGGGTCTCCAGGCTCAACGGTTCATCCCAAAAAGGGGAGGACGAACTCCACTCCCAGCGCCGGCAACTGCACTAGCATCCAAGGCGGGGGCCCCAGAGCGTGCAATCCACGGTGCAGCGCCTCCTCACCTCACACAGTCGACTAGCTCCACATTCTCCACTGGGAAAGCTGGGAGGTCCGCCCTACCATCCACAATGTCCCGCACAGCTCCGCAGACTCGTGCCACTCGGCTGCCGTCTTTACCGGAATCGCCAGGGGGCCCCCAGCCAGCCAGCTCCACAGCGTTCCTGGGCCCCTCCACGGCCCGCTCCGCGGACAGGCAGTGCTCACGACAGAACCAAGCACGAGCTACCGCCAACCAGTGCAGCAGACATCCACTCAGGCCCCTCTGGCTGGACGCCACCTCCGCAACGGCACCTTCCCGATCCGGGCGCGGAGGCCCTGTCTCAAAATGGCGGCACACCTCCTTTACGCCAGTGTCGCCAAAGGGATCCCGCCTGCGGGGTAACTCCGAGGCTCCACTTGACCAGGCAACCTCTCGCTGGGGCGGGCCCCCAACACCAGCTCTCCAGCAGTGCAGCTCACCGGCGTCCGGGATATGCCACAAGAGCCGTCCCCCGTCGGTGCCTCTCCCACAGTCGCTGACGCCACTCAAGATGGCGGGCGGGCCAGGATCACCCCAGAGCCTCAGGCCCCGTCTTCATGAGAGGGGAAGGAGAGGCCGCAACCCCTTCTCTCAGCTGGCGCTTCCGCGCGGCTCACTGTGGCAATCTCCACCATGTTCTCCCAGCTGGGCGCAGGTCGGCGTGTCCGGACACCCGGCACGCAGTCTGAGCGTCCGGGCCTCTCCACCAGTACCAGCCGCCGCCTCAGCCCGCCGATCTCCATTGGGCGCCAGGAGCCCTTCGAGAACCGGTCGCCAAACCAACACTGCTCCCCCCAGGTGTTGGGTAGATGGCCCACCGGCAGGTAAGGCCGACTGCAGCAAATACAGCCGTTAAGCCGGTGCTAATCTGGGCCGTCGGCCGGAGCTCCAGAGCAGGACGTCTGCTCACACCGCCATCTTAGCCACCCCCCCGAAATAAGCTAATTTAAAGGGGAAGCACAGGTACTTTTACTCCTGGCTAGTAGGGGTAAAGTGCACAGAGGTCTAAGGGTAGGAAATATTTAGGGCCCTGCAGAAGGTGAACAATCTGGGGAGACGAAGCAGAACATTTTGATTTCCTACAAGAAAGATGAAGTTTTGAATATTGTTGATATTTTATGTTTTAAAAAAATCTTTCACCATATTAAAATCTTTATTCAGTTGATAAAACAACCATACAAACACCTTAAAACAATTTACATTGCACACACTGCATCGCCAACTCGGCGATGCAGCGCGCGCAAGGTATATTGTTTTATTTATTTAATTACTTACCTTACCCCTCCCCCGCCCACCTCACCGCCCCGAGCACTCCCTCGGCGAGCCACCACTGCGCCTGAATTATATTGCTCCAAGTTTATCAAAGTTGTTCATTTGGGGCATTTGGTTTCGACATTAACCAAAAAGTAAATTCATAATGATTGCTGGTGACTTCTAGGTAGTTTCAATCCCCTGCCCTATTACATACTAGGGGCTTATGGGGTAGGTCATGCAAATTACAGGGGTACCCCACTATAACCTAGTGTATGTTGGGTGTCTTAACTGTAATCGAATGTGTTCCTTTTAGCTTGGCACTGGCCCTGGGCCTGGTTAAACAGAGCCCAGGGTCAGTCAGAGTCAGTTACCACCAGTTCCTGTCAGCAAAAAGTGTGTGGGGGGGGGGGGCACAGGATGACCTTGCAACACATTTCATAATACTAAGTCCCCGGGCCCTGTTATGACTGGCAGGAAAAATATCCTTCATTTTGCTGGCAGCCAGTGTGCTCGTTCACCCGGACGTCTAACTCCCATGGAAGCGAGATGGCACATCAAAACAAAAGCTCCCTGGGCCAATCAGAACACTATTTTTTAAAACTGGTTTCGAGGGTACAAGTGGGAAGACAGGACTCAGGTGATTGGTTCAGTGTCATGTAAAGAAGTGTGGTCCCTTTTTTCTTGATTTTATTGCAAAACAGCTGTTCAAACTGTGTCCATACCCAGAAGGCATTGGTCTGGGCCACCCCTGCCCTTACCCAATGCAATACTTGGGTTACTCTATATTCATGATGGGGTTGAATCAGAAATTATTTGTCTTTACAAGTGGGCTGGTCAGCTAATGTCCCCATTATATAGAAATCACCCTATCGGGGCAGGCTCATGCCTTCCCACTTATACAATAACATGAACTAGAGACCTACGCCGCAACATAACTGATGAAATGTGGGGTCACAGCAGCGAAATCATCCTAAAGTGTGGAGCATAAAGAGAATGACTACAAGTTATTAAAGAGATGTCATTTTACACCAATCAGGTTAAAAGCAATCATGAGCAGACACGATCTCTGTTGGCGGGGATGTGTGGAGGTGTGACCTGATCGATATGAGGGTGTCATTCAATTTAGTCTTCAATTATAGGGAGCAGATTCTTCAGGAAGTGAAGCAATTACAAAGACAAAACTCTCATTGGATCCCCTTATGCTATTGTTGGGGGCCCTGGGAGACACTTCCCTGTATCCATGGACTACCCTGTCTGGCATACTCATCTGCTCATAGATGGTCGCCTAACACTAGCTCAGTTCTTGAAATCGGCAAGCCCTAGCTCAATTCTGGAAACCAGCTCTAATCACCCTACTCTTGTTTGGTGCTCCAAAATATGGTCAATATATGCAACAACAAAAAAACAGCTCTAGTACGTGTTACCCTGCCTAAATTCAAAAAGACATGGGCTCCATTTTGTTCCTACCCGAAGATGGGTAGGCATTTCAGGGTGGGGGGCCCTACGGGTAGACTTCCTGTCCTTCAATGCTCGGGTTTGAATGGAATTTCCATATCCTCGGAGACGGTCATATCTTTGGAGGAAATGTGGCAGAGGCCGGATCTCCTCTCTTAATACTCCCGGTTGGCCAACAAAACACAGCGTACACCATAACAATATAGCCTAAAGGGGACTTTTACACATTTTTTATTTCATCCATTTAACTACTATCGCTGGCTGTGTTTGGTCAAATTTGTTGCAATTCTGTTCAGCAGTTTTTGTGATAGTGCTTCTTAAAAAATGTTGGGAAAATGCATGGGGATTTTGCATTTTGGGACCCCATTTTTCCCTCAGCCCCCGCTTGACAGATCACCCCTGAAATTTTTTCACAAACAAATTAAGCAAAAAAACACTTTTGGGGAAAATTCCTTGAAGATTCATTAATCAGTGCCCAATTATAAGCAAAACATTTTCATAATATATATATATACACATATATATATATATATATATATTACATACGTACACACATACATATATAGTTAGGGCAGCGTTGCCTTAGGAAACGTACTTTTGCTTTGCTTGTAAAATACTATATAGATCACATAATGTCTATTTGAACTGGAGACATCGTCTCATGAATTTCTTAATAGAGTCTATTATACGCCGGAGAGGCTACATCGCTATGGTCTAAGATACCGCAGAATGTGAGTGCTGTAGAGCTAGCCCATCTGGGTTTTTGCATATAGCCAGGCTGTGCCCAGCGATCATGAAGTATTGGGAACTAGTTTTCCGGACGGTGAGCGAAATTACTGGCTCTCCGCTCCCATGGGACCCGCTGTTGGCCCTAATGGGGTACACAAGGCCATTGCAGAAAGACATGCGTAGATTAATAGACATGGGATTATTGCTTGCAAAGTGCAGGATTGGATTGCATTGGGCTCGAGGGCCTGTGCCATCTATTGTAGATTGGTCTAAGGATATGGTCTATTGCAATACACAATCGTAACTGTATAGTGACTTACTACCGTCCCAGAACCGCCCTATATGCTTTTGGCTACTTTGTTGGTAAGGAGACGGGGTGTCTGAGGGGGATGGCCCTACTTGACGGCTGTAAACTGTCACCCCAATTTGGGCTGAAGCCCGATCAGTTAATCACTGCATGCTTTGGAATTTATGTTTAAAGCTCTGTTCGATATGGGTTAAATGTTGATGGATGTAATGGATATGTATTCAATTTGCCCCTGGATGCCCGGATGTATATTCATGTAACGGGGTAGATGCTCTGGAATCAATTTATTACTATACAGGATGTACCACTGTAACTGTCTTTTTGATCTTAATAACATTTTGGAAAACAAGCATTGGCATAGCCAATAGGTCTCGCCTTTGGGACCTTATAAGTGTTTAGCCATGCAACACTTGATGTTGTTGCACCAAGGATATTGTGCTGGATAACTAAACACTTATAAGGTCCCAAAGGCGAGACCTATTGGCTATGCCAATGCTTGTTGTTATTGTGGTTGCATTTGCTCTTGTTTTACTATTACTCTTAGTTAAAGGGCTGGTTTCTGTTGATTAGGGTTCATGTCATCAAGCGTAAGGTAAGTGTGAAGACAAATTCTTAAAAAACGACTTTAACCCCTAACATGCTCATGACGAGCTCAGCTCGTCATGCAGTACACTGCTGGTGTGCTCTTGATGAGCTGAGCTCGTCATGAACAATGGGATTTAAGGGCCTGCAGCACCAGGGGAGAATTGCTATAGCATTCAAGGTGTTAATCAAATATTGCCAATATATTTGTCACAGTTATAGCATTGTGTAACTGCGCTACATATATCCTTTGGTTTATACTGTAATAGAAAACAATTCCTTTTACCATAGTAATCCTTGCAGATATACTGCATTATAACAAACCCTAAAGGCCCTTGAAGATGCAATTTGTCACAAGAAAGTAGAACAAGCTCTTGGCATTGCTGTGGGGAGGGGGGGTCACGATCTGCTTTTAGTTTGGTTTATTAACATGGGGGAGGGCATGAAGTGAGCAATCTTAAGATGCTTGTAGCACGTGAAGCGCCCAATGGTGTGAGACCTTGCTTCACATACAGTGTAGCGCCTCTGCCTCGAGGCACGCTGGTTGTCAGTCAAAGAGCGCTGTGCAACGTCACTAATGCCGTGTGGGATGCAGATCACACTGGTAGTCAGCTAAGATGGAGTCTGAGCCTGAAGTGAGCCGTCTTTAACCAGCTTGGAGCACGGGAAGCTCCCGATGGTGTGAGACATAGCTTCACACAAAGTGTAGTGCCTCTGCCTCGAGGCATGCTGGTCACTAAAAAACAACTTCAGAAACATGATCCCTGATTCCACGCCTCCTGGGGTCATGAAGTGAGCCACCTTTAACCTGCTTGTAGCACCTAGCGCCCAATGGTGTTTCTTGTGGCAAGCCTGAACATCTAACACAGAGAAAGCCCTCCTGGACCACTGATGGACACCCCTGGCTTAGAAGATGTTTTTCGTTTGCCCTTGCCCTTCAGTAGTTGGGAGGGGTACTGAATGGCAAGGCTCAGGGTCCAACCAAGATAAGGTCGTCTGGGGGAGGGCTTATGAAGTTGCAATGTTATCAACATCTCATTAATATGTAGCAGCGGTGGTCTTTGAGGAAAGAGATAAGGGGCAGCTGCTGGGAGCAAAATGCGAAAGCATGGCGTGGGATCTTCTAAACAACAAGAAAAACAAGCATTTACAATGCAACGGTTTCGCCTTTGCAAAAGTTAGAGCTATTGGCATTGTAAATGACAAAATTGTCATTTATGTGTTGGTTTTGAAAACAGATAATGCCAATAGCTTAATCTCTCGCAAATGCTACACACAAACCCACACCTACACAAACACACAGACCCCCCCCACACACAGAGCCCCCCCACACACAGAGCCCACACACACACACACACACACACACACACACACACACACACACACACACACACACACACACACATATATATATATATATATATATTCAGGGGAAGGACAAACACAGAAGAAGAAGGCAAGCCCTGACAAGCTAACAAATAAGAAGCAAGCAAATGGGTGACAATAAAGCCATCCATTGGTAACTGATGGGCAGCCCACTAGAAGCACACATTGTGCCTCGCAGCTGTTAACAGTCGGTCCTTAGTAGCTTGGTCTGTCTTGTAGGCTAGACCTAACTCATTACTCTGGAAGCATTGCCCCCACTTGTACTACATTCCCCATCATGCCACGAACAATCACACTAAGAAAGATCCCTTCCCTTGAGCCAGCAGACTGACATGGAGACCATCACAACCAGTACACATGTCCTGACGCTATGCAGTGTTTTTCAAGATATCAACCTCCTATGGTCCCTCCCAAACCTCCTGAGACGGTTGCCAGTCTAAACTCTAAGTAGTATTACCCAGCAGAACCATTTTCACCAGACCCCTGTCCTGTGGAGAACCCCTAGTAAATAAGGTTTGAATCGCACTGCCCTACCCCCCCCCACCGAGAAAAAAACTGACATTTTAAAGGACAGACAAACTCTATCGAATTTACAAGTGCTCACACATACTATTGATTTTTGGTAGTGGGAAAGATACTACATCCTCTGAAGATCTACATGACACAATACTCCCACTTGAAATCCAAACCGATGGACTGGTGGACACTAACCTTTATCATACAAAAAACTGTTGTATTTATCTGCTGCAAAATATTATTCTGTGGGCATTTCTTGCCCTTAAAACCCTTCCACAATGGTGATGGGTTATTGTCACTTTAGATTCCTTTGCACAAATGTGCTGTGTATTGTTGAAATCAAATTAATGCTAATTTGATATGATAGAATGTCCCTAGTTGTTCATGAGGCGCTCCATCATTGTGATTGTAAACTATGTTCTTTTGGATCACAAAGTAAGAAAAAATCATTGAGATGACTGATCCATCCTGTACATTCAGAGTCATACGGTGTGCAAATATATAGGAAAGAGGAGGTAGGAAAGCTCTGATGCTCAGTGAGGTACGGAAATCATGGCCAAACGAAGGATGGGGCGGGGGGTTCTTACCCTAACTTTATCTTTTCCAACTTGCTCACTGGCAGGGTGGGCTCACTGAGTTTGGGAACTGCGCCCTACCTGCAACAAGGTGGCAAAACTCGGAGTTAAAGGCAAGGAATGGATTCTTGCATCACGTTCTGCCTCAGGTCAGAGCTGCACACGCCACCCAAGACTGAAGCTGGATTAAAATAGTGAGCTCTGGGCAATCAGTGCTTCAGGAGGGGTCAGAAGGCTGCATATGACCGTGCCCTGCTCGACCCCCCATACAGCAACAGGCTAGCATATACACCAATTTCTCCACAACGACGGAATCGCGTACATCAGGGCATATATACATATATATTTGATCTACCCTCCCACACACGTTAAGCTTAAGAATCAGACCATGCAATTCTCTCCTGCTGGCTCTACAAATGGTACATACTCTTGTAAGCATAAGTGGAAATTGCGGAATTCTAGTACTTATTGCAATTGAGATGTAACATGTAAATAATTTAGAGATGCAAAGTTGCTGCAAAAATGCGGTCATAAGTGTGCAAAAATTGTACAATAAAACAATAAAAACTGTTTTTTAAATTTAAAAAAGGAAGGAGCATGGTGGTCAGGGGAGGCTAAACGCAGGGGAAGACGGCAAAGTGTCAGTATACAGGTGATAGGACTAGAGGGAATGAGGATCTCCCAACATAAAGAAAAATGTAAAAGGAATGTAAAAAATGGGTACTTTCCAAAACCTTGAGTTTCATTCACCGCCCTGCCTATGGCACAGGGGCCGCGGAGGGACGTTCTCTTTCCCCGGGGCTCCTCCTGTGCAAGCAGATCGACTTACCTGCACCTTGCGACGGCGGCACTTCTCCGGTCTCCCTTTTCGGCATGGGAGACCGGTAACATCGACGGCGGCAATCTCGCTGGCACTTCTCCGGTCTCCCTCTTTGGCATGGGAGACCGGCAACGTCCTCCGCATCTCCCAGGGCTCCCTCCAGGCCACGGGAGCCCCGCGGGCGCCGCCATACTTCTTGCCGTCTTCCTTCTTCCCCCGGGCTGCGGGGGGCGGGCACTTCCGGCCGGCCGCGCTAGGATTGGCCGGCCGGTCACTTCCGGGTCGCCGCGGGCAGCGCGGCGGCCCGTCTCTAGCTCAGGCAGGCGGGCGGTGAAGTTTCCCGAGGAGTGGGCTCCCTCGTGGACCAGCAGTGACGTCCACGCAGCTTCACCAATCAGGAGCAGGATAGTCACTGGTGCCGGCAATGCCGGACCAGATTCGGGGGCGTTCCCGGCTTTCGGCTGACGTCGCGTGACGTCGGCAAAAGCCAAAGAATCTCGGGAACGCCTCCGAATCTGGTCCGGCATTGACGGACAGGCCCCTCGTCCAATGGCTAGGCTCCATTTATGGAGCCAGCCAATGAATGACGAGGGCCGACCCAAAGCCACACTACAGTTCTCATAAGATTTCTCCTGCGCAAAAGCTGCTTGCGCAGCTTTTTGCAGTCGAAACCTAACAAGCTCTTGGCATTGCTGTGGGGAGGGGGGGGGGGGGGTCACGATCTGCTTTTAGTTTGTTTTATTAACATGGGGGAGTGCATGAAGTGAGCAATCTTTAAGATGCTTGTAGCACGTGAAGCGCCCAATGGTGTGAGACCTTGCTTCACATACAGTGTAGCACCTCTGCCTCGAGGCACGCTGGTCAATAAAAAAGAACTTAAGAAACAGGATTCCTGAGTCCATGCCTCCTGGGGGCATGAAGTGCACGCGCCCGATGGTGTGAGACCTCGCTTCACATACAGTGTAGCGCCTCTGCCTCGAGGCAGGCTGGTTGTCAGTCAAGGAGCGCTGTGCAACGTCACTAATGCCGTGTGGGATACAGATCACACTGGTAGTCAGCTAAGATGGAGTCTGAGCCTGAAGTGAGCCGTCTTTAACCAGCTTGGAGCACGGGAAGCTCCCGATGGTGTGAGACATAGCTTCACACAAAGTGTAGTGCCTCTGCCTCGAGGCATGCTGGTCACTAAAAAACAACTTCAGAAACATGATCCCTGATTCCACGCCTCCTGGGGTCATGAAGTGAGCCACCTTTAACCTGCTTGTAGCACCAAGCGCCCGATGGTGTTTCTTGTGGCAAGCCTGAACATCTAACACAGAGAAAGCCCTCCTGGACCACTGATGGACACCCCTGGCTTAGAAGATGTTTTTCGTTTGCCCTTGCCCTTCAATTCAATCTTTATTCGGTTAAAAACCTTATAAGATACAGTACATATAAAAAATAAAAAAATACAGGCAAGTACAAAGTCACAGTTAAATTAGGGAACATGTTAGCAGCACGTAATTTCTTGTAGCAATAATATGAAATATGTATTTACATTTCCCAGAAGATTTTTAAGTTGGAAGACAATTCATCACAGTCGGCTTGCCTCATCTAGCGGGATCATTTAATAGATATAAAAGGAAAGCAATAAAATATTTTCCATATAAAAGATGCACCAGGATCAATAAAAACAAGCAACACTTTACCATGTAGTAAACAATACCACTTCATTTTACCTCTGCACTTAGCTTATTGATTCACTTCTAGCCAACGATAATCCAGTGTAAGGGTAAATAAAATTAGATTTTAAGACCTTTTCTCTTTCTGATCAAGGCTAGACATAAGAGGAAACGGCTCAGACTAAACACTATCGGTTGAGAGGTATCTCCCTTAAAAATTCTGAGCCCGACCCTAATGTGGCGAAGGCCTAACATTTTACATATAGGCTTTAACCATTTTTTCCTTGCGTTAAAGTGTGCAGGACATATAAATAATACATGGGATTCATCCTCTTTCAACCCCATTTCACAAAGCTCACATAGGACTGGATCAGTATTCCTATTTGCACCCTTGTTGCAGTGCCATTTGGTTGTCCTGTCCCTCGTTTGCAAGATGCCATACCTGAATTTTAGATATAGACTTTTAGCGAACGGGGGGTAGATTTCATCCATAAAAGGCTCCAATTGCATATTCATTTTTACTTCAAAAAATTTTAAGGTCAGAGTTCCTATATTGGGGTTGGCTAGCACTGAATCACTTATAAACTCCCAGTACCTTTGTTTCAGAAGTTTTTTTGAGCTATTAGTTAGCGAGTCTGGGTCTGACCAAAAATTACTCAGGCCCAATTTTCCAAACCATTTTTCGACGTACACTAACCATAGCAGATAGGTAATATTTTTTATAGCCATTATCTCTCGCAGTGCTTCTCTGTAGTCTACCAGCTCGTCTGTAGACCACAGACGGACCCAGTAAAGCAACGGGCGAAGAGAAGCATAATCATCTGTGCGTCGGAAGTTAAGGTCCCACAATACGGGGGTCAATGGTGTAGAACCAGGTACACCTAGGAGCTGTCTAATGAAGGAATTCTCACGAACTAGGAAGGTATCCTTCAATGCATAACCCCAGAGGTCCGCTCCATAAAGGGAAGATGATTGTGATTTACATTTGAATAATTCAAGGGCCGGTGAAACTGATTTAAAATGACTATTCTTGTGCTTTTTTTAAATTGGGAACTGGTTTTGAGTCAACCTCAGTTTTGCATTTTCTAATTGTGTTTTCCATGTTATTTTGCTATCTAAAATGATACCAAGGTATTTAAAATTGGGGACTTCAATAATTTCATCATTTATTTTAAAAACTTTGTTAAAACCTTTATGAGGATTGATTGTCATGACCTTTGTTTTTGAGGAATTAATTTCCAATTTCCTGTCATGACAATACAAGCTAAATTTATTTAAAAGATTCTGAAGTCCTCTAGGTGTCTGAGAGATTAGAATCGTGTCGTCTGCAAATAACAGTCCCGGAACGGCTTCACCACACAATTTGGGAGAGTCATGCTCGCAGCCCAAAAGGGTGTCGGGAATATCGTTGACATAAAGGGAGAATAGGGTAGGTGCCAATACGCACCCTTGCCTAACCCCTTTAGATATATTTATTTTCTCGCTTAGCTCCCCATTTGGTCCCCATCTGACTCGTGCATAATTATACTCATGCAGTCTAATTAGTAACTGTACAATGTTTCCGGGCACGCCCATATTATTTAGTGTCTTCCATAGGTCTGCCCTGGGAACCATATCGAAGGCTGCTTTCAAGTCGACGAAGGCCACATATATGTGGGAGCGCCTTATGATAGTGTATTTCCAGACTAAACATAAAAATCTAAAAACCTGGTCCACTGTGCTTATTTTTGATCTAAAACCAGCCTGGTACATCGTAAAAATAGAATGATCATCGATCCATGAGGCAAGTCGGCTAAGAAGTTGGCGGGCAAAGATTTTTTGTAACACGTCAATCAGGCTGATAGGACGATAGTGCGAGGGATTCGACCTATCACCTTTTTTGAATAATGCTACAATCTCTGCCCCCTTCCACGTTTCGGGGACAGAAGCTCCCCTAGCAATTTCGTTAGATAATAGATTAATGTAGGGAGCCCAAATATAATTCTCGTGCTTCCAGAGGTCCCCTGGTATTCTGTCCGGACCGGGTGCCTTTCCTGGCTTAACTGCTTTAACTGCTAAAACTGTTTCATTCAAGGTAAATACTAGAGGGGGTTCATGCAATGCCATCTCTAGGTACATATTGGCCTGGTCATCATTATCACCTGGGTCGGCACAAGCATATAGTAGAGAGAAATGCCTAACCCAAGTACTTTCTTCAAGAAATCTGTCTTTCGTTTCGGTGGCCCCTTTGGTGCCACTAGCAATAAGGCTCCAGAAGGAGGTCTGGTCTTTGCGCTTACAAGCATCTAGCAGGTCAGACCATATCCTCTCGTCCCATTCTTTTTTGGCCAAAAGTAAACTTCTTTTGTACTGGGCTCTTTTGATTTTAACATTGTCTGATGAATTTTCCCTAACTGCAGTAATTAAATCTGATTTGGCTCTCCGGCATTCCTGGTTATACCAGGAATTACCCATTTTTTTGCATTTGTGAGCGGCATTTGATCTGTTTACCACTCTAGTCAAGATCTCACTGAGCTGGCCAATTAGGTGGTCATGGGATTCTGGCAGACAAGGGCTATAGTTTGCAGTACTATTCTCCACCAAGGGGGACATGTGTCTAACGAAGACGTGGTAGATCTGGCTAATAGTATTTGCATTTCCTAAAACTACTGGCCACTTTAGGGACCTACGATTATTTGCTTCTAGAGGGTTTTGTGATTGATAATTATATCTGGCTCTCTTATTGGTAGGATTAGAAATCAAATTTTGAATAGATAAAATCAGAGGATAATGATCGCTCTCCATGCGGTCATCCACTTGTAAATCCACTACCATAGGCCATAAGTGTAAGGAAACTATAAAATTATCTAAATGACTAGAACAAACACCTCTAATGAATGTTGGCTTACTGGGGCAATCTGAAGGCAAACGCCCATTACATGCACGCAGCCCACGCTCAAACATTAAGCTCAGTAATTGTAGGGCACTCACAGTGCAGGCTACTTTGTAAGTCGTGTCGACCAGGGGTATATTGTTAGCACTGTCCTCATCTTTATAGATGTCTTCAAGACCCAATATGGGCTCGAAACTTCTATTAAAGTCGCCACCTATAATTACCGTTGCATTCTGATCTAGCCCTGCCATGATGTTACCTAAGTGGGTTATGACTGGCGATTCTTTGCATGCTTGATGTGGTCTATTATAGACATTAATCACATAAATAGTCTGACCCTTGTTTTTTTTTAGTTCAATCATCAGAAGGTCAGAATTGTTTGTGTCTATTTGCTTAAAGCTTATACCCCCTGTAATTTTGACCCATATTGTTAAACCGCCAGAAGGTCTACCCCCGTTTGTGTTTATCGCAGGAATAAAAAAAGATCTATAATCAACCTTAAAGTAGTTCTCTAAACCCCAAGTTTCTTGGAACAGGATAAGGTCCCCGCTGGCAAGATATTGGTGCCAAGCTGGATCCGATAGATTTTTTCTCAACCCTGCAATGTTCCAGCAAAATATTTTGTCTATTTCTAGGATTTCTTGATTTGCCTGTGCCTGGGGTTGTCTAGTATTCTCGATAACATCAGTATTCAATATTTGAGCCACTGCATTTTGTCTAGTGGGATGGTAGAGCGGCAATTCTGCCATACAATCTAATGCATTTTGATTGGGCTCAGCTTCGGGGTTGTACCTGGGAGTGACATCCCTTACTTCGTTGGAAACCCCCCCCCCCTTGAGTCAATCACAGTCGTTAAGACCAGCCAAAGCCCCAAACCTGTTGAAGGTGCTAATTCCATAATTGTAGGACGAAGCCCCAAAACCCATCCATCTATAGCTGTATTCCATCTAGGCACTGGGGTATTAGGGTATGGCAAGTTCTGCTGGTCACCTAGCCATCCTTCAACGTAATTGTCATAACGTGTCGGCACATACATATTGACATGATTATACGGGCCCGTCTACTCACCAAGTTCCAATTTGGCCCTTGGGTAGTCAAACAGGGCGTTTTTTGGTGGTCACCTAGCCATGCACGAGCCCTATTGCCTAGGGCAATGTTTGAATCAGTTACCATAGGTCCCCCACCCCATCTGTTGTTTCTTACCATCCAAACTGACTTCAGGGCATTTTGTTTGGGTTTTTTCAGCTCATTGTAGAAAAATTCCAATGTAAGGGGGATAATGGTGCCACTTCTTCGTTGTGGGGGAAGAATATTGGGCAAAATATTCGGAAGTGTGGCTGAGTTATGGAAGTTTAACACGACACAATCGCCCTTCCATTTTTTAAGATTATTCCCAATCCATGTAACTTGAATACCTCCCAATTTTTTTATTACCGCAGAAAGTTTGTCAATTTTACTAATCAGTGGCTTGATAAATGTCTGAATTTTCAACTCTAACAGCTCTGAGATTTTAGACAATAAAGCTTCATCCAGTAACTCCCTAGTATTTTCCTCCACATACTCCCGACATTTGCCTTTAGATTTTGGTGAAGGAGTAGCTTTATTCTTCCCTGACCTCCCCCCCCCCCACGATTGTTTTGCGTTTTACGACACGCTCTAACTGCCCTAGTCATCCGCTTTACAGACGGTGCTTCTTCCATCACAATGTCAGTATGTGTGTCCAGGTCAGTGTCCGTGTGTATCTCCATGTCAGCCCCATTAGGTCCACTTATATCCATACTTGCATTGCCTGTGGAGTCGGTTTCAGGGGCAACGATGCTAGGGTCTTGTTGTGTAGCATCGGTTGTTTGTGGATTTGCAGGGGGACTCATAGAGGGGAGGATGGGTGACTGATATAGACCCAGCGATTGTCTTCGTTCACTGTTTATCTTATTGACCACCTGAACAAGGTAATTGTCCATAGTGTTCTTTGGTGTATCAGGTGCCACAGGAATATTTCGTTTAGACATAATTGTGTTACAGTTAGAGATTATCTTATGCCCGCAAGGAAATAGAAGGAAAAGGAAAGTAAATACAAGATGATCTTACTTCAATACCAGATGTAGTAGCGTTTTTTTCCTATTCCTGTTTAGAGGTAGTATTAGGGCTGTTTAGACTTTTCCATGCAGATTCCCTCCTCTTTCCAGGCTTCCTGAGCGGGTCGGTGGCAGATCTAGAGGTCAACAGCACATGCTATCTTGTGCCGCAGATGATATTTACTTAGTACTCCTTAATGGATGTTAAAGGGGTGGCCTAGCTTAGCCTCCTCTGGCCTCTGAGGGCCGTAGAGGGCCCGCCCTTTGCCTGGGCTTCGCCCGGCGTCCCGCGAGACGGGGGTGACGCTGTATTTGAGCGCCTCCTGGCGCGCAAATGTCGCGGAGTATGCCACTGGGAATGCTGGGTCTTGTGGTCTTTCATGCCTCACACCACGCTCCACTCGGCGGTCAGACCCCAAGCTGGAAAAGAGGTCGGGCGGCGGGAGGCGGGTGGGCAGTGACCCCGTTGTCTCGGTCCTCGCAGGGCAAAGAGTCTACAAAGTGAACAGGAAGCACAGCAGGTGAAGTCTCAGAATGCTCAGATTTCCCCCCTTGCCCTTCAGTAGTTGGGAGGGGTACTGAATGGCAAGGCTCTGGGTCCAACCAAGATAAGGTCGTCTGGGGGAGGGCTTATGAAGTTGCAATGTTATCAACATCTCATTAATATGTAGCAGCGGTGGTCTTTGAGGAAAGAGATAAGGGGCAGCTGCTGGGAGCAAAATGCGAAAGCATGGCGTGGGATCTTCTAAACAACAAGAAAAACAAGCTCTTGGCATTGCTGTGGGGAGGGGGGGGGTCACGATCTGCTTTTAGTTTGTTTTATTAACATGGGGGAGTGCATGAAGTGAGCAATCTTTAAGATGCTTGTAGCACGTGAAGCGCCCAATGGTGTGAGACCTTGCTTCACATAAAGTGTAGCACCTCTGCCTCGAGGCACGCTGGTCAATAAAAAAGAACTTAAGAAACAGGATTCCTGAGTCCATGCCTCCTGGGGGCATGAAGTGCACGCGAAGCGCCCGATGGTGTGAGACCTCGCTTCACATACAGTGTAGCGCCTCTGCCTCGAGGCAGGCTGGTTGTCAGTCAAAGAGCGCTGTGCAACGTCACCAATGCCGTGTGGGATGCAGATCACACTGGTAGTCAGCTAAGATGGAGTCTGAGCCTGAAGTGAGCCGTCTTTAACCAGCTTGGAGCACGGGAAGCTCCCGATGGTGTGAGACATCGCTTCACACAAAGTGTAGTGCCTCTGCCTCGAGGCATGCTGGTCACTAACAAGACAGAGGCAGATGGAACAGGGGCATTTTTGGCGTTTTGGTTGTTGCCTCAACAACACCGTGTGACTTGCGTTGCACAGGATGAGTCCCACGCTTCACACAAAGTGTAGTGCCTCTGCCTCGAGGCATGCTGGTCACTAACAAGACAGAGGCAGATGGAACGGGGGCATTTTCGGCGTTTTGGTTGTTGCCTCAAAAACACCGTGTGACTTGCGTTGCACAGGATGAGTTCCACGTTTTAGCCACCGTTACACGGCGGGTTTTATGCGTGCTGCAGGGATCGGTGTCCTTCATCCCAGAGGTCGGGCCAGCCTACAATGGCAGTTCATCACCACCTTTACCAAAGAAGTTAGCCGGTGACGTGTGAGGAAGTTGTTTGGTGCACCCCGTTATATTCTGCGTCGGAGCTAGGTATTCAGTTCGTGCCCCCGGAATGCCCGGCTTCGATGTAGTGCATCGCTGAACGGTCAACATCCATCACACAAATATATGTGTTTTTACTGCCCATTCTGGCGTTAAACCGTGTGCCCCACCCCTCTGAGTGTTGGTCGAGTGCGGTGCTATGTTAACAAAGGTTTTTATTGAACAAAACCGCCGGGAAATTCTGTACATACGATTCTACGGCCTGTGTGACAGAGACTGACAAAAACAGCGTTTACTACTAAAAAATAATCCGACAAGTGCAATAGAAGTGTGTAACAGTTTAAATCCTGCTCGGTGAATACTTTTATAAACACATCATACACATGTTGTACTTTTTGTGGTTTGTTAGTAATATAAAAGAAAAGGAGCTTGTTGAAATTGCCTGCTTTCACATGTAAATTGTCTATACTATTACACTTACAGTGTAAACAAAGCAAAATAATGAAATGCAACTTCTCCCTCATTTTCTGGTGTACAATTTCAGTT
Source organism: Lissotriton helveticus (assembly GCF_964261635.1). Taxonomy (NCBI): domain Eukaryota; kingdom Metazoa; phylum Chordata; class Amphibia; order Caudata; family Salamandridae; genus Lissotriton; species Lissotriton helveticus. The sequence goes on from NC_136057.1 coordinate 1,301,718,852, forward strand.
TTAAACACATAATGCTTACGCTATTAGTATGACATAAGCACATGGCAACATTTTAGAAGAGGGAAGTGGTAGATATAAAGAAAAGCCAGACCTCCAAAGACAGAAAGACCTACATGGCAACATTTTAGAAGAGATAAGATATAGATATAAACAAGACGGAGGTAAGGCAGAGAAGGGGAGGGGGGGAGGAGATGAGGGTGTGAAGCAGCAGGGGCCTTTGAAGTGAAGCTAAGCTTCACTTCAAAGGTGTGGGAGGAGAGCTGCTACGGCCTGGGGGAAGCTGGCTGGGGAGGGGGAGGAGAAATAGCTGGGGAACAGATGGCCGTGAAAGTTTATGGCCCAAAAGCGCGTGCCTGTGGCCACGTGAACTCAAAGAAAACTGCAGGAAAAAAACAGTGGTTTCACGAGGATTTTGAGCACTTGAATTCTCGCCATTTCCCATTCCTTCGGAATGGAAAAGAGGCAAGACCTAAAAAAATATTATATGCGTGTATGTAGATGCATAGATATGTAAACACAAAACAAGTTTAAACTAATTATATACATTTTACTGCTGTAAAAGTTATTTATCAAAACATATACATTAAACACACCACATGATTTTTGAGAAGCACTGCGAGTGACCATAGTGTTCACCTCACACTCGGCATGGAGCATTCAATGTTCTCAACTCCGTCTTCCGCATATAGCACATAGGGTGTTGTAGAATACTGTGTTGCTGCAATGGCGGCCATCCAACAAGACACTGAGGTTGATTACCTTCCCTTCCACCCCAAACCAGTACATTAAATGGAACAACATTTAAACTGATGTCGAGTTTTGACACATTACCATGAGTCAATGGTAATTTGGGCAATAAAAACAACTAGCAAAAAGGTTCAAGAACTGGGAAGAACAAAGGTGGGCTGACCATTAATTCAAGAGGGCAAATGCCAGAAGGGCTGGGCTGCATTAAAGGCTGTTGGGCACCTCCTGGCTATGGGGCTGTATTCACATTTCTCCTTTATGGTATCTATAAAGGTAAAATCAATTTCTCAAGCTGGGTTTTATAGGAAACCTTTAATGCTACAGCATTTCAGTGCTCAAGGGAGTTGGCCAGTCAGCAGCAGCACCTTGCCAGCAGGATCTATGCCTGGGTTTCAGAATATGCACAATTATACACAATTCATACATCACATATATACGGTGAAAAAAATAATTATGGAAGTAGCAGGCTAATGTAGGATATTGTCAGAGGAGTTTCAAGCTCCTATGGTTAATCTGGAAATAGGGAGCCAAAAAACTGGGGCCACTCAAGGCTGAAAAACATATGTGGGGTGGCCCTTGAAGAGGAGGAGGGGCGGTAAACAGTGCAGGGTCAATAATGGATGAATGCTGAATGTGGAGTAGAGTAAAACACATTGCTTGGAGAAAAATGTAACATTTTCTAACAATTTTTGACTAAATCAGGACACAGAAGGTAGACGAGGAGATATTTTTTTTAACCATTCCATAATTATAATAATGTGTTATTTATATAATTCTTATTTAATACTAACTTACATCTTTAAATGAACAGCCATTGGTATCTCGTCTCAAACAATGGAATGCTGAGTAGACCACCACATTTCTAACCTGTTGCCTGCAAACCACAGTGGCAGGAGCCAATCCCACTCAGATATGCTACCATGTAAAAAACATTGAGAGTTTTGTGCATTTAAATCAACATTTGTATTAATAATAGTGGGGCCAGCAATTAATGTACACTTGAATTCATGTGTATACAGATATGGAGATATTACAATTGAAACAAATGCGCTACATGTTAAAGTGCGTTTTCCTGGCTTAAGCTAGCTACGCTACAGTTAGTTCGACACCATCTTGACCAAAACAGATGCTGTCTCATAATGTTTATTTTCTGTTTATATCTCTGCCTTACACTACCTGCTGCAAGACATGGATATGTGTTTTCCTGAATAACACTGTTCTCCAAGAGGGCCTACCAGCGGAAGCTTTAGTAACAATTTCCAGTGACCTTCCACTTGCTCGCGGTATTGCATTTATTCACTATGGTTCACAGTTGTTTATGTAGCTAGTTTATTCTGACACCTCCAGATGACATTTGGTCAGAAGTGCTGAATCAATATTCATGCAGCAGGTTAGTTGTAAGGTGATAGGGCTATGTGACTTTTTAATTGTAAAACTGTGATTCATTGGAGCAATGATCATACCACGCCGACTTTGACATTCTGCATAAATTCTATGCAACAAAACTGTATATAAACCCTTAAAGTTGTGGGTGAGACAAACGTCTGCCCTCTAGTAGGGATGCTGCCTAATTTCTAATAGATTTTGCTGCAAATTTGAGGCTCAGTTCATTTCTCATTTTGCTTATTATTCTGCATTGTACCAATTACGGACATCCTTCATGACCATGATTTTATGCATGTAAATGAGACTATTGCTGCATCTGCACTTTTACTATTTCTGTATTGTGCTTTTGAATTTTGTAATAAAACTTCAGTTTTTCTAAAATCTGCTCCATAATTCACTTTTTAAGTCAGTCCTTTCATTGACAGTATTATGAAATGCTGTTTTGAACCATGTCCCTGGGGAACGTTGTCTCATGATTCGTGGTTCACACGATCCACCCAACAATTTGGATGTGCTATTAAATTATACGTTTTCTAGGGGCACAGCTCACCCATAAAGATTTGCCCTTACCTTTCTATAATCTCACCATGAGCCAGGTTATGTTATTGTCCAGTATGACTTAAAGCAACCACTTATGAAGTAGGTTCAGATAGCTGTTCCTCTGCTCTAGTTTCATGGAATTCTCAAAACAGCACCATCCTACAGGCTTCCGGAGGTCCAGCCACGTTATTTACACTCTTAGAGATCACAGCAGCGTCCAGTGAGGTACCAAGACATCAAAGTTCAGAACAATTCATATTAAAAAAAAAACACTTTAACTCCCTGCAGACATTTTCGGTAGTAACTCTCTCACTGTTTGAAATCATTGAACGCATAACTTCTCAACCTTCCTAAGCAACATCTCTTAGAGCATCATATGTAGCCAGTGATCCTTCCTGCACCTCCAAAGAGCCTGTCCCTGTTCACTCTTAAGCTCAGGAACTAGCACTTACGCAGGCCTATCCTCTTTCGCAATCAGGTCTATCACCTCCAAGTAATGTTGGAAATAAATATCTAGAAGTGAACTACCCCTATATTTTGTGCTATTAGACCTCTTTTAATATTAACAATATACAGAGTAAGCTCGTGCTGCGAGTTCTTTCACAGAGAATGTTCCACCAGGCCCTCTCTAATGTAGGTAGGCAATGTTTGAAGAAGGTCTTCCTCCACAGTGAGACCACTCTTCTTCAGCAGTGAGCAGAAGCTGATCTCTGATGGCAGGGCTTGCAGAACATTCCCCTTCAGATCCAGGTTAGTCAGATGAATCAACTCTCCAATCTCTGGGGAGAGAGAAGACAGCTTGTTCCTTCCTACATGCAAAGTTTTCAGCCGGAGGCATTTGAAAAGTTGGCTGGGGAGATCTTCGAGCTGGTTGCCGCTCACAGAGAGGACCTGCAGAAGACCAAGCTGACCAATCTCCTCTGGGAGAACCTGGATCAAGTTGTTGCTGAGATCGAGATGCCTCAGCTTACCTAGAGTAAACAGGGCTGACGGCACAGAAGCCAGCTTGTTGTCTGACAGAAAAAGCTGCTCAAGGTTTTTCAGAACCTCAATGGAGTTTGGGATCGAAGAGATGGCATTGTGACTGAGTTTTAAACAGGTCAGACGGCGAAGATGCTGGAAGCTTGCCATATCCTCAATCGCCTGGATACTATTGGACTCAAGGTCAAGTTTCTGAAGACTGGTCAAGCTAAAGATGGCATGGGGAATCTTCTCCAGCTCACAGTGATGGAGCTCCAACTCTAAGAGATTGGACATCTTCTTTAGGTTACTTAGAATCACCAGTTTAGTCCCATCATTCTCGATTACCAGCCTGGAGAGGTGGCTAGCCAGGTCCGTCACAGCTGAGGGGACTTTATTAAAGTTGCTCTTGATGGTCAGCACTTTGAGATTTTTCAGCTCCTTTAGTGATTCCAATGAAATGACTTTGTTGTTGACTGAGCTGAGGTTGCCAGACAGGTGAAGCTCCAACAGATTCTTTAGGGAATAGACCCAAAGAGGGATTTCGTCGATGTCTGTGAACTTGATATGCAGCACTTTGAGGTGGTCCCTCAGGAAACTGAAGGCAATGTGTTCCACCTTTGCAGGGCAGTGGTAGAGGTAGAGCTCAGTGAGGCAGCTCATCTTTGAGATCTTTGCAGGTAGCTTGACATCAGAGATGAGCTCCAGCTTCAACACTTCCAGATCCATCATCTCAAAGACAGCCTTGGGCAGTCCAGAGAGCATGAAGAGCTGCAGCTCAAGCTTGCCACTTGAGTTCCTGCTGATGTGCTGCCGTAGCTTCTCATACGTCCATTCGTGATTGAGGTTGAGCTCCAGCAGCTTGTTCTCACTCACTGCCGAGAGGAAAATGGCAAACCTCTTTGAATACAACTGGTCATACTGGTCGGCCATATGCAGCAGGAAGGCAAAATCATTCTTAACATCCGGGATGTCACTGAAGTTACTTTCCTCACGGACCTTCTCAAATGAATATTCCTTCAATGACTTCTTGAAAATCCAGAACAGAGTGTAGATACCAACCAGTCCATATATACAAACTAGACCTATGTAAGCAATCAACAACTTCTGGAGTATAAATGCCAAGTTGTGGGTGCAGAAAAACACGGAGTAGCCAGTCAGGCTTTTTATGTTGGGCTTGCAGATGTGACGAAAGCGGATCGCACCCACAAAGCTGGAAGTGTACCCCAAAATTATAAGGAACTTGACAACCTTAAAAACTGTTTGTCCAACATAGACTTTGTAGATGAGATCAGCATCCTCAGTGTGTGTTCGGAATTTGCGAATCTTTTCAAAGAGTGCTTTGGCCTGTTCTCCATCCTTTTTGTCCAAGATATTGGAGGAGGTCACCTCCGAGATTTCAAAGGGAATGTCTCCTCTGTAGGAGCCTGGAGAAGCGACCTCATCAGTTGTCCGCCTTTCGCAGGCCCGTGAAGCACATGACTTGAGACGTCCAGGGTCCTCTTCAGAGTGTTGGCAAGCTGTCTCAGAAAGAGCCTTGGTGGTCCAGGGTGACTCAAAGCACTTCTTCAGAATTGAGATGAAGTGCTCAATCTTGGAAGAGGTCTTGGGATACTTAAACCAAAAGTTACTACTGATGAGCAAGAGGAGAGAATGCATCAAGGCAAGGTAAGGGGAGTATTTGGAGTACCATGGCAGCGCTTTCTGGTAGCAGACATGGCTGATGTAGATGTACTGTTGATAGTCTAGGTTGGTTGGATGACCTCCTGTCTTGGAAGAGGCCCTTCTGGAGAAAGGGAGATGTGGCTCCTCTCCATCCACTGCTCCAGAGCTGGTTTTGTGCATGAGGACAGAGGTGGCAGTCGAAGGGGTGGCCAACGCAACAGTGGACAGCTGTGAAGAATTTGACACAGTCTTGTTCAAATCTTCATCTAATGGCAGGCAGACAACCTGGTCTTTGGAGATCAGGAGAGTTCCAGAGAAGAATGACACCATGAGCATCAGGATGACCAGATAGTCCATCAGGACGTCCCACCAGGGCTTCAGTGTTTTGAAGGCGCTTTGACTGTCGTTCAGTGTAGCAACTTCCGTAATGGTAAACATTTCTGAGGGAAAATGCAGAAAAAGAGGAGAATTAGTAAAACAACTAGTCTTTAAAACATATATATTTTATTTTCCTGAAAAAGTTAATTAGCTGCACTTTGCTTCAAGACTATGGCATGCAGCTTGGTAGATGCTGGGAGGAAAAGAGGTGGAGTTAATTTGTGAAGAGTTGGAGAGTGTGATGAGGGAATGAGGCAGTCTGAGAAGCAACAGGGTTGGAGATCTCAGAGTTCAAGAGGCCACAAGAACAACAATGGGGGATTTATGAGAACAAATTAATGCTTCAAAGAGGAGGACTGTCTGACATGAATCTGTGCCCCACGGAGTGGGTCACATCCAAAGCTGAAACATAAAAGAGAAAGACAGCCTGCTCAAAACCATGTAAAGAGGCTCGGACTGAAGAAAACGCAGAGGGTGCGCTCTGAAAGATGGGGGAGCAGATGAGTCCTACTGCCTTGATAAAAGCGGTCAACAGGTTGCATTTTACTGGTTTGTACCACACATGTATTCCTCCTTGTAGCACTGGTAGAGAGCTCTGTTTCTTACAGCTTTTCAAACAGTTAGGAAGAGAAAAAAAACATATCCCATCCCCTGCATTTCCTTCCTGACCCCCCCCCATCGTTAAAGACTTTGTGACCCGCCTTTCCAGAAAAATTCAAACAACCTTAATAGCCGACCCTTTGTGCCACTACCCCCACCCACATCATTCATCGCACCACTTTCCTCAGCTCTTCTTCTTTCTCTCTATCTTCCTTAACAACTCACTCACTGAGCTCTCTCCATTCTCCAGTTAGGGATCTCCAACCGTCCAACACCCTTCTTGCGCCCCCAAATCAAACCATTTCTTATTTTAAGGATTTTTTGCTAGAAAAACAGAGTGAAGGTATTTGGAACGAATTTGCCATGCTGTTGGGAGTGTTATTCAAGTAGGCCACCATTCTAAACTACACCTTTGCCCCATTAGAGGCCTACTCTTTACCATTATTTCTAAACCTGTAGTCGGTGGACCGCTGCTGGTCTGAGACGCCTACGAAGAGGGTCCACAGGGGCTTGGAAAATTAAATAATAACACACACACATTATATATAATACACACACACACATACATACACACATAGCAAAATTTTGATTTGAAAATGTTAAAATGCTCTGCTAAAAGAGAATACATCAAGAACAAAGAGACAGTGATATGCTACAGTCTAATATATAGCTTCCCATGGAAATAATACTTACTTTTGAAAAGATTCAACCTTCCCGCTAAAGTTACAATTTTGAGTATGGTAATTATTTTGTTGGTGAATTACATAAAATATTTCACGTTGTGTGTATTTGTTTTAAGTATACTTTTCGCTCTATTTTGGGGTTTTGGTTAGAGGTTCAAACAGTAGAAATTACTTGTTTGGGGTCTCAGGCTTCCAATATTGATTTATTGGGTGGGGGCTGGGGTACTCAAGTTAAAAGGTCAAGAACCACTATAGTTTTGAACCAAAGGCCTTGTTAGCATCTCGCACATAAAAGAGGTTTATAATGAGGATTCGGCTTCCCTAATTTGCATGTATGAACTATGGTGCCACTATGTGCCTATTCTATATATTACAGGCACCTATGGTGAAATTGCCAGTGCTAGTTAGGTCGAGCCTAGCGCAGCGCGCAAACACTGCTCTAGGAGAGGACCTTTAGAAATCGGTCAGCTCTTTTCAAGCACTCGTGCTTGTGCTGGCATCCACCTTGCAGGAGCGAGCAGCGGCGTGCAGGGGCCATCTGTTTTCAATTAGCGTGGCCGCGCACGCTTGTTGACATTCCTCTACTCTCGCTCTCACCCTCCCTTGTTTTACGTTTTTTACAGGATTGCTGGTCATTTTCTCAGATATCATGTCAGCCATGCGTCGTCGCCCTTTTTGCTATGACAGAGATTGACGCAAACTAATGTAATTTAATCTGCGTTTCAAATCCTACAGCAGAGATTGAGGGCTCAAAGCACCTCTTTCATATTGATTGAATCAACGGACTAGGTTCTGTATTACTGTGCGAAGCGACTACTGTACCATCAGTCTCGACTCTTTACCATTACTGTCGGTCTCATTGGGGGGAGGGGGAGATGACACTAATGTATTCAAATAAATTACATTAATAAACATGGCCGCTCAGACAGGATCTCTTTTGTAATTCACAGCAAGTCGATTTGAAGTGCGAGTTTCTGACTAAATATAAATAGCACATGCGAAGCACAATCACTGCTGATGAAGCAGATGTGTCGTCAGGTCTGTTGGGACATGATATGACACCGGACCAACTGTTGAGTCTGTATTTTCAGCAGAGCTCTGCGGCTTACTTTCACTTCTAAACCAAAACACAGATCAGTTTCAGGGGGATGTGGCCTTTCCTTCTGCAGTTCAGGGTCTGCGGAGATCAGTCAGCGACGCTTGTGGCTCTGTTGCTGGCGGCAGGCCTGGTTTCACCAGACTCCGGCCTTGCCATATTGCTCATGCGTTTCTAGTTCTTGTACATCACCAGAGCTTGTTTGCATCGTAAACGCTGCCCCTTCTGCTGATGTCCATTCTATAAGAAGGATAACGGGTTGGAGGCGGTGCAGTAGCAGCCGCAAACATGCGTTTAAACACAGCCTGCATGACATGCAAGAGGGGTCATTAAAGTTCGGGGGGAAAAAAGGAACGATTGATTTCTATTTTAAAAGGAGGAACGCCTCTCTTGAGGTAGAAAGCGCTATATACATATATTTATAATACAGTGGTAGTGATTGATGTATCTGTGTGCGTGACAAAGTACAAGCCTGCTTTTTTGCGCAGTGTTCAGAATATTGGTGTTAAGACATACATTCTTGATTTACTGGCATGGCAGTATTGTGGACTGCTCTCTTATCAGTGGTGGGTCTTTCGCTCCATGCCTTACTGCACCCCACTGCTTTTTTTATCATGACAGCTACAGGTCCCATTTCACTCAAATAACTTACAGTCACTAAGCCAGTGCAGCTGAATTTGCAAGTGATAATGTTCTTTATTTATTGTATAGATTGACAAAACAAAACACTGTTAGGGAACATATCGTTGGTATGAAAATCAGTGATTAATCAATGTTAGTTAAAATGAATTCCTGCAAATTACTGAGAAGAAATCTTAAGAAGGTGATTTAGGTATGGATCCACTACCTACATAAATACACATTCTCAAATAAATAAGATAATTAAACCATAATACCACACCCTTGCCTTGTATACCAGTGTCAACAGTATCAGGGGCAGTTACATGAGCGGGGATATTAATGCCGCCTCACTATAGGTTGGACAGTGAATTGGAAAATCTACATATTAGCAGTGCTTAATTTGAGCCAGTGCTTGCAGTGGGGGCCACCAAATATAATTTTTGGGGACTAGCATCTCCTAAGGCATGGGATGGCCTGTGACCTGTAAGTGATGTCATCAGCACTATCCCTTTGAGGAGCTATTCTAAGGTCAACTACAAGGTACATGATTAAGGGACTGGAAAGGGGCAGGCCCGTGGGATGTTATGTATTTTCATTTAATGAGCCCCAAAGAAGTGCTCGCTCTAGGATGACCCCTACCGAGCTGCCGCAGAGTCACTGGGATTGCTGCTGGAATTGTGCAAGAACCAGGGCTTTAAGTGGGCTGGGTCGCACCAGTGATGAGCACCAGCAGTTTTTTAAAGGGGGCCTCGAAACGGGTCTCAATCTGGCTCGGTTTTATGCCCTGGTACAGGCGGCCCGTTTTTTCCGGACTGCAAAGACAGTAGGCACATAGATGTGCCTTTGATCCCACTGCTCACTTCTCACTTGTGGAGAAGTTACGGGATGATGTCCTGCCAGGTGAGCGTTGTAGGGGGAAGGGAAATCCTTTAAAGATAGTCATTTTCTCTCTGGATTTCCCTTCTCTTTTTGAAACTCAGGAGCAGCAACATTGTCCGGTGTCACCAGGGGTTTAAGTGGAAGCTTTTTCAATATTATATACAAGCCATAGTTGCTGCTTATTATTTATCTTCTGCAACTAACAACCATTGAAAAAGCCAATAGTCCTGACTTGTTGTAGGTAGGAGTTTACTTGCATCATATATCTTAAATGCAATGACAGAAACAGCAAACTGCAAGTCAGGCGGCACACTATGCTAAACACAGATTTTTAGCTTAAGTGTTTAAGCCACGCCCTTAATCACTTTGGCCACGCCCCTTTGAGAGACCCTTCAGTTTTTTTCATTCCACTTAAAACCCTGGCAAGAACCTTCCCAGCATCTGACCGGGCTGGCAATGGGGACCCAGCAGTACTTCTCACCTTGAGATGAAATGCAGAGGCTTGTCTGTGGGCTACAGGGCGCCCTCTGTCTAAACTAACTGCCTCCTAGAAGCCAGCGTACAGGGCCTGTTTTAGTGTTGCCGGTGCGACAATCTACGTTAGTACCCCTCCCAAAAACTTTTTTATGTTGAATGTAGGTCTAGGCATAGTGTGTTGATATGTGTCATTGCATGGGTGATGCATTTGTCATGTGTTTGAGTGTGTGTGTGTGTGTGTGTGTGTGGGGAGGGTAGGGTTGCATGATAGTGAGCAAACGTAAGTAAATGTGTTTTGTGTAATAATACTGAAGCACTAGGAGCGAGACAACCTGTGACCTCAGGGCACGGTGGGTGTAATCTAGACCATGAGATGAGGTACTCTGGTCTTCTGCAGAGGAGGGTGGACAGTAAACGCTGCAATACTCTGTAAAGATAACTGTAAAATAAAGCATCCTCACTAGGTTGGATGTGGTCTGGTGTCAGATATCAAGTCTACCTTTTTAGGTCGAGCCTGTCCCATTCCGCAGGAATGGATAGGATCGAATTCAAGTGCTCGATCGTCTAGTGAAACCACTGGCGTTTCTTCACAGTGCATGTGAGGTCACGTGGCCACAAAGCGGGTCACGTGACCACACAAGCACGCGCATCTCCCTAATCTGCCTGCCTCCCCTCGCTCGCATTCACGCCCCAGGCTCTACCACCCCCATCCGGCTTCCCGGCTTCCCTCCTCGCTCGCTCGCATTCAAGCCCCAGGCTCTCCCACCCCCATCTGGCTTCCCGGCTTCCCTCCTCGCATTCACGCCCCAGGCTCTCCCACCCCCATCCGGCTTCCCGGCTTCCCTCCTCGCTCGCTCGCTCGCATTCACGCCCCAGGCCCGAGGACCTTCGTTTTTTTTCCGGAGAAATGAAACAAGGCGCTTTTGTAATTTAAGCTTACAACTAAGAGCTGCTCTAAGGATCGAGGCTCGACACCAGCCACGCATTTCACGTGCCTCGCGCTGACCCGGGTCTTTGCTACGTTCTCTTGCCGCGCGCTTCCCCTTTCCAGAAGCCTCTCCCCGTGAGAGCCCCGTTGGTATCCACTGCTGCAGCTTCTAGGCTGCGGTGGCTGACCAGCGGGGGCCACGCAGGAAGGAAGTCAAGTTGCCAATCTGTCTCAGGCCACCCTTGGTGACAGAAACTAACCGGCCAGCAGTTGCAGCACATGCACATACCAAAGATCTGACGTCAGATCCGCCATGACGCCATCAGTGGGGAAAGCCTCCTGCATACCTTAGTCCACTTCCCAGCTGGCCGCGATAACGGCTAGTTTCATAATCCCCCGCAGTTGGATAACCACTGGTCTAAACCAAAGCTTCCCTGCAAGGTCTGTAGTGTATTAAAGTAACAAGCATTGGCATAGCCAATAGGTCTCGCTTGTGGGACCTTAGAAGTATTTAGTTACAAGGATATTGTGCTGCAAAACAAAATACTTATAAGGTCCCACAAGCGAGACCTATTGGCTATGCCAATGCTTGTTTAACATTTAGTCTGATTTACAGCACGTGAAGGATGACTTCCCAAACAGAAGTATGTCATTCTGCACAGTAGGAGCTGGGAACAGATTTACAAGACTACGGCGTCAGATTGCAGGGGCACTCCATAGTTGAAACAGTGCCTCAGCTCATGTGTCTTCCCTGTATGCTTTGGGCACTCTCAGAGGAAAGGAGATCCCCTACTTTGAGCGAAACAAGCATTGGCATAGCCAATAGGTCTCGCTTTTGTGACCTTATAAGTATTTAGTTATGCAGCACAATTTCATTGGTGCAACAACATCAACTGTTGCATGGCTAAACACTTTATAAGGTCCCAAAGGCGAGACCTATTGGCTATGCCAATGCTTGTTTTTACTATGACATGTCGCATTCCAGAATGTTAAAGACTTGGCAGAGGATTTAAGTTCATTATGTTTTTCCCATATGGAGTCAGCTCTCCGAGTAACCACTTTCACCAATTTTAGATCCAATGATAATCAGTGGATATCAGGAGTTAGGTTCTGCCTCTGCCTGTTGGAACTATGCTTACTCCTGAAATCAGAGTAATTCGATGTCAATATCATGCCCCATATTGACAGCAAGCTACCCGCTAAAGAAATTGTTAAGGATAGTGTGCACAGGTTCAAGTGATGCCACACTTAAGACAGCCGGTGTGCCAGGAAAACGAGGTATTAGGAGGGCACAAGTTGGGGTACACGCAGGTGGACGGCGTACATCCACTTTTTTCACAGGGTGAACGCCATCCACCCTGCCAAGAATTTGGGCCCCACTGAATAATGTGCTGAACTCGTCCTGGTGTAATTTCCAAACACCAGGACACTTTCAGCAGCGCCTGCACGTTGTCTGCTTTCCTTCTGCAAGAAGCAACAATGTGCAGGCGGGGACAGGATTGGGCTTTCTTATTTAAGACTCCTGGTGGGCCCATAACAAAGGCCGAATTTGAGGAGTGATTAGGCCTCCTTTTATTCAAGTCTCTTGGCAGGGAGCAGCTAGAAGCCTCACACCTGATGCAAATGAAGCGGAGGGGAAACAAAGGCTCACACCTAGGGGGCTGATTACGATGGAGGATTTTCCGCATCCTCCGGGCCGGCGGAAACCACCGCCGGCCCCGAGGATGCGGAAAACCCTCTGCGGACCCACCAAAGACCCACCGCCACATTAGGATGGCTGTTGGGTCCTGGTTTCAGTCTGCCGCTTTTCCGCCGTGGTTGGCTTACAACCGCGGCGGAAAAGGCCTAATATGGTGGCAGTGTCTCTCAGACACCGCCAGACATATTAGGATGGTGTAAAATGTATGCTTTTCCGCCGTGGAAAAGCATACTGACCTTCACTTCGGGGGCCCGTTGCGGGCCCCCTGGGTGAAGGGGGGTACCTATGGTACCCCCCTACATTTGCGTGAACAAAGCAGCAGGCACCGCGCGGTGCCTGCCGCTTTGCGCACGCAAATGCGGTGCATGCATCTTTAACATTGCGGCGGGTGCAGCTTGAAGCTGCACCCGCCGCAATGTTAAAGATAGAGGATGTGACCGCCACCCTGGCGGTCACATCCTAATCTGCACGGAGGGAACGCCGCAGCCCATGCGGACGTTCCCTCCTACTCTGGGGTCGCGGACGGACTCAAGACCGTCTGCGATCCTAATGACCCCCCTAGTTAGCACTTCACACATACTTAAGAGAGGCAGCTTTTCACTTTGTTATCTTTTCACTTTGTTTAGGAGATATGCACGCAGTGTAAGAATGTCAGATGTGTTGGTCTTTCCCAGTATTTAAAACAAAACAAATTTCATTTCATTTATATCAAGCCTACTTCCCCTGAAGAGGCGCTGAAATAATTTAAGTACCACTATTTTTTCTTGTATAGCCCAACTCATTCCAATGCAGGGTGTCAGAGCACTTTACATCAACATGTGTGTATTACATGTACAATAAATTATATGTTTGTAAATGAATGTACATGATGTAATACAAAAACCTGGGGGATTGCAATGTGTAGAAGTCACATATCATCTTCCATAGCACACTGTGCTGTTATCCTCGCAATGCGCTCAAACGAACACATGATAGACCTGCTAAACGTATATGTGAGGGCTTTAGATCTGATGTCACTTCTTGTGATGCCACTTCCTGTAAAGTCGTGCCTTGTGATGCCACTTTCTATGATGTCAATTCCTGTGACGCCATGTGCATTGTCATGCGCTGTGATGTCGTGCGCCACGATGTAATGCACCATGATGTTGTGCGCAGTGATGTCGAGCGCCATGATGTCACTTGCATACTGCCTAACTATGTTAGTCCCCCTACTTTTTTTTTTTAGGACTTATGCCCTGGGTATTAGCATTTGGTCATACTGAGTCACTCGACTGAGTGCAAGATGAAAAGGTCAATTGGGTATTCATCAGAATAGTTGAATTGTTGAAAAGGTCAGAGAGATGCCTAATCGCATGGCTGGCCAGTGAATTAATCTGGTCATTGAACTGCAAGTTCAAGTCACCCGGTATAGTAACAAAGAAGAACGCGTCCAGAAAAGGTTTAAGATAATCAAAAGAGCAATAGGGGTCTGGCAAGTTGGACTAGCTGGGCGATGGATGAGGATCTAATCTAGATTTGGCTTAATTTAGTGAAGAAGTGACGCCAAAAGCATTGCCACTCGTAACCAACGTCCAATCGTGCAATTGTCTTGATCATCACCATGTCCTTGACACCATTGCCCTGGGTCCAATTGTGAAACAGGATTTTATACTCCATTGCCACCGAGTAGCTAAGGATTGGATGGCTTGTGGGTGCAAATCATGATTCTGCACTCAAAGTAACATATTGGACAGTGGGAGACATTGAAGTAGTTCCAAGTGACATTTTAAAACACTTGTGTTTGATATGTCAGAGGGCAACTGAGCTGCAGATCTGGAAGAAAACTGGAAGGCGAGATCTGGGGGACCAAGAGGTCAAGTACTGACTAGTCTCTTGAAGAGCGATCCTTGCAATAATATCCACTTCCAAACTGCAGTGGCAGGGCGAGGCCGCAGGTTAAGGCCTTTTCAATGGCTAAACCAATGAGGGAACAGAGCTGGAGGACAGAAGCAGGCCACGCGCTGCAGCTGAAGGATGTGCAGCTTTAGAAGCAGGGGCGTAACACGCGGTGCAGGGGTGTCCCTACCCCTTTAGGGGCTCCCATTTAGCCCAAGACCAATGTATATCTCTGAAATATAGGCGACTGTGTGTCCCCTCTTCACATTCTGCAGGGAAGGGCCTATCATTTTGCGTTACGCCACCGCTAGCAGGGTGACCATTGGTAAATTGAGAGCAGCAGCAAGCATGCCATATGGCGTGGATAGTGTTTGTGCAGCTATATAACTAAGGCCACTCGAATTATGCGGCAAGAGAGGGCCAAATTATGCGACAAGAAAAAAGTTAAATATGCGGCACAATGCGACACATTTTGTATTAGTATTATTTCATTATTTCGTCATTGTTTAAACCGGGTAACCCTGTCTGGGCATTGATTGCACCTCATTAGTACCAGTTTAACACTCAAATATAGCAATTAGCAACAAAAAAGTGACATATAGCATTTACAAAGGGCACTTTGCAACACGTGTTGCTGATTTTTTAGTAGCTTCTGAACCGTTTGAGATAGAAACTTTTTCTTGGTTTAAATCTGCTAGTTATAAGGCAGATAATGGATTATGTGGCAAATGCTGCAACGCTATAATTATGCTAAAATCGCTGCGGCTGCCCAATTGCATAGTTCCAGTAGCCCTGGCTCTATCAGTGGTTTAAAGATCTCATTGCCAAAGCTGTGCCTCTGTGGAATGGGTAGCTGAAGCAGCCCTCGTGCCATTGGCTAATGGGTCTTTAAAAGCGCTGTACCAGGGTTCCTCAGCAATCACACGAGTGAACGGGAAACCTCGTTTAAAGTCCCAGCGTGGGCACGGTTTGTAGCTTGCCATGGCCATTGGGGCATGAATAGACCTTCCATGCCTTCATCAGCCACGTGCTCGGAGAGATGCTGAACGTCTGCAGGATATCCTGGTTCACTTAGATTCCACTGAAATGTTTGTTTGTCGAGTCTAGGGTGTGCTTGGTTGGTTAAGAAAGCCAGCTGGCTTTACCCCAGGCTAAATAAACGTGTCTTCCCGTATGAACAACTTGCGATTTTGCAGTGCGTGACTTCACGCAATGAACTTCCAATGAATTTACCAGTAATCAGTGCCATCCAAACATGGCGGTGATCCAAGACAGTAAACGCCTTATCTGTTGGACTTTGACAGTTAGAACGGCCATTTTATTATCTGGTTTTCTCACAGCCTGCTGTCCAACCGTAACCTACGTTTTAATGATCGACTGAGGATTTCAGTGCCTCGGAAGAGTGCTTTCTGCTCCTCCCCTGCTTAAAGACAATATTTAGTTCCAAGCCTAAAGAGTTCCTGGGAACATTTTGAAAGTATCCCTATGAATGCATTCAGCCCATTGCTTACCATTGGCTTTTTAGGTCTCGCCTGTCGATGCGCATGCGCATCGAGCTTGCGAGACTATGGGGGCTTAAACAGTCTTTAACCAACTTGCAAGGAATCGTGGCGATTCCTTGCAGTGCCCGTGAAATTCAAGCTCAATGCGCATGAGCTTTGAGCTTAAAAGCGCGTGCACATGCCCCCAGCCGCCTGCCTTGCATGTATTTTCCCTCAGGCGCACTCCTCCCACACCCCCGCTCCGCCCCCTCCCCTGCCTGCCGTGTCGCATTTCTTCAGTTCCCTCAGCCGCACTCCAGGCCCCTGCTGCTTTCACACCCTCTCCCCGCTCCGCCCCCTCCCCTGCCTGCCGTGTCGCATTTCTTCAGTTCCCTCAGCCGCACTCCAGGCCCCTGCTGCTTTCACACCCTCTCCCCGCTCCGCCCCCTCCCCTGCCCGCCGTGTCGCATTTCTCCTCCCCCCTCCCCTGCCTTCCCTCCGTCTTGTCTCTTTTGGTCTCCCACTAGTAGGTTAGCTGCTCAAGAAGGTATATCGAGGACTTCAAGACAGGGCGAGTATTGCATGCGGCAATGATCACAGGTGTTTTGCATGGTAAAATGCAAGAAGCAAACAGTCATGAAATGTTGTTGTACCTCAGATTTGAAGAGTGTTATTTTGTTAGTGTTTTCAGGATAAGGTTCGTTTTTATAAGAGGAAATAAGCTATAATGACTTGCACATTTGTCTTGGTGTCCCTGCTTTCATTTAACGTGCATATTTACGTGTGTTACGGTTTAAATGCATTTACAATGCACGTTATAAACATGAGCTTCGACATGTGGCCGGATGCTGACTCGCCGTGTGTTCTTGTGCTTGGGACGAGGACGCAGCACCGTGGGCTCCTGTATTTTCCTGTAATAAACTACAAATCTGATTATCACTTGTCTCGGATGAATTTATTCACTCCCCTTACACAGACTACTTGGAAATTCCCCCTAACACAAAACAAAAGATCTTTCCAGGATAAAGGAAATCCACTTCCACATGTGGACCTAATTGCGTAATCCACACGTATCATACTTTCCAATATCGCCCCCCCCCCCGCCATCACGCCACGACTACTACACTAGGACAATACGGACTTATGAGAAATATTACTAACCATTCTATTTATAACGGACGTGGTACACTACTGGTCACCACCAGGAAAAGCCTAGCACGTCACGTACTTTCACAATTCGTGCGTCACAGAGGGCCGGCCACGCGCACTGATGCAAGAAAGACTAACCGGAAACACAGGATGCATCCTGGAAAGAGAAACTACACCGGGAATTTACATTTCGTGAAAAAGCAAAACCTTTTACTGAGTCGCACGTCAGTAAGTAAGTGGCGCCTCTTCCCATCAAAAGCAGCGTGGCAGCTGCCGCCCACCAGCTGAGGTTTGTCAACACGTTCCCTTGTAGAAAGAATCATGTTCTTGTTCGGCTACATGGTACTGTTACAGACTAGAGTGCGCATGTATTGCCCTCTAGATGAATTGGTTAACAGTCACGAAAAAATTCAAAGTATTTCATACAACATTACCCACAATGGAACATGGCATTTAATCCAACGGAGTTCTCGCACTCGAGAGCAGCACCTGCTCTGCCCCGCACCCTCAATCAGCATACTTTTGATCATGAACTCATTCATCATCGTACTCACTCACCCTCACCCTCAACCCCTCACCCTCACTCACCCTCAACCCCTCACCCTCAACCCCTCACCCACCCTCACCCTCACTCACTCATCCTCACTCACCCTCAACCCCTCAACCTCACCCTCACCCACAACCCCTCACCCTAACTCACCCTCACCCTCATTTACCCTCACCCTCACTCACCCTCACCCCCTCACCCTCACCCTCACCCTCAACCCCTCACCCACCCTCAACCCCTCACCCTCACCCTCAACCCCTCACCCTCACTCACCTTCAACCCCTCACCCTCACTCACCCTCAACCCCTCACTCACCCTCAACCCCTCACTCACCCTCACCCTCACTCACCCTCACTCACCCTCACTCACCCCCAACCCCTCACCCTCACTCACCCTCACCCTCAACCCCTCACTCACCCTCAACCCCTCATCCTCACTCACCCTCACTCACCCTCACTCACCCTCAACCCCTCACCCTCACTCACCCTCACTCACCCTCAACCCCTCACTCACCCTCAACCCCTCACTCACTCACCCTCGCTCACCCTCACCCACCCTCAACCCCTCAACCCCTCACCCTCACTCACCCTCTACCCCTCACCCTCACTCACCCTCTACCCCTCACCCTCAACCCCTCACTCACTCACCCTCAACCCCTCACCCTCACCCTCACCCTCCCTCAACCCCTCACCCTCCCTCACCCTCACTCACCCTCAACCCCTCACCCTCACTCACCCTCAACCCCTCACCCTCACTCACCCTCAACCCCTCACCCTCACTCACCCTCAACCCCTCACCCTCACTCACCCTCTACCCCTCACCCTCACTCACCCTCTACCCCTCACCCTCACTCACCCTCTACCCCTCACCCTCCCTCACCCTCCCTCACCCTCACTCACCCTCACTCACCCTCACCCTCACCCTCACTCACCCTCTCTCACCCTCACCCTCACCCTCAACCCCTCACTCACCCTCACTCTCACTCACCCTCACCCTCACTCACCCTCACTCCCCACTCACCCTCACTCCCCACTCACCCTCACTCCCCCTCACCCTCACTCACCCTCACCCTCACCCAACCCCTCACCCTCAACCCCTCACCCTCAACCCCTCACCCTCAACCCCTCACCCTCAACCCCTCACCCTCAACCCCTCACCCTCACTCACCATCACCATCACCCTCACTCACCCTCTCACCCCCTCACCCTCACACTCACCCTCACTCACCCTCACTCACCCTCACTCACCCTCACCCTCACTCACCCTCACCCTCCCTCAACCCCTCACCCTCACTCACCCTCACTCACCCTCACTCACCCCCTCACCCTCACTCACCCTCACTCACCCTCTCACCCTCACTCACCCTCTCACTCACCCTCACTCACCCTCACCCTCACTCACCCTCACCCTCACTCACCCTCACCCTCACTCACCCTCAACCCCTCACCCCCTCACCCTCAACCCCTCACCCTCAACCCATCACCCTCACTCACCATCACCCTCACCCTCACACCCCCTCACCCTCACCCTCACTCACCCTCACTCACCCTCACCCTCACTCACCCTCACCCACACTCACCCTCACCCTCACTCACCCTCACCCTCACTCACCCTCACTCACCCTCACCCCCTCACTCACCCTCACCCTCAACCCCTCACCCTCACTCACCCTCAACCCCTCACCCTCAACCCCTCACCCACCCTCACCCTCACTCTCACTCATCCTCACTCACCCTCAACCCCTCAACCTCACCCTCACTCACCCTCACCCACAACCCCTCACCCTAACTCACCCTCACCCTCATTTACCCTCACCCTCACTCACCCTCACCCTCTCACCCTCACCCTAACCCTCACCCTCAACCCCTCACCCACCCTCAACCCCTCACCCACCCTCAACCCCTCACCCTCACCCTCAACCCCTCACCCTCAACCCCTCACCCTCACTCACCTTCAACCCCTCACCCTCACTCACCCTCAACCCCTCACCCTCACTCACCCTCAACCCCTCACCCTCACTCACCCTCAACCCCTCACCCTCACTCACCCTCAACTCCTCACCCTCACCCTCATCCTCACCCTCACCCTCACCCACCCTCACCCACCCTCACCCACCCACCCTCACCCTCACCCACCCTCACCCACCCTCACCCTCACCCTCACTCACCCTCAACACCTCACCCTCAACCCCTCACCCTCAATGCCTCACACTCAACACCTCACCCTCACTCACCCTCAACACCTTACCCTCACTCACCCTCAACACCTCACCCTCACTCACCCTCAACACCTCACCCTCAACACCTCACCCTCAACACCTCACCCTCACAACTCATATTGTGTTACAATAGGTGTCACATTTGCGGAAGATAAAACTATTGGCATTGTTAAAAACAAAGCTATTAATTACGCTATTTTCAAAACAAGCACATACATAAAAAATGTGTCCTTTACAATACCAATAGCTCAACTTTCATAATGCGAGACCTATTGCATTGCTGTGCTTCTCTCCCCTGCTGCACTCTCCTGCTCTCTAGAGATGTGGCATAACGACCAGAGCTGCCATATAAGTCACGTAAATACAAAACATGTTGGATTCCAAATGCTATAGGTGTCACATTCGCGAAAGTTATAACTATTGGCATTGTAAATGACAAAGCCATCAATTTAGAAATTTTAACAACCAACAAATAAATAATATATGTCATTTACTAGACCAATAACTACAACTTTTCTAATGCGAGACATATTGCATTCCAACCCCACTCATCCACGCAACCTCACTCATCCACACAACCTCACTCACCCACGCAACGCCTCTCACCCACGCAACGCCTCTCACCCACGCAACGCCACTCACCCACGCAACGCCACTCACCCACGCAACGCCACTCACCCACGCAACGCCACTCACCCACGCAACGCCACTCACCCACGCAACGCCACTCACCCACGCAACGCCACTCACCCACGCAACGCCACTCACCCACGCAACGCCACTCACCCACGCAACGCCACTCACCCACGCAACGCCACTCACCCACGCAACGCCACTCACCCACGCAACGCCACTCACCCACGCAACGCCACTCACCCACGCAACGCCACTCACCCACGCAACGCCACTCACCCACGCAACGCCACTCACCCACGCAACGCCACTCACCCACGCAACGCCACTCATCCACGCAACGCCACTCATCCACGCAACGCCACTCATCCACGCAACGCCACTCATCCACGCAACGCCACTCATCCACGCAACGCCACTCATCCATTTGCAAAACGAAAAAGGTCAAACTCTTCTATTGCGAGACCTATTGCATTTTCAATGCTTGTTGTGTTTTGCAACTCGCAGTTGCTTGCTTTCTATTTGCAGGCTGTGTTTGTTTTAGAGTGTCCAGGTCGAGTTAGTCCCTCCCTTGGAGCGCAGCACTCGTGGATGAATGAAGCTAAAAGCCCTTTAAAAAACAATCTACAACACTAACTTTTAGCCATGGTGAACAGCACCCAAGCTGGTGTACAACATGGCTAAAACACGTTTGCAAAACCAACAGCTCTTGCATAGGTGAGAACGTATTGGCTTTGCCAATGCTTGTTAAACTAAGCTGCGCTGCTTAAAAACCTCTGGTTAAAAGTGTGGGCTTGGAGCATAAACAGCATTGCTTTTTTCTGCTGCACACTCAAGCAAACAAAACATAATTGCTATGAGTTTGAAATTAAACAGGAAAATAACTAATTCTCTTACAGCGCATAGTGCTATTTTGTTGCTCTGTAACTAACAGGAGTTACGTCAACCTAGCCGCGTGGTCCTGAGTATATTTCGATCTCTCAAGCATGAACTGCAGAGCCGGCCAAATCGAATTCCAAACCTTGACTTGCAGACTGTACACAGTGATCAGTTGTGAGTGATTTACTGGCCCAGCTATATTGCTACCTACGTGGCATTGACACCTGAGAAAGGCATTTAACAACCGAGTTAATGTTTGTATACGTGCAACATCCGGCGCCAGCATTTTAAAGGATATGTTAATAAGCATATTTATTCAAGCTATAATTTGGAATGATCGTGGGCTGCTCAAAGGGTGGATGTTCTGAGCTTCACGATTTCAGAACAGTCACAGTCTATTTTCGTGCACTGGGAAGGTTTGCAAAGGTCAATTGCCTACAACCCTCATAGCATCATTACTCTCAGATTATTTTTCCCCCCATCTTTTCTCGAAATTTCTAGTACTTCTGATTCAGTAAACAAAATAAATTCGTTCAAGTCCATATTTTTAGATGGAGATATTTCTGTTGGGAGGCTGGGCGTGTAGATCGTTTCAATGCCTAGAGCCTATGCAATTACATCTACCTTTAACAGTAGCAGTGAGAAGTCATGGACATTTTGGTCATGGCAATAGTATTCATATGCTATATAGTATTGCATCATCATATTGACGGGCTGCGTCAAGTCAGAAAATGTTGTGTACCAGAAGAAAGTGATCGAAGCGGAGTGATGCACCGGATTGTACTAAGCAATAGCTTTACACCTGGGAGCTTTCCAAGACATCAAGCTTTCGAGGTTACATTTGACAATGGTAGATAGATTGAGTGAAATGTGCATCTGATTCTCACCCTAGAGGCAGGAACTTCAACGGGCAGTATTTTGGACGAGTTATCGGCTCAAACTATTTTATCTGTATAAGACAACATTTTCCTGAAAAAAAGTTTCTGGCGGCCAGGATATCATCTGTCTCTGATTGAAGAAAACTCATATTGTTGTTAGGATGAGCATGTCACACCTTTGGGGCATGAGGGTGCTAACAATAGCATTCAGAGGTGATGGAAAGTATGCAGTGAGTGGTCAGTGCTTCTTGATCAAGAACTTCCATTGTAGGTGATGAGCAAATAAGATAATCTGGGTCTGCTGAGGCCCAAATTAGGAGCAATTCCATCAATTGCTCTTGCAAAGTTAGAACGGTATGAGAGCTTTTCTCGTATCCATGTCCTGTATTGTCCCATAGAGTCGAATGAGAGGCCTGAGAGAGTACAGAAAGGATAAACTATTGGTTGACAATGACTACACAACATTTGAAAAGAAAAAATGGGTAAAAATAAAGAACACGGAGTGGGCAAATCATAGAAGAAAGAACTGTCAGACTGGCCAACAGGATTCTACCAAGGGAGAGGTACTTAGTCTGCCTTAATTGTAATTGGAGAGGGCTTAAAAACATAGTTGACAAAATGATTTAGCTGTATTACTAACCCATGACCTTTCAGTTGCTTTTGATACATTACAACATGAGGCATTACTCCATAGACTGAAAAAAAAAAATCAGGCTAGATGACATCACTCTTAATTCTATACCCTCATATCAGCAAGAAATCGTATGAGATTCACACATCACCTCTCTTTTCAAATCATTACTGTATAATATCAGACCTTCCACAAGTGCCTTTCCTCTCGCCTCTTCTTTTTAAAATATACATGAATTCATTACTAAATCTTATCAACAGTTTCAAACACACATGCTACAGATCATTCTGAAACTGTAAAATCCTAAGGAAATAGAAGCATCAACACTGCCTCAGAGTTGTGGATGAACGACGTGAAATCAGCTTAAGCTAAATTCTTCAAAAACTGAAATATTGACCTGTGGTGAATAGAAAGATGATAACCCCACATCTTTCTGGCTAGACCAACTTGTATCCAAACCAACATTAGTTAAAAGCTTGGAAAATGTCAGATTCTTCTTTGACTCTGCACTTTCCATGAATACTCAAGTGGACAGGCTGTCCCACTCAACTTTCTACATAATGGTTCACTTTGACGCATCTTTACACATCTTGGATGTCCTCACAAAGTACAAGCAACAACATCACTCATCCTCTCCAAACTTGGCTGGGCTAATGGTCTTTACCACAGCATACCGCTCTCACCTATCAGATAGCTGCAAAGGATGCATAACTCAGCAGCAAGACTACTTATACAGGTAAATATACTAACTCACATCTCCCGATCCTCTACACTGGCTCCCAATAGCAAGAAGATCCTCTTTCAAACGACCGTGCATCTCACACAGAGCTATCAATGACACACAAGCAAAAATATTTCAAGCAAAAATCACAATACTCCCAACCCAGGAACATACTTTCCAGACTTAAACCCTGCTTAATAATTCCTGTGCACAGGATGAAAAACTTTGGTGCCCTAACTTTCTTCATTCATGCCACAAAAGTATGGAATTCCATCTGTGCACAGATCAGAGCCACTAAAAGTAACTTTGAGTTCAGAAATACGATTAAGACCTGGTTATTTCCAATATGCTCCAGTAGAAAATCCACACATTCTCATTTTCTGCAAATAGGCAAATACCCTCCAGGATCCCTCTTAGATTAGGGACATGCTAAAGCAGCAAAGTCCTTTTACAAACAACCCCTAATATCAGGGGGAATTGCTTCCAACTAGAAACTTACCACCCATGTATCAGCCTCAAAAAAACAAATAAGGGAGTGTTCAATGAAAACCACAGGGTATGTCCACTCCTCAAAATAGATTCAAACAAACCTAAACAACCCACTACGCGGACATACCACATAACTCAATACTCCATTTTTAAAAAACAAGTACAAAGTCAAACATTTCTAATACTGTTCAATATCAGAGTAAAAACAACAGACCGCTGTATCAATACCATCAACAGCACTACACCACAACCCAAGAAGCAACAGCTTACATCACCAGCCCCCAGGTAATCAACTTTCTCTTCTACTCTTTATTCTTCCCAGATTGCATCCTATCTCAATATTCCAAAATCCTGCATAAAAATGAAACCGATTCATAACTACGGCTTATTTTCTCTCCTACCTTTTTATTTGAATGATACTGTCCTTACACTCCATCCTCCGTCTTCCTCGATACCTCCGAGGGTACCATACTCTTTCACTTCCCTGCCACCTTACTCTCCGCAATACTTCGGTATACTAACCATACCCCTCTTACAAATAAAACTGTCCGTCTGAGTAACCATATCTGCATAATCCAACCTTTTCTAACCTGCTGGCCCACTCTCATAAATTACAAATCCTCCTTCTGTGTAACATCTCCTTGCAATCTCATAATGTCCAACTTCCAACACTGTATTTACTAATGCCACTTTTTCAGCTTGCATGAACTCACTATCAGAATTACACCCAACGCCTACTAACTTAATCCACCACTAAAAACTGGAAGAAAGGCTTCTGTTTCTCCAGGGCACAAGATTAAATAAATAAACAAATTTACAACAATAAGTAATAACCACTGAATTAACTATTAACTTTGGGTTCCCCGCTAGTGTGCTACCCACCACATAGCACAGGATCAAGACAGATTTGCATATGGCTGGATCTAAACTGGAATGGCACGGGGAGCAAAAAAAGCAAAAAAACAATGGATATAGGCCTAGATCTCTGTACTTGGGTGAATGCATGACATTGTTAAGTATTCTGTCCATCAATTGTTCTTTTTGCATTTAATGACAAAGGCTGTGCGTCGTGGTAAAGATTCCTAGTTGTACTTTTGCTGGCCACAGTCCTTTAACAGACCCATCCACCCCCGACCCCCCTCCCTTTTCATCCAACCCAAAGTTCCGCTTCCATCAAAGACACTCGGTCGCAGTGGGGTACAGTTGACACGTCATTGTCAAGTGGAGCATAAAACAGGCGGAGTTTCTGCTGAACACTCGGGGTGCCCTCAAGCACTTTTATGTTGTCATCCGCAAACATTGAGATTTGCCAGTCATAAATCAGTCATGCCAAACCCATGCCATCCCAGGGTGCCTGCAGCACAACAGTCAAGTGGTCTTAGTCACACAGCAATCTGGCCCTGTCAGGGGTGTCCGCCACACTAAGCATGCCTGCCCGGCGCACAGCATTCTGGGAAATCCGCTTGGGCCCTACCGCGCTGCTGTCTGGAGAGCCGCCCAGGGGCCTTACAGGCTTACTGCAAAACAGCCTGCGGAATAATCGGTTAGTGGTGTCCTCAGCACACCGGTCTGGATTCCCTCAGTAGAGCAGGCAGATTTTACTGGTTAAATTGAAGAGCTCAGTAATCGGGTGGCTGGGTGCAAATCCCTGCTTCTTGCGCGACTTAACTGTATAAAGGTAAACCAATCCCTTTGTCCTCCCAGAAACGGCCCGTGGTAAGGAGTATATGTTCAGGGCAGCTGAAGCAAAGATCTCGAGAGCAAGCTCCTAATTATTACCCCCCCCCCCCCCAAAAAAAAAAAAAACCCCACAAACAACCTTAGGACTCCCAATCGGTTACCCCTGCACTCAGTTCATGACATGAGTCGTCACCTACACATTTAACGTTAGTATTAGCTTTGTACAGCCTGTCCTCTTTACTCACAGGGTCGAGGTCTAAGTACAAAGGCTGTGGCAACATACTACTTAAATGATCCACAGAGGAGGCTGCCGACGCCTTTGGTGCGTCACCCGAAGTGTTTGGAACATTCTGCAACCACTCTTAGGTGGAGTGGGTGCCCTGGGGCACCACAAACAAAGGCAGCCATTGCCTTGCGGTGCAGGCGACTTCCGACCAGAAGGCTGGTGTCTCGGACCAATGAAGGAGGTTCTTGTGCTGACTTGACTACAAGCTGCCACATAGAAAACGGGACCACAGAATACATTTGGGTCTATTGTACTCTCTTTGGCCCCTACGTTATTTTGTGATCACGCCTCCAGAATGGTTGGTGAGGGGAAGACTTGTGACTTTCTGTGCGTCACATTGTGTGTGATCTTTAAATAGTAAATTACAGAATCTATTAATTTGAAATTAAATACCTCTGGCCAGATATGTTTTCGTGTAAGTCTGCACGGTACTGTTTGTATCTCACTTTACCTTGCTTTTACTTTCAGATCTTCGGCCTTGTCTTCAGCCACCAGGGGGCAGCCAATGAGCCCCGGGAGCCCCGTTTGCTTGGACAAGGATTTACATTAAGCGCTGTGCTATAAACGAAGCTTGGGCAGCTGCTTATTAAGATAGAGTTTGTAAAGGAGGTATCTGCCTCGGGATATGGTGCAGGTGTAGTGGAAGCCTCAGGGATCTGAACGGGAATAAAATGTAGGTGTATAGGTAGAGTCAAGCAATATACACCCAGTTCATCGTTCTGGTCTCCCAATAATGGAGATTCACCGGCAGTCAGACTCTTCCAGTTGAGTCACTTGAATCACCCAAGAGCCCACCAGTGGGGTAACCATAAGTGAGGGGGCCTCCTGCAAGATAGGGTGAAAGGGCCCCTCATACTCACATCAGTAGGGGCTGAGGAGCCCCCCTCCAGTATGGGTAAGCCTGCGGGGGCCTTTGATACGCCCCTGTAGCCTACTCATACCTGGAGCGTGCTGTCACAAGCCTGGCATGAGGTTCTTGGAACACAACTCACCAGCCAAGAGGCGGCGAGATGTCATGGGTGGGACCTGTGCTTCTGGTTATACTGCTACACGCGGTAGTGAAATGACTGGACAGTGCCAAGGTACTCAATGTCTAGTATGTCACATGGGTAACTGAGCAGCGCATGCAAGAGAGTTATGGTTGTATGGTTTATTGCTGAATATCCAGTTTTGTTATTTTTAAGGTGTTGAATCAAAGCCGTAAGCTTTTTTCAAGTTACGTTTTTTTTGGAGGGGTGGAATATCTATGGTTTGTACAACAAGTTTTATTTTCTCGTCTGAGAAAATAATGATAGCTTTCTTTTAACAAAGTCCTATATATCAAACAGTCCACCTTTAGATTCAGTCACCTGACACCACAAACTGCCCACCAATGATTAAGGCTGTTATATATGACAAAACGCGTCTGGATAAAAGTGCTGTCGCATGGTATTAAAGCGTGTTTCATCTTTGAAGTCAGGCCGCTGCTTATTTTCTCTGTGCTGCTGGCAATTCAGTGGGGACTTCATTCCCTGGGGCCCACCTCTTGATGCTGGGTGCCCTGGAGCTCACCCAGTGTTAGGGAGCGCTGGGGTGAGCCCCAATGTCTCATGGTCCTTGCTGGCTCCCCGCCTCAGTGGGAGCCAACATTTATCCTGCACGCAGGGAGCAGTACAAATGCTGCTCCCTACGTGCAGGAGGAATTCTTTCATCGATTTTCCTACCCTCTTGACAGTGGGCAGGAAAACAGATGAAAAGCCCGCTCCCAGCGGGCGGGAGCAGTTTTTCTGCTCCCACTTGCTGGGAGCGGACTTACTTGGGCTCTCACTTGGTGGGAGCTGTTAAAGCTCCTGCCAAGCAAGAGCAAACAGCTATGTTCTGGGATGGCCACCCCGGGACATAGGGAGCTGGCCCTGGAGGGTTCCAAGACTATTAATGGCTCCAGGAGGGGGGCTGCGCAGCCCCCTTCTTTGTTTTTTTAGGGCCAGCCCGGGGAGGTGGTCGTCCCCAGGGCCGAAAACACCCCCTCCCCTTTCTTACATGTTGGCCAAGCCCCAGAGAGGTGGTGGTCCCCGGGGACAAATAAGGCCTAGGAGGGGGCCTCCATGGCCCCTCCCCCTTTAAATTGTATTTGTGGCCCCAAGGAGGTGAAGGTCCCTTGGGACAACAGCACTAGGCCTGGGGGGGGGGGTTCGCGGTATTCCTACCTTGTCCCTTTTTTTTTAATCTTAGCGATTTGGCCGATATATAAATGTATATTTTGTTTTCCACAGAAAAAAAACAAAGGTTAAAGTAAAGTTTTAGTTGGGTGAGAATTTCAGTGACAACGTAACGTAATAAACATACAAAACGACTGAAATTCATTGCCTTTGGCAACAATAACTAATGCCCTAAAGGAAATATAATTCATGCTCCGCCAAGCACAATTTTCTCATCAATAATTTAATTGCAAATGTTGAAAATATTGCAGTGATTATCAATGATGTCTTAGGATATGTCATAAGTGATGCAATATGTGGTGTAATTAGAAGTGCATGGCGAGGGCGTGAGATATAGTTACCTTAGGACACAAGTTATAAATACCAGTGCCTTTACTGGCACAGGGAGAGGAGCTGTGCAATCCCACTACCATATTTTGCAGAAATCGGTCCTGGGGGATGGGGTCCCTGGGGCCCTTTAAGGATTGGGGAGAAGGGCAGCTCAGCCCCTCCTCCCCTTCATTTAAATATTGACCTGGGGATCTGGTCCTTGAGGCCTCAGGGGCTTGGGGTAAGGCCATGCACCCTCCTCCCCTAAATGGCATATTCACCACCCCTGGGCCTACGTCGGGGCCATTTTCTTTTCTACTGTGAGGGAGCCCACACTTAAAAAAAATATATATATATTATATTATATATAGGGGGCACTGCAGAGGCTCATGCCACTGCAGTGAGGTTTGGTCGGCTTATTCATTTGTTGTGCATCAGTCCCCTTCCACCCGGAGTTTGTACCTGTTTTAAACTGAATTTTCATGCTGCTGGTTAATTCAGACATTGGAACGTCAATCTCTGGTCCTGGTTAAATTCATTCATGGCACTGACTTTGTGCTTCGGAATATTCGCTGGTGAACTTCCACATAACATTCCTATCATCATAAGGCATTATGGGATTGGTAGTCCCTTTGGTTTTCAAGCATGCGCTTGGAGTTTGACATTAAAGTCATTTAGTTTAAAAATGGTATTTAATCTGATCCCGTGGGATAACTACCGTTATTGTCCCGATGCCTTTCGATATTTGCTAAGGGATTGTGGCATTCCCAACAAGATTGAAGTTAACACTGCTTCCGTGCAGAGGTCAGAGGTCGTAAACTGGGAGGATTTGCCAGGAACCTCGGCAGACATCCCGGGTCAAATGCTCTTTTTCATTTTGACAATTTAGTGACTTTCAGCAGGATGCAGTTTTAACACATTAATATATTTTGTTTTAATAATTCAGGTGACACGAGATAAAATGTTTGGCATCGCATTTAAATGTATATATTTTCCCTTGAGTGTTGAAGTTATACAAGTCATGTATGCAATTAAATTTTTGTTATGCTCGTTATGGCAATGGTACATTTTGTCAATTTATAGTTGCACTATGCAACTTATTAACAATTATGTTTACCTGCAACTTTGCTGACACGTAGTTGCTGAGAGCTTTCCTATGCCATATGGGTTGCATATTTTTGGTACGTACTTGATAGTATGTTTTCTCTGTCTATGTATACCTTTCAAGGGGGAAGGGCTATATATAATGCTGTAAGTTTTGGCGCCAAACAGATTGATAAAGGCTTCCAGTAAGCCGAAACGCATCTCTTGTCTCAAGGGTTGAGGGTGACCTATGACATTAAACTAATGCCGTATCCTGACAGCCTGAAGTCCGTGAGATATATATATATATATATATATTCACTGAAAAAACCATAGGTTTCACACCAGTTATAGTTAGAAATTAGCATTTAAAAAACCTATTAAATTCACTGAAAAAACCATAGGTTTCACACCAGTTATAGTTAGCTGGAAATTTTACTGGCATAAAACCAATGAAATTCCCACGTTATAGTTAGTTGGACTCACTATAACTTGTGCGTGCAATGCACTGCTGATGACATCACATATTACATCACTCATGACATGGTCAGTGACATCACTGATGACACCACCCTTGTGACAGAGTGACAGACCTCCTTTCACTGAAATGTAACCCTTGAAACACATAATCAAAAATAAAAACTAACATTTTCAAAAAAATTGACATAGCCATACCAGTTACAACAACCAATTCAATTATTCCACCATCTATATACTCATGCACTCATTCACCAACAGTTCTATATAGTCACTCATACATATACTCACTCATCATATGTAGTGATACACCTATACATCCTGTTACACACCGACAGTCATCCAAAAGGTACTCACACACATACTCACACATGCAAATAAACTATTGAACATCCATTTATTTGCATATACAGCTATACACACACTACCACTTTACTTCTCAATCACTTATAGAAACACATACTAATTTAAATAGGAACTCTTACAATCTCTTACTCTCAGATATACTCACTTATATACATCAATATTCACATACACTAGATTAAAACATATGCAGTTACTGATAAAGAAACTAGTGAGACACTCATTCACTCAGTAACACAAACATATATACACAGTCATCCACCCATACAGTCCTGCACATATGCTGTCTTCAAAACACATACAAAGAGAGAGTCAGTCATTCATGCATCTATGTGCTAAGTAATACCTCCACCAAACCATACAAACACTCATACTGATACTAAGAAAAGGGAAACAACCGTTACATCGCAGCTTTTACAACGCACTTCTATTACAACGCAGCTTTTACAACGCTGGATCCATTACATCGCATGTCTTTACAACGCATGACATTACATAGCAGATGCTATTACAACGCATGTTATTACAACGTAAGTATATAATTTTTTAAATTTTTTATTTAATATTATTAAATTAATTTAAATAATATTATGAATAAAAAAAAATATTAATTTATGTTTTTTTATATTATAAATTAAATATATTAATTTAAGTAATTTTTAAAAATAAGTATGAGTATAAGAGTATATGTTTTGGGGTACTGAGGTATACGTTTTGGGGTGTTTGGGTATTTTTAGGTTTCAGGGCTGGGTTTGGGTTTTGGGGTACAGGGGTATTTTTAGGTTTTAGGGCAGGGTTTGGGGTTTTGGGGTACAGGGGTATTTTTAGGTTTAAGGGCTGGTTTTGGGGTACAGGGGTATTTTTAGGTTTCAGGGCTGGTTTTGGGGTACAGGGGTATTTTTAGGTTTCAGGGCTGGTTTTGGGGTACAGGGGTATTTTTAGGTTTCAGGGCTGGGTTTGGGTTTTGAGGTACAGGGGTATTTTTAGGTTTTAGGACTGGGTTTGGGTTTTGGGGTACAGGGGTATTTTTAGGTTTCAGGGCTGGGTTTGGTTTTTGGGGTACAGGGGTATTTTTAGGTTTTAGGACTGGGTTTGGGTTTTTGGGGTACAGGGGTATTTTTAGGTTTCAGGGCTGGGTTTGGGTTACAGGGGTATTTTTAGGTTTCAGGGCTGGGTTTGGTTTTTGGGGTACAGGGGTATTTTTAGGTTTCAGGGCTGGGTTTGGGTTTTGGGGTACAGGGGTATTTTAAGGGTTCAGGGCTAGGTTTGGGTTTTGAGGTACAGGGGTATTTTTTGGGTTTTAAAAAAAAAACGATTTTAAATTAATTAAATTAAAATAATTAAATTAATTAAATTAAAAATTTTAAAATTAATTAAATTAAATTAATTAAATTAAATTAATTAAAATTACAATTTTTAAATTAGTTAATTTAAATAAATTAAATTAATTAAATTAGATTAATTACATTTTTTTAAAAAAAGATATACTTACCTATACTTACATTGTAATGGCATGCGTTGTAATAGCATCTGCTATGTAATGTCATGCGTTGTAATGCCATGCGATGTAATGGATCCTGCGTTGTAAAAAATGCGTTGTAACAGAGTGCGTTGTAATATCTCGCGTTGTAACGTCATACATCCCTAAGAAAAACATCTAATAACCAATATACATACACATGTACCTACTCACCAACCCATGCAGCCACTTATACACAAAGTGAAACACTAATACATATATTTAAATATTTAAACATTACTCACTAATATTTATTTTTCAGAAAGACACACATTCACTGGATGGTGTCATCAGTGATGTCATGAGTGATGTCACTGACCATGTCATGAGTGATGTAATATGTGACGTCATCAGCAGTGCATTGCACGCGCAATTTATAGTGAGTCCAACTAACTATAACGTGGGAATGTCATTGGTTTTATGCCAGTAAAATTTCCAGCTAACTATAACTGGTGTGAAACCTATGGTTTTTTCAGTGAATTTAATAAGTTTTTTAAATGATAATTCCTAACTATAACTGGTGTGAAACCTATGGTTTTTTCAGTGAATTTCAATGGTTTTTTTAATAGCAAATCTCTATAGGTATGAAAAGTAATATTTTTTATAACCAATTTTATATTGTATAATTATGTAAACTTTTTTTTTTTTTATTTTGCCCTGGGGCGCTCCCGGGGCGCGTACCGGTGAACGCACGGGTAAGCGCAATGTTACCGCGCGCCCCGGGGCGCGTACCGGGGAGCGTCCCGTTAGCGCTATTCCCGCGAACGAAAACAACATCGTGACGTTTCGCGTAGCGGCGTGATGCGTCATATGACGCACTGCGTAAGCGCACCCGGAAGCACGCGAGCGCATACGATCGCGCAACGTCCTGACGCTCTTTACGCTGCGTGCCCCGAGGCGCGTAGCGTAAGCGCGTCGGGTCATGTGATCTGAAAATAACACTTTTCATTGGTGCAGATCAGTTTTGGTTTCCAAATGATGAAAGCCCGGATCTTGTGACTTGAAAATAACACTTTTCATTGGTTCCTAATTTTTTTTTTTTTTTTACAAAGACTGAAATCCCCACCCATTTCCTTCACTTCTTGTTTCACTTTTGTGAGTGCAAGACCTGCTTTTGGCACCTGTGTCATATTTACTTCTATTATCATGGCTGCAAGAGCATCCAGCAGCAGTGATGAGACTGAGGATTTCATTGATGAGGAGGTTCCTGAACGAACTGTGAAGGAACATTTCATTTGGAAATTTTTCAAAATTCCAGAGGGGTAGAAGAAGGTAAATGCTCCAAAGGTGGAGTGTAAAATATGCCACCCCATCTTATCGAGAGGAAATCCCAGAAAAAAATACAGCTTCGGGAACTGAACGATGATACGCCACGTGTCAAGGAAACATCCCCAGAACTATGCACGGGAGAGTGACAGGGCTCTGGCACGAGAGGCTCCCAGGGATGGTGGCTCTACTTCTACCGGTGGAGCAACACCTTCTGTGCGTCGGCGTGAGCAGGAGATGATACCAAATATTCAGCCTGCTTTTAATCAGGCTATATTAAAATGCCGAAAATGTGACCATCTTCTTTGCTATGGGGAGCAAAGTGTCACACTCATGGTTCGAGCTCTCGAGAACCACCGCTGCCATCCCCAGGCCTAATTTTTATTTTTTTTTTGGCTCCTGTTGAGCTGTTTCCAGTTCCCTGTTTTTGTTTTTGTTAAAAAAAAAAAAAGAAGAAAAACAAAAGTTCTTTTCAGAGCTACCTCCAATTCTCATCAAAGAGCGGTGTTCTTAAAAAAACGAAAAAGAACTCCCTCCAATGTATTAAAAAATGCTACATTTGTAAAGAAGTCTGTCATTGTTTTTTCTCCAGGGTACGCTCCCCGGTACGCGCACCGGGGCGCGTACCGGGCGTTCCCCTCGTGAAAATCGAATTTTTAAAAAAAAAACATTTTTAATGCGGCGGGGCCCTTTTATGACCCCGACATCAAACCTAGGGGGTCAGGGGGGGGGGGGGGTCTACCCTGCCCCCTTTTGGATATTGCCCCTTTGTTTTTGCCACCTCTTGTGTCTCGATCCTACCGAGACACAAGATGGCGGCCGCTCAGGACTGTTTGGAATGTTGACAGACACCCGAGAGCCAATCAGCTTTCTGCGCGCGAACTCGCGTAGCGCGCCCGGTGCGCTACCCGGTATTCGTACCGGGGCGCGCTTTTAGATATATATATATTTTTTTTAACCTAAATTACTCAAAATCCACTGGAGCACATATCTTGAGACATAGCAAAGGCACATCGGGCTACCAGTCCCTACAATTTTGCCAAGTTTGGTGAAAATCCATTCAGCCGTTCGAGCTGAAAGTGAGTTTGACCGCCCTATGGAAATTAACATGGGAAAACATGTTTTGGGACCCCCCCTTTTATCTCAGCCCCCGCTTGACAAATGCCCCCCAAACTTTCAGGGAAGTAGCGGAGCGCCGCGAGGCAAAGTTGAGGAAAATTTCAGGCAGATTCGTCCACCGGCACCAAAGTTATTCCCAATAGAATGTTACGATTTCCCTATGGAAATCAATCCTAACTATAACTACCTACTGGCGACCGCCAGTAGGTAATGATATATAGATATAGATATAGATATAGATATAGATATAGATATAGATATAGATATATATATATCCCGTCGTCCGGGTATGAATTGCTGCCGGCCAGTAGTATATTGTTTTGTAGGATTTAGTTTTGATCGCATTTCTTATCTGTGACAGGCCTGTGAAACGCTCCGATTCATAGTGCACTGCTGATGTACTTAAGAGTGCGCGTTCAGTAGTGTGTGAACTCGAGTTTCCCTACTTTATTTTTCCTTGCAATATTACATAGCGCGAACTCGACAACATGGCATGAGCACGATTTACATTACAGAAGAACACATTCATTTGTGGTAGGCACGGGGAGACAAATCGATTTGCCTGCAATCACAGGATGTTGAGCTGATGCCGAGATTTGAACGTAGCTCCCCAGCTCTAAAGTTCGCAATTCTAGAACTTGTGGCGGGAGGTGTGTCTAAAAGTGTATGTTGGTGCTGGCCATCAATGAGAGAGACCTGTGCATTTTTCAAATCGGTGGTGAAAAAAATATGAGTATGTTGCTGGAGATGTGGGCCGCCGTGCCACCAATGTACTTACCAGGGGAGGGTAAACACCCATTATTCCGCAACTTTCTTTCTGCATACCATCACTCCGCATACTTTCATTACGAAAGTACCATGACTCCGCAATGCCATTATAACGCATGGCATTACATTTTATATGCTTTTACCACGCATACATTTTGCATGAATGGTAAAAGCATGTTTTTTTTTAATGTTTGGATAAGGTAAGTATGGGTATAGGGGTATATGTT
Source organism: Lissotriton helveticus (assembly GCF_964261635.1). NCBI lineage: Eukaryota > Metazoa > Chordata > Amphibia > Caudata > Salamandridae > Lissotriton > Lissotriton helveticus. Next base: position 1,301,754,307 of record NC_136057.1, read on the forward strand.
TTGGGGTACTGAGGTATATGTTTTGGGGTGTTTGGGTATTTTAAGGGTTCAGATATAGTTTTGGATTATGGGGTACAGGAGTAGTTTTAGGGTTTAGGGATAGGTATGGGTTTTGGGGTACAGGGGTATTTTTAGGGTTCAGTGCTAGGTTTGGGTTTTGGGGTACATGGGCATTTTTAGGGTTCAGGGCTAGGTTTTGGGGTACAGGGGTATTTTTAGAGTTCAGGGCTAGGTTTTGGGGTACAGGGGTATTTTAGGGTTCAGGGGTAGGTTTGAGATACAGGGTTATTTGGGTTTTGGGGTACAGGGGTATTTTAGGGTTCAGGGGTAGGTTTGGGTTTTGGGGTACAGTGGTATTTTTAGGGTTCAGGGCTAGGTTTGGGTTTTGGGGTACAGGGGTATTTTTAGGGTTCAGGGCTAGGTTTGGGTTTTGGGGTACAGGGGTATTTTTAGGGTTCAGGGGTAGGTTTGAGTTTTGGGGTACAGTGGTATTTCTAGGGTTCAGGGCTAGGTTTGGGTTTTGGGGTACAGGGGTATTTTTAGGGTTCAGGGGTAGGTTTGAGTTTTGGGGTACAGTGGTATTTCTAGGGTTCAGGGCTAGGTTTGGGTTTTGGGGTACAGGGGTATTTTTAGGGTTCAGGGGTAGGTTTGGGTTTTGGGGTACAGGGTATATTTATAGGGTTAAGATGGGTTAGTGTTTATGGATGTTGGGGTATTTTAAGGAGTAAGGGTGGGTTATGATTATGGGGTGCAGGGGTATTTAAAGGGAGCAGGGTGGGATTAGCACACGATATGAGACATGGCATGAAGGGCGGAACGTACCACACGCACCCAGCGTTTGTCACGCCCCCAGCACACGCCCATAGCACAGCGCAGAGACGCCCTCAAGGGACTACTTTGCTGGCACGGTTCTTTTACCTTTTAAATGTATATGGTGGGTGTCTGCATAGCCTTTGTCCTTCTGCTGCAACTGCCCTTTCCAACGCTGTATTGGGTGTTGTGATTGGTGCTGTGGCTCCTGAGATTACCCGCCTCAAAGGTTTGGACTCTCTCTTTATTATATTAGTATAGATATAAATATATATGCCACAGATTTGTTGATTCTCTGCAACACTGCTGCACATTTTTTTTTACAAGAGCCTCGTCTGCCAGTGGTGGAAACAATGAAGTTCAAAACCAATGCATTTTGGTGGAAGTCCGCCCACAGTCTCTCCCGTCACCGTTTTTGACATGATCTGAAGAAAACCTGAGCTCTATCAACGTCAATCAGCATGTTTAAGCTAGATGAAACCGAAAGACTCGTGGTGTGAAGTCAGTCCGTGTCATGTGAGCTGAGCTCTGGAAGGCTCTGTATCCCATAATGAAAAGCCAACTTATGCTGGCATTGTTCAAAGGAAATCTGAAAATAAGACAATCCAAAGACATCTTTATACTCTTCCATGAAAGTATTAGGTCTACCCAACCAGGATGACTCAAAGAAGATACACGGATTCTCCGTTTGCAGTGAAAACCCCAGGGTAGCCTGGACCTGAAGGTTGGAACTGTGGCAGACCATTTTCTCTGGTGATGCATAGCTCAAGCAAGGTGTTAGGAGGCACAAGGTCAGCACAATATGCCCATAAAAGCCTTGGCATTTACAGTGAAAACACAGAACAGTGGTTCAAAGCATGCTCACTCTGTAGCCAAGTAACATATCTGGATAAATAATATAAAAATAATATTAGGCTGAATGTCAATTGTCCAGCCAAACAATTATAAAAAGAACATCCATGAAATAGAATGTAGAAAGGGCAACTGAAGCCCATATGTATGAACACATTTTTCCATAGACACAGAATGGGTAAAACCCTTTGGTACATCTGGCCCCAGATTCCTTGCATCAATATTTTCAGTACTCCAAAGAAACTCAGTTATATGCTCAAGGAAGTGACCTCACAGCACACCAGTTAAGAGGTGAAAAACGTATTAAGGAACTATTAGGGGGAACACCCGACACACAGATGGGCCCACAGATCAAGCCACTTGCTTGACCCTAGTTTCACTAACACCCTCTCATCAAGGTGGATTTTCCTATCCTCTCAAATTGGTCAGACTACTACTTAACAGCCTTCCACATCCCAACCACACTGTCCAGCTCCACGACTTCATGCAACCTTAAGACTCCACCTTTGGCTAAACTTTCTCAACACCAGGAATTCTGAACTCTTCAAATATCACACACATCTGGACACAGACACAAATGTAGCCACTTCTCATCTTAATAATTTGCCAATACTTTCGCTCATGTCAAAACACACACGAGCCCCAGTGTACTCCACATGCTAGTGGTATACAGAAGATCTTAGGCAGCTCAAACACTACTGAAAGCAGCAAGAGCATCACTGGTGACGTAGCTGCTCCACTCATGACAGACTCACCTTCAGATCAACCCTCCACAACTACCACTCCCACCTGCAGCAAACTAGGTGACTCTCCCTAGCCTCTCACATTCAGCAAAGAGCCAAGTCCTCCTTAAAATATTGACCATTGTAAAATAATTATTGCAACCTTCTGCCTCCTCTGAAAACTATCACTCCCTCCCTTGACCTCAGCACGGCCCTTTCCTGTTAGTTTCACAAGAAAATCAAGTGTTTTACGACAAGTTTGGATCTAAACCTTGCTAATACTCTTTAAATTTCATCAACCTGGCTTCCACTACCTCCAGTGGGGCAGCTCTGCCTACTTTTTCACCTCTCAATACAGAGGATGTAATCAGATCCATGCTCTGTTACATCTAGATCACCTAACGACACCTACCCCCATACCCCCATCACAACTTCTCACTAGGACACAAACCCACTGGTGCGGCCTTCACCCCTCTTTTCAGTCCTTCACTTGGCTTCCTATCCTATGGAATTAAAGATGCTATGGTTGTGTTCTTACTCAAGAAACCCTCCCAAAGATCTTAGCCAACTACAGACTCATCTTTCTGCTGCTCTACCCAGGGAAAGTACTTGACAAACCTCAACCTGTGTGTTACCTCGCGTCTCGCCACCTTCTCAATCCCATACGGTTGGTTTCAGGGGCAACCCACAGCACCAAAACTGCCACTGATGACATCTGCTTCATTATTGACAAGGAGGCAAGCGCCAGCCTTCTTCTTCAAGGTCCATCATCTGCATTCGATAAGATGTCCCACTTCATTCCCCTCAAGCTCCTCCATGACTTGGGAAGGTGACTCGTGGCCCTTTAGCGTTTCTATTCTTTTCTTTCTCACCAGACCCTCGCTGTTTTTCTCCCTCCCCCTGTTTCATTCAGACTCAGTCAGCATCCTGTGTTGCATCCCTCAAACTCACCCTTTTTAATATTACATGGCCCTGCTACTAGCAGGTCTGGACAGGCCTTTGGTTCCGCTATGCATTTCGCCTGTGTGCTGGAGATCGTTTCTTAGGTGAGTGGATTCTTCTGGTGCCTCTTTCACTTTCCATATCTCCAAAAGTGAGGGAAGGGGCGAGAGGGGAAAAAAGAAGGGAGGGGGCAAGTCGAGTAAAAGTGATCAGAGAAGAAAATAGAGGGAGGAGATAGAGGGGAGGAGGGAGAGGAGAATATATATTTATTTATTAATTAAGCAGGTGGGACTGCTGTGAGTATTTATGTCAGAGCTGCTTCTGGTTTCCCAGTCCTGACTAGCAGCCACTATCAGACCCTTCAGCTTTACTATAATTTTGAATGCAGTTGATCCACTCACTAACCAAAAAGCCTAGGCAATCTTTACCTGTTCCATGACAAAGGTAGCCAAATGGGTGCATTTAGTGCCTCCAACCTAACTGTGATGAAACAGAAGTAGTCATATTTTTAAATACATAACTCTGGTTTAATGCCTGATGGCCTGTAGATCTAGGTCCTCCTCCTCAACCGGCGCAATTAACTAGGAACATAGGCATCGTTATCGACAGGCAGCTTGCAATGATCAACCCCAGGACAGTGGTTTCGGCATCCTTATGATGCTCAAAAATATTCAAGGGATTGCCACTAAACTCAAAAAAGAAAGTCACTCAAGCGCTTGGAACTAGCAGCCTAGATCGAGGTATTTCTCTCTATGTTGGCATCTCAGCCCACCTCTTCCTGAGGCTACAGGTGGGTCAGAATGCAGCCGCGAGGCTAGTACTTAATAATCTTCATCAACCGTCAGTCTCAAATCATCTGCAAACTCTCCACTGACTTCCCGTCCACATGCATGCTTTTCACAAAGTTGTCTGTCATACTTACAAGGCTGGCAATTACTTCCCCCATACCTTAGCAATAGGATTCACTTCCACGGCCCTCCCAAAAGCTAGCGATCTACCTCCATCTTGTTTGTTCACACGCCTTGCATCCTTCATACCCCTAAAGCTTAGAACAAGCTACCCTTATGGAGAGGTGTGGCTCACTGGTTAGAGGCGGCAGACCTTTAAGCAGAGAACGGCCCGGGACCAGGGTTCAATTCCCGACGTGGCAGGGTCTTGGACCAGGGTCAACGGACTCGATAATTCTCGCCTCAGTGCCTACTCTAACCAGGGAACACACTCGGTAACTCTGGGCATTAAGCTTGCCTCATCTCTACAACGGCCCCCCACAGACGCCGGGGATGCCTGGTTTCACCCTGGAGATACCCAGAAAGGGACCATCTCACAGGGAAAACCAGGACGGGTTCCCCAGCGGTCTACAGCGCCAGAACACTCGGGTAGAGTAACAGTGCGCTTTACAAGTATCCCACATTTACATTTATCCACTTGCTCCACCAGTTCTATTCTTTTTTTTGTAAACCTTTATTTGTACAAAAAGGAAATACAAATCTGGGCCTACAACCAGACCGGCCGGCCACGACACAGTAGAGCAATCCAAAAAATACAGAAGAAAAATATACAGATACAATCAGGATAATATGCAATCAATACAGTTCGAAGGGAAGGGGGGGGGGGAGAATCTGGACGGCCCACAAACAGGAAGAATGAAGGTTAATTTTTATAATATTACAATGAGGAGTATAACAGGCTCGGATACAGCATAAATGAATCCAGGTTCCCAGAGCAAACTATTGGCCATAAAAAACCTAAAGGGGGCAGCAATGCGGAAAATTATCACTACAGTCTACATCAGTACGAAATCAGATGCGGTTAATTCAAATCAACATACAAGTAGACTCATCGTGTGCACCTCTACCACCCAATAGCACAGCAGAGATAGGACGATGGAACCGGAACACTAACATCACTAAAGCCAACCCGTCATACTAACCCTAGGGAGAGAGAGAAAGAGAAGGGGAGGGGAAAGAAAAGGGGGAAAAAGAAAAAGACAGACTGAAAGAGAAGAGCGCCGCGTCGAGACAAGCATCCCGTAGTAAGGACACAGAAAGAACAGGAGTATTAGCAACAAGGAAGGGATGGGAGTCGGCACTGAAACGCAGCATAGCCACAAAAAGGAGAGAAGCAGCAATCCAGACCCCATCCCTATAATACCACGGGAGGCAGGGACAGCCGCGGCGCTCCCATAAAGGGATACAAAAGGGCCATAGAACAAAGGAAAATAAACCGGGAAAGAAAACCCATCCCACCCATCCCACCCAGCACCCCTGCAGAAGGCTACGGCCTACCCCCCCAGCAGCGTGCCTGTCGCCCTAATCCCGAACCCGAAATGTAGGAAACACGAAAGAGAAAAAGAGTAAGGAGACAAAAAGAAGAATATGGAGACAAAAAAAAAAAAAAAAAAAAAAAAAAAAAAAAAGGACATGAGGGAGGAGTGAAGAAGTAAAAACAAAATGGTCGGCCTCAGCCCTCCGCCCAACCAGTCAATCGTAATACGTGTAGACGAAAATGATACAACTCGAGCATCATAAAACGTACAAGGGGGGTCACCCACCGCACTATGCACACGGGAAAGCTCGCCACGGATATGTATACCAGCAATCCACCGGAAGCAATGTATCTCACCCCAGGCCTTCCTTAGCTACAAGCAACTCCCACCATACGACAGCGAGAAGCGAACAACTCGGTGCAATGCAATCACACGAACAAAAAATAGTCCGATGAAGACGTAGGCCAGGGAGGGCAATCCATAAGCCAAAGATCAAAAGTCCGGGTATACAGTTCAAGTGTCCCAACAATGTTAACAGGGGCAGGAAAAGACAGGAGTTCAGTCTCGCCGCTCGGGAAAGCGGGGGTTCCCCTGCAGAGCAGAAACACGACCTCCTCAAGGCAAAGAGATGTAGCAAGCCATCATGTGTCTCGGACACTCGAGTAGGATCCGACTCCAGAACGACATCCGGGCCCCCAAACTCCAAACAGTGAAGCGCAGGAGGTGCAGAAGCCAGTCGTTCGCATACCTGTCGACGGCCAGTGGCAGTAGCTCTCAGCGCGGCCGAGGGGGGTGAGGCAGAAGCATCACCGAGACGAGAGGGGACCTTGAGAGACCGGCCCTCTAAGATGGCGGCGGACCGCACCGATACCCCAGGGGCAATGGGGGTCAAGGCCGCATGCAAGGACCGCAGTGCTTCCAGAACGTCGCCAATTGTAGGCTCGCACACACATGTCCAGGCTCCCGTGCAGTCCGGTAGTCCAGGTCCGCCGTCCGGAGGATATCCACGGCCTATCTCGATGGCCGCCATTTTGTGGATTCAGGCTCGTCACCACCTCCCACGACTCCCGGATCAGGGCCTCAGATGCGGACCCCCACAGAAACCAAGGGGGTCCCACTAAGGCAGCCTTGGTGCAGAAAGGAGAGCCGCCAAAGTCGGGGTTCAGCCTGCAATACCTTTGGCGTGGTCGAAGAGCAGATCCCGGGCGCGAGGCTCCAGGATGGATGGACGGAGCCGCGGCAGGGGGGCCCCCTTCACACGAGCAGCCCTCGGTGCACCGTGCTCCACACCAGCTCCACGGCCGCCAAGGCAAGTCCGGATCAGGACCACCGGAATGTTCGCACAATGGTCTCCCGCCAGCGGCTCACGCTCTCGGCCGGGGCCGACGCGTATACCAATGCCAGGCTGGGTCCAGTAGGCGAGGCCCCGGCTTCATCACCGCGGAGGCCCTGGTTCCTCAGGGGGCACAACTTCGGAGTCGCGGCACGTAGGAGCCTCCAGGTCAGACGGTGAGTAAGAGCAACACGTTGCGTTTCAATCTCTGCTCGAGTGCATCGTCCCGGGGCAGGATATATGGCAGGATTTGCGAGTCAGGCCGGAAGGCTGACGGAGCCGAGCTACAGAGCGACCATTACGATCGCGAGCTTGGCTCCTCCCCCCCCACCAGTTCTATTCTTGACTTCAGAATAAAATAGAAAACCTGGCTACTTTAACCACTCCAGTGGTAGTCAGGCCATCAGGCCATGCCTTTCTAACTCTGTGCCTGGATACCCCTTGGGAGTGAAATGTGCACACAACAAACACTATATAGAAGAGGGGGATTGTAGCGGAGCGGGGGCTGGACATAGAAGAGAAGCCATTGATCCGGCTGTAATTGAGAGAGACACTTGAACTAGCCCAATGTCAAGGGTGGCTTCCGGTGATGCTAAAAAATAAGCATTCAGTCGAATCATAAGGAAGGGCCAGTCGCCGTTTTCCTAAAAGAAGGAACCACTGTGTACGACTGCATTAATTAAACTGCTTCTCTTAACCACTGCAGGATACTGGTCTGATGTAAATCCAATCCTCACTCCACTTATATGTCCAGCCTTAATAGTACCTTTACAGCTTTTCAAAATTTTTTCAACAGTCGAAATGTGCGCTGATTTTACCTCGGTCCTGATGATGACCTTATCATTGATCCAAAGGTGGAACTGTTGTTGACATTTATACAGCTACTGTCCGGGACCTGCCTTTCTGGTGCCTTTTCCTAGTTCCAGCCTCCTTTTTGCAACTGGCCCCCTCTGTATTACCCCCAAGTCCTGAATCGGCCCTTTTGAATTTCTATATACAACTTATTTACTCCACTTCACTTGTGCACTATGTGATCATTTCTTTGACCACAAATTATTTTCTCTGATAATTTAATTCCTTGCACCAATATTTTCACGTAACTTTTTTTTACATTATAGTGGATGGTTTTTCTTTTTAGGATTGTTTGGCTGGATAGTTACTATTCAATGTATCACTGGTTAGGTCTCGGACCACCGGCTGGGCTTGCCAGCCGAAAGTCGGAGAATTAATGTCTTTCAGTGGGTGCTTTAAACCCGCCTCTCTCCTCGTCTCTCCTCCATTGGCTGGCTTCCTAAACGGAGGCCAGCCATTGGAGGAGAGAGGCGTCCCTCGAAAGAAGCTCCGTCTCTTTCGGATTCGGGGGCGTGTTGGTGCTGTTCTTTCCACTTTTAAGCCCCGCCCCTTTTGGGGACGGCCAAACACGCCCCGAATCCGAAAATTTTCGGAGTTGCGGTCGCCATTTTTTTTTACTGATGTCGGCCTCTTAGCGCTGTGCGTCTATCAGCTGCGCTTTCCATCGCTTTGGAAATCTATGGACCGTACGCCTCCCAAAGCTGTGTGTACCTCTATGGCATGTGTGCCTAGAAGCGTGTGTCCTGGTGGACGTGAGGTTCCCAGTGACAGCACCTTCCAACGTGCGGTTACCTACCTCCCAGAGAAGTATGAAAAGAGCTGGTTTCATCCTCTGAGAGTTGGGTTTCTGCCAGACTCCTACAGCTCTGTGTTTTACGCGTCTGTGTATCTCCAAGGGCAGTGTGCCTAGAGCAAAGTTAGCAGAGCTGTGTGTCTTCCAGGGCTGTGTATAGAATGTCTGTCTCCAACGATCGGGTGCCACACATGCTGTTCACTTTCAAAGTGTGTGCCTAGAGCTGTGTGCCTTGCAGCGCTGCGAACTACTGCGAGCTGCCCTGCCCGCTCCCCCAATCCATGGCTGACGGTGCAGAGCAGCGGCCTCCCCGCAGCAGGCTGTAATAGAGGACGGATGTAATAACATGCCAGCGGTGATAAATCAGGCGGCCCCTCCCACGGAGGAAGGTCTTCAGAGCCCTGCACGGCCCCTCACTCAGAGCACAGCTACCCTGCTAGAGATCACACCGTGCACCTACGACCACCATGGACGCGCGAGCCCTGGCCCTGCTGAGCCTGCTGTTGGCCGCCGTCTGCCTCTCAGACGGTGACTCCCAGCGCGGCGCAGATGCCAGGCTGCTCTTGGGCACATCCAATTAACTACCAAAGGAAAGGGAATTTAGGTGTGCACTCACAATGGTCTGTGCACTTTGTCACCTCAAGTCCAGCTCGAGAGGGGGGGCGGTGTAATGGCTCTCTGAAGATGCAAACCTCCCCCGTGCCCCCAGCCCAGTGTACTGACAGTGAGTTATTCCATGCCAGCCTCTGGCACTGCACGAGGCTTCAAATGGCTGCCACACACGTGATGGGGCACCACGGACTGCTTCCTGCCCAGCGCCGCTCCCTGGGAGGGGGCAGCGCACCACAGATCGCGCGATAGGTGAGAACCCCACAGCCAAGGAAGCTTGTGCTTAAAAGACACCGACGTCGCAGACTGGCTGAGGTCGGTCAAATTGACGTTTCTCTCAAATTGCCCTTTCCACTGAAGACAACACAATACCGTTTCCCCGACTGTGTATTTCAGGACGGCTGCCTCCCCACAACTGGCCCGCGTGCAAAGGGGAAGCAGAAGCCGGCCCCGTAAAATCTCCCAATGCGGGCCCCTAAAGAGTAGGAGATACAGTTTGGCATGGGACATAGTATAGCCTGAAAAATGTGCCCTTCCCTCAAGCAACACTGAGCATTAAACACGGAGCTTCTCTCATCCTTCTTGAGAAAGTACCCCAGCCTGGGAGTTCCCAGCACACAAAGCTCACGCGGGCAAACAGCAGATGCCCTATTTGCGATTACACCGCAGCGCTGCGACACCTTTGCAATGCTATTGCCGGATTGCAAAATAAACCTTTTTATTCCCCAGAGTACCGCCCCCACCTCAAACACACCAAATCCACACAGACGTTAAAAGAGTACAAAAAAAAAACAGAGCAGAGTTGCGAACTGTTTGCAGAACAACGTGCTTGGAAATGTCTGGTTTCAGCCAGATTGTTACCTGACGGATGTAGCGCCCCACGTCTTAAACAGAGACTCAGGGTACTTCATGCCTTGTGCCCCATCTCCAGGAAGGTCCCCCCTAGACCACAGAACACTCGAATTTATAGATCATTGCCATTGCTTGTAACCGGTATGAATATCACACCTGCATGAGTCACGTGTCTCACCACATTCTACCCTCCCCTCGCTGTTATGCTCCATACAACTGCAGGGGGCGCTCGGTCACACAGTAAACGAGTTTCAAATGAACTGCACTGCCCCTTGTCCTCCTAGCCACAAAGCCACACTGCCCTCGCCCCTGCTATGTCAAGCGGAAACGCGCAGGCCCTCTGCAAGACAAGACAGCCACGGAACACAAACACCAGCTTTCATACCGCCACTCACACTTTATTTGTCAAGTAATTTCAGGGATAAATTCCTTTCCAGGGTGGGGTCAGAATACCCCAAAATGAGTGGAGATACGGGTGAAGGGTCTTTAATTAAAAAAAAAAAAAAAAGGGCAATTGTAATGTAAAAGGGCTTCTTTGCGCTGTGCAGTGCATTCACTGAGGTTCTGTGTCTGGTGAGTGCACGACAACCACGTGGGGCTCTGAACGTCTGTCACTGCCCTTTTGCTTCTGTTGTCGCTGATGCAGGGCTCGCCTGACACGGGGAGGCTTGTATGGTAGAGTGCAATCCTATGACTGTGGGGGTATCAATAGTGCAGAGCACTTCAGTCACTTGGGGGCAAGAGTTGATTTGGCTGTGGTACAGTGAGGTGCTGTCTCAGGTGCTGTGCAGGACAACCACTGGGGGCGGGGTGGATTATCTCGGATATAGTGCTCGACTGTCAATGATGATCTTTTATCGTGCAGTGCATGCCCGTGCTCGAGGCTTGCCTCTAGTGAAGATCACGACTGACACTGGGGGAGGGGGGATTATTTTTAGTGCAGTGTCCCGTGCACGCCTGTAAGCTGGGTGCTGCTTATATTGCAGTACTCTCCTGTCACTGATGTGCTGGTGCTGTGAACTGGTAACGGAGGTAGTCTCTTATGCAGTGCACTCCTGTCACTAGGGTTTTCTTACTGCTTCTGGCGCTCTGCAGGCACATCACTAATATGCTGCTGTTGGTGCCTGCATGACGGGTATGTGTGTATGTGGGTGGGGGGGGCAGGGCTCACCTGACACGAGAAAGCTTGTGCGGAATAGTGCACACTTGTGACTATGGGGTCGTCTCTAGTGCAGTGCACGTTATTCATTGGTGACAGTGTTCCTGAATTCTACAGCAGGGGGCACTGGTGGTGCATACAGTAGCCAGATGATGGCTGGAATGGGTATGTTTTAGTACTCAACATGTACGATACGTTCGTACTGCACAGTACAATGCTTTGCTGCACTTGAAATTCCCCAGTTGCATTCTGCGTGCCTGCATGCTGAATGGAAAGGTGCTCCAGATGCGGCATGTATCATTGATCTACTGCAGGATGAGGCAGTTTGTGGCTGTGCACTGTCCGTGCTAATGTATGCTAAGTGGGTGGCTCTGTGTGTAGCTGGGTGGAACTCTGTGTAGCTGGGTGGATCTCTGTGCGGCTGGGTGGATCTCTGTGCGGCTGGGTGGATCTCTGTGCGGCTGGGTGGATCTCTGTGCGGCTGGGTGGATCTCTGTGCGGCTGGGTGGATCTCTGTGCGGCTGGGTGGATCTCTGTGCGGCTAGGTGGATCTCTGTGCGGCTGGGTGGATCTCTGTGCGGGTGGGTGGGTGGATCTCTGTGGGTGGGTGGCTCTCTGTGGGTGGGTGGCTCTGTGTGGGTGGCTCTGTGTGAGTGGCTCTGTGTGTGTGTGGGTGGCTCTCTATGTGTGGGTGGCTCTGTGTGTGTGTGGGTGGCTCTGTGCGTGTGTGTGGGTGGCTCTGTGCGTGTGTGTGGGTGGCTCTGTGCGTGTGTGTGGGTGGCTCTGTGCGTGTGTGTGGGTGGCTCTGTGCGTGTGTGTGGGTGGCTCTGTGCGTGTGTGTGGGTGGCTCTGTGCGTGTGTGGGTGGCTCTGTGCGTGTGTGGGTGGCTCTGTGCGTGTGTGGGTGGCTCTGTGCGTGTGTGGGTGGCTCTGTGCGTGTGTGGGTGGCTCTGTGCGTGTGTGGGTGGCTCTGTGCGTGTGTGGGTGGCTCTGTGCGTGTGTGGGTGGCTCTGTGCGTGTGTGGGTGGCTCTGTGCGTGTGTGGGTGGCTCTGTGCGTGTGTGGGTGGCTCTGTGCGTGTGTGGGTGGCTCTGTGCGTGTGTGGGTGGCTCTGTGCGTGTGTGGGTGGCTCTGTGCGTGTGTGGGTGGCTCTGTGCGTGTGTGGGTGGCTCTGTGCGTGTGTGGGTGGCTCTCTGTGTGTGTGTGTGGGTGGCTCTGTGTGTGTGGGTGGCTCTCTCTGTGTAGCTCTGTGTGTGTGTGGCTCTGTGAATACTCTCTACTACTCTCTAATGCTCACCTATTGCCATTGTAAATGACAATACCATTTATTTACGTTTTAAAAAAAAAATGAAGAAAAATGTCATGTGCAATGCCAATAGCTCTACCTTTAATAATGCCAAGAACATTGCATTGTAAATAATAATACGTGTGTGTGTGTGTAAATATGTGTGTGTGTGGCTCTGTGTGTGTGTGTATGTGTGTCTCTGTGTGTGTGTGGCCTTGTGTGTGTGGCTGTGTGTAGCTATGTGTGTGTGCCTCTATGTGTGTCGCTGTGTGTATGTGACTGTGGCTCTGTGTAGATAGCTTTTATTGTAGGTGTCTCTATATGTGGATGCCTCTGTCTTAGTGAGTGTGGCTCTGTGTAGGCAGCTCTATGTGAATGCTCTATGTAGGTGGCTTTGTGTGGGTAGCTCTGCGTGGATGTAAATGCAAAAAGTAATGCATTTGCAAAGAATAAAGCTATTAGCATTGTAAATGACAATGCCATTTCTTTAACGATTAAGCTATTGCCTATGTAAATAACTAAGGCCATTTATTAATAAAAACAAAAGAAATAAAGAGCAATGCCAATAGCTTTACCTTTAATAATGCCGAGACCATTGCATTGTAAATGCTTGTTTTATATTACGTATCCAGATATTTGTGAATTTGTTGTAGAATATGTCCACTTTGAACCACTGTTCCCTGTGTTCACCATCCAAGTAAGAGACATCTAGTTACCGTAACATCCTTCGTAGACACAATCTGTCACAAGCCAGCATGTTACAAAATAATATTAATATTAAAAATGAGTCACTACCTGTGCTGGGACAGTACCAGAATCCAGTTTGGGTGACTAGAGTGTTGAGTGGACTTCTGCATCTGTTCCAAAGTAAACTGCATTAACTCTGTATATTTTCACTGAATAAACTGTTCATTGACATTGAGTGCATTGTTACAAGAAAAAAGTAAATATTAGCCCACTGGTTACATTGTGACCTGCCAGCGTTCCGGCGGGGCAGGTCTGCTGGTTGGGTGTTGCCACTGTTTACAAGGAACAAGTCCAGGGCATAAATTGTGAAGTATTGGGGCGGAAAGGGTTTGGTTTTGCGTAGACAGCGGATTTTGGAACCAAGCTGCTAGGTCTTCCTACTTCATGTGATCCTTGAAGGCCAGATTGTAGTCTATGTAGCAGCCAAGCGGCTTGGTGCATAAGATGCAGCATTGAGCAAAGCGGAGGTGCTTCATGCTGCAATTGTGCCACAACAGACGAATACAACTTCCCTCTTCGGGAGGCTGACATCCAGATTTGGATGCAGCCAAGGCCTGCCTAACTCCACACTTCCCCATCCATAAGGGTATCCAGAATACTTCTGGTAGGGCTCATTAAGGACCTCAAGCCATATGACCACATCTTCTCACCATAATAGGGCCTCACTGGCTTCCTTTCCCAACCTGCACCATCCTTTTTTTTTCTTTTTTTTTTTAGGAAAATACTTTTATTAAGTTTCATACAGAAATAGACAACAGATCCACCTCCAGGTGTACGAGGCAAGAGATCGAGCATACATAAAAAATAACCTCTATAACGGTCCCGGATGTACTCCAACCCTCAGCGGAACCATCCATGTTAGTTCTTTGCTGCACCCTGCTTACCCCCCCAGCCACTTCCGTACCCTTGTCATGTCACGTCTCTTATTGCCATTCAAGGGCCCCATATTTTGTCAAATTTACTTGGACAGTCCCTTGCTTGGTACACTAACTTCTCTGCACCCATACACCAATCCATACCTTCTTCCCAATCCTGAAGGGTTGGCAGCAATCTCTTACCCCAGTTTCTAATCAAATTTCTCCATGCCACCATTAGGGCAACATTACTAAAGAGCAAAGCATAACGATCAATGGATTGATCCCCCCCATATGCCTATGGAGATCAATTACTGAGCAAGAGTCACTCTAAAGACTATTACCTCCGATAACCTGTCCCTTTTCTTCTCTTAGTATGCCCGGACCCCCGGACAATCCCAAATAGTGTGAATCCGAAAACCCCTCAACTGGCTGCCCCGGAGACAACGGTCATCGGCAAACATACCCATTTGGAATTATCAGGTCCTAGTATAATGTGCTATGCCCTTTGAAAAAGTTTGTTATATTAACCGGAAATCTACCCAGATCGCTGCCTACCCTGGTTATCAACTACTATGGTGAAGGAGCGTTGCTCCACTGCTTTCAATCAGTGCAGAAGCAAAAACATAAAATGATAACTTTCAGTTATTATCATTTTATGTTTGCCTGCTTTGTGGCGGGCAGGAGGGGCTGCTCCGATTGGCAAGCAGGTCAGAAGAGGAGGGGTTTGCCCACTCCTAAAAAAGTGTGCAGTGACAGTTTGGTCGGCCCTCACAGGCCGCCCAACCAGTCATGCGCACTTTCGCACTTCTCCATGCAGGTGGCATTACAGCCTGCATGGAGAACAGGGCCATCCCTACAGCCCCTTGCTGAGCGCCGTCTCACGGCACTCAGACCAGTCACAACGCTGCAATTGCAGCATTGTGAATGGCTCAGGGGAGGGAGTCTTGCGCCTTGCTTCCTGAAATCAGAAATAGGAGAAGCAACGCGGGACTGGGTGGAGACAAGTAAGTGATTTTTGCAAGAAAGAAAATTCCTTCCCTCAATCACAAACCCCTCCTTGCAACCCCTCCTAGCCCCCCTACCCGCGAGTCATGCCAGCCGCTGCTGGTCCCTCTCCCATTTCTCTCTGAGCGTATCAAGTAGTGGGAGGCTATTGTGAAGGAGAGTAGAATAAATCAGAGGTACTGCATCACTCGTCAGAGGAGCACCCAGTCTAGTGGTGATTGCTCGGTCCTCTCCTTCTTGAGGACAATATACATACTCGTGAGATATCTCAATCTTTGATACTGCAGGAGTTGGCATCCCCCATCTTTCCAGACGTCCCCCAACTTGGAGATTCCGAGTAAATGCAAGTTCTCATATCTCCCCCAATCCTGAGCAAGTTGCTAAGGAGGTCAGGGTCCCACAAAGGGAACTCCAATGTCAATCTGCCCTGCCATCCCACACCCCGGGGTCACCCAGTCAATGTCTTAACAACCACTGTTGTCCGAGAGGGCAGGGGGGCCAGCCCCCTCCCTCCATACAGTCTGCAGACATAACATTCCGGCTCCACTGCTTGCCTATCTGCCATCAGGGAGGTTTCATCTTGCATCCACAAAGCCCAATCGTTTATCACTAGAAGCTGTGTGGTCCAGTAGTAAATGCAGAGACTCGGAAGGGCGATCTCCCCATCTGGCCAAGGTAGACAGGGCAATTCTGGGCACCCCTCCATCTCACAATAGTACCCGCATAGCCACATCGACAACTTGGAAAAATGTATCCAGGACCTCAAAAGAGGTATTTTGCTAGGCATATAAAAATGTGGATAAATAAATCATTATGCAGAGCCACCTGTCCCAGTAAAGAGAGTGGGAGTCCCCACCACTGCTCCATGTTGGTTCTATGTGCCACCAGGTCCCCGTCAGATTATGTTAGAGATAAACATCTGGATCCAGTGTTAAAGATTCAAAGGTATTGAAAACCTGGAGTCTCCCATTTGAGGAGGTGTCTCAACTCCTGATGCAGAGTGCCCTCTCACAGTGGGGAGGCCACCGATTTGTGCCAATAAATGGGGATCCCTGCATAGGATTAAAAAATATCTAAGATGTTGAATATATTCCGTATGGGGCTTTGTGGGTCCGCTAGGTATAGCAGAATATTATCCACATAGAGAGCGATCACGTCCTCCCACACCAGGTCCCACTGGAAAACACGAATCCGGGTATGCGCACGGATCCAGGACACCGGGGGCTCACATGCCACTGCGAAATGCAGGTAAGACAGTGGACAGCCTTGCCTACAACCCCTGAACATCCCAAATTCTCTTGAGAACACCCCGCTGACACCGACCCTGGCCACAGGGCCCCTATACAGCAGCTCAACCAAAGACAGAAAGTTCGGGTCAAAGCCCTTCTTCCAGAGGATGGCCAGCATGTACACCCACTCCAGTGAGTCAAATGCTTTTTCAGCATGGAGGGCTGCTCGTTCATCTAGTCCGTCACAATGTGCCAGGCACACTGTCCGCTACCTTTAGTTATGTCTCATAGCCCTATAGGGCATAAAGCCCAGTTTGCCTCGGGCCACCATGGAATCCAACACATGCAAGCCCGCAGCATCTTCAAAATCAGGTACATCACCTGCAAAGTCATAAGCAATGAAACCCTCCATACCCCTTCCTGTTGGCTGACAAGCACACACCACTTTCGATGGCTCTCGCACAGGCACAGCTAGGGCACCACCAGACTGAAGATAAGAAAATGATCAAATGAAGGCAACAGTCCTTCTCTAGGCGTGCACCCTGTTATGTTATGTTATGTTCAATTTCATTTCTATAGCGCACAGCTACTCGAGTGGAGTGTCCCGGCGCTTTATTTTTGGCAGCTCAGAGAAGAAACATAACACCATATAAAATCTTCATGAACAGTAAACGGAAAACATACTACAAGGTAAAAAGCCAAGTTTTAAGACCCTTCCTAATAGATAGAAGATTGGATGTACCGCGCAAGGCCAAAGGCAGAGTATTCCAGAGCTGTGGTGCCCTCAGTCTGAAGGAGCGTCCCCCGATACGGGCCTTCTTTACTCGGGGAACTGCCGCCAAAAACAGAGATTCAGATCGCAAAGATCGGGCCGGGCGGTAGAAAACAAGCCTGCGCTGCAGGTATTTTGCTCCAGAGCCAAAAAGCGCTTTATGAGCCAGGGTCAACGCTTTGAAAGTTATCCGCTTCCGGATGGGCAGCCAATGAAGCGACTGCACAAGGCCGGACACTCTGGCTCGCCTGTGAAGGCCAAAGATAGCGCGTGCTGCAGAGTTCTGCACAACCTGCAGCCGCTGTACAAGATAGTCCGGAAGACCCAGATAAAGGACGTTGGCATAGTCCAATCTGGAGCCAATTAAGGCTTGCACAGTGATCTTCCTGTGCTCTTCTGTGAGCAGAGGAAAGAACTTCCGGAGCATCTTGAGAATGCCAAAGCATGTGCCCGTCAGACCAAGGATCTGAGATCTCAGCGTCAGACCATTGTCAATCTTGACTCCCAGATTTTTTGCCACCTGGGAAGCCTGTGCAGGAGGGAACATATCCACCGGACACCAAGCCTGCCAGTCAAGATCTGGGGAACAGCCAAAGAACAGCACCTCCGATTTATTAGAATTGCATTTGAGGCTGTTCTGCTGAAACCAATGAAAAACCATCCAGAGACAGCCCCGAATACTCTCTCCGTCAAAATCCTGATCTTTCCTACACGTGAAAAGAAGCTGGGTATCATCCGCGTAGGAAACGATCTGGGCCCCAAAGGACTCCACCAGTGCCGCCAAAGGTGTCATAAAGATGTTAAAAAGAGTCGGGCTCAACACAGAACCCTGCGGAACTCCTACTCCCAAAGGCGGCATCTCAGCGGAGCTCGGGGAGGCCCAGACAGTTTGTCGACGACCCTCAAGAAAAGATGAAAACCAGCTGAGCACCGCCCCCCTCAGACCGATGTTATGAAGTCTGGCGAGGAGACCCTCATGGGGGACGGTGTCGAAGGCCGCCGACAGATCAAGCATGACAAGCATGGCCTTGCCTCCTGAATCCAGAGTCTCCTTAATGGCCTCTGACACCTCCAAGAGTGCCGTCTCCGTACTTAAATTAGGGTGGAAACCAGATTGCGTGGGGTGCAGCAGGTCATTGGATTCTAAGAAGCCCGAGAGCGCGCTATGCACGTGCTTTTCCATGATTTTAGCCAGCGCCGGAAGGAGAGAGATGGGCCTATAATTGGCCAACACCTCAGGGTCTAGGCCAGGCTTATTAAGGAGAGGGATCACCATTGCCCGGTTCCAAGACTGTGGAACAATTCCCTCCCTCAAATAGAGGTTCAGAAGTGGGTTAACCAATGGGTTGACCACAGCCGCCATCTTGGCCAGGAATTTGGCCGGACAAGGGTCTAACGGCGACCCTGATTTGAGATTGGCCAAAAGTGCCAGAGACGTAGCGCTAGAGATGGTTGGAAACTCCGCAAAAACGGAGTCCAGAGTAGGCGGAGGAACTAACCCAACCACCGTGCTGGAATGCGCTACAACCATCCTCTCTGGGAAGGAGTCCTGGATCAATTTGATCTTGTCCGTAAAAAACTTAGCCAAATCACAGACCCACGACTCAGAGGGAGCGATTTGAGGCAGAGTGGATCTAGGGGCCGTGAACTCCCTCACCACGGTAAAAATCTCCTTACATGAATTGGAAGCTGCCTCTATCCTCCTGGCCAGGTAGTCCTTTTTCTCACGGAG
The DNA here is from genome assembly GCF_964261635.1 of Lissotriton helveticus. Lineage (NCBI taxonomy): Eukaryota > Metazoa > Chordata > Amphibia > Caudata > Salamandridae > Lissotriton > Lissotriton helveticus. Next base: position 1,301,773,122 of record NC_136057.1, read on the forward strand.
GATGTCCCGATGATAGGCTTTGACCGCCGTCCTATATGCAAGTCTGGCCTCCAGGTCATACTGGAAGCGCCAAGCCCTCTCAGCCACCTTATACGGGCGACGAGAGGCAGACAGTGCCTCAGTAAACCACGGAGCCGAGACCCGCTTTGCCGTGGCCCGGGGGCCATCGCAGGGGCTAAGTCATTCAGCCTATCCGTCAGCCACACCTGCAGAGACTCTACGTCCTGCTCTAGGTCGCCTGAAAGGGGACACGGATGGTCAATAGAAGCCTGAGCTAGCATCTCAGGAGTCACCCGGTGAAATGCCCTCGAGGCAGATCCACGCTGTCTAGGGGCATTACTGGACAGTTTCTCCCTGCCCAATACAAAAAACCTGGCCAACCTATGGTCGGACCAGAGCACCGGGAGAAGCTCTATATCCGCTAGAGGGACCGTGGAAAAGACCTTATCCAAGGTATGTCCCTTGTGTGTGGGGCCAGAAAGAAAAGGGACAAGACCAAGGGGAGCCGTGATATCGAATAATTTGTTCGCATCCGGATCCTCCTCCACATCCATGTGGAAGTTAAAATCTCCCGCCAGCAGACAGTGCTGAGCTCTCAGAGCTAATCCAGAAATGGCTGCCTGAAGATCATCAAAAAAGGATCCCACCGGTCCAGGGGATCTATATACCAGCAACCCTTTCAAAGCTTGATGAGGGGCCAGAGTAATAGAGAAGGCGAGGGATTCAGAACCTACAATCGTTTCCAGAGGGAGAATAGAACACGCAACAAGCTTGTTCACCACCAAAGCCACCCCTCCTCCCCTTCCCTTCGCTCTATCTTGCCGAAAGATGTTATAGTCCGGTGGAATAGCCGCCATGATGTCAGGATTGGACAGCTCCCCCAGCCAAGTTTCAGTCAGCAGCAGACATAATGGTTTTTCCCTAACAAGGAGGTCAAAGACCTCCAGGGCATGTCTGCATACTGATCTCGTGTTGAGCAATAAGCAAAGACGTTTCACGCAATCCTCTCCCCTCTGCAGTGAGGCGGCGGGGGCATAACCTGGCGACCAACCACATCCAGGACATTGCCTTTCCCCCCTGTAGCGACCAGGGAAAACAATTCGACAGGTGCAGGATGCTTTTTGCAAAGAGCGAAGTTCCCGCGATGAGTAGCAGAGCATCTTCCCCGCAACAGAGAGCCCTATAAAGCCAGGCCCACCCGCCACTCCGGGACGCTGACGGGCAAGACTCTGGCAAAGCGAAGGCTGTCCCGCTGAGCGATCCCGCTGCGCTCGAAGGACCCTGTATCTGGAACAACATCCATCAGGACCGCCCCCAACCCTGCGTCAATTTAAGAAAGGGCGAAAGACCCCCCTCCTTAAAGAACACTACATCATGGTGCAGGAACAGTCCACTTCCGCTCTTAGAACTCAGCTACCCCTGCAATCACGTGTTGACTGTATATTTGCCTTGGACTCTGTATAGCGCTCTGCTGTCATGTAGCAAATAATAAATCATATATATATATATATATATATATATATATATATATATATATACACACTAACAATCTCAATCTTGCATTCACAGCTGCATTGAGTCAGGAATCTATCACCTTTCTCGACACAGTGGTATTTGTTTTGAATGGCAAACTAGAAACTAAACTTTACCGCAAAAGTACAGCTGGGAACAGCATTTAACATGCGAGCAGTGCTCATCCCGCCCACCTTATCGCTAGCATCCCCAACAGGGAAATGCTATGTATAAGACGGATTTGCAGCAATCCAATTGACTTCGAGGCAGCCCAATCAGCAAGCAGGGAAAGATTCCTGCAAAGTGGTTATTCTGCACAGCTTATTGAGGGAGCCCGGATTAAGTCTATGGCACTGAATAGACAGATCTGTTAAAAAAATATAACTAAGACAACAGTCACAATGAGAGGACATTGATTAATGATGGTGACCCTAATCTAAAAGATAATAAAACTTTCAGAATCATTACTGGATACAGTAAACAGCACAAGGCCATATATAACATAATCAACAAGAATTGGCCGATTGTTGTCACTGATCCGGTGATTGGATCAACTTTACCAAACAGAGCTACACTTACTTTTAGTAAAGCGCCATCTCTTAGAGATTAGGTGGTTGATACCTGCCCTGAGACCCTAGAGAAAACGACCTGGCTTCACAATAATAGTGGGTTCTTCCGATGCAAAACCTGCAAGTCATGTACTCAGGAAGTTTTACAGGGACGGGTTTAGTGAAATTGAACACCCGATCACACAGGTCCTAACGTGTAAAACTGAGTTTGCCATATATGTTTTAGAATGCCCCTGCCCATTGAGCTATGTTGGCAGCACCAAATTAGCTATACACAAGCGTGTGCTGCAACACCTAAGAGCGATAACGAACCAAGACAATACGTACCCGGTAGCACTCCATTTTTGTGACTATCATCAGAGCAATAACACCAGCTTGAAGTACTACTTTATCGACTCAGTTAAGGCCAGTCAATGAGGAGGTGACAGGGAAGCCAAATTGCGGAGACTGGAAACCCGGTACATATTACAGTTGGACACCAAGACACCAGGGGGTCTCAACATAACGGAAGACATGTATACATGCCTACCATAATTATGATGTAATTTTTTAGTAACGATTGGCTGTCTACTTTTAGACCTTGAATTTTACAGCTGTCATCATTTCGATGTTCTCCAGTCCACGCAGTTATCTGGCACACTATTGAGATGAATTTTATCTTCCTGGTATCATGTGGTCAATCTCAGGTTGGTCTGATAAGACACTTGGGTTCCCCGGCTGGGGTTCACCTGGTATTTGACCAAGATGATAATTGTAACTATAGACCATTTGGACTTGCTCCATTATTATATATATATATGTTAGTTTTTCACGTGCAGCTGCTGCTACGATTGATCAGATCAGAGTTTTATGAATACACTATTGGTTTTAACATTACACTGGGGTTGAGCACTTGTTTATATTCCACCTTATATGATCTTCAAGTAATGACATGGGCATAAGGAATTGTTATGAACAAACAACAGATTAAGCACTTACATAAGTTCCACTATATTCATTCTAGTTTGTGGGAGGAACTGAATGAGTTAATGTTTATAGCAGCCCGTGTACATCTATCATCCTGATTATTGCACAGTACAGATCTCGCACTGCCTTACTAGGTAAATATTGTTGTACATTTCGAGCAAACCTAGATGGGTATATTTGTTTACGTAAACAAGATGAATGTCTTTCTTATTCGCGTATTTTGCACATTCATTTATAGTCTATTAATGCGATTTTGCACATTTTGCTATGTTGCACAGCATGAAATGCATTATTATTTTTAACCGACCGCAATAGGGTCTTTGTGGTATGAATAAGTTTACAATGCGTATTTTGCACATACTGCGATTAATTGCACAGAAATAGACCATTTTAACAAGGCGAGGTAATCTATCATTGATTGCTTGGGAACTTTGACAGATGCACATGTACATCAACCCTTTTTGTGACATTTAATGTTGTGGGGATTTTACCAGTATTTTATTACAATTAGGGAAGCTGCTACTTACGAATGAATTGTGCTTAATCAAGTAATGTATTTAATTGCAAGTATTTTTTCCGTGTCTATGTGAATTTCACGTCACGTGGTATTAATTAAATCAGTCACTAGCACTTTAAATATGAGCAAAGGTATGAGGGACGTTGTCATGTGAGCAAGCCTCCAAGGAGCCGAAACGTCATGCGGCATACTCTGCTTGAATAAATGATTTGCACTTAACTGGTCCGTGTCCTGAGAATCTTTGGCGTCCTACTTGACGTTGATGTGGAAAATCGCAATATATATATATATATATATATATATATATATACACACACACACACACACACACATAGGCTGTGAGGGTTGGATGACGTGAATAAACACGCTTCGCGTCTGATAGGTGGAGCAGCGGGATGGTTTTGCCCTCTTGTTTCTCCACACCATTGTTGGTGTTGTTTGTCAATAAAGGCCTAGATAAAACCCAAAGACGCCAGGAGACGCCACGTGCCATGAGATTAGTGCCCAGCTAGAACCTGTGGGGCTTCTCTCCATGAAACTCGGAAGGGGGGACCCAGGGAGAGCCAGGCGCGAGCTGGTCTCTCCCTGGGCGTGTTCGCGCGAGAATCAGTTAAGCAGGTGGGGTTGATTGGGGGGAGGTATTAAAGGGAAGTCAGGCTGGCGGTTGGGCACGGCGTTAGAGGGAGGCAAGGGAAGGGAGGTTCTTTTTGCCCCGCCCGCTTACTGTTCTCCATCAGGGGGGTCATGGAGGAGGCGGCGGAGGTCGGGCGGGCTGTCCGGGCGCTTTACGACGCCGGGTGCTAGGACCTCAGGTTGCTTGGGAGTGCCGGCGGTAGGCGTGGGTTGGTTCGGCCGGCCCCTTTCTCCCCCCCCCCCCCCCCCCCCCCCTCTCGCAAGGCTGCTGAGGGCGGGCCGCGGGCGGCGGCTGCTGGTGTCGCTTGACATGGACGACGAAGGCGGCGGAGGGGCCGCCATGCCGGCGGCTTTCCAGATGCCGGCCCAGGTTCCTGCGGACTCGAGGACCCCGCCGGCGACCCGGGCGCCTGCCAGCAGGTAGGCCTTTGCCTTTGTGAGTTGCTGAATTGTGTGGGGCGCCCGGGGGGTGGGCGGGGTCGCTCCGTGGGCCGGCAGGCCCCGCGTATGTTTGGGTCCCCTCCTGTCGGGACCAGGAAGTCTCCTGTTGTTGCTGGGGGCCCGGCGAGGGTGGAATTTTCGGCCCTACGTGCCTCACCGGGACACATGTTCATGCTCCTCTCGCCGGGGGCCCCTCACCCTTCAGTGCCTGGTTTGTCAGGCGGGGCTTCGCCCCATTTGGGTGATTGGGCAGCGCTTCCCGCCGCCTCGCTCCACCCCTGTGCTTGGGCCAAGCCCTCCTTCATTTTACCCCAGCAATTTGGCCCAGGGCTGCCCAGAATTGCCCCCACCCCCTTTTTTTGCTGTACTTCTCTTCCCCCCCCCCCCCTCGGCCCCCCCCTGGCTCATGGTTTCTGGTTCCGCTGCCCCCCCCCCCTTGTTTCCCTCCAGCCTCTGGCCATAGTGGGCGTTCCCTGTCACCAGCCCGGTGTTGTTCCCGGCTCGCCGCGCGATGCCTGCCGCCCCCCGGGGTGGGTTCGGCGCCCGGGTTGGGTGGTGCCCCTGGGTTGGCGCCGGTTGCTGGGTCCTCTTGGGGTGTTTCCCTTGCCTCTGTGGGGGGGAGGTAGTTTTTGCGGATTTTTCGGTCTGGTTTGAGCGGCCGCAGTTTTCGAGCTGTTCCTCCGGCTGAGCGGCTGAGGACTGTTTCTTCGGGCTTGGGAGCTGTCCCTACGGCTGTTTCCAGTGGTGGGATCACGGGAGAGGGATCTGGAGCGGATCTCTCTTCTGGAAGTTTTCTGCGCGCGCGGAGCTTTCATGATGTTGACTGGCAGTTTTCTGATGGGGGAATTGTTGATGGGGCGCTGCCAAGTGGCAGGGCAAAAGTTTTCATTTTTCTGGGAAGATTTCTATTTGGATGTACAAGATGATGAATTGGTAGGTGGGGAGTTTTCGGGGTAAGGTAATTGGGCTTTTGGCAGCACGGGCCCAGAGGGGTGGGCTGGGGCAACCCCCTGTTTCTTGTATTTTTGCAGGAGTCATGTGGGACCACGCGGCGGTAAGTGACACAGGGGGAGTGGGCTAGCTAACTGGATGGTTCAGCGGAAGTCGGCACAGTTGCCGGGAGGTAAAGATGGTCCGTGTGGAACCCTAGGGAGAGTCTCCCTGTTACGAGTACCACATCGTTTTGGTACAGGGGATGGGGTTCTTGGTGAGCGAGTCGCTCTGGCAACGGGGCTTGAGCGGCCTGTGAGTTTTTGACGGTTTCTGATGTGCAATCTACAAGGGATGTTTCTACAGTTGGGGATGGGGTGGCTGTAAAAAAAAAAAAAAAAAAAAAACTTGTCACGCAGCAAGGGAGAGTCTCCCTGTTAAGAGTATAAGATTAATTGGTGCGGGGGATGGGATTGTTGGTGAGCGAGTCGCTCTGACACTGCGGCTTGAGCGGCCGTGGTTTCGAATGTTTCTACTATGCAACCTACGGGGGAAGATTTTCTACAGTTTGGGGATGGCGTGGCTGTTCCAAACATGGTTACGGAGGATAGTATCCTGCCAAAACGATTGCCACGAGTGTGTGCAGTGTGGGGGGGGGGCGGCATGCTCTCACACAGTGTTTTCACGGACTGCGGGTTGCAGGACGGGGGAGGGGTTCAGGGGGTAGGTGACAACCTCCGCACTTTGCACATGAGGGCTCCTACTCCTAGTGAGCAGCACATTCTGATTCTGCGGTTGGTGGACTATCCTGACTTTGAGGCTGCTGCGATTTTGTTCTGGGTTTTTTCAGGGTTGGGTTTCGGTTTGGTTATCAGGGTCTCCGGGTGGGGTGGTGGTCTGACAATCTGCGGTCGGTGAGGGAGTGCTCTCAGGTTTGTGCAGCAGAAGTTGGTTGCTGAGGGATCGGTTTGCAGGTCCTTTTTCTGAGTTGTCCTCTCTCTGATTGGATCGTCTCTCCACTGGGGGGCGGTCCCCAAAAGGTGATGGGGGAGTTTTCACCTCCTCCATCGTCGGTCTTGGCCTGGAGGGTGCATCCGTCACCGAATTCATTGACCCAGCTGCCTCAACCGTGCCCTATGCTTCAGGGGATGACGCCTTACGTCTCGTTCGCAGGGCAGGCGTTGGGGTTTTTTTTTGCTGGCAAAGAGTGACATCAGTCGGCTTTCCGGCTCCTTCCTATCCCTCAGTGGTTTTTGTTGGGTCTCTTTGGTATGCATTTTGGGGGATGTTTTTATGTTCATAAAGTATTACCCATGGGCTGCTCGGTGTCATGTTCCCTCTTTGAGACCCTCAGTACCCTTCTGCAGTGGCGCTTCAATTTTTGTCAGCGGCTGCTTCTTGGTCTGCCATTACCTTGATTAATTTCTTTTACAAGGGGGGGTGGGGGGTCAGTCCGGGCAGTATCAGGCGGCTTTGGTAATCTTTCGGCTATGACCGGGGTTTGGGCTTTCCTCTGGCGCCGGTTACGGCTGAAGGTCCCTGTACATCTCTGAATTTCTTCGGGATTGCGATTGATACCGCGACTATGCTGCTGCGCTTGCCTGCTGCTACCGTGCGGGAGATGGCTGATTTCATACGCTTGGTGTTGGGAGTCCACAAAGTGGGCGGCGGAACGTACGGAAACTTTTGGGGTGCCTCAATTTTGCTTGTTGGGTCGTTCGGGCGGGTAGGACGTTTTTTGTTGACATCTGGGCCTCTCGATGTCAGGCGCCGGCATTCCTCTTCATTCGTGTGCGCCTTACAACTGCTGTCCGTGCTGATTTGACTATCTGGTTGCGTTTCCTGCAAGATGTCAGTGGCGTGTCCTTGTTTTTTGCGGATGAGGACATGGTGTGGCAGGTGGCGGCTTTTTCACGGATGCATAAGGAGCTCATGGCTTCGGCATATTGGGAAGGTCGTTGGTGCGCGGCTGGCTGGCCAGTGCGCGGGAAAGGATACGGTCGCAGCATTGCGTTTTTTGGAACTCTTCCCGTTGTGGGTTGCTCTGTGTATCTGGGGGGGGGGGGGGGGGGGGATTCAGATTCGCGCCGTATTGTTTCATGTGGCCAATATAGCGGTAGTTGCCCTTGTTCACCAACAAAGAGCCCGCGATTTGCGTGTGCTACAGCTCCTGTGCGGCTTCGTGTTGCGGTGTTTCTCAACTGCATATTGCCTTGGAGCTCGGCATGCTCCGGGAGCCATTAGTTGTGTCGCTGATTCTTTATCTCGCTTGCAAGGGTCCGTATTCCGCGAGTGGGCTCCCGGGGCGGATCTGGCACTAACGGCAATTCCACGGTACGTATGGGACTTTGGGAATTGAGGGTCCGCCATTTTGGTAGCACATTCCGTAGCTGCCTCTGCACGGCGGATTTCTTTGAAGGCCTGGCCTGAGTTTTTTGCAGTTTGGTGGGGATGGCAGGTACGGTCAGGGCTGGGTTAGCTGATGCACAATTTTTATTGCGGTTTGTTTTACGTTTAGCGACCTAAGGCCTTTCCCTCACGATGATTTCGGTTGGCAGGGGTGTCTTTTATGGTCAGCTTTGGTGGGGGAGGGTTTTCGGTTGGGGGGGGGGTATTGTTTCGTACAGTTCTGAAAGGGTGGGTAGGCTCCGGGCTGGTGGTTGGAAGCTACGGCGGCCGGTGCCCCTTTGTTGATTCATTTGCTTTTATCGCACTGGGAGGTGTGCTGCTATGATACTTTGGAGTGCCACAGAAATTTCGTTTGTGCTTTGTGTGGGTATTCTTCAGGGCATTTCGGGCCTCTGATCTGCTGGGTTTGAGGGGTTGAGTGGGGGAGGGTCCACGGCGAGGTGGTGGGGGGACCATGTCTGGGTACGCCTGTGGCCGAGTATGTCCCACACTGATCAGATGGGGAGGGGTAGGTGGGGTGTTTCTGGGTAGCAGCGGTGTGTATGCATGCTGCCCTGTGGGGGACTGGGAGGTTTTTGTGTCTTCTCCTCGCCATATCTCCGGGGACAAAGTTTTTGTCATACTGATGGCGGTCCCATCCTTGTTTCTCAGTGTTAGCTGTCCTCCGCAAGGTTTTGTTGGAGAAAGTAGTCCGCCTTTGCTTTGCCGGACCTCTCTTTTTCCCCTAGGTCTTTGGCCCCAGTCGCTGGATAAATAAAGGGGTGTGGATCCTGGGCGCTCTTTTGTTAAACTGGCTGCTATAGTCGCTGCGCGTCAGCTTTGTGGGAGATCTCTTGGTTTCAGCAGTCTGACACTTGAAGTCTCCTGGCATGGCGCAGGGGGCATGCGTTTGGGCGGTATTTTCCTGCTTTGGCTTCTATGGTTTCACAGGGTTGGGGGGGGCCCTTCGGGTCTACTGGTGCTGCATGTTGGTGAATTTGACTTAGTTTCTCTATCAGGTTTGACCTTGCTAAAGTTCATGTATCATGATCTCGTAGTCCTCAAGAGCACATGGGTGAGCACCATGGTGATATGGACGGAGTTCGTGCCTCGATTGCGATGGACTGGGGCAAGGAGCTATTCCGCCATGGAGAAGGCAGGACGCAATGTGAAGAGAACAATACGACGTTTTGTCATCATTTATGTATATACAGTTGGCTCATCATAATGGGAATATTTCAGGGAAGTATGTATTCTGTGTGGACGGGGTCCATCTATCTGCATTAGGCAGTTCTTTTTTCCTTCTGGAGCTTAGAGATTTACTTGCCACAGTTCTTCAGGTGCAGTTGTGGGGTGCTCCTTCCCTTCCTTCTTTGGGTGGGGCAGGAAAACGCTAAAGGTTTTCCTGGGTGGCGGTTTTGGCTAGTGGGGTGGGCAGCCTGGAGCGGGTTGGCCATCCTGAAGGGTAGCTCGTTGGGTAATCCTGGGGGTATTAGTCAAGAGTTAGTTTCGGGTTCTGTTAGGTAGGGAGTTTAGGCATAATGTGTAGATTGGAATTTTATGATATAAATAAATAATGAATGTGTTCAAGAAATGTATTATGCACCTGTCTTAAAATAAAGTGGCCTTTCTTGCTCCTTGAAGAAGTGTGGACAGTGATTTCTTGCGCGAGGGGGGACCCAGGGAGAGCCAGGCGCGAGCTGGTCTCTCCCTGGGCGTGTTCGCGCGAGAATCAGTTAAGCAGGTGGGGTTGATTGGGGGGAGGTATTAAAGGGAAGTCAGGCTGGCGGTTGGGCACGGCGTTAGAGGGAGGCAAGGGAAGGGAGGTTCTTTTTGCCCCACCCTCCCTCCCTTTATTCCTTAGTTAGGTTTTTACTTGACGGTGCTCTAGGCGCTGCTCTGGTCTTCGGGCCTTGCCACTTTTAGGACAGGTGTCTTTGTTCTTTTAGGAGGCGGTTTTGGCTAGTGGGGTGGGCAGCCTGGAGCGGGTTGGCCATCCTGAAGGGTAGCTCGTTGGGTAATCCTGGGGGTATTAGTCAAGAGTTAGTTTCGGGTTCTGTTAGGTAGGGAGTTTAGGCATAATGTGTAGATTGGAATTTTATGATATAAATAAATAATGAATGTGTTCAAGAAATGTATTATGCACCTGTCTTAAAATAAAGTGGCCTTTCTTGCTCCTTGAAGAAGTGTGGACAGTGATTTCTTGCGCGAACAGTGATTCAGCTGGCGATGTAGATCAGTTTTGAAGCGTCTTTGATTCTCGTGTCAGACGTGCCTGGAGGAGGCTGTACGCACGCGCTCTCCGCAAGGAATCCACGGCCTCAGGCAGCACTCGTCTAAGTGTCGGGCGGCGGCACGTGAGCGCACAGGTGCCAGAGCCCGCCTCGGCTAAGATAGCGCCCCGGGCCGAGAGAAATGTGGCGCCCCAGCTGATGGCAGTGAATTAAATGTCCAAACAATGCGGTGCAATTTTATGCGTGAGTATCTCTACCTGGCTAACACATGGGCGTAGGAACTGTGGGGGACGCGGGGGACATATCCCCCCCAGATTTTGGAGTGGGGGGGACACAGGGGACAAGGGTGGGGGGGACGAGGGATCAAACAAATTTCCCCTCTACCTCCTGAGAGGGAGATTGGCAGGCCATTAGCGCGCGAAAAAAAGTGCGAATTGCGAGAGGTGATGTGTGTCCTAATGGCCCTGCATTTGACCTGGCGCCTCTCAAATGATCCGATAGTCACAACATAAGGTGACGTCATAGGCCACTAGCCCCCCTGCCTCTGCTCTTTTGAAGTCTCTGTGTGGCGCAGCACCCCTGAGGCTCAGGGAATTATTTAGTTCTCACCTCAGCTTCCTGTAGCCAGTGCTCTTGTTATTATTATTTAGTTCTCACCTCAGCTTCCTGTAGCCAGTGCTCTTGTTGATTTGCTGGCTGACCTGACCTCGTCGTTGGATTTCTCTGTTGCCGGCTTGAAGACAGAAGGGCTGCAGGCAGCAGCACGCTCTGACGCTCGGTTAACTTGTACGTAGGGGCAAGAGCTGTGACACTGCATTGCCAGGGGCGCCTGGTGACATTTGAAAGTGGTGGGGGTGTGGGGTTTACAAGTTGTGACTGAGTGAAGTCTGGAGTGCAGCCTGAGCCTCGGCTCAGCAGCCTCGCCCTCACCTCTGCTGCCAGTGCTGCTTTTTAATTTTTTTTATTTATAGTGCGTGAAAGCCCTCTCCTCGTCGCATTTTGTTTAAATTGTGCCCATGTATGTTCTGTCTTAATTCCGCACTTTGAATAACTCCCGATAACAAAGGGCCCTTTCACGCCGTGTTTCTGTAATTATAGATTGGAATTGTGTAAATGTCACCACGGACTAGTGTTTGCAGGCCTGTCTCTAAATTCGGCTATTCACGGGCATTGTGGCTCAATATTCTTGCTTAAATGTGATACTTTTCTAATTATCTGAATTTGGCTTACAAAGTAGATTTAGTTTTATGAGCGCGGACGTGAGAAATCTAACCTCATAAGAACTGGGAATTAATCAGACGGCCGCTTACAAGGCTTTCAAGGGGCGAATGAAATACCTGCGAGGTAGGAAGATGGGAAAAGATTTTGGAGATTGTTGTGCGAAAATGGACATTCGTGTGTTTTTAACGCATAGGCTAGGGTTGCTAGCGCTACCTTCTGTTCTGTCATTCTTGTCACTGTCCATTTGTGGGCAGCGTCCCGCACCGTTGTTCTTGGCATGCAGTCAGTGCAGTGAGTGTATACATCGCAGCCCCAGGTCACCCCACACAGCCGCAGCTCCGCACACACCTTTGGTTCTCTGGGCACACCAGGTGCAGGTCTCTTCTCGGGCCCGGCGCGGCGCAGCCCAGCCGCAGATTGTACACTTATATAATGCTCTGTGTTGACGTGCTGTAGTGTTCTTTAAGAACTCTGAGGAAGCCTTTTGGAAATTTTCAAGACTTTCTTCCTTAAACTACTGTGATACTTAAGACTGTCAATGTTTTCAGTATAACTAGATTCGTACTGACACATCTGACATTAGGTCAAAGGTTTTTTTTTAATATTCATTTAGGGGATGGTGCTAGACATTGCTGTATTACATTGTGTATTCAGATTTGTCAGTGTGTGAAATGATATGTGATCACCTTATGCCTACACTGTAATTTTCATTTAAAAGGCAGGGGCGGCTGGTGACATTTGAAAGTGGTGAGGCGTAAATACTGCACTGTGACGCGCGCAGCGAGCGAGGCCCAACCACCTATGGGGGATTCGGGGGTTCTCCCACGAGAACATTTTGAAAAAAGAGTGGGCAAATGGTGCATTCTTAAGCACATTTGAGAAAGAGGTATCTTGGCCAATACATCTCTGGGAGTAGCCATACAAGTCTCTTTGCACTTGCACAGATACATCTCTCTCCCTGCATTCGCATAGGCACAGTCACCCTGCACTCATAGACCCATTACTCACCCTTCCCTGACACATCACTAAGCCAGCATTCACCCATCCACATCACTCACTCTGGACTCACACAGGCACATTGCTCACCATGCACTCACACAGACATCACTCGCCCTGGACTCACACAGGCTCACTGCTCACCATGCACTCACACAGACATCACTCGCCCTGGACTCACACAGGCACACTGCTCACCATGCACTCACACAGACATCACTCGCCCTGGACTCACACAGGCACACTGCTCACCATGCACTCACACAGACATCACTCGCCCTGGACTCACACAGGCACACTGCTCACCATGCACTCACACAGACATCACTCACCCTGGACTCACACAGGCACACTGCTCACCCTGCGCTCACACAGACATCACTCGCCCTGGACTCACACAGGCACACTGCTCACCATGCACTCACACAGACATCACTCACCCTGGACTCACACAGGCACACTGCTCACCATGCACTCACACAGACATCACTCACCCTGGACTCACACAGGCACACTGCTCACCATGCACTCACTCAGACATCACTCGCCCTGGACTCACACAGGCACACTGCTCACCATGCACTCACACAGACATTACTCACCCTGGACTCACACAGGCACACTGCTCACCATGCACTCACACAGACATCACTCACCCTGGACTCACACAGGCACACTGCTCACCCTGCGCTCACACAGACATCACTCGCCCTGGACTCACACAGGCACACTGCTCACCATGCGCTCACACAGACATCACTCACCAAGGACTCACACAGGCACACTGCTCACCCTATACTCACACAGACATCACTCTCCCTGGACTCACCCTGGACTCACACAGGCATACTACTCAACCTGCACTCACACTTACATCACTCACCCTGGACTCACACTTACATCACTCACCCTGGACTCACACCGGCACACTGCTCACCCTATACTCACACAGACATCACTCACCCTGGACTCACACAGGCACACTGCTCACCCTGCACTCACACAGACATCACTCACCAAGGACTCACACAGGCACACTGCTCACCCTATACTCACACAGACATCACTCACCCTGGACTCACACAGGCACACTGCTCACCCTGCACTCACACAGACATCACTCACCCTTCAATGCACTGCACTCAATAGGTTTCATGTCTTTCAGCCTGTCTAGGCCCGACATTGCCTGGTGACAGACTCCAGTACATAACACCACGTCAGCTGGGGCCTCTGAGCAGCTGGGGGTGCTCAGCACAGACCCAAGAATGCAAGCAGCCCCCCACAGACACTGGTGTTATTGTAGGCTGTTCGTCACTGCAACACCCTACACTGTGACTACTTGCCTGCCTTTCTCAATATTTCTCTTCATAACTATGCGATTGTATACGTATTGTATACGTTTAACGCGCGTACGGTCTCGCACAATGGGCGATTTGTATAGGGTCACTGGAAAGTCCACAAGGTTGTCCCTGTCCCCCCCAGAAATTTAGTGTCTCCTACGCCCATGGGCTAACATATGGCCTTGCTGTGCGGGGCACACTGCACGCACTGCTTCAAGAAACCAGGGGCTATTCGTGCCAGGTGGTCTACAAAGTGCACTCCACTTCCTGACCAAAACATGGTTCTGCCATGCCAGCGCTAGACCACACATGAGCCGTCACCCAGACATTCCAGGGCTGAAGAGGCACTGCACTGCTCCAACAAAGGATGACAGTCATGCTGGGCGCCCACAGAGCACTGCAGTGCTTCATCAAAGCACGTCCACTCCTGGCACTGAGGGCATGGTGTGCGCACTGCAGGGTTTATGAAAATGACCGCTTTGCTGCGCAGTCCGTGAGTGCTGCTGTGTAAGACTGTAGCAAGGCCATATTGGGCCCGCATAGTGCTTAAAGTGTGAACGAATAAGTGCCCGGGCCCAAAGTTTCTCACAGAAATCCCAGAACGGGACTATCGGACGTCGGTGGTGCAATAGTTACCAAGGCTGCGTCGTCGTTATTCCAGCTCATTGCCTCTATAGTCCACGACCAGCCACTCCCTGCCCCTTTCTTGCTCTAGCAGGTTCCCTCTCATCCCTACTTTGTTTCTCTGAACTCTTTCTATCATTCCATTCTGTCCTCTTTCCTCTGTTTGTGCGTTCTCTCTCTTACCCTGATACCTCTGAGGTGGTGAAAATAAGTGCCTGTCGGTCCATCTGCAATCGCCGGCTTAAAGTAAGCTCTGTGCTTGGCCAGGGTCCCTGGATCTCCCCGCCTGTAGCTAGAAGGCCATGGCACACGGTGCAGGTTTCCCTGGTTCATGACTAGGCGCTGCAGCTTAGGTTTTTTCCCCCTTTGCATTCTGGGACATGTAGTACTAGTTTTATAATAAAAAACAAAGCAATATCGTGGAGTGGAGCAGCTAGACATGAATGGACACGGGAAACATTGCAGGCCTGGACCAACCGCCTAGACTTCGAGAAACAATTGAAAACGGAATTGTTCGGACCATCATACGATAAAGAAGTGACTCGCAGATACAGTCCTGGCTGACGAGATGTCGCCATGTCACTGGGACACACGGCTCTTCTATCATTGGACTTTTCTATTACATATCATTCTCAAATTGGCTCAATTAAAATGAAACAAGACTATAACCCCCGTAACGCACTGAGATATGAAATCAAATTCCGGCACTGGAAAAGGTGTGTCTGGTGACATGGCGTCATGTTGTCACCAATACTCATAAGCGAAGTAGAACAGCCGTGACTCGATGTGTGACCAACGAGTTGCTGATACCACAGCTTTCACCCTCACTACTTGACTGTTTAGTACCCGTTCAACTCTACCAGTCTGATTGCAGCCAGCCATGTCGGTTAAGTACAATATCCATAGAATTCCACAGAAACCAGTGTTTAACGTTCCCAATTGTATCCACAGCCAATCAGATCAAGGAATATGGCATGACACTCCGGCGTGGCCAAAAGGCTAATTTTTAGCATAAAAACAAAGTAGCAGACATAAGCTGCCACAGATGTAACGACAAAAGTTTGGTCCTGCATGAGCGCCAGGAAACAGTGACACAGTTAGTGTGTTATCCAAGCGCCCCCAGCCGCCCACATGGTAACAATTACAAGGAACTGTTAGAAGCGCTCCAGAAAAAAATAAATCTCTCCACATGTTGATGCTACATACTTCCGGGGAGCTGGTGGACGGCCAGCACCTCGGAAGTATGTAGCATCAACATGTGGCCGTCCACCAGCTCCCAGAGCCGGAGCGCCAAGGGTTAAAGCCGTGCCCTACGTTGCGCTGTAACAACAGCTCAAGGGAGGAAAACTCAGCCGAGCACGCACACCAGATGCCGGATTCTGTGGTTCCTTTTCTATAAAATCACTTTTGCAAGAGCCCTGCGCTAAAGACAGCGTGGGCGCGTTAACATCGGCCTGTGTGGGTACCAGCAGAGCGGTCCGACTTACCGTTGCCGCCGGAAGCCTGGCATCGTCCGGTGAGGTCTGAATCGACGCCGCTGCTCTGGTGGCGGTGGCCGGACTGCGTCTCCCTGGCTCCCGTCCGGTTGTTGCAGCGACTCAGCGCTTCCCAAACCTTGGGCTCCCTTGGCGCGGAGCCCTGGCCCCGGGCCACGTGACCCGCTTCCCTTTGTAATCGTCAAGGCAGCGCCTCTCGCCCCAGGGAACAAGTCTCTCTCTAAAAATAAAGGCCATTAAAACCAGGAACAAAACATCCCAGCAGAGGGGGCAGGAATTCCCGCCAAGGACTGCGCGAAAGGGGCGGGGGTCGCGATTGTAGTAAACTTCCTGCTTTTAATCAAAACAAGGGCTCCCTGGAGGCTCTGAAATGGAAGCCACATCACATTGCGAATGTGAGACAAAGTCTGCAGAACGTGCTCGATTTCCTCTCCGCGGGCTCAGGATCGCTCTCCTCCTCTTCGTCAGAGTTTTATTGCGGGAGGGCCGGGCCCTGCAGCAGCCTGTGGATCATGGATGGCTCACAGTTTAGAGTTCTCTCCTGCAACATGTCCAAACAGGCGCCTCGAAGAGCTTATCTCTTCAGGAGCAGGGCTTTTAAGAGCTTTTTAACCGTCAAGCGGCCTCGTGACGACATGTGTGTCACTGTCCTGGCTTCCTTAACTAACAGCACTTTGCATGCTGGGACTTGTAGGATTAAGTTTAGACTGGACAACCAGAAACTGCAAATCTCAGCATGCTAAAAGGGTGGAGCATAAAAGTGAGGAGTGGCGGAATGTGGTGCACATGAGGCTTTACTTGGCAGCTGCATTTCAAATAAGGGAGCCATGGCTCCATAGGTTAAGGTGGCATTCAGCACGAAGAATATGCTGAAAAGGCGGAGTGGGTGAGGTGGGGGCGCAAGTGTGAAGCACTGCTGCTTTTGTTACTGCGGGCTGATATTGTATTGTATTGTAATTGCGCTTATGTAGCACTTCCTACCCCATACGAGGCGTAGAAGCGCTTTTTCAGCAAGTATCACACTACTCCGGAACCCATAAAGGATTAGTGGTGAATTAGTATGGTGCAATATGAAAGTAATTTGAGTGGTGGGTATGTTAGTCAGTTATTTGGATTGATAAGTATAGAGGAGGGAAAAGGTTTGCATTTATATAGCACTTACTACCCCTGACGAGGCATAGAAGCACTTTTTCAGAAAGTATCACGCTACTCGGGAACCCACAAAGGATTACTGGTGAATTAGTATAGAGCAATATGAAAGTCATTTGATTGGTGGATGTGTTAGTATTTGGATTGATAAGGATAGTGGAGTGATAGAAGATGGAAAAGGTTTGCATTTATATAGCGCTTGCTATCCCTGATGAGGTGTTGAAGCACTTTTTCAGTGAGGAACACACTACTCCGGAACCCTTAAAGGATTAGTGGTGAATTAGTATAGTGAAATACGAAAGTATATTGCAGCACCACTGCAAAACCAGCCCACAGTAACAAAATCGGCCTCCAACCTTCACGCCTCCCGGGGAAACGCCCAACACCGGGTACGGCCAGCCTGCCTCTGGAGCTACTGGAAGCTCTCCTGCTACCTCTATGTAGCTGTCCTGTGGGCAGCCCATCCTTACTAAATCAGAAGCCTTTGATTGGTTGAATAAATATATAAATGCTAAAATTGTAAAGTGTGTGTTCGAGACAAAAAAAGTGTGCATTTTCAGAAATCATAAATTGTTAAGAGAAAAATGGATGAAAATCCCCAATATAGTTAACACTGATATGTGAGTGATAAATCATACAGTGTTGGGGAGAATTATTACTACTGCCTTGGTGTCTGTGGCATTGCAGCGATGGTTGTTATGCATGACCCAAGTAGAGGCATTCCACTTTTGACAAAGCCTTTTCTACAATTCTGCTGGCAACTATACAGAGACTGAGGTGATCATCGCTCATGATCTTGCATATGGCAGCCACACTGATGTAATCTTGTCTTATATGGTCATTATTACACCACTGATAATATTAGTAGCTCTGAATGATTTTAATTAAACATACAAAGCTCTTATTACGGAAAAGGTTGGAGATCACTGATCTAAAATGGGTCACAAACAGGAGGCCTCAGGAAAAAAAAATCTGCCGTTAGCGGGAGTCTTGCAGTTAAATCTTATAATGGCTACAGAAGAAAGAGCTGCAGAATGGAATGTGCTAGATTTATCTCTCAGTAAAGCACCTGGGTGCAGCACTGTGGAAGTATTTATAGGTGATAGTCAGGATTTTAAACTCTCTTCGTCCTTTCTCTGTGAACCAGGGTTAGGCCAGTCTCAGACGGGAATCTCTGTCCCAGATTTACTAAGGTTTTGCATTAACAGAAAATGGTGTAAAACTGCGCCGCATGGCTGCAAAATTTCCAAGGTGCATACATGAGGAGCTAATCCAGGCCATGTTTTTTCCTTTAAATTCTTGGACTTGTTGTTTCAGTTTTATAATGGAGTAAACAAGGCTGCAAGTCCCAACATTTCCACGGGGCAAAACTTGCCTGTGTCAGCTAGTCAAGTGTGGAATCAGGATACTCGGCAGGGCTGAGCATGGTACATACTCTCTAGAGGAAACAGTGATTAACACTCGAAAGGTGTCCTTTTTGTGCTGCTTTGCATCATTTTGTGGCAAGGGGCAGTTAGTTACTGCATACATGCCAACATTTTAGAACAGGATAGTGGGAGATTTTGAATAAAAAATGGGGTCGATTTATTTTCCCCATTGATGTCTATCGAAGCAGAGGCAATTTCTTGCGGGAGACAGCTAAAATAGTAATTTTTGGCATCAAAACTCAGGAGTCTCCAGCCTGAATCAGGTGTATTGGCAGGTACGTTACTGGGACGGATCAACACAAACGGATGTATGACGTTACAACGCATACTTTTACAACGACTACTATTACAACGCATTTTTTACAATGCAAAAACTTTTACAACGCATACAATTACAACGCAGGATTTTACAACGCAAGTACCTTTACAACGCATACCATTACAATGTAAATATTGGTAAGTATATAATTTTTTTTTTAATATAAATTAATTTAAATTATTAAAAATATAATTAAATGTAATGTAATTTTATTTAATTAATTTAATTTAAAATTAACTTTAATTTATTTTTACAAATTAACCCTGTACCCCAAAAACTGAAAACTGACCCTGAACCCTAAAAATACCCCTTTACCCAAAAACTGAAAACTGACCCTGAACCCTAAAAATACCCCTTTACCCAAAAACTGAAAACTGACCCTGAACCCTAAAAATACCCCTGTACCCAAAACTGAAAACTGACCCTGAACCCTAAAAATACCCCTGTACCCAAAAACTGAAAACTGACCCTAAACCCTAAAAATACCCCTTTACCCAAAAACTGAAAACTGACCCTGAACCCTAAAAATACCCCTTTACCCAAAAACTGAAAACTGACCCTGAACCCTAAAAATACCCCTTTACCCAAAAACCCAAAACTTACCCTGAACCCTAAAAATACCCCATACCCAAAAACACAAACATATAATATTTTTTTAAAAATTATATACTTACCAATACTTACGTTGTAATGGTATGCGTTGTAAAAGTACTAGCGTTGTAAAATCCTGCGTTGTAATGGTATGCGTTGTAACAGTTTTTGCGTTGTAAAAATTTCGTTGTAATGGTAGTTCGTTGTAAAAGTTGCGTTGTAAAGGTTGTTTCCCACACAAACACCTATAGGTTTTGCCATATAGCCAGATCTTCTAAAATAACCAGAATCCAATTTGCATAACAAACGACAGCGTCTTGAAGCAGGGTTAAACAATTCATTTCTAAAAAACAAAGATGCATTAAATGTATTCTGATGTGCACAGCACATATTAAATCCTAGGATCCTTTCAAGTGTTTGTCTAAAGATTCGAATTTGCACTGGAAAATTATGCTGTCAATTCAAAATCTACACCACACAGAGCACCCTCACCTCTGCACCTTGGTGCATGGCTGTGCATTGTGTAAGGTAGCCTTGTAAGAGCACCAGGAGAGCACAGTAGGCCAACCTTTGAAGATATGGCTCAGCACTGTGTTTTCCCTACTATGCATAGATAATTGCATGGTCCTTGCCTATTTCCCAGAGTCATACTCCACCAGGTTATGGAGGTGAATATGTTACCAAAAATCCTCAGTAAGGTAGTTTTCCACATCTCAGAATCCAAATTTAGCCACGATGCTGTGTTAATAGCAGAATTGGGGTACCCCATTAGTTTGGAATAGGGCTTCAGTGAACTGTGATGGAGGAGTAAAGGCTTACTCAAAGGAAATGAGTGCAGGCTGGTTTCACATCCAATGTTCTTCATAAATTATCACTCCAGTCATGGGCATGTCTGTGAAAAGGAATGTCTTTAACATATACCTCAAATGAGATAATTAATATTAAAATGAAAACCAGACTCGCCCAGCACTTGCTCTTCCAGTGATATATTCCAAAAAAGATTTATGGAGTCTATCAGAGCATAAAACAAAATGGCGCCTACTACTTGTACTTTGAACCTTTGAGTGTTCCTCATGTACTAACTAAAGGAAGTTTTGGAAGCAGTCTGGTCACAATCTCAACAAAGCCACCAGGATTCAGGAAACAACTACTTTGTTTACAAACACACAGACAGCCAATGAGGTCAGAAGCTTAATGTGACATACCCAATATTGTGAAGTGTCAGATACAGTTTAAGTGAAGCGGGATTCCCAAGTCTCTGGTAATGTGAGAATTTAAGAAAAAAAAACAATATTGTTTAAATATACTGAAATCTAAGTTGGAATTATTCCTACATTCACTGGTATCCTAGAGCTCATAAATGTCCTACTTGGGCTGTATAATAGACATAAAGGCCAGTACCATCCATTAGAGACAAGCAAGTCCTTCAACCAAGTGTTTCTAGTGCCCCGTTAGATACTGGTAAGAGTTTGATGTGGGGTAGACTTAATGGATCATCTCTCACAAGGGTCCGTGAGTCCTTTTCTCTGCATCCTGGGGTTTTCAGTGGTTACCTACTAGCTACACAGGTGTCTAAGGGCTTCAAACTCCAGCTGAGTACCCCAGTTACTTCTTTTGTGCACTTGATATTCTCTCTCCCGTGAGGATGAGCAGTCAAGGTTTATTTCCAAGAAGCTTTTGAGGGTTTGTAACTCAGACACAATGGTCATTGCGCTGAATAACCTGAATGTCTGTTCAGAGCTATTTCCTTAACAATAGCATGTTCTTTATTTACATGTATGTAAAAAGTAGATTTAAAACTAGTCACAATCTAATAAGTCCAAAAGCATGCCAGATCACCATCTGTACCAAAGACCTGAGCCCACATTTTAGTGCCTGCACACCAAGGCACTATACTTGGCCTGGAAACCTGAGGACTCTGAAGGTTCTTGGTTGGTGAGGTTGGTTGAACCTGGGCACCAGTACAAACCAAAAAAATCCCAGAAATAACTGGCAAACTTGGGTTTAAAGTTATAATCCCTCTGTGCCTTCAAATAACAATATATCTAGAAATGCATGGGGTAAATTGATGGTTTAAACATTTCCAGAACCACAGTGATCAATTCCAACTACCACATTATTATTATTTATTAATACAAATTGATATTGCGCACAAATCACCACAGCAGGGGTATCTCGGCGCTGGGTCAATTCAAGCCTGTGATCTAGAACAGTACTGTTTTTTTATTTTTATAAAACTTTTTAGTGATGACATTGTATTAACGTTACACACATCGAACAGTACTGTTTTTAATGCTTTCCTGATGTTGGTGTAGTTAGGGTAAGTTTGAAGAGAGAAAGGCAAACTGTTCCACATGGTGGGGGCCACCTAAGAAAAGCCTCTGGAACCACATCTAGCACGTCAAATGCGTGGAATCAGCTGTTTATCCCAGGAACGCAGATTCCTAGTGGGAAGATAGCGCTTGAGTTTCTGACATAGATGTTGGGAACCTTTTCCCTGAAGTGCTTTATAGGTTAAGCAGCAGATTTTAAAAGTAACTCTTTTCTTTACTGGCAACCAGTGTAAAGAATGTAGAAGAGGAGCCGTGAGCGTTCTGGGCGGCAGATTACAGATTCGCTGTGCGGCAGTGTTTTGGACAACCTGCCACATTAAGTCCTAGAGTAAAAAGAGAAAACATATTCATCTCTGCCTTGAAAAGAGGCATTATAGATTCCCACAGAATGAGCCATGCAACCCAGCGGTTTGAGTATCACAGGCCAGCCACTTTCACAGTCCTGGAATGTATCCTGCACGGCCTTGACCCTTCTCACAGAGCAGATGCCTTTGGCTTGGGTTTAGTCAGCTGATCTACAAGGTCCTCGTGGATCCTGGTGGCTCATTCAATTGAACTTTTCGGGCTTTGGTTAGCTGGGCCTGCTTCTTGTCCTCCTAGTTAAAGGACTGCTCTTTTGCACACTGGAACGTGTAGCTTCTTCTTCCTGGGCAGGGTACAGCAAAAGAGATTCTCCAGAGTCCTAGGCTTGGTCCTTTCCTTGAGAAATCAGCAACTTGCATCCAGTTCCTGATAAACTTCTCTGTAAGCTGGCACAGCAGAGATTTGAAGTTTAGCTAAAAGATACCCTACTGGCTCAAGAGGACCATGTTCATCCCAAAGCAAACATTTGTGGAAGTTGATGAAACAAAAATTCAAGCTTTCTTTAAAATTTGAACGCTCCCACAACCCGGAAAAAAATCACTCTTCATAGGCTTACTTCCCAAACTTTGGCAGGTGAGGAGAGGTGGCAGGGATGTGACATTAGCCCCTGCAGTCTGTGCTGTGCACGGGTGGGGGGTGCAAGCTCCAGGGGGCCCCCTCTGGTATTGTGCATGAGGCGGGCTTCTGGCCTGAGAGCTCCTCACTGGGTCTGGAGTGTAGGTGGCCCCTCCACATATTTTGCCGGGGGCCACCTCCAGTTTTGTTATGCCACTGAGAGGAGACAGGAATAACATTGTGAGGGGATGCGTATTCCGTGAATGGCTAGCGATAAAATATACCCATTTCACAGCATATACAGAAGGGAGCTCAGCTTTGTTTTTGTACTTACGCATACATAGGTTGGTAGGATAGTGTTGTTTTTTTCTCACCCGGTTACTTTCTGAGTCCACAAATTTACGGCCCATGGAATATTAGCGCGTAGGTTGCTTTGTCTGAAGAGGGCGAAAGACAGCCTGATGGGAAACACAATTGTGTGCAACAATCACTGTGTGCACAAGGGCACACCATTTACTCTACACCTGGTATTTGAGCCAAAGGCACAGATGAAACATGTGCAGCTGGGGTTTCCTCTACCAGGAGGACACATTCTCCCTAGGGCAGTTTTTAGGCCTCGCCTACGCAGCGTGCAAGCGCTGCATAGGAGGGGACCTTTAGCAATTGATCATCACTTTTGCCTAAACGTGTGCACGTTTTGCATTGCTTTGTATTGCAACACGTGCATGTTTGCCGTATCCTTTGCGGGAGCGAGCAGTGGCACCATCTGTTAGTAATTATTTTCAAAATGGATGGTGCCTGCTCGCTCCCGCAGGGAAACGCTGTGTGTGTCTGGTCCCCATGCACGCCCCCTTCACCTCACCTCCACAAGAGTGTGCGTCGCTTTAACTTTCACGGCTGCGCTTGTTTTGAAATTGCTGAAGCAGGCATGGCACACTATCCCGTTCCAGTTTTAAAGTGCATTGTAACATTGCGTTCACTTTAAATTTAACTAGCAGCATAGCAGTGCACCTTTCTCTAGTTCTTCTCCATGGTACCGCTGTCAATCGAAATGTAAAAAGTGGCAGAGGTGAGCATTGCACGTTACCACTCAGCATGGTCTCACGCCTTTATTATTTATTTGTGAATGTCGCTGCTTTCACTTTAAGCGTGCCTTTAATGTGTTGTGAACAGCGGCGCTTGCACGTTAAGCGTGCCTTTAATGGTTTGTGAACAACGCCACTCTCCTCCACAAACCACTACCTGGTATTTTCATCTCTTCTCTCTAAGAAGGGGCCATCTTCTCCAAGACATGGCTTCTCCAGACACCTTTTCATAGGTCTCCCCTAGAAATGCTCCCAAACACTGCAAGACTGAAACGCTGCCCCCGTCTCTCTCCACCTCTGCAGACATCGACCAGCGCCAGAGCAAACGCAGTGTGTGGCTCAGTGACAATTTGCTCATTTGCGAGTTCCCGTTTCCGCTCTCCTTTTACAAAAGTGAAAAACAGTGTCACTCACGCAGATCGTTTCAGGTTCAATCATGTATTTGCATGATAAACTATGAGGGGATGTGAGTTTACTCTCTTTTTGTACAGTAAACTGCAACTGGTGGATTGATTTTTCAAAGCTGCTTTTGAAAACAAGAGAACGGCCATTTTATGACTGTTCAGTATGTTCTTGGAATATATAATAAACCGTCCGATGCCCTGTCCTGACTGGCAGGCACGATGACTGAGCTTTGCAGTCACTACTTTTCTCACTGAAGTCTTAGCTGAATGTTGACAGGAATCTCGGTCTCTGCCTTGCAGGCATTTCAGTCAGTAGCACTGCAGCTCTCTGGCCAGAAAGTTACACATATTTTTTTTTATAAATCAGGAATGTGTACCTTTCCCCTGAAGTGGCACTACCTTTGAGGTATTCTGACTTGTTTAAACGATAAATAGAATAAACCCCAATGTTCAATGATGTGCTCCTATCATCATATGTATAGTAATGTTTAACCATTTGCTGTAGTTACACTTGCACTGTCACTTGCAGAACATCAGAGTGATGGCTTCTAGTCTACAGCGACATCCAGACATGTAGTCTTACCCCTTAAAAAGGGTTTCTCTATAGTTCCAGCTAACTGTTGTGTTCCCTACCAATCAGACGACTTTTCAGGGTTGATCATTTCTATCTACAGATTACATTTTTTCATAAGTAATTTAATAATTCCAGATGAAATTCACTGTGAAAGTGTGTTTTAATGTTGTTATTCGTTTTGCTGCACTTTCTTACTCATGTTAAACTTTGATTTCAGGTGATTTGATAGACTGAGATATGAGACAGTCCTGTGCTTCTGAAAAGGAGTTTGGAGTGCTTGATTTGTGAGTGCATATCCTTGTATTCTGACTGTGTTGTTAGGATTTGCCGGTATGTATGGAAGGAGAAATCTTCTTTTTTCCCCCATTTGGAGTATAGACAGGTGTGTTGGTATCAGAGATAATAACTGAGGTGGGCAAGTTAATGAAGGATTAAGCCAAAAGTCTAGCTCAGCATTTTTATGTTCTTAGAGCAGAGTCGGTTTTCTGCACGATGTGATCGGATCAGTCTAGATAAAACGGGACCAGACCACAAAAGGTATTTCTTGTCATCTCCTTAATTTAATGTGTTGATGCCCGAGAGTATTGTTGTTTTAATGCTGCTGTGGCATGTTGAAGATGTGAAGGGGTCACTGCTGGGGTTTTGACTCTTGGAGCCAAACAGGACTGGACTCTGATTCAGAATTGCCTGGCAACAGACTATCCTCCTCTTTTCACCCTCGCTCCCAGGCCTATGTCTCTCACTGCAGAGCCTTTGCTTCTTAACGGGAGATGAGTTGCCCCTTTCATTAGCTCTGTCTAGTCATATATCTGGTTCAAAGAATGCCTTAATCCGGAGGAAAACAACACATTTAAATTAGGGGTGGGCAGAAAACTCCGCTCTGACAGCGTAGTGGATGAAGCCAGCCACACCTGCTCCCCGGGCCCGGTCCCACCTTCCGAACCCTAGCGAGGCCAGGGAGAGCCTCCCCGGGCCCCGGTGGAGCCCCGTCCCCAGCGCCCGGACCCTCTGCTGGCTTGCGGGACGGGGGGCTCGCGCACCCCGGGGCCGGCCGGATGGAGCTCAAGCCCCGGGCCCGGTCCCACCTTCCGAACCCTAGCCAGGCCGGGTAGAGCCTCCCCGGGCCCCGGTGGAGCCCCGTCCCCAGCGCCCGTACCCTCTGGTGGCTTGCGGGACGGGGGGCTTGCGCACCCTGGGGCCGGCCAGACGGAGCTCAAGCCCCGGGCCCGGTCCCACCTTCCGAACCCTAGCCAAGCCGGGGAGAGCCTCCCCGGGCCCCGGTGGAGCCCCGTCCCCAGCGCCCGGACACTCTGCTGGCTTGCGGGACGGGGGGCTCGCGCACCCTGGGGCCGGGCGGATGGAGCTCAAGCGCGGGCCCGGTCCCACCTTCCAAACCCTAGCCAGGCCGGGGAGAGCCTCCCTGGGCCCCGGTGGAGCCCCGTCCCCAGCGCCCGTACCCTCTGGTGGCTTGCGGGACGGGGGGCTCGCGCACCCTGGGGCCGGCCGGACGGAGCTCAAGCCCCGGGCCCGGTCCCACCTTCCGAACCCTAGCCAAGCCGGGGAGAGCCTCCCCGGGCCCCGGTGGAGCCCCGTCCCCAGCGCCCGGACCCTCTGCTGGCTTGCGGGACGGGGGGCTCGCGCACCCCGGGACCGGCCGGATGGAGCTCAAGCCCCGGGCCCGGTCCCACCTTCCGAACCCTAGCCAGGCCGGGGAGAGCCTCTCCGGGCCCCGGTGGAGCCCCGTCCCCAGCGCCTGGACCTTCTGCTGGCTTGCGGGACGGGGGGCTCGCGCACCTCGGGGCCGGCCGGACGGAGCTCAAGCCCGGGGCCCGGTCCCACCTTCCGAACCCTAGCCAGACTGGAGAGAGCCGCCCAGGGCCCCGGTGGAGCCCCGTCCCCAGCGCCCGGACCCTCTGCTGGCTTGCGGGACGGGGGACTTGCGCACCCCGGGGCCGGCCTGCCGGAGCTCAAGCCCCGGTCCCGGTCCCGGTCCTACCTTCCGAACCCTACCCAGGCCGGGGAGAGCCTCCCCGGGCCCCGGTGGAGCCCCGTCCCCAGCACCCGGACCCTCTGCTGGCTTGCGGTATGAGGGGCTCACGCACCCCGCGGCCGGCCAGATGGAGCTCAAGCCCCGGGCCCGGTCCCACCTTCTGAACCCTAGCCAGGCCGGGGAGAGCCTCCCCGGGCCCCGGTGGAGCCCCGTCCCCAGCGCCCGGACCCTCTACTGGCTTGCGGGACAGGGGGCTCGCGCACCCCGGGGCCGGCCGGCCGGAGCTGAAGCCCCGGGCCCGGTCCCACCTTCCGAACCCTAGCCAGGCCGGGGAGAGCCTCCCTGGGCCCCGGTGGAGCCCTGTCCCCAGCGCCCGGACCCTTGGCCGGACCCAAGGAGGGTTAAGCCCAGGCCACGTCCACTCCCCCACAGCCTGCCCGGAGAGCCCATTTTTCTCGACTATTATGGGGGCTTACAGAACTCTGGGGAAGGACAAAAGTTGGAGTTAGCCCGGCCGCCAGCCCGCAGGGCCATCTGGTCGTGCAGCCCGCAGGGCCATCTGGTCACCCTGCCCGCAGGGCCATCTGGTCACGCAGCCAGGTGACCAGATGGCCCGGGACGACCCAGTGCCCAGATGGCCTGGGAGGCTGTCGTACCCAGCCGCTCTGGAGCTTCCTTCCCCCGGGTGGCTTCTGCTCACCTCCCTGCCCGGGAGCAGCGGGCCATCTGGTCACCCTGCTGACCCGCAAGGGATGGTGGCCCCCGTCCCCGCACCCCGCCCCCGCTTGAAACAACAGCCGAGGCTGACCAAGCAGTCCATCCCTAAACAGACCGAGAGTGCCCAATCGATCAGAGTACAGCCGGGGCATCCCCTGGCAGGCCACCCTGCACAGGGGGGTATGCAAGCTTAGCATCTCCTGCATGCCTGCTGCCTTGGCACGCAGACTCGGAGAAAAAAAGACCATCAGCAAGGGGCTGAGAGGCAGGAGCGTCCCAGGGCCCCTGGGGGCCCAGGCGGGCAGGCCCCGGGACTGTCTTCCCACCCTCAGCGTGGCCGGACCTCACGGAGGTCTGCCTGAGCAAACTTGGAGAAAAAGGACCATCGGCAAGGGGCTGAGAGGCAGGAGTGTCCCCGGGCCCCTGGGGGCCCCGGCGGGCGGGCCCCGGGACTGCCTTCGCCCTCTCAGCATGGCCAAACCTCACGGAGGACTGCCTAAGAAAACTCAGAGAAAAAGGACCATCGGCAAGGGGCTGAGAGGCAGGAGCGCCCCCGGGTCCCTGGGGGCCCCAGCGGGCGGGCCCCGGGACTGCCTTCCCCCTCTCAGCGTGGCCGGACCTCACGGAGGTCTGCCTGAGCAAACTCGGAGAAAAAGGACCATCGGCAAGGGGCTGAGAGGCAGGAGCGTCCCCGGGCCCCGGTGGGTGGGCCCCGGGACTGCCTTCCCCCTCTCAGCATGGCCGGACCTCACAGAGGTCTGCCTGAGCAAACTCGGAGAAAAAGGACCATCAGCAAGGGTCTGAGAGGCAGGAGCATCCCCAGGCCCCTGGGGGCCCCGGCGGGCGGGCCCCGGGACTGCCTTCACCCTCTCAGCATGGCCAGACCTCACGGACGACAGCCTAAGAAAACTCGGAGAAAAAGGACCATCGGCAAGGGGCTGAGAGGCAGGAGCGTCCCCGGGCCCCTGGGGGCCCTGGCGGGCAGGCCCCGGTACTGTTTTCCCCCTCTCAGCGTGGCCGGACCTCACGGAGGTCTGCCTGAGCAAACTCGGAGAAAAAGGACCATCGGCAAGGGGCTGAGAGGCAGGAGTGTCCCAGGGCCCCTGGGGGCCCCGCCGGGCAGGCCCCGGGACTGCCTTCCCCCTCTCAGCATGGCCGGACCTCACATAGGTCTGCCTGAGCAAACTCGGAGAAAAAGGACCATCGGCAAGGGTCTGAGAGGCAGGAGCATCCCCGGGCCCCTGGGGGCCCCGGGCGGGAGGGCCCCGGGACGCCTTCCCCCTCTCAGCATGGCCGGACCTCACGGAGGTCTGCCTGAGCAAACTCGGAGAAAAAGGACCATCGGCAAGGGGCTGAGAGGCAGGAGTGTCCCCGGGCCCCTGGGGGCCCCGGCGGGCAGGCCCCAGGGCTGCCTTCCCCTGATTCAGAATCTCCGGACCTCACGGAGGTCTGACTCTGACCCTCTGTCTAGTAATCCGGAGGAAAATGACCCCACTTTCCTGTAATCCGTGCACTCGAGGTGACAGAGGGGACCCAAGGCACGAACGAGCCCGACCTCCTGGAGCCCTGGCTGGGATCCGGGAGGCGAATGGCACCTCATCGGGACTTCCAGGGAAGTTCGGCCATCTGGTCGCCCCATAGGAAAGCATTGCGGGCGACCAGATGGCCGAGGGGATCTGGGCGACCAGATGGCCGGGCACGAAAGGGGAGCCGTCTGGACACCCTGTGCCCCAACGAAGGAGTGAGCGGACTCCGGGGCATGGCGGACCGGAGGCCCAGAGCCCCAGCTGGGCCCCAGCCATGGAGGCTCCCAGGGGGCCCCGACAGGCCCTCCGGGCACCTTGACAAGCAGGGGAGGCCTGCCCGGGCACAACGGAACCCCGACCCGGGCTCTTGGCAGTGCAGCAGGCCGGGGGACAGGGCCCAGGGCCCGAGCACCCGACTCGGGGCCCGGCGGGGCCCCTGGACCCAGCCGGGGCTCCCAGGCCTGGAGGCGCAGGGGAAGCCTTCCCCGGGCCTGCCGGACACCGTCCCGGGCACCCTGCCACACGGCAGGACCCAGGACAGAGCCCCGGGTGGGGAGGCCACAGTCCCCGGGGCCCTCTGGGGCCCCGGACGGAGCTCCTGAACCCGGTCAAGCACGGGGAGGCTCCCCGGGCACCACGGAACCCCATCCCGGGCCTTTGGCAGTGCGGCAGGCCGGGGGACAGGGCCCAGGGCCCTAGCACCCGACCCGGGGCCCGGCGGGGCCACTGGACCCAGCCATGGCTCCCAGGGCCCGGAGGCGCAGGGGAAGCCTTCCCCGGGCCCTCTGGACCCCGTCCCAGGCACCCTGCCACGCGGCAGTCCCAGGGACGGACCCAGGTCTGGGGCGGCATCCTGGCCCGCCTAGCTGCCGGCTGATGACCGCTAGGCCGAGAGGGGTCCCAGAGGACCTTGTCCCTAGTAATCCGGAGGAAGGCTACCCCTCTTTCTGGGAACAAGTGCGCACCGCGAGGCTCGGGGGACCCTAGGCGCGAACGAGCCCGACCTCCTGGAGCCCTGGCTGGGATCTGGGAGGCGAATGGCACCTCATCGGGATTTCCAGGGAAACCCGGCCATCTGGTCGCCCCATAGGAAAGCATTGGGCGCGACCAGATGGCCGAGGCGAGAGGGGCGACCAGATGGCCGGGACCGAAATGACACCAATCTGCCTGCCCCGAGCCTCCGCGGGAGGGCTCCCGTCTGCCCTTCCAGGGCTCCGGGGCTCCAGGGCTCCATGTCTCCAGGGCTCCAGGGCTCCAGGGCTCCAGGGCTCCGGGGCTCCGGGGCTCCGGGGCACCGGGGCTCCAGGGCTCCAGGGCTCCAGGACTCCAGGGCTCCTGGGCTGCAGGGCTCTGGGGCTCCGGGGTTGCATGGCACCAGGGGCTGCAGGGCTCCAGGGTTGCAGGGCCCGGGACCCATGGAGCCCGTCCGGGGTACTTTGCACTCCACGGGCCGGAGGAGGGAGCCCCGGACACCTGGGAGGTGTTGCCCGGGAACACAGCCCATCTGGTCCCCGGCAGGGAACCGCCAGCCCGGGAGGGGTCCCAGAGTACCTTGTCCCTAGTAATCCGGAGGAAGGCTACCCCTCTTTCTGGGAACAAGTGCGTACCGCACGGCTCAGGGGACCCTAGGCGCGAACGTGCCCGACCTCCTGGAGCCCTGGCTGGGATCCGGGAGGCAAATGGCACCTCATCGGGACTTCCAGGGAAGCCCGGCCATCTGGTCGCCCCATAGGAAAGCATTGCGGGCGATCAGATGGCCGAGGGGAGAGGGGCGACCAGATGGTCGGGACCGAAATGACGCCAATATGCCTGCCCCGAGCCTCCGCGGGAGGGCTCCGGGGCTGCAGGCCTCTGAGGCTCCAGGGCTCCAGGGCTCCAGGGCTCCAGGGCTCCGAGGCTCCAGGGCTCTAGGGCTCCAGGACTCCAGGGCTCGGGGGCTGCAGGGTTCCGGGGGCTGCAGGGCTGCGGGGCTGCGGGGCTCCGGGGTTGCAGGGCCCAGGACCCATGGAGCCCTTCCCGGGTACTTTCCCACGCCGCGGGCCGGAGGAGGGAGTCCCGGACGCCTGGGAGGTGTTGCCCGGGAACACAGCCCATCTGGTCCCCGGCAGGGAACCGCCGGCCCGGGAGGGGTCCCAGAGTACCTTGTCCCTAGTAATCCGGAGGAAGGCTACCCCTCTTTCTGGGAACAAGTGCGCAACGCACGGCTCAGGGGACCCTAGGCGCGAACGTGCCCGACCTCCTGGATCCCTGGCTGGGATCCGGGAGGCGAATGGCACCTCATCGGGACTTCCAGGGAAGCCCGGCCATTTGGTCGCCCCATAGGAAAGCATTGCGGGCGACCAGTTGGCCGAGGGGAGAGGGGCAACAGATGGCCGGGACCGAAATGACACCAATCTGCCTGCCCTGAGCCTCCGCGGGAGGGCTCCGGGCCGCAGGGCTCTGAGGCTCCAGGGCTCTAGGGCTCTAGGGCTCCAGGGCTCCAGGGCTCCAGGGCTGCGGGTCTCCGGGTTGCAGGGGTTGCAGGGCCCAGGACCCGTGGAGCCCTTCCCAGGTACTTTCCCACGCCGCGGGCCGGAGGAGGGAGCCCCGGACGCCTGGGAGGTGTTGCCCGGGAACACAGCCCATCTGGTCCCCGGCAGGATTTGTACATAGATATTTCTGGCCTCATCTGATTTAATGTATAATTCCTTTATTGATTTGCTCGGATAGACTATTTACCTCTCCACATATAAATTTATGGAGCTCTGTTTCCAATATGAGAAATAAACCAAAGAGCTTCTATCACAAAGCCACACTTTTTTTTCACTTTACTGGTTTCTTTACATCAGGAATCAATATGGACACCCTTCCCAAATAATGCTTCAAATATTTGACAACATTTTCTTCAATGAGATACTGCATACCTGGTGACTTCACTAAAGTGTGTGTCTCCAAATCCCCCACAGACTGGCATTCCATGTAGCTGCTGTCACCTGGAGCAGAGGAGCCCTGCAAACAGCGTAGCTCCACTAGCCTTCACAAAGCCATTTAAGACATAGCTAGTCACAGATCACTCCTATTGAGTTTGGAAGTCTCCACTTATAATGTACTTGATTGTTCCAGTGACGTCTTAATGATACATAAATGCACATAACAAAATTACATCAGCTTTATATGCCAGTGCTCCAACCTCTTGTAATGCACTTGGCTATGATGCAACTATTTGTGGGCCCTGATCTGCACTTTATCATTTATTATCCTCTTCTTCAGTATTTTCCTAGATTACCTTACAAGCAAGGCTGGCAGTAACTGAGCATCTTTTACTGCCAGCCTTGCTTATCGTAAGCAAGGACTTTAAGTACAAAGTGCGTGTTTACGCACCACTTACAGGTTTTCATAAACTCAAAACTAAAAGGCATTGTCATTTACAATGCCAATAGCTCAAACTCTCGCAAATGCGAGACCGACTGCATTGCAAATGCTTGTTTGGTTTGGTTCTGCCCTGTACAGAAGCAGGCTCACATCCTGACCAGGTGCCCGATAACATTCATCACACAGTCCTGTTCTGTGCAAAAGTCACTGTCATCAGGTGCACTTGGTGCGGAATGTGACAGTGTAACAGGTAACACACAGAAAATGCCTTCTCCCCAGGACAGGTACAAACTCAGAAGTCTTTGCGTTTGGGAGAGCGTAGCAGTGAGGGACAGAGACGCAGTCCTGATTCTCACCGTCAGCGGCCCCAATCTGATGAGAGGGGCAAAGATCCCATTGCAGGCATACACAGTCAGTGATAATACCTGCTTGTAGGAGGATGTTTGGGGACCCTCTGAGGCTTCCATGCCACCTCATATTTGGTGTACAATCAGTGCTCCTCCCGCCAGTTTATTTGTCCCTGTACTTGCTCTATAATACAATGCATTTGCAGACCTTTCTGTAATACCAATGTGCCCCGTGGTTGCAAAAACAGCTGCCAACTCCTGTTGTGCCCCTGGAGCAGTATATGTAATTAGGCTCCAGGTATTCATATGGAATTATTTTTTTCCCCTGGCCATCCCGTGTGTTTTATACATAGGCTTATGGGTCCCAGTGCATCATGACTCACTCTATATTTCGGCCTCCACATGATTATCAGGGCCCAGGAATCCTTATCATCAAGCACTTCTGAAATAGAGGCTATGACATGCAGCTGGCTGGCAGCCACTCTCTGATCTTTGTTTCCACGAAAAGGATTTGGGTTCCCTGATTCAGAGTGTCTTGTAATCCATTTTGCTGGGGCAGGGTAAGCTCACCCAAGCAATGTGTATTAATCAGCACCGCGCATCCAGAAAGCCGAGTGAACAAATACGCCAAGTATCTCTCATTAGAGGATCCCATATCTGACTCATCATCCATTTATATTCTCTCTTTTTGTCTCTCTTTCTCCCCCCTTCCCTTTGGTCTACTCTCCTACAATTTGAAAATGGAGCAACCACTACCATCCCTCTCAGTAACCCAGAAGTGTCTCCCTTCTTGCCTGGGGTAGTACACAAAATGCAGTGAGGTGGAATGGGGATATTTGAGGTCAGTGGGAGGGTCCTTCCTCCTCAAGGGGTCAACTCACAATAGGCCTCAACAAGAGTCCCTTGCTTGGAAACTCTCGACTTGTGACCTAGGTAAGGGCCAAAGATGGAACAGGATCCATTGCTGGTCAGAAAATGAGGGTTCCACCTTCCCCTATCTCACTGACCATGGTTGGCAATCCTTTTTGTGTAGACCCGCAGCACATTACCAGTATACTACCACTAAGAGTCATTGGGCAAGGGCACATTCCTACTTGTCTTTGTCACCTTTTAATGATTGTATTTTTTTTTTACTGAAGGGTTTAGGAAAGCGCTCACCTACTGCGAGAGTGTCCCGACACTAGGGTAGAAGGCCATTAGAAGGATCTTCTTCACCTTAT
Organism: Lissotriton helveticus; assembly: GCF_964261635.1. Classification (NCBI taxonomy): domain Eukaryota; kingdom Metazoa; phylum Chordata; class Amphibia; order Caudata; family Salamandridae; genus Lissotriton; species Lissotriton helveticus. The sequence goes on from NC_136057.1 coordinate 1,301,806,940, forward strand.
CCTTTAAACTGATTGGTTTTTAGTTGTTTTTGGACAGTTGTTTCTCCGGTATGCATCTGAGGGGGAAGGAAGTTTGTTCCAGTGTTTAGCAGCCACAACCGAGCAAACCGAGCCTCCCCACTTCTTTCATTTGGTGTAGGGGATGTTCAGTAGATGAGCCGACTGTGAGCGCAGAGATCTTTGAGGGCAGTATGTAGTCAACCTTTCATGGAAGTATTTGGGGCCTGTTTTTATAAAAAGCTGAGTGTCCTACTGTGAAGACTTTAAAAATGACTCTTTTCTTTACTAGTAGGCAGTGCAACTGGTTACAGTACTGAGTGATCGAGGCGTGTTTGGGAAGGTTAAATAAAAAGCCAGACAGCCGTGTTTTGTACCTTTTGCAGTCTGTGAATAAGATAGCAGGACCGGCCGTAGGCATGTGCAAGCTGCGCACCTGCACAGGGCCTCCAAACCCCAGGGGCCACCACGCCAATATATATCCTTAATATAATAATCCTCTGAGGATGGATACATATTTGCGTGGTGGCCCCTGGCAGGGATTTAGCAGCCTCCAGCTCTGTCCCACTTCCAAACACCCAGACCCCCCCCTCTTCACTGGCCTCCACGCCTCTTCCGGGGCCTCGTCTTCCAGGGCCCTCTTCCGGGGCCCCCTACCTATGCTGTCTGCCCAGGGCCACCATGAACCTAGAGCCGCCCCTGAAGATAGTCTGGGAGTCCTATGTATAAACCATTAGCAAAGTCCAGCCTGGACAGGATCGATGTCTGTGCCACTGTTTTCTGGGTTTCCCATGGCAGAAGTTTGAGGAATTTCCTCAGCATCCTAAGTATCCAGCATGTGGATTGATCACAGCTGAGATCTGGGGTTTAAGGCATAAGTGTTTGTTGATAAGGACCCCTAGGTTCCTGGCCAGCTCAGTTTGAGGGGAGGAGTGGTACAACAGGTTGGCCTTGCCCTGACACCGAATAGCAGGACCTCCATTTATTTCTGGGTTGTATTGTAAGGAATTCGTTTTGAGCCATCCCATCACTGCTACCATACAGGCTGCAATATTATTGTTGACCTCTGACCCTGTTATAGGTCAGCAGAAGTTGGGCATCATCTGCATAGGAGACCACCCGAATACCAAAGGATTCGATAAGATATGCCAGTGGCGTCATATAAATGTTAAAAAGTGTGGGGCTCAGGGCTGAGCCCTGCGGCACTCCGTACGGGATGGTTTTGGCTTTGGAGAAGAATGGCTTGAGCCATGCGTCCTGTTCCTTGTGCTCTAAAAAGGAGCTCAGCCACGCCAGAGCCTTCCCCTCCACCCCGATGTAGGCAAGACGCTGCAGCAGGATCTCATGGAAGATCATGTCAAATGCCATCGAGAGGTCTAACAGAATCAATGCGGCATTGTGTCCAGCGTCCAGTGTAAGTTTGATGGTGACTTTAATCTCCATAAGTGTTGACTCCGCACTATAGAGGGCCTTAAAGCCTGATTGTGAGAGTGACGCATTGTGATGTCACCTGCATCTTGATGCACAGTGGAGATAGTTCAGCAATTCTTAGGACCATGGGGGCCACAGGGAATCTGCCTGCTTTTTGCCCCAATAATAAAGCCTTGCCTTAGGCAGTACTGCTCCTGGGTTCCACTGAGGCCTGTCCATCCTTTTGAAGAGACCCACCAAGCACAGGTATCGAAAAGGAGAGCTTCCCTTCCTCCGCCTCCAACAGGAGCTTTGACCCCCCCCCAACCCCCGCCTCCCCCCTCGAGAAAGACTAGAATGGCCCCTCTGAAGGGAAATGAGGCCTGAAGGTCAGCTGCCCTTTGTTTTCTAAAGGCCAAAAGCAATTTACTTTGCATGGCCTGCATGCAGAGTTGAGATCAAAGCAAAACTATACAAATAATCTGTGTTTTTTTTTAGTACACGTCCAACCCCTCACCTCTTTCCCTTGAATGGTGAAAGAGCTGCCAAGCATTCAAGCTTTATTAGGTTACCACTTTTTTAAAACTGGACTGGGCAGACAGACACAATAATCCGAAGACCAGCATTTTGCAGTGATCGAAATGGGGAGAGAAATACATTAAATAAATGCACTAAGTGCAAAATATTATTCTTAATAATAAATAATAAATAATAAATAATAAAAGAGAGCTGTGGCCAGGAATAAGGTTGGACAATTTAAATATTTAGGCAACATCTAAATGCTTGGAACACAATCAGCAACTTTAAATGTAAAATGAAGCATAGGATTTTGAAAACAAGGAGTACAGCTAGCTAGGAAAGAAACAATTGTTTTCCCAATGTGTTCATGTCATGCATATGAATGTAGTGGACGGTGCCAGTGGTTTCCAGTGCTCTGCCCTGACACTTGATTCTCAACATCGGCTGCTATGACAGCCCACATGTGATGGAGCTATTTATCTAATTTTCAGATGAGCACACCACAGTGTTTAGCAATTCAATATACAGCAAAAAATTAATAAAACCTTCCACCAACACCATTCTTAGAGCTTTGAGTGGCCTGGAATAGTCTAAACTGTCACACTGTAGGAGTGTGATGGTTAGTAGTTGGTTCTGGCATTGCAGCGCTGGCAGGGGCAATAGGCCGTGCCAGCTGCAGTGGTCTTCTGAGAAGGGCCCTGGTCTTTATAAACGAGGGCTGTCAATGAATTTGTAAGGTACAGTACTCAAACCCACATGTATTAGTCTACACCATTAGTCTCACAGGCCATGCCTCTTATAGGGGCCTCTGAGCTCCACGGCCTCATTTGGGACCCCACAAGTTTTCACCCTACTTAAAGCAATGCTTACAGTTTACACTGATAATGATTTTACAATTGAGAGGTCATTCAGGTTTTGACTGATGTTTTAACTAGCTGGCCATTTTAATTACAAAGCCGGCTACCACACGTGGAAAACTGTACCTACAAATAGAAATGCTTTAAGAGTATAATGTGTCTCCTTCGGGACATCGCAATACAGGAACTTTATTGGTGCCTAAAGTGCTTTACTGCCACGCAGTGGTCAATCTCGTATTTACAGCCAAAAGTATTGTGGAGGAATTATTAGGTTTGGCCAGAGAGACATTTCTTTATGCTCTTCTGTCGCAACATTTGATCTAAAAAATCATAAATAAATAAACATATAGCCATAATTATAATGAAGGGGCCTGGATCAGCCATCTTCATGCACAGCAGGCAGCAATGGGCACACTGACCTTTTTTTTTTTTGCACAGCGAGTGATCGCCTGAGCACATCCGACCGAAAAGAAGTCTTCTTCGGTGCAAAGGCTGGCGGGGCAATATTTTAATTTGTAAGTGATTTTTTCCCTATTCTTCATCCTTTGTTTAATTTATTCCACGCTTCAGAGTCGGTGTATTCACAGGCTTCTATGGCGCAGGTGCTTGTTGCCACGAGCTCAGGTGCTCTAGGATTGGATGACGTCAGTGGCAGCCAGTGAGTAATCAAAGCACCTGAGCTGGAGAGGGAGCGCGCGCATCGCTGAGGCGTGGAGGCGAAGCTCTGCTGAGCTAGGCCATGGCTCCAATTCCTGTGAGGGCCTTGCGCTTGAAACCATCGTGTAGGTAAGATGCATGCGCAGAAGAGGCCCGCATTGTGCGCATTAGAGTGGTTCAAGCAGGGCACAAGTCGTAAAACAAGCATTTGCAATGCATAAGGTCTCGCATTAGGAAAGTTTGGGCTATTGGTATTGTAAATGACACATTATTTATATATGTGTTGGTTTTGAAAATAGCAAAAATAATAGCTTTGTCATTTACAATGCCAATAGTTATAACTTGTGACACCTATAGCATTTGTAATGCAATATGTGTTGTATTCACGTGACTTAGATGTATTGATATTACAAATAACAATGGCTTTGAATTTTTTTAATAATTAATACTTAAATAAAAGTTATTGTAATTTATAATGGCAATAGCTTAAACTTTTGTAAATAACTTTTGTGAAGAATATGTTCAGTGTATTTTATTGTGACGAAAATCCAAGAACAGAAGTGAAATACTAACCTCTTTTTGTGACATTTGTAATAAAGCTTGAAACATTGAGAGATCATATTTGACCCAGTTGTTGGTAAATGGTTGCACAGATTGATGCTGTGGTGGGGCTGAGAGATGTTGTGGTGGCGACTAGTGATGCTGTGGCATTCAATGATCCTGTGGTAGCGCATAGTGATGTTGTTGTGCCCCTTAGTGATGCTGTGGTGGTGCTGAGTGATGCTGTGGTGGTGCTGAGTGATGCTGTGGTGATGCGATAGATAGAGTGAGTGGGATAGATAGATAGAGGGAGGGCGATAGATAGATAGAGGGAGGGCGATAGATAGAGGCCGATAGAGAGATTGAGTGAGCGAGATAGATAGATAGATAGGAGTGAGGGCGATAGATAGCTAGACATAGATAGAATTAGGGCGATAGATCGATAGAAAGATAGATAGAGTGAGGGCGATAGATAGAGTGAGGGCGATAGATAGATAGCGTGAGGGTGATAGATAGATAGATAGAGTGAGGGCGATAGATAGAGTGAGGGCGATAGATAGAGTGAGGGCGATAGATAGAGTGAGGGCGATAGATAGAGTGAGGGCGATAGATAGAGTGAGGGCGATAGATAGAGTGAGGGCGATAAGATAGAGTGAGGGCGATAAGATAGAGTGAGGGCGATAAGATAGAGTGAAGGCGATAGATAGATAGAGTGAGGGCGATTAGATAGAGTGAGGCCGATAGATAGATAGAGTGAGGGCGATAGATAGACAGATAGAGTAAGGGCGATTAGATAGATAGACTGAGGCCGATAGATAGAGTGAGGGCGATAGATAGACAGAGTGAGGGCGATAGATCGATAGACAGATAGAGTGAGGGCGATAGATCGATAGACAGATAGAGTGAGGGCGATAGATCGATAGACAGATAGAGTGAGGGCGATAGATAGATAGATAGTTGTGTGTGTGGTTGTGTGTGGTTGTGTGTGTGGTTGTGGTTATGTGTGCGTGGTTGTGTGTGTGTGGTTGTGTGTTATGCTTTGTTTTTCTATGTTTTGTTATGCTATGTTTTGTTGTGTTTGGTATGCTATGTTTTGCTAGGCTATGATATGTTTTGTTATGTTATGCTATGTTTTGTTATGCTATGCAATGTTTTGTTTTGCTATTCTATGCTTTGTTTTGTTATGCTATGCTATGTTTTTTTGCTATCCTATGCTTTGTTTTGTTATGCTATGCAATGCTTTGTTGTGTTTGTTATGCTATGCTTTGTTATGCTATGCTATGTTGTGTTGTGTTGTGTTTTGCTATGCTTTGTTTTGCTATGCTATGTTTTGTTATGCTATGTTTTGTTATGCAATGTTTTGTTTTGCTATGTTTTGTTATGCTATGCTATGTTTTGTTATGCTATGCTTTGTTATGCTTTGTTATGCTATGCTATGTTTTGCTATGCTATTATATGTTTTGCTATGCTACGTTTTGTTATGCCATGTTTTGTTATGCCATGTTTTGTTATGCCATGTTTTGTTATGCCATGTTTTGTTATGCCATGTTTTGTTAGGCTATGTTTTGTTAGGCTATGTTTTGTTTTGCTATCCTATGCTTTGTTTTGTTATGCTATGCTCCGTTTAGTTTTGCTATCCTATGCTATGTTGTGTTTTGTTATGCTATGCTATGTTGTGTTTTGTTATGCTAGGTTTTGTTATGCTATGTTTTGTTATGCTATGTTTTGTTATGCTATGCTATGTTTTGTTATGCTATGCTATGCTTTGTTATGCTTTGTTATGCTATGCTGTTTTGCTATGCTTTGTTTTGCTATGCTATGTTTTGTTGTGTTTGATATGCTATGTTTTGCTTTGCTATTATATGTTTTGCTATGCTATGTTTTGTTATGCCATGTTTTGTTATGCCATGTTTTGTTAGGCTATGTTTTGTTTTACTATCCTATGCTTTGTTTTGTTATGCTATGCTCTGTTTAGTTTTGCTATCCTATGCTATGTTGTGTTTTGTTATGCTATGCTATGTTGTGTTTTGTTATGCTATGCTATGTTGTGTTGTGTTTTGTTATGCTATGCTATGTTGTGTTTTGTTATGCTATGCTGTGTTTTGTTATGCTATGCTATGTTTTGTTATGCTTTGTTATGCTATGCTATGTTTTGCTATGCTATGCTTTGTTTTGCTATGCTATGTTTTGTTATGCTATGTTTTGTTATGCTATGTTTTGTTATGCTATGTTTTGTTATGCTATGTTTTGTTATGCTATGCTATGTTTTGTTATGCTATGTTTTGTTATGCTATGCCTTGTTATGCTTTGTTATGCTATGCTATGTTTTGCTATGCTATGCTTTGTTTTGCTATGCTATGTTTTGTTGTGTTTGATATGCTATGTTTTGCTATGCTATTATATGTTTTGCTATGTTTTGTTATGCCATGTTTTGTTATGCCATGTTTTGTTAGGCTATGTTTTGTTAGGCTATGTTTTGTTTTGCTATCCTATGCTTTGTTTTGTTATGCTATGCTCTGTTTAGTTTTGCTATCCTATGCTATGTTGTGTTTTGTTATGCTATGTTGTGTTTTGTTATGCTATGCTATGTTGTGTTTTGTTATGCTATGCTATGCTAGGTTTTGTTATGCTATGTTTTGTTATGCTATGCTATGTTTTGTTATGCTATTCTATGCTTTGTTATGCTTTGTTATGCTATGCTATGTTTTGCTATGCTATGCTTTGTTTTGCTATGCTATGTTTTGTTGTGTTTGATATGCTATGTTTTGCTATGCTATTATATGTTTTGCTATGCTATGTTTTGTTATGCCATGTTTTGTTATGCCATGTTTTGTTATGCCATGTTTTGTTAGGCTATGTTTTGTTTTGCTATCCTATGCTTTGTTTTGTTATGCTATGCTCTGTTTAGTTTTGATATCCTATGCTATGTTGTGTTTTGTTATGCTTTGTTATGCTTTGTTATGCTATGCTATGTTTTGCTATGCTATGCTTTGTTTTGCTATGCTATGTTTTGTTGTGTTTGATATGCTATGTTTTGCTATGCTATTATATGTTTTGCTATGTTTTGTTATGCCATGTTTTGTTATGCCATGTTTTGTTATGCCATGTTTTGTTATGCCATGTTTTGTTAGGCTATGTTTTGTTAGGCTATGCTTTGTTTTGCTATCCTATGCTTTGTTTTGTTATGCTATGCTCTGTTTAGTTTTGCTATCCTATGCTATGTTGTGTTTTGTTATGCTATGTTGTGTTTTGTTATGCTATGCTATGTTGTGTTTTGTTATGCTATGCTATGCTAGGTTTTGTTATGCTATGTTTTGTTATGCTATGCTATGTTTTGTTATGCTATTCTATGCTTTGATATGCTTTGTTGTGCTATGCTATGTTTTGCTATGCTATGCTTTGTTTTGCTATGCTATGTTTTGTTGTGTTTGATATGCTATGTTTTCCTATGCTATTATATGTTTTGCTATGCTATGTTTTGTTATGCCATGTTTTGTTATGCCATGTTTTGTTAGGCTATGTTTTGTTAGGCTATGTTTTGTTTTGCTATCCTATGCTTTGTTTTGTTATGCTATGCTCTGTTTAGTTTTGCGATCCTATGCTATGTTGTGTTTTGTTATGCTATGCTATGTTGTGTTTTGTTATGCTATGCTATGTTGTGTTTTGTTATGCTATGCTATGTTGTGTTTTGTTATGCTATGCTATGTTGTGTTGTGTTTTGTTATGCTATGCTGTGTTTTGTTATGCTATGCTATGTTTTGTTGTGTTTTGTTATGCTATTTTTTGTTATGCTATTTGTTGTTATGCTATGTTTTGTTGTGCTTTATTACGCTATGCTTGGTTATGCTATGCTTGGTTATGCTGTGCTTGGTTGTGCTGTGCTTGGTTGTGCTGTGCTTGGTTGTGCTGTGCTTGGTTGTGCTGTGCTTGGTTGTGCTGTGCTGTGTTTTGCTGTGCTGTGCTTTGCTGTGCTGTGTTTTGCTGTGCTGTGTTTTGCTGTGGTTTGCTGTGCTGTGCTGTGTTTTGCTGTACTTTGCTGTGTTTTGCTGTGCTGTGTTTTGCTGTGCTGTGCTGGGTTTTGCTGTGCTGTGCTGTGTTTTGCTGTGCTGTGTTTTGCTGTGCTATGTTTTGCTGTGTTTTGCTGTGCTATGTTTTGCTGTGCTGTGTTTTGCTGTGCTGTGTTTTGCTGTGCTGTGTTTTGCTGTGCTGTGCTGTTTTGTTGTGCTGTGTTTTGATGTGCTGTGCTGTGTTTTGCTGTGCTGTGTTTTGCTGTGCTGTGCTGTGTTTTGCTGTGCTGTGCTTTGCTGTGCTGTGTTTTGCTGTGCTGTGTTTTGCTGTGCTTTGCTGTGCTGTGCTGTGTTTTGCTGTGCCGTGTTTTGCTGTGTTTTGCTGTGCTGTGTTTTGCTGTGCTGTGCTGTGTTTTGCTGTGCTGTGTTTTGCTGTGCTGTGTTTTGCTGTGCTGTGCTGTGTTTTGCTATGCTGTGCTGTGTTTTGCTGTGCTGTGGTTTGCTGTGTTTTGCTGTGTTTTGCTGTGCTGTGTTTTGCTGTGCTGTGCTGTGTTGTGCTGTGCTGTGTTTTGCTGTGCTGTGTTTTGCTGTGCTGTGCCGTGTTTAGCTGTGCTGTGCTTTGCTGTGTTTTGCTGTGTTTTGCTGTGTTTTGCTGTGCTGTGTTGTGCTGTGTTTTGCTGTGCTGTGTTTTGCTGTGCTGTGCTGTGTTTTGCTGTGCTGTGTTGTGCTGTGCTGTGTTTTGCTGTGCTGTGTTTTGCTGTGCTGTGCTGTGCTGTGTTTTGCTGTGCTGTGCTGTGTTTTGCTGTGCTGTGCTGTGTTTTGCTGTGCTGTGTTGTGTTTTGCTGTGCTGTGCTGTGTTGTGTTTTGCTGTGCTGTGCTGTGTTGTGTTTTGCTGTGCTGTGCTGTGTTTTGCTGTGCTGTGTTGTGTTTTGCTGTGCTGGTAAGGGTATGTGAGGGTGTGTGTGAGGGGGTGTGAAGGTGAGGGTGTGAGGGTGAGGAGGTGTGTGAGGGTGAGGAGGTGTGTGAGGGGTGAGGGGGTGAGGGCGTGAGGGTGAGTGTCTCCAATGAATGTCACTGCTTGGCCTTCTTTGAAAATGTTCAGTGCTGCAAATAGAGCATGCCGCCCTAATTATCACAGCATGAGGCCCCAAAGTGATAATTATCACAGCATGCAGAGAGCATTTTTGTTATGCCATGTTTTGTTATGCCATGTTTTGTTATGCCATGTTTTGTTAGGCTATGTTTTGTTAGGCTATGCTTTGTTTTGCTATCCTATGCTTTGTTTTGTTATGCTATGCTCTGTTTAGTTTTGCTATCCTATGCTATGTTGTGTTTTGTTATGCTATGTTGTGTTTTGTTATGCTATGCTATGTTGTGTTTTGTTATGCTATGCTATGCTAGGTTTTGTTATGCTATGTTTTGTTATGCTATGCTATGTTTTGTTGTGCTATTCTATGCTTTGATATGCTTTGTTGTGCTATGCTATGTTTTGCTATGCTATGCTTTGTTTTGCTATGCTATGTTTTGTTGTGTTTGATATGCTATGTTTTCCTATGCTATTATATGTTTTGCTATGCTATGTTTTGTTATGCCATGTTTTGTTATGCCATGTTTTGTTAGGCTATGTTTTGTTAGGCTATGTTTTGTTTTGCTATCCTATGCTTTGTTTTGTTATGCTATGCTCTGTTTAGTTTTGCGATCCTATGCTATGTTGTGTTTTGTTATGCTATGCTATGTTGTGTTTTGTTATGCTATGCTATGTTGTGTTTTGTTATGCTATGCTATGTTGTGTTTTGTTATGCTATGCTATGTTGTGTTGTGTTTTGTTATGCTATGCTGTGTTTTGTTATGCTATGCTATGTTTTGTTGTGTTTTGTTATGCTATTTTTTGTTATGCTATTTGTTGTTATGCTATGTTTTGTTGTGCTTTATTACGCTATGCTTGGTTATGCTATGCTTGGTTATGCTGTGCTTGGTTGTGCTGTGCTTGGTTGTGCTGTGCTTGGTTGTGCTGTGCTTGGTTGTGCTGTGCTTGGTTGTGCTGTGCTGTGTTTTGCTGTGCTGTGCTTTGCTGTGTTTTGCTGTGCTGTGTTTTGCTGTGTTTTGCTGTGCTGTGCTGTGTTTTGCTGTACTTTGCTGTGTTTTGCTGTGCTGTGTTTTGCTGTGCTGTGCTGGGTTTTGCTGTGCTGTGCTGTGTTTTGCTGTGCTGTGTTTTGCTGTGCTATGTTTTGCTGTGTTTTGCTGTGCTATGTTTTGCTGTGCTGTGTTTTGCTGTGCTGTGTTTTGCTGTGCTGTGTTTTGCTGTGCTGTGCTGTTTTGTTGTGCTGTGTTTTGATGTGCTGTGCTGTGTTTTGCTGTGCTGTGTTTTGCTGTGCTGTGCTGTGTTTTGCTGTGCTGTGCTTTGCTGTGCTGTGTTTTGCTGTGCTGTGTTTTGCTGTGCTTTGCTGTGCTGTGCTGTGTTTTGCTGTGCCGTGTTTTGCTGTGTTTTGCTGTGCTGTGTTTTGCTGTGCTGTGCTGTGTTTTGCTGTGCTGTGTTTTGCTGTGCTGTGTTTTGCTGTGCTGTGCTGTGTTTTGCTATGCTGTGCTGTGTTTTGCTGTGCTGTGGTTTGCTGTGTTTTGCTGTGTTGTGCTGTGTTTTGCTGTGCTGTGTTTTGCTGTGCTGTGCTGTGTTGTGCTGTGCTGTGTTTTGCTGTGCTGTGTTTTGCTGTGCTGTGCCGTGTTTAGCTGTGCTGTGCTTTGCTGTGTTTTGCTGTGTTTTGCTGTGCTGTGCTGTCCTGTGCTGTGTTTTGCTGTGCTGTGCTGTGTTTTGCTGTGCTGTGTTGTGCTGTGCTGTGTTTTGCTGTGCTGTGTTTTGCTGTGCTGTGCTGTGCTGTGTTTTGCTGTGCTGTGCTGTGTTTTGCTGTGCTGTGCTGTGTTTTGCTGTGCTGTGTTGTGTTTTGCTGTGCTGTGCTGTGTTGTGTTTTGCTGTGCTGTGCTGTGTTGTGTTTTGCTGTGCTGTGCTGTGTTTTGCTGTGCTGTGTTGTGTTTTGCTGTGCTGGTAAGGGTATGTGAGGGTGTGTGTGAGGGGGTGTGAAGGTGAGGGTGTGAGGGTGAGGAGGTGTGTGAGGGTGAGGAGGTGTGTGAGGGGTGAGGGGGTGAGGGCGTGAGGGTGAGTGTCTCCAATGAATGTCACTGCTTGGCCTTCTTTGAAAATGTTCAGTGCTGCAAATAGAGCATGCCGCCCTAATTATCACAGCATGAGGCCCCAAAGTGATAATTATCACAGCATGCAGAGAGCCGCCCCACGCTGCTGGAGCACTCAACTGCACATTAATTATAGTTGAGTGCTCCAGCAGCCTGGGGCGCCAGTTGACATGCTGTGATAAGTGGGTCTCATGCTGTGATAATTGTTGAGGAAGTGGAGACTCCTGCTGGGATAATTGGTCTTGAGGCGCCTCAGGAAGTAGAGTTTCATGCTGGGATAATTGGTCTGGCGGGCTTGCAGCGCCTGACGTCCAACAAACGTGCACAAGCTGCTCAACCTTGAAGCACGTTCACAGACCTGGGTCGGCTCGTGCCCAGGTCTGTATCGGGCTCGTTTACAGCTGTTACTCCCTTGACAGGGAGGAAGGTGACTATAGTCTCGCTGGCGGGAGCGCTTCGCGCTCCAACGCCAGCTCGACCTAAAAAAAAGTGGGGGGGACGCTGTCACCGGAAGTGACGTCACGACAGGGAGTGACGTCACGAAAGGTGCCGAGCTCCACGTCCCAGAGAGGGCCAAAGAGTGATGTCCAGCTGTTTGGCAGGGGGGACAGCGTCCCCCTGGTAAAATAAGTGGGGGGACGCCGTCCACCCGCGTGGTACCCCGACTCGAGCCCTGGGTTCAAGGCTGCTGGGCTGTGGCGCAGTGATATTGTGCTTGGAACGAACCAGCGAATGCGTGCCCAGTGTGCAGAATTGTTTTGCTCAGAGACCTAGGGGCCGATTATGATGGCGGAGGGACCTGAGTTCGTCCGCCACCATAGAGTAGGAGGGACCGTCCGCAGGGGCTGCAGCGGTCCCTCGGTGCAGATTAGGATGTGACCACCAGGGTGGCGGTCACATCCTCAATCTTTAACATTGCGGCGGGTGCAGCTTCAAGCTGCACCCGCCGCAATGTTAAAAATGCAGGCACGGCATTTGCGTGCACAAAGCAGCAGGCACCGTGCGGTGCCTGCAGCTTTGTCCACGCAAATGCAGGGGGGTACCATAGGTAACCCCCATGTGCACCCCCCACCCCACCTTCACCAAGGGGGCCCACAATGGGCCCCCGAAGTCAATGTCCGTATGCTTTTCCACGGCGGAAAAGCCGCCGTGGAACAGCATATGAATTCCGCCATCCTAATATGGCTGGCGGTGTCTGATAGACACCGCTAGCCATGTTAATGCTTTTCCGCCACGGTCGGAGGGTGACCGCGGCGGACAGATTCACAGACCCACCAGCCATCCTAATTTGGCGGTGGGTCTTGCCAGCATCCGCGGCGGTTTTCCCGCATCCTCCGGGCCGGCGGTGGCTTCCGCCGGCCCGGAGGATGCGGGAAATCCGCCATCCTAATGACCCCCCTAGTCCGCGCCTGCGCTGCTCTTTCGGCAGTCTGGCAATCAGCTGCAGAACGTGCACCTGCTAGGACCGCGCAGTGTAAGTACTTAGGAGCAGATCTACAAGAAAGTACCGCAGCGCGGCACCGCAAGCCGGTTGGCTGCACCACTTTCAGAGGAATGCGACATATCTACAATGATATGTCGCATTCCAGTGCTCTCCCCAGCTCTGGCGCAGAAACAGCTGCCATGCGCCGGCGCAGGCACCCTTGCACCATGGTGCAAGGATGCCTGCGCCATGGGGAGATTGTTTTTGTGCAGGAAGGCACACCTTCCTGCCCAAAAGCAATCACTGCAGGCATATTCCTCTTTCAATGCGTGCTGTAGAATGCAGCACGCATTGAAAGAGGAAAAAATGAGGAGAAATGAAAACATTTCTCCTCGTTTCGCTTGGCTACGCCACCCCTATGGTGTCGCAGCAAACTGACGCATTTCCAGGTTTACGATTTCTCGTAAATCTGGAAATGTATCAGTGGACATGGGTGTTGCGTGGAAACACCCACAGCAACACCCATGTCCCGCCCCTAACATATAAAGTGCTGCGCGAATAGGGGCGATATTTACAAGCACAGGTTAAGTCACGCAGGGTGACTTTACCTGTGCTTGTAAATATCCCTTAGCAGGCTGTGCCACCAGTGGGATGTATGACGTTACAACGCATACTTTTACAACGACTACTATTACAACGCATTTTTTACAATGCAAAAACTTTTACAACGCATACAATTACAACGCAGGATTTTACAACGCAAGTACCTTTACAATGCATACCATTACAACGTAAATATTGGTAAGTATATAATTTTTTTTAATATAAATTAATTTAAATTATTAAAATATAATTAAATGTAATGTAATTTTATTTAATTAATGTAATTTAAAAATAACTTTAATTTATTTTTACAAATTAACCCTGTACCCCAAAAACTGAAAACTGACCCTGAACCCTAAAAATACCCCTTTACCCAAACACTGAAAACTGACCCTGAACCCTAAAAATACCCCTTTACCCAAAAACTGAAAACTGACCCTGAACCCTAAAAATACCCCTGTACCCAAAAACTGAAAACTGACCCTGAACCCTAAAAATACCCCTGTACCCAAAAACTGAAAACTGACCCTGAACCCTAAAAATACCCCTTTACCCAAAAACTGAAAACTGACTGAACCCTAAAAATACCCCTTTACCCAAAAACTGAAAACTGACCCTGAACCCTAAAAATACCCCTGTACCCAAAAACTGAAAACTGACCCTGAACCCTAAAAATACCCCTTTACCCAAAAACTGAAAACTGACCCTGAACCCTAAAAATACCCCTTTACCCAAAAACTGAAAACTGACCCTGAACCCTAAAAATACCCCTTTACCCAAAAACTGAAAACTGACCCTGAACCCTAAAAATACCCCTTTACCCAAAAACCCAAAACTTACCCTGAACCCTAAAAATACCCCATACCCAAAAACACAAACATATAATATTTAAAAAAAAATTATATACTTACCAATACTTACGTTGTAATGGTATGCGTTGTAAAAGTACTAGCGTTGTAAAATCCTGCGTTGTAATGGTATGCGTTGTAAAAGTGTTTGCGTTGTAAAAATTTCGTTGTAATGGTAGTTCGTTGTAAAAGTTGCGTTGTAAAGGTTGTTTCCCCCACCAGTGTGTCACGCAACGTGATGCACCGGCGGCGCATGGGTCTTGTAAATCTGCCCCTTAATTTGAGCTGCTGGCTTCAGGTGGGGGCACCACCAGGACTCATTTTTTTGTGCAGTGGCACTTGTTTTTTGTCATCAGTCATTGGCCCAGAACTATAGGTTGAAAGGTAGAAAAAAGAGAGAGAAAGATGAAAGAGATCGACGGGAAAAGAGAGACATGGAAAACAGGGTGAAAAAGAACCCGGAAGAGTGAAATAAAAGGGCAGAGAGAGTAGGATGGTGGTTCGAACTTGAAGAAAGTGGGATCAAGACTAAGCAGCCTTTGTATTCGGTAAGCCTGGCATTCAGCAGCGCAGGCGGCAACCTTCTAAGAGAAACTTTAGGCACCAGCACTTAATGATTTACAAATTAAGCACTGGCTAGTGGAATAATGTCTCCAAGTGGATTGCTACATTTCCCAATTCGGATGTATGACGGTACAATGCGTGCTTTCACAACGCGTACCGTTACCACGCAGGTTTTACAACGCAAGTCGTTACAACGACTTGCGTTGGGGGGCGCTGGATAGTGAATAGTTTAATTTACTATTCCAACTCCAGTCCCCGTGGATAGTAGGGAAGGTGTTGGATAGTAAATTAAACTATTCCCTATCCTACAGCGCCCTCCAGCGCAAGTCGTTGTAACGACTTGCGTTGTAAAACCTGCGTGGTAATGGTACCGCATTGTGAAAGTTTCGTTATAAAGGATGTTTCCCCCAATTCATGTCCCCACACCACCAACTACTCATTGCTTTCTTAACGTAACACCAAAATTAATAATAATTTGTTTTTACGTAATTCATTTATTTATGACGCACATCTAAAAATGAGAGATGGTCCTAATACCCACTTTAATGGCACTTACCATCACCCTAAGCGATCTTGTAAGGAGGAAGTTGATATTACTGGGATACAGATTTGTACCTGTAGATCACCTCAGATAGGAGTGGTGAGGGTTAACTCGCTGAGCCATCCTGTTGGCACACCTGAAGGCTGTCTGTACCATTGATCTAATGTTAATGGTGAGGGTAGAAGCCTGAAGAACAGGCGGAAAGAGTGGCACGTAAAAAAGAGTCCCTGTTGCCAGTGGGGGTATGTCCTATCACCACTGTGCAAAACCAGCTCCCAGTTAGGCAAACACTGTTTCTCTAAGTCAGCCTGTCTACCCCATAGTAGGGCACGACTGAGATGAAAGGCAACTCCAGAGAAAGTGTGTTCATGGTTAACAGCACCAGCACAACATTTGCATCACGAAAGTATCTCAGTAAAGCTGCCAGACCATTTTAGCAAAATCTAAACATATTTTAATATTTAACTAAACACAAAATGACAAAAACTGAATCTGTCCCAGGAAATTTATAGCGTGTTAAAGTGACATTTCCATTCCACATGGCTCCTCCGGTCCACATGAGCAGTCATAGTTTCCTTTGCAGTACTCACAAATGGCCACTGGAGGCTTCTTCTTTCTCCAGTCACAGCAAGGCTTCCAGCTCCAGGCTGCCTCTAGCCTTCTGTCAGGTCGGAGGGGCAGGATGAGAACCAGTTGTCTTGTGCCGGCAAGTGCAGTTCACAGCTTCCAAACTTCACAGAGCTCCTTTAGGGGCGTCTCTGGCTTCTGTCTCCAAAGCAGATAGACGCTCTGGTCTACTCGACCTACATTAGCCAGTCGACAGTACCCTCCTCTTCCTCCCTCTTTTCTTCTTCCATCACAGTCCTTGGTATTGACTTTAAAGCCCATGCGAGAGCCCTCTTTCCGGATACCAGTTCACAGTGGGTGTACGGTAGTGTTGTTATTGACTTCCCAGTTCCAAAAACAAATCTCCACCAAGCCAAGTCCCAGCCAGTTACGACTAGTTTGCTTCAAAAGAGGAGTCCTTGGGTGCTCTTTGATGTCCATCCGGATGAGCCATTCGTGGAATCAGCTGACACTGAACCCTTTGTAGGATAAAACAAAATTCTTGATCGAGGTCGGTCGCATTACAAGCAGATTGAATCCACTCCCAAGTCCTGCTCCATTCAAACCTGTGTGGGTCTGTGCGTCTGTACCCTCAGACTTCCAGCTCCGTTCCTGTATTGTCTCAGTAGCTATCCAGCCCCCCCCCCCACACTTCAGAGGGTCCATGCTTCTGAGGCTCTCAGGTGAATAACAGGCTGCAGTGCATGTCTGTCTCCAATCCAAAGCTGCTCACTGAAACACCAATAAAAGTGGTTCTTAGTAGGGGTGGGTCTATCGTAATGTCCTCGAAGGATGCGCTCCTTTAACTTGAAACGAATGCGTTTCTTCACTCTCTCTTTCTAGTGGTTCATATTGATAGTTATTACAATAAACTGTAGGATCAATAAATCATGAGTTCATAAGTCATAGACTTGTCGATTAAATTTTGTTCTTTTATTTGAATTATATCTTTGCTAGCGATTCATTTGCGTTGCTGAGCCATTCATTTCAATCATGAATATACATTTCAATTATGCCCAATGCATTTCGGGTTTGAAAAACCCTTCATCAGGGGCCTGTCAAAAAGCAAAAGAAAACATTCAGGACCTTAACATTCAGCAGTTTTAAAAAACGTACATGTTAACTCACTAAGTCTTGTGGACAGTGTATTATCGAAATTACTACATGACTAAATATCGCAATGAAAGTAAATAGCACGTTGGTAAATTATGAAACATTTTCTATAAGTGAATAAAGACGAACATTTGCTGTAATTGAGGATATGCTCCGATGATAAAGAATACAAAAGAAAGATACTAATGGAACTGTCTCGTGTCAAGGGCTAAGGGGTTGCTCAGGCGTTCATGATGTGGGGAGCTACACGGTACAAGAATGGGAAGCGTCGCGAAAACTTAAACAACTAAGAATACACATAACGGGGGTAGACTTACTAGTGACAACGCGCTCTCATGAATCTGTTCCGAGTTCCGGATTGACGAGATGTGCCGACAGCCAATGGTGAGGCTAATTGTATACTGGGTGTAGTCACGTGGTAGAAGACCAATACAGCTAGTGTTTGAAAAAAGCTTCTTTAAGAGCAGTGAGTCATACAATGAATGTGGGTGATGCTGGTAAAAGGGGCTAACAGAAATTAAAAAAGAATTTCTGTGAACAAAGTAGTAGTTTTTTTTCGAGTGCCGGGCGGTAGCCATGGAAACTCTGGAAAAGCAATGTGGTTGGTTACGAGTTCCGATCACGTGTGTGTTAGGACTCGAATGACGCTTTGTTTGGGAAGTGTTTACAGCGATGTAATGCGCATCGTGGGGACGTAATGTGAACTACGATATGTCCATAAAGTGTTTATATTACATGGAGCACGACGGGTCAGGTCAAGTATTAAGAACATAATTATACTGCGGTTTGCAGTGCAACTAAAATAATGCAAAATGAAAAATGAAAATGAAAAATAAAAATAGCAACGATGACAGATAAACAATTGTACACATAATAAGAAGTTAGCTATACAAGTAAAAGTCTGTATGCTCTGTGATTTGTAGTCCGCATATTGCTAGAATATCAGTGCTTTGCAAACTCAAATCAGTGTCAGAAGTTCTGAGGTAAAGGATACTTTGCGGGGAGGGAAATGCCACAGTCCCTCAGCTGTGCAGAAATGTAAATTCTTCATAGAAAACATGCCAGTTCAATTCTGTCGTTCATCCCTCTCGGCTGAAGAGTTTGTAATTTTTTAATCCAAAAAAATTCTTCCTGTAAGCGTTGTTTTACTGGATTCATGTCGCAGCGTTGTGGGAGAATCTCAAGTATAGTATGCTCCTGTATAGTGCAAATCAATCTTATGACCTTTCGTGGGGTGCATAAATGTTTTCCCTAAAATAACATTGTTGCAATGTATGCAATTGTAGCATTTCGCCATCCCTTTGTGTTCAATTTTGGTTTCTTTGGGTGCAGAGAGAATCTCTTTCAAGTTTTTGGATCTTTTGTAGGCGAATGTAACGTGTTCATTGAATAAGTTCTGTAGATCAGGTTCTGTTTTGATTAGGGACCAGTGACGATTTATGGCTTTTTTGATCTTATTCGTTTCAAGTTAAAGGAGCGCATCCTTCGTGGTCTGCTGATCACACAATTTATCATATTCACGCTAAGACTCTGTTGGACACAGAGCAACAAGGAAATAGCGCCAAAAAGAACTTGCCATAAACTTTACTCAAATAAGGCGCGCACGAAGATAAATCGATCTCATTCATTCAATTTTCCAGTCCAACCTATCTTCTGTTGCACCCAAGATTTGAAAATGCAATTTGATGAAATAGCTCAGATAACCACAAAACAAGCAGAACTCTTAGCATTTTCACCAGAGTCAGCGCAAGAAATCTATGGACTCATTCAGGAGACCAGAGCATTCAGCCCTAATGTTTCAACTACAGCTCAATTAATACGACGGTTCGAATTCCTTAGCCGGAAAGAAATTAATCAAAGACTACATGCCACAACACTTATACATTACCACAAAAACAAAAGGATACCTAGGGGACTAAGAATTGCCTTAAAACCGATGCTGTGCAAAAATAGTAAATCATTTGTTGAAAAATGGTACCAAATACTTAACAAATGTTCTCTGGATTTAATTCTATTAATAATTCAAGAACTTTCAAAGGTACTAAAAGAAATTGAGTCTGATCTAGAAGGTATGAAAAAAGAATTGGATAAATTACCGGATCTACAAACCGTCTTACAGGATGTAAATGCGAAACTTGATAAATATGCCAAAGAAGTGAGCGACCGCAAAGTACGAAAATATAAAAGAGACACAATTGATTATAAATATGACGAAGTCTACACCTGGGCTGAGATTTACAATCAAAAGAAATGGCAACAACCGAAATCTAAATCGTCCACGACTTCATCACAAGAAAGCGTAGTTTCAGAATCTGATATAGCCCACTCTAGACAACCATTAGAAAAACCACAACAATCCAGCACATCTAAGAAACAGACTTTTTTAGATGTAAGCCCGGCTGCCAACTCACCACCAAACATCATAATAGGAGGGGCAGAAGAAACAGAAGAAGAAATAGCAAAAAGAACCAGGAGTCAGAAAACAACAAAAACGAATTAGTGATCAACATTTCTTCTAAAACATTGTCTAAAGCACAAACAGCAGTGCTCAATAAAGGAACATCTTTTGTCCCGACATACCAAACTAGTCTATCAGAAACTGAAATTGCGTTATTCAAATTCTTCAGGACACTTAAATTAAAATATTTTTTTAAAAACTTACCAACTAATCCTGCAGTCAACTCCACAACTTTCAAACCGAAGAGCACCTTCTGTGCACCCTATTCGCACAAAACCATCGAAGCATTTGAAAGGTCGGTGATTTGAGACATACAAAAAATCAACTTAAAAAAACTCACTAAAACCAATCTCACCAAAACAGAATGGAGCATACTCAGAAACTTAGCCAATGACAAAGATCTAACCTTCCAACGAGCCGATAAAGGCGGGGCTCTTATAATAATGGACACTACCTTCTATGAACAGAGCGTCAATGAACATGTGAATGACCAAGACATATACTTACCCTTGGACGCGGATCCCACTGAAGAATACCAAAAAACTTTAACATCAATTCTCGAGCGTGCACTGCACATGAAATGGATCGATGAAAAAACACACCAATTTCTTAAAACCAAATGCCCACGGAGACCAAAACTTTATATGTTGCCTAAGATACATAAAAATCCACTGAAACCTCCTTTCAGACCCATCGTGTCAGCTTGTGGGTCCATATCTGAAAGTATAGGTAAATTCGTTGATCATTATCTGCAGCCCATCGTACAAAAGAGTACAACGTACATCAAAGACACCACGGCATTCCTCAATTTGCTCAAAACCATTCAATTGGATAATGACACAGAATATTGGCTCTGTACAGTGGATGTGGTATCACTCTACACTTCGATCCCACATAATGAAGGCCTAGATGCCTTAGAATGGAATCTGCTGAATGATGATGAATGTGAAGTCAATAAGATATTTTTAATTGAATTGATGCACTTTTCACTTTTTCATAGTTACTTCGAATGGAAATGCAACTTTTACAACCAATGCAATGGTACCTCAATGGGTTTCGGGGGGGCCCCCTCGTATGCAAATTTGTTTATGTCTAAATTTGAGTCTGATCACATTTTAAACAACATTGACTGGACCTCCAGCTTGGTTACCTTCAAAAGATATATCGATGATATATTCCTAATTTGGAGAGGCACTAAAGACCAACTTACCAACAATATAATAACGTTAAACCAAGTGAATCCTCGAATCAAATTCACCTATACCATTCATGAGGACACCATATCTTTTTTGGATGTACACATCACCATAGCCAATAAAGAAATTCAAACGAAAGTATACAAAAAAGCCACAGATCGGAACTCAAGCTTACTTTTCCAGAGCTTTCATCCTGATTCTCTCAAAAAGCATTTACCAACTTCACAATTCATTCGTCTCAAAAGAATAACTTCAGAAGAAAACATCCTCAAAAATTCATTGTTGGACTCGGCCTTGTGGCGTGGTCCTACCCCTCCCGCATGGCGGGCCTGGGACGACATCGGCCCTCCGTCGACCCGTTGTCGACCCCCCTGAACACGAACCCTCGACGAGAGCAGCCCCCTGGCAACCCACGGCTCTCCCCCCTGGGACCCCGGCGGACCCTGCTCGCCAACACCGCCGGTCTGGCGACCATGCCCGGCCACCATTTAAGGCCCGACTCCATCTTGGGCCCATCATGCCCCGAGCACGTGGCCGCAGCCATCCCTGGCCCCGGCCTCAGCGAAGCCCCGACATCGAGGCACCAAGATCCTCCCAGGTGGTAGAGTGGCCACTTGGCGGAGCCCGGAACAGGGGAGTTTCGAGGGGCCTCCAGCCGTCCCCGGACGCCTGGTATCGATCGCCCTTCAGCCTCCCTGGGCGCTGGCTCCACCCCCCTGCTGGGTGTCTGGACACCTTCATCCCGGCCCCTCTGAACCCCAGGCGCGAGGGTCCGGACATCAAAGGACTCCAGTCCTATATCTGGGCCAGCCCTGGATTAGGACTCCAGTTGTATCTTGGAGTCGAAGCCCTGCTGACCTTATCGCGGCTGATCCTGATCCGAACTCTTGCACCTGGAACCTTCGAGGCCCTGCTGACGCTGTCGCGGCCTGACTAAGCTGAACCACCTTCGAGGCCCTGCTGACGCTGTCGCGGCCTGACCGAACTGAACCATCTTCGAGGCCCTGCTGACGCTGTCGCGGCCTGACCGAACTGAACCATCTTCGAGGCCCTGCTGACGCTGTCGCGGCCTGACCGAACTAAACCACCTTCGAGGCCCTGCTGACGCTGTCGCGGCCTGACCGATCTGAACCATCTTCGAGGCCCTGCTGACGCTGTCGCGGCCTGACCAAGCTGAACCACCTTCGAGGCCCTGCTGACGCTGTCGCGGCCTGACCGAGCTGAACCATCGTCGAGGCCCTGCTGACGCTGTCGCGGCCTGACCCCTTGAACTATCCACGCACCAGTTGGTGCCAAGACTGTCCCGCTACCCCCTATCCCCGAAACCAAGACGTTACGGATCCCTCGATCCTTGCCTGCTAACCTGCAAAGGACTTGCCTTAATTGCTTATATAAAGATTCTTGTGAATATTCCTCCTGTGTGGTGTCCCTCTGTAGGTAGTGTGATTGCTCAGCTGTGACGATTGTAGGTGAGGAGCCTCGCCAAGGAGGCCTCCCTACAGCGCTCGGCCTATTCCATACAGAGAGGTGGGTCTCGGGGCGGACAGTCAGACACCTTCTGTCTCCCCTGAGGTCGCCTTTCCAACATTGGTGGCAAGCGACGGGATCCGAGCCCGCGCAAATCGTACAGCGAGTAACTCGCCACTACTAACAGAGATCCACAACCACGATGACTACTAAAGAAGCAAGAACAACCGCGGAATTCCAGAAAGAACTATTAGAGGAGTACACCCATAAAGAACTCAAACAATTCTGCAAAGCCCTAGGTATCGCTACCACCAGACTAAGCACAAAAGACGATTTTAAAGACGCATTACAAACATGGGTTGAGACCGGAGCGACCCCACCCCAAGCCAACGAGGACATTGTCCTAGAAGTACCCCTGAGTACAGTCGTAGCCCCAGTGGAAGAAAGAACCGCCAACAAAGAACCGGGCCTCTCCCACGAAGACGCCCGGGAGCGAGAGAGGAGTCGGATCCATGAACTAGAGCTCGCCCGACTCCGGCTGGATGGAGAGCTTCAATTAGCAGCAAAGAAAATGGCCATTGAACAACTACGATTAGAGGGAGATCTGGAAGAGAGGCGGAGGCAAAGAGAATTGGATGAAAAAAAGCTCACGTACGAACACGAGCGGGGCCTCAAAGAACTAGAGATCAAAGCCAAGATCGAAGAGGCTGGCGCTGCAGTAATCCGGAACCCTCCACCTCCTGCCGACCCGAAGGTCCACATTCCCAAGGATATCGTCAAGGAATACTACAAAAATGACGATATCCAGCAATGGTTCAAGGCGTATGAAGGTGCCATGACCGCGCACCGCATCCCGCGAAAAGATTGGGGTGCCGGCTTGTGGGGGAGATTCGTCAGCGAAGGAAGAGACACCCTGCTAGAGCTGGCCGAGGACGTGATGTCCTCCTATGACCACATGAAGGACACCCTGCTCACCCGGTATGGCCTCACCCCCGAGATGTACCGACTGAGGTTCAGAGACTGCAAAAAGATTCCCGGTACCACGTGGGTGGAGTACGTAAACTTTTATAGCCGGGCCCTGGAAGGATGGATAAAGGGCAGCAAAGTGTCCACCTACGAGCAGCTGTTCGACCTCATCGTTTGGGAGCACCTCTCCAACAATTGCTTTGTCGAGCTCAGGCAGCATCTCCTCGACAGTAAGCTGACCGAGCCCCGAAAACTCGCCGTCGAGGCTGATCGATGGGTGAGCACCCGGGTCCCCCGGACCCCGATAGGAGAACCGGGACGGAACGGCCAGGGGCACCCCCGCCAGCGTGGCGGCGGAGGAGGCCAGAACAGGAGCCGAGACTTCCCGTCGGCCCCGGGCCGGAGTCCGCCTCGGGGGTCCCCCCAGAAGAACACTTCGCCATCCCTGGCCAGAAGAGGGCCCCCACCAGCACGGCCGGGGCCCCACCCGAACATTACCTGCCACAGATGCCAGCGGACCGGCCACTATGCCAGTGACCCCCTCTGCCCCATGAACCAGCGCCCCGGCCCCACCGGGCCTCCGACCCGCCAGTTCGCTGCTGCAGCCCTGGGGGAAGGGGGAGAAGAAGACGAAGAGGTCTACAACGTAGATCAGACCGAGTATGAACCGGCCGCCATGGCCCTAGCCTGCCTGGGCGAAAGAGACATGGTCCCCCAGGCCCCGCTACCGAGGAACACTCAAAAGTACCGTCAGTGGGTCCACATCAATGGACGACGGACTGAAGCCCTCCGAGACACGGGAGCCAGTGTGATGGCCGTCCGCTGCCACTTGGTGACCCCAGAACAGATCATACCAAACGTGCGATGCCCCGTGAGGGCCGCCGACAACTCCGAAACTCTGTGTCAGATGGCCCGAATCCCCTTCGAGTGGGGGGGGGTGTCGGGCACCCTCAAAGTGACCGTCCGGGATGACGCCCCCGTGGACTGCCTCCTTGGAAACGACCTCGAGAGCTCTCCCTGGGCCCAAGTCGAACGGAGAGAGCATCTAGGAATGACGGGACTACCAGAGTGGGTCTGCGCGACGACACGATCCATGACTGCCCGGGCCCTGGCAGCACCCGAGGTCACCCCGACTGAAGAGCCAGAGTGGCCCGCGCCCCCACCGCCCGCCGTCAATGAAGAATCCGACCCCGAGCCCGACCCATCGGAGCATGACCAAGAAGGCAGCGCCGAACTCAGCGACATCCCCGAACTAGCCCAATGGCGCCAAGAGGGTGGTCCCACCCGAGAACAATTCCGGCAGGAACAGAAGGCCTGCCCCTCCCTCGAGGGGACCCGACAGCAAGCCACCGCCCAAGCTGCCGGGGACACCTCGGGGTCCCACTGGGTCTACTGGGACCACGGCCTCCTATACAGCGAACAGAGAATTGCCGAGCTAGGGGCCAGCCGAGTGTTGGTGGTCCCCCTACGATTCAGAGACTTCCTTTTGAACCTGGCACACGATGTGCCCCTCGCCGGGCACCTGGGGCAGGACAAAACTTACAGCCGCCTGGTGACCCATTTCTACTGGCCGAAGATGCGCAACGATGTGCATAACCACTGCCGCACCTGCCCGACATGCCAAGCCAGCGGAAAGAGCGGAGGGAAGGTGAAGGCCCCGCTCCAACCCTTTCCAGTAGTGACCACTCCCTTCGAACGAGTAGGGATAGACATCGTGGGGCCCCTGGACCCCCGAACCTCGCAAGGGCATCGCTTCATCCTGGTCCTGGTGGACCATGCCACCCGCTATCCCAAAGCCATCCCCCTACGAACCATAACGGCTCCCGTGGTGGGCCGAGCACTGATGGAGATCTTCTCCAGAGTAGGGTTCCCCCGAGAAGTCGTGAGCGATCGGGGCACAAACTTTATATCAAAGTATATGCGGTCCTTGTGGCAACAGTGCGGGGTCACGTATAAATTCACCACCCCGTATCACCCCCAAGGGAATGGACTTGTGGAGCGGTTTAACCGGACACTCAAGGGGATGATCCAGGGGCTAGAAGAGCCCCTCCGCCGCAAATGGGACGTCCTGCTGCCCTGCCTCTTGTTCGCCTATAGGGAGGTACCACAGAAATCCCTGGGCTTCAGCCCCTTTGAACTCTTGTACGGGCACCCTGCCCGAGGTCCCCTCAGCCTGGTCAAAGAAGGCTGGGAAACTACAGTCCAAGACGCACCGCCGGATGTCTACCGGTACCTCCTGACCCTACGAAGCAAGACTCGGAAGTTCCGGGCCCTTGCCGAGGCCAATCTTGAGGCCAGTCAGGAGGACATGAAACGCTGGTATGACCAGAACTCTTCATCCATCGAGTTCGAGCCGGGCCAGCGGGTCTGGGTCATGTCCCCGGTCGAACCTTGTGCCCTCCAGGACAAATGGCCGGGCCCTGTCACCTATCTCGTGGACATGGAGTCCCCCCGAAACCCCCTACGGGTTCTGCACGCCAACCGGCTCAAGCCTCATTTTGCCCGCACGAATCTGAGCCTGCTGCTAGCTACAGACCATGGGGCCGAAGACGACTCCGAGCCCCTGCCCGACCTCCTAAGGTGCGCCGAGAAAGACGGCTCCGTCGAGGGAATCTCTCTCTCCTCCGACCTGACCCCCGCGCAGCGCCGAGACTGCCAAGAACTGTTGGGGCGATTTACGGACCTATTCTCCCTCACCCCCGGGGTGACCCAGTGGTGTGTCCACGATGTCTACACCGGGGACAGCCAGCCAGTGCGACACCGGGCCTACCGAGTTCCCGACCGAGTTCGGGCCTGCATCCAGACAGAAGTTACCAAGATGCTGGCCCTGGGGGTGGTCGAACCCTCCGACAGTCCCTGGGCCAGCCCAGTGGTCCTGGTCCCCAAAGCCGCCGCACCTGGCACCTGGCACCCCTCCAGAACTCAGGTTTTGTGTTGACTACCGGGGACTGAATGCTGTTACCAGAACCGACGCACATCCCATCCCCCGGGCCGATGAACTAATCGACTGCCTGGGAGCCGCCAAGTACCTCAGTACCTTCGACCTCACAGCCGGGTACTGGCCGATCGGCCTCACTCCAGGCGCCCAGGAGCGGTCGGCATTCTACACACCCGATGGCCACTTCCAATTCAAGGTGATGCCCTTCGGCATGAAAAACGCCCCAGCCACCTTCCAGAGACTGGTGAACAAAGTGCTGGCGGGGCTAGAAGAATTCAGCACCGCCTATCTAGACGACATTGCAGTGTACAGCCTCCACTGGGCCGAGCACCTGACCCACCTCTGGGAGGTCCTGACAGCCCTCCGCCTGGCCGGACTAACTGTGAAAGCCAGCAAGTGCCAGATAGGTCAAGGATCCGTGACCTACCTGGGACACCAAGTGGGGAGCGGCCACGGGGCTCCCCTCCAACCCAAGATTGACGCCATCGTGGCCTGGGAGCCCCCGGTCACCCAGACAGCCGTCCGGGCCTTCCTGGGGCTCACTGGATATTATCGGCGATTCATTAAGAACCATGGGAGCATTGTGGGGCCCCTCACTGAACTGACCTCGAAGAACCGGCCACAAAAAGTACAATGGACACCCACGTGTCAGGTGGCCTTCGAGACTTTGAAAACAGCCATGTGCACCGCCCCTGTGCTCCAAGCCCCTGACTACAGCCGGGAGTTTGTAGTCCAGACCGACGCCTCGGAGCACGGCATCGGGGCGGTCCTATCCCAGATTGACCCCGAGGGGATTGACCATCCTGTGGCCTTCATCAGCCGGCGGCTGCTGGCCAGAGAGCAGCGATGGAGCACCATTGAAAGAGAGGCCTTCGCCGTCGTATGGGCCCTCAAGAAACTCAGGCCCTACCTCTTCGGCACCCACTTCCGGGTCCAAAGTGACCACCGGCCCCTGCGGTGGCTGATGCAGATGCGTGGCGAAAACCCAAAGCTGCTGCGCTGGTCCATCTCCCTCCAAGGGATGGACTTCACGGTGGAGCATCGCCCTGGCGACGACCACGCCAATGCTGACGGCCTGTCCCGATTCTTCCGCCTCGACGAGGAGAATCCCCAGGAAGATGGGTGACTCTCCCCGCCTTCAGCTGGAGGGGACGTGTGTTGGACTCGGCCTCGTGGCGTGGTCCTACCCCTCCCGCATGGCGGGCCTGGGACGACATCGGCCCTCCGTCGACCCGCTGTCGACCCCCCTGAGCACGAACCCTCGACGAGAGCAGCCCCCTGGCAACCCATGGCTCTCCCCCCTGGGACCCCGGCGGACCCTGCTCGCCAACACCGCCGGTCTGGCGACCATGCCCGGCCACCATTTCCGGCCCGACTCCATCTTGGGCCCATCACGCCCCGAGCACGTGGCCGCAGCCATCCCTGGCCCCGGCCTCAGCGAAGCCCCGACATCGAGGCACCAAGATCCTCCCAGGTGGTAGAGTGGCCACTTGGCGGAGCCCGGAAGAGGGGAGTTTCGAGGGGCCTCCAGCCGTCCCCGGACTCCTGGTATCGATCGCCCTTCAGCCTCCCTGGGCGCTGGCTCCACCCCCCTGCTGGGTGTCTGGACACCTTCATCCCGGCCCCTCTGAACCCCAGGCGCGAGGGTCCGGACATCTAAGGACTCCAGTCCTATATCTGGGCCAGCCCTGGATTAGGACTCCAGTTGTATCTTGGAGTCGAAGCCCTGCTGACCTTATCGCGGCTGATCCTGATCCGAACTCTTGCACCTGGAACCTTCGAGGCCCTGCTGACGCTGTCGCGGCCTGACCGAACTGAACCATCTTTGAGGCCCTGCTGACGCTGTCGCGGCCTGACCGAACTGAACCATCTTCGAGGCCCTGCTGATGCTGTCGCGGCCTGACCGAACTGAACCACCTTCGAGGCCCTGCTGACGCTGTCGCGGCCTGACCGAACTGAACCACCTTCGAGGCCCTGCTGACGCTGTCGCGGCCTGACCGAACTGAACCATCTTCGAAGCCCTCCTGACGCTGTCGCGGCCTGACCAAGCTGAACCACCTTTGAGGCCCTGCTGACGCTGTCGCGGCCTGACCGAGCTGAACCATCGTCGAGGCCCTGCTGACGCTGTCGCGGCCTGACCCCTTGAACTATCCACGCACCAGTTGGTGCCAAGACTGTCCCGCTACCCCCTATCCCCGAAACCAAGACGTTACGGATCCCTCGATCCTTGCCTGCTAACCTGCAAAGGACTTGCCTTAATTGCTTATATAAAGATTCTTGTGAATATTCCTCCTGTGTGGTGTCCCTCTGTAGGTAGTGTGATTGCTCAGCTGTGACGATTGTAGGTGAGGAGCCTCGCCAAGGAGGCCTCCCTACGGCGCTCGGCCTATTCCATACAGAGAGGTGGGTCTCGGGGCGGACAGTCAGACACCTTCTGTCTCCCCTGGGGTCGCCTTTCCAACATTCATTAATTGAGCAACAAGAACAATATCTAGCAAGAGGATATCCCAAAGAGATCCTAGAAGAATCTCTTAAAAGGGTAGCCAAATTACCAAGAGAAAATTTGCTGACAACTTCCAAACAAGCCAAAGCATCAAAAACGGTGTGTGTACTTACATTTTCAAGTGATTCACATAAGATCAAAAAAGCCATAAATCGTCACTGGTCCCTAATCAAAACAGAACCTGATCTACAGAACTTATTCAATGAACACATTACATTCGCCTACAAAAGATCCAAAAACTTGAAAGAGATTCTCTCTGCACCCAAAGAAACCAAAATTGAACACAAAGGGATGGCGAAATGCTACAATTGCATACATTGCAACAATGTTATTTTAGGGAAAACATTTATGCACCCCACGAAAGGTCATAAGATTGATTTGCACTAAACAGGAACATGCGACTAAAAAAAAGTCATATATGCCATCAAATGTCCTTGTGGCAAGACATATGTCGGCCAAACTGAACGGAAAATCAAAGTAAGAATAACAGAGCATAAGAGTAACATACGCACTATGAACAACAAATCTACCATAGCCATGCATTGGCAGGAAGCTAATCACCAGATTTCTCAATTAAGATTTACTATACTTGAGATTCTCCCACAACGCTGCGACATGGATCCAGTAAAACAACGCTTACAGGAAGAATTTTTTTGGATTAAAAAATTACAAACTCTTCAGCCGACAGGGATGAACGACAGAATTGAACTGGCATGTTTTCTATGAAGAATTTACATTTCTGCACAGCTGAGGGACTGTGGCATTTCCCTCCCCGCAAAGTATCCTTTACCTCAGAACTTCTGACACTGATTTGAGTTTGCAAAGCACTGATATTCTAGCAATATGCGGACTACAAATCACAGAGCATAAAGACTTTTACTTGTATAACTAACTTCTTATTATGTGTACAATTGTTTATCTGTCATCGTTGCTATTTTTATTTTTCATTTTCATTTTTCATTTTGCATTATTTTAGTTGCACTGCACACCGCAGTATAATTATGTTCTTAATACTTGACCTGAACCG
This sequence comes from Lissotriton helveticus, assembly GCF_964261635.1. Classification (NCBI taxonomy): domain Eukaryota; kingdom Metazoa; phylum Chordata; class Amphibia; order Caudata; family Salamandridae; genus Lissotriton; species Lissotriton helveticus. Next base: position 1,301,836,363 of record NC_136057.1, read on the forward strand.
TCGTGCTCCATGTAATATAACCACTTTATGGACATATCGTAGTTCACATTACATCCCCACGATGCGCATTACATCACTGTAAACACTTCCCAAACAAAGCGTCATTCGAGTCCTAACACACACGTGATCGGAACTCGTAACCAACCACATTGCTTTTCCAGAGTTTCCATGGCTACCGCCCGGCACTCGAAAAAAAAAAACTACTACTTTGTTCACAGAAATTCTTTTTTAATTTCTGTTAGCCCCGTTTACCAGCATCACCCACATTCATTGTATGACTCACTGCTCTTAAAGTTTTTTCAAACACTAGCTGTATTGGTCTTCTACCACGTGACTACACCCAGTATACAAGTAGCCTCACCATTGGCTATCGGCACATCTCGTCAACCCGGAACTCGGAACAGATTCATGAGAGCGCGTTGTCACTAGTAAGTCTACCCCCGTTATGTGTATTCTTAGTTGTTTAAGTTTCCGCGACGCTTCCCATTCTTGTACCGTGTAGCTCCCCACATCATGAACGCCTGAGCAACCCCTTAGCCCTTGACACGAGACAGTTCCATTAGTATCTTTCTTTTGTATTCTTTATCATCGGAGCATATCCTCAATTACAGCAAATGTTCGTCTTTATTCACTTATAGAAAATGTTTCATAATTTACCAACGTGCTATTTACTTTCATTGTGATATTTAGTCATGTAGTAATTTCGATAATACACTGTCCACAAGACTTAATGAGTTAACATGTACGTTTTTTAAAACTGCTGAATGTTAAGGTCCTGAATGTTTTCTTTTGCTTTTTGACAGGCCCCTGATGAAGGGTTTTTCAAACCCGAAATGCATTGGGCATAATTGAAATGTATATTCATGATTGAAATGAATGGCTCAGCAACGCAAATGAATCGCTAGCAAAGATATAATTCAAATAAAAGAACAAAATGTAATCGACAAGTCTATGACTTATGAACTCATGATTTATTGATCCTACAGTTTATTGTAATAACTATCAATATGAACCACTAGAAAGAGAGAGTGAAGAAACGCATTCGTTTCAAGTTAAAGGAGCGCATCCTTCGTGGTCTGCTGATCACACAATTTATCATATTCACGCTAAGACTCTGTTGGACACAGAGCAACAAGGAAATAGCGCCAAAAAGAACTTGCCATAAACTTTACTCAAATAAGGCGCGCACGTAGATAAATCGATCTCATTCTATCGTAATGTCCCACACCTATAAGGTACAACAGTCTTTCCTTTGTGGCAAGTATCTGGCTATCTCAATGGCCAGTTCAAGCTTTTTTGAATATTTATTCTAGAAACTTTCAAAACTGGGCTGCTCTTGTTTTAGGCTATTTATATTGGTTTCCTCTGATTGAATACCAAGGCTGGACTCCCATAAACTGGTTTTGTAACCTCTGACCCCAGGTTTCAGTGGAGGACAGGATGAACATATATCTTTCCTCCTCTTAAATTCTAGCCCTGCCAATCCCTCATAAGATTCAATGGAAGTCGTTCCTTGCTTATCTTCAGTTGGGACTCCTAGGAAGTTGGCCATCACCCCCATTTCCTCCTCTGCAGATCCCTGTGAGGTTGAGCAACGTGAAAACAGCTGATCTGCAGCTCTCTCCTGCAAGGAATCAGGAGGTTGCACTCATGTGGCTGAGAAACTAAATACAGTCAATTTATACACCATAAAGGAAACGCATGCACTGGGAAACCAGCAGAGTCAATCTACTATGTAGTGGCTAGCAAAGAAAGAGGACAGGAACTATGTGCAAAAACAGATTTCCTACAATAACCGACCTTGAAAGGATGGGAGTTGGCTATACTCTTATGCAGACTTGTGACCTGCAGATCACAGATGATGGGAGTGTTGAGGGTTAACTCACTGAGCTTGGAGGGAAAATTCTGCTTCTGCGCATATGCATTTAAAATGGCAGCTTGGAAACTCACATGCTAAGCATCTGCTTTGCTGAAATTTAAAAAAGCTATATACTAAATGCTAATGCAGGGAGAGTATTTATAAGTAAATGGGATTAGAGTAGAGATAGGTGGTATACAGTGAAATCATTTTATTTTGAAATTAATACGTTTTCTTTTGACCTCTTTATTAGTTCGTATTTGGGCCTCTGAATGATGCTAAAGTCTACACTGCACATGACTCCTCACGCAGGCGCAATGATGACAAGCCAGATGCAATGATGTCAAATCTTGAAACCCGTCCAAGGCCGTTCTTGGTACTTGTCCTGGGAACCTGCTGGACATCCTGAAAACTCAATGGACAACTGTAACATGTATACATTGTTGTTGATAACAATTGAGGTAGTTTAGTTAGAACAGTGGCAGTCGCATCAAAACAAACGCTGAGAGACTGGGATGCTGTCCGAATGCTGATCGAATATTTGGAGAAGCAGACTTAGAATTTTAAAGCCAAATAATCAGGAGAAGATCGCAGAAGAACCGAGGAGTTAATCTAATTAGAAGAAGATCGCGGAAGAATTGAGGAGGAAGTTAGTATCAGAGAGGGGTGAGACGCAGGCGTCGAATCCAGAAGAGGTCATCTATTCTGTCCTGAATCCTGTCCTGAAGTCCCTGTCACCTGATCTTTTCCATGGGGACCCATTATTCTCTTAGCCAGAGGGGTCTGATTTCCACATCATCCTAGGTAAATATATTTCTGTGTATTGTGTCAATGTGCTGCTCTCTCTATCCTCTTTTTCCTGAGGTACTGTTGTTGTGATAATCTCATTGAAATAGAATACTAAAATTGGGTAAACGGATCTCACTTCCTCAGAGAGATGGAGTTCATACTGTGATTTGTTTGGCTCATATGATTTTAACTAGATGAATGATAATGGGGGCACCCGTTCACAGGGCCAGGGGCTGTCCAAGGAAACATTACAAGATATGTGGCATGCTGATATTATACTTAGTATCAGTGTTTCGAATTCACTCTGTGATCTCAGGATATGAGAGGGTATGTCCCGGGTACATTTCCTGCTGCTGCTGCCCGTCTAGTGAAGTCTGTGTGGAGCTCACATCTGTCTTGCTTTGGCTGTGAATTATGACCAAAAATGTAAAATTTTCGACAACTACTGCAAATGTCGATGTAAGTGAACTTCAAATAAATACAATTAAATAAAGTTGAAAATAAAAAGAAATACACAGTGCCTAGAGCAATTCTGCATTGTGGCATTTTCCACCAAGTTTTACCACCACAGTCTAAATGACACCATTAACAATATTTTATAGATGGCATTTTACACAATGAACAAAGTAGTGATTTCACATATTCTCTTTTGAGCAGATCATTGAACACAATGCCTTTCAACTGGGTTAAAAGTACAAACAAAAAAATATAATAAATGTAACTAAATCACAACCAGAATAACTTTGAAAGTTTGGTTTGTGTGTTTGTTGAGGCCATGGCAGGAGACTCATTGTGTATTTATTTAGTGATGAATAAGACTTAATCCTGAAACTAAGCACCAGCAATCATTGTTAAACAGAGTGTAAGGAATGGGATTATTATTATATAGGGTGGGTGACTACCCACCCCTAGAAATAATCAGAACCATTGTCAGGGTGAACCTTCAAAGCCACTAAATTAACCTGCGCTCAAACCCCTGGTAGCTATGGCCCAGAGCAGGCATACTTACATTAGGGCAATGTGTAAAGTATTTATGCAGTACCAAAACACTAATAAAGACACAATGCCAAACCATAAATATCTCAAACTAAATTAGAAAAATAGAATAAAAAAGAATAAACAAAATGACAAAAATTCAATAAGCGCAATCAGAGATATTCATTTTTAAAGTTTTAAGTAGGAATAGCGCTGAAAAGCACAAAGCTCCACTAATAGTCAATGATCGCAGTAGACTACAATGTTTGCGTAATTTGAGGCTGACTGCAATGGAGCACCGGGCAGATACACTAACCAGGTTTGCCCTGTTCAAAGATTTTACCTTCTGACTTGTCCTTTAAGTCCCAGGTCACCACAGTGTGTCAGAAAGAGGTCAACAGCAGAATCCAGTCCAGGTAAGTTGACACTCGTCAGCTGGGTACTTCAAGGAAAAGACCTCTTATAACGTGTTGTGTCCGTGTAGCTTGAACAGGTGGTCATCCTTATGATCCTTGGAGTTACCCCCTTTGTCCTCAATACAAAAGGGAGGAGGTCTAATCCTTCAGAGCTTCTCTCAGGTAACAGACAGCAGGTCCAGTCATCATCTGATCTTCCACAGGTCCAGGAAGTGTCTTGGAGGTGCCATATGTATGCCTGGTATTATCAATGAGTGGAAATGACACCTGGGCACACCATAACCAATTTGATAAAAGTTCCCATGGTCAACCTGACCCACTTTGGGCATTTCCTAGATGGCAAAATCTTCAGTCACACTAAAAGCGGGCTCTGAGGGCTGGTGGGGGTGAGAGTGGAGAGTGCACTTTGGTAATCCTCATGCCCTACCACATCCAAAACTAAAATCCAGTTTGAGGTAGTCACTGTACCTACGAAAAACCCAGAGACAGAGGTCTGATGTGAAAAAGCCACACCCTTTAGCAACCAGTCAGTGGATCCACAATAATTATCTTGACATTCTGTTCTCTACAGTTTCAAGTGTGCCCCAACTGTCATATGTGAACACTTCATACCTGTTAAGCAGAATGTAACACTGTGGTATACAAAGGATTCCTACAGCCCACACCCTGCATACCATGAGAGGTTCAGAGGAGCTATCTCTTCCCATTCAGTTCAGCCTATTGTTTGCTCCTGGGAGACATCTCGCATCTTTTTACAGCTATTCAAGGCTAATTACTGGGTGGGAAAGGTTAGAGAGTCAATGCAAATTAGCTTCTAGGAACGGCAGGCAGAGAAAATGTAACTTTTCAAAAGTTACCTTTCCTTAATATTTGCTAAGAATCCAACTTCACAATTGGATTTGATTTTTCATTAATAAAAAAAATGCAGTTTTATAACTTTTCTAGCTAGTCCCATTCCTGAGGTACAGTATTAGGATTGTAATCTGTACTCTGGTTTTCTACATAAGACCGCTAAGCCTGCCACAGTGAAAATAGCTATTGGGTTATAGTTAAGGTTAACATTAAATTTGTACATGTCCCTCAGGCCCCGGGCCTCAGGTGATGAGACTGGTAACTCCTCCATGTCTACTTCCGTTTGAATCCAACAATCTTATATGCTCTCCATATTTCTTAGCAATTACATGTGGGTTATGGGACTGGCTATTACATGTTCTGTATTGCATATTTTCATACTGTATTGTGGATCTCAAACTGTACCTCGCGGTGTATGGGATTTAATTGGCATATGTATATGACTAACTCGTTGTCAAGTTTTCTTTTTGATGTTACCAGAAATCAATAAAGAATATATATTTTTAATGTGTACATGTCCTACTTTTAAATACCATGCACCCTGCCTTGTAGGCTACACAGCCTCAATCGGGGTTATATATGGTTAACATGTTAGTATTGAAAAGGTAGGTTTTTACCTGTCAAAATGATTTATTTTGACAGGTTGAATTACAGTTTTTACACTTTTACAGTCAGGCTACAGCGGTAGGCCTGAAGCCATGTTTACACAGACACTCTAGTGGAAGGTACAATAGGCCCTGCATTCTACTAGTGACATTTGACTCCCAGGCCATGGGTACAATTTGTATCATAGAGTAGGGACTTATAGGCAAGTTAAATATGCCAGTTAGAAATATGCCAAATCAACGATGTGTAAAGGGGGAGCACAGACGCTTTACTACTGGTTAGCAGGGCTATAATGGACAGAGTTCTAAAGCCAGCAGAAATGTAGGGGGTCCAGTAAAAGGTGAAAATCTGAGACAAACATGCAGAAAAAGCAAATTTCCTTCACAAAGTATTCCACCTCTACTTGTGCATCTTGATGGCCAAGGCTGATCGTTTACTTACTTTAGAGTACCTTAGCCTAGTGACCACTGGCAGGCTACTGTTACCCACCAAATCGCCCTTCCAGTAGGGTAAATGAGTCCCACATCATGTGCACAGCCGATTGTATTTACTGGTGTGACTCAGCACCAGTTACACCAGTGACCAGACTCTCCGCCTACTCCCTTTCACCCATTAGGGCACTCAGACACTAAGTTTCTGCGGCAGGACTTTTTTCTGGTGTCATATAAGCAGCTCTGTAGCAGTTTCTAACATCTACTCTCACTGGATGGCACATTTCCAAATGCACCAACCATGAAGCACGCTCCCAGGCTTGGGAAGCCGATACAGTTTCCCCTGAGGTTGTGGGAAGAATTATGCATCTTCATTGCAGTTCAAGTGGGAATGTGGAAAATGATTTAAGAGTCTGGAGTGAGATCTGAGGATAATCGAGGGGTACTGAGTGTCTCTTGTGTCAACTGTCATCTTTTACATCTGGGTCAACTTTACTTTTACACTCAAAATTGAGGACCAAATATACCCCTTTAGCAATTGACCCTCAAAATATCTAGGCAGAGTATTCCAATACATACTCAGGCCGGTGGTGTAGATCAGACCACAGAACTCCACTAATCAAGCACACAATCTCTACAAGTTTTTAATGCCTAGTTGTTGATTTTACTTTTAAAAAGTAAAATTACTTTAATTCACACACAACCTAATATTAAACACAACATTGCAAACGTCCACAATGACATATAGACCTCTAGAGCAATTTCTGTACAAAAGATCTGTGTAAGAAGGGCTGTCGGTGTTGAGTAATGTGAAGTGCCTTCCTTTGGTGTTTGTCATGGAGTTCACATTGTAAAACCTTTTCCTATTGTATTTGTCACTGGGCTGCATGTGCAACGCCCCTTCTTATTGTTTTTGACGCAGGGTCTATATTAACAAAATCTCTTTTATGAACAATGGAACTACATTCAAGGTGGAAATGCACAACTACTACCCAATCAAAAGCGTGAAAAGATTAACAAAGAGGTGGTGCAAAATCCTTCTCTTAATACTGTTGTTTTTGTTATTTTGTTATTACATGAACTCGTGCAGATTTTTGTTCTTTTCCAACAGAAACTCAGAAGAACTGTTTTTTTGTGCTATTGTCTTCAGTCCATGGTGAAGTTTCCTATGGTAAATTAAAATCCAAAACAACCTCCTTGGCCCCGTAAATAACATATATACAAAATGAGTACCTGAGATTTCAACCGGGTTACACTCAACTTAACCCGAACAGACATTGAAAAGAAAGAGTACCCTGCATCAGCATGCAGCACATGTGCAGGGACTAGTTTTATTATTACAACTAACACTTAGCAATTACATAAAATGGAACAACTATATCAACATTTTAATGGAAAATTTGAAAACCTTGGATTTTTCTACTCAAGCTGACATTCAATGTGTGTGATGAAACCGGGAGGGGTCTATTGATTTTATTTTTTTTATATTTCTTTTTTATTAAAACAAGACATCAAAAATGAGTGCATAGTACAGAGGTTAAATATTTCCACATAGCATTACATCATATCATTAATAATTGGGGGGATGGGAAAAGAAAGGGGTGGGGCGATATACTTTTACATGCAAGAGTCACGGGGATGCAGGTATATCCAAATTAGAGTCTACCGGTGGTACACAAATCTCCCCCTGTATCGATTCCACGACCCCCAAACAGTTACCCATTTACGAGGTCGACCTCTTGCTAGATAGACAGTCTTCTCCCGGAACATACACCAGTCCATGCTCTCCTTCCATTCTTCAAGCGTGGGTGGTCTCTTGGATCCCCACTGTTGTGCTATATTTCGTTTTGCTATCATTGCCCCTAGAGTGGCCCACCTGGTCTGTGCTGTCTTTAGATCTGTAGGTTCCCACATATTAAGGAGACATCTCCTGCCTCTGGTAGCACCGTCACCCCCAGTACCTCTCGCATAACATCATGTATCGCACTCCAATACTCCATCATATAATGACATTCCCAGAGGATATGGAGGAACGTGCCCACCCGACCACATCCTCGCCTGCACAAACCTTCCTCAGATAGTCCCATCCGGACCAAACGTGGACCTTTGACATAGACCCTATGTAATATTTTCAACTGAACTAGCCTTAATCACGCTGGGATCGCAACCTCCCTCGGGGAAGACACGGCCGATTGCCAGTCCTCATCATCTAGTTCAATACCATCCCTCGTCCATTTATCCCTTAACTCTACAAGGAGGTCTGCTCTGTGGTTGATCAATTTCCTATAAATCAGGGAAATAGTTCTATCCAGTAAATGCCCATCCAATATTCTATCCTCCAATGGCGAGGCCTCGGGTATCTCTTCTTCCGCCGGTACCGCCGATTTTAGCGCATGTTGAACTTGCGCATAGCTGAAATACTCCGCTCCATTCAACTCTAATTCGGTTTGTAATTCAGCAAAAGTCTTAATCCTATCCTTGACCCAGATATCACCAATAGTAGCAATCCCTATCAAGTCCCACTTATCGAACCCCTTCGTGTTCCAAAGCTTGCCCAGTCTGTCCGAGCCAAACAGTGGGGTGGCCAGCGTAAGTCGGCCTCTCCATCCCAAAGAGCTAGTGGCGTCGTGCCATATCTGCACCGCTACCTTCGTTGGTCCCGTCAAATTTTTCCCTGCCGACTTGGCATATAAAGCTCTATTATAATTTCCACCAGGGAGTATCCACCTATACATCGTATATCCGGGGTCCAAACCCGGCACATAAGTACCCTGGTTTATGGCCACCAATTCAGAAGCCCAATAGTACCTCCTGATGTCAGGGAGGGCGATACCACCGTCGTACCACGGCAGCGTCAATTTAGCCAAGGCAATACGAGGTCTTCCCTCCCATAACAGACTACGCTGCACCCCCTCCACCTCTCGGAAATAACTGTCCGGGACTATATCTAATGTGTTCTGGAGGGCGTAGAGAAAACGAGGCAAGGACATCATCTTAAAAAGAGGGCAGCCTGCCCCAACAGGGAAAGAGGTAGCTTCCTCCAGCTGTTTGCGTCGCTTCTTAATCTAACCAAAGGGGGAAGGAGGTTTCTCTCGTATCGGACCGTGGGATCCCTTGAAATAAAGATCCTCAGATACTTAAACCCATCGGTGGTGATCTGAATTGGGCAATTTCGCTGGGGAATCGGAGTGTCACCACTCAGAACAAACAGATAGGATTTCCCCCAGTTTATAGTGAGCCCCGAGTTCCTACCGTAGGAAGCCAAAACATCACAGACGACAATTAGAGACTTTCTGGGTGAGGTCAAATAGAGCTATAAGTCATCTGCATATAAAGAGATCCGATCCTCTAACTGAGGGGACCATCGAATGCCCCGAATTGAGGGCTCCCAGCGGATCCAGGCCGCCAGAGGCTCAAGTGCCAGTGAAAATAGAAGGGGAGAGAGCGGACATCCTTGTCGGGTGCCTCGCCCAAGACAAAATGTTGCCGAAACTCGGTTATTCACTACCACCTGCGCAAGAGGTTCAGTATACAACAGATGCACCCAACGAATAAACTCCGGTCCAAATCCAAACTTAGCCAAGACTGCCCACAAATACGGCCATTCTACTGTGTCAAGGTCCATCGTTGCGTCGAGCGACGCTATTATAGCCTGTTCCTTCAGGGTATGAGCTCTAGCCAACACCCCGTGTAACCTTTGAAGATTTAATGCCGTATTTCTATGGGGAATAAAGCCCGATTGATCTGCATGTATCAGTCCGCTAATCACCTTAACAAGCCTGTTAGATAATAGTTTGGCGAGAATCTTGGGCTCCGCATTCAATAACGAAATAGGCCTATACGAGGCACAGTTGGTTTTTGATTTCCCCTCCTTATGGATAACTACGATAGACGCCACTCTCTGATCATACGGTAATACACCCTGTTCTCGCGCTACAACAAACATACCTCTAAGGTAGGGGGCAATCTTATCAGGCCTAAGCTTATACAACTCGATCGGGAGTCCGTTAGGGCCTAGTGCCTTACCAGAGTTCAAAGAGCGCACTGCCAGGGTCACCTCATCCGCCGTGAGGGCACTGTCCATAAAATCACGATCTTCCTAAGTCAGTCTTCGGAGTTGGATATCTCGCAATAACAAGTGAGAATCCTCCTTTGGCCTCCCCGTGACCGAGGTGTACACTGTTTGAAAATATTCCGCAAAACTATCCACTATACCCTGGGGATCAGTGTTTCGCGCTCCCTCAGCCGTTTCAAGTTCCGGGACAACACAATCCGCTCTGTCTTTCTTATCTAACCAGGCGATACGTTTCCCGGCCTTATCTCCCACATCATATAACCGGCCCTGCTGCTCTCTACTTAGGGCTCTGGTGCTATCGGTGACTAACGCCCTATACTCAAGCTGCTTGAGGCTCAGGACATGTAGGTTCACACGGGTCACCTCATGCTCCAATTCCGCCTCAATACAAGTTATCTCAGATTCTACTCTTACAATTTCTTCGTTCCGATCCTTCTTTGCTCCCGCGATCAGTGATAAAGCCTGGCCCCTTATGACTGTTTTAAAAGCCTCCCAAAGCGAAAGCGGAGATGACACCGATCCCTCATTCTCCTGAAAATACTGCTCCAATGTCCTCAGCAGACCCTTATGGATTTTAGGATTGCGCATGTACCAGGGATTAATGGGGGCTATCCTACGACCCGATCCCGAAGTTATATAGAATCTGAACCAGATTGCCGAATGATCCGATATGCCCCTAGCCAGGTGTGTAGCCTCTGTGATGTAATATGCTTGGGCCGCCGGCACTAAACAGTGATCAATACGTGAGCACCAGAGTGGAAGGTATACTGTCGTTGGTCTGGATGAAGCAGTCTCCAACCATCAACCAATCCTAATGCATCCATAAACTCAGGAAGCCATCTTTGCGCCCACCCCGTATCTCTAGGTGGATGCCTATCTATGGTGCCGGAACCCACTGCATTAAAATCACCTCCCAAGATCAATAGACCCTTCAGGAGGTCCAGAAGGACTTTCCCCAAATCTACTAAAGTGGCTGCCTGCATACCTGGGGGGACGTAGATCGACAATACTGAGACGGTGTGCCCCTCCCAACGACCCGACACCCCTATATATCTGCCCCTATCATCCTAAATAACTGAGTCAATCACCATCGGGAGCGTCTTCCTAATCAGGCCCCCCACCCCTCTGGACCCTGAAGTGAATCCCGCATGTGCCACCAATCGATACCCCATTCTGTGCATCGCCTTGCATGAGTTCCCCACTAAATGTGTTTCCTGAAGCAGGACTACATCAGGGGCGTGGCGTTTAAGAAACTGTAGAACCACAGTACGTTTAATTTTGTCCCCCAACCCATTTACATTCCAGCTTAACACCTTCAGCCCCCTACCCCCTATCATACAACATGAAATGGGTCAGTCTCCCCTCCAACTCCTGCACCTTGAACTTGCTATTATTCTGTACGAAGCCTTGAAATGCAATGCCTATAACAAACAATAAAAAAAAATAACAAAAAATACCACCCCCAAACAAACCCCGTTCACCACCCCCTTCCCTGCAACCCTGCTCACGGTGTTCATCCGCCCCAACTCGCAGTGTGCCTGTCGCCCCATAATCTAACTACTAAACTATCGAAAAGTAACTCTGAGGAGGAGTGCGACCCCCGATTCCCCGCCAGACCCCATACGTTTCATCAGACCTATTCAAACAATTTCTACATCCGAATTCTTTTCAGTCAGATTCCACCCCCCAACTTGGTCCAACACCACCCGCAATAATGTTAGTGCTTATTCTTTCTCTTGCGCGCCGTCTTCTTCGTCTCCACTCCTTCGTCGCTGGTCATTCTGAGAGGAAATGGTCTCCAACCAGTCTGAAGCAATTTCGGGATTGTCAAAGAATATCGCCCTGCCCGCATGTTCAACTCTCAACTTGGCGGGGTACATCATGGCATACATCAGCCCTTTAACTTGAAGTTTCCTTTTGACACCCATGAAGGTGTGCCGTTGTTTCTGCACCGCCTGCGTAAAGTCCGGAAAAAAACTTAGGGTGGAGTTCTCATACTGCAGGGGGCCCTGAAATTAAGCACCCTTACAATCATCGGCCAGGGCGGCGCCCCAGGTCGCGGTCTCCCTCCCGGAATCCTGTGAGCTCTTTCAACTGTGAAGAAATTTCCCAGGCCTCTGGGTTTTAAATTTTTGAGAATGATGTCATCCACAAAAAGGTCAGCGGCCTGTCCCTCCGCCTTTTCAGGCAATCCAATAATACGCACGTTATTTCTACGGGCCCTCCCTTCATATTCATCCAACTTGCGACTTGCGATTTCACTTGAGGTTTTGAGATCGCGAACTTCCTGTTGTAACAGAGCCACATCATCTGCAAGACTGGACGTTTTGATGTCTAGTGATTTTACCTTTTCACTGGTCTTTGTGAGGTCCGCTCGGATTAAATTAACCTCTATTGTGACCGCATCAAGCTTATGATCTACGGATTCCATCTTCTTGCCAAGGGAGGTTTTCACCGCGTTGATCGCGACCATCACATCCTGTAGCGTAGGCTCTGCTGTAGCAGCCGAATCCCCTGCACTCCCCTCTTGTGATTTCCCGAACCCAGTCGGCGACCCTCTGGGTTGCGTGTAACAATCCAATTTTTAGTTTGGGTGTATCTAGCCCCTCTGGCCTTCCTGGATTGTTGTTTTTCGGTTTTGGGTTTTGTGGGCATTTTGAGAACTGAGGCAAGCAAAGCGAGCAGCGGTGGAGAGCCCACGACGAGGCGCTAGATAACGTGCACAGCCACACTGACCACACTGTATGCACTCCTGCTCAGTCAGGGCAGTCCTACATCCGTCGCTCGAACCCGCTCTCCAGGGGGAGGGGGGTGATTAACCAAGCCGCACCAATCACCCAGTACACCTCATCGACCTGTAATATCCAACGTGATGGCCACTCAGCAGGATGCCCTCTTGTCTTGACGGCCTGTCATTGAGTGCCCATGGTCCTCAAAGTGGGATATTCGCCACACTTCCGGCACCGACCACAACCGTTCTATTGCCCCCGTCTTCTGCGCCGCAGTTGCCACACCTGGTCAACATTCAATATGTTGGGGCCCTCTAGATTGCCACAGGCTCTCCAAATTACAGTTTTGGGCTCCCAGCTCTCATACCAACTCCATAGCCCAATGCCACGTGATTTATGGAGCCTACAGTGTAACTGCCACATCACCCAGGCCGCCGATTCGGGCCGCGAGGATCCATACTCCCCTAAGGTGCGCATGTCACCGCGTGTGAGCCCGTTCGTAACAGGGGTGGGGGGGGGGGTAGTGGAGCAGTCCAGTAAGCGCTGGGAGCGTGATCGGGGCTTTCACGGGGCCAAGTCGGGGACTTCCGGTTTTGGCCCCGGCGTTGATTAACTTTGGTCGAGGTCTGCTTCCAACCTGAGGCCCCGGCTTCAGGGCCTGCAGGCCTAGATTTTCCACACTTATTATCTCCGGCTCTCAGGGGCCGATCGGAAAGCAGGTTGCAGTTCCCGGCAGCGCTTCCCTTCCGCGACCGATTTTGAAGGTCCGGTCACAGGATTAAGTTCAGGATTCACCCCGGGGCGGCGGGGGTCTCGGGAGCCCAGGACTCAAGCGGCCATTTTGGACGCTCTCGTAGCTCCTCCGGGTCTATTGATTTCTAATTCAGAGATTTAATTTTTATTTTACAGTTAAAAAACCCTTGTTTCAAACATCCTAATTCTCTATTTCCAACATAAACTTGATTTATATCATAAAACGAAAATACCCAAAAGATTTTGATAGAGCTTACCAATTCATGTATCCGCGTTGACCTATTGTTACAGTGCCTTTTTTGTGAGGGCTCTCTTCATTCAGGATTCTAGGTGGCAAAATAACCTCCATTTAAACAAATGGCTCCACTCTGGTGACATGGCACCTGCAAATAGATTGCTGCCTAGACACAAGAGCATTTATGAGTATGGAAAGTAGTACTACAGGTCTTACTCTTGTATGTACTTTATGTAACTTTGGTAATCCCCCTTAAACCACCTACTCCATTTTAGCCAACAGCATATAGTCTTTTCTATTCGAACTAAATGTATAGGAACAGGACCAGAATATTCCCAATTTAGATGTTTTGGCTTCCATTCACAAAAGCTTGTAAGAGGACCAAGCACACTACAGGAGTACTCGTTCACGCACACTTTAAGCCCAGATGTGGAGGGGTGGCATGATCCGTGGATCCCTGTGTCTCCAAGACAGGAGGTGCATCTTTCGCTCGCTAGGGCTGGTCAACACACTCATAGAATTTGGCTTCTGCACAAGGAATGACAGGTCTTTTCCTGTTTGCAGCTCCTTAGCGTCGGTCCATGGAGTAGTAGTGAGGGAGCAACACGGACAACGGGAGGGTGGTAGGGTGGCAGGGAAGAGGTAACACAGAGAACTGGAGAGTGGGGTTGTGAGGGAAGAAGCAAACTTGGACAATGGGAAGGTGTGGTGGGAGGGAAGAATCAACATGGACAAGAGTGGGTTGGGCTATAGGAGAGAATATGCAACAAGGATGACTGTGCTAGATGGAGATAAAAAACACAGTACCTTAGTCACATCGCCAGCAGTGGAAGGACCCTAATCAAGACGAAGCAATCAGTACTTGGTCCTTTCTCCAGACCATAGATGAGGAAGTAAAACTGGCTTGCGCTGCTCAATTAGGATTCAGCAAATGAAAATGACAATGAAGCCCACAAATGGTAAGCGGGGTGGGCTCTAAGCCCCTTGTAGAACATAATGTCTCTTGCAAGAAAGAGCACATGAGCTGCTCTAGCGCAGTGGTGGCCTCCACATGCAAAAAGTGATGAGGCTGGTGGAGGGGGCACGGGGAGGAGAGCGAGGGGGAAAATAGTTTAATAATTTTTTTAAACCTGAAGACTTACCTTAAGCTGCCGGCCACCTTTCGCATCGTGCCTTGTTGCGTTCTTCTTCCTGGTCCCAACAGGCACTGGGACAGGATCACTGACTCCCTGTACAATCCTGGCGCTGCTCTCATGCTATTAGAGCTGCACGGCAGTGGTCGAATTGGGGGTAAAAAGTGGGGTAACTGTGGGCGGAGAATCAGAGGGTGGCAATAACCCGAGGATTGGATCAGTGGGAGGAGTCAGAGGTGTGGCCAGAATGCACAAAACATCCCAATTTTTATTATTTGTTTGGCATTTCAGTGACCAGTTACTGCTTATTATGTTAATTCAACCAATGGATACACATGATTATTTAAGGTTTAATATGAGTTATTGACTTTAAAATACATTTACAAAGTGGGATATGTTTCCAAACACAGTATGTTCAAATATGCTTAAAAGTGGAAGCACAAGCAATTTGTATCCCAGCCATGGAGCTTCTGTCATCAGCACCTCTCCTCCTTTTTCCACAAGAGCAGTTCAAACATGAATAACAAAATATCCTAGTTTGCAAATGCTTTAAATATTTATGGCTGTGCCATAGTTGACACATAACACAACATCTGATACATAATCTGACAATTTTAACTAATACATTGTTTATAGCTCAACCGGATCAAAAGTTACAAACAAATGTGACTTATGTTGCTGCGAAGTGGACAGCCCTTCACAAAGGTTGACTGATCACATTTCTCACTGCTGTATTTGTATGTTATACTGGTACTAATAAGGCAAAATATTTTTAGAGACTGTTAGCATGTGTAAATCACTGTATAGGAAATGTTACATAAAACAAAGCACTACAAGATGTAGGAGCCACATGACAACCATACTAGTAGGCAATACAGTTTAATAGTGATTGGCCTGGAGAAACACAAACTGAGTATTTAAAACGTATACCATGGTTGGGGGTTCTCTTTAATAATCAGAATTGATTTCCATCTGAATGAACACCTTTTGCAACATTAGGATAATCAAATATTGGGGGAAAACATAACTCTCTAATTTATACCTTGCAATTTGCATGTAGCTCTTAGATGACAGTTAATAGCTCACTGTTCTATGTTAGGATTTTAACTTATAAACTGCAAGTAACAAAAGGATCTCTGACAAAAGTAGAGACCCATTGACCTATTTACATTATGTGCACTTTGTGATCTGTATGGTACATGTTCTTTGCAGCAGGCACATTAACTCTCTGTGCTACCTTTCCATGAGTGAAAACTCCCACTAGACAAAACTCTGATCTCTCTCTCTTCTCTCTCTAGGAAGTACATTAATCACCAGCATTATCATGACATTTTTATTGTTTCTGATAATTGCTGGAGGCCAGAAAGGAGGCAGCAAGTGCTTTTAAAACCATAATATACTTGCAAACAGGACGCCCCCACCCAAAGTCAGTGCTGGTACAGTCACACCAATTGCACCGCTCTAGAGCCGGCCCTCCTCAAGGATCTGTGACCTCAGTGACAGAGTCACTGTTGCTCTAGGGTGTGCTGCTTCATAGGCCTGCCTGCAAAACTGAAGGTGAACTTCAGTATGGATTGTGGTGGACAGGCCTTCAAGGTTAACTCCCACTTGCCACCGCTAGGGTCCACCTGCTAGTGCTAAGACACTAGGGGGCTTATTTACAAGCTTGTTGCGCCGCAGATACGTCACTTTTTCCCCATTTTAAAAGTGACGTACCGGCGGCGCAATTGGCTTGTAAATAAACCCCTAGGGCTTCTACCTTCTAGCAGGGCCATCTAAGGTCTAGCACAGGAATGTTCTCCCTCAGGAGAGTGGTCTGGGGACTGGCCATGAAGGCTGAACCTGGTTCCCCAGTTCCAAATTCAGCAGCTCTGACCATAGTGCCACATCCTCTCTCCCACTGAACACCATACTGTCCCACTGAGAGATACTCACACTGCCTTCAACTACAACCCAATTGTGCCCCGCTATAAAGACCTGGATACAACTCAATTCAAATTACAGACTAACCAAGAGCAATATGCTGCCTAAAAAAAAAGTACCAACATCCTGGAAAAAGCAAAGTAAAGCATGTGAAATGTAAGCAGGAACAACATGGTTACTAAGCCACCCATCAATCAGGCATTTCAGTACCTCCAGGATTGGTGCACTTCCCCACCCGGGGAAAACAATGCAGTTCAAAGAAAGACAAGAAAACAAAAGTAGCGCTTCACTGGCAAACTCTGTAAAGTGGCGCTAATGTGTTTGGGTGTGAATAAAATCAATCTGGCCACTTTGCGAACACTCTGTCTTGCTTTATTTCATTTTTAATTAATAGTTCATAGTTTTTTTTAATATATTTTTTTTATTTTAACAGTAAGACAAGAGTAGGCATTACAAATATCAGGTGCCAAACAGTACAATGCGGGAATGGGACAGGCGGGGGATTATCCATACAAGAATCATCATGAGGAACCCACGTTCTATCGCGACTATACACAACAGTTAGGAAGAATAAACAGTCTATCATACGATCGAAAACAACCCCGCCACACCCTCCCCCATCCATAATAACACAGGATAATTGAGGCCAGCGTAGACACCCGAACAAGAAAGGATCCATGAAGAATAAACAGCCTCATAAAAGGAAAAAAGGAAAGACAAAGGGCCATAGAACAAAACAAAGGAAAAATTAAAAAAACCCTCCCCTAACCCCCCACCCTGCACCCCTGCAATGGCTACGGCCTAACCCCACTAGCAGCGTGCCTGTCGCCCAAGAGCTACCCTAAAAGAAGGGAAAGAGAGAAAAAGTGGAGGAGGAGAAACCAAACGCACTCCCGGTCTCCCGTGTCCCCCGCCAACAGCGACCACCCCCAGACGCAAGAAAGCCAACATTTAGCAAAAGATACAAACCAGTCGGAGGAGTATAGTCAATAGCCACCCAACTCCCGTTACACTATAGGCACAACCCCGGCATTGCTGAGAACTATAATATCGGATCGAAGCAGTAAAGTTCAGCCCTGGCCAGAACGATCTTCCTTAAGAGTCTCCCTCCCTCGGGCCGCCATCTTGAGAGAAAAGGCAAAGCGTCCATGAGAGTTCTCGTCAGTGCAGTAGAGTCGCATGCAGGATAAATGTTCACGAATAAAACAATGAAATGCCTCCAGGAACAGCACGTTTTCCAAAAAGTCACTGAAGAACTTGTTACCACACTGGAGACCGTTCATAGATGTGGCATGGGGAAACAGAATCGAACAGGAGACCCCGGCATTAAGCACAGGCTTGAGGGTCGTTGATTCGGAACCGCCAGGGCTCAGGAAAGCCGGTATCGACACAGGAACCTCGAGTCCAGACATTCGGTGCACCGCTGGCACAACGGCCCGCGGAGAACTCAGCAAAGAGTAATCCTCCGGTCCCAGGATACCGTCCACTTTCACGATCAGTGTCCGGAACACAGCACTAGTATGCGAATGGAGCGCCTCAATGGCGGCCATGACGGCCCACAGCGATGGCGTGCCTTCCATCCGCTCCGTCCCCTCTCAGTAGGCGGCAGAGCCGGATTCGAACCCCGGAGGTCGGCTACTCCGGGGTAACAGGCCACGCAAGTCAGATGTCAAACAGTGGGCGCTCCTCGTATAGCAGAACACACCTTTGCCGTCGGCGAGGGCCCCGTCCCGTCGACCCCGGGAGATCAGCAAGGTCTTCGGGCACCAGACCCCCACCACGGCATCCGGTGGATCACGCTGGTGTGTCCTCGGTGTAGATCAATCACAGGACCGTTACCAAAAAGCAACAATTCACGGCACATTTCGGGAGACCGGGCTCAGTCCAGGTCTCACGACCGTTGTTGATCACTTCCAGACCGGATAGGTTAGAAATCGAGGTCCCGGCTTCCATACGATGTTAGGCTGAGAATGGAGACACAGCGTATCTTCGTCGGCCGATGAGGTAGAAAACTCGGGATTGCACCGGTAGAAGCAGCAAAACTTCATAAACCGGGGAATCAGGTGTGAAGTCAGGATGGAGGGCAGGATATTCGGGCTGCTGGCGGAGGTCGGCGGAGCCGGGAGCTTACACGGCCATCTTGGTTGCTAGCGTAGCTCCTCCCCCATAGTTCATAGTTTTAACCTTTTATTCCTGTGGTTGCACTGTGGATCCATAAATTTCAGAAAAAGATGACAAAAGTGTTTTTTTCTGTTTTTGGATCCCTTGCACAGGGGAACAAAGAAACAAAAAGGGGAAAGAGAGGGTGAAAAACGTTCCTTGAAGTCACGGTTTTCAGTAAGTGAGGAGGAAAGAGAGGGAATAAGAGAAAGAAAGAAAGAGAGGGGGCAGGTGAAGCGGCAGAGCAGAAGTGCACAGTGCCCTTGTCTTCTCTGGGCAAGAAGGAAAAGAGGCCTTTTCCTGCTCTGCCTGCCACGCCCGTCCCTGAACGGCCACAAACGCTGAGCCTTCTTTGCAGGCCTTGGCTATTTCTGCTGTCCTGAGACGAATGTATACAATAAACAAAGTAGGGGAACGGAATCTACTGAAAAAAAGAAGTAGGGACACGCCGTGTCCTGCTGACCACTGCTGCACGGGGAGCGGCCTGAGCGGGCTGAAAAGACGCTCACTCAGGCACAGGGAGTCTGTGCTGTTTCTCTAACCCGGCTGTTTAATACAGCCGGGTTAGAGAATCTTAAGTACGCATGTGCGTTTAGCCAACCAGAGACGGCCGGCCAAACACACGTGCACTTAGAAAGTGCACTCCATTCCTACCCCTCTCACCCATGGTCCAGCCCAGCCAAGCCTCTCCCTATACACGCTGGCCGAGCCAGCTGCTGAAAAATAAAATAATTAAATACGTTTTATTTTTTAGCTGCAGACTCTGAGCCAGTGGGGCGACACTTCTCCGCCATTGCGGAGGAGCTGCCCCTGCGCAGGAGTGGCCCATGTGGGTAAGGGTGGTGGGGCCAGGTAAGGGGGATTTCGACAGACGACTGTCAGGGAAAATTAATTACTTATTCAATTTTCCCTCGTGGTCATATATCGAATCTCTGGCCAACCCAGCCCCACTGCTCTTACCTGCACGGGCCGCTCTTGTGCCTCGCTTTGGATGTTTTCTTCCCACCCAAGAACCAGCGGCGGCTTGCAGAGGGAGTGCTATGGGCGGTGAGGCGGGGAGGGGGAGGGCCAGGGTGGGGGAGGGGTAGTGGAGTCAGACGTACGACGGCCATAACTAAAGTAAGTACATAAATAAGTTACCGATGCAGCGAGTGCAAGGTAAATAGTTGTATTTATTTATTTACTTACTTTTCTCCTCGCCGTCGTACATCCGACTTCACTACACCCCCACCTTGCCCCTCCCCGCCCCGTGCCACCGTCCTGCAGCACTCCCTCTGTGAGTTGCCACAACCAAGAACCGTCCATGCTCCTGTCCCTTTCGGCTGGTGATGTCTCTGTGGGTCCTCCTGTTGACCCGTCTGCCGCTCTCGCTGGTCATCTTCTGCTCTGCCTGCTAGCTTGGCCATGCTCTCAGGTTAATTTAGCAGTCTTTGCTTTCCTGTGCTCTCTGGCCTGTGACCCCCCTTTTTAGGTCTTGCCTACGCTGCGCGCATGCGCTGCATACGAGGACCTTTAGCCGTTGCTCTCCTCTTTTTGGAAGCACACACTCATGCTTGTGGCAGCATCCACCTTGCGGGAGCGAGCAGGGGCGCACCACAAACACGAGTATGTGCTTCCAAAATGAGCAGACTGCGCGCGCACCACTGCTGGGATCACCTCCTGCTCCCCCTCTGTCTCTCATACACGCTCCCAGGACAGTACTGACGCAAACTACAAGCAGAACTTGGATTCGTGTCTCACTTCTCTCCACCAGCGCCAGAGACGTGTCTTGCTCGAAGCAGTCTCCTGTCACTCATTAAACTCTTTACCACAAGGTGCGCACAAGAAGTCACATGAGGCACTGACAAACCACACTCCCATCATTTTCATGTAGTTCTACATATTTTCATGGGAATAAATACATGCTTTCTCATACCCTGACCTTTAACTGTATCTCTACACATGCTTTCTTTTGGAGAGGCCGCACAATTATTAATTATGTAATGTAACATAACATGGATTGGCTCCTGGGTTTTAGGAGAAGATGTTTGCCTCTTTCTTGCAGTCTGTGATGCTGTCTCGTGATAGGAAGCCTCCAATGTCCATGTCCTGCTTCCTGGGCCGCTGCAGAGAGAGTGGCCTCATTTTAATGTTGCGGTAATGAAGTTATCACTACAGGGTCCAGGTTCCGTTGCTGCTTGGCGCTCCTCTTCCGGTGCATGAAGAGGGAGTGTTGGTACGTTGAACCTAGCACCAAAGCACTGAACGTCCTTGCCACTCTGAAAAACGCTGACTCTAATTTGTGAGAAACAGTCGCCATTTGTCTTAGCACTTGGTCCCCCATTTTTTTTTTTTTAAACAATCTTTATTGATTTGAATGCTCAAAATGTACATACAGTAACACATTCGAGTCTTAATTCTGCATACATGTAGTCGTTCGTCTGTTGGGTAGGATATCTGTCACAAGCTTCTTACAAACTTTTAGTTTGGTGTACCCCAAAACGTTCAGGATCATAACTATTTGTTTCGAAGGCCTTGTTTAACGCAGTTTATAAGTGCTTTCCGATGTGTACTTCACAGCTCGTTAACCCTCATAACGTTGAAACCTAAAACTTAACATAAGTCATCACAATTCGTTCATCATCACATTGGTACATTGAATAACCCGCCACCCCAGAAATCCCTCGTCTCGCCATTCAACATAGCTAATGCAGAATAATACCCCTTCTGATCCTGGAAATTCTGCATGCCATCACCCAGTTATCTACTCGTCTTCCTCTTCTGAGTCCAGATCCTCTCCTTCCGGAAGGGGTTCACAGATCTCCCCCCTATATACATTCCATGCTGCCCATACCTTGTTCCACTTGCGGGGGCAGGCTCTGAGCACATAAACCTCCCTTGCTGTGACCATCAGCATGTCCATGTTGTTAGCCCATCTGTGCGCTGTAGGCAGTTCTGGCGCACCCCACTTCTGCGCAATGTCCCGTTTAGCCACTGTAATGGCCAGCGTAGCCCAAATCAGCCCATATCTATTCAGATCGTTGGGATCCCATATGTTCAACAAGCATTTGTGTGGTTCTGGTAGAACAGAAATTTTAAGCGCTTGTGAGACAGTGCGCATGACCTGCTTCCAAAATTCTTGTATCAGTGGGCAGTCCCATAACGTATGAAACAGAGACCCCTCCTCCCCGCACCCCCTAAGGCAAAAAGGGTGGGGTGCTCTATGTATTTTATGGAGTAGCGTCCTCGTGTATTAAATGCGGTGGAGTATTTTGAGTTGTACTAATCTGAGTTTAGCTGAAATGCCAACTTCTCTCGGGGAGGCTAGTGCTTCATTCCATTCTGCCTCATCCACCTCACCCACTTCCCCGACCCATTTCTCTTTTAGTTTCAATGTGGGATCTTCCAGGTTGTTGACTAGTTTTTTATACGTGAGGGAGGTCGCGCTCTGTTGCATAAAGTCAGTAAGCAGCCTATCTTCTAATGGGGAGGACTCTGGTAGCTCAGTGCCCGCCGGGACCGCCTGCAGCAGCGCGTGACGTATCTGCACATATCTAAACGTTTCTGCGGGGCTCAGGCCATATTGTTGCTGAAGTTGTGGGAATGTGATCACCGTTCCCTTATCCCATAGGTCCCCCACTGTGGAAATTCCAATGTAGTCCCATTGTTTAAAGCCTTTACAGAATCTGAGGTTCCCTAGTGATTTCGTGTCCCATAGCGGTGTTAGTTTGGTGATTTTCCCCTTCCACCCCAACCGTGTTTGCGCGATATGCCATAGGGCCGCCGTGTGTTGCGTCGGTCCCAACAGTTTTTTGACACGTTGTTTGTTATACAATACAGAAAGCATGCCCTCTGTCCCCAGTTGTGACCAGTCCGCAGTGTATGCTGGATCATTCCGCGGGGCGTGGATTCACTGGTTAATTATTTTAAGCTGGGCTGCCCAGTAATATAGTTGAATGTTAGGTAGAGCAATTCCCCCCTCGTACCAACTTTTTACCAACTTGTCGTACGCTATACGCGCCGGGCCATTATTCCAGAGTAGGTTGGAGATCAGCGCTGCCACCTGTTTGAAGTATCTCGGTGTGACAAGATATGGGGTGTTTTCCAGTACATAGAGGAACCGGGGGAGCGCCATCATTTTATACAGTGCCGCTCGTCCGAGGAGAGTCAGTGGCAGGGTCGCCCAGTGTTTAACGTCTGCGCGCAGGCATTCCACCGGTGGCTTTAAGTTTTTATCAAAAAATTCCGTGGCCGTCTTTGTAATGACAATGCCCAGGTATTTAAAGGAGTTTGCCGTCAACACTAGGCGGCAGCCCTCCTGCAACACCGGCTCCGGACCCTTCAGTACGTATATTACCGACTTGGACCAGTTCAGGGTATAGCCTGACGATTTCCCATGCGTGTTACAGAGATTTAATAAGGCCGGGATCCCGTTTTCCGGTTCAACCATGTAAATGAGCATATCGTCCGCGTATGGGGAGATTCTATCCTCCCATCCATCCTCCCATGTGATTCCCCTGAGCAATGGTGTTGTTCTAATCAGGACAGCTAGGGGTTCTAGCACTAAGGCAAAGAGTAAGGGCGACAGAGGGCACCCCTGTCTAGTACCCCGCCCCAGTGGGAATGTCCGCGAGATGTGGCCGTTCGCCACCACCTGCGCTACCGGTTTCGTGTAGAGTAGTCTTACCCACGCTATAAAGTTCGGTCCAAAGCCCATACGAGCCAGCACTGCAAAGAGGTATTCCCACTCCACTAGATCGAAAGCCATTTTGGCATCAAGGGAGAGAATTACCGCCTTTTCCGGGAGAAGGTGCGCACGTGCCATCACCCCATGGACCCGCCTGAGGTTCAGTGCTGTGCTCCTGTGAGGCATAAAGCCTGACTGATCAGGGTGGATCAGTGTCTGTAGATGTTGTATCAGACGGTTAGCCAGTAGTTTTGCCAGAACCTTGGCCTCTACGTTTAGCATAGAAATTGGCCGGTATGAGGTGCATTCGGTCGGAGGCTTCCCGGGCTTCAGTATGGCCACAATCGTGGCTGTACGTTGGTCCAGCGGCAATTCTGCCTTATCCCGGCTCTCCAGATACATATCTAGAAGTGGTTTGCTAAGGTCGGAAGCCATCGACTTATACCATTCCACCGGTAGTCCATTGGGACCCAGCGCTTTACCCGACTGCAGCGCCTGAACCGCCAATTGAACCTCATCCACTGTCGGTTCAGCCTCCAGTTCCTGCCTCGCCTCGTTTGTGAGCCCGGGGATAGCAATGTTCTCAAGCGAGAGTGATGCCGCTGAGGCAGTGATGTCATGTTCTGGGGTATATATCTCTTGAAAATGGCGCGCCAAGGTGCGTACTATTTCTTCTGGGTGTGTCTGCAGCTGTCCGTTATGTGCGTGGAGTCTCTGTATCCCTCTATTACTACCCCCTCGCCTATCCAACCATGCCAACATTTTCCCGGCCTTATCACCTACATCATATATTCTATGCGCTGTGCTTGTGATATATCCTTGGACTTTTGTCTTCATGTGGGCCTGATATTGCTGCTGCCGCAACTGCAGGAAGTGTGCTGTTTCCGGGGTGGGATTCGCCATGTGTGTGTTGTTCGCGTTGTGGAGTGCCAGTTCGAGTTCTGCGAGATCCTGTCGGGATTCTCGTTTGTGACCTGTTATGGCTGCAATTGCTTCCCCCCGCAGGACCGTTTTGTACGCCTCCCACCGGCGAAGAAACCGTTCCTGCGTTTTCTTCAAAATAGTGTGTGGTCGCCAATCTGAGTTTCTTCCTAATCTTAGGGATCTTTAAATAATTGGGGTATAAAGGGTAGATTCTAGCGCCTTTCTTTTCTTTGGTGGTGAGTGACAGCAATATGGGTGAGTGGTCAGATATGCCTCTGGGCAGGATGTCCATCGTGTCAATTTTCCCCAGTCCAACCCCCAGGAACAGGAAGTAGTCTATTCGCGATAGGCTATTGTGCGCCGCAGAGTAGAATGTGTATTGTGTCGCTGCGGGGTGCAGTTGCCGCCATACGTCTGTAATGCCCATTGCTTCTAGAAAACTAGGGAGCGTTGCAGTCCCTCGGGGGCGGTCTCTGATGGGATAAGTATCTAACGTGGGGTCCATTATCGCATTGAGATCACCCCCTATAATTGTGTCTCCCTCCGGGAGGTCTAGGAGGAATTTACCTAGGGCCGGCAATGCTATGGAGTGGAGTGCCGGGGGGATGTAAACGGACACCACGTTGAGGGGCCTCCCTTCCCACTGGCCTTGCAATGCCGCAAAACGGCCCTGATCGTCCGTTCGGCGGTGTTCCACCATAAAGGGCGATGTCTTTTTTATAAGTATCCCTACTCCCCTGGACCCTGTTGTGAATTCCGCATGTACTGCCATTACATATCCCCGTCTATCAAGGGCTTTACAGGTTGTCCCGGAGATGTGTGTTTCTTGGAGCATAACTAGATCAGGGTTCTGGCGCTTAACTGCCTGCAGGACCAACCCCCTTTTTATTTTATCCCCCAATCCCCTGACGTTCCAGGTGAGCAGGCGCAGGGGGGTTACTTCCATCGTCGTACTAGTGCCCTCAACGGGTGCAGTGCGTAACCGTTGGGTCATTGGATCGTGTGGGTAGTATTTTGAAGGACAGGCTGTTGGGTCCAGTGCAAGCGCCTCGCTCCGCGACAGTGCAAAGGAGTGGTGTAGTATACCTCGCGGTCATGTACCATGTGGTGTATGTGATGACTAGTAACATTAACATGAACTGAAAAACTCCCTTGCCATCCCCCCTCCCTGCTCCCCTGCTCCACGGACATATCCCCGCCCGCTTCCCCAACTTTGCAGAGTGCTTAAACCCATTCCCAACTATCTTACTTGCTCGTGGGGTCGGTGAGTCCCCTACAGGCACCGGCTCTGCCCACCCTACTCCGCTTCACCAGGTCCAGGGTCCGCAGTCCGCATTCGGGCCAACCCATCCTCATTCTGTCCTCGGATTGGGCCCGGCTGCCCTGAGTCAGTTGGGTGTTGATTCCCATCGGGATACGCTCTCGTTACATCCTCTCGTTGCTCCTCCTGGTCGGTCCGCCTGTTCGCGTGGTCACCGTTGCGATGGTTCGGTCGATCCCTGTGTGGACGGGGGGGGTCGTCCCACCTGTCTCCAGCCGTCAAGCCAGTCCTGTGCCACTTCCGGCTTGTCAAAGAACCACGTCTTCCCTTCGGCGACAATCCTCAATTTGGCAGGGAATAACATCGAGTACTGCAGTTCTCTGTCTCTTAGCGCCTTTTTTACCTCGGTAAATGATTTCCGGCGTCTGGCTACTTCCGCCGTGTAGTCCGGGAAGAAAGCCAAGGTTGAGTTTTGGACTTTAACGGGTGGTGAGACTCTCGCCGCTTGTAAAATGGCATCTCTGTCCCTAAAGTTGAACAGTCTAGCCAACACAGGCCGTGGCGCCGTCCCTGGTTTGGGAGTGCCACCAGGCACCCTATGTGCCCTTTCAACGGAGAAGAAGTGCGACAAGCCTTTGGGTTGCAACTTGTTTTTGATGAGATCCTCGACGTAGAGGTCCATTGCCCTCTTACCCTCTGTCTCCGGAAGACCTAGGAGGCGTACATTATTTCTTCGAGAACGCCCTTCCTGGTCGTCCAATCTGTCCTGCAGGTGCCTGGTGACCTTCTCCATATGTTCCATAGCTATTTGTAGGTCCGAAGTGTCTTCCACGAGGGATTTTGTAACCACTTCCACCTGTGACACCCTTTCAGTCATTTTTTGGAAGTCTGCTCGCAGCAGGGTAACCTCGGAAGAAATGGAGCCCACTGTCGTCCGCACTTCAGAGAGGGTTTTCATAATGTCTTCTAGCGTCACCTTCTTGGTCCCTTCAGTTTCTTGAGTAGCGCCCGTGGAATTGCGCCCAGGTACCTGTGATTGTCCGTGCTGGCTATAGGCGAATTTATCCAGTCTGGCCTGGGTTGATCCACTCCTTTTTCCTTTCCCCGCCATGTCTCGAGGTTTTTGGAAACCGGTCCCAGTTCCTGCGAGTACTGTGGTCACTGCGCTGCGGGCTGCTGGTCGTTTTCGTCGCGGGTCTGGGAAGAGCCGCTCGGTGCGTCTCTCGTCTCCCCGCGGATCAGGTAGAATACCTCACTCTGGCCAATCGCGGCTCCCTCAAACCGGGGTGTTCAGCACTGCATGCCCGTTTCGCACCTCGATGAGCCCCCCACTGTGTAGCCGTCTGTGCGTCACAGCCCCCTCACCAGTTGTGCACGACGAGCCTGGCGCTTATCTTCTGTGTCTGCACTGGCCAGGAAAATGGTCGTCTGTTCAGGGTGGCGTGTCCTGTAGTGCCGCAGCTCGTGTGCGTTCACCACACAGTGTCTGGGCAAAGTTCCGGTCGCGTTCTGGTGGCGGCAACCTCGGTGCGTTAGCCTGTTGTGTTTACTTTTGTCCAGTCAGCAAGGCCGCCGCTGGCGTTGTCGTGTTTAGTGGCCTGGTTAGAGCACTTAGGTGTTGTTTATTCGGGCAGGGTACCTCTTGCTGCTCCCCTCACCTGCCGGGACTATTGCTGCCCCTGTGGCCGTCTGGATTGCTGCCGGCTCCTACGATGCTTCCCTCACGCCGCCTATGCCCTCCGCGGGGCCCCGGGGGCACCAGTGTGCACTGTTGATGACCAGCGTCACGCGTGTCTGGTGGCGGCGCCGCTGAAGGCAAAAGGGGGGCGCGAGTGCTTAGTTCCACTCGCGCCGACGAATTCTCACCTCCTCTGGGGGGGGTCTACGTTTGCGCCAGGCGCCGCCAGCAGTTCGGTCGCAGGCGCGATCTCGCGGACGCCGCCGCACCCGGGCGTCAACGCGTGGTTCTGGCAAGCGCCTCCGCCGGCGCAGTCTTCGGTGGTGCCCCTGAGGTCCTTCCAGCTTCTGCTGGCGCGGGGGTGTCCTCGGCGACGTCTCGGTCGGGGGGCGGCGGGCGGCGCTGGGATCAGGCCGGTCAGCCCTCACTTCCGCCGGGGTCGGTCAGTCACTCGAGGCCGGTGATGCACTCCAGCCGCAGGCCCAATATCTGCAGGGCTTGAGGTCGCAGTTCCCGGAATACGATTCTCGCCTGGGTCGGACCGAACGGCGCCGCTTCTGCACCGGACCCGGTCACCGCTTCTTCGGGTGGGAGAAGTCACGGATTAGTGTGTTGGATTTCAGAAAAGGCTGTGATGCCTTAGGGAGCTCTCGGTTTACGCTGCCGCCATGCTTGGCTGCAAGCCACGCCTTGGTCCCCCATTTTGTTCACAGTCGGTCTCTCTGCTTCTTAGTCAGATTTTTCTTTCTTTCTTGTGCTCTTCGACCCAACTCCGTCTGCCTCTACCTCTCCTAGCCTCTTGGAGTTGTACTTTAGCTCCTGCCTGGTCCTTCACTGAGGGCCTCCAGTGAGCGCCTGGGCTGTGAGTTTCTGGGCACATGAGGTGACAGAGCACACACCATCGGCAAAGGAATTCTGCTGCACAGTCGCTCACTGCTGTCCCCATTCCTTTTATCTGGTGTAAAGTGACAGTGCTACAAAAATGAAACACACCTTCTCTTGAGTTCTTGAGCATGAAACGAGCGGCAGGAAAAGGAGTTGTGGTCTAGTGACCACACTGCACTCTTCTGACGTAGGTTTTCATACCACCTTTTCCTTGAACATGTAATGTGATCCTGGGCAGTGCACTGTATCTCCACAGGCCTCCGTTCCTTTAGCTGCTAAAAACTTAGGTTATTCAATGTTAAACATGCAGCAATCCAATCATGCATTAAGAATCTGTAATAGTTTGATGCAATTCCTTCTCAAAATTGTATATCTTTGAGGGTCCTGGCCTACCACACTTGTCCGACCTGCAGTTATTGCATTCCATTTCCCCCTCTTTGTCAAAGGCAGGACTTGAATGATATAACTCTCTGTGAACTTATGGTGACTTCAGTTTTGATGGGCAATAGTTCTAATTGTATGTTAAACCTCTATATCCTGATTCAGCTGTCCTCATCCATATGGCTTTCCAGAAGGCCTAATGTCAGAAGAATCATACCAAGCATTGGTATAGCCAATAGGTCTTGCCTTTGGGACCTTATAAGTATTTAGTTACACAGTACAATATCCTTGGTGCAACAACATCAACTGTTGCATGGCTAAACACTTATAAGGTCCCAAAGGCGAGACCTGTTGGCTATGCCAGTGCTTGTTTAGGTCTTGGTACAATGGAGTGAGAGTGTGGACAGTGAACTAACCAAGGCTGGAGCCGGGTTGTGCACTTGTATCTTAAGGATGACGGCTGCATAAGCCTTGGGGCTGGCTCCTCCCTTCCCCGTTGTGTCATACATTAATAAAGAACTTATATAACACAATAAGAAGGTAAGTAAATCTATCATGCATGTTTTTCTCCTTCCAGTGAAGAATGTGGTGCAAAATATACATAGTACAAGAAAGTAAAAATGAACTCCTCAGATCTGTCCCATCAAGGAAAGGGAAGCTGAGACTGGTTAGGAGCTGTGCGACTCACTTGTCTTGTTAATTTATTATGTTGCTGAAGGGGAATTTTTCTGAAATTCGTGTGTAAATTGAATCAAGAAAAACCTGTGAAATTTTCATATAAACCCATTGTTCTGCCTTACATTTAACTTTGCATTACATTGTAGAATAACATGACGTGTTTATATAAATTCGTGCAGTGTGGTTTAGAGTCATTTTACAGATTACCGTTCTTTGTTGTACTTTGACCCCTTTTGTGGTAGAATCACACTTAGTTTAACTCACTTAATTCCAGGAATATTTTATATAGCGTCAGGTCAAGCTGATCTATTATGTGATTTGTAAATGTTTCCAGTCTGCATTACTCATCACAGTGTACTACTTTGGCTTTTGAATGACAAATATACATAAATCAGTATACTATTGACATAAGATAATAACGTCTATGGCTGAACAGCAGACTAACCAGGAAACATGTGGTTAGAGCTCTACTTCGCACTTGACAGAAGTATGTGATTCTGGGCAAACTATATTACTTCCCTGAAACTCACTACCCTTGGCTTAAGTGCAAAAGTTGGCAACGCTTAGAGGGGATTCAATTGAGTGTGGTGCACAATGATTGTATGGTTTAATATAATTGCATGTTGTGTCATATTTAGCATCACTGACCCTTTACATAGTGCACACCCAAAAAGTTATTGTCTCATCAATCAGCTATGGCAATGTCGTTGAGTAGTTCTTAATGATTTTTTTTGTAATCTCTAGATAGTATGGGTTTTAATGCCCACCACTCACTGCAGTAATGTTATTTTAGGTATTAAATGGAAACACTTAGAAACGTTAACTTATAATGTTTCTGCATGCCCTCTGCTGCGTAACACATCTGCAGTGTCCTTCATGGCTCGCCTCCTAGCGTTAGACAAGATTCTTTGCTTGGATCTCTACACAAATGTTATGGCTGCCCTTCTCTAGGCAGCAGGTGTACTTGGAGAGATGCTCCGGCTTTACTAGTGCGTTGTGCCCACCAGCAGGTGTTCAGAGAAGCAGCATCCACTAGCGGTATAGCCATTGCATCATGGGCCTTAGTGATAGGAAGGAAACGGGACCCTCTGCTGCTGTTTGAATTGTGAAATACATAAATAATCCGAGTTCAGTGCTAAAACCCGGTGCCACTACACCTGGTGCACCACTGGAAGCTACCGCCCTTGTATATACTCAGCAGCCACCCTTAATGTAGAAGTTGTAGTATGGAGCCCTCGGGATTGTGTGGCAATGCCTTCCTGTACAACATGCATCTGCCTTAAAGAATCACCATGCTAGGCTTCCCCATGCCACTATGTGTTACCACACTGTGCCTGCTGTGCAGTGCTTAATTTAAGCCAGTGGTTTCCGGTGCTCAGCACCGGCACTTATTCATCAACACCGGGCCTTTCATGTGCACCTCTTAAGGACATGTTCATTTATGGCACGGAGAGATTAAGGGGTAGATTCATCAACACAAATTGCGATCACAATAGTTGCGAAACAGCTATTGCGATCGCAATTCCATGAACCGCAATTCATGAAATGAAAAACAACCAAATTGCGAAATCGCAAAATAATTTTTGCGACTTCGCAAATAAAATTGCAGAATCAAGGTGGAACCCCCTTTGCGATTCTGAAATCGCGATTTTCCAATGATTCTGCGATTTCATTTGCGAAATCGCAAAATAATCGCAAACCAAATGCATGAAAAATCGCAAATAGCGAAAAACCTCAAAATCGCTATTTGCGGGGCGCGATTTAAGGAGAACGCAAACCAGGTGGTAACCATAAAGTTCAAAATAAAAAAAATAAAAAAAATTCAAACTAGATACAGGTGAGGATATGTGACAAGAATTTTCAATTCTATTAAGGACAAGGAGGCGAGGATTATGCTTTTCTCATTTCTTTATAGGAAATGCTCAGCAGCCAATAAACAGTAACCAAAAAACTACCGTACCCATGACCACCAGGGTAATAACCATAGAGTACACAGTATAAAAGGTCCTAATGATAGTCTTTCTTCCTCTTTCTTTGTCGAGGAAACAGTTCAGATCAAACAGGAAAACAAACGTAGACCATCAGGAATGGAAGCAACCAACGCCGCAGATGTCCAAACGAACTGGATGCAGGCAGTTGAAGAACACTGGATCCCAAAGCCAAGAAAGGGAAACGAAGGCAGTTGGCACTTGCAAAAGCTCTACTTCGGGTCAGAACCTGAAAAGAAACATACAACCGTAATACACATATAGTGCAGGAACTCAGTAATCCAAATTAAGGGGGGGGAAGAAAACAAGGGATGTGAAGAAATCCAACATCAACAATAAAGATCAAAGCAATATAACAATGCAAATTAAGAGTAATGGGTGGGATAATCCTCGCCTCCTTGTCCTTAATAGAATTGAAAATTCTTGTCACGTATGTTTGCAAATTTTGAATTCTATGTCAGGCCAGGAGGCTCCGATTATGCTTGTTCAAAGCTGATCCACCACTACAGAGGCAATATGATCAATTGGCTTATAGTAAAATGTTTTGAAAACAGAATCAGAAGACTAATCTGCGGCCTTCATAATGTCAAAAAGAGTGACACCCATGGAGAAAGCTTTAGAAGCCATCGCCCCACGTGCTGAATGTGCACCAAAAACAGAAACATCAATGCCAGCCTCCGACATGAGCTATCGCACCCAGCGCGCTAATGTAGCAGGTGTTACAGGGCGAAAGGGTTTCTGCAAAGCAATTAACAATGGACCATGCATATCTGAACGTAAAGGAGCAGTACTTACTTCGTAATCCTTGACACATTGCACAACGCAAAGGTTGGGATGAGTGGGAAAGGATGGATAGGTAATAGAAGTAGTATTAGATTTAGTATGTCTAGAAAGGAGAAATGTAACGCTTTCGGGCGTAAAGCTGCGACCCGCCAGGTCCAATGCCCGAACATCAGACACTCTTTTGCAAGAAACAAGGCACAACAACATAGTTAACTTTGCCGACAGTTGTTTGCGGGACAGCAAAGAATTAGGAGGCCAAGCCTCTAGAAATCGCAGGACGATGGAAACATCCCATAAAGAGACATACTTAGGACACGGCGGTTTCGTTAGACGAATACCCTTAAGCAATTTGGTAATTAAAGGATGCTCACCTGCAGGCTTACCATCTACCTGGATATGCCCTGCCGAAATGGCAGAACGAAAACTGTTGACCGTTCTATAAGCCAGACCAGAAGAGGCAAGAGAAGCCAGAAAGTTAATGATCAAGAAGACATCCGCCGAAGTGGGATCAACTTCCCGTTGAACACACCAGTCACACCAACGCTTCCAAGATCCCTTGTATCGTTTATGAGTATTGGGAGACCAAGCCTCACTAATGAATCTGGAAGCGTCTCGAGAAATGCCTGGGATCGACCAACGATCCCCGAAATTTGCCACGCCAGCAACTGGAGATTGCCGGACAGAATCAGGGGATGCGGATCTTCGAGAGGATCCAGCAAGAGATTCCACTTCTGGGGACGAAGGATTGGCACAGCGCAACACATCTCCAGGAGAACCGGGAACCACGCTTGAGCCCTCCAGAGCGGAGCAATCAGAATCAGTTCTGATTGATAACGTTTTGCGTAAGCCAGGACTCTGGGAATCATCATGAACGGGGGAAATGCATAACACAGACTCGTCGGCCAAGCCTGAAGAAAGGCATCTGTGGCCAGGGCTTGCAGATCCGGCCTCCAACTGTAAAACAGCGGGAGCTGGGTATTGAGGCGAGAGGCAAACAGGTCGATGTGACACTGGCCCCAGCTCTGAAGGAGAGAACGAAAAATGCGAGGATGAAGCCTCCAGTCGCTGAAATCCTGAAGATGTCTCGAATGCCAATCCGCAATCTAATTGTTGCGGCCGGGAAGATACTCTGCAATAACAGTGATCTTCTGTTGCAGGCTATAGTGCCAACAATCCTTGGCCAGCTCCGCCAGAACTTTGGACTGAGTCCCGCCCAGCTTGTTGACATAACGGACTGCTGATACGTTGTCCATCCGGAGAAGTATGCAGCAATTGGACTGATGGGGAGTAAAACATCTGATCGCGAAGGATCCCGCCAGGAATTCCAGGCAATTGATGTGGAGAGACAACTCCTGAGGAGACCAACGACCCCCCGTCTAGACAGGACCGCATCGGGCTCCCCAACCCCAGCAACTGGCATCGGATTCTATCACTAGTTCCGGTGACGCACGGAACAGGGCTCGACCATTCCAAGCCTCCATGTGATCCAGCCACCATTGCATCTCCCACCTCACCTCCTCCGACAGAGGAATCAGATCTGAATACCTTTCTGGAGATGACGTATCTTCAAAGGATGTATGACATTACAACGCATGCTTTTACATCGCATGCTTTTACAACGTGGTTTTTACAACGCATACCATTACAACGCATAGTGCTTTTAGGCGCTGGATAGTGAATTGTTTAATTTACGATTCCAACTCCAGTCCCCGTGGATAGTAGGGAAGGTGTTGGATAGTACATTAAACCTATTCCCTATCCTAGAGCGCCCCCCAGCGCAATGCGTTGTAATGGTTTGCATTGTAAAAGTTGCGTTGTAAAGGCACTGCGTGGTAAAAGTTGCGTTGTAAAGGTTGTTTACCATCTTCAAATGCTGCATTGCTCTGTAATGCAGAGGGCCCGGGAAGATCGCCTGTATAGAGGATGCCAACAGACCTACGACACGTGCTAACGATCTCAATGACACAGTCTGTTTGGAAATAACGGAGGTTATCTCCCTCTTGATATACCGAATCTTCTGGTTGGGTAACAGAAGCTGGCAAGCAAGGGAATCGATCTGGAAGCCCAGGAAATCTATTGTTTGTGTCGGAGTCAAAACAGATTTCTGTACGTTGACCAGAAAACCCAGAGACTGTAATAGGTCGATGGACCACTCCAGATGAGTCAGGAGTTGGAGCGGACAATCTGCCAAAATCAGAATGTCATCCAAGTAAAGAATCAGACGCACACCCCGAGCGCGGAGATGCTCTACGACTGGCCTCAGAAGCTTCGTGAAGCACCAGGGTGCTGATGAGAGGCCGAATGGGAGAACCTGATACTCGTACCAAATTATTTTCCAAAGGAATTGGAGGAACCGACGATGAGGACCGAAGACTGAAATCGACAGATATGCGTCTTTGAGGTCCAGACGAACCATCCAATCCCCTTCTCGAAGAAGATCTCTCAACAGATGGATGCCCTCCATCTTGAAGTGTCTGTAAACGACCCCTCCGTTGAAGTCTTTCAGGTTGAGAACAGGGCGCGATCCGCCCTCTTTCTTCTCGACCAGAAACACTGTGCTGACGAACCCCTTGGGATGACGGACAGTGGGAAGAATCGCCCCTTTTTTGAGTAGAACGTCTATTTCCTGTGAAATGAAGTCCTGATCCCGAAGGGAAAAACTTAGGGGAGTGGGAGGGTGGGCCTGATGCTGGGGCTGGTAAAACTCTATTTTGAAACCTTGAACAGTTTCCAGCACCCATGCATCGCTGGAGATCATACGCCAATTGTGGAGAAAAAAGGGCACTCTGCCCCCCAAAACCACATTGCAATTAGGAATCAGGCTCACCTGAAGTGTTGGGGTCCTGGTAATGGGTTTGCTGACCTCCGGAACGTCCTTTTCCGTAGTGTCCTCTCCCCTTGCGAGAGGGGTAGAAATTTGATCTGGAAAAATACCCGGAATCCTGACCTCCTCCTCGCTGAGATTGAGAACCTCTGTGGGACTGTTGCTGAGAACCTCGGCCGAACGAGCGTCCTCTATGTCGTCCGGCCTTGGCAAAAACCAGACGCATGGCTCGTCGCAACGAAGCCTGCGCGTTGTCTAATCCACTGAAAGCGGCAACAAACTTCGTTAATTCTTTCAAGAAAGGTTGGCCAAACAGTAGGCCCTGTGCCTCTGGACCCGATTCTGATGTAGAAAGCTCAGCCACTTTTGGATCTAGTTTTAAGAGGATAGAACGGCGTCTCTCGCAGGATACTGCACAATTGGCGTTACCCAATTGGCAGATCGCCCTCTGCGCCCACTCAATCAATTCATCGGGATCCACGAGAGCCGAAGACTCCTTGGCCAGGAACCCAAGATCCAGTATTTTGGTCAGTGGACCCAGCAAATCAAGTAATTTGTCTTGACAGGAGTGCCAAGATCTGTCAAGCCCCTTTTTCGGGTCCTTGGCGTATTTTTTCAAATAGGTGACCTTTGTCGGGTCAACTTCAGGTGTCTCAGCCAAATGCTCTGCAAGATCCGGCCTAGGGCATTCCGAACGAAGTCTGGCTCGAACATCCTTGTCGAAAGGCTGACGTATGTGCGCCTGGACATACGCAGCGACAGCAGGAGAAGGTAACCAAGACGAAGAATGAGGGTGAATAATGTCTGAAGGTTCAACGGTCAGGACAGGGGGATGCGTAGGAGCATCAACGAAATGTTCTTTGCACACCTTCTTTCTAGGTGGAGGATCATCGTGATCCGAAGAAGCAGGGGAGTGAGTGTCATCGGTGTCAGTATGTTGAGGAGCGGAGGGCATACTCACAGAAGACTTTGAAGCATCTGCCGCCAAAGTCTTAGCCAACTTTTGAAAATCTGACCTGTTTTAATGTCGCTTCAGCGGATTGATGGCACGCACCAGTGCCTTATTGACTGACTGTTGGACACCTTTCTCCAATTCTTCGACCAAATCCTGCTCCAATGAGCCAGAGTCATCCTCCCCATAATAATAGTCATCATCCTCATAGTAATATTCTTCCATGTTACACAAAGTGAAAAGTAATGCCCACAAGATGACTTATATATTTCTAGAATGCCAAAGGCACAATGCAGGGGGAGTGTGAAGAACAATCACGGTGTGGGTCACGCACTCCTCGTTTGTAAATAGGTTAAGTAACCTGTGGTGTGCCTCAAAGATATCACCCCCTGACGAGAAGGTGTAGTAATCAATGCGTGGTTAGTGGCACTTAGGATAAGCGCCAACTCCTTGAGCACAACCTCTGTGAAACGAAGTTCGTTTCTGTGTTCAATGCACGTGGTGCCAAAATGAGGTTTAAACCAAAATTGTATCAAGTTTCATTCATGTTTTATTCACATGAGTTTCTTATCGTTCATCATACAGTTTCATTCCAATAATTCATGTCTGAAATCCACTTTAGTATATGCATAACATCATCATTTCCCAATGCATTTCGGACACAACAGTCCTTCATCAGGGGAATCCTGAAAAACAATAATCAAATCTAAGTATGATCCTCCGGGATTAAGCCAAGCATACAAGTACATGCAAACATATCCATTATTAAGCTGAGTAATTAATAAATCAACGTTACAACTCATATCAGAATGCGTGATTGTCAAATGCGTGTTTTCACGAAGGTGCATAAATAAATCAATGAATTATAAGTTACCCGACAGGTCAAATGAACCCGGTGTCATTATAAAAAGTGCCCAAACAATTCAACGGTACTCGTTCGTATCCAGACCATGTGCATAGTGTAACCAAAATAAATGCCCAAAAATCTAACACAATCATGCAAGCCTCGTGGAGCATGGAACTTACAGGTAAGGTTGAGCAAGATCCCACGTCTCACTCGTGTGCCCTTCGCCGGTGAATGCAAACAATGTGCTCCGTATAAACGGAAGTGAGTTAAGTAAAACCAAAAGTATGGAAAGCGGACTTCCCAAGTGGCGGCCATCTTGTAGAGGTATCGAAGATTGGTGAGACAAAACCTTAAAATTGGTTGTGTAAACAGTGCATCAACAACATAAAGACCCAGTCTTAAACATAAAATAACAATTATATTCACAATATGAAAGTTTTTACACGTTGAAATAAAACGTAACGGTTCGTTACTCAAGTTAATGGAATCAATGAAAACAGAAAATGTCGTTATGAATATAGTTCTCTACAGATAACATATAAATTCCATCCGGTCATTGAGACCGGACGGTTTCATGGATTGAAGATATTTTATCCAGTGATTTTCACGCTGCAATAAAAAATTGTTATTGTCTCTGTCATCACGCTTGGTGACCACTTCCACAGCAGCGAACCTGAGTTGACTAATGTTGTGTCTGCTGTCTTTAAAGTGCAAAGCCAAGTTGTGATTTTAGATTCACAGTTCTTATGTTGCTTTTGTGTTCATTTATTCTCAATTTCAATTTTCGAGAGGTCTTTCCAGTATATACCAATCCACACGGACATTTGATGATATATATAACATTCTCGGTGTCACATGTTGCATTTAGTCTCAATTTTATATCAGTGCCCTTCATGGGATGTTTGATCACAGGACCTTTGATAATGTTGTTGCAGTTCTTGCAATTAAGACAAGGTTGGTTGCCTTTGTACATGGTAACAGAAGGGTGTTTTGGGTTTTTGATGATTTCCTTGAGATTATTGCCTCTTTTGTATGCGAATAGTGGTTGATCACAAAAGATATCATTAAAATCCTGTTCTCCCCTGATAATCGGCCAATGTTTCAATATTGAAGTTTTGTATGCCTTTGATGCCTCTGAATATTTAGATACGACCACAGGTCTTTTTGCATTGTTTTTTTGTTTTGCCATCAGTACATCTTGACGTTTTAAACTGTCACATCGTTCTTTGGCATTGGCCAAGATGGTTCTAGGATACCCTCTTTTTTCAAAACGTTCTAGCATGTTGGTTGCTTGTACTTCATATTCAGAATTGTCAGATACAATCCGTTTTGTATCTGTATCTTTGAAATTAATCAACAAACTATCACATTCTTGGATGTCAGATTAACAAGGGTCAGGGATCATCTAGAAACCAATCTATACAGGAAAGTAACAGACAAAAACAACACCCTTCATTATAGTTCCTATCATCAGAGATCATTGAAGAATCATCTTCCATTCTCGCAACTTCTCCGTGTAAAACGGATTGTATCTGACAATTCTGAATATGAAGTACAAGCAACCAACATGCTAGAATGTTTTGAAAAAAGAGGGTATCCTAGAACCATCCTGGCCAATGCCAAAGAACGATGTGACAGTTTAAAACGTCAAGATGTACTGATGGCAAAACAAAAAAACAATGCAAAAAGACCTGTGGTCGTATCTAAATATTCAGAGGCATCAAAGGCATACAAAACTTCAATATTGAAACATTGGCCGATTATCAGGGGAGAACAGGATTTTAATGATATCTTTTGTGATCAACCACTATTCGCATACAAAAGAGGCAATAATCTCAAGGAAATCATCAAAAACCCAAAACACCCTTCTGTTACCATGTACAAAGGCAACCAACCTTGTCTTAATTGCAAGAACTGCAACAACATTATCAAAGGTCCTGTGATCAAACATCCCATGAAGGGCACTGATATAAAATTGAGACTAAATGCAACATGTGACACCGAGAATGTTATATATATCATCAAATGTCCGTGTGGATTGGTATATACTGGAAAGACCTCTCGAAAATTGAAATTGAGAATAAATGAACACAAAAGCAACATAAGAACTGTGAATCTAAAATCCAACTTGGCTTTGCACTTTAAAGACAGCAGACACAACATTAGTCAACTCAGGTTCGCTGCTGTGGAAGTGGTCACCAAGCGTGATGACAGAGACAATAACAATTTTTTATTGCAGCGTGAAAATCACTGGATAAAATATCTTCAATCCATGAAACCATCCGGTCTCAATGACCGGATGGAATTTATATGTTATCTGTAGAGAACTATATTCATAACGACATTTTCTGTTTTCATTGATTCCATTAACTTGAGTAACGAACCGTTACGTTTTATTTCAACGTGTAAAAACTTTCATATTGTGAATATAATTGTTATTTTATGTTTAAGACTGGGTCTTTATGTTGTTGATGCACTGTTTACACAACCGATTTTAAGGTTTTGTCTCACCAATCTTCGATACCTCTACAAGATGGCCGCCACTTGGGAAGTCCGCTTTCCATACTTTTGGTTTTACTTAACTCACTTCCGTTTATACGGAGCACATTGTTTGCATTCACCGGCGAAGGGCACACGAGTGAGACGTGGGATCTTGCTCAACCTTACCTGTAAGTTCCATGCTCCACGAGGCTTGCATGATTGTGTTAGATTTTTGGGCATTTATTTTGGTTACACTATGCACATGGTCTGGATACGAACGAGTACCGTTGAATTGTTTGGGCACTTTTTATAATGACACCGGGTTCATTTGACCTGTCGGGTAACTTATAATTCATTGATTTATTTATGCACCTTCGTGAAAACACGCATTTGACAATCACGCATTCTGATATGAGTTGTAACGTTGATTTATTAATTACTCAGCTTAATAATGGATATGTTTGCATGTACTTGTATGCTTGGCTTAATCCCGGAGGATCATACTTAGATTTGATTATTGTTTTTCAGGATTCCCCTGATGAAGGACTGTTGTGTCCGAAATGCATTGGGAAATGATGATGTTATGCATATACTAAAGTGGATTTCAGACATGAATTATTGGAATGAAACTGTATGATGAACGATAAGAAACTCATGTGAATAAAACATGAATGAAACTTGATACAATTTTGGTTTAAACCTCATTTTGGCACCACGTGCATTGAACACAGAAACGAACTTCGTTTCACAGAGGTTGTGCTCAAGGAGTTGGCGCTCATCCGGAGTGTGAAGAACCCCACAGCAAGCCAACAGCGCAGGAAGAAACCTGGCCACAAGTAATTCAAATGTGGAGGGAGAAAGCCTGCTGTAACGACAGAAACCACACTCTAGGCAATGCCTATGCACAAAATTACTGCCCAAGCTCTCTGCAAGCAAAGGCGTCACACGGGGTTAATATCCTGACAGGCTGTGGGCTTCGACGTCAAAGACGACCTGCAGTCAACCGGCGTAGTAAAAACACTCGGAAAAGCCGGAAATAGCTGGCGCGCATGCGCGACACAGCTGCCGTCAGAATAAACTCAGACGCGCTCGCGCTCTCCGCGCGAGTCACCCAAAACCCCAAACTCCCGCTCCACTGCAAGTAATAAGACCCGGGCAGCAAGCACCTGGTCTATGGGAGGTGAGCACACGCTCCCGTAAGGCGCGCACAGAAGGAAATGTGCAAAGATGTCAAAAAACGGCCACGGGACAATAAACACACAACCGGAGCCGGAGCGCGTTACCGAGACGTGACACACAGCGCGATGGAAGCGCCAAGCACAAAGCAACAATAGAGCACAACAATGCTGCAAAGTCAAGCAAATACAGGTAAGAACAAATAAGCACTTAACTGGCTGCGGAGCAGCAAAGAAAGAGGAAGAAAGACTATCATTAGGACCTTTTATACTGTGTACTCTATGGTTGTTACCCTGGTGGTCATGGGTACTGTAGTTTTTTGGTTACTGTTTATTGGCTGCTGAGCATTGCCTATAAAGAAATGAGAAAAGCATAATCGGAGCCTCCTGTCCTGACATAGAAATCTACTCGAAGTACAGGCTGAATGGGGCAATGATTACCAAGCTCATCCGGGACCTTGACCCCCTGATGCAGCACCCAACAAGGAGGACCAATGCCGTGCCCACCCATGTCCAGGTCTTGTGCTGCCTGCACCTCCTGGCCTCCGGAAGTTTCCAGGGGATAGTTGCAGTTGCAGGGGGGATGTCCCAGAGCACATTGTCCCGCTGCCTAAGGAGTTTCCTGGACGCCATGCTGACCCGGATACACCATTACATTACATTCCCAACCACCCAACAGGACTTGAATCAAACCAAGCTACAATTTTACAACATTGCGCAATTCCCCCATGTAATTGGATGCATTGACTGTACCCACATCCACATCTGCCCACTCGCTGAGACAGAATAGATGTACCGGAACCGCAAGTCCTACCACTCACTGAACATCCAGATGGTCTGCAACGCAAAGACAATCATCACCGACATAGTGGCACAATACCCAGAGAGCATGCATGATTCCTTCATATTCCGGTACAGCGGCATGCACACATGCCTGGCCAGGTGAGACTTTGGCGAAGGACACCTCCTAGGTAAGTACACATGCCCACAAACAGTACATCGAGACCATGTAGCTGCGCATAACAGGCACTGACCCTCTGCTCCTTTCATTCAGGTGACAGCGCCTACGGCCTCTGTGAGTACCTCCTCACCCCATACCTCAACCCTGCCACACCACAGCAACGGTGTTACAATGCTGCACACATTCGCACTAGAACTTGCATTGAGTGGACAATCGGGCTTTTAAAGAGCCAATTCGGCATCCTACATAAGACTGGTGGGGCCCTCAAATACCAGCCTGAGGTCTGCTGCCGCATCGTGGCCGTGTGTGCAATACTCCACAATATTGCTACCAAGCGGAGGATACCTGTGGAGATCTCTGGCAGTGAGTCAGAAGGGGACAACCGCCCACCTGCACATGTGCATCATGCACGCGGGGAGAATACTGCAGAAGGACACAGGCGCCGCAACCAAATCACAATGAACTGTTTCTAGTGCACCCATACCCCTCACACAACACTGCACTCATGCATGACAAATGTAATAATGACATGAGTCGGATTTACGTGTGACATAAATTGTTATTGTTATTTTCACAATAATGTGTCTTTAATTTTTTTATTTCTAAATATATGATAACTATATTTCCTCATACAGCCCCATGATAGAGAAGCAGGCATGCTTGTCTTATCAGCATGGCCCTGCTGCTAGAGTTCATAGAGTCACTGGCGCCTCCGGCCGGACGCACCCAGTCGCCTCTCCACGTCCTCCACGCCACTATTGGCCCGTGATGCTGCAGTGGGCCTGGTGCTGCGGTGGCGTGCGGTTACCACCGGCAAGGACAGGCTGCTGTGACTTGATGTGCCCTCACTGGCATCATCCCCCCACTTGCTTGGCCATGGCCAGACGCCTGCAGACTCTGGACAGCTGTTGTGACTTGTTCCAAGGCTCTGGCGACGTCCTGGCAGCATTGTATGATCTGAATTTGCATCGCAAGAGAGCAGCGCGAAAGTTGGGAGGTGGCATTACCAATCAGATGGTTGGATCTTGTGTATGCTGACAGGCAGGTCAGCAGATGGCGGTGGCGGCAGCGGGTGATGTCCTGCTGGGACACCAGGATCTGCCTGTTCTCCCTGACAGCTGCGGTCATGACCTGCATGCTTTCCGTGAGCTGGCTCACGTTTTGCGCTGTCTTATTGAGCTGCAGGTGGATGGTTGCCAAGTGCCGTGCCTGCTTCTGGTGGACAGCAAGCATCTGGCGTTCTATGGCCAGCCCAGGATCTCGGACATGTTCCCCCCTGCCAGCGCGTGGTGACTCGTTGCGCTGCTGCCTCATCAGTCCACTGGACTGAGATCGCACAGTGGCTGTGCACCGTGCCTGCCTCTTGGGTGGTGGTGTGGCCTGTACCACTGTCATGGGTGTCACTTGGGGTGGATGCTGGGCACCTGTGGCTGCAGTGGTGGCCCTGTCCACATGGGGAGGTGGTGGTACTGCTGCTGCTGGCTGAGATGGTCCGGGTCGTGGAGCAGGGTGGCCCTCTCGCTCGGTGTCCTCAGGGTTCTCCCCAATGTGGAGTGCCTCGCTGTCTGTGCTGGGTTGTTCTGACGCACCTGTGATGTAAATGGGTGCATGATTATTGATATGTATCTTGCACATGGGATGTTGCAACATTCATGCAGGCTTGCATTACCTGACTGGCTTTAGGGATATATTTCACTTGACAGGTCTGGCTGTGTGTGGCTATCCGGAAATTATTGTCACACTACAGGTCCCACAATGCAATAGGGTATTTCAGGTGTGTATGGCCTGCATTACTGGGGTTATCAAATGGCTAGCTCTGGAGTCATGGGCATTGTTAGGGGATGGGGTCGCAGTTGCATGGCACTTACCTTGGGATTGTTGGGTGGGTCAGGAGGTGTCCAGCCGGGTGACCCCCACGAGGGCTGCAGGATTGAGGGTGTCCTCCACCAGGTCTTCGAGTGGAGTGTTGGGTGCAACTGTGGGGTCTCCTCCTCCGGGGCATGTTGCTCCCCCAGCCTCTCAGCAATGCGTTCTTTGGCACGACCTCTGAGGTCGTCCCACCTCTTTTTGAGCTCATCAATGGAGCGCTGGGTCACTCCAACAGAGTTCACCTTGGAACGGATGCGCTGCCAAATGCGCCTCTTGTCGGCCTCAGGCATCCTCCGGGACTCCTTGCCAAACAGCCTGTCATGGTCCTTCGATACTCCCTCGATGAGGAACTCCAATTCCTGTTCAGAGAATTTTATTTTTCTCTTTCTGCCAGGTGCACTGCTTCCTGCTGCTTCCTGGGACATTTTGTGTTGTTGTTTGTGTCCTGTTGTGGTGCTGCAGGATGTGTCTTGTGGAGCTCTGGGCTCTGCTTCTTCCACTCTCAGGCTCTGTGTTCTGAATGAGGGAGGGAACTGCCTACTTCCTGGTTGTGATGTCATCATTGTGCTCGAAATGCGACTTCCCGTTTTTGCGATCTCGCAATTAGCGAGATCGCAATTTGTGATTTCGGTAATTGCGAGTTTGCAATTTTCACATGGAAAACGGGCAATTCTGGGATTTTTGTGCGATTTCGCAAAAATTGCAATCTGCAATTGCGGCCGATTGCTATTTGCTTTTTTTTTCTCTTTTCTTGATGCATCCCATTCTGCGAATTCTAAATTGCGATTCGGTATTTTTCGCAATTTAAAATTCGCAGAATATGGGCTTGATGCATCTGGGGGTAAATGATTTGCTCAGAATCACAGGATGTTGAGCTGACACCGAGACTCGAACCTGGTTACCCAGCTCTGAAGTCGGTGGCTCTGGCCATTACGCCACATCCTCTCCCCACTTTCATGGTTAGTAGTTGAAGAAATGGGCTGGTGCAAGCTGCTTCCTGGCAAGAGCCCTGGCAATTATATTTGTACAAATTAACCTCTGCTGCTGTGAGCACTATATTCGCCATGGCGGAGGTAGAAGT
This sequence comes from Lissotriton helveticus, assembly GCF_964261635.1. Lineage (NCBI taxonomy): Eukaryota > Metazoa > Chordata > Amphibia > Caudata > Salamandridae > Lissotriton > Lissotriton helveticus. Next base: position 1,301,880,732 of record NC_136057.1, read on the forward strand.
GGTAACTCGGCCTACCTACCCTGTGCGGCCTACCTACCCTGTGCGATACTCTTTCAATACATTTGCCCTTAATGAGGTCCGTGCCAAATCGGTGTGCAGCACTGGGACCCAATTAACTAATAAATTAAATATATCTACAATTGTGGGCTTACACCTACGTTTTGGTGTAGATTTTGAAATTTCTGCAATTGTCAGTACCACTCCTCAAAAACTAGAACAGCTGAAGAATTCCAGGGGTACTCTGGAAAAATTTTAGAGATTTTCCATTTATGCCACTGCAACATATTTCAGAATGCGTAATTGTTCATAGGTGTATAATTACAGAAGTAAAAATACCTTTCATTAATTTAAGTTCATTTTTTTAATACAAATATTTTTCTCCATGGTGAAACTATTTAATCTCTATTAAGAAACCCTTCTGCCTTCAACCCCAGGAATTTGGTCGTGTTCCTTTCCTATCCCCACCCTTTAAAGGGACCTACTCCTTCCTTTATGGGAGTAAATACATTTCCTACTTTTCATTCAATGTGAATTTACCCTGGTAAATACTAGAAATGCAAAAGGATAGTCACTGAAACATTCTACCACTAGGTGGCGCCCTACACAAAGCTGATGTCTTGAGTCTTGAGATTGACAGAGAAAGCCGAGTCCACGAATGCGTTTTGGACTTTTGACTCGAGTGCTATCCAAAGTCAACTAGTTTCAAACTCAAGATTTAGTATAAAAACAACTCTTTCCCATTTAAGGTGTTCAGATTATCTTTCATCTGGTGAAGATTGTTGTGATAGAAACGGCTGAGTTAAGAAGCAATGTCAGAGCAGTGTGATGTTGGGATGGGGTGGCCCCAACATGTTTGTGAGGGAGTGTTGTTTGTGTTTCCCTCTGATTGATGACTGGCCAGTTGGTCGGTGCTGAGATCACGTGTGGGGGGAGCTCATAAAAGGAAGGCGCGGTCCAGTTGTCGTGGTCGTTCATTGCACGGGTATTTGTAAATGTAAATGTAAATGAATTTATATAGCGCAAATCACCGAGTGGTTTCTAAGTGCTTGCTTAGGGAACCCGTCCTGGTATTCCCCTGTGAGATAACCCCAGCAGGGTATCCGCAAGGTGAAAGCCAGGCATCCCGCCGCGAGGGGCCGTTGTGGAGATTAAGCAAGCTATTGCCCAGAGTCAAGAGTGTGAACCCATGAATCGAGTAGGCACCGGAGCGGGAATTGTCGAGTCCATGGACATTTTAGGACTCAAGACCCCGCCGAGCCGGGAATCGAACCCTGGTCCCGGGCTAACCTCTGCTTCCAGGTCTGCCTCCTCTAACCAGTGAGCCACACTTCTCCACTATTTCGTGCAGAGTGTTTCAGTTAAGGGCAAAATGTGAATCATTTGTGAAAATAATTAAGTACCAGGGCCCTTCTCAGGAGGCCACTGCATCCTACATCACACATTGCCCCTGCCAGCGCTGCCAATGATAATACCAACTTTTAACCATTGCACTCGCAAAGCTATAATAATGACGCGAGAGACTGGTATTATTCATTTCCAATGTGATTTTAATTAATAAACACGGTTGTTGTGCTCATTTCGAAATTAAACAGACAGCGCCGCCATGTGGTGGACTGTCGCCAGAACCGGTGCTGATAATTAAGAGATGGTGCCCAGCACCAGAAACCACCGGCTCAAATTAAGCATTGTTGGCGTACATTATTGAGTTAGTGGCCAAAACACACATCTCCACACAACAATTGGCGATGAGTGGGTATCAATTGCTACCCACCCAGTGCTACAGTGGCTGGCTGTCACCCACTCTGCACCGCTGTTACCTGCCTGAGTGCATAAGTGGCCCCTCCCGTGCCAACCTGAGGTCCGGCGCCGGAGCCTTCATCCCGCTCCTCTCTGCGTTGCCCGCCGGAGCGCTGAAGAGGCTCTGCCTGTGTCTCCCTGCCATCGCCTGCTGCTGCATGTACGCAGTGCCCTGCATCATCCTCCCCTGCTCTGGCGATGTATCTCGACCAGCTGCCGGCCGGAGCACTGCCTGCTGCTGGGGCCCCATCCTATGCATGGCACGCCCCTGGAGTCACTTCTGTCACCTAGCCTGTGGTGGGCTTCACAACTGGGGAGGTGTACTACACGCCTTGTGGGTCGCACCGCAACCCCTCCCTCCCTGGAAACAGGCCAAACATCCGGTGGACCCCTCCCTGTGAATGTGCCTGAGAGACCTGCTGTCTCCTGCATCACCGACCCTGGGCATCATCAGGCTGGCCAGCTTAGGCCTCCGACTGCGGCCACATTCCATCTGTGGAAGGTACAGTGCCAGCTTGACCGTCCTACCCTGCACGTCTTTTTACCCTGCTACTTACATGTCTCAGGGAACCCTGCAGCCTCCTGCGACAGCGACGCAGACTGTCTCGCACAACTTCACTGACATCTGAAAAATGCCGCACCCCCTGCCACTGGGTGGTGTTTTCCACGCTTTTCACCGGCAACATCACACAGGCCTCACAACCCGAGCACTATCAGTGCTGGCCACGGGCCCCATGGCCTCAATCCTGGGCATCTAATCGGTGCCCCATCCTCACAGGCAGTCAATTGGAAGACGGTGTGGAGCGTTAGGAAACATACTATGCTGTGGTGGGGTTGGACAAGGACAGAAGGTGCCCCATGCTCTTACATCTGGCAGGCGCTGCCATACACAAGATTGCGAAGGCGGTCATCAAGGTTGGTCCGCCATACACATACACCATGTTAAAGACAGCTCTAAACAAACACTTTGAACTGCTCACACATCCTGACTACGAGTGGGTTCTCCTATGTCAAGCCTGGCAACAACCAGAGGAATCTATACATACTTCCTACGCCCATCGAAAGGACCTATGCAGTACTTGCACTCTGCCGTACGTAGATGATGAGATCAGTGCCCAGATCATTTACGTTGCTCTTCGGCCAAACTGAGGGAACAGATCCTTCAACTCCCTGGAATGACAAGGCAAACATTCTCACACTAGACTTGTCTCAAGAAATTTCAAAAATATGTGCTGTACACATGGAAGCAGCGCTCCAGCGAACAATCGAAATGGAACTGGTCAACATGGTAGCAAAAACATCGAGGGTTCTGGTTGTTCCTTTTATATCCAGGATAGGCTGAATAGAACCTTAATGGAAAAACGAATTGGGGACAAAACACCTCCATTAGGTATCAGATACATGATAGCTAGACCCTCACTTAGTTCGTGGAGGTAGCGAGTACTTTTTAACAGTTTGCTCGGTTATGTTATGGATATAAATACACAGTGATAATCAGGTATATCAATGCTGTTTCCACAAACTAGTGTTGTTGGATTCTTCTTTTTAGAGCGGGGCCTCTAACACAACTTGAGCTGGTGCCGAGAGAGGTGAAGCTTACCCCTCGAGAAGTAATGGTAAGCCTTTGTCAATAAAGTTTTCGAAGAAACTTTTAAATATAAGTTATATTGAGGTATGATGACATTGGAAAGCGATGATACACAGAGAGATGTTATGTTTATTTATTATTTTTCCTAGAAGCAGTCCAGACATCATGCTTACATCAAGGATTAGATTGCAAATACAACAGCATTAATACTGTATGTATGACTTCTTTTTTTGTGATTGCAGTAACAAAGGTTGTTATAGGTCCTGAAGAAAGCCAGGGAGAGTAATCCTAGTGGCTGAAACATGTCGACCGCTGAAACGGTGATTAATTTGCAACTGTTTCGTACCTTTTCTCCCTTCCACACTGATTTTAAATAGCAAAACACATGAGAGATTTTTAGCATTGAACTGAGAGGGGACGGACTTGCACAGCTCAGTGCGACCAAAATTGAACAGTGGTAATTTGTGGCGTGCTGCCTGGGTAAAACGCTGTCTGTACCGGAACAACGTGGATCAATGACACTAATACAAAGCTCCCCCCACTTGGAGGAAGACTCCCTGGTGCACAGCGCGAAGAGACACGAAGTGTCTTAGAAACAGTTCATCTGATTAAATCCAAATGTTTAAATCCAATACTCAAAGAGGTTCCATGATTGTTTAATTCACATCAAATGAACAGTTCATCAATGTTTTGAAGGGACATATACATCGTCCAACTTAAAAAGGTCATCCAGCAATTAATCCTCCCAATGCATTTCGGGCAGATGACTAGCCCTTCCTCAGGGGACAGCTCTACAAACATAAAAGAAAATATGCAGATATCATAGGTATTCAACTGACTTCTCTTAAAACACCAACTGATTCTAAAAATGGTGTGGTGAACCTCATGAGTGCAAAATAAAATGAAATGATATAAGTTCCATCAGAATCCATAAAAGACCAGGGTGAATGCCTGTGAAAGATTTATAAACGGTGAACAAGCACAAACCAAACATCATAGTAAACAACTGTTATTGTCAGAATTCCAGGTATCAGATTCAGATTCAAAATACTTTATTCGGTTAAAAAGCAAAAATAACCATAAAAGTAGCATGAAAAGGTACAGTTTACAGGGGAGTCATGTGTTCATTATTTAAAATACATGTGTACAACATAGAGATTAATTCATTTAAATCGATTTACGACATTTAAACACAGATTTAAAAAATTCACCAAGTGAGGCTACCATAAAAACAGTTTCCATTTTCTGGCACTCTAAGAACGCTAAGCGACATCTGTATATATTTAGGTCTTTAAGAATAGGGATGATAAGTTTCTTTCGAAAGAAGGTATAAAATTTACAAAAGAATAAAATATGTATATCAGACTGCGGGGACACGTCATCACATGGGCAAAAGGATAGTTCTTTCGACCAACAATTCATCACAGGAAAAGATAAAACCCTAAAAACAATGTTGAGTCTAAACCTGGTCAGAAGGAAACGTTCATGGTTGGACATATGCAATGATAAATATGGCTGTAGTTTCTCTCCACATAAAATATCCTGATGAGCAGAAACAGTCTTTTTTCTTGCCTCGTCTAAGTGTCTTTTGTCCCTGAGATAGGTAACGCACATATTTTTCAGGTCTCTTCTTGATATGTATGCCATTGATGAGGGATCCTCAAAGTATTGGACACAATTTAGTTCCTTGAGAAAGTTTCTGACATAACATATCCATTTAAAATCATTAATATTGTCCAGTGCTAAAATGTCCTTTAAAATGGCCCGGTTAACCACACATTCGTCATTTGTCCAAACCCTGTGCCAAAGAAGGATTGGCTGAATCCTAATCGTATCAGTAACATAAATTACTCCCAATTCAACATGGCATATCATAGTTGCAGTACTTTCAGGCACGGACAAGATGTAACGTAAACATTTGTTTTCCATGGTTTGAATTGAACTAATATTTGAGTAACCCCACAAACCTGATCCATAGGTGGCTACAGCTAAACAAGTTGCCCTATAAATAATTAAAATTTCCTTTATGGGTTTTTTCCCTAATTTTTTCATAAAACATTGTAAAGCCATAATAGTTTTGGAAAACAACAGGGATCTAGCATAGATTGCACTAGTCCATGAGCCACTTTCATGAAACAGAATTCCCAAATATGGGAAGGTGGAGGTCTTTTCTAAGGGATTGGAATTTATAAAAATAGGTTTCAAATGCTTGCTTGTTCTTGACCCACAATACATAGACAACGTTTTTGAGCAGTTGATTTTTAAGTCTAAGCCAAGCATGAAACTATTAAAAGATGTGACCAAAGTTTGTAACGCCATTGGGGTTCGTGCCATCAAAACAGCGTCGTCAGCGTACATCAGGGCAGGGACAGGCCTTCCAGCCACCATAGGCATGTCCCTACCCTCCTGCACGAGACGTTTCTCCAAGCCATTTATATATAGCAAAAATAAAAAGGGGGCTAAAACGCACCCTTGGCGTACACCCCGGCCAATCCCAAATTGTCTACTACATTCTCCATCTTTCCCATAACGGACACTTGCAGTGGCCCCGGAATATAGATCTCGCAAGAAGCATATAATGGCATTGTCTACCCCCAGATCGGCCATAATTGAGCACAATTTATTATGTGAAACACAATCAAAAGCTGACGATAAGTCAACAAAGGTGAGGTATAGACGTTGTTTTTTAACCTTTATATACTTCTGTTGCAAGATAAACAAATTCAGTCCTTGCTCTATAGTCCCTAAACCCCTTTGGAACCCAAATTGAAAATCGCTTAACACCCCATTATCTTCTGCCCAGATTCGCAGCTTATCTAAAACCACTCTCCCCAAAATTTTTATAGAAGAGTCCAATAAAGAAATTGGCCTGTAACACATCCAGTCCTCGATACAGGCCAGGACCCTATGCTTTTAAACTTAGACAAATCCAAAGTCTTGGTTGTAACCCTTCCTGAAGTTCTTGCGAGCTTGAAGGCAACTAAGGGGGGTAAGGCGGCTGGACCAGATGGTATACCAGCAGACCTCTATAAGGCTAACACCGAATTATGGGGGCCATTGCTTGTCCAGCTTTTTAATGTTGCTTTGGCAAAAGGTTTAGTTCCTACCTGGTTTACATCGACTATAGTCCCAATCTTCAAGAAAGGTGACAGGCAGAACTGCATGTGTTACAGGCCAATTCCAGGTATCAATAAAAGCAAAGTGGTGGGAAACGGAACTTCTCATTTTGTAAACGTGAAGAGAGAATAACGTGCCAGACAGTCTCAAGCCACCAAGGTTACCCAAACATGCTGAATCACCGAGGGATTCATATAAACCGCAATTCAGTACTCACGGATAAATTACATCTGTGGTAAATCGTTACGCCAAATCTGCAAATATAAACACATAAACAAAGGTGTCACGTCATTAACGTGAGCGGGCTTGTGTAACTGCTTAATCAGGTCCCTCAAAAGGAGTACTTACAGGATAGCCGATGTGAAATAAGTCTCTGTTCACCACGGTGACTTGGAACCCCGAGAGTGCTGGGTCCCGGTGAGTTTAAAATCGGCGTGTGACGCGCACATAGAGATAGAAAGTGGACTAAGGGTGCACCGCCAAATGGGCGCCATCTTGAGTAAGAAAAGAGAAAAGAACGTTCTTAATAGATGAACTGAAGAGAATTTCCAAAGTCAGAATAGAAAACCAAAATATGAATGCGGTATAACAAAAAACTTCACAATAATAAATACAAGGATGTGCCAACTTATAGTGGGAAATGAAAAATGAACGTGGGCAATGAAACAAGGAAGGTGATATCACCATGAATGTAAACGCACAAGTGTTCACAAATGTTAACATCATCAAATCAAAGAATCACCATGATAAAACAAGCATATGCCAATCACAAATAACACAGAAATTCCATCCGGTCATTTAAACCGTGTGGTTGCATCGTCGCCATGTTATCGTTTCATTCAGTGTTCACTCGACCAATGTTGAAGACCTGCTGGATAAATTTGGACTTTTGTTTCGGTGGCATTGGATGCCTATAAGATCGACATTTGACACCCACGGTAGATGATATAGTGGCAGTTGTCACTGATCAAAATGGTTCTCAAAAATGGACCTATGGGCTGGGCATTTACCAACTCGTGCTAGTGCCTGAATCCAGAGTGATCACCACTTTTTCCACCCACGTAGGTCTCGGGAGGTACAAGCGCCTCAGTTTTGGGATATCCCGCACTGCAGAAGTATTCCAAGACATAATCCGGGGAGGGCTGGCAAGGCTTCCGGGTGTCAACAAAGTCAGCGACAATATTTTGGTGCACGCCCCCAACCTCAAAGAACATGTAGACAGACTCAGGGTGACCTTCTGCTGGCGAATGGCCTCACTCTTCATTGACAGAAATACTCACTCCTTCCAAGGGAAATCTGCTGGTGGTGATTAATGACTTTTCTAAATATCCATTGAAATTGTTGACTCCAAGACCGCAATCCAGAAGAGTGCCCTGTTTGAGGTAGATCATGACAACCCATGGGTTACTGAAAGGACTTCTTGCTGACAATGGGCCACCGTTCTCGAGCCAGGAAATTTTCAAGTGCCTGGAGTCCAGGGGTGTCGTGTAACAACCCTTGCTGGCCCCTAGCCAATAGAGAGACTGAGCAGTTCATGTGGACTCTCAATAAGGTAATCCGGATTGCGCTAGTCGACAACCAGAATAAGGAATGTGCCCGATAGGTATTTTTGAGGGAATACTGACTTATGCCTCATATCACGATAAGGGTGAGCCCCAGTGCTCTCTGTCTCAATAGAGCTGTGGGCGACACCATTCCACACCATCCTGAGCCCTCGGTGTCTATTGACGACGTGGCAAAGAAGTTGCGCCACTGTAAGATACGAAATGACAACTAATCTAAGAAAATGAGGGACTGGGCAAAGCATCTGCAATTTGGGGATCTTGTACTCATCAGGATCAGCATCCAGGAAGCAAGTTTCGCCGTCTGTATGAGGTTGACCCATGGAGAGTCAGCATCACTCTAAAAAAGATGATAACTGCTAAAAGAGGTGATGAGACTATCACCAGGAATGTGGCATTCTTCAAACTGTACATTCCAGGATTTGGTGCTTAGAACCCCACAACCATGAGGCTTCTCATGACTTGAGAGAGGCAGTGACGAAGACCATCATCCTGTCCCCAAGGGGCTTTTGTCCAATGTGAGTGTTCGGGCTTCAGAACACAGACCACGAGATTCTAATGATGATGAGACTTGCCATAACCTAGGAGATGGTCCCTCTGGAGATACACCTCTGCAAAATGGAGCGGTGGCTAAGGATAATCCTGTGGTTCATCGCAATGGGGTGGCTAGATACCATCTCAGACCACACACACTGTTTTAGGTCTCCCCTACAGAGCGCGTATGCGCTGCATAGGAGGGCCTTTAGCCGTCACTCTGCTCATTTTCAAGCACTGCACTCATGATTGTGGCGGTATCCACCTTGCGGGAGCGGGCAGCGGCGCACCACAAGCACGAGTGCAGTGCTTGAAAATGAGCAGACTGCTCTCCCAAGCTCGCGTGAGCCACTCGCGGGCTCACCTCCTGCCCCCCCTCTCTCTTACGTGCGGATCACTCGCAGGCTGTGTATTTCCACAGCACTCTCACTCAGTCTCTTACAAAGCTCACTCACCAATACTCCCTGGTCATGCATACACGTCGCTTTCACTCAGGTTTCTTTCACAGAAGCTTCTCAAACACAGCTTACTAACATCCCACACTATGTTGTCATACACGTGATGCTTCTCTACAAAACATGCACTGCTCACACACCCTCAAAGTGCACACACTAACAGCCCCCGTGCCCCCGCCTGCCTCCCACACTCCTGCGATCTTCACCACGTCCCCTTCTCTCCAGTGCTTTAAATGGGCTGGTACTGTCCGGTATGGAGTACCGGCACTTTTGTATTTTGGGAGGGAGAGTACCGACACTTCTCAAGAGAAATGCTATACTTTTAATTGGAGAGTACCGGCACTTCTCAGAAACAAGCAGGTACTCTGGTACAGAGCACCTGCACTTCTATTTTTCCATTTCAAGCACTGCTTCTCTCACAGAGCACAGTATTGATGTCCCGTCTTGTACTAGCTTCCTTTCATTCTCCGACTCCCATTAGTGTAGTGCTGTATTCTTCTGGGCACAGAGCTTGATGGTAGTGCAGCAGTGGGCTCTGTCCGGGTCATGCGTTAATGTTGGCTGAGGCTGTCAAGGTAACGGAGGATCGCCGCCCCCTGTTCTCAATAGAGCTATGAACAGCTGACCCAATAACATGTTTGTCGTATGGTTTCTGGGCTTGTCACCACTTCCAACCAATAGCAGGGCTCACTGGGCAGTACAGTCACGAAGACCCACCCATAGCCATCTCTCAGCCTATCAGTTTAAAACTAGCCTTCTGATTAAATGTCTTCAGCTACTTTTGAATGGGACTTGTTTGGAATTGGAAAGTGGAGACAAGAAAATGGTTAAGGTCCAAATTTGGGAGACTGGAGGTAAGTCTACATTCCAGAACCTGCCTCTTGATTTGGGAGTGCTGAGATAGGAAATATGCCATTTTATAACATAAAGACAGGTTCAGGTAGGGTTCTTAGTTAATATATTTTCTGATGTCCGCGTACTAAACTAATGTGTTGTTTTGTATCGTGGATGATGATTACCCATTGCCAATGTGAATGATAGTGGGAGGGCGCAGATGCAATTAGTCTGAATGTTTTGTTACAGAAGACATGAGGTGGCAATATCCTATTTTCTATATGGCAGTTCTGTAGCGAAGTGCTGGCACTGTCCAGCAAAGTATGGCAACGCTGCGGAAGTCATCAATGACGTAGATAACACCCGAAAACTGTCTACTCGTTTTGAGAGTCTCTGGTAACTTGACATGTTTATAGTTTTGTGACCTCTCGGGTGGTGCTACATTGATTTTTTATCTTTTGTGATATGTTGCTGCATGTGAAGTGCTCAGAGAGAGGCTACTTCAGTCCTGTTTAACAAACTTACACTAAATATAACAAGCATCGGCATAGCCAATAGGTCTCGCCTTTGCAACCTTATAAGTGTTTAGTTATCCTGCACAGTATCCTTGGTGCAACAACATCAAGTGTTGCATGGCTAAACACTTATAAGGTCCCAAAGGCGAGTCCTATTGGCTATGCCAATGCTTGTTTCCAAAAGGTTTCAAGACTTTGTGCTGGGCAGCCTATGAAAAAGATCACAGTCCCAGAGGGGCTAATGGAGTCCTGCACAACTCAAGAATTCTACTGATTCCTGATTTGTCCGTTTTTTTTTGTTTTAATGGTTGGTAATGATTGTGCTTGTTTTGCATTCCTTTAGGGTTAGCGAGGAATTTGATGTTGGGATCAGGTGATCTCAACATGTTTGTGAGGGAAGGGTATTTGTTTGTGTTTCCCTCCAATGACAAGCCAGTTGGTCAGTATTGGTATCATGTGTGTTGAGAGTTAATAGGAAGGCGAGGCCCAGACCTCGTGGTTCCTTACACCAGCATTTAGTGCTGAGAGTTTCATTTATGGGCTCAAGCTATTGGGTTAGTAGTCTAAACCTCACGGGGCCATGCATGTCACCACAAAACAACTCCTGTTGATTGTGGAAGGAAGTGTGGAAAATTAGTACGGTTTGGTAAACATTATCTGCGCCATCTTGCCTTTTCCCCTGATGCCACACTTTTTGTCGTGCGCACCCGCCATTTTAGGTGCCTCGATCAGAACCACCCTCTGCACGCCACTGGCCCCCAGCATAGCCCTTCGCCCTCACAAAGCCCGCACGCTGACAACCCCCCCCGCTCTCGCATGCCTTGGGTCATAAACCCCTCTTCAGCGCAGCTCTGCCTCAGAACCCTATCCTGTTCCCAGCGCGACACCTCCCTTCATTCCTTTCATGGTCCCAGGCCCTTTGATACAAACCCCCTTTCCTGTGTGCCCGTTTGTCTTCCTCGTTCCCAGGCCGCCACCTAGCTCTGCGGATACTGTTTATTGCCCCCCCGTACAGTAGGAAGCTTCCCCCAATTAAAGGACCCTCGAATTGATCAAAGCCCCCACCCTATGATATCCGATCAACCCCCCACATCCCGTGAATCGGCGGGATGTCCAGCTGCGCGATAATCATCACCTGTTGTGACCGGGGTGGGGACTTCAACTGTAAATGTGTGTGGGAACGGGCCTGAAGGGGAGATTCAGAGGATGTCCTTTCATACTTCAAAGCATTACAAGAATGTGTTACCTGCAATAAAGATCATGAAAATGTGTATAAGAGGCCAGGCCTCAGAGATGCGGTTAGAGCACCTCGTGACGATACTGGCTGTCTGAACTGATGTGTTCTCCTCCGGAGAGAATAAACCTTATTTCCTGCCTTCCAGTCTCCAGCGCCTGCCTCTTCATTGATTAATATTTTATGGGTTAAAGAGGCGTTACCGCCGGGCAAATATTGATTGTCCCTGACCTAGTTTTTACAATTGGCGTCCCAAGCGTGGGGCCCATCAGCGACACGTGGATCCAGTGGGAGAGGTCCTGACGACAGAGTGAACGACTGCAACGATCGGGAGAGCTCTTGCCCAATAGACCCTCGTCTGGCAGCCGATCATCCGAACTTCACTAGTTCCGAACAGACCTCTCTCGAGTGATCTACGGTCCTGACTGGGAACCATCAGGAGTGCTGCGAGGAATACGAGGAAAAGAGGACGATCGGGCGCTGGATTCGGAAGACAAGAAACTGTCCATACGGTCCGGGTAAGGTCGTGTAAACACGACGAATTGCGAAATGATTGTTTAATGGTTCGGAAAATACTAGTATTACTCTTTGTTGACTTATTTGGAGATTCACTGTCTGCACACGGAGAAACAACAGGCTCTTTCTCTTTGCAAACAGTGAAGGATAGGTAACGCAGCCAGCGTGCCTATCTTTCTCCCCCACTGATTGATTATTTGTTCACGGATTGTTTTCGGGAGATTTCCCTCTCCCACACTGATTAACTGTTTTTAACCCCGAACTACTGTTCGCGGATTGTTTTCTGGAGATTCTCTGTCTGCAAACAGGAAAGAACAGGTTCCCCTTTGCAGATAGTGAAAGGGTAGAGGACGCAGACCCTTTGCGGGCCTACTTATTCTCCCCACTGGTTGTTTATTGATTATTTGATATTGGTCCATGAGGTATTCACTGCCTGCAAACAACGTAGAATAGAAATATTCTGTCTAGTCTTTGCACGCAGTGATAAGATAGGCAGTGCTGACTTTTTGTCCTCGTTGTGAGCCGTCATGTCTGTCTTCTCCCCACTGATTGGTAGTTGGTTCAGCCCGGACCGTTTATTAGAGGTGGACCATCTAGCTCCGCTGGAAGGCACCCCTAATAAAGACATGTTCACAAACTATGGATTAGTTACCATAGCCTATAGTAAGCTGTGGCACAGGTATACCAAAGAAAATCAAGAGAAACAGTGGCCACTGATAGGATCCTTCGATCTTGATAAAATAGAAACGTTAGAAATAGCCCTTTGTAGTAATAAGACAATGCCTATTATGCTCGACAGTCTCGGTATGTGGCGCAAAGAAGCAATGCAACGAAAGAAAAGAGACGAGGACAGAGTAGGTAAAGGAATATATCGACAGGACAACCCCAGGACACAACGACCCGAAAGTAATCCCCCGACACTACGCACAGGACGACCAGACTTAGGGCAAAACCAATGTGCTTTTTGTAAATGTTCTGGGCACTGGAAAGCCCAATGCCCGACTCTACTGAACGAGGGTAGGAGCAGAGGGCCGACAGGAATAACAGGCCGGCAGAAAGGGAAAAGGCGCAAGACAAAGATGAATCAGACTGACATGGACAGGCCAAATAGAACCACCACGTTTGATTATGCCCGATGGCACAGATTTCGCCAGACCGATTTCAGCGACATGTTCGAGTCCTCATAGATCGAACAACGCTAAGACAAGAAACCCAGTCTAGCTCTAAGTTACCCGGTGACGAACCCCGTACTACCGCTACTGTTCCCTAACACAACAAAAAAAAAAAAGGCCACCCTTTTCGGATAACTTACAGAAACAATACACAGAGTAGTCTCGGACAGATTAGTATACATTCCATTAATGAACTCAAACTTCGAGTGCAATGGGACTGATAACTCTCTGCTGCCCCCCCACTCTGTGAAAAGAAAGGAGCAATTACAGGCCTGCATAGACAACCCCCCATTACCCAGACATGCCTGTCCAAACAAAATACCTACCCCCACTCCGGAAGTTCCCGAAATGCCGCAGGTCACCGGTCACGCCCATCCGGAAGGTGAAACACACAGCACGTGTGGGGCGGGGCCTGCTGACAGCCATCGATCGAATCGCCAGTGGGCTGTCCAGGAGGCACCACGGGCCCGGCATGAAATGGCTGTCCCATCCTCTTCTTCGTGGGGTGGGCTGGGAGGGAGAGGCGACGCGAACGAGCCTCTCCCACCTCCTCGGATAGGAGGTTTCCCAGCCCCAGTCCGGCCATCACAAATACCTCTGCTGAAATTGGCCCAGGTTGGGCTGGGAGGGAGAGGCGACGCGGACGGGCCTCTCCCACCTCCCTGGATAGGAGGTTTCCCAGCCCCCGGCCCGGCACCGATATCCTCCAGCCAGGCGGCGCCCATACTTGCGCAGCACCGAACATACAACAGCGGCGCCCATATTTGCGCAGCACCGAACATGCAACGGCTGCGCCCATACTTGCGCAGCACAGGACATGCAATGGCGGCGCCCATACTTGCGCAGCACAGGACATACACCGCGGCGGCCATACTTCCGCAGCACAGGGCATGCACCGCAGGTGACCATACTTCCGCAGCACAGGACTTGGGATTTGTGGAGCACGGGATGTGGGGTGGCCGTCATGCATGCCCATGAAAGAGGGCAGCGTGGAGTGCACCGGGAGAGGGAGACGGCACGAACGAGTCTCCCTCGCCCCCCCGGTGGGGGCATCACAGCTGCACCCTAGCCGAATGTCCTGCTCCCACGATACGGAGTTCCACTCTTTTCACCCCAAAAGGTCTCTTCCACTCTTGCAGACTCGACGAAGGGCGGCTGCTGCAGGGCCTCAAAATGGCGTCTGGGCCCCCTGGAAGGCGGGTCTAGGCCGCTAGAGTAACTTTGACCAGCAATGTAACTCGGACGCTTGCCCACCGGGGCACGAGCCCCCACCTCCGACAGCATCCCCACAGCCTTGAAGATTCTACAAAAAGTCCCAGGAGCCCTCGGCCCCTGCCGGCTTCCGGTGAGGAACAGCTGCCTTGGTCGCTAACGAAATAACCACGACGTAGCCACCCCTTCTGTTAGCATGAATTTTTGAACTGCCGAAAAGGACTCTGGTCCAACCGCCGGTTGTAGGAAACATTTTGTCCCTGATGCTACTTCCGGACTAACCCGGCCCCGCCCAAAATGGCGCCGGTGTCAATGAGAACTTACGAACACCTCGTGGTATTTTTAGCTAATAAAACTTGATATTCTGAGATATGTATATGATCCTTTGTACACTTGACGAGAAAGAGGGAGGGTTCACTCGACGAACATGTAAAAGGATCCCGTTAAAAATGTTGGTTCCAATGTACGATTTATTATATTTTTGTAACTGATACATAACCTCGCTTGTGACACACGCCCACGGTATGCATTTAGGAAATTTGATTGCAACTAGTCTGACTGTGCTTCCAATTAGGAAATAAATGCCCCTTGATCCCTCACCTATTGATAGACCTTTTTAGTTTCCTGCAAAATGACTAAATAAACCCTTTTTAATGTTTTTAATGCTGCAAAATAGCCCCCCCTTACTGTACGTACTTCAGCCATCGCCGTGTCCGGCCAAATACGATTGCACCCTCATATCTACATGCTGAACGATTGTGCAAATAAAGGTTTTCCAAATTATGAACAGGTATTGCATGTTTTTTTAAATTGTGGGATCAGCGGGAGAGTTTTTTTTTGTGCACCCTGCTTTGTTCTCTTTTTAAGGTTATTAGAAGATGGTTGCTCAGCCCCAGATGGAAGATCGAATCTAAGACACGATACTCTGCCTCCAAGTATGCGACTGGCTCAGGAACTAACGCATGGAGAAGGACCTCGACTTCTGAGGACGGGTAAAGTGAAGCGGTGTAAATGGTAGAATGTTATAAAGGTACGGCACTAAAAGGTACTAGGGAACAGAATTGGCCGAAGAGCTGATATGCCTTAGAACATCACAGCGTTGGAAAAGATTTAAGGACCCCGATAGCTAGATACACCTACCAACTAGATACCTCACACTAAGTGCTTCTGATTTTTTTAACGTTTCCCCACACACGGCCTATAAGGACACACTGCCCCCCCCCTCCCTTTTTGGCTTCAGAAACCAAAACCCCAGGGATTCTATCCCGAGGAGATAAGACGAGTATGAGGTAAGTAAAGGACTTTGTACCCATGCATTTGATATGCTCGAATGTTGTCCCCCTCCCTTCCCTTCTCTTTCTCCCTCTATAGGTTACATTGGAATCACGACTGAGGTATGGTGAAGATCTGAAGCCTCGCCATGTCTGATACACGAAGCGGACTAACGCTGCAAGGTGGCACCTAAGCACACCCACAAACTGCTCTTGTAACGAAAGGGCCAATAAGTTGTATGATATGATGAAACACGATCACCCCTAATCCGTGCTGCGTGAATGGGCACATGTCACGTATGTCTGAAACTATGAGAAAATGTTTTTGAGTGACTGAAGCGTTGACTTAACAGGTCAAAGGACCGAGAGTGCGAGAAGTGTGACACAATGGTGCCTTTTACTCAATGCATGTCCCCTGTACCCGGCCTAATGCTCGTCCGTCCCAAACTGCATGCTTTCGAAATTCTAACACAGACCCGTAATGTCTTATGTTGTGTAAAGCGCTGAATAGCCTATCTTAATACACTGCCACCCCCAATGTCGCACGTGTACTATTTAGCCTATTGTTGCACATGTCTCTCTCTCTCTCTCTCTCTCTCTCTCTCTCTCTCTCTCTCTCTCTCTCTCTCTCTCTCTCCTCCACACTCTCACTCTCCCGAACGACTAGCACCTAATTGGCAAACCGCCACCCCTGGTGCACCACCCAATTGGCTCCAAATTCCGCAAGTATTGGCACAAAATTTGTCTTAAATAAAATCACCCTGATGCCGTGTCACTACCTCTCCTTTCTGCTAAAAATTGATGAAACCTAGAATTGGCCAAAAGGGAAAGGACAGGTAAGACGACTGAGGTTCCCCAATCTGACCCGTAATAAGGGAACTACATGTCAGTGGCTTCTATGATAAAAAAATGCCTCAGATCACGCGACCTTCCCCGTCCCGAATTGTCGCAATACCCAAACAGTAAAGGTGATCGAAACATCCCCATCTTCCCAGAACGCCCCCAGTTTTGTATCAGCTGCCCCGGACGAGAGTTTTTAAAAATGTCCCTCACCCCCGGTTGTAAGAGATGAGTCGACTTACAACTAACACAGGCCAGCCGTTGTTCCTAGAAATGATTTGTTGATAAACAAGCTACAGAGTTTAGAATTCGAGAAATGTCACTGAACGCTTACCAACTGAACTATGGCCTTCTGCTAAATAACGCCCTTATGACACAAAGCAAGACGATAGTCCCTCACCACAGTTTGCTATGTCCCTAGTTGTTTTCCATAAGACCCCGGTTTTTAATGAAGTAGTCAGGTTGTAAGAGGCTATGTAGGAACTAGAATGATGTTTGCGAAGTTAAGATTAGACCGAAATGAAGAAATCGTTGCAATGAACCCTGTTGAAAGTAAAATGTTTAGCTGAAAGGTAGGATGCATTGATAGAATGGAAAATTGTTTAGCCTATGTTCGTCCCTCAGAAAGATACCTATCGGACCATGGTGATAGCACGTTGCACTTTTTCGAAAAATATACAGCCCTGGAGAACGGTATAGCTTTGTAAGGCTCGTACTAGGAAGGTGGGTCTCTGTCAGAAGAACTGACGTAACTGTAATACACAAAATGCAATGAATAAGTACTAGATCTCGTACCACGACAATGAATGTAACACCAACAAACACTAAAGAAATAGTTACGAAGGAAAGTTATAGGAAATCCAACAAGCCCATCATCAATTATTTATATGATGGTTGTGAACCCCAATGTATCGGATGTTTCTCATTGCTTGGAGCTGGGAGAGAAATAGACTTATGTGATTACCTTCCTCTGCCAATTCTCTAAAGACTGTCTTTTCAAACTCATTTAAGGGTACCACTGTCGGAGGAGAGAGAGACCGGATGTGGGAGCACGCGGCCTGACTACAGATCGTGGAACATCTGCGACACTGGCCAAGGCGAGACCGCAACTGTAAGGAGTCGCAGGACGAGGCACTGTTTCCGACAAAATGAGAGGAAAGGGCTGACCTGATGCCCCTGCTCGATGTTCAACGTGTGCCGAAAAGTCCCCGCTCTCTGAACTCGCTCATGAGCCCGCTTACCTAAAATTTTCCGTCCCCCTGGTCTGTTCCCGATCTGGCCCTGCTCCATCCCCCTTTTTCTCCGACCTACCCTAAGGACTACTCACACACACACTTCTTCCACCTGAACTTTTTGACAATCGACTCAAAAGGACACAGGGCGAAAAGGACCTTTTTGACCAGAAAAGCGAGGAAAAGGTCATGCCCTGCAACGCGGGACCTAGAATAGAGCTGGACCCATAGCTCCATCGCCGGTGCTCCACAGTGCCAACAAAAAAAAACGACAAAGAATGCTGAGAACTCACTAATAATGGTCCATGACAATAGGACTTCCCCTTCGAACAATGACACCCTTGATTATTGTTTTTACTACGTCTCATTTCTCTCCCAGCCACCGTTGTATTGATTATGCTCCAACCAAATATGAACAGAATTTACATACGTAATAACCTATCAGTTCACATTCCGAATGACTATAAGTATCTATGAAATGTACTCAATGCTCTCACTACAGAATCGTTTTTGTCCGATATTGCATTACTATGACTTTCCTGCAAACGAGTTTATCGATAGACCCGCCTCCTAAGACGAAAGATTTTAAATGTAATGTTTATAGCTCCTTCACCTGGGTTCCTACTTCCTTACTTATCACCGCCACAGTAGACATGGACAGGAAATAGGCCAGCAAGATGTCTTGGATATGTTAAAGGGAGGACTGTGGAAAATTAGTACGGTTTGGTAAACATTATCTGCGCCATCTTGCCTTTTCCCCTGATGCCACAATTTTTGTCGTGCGCACCCGCCATTTTAGGTGCCTCGATCAGAACCACCCTCTGCACGCCACTGGCCCCCAGCATAGCCCTTCGCCCTCACAAAGCCCGCACGCTGACAACCCCCCCCCGCTCTCGCATGCCTTGGGTCATAAACCCCTCTTCAGCGCAGCTCTGCCTCAGAACCCTATCCTGTTCCCAGCGCGACACCTCCCTTCATTCCTTTCATGGTCCCAGGCCCTTTGATACAAACCCCCTTTCCTGTGTGCCCGTTTGTCTTCCTCGTTCCCAGGCCGCCACCTAGCTCTGCGGATACTGTTTATTGCCCCCCCGTACAGTAGGAAGCTTCCCCCAATTAAAGGACCCTCGAATTGATCAAAGCCCCCACCCTATGATATCCGATCAACCCCCCACATCCCGTGAATCGGCGGGATGTCCAGCTGCTCGATAATCATCACCTGTTGTGACCGGGGTAGAGACTTCAACTGTAAATGTGTGTGGGAACGGGCCTGAAGGGGAGATTCAGAGGATGTCCTTTCATACTTCAAAGCATTACAAGAATGTGTTACCTGCAATAAAGATCATGAAAATGTGTATAAGAGGCCAGGCCTCAGAGATGCGGTTAGAGAACCTCGTGACGATACTGGCTGTCTGAACTGATGTGTTCTCCTCCGGAGAGAATAAACCTTGTTTCCTGCCTTCCAGTCTCCAGCGCCTGCCTCTTCATTGATTAATATTTTGTGGGTTAAAGAGGCGTTACCGCCGGGCAAATATTGATTGTCCCTGACCTAGTTTTTACAGAAGGAGCCGCACTCCCAGCTCGTCTCGGTCTGGCAGACACAAAAACTGATTTAGGGACTGATGGTCAGCCGTTGCAGGTGGCCTAATGCAGTGGTCGAAGTGGGCGGGATCGGTGGGACACGACGTGCCCATGCTATTTTAATTTATGGAAAACAGTTCTTCTACTTTCTGTGAAAAGATAACCGTCCTGGGATGGGTAATTCAGAGAGCTGAAATGCTTCAGCTGAAGTGTAAGGCAGGGAGTTTCCTGTGCTGTGAAACCGAAGGCAAACAGACAGGTAAACAGTCCTTCTTCCCAGGGTGCCTGCTTGCCTAAAAGAAGTGTAAATGTGCACAACGGGTCAATCTTCAGATGTAAAGGGAGCTCGGAAGCCAGTATTGCCTTTAATTAATGGAATCACTTGACGCTTCCTGATGAGAAAGAGTTTTTCTAATTCAGTGGTATTGGAAAGGAGTTACTAGCTTAGCTGTGAAGTATGTGATTTTTAGGTATCGCCTGAGCCAGCGCATGCGTTGCTCTGGCGAGACATTTAGTGAGTGGGTTTTTAAAAGTCCAACCACAGCTTTTTCGGTGGCATGGTGCGTGCAGTTACGAGCAGAGGCACGAGCAGAGGCGCCATCTGGCTTTCCTCTCGCTCTCCCAGCGCGCGCGTACCACTCGTGTTTTTTTGTTTTGCTCGCGCGCGCACAGACATCTCCCGGTCGCGGCCGCACGTTTTGTATTTGCTCGCGCGCTCACAACTCCCGGTCCTGGCCACACGTCTTTTGACGATGTTGCACAGGGTCCCGATGCTGTATGGCACCACCAAAAGCATTTGGCAGAGCCAGTAGGTTCCAAAATTGATAATGATTGGATTTGTCAATGCTTGCTCTAATTCGTGTCTCTCACAATCTCTGCCTCCCCCCGTGTCCCACTCCTCTTAGTACCTGCCCCTGTCCATCAGCCTTTCATTTGCACGCGCCTCTCCTGCTCGGGCAGCCATTTCAGCTCAATGCCCCAATCGCCACGCTCATTCTCCCCATCCTGTTGATGTTTTCATGTTTCCCCTTCTCTTCATGCTTCACTCCTTTTTTTTGTGAAGATTTATATAGCGCAAACTCAACCTGAAGGTAGTGGAGCGCTTTACATGAGCACCAGTTACATTACACAAGGACTCTTTTCCATGTTTCCTCCTCAATATCCCCTCCGTCTCTCCCTTCGTCCCTTTACCCCTTACTCTCTCATACCCAAGCCTTCATAACCTTCTTTCTCTCTCTTTCTCCCCAATCCCCCACCACCTCCGTGCCCCCATTTATTACTCCTTACCGCCTCTGATTCTCTATGCCTCCCCGGAGCTCAGGAGACCTCCCCGCCTCTGGTTTCAAGCTGCCCAAGGGCCTGCTCCCTAGCCTTGTCTCCTGGATGTGTTTTGTTTCCTGCTGTCTGTGTTTGCGGAGTTGGGAAGGGAGCCCTCCCCGGGGGCACATTCCCCACGAGCATCATGGCCAGGCAGGGTCAGCATTGTGTGGCTGTTTATTTTTCTTATGGATGATGCATAGGTGCTTTCATTCCGCCCAGTCGCTGAGCGCGAGCGGAGGGGTTGCGGCATCGCCGAGTGGCGTTTCCATTGCCTTGAAGACACTACCGCCTGGTTGCCTCGTTTTGGGACCTGGAATATACGGAGCTTGGACTCATGGAGGCGGCTGTAAATCCATAGACTACGGGCTACTGCTTAAGACGCAGCAGTTCATGGCTTGTCCCATGGCTCCTTGAGTATTTACAACGTGAGGACCCCTGGACTGACGCATTGGTCCTATGCTACGCTCTAGTGCTCACAATTCTGGGGCACATACACAGTGTCACTGACCTCTTTCAACACTCTTAAGAAGCACTTTAGTGCTCATGACTCATGGACGCTTCCAAGATGACCATCATTTAGGGGTATCTGCAGCGTCTCAAGAAATCTAGGAAGCACTTAGGTGCCGAGAAAATGCGTGGACTCCTTTCCTGTTTCATGTTTTTTTTTTACGTATGAAGTACTTCACATCGCAGAAGAAACTGGACTGTACCAACTCCAAGACTCCTATGAAACCTTTTGGTGCCAACGTGCAATGGCGCTTTGAAATGCTTCTGTACTCACAGTACAGAACCCACTAGCCTGTCCAATGGTTCATATAATTTGTTCAGTGCTCACAATGAAGGGCCCAGTGCGGCAACTCGCCGTTCCTTTGAAACACTTTAGTGTTCACAGTATTTTATTTATTTTATTTTTAAAGTTTTATATATCGCTAGCTTGACCCGTAGGTATCAGAGCGCTTTACATACACACTGTAAAAACAAAAGGAAATTGCATTACATAGTGGGAAGGCAGTAAGGAAGCAAAACAGAGATAAAAAAAAATACAACATATCAAAATAAGTCCTATTTGTAAACTGCAAATTCACCAGAAAGATGGTGGAGTGCAGGTAGGGTTTCACTGGCCTATGGGGCAATCTGGCAGTACCCGTTAGTATGGTCTGTAAGTCACCTCTTCACTCCACTCGTGACCCAACACAGCCTCGGAGCGTGCGTTTGCGGCAGGTATTGCCAACACTTTTTTTTTTTGATTCTGGTTTTTATTTTTTCTCGCATTTCTTCGGCATTTGTTTAAATCTGCCATTTATCCTATCCTTTGTCCTATCCTTCGTTCTCTTGTTACTCATTCCCTTTGTTGCTTTCTTCCTTGTTTTGTTAATTTTGCGCTTTTGTAATGTTATGTTTTACTGTCGCGCTACATTGGTAATAACGTTACGCTTTTGTGTCTGCTACAGGGTGTCCCACAGCAGAGCTACCCCTCGATGAACACAGAGCCCAGTGTATTGTGCAGTAGGCAGCAGAGCCAGGCCTCTACCTACTCAGAACAGATGTTTAGGCCTCAGATAGCTGTACTAGCCCTCAGGAAACAGACAGCGTTCACGCTCAGGCCTCAGTCACTAGAGCTGTCTCAGAGGTTAACCCGCGAATGTCACTGTTGTGACAGCCTTGGACTCTAAAGTTTCACTGCACTTACATGGCCAAATAAACATAATGTGGATCAATCAAAATAATTGTCAAGGGTCACACGTGCCAGAAAGGAACAGTGATCTCTTAAAGCAAAGCGCAACCTCTGAGCTGCCTGTCTGCTGTCCGCCCTGCAGAGCCCCTTCTTTTCTTGGGCAGTAGGATGAATGTTCTGTATTCAGAGTTCATTTTGATTGCTTTGATTTCGCGTTTTGTTTTCATTTATGAAGCAGCTGTCGCCACCATTCCCGTCAGAACAAACTGTCGCACTCACAGCCTCTCGTTGATATTTCCTCTGTCTCTTCGTCTTCCTTTGCTTCTCACTGTTTGCATCTCTCTCACTGACTGTCGTGAATCCCAAAGGTGTTCGGAAGGGGGTGCGGGTCTTTACAAAAAATGCCCCATCTAAATACGTCTCCTGCCTCCCCCCCCCTCTTTTCTTCCCCTCCTCTCTTTTCTTATCCCTTCTTTTCTTTCGCCCCTCTTTTCTTTCTCCCCTCTTTTCTTCCTCTCCTTTCTTTTCTTCCATTTTTTTCTTTCTCCTATTGTTCTTTCTCCCCTCTCTTCCCTTTCCCATCTTTTCTTTCTCCCCTCTCTTTTCTTCCTCCCCTCTCTTTTCTTTCTACCCTCTTTTCTCCCTTCTCTTTTCTTGCGCCCCTTTTTTCCTTCTCTTTTCTCCCCTCTCTATTCCTCCTCCCTTCTTTTCTACCCTCTCTTTCCTTCCCCCTCTCTTTCCTTCCCCCTCTCTTTCCTTCCCCTCTCTTTCCTTTCCCCTCTCTTCCCTTTCCCATCCTTTCTTTCTCCTCTCTCTTTTCTTCCTCCCCTCTTTTCTTTCTTCCCTCTTTTCTCCCCTCTCTTTTCTTCCCCCTTTTTCCCTTCTCTGTTCTCCCCTCTCTATTCCTCCTCCCTTCTTTTCTCCCCCTCTCTTTCCTTCCCTCCTCTCTTTCCTTCCCCCTCTCTTTCCTTTCCCCTCTCTTCTCTTTCCCATCCTTTCTTTCGTCCCTCTCTTTTCTTACTCCCCTCTTTTCTTTCTTCCCTCTTTTCTCCCCTCTCTTTTCTTTCTCCCCCTTTTTCCCTCTCTTTTCTCCCTCTATATTCCTCCTCCCCTCTTTTCTCCCCTCTCTTTCATTCCCCCTCTCTTTCCTTCCCCCTCTCTTTCCTTTCCCCCTCTCTTCTCTTTCCCATCCTTTCTTTCGTCCCTCTCTTTTCTTCCTCCCCTCTTTTCTTTCTTCCCTCTTTTCTCCCCTCTCTTTTCTTTCTCCCCCCTTTTACCTTCTCTTTTCACCCCTCTCTATTCCTCCTCCCCTCTTTTCTTCCCCTCTCTTTCCTTCCCCCCTCTCTTTCCTTCGCCCTCTTTCCTTCCCCCCTCTCTTTCCTTCCCCCTCTCTTTCCTTTCCCCCTCTCTTCCCCCCTCTCTTTTCTTTCCCCCTCTCTTTTCTTTCCCTGTCACTTTCCTTTCCTGAGGAAATGCAATGCAGCGGCTGGAAGTGCTGTATAAAACATACATTTGTTTTCTGCAGTTGTGTATGGAACTGGCTAAGAGCGGTATTTCTTATTAGGGAGTTCACTCTTTGCTATGGTGATTCTTGTACACCTATCTACATGGCATTAATAACCCCGTTGCTCGTCCTTTCCAATCCCGGAGAGCTCATATTTCAGTATGACATCTTCACTTTGAGTTAAGAAGGTGAAAGCTCACTTGGTTAATGTATCTAAAGTTAGAATTTTGTTAAGTTATCACTAGGAATGTTTATAACACTTTGGTGACATAAAAAACAAGCATTGGCATAGGTAATAGGTCTCGCCTATGGGACCTTATAAGTGTTTAGTTATCCAGCACAATATCCTTGGTGCAACAACATCAACTGTTGCATGGCTAAACACTTATAAGGTTCCAAAGGCGAGACCTATTGGCTATGCCAATGCTTGTTAAATGGGCGTGCGAGCCGGTGGTTTCCGGTGGTCGGCACCTAATCATTAACACCAGTGCTTTTCATGAGCACCAGTTAAGGACACAATCATTTATGATAGGCATGAGGAGATTAAGTGATTTTCCCAGAATCATAGGATGTTGAGCTGACGCCGTGACTTAAACCTGGTTACCCAGTTCCGAGGTCTACATCTTTGGCCGTTATGCCACATCCTCTCCCCACTTTCATGGTTAGTAGTTGGTTCTGTTTTAGGCGGCAGTATCAGGAGAAATGGGCTGGTGCAAACTGCCTCCTGACGAGACCCCAGCACAATTTGTTTTAACAAATTATCCACACAGCGCTACACAGACCTCTGCGCCAAAGGGTTTCCAGGGGCCCGTGGTATGCTCCAAACTATTCTTCACCACCCTAATCTGGATTGTTTTCCTGGCTCTTTGGCTACAGACACAGACCTCTGTAGTGCATTAACTAATAAAGGTTTCATAAAGTACGATAGTGCATTTTCCACTGAATAATTTAAATTGCATTTCTTTTACATTTAAACTGTGTTACTTTATATATACATACCTGAAGGAGAAAGACCGAAAAAAGAAACAGAATATTTTGTTTTGGGCCACGCCTTTGATCCCACCCCCATTGTGCACAGCATCACAGTTCCCTTACTTTTTTTAATGCACTTCGACCACTGGCCTAATGACGGTGTTTAGATAGAAAACTTAACACAAGGTAATTAGTATAGTGTGCATTAACCTCGAGGTATTTGTAGGGTGATCAGGCGCCCCGGAATTGCCAGGACAGCATTGGCGTAGCTAGGGGGGGTGCGGTGGGTGCGGTCCGCCCAGGCGGCACTATTTTGGGGGCCGACAAAGGCATTCACGTAAGGCTTGGCTTTCTACTGCACAGTACTGTCTGTGCTGCCCGTGCCACGTGACACACACCCTACCCAAGCTCAGCAGCAGCCTAATGCCCATTGGTGAGGCATCTTCAACACAGGGCACTGGGGTCCTTGGTGAAAGGACATGCAGCCACCGGACATTTCCACTTTTACAGAACCGGATTTATTTATTTATTTATTTATTTATGCGTTTTTATATAGCGCGGACTTTACCCGAAGGTGTCAGAGCGCTTCACAATAGGAACAGAACTGATACATGAGAACATTACAAGTGAACAAATTACAAAAGCAAACGTTACATTACATGAGGCAAAAGTGACAATCGTGAGCCAACAAAATACAAGAGGTAGCAAACTGTGCAATACAGGAGGAAAAAGTGACGTGTGCAGGTTACAAAAGCGTACAAAGTAAACATAGAGGTATAATACTGCAATATATGGAGGACACTCAAACGCAAGAACAAACGTTACGTAGGCAATGGTGGCACTTGTGCAGGTATCGAAAGCAAACAAAATCTAAGAGGTAACAAACAGTGTGTTACAAGAGAAAAGTGACGTGTGCATGTTTCAAACGAGTACCAAACACAGGTAGAAGGATAATACTGCAATAAATGGCAGACTCTCAAACCACAAGAACACACTGGGAAGGCACTTCCATAGTCATGTAGAGTTTTCTATAATGGAAGGTCTTCCTTCAGGTAATAGAGAGGGCGTGAATTAAGTTTGGAAGTGTCTTTGAAGGAGGAGAACTTTGAGGGCAGTTTTGAAGGCCTGGGAGGAGGTGGTGGTCCGGAGCTGAGGCGGAAGTGAGTTCCAGATTCTCACTGCGCTGCCTGAAAAGGATTGGGCCATCGATCTTTCCTTCTTGAAAGTGGGAGGTACAAGCAGTATATTTTCCGCATTTCGTGATGGTCTAGAGCCTCCAGAGAGTTTCAGTTTATTCACCAGGTAGCAAGGAGAGGAGGAGTGCAAGGCTTTGTGGGTAATGCAGGCAGTCTTGTAGATAGATCTTGCCTCGATGGGAAGCCAGCGGAGGGTGGATAACATGGGTGTGATGTGGTCACTTCTTTTTGCCCCATAAATTAAACGAGCTGCTGAATAGAGAACAGATTTAAGGGGGGACAGGTGGGATTTGGGGAGGCCAGTAAGAAGAGAATTGCAGTAGTCCAGTCTGGACAGGACCAGCGATTGGACCAGGGTTTTAAGGTCATGCTCCGGGAAGAAGCGACGAATCCCCCAAAGAAGGCGCAGTTGGTATCGAGCAGACTTTGCAATTGAATTAATGTGGGAGAGTAGATTGAGTTTTGTGTCGAGTATGACACCAAGGGATTTTGCGCTGTCGACAATGATGGGTTTATTGTTCAGTAGATTCATCTGGTCCATCCATGATTGAACCGGGGGAGGAGAAAGTGAGGAGGAGAGGAGGAGGAATTCAGTTTTGGAGGGATTCAGAATCAGTTGATGTGTTGACATCCAGTTTTGAATGGAGTCCAAAGTAGAGCTTAGGACGGAGAGATCATGAGTGGAGGCAACCTTGAGGTAGATTTGAGTGTCGTCTGCGCGTAGAGATGATAGTGGACCCCAGATTTACTTAGGAGATTTCCCAGTGGTTCCAAATAGAGATTGAACAATGTGGGTGCAAGTATAGAGCCTTGAGGAACACCTTGACCCACCGCCAAAGGAGATGAAAGACTGTCCGCTATTTTGATCATTTGGGATCTATCAGAGAGGAAGGAAGCAAACCATTTAAGCACAGTGCCCTCCATGCCCATTCTCTGTTGAAGAGTGTTGAGGAGGGTGTTGTGATTGACAGTGTCAAAGGCTGCCGAAAGGTTAAGGAGAATTAGAAGACAAGACCCCCCGGAATCGAGTATTCGCAGCGCGTCATCAATCACTTGCAGCAGGGCTGTTTCAGTGCTGCAGTTTTGGATGAAGCCGGACTGAAAATTGTCAAGAAGATCATTGTCCTTGATATGACGAGAGAGTTGTTTCGCAACACATCTTTCTGTGATCTTCGCAAGAAAGGGTAGGTTAGTGATGGGGCGGAAGTTGTTGAGGTCATTTGCATCAGCAGTGGGTTTTTTAAGCAGTGGGGTGACCTGCCCAATTTTCAAGGGAACAGGAAGGGAGCCTTGACAGAGGGAGAAGCTGACCAGAGAGGTCCAATAGGAAAGAGAATGGGTATAGAAGTCAATGGCAATGGCACTAGGGATGGGGTCAAGAGAATGGTTGGAGGGCTTTGTTTCGAGGATGCACTCGAGGAGGACATCTTCAGAGATGGGGTCGAAGTTCTGCCAAATGGCTAGTGATTTGCGCTCCTCTGGAGGGGTAGGATGAGCGACCTGAGCCGCCTCTTGCACTAGCAAAATGAGTACCAGTCCCATAAAAGCAAGCATTTTTTGCCTTTCCTGGCAGCCCGGAGCGGTTTCACTCTCTCATTCGGGGGAGACACCCCCCCCCCCCTGCTCCCACCACCAGAATTAATGAAGCCCCCCGTCCCCGGCAGAGGGAGATGAGTTCATCCGTTGGGGAGGCAGCCCTCTGTGGGGCTGCTTGTAATTAGGGGGGGGGGGTAGGGAGGAGATGAAGGGGGTTGTACACTGGAGAGCAGACAGAGAGACAAATTAAATGTGATAGCCACAGAGCGAGGGGTGGAGCTGAAAACTGGGGGAAGAGTGCCTGATATTAGTGCAGGGGTCACCTGGGGTCTGAGAAGCCCCAGTGCCCCCACTAAGAGTAGTGAAGGGGTTAGCACACCCGATGCCAAGCCTTTGGGTCTGAAGAGAGACCCTTTATTTACTCATTCAATTAATTGTATATAGCGCGGATATTGCCCAAAGGCGCTAGCCGCTTTAAAACTGAGACAGCTCTTTAAATAAGGTGAAAACTTACATCTTCCTGGGATGTCGGCACATTTGAAGCCAGGGACATTAGTTGCAGCACTCAGAAGAATCCACTTTAAGACGAGGAAATGGGAAGGTCATGGGACCTTTTCTCACAGAGGTTTTGGCACGAGGTTGGGGGGGTCACCAGAAAAAACAAAGCAGCGCTTAGCCAAAGGCACTAGGTGCTATAATAATACAGGGCAGTGAAGCAAAAAAATGTTTTGCATTGCAATAGGTCTCGCTTTTGACATTGTAAATGACAATGCCTTTTATTTATCTTTTATAAACGAAAACAAAAATAAAAGGCATTGTTATTTGCAATATCAATAGCTCCAACTGGCGTAAATTCGAGACCTATTGCATTGCAAATGCTTGTTTGTGCTGGCAGCTGCCCCTTCCTATTATTCCCTCTCTTTCTGTCTTGCTCCTCACTTACTGAAAACCGGTTCACAACCCCTCTTTCCTTCTTTCATTTAGTTGCTTCCCTGCGAAATGGATCCAAAAAAGAAAAACACTCTTGTGGGAAATGCCCTTTTCCTGGCATTTTTCTTTTCAAAGTGCAGCGGGATGGAGAGAAATCGGAAGGTTTTAAATATGAAAAATATATACATAACTAAATAAATCAAGACAGAGTGGTTGCAAAATGGCCAGATTGGTTTTATTCACATCCAAATACATCAGTCTCACTTTACAGAGTTTGCCAGTGAAGCGCTACTTTTGTTTTCTCGTCTTTCTTTGAACAGCATTGATGTCCCCAGGTGGGGAAGTGTACCATTCCCGGAGATACTGCAATACCTGGTTGATGGGTGGATTGGAAAACAAAATGTGTACCATGGCTCTGTGTTTACGGATGTTGTCTTTTTAAACCATACTGCTTACGTTTTGTAAGGATATAAGCAATGGACATTGAAATGGTTACCTTCAGGCCCCTGTAGTAATGTCCTTAACTTTTCAGGTAAAACCACTCACTGATTTCTGAATAGTGAGTGAGAGATCTTTAAGGTAACCATGTTGTTTCTGCTTACATTTCACATGCTTTACTTAATCTTGCATTCCCTATGAGTGTTTGCTTTTACTTCTTTTTTAGGCAGCATATTACTCTTATCAAGTGCATAATTTGAATTGAGCCACATCCAAGTGTTTAGAGCGGGCACAATTAGGTTGTAGCTGAAGGCAGTGCGAGTTTATCTCGGTGGGGCAGTATGGTGTTCAGTGGGGGAGAGGATGTGGCACTATGGCCAGAGCTGTCGAGTTTGGAACTGGGGAACAGGGTTTAGCCTTTATGACCAGCCCACCAAACCACTCTACTGAGGGAGCATATTCACATGCTAGACCTTAGAAAGCCCCACTAGACCTTAGAAGGCTTGATGTCTTAGCACAAGCAGGTGTACCCAAGTGGTGTCAATTGTGGGTTAACCTTGAAGGCCTGTCCACCACAATCCATACTGAAGTTCATCTTGTGTCTTGCAGGCAGGCCTACGAAGCAGCACACCCTAGAGCAACAGTGATCCAGTCACTGTGACTCTGTCACTGAGGTCACATGAACCTTGAGCAGGTTAGGGCGGTGCGAACGGTGTGACCGCACTGGTTACCTATTTCAGATGGGTGCGTAGTGTTTGCAAGTATATTATGGTTTAAAAAAACTTGCTGCCTCCTTCCAGGCCTCCGGCAATTTTCAGAAACAATAAAAATGTCATGATAACTTCGGTGATTAATGTTCTTCCTGGAGAGCAATCAGCATTTTGTGTAGTGGAAGGGTTGACTCCTGGAAAGGTAGCACAGAGGGTTATTGTGCCTGTTGCAAAGAACATGTACCATGCAGATCACAAAGTGCACTGCTTTAATGGGGGGAGCACGATGAAAGGTCATTTAATGTCAGCTGTAGATGATGGATCCCTGAACAGTGTCATGTATGTGCATGTTTGCATTGTGCTGAGATGATTACCAGGTAATTGTTCACGCAGCTCTCTGATGGATGTCACATGCAGATTTTCTGAGTCCCCAGATAGATCATGCAGTCTGTGTGTCCTCTTTTGTACTGCCAGTCACCGGTGTATTTAACTGTATAGCCTTAGACCGTGTTGTGTATGTACATGTAACTTGCAAAATCAAGGTAACTATAAGCGGCGATACTACGTGTCTCTCGGACCTCTTTCAAGTGCTCGCCGTCCTTTTTCCACAGCAAAGGGGCGGCAATCTGAGGGACAGCCCTGGGCGCCACAAGCTCTAGCTACGCCTCTGCAGGACAGTCACCAGCAAAGTTGACCAAATATAGCACGTTTCATATTTTTTTAAACAGAGTCAACTGACCGAGGACGGAGGCAAGTTTTCAGGTGTTGCAGTGCAGAAAGAATTAGCATGCAGCACAAAAGCAATTTAGTTTTCAATAATTATGTTTCTAACAGTGCATTTTACTCCCTAGAGCTTGCGTTGTTGGGCGCCATCAGGTAAGTCATTCTTGGCCCCTCCATCGGATGCTAAAGTCCTACTTCTATCTTTGTGGAATGCTTCAAAATCCTGACATAATTGATTTTCATTGTTACCCTGACCAATGGCACTTATTTGCTCGACCCCAGGGGAATGAAAGGCTGAAAATACCTTCATAGGAAGGGCAAAACCAACAGAGGTGTCCTATCATCTTTAGAATCCAGCAGTCAAAGTGCACTAAAAAAGTATGGGACCCGTGATCATGAGTGAAATGGGGTGGGGGTGGGGGGGGTCTGTGAGTGTGGGATTTGGGTCACAGGTGTAGCTAAAAGAACAAAATAATCTGTAACTATTTTCACAACTAAAAAAAAGCAAGTTAAAATAATAGCTGGAAAATGCAATATTTATTTACATTCTGATACCTCTGTTGGTTAATGCGATCACTTCTGCTGTCTGCGTTAGTAACCAGAGAGCCAGAAAATCATATCCTGGTTAGTGCAGGGGGGAAGAGTGACTTGTAAATTAGAAGTGCTTTGCAGAGGTGGGCGAGCGAGAACATTTGTGGGAAGAACAGTTCCTGAGTCGTGCCAGGGCTCTGGCTTGGCTCTAAGAGCCTAAGAACGAGCCAAGCTCAAATATAATGCTTCCACAGTGTGTGCCATCTATAGATAGTAATGCTCTTAGACTGCCACCTATCTGCCTCTTGCTCACACCCACACATGTTTACTACTATTTGATCTCTAATAACACACTCTTCCTTTTTTAGGTCTCGACTATTCTATCCCGCAAGGATAGATAGACGAGTATATAGTAAGCAGTTCAAGATCTCTACCAACTGCGGATCACGTACAATTCATGTGGACACAATCACGTGCATTTTCAACAGCTGCCCAACCACACACATTTTTTTAAGAGCTTCCATTTGCTCATAGACACTTCGTGCGCACGCGCCGCGCTCTCCCTCTGTTGCCACTCTTCCTCCCATTTTCTGCTCTATTGTCTTCTCTTCTCCGTTTCAGTCTCCTCTCTCTATTCCTCCTGCCTCTTGTGGCCCTCCTCGGGTTTGTGTGTTTTCTCGTTTTTTTTTCTTTTCTTTCTCACAACAATGGTTGTATCCGTGTCCCACCTTTCTGCTCATTCCGTGTTCTCCCTTTTCCGTTCTACCATCTCCTCACCCACCCTTTCTTCACCCCCTAACCTTCTCTATGCCCCCTCACCCCACCTAACTCTCTCTTCATGCATTCTCCCCAGCTTCCTTTCACATACGTCTTCCCTTCTCCTCTGTCCCCAAGCTGAAGACAGTAAACATGTACTGTATGGCAGGCAGCCTTCATAGCACCCTCACACAAGCCCCATGGTATGGACAGCGCCTTGTGGTAATGACAGCTGCACTCTCGGCGCTTCACAAAGCGTCACCACCACAGTGTGCAGTGGAAGCCACAACACTCACTAGACCGTGCCTAGAGGCAGTAACCAAGTAGACTGTGCAGTAGCAGCTACTCGGTCACAGTGTGCACTACTACCTTACAAATGCACTGCAGCCATCAAGGAGACCGCTAGTCACCAAGCACTGCGCTGCTGCTGGCTTCGAGGCACCTAGGCGAGTGCACATGATGTCACTCAGTCACACTCTTCCTTCCATTTTCTGCTCAATTGTCTTCTCTTCTCCGTTTCAGTCTCTTCTCTCTCTATTCCTCCTGCCTCTTGTGGCCCTCCTCGGGTTTGTGTGTTTTCTCGTTTTTTTCTTTCTCACCACAATGGTTGTATCCGTGTCCCACCTTTCTGCTCATTCCGTGTTCTCCCTTTTCCGTTCTATCATCTCCTCACCCACCCTTTCTTCACCCCCTAACCCTCTCTATGCCCCCTCACCCCACCTAACTCTCTCTTCATGCAATCTCCCCAGCTTCCTTTCACATACGTCTGCCCTTCTCCTCCGTCCCCAAGCTGAAGACAGTAGACATGTACTGTATGGCAGGCAGCCTTCGTAGCAACCTCACACAAGCCCCATGGTATGGACAGCGCCTTGTGGTAATGACAGCTGCACTCTCGGCGCTGCACAAAGCGTCACCATCACAGTGTGCAGTGGAAGCCACAACACTCACTAGACCGTGCCTAGAGGCAGTAACCAAGTAGACTGTGCAGTAGCAGCTACTCGGTCACAGTGTGCACTACTACCTTACAAATGCACTGCAGCCATCAAGGAGACCGCTAGTCACCAAGCACTGCGCTGCTGCTGGCTTCGAGGCACCTAGGCGAGTGCACATGATGTCACTCAGTCACACTCTTCCTCCCATTTTCTGCTCAATTGTCTTCTCTTCTCCGTTTCAGTCTCTTCTCTCTCTATTCCTCCTGCCTCTTGTGGCCCTCCTCGGGTTTGTGTGTTTTCTCATTTTTTTTCTTTTCTTTCTCACAACAATGGTTGTATCCGTGTCCCACCTTTCTGCTCATTCCGTGTTCTCCCTTTTCCGTTCTACCATCTCCTCACCCACCCTTTCTCCACCCCCTAGCCCTCTCTATGACCCCTCACCCCACCTAACTCTCTCTTCATGCAATCTGCCCAGCTTCCTTTCACATACGTCTGCCCTTCTCCTCCGTCCCCAAGCTGAAGACAGTAAACATGTACTGTATGGCAGGCAGCCTTCGTAGCACCTTCACACAAGCCCCATGGTATGGACAGCACCTTGTGGTAATGACAGCTGCACTCTCGGCGCTACACAAAGCGTCACCATCACAGTGTGCAGTGGAAGCCACAACACTCACTAGACCGTGCCTAGAGGCAGTAACCAAGTAGACTGTGCAGTACCAGCTACTCGGTCACAGTGTGCACTACTACCTTACAAATGCACTGCAGCCATCAAGGAGACCGCTAGTCACCAAGCACTGCGCTGCTGCTGGCTTCGAGGCACCTAGGCGAGTGCACATGATGTCACTCAGTCACACTCTTCCTCACATTTTCTGTTCAATTGTCTTCTCTTCTCCGTTTCAGTCTCTTCTCTCTCTATTCCTCCTGCCTCTTGTGGCCCTCCTCGGGTTTGTGTGTTTTCTCGTTTTTTTTTCTTTCTCACTACAATGGTTGTATCTGTGTCCCACCTTTCTGCTCATTCCGTGTTCTCCCTTTTCCGTTCTACCATCTCCTCACCCACCCTTTCTTCACCCCCTAACCCTCTCTATGCCCCCTCACCCCACCTAACTCTCTCTTCATGCAATCTCCCCAGCTTCCTTTCACATACGTCTGCCCTTCTCCTCCGTCCCCAAGCTGAAGACAGTAAACATGTACTGTATGGCAGGCAGCCTTCGTAGCATCCTCACACAAGCCCCATGGTATGGACAGCGCCTTGTGGTAATGATAGCTGCACTCTCAGCGCTGTACAAAGCGTCACCACCACAGTGTGCAGTGGAAGCCACAACATTCACTAGACCGTGCCTAGAGGCAGTAACCAAGTACACTGTGCAGTAGCAGCTACTCGGTCACAGTGTGCACTACTACCTTACAAATGCACTGCAGCCATCAAGGAGACCGCTAGTCACCAAGCACTGCGCTGCTGCTGGCTTCGAGGCACCTAGGCGAGTGCACATGATGTCACTCAGTCACTCTCTTCCTCCCATTTTCTGCTCAATTGTCTTCTCTTCTCCATTTCAGTCTCTTCTCTCTCTATTCCTCCTGCCTCTTGTGGCCCTCCTCGGGTTTGTGTGTTTTCTCGTTTGGTTTTTTTAGGTCTCGACTATTCGATCCCGCAGGAATAGATAGGCGAGTATATAGTAGGCAGTTCAAAATCTCCACCAACTGCGGATCACGTACAATTCATGTGGACACAATCATGTGCATTGTCAACAGCTGCCACAACCACGCGCATTTTTTTAAGAGCTTCCATTTGCTCCCAGACACTTCGTATGCGCGTGCCGCACTCTCCCTCTGTTGCCACGGGCATTAAACTCACCACCGGGCAGCACACCCCCTCCCCGGAATAGCGTGCTACCTGCCGAAAAAGCGCTTCGTCAAAGCTGTGGCTCCCCAGCCCGCCGCATTAGACTTCAAAGGAATGAGCTCCCGCTCCGCTCCCCCGCCCCCCGCCACAGCAATCACGAGAGCTTGTTTTACAAAGTAAGCACTGCATTACTCCTGTCCCCTCCATTAGCTTTCCTCTGTTCCTAACTCCATTCCATCTTCTTTTCTCCTCCCTCTTTTCAGTTGCCTCAGGCCCTCGCCTTCCCAGTCATTTCCTTCCATTCACCATAGCACCCCCCTCTCTCTCCACATTGCATCTGATCTCCTTTCCTTTCAGCAGGCATTTTGCATATTTTTCCTGCAGGATCGTCACCGCTTTGTCTGATGATAGCAAGAGCGGCGCAAACCAATTGAAACATTACATCTTTAGCGCGTGTGCTTGTTTTTGGTTTTTTTACAAATTAAGCACTGCATTACTCCTGTCTCCCTCCATTAGCCTTACTCCTTTCCATCTTCTTTTCTCCTCCTTCCTTTCTGCTGCCTCAGGCCCTCGCCTTCTCTGTCACTTCCTTCCATTCGCCACAGTCCCCTCTCCCTCCTCTCTCCACCTCGCTCTGGTCTCCTTTCCTTTCGGCAGGCATTTTACATATTTTTCCTGCAGGATCATCGCCGCTTTGCCTGAGCCAAGAGGACTTTCAAAATGTAGTGCTAATCATTTGGTACTTCTCAACATCATACGCTTACCATACAAGTGCCTACGGTGCATTAAGACTGCACTGCAAATAAATCACTACTTCTCACCAGCATCCTGTTCATGCAGGCGCCTAGAGGCCATTCAGTATGCAGTGCTAAAAAATTACTTATCAGCATCACACAATCATCATACAAGTGCTTACAGTACCATGAGCGAGGCCTCTCACCAGCACCCTGTTCATACAAGCGCCTAGAGGCCATTCCATATGCAGCATTAACAGCAATGCAAGCTCAATGACCTATAGGCGCTTGCATTCCCCCGCACACACAGTGCTGCTGTTGACATACACCTCACTAAGCACTACACCAGTTACAAGCAGACACTTGCCCGGCTTGCGCTCCTAGATTTCCTTTACTCCCACACTGTGCATTTACAAATATTTCAACAGCGCACTGAAGAAGTTTGACGAGGAGGGACGGGGTTATCAGAATTCGCATCAGACACTTCAAAGGCTGCCGCCCCCCGCGTGCACACATCACACCACCATTTGTCTGTGACTCGCATCAGACACTTCAAAGGCTGCCGCTCCCCCGCCCCCATGCACATCGCGCACCACCATTTGCCTGCTACCCGCCTTCTTTGCTGCTTTTGATGTCCCACCCATGTCCCCCGCTCTTTCTTTTCCCACGTCCGATTCTGCCTCCCCGTTCGCCCTTTCCTCTCATCCCCTTTGTCTCTGTGCATCTCTCTTCTGTCTCTGTTACCCTGCAGACGTTTCTTCCGCCCCCTTAGTTCACTCTCTCCTGCTCACCCTCACTTACCCTCTCACCCTCACACACACACACACTCACCCTCACACACGCTCACCCTCACACCTCCTCACCGCCCTATCCCCTCACCTTCCCATCCCCTCACCCTACCTCACCCTTCCTCACCCCCTCACCCTCACGCACCCTCACCCTCACACCCCTCACCCTCACACACCCTTTCACCCTCACACACACTTTCACCCTCACACACCAATTCACAGTCACACACCCTTTCACCCTCTCACCCTCACACACCCTCTCACCCTTACACACCCTCTCATCCTCAAATACCTTCTCACCCTCAAACACCCTCTCACCCTCAAACACCCTCTCACCTTCACACCCTCACACACACCCTCACCCTCACACTCCACACACCCCCACACCCTCTCACCTTCACACCCTCACACACACTCTCACCCTCACACCCCACAAACCCTCACACACCCTCTCACCCTCACACCCCCTCACCCTCACATCCCCTCACCCTCACATCCCCTCACCCTCCCATCCCCTCACCCTCCCTCACCCCCCCCTCACCCTCACACCCAATCGCCCTCACACCCCTCACCCTCACACCCCTCACCCTCACACCCTCACACACCCTCACACGCACCCTCACCCTCACACACACACCCTCACCCTCACTCACCCTCTCACCCTTACCCACCCTCTAACCCTTACCCACCCTCCCACCCTCACACACCCTTTCACCCTCACTCACCCTCTCACCCTCACACACCCTCTCACCCTCACACACACCCTCACCCTCACACCCCCTCACCCTCACACCCCCTCACCCTCACACCCTCTCATCCTCACCCTCACACCCCCTCATCCTCACTCTCATACCCCCTCATCCTCACCCACCCTCTCACCCTCACCCACCCTCTCACCCTCACCCACCATTTCACCCTCACCCACCCTCACACACCCTCACCTTCACTCACCCTCTCACCCTCACACACCCTCACACACCCTCTCACCCTCACACCCCCTCACCCTCACACACCCCCTCACACACCCCCTCATCCCCACATCCCCTCACCCCTCTAACACCCTCACCCTCAAACCCTCTCGCCCTCACCCTCACACCCCCTCACCCTCACACATCCCCTCACCCTCAATTACCCTCTCACCCACCCTCACCCACCCTCTCCCCCTCCCCCACACACCCCCTCACCCTCACACCCCTTCACCCTCACCCACTCACACCCCCACATCCCCTCACCCTCACATACCCCTCACCCTTACACACCCTCACCCTAACACACCCTCACCCTTACACACCCTCACTCTCACACACCCTCACCCTCACACCCCCTCACACCCCCTCACCCCCCTCACACACCCTCACCCTCACACACCCTCACCCTCACACACCCTCACCCTCACACACCCTCACCCTCTCACACACCCTCACCCTCTCACACACCCTCACCCTTTCACACAACTTCACCCTCTCACACACCCTCACCCTCTCACACACCCTCACCCTCACCCTCACCACTCTACCACTCTACCGCCCTCACTCTACCACCTTCACTCTACTGCCCTCACTCTACCGCCCTCACGCCCTCACTCTACCGCCCTCATGCCCTCACTCTACCGCCCTCACTCTACCACTCTACCGCCCTCACTCTACCTCTCTACCGCCCTCACTCTACTGCCCTCACTCTACCGCCCTCACTCTACCTCCCTCACTCTACCTCCCTCACTCTATCTATCTATCTATCGCCCTCCCTCTATCTATCGCCCTCCCTCTATCTATCGCCCTCACTCTATCTATCGCCCTCCCTCTATCTATCGCCCTCCCTCTATCTATCACCCTCCCTCTATCTATATATCGCCCTCCCTCTATCTATCTATCGCCCTCACTCTATCTATCACTCTACCGCCCTCACTTTACCGGCCTCACTCTACCGCCCTCACTCTACCACTCTACCGCCCTCACTCTACCGCCCTCACTCTACCACTCTACCGCCCTCACTCACTCTACCGCCCTCACTCACTCTACCGCCCTCACTCACTCTATCGCCCTTACTCACTCTATCTATCTATCGCCCTCCCTCACTCTATCTCTCTATCTATCGCCCTCCGTCTATCTATCGATCGCCCTCCCTCTATCTATCTATCGCCCTCCCTCTATCTATCTATTGCCCTCCCTCTACCTATTGCCCTCCCTCTATCTATCTATCGCCCTCCCTCTATCTATCGCCCTCACTCTATCGCCCTCCCTCCCTCTATCTATCGCCCTCCCTCTCTTCCAACCAACTCCTTCTCTAACACCCTGTTCTCTTCTCTTCTCCTGTGCTGATCTGCTGTTCTCTTCCACCCGCCTCCTTTTTAAACCCCTGTTCTCTTCTCCTGTGCTAATCTGCTGCTCTCTTCCACCTCACCTCCTTCTCTAACTCCCTGTTCTCTTCTCTTCTCCTGTGCTGATCTGTTGCTCTCTTCCACCCTGCCTCCTTCTTTAATTCCCTGTTAACTTCTGCTGATCTGCTGCTCTCTTTCACCTCACCTCCTTCTCTAACTCCCTGTTCTATTCTCTTCTCCCGTGCTGATCTGCTGCTCTCTTCCACCTCACCTCCTTCTTTAACTCCCTGTTCTCTTCTGCTGTGCTGATCTGTTCCTCTCTTCCACCCACCTCCTTCTCTAACTCCCTGTTCTCTTCTCTTCTCCCGTGCTGATCTGCTGCTCTCTTCCACCCTGCCTCCTTCTCTAACTTCCTGTTCTCTTCTCTTCTCCTGTGCTGATCTGCTGCTCTCTTCCAACCCGCCTCCTTCTTTAACTCCCTGTTTTCTTCTCCTGCGCAAATCTGCTGGTCTCTTCCACTCGCCTCTTTCTCTAACTCCCTCTCTTCTCCTGTGCTTATCTGCTGCTCTCTTCCACCCACCTCCTTCTTTAACTCCATGTTCTCTTCTGCTGTGCTGTTATGCTGCTCTCTTCCACCCACCTCCTTCTCTAACTCCCTGTTCACTTCTCTTCTCCAGAGCTGATCTGCTTCTCTCTTCAACCCGCCTCCTTCTCTGCCTCCCTGTTCTCTTCTCCCGTGCTGTTCTGCTGCTCTCTTCAATT
Source organism: Lissotriton helveticus (assembly GCF_964261635.1). Classification (NCBI taxonomy): domain Eukaryota; kingdom Metazoa; phylum Chordata; class Amphibia; order Caudata; family Salamandridae; genus Lissotriton; species Lissotriton helveticus. The sequence continues at coordinate 1,301,919,853 of NC_136057.1, forward strand.
CCACCTCCTTCTTTAACTCCCTGTTCTCTTCTCCTGTGCTAATCTGCTGCTCTCTTCCACCCACCTCCTTCTTTAACTCCCTGTTCTCTTCTGCTGTGCTGATCTGCTGCTCTCTTCCACCCACCTCCTTCTCTAACTCCCTGTTCTCTTCTTTTCTCCCTCTGCTGATCTGCTGCTCTCTTCCACCCGCCTCCTTCTTTAACTCCCTGTTCTCTTCTGCTGATCTGCTGCTCTCTTCCACCTCGCCTCCTTCTCTAACTCCCAGTTCTCTTCTGATGTGCTGATCTGCTCCTCTCTTCCACCCACCTCCTTCTCTAACTCCATGTTCTCTTCTCTTCTCCCATGCTGATCTGCTGCTCTCTTCCACTCTGCCTCCTTCTCTAACTCCCTGTTCTCTTCTGTGCTGATCTGCTGCTCTCTTCCACCCCGCCTCCTTCTTTAACTCCCTGTTCTCTTCTCCTGTGCTAATCGGCTGCTCTCTTCCACCCACCTCCTTCTTTAACTCCCTGGTCTCTTCTACTGTGCTGATCTGTTGCTCTCATCCACCCCACCTCCTTCTTTAACTCCCTGGTCTCTTCACTTCTCCTCTGCTGAACTGCTATTCTCTTCCACCCGCCTCCTTCTTTAACTCCCTGTTATCTTCTCCTGTGCTGATCTGCTGCTCTCGTCCACCCCAACTCCTTCTTTAACTCTCTGTTCGCTTCTCTTCTCCTGTGCTGATCTGCTGTTCTCTTTCACCGCGCCTCCTTCTCTAACTCCCTGTTCTCTTCTCCTGTGCTAATATGTTGTTCTCTTCCACCCGCTTCCTTCCTTAACTCCCTGTTCTCTTCTCCTGTGCTGAACTGCTGCTCTCTTCCACCGCCTCCTTCTTTAACTCCCTGTTCTGTTCTCCCATGCTGATCTGCTGCTCTCTTCTACCCCGCCCCCTTCTCCAACTCTCTGTTCTCTTCTCCCGTGCTGATCTGCTGTTCCCTTCCACCTCCTCCTTCTCTAACTCCCTGTTCTCTTCTGCTGTGCTGATCTGCTGCTCTCTTCCACATACATCCTTCTGTAACCGCACACACACATACATACAACCACGCACACACACACACACATACAACCACACACAAAACCACACAAACACACACAACCACACACACACACAATCTCACACACAACCACACATACAACCACACACGCAACCACACACACACCACACACACAACCATGCACAGAACCACACACACACACACACAACCACACACACACAACCACACACACAACCACACACACACAACCACACACACAACCACACACAACCACACACTCAACTACACACACTCAACCACACACTCAACCACACACACAACCACACACACAACCACACACAGACAGCCACACATACAACCTCACACACACACAACCATACACACACCCAACCATACACACAACCACACACGACCACACACACAACCACACACCCAACCACACACACAACCAGACACACAACCACACCCAACCACACATACAACCACACACACACAACCACACACACACACAACCACACACCCACACGGTGAACAGCCTTTACGACGCGGCTGTTACACCGCCGTGCCGTTACAACGCGGTCTTTTCAACGCAAGTCGTTACCACGACTTGCGCTGGAGGGCGCTGCAGGACAAGGAATTTTTTAATTTACTATCCAACACCTTCCCTACTGTACGTAGGCTGGTGTTGGAATAGTAAATAAAAAAATTCCTAAGTCCGCACCCCCTCCAACGCAAGTCGTGGTAACGACTTGCGTTGAAAAAAACACATTGTAACGGCACGCATTGTAAAAGTACGCGTCGTAATGCCGTACATCCACACACACACAACCACACACATCTATCTATCGCCCTCACTCTATCACCCTCACTCACTCTATCTATCGCCCTCACTCACTCTATCTATCGCCCTCACTCTATCTATCTATCGCCCTCACTCTATGTATCGCCCTCAGTGTATCTATCTATCGCCCTCACTCTATCTATCTATCTATCGTCCTCACTATATCTATCTTTTGCCCTCCCTCTAGCTATCTATCGCCCTCACTCTATCTATGGCACCACCACAGCATCACTCAGGGGCACCACCGCATCACTCAGGGGCACCACAACATCACTATGCGCTACCACAGCATCACTGTCTATCTATCTATCTATCTATCTATCTATCTATCTATCTATCTATCTATCTATCTATCTATCTATCTATCTATCTATCTATCTATCTATCTATCTATCGCCCTCACTCTATCTATCTATCTATCTATCTATCTATCTATCTATCGCCCTCACTCTATCTATCTATCTATCTATCTATCTATCTATCTATCTATCTATCTATCTATCTATCTATCGCCCTCACTCTATCTATCTATCTATCTATCTATCTATCTATCTATCTATCTATCTATCTATCTATCTATCTATCTATCTCCCTCACTCTATGTATCGCCCTCTATCTATCTATCTGTCGCCCTCACTCTATCTATCTATCTATCTATCTATCTAACTATCTATCTATATAGCTATCTATCTATCAATCTATCTATCGCCCTCACTCTATCTATCTATCGCCCTCACTCTATCTATCTGTCTATCTATCTATCACCCTCACTCTGTCTATCTATCGCACTTACTCTATCGCCATCACTCTATCTATCTATCGCCCTCACTCTATCTATCTTTCTATCTATCACCCTCACTCTGTCTATCTATCGCACTCACTCTATCCCCATCACTCTATCTATCTATCGCCCTCACTCTATCTATCTGTCTATCTATCTATCGCCCTCACTCTATCTATCTATCGCTCAGGGGCACCACAACATCACTATGCGCTTCCAAAGCATCACTGAACGTCACAGCATCACTCGTCGCCACCACAACATCACTCAGCGCCACCACAGTATCAATCTGTGCAACTATTCAACAACAACTGGTTCAAATATGTTCTCTCAATGTTTCAAGCTTTATTACAAATGTCACAAAAAGATGTTAATATTTCCCTTCTGTTCTTGGATTTTCGTCACAATAAAATACACTGAACATAATCTTCACAAAAGTTATTTACAAAAGTTTAAGCTATTTCCATTATAAATTAGAATAACTTTTATTTAAGTATTAATTATTGAAAAAAATTAAAAGCCACTGTTATTTGTAATATCAATACGTCTAAGTCACGTAATTACAAAACATGTTGCATTACAAATGCTATAGGTGTCACATTTGAAAAAGATAAAAGTATTGGCATTGTAAATGACAAAGCTATTAATTTCGCTATTTTCAAAACCAACACATAAATAAAAAATGTGTCATTTACAAGACCAATAGCTCAAACTTCCCTAATGCGAGACCTATTGCATTGCAAATGCTTGTTATTCTTTACCTCCTTTTCACTAATTTTCTCTTCACAAGCCCCACACTCTCTCTCGTTCTCTCTCTCTGACTCTTTATCATCAGATCTCTCTTTTTCACTTTCTTTATCTTCTTTTCTCTGCTCTCTTTCTACCCTGTCCCTTCTCTAGCCGTGCAATGTTAAAAAGAAAGAAAACAACATCCCTGTAGGTGTGGCAGTTACAAAATGTTAGTACCGCAACCTCTAGAAGACCAGAAGCAGCAGGGCCGAGCATGTCTTCTTGACCTGCATCCTAGGACAAAGCCTCACGTGGAAGGGTGGAGGGTGGGGTGACTCCATGCAGAATTCCAGAGCACAGTGTGTATGGCCTCTTCCTGGAAAGCAGTGATGCAGGTGCTGATGAGCACGAGGTAAGGCATGTGACATTGCACCATGGTAAAAACATATATTCATGTTCAAAGGTGTTAGGTTTGGCTGCGTCATTGTTGAATGGGAAACAAAAGAGAACACAAAGTTTGTGTCTACGACTATGTTATCAGCTTCCTTTTCTCTGAACCGTCTGTTATCAGCACACCTTTCCTCTTTTGTGCTTCTTTAATCGGTTGTGTTGGTATTGCGTCCCCCAGTTTCCTCATTCTTCCGCTCTCCTCATTCCATTCCTGGAAACAGTGCCAACCCAGTTTTACACAAGACCCACGGTGCTGGGGGGGTCCTTCTGGGTGAGTCAGCAGAAGAGAAGACCGGCGCCTCTGTTTCTTTTTATTTTGGTTGCCCGCTCTATCAACATGTAAAAAACCTTGTCCAAGGCATAAGAGCGCTTTATGACAGAGAACAAATTTCCCTTACCTACCCCATGATTCTAATACAGCAGTCGAGTGAACCAGGAGACGGACACGCCATTATTGACATCCTACCTATGGCTAGGACACTGAAAGGTTTGGCTGGCGTACTCCTACAAAAAACTATAAGATTCTAATTAGAAGCTGGATTTACAAGACTCTGAGGACACATCTATTATCTTATAGAGCTGTATAATTTTTAAAAGAAAGGTCAAGAATCGTGTCGCATGAAGTAATTACAGAAATCCTATTAGATCTCAGCAACCATTTACAAAGGGATCATAAATTGGAAGACATAAACTATATGAACACCTAATCGTATATTAGCTTGCTTCTCTATATCCCCTGGATATTTGGGTTGTTTTATTGGAAGTGGTCCTGAAGAAGGTGGCCTTGCGCCGCAGAAACGCGCGTCGACCAAGTGCGGGGTCTCACATTGACCTTGGAGACCTGTATTCATGATTTTGCTTCCTTGTTTCAAATGGTGTGGTAGTGCATGTAGCTAGAGTAAGAATGTTCGGATTGTTGTGTATGTGTGCGAATGTGGGTACTTTCTTTTTCTTCCAGGGGGTTAATGAATTATGTATCAATTTGTAGTAACTCAATCTTGTATATAGTTATGATTTATATGCACTTTATTATGCTTTTCTCTGTTTACGCTATTTAAAAAAAATGTTTTGTCTTTATAATAATTGATTTTTCGTATTTCATGAAGAACTGACAAAGGAATATTAATTGATGCAAACTAATGGAATTTATATTTATAAACATGAAATAAATTATTTTTTGAAAGAATGTAGGTTATTGATGAGCCTTTGTCACCAATATTTGATTAATTAGCTGAAATACTGCTGTATTAGAATCATGTGGTAGGTAAGGGAAATTTGTTCTCTGTCATGTTGTCCTATTCCCCTCCTTCCCTGACTTGATCAAGTCTAGAGGGGGTCCCATCAATTCTGCTATAAGAGCGCTTTATACCAGACACAATGCTACGCCTTTTTAGGTCGAGGACTCCGTCGCACTGCTGTAAGCAGTGTGGGGGGAGCCCGAAGATTTATTGTTTCTTAGAGGGGGCTTGGAACCCGCCCCTCTTCTCCATTGGCTGGCCTAGTAAATGCTGGCCAGCCATTGGAGGAGAGGGGCGTCACTCCGATCAAGCCCCGTCTTTTTGCGATTCGGGGCGTGTTTTTTAACTTTCTTTCTATTTACTTTCTATCCTCTTCCCATTGGCTGGAATTTTACATTCCAGCCAATGGGAAGAGGAGAGAACGAAAACACGCCCCCCAATCACGAAAATGGCGGTGGTTTCTCCGAGGCATTTCTGCTTTGCCTCGGAGAAACGTGGTGGTGTGGAGCGCTCCTCGGGGAGACCGGCGACTGGACCCGCTTCTACAATGCAGGTGAGAGGCCCTTTTCTGCCCCCCTTCCCTCGTTGTGCTTACTTTCTTGGTTGCCCGCCCGCTCCTCTTGTGCTTTGTTTCCCGCCCACCCCCCCTCATTGTGCTTTGTTTCCCGCCTGCCCCCCCCCCTCGTTGTGCTTGGTTTCCCGCCAGCCCCCCCCTCGTTGTGCTTGGTTTCCATACAGGTAGTTTTGATCTCCTCCGTGTGCTGCCGTTTTAGTGCGCATGCGTGTCATTTCACGCATGCATACTAAGTAATTTTTCATTAAATTTGAAGCTCCCGCGGCCAGGGAGCGCGCGCCTCTCCTGCTGCGCTCTGTTGCTGCGCTCTGCTGCTGTGGGGTGAGAGCTGCCCCTCTGCTATGGTGCGAAGTCCGTTCCGCTGCTATGGTGTAAGAGCTGCCCTTCTGCTGTGGTATGAGGTCTGCTCTGCTGCTGTGAGAACTGCCCTTCTGCTATGGTGCGAGCTCTGCTCTGCTGCTATTTATTGTACGAGGGTGCCCTGTTGCTGCGGTGCGAGGATGCCCTGCTTCTGTGGTGCGAGGGTGCCATGCTCGGCCAGGAGGGAGGGCGCCTATGCCGCTGATGTGCGAGGGCTCCTGTTTTGGGTTCTACTGGGCAGTTTCCTCCTCTGAATGAAAGGCTGACCTGAGAGAGCAGCTCTGCCGGGGATGGGAGGATGGAGGCGGAATGCATGCAGGGGGAGGAGGTGGAGGGAGGGAGGGCTTCACCTGAAGGCAGAACAGAGGCAGCAGCGCGAGGCGGGGATCTCTCCCCGCCACTCCCCCCAGTCTGCAACTCTTTCATTGTCTCCCCTACCCTGGACTCTGCCTCCCAGCGCCTTCAGCGTTAAAGCAGCAGCGCCAGTTTGGTCTGTGTGTCTTTAGAATACCTCCTGAGGCGCTCTCACACGCGCCAAGATAGCTCAGTGGGTTAATGCGCCATTAGCATAAGGCTTATAATTTCTATTTACTTTGTTCATGACACAATACACAACACAGGTGGTGTCATTACGTGGTTGACAGAAATCACTGCAGTGGTATGTGCTTGCTCCCTTGCCCCCTGGCTGTGCTTGCTTCCCTGCCCCCTGGCTGTGCTTGCTCCCCTGCCCCCTGGCTGTGCTTGCTCCACTGCCACCTGGTTCCCCTGCCCCCTGGCTGTGCTTGCTTCCCTGCCCCCTGGCTGTGCTTGCTTCCCTGCCCCCTGGCTGTGCTTGCTCCCCTACCCCCTGGCTGTGCTTGCTTCCCTGCCCCCTGGCTGTGCTTGCTTCCCTGCCCCCTGGCTGTGCTTGCTTCCCTGCCCCCTGGCTGTGCTTGCTTCCCTGCCCCCTGGCTGTGCTTGCTCCCCTGCCCCCTCGCTGTGCTTGCTCCCCTGCCCCCTCACTGTGCTTGCTCCCCTGCCCCCTCACTGTGCTTGCTCCCCTGCCCCCTGGCTGTGCTTGCTCCCCTGCCCCCTGGATGTGCTTGCTCCCCTGCCCCCTGGCTGTGCTTGCCTCCCTGCCCCCTCGTTGTGCTTGCTTCCCTGCCCCCTCGCTGTGCTTGCTTCCCTTCCCCCTCGCTGTGCTTGCTCTCCTGTGTGTGTATGTGTCTCTGGGTGTGTATGTGGCTCTGGGTGTGTGTGTGGCTCTGGGTGTGTGTGTGGCTCTGGGTGTGTGTGTGGCTCTGGCTCTGGGTGTGTGTGTGTGCCTCTGGGTGTGTGTGTGTGGCTCTGGGTGTGTGTGTGTGGCTCTGTGTGTGTGTTTGGCTCTGGGTGTGTGTGTGTGGCTCTGTGTGTGTGGGGGGGCTCTGTGTGTGTGTGTGTGGGGCTCTGTGTGTGTATGTGGGGCTCTGTGTGTATGCGTGGGGCTGTGTGTGTGTGTGTGTGGCTCTGTGTGGGTGGCTCTGTATGTGTGTGTGTGGGGCTGTGTGTGTGTGTGGGGGGGCTCTGTGTGTGGCTCTGTGTGGGTGGCTGTGTGTGTGTGTGGCTTTGTGTGTGTGGCTCTGTGTGGGTGGCTTTGTGTGTGTGGCTCTGTGTAGGTGTAAATGCAATAGGTCATGCATTTGCGAGCAATTAAGCTATTGGCATTGTAAATGACAATACCATTTAATTAACGATTAAGCTATTGGCAATGTAAATGACAATGCCATTTATTTATGATTTAAGTCATGAGCAATGCCAATAGCTCTACCTTTAATAATGCCGAGACCATTGCATTGTAAATGCTTGTTGTATTTCGGTACAGACAAGTATACAGGATGCTGAGCTGAGGCAAGGAGTCCAACCTGGCTCGCCATGGAGAATGGTTGGGAGCTGTAGCCACTAGGCCACATCACCTCTGTGAAAGCTTGACTTATTTTAGGCTTGAGGTTCCAAGAGGGTCTCGACCTGAGCCAATGCCCGACTTCTAGCTCATGCCTGGCTTGAGCTTTCAGTGGCTTGTCCACTTCCTGTGCTGTAAAGTCCCAAACTGTGACAGAATGCACAGTGACTTTGTAAGTTCTTTTTAGGTCTCACCTGCTAGAGAGTGCATTCACTATCTGTTGCGAGACGTATAGTTAGGTTACAGTGGTTAATGCCCACTCATTGTTTACTATTGATTCGCCTTATTGTCACCCACATTTGCTTTCTTCTCACTCGTTAGTACGTCTAGGCTTTCCCTTCTCTTCTTGTGTTACTCACTCTCCTGGAACATGGACAAATTACTTGTGTCCTTCAACTCCTCACATTACAGATACTACTTTTTCTTTTTATTTGAGTACTCTAGGAGAGTTCATGTGTTTTCCAGCTGTCTCCCTCGTATACCCCCCCCCCCACCACCATGCTCTGGTTTTCCTCTCTGTGTCCTTCTCCTCCAATCCCCTCAGGCTGCATTCTTGCCCGTGTGCTTCTCCCTTCCAGCTCGATGTTGCTCTTTTTCACCTGAATGCTCCCCTCCCAGTGCTCCACTTTGTTCTCTCTTGCATCCTTTCCCTCTCCAATGCTTTGGTTTAGCTTCTGGCCCCACCCGCACTACCTCGTGTTGCTTCCGTCCTCCCGGTGCTCCTCTTCACTTCTGCCCCCCATCCATCACTTGCTTCGCCCCCATTGCTTCTCTCCCCTGTGTTGCTTCTCCATCATCTGCTCCTTAAAAACATGCCTTTGTATTTTTTTTTCTTGGCCAACCCAGAAAAAAGCAATTGCACCGTTTCACAGGTGTGCACATGCGTCGTGTGCTCACCTACCAAATGACATGGCTCTTTTTTTTTGTAATTTTTTTTAAATCCATGATGCACGCTTTTGGACTGCAGTGCACATGGCTAAAAACCACTGACAAATCCAATTGATTTCAAAAGCGAGACCTATCGGCTACACACAGTAGAAGATAGGCTGCAGCAAAAAGCGCAAAAACATTTAGGCTTAAGATAAAAAAAATGTGCTTTCCAAATATACAAGTTAATAATATGCAACCAGACTGTACCTAGTCTATTTTTAAGTGTCCAATAAAATCACGCACTTCAGAACTCGGCGGTTAATACCCTTTTATCATCTCTCTGAAGCGAGCCCATCTTTCAACCTTGGGAATTTCGGCTTTGATAACAACGTGTTAAATGAGCAAGGCCAATCTTTCTCCTGTGTCGTATAATGTAAGTGCACTCGAGAAAGGCCCTATGTGTGCTGGTGCCTACAGCATGTAAGATATTTGAAAGCAGGAATGACGTGAACATTTTGTAAATGCCTTATTTTGACAAGAGCTTCAAATCAATATGACAAAGTAATTGGTAGATCTGAGAATGGTGTGTTTTGCAATAAAAAGAAGAATCCAAAAGGCTTATTGGAAAATCTGTCATCAAGAATCTATTTCTTCACCAGTGGCTCTTGGGGATAGCAAGCTGATACATGATTCATGTGTGCTTACCGTCACAGTACCCTTTGTCTTTTTAGGGCGAGGCCTCCGCCCACGTAAGTGGGAGGAGTTTCGAGATCCTAATGTTAAAGAAGAGAAAAAAAAAGTATCTCCTAGGGCTTTGGCGAGACAAATTCCACACATTCCTTAGTGTGTTCTGTCATCTGGCCAGTGATTCGTCTTCGTTGTGGTGTCGTTTTAATAGGCTTGAAGTGATAGGGTAAATGTAGTTTTCGGACGCCATGTTGGGCATTTTTCGTTCGTGTGCGCGCAAAGAAGTACATTAATTATAATTAGGAGCTGTCATGGTGCCTCCGTAAGTGAATCCAGATGGCCGGGCGCGTTCACCATTCAGCAGCGCTCAGCGCGCAGCTGCTCCATGCCAGGCCGGGAAAGGGCTTCATTAGTTCAAGAACAAGAGTCTGACGTTCTGTCATGGGCTGTTCTTTTAATCTCAGTTTCATTTTTTTTCTGGAATGGTCCGTGGCCGGTGCGAATGGAATTGTTCTCTCGAGTTTATTATGTGTTTCTTTGCAGCAGCTTTTGTTTTCGGAGCTGAGGTATATTATGTGTTTCTTTGCAGCAGCTTTTGTTTTCGGAGCTGAGGTAATGAATAGCAAGCTGGCAGGCAGCGCCTTTTAGAACTGTTTGCTTTCTGTTTGAGACTCCTGACAATGTTTTACAAAATCTTTTTTCTAAAAGCAAGCATCTATCGGAAGTGGGAGATAGGAACCTTTTGACTGGTTTCATATAGTTCAGAGATTCACTTTCATTCCTCTTTAAATATCACTCTTTAGGTGTTCAAGGTTTGTGTATATTTTTTTTACATATCTTAAGACAATCCAAAAGTATTTTTTCAAGATGAAATGCCAAAGCAGCACAATGCAGAGCAATGACATACTACAAGTGGCATACTATAATATTTTTTTAATAAGGGGCAAGACGTTGAAAGCCTAATAGCATTCTCAAAGTTTATGTGTAGTGTTCATAAAAGCAGCAAATCTGGGATAAGCTGGGGGGAACTGTCTTTCGCTCTAAAGGCTGTCTGTCAACAGGTTTCCCCTTTCAGAAGTCTAACTGGAATTCTTCAGGACTGTTTATATGGAGTAGTTGCACTATTCTAGCAGACAGTAAAGCATCTGATTACAGTGGTCTTGGGGGCAGAAAACATGACCGCCTTGCTCCTGTCACACTCACATACGTGTATATGACAATTGTGAGAGTGCAGTTTGAGAGTTGAGAGTGCAGATTGAGAGTTGAGAGTGCAGATTGAGAGTGCAGATTGAGAGTGCAGTTTGAGAGTGCAGTTTGAGAGTGCAGTTTGAGAGTGCAGTTTGAGAGTGCAGTTTGAGAGTGCAGTTTGAGAGTGCAGTATGAGAGTGCAGATTGAGAGTGGTGTTTGAGAGTGCAGAGTGGAGATTGAGAGTTGAGAGTGCAGTTTGAGAGTGCAGAGTGGCGGTGCAGAGTGCAGAGTGGCGGTGCAGAGTGCGGAGTGGAGGTGCAGAGTGGCGGTGCAGAGTGGCGGTGCAGAGTGGGGGTGCAGAGTGGGGGTGCAGAGTGGCGGTGCAGAGTGGCGGTGCAGAGTGGCGGTGCAGAGTGGCGGCGCAGAGTGGCGGCGCAGAGTGGCGGCGCAGAGTGGCGGCGCAGAGTGGCGGCGCAGAGTGGCGGCGCAGGGTGGCGGCGCGGCGGTGCAGAGTGGCGGTGCAGAGTGGCGGTGCAGAGTGGCGGTGCAGAGTGGCGGTGCAGAGTGGCGGTGCAGAGTGGCGGTGCAGAGTGGCGGTGCAGAGTGGCGGTGCAGAGTGCAGAGTGGCGGTGCAGAGTGGCGGTGCAGAGTGGCGGCGCAGAGTGGCGGCGCAGAGTGGCGGCGCAGAGTGGCGGCGCAGAGTGGCGGCGCAGAGTGGCGGCGCAGAGTGGCGGCGCGGCGGTGCAGAGTGGCGGTGCAGAGTGGCGGTGCAGAGTGGCGGTGCAGAGTGGCGGTGCAGAGTGGGGGTGCAGAGTGGGGGTGCAGAGTGGGGGTGCAGAGTGCAGAGTGGCGGTGCAGAGTGGCGGTGCAGAGTGGCGGTGCAGAGTGGCGGTGCAGAGTGGCGGTGCAGAGTGCAGAGTGGCGGTGCAGAGTGGCGGTGCAGAGTGGCGGTGCAGAGTGCAGAGTGGCGGTGCAGAGTGCAGAGTGGGGGTGCAGAGTGGGGGTGCAGAGTGGGGGTGCAGAGTGGGGGTGCAGAGTGGGGGTGCAGAGTGGGGGTGCAGAGTGGGGGTGCAGAGTGGCGGTGCAGAGTGGCGGTGCAGAGTGGCGGTGCGGCGGTGCAGAGTGGCGGTGCAGAGTGCAGAGTGGCGGTGCAGAGTGGCGGTGCGGCGGTGCAGAGTGGCGGTGCAGAGTGGCGGTGCAGAGTGGCGGTGCAGAGTGCAGAGTGGCGGTGCAGAGTGCAGAGTGGGGGTGCAGAGTGGGGGTGCAGAGTGGCGGTGCTGAGTGGCGGTGCAGAGTGGCGGTGCAGAGTGCAGAGTGGGGGTGCAGAGTGGGGGTGCAGAGTGCAGAGTGGGGGTGCAGAGTGGGGGTGCAGAGTGCAGAGTGGTGGTGCAGAGTGGCGGTGCAGAGTGGCGGTGCAGAGTGGCGGTGCAGAGTGGCGGTGCAGAGTGCAGAGTGGCGGTGCAGAGTGGCGGTGCAGAGTGGCGGTGCAGAGTGCAGAGTGGCGGTGCAGAGTGCAGAGTGGGGGTGCAGAGTGGGGGTGCAGAGTGGGGGTGCAGAGTGGGGGTGCAGAGTGGCGGTGCAGAGTGGCGGTGCAGAGTGGCGGTGCGGCGGTGCAGAGTGGCGGTGCAGAGTGCAGAGTGGCGGTGCAGAGTGGCAGTGCGGCGGTGCAGAGTGGCGGTGCAGAGTGGCGGTGCAGAGTGGCGGTGCAGAGTGCAGAGTGGCGGTGCAGAGTGCAGAGTGGGGGTGCAGAGTGGGGGTGCAGAGTGGCGGTGCAGAGTGGCGGTGCAGAGTGGCAGTGCAGAGTGGGGGTGCAGAGTGCAGAGTGGGGGTGCAGAGTGGGGGTGCAGAGTGGCGGTGCAGAGTGGCGGTGCAGAGTGGCGGTGTGGCGGTGCAGAGTGGCGGTGCAGAGTGCAGAGTGGCGGTGCAGAGTGGCGGTGCAGAGTGGCGGTGCAGAGTGGCGGTGCAGAGTGCAGAGTGGCGGTGCAGAGTGGCGGCGCAGAGTGGCGGTGCAGAGTGGCGGCGCAGAGTGGCGGCGCAGAGTGGCGGCGCAGAGTGGCGGCGCAGAGTGGCGGCGCAGAGTGGCGGCGCAGAGTGGCGGTGCAGAGTGGCGGTGCAGAGTGGCGGTGCAGAGTGCAGAGTGGCGGTGCAGAGTGGCGGTGCAGAGTGGCGGTGCAGAGTGGCGGTGCAGAGTGGCGGTGGAGCGGTGCAGAGTGGCGGTGCAGAGTGGCTGTGCAGAGTGGCGGTGCAGCGGTGCAGAGTGGCGGTGCAGAGTGCAGAGTGGCGGTGCAGAGTGGCGGTGCAGAGTGCAGAGTGGCGGTGCAGAGTGGCGGTGCAGAGTGCAGAGTGGCGGTGCAGAGTGGCGGTGCAGAGTGCAGAGTGGCGGTGCAGAGTGGCGGTGCAGAGTGGCGGTGCAGAGTGGCGGTGCAGAGTGGCGGTGCAGAGTGGCGGTGCAGAGTGGCGGTGCAGCGGTGCAGCGGTGCAGAGTGGCAGTGCAGAGTGGCGGTGCAGAGTGGCGGTGCAGAGTGGTGTTGCGGCGGTGCAGAGTGGCGGTGCAGAGTGGCGGTGCAGAGTGGCGGTGCAGAGTGGCGGTGCAGAGTGCAGAGTGGCGGTGCAGAGTGGCGGTGCAGAGTGGCGGTGCAGAGTGGCAGTGCAGAGTGGCGGTGCAGAGTGGCGGTGCAGCGGTGCAGAGTGGCGGTGCAGCGGTGCAGAGTGGCGGTGCAGAGTGCAGAGTGGCGGTGCAGAGTGGCGGTGCAGAGTGGCGGTGCAGAGTGGTGGTGCAGAGTGGCGGTGCAGAGTGCAGACTGGCGGTGCAGAGTGGCGGTGCAGAGTGGCGGTGCAGAGTGGCGGTGCAGAGTGGCGGTGCAGAGTGGCGGTGCAGAGTGGCGGTGCAGAGTGGCGGTACAGAGTGGCGGTGCAGAGTGGCGGTGCAGCGGTGCAGCGGTGCAGAGTGGCGGTGCAGAGTGGCGGTGCAGAGTGGCGGTGCAGAGTGGCGGTGCAGAGTGGCGGTGCAGCGGTGCAGAGTGGCGGTGCAGAGTGCAGAGTGGCGGTGCAGAGTGGCGGTGCAGAGTGCAGAGTGGCGGTGCAGAGTGGCGGTGCAGAGTGGCGGTGCAGAGTGGCGGTGCAGAGTGGCGGTGCAGAGTGCAGAGTGGCGGTGCAGAGTGCAGAGTGGCGGTGCAGAGTGGCGGTGCAGAGTGCAGAGTGGGGGTGCAGAGTGGGGGTGCAGAGTGGCGGTGCAGAGTGGCGGTGCAGAGTGGCGGTGCAGAGTGGCGGTGCAGAGTGGCGGTGCGGCGGTGCAGAGTGGCAGTGCAGAGTGGCGGTGCAGAGTGCAGAGTGGCGGTGCAGAGTGGCGGTGCAGAGTGGCGGTGCAGCGGTGCAGAGTGGCGGTGCAGAGTGGCGGTGCGGCGGTGCAGAGTGGCGGTGCAGAGTGGCGGTGCAGAGTGGCGGTGCAGAGTGGCGGTGCAGAGTGGCGGTGCAGCGGTGCAGAGTGGCGGTGCATAGTGGCGGTGCAGAGTGGCGGTGCAGAGTGGCGGTGCAGAGTGCAGAGTGGCGGTGCAGAGTGGCGAGTGGCGGTGCAGAGTGGCGGTGCAGAGTGCAGAGTGGCGGTGCAAAGTGGCGGTGCAGAGTGGCGTTGCGGCGGTGCAGAGTGGCGGTGCAGAGTGGCGGTGCAGAGTGGCGGTGCGGCGGTGCAGAGTGGCGGTGCAGAGTGGCGGTGCAGAGTGGCGGTGCAGAGTGCAGAGTGGCGGTGCAGAGTGCAGAGTGGCGGTGCAGAGTGGCGGTGCAGAGTGCAGAGTGGCGGTGCAGAGTGGCGGTGCAGAATGCAGAGTGGCGGTGCAGAGTGGCGGTGCAGAGTGGCGGTGCAGAGTGGCGGTGCAGAGTGGCGTTGCGGCGTTGCAGAGTGGCGGTGCAGAGTGGCGGTGCAGAGTGGCGGTGCAGAGTGGCGGTGCAGAGTGGTGGTGCAGAGTGGCGGTGCAGAGTGGCGGTGCAGAGTGGCGGTGCAGAGTGGCGGTGCAGAGTGCAGAGTGGGGGTGCAGAGTGGGGGTGCAGAGTGGGGGTGCAGAGTGGCGGTGCAGAGTGGCGGTGCAGAGTGGCGGTGCGGCGGTGCAGAGTGGTGGTGCAGAGTGGCGGTGCAGAGTGGCGGTGCAGAGTGGCGGTGGCGGTGCAGAGTGGCGGTGCAGAGTGCAGAGTGGCGGTGCAGAGTGGCGGTGCAGAGTGCAGAGTGCCGGTGCAGAGTGGCGGTGCAGAGTGGCGGTGCAGAGTGGCGGTGCAAAGTGGCGGTGCAGAGTGGCGGTGCAGAGTGCAGAGTGGCGGTGCAGAGTGGCGGTGCAGAGTGGCGGTGCAGAGTGGCGGTGCAGAGTGGCGGTGCAGAGTGGCGGTGCGGCGGTGCAGAGTGGCGGTGCGGTGGTGCAGAGTGGCGGTGCAGAGTGGCGGTGCAGAGTGGCGGTGGCGGTGCAGAGTGGCGGTGGCGGTGCAGAGTGGCGGTGCAGAGTGCAGAGTGGCGGTGCAGAGTGGCGATGCAGAGCGCAGAGTGGCGGTGCAGAGTGGCGGTGCAGAATGGCGGTGCAGAGTGGCGGTGCAAAGTGGCGGTGCAGAGTGGCGGTGCAGAGTGCAGAGTGGCGGTGCAGAGTGGCGGTGCAGAGTGGCGGTGCAGAGTGGCGGTGCAGAGTGGCGGTGCAGAGTGGCGGTGCAGCGGTGCAGAGTGGCGGTGCAGAGTGGCGGTGCAGAGTGCAGAGTGGCGGTGCAGAGTGGCGGTGCAGAGTGCAGAGTGGCGGTGCAGAATGGCGGTGCAGAGTGGCGGTGCAGAGTGGCGGTGCAGAGTGGCGGTGCAGAGTGGCGGTGCAGAGTGGCGGTGCAGAGTGACAGTGAGTGCAGAGTGACAGTGAGTGCAGAGTGACAGTGAGTGCAGAGTGACAGTGAGTGCAGAGTGACTGCAGAGACAGTGTGTCAGGGTGCACATTGTGTGAGTGTGCAGAATGAGTGTGCAGGGTAAACAGTGTGTGACTATGCAGGGTGACATTGGGAGTGTGCGGGTGAGCAGTGTGTGAATGTTACGGGGCAGTGTGTGAGTGTGCAGAAAACACCACACACACATACACCACACACACATAACGCACACACAAACCACACACCTCAGTCTCTCAACACCACACACTTGTCACCACTCAACACAACACACTCACCACCACACTCACTCCCCAGGCTCACCCCCACAGACTCACCACCACACACTCACCAGCACACAGAAAACAACACACACAACAACACACCCCCAGCCGTCAATGAATGCTTTCACCATGCACAAACACCAACAACCATCATCCATCTGTGCACGCATTGACCAAGCACACACCCACCAGCCGTCAGTGCACCCTTCCACCAGGCACACACACCTCCAGCCGGCAGTGCACTTTTCCACCAAGCAATCGCAGTATGGTACACTTTACTTTTAAACATATTCATATAAAGCACAGCATGCCACCATTGGTAAAATTACAATTCAACCAACATACTTCCACTACACACCACATGCACACACTCCATAACACATGGCAAAAAGACATTGGCATTTACAATGCCATTAGCTCAAACTCAAATAAATCCGAGCCCGATTACATTTCTAATGCTTGTTTCTTTCAGTCAAAGATATGAGCACTCTAACAGCAGTGAATTAGAGCACAACTTGGCTGATTAATTATGTTAGGCCAGTGGCCTGTAGAAAAGGGCATGAATGCTCCCCCTCCAGATAACGACATGGATGGACGATGCATTGGCGCGTGACGGGAGGGGAGGAGGGTGTGCGAGCAAGGAGTCAAGAGATGGCCAGAGCTGGCCAACCAAAATAATTGCAATTCTCTTATTACCATGACTAGAGAATCTGGAGTTCATTAAAGACTCGGAGGCTAGCACTATGCATATCACTTTTAATGCAGATCCAAGCAGCCGCATACATCATAAAGCAAAGTTCCACAAAAAAAATTAGCAAAGATAAAAGGCATGAGCACATACCAAAAACCTCTTTTAAATGTGGTGAACAGAGGGAGAAGTCCAATAAACTTTAACTTTAACCAGAGACGATAACAAATCTTTAAGCCATCACGAAGAACAAAGTATGAATGTTGGATGAACTTATCCGAGGAACAAAACCACGAAGTTATGAGAGGTTAGCTGAAAAAAAAAGATAAAAGTATGAATAAACTAAAAATTGCTCATGAAGCATATGTAAGAGAAAAGACTTAAGCAAATATGATAAACAAAACATGAGTACATAGGAATAGAAATAAGGAAATGTACATTGAATGTCAAAATAACCACCCAAGGGGAAGGGTGGAAGGGATAATGCTAGCCTCCGAGTCTTTAATGAAATCCATATTCTCTAGTCATGGTAATAGGAGAATCTCAATTTCATTACAAGACCGGAGGCTACCATTATGCATGTTGGTAGCCATGTAAGACTACATCAGAAATATGAGTGATTGGTTTGCAATAGTGATGAGCAAAAGTTCTAGAATTAGATAAATCAGCAGCTTTGTATAAATCAAAACGTGGGTTGAAGATAGAATCAGACATAGTCTTTGTTCTTCTATACATTTCAAATTTAACTCCAAACATGTCATAGGATCTATAAGAGATATCAAGAGCTTTAACATCTGAGACCCTACAGCAAGATATTAGACAAAGTAGTGTAGCGAGTTTAATGGAAAGGTTCTTTCTGTTCAAAAGGGAGTTATCAGGCCAACTAGAAAAAAGATTAAGAATTAAATTGACATCCCAGAGAGATTGGTATCTTGTTTTAGGAGGTCTCCTTAGTCTAATACTTTTAAGAACTCTACAAATATTGGGATTTTTACCTACCGTTTTACGGTTGATCAGAGCATGGCCTGCGGAAATAGCTGATCTATTGCAATTGATAGATCTATAACTAAGGCCCCTTTCAAATTGTTCCACAAGTAAGTTAATTATATCAATGATAGGTGCCTCCACGGAATCCAGGTTCCTTGCCAGGCACAAACGAAACCAGACTTTCCAAATGTTGTTGTACCGTTAGTGTGTACCAGGGGCCCATGATTCACCGAGGAGAGTTGAAGCTCTTGAAAGTCCAGCGAGATCATTGGATCTCCTGACACTCTCTAGGCAAGAAGGCTCAAATTCCCTGTTTGAACAAGAGGGTGAATTTGACCGTCTATGTTTGTAAGAAGGTCTACGAGGGAAGGAATTAGGAAGGGGAGATCGTAAGTCAGTTCTAGGGCAGTAGGGAACCAGGCTTGAGATGGCCAAAAAGGGGTTACCAGGACAATTGAAGAGCGTTGATATCTCACTTTCTGCAGGACTCTCTGGATCATTGCAAATGGAGGGAAGGCATAAGCGTTGGTCCCTTCCCAAGATTGGAGAAATGCGTTTAGCGCTAGAGACCCGGGTCGGGCATCCAGCTGTAATAATTCTCCAATTGAAATGTTAGTCTGCTCGCGAATAGATCTATTTGGAAAGGACCTCAAAAATTGTTGAGGGAACTGAAGACAGACGTGTTGAGTTTCCAGTTGCTGTAGTGTAAGAGGACCTCGAGTTCCAATATGCACAAAGGTTGGATTTCCCCGGGAGATATTCTGCGAGATTTTGTGTTCCAGGCAGAAAATCCAAAGTTTCTTGGCTAAGTTGGAGAGGTCTTCCGATTTGGTACCTCCCAAGCGGTTTATGTAGGCGACAGCGGACATGTTGTCCATTTTCAGAATCATTGATCTGCCTTGAAGAGAGTGTTTGAAACTCATGAGAGCATAAAGCCCTGCAGTTAACTCTATGTAATTGATGTGGTGAGAAGATTATTCCTGAGACCAAATTCCTCCAGTGTTTTGATCCAGGAGACAAGCAACCCAGCCATGAAGGCATTCATCTGATTCCAAAATAAAATCTGGCGCTGAACACAAGATCGCTCTGCCGTTCCATGCGTCCAATTTGTCTAACCACCAGGTCAGTTCCAAAATGGCTTCCTGGTTCAAGCAAACATGGTCTCCGTACCAGAGGCCTGATCTCAGAGCCCTTGCTTTTATTCTTTGAAGGGCTCGACAATTTAGGGGACCCGGAAAGATAGCCTGAATAGAAGAAAAGAGAAGGCCCAGGAGTCTGGCTAGTTCTCTTAAAGAAAGATTTTGTTGTTTCAGGACATGTCTTATCTCTTTCCTGATTTTGGAAATCTTTTTTGAAGGAAAAAGAAGGCGGCAATTTGTGGTGTCTACGGTGAAACCCAGGAATTCCATAGTCTTTGAAGGAGATAGTATTGATTTCTCCTTGTTTATGATAAATCCCAGGCTTTCTACAACAGTTTTAAGATCTTGGATAATTTGAGTGTGATCTTGAGACAGGATAAGGATGTCGTCTAGGTAGATGATGAGATGAATACCTTTTTCTCTTAAAGATGAGGCGACTGTTCTCATCACCTTGGTGAAACACCAAGGGGCTGAGGAGAGGCCGAAGGAAAGGGCTTGGAATATAAAGAGACGGTTTTTCCAAATAAACTGAAGGAAGGGTTGATGTTCCTCTGCCATTGGAATGGTAAAGTAGGAATCTTTCAGATCTAATGTGACTAACCAGTCCCCTTCCAACATAATGTCTCTGAGAAGATGGATGCCTTCTATCTTCAAATGTCTGTAAACAAGGTATTTGTTGAGTTCCCTCAGGTTTATGACGGGTCTCCAACCTTTGTCCTTTTTTGCTACAAGAAAAAGAGTGCTTATAAACCTCAGAAATTCCATAGGGACTTCTATAATTGCACCTTTCTGAAGCATTGAGGAGATCTCCTCCTCTATTATTTTCTCCTGAACTAAAGTGAGGGGAATTTCCTTGGGAAGTGAGTTTTGAATTGGAGTTTGTGTGAAATCTATAGAAAATCCGACCACGGTATTTAAAACCCAAGGGTCTTGAGTGATCAGTTTCCAGTTGTGTTAAAAGAATTTCAGCCTGCCTCCCACTTTTGGTGAAGAAAGAGGGGGAGGATAAGGGAATGAAGTACTCACTCTGAGGGTTGGTATCAGCAGATGCTCCTCTCACTCTGAAGCCTCTTGAACGGAAGCCCCTTCCTCTTGGGGGGTAGAATTGAGGTTGATTGGAGGGTTGGTATCCTCTTCCACCATAACCTCTGGATCTCGAATAGGGCCTGCGATTGAAACGGCCGAAAGATTGGCCCTTCCAAAAAGGTTGTTGGAATTGAAGACCCTTTTCATATTCTGATGGGCTTTGTCCAATGCTGTAAATGTAGATATATATTTACTCAGGCTTTTAATTAAGTCTTCGCCGAAAAACAAACCCTTACGATTGAGAGAGGGTTCCTTGTAAGCCAAGTCACTTAGTTTTGGGTTAATCTTGGTTAAGACTTCTCTTCTCCTCTCTGAGTTAAGGCCTGCATTTGCGTTGCCCAGTAAAACTAGGGCCCTTTGACTTCAACCCCGAATCAAATGGATGTTCAGAGGGGAGCCATTAAGGTAGCTCTCTTCGGCAGCATCAATGATTTTAGTTAAAGGTCCTAGAATGTCCAAGACTCTATCTTGACAGATTTTAAGGGACCTCTCTAAGCCCTTTCTAGGGTCTCTACCAAGTTTGAAACGGTATGTTATAACTTTGGGGTCGAGATTTGGGGTCTGGCAAACTCTACCCTCGATTGAAGGTCTAGAGCATTCTGCTCTTAAAAGGTTGCAGGTCTCCCTCTCCAAAGGGTTCCTTAGCCATTTTGCAATACATTTGCATACATGATCTGGGGGGGACCACTCTGAACTCCTGGGATGTTTAATATTAAAAGGAGAAAACATCTCCTCTCCCAGGGGGTCAATGATACTGTCTTCCGAGGAAGAAGGTATGTTGTCCTCAAAGAGATGGGAATCAAGATCTTGTTCATCCTCATTAAGGTCAAGGATATATTCATCCGGAAATTCAGAGGCATCATCATCATGGTCGTCGACATGAAAGTTGTCATCATGTGCAAATTGGAGACCATCATCACTTTGAGCACCTTGATAGTTTGTGCCTCGGGGGACACCCATATACTTTGTGCCTCTGAGGACACCTTTCAATGTCGTGCCGCGAAGGACACCTGAAATGTTCGAGGTGCAGAGACCTCCTGTAAATCTCGAGGTGCCAAGACCTCCTGTAGTGATCTTTGGGGTACATTCAATATTTTTTGTCTTTTTAGATTTCTTACCCCTTGTTTCAATGAGATCGTTCTCATCTGTCAGGTCAAGTTCGGGGGTGTCATCCTCTTCAGAGGGGAATGATCTTTTGGAGGCTATAACCTGGGATAGTGTTGAGAACATACAGGATCTCATTTCCTTATGAATTAGATTTTTAATTTCCTCATTATTAATACCAGATTCAGCGGCGCTAGCCTGATCTGAGTCTGTGTCAGACATAGTGTAATAAATATTCCCCCTTCTTTCTTTTTTTTTCTTAAATTTTTATATATCAAATATGACCTCTTTTTTTCTTAATTTTAATTGAGATCAGGTAATAAGAAAAGGGGGGGGGGTTGAAAAAGGCTATTTGTATAGGGTCCAGTAGGAAAAGTGAGACTAAGGGAAGGAAAACACTCAGTAGAGTGAAAAAAAGGTAAATAGAGGGTTAAATCTCTTTTATATAATATGAGCATTGTCTTAAAATGTGCCAAAACGGATAAAACAGCCGATCTGAATGATGAGCAACTACTTTTGTGCTCGAGCGCGATCAGTTGTTGCTAGGACGCTTGAAGGTAACGAGAAAAGAGCCTTGGAAATGCGGGGACGGTGCGCGAGCATTGCCAAGGCTATTCCTCTAACGGTGCTCGGAAGCGCTGAGAGGAAGGGTTTCATCAAAGGACGCCTTCGTTAAGTGCGCGCGTAAAGCAAATAAGTGCAGAAAAGGTTGAAGCGCTTGCCCGAAGTCACTCGGCAAAAGCGGGAGAAAAGGTGGAGTTGAGTGACGCACTCACCGCGAGTGGAATGCGAGTTGAAAGACGCGCTCCACTGAAGGCAATTAATTCGCCGAAAACACAAAAACCACAGAATTAGGCACCGAGTGAGGTCGGCAAAAGCATTGGCAAGGTCGGGAGCCGGCCTCCATAAATTGGAGGTCGGATGACCGAGTATGGAACTGAATAAAGCGCAAAAGACAAGCAATAAGTGAAATAGCAAGATAAATATACAGTAAGGCCATCAATGAACAGGCAATAACTGATAAAAGACAATTAAATCAATTTAAAGCAATTATATAGGACAATTAGTAGGAGTAAAAAGGAGGAACTTATCTGCTTGGAGCCACATTTAAAAGAGGCTTATTGTTATGTGCTCATGCCTTTTATCTTTGCTAATGTTCTTTTGTGGAACTTTACTTTATGATGTATGCAGCTGCTTGGGTCTGTATTAAAAGTGATATGCATAATGGGAGCATCCGGTCTTGTAATGAAATCAATGGGTGATGTCAGCTGGCAGGGAACCAAGCACCGAAAGGTGGTATAGATTAACAATGTTGACTAACCAGAGAACATGAGTTTTAAAAAACAGTCCAACTAACCAACCAAAAGCAGAGTGCATGTCCACAGTCCCCGATAGCCCATATACCTAATACAGCATGCCTCGTAGAGGAGAGCATGCGCTGCCCAGGCTCAACCGAAAAAGTAGGGGAACTGTTTTTGTTACATTTTAAAAAGTATGGACACGCCGTTCTCCAAAGATCCTGCCTGTCCACTTCACTCTCTGGGAAAGTCAAATTTATCTCTGTCCTTTTGTTAGTCACAGCTTGCTTAGTTGGAAGAGATTTTTTGAGAAATAGAAGAAGGAATTCCTAGTGCGGAAAGTGAATGTAGGAGTTCGCTTGCAAAGGAAACTGTGATTCAAACGCAGGAGTAAAACCTTCACTTTACACATGCAAATAGACTTTTTTACAACGGCTGCCTATTCACATACTTCTTTCCGACCTTTTCTCACCATGAAAATGGTCATGTATGTACTTTGTCGCAGGGAGGAGTACATTTATTTCCAGGATGGAAATGGAAAGGAGCTCCCTCTTGCGCCTGAATTGTGTGGGAGTGTAGGGTGAGGGGTTTCTCGAATTGGAAAGTTATCTCCATGATGACACATGGGGTTCATTTCATCATTTGTAGTTGTGCTCTATGTTCAAATGTACACGTGGAAATACCTAGGCAACGTTGGAATTGTGAAACCTGCACCTGTGGCACATATCAAAGATAAACCTGCGAAACGTTTTTGAATTGAAAAAGTCATAAATCTTCTCTCATGCAATGTGATAAACCTCTTGTGCAGAGTCAAACATTTTTTTTGTGAACAAACATTTTATTATCAAGGTATGTGTAAGAGAGGAGCAGATAAGCAATGGGCAGATACATAGTGAGATATGCTTGCACACTACAACGTAAGATGTGTAGCAGCATACAATTTCATTGTAGGATGATAATACATTGCAGTACTTTACATTACTTAGTTCTACTGTGCGTTACATTAGTTCATTGTCGAATGACAATGCATTACATAAGATGTGGATTTTCAGATCACTTTAATAATAGAAGGAGGTGGTGGTTATGGACCTACTATTGGTAGAACATGGGGCAGCAATAAGAATGAGTGGCCAGTATAGAAGAGCTGAGTGGAAACTGGTATACACTAATTGATCGTAGGAAGAATTGTCAAAGTGTGCAAGAGAAGAAGAGCTAGAGGAGAGAGAGAGAGAGAGAGAGAGAGAGAATAGAGAGAGAGAGAGAGAGAATAGAGGGGCCGAGAGTGGGTAAGGAAGAGGGGGGTTTGGTCACCTGATTTACAGTCAAAACTATAGGGTTTTGGTGACCGCAGGTCTGCCAGGTCTAGGATGTGTGTTTGTGGTATTTACCCTGATATGTGAGGGTTAGGGAGTGGGGGGGGGGGGGGTACTTTTTGGAGGTAAAGGTCAAGTGAGTCTCATAAGCCCTGTGAGCCAAAGGTGTTGTGTGCTTTTTTGTACATGATATTGTCAGCGGTGTGCAGTCATAATATCGAGTTGTTTTTTTCGACTGGACAGAATATCTAGTAAAAAATATAGAATGGACATAATATCGACTAGACATAATATAGACAACAAAAATATCGACTAAAATGGACATAATATTGAATCAAAAATATAGAATGGACATAATATCGACTAGACATAATATAGACAACAAAAATTTCGAATTTAAGGTAAGTTAATAATATTTTTAATTTTTTGTGTAATATTATTCTGTAGCGGGTTGTGGGTTTATAGGGGAATAGGGTGGGAAGTTATTTAAATATAATTAATTAAATCTGTAATATAATAGTAATTGTTAATTAATTATTAATTGTTAATTAATTAAAATATAATTGGTAATTAATAATAATTGATTAATTGATCAATAATTATATTTTCGTAAAATATTTTCTGTAGCGGGTTGTGGGTTTATAGTGGAATAGGGTGGGAAGTAATTTAAATTTAATTAATTAAATATGTAAATTAATAATAATTGTTAATTAATTATTATTTTGTAAATAATTAAAATATAATTGGTAATTATAAATATTTAAAGAATAAATAAATAATAATTAGTAAATTAATTTCTGTAGTGGGTTGTGAGTTTATAGGGGGATAGGGTGGGGAGTAATTTAATAATAACTAATTAAATATGTAAATTAATTACATTTGTTAATTAATTAATAATTGACCATTAAATAAAATTAACTTCGTAAATAAAAGTAATTGGTTTTGGAAATTAAATTTAAGTTTTGGGTTTTTGGGTAGAGGGGTATTTTTAGGGTTCAGGGTCAGTTTGGGGTTTTTGGGTAAAGGGGTATTTTTAGGGTTCAGGGTCAGTTTGGGGTTTTTGGGTAAAGGGGAATTTTTAGGGTTCAGGGTCAGTTTTCAGTTTTTGGGTAAAGGGGTATTTTTAGAGTTCATGGTCAGTTTTCAGTTTTTGGGTAAAGGGGTATCTTTAGGGTTCAGGGTCAGTTTTCGGTTTCTGGGGTAAAGGGGTATTTTTAGAGTTCAGGGTCAGTTTTCAGTTTTGGGGTAAAGGGGTATTTTTAGGGTTCAGGGTCAGTTTTCAGTTTTTTGGTAAAGGGGTATTTTTAGGGTTCAGGGTCAGTTTTTAGTTTTTGGGTAAAGGGGTATTTTTAGGGTTCAGGGTCAGTTTTCAGTTTTTTGGTAAAGGGGTATTTTTAGTGTTCAGGGTCAGTTTTTAGTTTTTGGGTAAAGGGGTATTTTTTATGTTCAGAGTCAGTTTTCAGTTTTTGGGTAAAGGGGTATTTTTAGGGTTCAGGGTCAGTTTTTAGTTTTTGGGTAAAGGGGTATTTTTAGGGTTCAGGGTCAGTTTTTAGTTTTTGGGTAAAGGGGTATTTTTAGGGTTCAGGGTCAGTTTTGGGTTTTTGGGGTACAGGGGTACAGTGTAAAAATAAAGTAAAATTAAATTTAAATTAAATTAATTTAATGAAATGAAATTAAAATAAATTATATTATATTAATATGTTTATTTAATAATATGTTTATATATATATATATATATATATATACATATATATATATATATATATATATATATATATATATATATATATATATATATATATATATATATATATATATGTATTATTTTTGGTGATATCATTTTTTAATTTATATTAATTATTTATTAATATTACATTTATTTAATAATTATTTCTAAGTTTATATTAAATATATTTATATATATTATTTTTAACTTAATTTTAAGACATTTAAAAAAATCGATATTTTGACAGTCTATATTTTTGTAAGTCGATATTTTGGAGTCGATATTTTAGTACTTACCTGTTTGAAGATAGGCAGTCGATATTTTGTCCCTCGATATTTTATCCTCGATATTTTGGTATCTCGATATTTTTTACATCGATATTATGTCAGTGATCCATTGTCAGCACCTCTAGTAGCACATAAAATGTTCCCCCACCCCTTGTAGGGAGTTTCTGTAGTCGATTTCCAGTTCAGCAGATTTGTTTTAGTGCCAAGGGTTAGCATGAGGTCGAGTAAGAGCGAGTCTTGATAGGATAGGATAATGGTGGGCTGATGTGCGGCAAAACTGAGTGTTGCTATTAGAAGGGTTGGGAGAAGTGGATGTTGAAGATGTACTGGATGATTTGTTGTATCGAGGACCATTGTGGTTGGACCATTTTGCAAGTTAGGAACATATAATCCATCCAGTATCTTCCTTACAACGCCAGCATTTGTCAAATTGACATATCCACAGTTTGTGGAGCCTAGAGGGCGTCCAGTAGGATTTGTGAATCGACCAAAATCAAGATTGAACAATCGCTGTTGTAATTTTTGCATGGAAGGTGGATTGCCAGATTCTATGCCAAGTAGAGTCCGAGAAATGTGAGGACAGAGTTTCAGGAATTTGGCCTGACCATTTGTTTTTTAGTTCTTTCATGAAGTGGGGTCTTCGAGGTTCTAAAAGTTTATAGAACTGAGATGCAGCATGGCCTATTATTTTAAGTTTCCCCAGAAGTTCAGGTATGTCTGGCTTGTGCAGTTTCAGGAGAGACCTGGATGATATTTCAAAATGTTACTAATTTGATTTGGGTGGAGGTTGTAACGTGACCTCAAGTCTGCAAAGGTGATGTGGTTTAGCATAGAGCCTAGGTCGCCAATGCAGTTAATACCTTTTTCTGCCCATACTTTCCAAAATAGGGATCTGCCATCTAGTTTGAATTTAGGATTATACCACAGGGAAGCTATGGTAGAGTCAGCGAGCCGTTTAGGGAGTGTTTTGTCAGTGTGTAGATGTGCTGCTATTCTGTCTGCTATTATGGGGTAAGAGTGGGGGATACATACTTTCCTGAGACCGCAAATCGTGAGGGTGGATTTTAGTGGGATAGAGAGGAGTAGGTGTGATTCAATTTGCAGCCAAGGGGGTGAGGAGTCCACAGTTTCACTAAACCACCAGTTGCCTTGTGCAGCTAGGAAGGCTTGTTGATATCTATATAAACAACAAAAGGTACCAGAGGGTCTCGAGGGGTGTGCCCACAAGGAACAGAGAGCCAACCTATCCCTGCAAACCGAAGTGATACAACACAGAAGATTCTCAACAAGATGAGGAAAATACCCATCAGTCACCATACGGATCCGCCCTTCATCATTTGGGATTTTATCCGTACCACCCGTCTGAGAAGCTCGGTGCCACACTAAGAGGTCAACCCGGTGGTAAGGGGGTTCCTCAAAGGAGAATGGCAGTGACAGTGTGGTAGACCACTCGATGTTGGTAAGTGGCCCCAGATATGGGACTGGGGTGTGCAGTGCTAGAAAAAGTGATAAAGTGAAAAAAACCAATAAAGAGTGTATTTAAAATTGGTTTGAATAGGCACTTGAAAAGAAGTTTATTCAGTGTTTGCCTAACATACCAAAAGTATAAAAACAATACAACCTAAGGCCTTCTCATAAGGTAGACTGCTCTAGGTCAGGATAGGTCAACTAGTTTCTGCAATACTGGGACTGTTGTTCCCTTGCATTCATCAGGACCAATATAAATAAAAACTACTGCACCAAGTGAATGTTAAAAAAGTAAGTGAAAGGTGACACCAGGGTAACAGTGCAAGTGCAAAAAAGTCACCTGTACGCTCCCGATGCCCTTACAGTCTGTGTTGATCACTAGATCTGTAAGGTTGACTGACCTCACCCCACCTGGCAGCGGCTCAGGGGAAGATGAAGCACCGCTCTCTCCGTCGGTACTCCGTGCCGGACTCCTGGTCGGACGCCGGCACGGAGTACCGACGGAGAGAGCGGTGCTTCATCTTCCCCTGAGCCGCTGCCAGGTGGGGTGAGGTCAGTCAACCTTACAGATCTAGTGATCAACACAGACTGTAAGGGCATCGGGAGCGTACAGGTGACTTTTTTGCACTTGCACTGTTACCCTGGTGTCACCTTTCACTTACTTTTTTAACATTCACTTGGTGCAGTAGTTTTTATTTATATTGGTCCTGATGAATGCAAGGGAACAACAGTCCCAGTATTGCAGAAACTAGTTGACCTATCCTGACCTAGAGCAGTCTACCTTATGAGAAGGCCTTAGGTTGTATTGTTTTTATACTTTTGGTATGTTAGGCAAACACTGAATAAACTTCTTTTCAAGTGCCTATTCAAACCAATTTTAAATACACTCTTTATTGGTTTTTTTCACTTTATCACTTTTTCTAGCACTGCACACCCCAGTCCCATATCTGGGGCCACTTACCAACATCGAGTGGTCTACCACACTGTCACTGCCATTCTCCTTTGAGGAACCCCCTTACCACCGGGTTGACCTCTTAGTGTGGCACCGAGCTTCTCAGACGGGTGGTACGGATAAAATCCCAAATGATGAAGGGCGGATCCGTATGGTGACTGATGGGTATTTTCCTCATCTTGTTGAGAATCTTCTGTGTTGTATCACTTCGGTTTGCAGGGATAGGTTGGCTCTCTGTTCCTTGTGGGCACACCCCTCGAGACCCTCTGGTACCTTTTGTTGTTTATATGCCTGTTGGGGATTGTACCCAGAGCGAGGTCTGTAAACTTCCCCTAGGTCCCCCCCTACCGTAGTGTTTTTGTTGTTGATATCTATGACATAGTTAGGCCACCTCTATTTTTGCTTCGTTTTAAGATGGGGCCTGTGATTCTAGCCCTCTTCCCCTACCATATAAAGTTTGTGATAGCTTTGTCTACAGTCTTGAAGAAGTGGTTAGTTAGATTTATTGGTAGCATGCTTGCAAGGAAATTGACAAGTAGTGCTATCAACATTTTTGAAGTGTCTTCCCTAACCCACCAGGTTAAGAGAATGGGAGACCAAGATGAGAGAAGGTTGTTAATTTAGGAGTGTTTTATTCTCGGTGTAGATCTTTGCCAAACCAGATTCCTAAGTATATAAGCACCTCATATTGCCATTTCAGACCCAAATCGCCCAAAATTATAGGGATGTAGTGGATATTCATGGGGAAGATTTCTGTTTTAGAGTGGTTGAGGGGGTAGCTGGATACTTTTGAGTAGTTGTTAATTTCCGTCATGATGTTTGGTATGGCTTTGTCTGCATCTTCAGTGAAAATCAGAACTTCATCAGCGTAGGCTGCAACTAATTGTCTGCCCGATTGGAATTGAATACCTCTAATGTTCTTATTCACCTTTAGGCAGCACAGGGAGGGTTCAAAAGCTAATAAGATTAGAAGGGGGGAGGGGATAGCCTTGCCTTGTGCCTTGGGCTAGGGTAAATGAGTTGGCTAATCGGCCGTTTATCCTGACTTTCACAATTGGACTTGCATAGAGGGCCATTGTCAGGCGGATGAAGTTCTCGCCTAGTTGGAATTTGCGCAGTGTCTCATGTAGGAAGGTCTAAGAGACCTTGTCAAAGACTTTTTCCATGTGCCATGGCCATAGTGGGTGAGGATGATGATCGTGCTTTTTCAAGGGCGTGGGAGAGGACAAAAATGTTGTCAGCCTTTCAAAAATCCCATTTGGGTTGGGGCAATGAGTTTTTGTAGTACTTTCGCCAATCTTTCTGCCAGGATTTTTGCATATATTTTACAGTCTGTATTAATTAGTGATATTAGCCTGTAGTGTTTGACCTCTAGTGTATCTTTCCGTTCTTTCGAGTTGACCACTATTGTGGCCTCAGATGCTGAGTCAGAGACACGTACAGCAGAGGCAAATGATTGGAACAAGGCAAGAATGAGTTCAGTAAGGATGGCGAGGAATGTTTTGTAGAAGGACACAGTGTATCTATCAGGGCCAGGGGCCTTGCCTGGGTTAAGGGAGCTGATCGGTGATTGGATATCTTCAGCGGTGATCTGGACATTGAGTACGGATTTATCTTCTTCTGAGGCCAAAGGGAGAAAACATGAGTTCAAATAAGATATGCAGTCATTTGAGTTAATTTTGTTGTTTGTGGTGTGAAGATTGGAGTAAAGGTTGTGGAAGACTTCCAGGATCACATTGGGGGAGGTTACTGTATGACCCGAGTTATTTCTAATGGCAGGGATGATAGGTTTGTTTTTAGAGTATTTTAAATAACTTGCAAGTGTTTTCCCAGCCTTGTTTCTAGAGATTGATTTTTCTGCATTGGCCTTTTCCACCTATTTCTGCACACGGACGCATAGTATTTGGTTGAATTCATATTGTAGTTTGCGCAGTGTGGGAATGTCTTGTGACCCTTTGGAATGTCTAATGGAATCGCTTAGGGATCTGATCTCAGATTTGATGGATTTGAAATGCATGTTTATGGATTTATTTCTCTTATTGGCTAGTGACATTAAGATACCCCTGAGAGGAGCCTTCAGAGTGTCCTACCGAACTGAGTCTGGGGTGTCCCCTACTCTGTTCTCTGCTAGGAATTACTGGATTGTTTCCTTGATTTTAAGTTTGGAAAGGTTGTCTTCTAAGAGTCGGGAAACCCTTTTTGGGTAGCTGTGCGCCTTACAAATGGAAAAAATAAATAAATAAATAAATAAGAGTGTTTTGTTGAGGCGCCAGACTGAGAGGTAGGGATGTGTCTGTGATCAAGAGATTAAGCGAAATACAGGCATGGTCGCTAACTAGTATGGGTTCAATTTTAGGGTTTTGTGCAGCTGCGATTAAGGATTTATCGATAAGGATGTAATAAATTCTTGTGAAGGTGTGATGTGTTGGGGAATAGAATTTGTAATCATTACCATTTTGGTTGAATAATCTTCATGTGTCAATTACATTATTGTTCTTACAGAAGAATCTCATCTGTTTGTGGGACCTACTGCCAACAAATTTCTGTACGGAGATTCTATCTAAGACACCATCCATTGGGAGGTTGAAATCACCCCCAACAATGATGCCGACATTATCTGGGATTTCTGAGATACGTTAGTAACATTGGCAAAAAGTGACGGAGTTATCGTTGGGTGTGTAAATATTTACTACGGCCATTTCTCTGCTTCCCATAAATATCCTTTTGATTAGCCATCGGCCTAAGTGGTCATGTAGGTGTGATAGGACTGTTATCCCAGATCTTTTTGCAATAAAGGTAATTACCCAATTTTTCATGGCATTGGCTGGCGAGATTAGGGTATCAGCGACCCAGGGGGCAATAGAATCTGGCATCTTTAATCGACTTGATGTTAGTGTCTTGTAGGAAAATGACATCCCCTTTCAATTTATTACAGTAGTCTGCTATTTTTTTTCTTTCCATTTGACAGGGTGGGAGGGACGCTTAGTGTTTAGGGAAAGGATTCTAATGTCAGACATTGTAAAATGTAGAGTCCGCGTCATTTGTGAATAGTTCATGACATAGTTCGGATGGTTGTGTGTGATCGCATGAAGGTATGTGGGGGAGTGTGAGGATTTAGTGGGGGAATCTATGTCCATAAGAGGTATGCGTGGATCTGTGCAGTATGTTTCGCCGCGATGATTTAGTCACATGGTTGTCAGTCGGAGAGTCGGTGAAGGAGAGTATGGACCATTGGGGTAGCATTGCAGACCTGCTCGGAGGTGAGTACATCTCAGTAGAAACAGCAATGGGGAAGGAGGTTGGTTTTATGGGAAAGAGGAAGAAAAAGAGGTGACAGAGCATGAGTAAAACAAAGGGTAGCTTAGAACAAAAACCCTCTCCCACCCCTCCCCCCTCTTTGAAACGTGGATAGAACGCATTTCCCCACCCTATTTTGAGACGAGAAGGAAGGATCGAGAGGGCCGAACAAAGACAGTGGCAAGGGGGCTCCATCCTGGTATTACAGCATCCTGGAGCAAAGTATGTGAAAATATTGTGAGCTCAGAGAAGCACTTAACTAACTAAAAGAGGCACCAAAAGAAGCACAACATGCGATAGAAGATTCATAATGTATCAGATAAATTGGTTCAGAAGAGGGCTGTAGGCAGGACGCCGTACATGAATCTCGGGGCATATTAGCAAGAACCTAGCTAAAATTATCGGTTTTAACGGCAGGAAACTGCAGCAAAACGGTGATAATGGGCTTGCTGATATGAATTCCAATAGAAGCCCAGGTTAGATGTGCAGGACATCTAACCTGGGCTTCTATTGGAATTCTATAACGCATATTAGCAAGCCCATTATTGCCGTTTTAGCAGCAGTTTCCTGCCGCTAAAATGGCGATAATTTTAACGAGGTTCTTGCTAATATGCCCCTTAGTTTGTTATTCTTGGTACTGGGACGTAGCCAAGTGATTAGTATTATAACATAATGATAGCCGATGTTGTAGAGTTAGACTGATAGTGAGATATACTCCCTTCCGGGGACAATGGTCTAGTGTCAGTGCTTTAAATGGGCCGGTACTCACCGGTACGGAGTACCAGCACTTTTATATTGTCTCCTCTTGAGTACCGGGACCTTTCTTTGGGAAAGGAGAGTACCGGTACTCATAAAGGCCCGGTTTTGATGCGGTTGGTGCTGCGCTCCATCCTTGGCAGATCTATTTTGAACGGCCTACCATGGGTTAAAGCGCCTTTCAAACGGTGCTGAAGCCTGGGCAGCGGTGGTTCAAAAGCGCCAGCAGAGCAGCTTGCCTTCAGTAGAACACAGAGCTGCGTGTGTATCTCTGGAGTGAAAGGTCGAGTATCGCTGCAGGGTCCCTATCAGAGGGGGTCTGAAGGTGACAAAAAAAATTGATTGGCGCGAGCGTGGGCCACATTGTTCAGGAACACAGCTTGTTAGTATGCCCATTGTTTTAATCGCACGCAAATCTTCGCCCATCAACAACTTAAATGAGAGGGATTTGCATGTAACAAAATCCCGGCCCTCTAGATTACATCAATGCATTCACGCTTTAAAAAACTGCAGCACTAGTACTGATACGTCAGTGTTCCATTTATTGGAAAACATAGCCCCGCCCCCTTGCCCCGCCCCAAACTCCACCCCAATCCACAACTTTTTTTTGTGAGTACCTGCACTTATTTTTTTCCATTTAAAGCACTGTCTAGTGTAAATGGAAAGTCAAACATTTTTAACATAATTATTCTCCATATATTTTTGAGAACTCCCAGGTGATTACTGTTGAACGTACGTGTGGGCCAAAAATCCATTCCGCTTGTGGAATTTGCGGATTTTCTGCAATTTCGCTATCCGCGAATCTCGTGAAATTGCCGAAAAATCCGCAAATCCGCTAGTGGATTTTTTTTTGGGGCCCACAGGAAGCACTTACAGTTAAGGCAGGTGCTCGAGTTGAAGCTAACTTTGTAACCATTTTAGAATGGTGCCGGCAAGCTGCCAGAGTAGAAGTTGCAATTGCGTTAACTCTGTAAGTGCTTCCTGTGGGCCAAAAATTAAACCTCAACAGGGAGCACTTACAGATATAAATAAAGCAGGTGCCCGAGTTGAAGCTCAGATTCAGTAACGTTTTAATCAGCCCAAAACATTAGTGAGCACGGTCGAGGCTGGGCAAGTGTGCTTTAACCCCATATCTGCCGTCGAAAATTAGTTGTATTACTTGAGGGAGGACTTTGCATCCATGACTTTCTCGAGTGCAACCCCGTGTAGTTCCTGTGACCAGGAGGCTGCTTTCTCCTCATCTGCTGCCCTGCTCGCTCTCTGACCCTTTATACACAAGAAGCATGTTGACACGCATAGAAGCCCCGCACCACACACTAGCGGAATCAAACGTCTTCCCGCTCTTTCCCAACTATGATGGACAGCTCACTCAAGGGACCTCGGCGCCTTTTGGCGCGGTGGCAAAGTTACAGGCACACAGGGTCACTGGAGGCAAATCTTCTGGCCCTTTACGCAGCTGCAGTGTAGGAAAAGCACTATACATTTACCCAACGAGGTAGCACTTACTGATTAGCCAGTAGAGTACTCCAGTTGAGTTGAGTGCAAATCTCAAACAAATCCGCGAGTTCGCGGGAAAATCCACGAATTCGCGGATTGTTTTGCGATTTCGCATGAATTTTGCGGTCTGCAGATCCGCAAAATTCGCCCATACGAAAGAAAACAAGTGTGGCCAGGAGGAGACCAACCAGGGTATGGAGGAGGGTGGGAGGGGGGTTTCTTTCAGAGGAGGACACAGGAATATCTGTTAGTTTGGGTCTGGTTTTCCACATGGGTTTATAACATTTTTCGAGTTCTTTCGTTGCTGATGGGGATATAATAACCACATTCCTTGGAGAGAGAAATGGCGCCTGCAGTCTTGTGGGTAGGGAGGAGAATGGAGAACCGCGTGGAGGTGGGAATAGTGCAAGGAAAGTTACGGAAACAGTTACATCAGACACCATGTGCTTTAAATGGGCAGGTACTGAGTACCTCCACTTCTTTAATCTGAAAGGGGCGTACCTGCACTTTTCAGCACTGCTGCAATACATTTAATGGGAGAGTACCGGCGCTTCCCACAACTGCTGCAGTGCATTTATTGGGAGAGTACCAGCAATTCCCAGGAGCAAACATGTACTCCAAATAGTGAGTACCTGCACTTCTATATTTCCATGTAAAGCTCTGTGACAACCTTATATGACAAGTCTTTTGCGTGGCCTGCATAGGATGCCTTAAGGTGCACTGATTATGTGGTGCTTGAACAATGTTTAGAGTGGGGGTGCTGGCAGGAGAATCAATTCACTAAAGGCACTGGAGACATGCGGCGGACTTTGAAACAACACGTGGCGAGAGGAGAAAAACGCTTGAGTTGCTCCTTCATTGTTCATCATCCATCTAAACTCACATTTTATGGGGGTGCTGCAGCTCCTGCTGCCTGCACCCCTAGTTCCAGCGCCACAGAACAAATCATAATGAGGAGCGCTATATCCTGTGGTTTATTTGTTGGAAGGAGGGGAACATACGAGTTAACGAGCATGTGTGAAAATATACATACGGCCTGATTCATGAAAAAGGAAATCTGCGACTCTCAAATAGTGATTCACAGCGATTCGCAATTCGAAAGTCGCAGATCGGAATTCATCATAGTTAGCGATAAAATAAAGCGAATCTCACACGGCCGCAAAAATCGATAGCGACAAAATCGTAGAAAAATCGCTATTACCCAGATAATCCGTCTCTATTTAGCGCCATCGCAAATCCCCATTAGCGAAATCTCGCTAGTAGCGAGATCGCAAAAACGGGAAGTCGCTTTTCGAGCACAGTGATGACATCACAACCAGGAAGCAGGCAGTTCCCACCCCCATTCAGAACTGTGAGGCTGATCTCGAGGCTGCAGCTGAACAGAGCTCCTTCCAGGACACCTCCAAAGTTGCTAAACTAACCCATTTGTGACTGCAACAATGTCAGAGGAGTCTGCACCAGGGCCCAGTGACACCGGGCGCAAGAGGAAGCTCAAGTTCTCTGAGCAGGAGTTGGAGCACCTTATTGAGGGAGTGGTTGATAACCACTCCAAACTATTTGGGAAGGACTCCAGGAGGGTGACGTAGATGGAGAGACGTCGAATCTGGCTTGGGATATCTGCTAAAGTGAACGCTGTGGGCGTGACACACAGGTCACTGGATGAGCTCAAAAAGAGGTGGTACGACCTCCGAGGTCGTGCCAAGGAGAGGGTGGCAGAGAGGCTGGGCGAGACACATGCTACTGGGGGCGGAGAACCTACTGTCCCTCCCAATACCCCCATGGAGGACCGCGTGGAGGACACCCTGGAGCCAGAGGCGTGCATAGGTGTCGTCAATCTGGAATCATCCCGACCCAGCCAAGACAGCCAAGGTAAGTGGCAGGCGACTGCGACCCTGTCCCCTAACAATGGTCATGGCCCTATAGCCTCCCATATTCATCCCAAGTCATGCAAACAATGCACATTAGGTCATGCCCAAAAGCATTGTGGGACATGTAGTCTGCCCATAATGTAAAAGAACCCCAATGCAGCCTCACATGTCCCAAAATAAGCAATACCAAAGCCAGGCAGGGAATGTCAACCAGCATGCATGTAGCAACTGCACGTGTGACAGATACATGCAATTAATGTACGTCCAATTCCCCTCACAGGTGGCGCCGACAACAGCAGCGACAGCGACATGCTGCTTATTGATGAGGCACGAGAGGATGCCGAGGAGGTGCCAACACCGACACTTCCTGCACCATCAGGCGCAGCACCTCTCCCCGCAGCCAGGGCAACACCAACTGTGCCAGCACCATCAGGCGCAGCACCTAACCCTGCAGGCAGGGCAACACCAACAGCGCCAGCACCATCAGGCACAGCACCTAACCCTGCAGGCAGGGTAAGACCAACAGCGCCAGCACCATCAGGCGCAGCACCTAACCCTGCAGGCAGGGCAAGACCAACAGCGCCAGCACCATACGGCGCTGAACCTTTGACAACCACAACTCCACCACCAGCTGAACCATCTACATCTGGTGCAGCTATTGTGGTGACAGTGCACACCCCCACTGTGGGCAGCCAGCAGAGCAGGCATGTCAGGGCTCGCCAGCAGAACACATCACGCAGCGGCAGGAGGGGGATGGCTGTGCGCGTGCCAGGCCTGAGCATTGAGCGCCGGATGCTACGCATACACCAACAGCAGGCACGACGGCAAGGGGCTATTCAACTGCAGCTAAACAACATTGGCCGCAATGTGGCCAATGTGGGTGAGAGGATTGAGCGCATGACGACAGCCATGGAGGCCAACACTGTTGCGCTCATATCGCAGCGCAACTCCGCCCGCCGCCGCCACCGGCAGCTCCTTATGCGCCTGTCAGCCTACACCCGCTCTAACTATATAATCGGGAATGCCACCTCCCAGCTCTCAGGACGGTCCCTGGCGCAGCAGCAGCAGTTGATCCAATGCGTTGAGGATGTAGGACGAGTGTTGGAGAGGGTCACCACTGCCGTGCTGGCACTCCATCCTACTGGTACAGGCAATGTGGGGGGGGACGACACCAGTGAGGGCACCTCCAGTGTCAGCAGCCTGTCTGCCTCAGTGGTTGGCGTGTTACGCCGCAGCACCAGGCCCACTACAGGGACACGTGCCGTCCCAGAGGAAGAGCCAGAGAGGCGTTTGGGTGCTGCGCGCCGGAGGCGCAATTGAGTTTCATGTACATTTTCTGGAAAATGCTGCTGATACAAGCATGTCCAGTGTCTAGTTAGGAGCAGTATGGCACAATACTGCTAGCATTTGATGAATGTAGACATAACATTATTATTGTGCATTTAACAATAATATTTATTCATGCATCATACATGGGCCTCCTGTCATTATTTACATTGGCATGCAATTGTGATTTGTTGGGTGAGGGGAGTGGGGGCTCTAGAAACTGTTCATAGTGATGTGGTTGCGGCGTCTGTGTCCTTCAGCTGGGTTCTCCCCGCGTGCATGACGCACATGTGCTGGTGGCCGGTCGTCCCCTTCCGACTCACTGCCAGAGATCTCTACAGGTATCCGGCGCTTGGTAGCAATGTTGTGTAATATTGCGCACACAGCCACAATGCGGCAGCACACATCAGGACTGTAGTACATGGCCCCACCAGTCTTGTGCAGTATGCGGAATCTGCTTTTAAGTAGCCCAAATGTCCGCTCTATGCAATTCCTTGTGCGTATGTGCGCTACATTATAACGCCTTTGCTGTGGTGTCGCAGGGTTGAGGTATGGTGTGAGGAGGTATTCGCGGAGGGCGTAGCCACTGTCACCTGCATGAGAAGAGCAGAGGGTGAGTGCCCGTGCAGCGCAGATACTACATCACAGTGTGACATTGTGGGGCAAGTGTACTTACCAAGTAGGTGTCCTTCACCAAAGTCTCCCCTGGCCAGTCGTGTGTGGAGGCCGCTGCGGCGGAAAATAAAGGAGTCATGTGTACTCCCCGGGTACTGGGCTACAATGTCCGTGATGTATGACTTGGCATTGCAGACCATCTGTATGTTGAGGGAGTGGTAGGACTTGCGATTGCGGTACATGTACTCGGTTGCAGCTGGTGGGCATATGTGGACATGAGTACAGTCAATGCAGCCTATCACATGTGGGAACTGGGCAACACTGTAGAATTGCTGCTTGGTCAAATCCAAATCCTGTTGGCTGGTGGGAAATTTGATGTGCTGGTGTAGCTGGGTCAGCATTGCGTCAAGGAAACTGTGAAGGCAGGGGGACATGGTGGGCTGGGATATCCCCCCAGCAGCCGCAACTATCCCCTGGAAACTCCCAGAGGCCAGGAGGTGCAGACTACACAATACCTGCACATGTGTAGGCACGGCATTTGTCCGCCTTGTTGGGTGCTGCATCAGGGGGTCAAGGTCCTTTATTAGCTTGATAATCATAGCCCCATCCAGGCGGTACTTGGGAAATATATCTGCTCTCTGGTTTGGCCCAGCAGGGTGACCCGCTGGCGGAATATCCTCTCCTGGATTCGGCGTCTCCTCCGTGCTGCTCGCTGTAGCCTTCGCCGCCTGACCACCATGTACAGTCCTGGCATTGTGAAACTCCTAATGCTGCTGCTGCCTCTCCTTATGTGTGATTGGTCAGGCCTGCATCTGTTTCTGATTGGGCAACGGTTTTTCAAAAAAAAGAATTTCCATGACTTTGATGGTTACCACCTGCTTTGAGTTGTCCTTAATTTGCGCCTCGCAATTAACGATTTTGGCCTATTTCTCTAATAGCGATTTTTCATGAATACCGATTGCGATTGGATTGCGCAATCGCTATTTTATACCGATTCGCTCATGCTTTCCTTCCGGAATTCTCCGAATCTTTTAGCGAAAGCGCTAAATCTGTGATGAATGCCGATTTTGTGAATTGCGCTTGCAATAGCTTTTTCGCAGCTATTGCAAGCGCAATTTCGCTTCAGGAATCAGGCTGATAGCTCCCACTACAGACTATACTGACTCTTGTCACTTACTAGTATCGGCCCAGTAACAAAAAATGCCTCACTGCTATGGGATATGCGGGAACATTTTAAATGGCTGCATGCCAGGTATAATATATCTGTTTGTTTTTGCCCCACCTTCCAGGTGACCAGCGATAAGCATAGTTAACATTAAGAAATAAAATTGCGCGAAAGCAGATATTCCATTTATGCCACGTGCCGATGTTGGATTCTCGAGCGCTAGCACCAGAAAGGAGAGTGACGTAAGTCCGTTTCTCCTTGCTTTGGTTTAGCATAGACCACTGACGATACCTAAAGTTCAGTCTGCGGGCGGGACGCCCTGCTCTGCATCGAGGGAGAAGCCTTCTGGTTTGTTAAAGCATTGCCCGGAGTTCCGTCCCGCAAAAATGTTTCTATGAGCCACATTTTCCCTCCTGCTGAATTTCCACAAGCACATCACACCTACTTATGGAAACGAAGCTTTGTGATTCGGACCCAACAGAGGAAATTACGCAACAGTCACCAAGAGCTTGAAAGCTTATCAGACCAGTTTAAAACTCATAAAACGTGGTGCCAAGGTGCTCCCGACTGGAACTTGGCAGACGTAGGGCATAGCGAGGCAGTTTTCTGGCTGACCTTATGCCAGTCCTCGCCTGGCGCTCCAGCAGCTGCCAACTCGTTAGCAACACTCACAACTCACAGTATATCCCGCACCCTGAGACTACTGCTGCTCCTGTCAGGCAGATGTTTACAGCCTCTTTCTGGTGAGGGCAGTGATTAATTGGAACCGGTGGTTTCCGGTTGTCGGCACCAGCCTTTAAATGGCAACACAAGCACTTAGACAGTTTGACCATGGTGGCGCTGTTGGTCCAATTTAGACGCAAGCACAACAGCAGTTGTTTAGTAATTCAATATACTTAAAATATGACTAATACCTGCCGCCAAAGCCATTCCGATAGCTCTGGGGCCCTGGAATATTCAGAATTGTCACATCTGTAGGAGCCTGGTGGTTAGTAGTGTTGTTGCTGTAACTGGGGCGGTGCTGACAGCGGCAATTGGCGGTGAAAGGCGAACATGGTCTTCTGACTAGGGCCTGGCACTTATTTTCTTTTTTACAAATTAAGCACTGGTGAGATGTGCTGATCAAGAGCGCAACTAGAACCAAACTTTGGGGCGGCTAAGATTTTGAAAGTACAAGCAGTGCTATCTTGAAAGCCCAAGTCACATCGATTCTTCGGGGCCCAATCATCGCTGTTTACTGTTGCATTTTAATATTCATTGGGCCAGTTGTGTTGGTAGGATATGGAGTGCCATGGTTGATTTCCTGGGACAATGAGAGATAAATGGTGTATTTTAAAGTAGTTGTATGTCACAATACTGAGTGACAAAATGTGGTCCTGCAGCAATATCAAGTGCATAATATCAACGGCCTCTACACTGTGAAGGCAGGTATAGATAGATGAGAAAAGATGAGTAAAGTTGTACTATGCTTTTTTCACAGCTACGCACAATGAAGATATATATATATATATATATATATATATATATATATATATATATATATACACATATATATATATATATATATATGTGTAAATATTCACTGAAAAAACCAAAGGTTTCCAGCACGTTACAGTTAGAAATTAGCATGTAAAAAACATTAGAAATTCACTGAAAAAAAACATAGGTTTCAGGGGTGTTATAGTTAGCTGGACATTTCACTCGTACAAAACCATAGAAATTCCTCCGTTATAGTTAGTTCTGCTAACTATAACTCGCGCCCCCGTAATGCACTGCTGATGATGTCACATATTACATCACTCATGACATGGTCAGTGACATCACTGATGACATCACTGATGACATCTCAAATGACAACACTGTGACCTCACTGATGACATCATCCAGTGACTGTGTGTTTCTGTAAAGTTTAAATATGTTAGGGAAAGGCGTATTAAGAATGAGTGGGCGTGTAAGTGTCTGAATGGATGATTTAGTTGGTGCGTGACTGACTCTATAAGTGAGTGATTAAACGTATCTTACTGAATGCATGGGTTAGTGACTAAACTGTGTGAATGTCTGTATCCGTCTGTCTGTTGGTGTGTAACCGGCTACATGGGTTTGTGAATAGCTACATGAGTGTCTATATGTGTTATTGATTGGTTGTCTGAGTATCTGTGTGGGTGCCTGAGTGTTTATGTGGGTGTGGTGTGTGTGACTCTGTGCATAGATATGTGAGTGGGTGATTCACTGGGTGCATGGTTTCAAGAGTGCATCTATGATGGACTGGATGGGTGGGTGAGTGTGTTTATGGGTGTGTTAGTGAGTGAATGTATATCTTAGTGGTACATGTGTAACTACATATGTAAAAGGCAGTATATATGTGTGTTGGACTATATAAATGGCTATAAGTGAGAGTGTGTGATTCTGAGAGTGGCTGTATGGATGAGTGTGTGTTTGTATCAGTGATTGTATAAGAGCATAAGAATGTGCTAGTATTTGTATGAGTGATTGAGCTGGTGTGTGTATAACTGTATGGGTGAGTAAATGGCAGTGTGATTAATTATTTGCATGACTGACTAGGTGTGTGAGTACCTCTATGGATGAGTGGTGGTGTGTGAGTGTGTGTTTATATAGGTGTATGAGTGCATATGATAGTCCTGTACTGAGTGATCATAAGTATGAGTGACTGTACGGGTGAGTGAGTGGATGTGTGTGTAAACCTAAGAATCAGTGAGTGTGTATGTAGTTATTGCTATTGGGGTGTTTATGGTTTTGAGAATGGCAGTCTGTAATTTAGAGTGGGTGTATCAAAGGTTATATTAGGGTGTGAGAAGATGCATCAATGTATCACATGGATGATGTCATCAGTGATGTCATTTGAGATGTCATCAGTGATGTCACTGACCATGTCATGAGTGATGTAATATGTGACGTCATCAGCAGTGCATTTCGGGGGCGCGAGTTATAGTTAGCAGAACTAACTATAACGGAGGAATTTCTATGGTTTTGTATTAGTGAAATGTCCAGCTAACTATAACATGTGTGAAACCTATGTTTTTTTCAGTGAATTTCTAAGGTTTTTTAAATGCTAATTTGTAACTATAACGTGCCTGAAACCTATGGTTTTTTCAGTGAATTTCAAAGGGTTTTCAAATGCTAGTTTCTAACTATGCCTACAGAGGTAGGACAGGTGAAGATAGAAGAAAAAACGCACAGAAAGAAGCAAAAGAAATGCAGAAAGAAGCAACAGAAGTCCACAAAGACAAAGAAAAGTGCAGGAAAAAGCAAGACATGTGCAGAAAGAACCAACAGAGGAGCAGAAAGAGGCCTTGTTCCAAAATCATCCTGTGCCCACCACTTTTTCAGATGTATACTGGTGGTAACTGACTCTGACTAACCAGGCCTAGAGCCAGTGCTATGCTAAAAGGCACTTAGAATACAGTGAAAACACCTACATACACTATGGAACACTATGCATTGGGGTACCCCTGTGATTCGCATTACCTTCTCTGTAAGGCCTTGGTACATAATAGGGCAGGGGGATTAAAACAACCTCTTAAAACGCGCTACGGGGCGCGTTTGCACAGTGGTGAAGGGAGGGGGGGGCCTGAGGTGACGTGTGCAAACACGCCCTGTGGCCGTTCTAAGTTCGGAGATTAAGTCCTCTTGAATCCTGACGGTCCCTGGGGTCCAACTAGCTAACCAGGTGCCGCCAGTAAGCGCCACAGAGCTGCGTTGCAGAGAGGTGTAAAAAGGGGCAGGACCTGGCCCACCTCTCTGCAACGCAGCTCTGTCGCGCTTACTGGAGGTACCTGGTGGGGTTGTTGGACCCCAGGGACCCTCAGAATTGGAGAGAAATTAATTCGTGAAATATACAAGAAGTATCTAGGAGTCAGACAGACAGCTCTAAACACAGGCAACCTTTTAGACGTGACAAGAACCAAGTATTGTGGACCAAATTATTCAGTAACACCACGTGATACAATAAAATACAGTGCACGTGATTACTCTACTGGGAGACACATACCCAAGGGTAGGTGAAAATTTTCCCATCAGTTGTCGACCTGTTCCACCATTTTCACATCATATGGGTTCTCCTTACGCAGGAGTTAGTGTGATCACAGTCACAAGAGTGTAGGACGACCCTATCTTGTTGTTTGGTGGGTGGTGTCAGTGTAATATGACAACTGAAAAAAGCAGTGCAAATAAAGTGATTAGTGATAAAGTAAAATTGGATGAGACTGAGTAGAAGTGAAAATTTTAATAAATTCTCTCAGCTCCCCAAGCTTAAAAACAATAGTAAATAGGCAGATTTAACAGAATATCCGCTCAGCAAATTGTGGTCAACATGTTTCTGCATAGATGGAAAGTACCAATGCATTCATCAGGACCTTGATGTTGCTACTGCTGTTGGGTTTTAGTGAGAATAAAAAGGATCATATCACCTGTTTTTCAGGGTCAAAGGACTCCGCCACAATATAGAATATAGTCACGTCACAAGATAAAAAGTGAAAAGAGACAGACATTTATATAACAAATACATTCATCAGTAATTGTATTTTGTTTTCAGATAATGAATAATCAACCTATAATCATGTCGAAATATTTTTCAACACGTTGTCACTCACCCAATTCGTGTGGGGATCGCGCCTCACCTCACCTGGCTGCAGCTCAGGTAGTGAGGAGCACCGCTCTGTTGTGAAAAGACATATATATACATAAGCATTCAACTGTTTTCCACATGAAAATGAAATCAACCCTGCTGATAAAGTTCTAAAAGACACTGACCATCACATACAGTGTCTAGTTATACTTAATAAGTACCGGCATTCCTCATGGATAGTGAAAATCTCACCCCTATCTGCCCAACAACCTGAACCCCGCTGTCTCTGCTCTAACGATCAAATCA
The DNA here is from genome assembly GCF_964261635.1 of Lissotriton helveticus. NCBI lineage: Eukaryota > Metazoa > Chordata > Amphibia > Caudata > Salamandridae > Lissotriton > Lissotriton helveticus. The sequence continues at coordinate 1,301,963,145 of NC_136057.1, forward strand.
GGACGGAGACAGTAAAAATACAGGTGCAACAGAAGGTTAAAGCGGTATTTCAAACCCGTATTATTGCAAACATAAATCCATGTCATGTACTTGCAGAGCATGGAAATTGGTATCAGGCCAGGTAGTTACTTATTTATATGAGTCACTGATCGAACGAGTGAAATGTTTGTTGTTATTCAAAAACACTCGTTGTGTTTATGTCGCTCAATTCCAACACTCAATTTCTCACTTTATAAAGCGTATAAGCGGCAGTTGTGCTGGAAGAAAGAGGCAAAGCCGTTGGTCTAGCTCACCTATCCGTCGGTGTCTCCTAGCGTTCCTCTGCGCTTGACTGGGGAGGCACCGAGCGGATAGGGTGCGGACTATTTGTTTGCTCATGTGACCGCACAGCAAGTTCTGGCGGCTATCGAGATCACGTGATCGCAAAAGGAATGCTGGACTATGTAGTTTAAAGGGACAGTTCTCAAGAGATACTGTTATTTCAATACTGGGTGTGCAGATTTGATAAGTGTATTTTAAGTGGAGATTAGATGGAACTGATTCTCAATGCTAGAAATAATCAGAAGTCTCGGTTTTCAACCAATGCGATTATTTTGCTGTATTACCAAATGAAACATTCTTTTATCCCAGTCCTCACATGATCGCGTTGGGGACATGTAGTCCTAATGATATAAAAGAGGACTCTTAAGAGGAACTGTTATAACGTTTCACGATTGGAGTATCAGGTAGAAAAAGCGTGATTACGCTTACAGTTTAACTGTCAGTTAAAAACATATTTTACTGTGTTTCGCCCAATATCAGATTCTTGCAATTAAGAAAATTATAAGGCACCCGTTGAATACAGATGTAGTGTTAATATTCGATGTTTTAAGGGCGCCCCTCGTGCACAGTTTTAATACTATCATCTGATGGTATTTCTAATAGATGGTTATTTACAGATTTCTGGTATTATGCCAGCATGCAAGAGCAGCCCATTCTGAAACACATGATTGTATTCAGCTCTGGATTAAAATAACCTTATGTGTGTTAGTGTTATTCTTACAATAACTATTGAGTTAAAGCGACATCCAAGGTATTGGTTCATTTAGGCCCTCTTTATCGCTATTGAGCTTGTAGACCCATTTTTGTTCCTTTTTGAACAAAAATTTGCTCACGTCGGGACAATGTTCTGGAATGGTGGGCTGCTCTTGCATGCTGGCATAATACCAGAAATCTGTAAATAACCATCTATTAGAAATACCATCAGATGATAGTATTAAAACTGTGCACGAGGGGCGCCCTTAAAACATCGAATAATAACACTACATCTGTATTCAACGGGTGCCTTATAATTTTCCTAATTGCAAGAATCTGATATTGGGCGAAACACAGTAAAATATGTTTTTAACTGACAGTTAAACTGTAAGCGTAATCACGCTTTTTCAACCTGATACTCCAATCGTGAAACGTTATAACAGTTCCTCTTAAGAGTCCTCTTTTTATATTATTAGGACTACATGTCCCCAACGCGATCATGTGAGGACTGGGATAAAAGAATGTTTCATTTGGTAATACAGCAAAATAATCGCATTGGTTGAAAACCGACACTGCTGATTATTTCTAGCATTGAGAATCAGTTCCATCTAATCTCCATTTAAAATACACTTATCAAATCGGCACACCCAGTATTGAAATAACAGTATCTCTTGAGAACTGTCCCTTTAAACTACATAGTCCAGCATTCCTTTTGCGATCACGTGATCTCGATAGCCGCCAGAACTTGCTGTGCGGTCACGTGAGCAAACAAATAGTCTGCACCCTATCCGCTCGGTGCCTCCCCAGTCAAGCGCAGAGGAACGCTAGGAGACACCGACAGATAGGTGAGCTAGACCAACGGCTTTGCCTCTTTCTTCCAGCACAACTGCCGCTTATACGCTTTATAAAGTGAGAAATAGAGTGTTGGAATTGAGCGACATAAACACAACAAGTGTTTTTGAATAACAACAAACATTTCACTCGTTCGATCGGTGACTCATATAAATAAGTAACTACCTGGCCTGATACCAATTTCCATGCTCTGCAAGTACATGACATGGATTTGTGTTTGCAATAATACGGGTTTGAAATACCGCTTTAACCTTCTGTTGCACCTGTATTTTTACTGTCTCCGTCCAGATTTGATCGTTAGAGCAGAGACAGCGTGGTTCAGGTTGTTGGGCAGATAGAGGTGAGATTTTCACCATCCATGAGGAATGCCGGTACTTATTAAGTATAACTAGACACTGTATGTGATGGTCAGTGTCTTTTAGAATTTTATCAGCAGGGTTGATTTCATTTTCATGTGGAAAACAGTTGAATGCTTATGTATATATATGTCTTTTCACAACAGAGCGGTGCTCCTCACTATCTGAGCTGCAGCCAGGTGAGGTGAGGCGCGATCCCCACACAAATTGGGTGAGTGACAACGTGTTGAAAAATATATCGACATGATTATAGGTTGATTATTCATTATCTGAAAACAAAATACAATTACTGATGAATGTATTTGTTATATAAATGTCTGTCTCTTTTCACTTTTTATCTTGTGACGTGACTATATTCTAGATTGTGGCGGAGTCCTTTGACCCTGAAAAACAGGTGATATGATCCTTTTTATTCTCACTAAAACCCAACAGCAGTAGCAACATCAAGGTCCTGATGAATGCATTGGTATTTTCCATCTATGCAGAAACATGTTGACCACAATTTGCTGAGCGGATATTCTGTTAAATCCGCCTATTCACTATTGTTTTTAAGCTTGGGGAGCTGAGAGAATTTATTAAAATTTTCACTTCTACTCAGTCTCATCCAATTTTACTTTATCACTAATCACTTTATTTGCACTGCTTTTTTCAGTTGTCATATTACACTGACACCACCCACCAAACAACAAGATAGGGTCGTCCTACACTCTTGTGACTGTGATCACACTAACTCCTGGGTAAGGAGAACCCATATGATGTGAAAATGGTGGAACAGGTCGACAACTGATGGGAAAATTTTCACCTACCCGTGGGTATGTTTCTCCCAGTAGAGTAATCACGTGCACTGTATTTTATTGTATCACGTGGTGTTACTGAATAATTTGGTCCACAAAACTTGGTTCTTGTCACGTCTAAAAGGTTGCCTGTGTTTAGAGCTGTCTGTCTGACTCCTAGATACTTCTTGTATAATTCATGTATTTTGTAGGGGCGTGTATCTAGTAGTGAGTCTTTAAACTAGCCCTTGGACCCTCTTCTATGTAGTGTGTTTGTAGAGGAATTAATTCCCCAACTTAAAACGCACCACATGACGTGTTTGCACACATGTCACCTCAGACCCTGCCCCCTCACTTCACCACTGTGCAAATGCGCCCTGTGGCGCGTTTTAAGTTAGAGGATAAAGTCCCCTTGAATCCTGAGGGTCCCTGGGGTCCAACTAGCCCACCAGGTACCTCCAGTAAGCGCCACAGAGCTGCGTTGCAGAGAGGTGTAAAAAGAGGCGTGGCCTCTGAACACCTCTCTGCAACGCAGCTCCCAGGCGCATACTGTAGATTCCTGGTTGGCTAGTTGGCCCCCAGTGTTCATGGGGAATTAGTTCCCCATCTTACAACGTGCCAGGGGGCGTGTTTGCAGAGTGCTGCAGAGAGGGGGCAGGGCATCCGGTGCAATCCCGGTCTTTTTTTTCTTCTTTTTTTTAAGAAGTGAGCTGTGTGGCCCCCCTTCCTTTCCTATTTTATTGGCCCTGGGGACCCCATCCTCAAGGGCCTGACCCCTATTTTTTTTTTTTTAATGGAAGGGGGCCGTGTGGCCCCCCTCCCAAGGCCATATTGGGCCATATTATGGGGGACTCCATCCCTCGGGCATGGCTTGCGTTTAAAAAAAAAAATATTGGAGGGGGGCTGCGTGGCCCCCCTCCTCAGGCCATTTATGGCCCCGGGGACCCCATCCCCCAGGCCGGCCTGCCTTTTTTTTTCTTGGGGAGGGGGGCTGCGTGGCCCCCCTCCCGGGCAACTTCTGGCCCGGGGCCCCCATCCCCTGGGCCGGCTCTATCCGTTGGGGACCGAGAGGGATCCCCACCCCCCCACAGTCCCGCCAGCTCACCGCGTCCTGCGGGAGCCCGCATTGCTTTTCCACAAGGGGAGCTGCTGACATGCAGCACCCCTTATGGAAAAGCAATTCTGCTTTGCTTCATTGAAGCGAGAGCAGGTTTCCTTGCTCTCCCTTCAATGAAGCAAAGCAGAGTTTGCAATGACAGGGCGCGAGCCCCGAGGCTCCCGCCCTGTCATTGCAAACAGCAGTGTCCCGGGGTGGGCACCCCGGGACACTTCAGAAGCCGGCCCTGGGGGGTGGCGGTTTCCAAGGCCATCAAGGGCTCCAGGAGGGGGGTCGCGCGGCCCCCCCTCCCAACAATCCACCAGTTGCAAAGCCCCGGGGAGGTGGTGGTCCCCGGGGCCGGGGGTCCGCTACGGACCCTGAATTAGAATTTTAGTGCCCCGGGGAGGTGGCGGTCCCCGGGGCGTGTGGGGGGGATTGATCCCCCCAAACAGGTCTTATTTGAAAAATAAAAGCCCGGTTGGGGGTCCCCGGGGCTTGGGAGGGCCTTGGAGGCCCCCCACACATAAAAATACAAAGCCTTGGGGAGTGGCGGTCCCCGGGACTGCATGGAGGCCGTGAGCCCCCTGCAAATATTTATGGAATGCCCCGGGGGTGGCGGTCCCCGGGGCTGTGGGGGCCTCCCTGGGCCCCCGCTATTACATTTTTACAGGCCCCCAGGACTTGGCCCACCCGGGGGCTAAATAATAACGAAGCACTGGAGCCTGCGCTTCGTTTTTTAAAATTTTCTCAGCCAGATTCACGCACCCAGCGTGAATTCGGCCGATTTGTTTTTAAAAAAATTCTTTTTGGGGACCCCCTGAGCAGGCCTAGGGAGTCAGGGTGTTTCTACCCTGCCCCCTGTTCTTGTTTTGCGCGTTTCTTTTCCTGCTTTCTTGTGCCTCAGTTCTACCAAGGCACAAGATGGCTGCCAACACTTCCTGGTTTGAAGTGTTGATAGCCAATTCGAATGCAGCTCGTGATCGGCAGGGTGCAGGGATCCTCCGTGCCTCTATGTATATATCAAAACTTTAATTTTTTTATTTTCTCAACTACTGAACTGATTTACACCATTTAAGAAAAAGAGTGCTTTCTGAACCAAGCACTACCTTTCAGCCAAATTTGGTGTAATTCCGATCAGCAGTTCGAGCTGTAGCCGTGTCTAAAGTTTCTTATGGGAAATGCATTTTTTGACCTCTTTTTTAAAAATAATTTAGGAACTACTGAACGGATTTACACCATTTAACAAAAAGAGTTCTTTCTGAAACAAGGGCTACCTTTTTGCCAAATTGGGTGCAATTCCGTTCAGCAGTTCGGGCTGTAGCCGTGTCTAAAGTTTCCTATGGGAATTAACATGGAGAAAACATGTTTTGGGACCCCCCTTTTTTCTCGGCCCCCGCTTGCCAAATCAGCCCCAATCTTTCAAGATAGGAGCTGACCAGAGCGCCCCACTAGTTTTGAAAATTTCGCGAAGATTCTTCAACCGGCGCCAAAGCTATTGGGAAAAGAAGAAACGCTTTTTTAATAGAAACACGGTCCTAACTATAACGACCTACTGGCGACCGCCAGTTGGTAAAATATATAAATATATAATTAAGGTGCATAAATATGGAGTAATGAATAATACATCTTTACTTACTTGTATGTGCCTCCCTTCACTGCCTTCTCCATATAATGGTAGTCATCAGCATGCACCTAGTATTGTTAAAGGGCAATATGAAATACTCATTGTTGGGGGAGACTACCTCTAAATCACACAGGGCCAAGTTGATTAGGACTTCAAACATATTTTACAAGATAATTGGGGATAAAACCCCCACCTCCGGATGTTAGAAAGTTAGGGGCAGTAGCTGCATTTAAGCTAATTTCTCTGTTTTTTTCCAATTTACACTCTCTTTACCACCAAACATTGGCTTTAAAGTATCTGCAGGGTAGGATGTTAGTTCACGGGATAACACTCGGTCACGGGGAGGTTGCTTCAGTTTGAGAAGCGTTAACACCCAGAGTGGTGGATTTGTAATCCCTGTTACCACATGTAAACCTCAAGGTCCAGCTTCCCTCAGGTATTTGTGGTTTGTTATATGTATGTCCCTGTTTGGGAATATGTTGGCTGTAAGACAACATGAAGCACAGAATCCAAGCCCCACAGATTCCCAGATATGCAACACACCCAGTCAATACTGGTAGCAGTAGAATATGAAACAGCAGCACTGTTTGCCAGCAGTACCTGAATAACTCCTCCTTGCATGTGTTTTACTGGTCTCATGGGGAGTGCATTCCAGTGAGATTATTTTGCAAGGCCCAGGGTTCATGAAATACGACTTCTTTGGGCAATGCTCAGTAGTAGTATAACAACGTTTCTTGTAGGGTGAATTGCAAACGCATATAACTGGCTTCTGTGGGGAATGACAGGGCGACATAAAAAATAATTAAAAGGGCTGCAGACATACTCTCTGGTCATTGCAGCCATGAGGGAAACTGCCACGAGTGATAGGCCCAGAAATACTAATCTCATGCGCCTCTGCTTTTTAGAGGCCGAGGACTGTCTTTTATCATCTGGAAGTAGACACTCCAAGACAGTACATTCCAAGGATGAGTGTTTTCTCTTTTAAGCACTATCATCCTGCTGACATCTCTTTCTTTCTGTAACCTTTTTAAACCATTGTTAAATATCTGATAAGTCCAAACCTGAAGGTAATTGTCCTCCCAAAATTCCTGCTTACCCTAATCTCCCTGTAATTCAGCTTCAGTTATGAGCACACTGCAAGATGCATGTCACAGGGAGAGGATCATGAGAGAATTCACTGTTGGCACTGTGCAGCCTTTGGACAGTCTCCTGACTTCCAGGGGGATGGTGGTGGCACTCCTGCCTGAATTATATCTCTTGATCAGTGCGCCCATTTCTATCACTATGGTATCTCAGTTCCTCTCAGTGTCACCTCACTCATCAACCTCTTAGCCTCTCTTTTTTCTACCACCTTTCTGTACCCCTTATTTCTCATTTTCATTCCTTCCCTACCTGTGGTCAGATGCGTAAGGTTGTCTACCGATGAAGCACGGTTTCTTCTGTCATGGAGAAGACCACTTCATCCTCAACTTTCCTTCCTTATTCCCTCTGTTGTATATCCTATTTTCCTCTCCTATGGTCGTATAATCGATAGTGCCCCGGGGGTGCAACAGGTATGTGTGCCCACATTGTGCCCTTTCTGGGCACAATATTACAGAAGGGGTTGCAAACACTTGTGCAGTCCCTTCCGTAATAGTGATAGTGTAGGCGCACATGTAGTGACAGCACTATCGTGCGAAGATGTTCCCTCATTTGTGTGGGGGCATGGCCCAATGCAAGTAGGAGAATCACTTTGCCTCTGTGTCCACGTCCTGTTCGACACAGAGGCAAACAAGGGCCTTAGGAGGTGCACTGACAGTCCTAACCCTGCATAGGAATTCTTCACTACCATCCATCTCCTTCGGCCCTCACCCTTGATATTGCACTCCTTTATGGCCATTCCCCCTAAGCCTCTCCATCACAAGCTATATTTTCCATCAGCCTTTTGTCTGCCCTCAATCAGCACACTTCAGCCCTCCGCTCCATTCTTTCCTCAACCCTTCTCCTGGCAGCATTTGCCCTCCTCATCTTACATGTTATTCCATTCAACCTTCCTCCAATCTTCTATTAGACCAAATGGCCTCTGAAATCACTGTTGTGCCACTCTACTTTCTTTCCTCACAAAGTTGCAAGACTCAGCAACCTAATAGTTCTGTTCATTTGTCATTTATTCCTCCCTGGGAGAGCAGATCTGTCAAGTAAAACGCAAGTGCTTTTTGCAGCCGGCATCCCCCACAGAGACTGAAATTTAACCCGCCTAACCGGAGGTGAAAGTTCCCAAATGCTGCCAAGAGTTCGCTCAGCTACATGGCTGCCTGGGAGCTCAGTGCCCAAGGTGCCCAGAGCCATCAGTCAGTTCACAGCTTCATGGCTGCCTGATTGGGGGAATATTGACACCTGGTGCCCTCTGCCTATGGTCAGCTCAGAGTTGCATGGCTCTATTGCTGGGCATGGTGGGCCCATGGTATCAGCTGCCAGCAGCCTGTTCAGAGTCACATGGCTGTATGGCTGAGAGTGGAGGCCCCATGGTGTCCACTGCCAGAAGTAAGCTAAGAGATGCATGGTTGTCTGGCTGTGAGCTCAGGGCCCACAGTGGCCATTGCCAGCCATCATCTCAGAATTTGTGCGGATCTCTTGTTTGGCCCCGGAAGGCCCATGGTGCCATTTCCAAGCAGTAAGCTCAGAAATACATGGCTTTCTGATGAGATGGCAGAGGACCGGTGATGCCTCTCAGTGGACTGACGACATCTATGGTGGTGCAGTTCCAAAGGCATTTAACCGGGAATGAGTTACGTCACCAAGAGCACACATTTTAATTTGACAGGTGAAAGGCTCTCTTACCAGATATTCTTATGAGGTGCATACCTAACATTGACAACCTGTTTTCTTGGACATGTTTTTCTGTATCTGTGCTCCTTTCTCTCTGTAGCGAGCATATCACCCTTGCAATAGCCTCTGCTTGTGCTAAAGGCTTGTGCTTTCAATCTTCTGACTTTAAGTATAAAAATAGAACTTGCGGCCATATTTGATGAATGTACATTCACCATAAGGTCTGTTGATGCTGTTGACACATAACAGATGTTGTTATCCAACTCATTGGTACTCATTTTATTGACCTCAGAAGGATGAAAGGTTGAATGGATCTGCTAGCATTGGAACTTGTGACCACAGCCTCAAATACTGATGCCTGAAATTGATGCATTAAGTTGTCGAACCGCCACCAATATCTGGTCTGACTTCTTTGTGCTGTCATTTTCCCTTTTCCTTGGTGTCTATTCACAAAGGCAAATTCTATGGTAAACCCAGCTTCACGACTGAATTTACATTTTTATCCCAAAGTCCCCTCTGACCACTTCCCATCATAGAAATGGTTGATGATTTACTCCAGCACAGGTAGGGAGTAACTCTCCTCCAGGATGTGGAGGGGAACAGATCAGTTGTAGATTTGCTGGAAGTGTAGAAGAAGGCAGGCCTCTAGTCGGGGTTACACGCAGGTACACGGCGTCCCCCCACTCTTTTCACAGGGTGGACACCGTCCCCCCTGCCAAGAAGTTTGGCCACACAGAAATATGCTGAACGTGTCCCAATGTAATTTTCAGACCCCAGGACACGTTCAGCAGCACCTGCACGTTGCCTGCTTTCCATTCCCAGCAGCAACCGGCAGGCAGCGAGGGAGCCTTTTTTCACCTCCAGCTGGGCAGAAGTTAAGGGGCCATCCGGTCTCCTTTTGTTTGTATATGCTGACTGGGGGCCGCCTGGAACCTTACATTTAAATGTAAATGCCACAGAGGGAAACAAAGGCACACAGCTTGCCTTCTCTTCACAGGTACTTAAGAGAGGCATGCTTTTGTCTTTGTTCTCTGTCCCTGTATATAAATGCAGACACTGTAAGACTGTCAGATGGGTTAGTCTGCCCCAGTATTTGCACAAATAATTTAAGTAGCACTATTTTATTTCTTTTATAGCGCTACGTCGTGACGTCATGAGGTCATTTGCATATTGTCTTACTTGGTCAGTCCCCCCCATTCTTTTTATAGGACTTGTGGCCTGGAAGAAGGGCTTCTTCATTGGACTAATGATTTCTACCCTCCCCAAGACACGAAATAAAATGTGCATTTACATAAGGGTCACTGTTTCCAATGTGGTAAATTACTTGTGCAGACTTATGTACTATGGAGAACTTCGCCCAGTGGGAACAAGAGCACGTGAAAAACATCACCATGACGTTGGTTGGGTGCGCCTTACCAGTCGTACTACTAAGAATGTTGGTGAACAAGGAATACGCCTAAAAATATAGTTAGGTGGAGGCAGAAACCTCTGCACATAGCTTTATGTTTATCTTCATGAAATGGCCTTGTAGATATTTATTTTATAAGCAAAAAGTGTTCGGGTTGTTTCCGCCTTACCACGGTCTTGCTCTGTGGTGCAGCAGGGGGCTCAGACAGCAATTTCAAAATAAATCGTGCTCATCAAGAAGTAACTATCCTTCCGAGGGCCAGGCATAGACTTCAAATAAGGCTGAACTCCAGCCAACCACAGCCCAGCTCACTGCAGTTGACGCCCTCAAGGCCCTCTGGTCGTTGCGCCCCTAGCGGTGGCGCGCTGCGCTGCCCCTGCGCGCCTCTTCCGGCTAGACAGCACAGCTTGTCCAGAGTCAACAGAGCATGCCTTTGTCCACGGTGCTTGTCAACGGAGAGATTGGTACAGAAAGGGCTCTATTTGCAGCCCTTCTGGTGGTGGTACCGGGTACGGGGTTAGTAGGCCTCACCTCCCACACGCACTTTTTCTTGTGCACGTCTCTGCTCTTAAAAGATACGGGCCTTATCAGAAGCCTTTCTGCTCATTCTGCAAACAGCCGCTCCTAGACGGGCCTCTGACCACCACGAGGCGTTCCCACACCAAAAAGGCTATTGGGGTGTGTTTTTCCGATCTGTATTTTTCAAAGCCCTTAACTACAGAATGAGGTTTCAAATTACACACACAAGCCTGGTGGAAAATCCCAGTCCCTTTGTTATATGGTTAAAAGGGGCCTTAATCGTGCATTGTGGGTTTTTGGAGATCTATTGAAATGTTCCAGACAAAAGTCACGTTGCATTTTTAACACCTGGTAGTTTCTGTCTTGATGGAGCCTGGGTGGTTCAAACAGTATTTTTTATTTAATCAGTAGAGTTTTCCTTATTTCTCCTGGATACATGCACACCAAAGGTGCACCCAAGTCGAGTTGAAACTATTTTTGCCGAGCCAATTAAAATGTTCTCTTAGATTAGTAGCCAAAAATGTTAAAGATGTTGCAGCCAATTATATCTGTTGCGCAGCTTGGGGTTGATTGACGTCATGGGAAATCTGGGGCTCTCAGGAAAGGCCAAAGCTTCTGCAAAAGCCAGCAGTGCTGGGGTATAATTGATGCATGCTCTTCCAAGACTATCCCTATGCACCTCCCTTGCAGAAATCTTCCAATTCAGGCGTGCCTAACTCCTGCAATAGCAACCCAACAAAAGATTACGAAAAATGATACAGACACATTGAAATACAGCCTCTTGACTTTTGGTTACAAGACCTAGTCAAATGAAACAGTTTTTAATTTAAATTTACAACCTATTCACCTTAAAAGTGTGAAAGGCTGAGTCAGTCCAACCAGAATCTGTGCCTGATAGCTGTAGGCCGCACACACATTTGCAGTGGATGTATTGATACTCAGTTTTGAAACAGAATATTCATACACATACCGCTGAGATTATTGAACTTCTTCCTTTCGGCGCGGAGTTTTTTCCAAATGAGGCAGAAGTGTAATTAAATAACCACTTGTCATTTTTTCACATGTCTAGGGACCAATTGCATAACTTGAACCAATGTTAGGTTATTTGTGCACTGACCTACCGTCAAGTTTGGTACAGGTGGTCGGTGACAAAAGTGCCTTATACCACAAAGTATACAAATCGCTGGCCCGTAATCAGAGCCTGGGCTCTTAGGCTTTATCCTGCACAATTTAAGAGGCTCTTGGCCTTTTCTGCCTAGTTTACATTGTTATGCGGCCCTATCCCACCAACTTTACATAGCTGTTAGGCCCAATGTCACCCGGTTTACATGGCTCATGGGCCCTATGTCACCTGGTTAACATGATTTGTGGGTCCTAGCCCACCCAGTTGATATGGCTCTTGAGCCCTATCCACCCAGTTTACATGGTTTTTGAGCACTACCCCGCCCAGTTTACAGGGCTGGTGCATCTTATGTCACTCAGTTCTCAGCTTTCCTGGGCAATTTTCTTCCCAGTTTACAGGGGTCTTGGGTCCTATAAAACAATTTTATTTGATAGATTTCTTGACCCTTGTCCTATCCAGTTAAAACAGGGCTATTGGAACTTATTCTGGCTAATGCATAGGGTTTGGGGACCTTGGCTCTGTAACCTTATTATAACCAACTTCAAGGGTCCCTGGACCTTATCATGATTAGTATACAGAGCCCTCCTTGGACCATATCACTGCCAATTAACATGCCTTTCGTGCCCTATCCCACTCAGTTAACTAGTCTCTTTCCCAGTTTACAGGTTTATTTTAAAACATCTTTTTATTAGTGATGTTATGTTATGTTATGTTAGCATTTGGTAGAGCGCGACAGCTGCCCCAGCAAAGAGGCGTCCCGGCGCTAAGAAGACCACATCAGCTCCAGAAGGAAGAAAGGGAAAGAGCTAGGGGAACTAGGGAGAGGGGAACAGATGGGTTTTGACGGCTTTTCGGAGAGCAGTCAAGTTCTCCAGTGAACGGATGTGCAGAGGAAGGGTGTTCCATAGTTTGGCTCCCAACACCCTAAAGGAGCGTCCGCCAGTGCGGGCAAGCTTCGTTCGGGGAACAGTCAGTAGGTGTTGACCTAATGAGCGAAGGTTGCGTTGTGGCACGTAAGGTGTTAGGAGTGGGCGAAGTAGTTCTGGGCGTCCAGTTTTAAGTATTTTAAAAATCATAATGAGTGTTTTGAACTGGATACGCGATTCGATGGGTAGCCAGTGTAGTTTTCGAATAGTGGGTCTGGCTGAAACTCTGCGGGGGAGTCCGACTAAGGCTCTTGCCGCGGTGTTCTGTACGCGTTGCAATCGTGCAATCTCCTCTTTGTTTGCGCCCAGTAGTAGAACATTGGCGTAGTCCAAGCGGGAGAGAATTGTGGCTTGGACAATCAGCTGGCGAATCTTGGGGTCGAAGAATCCGAGTATGGGATTAAGGCTCCTCAGCAGGCCCACACAGGTAGCTGCCACTTTTTTTGTGTGGGTCTGGAAGCTAAGTGCGGAGTCCATCCAGACGCCAAGGTTTTTAACTAGGGATTTAGGAGGTGGGATGGTGCCCAGCGACGAAGGCCACCAGTGCTCGTTCCAGTAGTTGGTGTTCTTACCGAGGAGCAGCACCTTCGTCTTACCTGCATTGAGCTGCAGGCAATTGTCCGTCATCCACTGGGCTACGGCAGCCAGTAACAAACAAACAAAGACAACAACAAAGATAACAACATTCTACTGTCTTGTGCACAAAACTTTACACTATTAGACGATCCTGATAGCCTTGGACCCCTCTAGTCTCCCCCAACTGCCCCCAGTCATTCTAGTACCCCCTCTATATAAACATCACCAATATCGCTACAACGCTGTACCAGGTCAGAGCCCACAGAATCCAGTCCACTATATGATTTCCAGCTATGCCAGGTCTGTACCCATTTTATGGTGCAGCCCTTTCCTTCATACACTACTTGTTCTGCTAACATACGCCAGTCCATCTATTTTTTTCCAATTTTCAATATCTGGAGAGTCCCTGGCACCCCACACTCTGGCAATGTTTCATTTGATGACACTCAGATCCAGAATTGTCCAGGTCTTCTGGTATTTTGGGGCCTCCATCTCTCCGCGGACATTCAGCACATATCTTTTAGCTGAACCATCAAGTCCAACAGGGGAAGCCCACTGATGTGAAAAACGGTACCTGCTCACATCCCCCCCAAGCATAGATTCGACGTAGCCCTCCTCATTTGAAAAAGGGATGACTTAAAGTAAAAAGAGCGTTGTAACATGCGGAGCTGGGTAAGCCGAAAACCCAATTTTTGTCTGACCTCTCTTGCGGCCCTCAGCAGCTCCTCCCATTAGACACCATGAAGCTTTTCCATATCCCCTTCCCACCTTGTCCTGAGCTGTTGCATGGTGTCAGCAGAGTGATTTTCAATTTTCTTTTATACGCCAGGGACGTGAATCTTTTAAGCATGGATTCCCTTAGTGGTCAATCCTCTAGAGGCAAGGACTCCTCCAGCTCCGTACCCATTGCTACATGTGAAACTAGAACATGTCTGCCATTCAAATAATAGGTTTCCTAGTCTGCCAATTGGAAGTCTCCTGCCAAATATTTCAGGCTGGAAATACATCTCCCACCGCATATAGGTCACCCATTTGGAGATGCCTATTAAGTCCTATTTTGCGAAACCCTGAAGTTTCCCTAGGTCTGACCGTGCGGCAGAATCTCTTAACACCATTGGCTGAGACTCTACCTTCCCTTCTTAGATATTTCGTCACTTCTTTCAGTATTTTCAATACAGTGGTGGTGTATGGTGATAGTGGAGTCGGAAGTCTCTTCTTGTACAACGCTGCAGGGCACCCTCTACCACCCATCACGTTTGTCCACCTGCACAGCAGAGTCATTCTGAGCCATAGAGGCCCAGAAACTTATCGTTACCAACTGGGCAGCCCAGTTACCTAGTTTACAAGGTTGTTTAACACTCTCCTTTCCAATTTACAGGGTCTTACATTCGACCTAGCAAATTTGAAGGAGGTTTCCTCCTTATTCCATTCGCTTACATGGTTCCCAGATCACAGGGTTTTGTACCGTATTCACTCTAATTTACATGATCTTTGGACCTATTCAAATACGTTTGCAAAGCTCATAGCTAACCGAGTTTAAAGGGCACTTGAACATTATCCTTCGCATTTTAAGTGCTTTAAACCTTATTCCACCCAATTTTCACTGTTTATTTAACCTATCCTCGCCCTGTTTTATACTGCTTATGGGCTTTTTCCCACTCGGTTTAGACTGCTCAATAGCCTTATCACACTCAGTTCATAGGGCTCGTGGACACAATATGGCCTAGTTTACATGGCCCTTCAACTTTATCCTGCTTAGTTTATACTGCTCTAAGGTCTTATCATGTCCAGTTTACAGGGTTCGTGAGCCTTACTCCTCCCAGTGTACCGAGCGCTTGGAGCTAGTTTATTCAACATCAGAAACGCGTGGCAAACACTGTAGCAGTGACGTCACAGTTCAAGGAAACATGTATCTTACAATAAAAGGGCAACACTGTTAATCTCAATCAATGTAAAACTAAGGAAAGGATTTGATGGAATCGAAGAAAACATAAGTGATAATATTGTGGCAGCCAGGACTTAATTTGTGGCAGTGGTTGCCTTTGGGCACCACCACCACTTATTTCAGGGGACCAGGACTCTTTGTGACCTCCAATGCCATTTCGATCTTTTGTTGCAGTTGTTTCTGTTGCTCACGTTGGGGGCCAGCTGAGCAGTCCTTTCTTTATTTCCAGAATGGAACACAGAAAGAGAAGGACAGATGACAGAATGACACTTTACTAATTGCTGTAGTGACAGTCCTTTTTCGATTTCCACAAGCTATGATGGAAATAAAAGAATGGGTGCAGTCTGTCTTTCATGGTGTGCATGCTGTTCTCTGGCCAGGCCGAGTGTAGAGCCAGGAGGGGAGCTAACAGAGGTTTTTTTAAAGGCCCCGTATTTGTGAGTTCCGTCACACATGCTTGAAATGAATCTGCTGCCAAGCTCTGCATTTCTGTGGGTCTCACTGAAGAGTTGTAGTCACTGGACATCTAACTCTATGGGATCTCCAACATCTCGGGTTTGCTTACGTGTGTAATTGCTTCACTGAGCTGTTGAGCTGCTCCTGAACTCATTCTCTTTGGTAAGTCAGACGAGATCCCCGGCGTCAGCACAGAAATACAGCCGTTTTAACTGTGTACGTTTCTGTTTAAGAAAGAGATTTTGTGTTACGATTAATTTAACTTGTGATCAGTTACCATAGTGCATTAATTATTACCTGACAGAATCGAACAAAAAGCACTGCTCTTTTGTGCCGAACCGGATAAAACATGAGATGTGAAGATGCATTGCACAGCATGTAGCCAGGAAACCCGAGTTTCAATCTTTCTTTCCACACTTGACAAAAATGTTTTATCTTAGTCAAATCACTCACCTCAGTGTTTACATTTTCTTTGATCGTCACACTTGAGAACGCCTTAAAATAATTCAGATCAGGGTGTGCCCTAAACACAAAACACTCTTTTATATGGTTGAATAGGCTTTAATGTTGCTCCAGTTATAGTAACAACAGCCATACATAAGTGGCTGAAAACAACTACGTTGGCCAACTCATGGCATCAGAACGTGGGCAGCTTCATGAATGTTACTAAGTTTGTGATTAGAAATGTTCTCTTTTAGTAAATGTCATTTAATGCAGAGATGTAGTTTAACATACTAAAGTGGAAGACTACCAAATAATAAAACCACATTTAATTTTAAAATCTTCAGCACATTTTCACTTGAAGTTTGCTGTGTTATTTACATACCAAATATTTTGATGGCTCAGCTCGTGTTTTGGCTCGTAGGTCCAAGCCAGATGCCTGCCTTGGCTCGCCATATTAATTTGCTGGCTTGCTCACCTCGATAATACTACGTAATAAACAGGGGTTCTGCCCAAATAACCCTCCCAAACCTGGGCAAGGAGCATCACGAGGATGATACAGCACTAACAGCAACATGTCTTCCATAGTACATCTAGGGCCCGATGTAGGTAGGGAAATACCGGTCGGAAACGGCCAAAAATACCGATTTTCGGCCGTTTCCGACCGGTATTTGGATATTGAGATGTAGGGGCATGTTAAATTACAGAATCAGTAATTTTACCGAATCTGTAATTTTTCCGATTCGGTAAAATACCGAATTTGTAAAATTACCGATTCTGTAATTTAACATGTAGGTAGCACTGTAATCAGTGCTACAAGGGTTTAAGAATTCGTTATTTACCACCAACTAGGGGCCAGATGTAGGTAAATCTCATTTACCGATTCATAAATACCGAATTTTACAGATTCGGTATTTATGAAATCGGTAAATAAGATGTAGGAAAAAATTCGGTATTTTTTTACCGAATCGGTAAGATTCGGTATTTACCGATTCGGTAAATACTGAATCGGTATTTGCTATTGAATCCTATGGGCCTTGAAGCCCATAGGATTCAATAGCAAATACCGAATCGGTATTTACCGAATCGGTAAAAATACCGAATTGCAAAGGGGGACAGGGTGTCACTTTGACACCCTGTTGCACACCTGTAACTGGCTTGTGCGCCATGTGGCACACATACATGCCCTTAGGGCATGTCTGTGTGCCACTTGGCACAGGTGTACATGCACAGATGTGCATGTACACAGGGATTCGGTATTTACCATGCAATTGTATTACATGGTAAATACCGAATCCTGAAAGGCCTGAAGCACTGTTCAAAGTGCTACCTACATCTGAAAATACAGAATCGGTAATTTTACCGATTGGTAAATTTACCGAATCGGTAACATTTACAGAATCGGTAAATTTACCGATTCTGTAATTTTACCGATTCGGTAAAATTACCGATTCTGTATGTTTTTTGAGCCCCTACATCTCCATAGCCCAATACCGGTTGGAAACGGCCGAAAATCGGTATTTTCGGCCGTTTCCGACCGGTATTGGGCTACCTACATCTGGCCCTTGAAGTTGGTGGTAAATAATGAAAACCCATCAAAAAGCATTTTTTTTGCTTTAAAAAATGTGCCATGTTGCAGACATACATGCCCTAAGGGCATGTATGTCAGCAACATGTGCACCCATGCACAATTGAGGGGTGCAACAGGGTGTCAAAGTGATACCCTGTCCCCCTTTCAAATTCGGTAATTTTACCGAATCGGTATTTACCGATTCGGTAATTGGCATTGATTCCTATGGACCTCAAGGCCCATAGAAATCAATGGCAATTACCGAATCGGTAAATACCGATTCGGTAATTTCAAAAGTAAAATTACCTACATCCCATTTACCTACTCTTAAATACCGAATTGGTATGATTCGGTATTTAAGAGTAGGTAAATCGAGATTACCTACATCGGGCCCCTAGCGTTTAGGAAACTGTAGGGTCAATGCATTTGGCACTGCACGGAAGTTCAGCTGATGGTGCTATCACACAAGTTGTCACGATTGGTGCTAGCTTATTGAGATTGCAATCATGATCCTGTTAAACACCACCAGGCACATTGGCCATTTACATATTTAATAAGCAGTACAGTTAGTATGCAATGATCAGAAGTTTGAAAAAAAAAAACATTTATAAGTGAATCCCCTTTTTGACACCTTGGTAGCCAACCTAAAGATCAGTGTGTCATAACATGCATGTGGTATCCCACCTGAATACTGTGCTTTAAATATTGTCTCGCACAAACTTTGTAGCCAGAATATTGATTACCTCAACATTGGGAAGATACATAGGTTTATTGTTCTTAACTCCGCATCGGAGTACCTTGAGGGTAGATGTATTGTGGCAGATTGAGTGAGTGTGTGCAATGATCCCTTGTGCAAACAAGAGTGTAAGTTACAAGTGAGTTAACTTCAGAGAAACTATTTACCTTCTAGTTTTAATGATTACCTCATGCCCACCTTCTCCTGTTTAATCTCTCGCTTGTTTAGGAAAGGGAAATAATGCATTGCAAAAATCAAGATGGCCTATTGAATCAAAACCGGACTAAAACACGCTCCACAAAAATTGCAACATCAGGTGTTTCTTTTACATATTTATATATAAATCCGAGCAGTCCCATTTTCAGCTTCATGGAGTCCATACAAGTGTTTTTGAAAACTTGTTAGCAGGTGTAGCCTGTTTAACAAAGTTGGATGGGTCGTGCCTTGCCCCGTAAACTAGGAATAGGAATTACAGTTCAGGTACTATTGGAACGTGTGAAGTTCAGAACTTCCTTTATGACTGACTAGGAATCTCCAAGTAGGTCAGAACACCGCACCTTTGCACTAGAGTCTTATTTCACGTACACTGCGTTCATCCTGCTGATGTGTCTTAGTCAACATTTGGCCCACGCTGGCTATATAGTCCTGTTAAGCTCTACATAGAACTGGGGCTATATTCTCAGCTTGGTTATCTGGCACCATTTATTTCTCAGAAGACGATATGTGCTTAACCAGTCTGAGTACCCTCACACCCAGAGCCGGGCAGGTTCACTCTTGGTTCACTCTTGGTCTCACAAAATTACAATCCCACTGCTTACTTCCATCTGGCGACCTCATGCTTCCTGCATTTAGTTTTATATTTGTTTTTTTTATTTGAAAAATGCAGGTTGTCCTTTAGAAACTTTGGGTCACTGTAATGTTTAATTTGATAACAAAAATTGTGATACGTCAGACACACTCCAAAACATCACGACAGTCACACAACCCAAAACACTGCATGCAGTCATGTTCAAGAGTAGAAACCCATTCCAACCAGTGATGATTTCGAGCTTGGCGCGGTCGCCATTCACTAACTGGACATGCACAGACAACATGTGGAAACAGAAGTAGTTTGTTTTATCTCATCGTCCCACAGTTAAAAGCAATACAAAGCACAGCCATTACTAAAAACAATTGTTCTTTAATAAATAAAGTCAAGAATGTATTTGGCAATGCCAACATTTGGTGCACAGCGGAGCCACATGGACAGCAAGCTACAGAGACAGCCTCCGAAAAACACAAGGGTGTAAAATCTTGTATAAAAACTACAGTTTTATTTTTCAGGAAACCCCCACACAGCCTCTACTCTTTGAAACAGTGCAAAATGTGGAAAAAAATCATTACTGCGTTACAGAATGAGATCTTCAGGCTGATGGGGCTGAAGGCGGATGCAGACAGGTGCCCACATCCCACGTAACGCAACGAGCTGTGTGCAACTGGGTGGTAAGAGTTGAACACCTTTACTAAGGTATTGCTCTCGTCATTGCCAAAGTTACATCTGGCTGATAGATAGGCCCTAAATTAATCTTCAAGCTATGTCGGAGGTAGGCTTTGAAGAAGAGAGCTCTTCAACCAGGTCACCAAGCGTCACACAAGACGAGAGGCTTGCAGTCGAGGAATAGTTGGGGAGAAACTGCTAACCAGGTCATAGTTATTTATAGGAAGGTTGCTTTGGGCCCAATTCAAAACACCTTAACCAGAGAGGATCCTTTGAACTGCCCATCCCATGGTCTTCACAACCACAACTGGCTGCTGAAAGCTCTGCTTGGGTTCTGTTCAAAGATATTTGATGGGCCTGCCAACGATAGAGTGAGCGATAGGCTTGGGTTTGTCCGGCCCAAATATCTATGGCTTCACATTCATTCACCACTGACACTACCAAGAGATCCTCTACAAACTACAGAGCCAGACGTCTTGGCCGAAGTCTTAAAAGAACAAAACTTGAGTCTTCCATATGCACGTGAGGCGAATTTTCACCCTGAGTCCCAACCCACGAGCAGCAAAAGGTTGGTTGGGTGAAAGCGAGGGAGAGGCAAGCAGACATCCAAAATGCAGGATATTACAAGAAACATCTTTAGTGTTGCCATCTCTTCGAACTGAAAAGATAACCCACCCCGTGGAGTAGGTTTTGAAAATTAAGGAGAAGCATCTGTCTTCCATAAACAGAACAGAATGTGGAAAAAGGGGAGTCCTGTCAAAGAGCAATGGACAGAAATAAAACCGAGCCACTGGAAGTGCACAAGGTAGTGTCAGATTTGTTTAGTATTTGATGACCTGTTGACTTTTCATACCTTTAGACATTTTTTGCATTCTTTCATGTACTGCAACATTTAGTAAACAACTTTCAGGAACTTTTCAAAGTGTCCTTTTCTCTCCTCCTTTCAAGCTGCAGCGTTATCCATGCCCGTTGAACAGGCAGAGCCAGGAGTTAATCCAGGGGCACAACTTCCATTAGTGCAGTAGGCACATTGGCCCCGGGGCCCAGAAACCTGTGCATCCCACCTACCCAGCTCATTGATATATTTTATAATTCAATCAGCAGCCAGGGGGGCAGTTTCCTTCCTTGCACTAGGGTCCATGACACACTGGCTACAACAGAGAGTAAATCAGTAAATATTTACAAAGGACTGACCCGGTGGAATGCCCCTTCTTTTCCTGCATTCATAACATAAAAGTAAAAACATTTTTTGAACCCTCACCTCTGCAGCATTTTATGTACTTGGTTAAACCTAAAAAAGTACATTTCATCAATTGTTGTACGTTGCTAGAGTTCCAGACCATGGGGTGTTGTGCAACATGTTTTGTTAAGAGCCCCCCACCTCAACTTACTTTTCCAATCAATATTTGCCCTGGTTACTCAAGTGTTGAGGTGACCGAACTTAACACCCAAAAGGGGAAAAAACTGAATTAGAGTCCTCCATGAACAAAGTCCTGCCATAAGAGCAGCGTTCGCAGGGTTCCAATACTGGCAACAGTGAAAAGCACCAAATGACCACACAGTGGGGGGACTTTAATCCACCCACGCTTCTTCAATTTCGTCAAATAATAATATTTAATTGGGACAAAGTAGAAGGTTCCTATTTGTTACATTACACCAGGAGACCCTCCATTTCAGCCCCAGCCCCCCCTAATGAAGAGGGGATCTCCCATTTAGCACTTCTAGATTGTCAGACTCCTTCATCATCAATGACTACTCTATGGCGCCCTCATTTCTAAAGATGGCTGCCCTAAAATATACCACCCTATTGACTGAACTAAAGCTTTGGAGGGAACCAGCCCTACTGTGTCAAGTCTTTAAAATATTTGCACCACCAAAAGGCACAAACTGGTCATTTATCAACATTCCCAATAAAACCATAAAATGCCAGCAAATAAATAATTCATATATGGCTTGCCTCGCTCATAGTTGTATTGATGACCAAGCATTTTTATAGCTTGGCCAGTGTAAACAAAAAAAAGTCATAACACTGAGATGCACTCTCCTTGCTGACCCAAGTGCAATGGCTTTCCTCGGAATTTTGGTCACCAGGATTTTCTTTTAAAATCTTTGGGTAATTGCAGTCGTTAATAATTTGCATCATTCATCACTCATTTGTTGCCTAATTTCCGAAGGTAGCAAATCAAAGAGTGCAGCCTCAACAATGAGGCCGCTTCGTTTCAGGGCAGTGCACTCAGCGATTTCCAGGGGCAAGACCTCGAGGCGGTTCCCTTTGAGCTCCAACTTGGTCAGCAATGTGAGGTTGCTCACTTTTGGAGACAAGACACTAATCTTGTTGTGCCCTACCTTCAAAGTTTTGAGCTTACGGCAGAAGAAGAGCTCATTGGGTAGAGACTCAATGCAGTTGGAGGTGATGGCAAAATACTGGAGGTTCTGCAGAATGCCCACTTCTGGGGGCACTTCACGAATTTCATTGTTGGACAAATCCAACTGCCTCAATTTGTTGCAAAGGAAAAGCTGAGAAGGGAGGACCAATATTTTGTTACGGTTGAGGTACAGCTGTTCTAAGCCCTTAAGCTTTCGGATGTGGTCAGGGATGTAGGCAATGTGGTTGTACCAAAGCTTCAGGCAGGTCAGCTTACGGCAGTGCTGGAAACTGAGTATCTCTTCAATCGTGTGGAGGTTGTTGTCTTTCAGGTCCAATTCCTGAAGATTGGTCAAGCTAAAGATGGCGTGAGGGATCCGTTCCAAATCGCAGTGAATCAGTTCGAGCTCGCGGAGGGCAAACAATTTCTTTAGGTTGTTCATGGTTAAGAGCTTTGTACCTTCATTATGTATGCTGAGCTTTTGGAGGTGGGTGGCCACATCAGTGATGGTTGGAGGAACTTTGGACAGGTTGCTTTTCAAGGTGAGTGTTTTGAGATTTTTCAGTTCCCGAAGACTTTCAAGAGAGATAGTTTTGGAGAGATCTTGAGACAAAAACCCCATCAGATGAAGCTCTTCAAGACCCCGAAGATTATAAATCCAAAGAGGAATCTCTTTAATGTCATCAAATTTTACCCGGACTACTTTGAGGTGGTCTCTCAGGAATGTCAAAGATGCATACTGGAGCTTCACTGGGCAATTGTACAAGTCAAGCTCTTCCAGGCTGACAAGCTTGGAGACCAAGGGCGGGATTGTGACGTCATGAATCATTTCCAGCTTTAGGGCCTCGATTTCAGTGACCTCAAAGATCGTTTCAGGGAGGCCGGAGAGCTTGAAAAGGTGAAGTTCTAAACGGTTCTGTGCGTTCTTCTGCAGCTTTTGTTGAAGCTTTTCCACTGTCCACTCATGGTTTAAGTTGAGCTGCATCAGCTTGTTCTCACTGACTTCGGATAAGAAAACAGCAAAGCGCTTTGAGTACAGCGAGTCGTACTGGTCAATCAGGTGCAACATAAAGGCAAAATCATTCTTCACGTCAGGGATATCGCTGATCCCTGTCTCCTCTCTCACATACTTGAATGAGTATTCCTTCAGCGGGCGGTGGAATAGCCAGTAGAGAGTATAAACACAAGTGAGTCCATAAATGCCTAGGAAGCAAATGTATGTTATGGCCAACTTGGAAAAGAGATGGGCTTTGGTGTGGTTGCAGCAGAAGCTATCATATCCAGTCATGTCTTCCATCTTAATGCTACAAGGCACAATAAAGTGAATGTTCCCCACTAACGCTGCATTATAAATCGTGATCAAAACAAACTTGAAGACCTTGAGGAAGGTCTGTCTCATGTACATGGCATAGAGGATGTCTCCCTCTTCCACATGGATGCGGAACTTCTTCACCTTTTCGAACAGGGCCTTGGCTTGCTCGCCCTCCTTTTTGTCCAGCAGGCTGGCTGAGGGGGACTCTGCCACTATTTTGTCAGGGATGGGGGCCGAAGTGGGGTCTTTGACAGGGCTGGATTCAATGGTCTCATCGAGGTTGCCCGGTCTGAAGTCTTTCTCCAGATCGATTTGGTTTAGCTTTTCTTGGTTTTCCCCAGAGACCTCAGAGAGAGCCCGTGTTGTCCATGGGGAATCAAAGCACTTGCCCAGGATGGAGATGAAATGCTCAATCTTGGAACTCGTACCAGGGAACTTAAACCAAAAGTTACCGCAGATCATGAAGATCAGAGTATGAATGACAACAAGGTAGGGAAAGTACTTGGCGTACCAGTGCAGGGCAGTCTCATAGCACATTTGGTTGATGAAGCTATACTGCTGCAGATCCAAGTTGTTCTTCAGCCCGTTCATCTCTCGCGCCTCAGCCTTGGGCGTGGTTTGATTTGAGACATTGTATG
Source organism: Lissotriton helveticus (assembly GCF_964261635.1). Taxonomy (NCBI): domain Eukaryota; kingdom Metazoa; phylum Chordata; class Amphibia; order Caudata; family Salamandridae; genus Lissotriton; species Lissotriton helveticus. Next base: position 1,301,987,164 of record NC_136057.1, read on the forward strand.
CCTGCTGGGCAAACTCTTCGCAGGTAATGTCCGACAGAACATCTGCTGAGACATGGTTGGGGAGGCAGATGATTTTGTCTTGGGTAACCTAAAAAGAGAGAAAAAAAACAGATTAGGTGTATAAAGTGACCTTGAAATCTAATCCATAACTTAAAATGAAAATATTTCTTTAATGACTAAAGGGCACTCTAAATTAGATGAAATCAAGAGGACACGGTTACATTTCTGGTGGTAAGATGGAGGTGGGCTAAATGATCAACTTAGAAATATATCTTTTAGGTTTAAATGTGGACCATTGAAGGCAACTTTCGATGTAATCTATCTCATACAGTGGCTGAACTGACATTTTATCCTAGCTGACATTTTCCTGGTGGGCAGAGGCCTGTTTCGAAGGGCGAGGGCCACTATTGGCATCTGCCACTTTCTCCAGCTTTTCAAGGTTAATTGCAGCGGGCAGAGGGAGGCTTCAAGAGAGAGAATGAGAGGGAAGGTACAGAGAAAGTGATAAGAGAGGGCGAAGACAAGGAGAGAGAAGGAATGGATGGGAAGAGCGTAGCACATGAGGATGACGGGAGCAGGATTGGGTTGAGTACTTTTGCCAAATCTGCTTTTGATCCCCCAAGTCCGGTCCAACACTGAGGTTATTCAGACACAAGATGCTAAGTAAATGTTTTTTACTAAACCGTGTGTGGAAATGAGTGCAAGTATCATTGGACTATTACTAGGAGTGGGGGGTAAACTCAGTTCTGCCGGCGGAGTTTGCAGAGGTTTGCCACTCCTTGCTCAACTTGGAGCACGCAGTTAGGCAAAACTCTACCAACCGCCGGTGGAGTGGAGTTTACCAGCGCGCTCACCCTATAAACACACTTATGTACACCCAATAAGGCGAACGGACTGCAGATTAATAATTTTATTATTCAAGCTGCAGCCAGTGGCCCATTTCCTTCCTTGCACAAGGGTCCATGACAGAATGGTTAAGCAACTGCCTAGAAGACAAGCATGGTTTGGGCAAAGAAATTTGGAATCACATGGCGAGAGGGGAGGGACCACATCATGCGGCTCTCCTCTCAATGAACAGCACCTGATGCAGACTCTACGCAAGCACGGTAATTATAGCTTCGACCCACATCAGTGAGCGATGAAAGAAGTCTTTGAGCCCTTTGCACGCAAAGGAGCCCATTAAAGACACTGCCGTCCATGCTGACCAGCAGCCAAATACCGAATCAGTCAAGAGTCGGGTCACTAAAGGAATGTCATACCAACAACTTGCAAACTAAAGATTAACCAGAGGGCTGTGTGTGAATGAGTCAACATGTAAAATATTATGGAGTTCACCCTAGGGAAACTACAAAGCCTTTACCAGTGAAAATCCACCTGCACAACAAAACCAGATAAGTAACTAGACCTCCCTGCAAACACTTTGCCTTCTACTACATTTGACTGATCTTTTTTTAGACCTTGTGAATATTTCCACGCTTCCAATTTTCAGGAACCTACACTTTAGAAAACGTTTATTTCCTGTTATCTTAGAAAACAAATTGTGCAAAAACTATTTTGAAAATTGAGGAACGAAATGACAACAAATTATTTTTGATGACGGGCGTATGCTCATTCAGAGTGATTGGAAAACGTAACTTAGAAATGAAGATGCTCTGCTCTATCACAGAGAAACCTGAAAAATTGTTAAACGAGGCTATTTCTCGAACTTGACGCACTCACTAAAGATCTTCAATGATCATCAAGGCGTGAAGTTGAAGGGAGTACTAATTGGTACCATCAGAAATAATCAACACTGCAAATGTTTCATCTTGCAGCGGACATTTTTGTTGCCATTTCCCTTTAACCGCAAAGAATCTCAAGGTACACCTGGGTATTTGGTTTTTGTGGTGTTCTAAATATTTTTGTAAGAGGAGATTTTCAACCAAAACGTCTTTTCTTCCAAGTCTTATCAATGCAACATAAAATCTTGGAGACAAGTCTGCACCTGTTCATCCACCTTTTCCATGGTCTTTGCCATGCTTCTCCTTCAGGAGGGTGGGGCACCTAACACAAGAGAGAACCAAGGTTGCACTTGATGGCCGCTCGTAATGCTCCTTGAATCATAACCTAAATGACTTGAGATAAGGCTGGCAAGAGCTTTTCCCTTCAAATATGAACAGATTCAGCTATAACAGTTACACTGCTCCTCCACCCTGCCAGACACAGACGAAAGAGCAACCCCAGAAAAAAATGGTACAAGCAAACATGTAATTACAATTTTTCATGCCCTCATGTTTGAACAATGGAAAAAGAACAGCTGATGGACAGAATGCTGAATTAATCAAACATTCACCCCAGATCTGGGTTAAAGCCATCTTTTTTTACCTGCCACATCATTCCAGTGTAGACCCAGCCTTCTAGAAATCAGTCTTGACCCTGTTGCCCATGGGAACAATCCAGTCTGAACTGCCAGGCCAGGTCTTCCCTGGACCAGAAACAAGCATCCCGGGGCTGGTTTCGGGGTAACACCCCTCATCAGTCAGGCAGGCTTGAATCTGGTGGCGTAGCGAGCAATGGAACCACGTCTGGGCATACCCTTCCCACTTAGGGTGACAAATGCAAAAAAAAATGATAATGGAAGGATTGCTGAATTAATCAAACATTCATCCCCAGTCACAGATCTGGGTTAAATCCATAGTTTTTTTGCTAGACACTTCAAGACTGATTTGCATATGGCTGGCTTCAAACTGGGGTGGTGAGCAAAATAACGATGGATTAAACCCTCATCTTTGTGACTGGGGATGAATGTTTGCATTGTTCAGAATTACGTCCTTCATTTGTTTCTTTTGCTTTTGTCACCCTAAGTGGAAAGGGCATGCCCAGACGTGGCCCCGTACTCACTCCACCACTAAATTCAAGCTAGCCTGGCAGATATGGGGTGATGCCCCGAAACCGGTCCCAGGATGCTTGTTTCCGGTCCACAGAGACCTGGCATAGCAGTTCGGGCTGGACTTTTCCCATGACAAACGGGGTCAAGACTGATTTGCATATGGCTGGGTCCAACCTGGGGTGGCGTGGTGAGCAAAAGAACAATTAATCAAACCCAGATCTTTGGGACTGGGGATGAATGTGTGCATTGTGCAGCATGCCATTTGTCATTTGTTTCTTTTGCTTTGGTTGCCCTAAGTGGGAAGTGTAGCCCTGACATGGGTCCCGTGCTCACTGCACCATTGAATTCAAGCTAGCCTGGCTGATGAGGGTTGAGAAAATGAAACTGGTTCCAGGATGTTCATTAATGGTCCACAGAGGACCTCGCTCGGCAGTTCAGGCTGGACTGTTCCTTTGATGAATAGGATCTAGACTGATTTGCATACGGCAGGGTCTAAACTGGTGTGGCATGGTGAGCAAAAGAACAATGGATTAAACTGGATATGTGTGACTAAGGGTGAATGTTTAGCATTCCGTCCGTCATTTGTTCCTTTTGCTCATGTTTGAACAGGCATACCCCCAGATTGGCACAACCATGAGTACAACACACAAACTACTCATGAACTATGTAAACTATTGGTACCATATTGCTACTGCAGCACCTATACATTTGCAACTTCTCCTCTCTGGCATCCCCTTCTCATGTGAAATGGAAGTAGCACCTCTGCGTTCAGCAAGTGACCCTTTCCCAATATTTCACCGTTTTTCATGTCACACAGAGACTGCGTTTGCGGTCTTTTTGCAAACAAATCTGTTGTATCCAATATTGACTTAGAGAGGGCTTGGTGTCGGCCCATTTTTCATGAATCAGTGGTTTTCTTGTCTACCTACTTTTGCTTCTCCTGATTTGAAGACTTTCCTCCCTAGTCTTGTGTTTGTCCCATCCAGGGAGGATTTCGGTCTCACTGTGTTTTGATTGGAACACGCATTCTTCCACTGCTGTCAGATCTTGCTTTGCAGCATGAGGGACTACATTCTTTCCCTTTATCTCTATTTTAACCCCTGCCTCTTTACCCACTCCTCCTCTCTTTTAATTAATACAAATCATTACCACATGTCCAGTGCTCGCTTGTCTCCTCCCACCTCCCCTTCTTAGCCTCCGAATTCTCAAATGGCTGTCTACAGTATATAGGCAGGCGGATATCTAACTGGTTTAGAAACCATTTGAAGATGATTGTCAAAGTGTGGGTCTATCTTGGAATGTTTATCTTCAAAGATGGATGCTGAAGATGCACACACACGTGCAGCAGCCATCTTAGAACTACTTTCTTAAAGCAATAGAAATATCACTTCAGGGTGGCCATTCTACAGGCACAGGGTCAGCGCTGATTTGCATATCGCCATTGTCTAACCCAGGGTGGTGTGGAGTGGAAAAACGATGGATTTGGGCCCAGATCTTTGGACTGGGGTGAATGTGTGACATTGATCCACATTCTGTCCATCATTGTTGTGTTTGCATTCTACAGGCATGGCACACATATTTGAAGGATTTTTCTTTTGTTTTGCGGAAACTTATTCTAAGATGGACATTGCACATGCCAGGTGACCACCTGAAGGGGGTGGCAGTGGAAAAGCCAATCCCTCACAAAGCAAATAGGTGTCACAGAAGAGATCTACTTGCTATACCAATATTTTTTATTATAATTCTTTCAAGTTTCTATCAGGAATGACATCCTTCTCATTGAACTGCCTGCACATTTCAACAAGCGAAGTGATCATTTAAGTTTCGCCTGCCAACATACCCCACTTTTTGTGGCAAAACCTTTACAGAAGCATTTGCTTTGATGCAGGGTTGCGGGGCAATATGATAAGTAAAGAAGGAACATATGTTCCTTAGGAAGGTAAGTTATCATATGGAAAAGTGCTGAGGCAGCCTTTTCTTTTTGTTCCAAATATTTTTACATTTCTAGAAAATTGAGAAAGCAATGAAAAGATGCATACCATACAAGGCCCAACATGGCGTACTGATGTTAAACACAAAGAATGTCATTAATAGTGGATTGCATATACAAGTTAGAGATTGACCATGAGGTGCCATAAGCCTATAACAAGAGACATAACATGTAAATGCCAACACCATCAATGTAATCTAAGCAAATGTTCCAAAATTGCTTTTCGTAATGGACAAAAGTACAAGAGCTTAATGACAACAAGATATAAAACACAGATGCAGAAGAAGAGGCATATCAGATAAAAACGTAAACAAAATGTTGCTAGGCCAACTAGATAAGATCTGCACAACAGCAGAAATGCACAGAGAAAATAGATGAGAGAAAACCGGATAGGGCAGAGGAGAGATAAAGGGAGGGGGTAAGCACGATGGGAAAATAGCTGCTATGACGGAATTGGGTAAGGCCACAATGATTTGGACAAAGTTGTCAAGGGTGTACCAGATTGACTGTGCAGGAACAGCAGACCCGGAGGAAAGTGACAAACTTTTATGTGTACTTCTAAGGTAAGTAACCCATTTCCACCATGTTTTGAAGGACAGCTACGGAGGGCAGCCTTTAACAGAGCACACAAATATGGAAAGCGAGGTATATCCTACTGCCACATAGGGAAATAAATAATACGGTGCAGGTGGAAGACAACAGAGGTGAAGCTACCATATGGTAATGGAACACGAACCACACAGAGTAAGGTTGCATTTGGAACAACACTAGGGCAGTTCCTTTTCGCAATCGGTAAAGGAATCCATACAACAAGGTGGAGGCACCCCAGATGCTAGTAATTCCAGGTAGGATATGCCGGAGGGCTTATGCCATACTGAGGCAGTGTCTGACTTATTGAAAAGGTAGTTATGAATTCTGGGTATCCAACATGATGAACACGGGTCCAGCATAAGTGACTCAGTACAATGAAGAAACCCAGTGTGGCGAAGCATAAAAACAGCCCAAAATTAAGAAGAACAAACAAAAATCCTTGCAAAATTCAACCAATGAGGTGTCAGATGTATGAGTTTGCCTTCAGATCTACATGGAAGTGGGGGGTGGTAGGGAAAAGATAATGACTAACTTTTGCATGATCCTGGATGAAATTTGGGGGGGGGAGGGCGACGACTCGCTAGGTAAAACAGGAATCTCAAGCAGTGCATTAAAATCTGAAAATTGGCCTCGAGTGGACATAGGGAGTGCTGAGACACACCTAGGATGGAATATCATCCGGGAGTCACCCAGAGGTTTTCCATGCTTGGGGATGTTACCCATCAGAGGAATTTATTGTTCATACGATTTGTAATCTTTAATATAAGAGGATGATGATCCAATACATGAATAAATAGGGCAGGAAAAGTTCAGTTTAGAAGGTTTGCGAGAACGTGCACAGAGCATCAAAGCAGACTTTGGGGGGGAAGGGGGCAAAACAAAGCTTGAATGCCAGGTTAAGGATTTTCCACTGTATATACATATCGGAAGGACAGAAACAGTACAAGATATGTATTTCTTAGAGCGATTAAGGAGCCTTTTAAACGCTTTAGAGCCAAGGGAAGATTGAGCTATGAAAATCATCTGAATTAGGTAGGGGTTTCCCTTAGAGTAAGAAGCAAAGAGGGGGTTGAATACCCGGTGCAAGTTTATGAAATTATGCAATACTAGCCCTTCATTTTTATGGGTACTCTAACATGCCACCCCGCAAAAGAGTTTTCTTCCAAGCTGACCTCTTCGGCCACGCCAAGAATCTGCATTTTATTAGCTATTCACTCTGACTGGTTTGTTGCATTCAAGAAGACAAAATTGCCAGCACACACCTCTCAAATTAGAGCATTAGGGGCTGATGCTGCAGTGATGTGTCCCAGACCTCCAAGCAGCTTTTAGATATGTATTTGGTTCTGCTGACCTAGATCCTCAAAAATCGCCAACTGCATGGCTACCAGGAGTACACTGATGACTCCTGGCTCCATCTTAACCTATGCAGTGCTTAATTTGTAAAAGAATAAGTGCCAGGACCCGGTGTTTTGCTCAGAAGCCTGCGGCTAGCGAGTATTGAAGATTAGGCCAATTACACCTTCCTCTTTATCTCACTCTTACAGGTTCTTCTCCACTGGTTTCTATCTTTGTCACTATTTTTTCTTCTTTCTTTCCTCTTTTGTGCTTCTCTCTTTCTTGATCTGGGTCATGGTCTGAACAGGGAAAAGAAGTGCCGGTCTTCAAACACGAGTGCCCGTTGGCCCCTCCTGCAACCACAGGCTCAAATTAAGCACTGCTATGGATATCATCAGGTTGTGAGGGAGGTGGTCATCTGCAAGGGGATGTATGGCATTACAACGCATGCTTTTACATCGCATGCTTTTACAACGCGGTTTTTACAACGCATACCATTACAACGCATAGTGCATTTAGGCGCTGGATAGTGAATTGTTTAATTTACTATTCCAACTCCAGTCCCCGTGGATAGTAGGGAAGGTGTTGGATAGTACATTAAGCCTATTCCCTATCCTAGAGCGCCCCCCAGCGCAATGCGTTGTAATGGGTTGCGTTGTAAAAGTTGCGTTGTAAAGGCACTGCGTGGTAAAAGTTGCGTTGTAAAGGTTGTTTACCTCTGCAAGGCGCTGATCCTCTGGTGCACATCCAGGAATGAGCCCCCAGTACTGTCTACTTGTGGGCCGACTAGTACTGAGGACAGAATTTGCTACTAAGCTTGGTGAAGCTGATCCCTTTCCATTTTGGCCAGCCCAAAACCATGGTGGTAGAAAATGTATTTCTTGCAGTTGATGTAGCCCATCTTTCGAACCACAAGGGGTTGCTGTTGGAGAAAGCCAGTCATCGGTGCCCGGTCAGGATTCTTGCAGTATGGTTGCTGGCGTGCTGGTTCACTATGGTGCTCGGTGGGTTTTTCCTCCTGCCTACGCTCTTTCAGTGGCATTTACATTAGACCACTTGGCAAGCTACCGCAAGAATTAGAGAGAAGCCAATCCTATTTTTGGCGTGTAACGATATGACCACATTGTTCCAGCCCCGAAGGCACGGTCTTGGCGCTCGATGAAACGGCGAGCTAGACTGCGAAGCATAATGCCTGGCCCGGGCTGTTGCCCAAGTCACAAGACTGATCCAGATGTATCACCCGCCCACGCACCAAAGGGGGACCTCCCACAACTAACTTCCCAGAGGCACACGGTGCGTTCAACTGAGATCCCTCATGTTTCATGGTCCAACAACCCCTCCAACTTCAAGGAAGCAGAAACACTGATTTGAAAAACTATGTAGGCATGAGACCCCAATGCTCGCTCACACATGAGCCACACTTCTCGTGGAGAAGTGTGGCTCACCGGTTAGAGGCGGCAGACCCAGAAGCAGACGTCGGCCCGGGACCAGGGTTCAATTCCCGACGCGGCAGGGTACGGGACCAATGTCAGCGGGCTCGAAAAAATCTCGCCTCGGTGCCTCTCTAACCATGGGTCCCACGCTGCAACTCTGGGCAATAGCTTGCTTAATCTCCACAACGGCCCCCTTCGCTGCTGGGGATGCCTGGCTTCACCTTGGGGATGCCCAACAGGGTGCTTCTCACAGGGAAAGCAAGGACGGGTTCCCCAGCGGCACACACAGCGCCAAGAAACCATTCGGTGAACGCGCGCTCTACAAAATTCAGAATAACATAACATAACATAACATGAACAGTAGGGCCAGCACTACAGATTTTAGTATTAAACAATGAGCATCAATTTGTCCGTTTTTCTGTCAATGTACCCTTTTTGTGAGGTAACACTCTGAACGTGGCAATGAGGTAGCATCTGTGCTACTTAGAAACAGTAGGAATTACACATGCCTAAGAGTATCTTGATCATCGTGTGTAAGTATGGTTTCTTGGGCGGCCTTTTGGAGCTTGTGGTTGGAAGCGTGTTGTATGTAGTGTGTTTTATGAGGGAGCCATTGGTTTAGGCGCATGAGGTCCAATTAGGCTTCAGGAATATGGTGTTGCTACGTCCCGGTGCATTGGCATGAAGTGATGTTGAGAGTAATCAGAAGTTAGTGTGTTACATTTACCTGACAGATTATACAGGTAAGATTGTATTCCCTATTTCTGTATTTATTAAGATGTCTTATATTCTATCAATAAACCTCATTTAAATTTTTTTTTTTTTTTAAAGAAGTTGGTATGTTACGGATTAACCCTTCACTGCCAAGATGTCTTTCTTCACTTATTGCCTGGGCTACTTATTTGTTTTTCAATCACATATATGTTTCACAGTTAATGCCATCTTACTTTTAGGGATCGATAGATAGGCATCTGTAAAAATTGAAAACTAGTACTTATTGACACCGAACAATACCTGGTTACAGGATGAAGAGGCAGATAACAGCTTTGTCAAGGGCCTAGTAATGTTTAACGGTAACATGTTCGAATAAAGACTGAACAAAAAGTTCAATCGTGCATAAATATCTCCGTACAAAACATTCAACCTGCATTTCTTTGCAGTGTACATTCAAATTTACTAAAAAATGGAGTTAGAATAGTAAATGAACAGAGTTGCACTAAATTTGTGAAGTGAGTATGACTGGATTTAGGAGTTTAACACATTTTTGAAGGGAAATGCTTACATATGGTCGAGATTTAGGAAATCTAAATTTGACATCCATGTTTTCACCAAAAAAATGTTGTCTATGTTTTTACACAGCACCATCCTTGCTATCCCTAATGGGCTGAAGAAAGGGACTTGCACAGACATACCTCAAGGAAGAGAAGGGGCTACTCCGAGCTCTGCCACTGCACACAAGGAGGCATGCATGAGCGTGGTGGCCACAGAGCAGAAGGAGCACAAATGTGGTGGCCACCGAGCAAGAGGTCTATGTATGTGGAGGCTACCGAGCAGGTGGTGCAAGGGTGTGGTGACCACAGCGCAGAAGTTTCTCAAGTGTGGTGGCCACCGTGCTGGAGGTGCACAGGTGTGGTGGCCACTGCGCTGTAGGTGCACAGGTGTGGTGGCCACTGCACTGTAGATGCACAGGTGTGGTGGCCACTGCGCTGGAGGTGCACAGGTGTGGTGGCCACTGCACTGTAGATGCACAGGTGTGGTGGCCACTGCGCTGTAGGTGCACAGGTGTGGTGGCCACTGTGCTGTAGGTTCACAGGTGTGGTGGCCACTGCGCTGGAGGTGCACAGGTGTGGCAGCCACAGAGAAGTAGGTGCACAGGTGTGGTGGCCATAGCGCGGGAGGGGCACAGGGGTGGTGGCCACAGCGTGAGAGGTGCACAGGTGTGGTGGCAACTGTGCTGGAGGTACACAGGTGTGATGGCCACTGTGCTGGAGGTGCACAGGTGTGGTGGCCACTGTGCTGGAGGTGCACAGGTGTGGTGGCCACTGTGCTGGAGGTGCACAGGTGTGGTGGCCATCGTGCAGAAAGTTCCCAAGTGTGAAGGCCACAGCGCTGGAGGTGCACAGGTGTGGTGGCCACAGCGCTGGAGGTGCACAGGTGTGGTGGCCACAGCGCTGGAGGTGCACAGGTGTGGTGGCCACAGTGCTGGAGGTGCACAGGTTTGGTGGCCAAAGCTCTGGAGATGCACAGGTGTGGTGGCCACAGCGCTGGAGGTGGACAGGTGTGGCGGCCACGGCACGGAGGTGTACAGGAGTAGTGGCCACAGTGCAGGAGGTACACAGGAGTGGTGGCCACAGCGCTGGAGGTGCACAGGTGTGGTGGCAACAGTGCTGGTGGAGCACAGGAGTGGTGGACACAGCGCGGGAGATGGCAGGTGTGCTGGTCAATACACAGAGATATAAAAATAATTATTTTGGCAAAAAAAGGGGACTCGGTGGAGGGATGTTACAGCAGGGCAGATTATAGTTAAGAAAATGCAGGATAAATTGGCCACCGTAGCCGATATTGGAGGTGTTAAAAGCAGGACCCATGGTACCTTTGTTGAGGAAAAATAAATAATGTGTCTCAGTTAACCGCAGTCCCAACACTTCTATCAGATTTTGATCTCTTTTGCTCCTCACATCCTGATGCCAAAAACAACAAACACTTCAAGGTCCGCGTTAAAACAGTAAAGACCATTTGATATGAAACTGGATTGTTTTTCACCATTCTCAGGCGTTCACATTTTGTGAATCAAATGATTTTGAGGAGCGGTTTTCATCAAGGTCACTGCTAGAAAATAATTTTTAGAATGTATTTTAAGTTTTTGTACAAGTGTGCATGTGTACGGCACCACTGCTGTGCCTGGGGCAGCTTCATATGGATCCAGCCCTCCTGGACTTATGTTGGACATCCTTTTTTTAATGACACTTTCCCTGATCAGCAGCCAGTGTAGGGATCTCTGTACCAATTAAAAACAAGCTTTACTATTTCTGATCCAATGCAGACAGGTGGATTTGTTGGACTCCTTTCATCTCTAGATTGTTTTTGCTAGGAAAGGAGATCCCAGTTATTTTATTTGGATACTAGGACAGTCATCTCCTGAACTGGATAGCAGACAGATGAAGCAACAGACCAAGACTATGCGTTTATGTGTATTATTTGCTTAGTGTGAGCCTAGCCAAGCAGCACAGAAGCGCAGTACTGGGTCAATATAGACTCCGAGTGATTGTAGAGATAGACTGTTTCTGGGAGCAGAAGTGTGCTGTTACTGCAATGTGAGGCTTTTTTAAGTGTCTCTTCTGCTTTCCTAAATTGAATCAGGGTTGGGGCAGCCCTGATGGATACATGGATGGTGTTCCAGATCCTGGGTGCACAGATGGAAAAGGCCTGTGGCTTGTTTTTGGCACTTGTTTGTTTTCCAGTCTGATGGCGTCCAGATTGCGGGCGTGCCTAGAGCCACCAGAGATGGTGAGCTCATCGAGAGCTAAGTGGGGTGCTGGCTGCCATGTCTTTGTAAATGTTATCATTGATTTTTAAGATGGTGCAGGCCGGCAAGGGGAGCCAGTTGAGTTCCTTCCAGCATACATGGCACAAGTGGTTGTTGTGTTCACTTGCAGGTTCACATCAAATGCAAATGTTAGGGAAATTTGAGCACATTTTGGAGTACGTTCTGTTACAGTGTGCCAAAGATGCGTAGAGGGAGGTGGCAAATGATGAAATACATTTTGAATGTGATGACGGGAAGGGTCAAACACAGATTCGTTTGAATATGTTGACATGTTGCAGATCTGCAAACGCCTAGAGATATTAATTGGTAGAATTGAAACGCAGAATAGGAATTGCTTCAAATGTTGTGACAACTGCAATGCAGGTGAAAGGACATTCTGAAGTAGGTAGACTTCCATGATCAGTCTGAACCTCATTCACCCGAAAGGAGGCTAACTGATAACTTGTTTCCAAAATGCGTGTCATTTTCCGATTTGACAAAATTACACTTCACGATAGTCGGACAATGGACCTGGGCATTACAGATTCAAAGACTGCTGTCCCAGGTGACCTTCTATGAAGGAAACAAGGTTACAGTCGGCCATTTTGGGCTGGCGGGCCGAATATAAGTAAGCATACAGGGCCTGATTCACAAAGAGCCTCCGCAGTCGTGTGGGAGGCTCCACAAAGAGAATTCTCATTGCGGAGCGTCTGCCACGAGTGTGGCGTCTCCGCCATGACACGGAAAGGCTCTCTGTGAATCGGGCCCTAAGTTTGCAAACATTATGGCACTGACTTTAAAGGTGTGAGTAAGGAAACTCGCCAAAGCGGGAGACTACAAGATCCGCAGTGCATTGGTTGAGGTGAGGCAATCCAAATCGGACGCACCTCAGGGGCGGAGCGTTTAGTGTTGGTAATAACTCAGATTCATTTTGTAAGAAGTGCTTAGCTTGGTTGTGCTTTACGCAAACCGAACAAAGCATTCCATGCAGGCAGCTCACAGCACTCAGTAATCGTAGGCCAGGCAGGTGAACCTGGACGTTCTTATCTGTAACAGGGCCTTCTGCAAACTTTTCCCACATTTGTATTGGACATGATCATTCCCTACCTTTCCCCTACCTACCCTCAGACATTCACGATGGGGTGCTCTCTCGCTATCACTGCCACACCACACGTTAAGAAAACTCGCTGTGTTCTTAGAGCTCTTCGAGTTCTAGGCCCTCAACGCTGGAACAGACTTCCAATGCCACTGTACCTCTTCACTGATTTTTACGCCTTTAGGAAGGTGTTAAGCACTCGTCTCTTCTGATAATGCTCCCTGTCCTGTTTGTTGGCTCTTCCTTCCAATAGGCCTGTTTGTTATGGTCACTCATGTTGTTATGCAGTCCTAGCAGCAAGATGACCTTCAAGAACAGTCACACTTTACAGATAATTAATAAATAACTTTCCACGTTCTGAGTCTGCAAATTTCTTGGGCTCCAACATTGTCCTGAAAAGACCTTCTGCCAACTGCAAATGAGCAGGTGACAAACCAAAAACATGTTTTCCAACTATCGGAAATTTCGCATGAATTTCACATTCATTCTTAGAGTGACTTTTGTAGGCACGAGGTTCTACACTGGGGGGCTTCCAAAAGACAAGAGGATCTACCACTGTCCTTAAGTCTGAGGGAAGAGAAAGCAGACAAGAAATTCAAATGAATCTTCATATTTAGCAACAATGAGTCGACCTTGTAGCAAGCCGCAGGAGAAACTAAGTTTCTTGAAAGAAAACGCCTTTCTTATTGGCTGATGAGTGCACGAGCCTCAAAGAATACGTAAAGGGGCCTTTCCCATTTCCTTAGTGTGGAAGAGGTAGAGATGCAACTATGTCTCGACCCCAGAAGACCTCTACAGCAGCAGACCCGGGCGGCCTAGCTACAAACTACTGCGCATCTAAACTTAAAAGCAGCTGTGGCCGTTTTCAAGTCGGACAAAAAAAGACATGCAGAATTGTGGAACTGAATTAACTCAAGGAATCAATTAAAACTTTTATTCCAGACCAAAGTCAAGGCCTGTCGGACTGGGCTGGTCTAAGTGGCGGCTAGTGTGTAACGGGCCCCTGTGCAATTAAGGGAATGGGCCCGCCGGCCGCCTTTTGAACGGTGAAGTACAGCAATAATCAGGGTTCCGTGGATCCCCTGAGCCTACCAAAAATGAATGTGTCCTTGTGTAATGTAACGGGTGCTCGTGTAAAGCGCTCCAATAGCTTCGGGTCGCTATATAGAACTGAAAAAAGAAAAAAAAAAGAAAGTTGTACTTACACCAGACTGGTGACTATGAAAAGAGGAGACCTACCTGTGCCCGGATAATATTTGCCATTGAAACATGGGAGATGGGATGTGGCGCAGCGACCCCATTACTGGAATCAAATGGCCCGGCGCCAGATGATAGATCTGGTATGATATTAGAGCTTTGTGTAGTGTGATTTTGTGGCATGGCAGGGCTGTCCGGTTCAGGTAGGTTCACGCTCTGGTCTGGCCTATTGAGTAGGAACTTCACGAGTACGAGTGCAGTTGTTATTGTGTGTGTATTTATTTGTTGTGCTGTCTGGTGTGTGTAGCCAGAAATCTTAACCTGTCAGGGTACATGGCTTCAGAAACTTTGGTATGTGCATTTCTCAGCTTTGCTGTAAGGGACAGATAAGAGAAGGCCGCAGAAAGCAGGCTGCAATACCAGAGTGTGTAAAAGAAAGAGAAGGCGGTCTAAGTACTCTTTGTTGTGACACTGCTTAAAATGTGTTAAAAAAAAATTTCCAGAGTCCAAATGGTCCAGAGTTAGTAGATAAAGATCACCTTTATCTACTAACCATACCCCTCCAAAAAATGTGAAGTTATTCCATGTAACCAAAAGCTTTAAGAAAAGCCTGGACGATGATTTTTTTTAAATTTGAATATATATTGACTTTTGAAACACTCAGCTGATTTGTTAAAAAGCAGAAAGATCGCCGCCATGAGGTGGACTGTCACAAATAAGTGCCAGTGCTGAGCATGGCATATACCAGCTCAAATGAAGCACTGGCTGTGAAGCTTAGTGCTGTATCCTGGAAGTGAAATCATCAAGCACAGCTGCTGTGCAGGCGTAGACTGTATATTTGCACATGCAGTATGGATCCTATAGACGTCTGTCTCACACCCACACCATGTCAGCTGCTGTAGTCTGTGGGCACTTTCCTAGTCCCCCGCTTGAAGGACACAACAACAGACGCCTCAAGCTAGCTCATTGTTTCCAGCGCTTGATGAAACCTTCAGCAGCAAGCAAGAGGGGAGAAAAATGAATATACATTTGCGCTCAATGTCAGTTAGCCTACGAATTTGGCGAATAATAGATGTTTGAGTCTGTGGACCAGAGGGAATAACTTCTAAACATTTAATTTCACCCTCCTCAAAGATCATGGGAGGCACATTAAGCAATTGACAAGCAATGAGGCCAGAAACAGTAGCCATATGAAGCTAAAGTTGCCCACCCCTCTTTTTTTGGGGGGGGGTAATGTTTTTTTTGGTTTGACTCATGCAAAACATGATGGCAATAGGAGCACTTTGAACATGGAACCAATATGTAAGGCACTGCAAGGCACAAGCGTAGTCTCAAGGTTGTTTGGATCCAGAACTGCCTAACTTTAGACACAAGAATAAACTTCCCACTCCAACCCCTGGGGGAACTATCTAGGCGAAGTGCGTGAATCTATAACTGATTCACATTGCAGCCACATTTTCTCCAGCATGCCATCCACTGCCTTGCAGGGAGGATCATACTTGTTCTTTAGCTGGCGGGAAGTGTAAGGGATGTTTGCATTCTGTTGGAAGCATGCAGGAAATGCCACATCAGGCAGGAGCTGGAGGGCCAGTCGCGACCTCGCCCCGTCTCAGTGGGCGCCTTCAGACATAGAACAGTGGTTGCAGCTGTCTGTCTTCCTGAATGTAGGTCCGGGACCCGCTTCCTGATATTGACTCGATTATACATTGGTTCTGGCAGGAGCTTTAGGTGGGATGAAAAAAATGTAAGGTGTCTCTAAAAGGGGTGTGGCCTAGGTGTAGCTAGTAATCCTTTCCAAGAATCGTGGCCTATGCAATTAAAGGTGTGGCTTAAACATGTAAACTAAAATCCCATTCTTTTCATAACGGAACACCCAATCAGTATTTTGGTGCCTCTAATTCCCATTAGTGCCCCCCTTTCATTCTCTTGTGAATCCATTGCATCTCCTTCACTTCTCCACCCCCACTTCCCCACGCCCACTCATAACTGCATTTTCATTTATTTTCGCCGAGTCAATATGTCAGTAGCTGAGAACCTCATTCACACACTTCTACATAGAACCACATTTGCAAATGACATTGCTGCATGGCTCTGCAGAGAGGCTAAGGATTGGATGAGCATGTATTCTGAACATCTTTTCGTCCTCCTGAAAGGCACCAAGAGAGGAAGCTGAACGGCCTTCAGCCTTAACTTCAGAGATCTCAATCGTGGCCAATTCTAAACACCTTAAGGGGACACATTTCAAACTGTGCAATGTGCAAGCTTAACACGCTACACGAAACAAAACTAGAAACCTCACCCTGGAAGAAGAACACTCGTAGGGTTTGCAAGTAAAACATGTCAAATGCAAACCGAAATTAAATCTCGGACATGGATCACCTTATTGATTTTTACAATTGACGTTCATAAATCGATCTGTTTTTCCCTGACAAGTTAAAGATATGGATATAGGGATCGATAGGGACCCGTTTCAATGTCAGTCTTTAATTAGTGCCGAGTCTCAGACGTGGACGGTCAAAGCCCTGGGTCCGGCATTTCTGAACATGTGCTGGGGAAGTGAGGTGCACAGGATGATGGATGCTTCACCTCTGGTGAGATTACACAAAGACCATCTGTCTAGGTCAGTGCTCAGAAAAAAGACGTAACTGAAGTGGGAGCTAAAGACAGCCTCGAATGTTTTAATATCACACACCTCTTACAGTGAGCAACAAGGTCATTCTAACCTTCCACGAAGTGGCTTTGTAGGATCTACCCCGCGAAAAAGTTTTTTTAAAAATACACGTCACCACCATTTTCATTTTACAATAAAATGTTCTAATAAATCCATCTAAAACCCCTCCAGCTTTGAGGAATTTCTGGATTAACACTCATGAAGTATTCCATACTCTACCCCGGTACACAGGCTACTTATCACTCAAAAGGAGAAAGTCATGCAAAGGAGCCCTGTGAGGCCTTTTCTCTGGTGTCACTCACGGCTTCTGTTTGTGAGGGTTATTTTCATTTACTACTTGTGTCTTAGGCTTTAATGTTCTAGTGCACCCTGCAGTGGATAACCAAGTTACTCTCTTTGAACCCCAAAGCCAGATGTGCTACTCCCGGCTGCACACACATCCACTGCGAGGTCAGCAACCAACATGTGTTCAATGATCAACCACAAGCTCACTACTGTTTCAAGATGTAGGGTGACCATGCCCAATCACCAGGGCTACTAGTAAACAGAATCCTTGCCTGATACCACGGAGGCCTTCCATGCCACCTCGCGGGCTGCTCTTCTACACCCTGGGGGACCTCCCCTTATCTCTGGCAAAGCACCAGGGCGGGGCCTGTGGAGCTTAGAACAGTAACTTGACCTCCAATAACCTTTTATCTTGTGCACCCACACCTTCATGGGGCGATTGTCCATCTCCAGCTATGTACAGCAGGGACCTGTGACTGTGGATGGCTGTCAGTGGTATTAGTGTGATGGAGGAGGCATTTTTTTGTGTGTGCCCTGAGAAGGGAAAAGATTCACTAGCGGTAAATGAAATCATCACACATTTACAACACACAGAGCACCTGAAGCAGTGGCGCAAGCGTCCCTCACACAGCACATTTTTTAAGAGGCAGGAGCAGTGCAAGCTTCTTGCACACCGATCAGCACAGGTAAAACCTGTGCAAGCATCTCACAGACACCGAGTAGGCACAGCACAAGATGCAGCATGCTTGCTGCTTGCACAGACCTCATAAGGGGTGTCGTGAACACTGACCGGGCCTGTTGGAACCTCCTCTAATTTTATCGCATGCTTACCTGCAGACTCTTCTCTTTTTGTGATAAAGCGTGAGGTTTTAGATATGTGCTTGAGTGTTCGTGTCTGACCTGCCTCCTATCAAAATCAATATATGTCTGCTTTTTTATTTTACAGCTGCTGCAATAACCTCGTGGAAGATTACAGTGAAAACTGACCTCTTTAGTTATAGGAGCAAATTATCTACATACAAATAGAGATGATGTCTTTATGGCTACACTTATGTCTTGTTGGGACTTTAGTGTCACCAAACTTATAAACACAAGATAAAATCAGATACTATAAAAATATCAGGCATCTTACCATTAGTTGGAAAGGCTACATGATGGAACCAACTAGCGAGCCAAAGGTCACTCAAGTTTGCTGCAACAAACTTGCCCTAGCTGGGGGTGAGGGGGGCTCTGGGGCTCCGAGAGCGGTGCAGAGAAATGACCTTCAGCGAGTGCTGCTTATCATTCCCAGGCATGGGCTGTGAGAGAGAATAACTAAACCATTTTTATTACTGAGGAAAGATATACTCTGCAATCCATCTTAACAAACCCAATTTTTAGACTTGATATTTTACGCTTCTGTTATTTTTTTATAATAATGCTTTGAAGTGGCAATGGGGTGTTAGGATGCTGGAACCGTGCTAACCATGTCAGGAATGTTCATGCTATTATCATTGGCCGGGTCATGCATTGCTGCATTTATTTTTTCCTGTTTGGTTACTGTTCTTATTTTATGCACAAAGCTTGGATTTTACAAATAAACATTTGAAAGTGTATTCCCTGTTTCTTAGTGCTATTCTGAGCATGTTATTCATTTACAAAAGAGGTTTTGGAGTTGCAGGGTGTCCCTGAACAAATCTAGAGGGACTATTCATGAGCACAAGACATTACCTACACATTACAGCTAAGTGGGTTGTGTACATGTCGCAGTCCAACTGACTTTATAACTGGTGTAGGTGCACTGAACTAAATCCTTGAACTGGGAGGGTGGACGTGGGCTTGAAAATCTAACCCCAGCAACTTTGGGGAGAGGTGAGCGGACCACAGATCATGACATGAGAACATCTGCACAAGGAGCATCAGTGCAAACTTCTTTTAGACAAATAGAACAGGCACAACACAGTCAGCAGCAGCAATTCAATTTTCCATTGCTTTGTTCCAAAAACAGAGCACACATGCTCCAGCTCCAGGCACTGAGACACACCTCACTGGGTGAGAAAGGTTATTGACCTCATTAAATACATCTATGCTAGTTAATGGCACGCAGGCTTATGCTAATGAGGAGGAGACCAACCCATTACACCTGTAATAAAGGTGTACAGCTTGAACACTGATGAGTCAGGACTCGAGTAACAATGAGTCCTAAATAAAGGCATGCTGTCCCTGCCCTCTTGAGCCAGAGAGTCAAACAGAAGATTGACATGAAAGACGTTTTCAACTTTTAGCTAGTCCGGCACCATCCACCAACATGCAAGCCTTGAAGATTGACATTTTTTGTAGTTTTGTAAATGTTAAGCTTGGCCAAGATATTAGCGCGCATACCAGATGACATGATACCTTTTTTAAGCATGGACAACTATGTGATTTCACCAGAATGACAGAATGTTGCACAGAGGACAGTATTTTGAATCTGGTTCCCCAGTTACAAAGTCTTGACTTTGAGCACCTCAACAATAAAAGGTCCACGAATGGATGAGATCTATACATTACCCAAAATTCATACAAATTTGAACAAACCATGCCAAGCGACCTATAATTTCGGGATTGTGGGTCCATTTTGGAACCTCAGTGTAAATACATAGACCTCGTTCTCAGTCATGGGTTTGATCCACACACTCTTACCTGAGGGACACCATCGAGGTTATTAAACTTATTGGAAATTACCCTTTTGCCCCTTCTGATCAATTGTTGGTGACGCTGGACATAACCTCATTGTACACCAACATTCGCCAAGAACCAGCTCTTGACACAATCATTGAGGTCCTTGATCTGAGGGATCATCCCATGAAGGTTCCCATTGACTTCATTGTCAACCTCCTCAAAGTAGCCATGAAAAAAATGTCTTTGCTTTTCAGGGCGACTACTGCTTTCAGACTAAAGGAGTAGCAACGGAAGCTGGATTTGCTCCTGATCTGGCCATCCGGTATATGGATCAGTATGAAAACACTCACATCTATACTGAGACTAATCCATTTTCTGCCAATATCTCCCTGTGGAAGCGTTATATAGATGATGTCCTGATGATTTGGACAGGTAGCAAATCTGATCTTGAACATTTTCATGAGTGGCTTATCAACAGTTAAGTTCACTAGATCCCAGAGCTGAAAAGAGATTAATTTCCTGGACATTAAGATTAAGGTCGAGGATGATAGCCTTTACATCACTCTTTACAGAAAAGAAACTGAGCGCAACACTCTAAGGTACTCTAGTCATTATCCTAGAAACCTGAGTGACAATCTCCCCTAAGGGCATTTCTTGTGAATTAGGAGGAATTGTTTACGCAGGGCTCATTACTTCAAGGAATCCGATGTCTTGGAAGCTAGGCTACAAGAACAAGGATACCACAAGGGACTACTTAGGTGAGCACGCAAGCGGGCGTGGTACTACCCCCATGACACACTGCTGGAACCCAGAGAGAGAGCTGATAGCTCACAGCAAAGAATGATTTGCGTGACCACCTTTGTCCTACAAGCAGTGACATAAAAAAGATAAAAATAGACACTGGGGGCTTGTCTCACATGAACTTGACCTAAAGGTGAAACCCATATACGCCTTTAAAAAGCGCAAGAGCATTAACGACCATGTGGCGAATGCTCTGCTTAGATCACAGACCAATTCTGATTTGCTTTTACAATGAAACTGTAACCCCATTGTGTGTCACTTCAGCTGAGTGCGTTGCAAAGCATGTGCCCTCATGCTGACGGATTTAATGCAAAATGGAAGTAACTACATCCTGAATAGCCGTACCAGTTGCAATAGTATGGACACAATTTACATCATCAAATGTCTCTGCGACCAGTGGTATGTGGGACGAACGCACCAGAAAGTTAAGGCATGAATATTTCAACAAGGCAACATGTTGTTGTGGAAAAAGAAATCACCACTAACCCAGTGGGTAGGGATATCTCCAATATTCGAAATATGCGCGAATGCAAGTGGATACCTCTTCTTGAAACAGTCTCAAACGTGTTGAAGAAGTTTGAGGAGATTGCTAGACAGTTGGCTACATTAAACAATGGTTGAGTCATTGATAGCCTTTGGGGGATTATGGTGTCTGTTCTCTTGTGGTGTCAAAGGATTCTGTCAATGATTCCTGACAAAATTGATATATGTACCATCGCATTGACCTCTGACAAAATTGATGTATGGACCATCCCAACCATTCTCTTCATTGTGTAAGGCTAACGCTAGATTGACCAATTGTATTCCGATAGTCGGGCACTTCATTTCATGTCTAGTCTAGAGACGAATTTGATTTTTTGACCCATGACTGTTTTTTGTACACAGTTGTGGACACATTTGGCATGTGTATTGTCTAATTCAAGTCTGTCAGGTGGGCCCAACGGGCCAAGGACCCTCCAGAGAGTATGCAGCCAGTAATGCTCCTATGGGTATTCTCTATTTAGACTAATCACATGTTCTGATGTTTATTGGTGTGAACTGTATTTTATAAGTTCAGAATGCTTGCCATCACAAGTGAATGCGACAGTAGTCATTACGCACTTTTTCAGTTTTTCCTTAGCCAGGTATCTCTCATGAGGATCATTCTCATTATCTGAGATTCATTTATGAGACTTCTATGTCTCTTGTAACTCTGAGAACATAGAACCCTCTTTTTCCTACACCCATGTATAACATTGAGTGTTCATACAGGGCTTTAGATTCCTTTATGAGACAATCAGCCTGTATTGCTTCGCACTCTAATGGTTCAGGCAGACATTTCCCATAAAGATTATACTCATCGGGCAGATTCATCCACGATTGTTAAGACTTGGGTTCTAGACATGATCATGCTTTGGAACAATGTTAGACCGTGAACTTGTGTTGTGCCCATCTTTGAAGTATGCCATTGCCCCATGCTTCCAGCATGCACACTCACGCCATGTGTGGTGAATCCTTTTCTACCGTCCGAAGAACGCTCTCCGCTTCACCTTCCTCTGCATTCCCGGCGAGTAGCTGATAACGGTGAAGGCTCTATTGTAATTTCCTACCTGGTTATGTGTTTTTCTTCTTTTTTCTTTCAAGTTTTGAGTTATGCCTTTGGGTTACCTAAAGAAATATAAGGTGTCCTGAGTTGTCTACATCATCAAACAACAATAAGGGAGTTACACCTGGGGGATACACCCAACCTCAGTAGAGGCGAGTCTGTGTGTTAGCCACAATCCAAAGAAAGGACGTCCTTTGTCCTTAAGAAGACCCCTCACTCACCAACCTAGTTGGTGACATGCTTCATCATCGGGGTCCCACCCGGACAGCCGAATGCCATCCAGGTGTGCTGCGACTAAGTGTTATTAAAAATATCCGGAACTGCCCACTTACGTGATTTATTCTGGGGTGTAACGGATATAGTTAAAAGAAGGAGGCACCTGTTGCCCAATTAGGAGAGCTGTCGGTTTCTATATCCGTTACACCCCAGAATAAATCACGTAAGTGGGCAGTTCCGGATATTTTTAATAACACTTAGTTCTTCCCTTACACAAATAATTAAAACCAGCTCCACTGTAATCAGGTGTCGCAGCATGGTGGTGAGTGAGGGGTCTTCTTAGGCGAATACCCTTTCTCTCCTTACTGGTAATCTATTATTGGCAGCGCATAGCTGCGAGAGTTTTCCTTTTAGCCTTTTTAATTCTCCACGTTCTGGACCACACACACGTCACCACGTTTTTTTTGACAATATGAGCGACTACCAGGGCCTCACCTTCTCATCAGAAGAGATCGATGCAATTATGGGAGACCTCTCAACTTTTGCAGACACTAACATCTCACAGAGTATCTCACAAACCACCGATTGGGAAAAACTTTCTGAACTAAAAAAAAATAGGATAAGGACTATCCTACATGGTACTATTCTAAAGGAATATGTAATTAATAAAATGGCTTCTAAAGGCTTATTAGCGACCAACGCCCCACAAATTTTTTTCGTGGGGCGCCAGGCCGTGTCTCTCCCTCATCGGGCCATAAGGCCCACAGTTTGCATAGTGTAATCATGCAGCGGGTCTCTGTGACACAACACTCTGTTCGTGCCCATGCACGCCTGTTACCCAATGTTTTAACTCTGGCCGAAGCACTCTAACGTCTGACACTTGTGCTCTGTTCTGTTGTACTTTTTTAATAACTGTTAATGCTACGGATATTCTATTTAATGTCTATGTTAACTGTATTGTCATTTATTTGTGGCATGTTGGTATTAAATTTACTGCTGCCCGAGGCTGACATTCTGCTATTTCGAGGTTTCTTTCAATCTAAGCGCCAAGAAACTTACCAGGTGGAATTCATTTTAAAGTGTTTTTGAAAAGGGGATTGAAAGGCTGAGACATTCTCTTGTGGCATTTGTCTCGTGTCATGAGTTGTCTTCGTGGTTTTATACTGCCGGTTCTATATATTTGTGCTTTTTTATATTCATCTTGGGCTCACCTTTTATTTACTTACATGTAGAAGTGTTATATAGCGCAGACAAGCTCAAGAGGGCGTCGATGCGCTTTACATGTCGCATATTTGTCAGTGCAGCCTCCCTCCCACAAGCTTCCCCCAGCGTGCGCTCTGCCTCAGCCGCATTTTTTTAAAACTTGTTTCACTCCTCACTCCTCCCACACCTTTGAAGTGAAGCTTAGCTTCACTTCAAAGGCCCCTGCTGCTTCACACTATTCACGGCTGCCAGGCCGTGTCTCTCCCTCATCGGGCCATAAGGCCCATGCACGCCTGTTGGTATGTAACGTTGACAACGAAATTTTTACAACGCACTACCATTACAACGCAGGCATTACCACGCATACCATTACAACGCATTGTGCTGGGGGGCGCTCTAGGATAGGTAATAAGTTTAATTTTCTATCCAACACCTTCCCTAGTGTCCACGGGGACTGGAGTTGGAATAGAAAATTATACTTACCACTATCCAGCACCCCAAAGCGCTATGCGTTGTAACGGTATTCGTTGTAAATACCGCGTTGTAAAGGTATGCGTGGTAAAAGTATGCGTTGTAACGTCATACATCCACGCCTGTTACGCAATGTTTTAACTCTGGCCGAAGCACTCTAACGTCTGACAGTTGTGCTCTGTTCTGTTGTACTTTTTTAATAACTGTTAATGCTACAGATATTCTATTTAATGTCTATGTTAACTGTATTGTCATTTATTTGTGGCATGTTGGTATTAAATTTACTGCTGCCCGAGACTGACATTCTGCTATTTCGAGGTTTCCTTCAATCTAAGCGCCAAGAAGCTTACCAGGTGGAATTAATTTTAAAGTGTTTTTGAAAAGGGGATTGAAAGGCTGAGACATCTTCTTGTGGCATTTGTCTCGTGTCACGTGTTGTCTTTGTGGTTTTATACTGCCGGTTCTATATATTTCTGCTTTTTTATGTTCATCTTGGTGTTGTGTTTATTTCTTGGAATCGCTCTTTTTGTTTTTTACACCGCCCTCACTCTACCTTTGTGCAGAAAGAAGCATTTCGCCTGCTGGACATGCTCACCTTTTATTTACTTCCATGTAGTAGTGTTATATAGCGCAGACAAGCTCAAGAGGGCGTCGATGCGCTTTACATGTCGCATATTTGTCAGTGTTCTTAATCAAAGGAACCTAGCCTGCCTGCATCTCTGTGTTAAGTGCAGGAGCAGTGAATGCGGCGTGTTTTTTTACACACCCCTTGTCGCTGCTGTTTCCTCAATCCCCAGTAGTCATGGCGTCATCTTGTGAAAGCTGAAAGGCGGAGCGGTCCATTCTTGGATCCAGCCTGTAAGCTGCAGGCAGCACACATCTCCGCAGCTGGCGCATTGAGCCGCCGAGTCATCAGGCTGGTTGTTTGAAGGTTTTTGATCCCTGTGCCTGCCAACCCCGTACTGCCCACAGTTTGCGTAGTGTAATCATGCAGCGGGTCTCTGTGACACAACACTCTGTTCATGCCCATGCACGCCTGTTACGCAATGTTTTAACTCTGGCAGAAGCACTCTAACGTCTGACAGTTGTGCTCTGTTCTGTTGTACTTTTTTAATAACTGTTAATGCTACGGATATTCTATTAATGTCTCAGCACCACCCCAGCATCACTCAGCACCACCCCAGCATCACTCAGCACCACCTCAGCACCACCCCAGCATCACTCAGCACCACTCACCATCACCACATCATCACTCAGCATCACCCCAGCACCACTCAGCACCACTCACCATCACCACATCATCATTCAGCATCACCCCAGCATCACTCAGCAACACCACATTATCACTCAGCACCACCCCATTATCACTCAGCGCCACCCCAGCATCACTCAGTGCCATCCCAGCATCACTCAGCACCACCACAGCATCACTCAGCGCAACCACAGCATCACTCAGCGCAACCACAGCATCACTCAGCGCAACCACAGCATCACTCAGCGCAACCACAGCATCACTCAGCGCAACCACAGCATCACTCAGCGCAACCACAGCATCACTCAGCGCAACCACAGCATCACTCAGCGCAACCACAGCATCACTCAGCGCAACCACAGCATCACTGGTTCAAATATGTTCTTTCAATGTTTCAAGCTGTTTTCAAGCTTTCAAGCTTTATTACAAATCACAAAAATATGTTAATATTTCACTTAAGTTCTTGGATTTTTGTCACAATAAAAAACACTGAACATAATCTTCACAAAAGTTATTTACAAAAGTTTAAGCTATTGCCATTACAAATTAAATAAATTATTTAAGTATTAATTATTTTAAAAAATTAAAAGCCATTGTTATTTGTAATATCAATACATCTAAGTCACGTAAATACAAAACATGTTGCATTACAAATGCTATAGGTGTCACATTTGCGAAAGTTATAACTATTGGCATTGTAAATGACAAAGCTATTAATTTAGCTATTTCAAAAAACAACACAATAATAAAAAAAAAGTAATTTATCAGACCAATAGCTCAAACTTTCCTAATGCGAGACCTATTGCATTTCCAATGCTTTTTTAATGTACCAGTTCCAAGGTCAGCAGCTCTCGCTAGTAAGCCACATCTCCTCGTCCCCCTCCAACTAGAGGAAGCAGGGTTATGATCCTAGCGTCCTCCAGCAGCCTTTGCTGCCCTTCCATAGGGTGCCTGGGTGAAGGCGGAGAAAAGCTATAGCATAGCAGTGAAACCCAGTGCTCAGGCAGAATATGCCCTTAGCCCTGGACAATTTTCAATCTGCATGAGGGTGTCACGTTGATGGAAGTAGAGGAGAAACTGCCTTGACTGGCACACACTTCTTGACGAGAAGTCCCCCATCCCTAGCAGAAATTCAAGTTGTCCTGTTACAAACACTTTTTATTAGATTATAGGCCAGATATACCACGGTTTTTAGCGTGCGCAAACCGGTTTTAGACCCAAATAAATTGCAACTTGCAAAATACTGTTTTGCGACTCGGTATATGGAAAGGGCGTTCCCTTCCAAATACCGACTCCAGAGCCATGTCA
The DNA here is from genome assembly GCF_964261635.1 of Lissotriton helveticus. Lineage (NCBI taxonomy): Eukaryota > Metazoa > Chordata > Amphibia > Caudata > Salamandridae > Lissotriton > Lissotriton helveticus. Next base: position 1,302,013,633 of record NC_136057.1, read on the forward strand.
TAATGTTTTGCGACTGAAATTGCGGTTGCAAAACACTCCAAATTACCTCCTACTTCAAGTAGGTGGTAATGCATTCGCAAATGGGAAGGGGTCCCCAGGGGACCCCTTTCCCTCTGCAAATGCATGCAAAATTATTTTTTAAGGGCAGTCAGTGGTCCCAGGGACCACTGCCTGCCCTTAACAAATGAAACAAAAACGTTTCATTTTTTTTTTTAAATGCTTCCCATTTTCGTTAAAGGAAAACGGGCTGCATTAAAAAAAATAGCTGCTTTATTTGAAAGCAGTACCAGACATGGTGGTCTGCTGAGCCCAGCAGGCCACCATCCATAGGAAGGCCAGCCATTCCAAATGGGGTCGCAAAATGAGAGAAGCTCATTGATATTCATGAGCCTCGCATTATGCGACCCCATTAGGATTCGCAAACAGTGTCCAAGACACTGCTGTACATGCCAAATAGCAAGTCGCAAACTGCGAGTCGCAAAAGTTACGCAATTTGCAAGTCGCTATTTGGCAGGTCATACATCTGGCCCTTTGTTGCTGCAGGTAGGTGTTTTGGAACAGATTATATGTGATCACCAGAAGATTCTACAGCAGTGATGACTGGTGACTTTTCAAAGTGGTGAGGCGTAAATGTTAGGGGCAAGTTTGACTTAGTGAGCAGGTATAGTGAGTAGGGCTAATGAACTTTAGGAAGATTTGGGGTGTTCTCACCCAAAAAACTTTCGAAAAAATATGGAGTAAATAATACTTCAAAACCAGAATTGCCACCTTGGGGTCTCCACTGGACCACTATCCCAGCACTGACATATAGCAATTGTATTATCTTCTTGGGAAGTTTAATTGCTCTGCATTACATGGGCATTCCGAGATTCGGTGTGCTGTACTCGTGTTCTGGGGCCTGCTGGACTTCGGGTAACAACCACCACTCCTAGTCAGGTTTTGCCCCACACTTGGCGACAGAGCACTTTGAACTGCTTAACTCATCAGATTCTCAGAGCGCAGTATGCTCGGCATCTAGAATGTTTGTGTAATAAAACAGAGCTAATTAAACATTTCAACGGGAAACATTTTAACACACATTAGATCTGATTACTCTTTTTCATTGCTTGATGAATTGCACCCTGGCTCTTTTCTTTTTTTTTTTTTTCCATTTGGCAGCAGAAGTGATCTAACTATTTCAGAGTAGCCAAATGGAATCTGAGAAAAGGTCACAAGAATTCTTTTTTTTTTGGTTTAAAAAAAAAAAAAGAATTCTTCGTTTAAATGCTGAAGATGAGGGGGTTCATTGGGTGGGGCCGAATTGGGGAGGAATTGTTGGCATGAATTGCTCATTCTGCGACTCCTTTTTTAGGTTTCACCTGGCGATCCGCTGCGCAGCAGCGTTCGCGCAGGCGAAAGCTTTTGAGAACAGTCTGGGGCTTTGTCCCGCCTCTCTGATCCATTGGCTAGCTCCATAAATGGAGGCTAGCCATTGGAACAGAGATGCGTCTGTCATTGTGGGAGCAGATTCGTGGGCGTTCCGGCGATTTTTACTCATCCCGCCCCTTTTAGAACGTCATGCAGAGGTGGGCCATAGTGGGTGTTTCCTTATTTTTTTTTTTGAGGATGTTTGCGGCCGCCATTTTTCATGTGAAAGCATAGCGTTCGGGTCCTTGAATTTTGCTGCTGATCACCTACTTTGCTCTTCTCTGCTCCAGGGCGGGGGCTTGTTCAATTAGTGCTTTATTGAACAGCGACAAATCGCATCTCTCCTTCTGTTTACTGAAAATATGCGGCGGATCAGGCCATTTAAAGTATAAACGGGGTTGGAAGAACCGTTGCATTTCATGGAGCCCTGAATGGGTATAGACTCCGGGAGGCAGAGCCCCACGTGTCTGTAAGGTGTGTTTACACGCAGTCCGATACGATGGAGAGAAGCGTGGGCGGTAAAGGAAACCCAGCGTGCTGGTAAACAATGGCGCGTTTGTAACGCTGTGCTCGTGACAAAGCAAACCCGGAGTTGAATCACTCGAGGTAGCGCTGGAGAGTGTTCGGAAAAACGAGGGAAAGCCTACACAAACAGGCTGCGCTGCTCAATTACTGGTGTCATGGAGGCCGGCGAGGTCACCTCAGAGCTCTGTGAGGCGTGAGTGCCAAGGCATTTGGTGACTCCGCCGTGACGCGTGTTAAATGAGGTTACCTCAGTACAGATCCCAGTAAATACGTGTCATAGTTTCTAAATCTATATATCTTCTTCCTGTGGCTGTTCTCGGTGCGAGGGACGCATCCAGTACTTACCGGTACCATGTCTGAAGCTCGTGCCGCCGCCGGTCGAGACGTGCGATCACTAGAGGCACGGGCTTTACTCCGCGCAATTTTACGAGTACAGAAACCCATCAAACTATGAACAATACATCCTTACATCAAATAACCTCTTCAGTGACTCGAGAGCTCTTGCTCCCGATCCTGTGTAAACACCAGCGACACCCGCTGTGCTGCAGCCTACTTAAAAACCTAAAGTGACACCCAGTTGGGAGTAGGTGACGTGACGGGTCACTGAAAGCCGTGGGTGTTTGCATTTGTTAGGCATTCTCACCTCCCAGCACGGCTCCTATGCTTATTGGGATACGGAGCTAATCACTTGACTGCCTCTTCCAACTTAGGCACCTAAGTGATTTTCGCCAAATTTGTCGATTAACACAACGATTACTATTGATTTGCTCAAAAACTATCAGTTTATGTGCCGTTGCGCACCGTTGGGTGGGTTTTGACCATAATGAGTGGGAAGGGGTCTCTACCTGGTGGGAGCCTCTCTCTGCAGACGAGTGTTCGCCTCGCACGACATTCTCCGCAGGAGAGGAGGCTGCTGTCTAGGACCTTTGCTGTAGTTCATCTCGGTCATTCATTATGGTGCGCAGGGCTTTAAGTGGGATGGAAAAAGTGAGAGGCATGAAAGGAACGGGGCCTATTTAATTAAGGATATGACTTAACCATGCACACTAACGTTTGCGTAGATCGCCACCCTAACCACACGTTTGCATTGAACAACTGCAGCCGGGATACATGACCTTTGCTCAGTGCCTTTGCAGAGAGGCCAAGGATTGGATGAACACCTAATCTTTGCAAGAGATTAAGCTATTGGCAATGTAAATGACAATGCCATTTATTTATGTGTTTTCAAAACCAACACATGAATACAAATTTTGTCATTTACAATGCCAATAGCTCTAACTTTTCCAAAGGCGAAAACCGTTGCATTGTAAATGCTTGTTTTTTGCGTGATTTCGGTCTTCTAGGAAAGCTGTATAGCGAACATTACTAATTATCGGACAATGTTACTCTATGTAATGTTAGCAACATTTGCTGGGTATACCTAGGGTGACCAACCGTCCGTAAATTTCACGGACAGTCCGTAATTTTGGCCGTCTGTCCGTTGTCCGTGAAGGATTCTTTAACGGACGCCATTTGTCCATAATTTTAACCAGATTCCGATGCAGTACCAAAGCTCAGATACCCAGCAGCATTGGAGAGGCACAGCGTGATGGCAACCCTCACACCTTCAGCCCTTGATGAGCTGTTAAGAGTTGCTTGAGGGCGACTGAGAGGGAGGGGCTGCAGCTTCAGGAGCAGGGACATCTATTCAGATGCAAACAGCCCTGAATGCCTCATGTCTCAGCAATTTAGAGGGGCCTCACACATTCCCTTTCTGCCCAGGGCCCCAAACATCCTAGAACCGGCCCTGATTACACCGAGGCAGCACGTGGTTCTCTTCACAGAGCTTAATTACTGTCACTAAATTGTAAACAAACCTCGGTTTTTCATCATGCAGTCTATAATGTAATAAAATAAAGACATGGCACAATCGCACCCAGCACCCAATAAAATAAAGAAATGGCACAATCGCACCCACACTGAATAACAAAGTATGGATGACAATCAGTTAAATCAGTTCTCTTGGAGCATCTCCTTTAAGTACTTTACATCACAGTGGAGGATGGCAAAACTAACATTTTGGAAAGAGAGCCTGTCTTCTCATTGTCTTGTCCAGGAGGGGGTGAGGCACCCTACCCCATCCTGGAAGAGACCAAGATGATACTAGGATACTGCATGCCCACCCCTGTGCCCTCCCTGGTGGATCCTGTTCCCCCTCCTGTGATGGCTCCTGCCCCCCCAGTGATCCAGTGTTGGCTCCTGTCCCCCCATGTGGTGGCTCCTGTCTCCCCCCCACCCCGCCTATGATGGCTCCTGTACCCCCTTGTGGTAGATCCTGTCTCTGCCCTGGGTGGCTTCTGTCCCAGTCCTGGAAGGGCTCCTGCAGGGAGGGTGACGTTCTTGATGGGCCTCTTCTCAAAAAGGCTCAGCTCAAAATTAATATGAAAAGGGGGGCGAGCGAGTAAGTGAAGGGATGGGTGGATGGCTGGATGAATTAGTGAAAGGGTGAATGGATGAATCAAAGATTGAAAAGATGGATAATGAGAGAGGATAGATGGATTCATGAATTGATAAGTGCAAGGGTGAATGGATTGTCGATGAGTGAAAGGGTGGATGTAAGGATGGATGAGTGAGTGAAAGGGAGGGTAGATGGACAAAAGGATGAATAGATGAGTGAAGGAGTGAAAGGATAAATGGATGAGAGAAAGGATGGATGAGTGATAGGGTCAATGAATGGATTCATGAGTGGATGAGTAGATGCATGGGTGGGTGGATGGATGGACGGAAAGATTGCTGAGTGAAAGGGTCGATGGAGAGAGAAAGGGAGGATGGATGACTGAAAGGGTGGATGAGTGGAAGGATGAGTGACTGGGTGGGTGGATGGGTAAGTGAAAGGATGGCTGGATGGGTGAAAGGGTAAATGGCTGGATGGATGAGTGAATGGATGGATGGGAAGAAGAGTGGAGAGATGAGTGTACAGATGGATAGGGTGAAAGGGTGGATGGATGGATAATGGATGGATGAGTGAAAGGATGAATGAAGGGATGGATGAGTGAAATGATAGATGGAAGGATACATGATGGATAGGTTTGCAAATGGTTGAATAGGTTTGGATATGGCTGGACTTACTTATATACTATTGCGCGACCTCTGATGTGTCTGTAAAACTTATCCAATTGTCCTGAAGTTTTGTCCTGAATTTTGACCTCCTGTCCTGAATTTTGAACCTGTGTCCTGAATTTTTACACTCACTGTCCTGAATTTTCACCAATGCCAGTTGGTCACCCTAGGTATACCTGGGTATTCCGAGTTTCGGTGTGCTGCACTCATGCTCTCTGTGGCCTGCTGAGGTACGCCACTACGACGATCATCCGCCCCCCTCGAGCACAACACCTTCACTTGCGCTGTATATGAGGTGAAAAGCATAGTTATTGTGTCATTCTTGAAGAAACATGACCAATCACAGTGAGGCTTCAAAATAAGTCCTCACAGTGATTGGTCATGTTCTTTAATCATCCTTTCCCCATGCTGTCAAATCAAATGTGCCAGTGGGGACAAGAAAATCTGACCACAACCAATCAGGACTTTGCTCTCATAAGCTTTATACTTCAAACTACATAAGAGCAACTCAAGGATTGGTTTGGTCAGGTTAACCCGGTGCTCTAATGGACTCCAAGGGGCTGTGTTGTGCTTTCCCTGGCTCCCGAATAGAACATGGGTTTGAGAGTCCCAAAGTGTGCATGTCGGGTTGGATAGAGCCGGTATCCTGCCCAACCAGCCAGCTGCCATCCATGCCAAGCAACAATATTGGTCACGCGCTGCCCCCAGGATGTACAAACTCATCACTGAGGACGACCCTAGTCCTTAGGAGAGTAGGGGGCGTGACTCCAGGAAAATTTTAAATTATGGCAACTGGCAGGTGGCGGGGCAACACGCCTACGCCCAAGAGGAGGCACCGCTGTTCTACAGGTAAAAAAAATTAAACAAGCATTGAAAATGCAATAGGTCTCGCAATAGAAGAGTTTGACCTTTTTTGTTTTGCAAATGGATGAGTGGCGTTGCGTGGATGAGTGGCGTTGCGTGGATGAGTGGCGTTGCGTGGATGAGTGGCGTTGCGTGGATGAGTGGCGTGTGTGAGTGGCGTTGCGTGTGTGAGTGGCGTTGCGTGTGTGAGTGGCGTTGCGTGTGTGAGTGGCGTTGCGTGTGTGAGTGGCGTTGCGTGTGTGAGTGGCGTTGCGTGTGTGAGTGGTGTTGCGTGTGTGAGTGGCGTTGCGTGTGTGAGTGGCGTTGCGTGTGTGAGTGGCGTTGCGTGGATGAGTGGCGTGTGTGAGTGGCGTTGCGTGTGTGAGTGGCGTTGCGTTTGTGAGTGGTGTTGCGTGTGTGAGTGGCGTTGCGTGTGTGAGTGGCGTTGCGTGTGTGAGTGGCGTTGCGTGTGTGAGTGGCGTTGCGTGTGTGAGTGGCGTTGCGTGTGTGAGTGGCGTTGTGTGTGTGAGTGGCATTGCGTGTCTGAGTGGCGTTGCGTGTGTGGGTGAGGGTGAGGGTGAGTGAGGGTGAGGTGTTGAGGGTGAGTGAGGGTGAGTGAGGGTGAGGGTGAGTGAGGGTGAGGGTGAGTGAGGGTGAGGATGAGGGTGAGGGTGAGTGAGGGTGAGGAGTTGAGGGTGAGTGAGGGTGAGGTGTTGAGGGTGAGTGAGGGTGAGGTGTTGAGGGTGAGTGAGGGTGAGGTGTTTAGGGTGAGTGAGGGTGAGGGTGAGTGAGGGTGAAGGTGAGTGAGGGTGAGGTGTTGAGGGTGAGTGAGGGTGAGGGTGAGGGATTATTGAGGGTGAGTGAGGGTGAGGGTGAGTGAGGGTGAGGGTGAGTGAGGGTGAGGGCTTGAGGATGAGGAGTTGAGGGTGAGTGAGGGTGAGGGTGAGTGAGGCTGTGGGGTTGAGGGTGAGTGAGGGTGAGGTGTTGAGGGTGAGTGAGGGTGAGGGTGAGTGACGGTGAGGCGTTGAGGGTGAGTGAGGGTGAGGGTGAGTGAGGGTGAGGAGTTGAGGGTGAGGGTGAGGGTGAGGTGTTGAGCGTGAGTGAGGGTGAGTGAGAGTGAGGGTGAGTGAGGGGTTGAGGGTGAGGAGTTGAGGGTGAGTGAGGGTGAGGTGTTGAGGGTGAGTGAGGGTAAGGGTGAGTGAGGGTGAAGGTGAGTAAGGGTGAGCGGTTGATGGTGAGTGAGGGTGAGGGTGAGGGTGAGTGAGGGTGGGTGAGGGTGAGGGTGAGGGTGAGTGAGGGTGAGTGTGAGTGAGGGTGAGGGGTTGAGGATGAGGGGTTGAGGGTGAGTGAGGGTGAGGGTGAGTGAGGGTGTGGATGTCTGTTGCTTGTGGATGTCTGTTGCTTGTGGATGTCTGTTGCTTGTGGATGTCTGTTGCTTGTGGATGTCTGATGCTTGTGGATGTCTGATGCTTGTGGATGTCTGATGCTTGTGGATGTCTGATGCTTGTGGATGTCTGATGCTTGTGGATGTCTGATGCTAAGCATGTCTGATGCTTGTGGATGTCTGATGCTAAGCATGTCTGATGCTTGTGGATGTCTGATGCTTGTGGATGTCTGATGCTTGTGGATGTCTGATGCTTGTGGATGTCTGATGCTTGTGGATGCCTGATGCTTGTGGATGTCTGCTGCTTGTGGATGTCTGCTGCTTGTGATGCTTGTGGATGTCTGCTGCTTGTGATGCTTGTGGATGTCTGATGCTTGTGATGCTTGTGGATGTCTGATGCTTGTGGATGTCTGATGCTTGTGGATGTCTGATGCTTGTGATGCTTGTGGATGTCTGATGCTTGTGGATGTGTGATGCTTGTGGTAAATAAATAATTAATTACCGGTACTATTTTTCAGGATACTCATACAAATAGATAGCTCAATAAATAAGAGTCAAGATACGAGGTAGCTAGAGTTGACAGGCTTTAATTAAGCATAAAGGACTGGAACAGGACAGCCTGTACGGGGATGGGATGGCAGCTGCCTGGGGCAGGGACAAAAGAATGGTAACTTTTAATAACAGTGCACAAGTATATATAGTTAAAACATTTTCATGGCATTCAATACAATAGGCGTAGCAGTAGGCGGAGTTTGTAGCAGTCGCGAAAGATAAGGCATAAAGTGGGTGTAACAAGAGGTGTGTACAAGGCGGATACATAGACATGTGATGCAAACGTAACAGAATATGTCATAAAAAGGGGCGGAAACATGGAGGGGGCTACCTGAGCAGCTGGGACCTCTAACCTAGTGGTGCGCGCAAACTGGCAATGACGTGTTACCAGGAGGACTGGGGGCTATGACTTCTGCGCTAGAAGAGGAGACGAAAAGTCTGGAGTGTCAGGGCGACATGTACCTAAAGCCTATCTAGTATCTAGTGTTTAGAGAACATGTTGATAGAATCCAAAAGTTATCAGGGCAAAGGCTAACAGACACTAAGACTGGTGCATACATAATTCTACATGTAGTGCGGGTGCAGGGAATATTCTATGAATATTAATACAGTATTTCTCTTACATGGAGACATAAAGGCTAGACCATGACGGAAACTATTGATGCGATTCAGTAGCTTAGGAATGCAGAGAAGGAGAGCTGGACTGATAACTAGAATCATAACATACTCTTGGCAGACTGGAAGGCAGAGCCAGGCCGGGCCGGACACTGCGAGGCATGAAAGTAAGCTAAGGGTCAGGGATACAGGTGGGGGCTGTATCGCTCCTCGGAGAGGGTTCAGGAGACAGGAGCTGAATCTGAGTCCGGGCCCTTTTGAGGCCTAGAAACGGGGACTTTTCAATGAATTAACGTGCACACTGTAAAACGTGGCAACGTAGCTTTACATAGGCCTGATATTCGTTGTATTCACGAAGACTGGAAACTGGCATACTAGAGATGGACACAACTGTAATTGCGTCTTTAATCGATCATAAGGGAATACATGCATATCGATCATGCACATATGGCATAACATGGGGAACACGTAGGCACATATATCATGGCAAAATTTACTTTTCCACATTCCCTCCTTGTGCCCTACGTTTCCATCAGGAAACATCTATATTCATGATACCATCTATCATTTCATACAGCATCATTTGCTCGTCTCGAATTGTCTTGGAACGGGACTTAGGACTAGGAATACAAGAGGTAGCACAAATGCCGCAAATCGCAGGGCCACATTGTATACAGAGGCAGCAACTGAATATGATCATTACTGCAATACCTAGGAATGACAATACTTTCCATCCCCAGGCAGATATGATACTCCAGAGCCAACCGGACCATGTCCAGGTGCCTGGATTCTGGTGTAACTGATGGGCAATTTTATGAAGTCTGGTTATAGCTGAATAAACAGACGGCGCGTTATTAGGAATGAAAATGCAGCAACTAGATCCGATGACTCTACATGCTCCTCCTCTATCGGCCAGTATGACGTCAAGAACGAGACGATTTTGGAGCACGACAAATCTCATAGCAGATTGCTCTTCAGTTAAGTTACCTAGAGCAGAAGTAGTCTCATTCACTACTGCTTCAAGGGTTCTGGTTAATCTACGTATTAGCTTACTATTCTGGACAGGTCCTATAAAGAAGAAGAAACCTTTATTGAAATCTGTATACTGTTCTAGAGCAGTTTCAGTTTGATCGACAATTGGGGACTCAATCTCCCTTCTATGTCTGACGTGTACTAGATGTGTGTTTCTATGATAATCAGATGGGGCTAGGAAAACTGGTGGCAGTAGGAAGGCAATGTAACATGTTCCATCCCAATCGAGGGGCAGACGAACATATGCGGTCTGACCACAAACAAAATAAGAATGACGTGAAGCTTTGAAAATAGATTTCCCACTGTCACTATACTCGACAGTAGTAGTACAATCACTATGTCCTACATGTGCGGAACCATTATTTCTGACACATAATTCGCCTTTGACTGGTAGTACTGAAATAGCAGGTAAGTCTGGAGTAGTATCAGACTGAACATTCAGGACCATGAAATTCGAAGAATAATTACCTAAATTATAAACTTCATTTTCTAGATCTAACCCTGTTCTATGGGAGAGACCTTGCTTGTCTGGAAAACATGTTCTATTCAGAAGGGACATATCATTAGAGGATGACGTTAACGTGGACCATGCTCCACACGAACCATTATGTGAAAATGGATAAGGAAAGAGTGGCAGAACTCCCTACGGTGTCTGGAAAGGGGGGAGTCGACCACACACCCAACAATTAGTAGCATTGCTGGTCTGGTGTGAATAATGTAACATTCTAATGAACGTGTTATTGCGCATAGCAAGACGATAGGATAACTCGTGAGGAAGCAGATCACTAAATGTGTGCTCTACTGTAGCATTAGAAAACTTATTTACATGCGGAATTGGAAAACATAAATGAAATGCATAACTTGTGCAGGTAACCATCAAACTTAGAAACAATAGAAAACTTAGAAAAACGATACATCGGATAGAGTTTTGACTAACTCTCTCACTATGGGGGTCTATCTCATACATGTCAGATACCTGTCTAACCGTTTCACCCGAGGGGGACTTAGACAATTAAACTGGCTGACTTATTTTACTAGACCGGAGTTTTAATTTATACTCCTGCTGCGGAGTTCTCTCTAACAGAGGAATTTTTAGTTCTGGATTTGAATGAATGTCTGATTTAGAGTCTGGTTTCAGGTAGTCCTTTGAAATGGAAATGTCTGTAGAAATGTCATTAAAAGTCTTGTTTCTGAGTCCGTGAAATTTCTTGACATGAGACAGATGGACCCAACCCTTACGGCCCTCCAACTTCACGGCCGTACGGGTGGTCAGAAGGACTAGTTTCGGTTCTTTCCAGCGAGGCTCCAGCGGACTTGAACTATCAAAGTTCCGTATTAAAACCAAATCCCCAGGAAGGACCTCATGCGGTTTTACTTCAGTATTGTCTGGAAATGCAGCGGCAACCTGTGAACGACAAGAGTGTAGGGCAGACATCAAGGAAGCTAGGTAATCTGTCAACATATTACTGGAAACATCTGTAATACTGCGGGGTCTAGGTGTACCCCACATATTTGGGGGGCGGCCGAATACGACCTCATAAGGGGACAGACCTGATCTGGAATGTGCAACCATCCTCATAAAGAATAAAGCAACTGGCAGGGCAACTAGCCAGTCTACACCTTTCTCTTGACATGTCTTAGCAATACGGACTTTCAGAGTTTGATTATGTCTCTCTACGAGACCGGCTGCTTCTGGATGGCGCACACAATGGAACTTCCACTGGTACCCTAACAAGAGGGAAACATGCTTCATGAGCTCAGAGGAGAATGGCTGGCCGTTATCAGAATACACGACCCTAGGGAGTCCATAACGGGGGAAGAATTCACGAACCAACTGCCTGGCAGTGGTCGCTGCTGTGTAATCTGGAACTGGATATGCTTCTGTCCACCTGGACAAAGCACATACAACTACGAGGACATACTTGAAACCTCGACATCGCTCCATTTGAATATAATCCATCTGGAGGACTTCAAAAGGGTGGTCAGGGGGCTGGAATCCACCTTGTTCCACCGGGACACTTTTACCTGGATTGAATTGACAACATATCATACAAGTACGGACTTTCTGCTTGGCTGCAGCTCGTAAATGCTTGTTGAACCAAAGGTTCTGTATACTGTCTAACATGGCTTTTTCTCCTAGATGTGCTGGACTATGTGCGGTATTAATAATGACTTGAACCATAGAGTCGGGGAGAAACCATGTGGCTTTTCCCTTCGTCACCCATCCCTGATCTGTCTGGACCCCTCCTTGTTCGGACCATTTCTTGATTTCTTCGGGAGTAACATGTAACTGTATGTCTATGACATCTTGTGTAGGGTCCTTAACTATCATACAAGTAGTCTGTTCTGGAGTGGATGTCGGTGTCGTGTTAACTGGAATGTCTGGTGTCTGAGCTGTAAGCTTGGCTGTTCGATCTGCTAGATCATTACCTTGGGAAATAATGTCAGTAACTTTCGTATGTGCTTTGCACTTCATGATAGCGATAGCTGTCGGTAAATGTATTGCATCTAACAGAGCTTGAATGAGGAGACCATGCTGAATCTTGGTTCCATGAGAAGTCATGAAACCTCTCTCCTGCCAGAGCACTCCGAAGTCGTGTACAACTCCGAATGCGTAACGTGAATCTGTATATATGTTTACTTTCAGGTTCTTGGCACGTATGCAGGCTTGGGTCAGAGCAACTAGCTCTGCTGCTTGAGCAGACAGGGTGTCAATACGGTGAGTTTCAATAACTTCAGTGTCAGTAGTCACTGCATACGCGGCTACTAGTTCTCCTGTACTCGTTCTCATACATGAACCGTCCACATAAAGTGTCAGGTCGGGATCAGGTAATGCAATGTCTGTCAGGTCTTGTCTTGGCTTAGTCATAGTGTTAATGACTTCCACACAGTCAAATGTGGCAGGATTTGAAGTAGCTGACGGTAACAGTGTAGCAGGATTTAGAACGTTGCAGCGTCTGATTTCTATGTGTGGCTGGAACAGTGTCAATTCATAACCTGTTAAACGTGCGATTGTCAAGTGCTGAGTCTGTGTTCGGTTTAAAAGAACTTCCACGGAGTGTGGAACTTGTACTGTCAGGGAATGTCCTAATACTATGGAATCACTTTGTCTGATTGCTAGAGCTGTGGCTGCAACTGACTTGAGGCACGCAGGCAAAGCCTGGGCTACTGGATCTAATGTGCTCGAAAAATAAGCACAGGGCTTGTACTGTCCGGCTTGATCTTGTGTGAGAACAGATAATGCAGTACCATTACGTTCTGTGACAAAAAGTGTAAAAGGCTTACTGTAGTTCGGTGTAGCCAGAACAGGTGCTTGGCATAAGGCTTTCTTTAATTCATTAAAACTAAGTGTATGTTCAGATGTCCAAGGGAGAACAGTCGATACGGCTGCCTCCTGTGTCGTTAACTGTATCAGTGGCTTAGCTAGAAATGAATACTGAGGAATCCATTGTCTGCAGTAAGAAGTAAGGCCGATAAAGGCACGTACCTCCTTCTGTGTCTTGGGCTGTGGAAGACTCGCTATTAACTGGATACGGTCTGGTGTCAACTGCCTACCCCACTTGGACAGTAAGTGGCCTAAGTAGATCACTTGCTGGACACAGAACTGAAGCTTTGAAGGGGACACCTTGTGCCCCATCTCGGCTAGGAAATACAGAACTGTAAGTGACGCTCGCTCACAATCGCGTTCAGAACGGGCTGTGATCAGTAGATCGTCGACATACTGGAGCAGGGCAGTGTCAGCTGGCATGTGAATATTGTCTAGTTGTCTTTTAAGTGCTTGACTGTAAATGCTAGGACTTTCTGTGAAACCTTGAGGAGCTCGTGTGAATTTATAGCTCCTTCCATTTAAACAAAAACCGAAAAGGTACTGGCTGTCTGGATGAATCGGGACACTGAAAAATGCGTTCTTGAGGTCGATTACAGTAAAAAATGTAGCTTCAGAATCAATAGCTGTCAATAGAGATGAAATATCTGGGACTACTGGATACTGGGGTATGATACATTTATTAAGCTCTCGAAGGTCAATCACTAATCGATATACTGGAGGTGCATTTGAATCAGTGCGTTTCATGACTGGAATGATAGGAGAATTGCATACATTGGAGTCAGTTTCTACAACCACTCCTTGAGCAATGAGCTTGTCAATAATTTTGGATAAGGCTGCTACAGCCTCAGGTGGCAATCTGTACTGTCTAATTCGTGGCAAGACGATACCTTGCTTGAGAGTCACACGATGGGGTGTGATTTGCATGAAACCTACATCAGTTGGACCTTGCGCCCATAAATGCTGCGGTACATTGGACAATCTTGGATCAAAATCACGTAATACATAGTGACCTTTAAAATCCCTTAAAAACATACGTATTCCCTCTGGGGAACAGCAAATAACTGCACCTAATTCTTTCAATGTTTTAATGCCTAACACATTTTCTGGACATGATTTCGTAAGTAATAAATCAGTAGTTCGGGACAATGGACCAACTTCTAGAGTAACTGGCTTTGATATCTCGTTAACTATAGGCTTTCCTGAAAATCCAAGGGAAACATTTCTAGAGCCTGAGAGCGGAGCCCCTGGAACCTCGTCATGACTGATAGTAGTCCTACTTGCCCCTGTATCAATCAAAAACTTTCTGTCTTTCCCTAATACTTGACTATGTACATAGGGACCCTCTTGATCTACAGGTATCTCGATGAGAGGCAAGCCTACCTCCCTCTCTAGGCTGTTTCATGAATACGGTTGATACTCTGGATACTCTGTGCATACTGGTACATCTGCTGTGTAACATGCTGTGTTGCAGCAATAGGCTGCGGTGCTGGAACTGTCTGTTGTGCATTCTGTGGTGACTGAGAAGTCTGTGAAACTTGTTCTTGTCTAGGTGGACGTGGTCTTTCTTTAGTCTTACCAGTAGCTATGTTGTGTTTCAGAACTGCACACTCGTTTATAAAATGACCTGGCTGTTTACAATAATTGCATGTCCCTTTAACGGGAGCTGCAGGATGACTGGCTTGATTCGGACCCCTCTTCTGACTGTCTTGTGGAACAGATTGTGCAACTAGTACTTTCATTTTCGTGTCTTTCATACGTCTCCTTTCATGTTCTTGTTCTTCCCTGATTCTATTCTGGTGATACTGGAGCATCTGAAGCATCTGTGACGGGGTACTAGCTTGCCAAGTACTTTCGACTTTCAAAACTCGATTTTTAACTTGTGGACTTGAATTCTCGACTAGTTTAGTAACAAAAAGATGAGGGTATGACTCGCTACCTGTCCTGAGACCACTGTTGATACTAAAACATTTCTCGAATCTAGAATAAAAATCACTAGTATCTTCATCCTGTTTCTGTTTGCATGCTGAGATTGCATCCCAATCTTCCCTTTTCGTGGCTAATAATCTTGGCAAAACCTGAATCAATAACTCTGGCAATTCTTTACATTTCTCCCCAAGACCGGTACCTGGTACTCGTATTTTATCTTCAGCTTCTAGAGCTGTCCAATCAATCTTTTTCTCTCCCACCTCCCATTCTTTTTCCTTGAGTTTCTCATATACCCCTGCGGGCAACAGGACCTTTAACATTTTAATAATATCTGGATACGTGTATTCTCCCATACGGAGCATGTCTTTTAATTCTCGATGGAACCCTGCTGGATCTTTGTCGTGACAGGGAATTAATTTCTTCATCTCTAAGAGTTCCATCTTTGTGATGGGGGTGTAAACAAATACTCGTTGCATTTCACCATCCGGTGTCCTAACTGGGTGTACTTCTCGTAACGGATGCTGTCTGTCTATGTAAAATGGTTTACTTTCTGGGGGTGAGACGTGAACAAAATGCGGGTTCAGAAACGTTCTATATTTGTGGCGCTGTTCTAAAATGACACTAATTAAATCGGTACCTAAACCTTTCCATTTATACTGGAGTAACTCGTTCAGGACATCATGTAACGGACCTGGATCAGAATGTTGACCCTCATACAGTGTAATGAGGTGCTGGATCATATACATACCCACCAGTCGCTGCTCGGCTGGGGGCAGTTTCAGAAACATTTGTGCCACTATTTCGTCTGGAAAAGTGGTAGAATCAGTAATCCATCGGACTGCTGATCGGGCTAATTCTTGTTCATGCATGGTACTAAGTTCACTATAACCGATTCGTGATTTCAGAATGTGATCGGTAGCTTGAAATACTCGTTCCAGAGAACCTTGTTCTGATGCTGGAAGATGAAAAACTTTCTTGTGTTCTAGACGTGAATGTCGATCTGGAAATCTAGATTTACCTACATACGCTATTCTGGCGGTATTCTCGTCTTCTACTTCTTCGGTATCAGATTCGTTTTCTTTCTCGCTTACTTGTGCTGTTTTACGTTGCACGTGTAACCTTATTATTTCTTTACGAATTTTCTTGTACATACTCTCTATACTACTGAGTGTCCTGTGTTTACCCTCGGCTATATTATCACTCCACCTTGTCAGAACTTTCATTTCGGTCGGATCTTTAGTCGGATAATCTTGTTCCCTTATTAAACAATTAATTAGAAACTTTAATAGCATGAGCTGGGTCTCAGCTTTCCTTAGAGACATGATTTCGCCAATACTTTCTGGATCTTCTCCTGTACGGATGAAACGATATATTCTGTCTAGATCTTCCTTCACATTCGGTAGGGTGTCCAAATACTCGGTCACCCGTCTTACACGTAATGAATATATAATCATACTATCATCGCCTGGGACTGGATCATAACGGCATTCGGTAAGAGCTCGTCTGATATCTGCGACGGACTGATATTTGGGCGTACGCTGTAACGCACGTTCATGTAACTCGACTAATGTTACACGTTTGTTTGGCGGCGGGGTACCAGGAGGACCTCCTCCCGCGGCCCCTAAACTGGAATCGTCGACTGATACTCTTCGTGCTGGCAGAGTGACTGATGTAGCGGGTACATGTACTACGGGCTGGACCGGGGGTACCGTAACAGGTGCCCCGGTGGCTGGAAGAACTGGAATTACATTATTTACAGGAGCTGGCGGAGCAGGATTCGCATATTCTGGGACTGTGTCGTCCAAATAGGACGAGAGAAAAATATCAGCTGCGGTCGGTTTGTGACGTAGCTTAATCGGAACTAATGGCGGCGGAAAATTACATGGTGCTTCCGGGGTTGCTTTCGGCAAGCCCTCGGCAAGAAGAGGATACATACCCTTAATAAGGGCATTTCTCTGTCTGTCTGACTGTTCGGCTTTAACTCGTTCACCTATTTCGATCAATTCCCTTTCTTGGGCTCTTTCAGAGGATTCTCTACTTAATTCTGACTTTCTGATTTCTTTCTCTGTTCTTTTATGAGATTCTTTGCGCCATAACTCGATGGCATCTTTCTGTGACTGTCTGGCTTTCTTTTTCCATAATGCTTCTTCTACTCGCATGATGCACTCGGCATCCCACGTACCTGATACGGGCCATCTATACTTTTCCTCTAATTCTTTGGTGTACTCCACCCATAAATCTAGATATAATATGGCACTTATGCCATGCTTTTGATACATGAAATGACCTGGACTGTCCCTAGGCGGGACAGGAACTGCTTCCTCGAGCAGACATTTTCTAGTCCTTAGCTGACGTAATTTTGAGAACAGAGGCATGACTAGACTGGAGTCTGGACACAATACAATACACAATGAACACAATAATGACTTTAAGAAACAAATCACTCATACCACGACATTGAAAACACATGGAATAACATTTCAGAATAACAGTTCGGACAAAATACTACCTGGAATACTGAAAACAGAATACATGAATTTCGAGAACAGAACTAACTAGAGCAGAAACTAAGAATGACTGGATGCACTGCTAAAACAGTACGAAACTTACCGGTCTCATAAAGAGACACGTCAGGACCCGCATCCACCTAGGTGGACACTTCGTGTTGGATCTGTGTACCCAAACCCACGGACCAGAGACAAATTAATTGACCCTGTCCAGATACTACCCCAGCAACGGTACTCACCGGGCAGCAAGAACGGAAGGCCTCGGACTGGACTGGACTGCTACGACGACGGACGGACGAACTTCGGACTTCAGTCACAGGTGGGCCTCCGGATACCTCGGACCTTGGACTCTCGGCTTGGGCTCTGGTCGGGACTCGCCGCGTTCCTCCACCGCCTCGTCTGGATGCTGGACCGCAACCTCCGTCTCCTCCGTGGACCTGAGGGATACTTGAGGCAGAAATATCTGCCGCTGCGCAGGATGGTTCCGTCACGGCTGCAGAGGATCAGGGGGCCTGCGTGGCTTCTCCGGCGCGTGGGGAAAGGGCAAGTCCCTATTCGGGCGCCATTATGTGGTAAATAAATAATTAATTACCGGTACTATTTTTCAGGATACTCATACAAATAGATAGCTCAATAAATAAGAGTCAAGATACGAGGTAGCTAGAGTTGACAGGCTTTAATTAAGCATAAAGGACTGGAACAGGACAGCCTGTACGGGGATGGGATGGCAGCTGCCTGGGGCAGGGACAAAAGAATGGTAACTTTTAATAACAGTGCACAAGTATATATAGTTAAAACATTTTCATGGCATTCAATACAATAGGCGTAGCAGTAGGCGGAGTTTGTAGCAGTCGCGAAAGATAAGGCATAAAGTGGGTGTAACAAGAGGTGTGTACAAGGCGGATACATAGACATGTGATGCAAACGTAACAGAATATGTCATAAAAAGGGGCGGAAACATGGAGGGGGCTACCTGAGCAGCTGGGACCTCTAACCTAGTGGTGCGCGCAAACTGGCAATGACGTGTTACCAGGAGGACTGGGGGCTATGACTTCTGCGCTAGAAGAGGAGACGAAAAGTCTGGAGTGTCAGGGCGACATGTACCTAAAGCCTATCTAGTATCTAGTGTTTAGAGAACATGTTGATAGAATCCAAAAGTTATCAGGGCAAAGGCTAACAGACACTAAGACTGGTGCATACATAATTCTACATGTAGTGCGGGTGCAGGGAATATTCTATGAATATTAATACAGTATTTCTCTTACATGGAGACATAAAGGCTAGACCATGACGGAAACTATTGATGCGATTCAGTAGCTTAGGAATGCAGAGAAGGAGAGCTGGACTGATAACTAGAATCATAACATACTCTTGGCAGACTGGAAGGCAGAGCCAGGCCGGCCGGGCACTGCGAGGCATGAAAGTAAGCTAAGGGTCAGGGATACAGGTGGGGGCTGTATCGCTCCTCGGAGAGGGTTCAGGAGACAGGAGCTGAATCTGAGTCCGGGCCCTTTTGAGGCCTAGAAACGGGGACTTTTCAATGAATTAACGTGCACACTGTAAAACGTGGCAACGTAGCTTTACATAGGCCTGATATTCGTTGTATTCACGAAGACTGGAAACTGGCATACTAGAGATGGACACAACTGTAATTGCGTCTTTAATCGATCATAAGGGAATACATGCATATCGATCATGCACATATGGCATAACATGGGGAACACGTAGGCACATATATCATGGCAAAATTTACTTTTCCACATGCTTGTGGATGTCTGTTGCTTGTGGATGTCTGTTGCTTGTGGATGTCTGATGCTTGTGGATGTCTGATGCTTGTGGATGTCTGATGCTTGTGGATGTCTGATGCTTGTGGATGTCTGATGCTTGTGATGCTTGTGGATGTCTGATGCTTGTGGATGTCTGTTGCTTGTGGATGTCTGTTGCTTGTGGATGTCTGTTGCTTGTGGATGTCTGATGCTAAGCATGTCTGATGCTAAGCATGTCTGATGCTAAGCATGTCTGATGCTAAGCATGTCTGATGCTTGTGGATGTCTGATGCTAAGCATTTCTGATGCTAAGCATGTCTGATGCTTGTGGATGTCTGATGCTTGTGGATGTCTGATGCTTGTGGATGTCTGATGCTTGTGGATGTCTGATGCTTGTGGATGTCTGATGCTTGTGGATGTCTGATGCTTGTGGATGTCTGATGCTTGTGGATGTCTGATGCTTGTGGATGTCTGATGCTTGTGGATGTCTGATGCTTGTGGATGTCTGATGCTCTTATGCTTGTGGATGTCCGACGCTTGTGGATGCCTGCCGCTTGTGGATGCCTGATGCTTGTGGATGTCTGCTGCTTGTGATGCTTGTGGATGTCTGATGCTTGTGGATGTCTGCTGCTTGTGATGCTTGTGGATGTCTGATGCCTGTGGATGTCTGATGCTTGTGGATGTCTGATGCTTGTGATGCTTGTGGATGTCTGATGCTTGTGGATGTCTGATGCTTGTGATGCTTGTGGATGTCTGATGCTTGTGATGCTTGTGGATGTGTGATGCTTGTGGATGTCTGTTGCTTGTGGATGTCTGATGCTTGTGGATGTCTGATGCTTGTGGATGTCTGATGCTTGTGGATGTCTGATGCTTGTGATGCTTGTGGATGTCTGATGCTTGTGGATGTCTGTTGCTTGTGGATGTCTGTTGCTAAGCATGTCTGTTGCTAAGCATGTCTGTTGCTAAGCATGTCTGATGCTTGTGGATGTCTGATGCTTGTGGATGTCTGATGCTTGTGGATGTCTGATGCTTGTGGATGTCTGATGCTTGTGGATGTCTGATGCTTGTGGATGTCTGATGCTTGTGGATGTCTGATGCTTGTGGATGTCTGATGCTTGTGATGCTTGTGGATGTCTGACGCTTGTGGATGCCTGCCGCTTGTGGATGCCTGATGCTTGTGGATGTCTGCTGCTTGTGATGCTTGTGGATGTCTGATGCTTGTGGATGTCTGATGCTTGTGATGCTTGTGGATGTCTGATGCTTGTGGATGTCTGATGCTTGTGATGCTTGTGGATGTCTGATGCTTGTGATGCTTGTGGATGTGTGATGCTTGTGGATGTCTGTTGCTAAGCATGTCTGTTGCTAAGCATGTCTGATGCAGTGGATGTCTGATGCTTGTGGATGTCTGATGCTTGTGGATGTCTGATGCTTGTGGATGTCTGATGCTTGTGGATGTCTGATGCTTGTGGATGTCTGATGCTTGTGGATGTCTGATGCTTGTGGATGTCTGATGCTTGTGGATGTCTGATGCTTGTGGATGTCTGATGCTTGTGATGCTTGTGGATGTCTGACGCTTGTGGATGCCTGCCGCTTGTGGATGCCTGATGCTTGTGGATGTCTGCTGCTTGTGATGCTTGTGGATGTCTGATGCTTGTGGATGTCTGATGCTTGTGATGCTTGTGGATGTCTGATGCTTGTGGATGTCTGATGCTTGTGATGCTTGTGGATGTCTGATGCTTGTGATGCTTGTGGATGTGTGATGCTTGTGGATGTCTGTTGCTTGTGGATGTCTGTTGCTTGTGGATGTCTGTTGCTTGTGGATGTCTGTTGCTTGTGGATGTCTGTTGCTTGTGGATGTCTGTTGCTTGTGGATGTCTGTTGCTTGTGGATGTCTGTTGCTTGTGGATGTCTGTTGCTTGTGGATGTCTGTTGCTTGTGGATGTCTGTTGCTTGTGGATGTCTGATGCTTGTGGATGTCTGATGCTTGTGGATGTCTGACGCTTGTGGATGCCTGCCGCTTGTGGATGCCTGATGCTTGTGGATGTCTGCTGCTTGTGATGCTTGTGGATGTCTGATGCTTGTGGATGTCTGATGCTTGTGGATGTCTGATGCTTGTGATGCTTGTGGATGTCTGATGCTTGTGGATGTCTGATGCTTGTGGATATCTGATGCTTGTGATGCTTGTGGATATCTGATGCTTGTGATGCTTGTGGATGTGTGATGCTTGTGGATGTCTGTTGCTTGTGGATGTCTGTTGCTTGTGGATGTCTGATGCTTGTGGATGTCTGATGCTTGTGATGCTTGTGGATGTCTGATGCTTGTGGATGTCTGTTGCTTGTGGATGTCTGTGCTTGTGGATGTCTGATGCTAAGCATGTCTGATGCTTGTGGATGTCTGATGCTAAGCATGTCTGATGCTTGTGAGTGGCGTTGCGTGTGTGAGTGGCGTTGCGTGTGTGAGTGGCGTTGCGTGTGTGAGTGGCGTTGTGTGTGTGAGTGGCGTTGCGTGTGTGAGTGGCGTTGCGTGTGTGGGTGGCGTTGCGTGTGTGGGTGAGGGTGAGGGTGAGGGTGAGTGAGGGTGAGGTGTTGAGGGTGAGTGAGGGTGAGGGTGAGTGAGGGTGAGGGTGAGTGAGGGTGAGGGTGAGTGAGGGTGAGGATGAGGGTGAGGGTGAGTGAGGGCGAGGAGTTGAGGGTGAGTGAGGGTGAGGGTGAGGTGTTGAGGGTGAGTGAGGGTGAGGTGTTTAGGGTGAGTGAGGGTGAGGGTGAGTGAGGGTGAAGGTGAGTGAGGGTGAGGTGTTGAGGGTGAGTGAGGGTGAGGGTGAGGGATTATTGAGGGTGAGTGAGGGTGAGTGAGGGTGAGGGTGAGTGAGGGTGAGGGCTTGAGGATGAGGAGTTGAGGGTGAGTGAGGGTGAGGGTGAGTGAGGCTGTGGGGTTGAGGGTGAGTGAGGGTGAGGGTGAGTGACGGTGAGGCGTTGAGGGTGAGTGAGGGTGAGGGTGAGTGAGGGTGAGGGTGAGTGAGGGTGAGGAGTTGAGGGTGAGGGTGAGTGAGGGTGAGGGTGAGGTGTTGAGCGTGAGTGAGGGTGAGTGAGAGTGAGGATGAGTGAGGGGTTGAGGGTGAGGAGTTGAGGGTGAGTGAGGGTGAGGTGTTGAGGGTGAGTGAGGGTAAGGGTGAGTGAGGGTGAAGGTGAGTAAGGGTGAGCGGTTGATGGTGAGTGAGGGTGAGGGTGAGGGTGAGTGAGGGTGAGGGTGAGTGAGGGTGAGTGTGAGTGAGGGTGAGGGGTTGAGGATGAGGTGTTGAGGGTGAGTGAGGGTGAGGGTGAGTGAGGGTGTGGATGTCTGTTGCTTGTGGATGTCTGTTGCTTGTGGATGTCTGATGCTTGTGGATGTCTGATGCTTGTGGATGTCTGATGCTTGTGGATGTCTGATGCTAAGCATGTCTGATGCTAAGCATGTCTGATGCTTGTGGATGTCTGATGCTTGTGGATGTCTGTTGCTTGTGGATGTCTGTTGCTTGTGGATGTCTGTTGCTTGTGGATGTCTGTTGCTTGTGGATGTCTGTTGCTTGTGGATGTCTGATGCTTGTGGATGTCTGATGCTTGTGGATGTCTGATGCTTGTGATGCTTGTGGATGTCTGTTGCTTGTGGATGTCTGTTGCTTGTGGATGTCTGATGCTAAGCATGTCTGATGCTAAGCATGTCTGATGCTAAGCATGTCTGATGCTAAGCATGTCTGATGCTAAGCATGTCTGATGCTAAGCATGTCTGATGCTTGTGGATGTCTGATGCTAAGCATTTCTGATGCTTGTGGATGTCTGATGCTTGTGGATGTCTGATGCTTGTGGATGTCTGATGCTTGTGGATGTCTGATGCTTGTGGATGTCTGATGCTTGTGGATGTCTGATGCTTGTGGATGTCTGATGCTTGTGGATGTCTGATGCTTGTGGATGTCTGATGCTCTTATGCTTGTGGATGTCCGACGCTTGTGGATGCCTGCCGCTTGTGGATGCCTGATGCTTGTGGATGTCTGCTGCTTGTGATGCTTGTGGATGTCTGATGCTTGTGGATGTCTGCTGCTTGTGATGCTTGTGGATGTCTGATGCTTGTGGATGTCTGATGCTTGTGGATGTCTGATGCTTGTGATGCTTGTGGATGTCTGATGCTTGTGGATGTCTGATGCTTGTGATGCTTGTGGATGTCTGATGCTTGTGATGCTTGTGGATGTGTGATGCTTGTGGATGTCTGATGCTTGTGGATGTCTGATGCTTGTGATGCTTGTGGATGTCTGATGCTTGTGGATGTCTGTTGCTTGTGGATGTCTGTTGCTAAGCATGTCTGTTGCTAAGCATGTCTGATGCTTGTGGATGTCTGTTGCTAAGCATGTCTGTTGCTAAGCATGTCTGATGCTTGTGGATGTCTGATGCTTGTGGATGTCTGATGCTTGTGGATGTCTGATGCTTGTGGATGTCTGATGCTTGTGGATGTCTGATGCTTGTGGATGTCTGATGCTTGTGGATGTCTGATGCTTGTGGATGTCTGATGCTTGTGATGCTTGTGGATGTCTGATGCTTGTGGATGTCTGATGCTTGTGATGCTTGTGGATGTCTGACGCTTGTGGATGCCTGCCGCTTGTGGATGCCTGATGCTTGTGGATGTCTGCTGCTTGTGATGCTTGTGGATGTCTGATGCTTGTGGATGTCTGATGCTTGTGATGCTTGTGGATGTCTGATGCTTGTGGATGTCTGATGCTTGTGATGCTTGTGGATGTCTGATGCTTGTGATGCTTGTGGATGTGTGATGCTTGTGGATGTCTGTTGCTAAGCATGTCTGTTGCTAAGCATGTCTGATGCTTGTGGATGTCTGATGCTTGTGGATGTCTGATGCTTGTGGATGTCTGATGCTTGTGGATGTCTGATGCTTGTGGATGTCTGATGCTTGTGGATGTCTGATGCTTGTGGATGCCTGCCGCTTGTGGATGCCTGATGCTTGTGGATGTCTGCTGCTTGTGATGCTTGTGGATGTCTGATGCTTGTGGATGTCTGATGCTTGTGATGCTTGTGGATGTCTGATGCTTGTGATGCGTGTGGATGTCTGATGCTTGTGGATGTCTGATGCTTGTGATGCTTGTGGATGTCTGATGCTTGTGATGCTTGTGGATGTCTGATGCTTGTGATGCTTGTGGATGTGTGATGCTTGTGGATGTCTGTTGCTTGTGGATGTCTGATGCTTGTGGATGTCTGATGCTTGTGGATGTCTGATGCTTGTGGATGTCTGATGCTTGTGGATGTCTGATGCTTGTGGATGTCTGATGCTTGTGGATGTCTGATGCTTGTGGATGTCTGATGCTTGTGGATGTCTGATGCTTGTGGATGTCTGATGCTTGTGGATGTCTGATGCTTGTGGATGTCTGATGCTCTTATGCTTGTGGATGTCCGACGCTTGTGGATGCCTGATGCTTGTGGATGTCTGCTGCTTGTGATGCTTGTGGATGTCTGATGCTTGTGGATGTCTGCTGCTTGTGATGCTTGTGGATGTCTGATGCTTGTGGATGTCTGATGCTTGTGGATGTCTGATGCTTGTGATGCTTGTGGATGTCTGATGCTTGTGATGCTTGTGGATGTCTGATGCTTGTGATGCTTGTGGATGTGTGATGCTTGTGGATGTCTGTTGCTTGTGGATGTCTGATGCTTGTGGATGTCTGATGCTTGTGGATGTCTGATGCTTGTGGATGTCTGATGCTTGTGGATGTCTGATGCTTGTGGATGTCTGATGCTTGTGATGCTTGTGGATGTCTGTTGCTTGTGGATGTCTGTTGCTAAGCATGTCTGTTGCTAAGCATGTCTGATGCTTGTGGATGTCTGATGCTTGTGGATGTCTGATGCTTGTGGATGTCTGTTGCTTGTGGATATCTGTTGCTTGTGGATGTCTGTTGCTTGTGGATGTCTGTTGCTTGTGGATGTCTGTTGCTTGTGGATGTCTGTTGCTTGTGGATGTCTGTTGCTTGTGGATGTCTGATGCTTGTGATGCTTGTGGATGTCTGACGCTTGTGGATGCCTGCCGCTTGTGGATGCCTGATGCTTGTGGATGTCTGCTGCTTGTGTTGCTTGTGGATGTCTGATGCTTGTGGATGTCTGATGCTTGTGGATGTCTGATGCTTGTGATGCTTGTGGATGTCTGATGCTTGTGGATGTCTGATGCTTGTGGATATCGAATAGTTTTCTTACCTGTCGGTGTAGTTTTGCAGCTTGAAGATCTTTCTGGATTCACTATGCTGTGCATTATTCCGCGGTCTTGTGGTTGGGTCCGGATTCGTAGTCTTTTCTTTGTTTTTTTTTTCTTTGCCCAGGTGGGCGTCGGCGTCACACCCCCTTTTGGGTGTATTTCCGGTGACGTCGGCATGCTTCCTGCGGAAGCTCCCACTCTTGGGCGCCATCTTCGGGTTCTTTTTTTCCGTGTTTCTTTCGTTTCCGAAGTAATGGCAATGTTCATCTTAGTTTGTATTTACCGCTTTGTACTTTCAAAGTCTATTCTTTAGTTAACCACCTCTTCTCTCTCCAGCCTCATCTTTCTGGCGGAGGTGGGTGGGTTCGCTAGTGAATCCAGAAAGATCTTCAAGCTGCAAAACTACACCGACAGGTAAGAAAACTATTCGTTTTGCAGCGTGAATCTTTCTGGATTCACTATGCTGTGCATAGATTTTGTAGCGGTTTCTCATCTCTGTGGCGGCTGGGTGGAAGATGAGCGTTGGGTGTTGAATATGTGCTGTAGCACCTTCTGTCCCACTTGAGCTTCCTTGTTCATTTGTATGTCCACACAGTAGTGCTTCGTGAACGTGTGCACCGAAGCCCATGTTGCCGCCAGGCATATGTCCTCTATGGGTGTGTTAGCCAGGAAGGCTATTGTAGCGCCCTTCTTCCTGGTGGAGTGGGCACGCGTCCCCTCAGCCAGTTCCTGTCCTGCCCGTTTGTGGCAGAGTTGGATTGTTTGTGCGATCCATCGTGCAATGGTCCTTTTGGTTACTGCTTTGCCCATGAAGCTGTTTGCGAAGGAGACAAAAAACTGTTTCGTTTTCCTGTGCCCCTTTGTCCTTTCAATGTAGTGCATGACTGCCCTTCTGGCGTCCAGGGTGTGCAGAGCTCTCTCTGCGCTGGTTGTGGGTTTTTGGAAAAAGCTCGGTATCTGTATCGACTGGTTCATGTGAAAATTGGATACTACCTTCGGCATGAAGTGTGGGTCAGTCCTCATCACAACTCTATCGTTGTGTATTTGTATGTATGGTTCTTGTAGCGTCAGCGCTTGAAGCTCGCTTACTCTGCGTAAGGACGTTATCGCAACCAGGAAGGCTGTTTTCATAGTTAGCATCTTTAGGGAGGCCTTGTGAAGTGGTTCAAAGGGCTCTTTCATGAGTTCCGTTAGGACTGTGTTCAAGTTCCATGCAGGTGGCGGCACCCGCTTGGGTGGTGCGATCCTTTTCGCTCCTTCTAGGAATCTCTTCACCACCTGTGATGTGAAGAAGCTCCTGCACGTTTCTCCCCTTGTGTAGGCTACTATCGCTGCCAAGTGAACTCTTAACGAGGATGAGCTAAGGTTCTTCTCCAGTAAGTGCGTCAGGTACCTTAGCACTGTGGAGTCCCTCTTCATCTTATTGTGGAGTCTTTCCTGTCTGCACCATATTGTGAATCTTTTCCATTTCGCAACGTAGCACTTTCGAGTGCTGGGCCTTCGTGCCTCCCGAAGTACCCTCAGGGTGCTTTCTGGTAGTCTCAAATGTGCGAACTCTATGTCCTCAGGAGCCACGCTACTAGGCTCATGCTCTCTGGCTCTGGATGCAGTACCTCTCCGTTCTGCATGGACAGTAGATCTTTCCTCCTGCTGAATCTGTGGGGTGCACACTGTGTCATCTCCATGATCTGCGAGTACCAGGTCTGTCTCGCCCACTGCGGTGCGACCAGTATCAGTGTCATGTTGCTCGCTCTGCACTTGCTCAGTACTCTGTGCATCAGTGGTATCGGGGGAAAGGCGTAGGCAAATGTCCTTGACCAATCTATCCATAGGGCATTCCCCAGTGTCCCCTCCTCGGGCTGCCTGGATGCGAAGTTTTGGCATTTTGCATTCTGGCGTGTGGCAAACAGGTCCACCGATGGTGTCCCCCACCTGTCGAACAGGTATCTTGTCTCCTGAGCATTGAGCTCCCACTCGTGGGATGCCGATGTCTGCCTGCTGAGCCAATCGGCTTGTATGTTGTCCTTCCCTGGTAGGTGTATGGCTAGCAGGTCTATCTTGAGAGGGATGGCCCATCTCCATATCTCCTGCGCCAGAGTTGAAAGCGGTGCGGACTGTGTGCCCCCCTGCTTGTTGATGTAGAACATCGCAGTGGTGTTGTCTGTTTGTATCAATACCTTGTGCTTGTACAGTCTTGTTTGAAAGGCCTTCAGTGCAAGGAAAATTGTCTTCAATTCTAAGTAATTGATGTGCTTTGTGGCATCCGTCGGTGTCCACAGTCCCCTCACCTTGAGCTCCTCCATGTGAGCGCCCCATCCCTTCAGGGATGCGTCTGTGGTGATGGTCACTGTTGGCGTTGGGGGCGTTAGAGGCTTTCCCCTTGCTATGTTCTCCATGGTCCACCATGTCATCTCCTTCTGCACTGCGTGCGTTACAACCACTAGATCCTCCCAACTGCCTGTAGCTTGTGACCATTGCTCCTGTAGCCATTCTTGAATGGGTCTCATGTGGAGTCGTACATTCGGTACCAGGTGGATGCATGATGCCATCATCCCCATGATCTTGCTCGCCGTCCTCACTGTCCGAGCTTGTCCCTTCCGGTAGAGGCGAGTTTCCTTCACCAGCGCCCTCGCCCTCTTCTCGCTGGGGAACACCTTGCCCTGTAAGATGTTGATCTGTGCTCCCAGGAAGATCTTCACTTGTTCCGGCTCCATTGATGATTTCTTCCAATGGATGGAGAACCCCAGGTTTATGAGCGTGCTGGTCACTGTATGTGCGTGCAGCTTGCATTTCTGGTATGAGTTTGCTTTCACCAGCCAGTCGTCCAGGTAAGGGTATACATGTATCCCCTGCCTTCTTAGGTGCGCCGCGACTGCTGCGAGGCACTTTGTGAAAACTCTTGGTGCCGATTTTAGACCGAAGGCCAGTGTCGTGAACTGGTAGTGGCTTTCTCCCACGGTGAACCTGAGCATGTGCTTGTGCTTCCTGTTCATTGGGATGTGCAGGTATGCGTCTTTGAGGTCTATCGTGACCATGAAGTCCCCGGTCTGCAACTGTGGGAGCACCTCTTGCAGGGAGGTCATTTTGAATTTTTGCGTTCTTATGAATCGGTTCACGAACCGTAAATCGAGAATGGGCCTCATTGTCTCGTCTACTTTTGGTACCAGGAAGTATGTTGAGTATACTCCTGTGTTTCTTTCCTTGAATGGTACCCTTTCTATGGCCTGCTTCCGCAGGAGTTCTTTTGCTTCTTCCTGAAGGCACTGCAGCTGCTTGCTTGCTAGCGGCTTTCTTCTTGGTTTTCTGCTTGTTGGCCTCGCCTCCAACTCTATGCAGTATCCGAACTGGATAATGTTGAGGATCCATTTGTCTGATGTGATTCCTCTCCACTCCTGGAGGTGGAATCTTAATCTCCCTCCCACTGGTGTCCTGTGGTCGTGGGTGTCTAGTTTGTCTTGACCCATCTGTACGTGCTGCCCCCTGGGATCTTTTTTGTGGGTGGGCACACGGATTTTTTCGAAGTCACTTGGAGGTGGGCTGCTGGCCCCCTCTTCTATTTTGTCCTCGTCCATTTCTCCCTCGAAAGGACTGGCCTCTTTGTTGGTACTGCCAGGGCTGTTTCTGATGGCCCTGCTGACCCTGCGAGTCTGCCTGGTGCGTTTGCTGGAAAGCCTGGTGTGAAGTACCTGGCTGGTTTCCGCCTCTTCCGCCGGGCCTCCGTGACGGGGTGCCCCTCTTGTTCCCTCTGAACTGCAATGCTCCCATGGACCTTGCTGTTTCGTTATCCTTCTTAAGTTGGCTGAGTTGCTCATCAACTGTTTGTCCGAAAAGCGTACTGCCGTTGAACGGGGTGTTCAGGATGCTGTGTTGCACCTCCGGTTTGAAACCGGATATCCTGAGCCAGGCGTGTCTCCTTTCCGTGACGCCCATCATCATGAGCCTGCTGGCCGTGTCTGCCCCATCCAGAGCCGTCTTAAGGCAAGAATTTGCAGCATTCTTCCCCTCTTCAATTAGCTTTTCGGCTTTCTGCTTGGCATCCTGGGGCAAGTCCTTCACCAACTGTCCCAGTCCCTCCATGATTTGGTACATGTGTCTGTTCACCAGGGCGTTGGAATTAGCCATGCGCCAGTGGGTCGCGGCATTCCGTTCGATCCTTCTGCCCACCAGATCCATCCTTTTGCTCTCTTTATCCGGTGGCGGGCCCGAGGTAGTGGGTACGTTAGCCCTCCTCCTTGCTGTGGCCGTGATAATGGAGTCTGCGGAGACCGTGCCCTGAATGTAGGCCGGGTCCTTCGCGGCATGCTTGTACTTCTTCTCAGTTCTGGGAGTCACTGCCTTGCATGTTGCGGGCTCCCTGAAAGCTTCCTTCCCCTGAGCCAAGACGCTCTCGAGCATCGGGAGGAACTGGCTCCTCGTTTGTGTTGGGAGCAATGTTTCCAGAAGAAAGTCTGCTTTCTGCTTCTCTTCGTCGAGCTTGAGCTTGAAAGCTGCTGCGGCAGATTGTATCACCGCGTTGTAGGCCCCGATGTCGTCCGGCGGCGAGGGCCTCGAGGGGTAGGTGTCGACCACCTCCTCCGGGCTGTCGGTCTCGACATCGATGTAATCCACATCCTGAAGGTCATAGGGCGCCGACTCTGTGTCTGTCCTGCCCTCATCTTCCTCCCCATAGCCGTAGCTCTCGTGGGGATTCTCGTACTCCTCCTGGTCGTCGAACACCTCGACGTCCCGGTCTTGCTCGGTGACTTCGGCGACCTCCTCTTCTTCCTCCTCGACCGCCTCCAGCACTGGTGGCTTGGTCTTGTGAGGGATCGTGAAGGCCTTCATCCTTGCGTCGAAATCTTTTTTCCGCTGCATGAAGTTCTCCATCTCTGCCTCGAGGCGCCTTCTTTTCTTTTCCATCTCGGCCGCGTGTTCCGCGTCGGATGGTTCCGCCGGTCTCTTCGACGGATGGCTCGTCGCCGTGCCTCTCGGAGTCGAAGTTTTCGACGTCGAACCGGATATCGGGTCTCTGGTCGTCGTCGACAGTTTCGGGTCTTTCTCCCTCGTCGATCGATCCTTTTCGGGGACGATTTTCGACGTCTTCTGCTGATCAGCAGCTCTCGGCGCCGGGGACTCCTTCTCTGAGGATCCGCTGGGCCTGGGAGTAGTCGCGGACGCCGCCTTTTTTGGCGTCGGCGCTTTCGGGGTCTTGCCCTCGATTTTTCGAGACTCAGAGTCTCTCGGGTTCTTGGGGGCCGAAGAGTCTCCTACCTTGTCAGAAGTCTTCGTGTAATCGGTCTCTACGACCGTGTAGCAGTCGTCTTCGGCGGCAGCGTTGTCTTCTTCCTCGGAGGACATCCCCAGCTCGTAGAGCGACGGGGTCGGGGCCTTCCCCTGCAGGGTGGCGTGTGCTACCCTCTGCCTCTCTCTCACACGAAGGGTCTTCGGGGTGAAGGCGGAACAGGCGTTGCAGTCTCCGCTTTCGTGGTCCACCGGTAGGCAAAGGTTGCATACCGGGTGCTGGTCTTTCTGCGCGTACTTGTGGTGGCAGTTCCGGCAGAACTTGAACGGCGTGTTGTCCATCCTCGAGCGTCCAGGGGCTCTCTGGTCGCGTGTTCGTCGACGGTCGTCGAAGATCTGGATGGAAAACGCCTTATCTTTGCTTGTCTTTCGTTGGTGAAGTCCCCTGGAGTCTTCAGATGACTTCTCCTCGTCTTTTCTGTATTTTCTTTCTTCTTTCTCCAAAAATGTCTGGAGCCCAAACGGGAACGATCCAGACCCGACCGCGGAAAAAAAGAATCTGAAGATGGCGCCCAAGAGTGGGAGCTTCCGCAGGAAGCATGCCGACGTCACCGGAAATACACCCAAAAGGGGGTGTGACGCCGACGCCCACCTGGGCAAAGAAAAAAAAAAAAAAAAAAAAAAAAAGAAAAGACTACGAATCCGGACCCAACCACAAGACCGCGGAATAATGCACAGCATAGTGAATCCAGAAAGATTCACGCTGCAAAACTGATGCTTGTGATGCTTGTGGATATCTGATGCTTGTGATGCTTGTGGATGTGTGATGCTTGTGGATGTCTGTTGCTTGTGGATGTCTGTTGCTTGTGGATGTCTGATGCTTGTGGATGTCTGATGCTTGTGATGCTTGTGGATGTCTGATGCTTGTGGATGTCTGTTGCTTGTGGATGTCTGTGCTTGTGGATGTCTGATGCTAAGCATGTCTGATGCTTGTGGATGTCTGATGCTAAGCATGTCTGATGCTTGTGAGTGGCGTTGCGTGTGTGAGTGGCGTTGCGTGTGTGAGTGGCGTTGCGTGTGTGAGTGGCGTTGTGTGTGTGAGTGGCGTTGCGTGTGTGAGTGGCGTTGCGTGTGTGGGTGAGGGTGAGGGTGAGTGAGGGTGAGGTGTTGAGGGTGAGTGAGGGTGAGGGTGAGTGAGGGTGAGGGTGAGTGAGGGTGAGGATGAGGGTGAGGGTGAGTGAGGGTGAGGAGTTGAGGGTGAGTGAGGGTGAGGGTGAGGTGTTGAGGGTGAGTGAGGGTGAGGTGTTTAGGGTGAGTGAGGGTGAGGGTGAGTGAGGGTGAAGGTGAGTGAGGGTGAGGTGTTGAGGGTGAGTGAGGGTGAGGGTGAGGGATTATTGAGGGTGAGTGAGGGTGAGGGTGAGTGAGGGTGAGGGCTTGAGGAGTTGAGGGTGAGTGAGGGTGAGGGTGAGTGAGGCTGTGGGGTTGAGGGTGAGTGAGGGTGAGGTGTTGAGGGTGAGTGAGGGTGAGGGTGAGTGACGGTGAGGCGTTGAGGGTGAGTGAGGGTGAGGGTGAGTGAGGGTGAGTGAGGAGTTGAGGGTGAGGGTGAGTGAGGGTGAGGGTGAGGTGTTGAGCGTGAGTGAGGGTGAGTGAGAGTGAGGATGAGTGAGGGGTTGAGGGTGAGGAGTTGAGGGTGGGTGAGGTGTTGAGGGTGAGTGAGGGTAAGGGTGAGTGAGGGTGAAGGTGAGTAAGGGTGAGCGGTTGATGGTGAGTGAGGGTGAGGGTGAGTGAGGGTGAGTGAGTGTGAGTGAGGGTGAGGGGTTGAGGATAAGGTGTTGAGGGTGAGTGAGGGTGAGGGTGAGTGAGGGTGTGGATGTCTGTTGCTTGTGGATGTCTGTTGCTTGTGGATGTCTGTTGCTTGTGGATGTCTGATGCTTGTGGATGTCTGATGCTTGTGGATGTCTGATGCTAAGCATGTCTGATGCTTGTGGATGTCTGATGCTTGTGGATGTCTGATGCTTGTGGATGTCTGTTGCTTGTGGATGTCTGTTGCTTGTGGATGTCTGATGCTTGTGGATGTCTGATGCTTGTGGATGTCTGATGCTTGTGGATGTCTGTTGCTTGTGGATGTCTGATGCTTGTGGATGTCTGTTGCTTGTGGATGTCTGTTGCTTGTGGATGCCTGCCGCTTGTGGATGCCTGATGCTTGTGGATGTCTGCTGCTTGTGATGCTTGTGGATGTCTGCTGCTTGTGATGCTTGTGGATGTCTGATGCTTGTGATGCTTGTGGATGTCTGATGCTTGTGGATGTCTGATGCTTGTGGATGTCTGATGCTTGTGATGCTTGTGGATGTCTGATGCTTGTGGATGTGTGATGCTTGTGGATGTCTGTTGCTTGTGGATGTCTGTTGCTTGTGGATGTCTGATGCTTGTGGATGTCTGATGCTTGTGGATGTCTGATGCTTGTGGATGTCTGATGCTTGTGGATGTCTGATGCTTGTGGATGTCTGATGCTTGTGATGCTTGTGGATGTCTGATGCTTGTGGATGTCTGTTGCTTGTGGATGTCTGTTGCTTGTGGATGTCTGATGCTAAGCATGTCTGATGCTTGTGGATGTCTGATGCTAAGCATGTCTGATGCTTGTGGATGTCTGATGCTAAGCATGTCTGATGCTTGTGGATGTCTGATGCTTGTGGATGTCTGATGCTTGTGGATGTCTGATGCTTGTGGATGTCTGATGCTTGTGGATGTCTGATGCTTGTGGATGTCTGATGCTCTTATGCTTGTGGATGTCTGATGCTTGTGGATGTCTGATGCTCTTATGCTTGTGGATGTCTGACGCTTGTGGATGCCTGCCGCTTGTGGATGTCTGCTGCTTGTGATGCTTGTGGATGTCTGATGCTTGTGGATGTCTGATGCTTGTGATGCTTGTGGATGTCTGATGCTTGTGGATGTCTGATGCTTGTGATGCTTGTGGATGTCTGATGCTTGTGATGCTTGTGGATGTGTGATGCTTGTGGATGTCTGTTGCTTGTGGATGTCTGATGCTTGTGGATGTCTGATGCTTGTGGATGTCTGATGCTTGTGGATGTCTGATGCTTGTGATGCTTGTGGATGTCTGATGCTTGTGATGCTTGTGGATGTCTGATGCTTGTGATGCTTGTGGATGTCTGATGCTTGTGGATGTCTGTTGCTTGTGGATGTCTGTTGCTAAGCATGTCTGATGCTAAGCATGTCTGATGCTTGTGGATGTCTGATGCTTGTGGATGTCTGATGCTTGTGGATGTCTGATGCTTGTGGATGTCTGATGCTTGTGGATGTCTGATGCTTGTGATGCTTGTGGATGTCTGATGCTTGTGGATGTCTGATGCTTGTGGATGTCTGATGCTTGTGATGCTTGTGGATGTCTGACGCTTGTGGATGCCTGCCGCTTGTGGATGCCTGATGCTTGTGGATGTCTGCTGCTTGTGATGCTTGTGGATGTCTGATGCTTGTGGATGTCTGATGCTTGTGGATGTCTGATGCTTGTGGATGTCTGATGCTTGTGATGCTTGTGGATGTCTGATGCTTGTGATGCTTGTGGATGTCTGTTGCTTGTGGATGTCTGTTGCTTGTGGATGTCTGTTGCTTGTGGATGTCTGTTGCTTGTGGATGTCTGTTGCTTGTGGATGTCTGTTGCTTGTGGATGTCTGTTGCTTGTGGATGTCTGTTGCTTGTGGATGTCTGATGCTTGTGGATGTCTGATGCTTGTGGATGTCTGATGCTTGTGATGCTTGTGGATGTCTGATGCTTGTGGATGTCTGATGCTTGTGGATGTCTGATGCTTGTGATGCTTGTGGATGTCTGATGCTTGTGGATGTCTGATGCTTGTGGATGTCTGATGCTTTTGATGCTTGTGGATATCTGATGCTTGTGATGCTTGTGGATGTGTGATGCTTGTGGATGTCTGTTGCTTGTGGATGTCTGTTGCTTGTGGATGTCTGATGCTTGTGGATGTCTGATGCTTGTGGATGTCTGATGCTTGTGGATGTCTGATGCTTGTGGATGTCTGATGCTTGTGATGTCTGATGCTTGTGATGCTTGTGGATGTCTGATGCTTGTGGATGTCTGTTGCTTGTGGATGTCTGATGCTAAGCATGTCTGATGCTTGTGGATGTCTGATGCTTGTGGATGTCTGATGCTTGTGGATGTCTGATGCTTGTGGATGTCTGATGCTTGTGGATGTCTGATGCTTGTGGATGTCTGATGCTTGTGGATGTCTGATGCTTGTGGATGTCTAATGCTTGTGGATGTCTAATGCTTGTGGATGTCTGATGCTTGTGGATGCCTGATGCTTGTGGATGTCTGATGCTTGTGGATGTCTGATGCTTGTGGATGTCTGATGCTTGTGGATGTCTGATGCTTGTGGATGTCTGATGCTTGTGGATGTCTGATGCTTGTGATGCTTGTGGTGCTTGTGGATGTCTGACGCTTGTGGATGCCTGCCGCTTGTGGATGCCTGATGCTTGTGGATGTCTGCTGCTTGTGATGCTTGTGGATGTCTGATGCTTGTGGATGTCTGATGCTTGTGGATGTCTGATGCTTGTGGATGTCTGATGCTTGTGATGCTTGTGGATGTCTGATGCTTGTGGATGTCTGATGCTTGTGGATGTCTGATGCTTGTGGATGTCTGATGCTTGTGGATGTCTGATGCTTGTGATGCTTGTGGATGTCTGATGCTTGTGGATGTCTGTTGCTTGTGGATGTCTGTTGCTTGTGGATGTCTGTTGCTTGTGGATGTCTGTTGCTTGTGGATGTCTGATGCTTGTGGATGTCTGATGCTTGTGGATGTCTGATGCTTGTGGATGTCTGATGCTTGTGATGCTTGTGGATGTCTGATGCTTGTGGATGTCTGATGCTTGTGGATGTCTGTTGCTTGTGGATGTCTGTTGCTTGTGGATGTCTGTTGCTTGTGGATGTCTGTTGCTTGTGGATGTCTGTTGCTTGTGGATGTCTGTTGCTTGTGGATGTCTGATGCTAAGCATGTCTGATGCTTGTGGA
Source organism: Lissotriton helveticus (assembly GCF_964261635.1). NCBI lineage: Eukaryota > Metazoa > Chordata > Amphibia > Caudata > Salamandridae > Lissotriton > Lissotriton helveticus. The sequence continues at coordinate 1,302,049,093 of NC_136057.1, forward strand.
TGTCTGATGCTAAGCATGTCTGATGCTTGTGGATGTCTGATGCTTGTGGATGTCTGATGCTTGTGGATGTCTGATGCTTGTGGATGTCTGATGCTTGTGGATGTCTGATGCTTGTGGATGTCTGATGCTTGTGGATGTCTGATGCTAAGCATGTCTGATGCTTGTGGATGTCTGATGCTAAGCATGTCTGATGCTTGTGGATGTCTGATGCTTGTGGATGCCTGCCGCTTGTGGATGTCTGCTGCTTGTGATGCTTGTGGATGTCTGATGCTTGTGGATGTCTGATGCTTGTGGATGTCTGATGCTTGTGGATGTCTGATGCTTGTGGATGTCTGATGCTTGTGGATGTCTGATGCTTGTGGATGTCTGATGCTTGTGGATGTCTGATGCTTGTGGATGTCTGATGCTAAGCATGTCTGATGCTTGTGGATGTCTGATGCTAAGCATGTCTGATGCTTGTGGATGTCTGATGCTTGTGGATGCCTGCCGCTTGTGGATGTCTGCTGCTTGTGATGCTTGTGGATGTCTGATGCTTGTGGATGTCTGATGCTTGTGGATGTCTGATGCTTGTGGATGTCTGATGCTTGTGATGCTTGTGGATGTCTGATGCTTGTGATGCTTGTGGATGTGTGGTGCTTGTGGATGTCTGTTGCTTGTGGATGTCTGTTGCTTGTGGATGTCTGTTGCTTGTGGATGTCTGATGCTTGTGGATGTCTGATGCTTGTGGATGTCTGATGCTTGTGGATGTCTGATGCTTGTGATGCTTGTGGATGTCTGATGCTTGTGATGCTTGTGGATGTCTGATGCTTGTGGATGTCTGATGCTTGTGGATGTCTGATGCTTGTGGATGTCTGATGCTTGTGGATGTCTGATGCTTGTGGATGTCTGATGCTTGTGGATGTCTGATGCTAAGCATGTCTGATGCTTGTGGATGTCTGATGCTAAGCATGTCTGATGCTTGTGGATGTCTGATGCTAAGCATGTCTGATGCTTGTGGATGTCTGTTGCTAGTGGATGTCTGTTGCTAGTGGATGTCTGATGCTTGTGGATGCCTGATGCTTGTGGATGTCTGATGCTTGTGATGCTTGTGGATGTCTGATGCTTGTGGATGTCTGCTGCTTGTGATGCTTGTGGATGTCTGATGCTTGTGGATGTCTGTTGCTTGTGGATGTCTGCTGCTTGTGGATGTCTGCTGCTTGTGATGCTTGTGGATGTCTGATGCTTATGGATGCCTGACGCTTGTGGATGCCTGACGCTTGTGGATGCCTGACGCTTGTGGATGCCTGACGCTTGTGGATGTCTGCTGCTTGTGATGCTTGTGGATGTCTGATGTTTGTGGATGTCTGTTGCTTGTGGATGTTTGATGCATATGGATGCTTGATGCAGATTGCATGTCTGCTGGGGTGACAGCGTCAGTACAAGTCAAGCTCTAAGTTGGTGTGTGCTGGGACGGGCAGTGTCAGAACTGGTTGCCTCAGGGAAAAATACAAGTTCTCCCTGTAAATAAAGAAAGAGGAGGTGAGAAAGGAGGGTCCGGCTTGGAGCTGGGAAAGAGGCTGAAAGGGAGGGGAGAATGCATGGAGCGCATTCCAATGAAGTCTGTTGCGAGGCGTGGGGGGTGGGGGAGGGGAGCAGGCATATGGTGTGTGTGAGCAGCCTTTGATGTGCGAGAGAGTGGCCGTGAAAGAAGTAAACAGCAGGCATGTAATTAGGGGGGAGGAGAAGTCGCGCTGGGGTGAATACCCGAGGCCAAGCTGCCCGCGGGAGGGAGTCTGAGGGAAAATACATGCAAGGCAGGCGGCTGGGGGCATGTGCACGCGCTTTTTCACGGGCACTGCAAGGAATCGCCACGATTCCTTGCAAGTTGGTTAAAGACTGTTTAAGCCCCCATAGTCTCGCAAGCTCGATGCGCATGCGCATCGACAGGCGAGACCTAAAAACTAGAATAACGATAACCGATTCAAGGACACCATTTGACTGATCTTGCATTTCTTCACAGCTGCTCTGTAGAAGCTGAAAACCTTAGGTCCCAGAATGCGATCTGGTAGAAACCATTTGTACCTGGTCGGCTTGCATTTTCACCAGGGCGGTAGTCTTCTCATACAGATCCAGTCATTGGCAGGGACACCCCTATGCACCCAACACTGGTATTTCTTCATGTGTTTTAGATAAAATCTGATGAGGTAAAGTTTTTTTTTCCATGCAGAAACGGAAAGTACCAAAGCCAATCCATGGTCTGAAAGGTGGGACCCCCGCTCACTCACACACATGTGGCATTTAAATGTGCAAATGCCATAATTTACAAGTAAAATTCGCGTCAGTGATTCACCAAATAAGGGCTTGCAGTTGTTAATAGATTTGCACACAATTAAAATGTTTGTGACTACAGCATAATTTTCCGTATGAGTAAATATGAGCTCAGGGCATTTCAGGGCAGGGTGGCGTGCCAAGCACGTGAACACCCACAAACTCGCACGTCTTTAGCTATTCACAAATATTTAGCAATCGCATTCCTGCCCTGGATACCAGTGAAGAATTATCCCTCTCAGGAGAGGGAGCATCAAACAGGTGGCACTAACGATAATAGGATTCCCCACAACAAAAATAGTTACAAGCAACGTATTAAAGGTGTCATTGTTTTTCACTTCCTGGTGCCAGAATGTAAAGCTGCTACATTTCAGTATGCGGAATGTCTATGCATGCGAGTACACCTGAGAAACGTAACAACATTCCAGGACTACTCCTTAATTCTTTAGTTGTAAAAAGTCAGAGAAGTACAAGGATCATATTATCCGTGGTCATGTGGCTCAAGTGTGGCTCAATGGTTAGAGCGGCAGACCCTGATGCAGAGGACTAGCCCGGGACCAGGGTTCAATTCCCCGCCTCATTCCCCGCCTCGGCGGGTCTTGGGCTAAAAAATTCCACGGACCTGATAATTCTCGCCTCGGTGCCTATTCCAATCATGGAGTGGCACTCTGCAACTCTGGGCAATAGCTTGCTTAATCTCCACAACGGCCCCCACAACGCTAAGGATGCCTGGCCTCCACCTTGGGGGTGCCCAGGAGTGGACACCTCACAGGGAAAGCCAGGATGGGTTCCACAGTGGTATTCGTACAAGCGCCTTGAGACCCTTGCGGGTGAGTAGTGCGCTATACAAGTATCAATTTTTTTACGTGAACTTCAAAGTGCACATTTCCGACTTTCCAGGCAGGACTTTAGTGAATCGAACCTGGAATAATCAGGTTGATTCACTTTGAGCAATGGTTTGAAAACTCATTTTTAAGGCAGGGCTTCTCTTTGCATTAATTACTGCCTTTCCAGTCAGGACTAACCATTCCTATAAATCATACAACATAAAAAGTGTGCTGCATTTGAGGGTTTTGGTGATCCTAATAAACCGCTGTACCTTAAATGTCAGGAGTCCCCTTTTCAGCAGGACACATCAGCATAGTCTATCTAGCTCTGTAGGGCGGTGCTCTCCGCTAGGTATAGTCCATGGATTGTCTCAGAGCCTTTGCACAGTGGGTCCAGCCCTCTGGAAAGAGCTGAGGGAGAGAGCTTTGTGGTTTTGAAGGGTGACACTAGGAGTAAGGGCTAGACTAAGAGAACATCACTCTTTCAAGGTCAGATGTTTCATGCTGTATTTAAAAAAAAAAATGTAATCGCACACACATGGTGCTTGCCAAGGCTCCTGGGAAAATGTACAATCTGTTCTCAAGAGAGGGAGTCAAACAGCTCAGTGATCACGTTGGGGTTCAGGGGTCTTTGTGCACAATTCAGACTCCACCCAGCTCTGTAGTAAGGGATATGAGCGATGGGACAGCTCAACCCTTTCTAAATCTAGAATAGGTTGATGTGGAATACCAGACGGCCAACAAGTCATTATGTGGAAATGGCTAACACGAGATCGGGAGAGGGGTTGGCCTAACGGCTAGGGCGCTCGACCTTGGACCTGGGGATCTGGGTTCGAGTCTCAGTAACGACGCCAAAACCTCCTGTGATTCTGGGCAAATCACTTAATCTCCCCGTGCCTAAAATGAAAGTGTGTCCTCATGTAATGTAACTGGAAAATATGTAAAGCGCTCTGATACCTGATTCGGTTCGGGTCTAGTTCGCGCTATATAAAACTCTGCAAAAAAAAAAGATACCATTGGAGGCCGCAGAACGTCAGGGCAGTCATGAAGTTCACGTGAGTCCCACCTTGCAGTTAAACCCAGAAGCTATAGGAAATTGATGCAGGGGAGGTCAGTTTATCCAGGCGTGGGCTATTCCACTGGGGGTGGCCAAGTCTTGACTGGGAGACTGTCTCTTCTACAAGGACCTTACAAATCACAGCAGGCCAACTACTGGTTAATTCTTGTAAGAAGACAACTCGTTCTAGCTCCTTGGCAGTGGCATCAAGGCCCTCAGAGTGTTTACACTCTATGCCAGTAATAACGGTGTAGCCGACCACCAAGGATGCCACTGCATTAGGGGATACACTCAACAGCCTAGGACACCAATCAGCACGGGCCACCACCAAAGCTAAAAAAATTATTTAATTCGTTGGTCAGCCAAAATGTCACCCCGCCCAAGAAAGCAAATATCCTGTATCGCCCCTGTCGACTGCAACCCTGGAGGTTCTTGCCCAACGTGTGTGACTCTTACCTGCAAGGTGCAGCCGAAGACTCCAATCATGAGCATGGCGACAGTGATGTACTCGGCCAGCACATCCCACCAGGGCTTCAGCACCTTGAAGGCCGGCTGCTGCTCGGTGAACTGCTTGAACTCGGCCACCGGAATCATGGTGCCTGGTCATTGGTGAAAGAGAGAGAGAAATAGCTTGTGAGTGTCAAATGGTATGTGAGCCGGTGCAATGCTATTAAATTCAAGAGAAAGAAAAAAAATATGATAAAGTTACATCAACTTTCAGGGGTGAAATGCTTTATGTGTTTTAATATGTAAACCATACATTTGTGTGTATTTCACTTGTTTGAGAAAACACTGGTAAACAATGTAGCACACTAGATTACAAAATGCAAGAAAAGTAGGGAAGGGATCAAGAGAGAGAGAAGAGAGACAGAAAGAGAGAGAGAGAGATAGAATGAGACACGGTTGAAAGGGGACGGAGACAAAGGAGCAATAATAGAGCACATGTGGAAGAAAAGAGTTAGGGACACAAAAATAAAAGGGCAGAGAGAAAAAAGCAAAACAAGTAAAGGGAACGAAAAGGGGGAAATAAAGTGGGGTTAACTAGAACAGAAACATTATGAAACAAGGGGAATAACACGATAAAGGGAGTGATGGGAAGAAAGGTGGTGGGGGCAACAGATAAGACAGAAAGGGCAAGGGTGGTAAATCAGAAACATGGAATTAAGGGAGGGGAACTAAAGTGTGAAACTCCCGGCAATACACCATATGAATGGCCAGAAGGCATCACTTGACCATGCCTCAGAGGTCTCCGCTACAGAGATCGTGGTCTGTACGGATCCATGTGCAAGGCTCAAATGTGTCTGTAGATGTATCATCTAGGGCTCAGCTGGGCTTCAGGCCAGTCAATCGGCCCCATCGCTCCCCAAGGATTTGAAGCACTCACTCATGTCTTTGCTAATGCAATCAATCCAAGTTCTGCAAACCTTAATATGGTGCTTCGGGATCGAAAAAGGTATTTATGGAACAGGAGCTGAGAGCAGTTGCACTTCTGTGTTGGCAGTAGCCGTGTGGAGCGACCAGGAGACAGGATTTTAAAGTTACTTCCTCTGTTAGTGGCTCATTGTGAGAAGGCTGCTGGTTGGCCTTGCTATTTGGATTCAACAATAGGTCGAGGAAGGCTTCATCCGCATAAACCTGCATTGTGCACCGATGCTTCAATTGTCTTTAGTTTAAATACAATATGCTTATTCCAGATTTGCCTTTACACTTCATATTTCAAAATGTCTAACTTTCTTTTTTCCCCCTAAATTTTCTTTTTTTTTAAATTTCTTCTTAGTTAGTCTACCGTGCAAAGTTTGATGTTTAATGCTGATATGTTTTATACTCCGCTATCAAATATTCTGGAGATTTTGGTCATCCTGGAGGGTGAGGTCAGAAGCTGTGCACTGTCCTCCAGGCATCAACTGCAGTATCCCAACATCAGCCTCCTCCCCCTTCCAGAGAAGCTGTGCGTCTCCATACAGGTCTACACGGGGAACATGAGCCCTAAGCATTTAAATTTACCGTGCTCTACAGGAACTAAAAATACAAGATCGTAAAACACGCCATTAAAAATAAAAGCAACCGAGTTTCCTCAAAAGGACACATTTTAATTCCAAAATAGGCGACACTTGTCAGCAACGGATCAGTTAAGTTACATATGATCCAGGTCATGAAATCTGCACGAGGCTAGAGTTCTTAGGCCGGCCCAGGAGTCAGGCGAAACTCTTGTGCAAACTCCTGATCACGTCTTAAGATCTAACCCCTAGATGCATCAAAGTTATGTTTTGCGAGGCCTTAATAGCGAAATTTAAGGACTCGCTATTAAAGACTCACAAAACGCGATGCATGTAGGAATCGCAATGTTATTTGCGATTCCTACTGATTCCTTATTTGCGATTCGCTAATTGCTAATCGCAAATAAGGAATGGCTTTCCCATTCATTCCTTATTTGCGATTAGCAATTAGCGAATCGCAAATGTGCTGCAATTTCAAGGGTGCCAGGGTGTCCAAAGGACACCCTGTTGCACCCCTGAAATGGTAATGTTCACTGGTGTTGCGCACACACATGTCCCAAGGACATGTATGTGTGTAATATACAACTTAGAAAAATGCACTAAAGTGCATATTTCTAAGTTTTTGGTATTTACCACGTAGTTTGACTTCGCGGTAAATAGCGACCCCAGATTGCGAATTCGCAATCTTGGAATGGTTCATGCATTGCATTTAAGGAATCGCAAATTGCGATTCCTTAAATGCAATCGCAATTTGAGAACTCGCAATTATTTGCGAATTCTTAAATTGCGAGTGCATGAACCCTTGATGCATCTCAAATGCCATTTTTGCGGGCGCAAACGGCCGAATTTTGCGATTCGCACCGTTTGCGCTCGCAAAAATGCTTGATGCATCTACCTGTAAATGTCGTTGCATCGATTTGTAGAGGGTGGATAAGACCGTCCAGAGGCCTTTTAAATTTTCATTAACACTCACTTGTGTTGATGAGTTAATGGGTCAAGGAGGCCAAACCTCCACAACAGGTAACTCGCGATAATGACCGTATACAGCACAATTTTACAAGAATACAAATAACTGTACTAAACAAAAACAACTACATAAAATAAATGTCATTAAATGTTTTTGATATTTGTATATGAACCTGCCAATATATGGGGGTTGTTTAAATAGAGGCATAATGTGAATAAAAGAAATATACATGCATTAAACATGATTACACAATGCATAGAGTGCCCTACAGAAAACATGGGCATATTATTTTAGCAAGTTCTCTATTTGGGAGTGACATCAAATAGGGAGGGAGAAGAGGACATATGCTTTTCTTGCTGCAACGATAACAAGGACGTATGTTTTTAAACGCTCCGAGGCAGGTAGGTGGATATGTATCAAAATCGAGATGTTTAATGCAGCGAGAGCGTGATGGTGATAGAACGTGGAGATATGCGTTGCACACTGAATCCTGTTTGAAGGGTGGGAGGAATTGAAAGGGATAGACGGGATTTAACGAGAAAATACTTTATATCCACATTGGGAGCAAGCAGAGATAGGTGAATGAAGGATAAGAACATAGTGTGTAAGGGATACAGCTTAGGAGCAGGATTATTTGAACATATTGGCACGTGATGTGAAATGGGCGATGTCTTGCCATATTAAGATTAAAGGTCTTTTGTGGGAAAATGTTCAGGGTGTAATGAACTGTGGGAACTTAGTAAACTGGTTATTGATTAATGATGTAAAAACATGACTTTGAAGAATATTTGGTGATTGTTTTATTGTTCATTTACAGTGACCCCTGACGAAGGGCGCTTCGTAAACCCGAAATGTATTTTTTTTATTGAATAAACGCTGCTTCAGATGAACCTTGCATCAGTAGTATTCTTTCAAGAGGTCCGGATAGACACAGCTTGAATACAAGAAACTTGAAAAATGGCATTTACAATTCCGCGTGTGGATTCAAATATTCATTGTAGCAAAGTTGATATAGAGATGAAAAATGATGGAACAAGAGGAATACATTGATAAAATCGTTGGAATATAGGATCGCCGTGTTGGCGCCATTTCAGCTGTGCGATTGGAGGGGGCGAGATGACGCCCCACCCCAAAAAGTTGATGATCAAAATAGAGGAGCCATGAGTATCTGGAACCCATGGGAAGAGAATGATGAAATGGTGTTGATCGCTATATTGAGGCCGTACAGCAGCGTGCAGGGTTCTCATGAGTCATCAAACAGGCAAGCGCCCAGTGATGGCCAAGGCCAAAGCCCAGTCTAAACAAAATGGAGGCTCTAGTTACCATCTCCAGAATTGGATGTTTGCGTGCGACTTCGGAGTGGCATCGTAAAGTTGCAGCTGTGCTGAGAAGTCAAATACCACCCCCTTGAAGGGCATGGACCTCGCCCAGCCGCACCCTGTGGCACTCGGATCAAGTTTACTCTCTCCCCAACACACTAAAGTCCTTTAATGCACAGGCCAGAGCAAGGGCACGTTGAAGAATTTGTGCCCTTCTAGGAAAAGTGATATTTTGCTAGCCCACTCCCAAAGCTAGGTGGCCAAATGTGAAGTTTGTATGACCAGCTTGACACCACTGGCCCTTATGGCATTCTGGGAAAGTGCCCAAAATTGCCCAACCATGCGCATAAGCTGCCCCAGCTAGAGTGCACGCAGTGCAGGCAGCAGAAAAGGGACCACCAGAGACCGGTATTTACACACCTTGGAAGTCAATGATCACAAGACTAATGTATTGTATTGTATTGTAATTGCATTTATATAGCGCTTACTACCCCTGACGAGGCGTCGAAGCGCTTTTTCGGCGGGTAGCACGCTACTCCGGGACCCACAGAGGATTAGTGTTGAATTAGTATAGTGAAACATGCAAGTACATTTTAAGTGGTGGAGAGGTTAGTCAGTTATTTGGATTTGGAATTATAGCAGAAGGATAGATGAAATATGAGGTAATTTCAGTGGTGTATATTAGTCTGTTACTTGGAGTGAGAAGGATAGCGGATGGATAAAAGGAGAAGAAAGATTTGCTTTCATAGAGCACTTGTTACCCCTGATGGGTGTTGAAGCGCTTTTTGGCGAGTAGCACGCCACTCCGGAACCCATAAAGGATTAGTGTTGAAAATTAGTATAGTATAAATATGAAGTTATTTGAGTAGTAGATATGTTATTCAGTTATTTGGGCAGTATATTAGTATAGTTGAATATGGAACATGGAATTTGAGAAGTGAACATGTTAGTCTGTTAATTTTTATAGAAAAAAAAGGATAGTGGAGGGATAAAAGAGTGAAGGTTTTTTTTATTTTATTTTTAATGAGAAAAAGGGCAGCATTTCTGTCCCTAGTCCCGATCAGTCTTGAACAGGCCCAAACAGGCAACTACCCTTGTCCTCTCCACCCTTAGCCTCGACGCCCGGGCTGAGACGCCCTAAGCCTGGCCTTTTTTGTAGCCCTAGTAATCAGGTGACCCCTTCAGCCAATGGGAACCCTAGCCCTAACATTATCCAATCACTACATTAGCCCTAACTTCTAGAACCAATAGGAGACCAGGACCTTGCAGCCAATCTTAACCCTAGTCCAAGCACCCAATCAGTTCAGAAACCCTGATCTCTACGTCCAGTAAAGGCCCTAGCCCTACCACTAGTCCCAATCCAAGTCCAAGCAGCCAATGGTACAGGTAGCCCTAGTCCCTACTTCCAATAGCAAGCCTAACCCTACTCTTAGTCCCACACCTGGTCCAACAACCAATCACACCAGAAGCACTAAATAGCTACTTCCAATTGAAGGTCTAACCCTAGCCCTAGTCCCACCCTACTCCCAACAACCAATAACATAGGAAGCCCTAGTCCCTACTTCCTATAGAAATCCGAACCCTAGCCCTAGTCCCAACCCTGCAAAGATTGAATCACAGACCGAGAAACCAGTCAGAAACCTCAAATACCCAACCAATGAGGACATTAACCCTAACCCAATAGAAACACCAGATACAACCACCAATCAGTGTACACATGTGCCAACCACCAGCACACCATATAAGGTCCCAGCAACCTCAGACAAGGTTTGCTGGCCAGGGAGTTGGAAGCTGCTTGCTCCTGTTCAGAATCTCCTAGGAGACAGACAGGCTCAATCCACAACTTTGGACTTCAGCAGGTAAAGGCTTCACTAACTCGAAATCTAACAATACTGTTTGAATAAAGCTTTACTCCCCCTGCTGGCCAAAAAACGAAGTGCACAGGCCCCAGTAAATACAGCTCACAGAAGCACCCTCTGATGTAGAAAATCCCTGTAGCTAGGGGGGGTTGGGGGGGGCAGGGGGGCTGGCCTCACTGGCTTGTGAACACAAAATGGTGGCTGGGGGTGCACTGTTTGAGCACACATGCCTAAGCACAGAGCAAAGGAGAAATTTGGAGGGAAAACAGATTTGTCACCAAGGAATTAGAGGGACAAACTACTGAGGTTGGACTGCAAATCCCACAATTCAACACACTAAATGAAGGCAATCATGGGCAGGGAAAACCACACATTTAAAACACAACACAGGTGATAAAATATGCAATTACAGGCAGGATAAAACTACAATTTTTAACTGTAACAACCACAGGCATAGACAGTAAACACAGAAAGTGAAAATCGTTTTTTAAACAACTTTTTGTCTTGGGAAGAGACAGCACTAGTCTGTCTCCTTACCACTTCCTGGACTCTGCTCAAAGCAATCTGGGGCACATGTGGGCTGCAACTCACAAGATGGAGGAGAATGATTTGGGGTGCACCCAGCAAGGCCTTCAGGGGCCTTGGCAGGTGTGAGAGGAGGGCTCAGACTTGCCTGGTAGCTGAATAGCCAATGGTCTGCTGGCCTGGGGGTGGGGTTTGGGCAGCTGCTTGCTCCTGTTCAGAATCTCCTAGGAGACAGACAGGCTCAATCCACAACTTTGGACTTCAGCAGGTAAAGGCTTCACTAACTCGAAATCTAACAATACTGTTTGAATAAAGCTTTACTCCCCCTGCTGGCCAAAAAACGAAGTGCACAGGCCCCAGTAAATACAGCTCACAGAAGCACCCTCTGATGTAGAAAATCCCTGTAGCTAGGGGGGTGGGGGGGGGGCAGGGGGGCTGGCCTCACTGGCTTGTGAACACAAAATGGTGGCTGGGGGTGCACTGTTTGAGCACACATGCCTAAGCACAGAGCAAAGGAGAAATTTGGAGGGAAAACAGATTTGTCACCAAGGAATTAGAGGGACAAACTACTGAGGTTGGACTGCAAATCCCACAATTCAACACACTAAATGAAGGCAATCATGGGCAGGGAAAACCACACATTTAAAACACAACACAGGTGCGGTTACTACAGCCATATTTGCCCCAAATACATCTCACATCCACACTCTAGTAGGCTCTGGGCAGTTCCCACCACCACATGCACCATGTGCTATTAAAATCCAGCCCGTAGAATTTCTACAGCACAGTTTCTCCAGTAGATTTTCCTCTTTAGCCCAACACGTGCAGCACCCATGGGCGGACCTTCCTATATGTGGTGACAGAGCAGAATACCAGGTATTGGCTGAAATATAAGGTGCTGCTTCTATTTAGCAGGTCAGAAATGTATTAAGAAGCAAGAAGAGTTGAAATTCCATAGATCGCAGCCAAAGAGTTTTTTCAGGGGGCTGGAAAACAGTTTAGGTTTAAAGAGGAATGCACACGTTTATAAATAGAATATATTTTTCCTGTGGATCAAATATTTTGAGCCTCTGCCAGATTTACCTATCAAAACTCTCCATGCATCCAATTTTGAAACTTTTTCGGAGCATTTTTCTTATTTGGCCCTACCATCTTTTTATGATCAATCTAACATTTGAAACGGTAAACTAAATCAGAGGACGACAGGGAGTACTATGTTCTGATGAACTGCAGCAGCAAACAAACGTTACCAAAGACGCCATTATGTCTCACTTTGGTCTTTGCCAATGCCGACCTTCCGGCTTTGCCAATGTTTTTTGCAGCTGTGTAGGTCCCCCAAAAAAATAAAAAATGAATACGTCATTACGCTTGTGCCCGTATGTGTCATGATGCTCAGGAGCCCTAGGGTCACCACGCGAGCAGCAATGCCTCATACGTAGCAGCCATTTTGATTTTTGTTTTTATTCACTATTCCAATATGGCATACCCCCATCTTGGAACAATACATAAAAAAAAGAGTTGGCAAGCATCAAGCTGCAGTTGCCTCTCTCTCCCAAAAAGATTTTAAGTTTTTTGTTTTGTTTGTTAAAACGAGATAGGGCAGTGGAAGGGTTGGTAAGGTGAGTGGTGGCAGCAGAGAACAACAAAGGAGCTGGATGGGTGGAGAGTTTAAATTAAAAAAAATAAGAAAGCTGGAAACTAGAGTGCCTGAGGAAGGCCAAGCAGCACAGAGACCAGGGGGTGGGGGTGGGAGGTGGTCGCAGCAGAGGAAAGTCTGGAGAAGCAGCAGACGAGCTGGAAAAAGTAGCAAAATTGAAACATAGGGAGGAAAACGTCTGAGGGGAAGCAGCATGTGAGGAAAAAAGCAAAACCAACACTCACAAGGAGTGCTCAGCGAAAAAAAAGTCGTTCTCTGAATGTAAGCAGTGGAAGGACAAGTCATACAACCAAGCAAAAGGCATGTTCCAAGGGAGGGGCAACCTCAAAAAGAGAATGGAAAGCTATTGAATTACAAACATTGGCAAAGCCAATAGGTCACGCCCATGCAACAGCTATTGGCTTTGCCAATGTGTTTTAGCCAGGTTATACGCCAGCGTGGCTGCTGTTCAAAATGGTTAAATGTCTGTGGCATAGAGGAGAGTGGCATAAGGTGGAGTGTTGCAGTATTGTAAAAATCTGTGGCGTACATTAGCCTGGTGCAGAGTAGACTATAGTGTCAGATTGCAGTGCCGTAGAGTTGAGTAGAGTGGCATAGAGCGCCCTGCCGTAGAGTACAGTGGTGTAGAGTGCAGGGGTGAAGAGTAGAGCACAGCAGAGTCGCATAGAATGCAGTGTCAGAGTGCAGTGGCCTAGACGGTGCACAACCTTTACAACGCAACTTTTACCACGCAGTGCCTTTACGACGCAACTTTTACAATGCAAACCATTACAACGCATTGCGCTGGGGGGCGCTCTAGGATAGGTGTTTAATGTACTATCCAACACCTTCCCTACTATCCACGGGGACTGGAGTTGGAAAAGTAAATTACACAATTCACTATCCAGCGCCTAAAAGCACTATGCGTTGTAATGGCATGCGTTGTAAAAACCGCGTTGTAAAAGCATGCGATGTAAAAGCATGCGTTGTAATGTCATACATCCGCCTAGACTAGTGTGATGAAGCAATGAAGATTGTAGTGACAGATAGAATGACAGAGTACAGTGCCATAGAGTACAGTGCTGCAGAATAGAGTTTCATAGAGTCAGTGGTATAAAGTACATTGGTGTAGAGTGCAGTGGTGTAAAGTAAAGTGGTGTAGAACACAATAGTGTAGATTGGTGTAGAGTGCAGTGGTTTAGAGTAGAGTGGAGTGGTGCAGCATACATTTTAGTGGTGTAGAGTGGAGTGAAGTAGGGTATAATGGAGCTGTACAGAGTAGAGTGGAGTGGTGTAGAGTAGGTTGGCATAGAGTGCAGAGTGGGTTGGCGTAGAGAAGGGTGGCACAAAGTGGAGTGCCGTGGAATAGAGTGCAGTGCCTTAGAGTGGAGTAGACTGCACAGGCGTAGAGTGCAGTGGTGTATAGTAGATTGTTTCAAAGTAGAGGGAAGTGGCAGAGTGTAGGGTTGCCGGGAAGAGTAGAGTGGCATAGAGTGGAGTGGCATAGAGTAGAATGGCACAGAGTGTAAGAGGGAAGAATGCAGTTATGCAGAGTAGATTAGAGTGGGTACAGTTAATTGGTGTCGACTGGAGTGGTAAGGAGTAGAGTGCATTGGCATAGAGTGCAGGATTGTAGAGTAGAGTGGCATAGAATGGAGAGGTGTAGAGTGCAGTGGTGCAGAGTGGAGAGGCATGGAGTGCGTTGGCATAAACTAAAGTGGTGCAGAGTAGAGAGGCAGAGAGTGAAGTGCCGTAGAGTGGAGTGGTGCAGAGTAGAGTGCAGTGGCATGGAGTGATGCAGAGTGGAGTGTCGTCAAGTGGAGTGTGCATGGTGTGGTAGCACAATGCCATTACAGACAACACATTTTCAATTGAAGTGACCATTACATTTGCACAGACATACAGTTTTATTCATAAAATATACAGTGCACAAATGATAACTCCGCAGCAGTGGTGATCACCCAGCCAGCCAGCCAGCAGGTAGGAACCATGGCGGAAACGGGAAGAACGCATGTTCTGTACCACACCTGGTGAGCAAGAGGCCAACTCTGTCCCGTTGGAGACAAGCAAGCGCCCTTCTCCACATGCCTAAGAGGAGCCCAAGGCCACCTCCAGGACTCCAACACGAGAAAGAGGCCTGTACCATGAGAGTCCTGCAAACGGGTGCTCTGGGACACGGATTACATGCACTTCTTTCTAGATTTCCATTTCAGGCACTTGCCATGGCAGACGAGGCGTGCCCCTGCTCCACCCCTCTAGGTACCGTCCGCTCTCCCCGAGAGGCGGAAGGAAGGTTAGCAGGAGCCACCGCACTGCAGCAACTAATGGAAATCACTGACCGCGGGGCCACGTGGGTCTGTAAGTGGTCGGCACCGAGACAGGTTCCAGGAAGAGGCCCCAGCCTAACCCCGCCCGGACCAAGAGAGGCCGGAGGGTGAGGCGCCCACAGTAGCTCTGCCACGCCCAGGTGGCACCAGGAACTGGGCATTGACTTCCCATGAGAGCACGCGGCCACCCCATCCGTGCTGCCAGAGGACACGAACATATTTAACATTGTATATACAGAGCGCAGGGCACTTTTGTAGTGGCCTCATAGCGCTGTATATATCGCCTATGCGCTTCAACGGGAGCGATGAGAGAGACGCTTTTGGGAAATGTGTGATGAAAGTGGGATGCATGCGGTGCGTTTGTGTGTGGTGTGTACATATCTGCAACTGTATGCAGGTTGTGGTGTATGTGCACTCAAACTGAACTATATTGTGTTAGTGGGGCTGTAGACTGCTGCGTTTGTATGTCGGCGCTGTTAGCCTGTTGAGCATATGGAGATTGTCTGCTGTGAATGTAGCCCCGCTCGAGTGCAGTGAGGAATGTGTGTCATCAGCTGTGAGGTGACCGTAGTGCTTTACCTGGGAGGTGCCCTCCTCAGTGTGCGCTATGTCTAGAGTGCTGTTCTCGTGTGTGGCGGTGTTTGTCTATAGGTCAGAATAATGCGGTTTATGGGTTGCGTGAGGTGGCTGTAGAATTCTGCAATTGCGGGGTTGTTTCAGTAGTGGAATTGTCTGAGTTGTGAGGGTGTGTGCTTAGGCAGTATGTGTTTGTGTGGTGACTGTGCAGAGGGGGCGTGGTTACCCCACTGGGGCCCTGGTTTCATTTCCAGACCATCCCGCTCAGAGGGACATTTACCAGCTTGTAATCGTAAACCGCAGCCCCTACGAGGAAATACTCGATAATTGAAATATTTATACGTTGTAGTAAATGAGACATTAGGGAATAGCACAGCAGAAGCTGCAGTTTTCCCGTGAAGAGGCTGCTTGATCAAAGGACAAGAGAGGGGGGAGGGAGAATAAACAGGATGCGGAGTAAAGCTGCAACATTCCTTTAAAACGGAAAGTCAGAGAATTACCCAGTGACTCAAAGTTAATGACAATATTTATTCTAATAACTTTTGCAGAAGTTTGCTAGTCGGAAATCTGATTATTTTTTTGCATTTGGGTTCGCTTTGGTTATCTCTGCATACCAGTTCCTAGATATTCCGTAGAAACTCACCTTGCTATTTTATTTATTTTACTCATGCAGCAATAAATAATGTTTGTTAAAAGCAAAGACAAAGTCAATAGGTCTCGTTTTTTTGACGGGTGACTTCAAAGACATTGGCTCTGTCCGTACTAGTTTGGAGAGAGAAACATATTCTAAGATGGTTGCCTGTTCTTTACGATGCAATTGTTCTCCCAGGAGTCCATCTTGGAATGGTTTTTGTAATACAGAAAACTCATTACAAAATGGCCACTCGTGTTCTGATGCGCAAGTCAGCATTTAGGCATTTTTTTTATTGGATATCAGACTACTTCTTTAGAATGGTAAATTAATTTAAAAATTAATTAAAAAAAACACAGAGTGTGCTCACACTACCGTGCAAAGAATGAGAGGCTTACAAGGAGCAGTATATGGCTACAGAACACACATCAAAGCCATTTTCATTTTTTGAAAATAAATGAATGAAATTAATGAAAAGTGTGATGTGAAAGGGTGGGGATGAGGAGCAACAGATGAGCAGAAGGGCTTGGGCCTCATCAATTGGAGCACGGGTAGGATGTGAGTGGAAATGAGCAAAACAGACTGAGGAAGGAATGACATGCGCTCACTGCGAGTACAACAAATACACATAATGGGTTCACGTCAGCAGTGAAAAGGCTATAATTCATCCAACTAAGAGGAGGGTAAATAAGCGATGTTCCAGTGGGACAAACACGAGAATAGGGAGGAAAGCCACTGAAACAGGGGCAGGGAAATGAGACAGACAAGAAAGATAACCAATCACGAGCAAAGGGCTGGCCTAAAGCACGCTTGGTGTATTGAAGATCATAGGTCTTCGGCAACAGACAGATATAACCGTCTGTAGATGGGACCTAATAATGCAATGAATGCAGATAACTATAACCCAACAGAACTGCTTTAAAGCAGGTACATGCCTTTAGAATGGGTAGTACTAAAAAGTAGAGAGGTAAAGTATTCACTAAGACAGAATAAAGCTGGATACCACTCAGTGTGTGTACGGCCACGCTGGCAAGAGCAGACACCACCCTCTTGGAGACGACTGTGGACTATAGACTTCCAGGAGCATGACTCAAACTGTATCCAGGGCTTTCATCGACTGCACCACAGGCTCAGGCAACCAGATGGAAAGATGGTTCCATATGGAGGGAGACTTGGAAAATACCCCCATGGCCCCTTGGACCAAACCATGATTGAGACCTTGGTGTGAAGATGCAGATGGCTAAACCCAGTGCACCAGTGCCCGTTAGAACCTCTGTCCAGACACCCTTTGGAAAATAAGAAGGTGGCAGGAGGTGAGACCGGTCACACTGAGGCAAGGAGACAATTAAATCCATCCATTGATCTTTAACTTTTGAATTTCCATTTGGCAGCATTCCATTCGATCAATGCTTGGTTCATCTGTGCAATTACAGAAGGTATATCAGTCTTGGACCCCTCCAAAAGGCAACACGAAGTACCCAACAAACATGATGGCGTAACTAGGCTCTACTGGGGAGATGCAGCTTGAACCTGTATGATACAGTTAATTGGGAACCAACATTTGTGCTTACCCCTGGCACAAATGGCACCTATGAGCAGCAACAACAAAAAAGTGGACGGAAATGGGTCATGTGCTGTATGGGCACACATGGTTAATTCTTAAAATGCTACATGCTGGCTTGCAGTTACCCGATACCACTAAGCTCTTGAAGCCACTGGTAACCCCATTGCACCCACCAGCCTGAGCTTCCTGCCCTGGGTGCAGCCCAGTAGTAGGGCATCCTTCCACCAGCAGGCCCACAACATGAAGGTTCGGGCTAGAAGCAAATGGCAGGCGACCCTTTAGAGATGAAGGGGTTTGGGACGGGCCTGAGCCTCTCTGCTGTGGGTCTCTATGGCAAGGAATTCTGAAGGAATTGTGCTAAAGCACGTGAGATGGTTTGGTGCAGAAACTAGGGGTAACTCAATGATAGCTTCAGGCATTTTAATCGCACTACAATAATAAATATAACATATGGCTCTTTAGACAGCCCTCTTCATCCATTGGTCTGTTATTGTGTCATTCCCATTTTTCTTCCACCCCTACAGTGTACAGCAAGGGACAGTAGGCCAGACCATGCCAGCCATTGGTCAATTTCACTGTGAGCAATTGCATTCTACTCTTTCACATGACCACATCCTCACACAAAATAGTTCCATTCAATGCTGTGGACTAAGATGAAAATGTGCGTTTATTGAGACTGCACATATTTTTGCTTTAGCTATTATATATATGTTTTAAAGATTAACGAGGGCTCAGCAGCTCAGAAGCTCTCCCAATGATCAAGTTTTGAAAAAACAACGACAAAACAAGCATTGACAAAGCCAAAATGCCAGACTTTTTTTTTTTGCAGAGTTTTATATAGCGCGAACTAGACCCGAACCGAATCAGGTATCAGAGCGCTTCACATATTTTTCCAGTTACGTTACATGTTTCAGTAACTTTCATTTTAGGCACGGGGAGATTAAGTGATTTGCCCAGAATCACAGGAGGTTTTGGCGTCGTTACCGAGACTCGAATCCAGTTCCTCCAGGTCCGAGGTCGAGCGCCCTAGCCGTTAGGCCAACTCCTCTCCCCTGGCTTTGCCAGTGCATGTTTTCATTGCCAGGGTCTAATACAACAAGCATTACCCAACAAGTACCCTTGCCACTTTTGTATACATTATCATTCTCCGTGATTTAACTTTGAGCAGTGTGACTGGCATGCAAACTTGCTTTATGTTTTCATACTGCTATAACTCACTTAAAACTGTGGGGCAAATTTACTATTTTCTCAAGTAATGCAGTAGGACAACCAAAGTTGTTGTGTCGCGCTGCATGAAGGGAAGGAAGCAGGACAACACACTCCCTCCAAGGATATGGCCCTGCTGCTCCCTTTTTTTTTTTGTTGCCTTGCACCGCGCACACACTGGGCACCATAGTGCAAAGCTATCTGCTTGAGACTAGCAAGGCTAGGATCGTATCCTTCCAATACAAATTACTATACCCCAGCCGCGGCCGGTAGTGGGAGTACCGGCCGGGCGGTGACTTGGGGAGGGGGAGGGGCAGGGTGGGGGGTAGTAATGTATGGATTACGGACTTTGAAAGGTAAGTAAACATAAAAATAAATAAAACGAATTTCGTTGCACACACTGCATCGCATTTGGTGATGCAGTGTGTGCAACGAAATTCGTTGTATTTATTTTTATGGTTACTTACCTTTCAAAGTCCGTAATCCATACATTACTACCCCCCACCCTGCCCCTCCCCCTCCCCACGTCACCGCCCGGCCGGTACTCCCACTACCGGCCGCGGCTGCTATACCCTGAGTAACTTTTGAACTTTTACTACTTTGGTTGTGTGCTGCACAACACACATGCCAAGTTAGAAAAGTTTGTTAAAAATAACTTTTCTACTATTTTGCACATACTTTAAAGTGGTGGTGAATGGTTTGCCATTATGCAACATTCCATCCATCATCTTGTGTGTTTTGCTGTTCTCCCTACGTGGGAAGGGTATGCCCAGACGTGGGTCCCGTGCTCACTACAACACTGAAGTCAAGCTATCCTGGCTAAAGACGGCTGATAGCCAGAAACCGGTCCTAGGATGATTGATTCCAGTCCAGGGAAGACATGGCTTGGCAGTTCAGTCTGGACTGTTCCCATAAGGCACAGGGTCAAGACTGATTTGCATATGGCCATGTCTGAACTGGGTGGCTTGGTGAGCAAAATAACGATGGATTAAACCCAGATCTGTGACTGGGAGTGAATGGTTTGCCATTGTGCAACATTCCGTCAATAATCTTGTGTGTTTTGCTGTTCACCCTATGTGGGAAGGGTATGTCCAGACTTGGGTCCCATGCTCACTACGCCACTGGAGTCAAGCTATCCTGGCTGAAGACGGCTGATAGCCAGAAACCGGTCCTAGGATGCTTGATTCCGATCCAGGGAAGACATGGCTTGGCAGTTCGGCCTGGACTGTTCCCATGAGGCACAGGGTCAAGACTGATTTGCATATGGCCATGTCTGAACTGGGGTGGCTTGGTGAGCAAAATAACGATGGATTAAACCCAGATCTGTGACTGGGGGTGAATGGTTTGCCATTGTGCAACATTCCGTCCATCATCTGTGTGTTTTGCTGTTCACCCTATGTGAGAAGGGTATGCCCAGACGTGGGTCCCGTGCTCACTACGCCACTGGAGTCAAGCTAACCTAGCTGAAGATGGCTGATAGCCAGAAACCGGTCCTAGGATGCTTGATTCCGGTCCAGGGAAGACATGGCTTGGCAGTTCGGTCTGGACTGTTCCCATGAGGCAAAGGGTCGACTGATTTGCATATGGCCATGTCTGAACTGGGGTGGCTTGGTGAGCAAAATAATGATGGATTAAACCCAGATCTGTGACTGGGGTGAATGGTTTGCCATTGTGCAATTTTCCGTCCATCATCTTGCGTGTTTTGCACTTCATCAATTCTGCCATATAATTTGGTCTTCCCCTGCCGCATAATTCCAATGGCCCTCCTTGTACTTCACGAAAAAAGGCACGCAGCTGGTAGTCTGACTCCTCAGTAGTTTAGAGGACACATACATCTGTTAGAATCTTTTGCTGTAGGCTCTATCTTGGCACTATGAATACTTTGATGAAGAAATAACACTGATGAACTAGGAGGGGTCCTTCAAAATACAAAAATAGCTCTTAACATTAGATGTACCATAAACGGAAAATGTTATAACAAATTCCTTAACGAATAAAATGCATTTCAGCTGATGTCACCCAAACTGAGCAGATCGTTAAAGGTAACCTTAACCTTCATTCCATTTCTAACTTTATCCTAGCTTGAAAAGTAAACCATAACCTTACCAACACCCTATTCTAACCCTAGGCCTACCAAGCAACCCATAGTTTTTTTTTTAATACCCATGCCCTTTTATTTTGTGTCGTATCGTATATTTACGGATAACAACAACAAAAATGTAATCACTGTGGTGTAGTGACCTAAAATAATGTGTCATAACTACATTTTATTTACAGTGGTTTGTATATAATGGATTATTTTTGGTTAAGAAAAGAATAATGCCTAGTGCGTATGAACAGGATCACTAGCTGAGTTCTTGGCAAGGGCTAAGTGTTTGCTACTTTTAATTTTCACTGTATTCTCTGTGTATAAAGTATTCATCCCAGAATGCATCTCAGAAAAGATGCTCCTAATTATCCAGCATTTCTTAAAGCGTTTCAAGTCAAAGGTGCATCATGGGGCATTTAAGGTTACCTGTGTTGTAAGACAATCTTTGTAGGGAGGTTGCAGGAAGTCACCATGACTTCCAGGTGGAAGCAAACGTGCTCTTTCAAGAATTGGTGGTGAAATCTCTTATTGTCATTTTCGCCTGAGAGACTGGCGATCTGTTAGAAAGGACGGATTCTATCTTTTCTAATTGTGGCTGAATCTCTAACCCAGGCCTACAGTAACTCAACTTTCCACCTCCGTCAACAAACTGAAAGGAACTGACCACCAGAGGCCCTCACAGAGGAGGACATGTTAGTAATCACTTGGTAGAGGAAAGTGCAAGGACAATGTTGCTGCTATTGACGAGATAAGGATATCGACGAGAAACGGTATAGCCCTCCGCATATGCCATAACAAAATTAAATTATATTGAAACAACTTCTAACAACCAGCAGTAAAACAGTCACATCAGTAACAATGTTTTCCTACAACCAACAGTTTTCGATTGATTTGATCGCCACTAGCCACGAAACAGTTCACTGGCAGGGTGAGGTCATGTTTGCATAGTCACCAGGTGTGCAGCTGCAGGGACTGGACTGAGAAAACACTTTTGCAAGTTCTTCCATTTGCCCCTGCCCGCAATCAGCCAGGTGAACCATCTATAGCACACTACAACGGAGTAGAGTAAGGCAAGGCGTGTCCTGTAGCAAAGTGCATCAGCGGATGGTTTAATATCAAAGTGATGTCTTTTCCAGTCACCAGGCATCTTTTAACTAAATTGGAAGTATTAAATGTTCCCACACAAGTTCCAATTTTCAGCTGATCGCCGAACAGTGATAAGTGAAGCAAGTAAGCCGTATTAAGGATGTAAAACTCACATTACAATCTCTTTTGGACATTTCGGCGGACACAAATCGGAAAGTGTTAATGTCCTTTCGAGCAAGGACCATTACTGCATTTACTGGAATATTCAAAGCTCTTTAGCGGAACACTTTCTGTTCCATTAACTTCACAGGCGCTTCAATGGACCAGACATGTCACAGATGAACTGCAATCCACCCTTCCAGCGAGGATAGTGAATTCACTTAATAGGCCTTTAACCAAGGTTGCTAATAGAAAAAAAGGAGAACGCAATATAAGACAAGCATTGGCAAAGCCAATAAGTTTTGCCTATGCAAGAGCTATTGGCTTTGCCAGTGTGCTTTAGGCATGTTGAACAACAGAGTGGCTGCTGTGTGGCATGGTGAAAAATTAGTGGCGTAAAGGAAAGTGGTGTGGAGTGAAGTGTCTTAGAGTGGAGTGTCATGAAATGGAAAGGCATAGAGTGGGGTAGAGTGTCTTACAGTGGAAAGGCATAGAGTGGAGTAGGGTCATAGAGTGGAAGGGAATAGAGTGTCGTAGAGCAGAATAGGGTGTCGTAAAGTGGAAAGGCATAGAGTGGAGTAAAGTGTCATAGACCGGAGGGTTGTAGAGCAGAGGGTCATAGAGTGTCGTATAATTAAGTAGTGTTGTGAAGTAGATTGAAGTAAGATAGAGGCGTAGAGTGCGAAAGTAGAGTGCTGTAGAGTGAACTGTCACAGAGTAAACTGTCGCAGAGTATTGTGGAGGGGAGTAGAGTGTTGAGGAGTAGAGTGGGCTGGTGTAAAGTGGAATAGAGTTCCATGGATTAGAGTGTCAAAGAGTGGAGTATTGCGGATTGTAGTGTTGTAAAGTGAATTAGAGCGGCCTAGACTGAAGTGGAGTAGAGTGTAGTAGCAAAGAGTAGAGTGTTGCAGAGCAGAGTATAGTGGCATAGAGAACAGTGGTGCAGTGTAGATTGGCAAAGAGTGCAGTGTTGTAGAGTGCATTGACATAGAATGCAGTGAGGTGGACTGTAGAGCTTTAGAGTAGAGAAACATGGAATGCAGTGATGTAGAGTAGAGTGGTGTACAGTAAGGTGAGGTAGAGTAAAGATGCACAGAGTGGATTGCAGTGCAAGAAGTGGAATGATAGAGTGGAGTGGTGCAGAATGGCGTGGAGTGGCATAAAGTGTAGTGGTGTAGAATGGTGTAGAGTGGCACAAATCAGAGTGCAGTGGCATAGAGTGCAGTTTTGCAGAGTAGTGTCGAAAAGTGCAGTAGTGTAGAGTTGAGTGGTGTAAAGTTCAGTGGGGTATAGTAGAGTGGTGCAGAGTAGAGTGGCGTAGAGTGGTGCAGAATAGACTAGAATGGCGTAGAGTGCAGTGGTGTGGAATGCAGTGAAGCAAAGCAGGGCCAGACTGTCTAAACTGGACAACAGACGTTTCCCTGGGAGGCTGGAAGGGTGGTGGCTGGTTTTGCAGCGGTGCTGCAATATCATCCCCTAGTAACAAAAGCAGCAAGCCTGCATTTCCATCCTACAGGCCCAGGCAGTGCTTCCGCAGAGGCTAGTTCAAGAACATTTCCAAGGCGCCATTGAGTTCCCAGGCCGACCCTGATCCAGCGTAGAGTGTAGTATTATACAGTGCATTGGCATAGAGTGCAGTATATTGGCATGGAGTGGAATGCAGTGGCAGAGTGTAGTGTTGCAGAGTACATTTGCCAAGAGAGCAGTGGCATATAACATAGTGGTGCAGAGTAGAATAGAGAGCAGTGACAGAGTGCAATGGTATCGAGAAGAGTGGTGTAGAGTGAAGTGGTGCAGCATAGAATGCAGTGGCATAGATTGAAGTGGTAAAGGGCAAAGTGGCATAACGTCGAGTGGCGCAGAGTGGGGTAGAGTGGAGTGGATTGTTTTAGAGGGGCATAGAATGGAGTGGTGCTTGGTAGAGTGCAGTGGTGCAGAGTAGATTGGCGTGGCGTAGAGTGGAGTGGTACACAGTAGAGTGCATTGGAGTAGAGCGCAGTGGTATAGAGTGCAGTGCTACGGAATGGAGTGGCATAGAGTGCAGTGGCAAAAAGTGGAGTGGTGCAGAGGAGAGTGGCGTAGAGTACACTTGCATAGAGAAAAGTAGTGCAGAGTAGAGAGGTGTGGAGTGCAATGGTGCATAGTAGAGTGCAGAGGCATGGAGTGATGCAGAGTGGAGTTGCATAAAAGGGCGTATACATGGTGTGGAAGTGCTTTGCCATTACAAATAACCAATTTCTTGATATGGCCATTACATTTGCACAGAAATACAGTTTTAGTGATAAAAGTATTCAGTTCACAAACAATGTGTGGAAATGGCATCACCTAGTGTATTGATTTGTTTTGATTGTATTAAAGTATTTGTTTCCACCACACTTCAGAATTACCCAAAAATATGCGTCGTTTGTGCTTTCCTAATTCTGATATATTATGAAATATCTGCACAGTTCATTTACGAATAAAATAACATTGTACAGCCCCAGTAGCCACCTTGATCATCAGATAAATTCTCTCACTTTGAAGTCAGGGAAGGTGAATTAGACACCAAGCTCCCTCAGAAGACAGAGCCTGACACTTGACCTTGGTCTTTCAATGCACAGCAAACGTGACAAGATAAGAACTAGATTTAAAGGCCTGTTTACAGAAACGAGCACTGTTTGAAGAATACAGAAATAGGTTATGCTCCATGGGAGGGGGCAACTCAAGCTAGACAGCTTAAAACAAATCAAGCCAGCAAACAGAAAGCAGGCAAATGTGAGTTACAAACCAAAACTCCAATGGTAAGCAATGGACGGACTGAATTCCCAGGAAAGGTTTCAGAATGCCCCCAAAATGTTGCTAACATACCAGAAAGCGTAGAACTAAAAATTATTGGCGAACACCTCCTAAATCGTATATTAGTGATTAGCAAAAATAGTCATAAAATGGTCAGACAACAACCATGTAAACTCTACATTTTTTTATATCAACTACTTTCATTTTCATTACCAATAACCAGGGTAATATACTCCCCTCTACAGTCTACAATACCTAATCAGTGGTGATCCTAATATTGATACTATGTGGGTCTAGTATTCGGATCATCGGGTGCACACGGACCTTTTGGGCACAGCTGCTCCTCTTACCAGTTCCCTTTGAAGCCCCTTCGCTACACAGCCAACTAGTACATGGATATGGTCTCTCTTTGCAGTGGCATCTTCCAAAATACCTAACAACAACGAAAGAGTGAGTGTATAAAAATACACTGAAAGAAGCACTCATATGTTATTAAAAGGACCCTCACTCACCAACCTGGTTGGCGACATGCTTCATCATAGGGTCCCCACCGGATCAGCCGAATGCCGTTCCGGTGTGCTACGACGCCTGCAATTGCAGCGGAGCGGGTTGTGATCTGGTGCAAGTGAATTGGTGCAAGTTAAAAAGTAGCCAAATACTCCCTGAAAAAAGCTTTATTTTAGGTGATTTGGGTACTAATAAAAACAAGTGACGGATCAATACTAACTGAACAATGGAGCTAGGAGATCCGATGAAATATAAAAATTGGTCGACATGAACATGTTTCTGCTTGTATTAGCAATTTCCGCTAAGCATTCATCATCTTCCAAAATACAACACCTTGCTACACAGGCAGTGATCAGTGGAAGAAAGCAGAAGATGGTGGGGTACTCTGGAGGCGATGAAACAGTACCTGCCACCTAACTCTTGCCTAACCCCTGAAACTTCTCATGAAGGCTCCATGTCTGAATCTTGTAGGACCAGCAGGAATTTCTAATAAAAGCATCAAATAAGAACAGTGGATGCCCAAGTTAGGCGATCTTCTGAGAGCTCTCGGTATGACCATGGCGAGAACACGCACGCAACTCTTGATATCTCCAAATCTGACCCTTGCATGATCTTGAGACATCTCACAGCTCAAGGATGGCTCTGGTTTGAATTCTGAGACATCTCATGACAGCCACATGTGTGCCCTTTGAACAATTCCTTAGACATTGCATGAAAGCCCCAGGTCTGCCATTTGAGCGGCCATGGGCTGATCTCACAAGTGCTCCAGGGAGACAGCTGATGAGAGCTCCAAGTCTGAGGCTAAGGTGATCCCCGCGGCATCAGAGGAAGACTGAAGATATGACCTTGGAGACATCTCGCGAGAGCCCCATGGTCTGACCCTTCTACAACCCCTGGGGCTTCTCATTAGATTTCAAGATCATCATCTGATCCTGGTGTGGCTCCTCAGGGACCCCTCCTGAGATATCCCGGTCTGGCCCATGCAGGACTCCCTCACTGCAGACATCACCAGAAGAAGCCCCTTGTTCATTTTTGGGTAGACATTACATTTATTTTTTACAACATTTTTATCTACCAATAAAATACTAGCCCAAAATAGTAGCTTAAAATCACCTCAGGCACATCAATAACCAGATACAAGTTGCAAATGGAACAACAGAGATGACTTTCATTGCAGTTCCGGAAGTAGTCAAAAACCAGAATGCCAGAATCTGAATCCAGAAGACACCATTTGCAACTGGATAACAGTAATATCCTGGGAATTTTCACAACTGTTGCTCCGACGACGAAGATAGACATTTTCTGTCAGACATTCACACAGAAATATTAGCAGACGTTTATGTCAAATTAACAACTCAAAATCGTCCAGACCCGAGTTCCTGCAACTCACAACCAGCACGTGACTTTGATCCAGCATGTATTGTTCATAATATTTTCTTTGCATTGGGGGTACACAAGGTTTATTCCTAGTTCACATTGGGCATTAGAGTACAGCAATACGGGACACGCCTTAGTACATCTATGGAGATGCTATAGGACAGATGTCTCTAGTTGTGGGCTCACTGGGAACAGTGAATATGCATGGTATTTGTCCCTTTTCTGGACATAAAATCATCTTTCATGCTTTCTCCCATTGAAATTGATAGGTTGCAAAAAGTATACATCAGAGAATCCCTTTGTCTCTTACAAATGTATGGATGACAACAAAGAATCACTCTCTCCCAAAGACGCTGATGAATAACAACACAAGTCAACAAAGACACATCAAAAAAATTATCTCCCATACAAATAAACAGAATGAACCACAAGTCAGCAAAGAATCACCCTCTCCCTTAGAACCTGCAAAACAGATTAGAAACCCCATTCTCCATAAGAAATCAATTACTTGTAGCACAAGTGAGCAAAGAATCACACTTTCACTTAAAAATCAGAGGTTTCCACACAGATCATACCATCACCATCTCCCTTATAAACTGATCAATTGCAACATAAGTCAACAAAAAACAATTTTTTCTTAGTATATAAATTGTAACAAAATGAAATTTACTTTATCACTTTCCCATCAAAAACAAAAGATCTCGACAAGACAATGGAGAACTCTCTCTACCCCTTCCTTCCCTAGAAACTGATGCGCTGAATGACAGTGGAGTTTTTGTCCCTTATGAATTCACATAGGTGAAAGGCAAACCATTCTTCCCCACTTTCATTATCATTAATGGGGTAATCCCAGGCAGTGGACTATGTTTCACCCACAGCTAAGATAATAAATACAGAATCATCCATCGGTTTGAAGACAAATAGGAAAGGAGGGAGGGAAGGAGCTTACCCCCAGATGCATCAAAGTTATGTTTTGCGAGTCCTTAGTAGCGAATTTTAAGGATTCGCTATTAAAGACTCGCAAAACGGGATGCATGTAGGAATCGCAATGTTATTTGCGATTCCTACTGATTCCTTATTTGCGATTCGCTAATTGCTAATCACAAATAAGGAATGGCTTTCCCATTCATTCCTATGGGCCTAAAGGCCCATAGGAATGAATGGGGAGTCATTCCTTATTTGCGATTCGCAATTAGCGAATCGCAAATATGCCGCAATTTCAAGGGTGCCAGGGACTCCAAAGGTCACCCTGTTGCACCCCTGAAATGGTAATGTTTACTGGTGTTGCGCACAAACATGTCCCAAGGACATGTGTGTGTGTGTAATATACAACTTAGAAAAATGCACTAAAGTGCATATTTCTAAGTTTTTGCTATTTACCACGTAGTTTGACTTCTCGGTAAATAGCGACCCTAGATTGCGAATTCGCAATCTTGGAATGGTTCATGCATTGCATTTGAGGAATCGCAAATTGCGATTCCTTAAATGCAATCGCAATTTGAGAACTCACAATTATTTGCGAATTCTTAAATTGCGAGTGCATGAACCCTTGATGCATCTCAAATGCCATTTTTGCGGGCGCAAACGGCCGAATATTGCGATTCGCACCGTGTGCGCTCGCAAAAATGCTTGATGCTTCTACCTGTAAATGTCAGACAACATGAGCCTCTCTTTCATAGGCCCTTGCTCACAAGTGCCTCAGAGGGCTAAATGATAATTATCACACCCGATAAAATGGGATTAACCGGGGTCCGGAATTTATCAGGCATGATCATTCGCACCAATTATACATTTTTTGGGAATAAAATGTGGATTTTGCTGCTAAATGCACCAAAATCAACCTAGCATGCTATATACAGTCTTTTCCCCCCGTTAAATTTCGGCAGGTTTGACCTGCTAAAATGTCATAAATGTTGTGGACTTTATCGCGCCTGGTAACTACTGGGTGCAGTAAACACTGCATAACTTGGAATCCCAGTCTCTGTGCAAAGAGGGGTTTGTGCAAGGGTCGAAAATCTTCGATCTTCCCCTAATCAGGGCCTTAGAAAGACACCATAGAAGTGTCATCCTGTTAATGACGCCAGCAGCTAAATCATGAAATGAACAGATTAAAGGGGCTCTGGCAGAGCTCTAAATCTCTCCTTGGGTGAGGGCTTTGCGGCCCGATCAATTTTCACAAGCACGTTTCCGGTAAAATAAATGTATGATATGCATTAATGTGGGCTGTGACCTCAGAAGCAGGGAAGTTGATTAACCTCATGAAGTCACTCAACAATATCTCATCCGTTCAAGGACACTTGGGACAGTAATGCAGTCTCTTCTCCTGAATCCACCAAGTATTCCGTCTCACCTTGAATAAACCGAAGCAAAGGGAAGGGCAGAGACCCCTGCTGTAAGGGAGACCAGTCACTGGGTACTCTATCTCTGCATGCCTCCTCGGTTCAACTGGGGTGCAGAACTGTACTTTTCTTAACGCAAGAAATTGGGAGGTGGGGTTGCGAATGCTTGGGACGGAGATCCAACCATGAAGATTTCATGCCCCCACCTTGTGAGTTCGTCAGACAAGGCCACCCTTCTCCTGTGTCCCAAGCCCCAAAACAGCAAATCAGTAAGAAATGAGTATTAAAAGACTCAGTCAATCAATTCTTGGTTTGTTTTGCGTGACTACTCACCGTAAGGGTCTCAAGGCGCTGGGAGGGGGCGCAGGGTTCTGTCCATCGAGGAGGAGTTCTATCGAAGAGCCATGTTTTGAGGTCCCTCGTGAAGTTAGGGAGTGATGTTGTCTGCCTATTTAAGGTAGGCTAAAGGGTGCCTTGCATAACAACCAGGGCCTTTCTGAAAGCCCTTGAAACATTTGGCTTCACAAGGCCTCTCCGCATCTTGTGTAAACTATCCAAGAGTAAAGGATGTCTCCGTCCTACCTGTTTCCCGACTGGCTGAGTCATAGTCAAACAGACCAAAGCACAGCCATTTTCAAACCCTACCTCTAGGTTGGGTCAGAAAACGCAGATAGGGACTACGCCCACCTTGCGTACACAAACACAGATCTAGACTCATGAAGTCTGCAACTGTCACCCCAGTTGCAAAACCCTATAGATGGCCCTAATGTCACCCCCGTTCCCAATCTACCAAGTACTGTTAAAGAAGGTAATGTGGAAAACCTTTGAAATACGTGATAGCACGAAGCACAGATGGTATTGAGATTTCAGACACTCCAAACAAGCAGATAACACTTAAGGGCCTTCTCACAGCTCTAAGTCAGGGGCATCCAATATAGGCCTGCGAGGGCCAGATTTCCAGAATTACCACTGGCTGTGTAAAGTAGTAAAATTTAGGGTGATTGCATGTAAATGTATCTTATGAGAATATACTAAAAATCTGGCATGGATCCTGCCTTCCTGGATCTAAATAAAGACAATCAGCCAGCAGTAATACTTTCCTAACCACTCGGCAGCCCTGGACACAGCATACGCCATAAAACACTGGAAACATGGAATGGAATTGAAGGCACTTCAAGGAGGGGGTCTCATCTCTCCTCCATAACCACAGCCAACAAATCAGAGTTGGGTGAGATGAATCCCTGAAGAAGAGAGTGTGATGCAGCAGGGCTGATGTGTCAGTATCATCACATTCAGTGTGGTTCCATATTCATATGAACCTTTGGAGCACTCAAAATGATTGTGCACCATCTACAATTCAATAAGTATGGACCGTAACCAGATCCATCCCCAGCAAAAGAGCAAAACTTGGCAACAGAAGAACATTGCAAGCTGCCTGGACTGGTTGAAGGAAAGAAACCTCTGACTCAAAGGTTCCAACACTGACTGGGTGGTGGTGAGAATGAGCAAGTTGCATTAATCTGGTCCGCAACCCTGAAAATAGCTTATGTGGCAGGTCAGAAGGAATAAAAACTGGATATAGTCCTCAACTGAAACCTAAAATCTTCCACCCAAAAAAAATACAGCGGTCACGAGTACCAGCTTCCAAGTAAGTGTCTATGTTCCAAATTCCTGGTTTTACAAAGAAATTACCAGTCATTTTTCATTTTTGAAACTTTCTTTTGATTCGTAAAAACAGAATCATAAAAGTATAACATAACATTGGATAATTTAAAAGTTCCTACAATTGACTTCGGACCATTATAAATTTTGTCAATACATCATTTACAAATCAATTTAGGAAAAAACATATATATTAAAAAAACTATTTTCCAATACAAATACAATGAATAAATATTGGTGCCAAGCTATGAGCTAATTGCATTTATGAGGGTCAACAGTCCATAACAGTAGTTAATTAATATCGGTTTCTGATACTGAGTGCTACTCTGATAAAACTAAGAACAGCATTGCATATTACTGGAGTTGATAATGAGAGTAGATGTTCGTATCCCTCTTTAAAATTATGGGATCCAAGAGATAACAGGATTGGTCTAATAAATTTATTTCTTGGATCTTTGTACAAGGAACAAAAAAGTATTAAATGAAGAGTATTTTGAGAAACTTGATTGTTACAAGCACACAAGGGTAAACTCTCACACCAACCCACCTGTTGTGGGAATGCAAATAAAAAATGCAATGTGTTCAGACGGAATCTGGTTAAATAAAAACGCCATTGTGTCTGCTCTATATATGAAAGGTAAGGTTGGTGATGCAACCTCCCCCTATGGTAGACCGCACTCTCACTATTTCGCAACATCCCTAAGTCTAAGCGGTACGCCTCTTTGGTTAATTGCTTTGTTTCAGCGCCAATGGTCTCAACTTTCGAAAAGATATGGCCCAAGCCTATTCTAAGGAAAGTATCCCTAACATATAATAACCATGGGATCTTATCATAGTGTTTAAGGTTAAGACAATCTAGTAATATTTCCTTAGTAAGTTTCAGATCATCAGAGCACCAGACCTTAATCCAAAGCAACAAAGGAGAAACATGAATAATGTCACTCACATATTCCAGGCCTACTTCAGTATGGCAAAAAAGATTAGAAGCGCTTGGAGGGACACATAAGAGGCGTTTTATAAACGTATTTTCCATTACTTGGATGTTATTGCAGGATTGAGTGCCCCATACACCCGCGCCGTATTTTACAACCGGGATACATTTAGCTTTGTATAAGGATTTCAATTCTGCAACCGGCCTCTGCCCCAATTTGCTGGAGAAACGAAAGATAGCTTCAGCAGTTTGGGTAGCTTTTTGTACACGCGCTGACATTAACGAATCCCAACTTAGGGTTTTATTGAATAGGTTCCCCAGATAGTTGAAGTTATCAACTTTCTCAATAGTCGAGTCCCTTACCACAAGCCTGCGAGATTTAACCCCTTTTGGGCCGCAGACCATAGCAAAAGACTTGGCAAAGTTGACCCTTAGGTCTAACCCCTGCATAAAAATCTCAAAAGCATTTAAGCAAATTTGCATGCTATTTGCTGTTAGGGTCATTAAAACCGTGTCATCCGCATAGGATAGCATCGGTATGCGTTTGCCATTTACCTGGGGAAAATCAGCACAACTTTCTAACAAAAAGGCTTCCAACCCATTGGTATAGACCAGAAACAAAAAAGGGGCCAATATGCACCCCTTGCGGACACCCTCAGTTGATGGTATGGGTTTTGTCATCTCCCATGTGGGACCAAATCTGATCTTTACTGTTGTGGCAGCATGGAGTCTGCGAAGTAATGTGACCAATGGCTCCTCAAACCCCATAGACTCCATTATTTGCCATAATTTTCCCCTGCAAACAGTATCAAAGGCACTGGATAAGTCCATGAAAGCCAGGTGGATACAACCACGCTTGGCTCTCATGTACTTACCCATGATCAGCGCCAAATTTAGGCACTGCTCATTTGTGCCTTTACCCCGCCTAAACCCATATTGGGATTCGATGATGATTCCATTGGATTCGGCCCAGGTTTCTAAACGAGCCAGAATCACTCTGCCCATAAGTTTGCAGGACGCGTCTATTAGCGATATTGGTATATAACAACTAGGATCATCTTTGTTGCCTTTTTTAAATATCGGGACCAATACCGCTTCTTGCCATGAGGTCGGGATACGACCAACCACAACTGCTTTAAACAGAAGTAATAAGAGGGGTGCCCACACATCTGTGTTATATTTAAAGAGATCCAGAGGCACTGCATCTGGTCCTCGGGCTTTCAAAGCTATGCCCTTTCTAAGAGCAGCCTCTGCCTCTGGAAGAGTCAATGAGAGACTAAGCGTGTCTGCTGATTCCCTCCATGTATCAGGGAGCCCTTCAAGACAGGAAACAAAGGAAGAAACCCCCTTAGGATTAAAAATACCCCCATAGTGTGCCTCCCATATGCTCCCTGGAATGTGCATCTGCAAGGTTTCTTTTTCCTCACTTTTTAAAAAAGGACGATTCACGACATCCCAAAAGAGTTGGCTATCTTTTAATTCTGAGGCTCTGCCCAAGTCGTCCCATGCCTGTCTTTTTAGTTCAGTTTTACGTTTACCAGTCATATTAAATCTAATGTAATATCTTTTTCTAAGGTCATCCACAAATAGATTTGCAGGGAGGTCACAAGTACAAAACTAGGCAGTCCAACATTAGCATGAAAAATCAAAAACACAGAAAACCGGCCTCCAAAGCACCCTAATATCGCCTTGTAGGGTAATGTATGCAAATCAAAGTGCTCTACACCACACATTGCACAAGTCCTCCGAAACAAGGCTGTGGTGTTCCTGCAAAATGTTGAACCCCTACAAAACTCGGCTACGGGCCAAGCAAAAACGACAGGAGTAAAGGACTCAGAACTTAAGGTCACAGGGTCTGTAATGCACTCGTTCATCTGTGAATACAATTCCAAAATGGCTGCTCTTTGGAATATGCCTGAAAAATGATATAGTCGAACATGTTTTTCACTATTAACTACGATAACCGCAAACAGCAACAGTGATGCTAGTGGCCACATCTTGTTGCAAGGACTGTATTTTTCACTTCCCAACTACCTACTGTCAGATATCATATTCACCACACCTACTGGCATGGACAAAACCAAACCTTTATTTGTAATACAGAAATCTGAAGGATAATATAGGGAATGTTTGGGGCTATAAAACGAATTGTCAAAAAGAAACGCATGCGCTTTACTTCCATTTGGAAACATTTGTTTTTTACTTCCATTTTTAAGTAGTAGTGAATAAACACATTTGCCAGTTATTGGGTGATCCAAAAAACACACAAACGGCAATTCAATGTTACGGTGTATAATAAGCAGGGCCACTCAAATTATGTGAGTCTGCAGGCGTTGCAATTTCCACATAATTATGTAGTTGCCACCTAATACATTATCTGCTGCATATTCTGCAGACTGCACCCCCAAAAAAGTTTGTTTGTAGCTCAAACTGATCAAAGGTCACAAAAAATATGGCGACCCAGGTTCCTGCACACCGGAACGCTTTTCGTAAAGTTTGACCGGTCAGGTTTATGTTGCTTATTGTTTTATTCGAGTGTTAAATTGTAACTAATAAGGTGAATTCTATTCCCAGACACCATTAGCAGGTGTAAAAGTCAAAATAATGAAGTAATACTATCACAAAAGTTCTCCATTATGCCACATAATTTGCTGGCTGGTGTATCAGCGAGGATTTTCGGAGGGGTGGGAGGGGAGTGGGGAGTTTGTTGAAGGGGGGAGTGGGATGGGGTGTCCAAGGCTTTCAGAATCTGTCCCTTGGTTGCTATATCTGCAGGGACCTGCCTAGGGTAGGGTGTCCTTCCCTGGCTCTGTACTCTGGCGGACTGCCGAGGCACACCTCCATGGAGCGTGCTCCTTGGATATCAGAGGGCGGGCGGAGCCGCCGCGGGGAGAAGGCACCTCGTGCACGGCTGGAAACTGACAGCACGCCCCCGCCGGCTGCGGGTCATGGAAGCGTCCCTCACAGAGAGGACAGGTGCAGGCAGCGTCACCGGAAGTTGTACTCCTAACGCGAGCTTGTACTGCACAGTGAACAGCAGTACAAGAGGTCGAGCTTCCCTCACGCAGAGCAGGCGCACGATTCACTGCCCGAGCGTGGACTAACAGAAGTGCCCCACAGGCACTAACAGAAGCAGCAAGGAAGGCAAGCTTCACCACACGACAGGACAGACTCCCACTTCACAAAGAACACAGACTGGAGTGGTGAAAGCCACCCCCACACACCCGTGTAAAATATGATGCAGTCTCTTCAAAATAAAAAAAAGTGAGTTTTGTAATTGCATTTATATAGGGCGTACTACCCTTGATGAAGCACAGAAGTGGTTTACGGTGAGGAGCACACAACTCCAGAGCCCAAGGTTAGTGATTAATCCCAGAGGTTAACTGTTGGTCATTGTGATTAGTCACGAGTAGGTATGTGCTCTCAAGAAAAGACGTTGCATGCATTTCCTCTAGTTACTTTGTGATCGGTTATATTTGCACCAGTTCGGTGTGATCATTAATGGCGCCACTGTGGTTTCAGGTGAATGGTTGGTGGGATAGATAGGTGAGGATAAGGTAATGTTAAGTTGTAGGGACAGTGCTTTAAAGCAAGGGAGGTTGTGATCTATGAAATGGGCGGGGACTGTCAACCTTACGCAGAATTACAATAAGAGAGAATAAGGCAGACAGGCATGAGACTGAGGGGAGGCGATGCTCAAGCAGAAATCATGCAGAGAAGGGAAGGTAAGACAAGGGCCACTGAAGAAAGAAAGAGAGGAATCAAGCCTAAAGAAATCACGTGGAATTAAGTCAAGATCAGTTTTTTTTCATGCAGAGTTTTAGGAGTACAGTGGTAAGTGGCTTTTGGAGATAACAGGCGATCTAAAAAAAATCTGTAAAAGCAATCTGAGGATTCAAACTATGAAAAGAAACCATTACACGTATCTCCATATCTCCATCTGGGGCAGACAGCCTAAAATATGCATGTTTGAGTGTACACATGACATAAACATTAAGAGTCTAGCCTGCTGGCTGCCATTCTAGGACTGCCTTTTTGGGTTTCGCCTGCCGAAGGCTGCTGCGCAGCCTTTCAGCGCAGGTGAAATCCTATGTCCCCAATAAGCACTTCGGGAACGTCCCCCGGCTCTCATTGGCTAGCTCCATAAATGGAGGCTAGCCATTGAGTGCCGGATCTGTCAGTCAAGGCCGGACCAGATTCGGGGGCGTTCCCGAGATTTTTTCCCAGGGCGGAGTTATGTTTTTTCCTGTTCCCTCCCCTTTCCCGCCGTCCGTGTCCTCTCCCGCCCCCCTCCCGCCGTCCGTGTCCTCTCCCGCCCCCCTCCCGTCGTCCGTGTCCCCTCCCGTCGTCCGTGTTCTCTCCCGCCCCCCTCCCGTCGTCCGTGTTCTCTCCCGCCCCCCTCCCGTTCGTGCAACGTGGAACTCGAAAAATACTGCTCGGATTGTTGCAGAAGTACTGCACTGTTTGCGTGCACTCGCCAAACAGAGAGGATTCTACAGGCATACTGCACACCTATCCACACACTCAAAATATAAAGAGGGCCTCTAGAGGAACTCAGCAAAAAGATCACACCGTTATCCGCGAAATTGCAATCTAGACAGCAACTTTGAATAATACTGGACTGTGAGATACACACTCAATATACATGGATTCTGCAAAAATACTGGCATGTTAGGCCCTCAATGAACACAAACAGCAACTACAGGAATAACGCACTGGTAGATACGCACAACACACAGAGCAACTACAAATACACTGCATTGCTGTTAAAAACAAACTCGCAACACAAGCGGGATCTCTGCAAAAATACTACACAATTAGCAAAACACTGAACACACAAAGTAAATGTGCAAAAATACTACAGTCACCCCCACTCGCAACACAGGACGACTACAAAAATATTTAGTTAGTCACAAATTGAACAGAAAGGAGCGCTGCAAAACACTGCAGTTAGGCAAAAGCTCACAAAACGGAGCAGCACTATATGAATATATTGCGTTGTATGCGACACGCTCAGCAAGGAGGAGAACTCCCTAAAAACTGCACCGTAAATAAGAGTCCACTTTTCTCTACCTTTAACGTAACTACAAACTCATCAAACATTCATATCGGT
This sequence comes from Lissotriton helveticus, assembly GCF_964261635.1. Classification (NCBI taxonomy): domain Eukaryota; kingdom Metazoa; phylum Chordata; class Amphibia; order Caudata; family Salamandridae; genus Lissotriton; species Lissotriton helveticus. Next base: position 1,302,085,929 of record NC_136057.1, read on the forward strand.
TGTACCAAGGCAATTCGACCCAACAAACTATGCGGTTTAACTGTCCTATTTAGAGCCCGGTTTCTTGTTTTTGTGTCTGTGGCCAAAGAACACACGGAAATGCTGCGGGTAAAGTTTTTAGAATTTTAGTATAAACTGGTTAAAAAAGCAGTGTGTGCGCGTCCATTTCCGAAAAGGCAAGCAATGCATTAATATTCACAGCAGTTCTTCAATCAATGACACGTTAATTTTAATAGCTGCGTATCTAACTGGAGTCTTTATACGTAATTCATCACTGATGTGAATGTATTTGTATGGCATGTTTGAAATGGAAAATCCAATAAAAAAGGTTTATAAAAAAAAAACGGAAGTCTTTATACACCGTGTACGTTTTATTCCGGTATATTTCCAAGCCGAGAGGACATGCGAATAAAATGTATTTCGACTTGGACTGTAGGGATGCAGAACCTTTCATTTGCATTTTCTCGTGACTGGTCTAATACTGTTTAAGGAAAATAGACAGTGAAAAACCATAAGTGGCATTCGAACGACGATACTTTGAAAACACTCGTATTTTTTCTTTATGGCCGATCGTGGTTTGCTTATTGTGTATTCTTATCTATCCTATACGCCATCATTCTAATGCGGAATTTTATTTTTAAGACTGCATATGTAATGCAGTAGTGCAAAAGCTCAGCTTTTTAACTTTGATTGGGTGAACTCATACAGTTGAGTATTTTTTATTCTATGAAAAAATGGGCTTATGCTTTAGTGCAGTTTTTTAATGTTATATTAGAAGTGAGGGATGCCTCTCACACACACACACAGCCACACGGGTATTGTACATAAACGACGATCTTCTAATCTGAACGCTACTCACAAGCACACACTGCACAGAAACTACTACAATTTACATATAATTTTACGAATATAAAGTTGTTCTGCAGCGATCATTAGAATTAGTGTATTACGACTTCCAAAAAATCTAACCAACTGAGGTTTAACCAAAAATCTAATAACACCTTACAACAAAAGTGCAATTTTAATGGTACTGAAAGTGCAAAGCCGCCCTGTGGAGATCGGCTTTTCTGACCACAGCATCAGTGGCTGGCTGCCTGTGCTGGTTTCTCACAAGTTTCAAACTGGTCGAGTTTTAAAGTTAATTTTATGGGACCGATGCGGCTCTCAATCCCCCCCCATGTTTTAAAGTAAGTCGCCCCCGCCCCACTGCAGACCCTCGGGAGAGTCGTTCAGTACTCCTAAATATACACCCTGGAGATACTCATCTCCTGTTCCTGTTCCCTCCCCTTTCCCGCCGTCCGTGTCCTCTCCCGCCCCCCTCCCGTCGTCCGTGTCCTCTCCCGCCGTCCGTGTCCTCTCCCGCCCCCCTCCCGTCGTCCGTGTTCTCTCCCGCCCCCCTCCCGTTCATGCAACTCGAGTCAGCTGTGCCCATCAGCGAAAACAGGCAAGAGAGAGACTCTGAAGGGTACACGCCCTCACTGCTCTCCCCTCTGCTCAGGAGAAGGCGCCGCTTCTGGATTGGCGAAGAGGGGTTGCTGTTGTCACCAGCCACTAAACGGAAGGCGCCAACGCGGACCCTGTCCCAGGAGGGGACAGCAGATGCGGCGCGGTCGGACCCAAGTCGGCAGTCAGGTAAGTGTTCTTTTTTTTAAAAACTTTTCTTTTTAATGCCCCCGGCCTCTCATTCCAGCGCTTCCCCACCAAATCCCCCCCAACCCCTCCGCAGCCATTGTGCTGGATGTTGGGTGCGGACACAAGCAGACGACTGGCCCGGGGTGCTCACACTTCTGGGATGCCCTCCAGAGTCTCCCCCGCAGCACCGCAGGTCCGATCACTCGGGAGCCGCCGGGCCTCACAAGGTCGACCGGGGCACTCCCGCTATCCGCTTTGTCGTCTTATTTTTGGCCAGATAGTTTCATTCGCGAGAGAACCTAGTTTCTGCAAGGGTATCACTTATTTATACAGTTTCTAATACTACTTATTATATGCTCCACATGGCAGCTTCAAGGCGCTTTGATATAGCTCAAAAATCGGCATACAGGCAGAGTCGCTACGACATTAGACACAGTGCACAGCCGAAACCACACAATGCCAGTCTAATGCACAGTTGTCTGGGACACTGCAAGGCTTTCACGGTGGGTTTGTGCTTGCTCGTCCAACGTGGGCTTCAGTGCGCTTTGTAATTGCTATTGGTTGTTGAAGAGGTGGGTTGATAATTCTTAATTTTGTCATCACAGAGTGAGTTTTAGCAAATTCAGATATAGATGTTCATTAATTATAGACTGGTTCCAGCGAATGTACTATGTATTCTAAACACAATCAAGTTACATTTAACTTTACGCTTACGTACACAGCTCAATGGGTGAAATTGACGGGGGTTCTAAAGGTCGATCCTTAGCACAAAAATGACCTCATAGTTTTGATGAGTTGATAATTCGGGTGATATGTGATCATGTGCCTAAATGACTAAAATAACAGGTGTAGTCCAGGATAAATGGATTCTAAAGCCAGCATCCCCGCTTGATCAACAGTGTGATCCTCGGCAAATTTTTTGCCGCCCTGTGCTTCACTTTCTCTGTATAAAAACGGTATAATATTGCGGCGCCAGGGTGCGCCTAGAGCTCAGACCTTTCTAAAAGTGCGCTGGCTCATCATGTGCTCTGTTTTTTGTGCCTTTACAACCTGCTCCCTCTCAAAACCGTGCACATGTTTACAATTCTGTAACATGGCTTCTTTCAAAGAAAATAAGGCACACCCAGAGACACTAGAGCCCTGCTCGATTCAGAGCACATCTCTCTCGCATGCTTTATTTTCCCGTCAGCTACCCATCACAGCACTTAGAAACTAGCGATCTCGCGGTCGGCACTATACTAGTATACCTGACACACGCAGTTGTGTTTTGCAGGGCTGGACAATGAGCCGGGTTGAGAAGCACGTGTTCTACTATCTGCACCCACTCTGTTTCTGCTGCTCTGGTGTCATTTATTTCTTGCAATGTAAAACGTGGCTCGTAATAATACCCCGCCTGTGGGACCAGCTCACAGAAAGAGTGGTGCACACCGGGCTTTTCAAAGTCACTAAACAATCCGTGTACCTCGTCTGTAGTAATCTATACAACCCGTGTGCCTATAGTGATCCGAGAACCAAGGCATCCGTTAACCTCAACACCTTACTTCTGCGTTAACGTAGAAAAAGCACTTCTTCTTAGATATGCATGTATTGTAATACAACACTTACTAAAGTTCTGGATCTGTTACGCCCCTCTCCTCTGTGACCACACACCACTTTCAAAGTGTTTTGTATATCTCAGACTCGTGCTCTTTACCTGCACAGAAGGAGCCCTCCCCTCCCACTGCTGGGCGCGCCTCGGCACAGGGGCACTTGTCACTTAAGCTGCACTCCTTCGCTCTATCCCAGACTTGCGTGCGTCTGTGTGTGTGTGGGGCTCTGTGTGTGTGTGTGTGTGGGGCTCTGTGTGTGTGTGTGTGTGGGGCTCTGTGTGTGTGTGTGTGGGGCTCTGTGTGTGTGGGGGGGGGCCAAGGGAGACCATGACCCTGTCCACCTGACAATCTCACAGGTCCACAAAAAGTTGCTTGTGCTTGCTGTCCTTCCCCCCTCGTTGCTTGTGCTTGCTGTCCTGCCCCCCGTTGCTTGTGCTCGCTGTCCTGCCCCCCCTTGCTGTCCTCCCCCCTCGTTGCTTGTGCTTGCTCCCCTGCCCCCCGTTGCTTGTGCTCGCTGTCCTGCCCCCCTTGCTGTCCTGCTGTTGCTTGTGCTTGCTCCCCTGCCCACCGTTGCTCGTGCTTGCTGTCCTCCCCCCTCAGTGCTTGTTCCCCTGTCCCCTGTTGCTTGTGCTCGCTGTCCTGCCCCCCTTGCTGTCCTGCCGTTGCTTGTGCTTGCTCCCCAGCCCCCCCGTTGCTCGTGCTTGCGGCCCCCCCCTCCTCATTGCTTGTGCTTGCTGTCCTGCCCCCTCGTTGCTTGTGCTTGCTCTCCTGCCCTGCTATTGGCATTATAAATGACAATGCCATTTATTTATGTTTTTTTTTAAAAAACATAAATAAAAATAATGTCATGAGCAAAGCCAATAGCTCTAACTTTTGCAAAGGCGAAACCATTGCATTGTAAATGCTTGTTAAACCTAGTCTGGAGGGTGCCAACCTTGGTACAGGGTCTGTTCGCTGCACAATGCCAAAGTATAGTTTATAAACCTTTCATGAAATAGGGTCAAATCTTCACAATCATCCCTTCCTGGATATAAGGCCCTACTTCAGATACTGACTCATCAAGGGCACTCCTAGTCGCACACCTTCTGAGCAGCATCTTTCCTTTCCTAATCATCTTTCTTGCCTCTGTCTTCCATGAACTGTTAATCCTTATCTTGCTCCTTCTCTCTGGGGTCACTTTGGGAGGGTCTTTAACATGTGGAATCTCTGACATTAATAGGGCACATTATAGCACTGCACTGAGAAGTACTTATTAAAAGTGATAGTTTTGTACAATTGATAGTCAGAACTTTCATGCACGATAATAAGGAAAAATGTTTTAGTGTAATAAAATATTTGCCTAAGATCACACAATTTGAACGAAACCACCATTTATCCAGGTTTTCTGGTTTTGCTTTGTGGAAATCAGCCAGTAAATGGGTATCTGTCTTTTCACTGTTAAGGCTTTGTTTTTACCTCTGGTGCAGGTTTTAAGTATAATGCAGACTTGAAGGCGGAGCGCTTTACATGAGCACCAGTTACTTTGCACAAGGTCACATGCATTAATTATAAGCAAGGGAAGATGAAGTGATTTGCCCAGAATCACAGGATGTTGAGCAGTCGCCGAGACTCAAACCTGGTTTCTCAGTCAGCTACTCTAACTGCAACGCCACATCCTGGATTGAGGGAGGGAGGCAGGAAGAAGCCGCATGAAAGCTTGGCTTGTTATAAGCTCATGGTTCCAACTGGACCTCGAGCTGAGTCAGATTTCAGGCTCGAGCTTTCAGTGGCTCGCCCATCACTAGAGACAGACAGACACACAGACGCACAGAGTTGAACAGCTTCTTCCACATACACACACAGATGAACAATTACTTCCACATACAAACAAAACAAGCATGGCAGGACACAGAACAAATAGGGCACAGACTATACCAATTTGCAAATTATACACACACACACAGGAACAGGCTAAGTGCAGACAGCAAAACACACGCATAACTTGGACAGTAGCTTCAAAGCGCCGAGGGGGCAGGGGATATAAAGGAGGAAAGACGGAAAGACGGAAAAGGACAGAGGGGTCAAATGTATTGAAAAGAGGAAATAGGTAGGTATAATATTGGATCATGTACTGCACATATGGTGGCACCATAAAAATCCTGAGAGAACAGAAGTGAAAGAAGTGGGCAGGAGAAGGTGGTTCCCCAATGGTGAGGAAGGAAGAGAACCAGGTTTGACAGAAAATGGTGTTAATGACGCACAATTTAGGAAATTTAAGAAAAATATTGAACTCTTTTTTTTATATGTGTATATGTGTGTATATATATATATATATATATATATATATATATATATATATATATATATATATATATATATATATATATATATATATATATATATATATATATATTCGGCGAGTTTGCCCAGGATCACAGGTTCATGAGCCTTGCCTCTCCTCTGCAACAACCCCAGGAATGTAGGTGAGGGTACAAGGCGACCCCGCCTGCCACAGTTTTATCCCCCGAGCCCCGAGAGGCTCCATCGGCATTCCTGGCCCCCGAGCCCCGAGAGGCTCCATCGGCATTCCTGGCCCCCGAGCCCCGAGAGGCTCCATCGGCATTCCTGGCCCCTGAGCCCCGAGGAGGCTCCACCGCGTCCCAACGTCCAGAGCCCCGAGAGGCTCCACCACATGGCCCTTGTCCCTATGAGCCTGCAAGGCTCCGCCCACCATTTTGTTCTCGAGCCCCGAGATGGCTCCCACGTGGCCCTTGCTTCTCAAGCCCAAAGAGGCTCCCCCATTTGGCGCATTCCTCCTGAGCCTGAGAGGCTCCACCCTAGCCCATTGTTCCGAGTCTGTGAGGCTCCCACGTGTTGGCCCCATCCTTGGTCCCCAGCTGCCCAGCACTTCGTGGGCAGTTGCTATGTGTAGGTGTGCGCTGGGCTGCTTACAGCCTGTCCTGAACATTGAGACTCTGGGCGTCCTAGCCCCAGGAGGCCAGCTGGCCTGTTGAAAGTATTGGCTGATGTTAACTTTGCTTCTTGAGAGTTATTCTGTGTTTCCTTCCTACAGGTACGTCTGTGGTGTTATGTACCGTGCCATTCCTTCCCTCCTGTATCACCTTGCCTCATGTATGTTGATACTGGTTAGAGTGAGTTCTATTGCTAGTCCCATGAAACCCCGGGGCGTGACGTATTCTAATGCTAAGCTCCTGGTGATTATGTGTTCTAGCCCTAGTTCGAGGAAACTCCCAGTTGTTATATGTTCTAAATGCCAACTCCATCATGTGCATATCCCTGGCAGTGGTCCCATGGCCCTGTCCTGTATATTTTCCCTTGTAAATCCTGCCCGTGCCTCTGGCACCCTGTAAGGTATGTGCTCCTATGTGTCCTGTTTAATACAAAAGCTATTTTCATATATATCTTGTGTGGAGTCCTTTTGTGGGGGGCCCGGAAGGTTGTTGCTGGGGGTGCGTGCGCAAATGCTTTACACATGACCTCCGAGATAGGCCAGACTGCTCGTGCCAAGCTACCAAGGGGGTGAGCAGGGGTTGTCTTGGCGGGTGACTTCCCTACCCTAACTGGAAGTGGTGATTTCTGCCTGGCCTTGGCACAAGCCTCGGCCAACCAGGGATCCCATTTCTGAAGCTGGAATCTGGGGACCACGGTTCGATCCCCGGCGGCAGGTTAGCCCAGCACCATGTGACTCTGGGCAATAGCTCGCTTAATCTTCCCGACGGCCCCCAGCGCCTAGAGACCCTTACGGGTGATTGTGCGCTTTACAAATTTTGACTTTGTGTGCTGAAACTCAGCAAAAAACGGGAGGTTGTTTTAGCTGTTGACACAAATGTTTTCAGCTACAGCTGTGTCCTGAGCATACCAAGCTCTGCGCCAATTGACAATTTATACAGAAAAAGTGGGAAAACTGACATCTGGCATAAAGAGACTATCACATTTGTTCTTTCAATGACAGGGTTGACAGCCAATGTAACCAGCATTTCTATGAGAGGCAAATTGGGAGTCTTATTTGGAGAGGTTGACCGTTATGTACATAGGGGTGTTGGCGCACTTCTGCCCCACCTCAGCCCTCACCCCCCCCACCCCCGAGAAATATCCAGCAGCCGCAGAAGCGAATAAAAGCAGTTTTCTTATTACAAGATTAGGATGAGCACCTGCGTAATGTGCAAAGCTGTAGCCATCTTGGAAAGTACCATGAAAACGTTTGGTGTAGGCATTTAAGGAGCTGCTGTTTAAATTTAGACACCACAGGACAGAGCATCCCAAATACCACAGAGGTCCTGTTAGAGTCATTGTAAACCCTACGTGTATGGGCAGTCCAAGAGCGCGGCTAGAAGAAACAAGTTACTTACCTGTAAGAACAACTTTACAGCTTGATGCACTATGATTTGTATATACTGTGCATCATGCAGCCAGTGGTAGGTCTAAAAGAGAGTTTCATTTAGGCCTGGCGTGATAGGGATGCTATCTGCTAGACCTATTGTTATCCCTTCTTTAGGCTATAGAGTGGGGTTTGGTCCTGTCCAAAGCAGTATTTCTAGCTCACCTCATGCTAGTGCTGTTTCATTCTACCTACTATAGAGTGCTTGAATCACAATGTATGAGGGATTATTTTACGCCTCAGAAGTACACTGCATCATCACACATTAGTTCTGTTTTACATAAGTGCATTCTAGAGAGAAAAAAAAACATTGTTTTGATTTGTTTTTTAGGGAAAGTAGAGAAAGCCTGGAGTTCTCATGTCATACAGGAGTAACTGAGACAAACTCAGTACATCAGTAAAAAAAAGCAAACTGAAGACGCCTTAGTCACAGGTACAGTCACCATTAAAGAAGGAGAACTGCTGGATTTGTGTGAACAGGTGGAATGAAAAAGGCAGACTGGGTGGATCTCATCAGTCTTTAGTGGCCTTAAATGTCATATGTCTGTGTGAGTAAATGATCCCTCTGGTTTGCTAGACAGCTGCGCTAGTTACCTCATCGGAGAGCTACCCCGTATAATTCATTGAGAGTTACAACTGATAGCCTCACCCCCTTCCAAACCGGAGACGGACTCATCTCGTGGTGATGAATTTCGGTGTATTCAAGTTTGTTCTAGAGCTCTTTTCCATAAGACTACATTGGCGTTCCCTTGTGTTATTTGGCTTTTTATCCTTTAGAGGATCACATTGGGCTTGAATATTGACGCCGGACACAGATCCTTTACAGCCAGATCCATGCCAGATTTTCAGATGAACTACTGAATACGTAAATTAATTAAATTTAGATATCCTGAAAAACATGCCTGGATATGGCACATCCTGTGGCTATTTTGGACATTATCGGGTTGGTTGATTTTAGTGCCTGAGACAGAATAATTGAGGGATGGTTTCTGAACATATTTAGAGCCTGTTCGCCAAATAGTCTTGAGTTTGAGGCACATAACCATAGGTGAAATTTCTGTTTTCTGAGGTTGAAACTTGGCTTTGCGGAATTTTGTATCCTCTGCACTATTTTGCATACAACAAATTGGATTAATCAAACACCAGTCCCTAACCATATATTCAATTAAATCTAACAATTAAACAATGTAATTTCATAATATTAAAAAATTAGCCTCAGCCTAACCCGGAACTATTCTTAACTGCAAATTAATATATATATATATATATATATATATTTTTTTACTTAGTTCACTGTACCCAACTTGTGCACTAACCCTAACCTAACCCTAACAAAAAGTTAAAAAAATATTAAACCAGTAGCCTTAAACTTAACCACAATTCTAGTCCTAAAAGTAATAAAAATAAGTCAGATTGCCTTAAACGAATTCTAATGCCAACTCTAGCAACCCAGGACCTGCCTCCAGTGACCTTTTGTGTGTTTCATGTACAGCCCTAAGTGGCATGGGTATGCCCAGATGTGGGCCCCATGCTCACTGTGTCACTGGAACCAAGCCTTATCCGGCTGATGAGCCCATAACTAGCACAAAACCTGTCCTGGGTTGCTTATGTCCCGGTACAGGGAGGACCAGGTCTGGCAGTTTGAGATGGACTGTACTCATGAGGAACAGTCAATATAGATTTGAATTTGGGTGGGTTCAAACTGAAGTGGCATGGTGAGCAAAACAACGATGGTCTGGAGTGCTACCCTGACCTATCGCCAGTGGTCAGACTTACTGTAAGCAGCCTCCCATCACCTTTTATGTGGTTCAAAGTTACATGTAAACCAAACATGTGTTGACCCACCTCCTTCTTTAATTCCCCTAAACCCCACAATCGGATCTGCACAAAACTTGAACTACCTGCGCTGGGTGTCCCTTGTTGACTGAGTGTCACGTTTGATGCACACTCAAACAGTGCCAACTTTATAATGGATAGTTGGGCTTGGAATCCAAGCTCTGCAACTACGTAGGAGGCATCAGATCTGCCTCTCTGCCAAAACCTGAGGATTTAACCTGAACTGCACCCACAGCAACAATCCTCAGTGGCAGGCCCAGACTGAATGGCGCTCTTGTACCACATTTGCAGCATCCGAAGAGGACAGGGAATCGGGAAGCTGCCTAAAGCCCTGTGCGACATCTCCTGCAAGTCCTGGCATTTGAGTCAACATGTTGCATTCAGGGCAGTGCAGGCGCACAGCTCTGAGGCGAAAGTCACGTCGCCTAAAAGGCAGGACCACAGCCAGCAGAATGTGTCACACTTGACACGGGGCCCCTGGCAGCTGGGCAGATGTCCGAGCCGCGAGCCCAGCTGCTTCCGAGCCTCCAGCTTTTTCCCCTCATCCATTGCCACGCGGGCCAGACCGCTGGGAAGAGCCATGGAAAGAGTGAGTGCAGGAAATGGCGGCCGGGAGCCGCATCCGCCCACGGCTCGCAGCTTCCGAGCCGTGCTGCGTCACTCGTTCTGGGACCGTCCCATCAAAGTGCAGCAGCCCCGCTGGGAAGGACCAAAGCAGACCCACTAAATCCGAGAAGCATTGGCACCGCTCACTTATGGACTGATGGTTTTAAACTCACTCTTTCTGTCCCGTTTGCCAGGTCTACTCTCCCACAGGACGACCAAACCACACACAGGTCTCGACACTACATATGCAGTCAACATTGCTCCTGCTTGGCGAGTAGTAGCTGTTGCTAGGATGCAAACTTCACTTCAATTCATTTGAGGCCACCAAACACCCTATAGGCAAACACAGCTTACCAGATGCACCCACCAGGCTCCCTATGTGCCAGACTAGATAATCAAATCCTAGTTTAACCAGAATTTGCCTTAATTGTCAAACAAAATGGAAAACAGAACCCGGCTAACTTCAGGCGCATACCAGCACACATAGCCCCAAAGTTAGCAAAAAGCGGTCAATCCAACAGCACTTCCACACAACAGCAAGTGCCTCTTAGATCAATCAAAGTATTAGCCTAAACATACATCTTCCTACACATGCTCCATCATAGCTAAATAACTCTCTAGTGATGCTGCCCTGGAAACATTCTGCACAGGCCGAGCAAAGGACAACTACAAAGATCTTTGCCTGAATCCAAATCATTTAACTTTTATATTAATTGACACAATACATGCAGCCATACATAACCAAACGATACACAAACATATGATAACTGCACCCAAAAGAAAAAAAACAGCTCTGGTGCTATGATAATGGTAGAAACTGCAATAAACGGCAAATAAAACAGGTCACTAATGCTGGAGTACTGACAGTCCCATGTGCAGTAGATCAGTTCATAAAGGCACATGCAGGCCACCGTACTTAATCGGGTATGCATGCACACGTAGAACAACAGAACTACCACCAGTATTCAAGCACATGCAAACCAACACTCGTATAGGTAATCACTGCACACCAGACCATTGGACCTACAGACAGGTCTTTAAGTGGGCTGGGTCGTGCCGGTGACCAGCATCGGCAGCTCTATCAAGCAAGTGCCGAACCGGGTATTTATCGGGCTCCCCATTTTTGCCCTCAAGGTGAAAAAAAAATCTTACCTCTGCAGCAGTACCACCCTTCACAGCCTTTAACCGCATGCGTGCGGGCGGAATTCCGCCCGTACGCTGAGATTTTCTAAAGCGCATGTTATGTGACGAGCTGGGCTCGTCATCAGCGTGCGAGGAGGCTACGCCATGACGAGCCCAGCTCGTCATCAGCGTAGAAGGGGTTAAGGTAACTTCAAAGAGACTGGTTATAGTTCCTTCACAGTCTCATTTCAGATCTGAAACATTTTCAATCTATACTACTATTATAAAGCAAGAACTTTGAACCTTTGAGGCAGGTAAACTCGGGAACCACAGCGCCAATCCACACACCCGATACATCATTGTAATCGTCAGGGTGTGCAGATGGACATAGGCCATATAAACTATAAAATATGCGTTATTTAAAAAATGTACCTTAAAAAAAAAAGTAGTCCCTTCGAAGTAGCGCCGGCCGCGACCTGCGTGCTGACGTCAGGAGCGCGGGGAGGAGCGGCGTCCAGGAGCGGCGGACATGGCGCGTGGGAGGAGCGGTGACAAGCGGCGGACAGGCAGTGAGGACCGGCGGACAGGTGGGAGGAGCGGCGAGGAGTGGCGGAGCGGTGAACTGAGGAGCGCGGGGGAGGAGCGGCGGCTGAGGTAAGGCTCCGGGGGACCCACGGACAATGTCGGGGCAGGCGGGGGGCGGGCGGGGGCCCGGGCTGCTGGACAATGTCGGGGCGGGCGGGGTCCCGGGCTGCTGGACAATGTCGGGGCGGGCGGGGGTCGGCGAAGCCTGATTGCTCCCGGACAAGGTCGGGACGGGCTGCTAGTATTATATACAAGGAAGCCGTAGTTGCTACTTATTCATCTTACTCAAATAACAACCATTGACAAAGCCAATAGCTGTGGCTTGTTGTAGGTATAATGTTACTTGTGGTATCAGTATTATATATTGGTATGCAATGACAGAAGCAGCAAAATTCCAGTTACGCGGCACACCATGCTAAGCACAGATTTTTAGCCTGGGTATATTTAAGCCACGCCCTTAGTTACATCGGCCCCGCCTCGTTGAGAGACCCCCCCTAGTTTTATCATTCCACTTAAAGCCCTGCCTACAGACATGCATGCACACATAGACAACATACATGCAGATCAACACAACGTCAGACAATTATGTGCAAGCAGAGAAGCACACCTACAGGCAGACAAAAAACCCGACAGGAATCCGTGCACATGCCTATTAAAACCCCCACAGGCATCCATCTGCAAACAGATCAAAAACACCAACAAGTATCCTTGTAGAAGAATCCCACCACACCTACATTAATACATGTATGTGCAGTTAGCACTCCTTCAGGCATCCAGGCACATGCAGATCATCACTTCTACAGGCACACATGCAGACCAGCACACCTACAGGTGTCAATGCACAACCAACACAACACACCCAGATGCATCCATTCACACATATACGCATGCATACACAGGTAACAGACGACGCCCAGGTACACATGCACTAATTGGAGAAGTGTGGCTCACTGGTTAGAGGAGGCAGACCTGGAAGCAGAGGTCGGCCCGGGACCAGGGTTCAATTCCCGGCTCGGCGGGGTCTTGAGTCCTAAAATGTCCATGGACTCGACAATTCTCTTTCCGGTGCCTACTCGATTCATGGGTTCACACTCTGCGACTCTGGGCAATAGCTTGCTTAATCTCCACAACGGCCCCTCGCGGCGGGATGCCTGGCTTTCACCTTGCGGATACCCTGCCGGGGTTATCTCACAGGGGAATACCAGGACGGGTTCCCTAAGCAAGCGCTTAGAAACCGCTTGGTGATTTGCGCTATATAAATTCCTGTACATTTACTAATGGACGGTCAAGGGTGCATAATATGAATACATTTACGAATGAACGAAAACGGCAGAAATATATTCAGTTTGCATGTTGGAAAATTGTTTGGTTTTATTTTGGTGCTTTCTTTGGATTTAATGTGTTTCTTTCGAGGACATTGTTTTCAATTATGTACTTTCGGTACATTGTTCTCTACTTTTGGTACAACATTTGGTACTATGGGTACAGTGTTCTCTGCTATGTCCAACAATAATAAAAAAACAAGTGGTCTGAGAAAAAGAAGAACGTTTCTAATCGTCATGCAGCTGCGAAAACAATTCGAGCAGGTTAAGTTTGCAACAAATCATTTTAACATGAAGGAAGAGAGAAAATGTCAACAGAAGAATGACTCTTTTTCTGAGACAAAATAGGCCTTAAGGGCCTCTAATGTACACTCGAAAAAGTAAAAAAAAAAAAAAAAAAAACTTGCAACTCCTCGTACAATCGGGCATACTGCCAAACACACACAAGCAATTATAATAAACGCTTCCCGGCCTAGTCATGCCCACTGTGAGAACCCGACATTCAGCAATGCGCATCAAATGAGGAAACCTAACACTAATGCTGCAAGAGCCAGAATCCACGTCATTCACTCCATTCACCACGAACCAACCACAAAGCCTTTATTTCAGCCCCAGCAGCCTTTCCTTGGATACACCCAGAGGTTTCACGAATGCCGCCAAGGTGGCATTGCAGCCACACCTAACAAGCATCATCCAAGCCAGTAGGCCTGGAGCTATCGGCTAGCCTTTTGGCTTTGCTAATGCTGGTTTTGTAAGGGTTTTTCAAAACGTTTTTGTTTGGAAAACTTCCGTACCATGATCATCCATCTAAAAAAAAAAAAACAACAAAAAAAAACAAGCAACAAGAAAACATACTAAAACAAACACACACATGCTAAAAGCAACAAAAAAATTAGCATTTAAAAGTACACATAGTACTCCTGTAAATGAATGAAGCCACTTTAAACTAGCCCGACCCTGGCGGCCCACCGGGGAAACGCTACGGCCAGTCCGGCCCTGGGGTGCGTAGGTACTCCCAGTAAAGAGCACAATACAGTCACTCGCAGTGAAGTTAGCCAGTGGGTGAAGTGGGCTGACCACTGCCCCATGCTACAGTGGATGGAAGAAAAATGTGAAGGACACAATAATAGACCACTGGATGAAAAGAGATGGCTGGATGCCCCTAAAATAAGTATATCAAACCTATAATTTTAATAAAATCTAAAACTGCTCACTGGCCAGGAGAGCGAGGCGTGCTGAACCGGTCATGCATGATTCTGCTAATGCCCCATCCATACCAATGCAAATCATTTCTGACCTATTACTGCTTCTCTTGAATATACCTCACACTGTTCTACCGATGAAATCCAATCTGACCTGCAGCATCTTGGGTTCCTTTAGTTCCTCCTCTTCTATCGATGTACTCGTATCTGACCCACAGCCTCTTCATCACTACTATGGAGCTTTAACAAAGCAACTCAATCCTGACTCCCCGCATCAACTCCTCACTTGGAGCATCTTACTCAGCACCCAACATTTGACCTTCACAAGCTTCTCGACTCTAGAGCCCACATTGTTCTCCAATGCTCCTCCATCCAGTGAGGACCTCCCACAACTCTATCAATACACCTCAATCCTGACCTGCAGCTCTCTCACGTCTCTAGTGCCGTCTCCACGTAAGACTTCTGATGCACTCACTTGCTCCTCTAGTGAGAGCCTCACACAACTTTACTAAGGGACCTCAGTCCTTCTCTTCTAGTGCAGCCTCCACACAACTCTATAGATGCACCTCAATATTACTGAAGTCGGCACGTCTTGGCGTGGACGGGGACTACTTCTAGTAAATAGTCGCCGGGGCTGAGAAGCCTATGGATGCGGGGGAGGAGCTGCAAGGGACCCTCCCATCTGGGACAGGGTCATGCATAGACCAACTGACCAGGGAAAAGGCCACAAAGTGTCATGTTCTAATAGTATTGTTATGCATAAAACATTCGAAAGTAAAAACATAACCAGGTGTCATTATGTGTAGCACAGTGACATGCTGTTAACAAACGTAAAGCAGGGTGATGTCTCAGTACATAAGAGCAGCTCTGTGACACATTGGTACAGCTAACCAGCAGCACGTGGTTGCGTATTAAATAAGGAAATATAATACAAATGCTGTGCTGAGCTAAAATCCACG
Source organism: Lissotriton helveticus (assembly GCF_964261635.1). NCBI lineage: Eukaryota > Metazoa > Chordata > Amphibia > Caudata > Salamandridae > Lissotriton > Lissotriton helveticus. The sequence continues at coordinate 1,302,101,160 of NC_136057.1, forward strand.
ACATTCATTCCATTCACCACCACCCAATCACAAAGCCTTTATTTCAGCTTCATAAGCCTTCCTTTGGCTACACTCTCAGATATGGTCCCATTGCTGCTAAGGTGCCATAGCAGCCACATCTAACCCATTGGCCAACATGCTCAAAATTTGACTAGGGAGAAGGCGAAAAAAAAAAAAAAAGAAAGAAAGAAACTCTTTTAAAAAAGAGAAGCGAGGGTACTAAATAGGGCCCAGTCTGCGATTTAAAGCTATACCTTTTTTTTTCATTTTTTATATTATGCTTTAATAGAAGAGGATTGCCTGTGGGAGAAGCATTATAGGAATGCATTAAGAGAAGAGAAGCACTCTTACATTCAGAAGCCACACCGGAACCACTTTAGTCAAAGGTTTCCTGAGGTCTTCATTTGGACTGATCAGATATGGCTGCATTCAGGGCCAAATATCGCATAAGGCATCATCATCGCGTGCTTGGCTGGGCTAACACCCAGGGTGAACCTCATCGGCTGTCTCTACCATGAACTCGCCTATCACCTCTTCACTAACATTTCTGTAAGGGACAAAATTCCAGAAGTTGGAGAGCGGTGACTACACCACTACTGGTGTACACTTGTTGTAGCACTGCCTTCTCAGGACCTTCAGGCACAAATAGCTCCTTACCGGCCTAATCACCCGCAGACTGAATAAGTAGGGTAGTGAGTGGGACACAACCAGAGCATTGAGAGGAAATCATGAAGTTTATTTCTCCTTTGCCGGCTGGGCACCCCTTGGTGTCAGGTGTGGGGAATGTTACATGGTAAAGGGGAAAATGGGGTAAAGCTGGCAGTGGCCGCTTGTACAGACCACCCCAGTTATATGTCTCAAGTACACGGCCTCAGACATAGACGACCTTCGTTATTATGGGGTCTAACTTTCCAGCTGGAGTAGATTTCCAAGGAATCTTTAGGTAAACTCTTTGCTGTCTACGCACAGCAGCACCTCCAACATCTTCCTGGACCTCTGCCACGAAGACTTCCTTGGCACTGGTTTAAGATAAACATCAGGTGCTGATGACGCAGTTAATCAGAGCGTCAATATGAGACACTGCTTGCTGGAAAGAGAAGACAGTTTCCAACCCGGATCCATATCCCTTGATCGACTCCTCCTACTCCCAGGATAAACCTTGGGGCCAGGTCCGTCATCCTGGCACCGTACACCTTGGACGCCTGCGACCTCATTTGTGTAGTTCCACATGGATCCTCCCTGAGCCAAACCCTCTTCAACGTATACAGGATGCCTCTGGCCAGCATAATCTGCTCTCACTACCTCAAGATCCTGTACTACACTGATGACATGCAACTCATTCTCTCCCTCGGGGACAAGACACTCAGTAGCCAGATTGCCCACTGGATGAAGACAAATTGTCTAAAGCTGAACACCGGCAAGACTAAAATTGTGATCTTCAGGAAAAGCACTTCACCTCATAACTCCACCTGGTGGCCAACAGAGCTAGGATCGACACCCACCCACGCCAAGAACCTCAGAATCGTCATCAACAGCAAACTAAACATGACCACTCAAGTCAACACAATCACCGCCTTATGCTTCCATACCCTGAAGTTGCAGAGAAAGATTTTCAAATGACTCCCAATCAGCACCTAGAAAACTGGCACATACCTTGGTCACTAGCAAGCTGGACCAAGAGAACACACTCTATGTTGCGGTCAACAAGAAAAACAAACAGAAGGCTGCAGACCATTCAGAACTCAGCAGCCCGAATCACTCAACCTCCCGCACCACACCACACTCACATTACACCACACCAGAAGGAGCTCCACTGTATCCCTATATACAAACAAGCACAAATCAAACTCCTCACCCACGCATTCAAAGCACTACATAACACTGGCACAGCACACCTCAACAGTTGTATTTCACAAACTTTCCAGACACCTCCGCTCATCCGAACTGCTAGTTGCACATATCCCACGCCTACAGAAAAACAGATCTGCCTGTTGAGCCTTCTCCTACAGCACTGCAAAAGCATGGAATGGCCTGCCGCTACACAGAAGATCCTCCTCTTCACTTCTTGCATTCTGCAAGAAGCTGACGACCTGGCTTTTTGAGTAGTCCCACGAGGAACCAGGTTTGGCTAGACTCGCACCTGCTCAGCACCAGGATACCCTCCAGGCTAATAGTGAGCTCTACATATCTGCAGAATATAACAACATAGACTTTGCCAGATCACCTGTTCGCTAAATAGATGCTGCTGCTTCAGGTTTCTCTGCTCTCGAGGTGTTCATGACCTCATCATTACTGGCTAAAAGCAAAGACAGGTCACTTGTCTTTTTAGGGCTCTTCTCCCTTTTAAAACGAGCCAAGAGAAAAAGAGACAGTAGTACCTCAGAGTCATTGGGTATGGGTACAGGAAAAAAACTTGATAACTCTAGAGTTTGGTTAACATGGAAAGAGGAAACCACCTTGGTAAGTAAAAGGGGATTCGATCTTAGGACCACTCTGTCCATGTGAACATGAATGAAAGGAACTTCCACAGGTGGAGGTAGCTCTTCTCTCCTAAGCGAAGTGATCACACTTAGAAAAGTCAGCTTTTATGAAAGGTATTGCATTGCGCAAGAGTGAGTTTGGCCCCATTGGTTATCAAAGTACCATGTTAAGGCTCCACGTAGGGACGAGTAGTGCAGTTGGAGGGATTACAGTCTTTAAGCACTCTGTGAATGCCATAATAAAAGTCATTTTGAAGAGAGAAGCATGTTCTCTGTTTTACCTATGAGCAGTGATTGCTGCTAAATGTAGCCTAACTGATATGTACCCTAAGACAGCCTTTAGGAGTCTCCAAACCGGTCCTGGAGGGCCGGATCATGCCAGATTTTGTGCATATCCCCATTTAGATACATGTAGTTATTTTGAAAATCTGGCATGAATCCAGCCCTCCAGGACCGGTTTGGAGACCCAAAGGTAGGGGATAGCGGACACTTTCTTGCACTTGAGCCTTTGAAGGCTGTGTGTTTTTAGCGCAGCAGTAATGTACACATCGCTTCTACTTTGCGACATAACATGCTTTTGTACTGTGTAATCCTGCTGCAGGAATTTCATACATTCCTCAGGTAATTTGAGATAACATCATTAATTCTATGACCTCAGGTGCTAAATTGCAAGGTTCATTTCCGCTCAGTTTGGTGCCTTTGATGACCCTGATGCAGATTCAAAAGATGTGCCTTGAGGGGCAGCTTCTCGTGTGGATGCACTGACAGATCCCGATGAGTCACTGACGTTTGTTTGAACTTCATAAAAAGATAACAAAGCTGAGGTAGAGGAGGGAAAGCAAGGGCAAATATCCCTGACCAACCCATCCATAGTAAATTGCCCATCAACTGAGGCTTTGGTTACCTTGTGGCAAAGCATGGGCATATCCATTTTCTGCAGTAGTGACCTAGTCAATGGTGAGTGGCGGTAAACGTAATTTACAACGCGGTGTTTACACCGCACGACCTTTACCACGCTGCCATTACAACGCAAGTCATTACTACGACATGCACTGGATGGCACTCTTGGTTAAGGAATATTGTGATTTTCTATTCCAACACCTTCCCTACTGTTACGTGGGCTGGAGTTGGAATAGAAAATTATAATAATCCTCAATCCGCGCCCTCCAACGCAAGTCGTTGTAACGACTTGCGTTGTAAAATCCACGATGTAAAGTATCGCGATCAAAATGATCGCATTGTACTATCATACATCCGTGAGTGGCAAAGTATTTGGAGGTTCATCCCCCCTTTGTCTACTTGTTGCACTGGCGTAACAAAACTTGAGGGCCACCCCCTGCAAGGTACGTGGTGGGGCCCCCTCCAGACTCAATTAGGAGCTCTCCGCCCAGCGTAGTGTGCTGAGGGGGCCCCCTGGAGCTTGGGCCACCCCCTCCCCCGCACTGTGGGGACCTGTGCTACGCCACTGATTGTTGATGTGTTCGGCTTTAGAGGTCAGCAAAATGTATCAGATTGCGAATGGCCCAGTGCCAGATTTTTTGAGTCAATGTTGGCAGCAGCTAGGTGAGCAAGCATCTCCCTTTTTTTGTTTTTTCAATATGCAATGTATGGTGAGAGGAAGACGCCAGCTGCCAAATTCCTGCCGTTCAACAAGTCAGCAATCAAACAACAATTAAATACCAATATTCAGGCTGTCTCGAGAACCCAAATATCTAACAGCCTTTAGGAAGTACCCACACAGTTTACAAAAACACACCACCCAAAAGACCACATCATTATTCCAAGACCTAAGGCTTTCTAGTCTGTAGGCGGTGCCCTCCTTGTGAAGAGAGCTTTATCCAAACCCTTAGTATTGCCCTAAATATAAAGGATCAGGGCACAGGGTGAAGGTGATCAGAAAAGCTCCTTGTGTGGGGTTCTGTCCCCGAGGCACTCAGAAAAGTGCACCAAGAAGATCTGCTCAAAAAGTTATGAAATGTCACTCAAAATTGGACTCCAACTCTGTCTGGAAGACCGTGACTAAATGATGTTAGGAGTGAAACTGTAAGCTTTTAACTAGGCCTTTGCTGTAAATTCTGTTCCGCTCGCAGAATTTGGGTAATTTTGCGTTCCGCGGAATTGCCAAAAATTCACGCAAACAGCAATCGCGAACAGGAAGAAAGCATCGTGAATGGGCGGAACAAGCAATTCCGCGAGTTCGCAGATCTTTTGCATGCGCGCGGAGATTTTTTACTGTTTTGCAGAGCTTTGCGTAGAGCGACTATGCAAATTCCGCCCACCCCTACTTTTAACTAATTTGCAGACATGCTATAATAACTACTGAAAGTAAGCCAGAATTTGCATTTCCCTACCGAAGTATGCCCACGGGAAATGTATATTTTCCACAGCTATAAAAGATGAGGAAAGGGTGGAATACAAGAGAAATCCTCGGACCAGTGGTCAAAGTGGGTGGTATCTTCAGGGCACGACGCTTCTATACTTTTTAATTTATTTAAGGAAAGCAGTTCTTCTACTTTTTGTGAAAAAACAACTGTCCGGGGACAATAAATTCCCCAGAGTTGAAATGCTTCAGCTGAAGTGTAAGTGTGCTGTGAAACCGAGAGAGGGGCAGACAGCTAAACAAGCCTTCTTGTCAGGATGCCTGCTGCCCCAAAGATATGTAAATGTGCACAACTAGTTAATCTGCAAATGTAAAGGGTGCTTGGAAGCAGGAATTGCCTATAATTTGCTTTAACCCCTTCCGCGCTCACGACGCTGGTATGCTCATGACGAGCTGAGCTCGTCATGTAACCCGTTTTTTTTAAAACGCAGCGCACAACGGGAAAACCGCTAGCGCGCATGCTGTTAATTGATGGAATCACTTGAAGCTTTCTGATGACAAAGATGTATTCTTTTTGAGAGGTACTGCAAGGGAGTTACCAGCTATGCTGTGAAGTGTGTGCTTTTAAAGGGAATTCGTATGAAAAAAAACTATATTTTGGAAGCACGTTTCCAATCTTAGATCTTTTTAGTGCATTTTGTAGCAGCGCATCTTAAACTGTGTGCAATGAACGTTTAAAAAAAAAACATGTTCACAGTGCTTTCTGTCACAGACTGTAATCTTGTAGCTTTGAACATACACAAGTCCCTATTCTCCACTGCACTAACAGGATTCAGTTCTCCGGATCTCTGGTTACACACGCAGATCTCTGCAGTGCATTAACTAATAGAGGTCTCATAATGTACAATAGTGCATTTCCCACTGAGTTACTTAACTTGCATTTATTTTTCATTTAAGCTGTGTATTATTTTATGTGTAGTGAACCAAATGTGAAGGACTGAACAATTTTGCAAATATTTTGTTTTTTTAGCCACACCTTAGATACCGCCCCTACGCTCACTCACTCCACCCCTATTGAGCGCAGCATCAGAGTTCCCATATCTTTTTTTAAAATACACTTCGACCGCTTCCATGGACAATATGCCTGGCTCTGTCCTAGTTAGCCCTTGCAGAAAAGGCAAGAACAGGAAGTAAAGTGCGAGTGACAATTTAACAGACCAATGAATGAAGACCACCGACCCAAAAGTTGCTAAATGTATTCGTGTTATACATTACTTTTTTGAAATAATAGTCTGCTAAGAATGGTATAGCTGTGCCAAACGTCACCTCTTAAAAAAAAAAAAGACTTTGAACGGAGCACAAAAGCCTCTAGTTCTGTCCCCTACCATTTAAAGGAAAAAGCCTTCACACATTCCAGAGCGGCACAGTGACATCACCGGAAGTACCCTTTTGACAAGGCGACAAGCAACACAGTGATGGAATTGGTTGGGTTGCCGAGGTTTTCTACTCCTTCTCCACTATACTACTGCGTAAATAAGGGGCTCCGCTTAGCTGGAGCTAAAAGTGCATCATTGATGTATAGCGGGTCAGAAGGGTGTATATTGGGGGTGGGGTGCAAGTGAGCTAGATAGTTATGCTATGCTTTTTTGCTCACTAAATTCCTCAAAATCCCCTACTACCTGTTGCGACAAACTGCTGTGCCTGGCCACGTTGCATTTTTCCTGCTTTCATCCATTTTTGGAAGAGCCTTCTTCCCACTCGCCACCCGCTGTCCCTCAGCACATCTTCTGTTTGGCCCGACTCAGTTTAATGGGGGGCTTGCTTCTGTTGGTGGGTATTTTTGCAAAACCTGAAGGTGGGAGTGGCCAGAGGTCTAGAAAGCCAGTTATTGAGTGGTTAAAGTAGCTGGTGTATGTGCGCGAATTGTGTGTGCCTTGGCCATGGGAGAGGAGATGGTTCAGGGCCCATCAAGGGACACAGTAGGCATGATTCAGAAGGGAAACATTGTTTACAACGCGGTGTTTACACCGCACTACCTTTACAACGATGCCATTACAACGCAAGTCGTTACTACGACTTGCGCTGGATGGCGCTGTTGGATGAGGAATATTGTAATTTTATATTCCAACACCTTCCCTACTGTTACGTGGACTGGTGTTGGAATATAAAATTATAATAATCCTCAATCCGCGCACACCAACGCAAGTCGTTGTAACCACTTGCGTTGTAATGGCAGCGTTGTAAAGTACCGCGATCTAAAAGATTGCGTTGTACTGACGTACATCCATTCAGAAAGGGACATACGTCTCTGCACTTGTGGTGGAAGTCTCTGCACTTGTGGCGGAATCTCTGGACGGCACACTGCAGAGAGTACGTCGTACGGAGATTCCGCACCCGTGGTGAGACTCCCCACTCGAAACTTAACTACATGTAAGTCCCTTTGTGAATCAGGAATCAGGCAGTGGCGTAGATAGACACTTTACAGTCCATGGCGTTCCCTGACTTTGCCGTCCCGTGGAGGTTGCATGGAAGAGCGGGGTGGGGTAGGGTTGGTGTTGGCGATTCCAGCATTTGCTGCAGGGCGGCAAACGCATGTAACAAAAAATAAAACTCGGACCACCTGAGGCAGACTACATGCTACACCACCCTCCCTTGCTACACCACTGGAATCAGGCCCAAAGTGAGCACCTTTGGAACCCATTTTGATTCCCTCTGGGGTGCATTATCAGTTATATATTTCAACACGTCTTTACTTGAATTCATATTACAAGAGAGCATTCGAAATTTACATTAAATAGACTAAATAGTGTGCTATGGTCTCAAATCAGGGACAGTGGTGAACCAGCTTGAGATCTTGTCATCGATATTAAATCCAATGTTAAAATCATATATGAAGGAAAACTAGGCTTCACCCGGTCCCAAGAATATATCCATAGAGCTATTTTCCCGTATTAAATAAACTTACTTTGAAATTCTCACATAATGACAGGTGAGAGGCATACATAAAATACATAGGATATGCTTTGGCTAAGTTGGAAAACTGAGATTGCAACACAGGATTGATCTGTGCTAGACCACAGGGAATGCCACTTTTGGGGTCCTGTCCACATTTTATCAACAAAATATTTAGGCAAAGCAGTCAAGCCTGAATTAGATGCAAAGTCTACTGGACCACATCGGTCGATGGAGGTGGTGCTAGCTGCCTATCCTAATGATTTGATAGGGGTTCAGTCAAGGTTTTAAAAAAAAAAAATAGATCTCCTTGTCTGAATTGAGCCACTCTCAATGTTTGCAGAAAAGGGACTAAGGGCAGAAGGAGTTTTGGAAGCCTTTTCTTTGGGTCCTACGGCAGAAGGTGGTTATAGGAAATGTTGCGATGGGCCCGATTGGGGCCCTAGGACCCAAGAGTAATTTCAGTGGAATAACCAAGTTATCCCATTTGAATACTTGACTCTCTAGGAGTAGAGATAGAAAGCAGAGATGGCAGCACTTTTAATTTTACCTTGTTAAGTATTGTATTGCTTGTATCCAAGGATTATAAGGCTATGAGTACCTTTTTGCTTGCAGTTTTGGGTTACTCTTTTTAGAGAAAACGTTATGTATGAATTCCTTAAACATATGTATTGGACCACACTTAGAAGAATGTTCTTAATTATGCTTTTGAGAGCCACTACACCTTTTTGATACACTCAAGCAGTGGGACCAAGTTTAACCAATGAGCATATACTTGGCAAATACAACATCAGACATACCCACATGTCATCATTCACACAAAGTATAACACCACCCAGCATTTATTTTTAATAAAGCCCACAATAATTTCCTTTTCGCTCAAGAAGGATCGAATCCTTACAAATCACACTTTTGATGTATATTTAGTAAAAAGAAAGAGCTGTGTAATGTTCTCAGGCGGTGTCATATGGCTAGACCCAGTGTTTGCTGGTTACTGCTTAAGACCCTGAGAGCGATTGCCTAGGAAATAAAATTCTGGATATCGAGACTATCAGCCACAAACCACTACCTCAAATCTCTCAACTGTGCTGCATTTCCACCATATTCCAATCGTGATATCAGTTGACTGGAGGATGACCCCATTTTGTTGACGAAGATCTTTAGGGACCAAAGTTTTGGGGTTAAAGTGTCCTGGAGCACTTAAAAGGACTCCAAAAACAAAGGAGGCAAACATTCTGGAGGTAGGTCCAGGTAAGTGTAAGTGTAGGGGTTAGTTCTATTATTTGAGATAGACTTGCGGATTGTATAGGATTAGAATAGAATTAGATAAATACTAAGTCAAACGGTTATTGGTAAAGTTATGTTAAAACTAACCTAGTTTTAAAGTTAGTTATATTTAAAGGTGACTTTAAAGTTATGTAGGTGTAAAGTTAGCTAATTTTAAATATAGGTCAGTTTAAAGATAGTTATGTGTAAAGTATATTGGTTTTAAAGCAAAGTTTTAAGTTAATGTGGTGCAAAGTCAGATAGGTTTACCATTAATTTGCTTTAAAGTCATCCAGGTTTAAAGTTAGATTTAGATTTAACAGTAGGTCCATTTAAGGTTATGTCCATTTAAAGTTCAGTAAACATAATGCTAAGTAAGTTTAACATTAGGTAGGTATACATTTAGGGAGATTTAAATTTAGGTTGATTTAATGTTAAGTAGGATTTATGTCTGTCAGGTTTAAAGTCAGGTGGAGCTAAATTTTGGGGTTGATTTAAGAATATGAAAGGGGTTAGAATTAGAATAATGTATGGGATGAGTGATAAGTAAATGGGCAATTTTGAGGTATTGTATAAATTAAAATTGTTGTTATGGTGAGTGATAGGTTCAGGGTTAAGTTTACAATTAAGCAAAACAAAATTACAAATGTAGGTTCGGTTTCTGGGATCTCCATTGGAAAACACGATAAAAATCCAACCATAATCTATTTTTCTGAAATTAGAGCTAAAATAGGGGTAGAGATGACAGACCCAGACATTTTGCCTGAATATTTCTTCAGGTTAATTCCAAAGTGATTTTTGTTCCCAAAAAAAGAATATGGAGCCGGTCTTAAAATTGCAGAACTTTTAGTGGTTTTCAATCGATGAAATATTGGACATTAATGATAATGAGTTGCCCTGCTGGTTGGGCTTTGCTTCTTTGCCCTCAACAAAAAAAATAGCTTCCAGAACAAAAACATTTATTGCAAGTGTCCACAGCCTCCTTGACTTTACTGTGGTCTGATAGATGAGATGTATACTATGGGACCTGAAGATCAGAATTCTAATCCTGGCTATCAAATCTGATCAAATTCTAGGATATAGGACAAATCCTTTCATCTCACCAACCCAAAGATAGCATGTAATTTTTGATGAAGATGTGGTTAGAAAATAGCAACCTCCATTTTGAGACATATATAAAAACGTAATCTTAAATTGAAAGAGACTATCTTTTACAGAGAAAGTCAAGACGGTAACCGAGAAAAGCACCAAAAGGGCCATGCAGTGACTGAAATGCTGTCCGTTGGTTTGGTTTCCATATATCCAACAAGATTCCCATAGCTCATTTGTTCTAATATAGTGCATCACCTTGGAGAAATGTAGAAATGTTCTCCAGAACATCCATTGTTCACCCTGATCAGTTTTGATAGAGGATACATTTCTAATTCTCGAACAGCCAATGCCTCTGTACAAACAATCACTTGTACACGTTTTCATGTGGCTACCAAATTGGCCTTACAGTAAAAATAAATTAAAACAAGCATTGGAAATGCAATAGGTCTCGCAATAGAATAGTTAGACATTTTTAGGTCTCGCCTGTCGATGCGCATGCGCATCGAGCAAGGCGAGAGTATTGCGAGTTATCCACTCTTTATCCACACTGCAAGGAATCGTGGCGATTCCTTGCAGTGCCCGTGACTTTTAAGCTCAATGCGCATGTGCATTGAGCTTAAAAGCGCGTGCACAGCCGCCCGCATTCCTCCGACACCTTTGAAGTGAAGCTTAGCTTCACTTCAAAGGCCCGGCTTCTTCACACCCACATGCCGCTCTGCCCCGCTCAGCCCCCTCCCCTGAGTCATCCTGCCTGCCCAGACTTCTCCTCCCCCCTAATTACATCCCGCTTTCACACTCGTTCGTTGCATGTGAAAATATTCAAAAAACGTGAAAACATATTTTATTCATACTGTAAAAGCAAAGTAATGCATTTAAAGTTGGAAACCCTTCATTTACATGTTCTAGTAGTTTTGCTGATTTAACTGTTGTGGCTTCATTTGTTGTCCATTATTTAACCATCTTGTGGTCCGGACTCGTAAACACATTCTGCTTTTCAGTAAAACTTAAAATGTGGGAATCAGCCATAAGCAAGTCTGAAAAGCCTCGCGGTGACGTCATCATAAAGCAAAGAGCTTCCAAGTTTAATAGGATTGATTGATGCAACATTTATTAAGACTTGCGTTAAACTTGCTGGTCACAGATGTGTACCATCAGTAGGGCCTGCTCCGCCTTTCATCCATCCTTCTGAGATAGATGTGAGGCACACAGGCAGGTAATATTAACGTGGTATTTACAGTTCTTTTTTAAATTCAAATAGTTTGGCTTTTACAGTTCAATAAAGCAAAAATACACTTTGGAAGCAAACGCTATTTAGAGAAAGAAAAAAAACTTTTGTAGCCTGTGGTCGAACAACCCGTGGCGTTTGTGACCTCCACTCACACCCCCTGGGGCGCAGCACTTCCTTTCCAAAAATGTGAATGAATAAATACGTCCTTCCTGGTAACCTCGCGGGCAGAGGATCCCTGCACAACCACAGAAACAACACAACTTCCGCTGCACGCGCACTTGTGCAACCCGTGCCTGTCCGGGGGACATTGCGTCATCCTGTCACCAGAATAGTAGGCCTGTTTTGCAGCATGAAAATAATTCACAGGGACCCTCGCCTGCCATGGCACAGACTTCCAGAGGTTAGCTTTTTTTTTTTTTTTTTTTAAATCATTATTTTGGTGGTTGTATAGCGCTTGTTGTTATTTTAGGCCAGCCTCTAGGCGCTGAAGGCGGGATTAGGGACCATCCGGCTCCGTGGTCTCCCAATGTGGACATAGATAGCCCAGTTCATTTCAGCCCCTCTCAGGACACTGACACGACCCCTGCGCCTAAATACACGCCGCGACGCCCGTTTCCAGGCGCATGCCATACGCAGAAAGACACGTTTTGCATTTTTGAAAGTTCAGCTGCTACTAACATCCCTCCCCCCGCCTCCCCGCCCCGGTGGACCGGGTCCAAATTCACATTAAAGACGCCCAGAACTTCTGTTTGTCAAATGCGCTGGCGCCTCAGGAGCAGTAAATATGTTTACATTATAAAGCGCTTTTACGAACGGGTCGGGGCGGCCCTCCCGCTTGCTGGGAAGTATACACAACACCTAACAAAGGGTCCTGTCATCAGGCAATAACTCCCTAGTGCCAGTTCAATTCACAGTTGCGTCACATCATTCATCACATCATTCATAGAAAGACTTGTCTTGGAAAACAAATAACAAGATGACAATTTGAGGGAAGTTAAGCATTTTAATGTAATCTCTTCAATCAAGCCACTTCGTCTAATTCATGACATTGCTGATTTAGGTCAATGACGACTTAACGTCAGTTTTTTTTTCTCCCCCAAAAGATATTTCACAAATCAGCAGCGAGTTGTTAGGGGTACAAAGGAAATCTTCACACTCTTTTTATACACTTCACTTTTGTGCTAGAAATGCCTGGATTTGACAGACACCTTCCATGGTTTCGTGTAGTGTTTGCTGTAGTGTTATATTATGTTGTTATATATTTATACAGCGGGATCACCAATTCCTTGCCGTCTTGGCGCTCTGTTCAAACCCCAGTCTGCAGCTGTGATTCATCCATCACAGTTTCTGCATTGCAGATTTTGTTGCACGGCCACATTGCTGTGGATAGGTGATTTGGCATAATAAAATCATGTTTTAAAAATATTATTTTATTCTGTGCCAATTGATTGTAGTTTGCACTCGCCACAGGCAGCACAGTCACACACCCAATGCCACTCACACACGCAACGCCACTCACACACGCAACGCCACTCACACACGCAACGCCACTCACACACGCAACTCATCCCCACTCATCCACGCAACGCCACTCACACACGCAACTCATCCCCACTCATCCACGCAACCCCACTCATCCACGCAACGCCACTCACACACGCAACGCCACTCACACACGCAACGCCACTCACACACGCAACGCCACTCACCCACGCAACGCCACTCACCCACGCAACGCCACTCACACACGCAACGCCACTCACACACGCAACGCCACTCATCCACGCAACGCCACTCATCCACGCAACGCCACTCACACATGCAACGCCACTCACACACGCAACGCCACTCACACACGCAACGCCACTCACACACGCAACGCCACTCACACACGCAACGCCACTCACACACGCAACGCCACTCACACACGCAACGCCACTCACACACGCAACGCCACTCACACACGCAACGCCACTCACACACGCAACGCCACTCACACACGCAACGCCACTCACACACGCAACGCCACTCACACACGCAACGCCACTCACACACGCAACGCCACTCACACACGCAACGCCACTCACACACGCAACGCCACTCACACACGCAACGCCACTCACACACGCAACGCCACTCATCCACGCAACGCCACTCATCCACGCAATGCCACTCATCCACGCAACGCCACTCATCCACGCAACGCCACTCATCCATTTGCAAAACGAAAAAAGTTAAACTCTTCTATTGCGAGACCTATTGCATTTTCAATGCTTGTTCTTTTTGCAAATGGAAGAGTGGCGTTGCGTGGATGAGTGGCGTTGCGTGGATGAGTGGCGTTGCATGGATGAGTGGCGTGTGTGAGTGGCGTTGCGTGTGTGAGTGGCGTTGCGTGTGTGAGTGGCGTTGCGTGTGTGAGTGGCGTAGCGTGTGTGAGTGGCGTTGCGTGTGTGAGTGGCGTTGCGTGTGTGAGTGGCGTTGCGTGTGTGAGTGGCGTTGCGTGTGTGAGTGGCGTTGCGTGTGTGAGTGGCGTTGCGTGTGTGAGTGGCGTTGCGTGGATGAGTGGGGTCGGAATGCAATAAGTATCGCATTAGAAAAGTTGTATTTATTGGTCTTGTAAATGACATAATTTATTTATTTTTGCGATGTTAAAATTGCTATATTGATAGCTTTGTCATTTACAATGCCAATAGTTATAACGTTTGCAAATGTGACACCTATAGCATTTGGAATGCAACATGTTTAGTATTTACGTGACTTATATGGCAGCTCTGGTCGTTATGCTACATCTCTAGATAGTTTTATCTTCCGCAAATGTGACACCTATTGTAACACAATATGTGTTGTGAGGGTGAGTGAGGGTGAGGGGTTGAGGGTGAGGTGTTGAGGGTGAGGGGTTGAGGGTGAGTGAGGGTGAGGGTGAGTGAGGGTGAGGTGTTGAGGCTGAGGTGTTGAGGGTGAGTGAGGGTGAGGCTGAGGTGTTGAGTGAGGGTGAGGAGTTGAGGGTGAGTGAGGGTGAGGGTGAGTGAGTGTGAGGGGTTGAGGGTGAGTGAGGGTGAGGATGAGTGAGGGTGAGGGGTTGAGGGTGAGTGAGGGTGAGGGTGAGTGAGGGTGAGGCTGAGGGGTTGAGGGTAAGTGAGGCTGTAGAGTGAGGGCGGTAGAGTGGTAGAGTGAGGGCAGTAGAGTGAGGGCATGAGGGCGGTAGAGTGGTAGAGTGAGGGCGTGAGGGCAGTAGAGTGGTAGAGTGAGGGCAGTAGATGAGGGCGTGAGGGCAGTAGAGTGGTAGGGTGAGGGCGTTAGAGTGAGAACGTGAGGGCGGTAGAGTGGTAGAGTGAGGGCATGAGGGCGGTAAAGTGAGGGCAGTAGAGTGTTAGAGTGAGGGCCATAGAGTGGTAGAGTGAGGGCGGTAGAGTGGTAGAGTGAGGGCGGTGGAGTGGTAGAGTGAGGGCGGTGGAGTGAGGGCTGTAGAGTGGTAGAGTGAGGGTGGTAGAGTGAGGGCGTGAGGGTGGTAGAGTGGTAGAGTGAGTGCAGTAGAGTGAGGGTGTGAGGGCGGTAAAGTGGTAGAGTGAGGGCGGTAGAGTGAGGGCGGTAGAGTGGTAGAGTGAGGGTGGTAGAGTGAGGGCAGTAGAGTGAGGGCATGAGGGCGGTAGAGTGGTAGAGTGAGGGCAGTAGAGTGGTAGAGTGAGGGCAGTAGATGAGGGCGTGAGGGCAGTAGAGTGGTAGGGTGAGGGCGTTAGAGTGAGAACGTGAGGGCGGTAGAGTGGTAGAGTGAGGGCATGAGGGCGGTAAAGTGAGGGCAGTAGAGTGTTAGAGTGAGGGCCATAGAGTGGTAGAGTGAGGGCGGTAGAGTGGTAGAGTGAGGGCGGTGGAGTGGTAGAGTGAGGGCGGTGGAGTGAGGGCTGTAGAGTGGTAGAGTGAGGGTGGTAGAGTGAGGGCGTGAGGGCGGTAGAGTGGTAGAGTGAGTGCAGTAGAGTGAGGGTGTGAGGGCGGTAAAGTGGTAGAGTGAGGGCGGTAGAGTGAGGGCGGTAGAGTGGTAGAGTGAGGGTGGTAGAGTGAGGGCAGTAGAGTGAGGGCATGAGGGCGGTAGAGTGGTAGAGTGAGGGCGTGAGGGCAGTAGAGTGGTAGAGTGAGGGCAGTAGATGAGGGCGTGAGGGCAGTAGAGTGGTAGGGTGAGGGCGTTAGAGTGAGAACGTGAGGGCGGTAGAGTGGTAGAGTGAGGGCATGAGGGCGGTAAAGTGAGGGCAGTAGAGTGTTAGAGTGAGGGCCATAGAGTGGTAGAGTGAGGGCGGTAGAGTGGTAGAGTGAGGGCGGTAGAGTGAGGGCTGTAGAGTGGTAGAGTGAGGGTGGTAGAGTGAGGGCGTGAGGGCGGTAGAGTGGTAGAGTGAGTGCAGTAGAGTGAGGGTGTGAGGGCGGTAAAGTGGTAGAGTGAGGGCGGTAGAGTGAGGGCGGTAGAGTGGTAGAGTGAGGGTGGTAGAGTGAGGGCGGTAGAGTGAGGGAGTGGGGGGGTTGAGTGGTAGAGTGAGGACGGTAGATTGAGGGCAGTAGAGTGGTAGAGTGAGGGCGGTAGAGTGAGGGCATAAGTGTTTGGCAGGAGCTGAAGAGGTGAGTGGCTGGTGCCTCTGTAAGGCAGGCCGACATAGGACCACCCCTCGCCCAGCCCTCCAGACAACACTGTCTACAGGCTTACCTGTCTACACTGCTGCTTTGGAATCGGTGTCTAGTCAGATATCTGGGCTTGGGGAGGGTGGGGGGAGGGTTGCGGCTGAGCATTGAGACACTTGGGTAGATGCATGTACATCCTTTGAACAATCCAGGTATCCGTCCGTGCACCAACAACCATGTATTCATTAAACGATCCTGTTAATCACTGATTTAATCATTTGTGCATTCATTTAACCACCCCTGAACCTGCATTATCCACCTACACATCCATTACCCATCCATGCAGCAATTGAAGGTTGAGAACATACGTGCAGCCTGTGTATAATTTCTGTTGTTTTGCTGTTTTCCGCTATGAAATATACATTAACGGAGCTGTGTGAGGTCTCAGTTGTATCCGTCTGCCAACACTGCAGTCTAAGGCTGTGGGGCCTTGGCGGCGGCCTGTGGTTCCCTGTGATGGCAGTGCTGCATGCTACCGATCAGAACTTAGGTGATTGGTCGGGCTAGGATGGACTTTCATCGGGGCTGGTGAGATTTCTCGTAGAATGGCAAGGCAGGCAGACACTGAGGTGGGGTGGGGGCAGGGCTGTTGAGAAGTTAGAATATTTGTAGTTCCCTTCTCCCGGGGTGGGGAGGGGGAAGGGGGTTAGTTAGAAAGGATTAAACAAATAGTGCCTTCAGCGTACTGTCTGCGGGGCACAGTTATGTGTGCATGCCAGGTGTAAGGGGCAAGACGTTTCAAAACACAGCACATTCCAGGAAAGTTCTTTTGGTTTACTTGAATTTAAGATTAAAATTTCACTTTTAGTACATGTCTCATATTGCTAGCTGCTAGCTCGGAGCTGAGCAGGATGCGGGCTTCTCCACAAGGGTGATGGGAGATTTAAATGTGTGCAGGAGGGGTGTGTGTGTGGGGGGTTGGGGAGGGGGAAAGACATAGTGAACACAGTGAGATGGGCTGGGTGAGGGGTAGAGAGAAGAGAGCCATAGTGGTAAAGTGAAGGTGAATATGGACGGTAAAATTGACATTAGGTCGGGGTTATGGGGACGGATAGGCAAGCATGTGAAGGGAGGGTTGGTTAAGAAGGATTGCGCGAGAGAGGAGTGGGGGCGGGTGATGCGGGTATGACGTGGGCAGCTTCTTTTCTATACTTACCTTTTTCAATCTTAGAAATCTTAGATCCGGCCAGAGGAAGGAGTGGATGGGTTCTCTGGCAGGATCCTGCGGTACTGGCTTCAATGCGTGTCCACTGGGAGGGTACCCGAGGAGTTTTGTAGGCGATGAGCCACTGTGGATGCCACTTGCATTGTAAGGAGGGGCTGGGGCAGAGTCAGTCAGAGGTGCGGCGTGGCATCGAGTTGAAAGGCTTTGTGTTGTACACTATGTTTAACCAAGTTGACCTAGCCATCTATAAGTTGAAAGGCCCTATGGTGTAAACAATCTTTGACCAACCCGTATTTGCGATTTAAGGACAAACGGAAAAGGTCGCAAAGCACAACAAGCAGGATTAGGTGAAGCAAGACGGGGGAAAGACAAAACAAATCGGGTGGGGGAGGCGAAGTAACACCCATTTTGAATTATTACTACGACGGAATTGCTTGTAATTTTCTGTAAATTGGGTTTTAGGAGGTATGCACTGCGGGCTAGAACGTGACTTACAGAAAATACCAACAAGCAATTACGCCATTGTATTGAAGGCAGTGCTTTAAATGGGAAACAAGACGGAGGGCATTGCTGTGGGGAGGGGGTGGAGGAGAAATGCACACGGCGGGCAGGGGAGGGGGCGGAGCGGGGAGAGCGGCATGTGGGTGTTAAGAAGCCGGGCCTTTGAAGTGAAGCTAAGCTTCACTTCAAAAGGTGTCGGAGGAATGCGGCGAGCGGGGAGAGCGGCATGTGGGTGTTAAGAAGCCGGGCCTTTGAAGTGAAGCTAAGCTTCACTTCAAAAGGTGTCGGAGGAATGCGGCAGAGGGAACAGACGGCGATTGCGGCTGTGCACGCGCTTTTAAGCTCAATGCACATGCGCATTGAGCTTAAAAGTCACGGGCACTGCAAGGAATCGCCACGATTCCTTGCTTCTTAGTTAAAGGTTGTTTAAGCCGCAATAGGCTCGCAAGCTCGATGCGCATGCGCATCGACAGGCGAGACCTAAAAACAGTTTTGCTCTAGGGAACATATTCAAAAGTTTGCTTACAGATTGACCCATCATAATTCGCATCGATCTATTTAGGTCATTAAACATATCAATACGGTTTGAACCCAGAAAGTGGTTCTTAACTCTCGTTCGTGTCACTATGATCACATTACACTGCATTGTACCTCAGGCACTAAAACCCGGAACTTTGGATGTTCTCGTCTCCTGCCTATTGAATTTCATAACAAGTCTAAAGATATTAGAATTATAACCCAAGGCAAGGGGTAGAAATCATATAGATTAAAAAGTCTGCAAATAATGGATTAAAAGACAATTACAAAGGGCTAATTCACACAAAAACTAGATACAACCTAACATTTGTCTGTCACTATGTTGTGATTGAGGATATCCACCTACAATGATTGTGCATCCTCTAAATTCCCTACCGCTACAGCTTCACACGTTAATGTACAATTACTGTTCATACCTCCAGCTGTACTTATTGTAGTAAGTAATTACAGGTGGAGTTTTTAAAAAGAATGATATACTTGCCATGGAATGCATTGATTAGGTCAATGTAGCGGAAGTATCATTATTTTCATATCTTAGCATTCATATCTTAGTGGAGGTCATACTGTCTAAATGTTTTTTGGGATTCAAAGACTTGCTTCATTGAGATTTGTTTCTTCAGAGTCCAGTATTACACAGAGCAGCCTTGATACAAAGCACATCCATTTATTTATCCAAGTCATAATTTGCCGTCATCAAAACATTCCAAACTATTTGCGAAGGCTGGTGCAAAGAGTTTCAAATATTCGATTCAAATATTACAGTTTCAGATATGTGTTTTAAATTTCTCTGGATCATACACTTATTAAGAAACTGGACAACAATGAGCCGAAATAACTCGTTCGGTTATGAGCCAGATCATGGATTCTTCCTTAGTGTGATGTTCTCAGATTTATTTTTAAAAAGTTAACAGATATATTCAGAAATTAGAACAAATCTGAAGCCAACAGGCTGTATATAGGACTGAGCAAAATTGTAATTAAGGTTCTGAAATTTGAAAAATTTGGAAAAAATTCATAATATCAGATTAGTAATTTTGACATCATTGTTTCACTTATGGGAGACTGAGTCCAGCAGAAAATGTCTCAACAAATGATATTGTCAGTTTGAATAAGTCTCCTCTCAGTATCTTGATTGACTTTTTTATGCAAGGTGTGCTTTTGCAATTCCAAGCAAGATGCTGACAAACTACATTGGGAGCCACTCGCAAAATTTGACATCATTTTTGCACATCAAACAATTTCACAAAAATCACGTGACTGCAGAGAGAGGGATGGAAGCATAACCGGGGAGCATGAATGATAGCGGTACATGGCGGATGGAGAACATGCTGTTGGATGAATGGTGGGTGGCACAGATTGGAGCGGCCTGTCTTCCAAAGAGAAACTCTAATTTAAGACTAGATGGTCCCAGCCAGGCAATCACATTGGAAAATAATATGTTCAAAGGCATGTCTTCTTGATCTCTGGGGGGAAAATTGATAATTGATTATTCCATCAAAGGGTCATCAGTATTACTAACGACTACTGAGATTAAGTATCAAACAAGCAGGACTGTATCCAGTTACTAGGGATGTAGATGAAAGCTAGCAGATGGTGCCACACAGTATCCGCATTAGTAAGGCAGAGGAAATGGATAACTGTGAGAGGCACTAATGAATGGTGGATCAAAGACATTATCTGAAATTACGTTTCTATTTGCTGTTCCTTTGAAGACTCTAGACACTGCCTGCCCTGCCCCGAGAGTCAACATGATGAAGATGAGACTACATGAACTTGGTAAAAATGTGACCTACCATGAGTGGAAGCCTTAAGGTGACATTGAAGGATTGGAAACCTCATTGGAGAACTTGGTGCATTGAAGTATTATGTACAACTATTTTGAATCAGCCAGCACCAGAGGACCCGGGTACCGGACAAGGAGATTGAATGAAGCACGATAAACAAATAAATACTTTGGCAGAAGCCAAGAAGTCTTGAGTCAACACTGGAGCATCAAAGCATTGGCACCGATCCATGGCATGAAACAGCCCAGGCGCTGGGTGGATACCAATAAAACTCTGGTATTATGGCAACAGACTTTAAACACTGACTTCATATTTGGCACAACTACTTTTACAAAGGTAGAGAAAGAAGTATCCCTAAAACTATGGTATCCAACAAAGGTATAGCAAGTTAGCATCAAATAGAGATTTTCAGTATAACCATCAACTATGTGAGTGGTTTCAATTAAGATTCATTCTATGTATATTTATCTTGAAAGGGTGGCATGGATCCACCCGTGGCTTAAAGCATGTGTAGCAAGCCACAATCTAGAAGGTATTCTGAATATCGGAACTTTGTGCCATAAAAGAGACGCACCAGATTATGTAATCTAAGGATCAGCGACTTTCAAGTCTAAATCTTAGAAAATCCAGCTCAACCGCCTTTCTTCCTGAATACCATTATGCAAATTATAAGCAACATCAGAAGCGACATAAATGCTGTAAAAAGTTTTAAAAAAATAAGTTCTCAATATAATTGCTGCCTCTGGTACCATGCCATTTGAAAGAAGGGAAAGTCTCTGGCAGAGTGCAGTCCAGAGGTTACTTACTGACACTGCATCAAAAGGTAAAAGTACAGTTACCGACGGAGGCATGGACATCAGGTAGGGGTCAACAGGGGTCGAGAGAGTGTGTGAATGTGTTGTGTATGTGTTGGAGAAGGGTGTGAAAGTCGTAACACGTCATTACTTCATCCTTGGGGCGAGCATTGTTTTCCAGTAGAGGTTCCCTGTAGTTATTGTGTGCCCTCTTCTCTGCAAGTCTGGTTTCTGTCGGAGAGTACTTCCTCTCGAGAAGGTTGCCACTCAATTCTTTGGCTTGGGTGTCATTTTCGACAATGTTGCTGCAATTACGTCACAGGCGTAGAAACTGCCCAAATGGTACGTTTTCTCGGAGAGTCTGTGTGACCCCCCTATCAGTTTTAATCCACAGTTTCATATTCACTACACCACGCAACTTACTACCTTTCTTGCACTCTTCATACAGCATTTTTCAACAAAAGATCTCTGCTAAAGTGACCCTTCAGGGGACCCGTAGGGCATTGCAGCGCCAGTCGGACGAGGAGCTCCGCCCTATGATGAAGCATGACATCCTCCCCCCCATGGGAAAATATATGGATGGTTCTGTGCACAACTAGCATGAAAAAGAGTAATTGTGGGTGCACTTTGGGTCGTAGGCTACATCACCAAACATCATATTGGCATCACATGGGGAAGAGACGAGTGCGTGCCTGAAAATACTGCATGGAAGGGACAGCTGCTGGTTAAAGTTCAATGTGAAGTGTCTGGCTCAACGTGACTGGCAATCTGCCCCAGCCTTGGGCTGTACAGAGAGGTGACAACCTAGCTTGCATTGAAGATGTGAGGGCCAGCCTGGCATGTAGCTGGTGAGGCTTTGCAAATGTCAGGGACTCCCATGTGGTAGTGGCCGTGCGGCCTTTGTTCTACACATTCTAGGCCTGGCCCCAAAAATATTGAGACTGCTAACCATCCGCGTACTACCCATTTAAAAACACAAGGGTGCCTAGGGCGGTACAGGAAGGAGAAAATCAAGAATTCAAAAGTTCAAAACGTTTCCACAAAAAAAAAAACGTGAATGTGGAAAGAGAACCCCTCACAACCTGTCTTACCTGCAAAGTTCTCCTTAATGAATTGGAGGTCACAAAATAAAGTGTGCTACTTTTCACCTAGAAAACATGTTTTGTACTTTATACTACCCCGAACTGCATGGCTACAAAACAAAGTCCTAGAGCTTCAATAATAGCAAAAGATGCTAGACTGCGACCTCACTATCTGCTTTACTTAGGGAATAAGGGCATAAGGAAGGTACACATTTCACTGCATTGCACGAATAGAGGAACAAATAAAACAAGCATTGAAAATGCAATAGGTCTCGCAATAGAAGAGTTTGACATTTTTCGTTTTGCATATGGATGAGTGGCGTTGCGTGGATGAGTGGCGTTGCGTGGCTGAGCGGCGTTGCGTGGCTGAGCGGCGTTGCGTGGCTGAGCGGCGTTGCGTGGCTGAGCGGCGTTGCGTGGCTGAGCGGCGTTGCGTGGCTGAGCGGCGTTGCGTGGCTGAGCGGCGTTGCGTGGCTGAGCGGCGTTGCGTGGCTGAGCGGCGTTGCGTGGGTGAGCGGCGTTGCGTGGGTGTGCGGCGTTGCGTGGGTGTGCGGCGTTGCGTGGGTGTGTGGCGTTGCGTGGGTGTGTGGCGTTGCGTGGGTGAGTGGCGTTGCGTGGGTGAGTGGCGTTGCGTGGGTGAGTGGCGTTGCGTGGGTGAGTGGCGTTGCGTGGGTGAGTGGCGTTGCGTGGGTGAGTGGCGTTGCGTGGGTGAGTGGCGTTGCGTGGGTGAGTGGCGTTGCGTGGGTGAGTGGCGTTGCGTGGGTGAGTGGCGTTGCGTGTGTGAGTGGCGTTGCGTGTGTGAGTGGCGTTGCGTGTGTGAGTGGCGTTGCGTGGGTGAGTGGCGTTGCGTGGGTGAGTGGCGTTGCGTGGGTGTGTGGCGTTGCGTGGGTGTGTGGCGTTGCGTGGGTGTGTGGCGTTGCGTGGGTGTGTGGCGTTGCGTGGGTGAGTGGCGTTGCGTGGGTGAGTGGCGTTGCGTGGGTGAGTGGCGTTGCGTGGGTGAGTGGCGTTGCGTGGGTGAGTGGCGTTGCGTGGGTGAGTGGCGTTGCGTGGGTGAGTGGCGTTGCGTGGGTGAGTGGCGTTGCGTGGGTGAGTGGCGTTGCGTGGGTGAGTGGCGTTGCGTGGGTGAGTGGCGTTGCGTGGGTGAGTGGCGTTGCGTGTGTGAGTGGCGTTGCGTGTGTGAGTGGCGTTGCGTGTGTGAGTGGCGTTGCGTGTGTGAGTGGCGTTGCGTGTGTGTGTGGCGTTGCGTGTGTGAGTGGCGTTGCGTGTGTGAGTGGCGTTGCGTGTGTGTGTGGCGTTGCGTGTGTGTGTGGCGTTGCGTGGCTGAGTGGCGTTGCGTGGCTGAGTGGCGTTGCGTGGCTGAGTGGCGTTGCGTGGCTGAGTGGCGTTGCGTGGCTGAGTGGCGTTGCGTGGCTGAGTGGCGTTGCGTGGCTGAGTGGCGTTGCGTGGCTGAGTGGCGTTGCGTGGGTGAGTGGCGTTGCGTGGGTGAGTGGCGTTGCGTGGGTGAGTGGCGTTGCGTGGGTGAGTGGCGTTGCGTGGTTGAGTGGCGTTGCGTGGTTGAGTGGCGTTGCATGTGTGAGTGGCGTTGCATGTGTGAGTGGCGTTGCATGTGTGTGTGGCGTTGCGTGTGTGTGTGGCGTTGCGTGTGTGAGTGGCGTTGCGTGTGTGAGTGGCGTTGCGTGTGTGGCGTTGCGTGTGTGAGTGGCGTTGCGTGGGTGAGTGGCGTTGCGTGGGTGAGTGGCGTTGCGTGGGTGAGTGGCGTTGCGTGGGTGAGTGGCGTTGCGTGGGTGAGTGGCGTTGCGTGGGTGAGTGGCGTTGCGTGGGTGAGTGGCGTTGCATGGGTGAGTGGCGTTGCGTGGGTGAGTGAATGGTTAGCTGTTGCTTATGCGACGTATAGCACTTAATACTAAAGTAGGCAGACCTTCTTAGCCTTTGTGAGAATAATAGCAAAATAAAAATAAAAACCAGATCAAGTCAAGGACGCAAACGGCACCATGCTATTGTTTATTTACTCAGATGATTTGCATAAAAATGTAACTTGTTGCGTGTGTGAGTGGCGTGGCGTTGCGTGGGTGAGTGGCGTTGCGTGTGTGAGTGGCGTTGCGTGTGTGAGTGGCGTTGCGTGTGTGAGTGGCGTTGCATGTGTGAGTGGCGTTGCATGTGTGAGTGGCGTTGCATGTGTGTGTGGCGTTGCGTGTGTGTGTGGCGTTGCGTGTGTGTGTGGCGTTGCGTGTGTGAGTGGCGTTGCGTGTGTGAGTGGCGTTGCGTGTGTGAGTGGCGTTGCGTGTGTGAGTGGCGTTGCGTGTGTGAGTGGCGTTGCGTGTGTGAGTGGCGTTGCGTGTGTGAGTGGCGTTGCGTGTGTGAGTGGTGTTGCGTGGGTGAGTGGCGTTGCGTGTGTGAGTGGCGTTGCGTGGGTGAGTGGCGTTGCGTGGGTGAGTGGCGTTGCGTGGGTGAGTGGCGTTGCGTGGGTGAGTGGCGTTGCATGGGTGAGTGGCGTTGCGTGGGTGAGTGAATGGTTAGCTGTTGCTTATGCGACGTATAGCACTTAATACTAAAGTAGGCAGACCTTCTTAGCCTTTGTGAGAATAATAGCAAAATAAAAATAAAAACCAGATCAAGTCAAGGACGCAAACGGCACCATGCTATTGTTTATTTACTCAGATGATTTGCATAAAAATGTAACTTGTGAGCACGTTTCTCTAACTCTCCAATAATCCCATTACAACACTTTGTACAAATGAGATTGGGACTCATCCTTCCGAAGTCGAGAAAAATGTGCAACGCTGTGTTGAAGTTAATTTTTTTAATTAACAAAATGCAAATAATGTGGAGAGATTTCAAGTGATTCAGGAATGGGCGCCCTTGTAAAGAGAAAGTATGGCCGGCCTGGGCAGTGATAGGGGAGGAGGGAGGAGAAATGCGAGTCACGGCAGCAGCAGCCTTTGATGTGCCTGCCGGCCGGCCGTGAATAATTAGGGGGTGAGAAATGCGCTCGGAGGGCTGCCTTTGATGTGGTAATGCGAGGCAGGCAGGCAGGCGGCTGGTGGCATTGTGCACGCGCTTTTTAGGGCTTGCGCAAGCGCAATGACCTAAAAAGCACATGCACTTGAAGGAATCGCCAGTGGAATCGCCAGTGGATAAACACTGGATAAGCCCCTATAGAGCTTCGCCAGCTATGCGCTGAAGCGCATCAGCAGGCGAGCCCTAAAAATAGATCTAGGTCTAGCTCTTCCAGATGGGGAGGAAGGAACAGCCTCAGGAAGAAATTGAAAGAATGGAGTTTAGGCCTCCTTGAGATGAATACCAGAGACCGAACACGAGATGGTACCTCAGGTTCCAGGGAAGATTACAAATCCAAATCCAAGACAGACCCAACACTAATCTAGATGATTGAGGGAGAATTTAGAGGCTGGGGCACTGGGACAAAGAACATGCGTGAGTTCATGGTTAGAAAGGCGAGGAGAAAAGTTCTCCCACAAAATATAATAAGAGACTCTAGTATTATGGGAACATTTTCTAAACACGGATTTCATGTCCAGTGGAACCACTTTCACAAAGGTAGAAAGAGAAGCAACTCTAAACTACGGGTGTTTACACTGGTCCAGTAGGCCCAAAAACAGATTTTTAGGAAAACAATTGACTATGTACATTATTTCCATTTAGATTCATTATAATGTAAATGTATTGAGTGGACAGCATAGCAATCTAGCCTGGATCCCTCCCTTCCGGCCTCAAGCTATGGGGAGCAGTGGCGGCTCCTCCGCTAAGGAGAGTCACCCCACTGCTTTTTTGCAGTGAAACAAAGGGAAAATAAAATTATAAGAACTTTCATTATTATCATTTTATTTTCTCCTACTTACAGAACTTTGCGCGAGGGGGCGGGGCAAGGGAGGAGTGGTAGGCAGCACCCTCCTAAGTTCGCAATGACTGCTTGACCAGCCCTCTCGGGCCTCCCAAAACAGTCTCACGCACTTTGCATGTTTTCCATGTAGGTTGCATCGCAGCCTAGGTGGAGAACATGCCCAGGCCTCCAGTCAGCGTCTGAGCGCCAAAACACTCCGCTCAGACCAATCACAATGCTGCTAGGGAAGGGAAGCATTGGCTTCTGGGAGCCTGGGCGTGCTTCCTGTGGCCGAGCGAGGAAAGACTTCAGAGGAGAGACGCAGCGAAGAAACAGCAAAAAGATACATTTTTATTTTATTTTTTTATACCCGCTTCCCCCGTGTACTCCCCCTACCTCTGATCCGTGCCGGCCGCCACTGATGGGGAGTAAGCCCCAAACGTATGGGCTAATCTGAGTAAAAGTACTTTATGCCAGCGAGATGGCTCAGAGAGTCAGGAGCCAGGAGCTGAGCCATTACCTTGTTCACATCCACATCTCACAGGAATGGAAGGAAACAAACAATGCCTTTTTGGCACCAAGATCCTGCAAGGAAACTGTTTTAATCCTATCTGAGTGACTAATCAGCTGGAGACAGGGCAAGCCCGCTTAACAAGCACTAATTAGCAGGATATTTTCCTTTATAATTGTTTTGTGACTTCCTGGGTATTTGATGTCATCACAACACAATCATAGGTAGGCGTGGTTTCTAGGGCTAACTTGGCCAAAGGTTGGAGTATGGGTAAGGTGTGAAGTCTAGACCTGGCTTTCTTTATAGTCAGTTTTAAAGATTCCAGATTAGATACAATTGTCAGCTGGTTGAACATGAGAACTCGACATCTCCATGTTTAAAATACCGTCCTGGGCTTTGTAGAGCGCTTGATAAAGCAGTTGATCAGTTTCATAGCGCTTTATTAAACTTTTGTTACTATTTTCTAACTCAGTGTCAATATCTTAGCACTCCTTAGCAGTGAGCAGCTGGTTACATTCCCGTCTCTGCAGCAAGAACTTAACCCGCTGTGCTATCTAACCAGCACTCATCAGGAATGCTCGTCTGCCCCACTGGGCTATCGTGCTGACACGATGTGTTTTCTTTTTCAGGGACGGGCCCTTTGAAGACTGAACGCTCCAGGGACAAGGGATTCTATTCAAGGTTGAAGGTTTGTTATGTTATTGGCACAAATGCACTTGCGGTGTCTAAACACGCAAAGACGTCGGCGACTGTTGGGAACAAGACGTCATATAAATGATTAATCAGAGCACAAGGCAAGTCGCTAAAGAAGGCACGGACGCAAACTGATAAAAAAAACACATAAAAGAAGAAAAAACTGCACACGGTGAAAATATAAACCCAGACACACCAATAGGAAACAGGAAACAATTCAATAGTCGGCAGTAAAAAAGAAGGCAAATGGCTTCAACTATGAAAACAAGATCAACGTTCTGAAAACTGGAAAAAGAAAGCACCCAGGAAGAAACTCAGCAAACATGGGATCAACATTCCAGGGGTTCGGAATATACAAAGTAAGAGAGAATCGTCAAAGAGAACATGAACTTGACATTCCTATCCAAAAGTAGAGAACACAATGTACCAGAGAATGAACGAACGGAACATGCGCCAAATACTCCAGATTATGGTGCTAAAAAGTAAAAGAGGATAACCCAAGTGAACATCAGTACAACATTCCAGATTTTAGGGATATACAAAGTAGCAGAACACAAATAAGGGGGATGCTAAGGGAACACAGCCTCAACATTCCAGAAAATGTGAAAAAGGTGTAAAAGATCATGAACAAAGGGAACATAGGGTCAACATTCCAGAAGTTTCGAATATACAAAGTAGCAAATAAATGGGAACATGGGCTCACATCCCATTCCAAAAGTAGAGAACACAAACTACCAGAGAATGAACGAACGGAACATGCGCCCAAAACTCCAGATTATGGGGCTAAAAAGTAAAAGAGGATAACCCAAGTGAACATCAGTACAACATTCCAGATTTTAGGAATATACAAAGTAGCAGAACACAAATAAGGGGGATGCTAAGGGAACACAGCCTCAACATTCCAGAAAATGTGAAAAAGGTGTAAAAGATCATGAACAAAGGGAACATAGGGTCAACATTCCAGAAGTTTTGAATATACAAAGTAGCAAATAAATGTGAACATGGGCTCACATCCCCTTCAAAAAGTAGAGAACACAAAGTACCAGAGAATGAACAAACGGAACATGCGCCCAATACTCCAGATTATGGGGCTAAAAAGTAAAAGGGGATAAACCAAGTGACCATCAGTGCAAATTCCAGATTTTAGGAATATACAAAGCAGCAGAACACAAAGTAAGGGGACACTAAGGGAACACAGCCTCAACATTCCAGAAACTGTGAATAAAACGTAGATCATGAAAAAAGGGAACACAGGATCAACATTCCAGGAGTTTAGAATATACAAAGTAGCAAAAAAATGGGAACATGGGCTCAGCATTCCATTCCAAAAGTAGAGAACACAAAGTACCAGAGAATGAACGAACGGAATATGGGCTCGAGATCCTGGAAACTGGGAATAAAAAGTCGAAGAGGATGAACCAAGTGAATATCAGCTCAACATTCCAGATCTTAGAAATGTACAAAGCGGTAGAACACATATTTGGGAAACAAAGGCTCAACATTCCATCAGCTGGGAATACAAAGCAGTAAAGGATGAACAAAGGGAACACAGGATCAACATGACAGGAGTTGGGAGTACAAAGCAGGTCTCTAGCATACTTAAAATACTCGCTCATTTGAAGAAAGGACTACAAATTATTGCGTTGCCTTAGGGTATGACCTTAGGGTATGACCGGACCCAAAAGGGGTCAATCTCGGAGTCTGTGGTCCTCAACCACACAGCTGACAACTGGGACTCTAAACCCACAGCTGCTGATGTAAGGAATTCAGCCCAAATGGATGTCTTTCAGAAATCACAACTTGCAAGTATCCTGGTCTGTGACTCAAACCCACAGCTGGATACTCTGAGAATCTGTAACACACAGGGGCAGATTTACAAGGAACTGACACATCTGCATCGATACGTCATTTCCTTGCACCAGTGCCAAATGTCCTTGCGCCACCATGGATGCGCTGTATTTACAATACAGTGCTCCATGGCGCAAGGATAAACAGATGCGTCAGAAATACTGACGCATCTGTTGGCACAAAAGGGTCACATTGCTGGAGTTGCTCACAAAAGTGAAAGTCCATAGGTCGCACTTTACTCCACCCACCAGCGGGTATACCTCATGAGCATCATGGTAAATGCAGTTCTTTGAAGCGTGTGCGCTTTTCGTAGATTCTGAAGTGTAAAGGCAAAGTTGCAGGCCAACTCTGGACACCGGTGTTTCAGGATTATTGTCCTTCACCAGCAGAGTATAGGCAGTTTTTCGGGGTTTGCTGTGCAGGCTGCCAAGTATTATCGGGTCTGGTACCTCTCACGGCGCGTAGGAGCGTAACCTGAGCTCGTCAGCTTGTGTGGCTCGAGGGAGCCATATTAAGTGAAAGTCCATAGGTCGCACTCTACTCCACCCACCAGCGGGTATACCTCATGAGCATCATGGTAAATGCAGTTCTTTGAAGCGTGCTCACGAAAGTGACACAACCCAAGCAATGTGCCACAACAGATAGGCGAGTCCGATACAAAAAACGCTGCATCATTCCATATGCGTGGTCAGAGCAGGCGTAGGGATTTTGACGCAGTTAAGGCGTAGAGTGATGCAGTGAAATGTAAATTTCACTGCGTCAGTTCTACATGGCTTTTTGCGTAGGAATGCCCACCCTGCATACATTATACCTGACGCATGTCGGGTGACGCAGGGCTTTAGAACGTGACTCATCTCCCTAGGTGCGTCACGTTGTAAATTGGCCGCATTGTTTGCGTCGCCGTTGTGTCAAAAAAAGTGATGGAATGGCAGCGCAAAGAGGCGCCAGGAGCTTGTAAATCTGCCCCACAGTTTCAAAGTCTCATGGTCTGGGTCTGCAAATCCGTGGCTCAAGGGTCCCATGATCTGTGACACCGAGGACCCAATTTATGATGCTGAAAGTCTGGTTTACACAATAAAATGCCTCCACGCCAACCACTGGCATGTGTCAGAGTTTGACTCAAGAGCTTGACGGCCTCGTGTACTGTGTTGGAAGGAGGGTTATACAGTAGAGATCCTGGATCTCTTTAGTCAAGCCCTAAGAGTTGCCAAACATGGGAACCTACAGCACAGGGCCGGCCTTCAGCGTGGGCGAGCTGGGTCCATGCCCCGGGTGGCAGCTTTCAGAGGGGGGCACTGATGTCTCTTTAAGGGCATGCAGTCAACAGTCTTAGTCCGGCTCCAGGGATTCAACGTAATCTTTTTTTTAAATTAGTTGTGTTTTTTTCCTAGGTTTCATAGGCACCCGATTTTAACTCTCGACTAACCTCCTTTCTTCTGTCCCAAATACCTGGCACCCCCTGCCCACATCCCCCAATCAGCCCCTCACCAACAACTTGGCCCTGCCGTGAAGCAGCCGAGCTGTGTGTGGTCCAATGGTGTTGGGGTGGTAGCGGAGAGGTTTGTATACAGAAGTCACGCAGGTCTGTCATGTGATCAGCCAATGACAAGCCTTTGAAAACAAGAGGGTCCTCGTGTTGCCTGAGCAAAGGCCGGCCCTGCCCCAGTAGCTGTGGTGCGACCAGTAACATCTCAGGGTCTGTGACTGCCAGCTCAGAGGGCCCGTGGTAGGTGGGTTTTCCCCCCACACCATCCTCCCACCCGCCCCCTGGGAACTCTGAGGATCAGTGCGAAACTCTGACCTGTATGAAGGGAGCTCATACAGTAATTGATGGAGGAATTAAGGCATGGCTATTGAACCAATAAAATCCATTCCACCTGGTAAAATACGGATCCAAGGCGCCAGGAAACCCTCTGGGTAGCTGTTGCGCCATATAAGTGTAATAAATAAATAAATAAAGGAAGGCGGGGAACCCGCCTGTGCAGAGGCTACATCGAGCCAGGCTTCACGAGAGACGCTCTCATCAGGTGTGTGCGTCATGGTGCCCCAAGCTCACACCCTGTGCCAAAGTGACCTGCCAAAAATCACAGCACATGCAGCGGGCGGGGCCTACCTTCGATGCCTGATCTGACGGCCGCACGCGAGCACTCACTGTGCACTCAATGTTTATTTCCCAAATTGTCGATGCTCGAGGTGTAGTGTGTTAGTGTGCCCCTGTCGGGCCCTGGGCACGTGGTTCCCCATGAAACACGCCAAGTAGCAAGAGGGAGCGATGTGTTTTAGTGTCTATATCTCTGGATTTAGCTTTAAAGTTCAGGGCGCTCCGCTTGATCAGCCTGAGATCTGCAGCAACTCTTTCTACGTGTCCTCGGATGCCAGGCTCTCCCACTCTGCATTAAAGCAACACCACGATGAACGGGCATTCCCGGGGTGCCGCTGCCATCACTTTAAGGAGTGAAGAGGCACCTGTGATTGACACCTATGAGTTGTCCAGGATCACAGCAAGTATCAGTGAAGAGCTGAACCCTCCTCGTTCCGGCTGCTCTCCCCTTCATTCAGTTGCAGCGGCGAAAGAGGCCTAGTGTGCGAAGTCCTGCGAGAGGAAGGAGGAGGCATAGAACAGGGAAAGGGAAAGACACCCTGGGCATACCACTCAAAGGAGCAGCGGGTGCAGAGGCACCGGGGCCGAGGGATTTAAGAAGCCAACCGCACCCAAATGACAGCAGTTGTTCCACTTTCAACCAGAGGGTGTTGGAGGCCATTTGCACTGCTTGCATTTGGGACCAGGGTACCCTTGCTTCCCGCTGCTGGTATGGAGAACATGTTTCCGGGTGAGAACAAGTAATGGGGGTTCAATGAGAAAGGAAGGGTCTCCTTAATCAGGTGTTTGTTAAGCGTGACTACTCACCTGTAAGGGTCTCAAGGCACTAGGGGGTGAGGGGGGGGGGGGGGTCTGTCGAAGAGCCAGCTTTTGAGGTTTCTTGCGAAGATGTGGAGCGATGTTATCTGTCTGAGGTGGAGCGGGAGGTCGTTCCAGTCTCAGGCCGCGCGGAAGAAGAAGGAGCGGCCTCCCGATCTGGTCTTTCTGGTGCGGGAGACCACAGCGTAGGAGAGCTGGGCTGATCGTAGGGTCCATTGGGGTGCGTGGAATTTGAGTCCATTGGGGTGCCTGGAATTTGAGTAAGCTGTTCAGGTATGCTGGTCCAGTGTCGTGGAGGGCCTTGTGAGCATGGGTGAGCATCTTGAAGGTGACTCTAGCTTCGATGGGGAGTCAGTGGAGTGTGCGCAGGGGCTGGGAGATGTGGCAGTGTCTTGGCAGGTTGCGGACCAGTCTTGCGGCGGCGTTTTGATTGTTCTGTAGCTTGTGGGTGAGGTTTTTGTTTATTCAGGCATAGAGTGAGTTGCAGTAGTCAAGCCTGCTGGTGACCAGGGTGTGAGTGACGGTCTTTCTGTGTTCGAGAGGGATCCATTTGAAGGTCTTACGTAGGAGGCGGAGGGTGTGGAAGCAGGAGGACGAGACAGAGTTGATCTGGCGACCATTTTGAGCTCAGAGTCCAGGATGATTCACAGGTTGCGTGCGTGGTCTGTAGGGGTGGGCAGCTTCCGAGGGCGGGGGGCCAACAGGCGTCGTTCCAGGCATCTGGGTCCATGATGAGTACTTCCGTTTTGTTGGTATTTAGGGAAACAAATATTGGCAAAGCCAACAGGTCTAGCTTTAATATGATACCACACAGACACAGCATTTGTGCATAAATGCCTTAGCTTGTTACCTATTGGCTTTGGCAAAGGTTTTTTAAAATGTAAAAACAAAGGAGGAAGAACATGTGATGAGATAGATTGCGAGACCAATGGGAAAATTAACAGGGGAAAATATCAGGAAATAAACAAGTGAAAAGTCACCAGGAAAGACACAGAGAGGAAAAGGACTGTGAGGAAGACAAGCAGGGGAGCATACCAAAAATTGATGGATGGAATGTTTGAATTAATCTCAGCCATTTGTAATTACTCGTTACTCTGCACATCAAGTCACCTCAGTTGGGACCTAGCCATATGCAAATCAGTCTTGACCCTGCTCTAATGGGAACAGTCCAGCCCGGCCTGCCAGGCCAGGTCCTCTTTGAACTGGAACACATGCAGCCCAGGACCAGTGTAGCCCTTGTTAGGGCTCCTCAGCTGGGTAAAGATAGGTTCCAGTGACACAGTGTGCCCGGGACCACGTCTGGGCATCCCCGTCCCACTTCTGACAAAGCAACTCTAAAACAGGATCTGAAAGTGGATTTGATGACCAAGTTTATAAATGGGCCGTGTTGAGTCAGCAGATCTTCCTCTAAACCACAGAACAATAGAACCCGTGGCCATCTGGCAGGAAAGCCCCAGAACCAATCAAACAAACGGATGCAGCATTCAGACTTACAGTGAAACAGGCTCCCTTCTGAGGCGGCAGATGCAGTCATCATTAGTCACTAAGTCTGCGTTTGAAAAGTTACTAGTGTGTAAGGTCACTTCAAGTTTTCAAAGTCGCTACTCTTTATCTTATTTCAGAGGGTCTCCCAGGGCTTTAAGTGGGCCGGGTTTCACCGGTGCTGAGCACCAGCAGTTTTTTATGGGGGCCTTGAAAAGGGTCACTATTGGGCTCTGTTTTGTGCCATGGACAGGCGGTGACTGCAGTGGCAGCAGGCACATCGATGTGCGCTGCTCACACTGCTCACTTCTCACTAGTGGAGAACTTACGGCATGATGTCATGCCAGGTGAGCCTTGTAGGGGAAGGGAAATCCTTTAAAGAGAGTCATATTCTCTCTGGATTTCCCTTCTCTTTTTGAAACGCAGGAGCAGCAACATTGTCGTGGTGTCACTGGGGCTTTAAGTGGAAGCTTTTTCAATATTGTATACAACAATCCATAGTTGCTGCTTAATTATCTTATGCAACTAACAACCATTGAGAAAGCCAATAGCTCGCCTTGTTGTAGGTATGAGGTTACTTGTTTTATCATATATCTGGATGCAATGACAGGAACAGCAAAATACAAGTGGGGCGGCACACTATGCTTATGACATTTTTAGCTTACATGTTTTTAAGCAACACCCTGAATTACATTGACCACACCCCTTTCAGAGACACCCCACACACCCCTCATTTTTTCATCCCACTTAAAGCCCTGGGTCTCCCTCCGTCCAGGTGCCAGTCCAAAGCTGGCTGTGCCACAGGGACTCAAGCTGCACCTCACTGGGGATGCCAGTGTCACCGAGACAAGCCTAGGATTCCTAGCGTTCTGGTTCAGATGGGCACATAGGACATGGTTCAGGTGTGACTACCCTTCTTTCAGGCGGCATCTAGACTCATTTGCAAATGGTTAGTCCTTCTCTTTTGTAGTGCCACGGGCAACTTAAAAAGGTTAAATATAATTTCCAATTCAGATCACTATACCATTTCCATCCATCACTTCTGAATTGTTAGTAAGTCGCGTTAAGTGGCAGGAGTAGTTCCAGACATGACCACAGAGGGGTGCCATGGTGCCTGTAGGAAAAACAAGACTGAAGCTTATGCAAGATTTCCTGCTTCAGACAGGCTGCTGCAATCGGGGCAGGTTCAAAACGTATTACCCATTCTGTAAGGCACATGTGAGCTAAAACAATGGATTAGAAAGCGGTCTATAGTAAGGGCGTGTGCACCCAGACATGAGGACTGGGCTTCACTAAACCAACGGCATACAAGCCACACCTCACTGAGGAGGTAAAACAAAGCAATCCTGGTTTGTCCTGGATTTCTCTTCGGAAGAGATGGGGTTCAGCAGTTTGAGACTAACTGCTCATGAAGGGTGTGGCCAAGATTGATTTATCAACAGTTGGACCCATTTGGTTTGGCATAGAGGAGCCCAAAACGATGTAATGGAAGGCTATCCATTGCAATCCCCAGCATTTACAGTTGAATCACAAATTTACATTCCCCATTTGACTGTTGTGACAACAGGCGGTAGTCTTTCCGGATAGAACTAAGAGAGGCTAACAAGTGGCGGGTTCACCATAAGATCAAAGACACACATACATGGGAGTGGGAGCTCGAAGTAATATCTTTTTTTTAAAAAACATCTTGGCCATTTTGGAGGAGCCTGGTACTTGTCACACTACTAGAACTCAAAACAAACACAAGTAGATGATGGACAGAGCACTGAAACTTTTCAGACACTCACCCCAGTCACAGATTTGGGTTGAATCCATTATTGTTCGTTAGCTCACTTTGCCACCCCAGTTCAGACTCAGCCATATGCAAAATCAGTCTTGACCCTGTGCCTAATCAAACAGTCCAGCCCGAACAGCCAAGTCAGGTCTTCCCTAGACCGGAAACAAGCATCCTGGGACCGGTTTCGGGGTTTCTCCCCTCATCAGCCAGGCTAGCTTGAATCCAGAGGCAAAGTGAGCAAGGGACCCACGTCTGGGCATACCCTGCCAAACAAGGGCGAACAAAGCGATACAAAAGGGGATGAAGGACGGAGCGCTGAAACTTCTCAGACACTCACCCACAGTCCTAGATCTGGGTTGAATCCATCATCGTTCTTTAGCACACTTTGCCACCCCAGTTCCATAACTCACCATGTGTGCGACACGCTAAGTGCATGCACAAGATGTTCAGGCAACATAGAATGAGGACCCCAGCCTGGAGAATAGGGAGAGGTGCAGAATGAATCCGTAGAATGGGACAGCAGGAAATGGCCACCAGGGATTTCTGCCGCCTCTGCTGAAAGCACACATGGTGCCAAGGCCCGGACTGGCCGCAGCGGGCACCGGGCAATCCCCTGGTGCGCCGCATGGGTGGCGGCCGGTTTTGGGCCCCTGGTGGGCGATTTTGTTACAGGGCCGTTTTGCATAGCTGCAAAATCGGCCCTGGAACAAAATCGGCCGAAAACCAGCCCCGGGAAAGAGCTTGGTGGCTCCTCCAACCCCCGGGGGGGGGGGGGGGGAGAGTGGGGGGGCGTGGGGGTTGGGCGGCAGCCGAGCACTCTACCAGGGCCGGTTTTGGTTCCCAGTTCGGCCCTGATGGTGCCAGGCGCATAGCTATCAGTGGTGCAGCAAGTGCAGTGGCACCGAGTCCTAGAGGCCGGAGGGGCCCGTGGACACTTGATTATCACTGTATTTTACTACCTAACCAACAGTAGGGGGGGCACTTTCACTGCTTGCACTGGGGCCCATGGTGTCCTTGCTACGCTACTGCATGGTAGCTGGTCTCATCTTCACTCTTAGCCACAGAAAGGTCAGACTATTTACAACCTGCAAATCAGATGTGGCCACGCCGCAGTGTTAAAGAAGTGCCCAAAAACAAGGATATTCCTCGACTGCTCTCCCGCGCTCTGAAGACTACTGGCACGCAGACGCTCTCTCCTAGAGACCCGAATTGGACGGAGGCCACAATATTTACAGCAAAGCCGGAATAAATTCCATCCTGTCGTGAGTTTGAGCAATTAAGCCTGTCTTGCCCGAGCAGCTGATGTGGGAGTTTCCTGCCCCCGGGGATCTCAAGAGGCCCAGCCAAGAACTCATTCATGTTCTGCACAAAAATGTGCAAAATTGGTAAAAACAGGCACTGATTCACCTGGATGCCAATTGGGTACAGATTTAGATTTACACATCGCTTCTTTTCCACCACAAAGGGGTTTGTTTTTGTAGATCTCTGGTGATGAATGAGACAGACTCTCCCAGCCTCAGCACTCACGCGGAGTGGCTTGTTATCCATCCACAAATGCGCTTCGATGCCTCACCAGGGATATGGGGCGCTGTATGGATGTAAATACGACACAATGCCGCAGCGACGCCTTACCAAACTATGCAACAGAGCTCACGATCTCAGCATGGCGGTACTCCAAACGATGCCCCCCAGGGTTTGCCCCCCTGCTGAATGCTAGGAAGGGCCCCAGAGTCTCCCATATCTCATAGATTTCCAATGGCCTTGGGCTGAATGGGTGCACCCTGAAGGGCAGGGGTCCCCCATAGGGTGCCCCCTTGCTGTGGCGCAAGGGCAGCAGCAGGGGAGCTATGAAACAGCGGATAACTCCTTAACTGCGGTGAGGCAATGAGCGCAACGGCATTTGGAATAGCGATTAAATGTGCACGCTTTTCCCCCTCCATCTCACCCCTTCGGAGGCCAATTTGCAGCTATCGGGCCAAGGGCAGGGGTCACAGGGCTGATTGAACAGAGGCCGCTGTGCTGATGATCACAACCACCTAACTTAAAACAGGCCTTAAAATTGACTGACATACCATCTACAAGAGCGAGGGCGCCTTGTTGGCCCCCTCTGAAACGCTCTCTTCCCCCCCAGACACGAAGGGCCACTAATGAGGCTCCCTTATTTCACCCCCCCCCCCCCATTTAACCAACCTACAAGGTTATGTAATCTGTTCTGGACTTAGTGACTCTGGGACCCCTACCTGAGTGATGGTCCCGCTTACCCTAACTTATTGGGCCCTCATGAGGCATTTTTCTCCCACTGCCGGTCTGCCAGAACTGATCTGCTGCCCAGCCTTCTATTTCTTCTCCTCCTCCCCTATTCCCTCTATCCTCTTTTGGGGACTTGCTCTTCTATGTTTGACTATGCAACTGTAACTAGTGTAACTATGCAAAACTGCTATTCTTGTTTTTCCTGGCCGCGGAGTCCTGAGCAACATGGCTAATGCACAGTGGTGCTGCTAGACAGCTATAGAGAAGATCGGCCCTGGTTCATCCCCTCGGCTGTCACCTACCCAGCCGGACATTGGGCACAGTTCTCCCTGTTCTCCCCGTCTTCCCACTGTGTCTCCTCCCTCCCCCTCCCTCCGATGAAATACTGTAACATTGTTTTTCTTTTTCCTGTGTTTTATACTATGCTCTTGCAACGGATGTAATGTGTAACTTGTAACTCAATGATCCTCATGTAAAGAGCTCTGATTCCTCCGGGTCTAGCCAGCGCTATATAAAACTCTTCAAATAAAATAATTAAATAAACAAGCATTGGAAATGCAATAGGTCTCGCATTAGGAAAGTTTGAGCTATTGGTATTGTAAATGACACTTTTTTTATTTATGTGTTGGTTTTGAAAGTAGCTAAATTAATAGCTTTGTCAGTTACAATGTCAATAGTTTTAACTTTCGCAAATGTGACACCTATAGCATTTGTAATGCAATGTGTGTTGTATTTACGTGACTTAGATGTATTGATATTACAAATAACAATGGCTTTTAATTTTGTAAATAATTAATACTTAAATAAAAGTTATTGTAATTTATAATGGCAATAGCTTAAATGTTTGTAATTAACTTTTGTGAAGATTATGTTCAGTGTATTTTATTGTGACGAAAATCCAAGAACATTGCATTTGCACCTAAACACACACAGAGCCACACACATATAGATGTGGTGGTGGTGGATCTGGGGGATATGGTGGTGGTGGATGTGGTGGTGGATGTGGTGGTGGTGGATGCGGTGGTGGTGGATGCGGTGGTGGTGGATGCGGTGGTGGTGGATGCAGTGGTGGTGGATGCGGTGGTGGTGGTGGATGTCATGGTGGATGTGGAGGTGATGGTGGATGTGGTGGTGGTGGATGTGGTGGTGGATGCGGTGGATGTGGAGGTGGTGGTGGATGCGGTGGTGGTGGTAGTGGTGGATGGGGTGGTGGTTGTATTGGATGTGGTGGTGGTGGTGGATGCGGTGGTGGTGGATGCACGGTGGTGGTGGATGTGGTGGTGGTGGATGTCATGGTGGATGTGGTGGTGGTGGTGGAGGTGATGGTGAATGTGGTGGTGGTGGTGGATGTGGTGGTGATGGTGGATGTGGTGGTGGATGCGGTGGTGGTGGATGCGGTGGATGTGGTGGTGGATGCGGTGGTGGTGGTGGATTCGGTGGTGGTGGTGGATGGGGTGGTGGTTGTGGTGGTGGATGTAGTGGTGGTGGTGGATGCGGTGGTGGTGGAAGTGGTGGTGGATGTGGTGGTGGTGGTGGATGTGACGGTGGTGGATGTGATGGTGGTGGATGTGGTGAATGTGGTGGTGGATGTGGCGGTGGATGTCATGGTGGATGTGGAGGTGATGGTGGATGTGGTGGTGGATGGGGTGGTGGTTGTGGTGGCATTGAAAGCGTGTTAACTGTTGGCAAACGCGCAATTTTATTTTTACGTGCATACGTTTCTTATTCTTAGTTTTCAGCATGTTTATTGCAATTTGGATAAAAAAAATAAAGCAAACCCCCTGATGGTGGATTTTCATCCGAAATGCATTGGGGAATGGGGATTGAATTTAGAATTAGGAATGAATTATATTTCGGCAGTTCTTATCAACAATTAAATAATCAGTTTATAGTGGCGCTCTCAAGTGGCTTGGAATCACATGGTGTAATAAAAATAACAATTTGAATTAAGTTAATTCAGGTTTGGTTTATGTGTATGGCAGTATTTCGGCTTTAAAGGCAGTGCACCTGTGGGACTATCATTTTTTTCTAGGATGTTTACGCAACCTTTAATGTCATCCCGAATGGAATTTCTTTGGAAATAAAGGCTTATTTGCTGTGTTTTTAATACCTTGCACGATGGCACAGTGTGTCCCCTTGATCTGCAGGACAGTTAGCTCCCGGCAGTACCGCATAGGAGGCAGGCATGTGCATGGAATTGCTCGTGCAAGGGTCCTCTGGCAGATATGAAGAGCAATAATTAGACTAGAAGTGACTCATCTTACAAGCTCTAGTGTTTTCTGTTATCGCTTTAATAGCTTGGATTTCCAAAGTAGTAAATCTCTTTTAAAGGGAAATATCCTAATACTAAATAGTTATTTCTGTTTGGTTGAGGTGTGTCAGAGATTAGACGAATGAATCCAAGAGCACACAGTGTGTCAGTGAAGAGCTGGGACTTTACGCTCTTTATTTGAAACCAATGGTACAAGCACCATAACAATCCTTCGGCATTTAAAAGAAAACAATGCTCATAGCCTATTTTGGTGTCCCTTTTGGAGATTTCCGGCTCACGCCCACGAGCGTTTCACTCTTTATTGCACGTGAGCCAAGTGTCGCCCAGGGCTGAAACTTGATAGGCTGAAAAAATGGACTGCCTACACTGATTTGCCAAACTCGACCGCGTTTCGGTTGTTTACAATTCCACGAAGAAAGGCAAGTTCTCGGCAGAAGCTCTTTGTGGAGAACCGAGAGCAGGTGTTTAAATACAGCGGCAAAACAACCAATTAATCTTGATTTATTTGTCTCTTATTATTATTTTAGATAATTTTATGATGTTGATTGAAAATACCATGTCGAACCATTATAACAATGTATCCACGAGACCCACCCCCCCTTTTGCAATTAGCAGTTTGTTTTGTTGACCCTATTCTGTGCATTCTGTAGACGGTGAGGTTAGGAAGAGCGTGCAACAACTCCAGCGAGTACCTCTTAAAATACAGTTGCTTCAATCATAACAAGATGGCCGTAGCAGGCGCGTGTCTTAGGGTTCGCTCATCTCGCGCTAGTGTCTTTCTCCCTGGGTCAGGGGAGGGGGCGGAGCGGGGAGAGGTGCGACACGGCAGGCAGGGGAGGAGAGTAGGAGGAGGAGGGGGAGGAGAGTAGGAGGAGGAGGGGGGAGGAGAGTAGGGGAGGCACGGCCTAGCGGCCGTGTGTTTAAATAAAGCGGCAAAACAACCAATTAATCTTGATTTATTTGTCTCTTATTATTATTTTTGATAATTTTATGATGTTGATTGAAAATACCGTGTCGAACCATTATAACAATGTATCCACGAGACCCACCCCCCCTTTTGCAATTAGCAGTTTGTTTTGTTGACCCTATTCTGTGCATTCTGTAGACGGTGAGGTTAGGAAGAGCGTGCAACAACTCCAGCGAGTACCTCTTAAAATACAGTTGCTTCAATCATAACAAGATGGCCGTAGCAGGCGCGTGTCTTAGGGTTCGCTCATCTCGCGCTAGTGTCTTTCTCCCTGGGTCAGGGGAGGGGGCGGAGCGGGGAGAGGTGCGAGACGGCAGGCAGGGGAGGAGAGTAGGAGGAGGAGGGGGAGGAGAGTAGGAGGAGGAGGGGGGAGGAGAGTAGGGGAGGCACGGCCTAGCGGCCGTGCAATCAAGAAGTGAGGGGGCGGAGCTGGGGGAGGCTGTGAGAGAGAGTGGGCAAGGCAGGCGGCTGGGGGCATGTGCACGCGCTTTTAGGCTCAATGCGCATGCGCATTGAGCTTAAAAGTCACGGGCACTGCAAGGAATCGCCACGATTCCTTGCAAGTTAGTTAAAGAGTGGTTAAGCCCCCATAGTCTCGCAAGCTCGATGCGCATGCGCATCGACAGGCGAGACCTAATAAAGGGCGTCTAGTTTCACGCCCAGTGATCTCAGGTGAGGACAGCACGTTACTTAGCTGCAGCACAGCTGTGCCTCGGGTTACAACAGCTGAATACAGCCAGGACACCACATCACTACACATCTACACCCCTCGACAAAACAGATCAGAGGGAAGAACCCGGATGAGCAGGAATTGGACGTCAAAAGTCCATATGGTTCCTTGCCTCTCCTACCATTCAAGGCGGTCTCTTTTATGGAAATTGTCAACATTTACATCTGAATGTTAATAATATTAGTTATCCATTCTTGCGATGGTCCAAAGCTTAGTCCAGGCATACACTAAGAACAGAACAAAGCACGCACCACCAAAACTGACAGATTTACCTTTAAAGGCAGTCAAGCACCACAGAAACATTCAAAATTATACAGCCTTCTGCAGAATGCATCAGTTACAACTCTGTACAACCACACAATAGAGCACCAACATGCTGCCAGGCCATGTTGGGTGTCAACGGTGCCCACTAAGACATATCACACACCACCTCACAACAGCACTCTTTAGGATCTCTGAACATAGCACCCCAACGCCTCCTCAATCGGGAAATAAATGGCTATTAAAAGGCATCCCACGACAGTTACTACCAACACTTACCACACATATCCCTTCATCAGACAATAAGTACTGATACCAACTTGTGAGCAATTTGGTAAAGCCCTCAGCCCGTCCATGAAAAAATGTAAAACCCATTAAACGTGGCACATGTACCATACTGCCCACAGACACCAAACCAGACTCCTTTCTATAAAAGAAATAGTTCTACGGTTGTGCCCATGCTGCTAAACAACGCTATGAATCCATAGTGCAAGTAGATTCTGCGCTATACAAGTGCCAATTAACACACAGCCATCACCTCATCAGGCTTCAAACAAAAACGAAGTAGCACAGAAAAGACCAGAAGTCAGGCCATCTCCTGCTATGCACCAAGAATACTGAACTTCATCCTATGACAGATCCGGCACTCACCTTCACTCCTCCTCTTCAGGAAGAGGCTG
This sequence comes from Lissotriton helveticus, assembly GCF_964261635.1. Taxonomy (NCBI): domain Eukaryota; kingdom Metazoa; phylum Chordata; class Amphibia; order Caudata; family Salamandridae; genus Lissotriton; species Lissotriton helveticus. Next base: position 1,302,143,252 of record NC_136057.1, read on the forward strand.
AATACCCTTCCCTTCAGAGCATCTTGTCCTGAGGTAACCACTTCAATCGCCTACCACCCATATGAGAGCTTTAAAGAGTACTCTCATTTGAAAAAAAGTTCTTGTACATCTCTGTTTTATGGCTTGGTTCATGCCATACAAGATAAAACTCAGATGTGCATGTAAACTGATCATCCAAGCAAAATATGTTTTCATTGATTGCCTTTAGCCTGTTTTTGTAAGATTAGTTTGTAACGTTTCCTCGGGTTCAATTTTGGGACGAAACAAAGCATAATTTTCAGTTTCTGGGCAGAGAGAAATCTTCAACCAAATTCCCCCAACTAGCATTTGACTAAATTAAAATTCTCATAACTCTAGTATTGAACTCTGAATTAACGTAGACAACTTTAGCCCCATTGAGGCAGTCTTTCGCACAAGCCGCCAGCCAAATCGGAATTAGGTGTATAGTTGGGTTGCGGTAAAATGTGCTATTCCGTCAGGGATCAACAGGTGAATTATGCCACTTCTAACACTTTTAGTATTTTGCTGAGCCACCGCTCATGCGCTCAACAACCAGAAAACTTACAAAATGTACCTGCCTCCCCTGTTCCTTTCATGACACCCGAGCATTGTATAAAAACCTCAGTGCAACAAGCACATAATCCACTTGCAATCAGTTTACATTTTTGCAAAAAGTTGAAATCCTGCATGATCAAGGAAACAATGTTTTGTCCTCTGATGTTCCAATGGCCTACTAGCATCAAGAAACCATTCTCTTTCATAGGATGCCGCAAAAGCGTATTCTATATCGTCAACATCCAGCCGCTGCTGGGGACAAAATGTCGGCCCACATTGTTGTGGCCTGGTTTGACATTAAACATCTTCCGCCAAATACAGACAGTGCACAATTGGTAGCCCATGTGTTCGAGGTACCACCAGTTCCCTGCTAGACTGCATAGTGAGGTTATATAGGAGAATGAAACGCTGCCTGACGAACTTGCATTCATGTCAAACATAAAGATAAACCTCGGAACTCTGATCTGTTCAAAAATGAATTTGTGGATAGTTGTACTATTCTAACGATAATCAATTTAAACAATAAACAATGTGTAGGTTGGTGTTCAATTTAATGTATGTTAAACACACAGATATGGCAATATTATAGATACATTTGCTTCGGAAGTAAAAATTACAATAACATTGTGTTCCAAAGATGGAGGGCACAGTGCAGTGAACCTCCTGTAGAGCGTTGGATCGGCAGCCGACATGTGTTTCGTTACAAAGTAACTTTTTCAAGGCTGCAAATAATGCCAAAAAGAAATATATAATGTTTACAAATAGAGATAAAGTGTTCCGGAAACAGGAAACGATTGAGGGACATAGATAGTTTACTTAAGTTCCAAACCGCAGTGTTGTGACATGAAAGCAAGATTTATATAAGTGATTGGAGAAAGCAGACCCAGAAAAACCAAGTGACAAGTAAAGTGACTCTTATAGTGAACTAAGAAACTAGTACACCTATCCACAAATTCATTTTTGAACAGATCAGAGTGTGGAGGTTTATCTTTATGCTTGACATTTACACTGGGTTCAGTTGAAACACAGTGGGTTGACACCTGAGGTAGTGGGGTGTATGTTCTGAACCCTGAGGGACACGAATACTGTATGTTAATCTTCATTATATACAAAGAGTGATGTGCTACCATTAAAACCACCTTCTACCACTACCTTCTGTGGAGTATTGTGAACTTGCATTCATCTCCAGCCTCAGCCAGAAACCGGTCCTAGGATGCTTGATTCCGGTCCGGGAAAGACATGGCTTGGCAGTTCGGTCTGGACTGTTCCCATGGGGCACAGGGTCAAGACTGATTTGCATATGGCCATGTCTGAACTGGGGTGGCTTGGTGAGCAAAATAACGATGGATTAAACCCAGGTCTGTGACTGGGGGTGAATGTTTTGCCATTGTGCAACATTCCGTCCATCATCTTGTGTGTTTTGCTGTTCTTGCATTCATCTCACCACGGCTGAAAATAATGTTTTCAAAAAGTACAGTGGCTGGCCATTTAACTCCTTCTTGGCTGGATGCCTTGGACAGAAGCTTTTCCTGAGTACCAGAAGTCATAATGCTGCAGTACTGTATTATGTATCGTTACGAATATCAAATTCGACTGATTCTCAAAAGGAATGGAAAAGTACTCATTGCTTCTGCAAAATAATGATTTTATATCAACAATCCCCGAACAATCCATGTTTTTTCCCCATTTTATTATTTGTGTGCCAACTCATGAAGGCCCGTCCCAAAAGGCCTCTAAGTGTATGCAAAAGAGTACTGCTTTACTAACTCCAAACTGCCTTGTGCTCTGTATCTGTCCGCATGTGCTCTGTATCTGTCCCTCTTTCAATTCTCAACGCAGGTGTTTGCTTAGGTCAGAATGGAACAGGTTGGGAGTTCGGACTTGTAGGCATGCCATTATTGCTGCTTTGTCTTCGGATAATATTGTTTTAAATATAAAATTGGCCAAATGTATTCAGCAAGCGTACTGCAATTTAGATAAAATGGAAACTGCTAAGGCCCCGTTGCTCACTGTTTAGATTGAATATGTACTTTAATAGAACTTGTAACGATTGGGAGGGTCACACCACAATTTGAAATTTTGTAGCAAATATGCTTATGGTCAAATTTTACTCTTCTACTCTTTTAATTATTTTTTATTCATACAACTGTACATAATGTGATTTGGGAAAACTTTTAAAGATATTGTTTTTATATCTAAATAAAGGAATTACTTACTCCAAACTGCCTTTGTGAATAAGCACCTACGTATTCGGACATGGGCACTGCTTTTACAATCATATTTATAAGTAGCATCTATACCACTAAATCAAAGAAAGACCAGGCTGTACAGACTTATTAAACGAAAGCCAAGAACAGAAATCCGTGGCCTGTCGACATGGAAAAATATGGCAACCCTAGAATCGCCAGACTTTGGCATTTTTAAATGTTGTTGCATTGGTAGATGGGTCAAAAAGACTCAGGCCTATCTCAAGTCAATTATCGAGCTCTGGTATCGATTGAGTGACCTGCTACTGCCAGACAGGACACTGATCACTTCCTCCCTACTGCAGTGGTGACAAGGACTGAAACATGCAGCCACCTGCTCAAATAAGAAAAGCTTCTGTAAACAGTAGGAACATAAATCACGCCTGGAATGTGTGCTTAGCACTTACACTGAAAGTGCAATTTAAAATAAACAGCAGAAAAGAGACTGAAAATAGGTCTAGACCATGGAGCAGAGCTTCACAGGGGTGATCTTTCCACTGAGAGCGTGTAACCTGACAACAAGCTCTGTCTGACCTCTGTGACCTATAGAGCTGTACATCTATTATTGCTTGTGTCTTGGTCTAAAGCCTTCCCCGCTTTAGTTTTGTTTGCAAATCGGTTTTATTGAACACAGTGCACTAATTGAGCTCGTTAAAGACTACTGGTAATGAGAGATATGATATGATAATGTCCTGTGGCTGAAGTACCACTGGGAAACCCTGGGTCAAGTTTCAGCCCGATTTTAAACTCCTGGATATATTATTTTATTGTGTTGTTCCTCGCTTACCTAAAAAAGTGCATTTTGAACGATCGGGTTGATTAAAGTAATTTAGTTCAGCATATTGGATTTACAAATAATAACATTCATATTTGGTTAAATTATAATTTTACTGCAGGTATAAGAAAATAATGCTATTTGCAAATCGTTCTTTTTCAAGAATACGTTTATGTTTCAAAATTATGAATTTTGATAAAATGTCACTCCAGATGTAATGCAACGTAAACTAGTATACTAAAGAGAAAGTTAAGGAAAGATGCACTAGTTTTTATTTTTAATTGCTGCAAGTTCTGTGTTATTGTTTTATGTTGAGAATTTGCTAGGGGTGGGCGGAACTAGCTGAGTTACAGAAAAACTCTGCGAGATTCTGCTGATTTCTGCCAATGGGCGGAAATACGCATGTTACGCTGCTTGTGCTGCAATTTAGCGCCGGTAGCGCTGAAAAATCAGTGTGAGCAACCATGCGGAGAGCAAATGCGCACATGATCCAGTTGATTTTGCGGCCGCTCAAGTAGGAAATCCAGTGGAGCGGCAGCAAATCTACTTGAGAAGCAGCCCTCTCACCCCGACAGCCCACGTTAGAAAATGGCGCTAGGAAACACACATCTCGCTACATTTCTGGAGCCTCACAGGAAGAAAATTCTGCCACGCTGTGATTGGCAGAATTTAGCCAGAACTCTTTGCCGATTAAGTGTGGGGGAATTAAACATTGCACCAGCCCCTAGAATTAGCATGAGAATCCCTTGGACGGTTTAATTCGTATTCTGGCTTTTGAAGCCAAACCAGATCCCTCGCTCATCTGATGTCCAACCCTAGCTCGATTCTCTTAAGAATTTTATGGCCTGTCCACCTCTCAAACTTTTGGGCATCTGCATACTGGCCTTGACGGTCATTTCCGAAGGCACCACCGGGAACTCGGTCACGCCTCCAATATGGCGGTTGTGCCAGTCCCCGGGACACTTCCACGGCGGGGGCGGGGCGGTCGGCGCCCACCCCCTGGTCTCACCCATTGGTGCAAGCAGCCATGCCCCGGAAGCAGTTTAAGCGCTTCCAGGGCAACGCAGGGCAAACGGGTCCCAGATCTCACCAGGACCTTTTTTTCCTGTTTGGGCAAGGGAAAGCCCTTTAAAAGGAGAAGCGGAGCGAACACCTCGATCCCGACGCAGGAGGACTCTAGGAAGCCTCCTTTTTTCTTTTCCCCACCCACCCATGGTTGTTAGGGCCACCCCAGTCACAGGATTGTGGCAGGGCTTTGGAAGCATTCTGTGCACTCATGAGGGACCTTGGAGTCCCCTTTGCACAAGAAAAGACAGTTGGGCTGGCCACACAAATTGAGTTCCTGGGCATTGAATTGGATTCCATTTAGGGTGTGTAAAAGTCACTTTGCATCATCTCCAGAAGGTAGTGGATATGCTGAACTTTGCTTTAAGAATCATCCCTATGCCCCCCCTTTCACGTTTCATTGCACTGGCAATGTCAGGGCTGAAAGAAAAGCATCACCACATTAGGTTGTCCAGCAAGGTTTAGCAGGATATCCAAATGTGGATGGCGTTCCTGCGTGACTTCAATGGCGCGGTAGTGTGGCCCAGCCCAGTGAGGTCCAGTCCCAAACTTGGCCTCATGACGGATGCTGCAGGGAGTGAGGGGTTTGGAGACATCCTGGTTTCTCAATGAGCGGCACAACATTGGCCCGCTTGGTGGATTGACACTGGTGTAACAAATAACATTACAAAGTAGAGAGAGGGCCCCTTAGTCACTCTATATAATAATATATAATAATATATAATAACATTTCATTTCTAGAACTGTTCCCCATTTTGGTGGGCGTGACCATCTGGCCACCCCAGTTTCGCAATAAGTCTTTGGTTTTCTGGTCGGACAATATGGCGGTGGTGGAGTGTATCAACCAACAGTCTGCCAAGTTTAAGATGATGCATGGCTTGCTCAAAGAGATTGTTCTGCAATGTATGAGATTAAATGTATTGTTTAGAGCTAGGCATGTCCTGGGAATACTCAACCATGCGGCTGACGCATGGTCTCATTTCAAGGTGCAGGTTTTCAGGTAAACAGCCTTTACAACGCGGGCATTATCACGCGCTGCCATTACTACGCTGCTTTTACAACGCAAGTCTTTTCAACGACTTGCGCTGTTGGACAAGGAATAGTTTAATTTTCTGTCCAACACCTTCCCTACTGTAACGTGGGCTGGAGTTGGAATAGAAAATTAAACTATTCCACTATCCAGCGCTTACAGCGCTGTAATGGCACGCGTGGTAATAGCCCGCATTGTACTATCATACAACCGGTTTTCATGCTGTCCAGTGGGCAACCTGGAAACATATATGACCTACAGACCACGGGGCGCAGGGGGGCCATTATTGATCCACCAGGATGGGGCCCCCCTCACGAGGTATCAGTTTGTGAGGATTTTGGCATTGACGTTGGGGACAGCAGGCCTTAATTCATCCAAATGTGGTACTCATTCTTTCAGGATCGGGACAGCCACTGAAGCCACGGCTCGGGGGCTGTCGGAACGTGCGGTTCAAAGAATAGGTCGTTGGTCTTCGGACTGCTACAAGCGATATATGCGGCTACATTTATTCTAGGTATCATTGCTAATATTTAGTCTTGTTTCACTTCTCTGCAGTTTCCATGTCCTGTCCAGCAGTAGGGGAGCTAGCCGTCATCCACCGGTCAACTGTGCCTCGCCCTAGACTGGTGCCCGCCTGGGGTCGAGCCACAGAGATGTCTGGATCATAGGCCATTCATATCTGAACAGGTTGAAGCAACATTTTTCCACCGAAAATTTTGTGGATAGGGCCCGCCAGATGGGTTGGAAGGTGTCAATGCATGGTCTAGGGGGATTTAGGTTGAATCAGTTCCAAAAAATCAGTGTTACTTTGTTGCTTAGGTCCCCAGCAGCAACCACTGGAGTAATAATACACCTGGGAGGCAATGACTTGGTACACTTGGGTAGAAAGGGGGTGGTGGGGGCCCTAATTACAGAAGTAGGGTGGTTGGCCAAACAGTGCCCACAGGCAGTATTAGTATGGTCTCACATGATCCCGAGGTTACAATTGCAGGGGGGGGGTCTGTGTGGGCTTTGAATCACTCCATAAGGAGGATCAATAACAGGATTGATAGGCTTTTCTGTTCTCCCACACTGCAGACAATTGTACATGGTTGCATCCGGGGAGACAGGTGTTTTCTGCAAAAAAGGGGTTCACCTTTCTAAACTGGGTAATGATCTTTTCCTGGAGAATGTGCTAGCCTGGTCGTTAGGGGCATCACACAGGGCGTGACCTTTGTGTCAGAAACGGATGGGGGGGGGGGCAGATAGTCGGCTAACTATTCCGGCCTGTGGCGGTATGGTCATGATTGCTAGGTGAAATGTTACATCTCTTAGTAGGCATCCCATTGTTTAAAGGGGACGCCTGGGGGGGGGGGGGCAGTGGTCTCTCATCACACTCCAGGGGCGCTTATGGCCGGTAGACTGAAGGGTGCGGGGTAGGAAGTTCCGCTTCTGGCAGGCCACTTGGGTCAACCCCTGCGCAGGCGCATGGGCGCCAACGTGGCATAACATCATCCGCTGGGAGGTAGTTTGGAAGGGCATAGGGGGTGCTCTCAGAAAAGGAAGCCGGTGGGCACACGGCCCTCCTGCGCAAGGTCACTCTGGTAAAGGGGGACCTGGAAAGTAGTTGGGTACGGTCATGACCTTGCACGTAGGCTCATCCAGGATACGCAGAAAATAAAGTGTACATATTCCAGTTTTAGGTTAGGTATGGCTATGTATAAGATTCATGTTAAGGTTAGCCATAAAAATGTGTAAATATGTGTATTTGAAATGTGATTGAATATGTTTGGATTTCTGCGTGTATAAAAAAATTGCGTTATGAATTTTAATTATGATTTATTCATTTTAATAAAATACGGCCAGGGTTATACGACCCCTAATCCAAGTGGTGTGTTTGGATGTGTTATTATCGATGCCTCCGGGGAGAGGGAGTGGAGGGGAGTTTGAAGGTGTGTGTCAACAGATCATCTCTCGGGAGGGGACTCGGCAATACCAGGCCATATGGAATATTTACCAATGCTCTGTACCTCTGAGAGGTCAGTAAGGTAGCCCAGTATACAGCAGACTCTTGCCCAACCCTCTATACATTGTATTAGAGCCTGTCTATTGGGAGATGTATTTTTATAAGAGGAGCGGTTTTGAGTCACAGGTGACCACGAGGCACAGTCAAAAAGTACTTCAAAATTAACTAGAACACGAGACAGAATTACTTCTGTGACCGACCTCTTCACACAGGTGAATCCTTCCGCTCCCCTCGTGGGTATGGATGCTGGGCTCGTGCTCACGTCATTGCAGCAGAGCACACATCAGGAACAGAAGAAGTGGATGGGCCCTAAAGGTTTCCTACGGAGGCCGTCCCCGGATCTAATGCCAAGACTGCTTTGTCTTACCCCTTTCTTTCACACCCTCAACTCTGTCTCTTTATCGCAATCTTTCACTTCTGCCTTCACTCTCACTCACTCTTTTGGTAAAAGGCTTTTTCTCTTTGTTATGCCTTTCTCTCTCTCGCTCGGAGTTAAAGTTTGACGATTAAACTCAGGCCCAAAAGTGAGCGCGGTGCCCACACCTACAAATAAAGCACCATTATGAAAATGGGGTGACCCAATGGTCATAGACCTGGGTGTAGGTAGGTATAGAAGACAACGGTCCCTGGGGGAGACCCAGGGGATGACGACCACCGATGTGGAAGCAGGGCACGGGGCGAGGGAAGAAACAGACACACTTCCAACAAGACTCACACGGGGAGATTTGGACGAGGTGGCAACGCTACAGATGGTAGTACACAAACCTGACAACCCCATAGTTAACCTTTCGGACTATATACTCACATCCAGTGAACAGCAGGTTCTATCCAAAGGCCTATCCTTTGTCCCTACATCCATGCCCAACGACTTCAATCTTAAAATTGAATTACATCAGTTCTTCCGCAAAGTGAGATTAAAACATAATTTCCTCAAAACCCCTCATAACCCGACTTTCTCGGTCAGTGGCCTTAGACCACCCTCCAAATTCAATCCACCCACTCATCTGATGGCCCATAAAATATTGGCCTATGAACAAGTGGTACTACGTGATGTGGACGACATACTAACTAGCCGACAATATGTCCCATATAACATTAATAAACAAGAGAAAGAGGGTCTAGAAACTTTGAAGAACAACTCTAACATTGTAATAAAGCCCGCGGATAAAGGCGGAGCAATTGTTGTACAAAATACGGAGAAATACAAATGCGAAATACTCTCTCAATTGTCTGTAGAAGGCAATTATGCTCAACTCAGAAAAGACCCTACCAAAGAAATCAGTGAATCCATTAACAAAATTACACGGGAAGCATTGGATAATGGTTTCATCACCAAACTTGAACATGGCTATTTAAATAATAAACACCCTCGTATGCCCACCATCTACACCCTCCCCAAGATACATAAAAGAATGGAAGACCCACCAGGGAGACCCATCATTTCAGGATGTGGTTCTCTACTTGAATCGTTGTGCAAATACATAGATGTTTTTCTAAAACCCATCGCGATTGCCACACCGACATACCTAAGGGATACGATGCAAACTATTCAATTAATTGACGGCCGCCCACATGTCCCAAGGTCTAGCCTTTTGGCAACTATGGACATCACTGCTCTTTATACCAACAGTCCACAAAAAGCCGCCTTAACATGCATTGCTACTGTGTTGAATCAAAGACCAGCTCTGCATAGAGTCCCTACAGAGTTCATTATACAATTACTCACTATTGCGATGACGAAGAATTTCTTCGTCTTTCAAGATAAATACTATGTGCAAACCAAGGGCGTAGCGATGGGGTCTAGCTTCGCCCCCAATCTGGCAATCATATACATGAGCGAGTACGAACACCAGTATGTGCTCAACCAATATAACCCATATCTGAAACATATCTCACTTTGGACACGCTATATAGACGATGTCTTACTACTTTGGGAAGGCAGTAAAGAACTTCTCAACACCTTCCATGAATGGTTGAACACATGGTCAGAGGACATCAAATTCACACTGGAATCCGATAGTGAATCTATTAATTTCTTAGACATACAAATCAAGACTGAATCAGGGAGCCTTTACACTAGTCTATACAGAAAAAGTAGCGAACGGAACACGTTGCTTAGGTACACAACCCATCATCCTCGTAACCTCAGGGATAACTTGCCCTTTGGCCAATTCCTGAGGTTATGAAGGAACTGCACCAAGAAGGAAGACTTCTTTGATGAGTCCTCGTTATTATTTGCAAGGCTCAGCGAGCGTGGCTATCCCCTTAGACTCCTTAAAAAAGCACGCAAGCGAGCATGGCACAACCACAGAGAACACCTACTTCCTCCCAAAGGGAAAACTACCAGTGAAGACCGCCTGGTTTGTGTAACCACGTTCAATACTAAGAGCAACGCCATTAAGAAGGCGATCAATCGACACTGGCACTTAGTGTCTGAGGAATTAGGCAACATACCCCCTCCTTTACATGCATTCCGCAAAGGTAAAAATATCAGGGACCATTTGGTCAAATCGCTCCTTCCCACCACACGTACCATCAGTCAAACTACACTTTGGGGTCGCCCACCTGTGATAGGACACAACAAATGCGGAACATGTAAGGCTTGCCCAATGACTTTAGAATTGACTGTTTTCACACACAACTATCAGGCATACACACTGAAACAACACAGTAACTGTAACACGTCTGGGGTGATCTATGCCATCATCTGCCCATATGGATTCATTTACATTGGACAGACCATCCAGAAAATAAAATGCTGCATCTTACAACATTGCAGTCGCATTCGTTGTAAAGTACAAGGAGCTCCCTTAGTTGAACACTTTACTACGTTTGAACACGAAGCCACCAGCCTCAGGTGGTGGGTCATTGAAAAGATGTTACCCAATCCCAGGGGTGGTGACCTGAGCAGCATTCTCAGTAAACGAGAATGCAGATGGATACATCTTTTAAATACGGTCTCCAAAGGGTTAAACGAACAGGAGGAGATGAACAGACAAGTGGCACTACTAGATATATAATATCAAGGTGACCACACTCACGAGGTTTGATTCTCTGAAAGTGTCTCCATTGTGTCTTGTAATATTTTAATCGTTTTTTCTAACTGTTTTTTCTAACTGTATATTACTGCATTTCAACCACACTGTTAATTGTCCCTATGCGCTTTTTCAAACTATATACTTCAGCACTGCAACCTCACTGTTTTTGTTTGTAAATTGTAATGTGACACACTGTTACCCATTATCCATCGGCAATGGCGGTACCATAGCATAAGACTGTGAAGCACTTTTCCATTTCTATTCCCCGAAGTAATTCCCGGTATCTCTGGATACCTACTAGGTACCTTGCCAACCGGTCTTAAGTCTTTTCTCTATGTCCTTGACGTGATCCGACGCTCACGCTCCTTTAACGTCCTCGAGGCTACACGCTCGAACACTCCCATGTCAGAAGTGACAATCGAGAGCCTCATGAACAGACGCTGACTCATGCAGCTTCCAGGTAACTTTATACGCGGATAGTCTGCCGCCTGAATTGCTTCTCAGACTGTGTAGATACAGCTGAGTGCCATCACCTATATTGACTTTAACCTCATTCTGTTCCAGCCTCATTCACTGAAGGCCCTACTAAGAGGAATTTTCCCTGAGAGCTGCACACATCGGTGAATTCCACAATCAGCTCCTTCAAGGCGACCATTGTGTCAACCCATCCGCTGTGAATCCTTTTCCACACGGACCTACATAATTGGGTAAGTGCCCTTACATCCCCATTAGATGTCAATCGGAATTAACAGTCTACCATGCACCAGCCTCATTCTGCTCCTTCATCCCCCTAGGGTCATCTACAGCCCTATGATTGCACCTATATTGTCCTGATGAAGACTCGCACGGCCCAGGTCTATATTACCCACAAGGCCACAAGACGAGTCGAAACGTCAACGCCCTCATTTGACCTAACCTGGACCCTGATTACCCTAATCGCACGTGCCAAAAATTGGAAAATATATCCACATCTTTTGAATGAATTTACAAATGTATTTATAATCATTACTGTGGCCAGGTTAACAAGGACGGTGATGTTAAACCGATCCTCTGTGTGTAAAATACTGTAAATAATTTCTATGTCACTATTATAACTTTCCTTCGATCACTTTATCACTCATAAACACTCCTAAACACATTTTTCTTTCCTGCACGTCCCCCCCTTGGGGCAACCTACATGGATAAAAACTATAACTGTGACGTGATATATACTCTAACTTCTAGATGCAATGAATTAAATTGCATCTAGTACATGAATTTGGTCTGTTGCATTTTTTCCGTTTCTAAGGTATTAACCCCTTCGATGCTGATGACGAGCTCAGCTCGTCATCAGCTATGGCGCTCGTATGCTGATGACGAGTAACGCGGCTTTTTAAAAATTGAGGCACACAGCGCGAAAAGCCGCCGCAGCGATGCGGTTAAGTACTAAGAGCTGACTTTTTGGAGCAGGCTCTCAAACTGTGTTCTTTACTCATCAACTACGTACAGATTGGTTCTGTTAATTAAGTAAGGTCTAGGACCGTTGTCTTCTATACCTACACATAAAGCACGGCAGGCCCCTTATTCCAGCATTGTCTCGTGGCACTTGCTAGCCGCTCAACCAGGAGGGGTGGTGTGCACACCGACATTTGCCATTTTTTTAAACATCGCTTGAACGTTCCACTTTTAAGATGCGTGCGTGCACTGGGTCTACAGCCTGATTCATCATTCTCCCGTTTTGCGAGCCCCTAATAGCGATTCATAATGAATCGCTATTAAGGACTTGCAAAACGGGATTCATGTAGAAATTGCATAAAGAAATGCGATTCCTACACATTCCTTATTTGCGATTAGCAAATTGCTAATCGCAAATAAGGAATAACTCCCCATTCATTCCTATGGGCCAAAAGGCCCATAGGAATGAATGGGGAGTATTCCTTATTTGCGATTAGCAATTTGCTAATCGCAAATTAGATAGCGATTTAAAGGGTGCCAGGGGTGTCCAACGGACACCCTGTAGCACCCCTTAAATGCAAATTGAAACAGGTGTTGCGCACACACATGTCCAAAGGACATGTGTGTGTGCAACATGCAACTTAGAAAAATGCTTTTAAAAGCATTTTTCTAAGTTTTCTCTATTTACCACGAGGTTTGACCTCGCGGTAAATAGCGGGCCGAAATTGCGAATTCGCAATTTTTAAATGGATGATGAATTGCATTTAAGGAATCTCAAATAGAGATTCCTTAAATGTAATTCCTCGCAAAATAGCGAAATCGCTATTACCGATTTTTGCATTTGGGATGATGAATCCCAAATGCAAAAATAGCGCTCGCAAAGGGCCAGATTCTCAGAATCTGGCCCTTTGCGAGCCGATTTCGGCTTGATGAATCAGGCTGTTAGTGCCTTGCCCTATGTTTGCACAAATAGGGCCATATGTATCATCAAAGTATTTTGCATTTCCTAAATAGCGAATTTTAAGGAATCGCTATTTAGGAAATGCAAAACGGTATGTATGTACAAAATCGCTTTTCAATAGCGATTCCTTAGCATTCCTAATTTGCGATTAGCAAATTGCTAATCGCAAATTACCCATTCATGTCCATGGGCCAGGAGGCCCATAGGAATGAAAGTGCAATTTGCGATTAGCAATTTGCTAATCGCAAATTAGGAATTTTTCCAAGGGTGCAGGGGTGTCTCAAGAACACCCGGCTGCACCCCTGAAAAAGACATTTGGGGGCATATGGCGCACATACCTGCCCTAGGGGCATGTATGGGCGTCATATGGCACCTTTTGTTTTTTGGAAAAAAGCTTTTTGAAAAGAATTCGCAAATTACCACCAACGAGAAGTTGGTGGTAATTTGCTAATCCTTAATGGCATTTTTTGCATATTTTTTGTTTGATACATTGCATTTAAGGAATCGCAAAATTTGCGATTCCTTAAGTGCAATCGCAAAATAAGTAATAGCAAATTTTGCTATTCCTTATTTTGCATCAAACATGTTTGATACATACCATTTGTCTAATTAGCATTTGCAAAGGCCGAAATTCGTAGAATTTCGGCCTTTGCGAATGCTAATTAGCTTGATACATATGGCCCATAGTTAGAAATGAAAGTGGGGAGCACCATTTGTGCTCCACTCCCAGTCGCACAGCGTTGAAAGGATGTGTCATCCAATTTTCTGTTTCCACTTATCGGTTTATTCCATTTTAGTCCCAATGTATTCCTTTTAATCTCTCAGTGTTTTCAAAACTTTACATTTTCAAATCCATAAACATGCTTATCCTGCGTTTTGTATGGACTAAAATGGAATAAACCCATAAGTGGAAACAGAAAATTGGATGACACATCCTTTCAACGCTGTGCGACTGGGAGTGGAGCACAAATGGTGCTCCATACTTTCATTACTTGCTGGCCGCTTTCATGTGCTGCCGATTTAGGAAGAGTCTCTGCAAATGAAGAAGTCTGACAGACAGGACTCTGAAGGCTCTGCAAGAGATGCCGCCCTCCTGGGGAATGTAAGGCCTGTCAGACTCATCACCAGCTGCGCCACCCTGAGCAGGAGGCTGGCACTGTAACTAAATCCACTCTGCGCTTAATTGGGCAGTCAGCACCTCCGGGAGCCCAAGGTCACAATCTCCTCCCCCCTGGGGTCGTATTCCACTCACACGGCCTCCCTTGCTCCATTTCACCATCTGTGTCTCCAAGTATAGTTGTGAGATTTCACCTGCAGGCCCATCCTGTGCCCTTCAGCGCCAGGCCATGCTTCACGCCATTCAAGACTGCCCCTGCTTACTGGCACTCTGTATGCCAGTCCATGTCCAAACCCACTGTGCCATTCAGCACCAACATGTCTTCAATTCCATCCACTTTCTGTGCCACCCTATGTTATTTACCAACATGGTGTGGCCTTTAGCACGCGCAAGGCCCAATTTCACCTAGTGGCACGTCCTGCCCTTTAGCCTATGCTTTGTGCCCAGGTCCAGCTTCAATTGCACCTCCTGCCCTTAAGCACCAGCATTTGCCAGGCTGCACTTTGCATACCACCGCTTGCCCTTCAGCACTATGCTGTGCCGTTTATCACAAACATGTGCACAGTGCGCTGAGAGCTTCACTCCATACCATACAGCACTAGTCAGATGCCCCCATGTGCCCAGTTACACATTCTCAAATAGGGTGGGCCAGACGCGACTCTGCGACGCATTGCACACATGCTCTTTCCCACCTTCAGAGATGAGGGGTGCCCTTCAGCACCAAACTATGCCCAAACACACCGCCACCCCATGCCTGGACCCACCGGAAACTACCCCTGTACTTAATTTCACCACCAGTGCCAGGCTGTGCCCAGGGGTGGGCTTCAGATTTCAGGCCACCCCTGCATGCAAACCCAGCTCGATGAACCCAGGTGTCTTTCAGTGGCACCCGGTGGGTCGCCTCATATCCCTCAACACCACCAGCAACGGATAGTGCCACCCACTGCCCAATACAATGTCAGTGCCAGCCTCGGACAGGTCGGATCGATCAGTAAGGTTATACAGAGGTTGGTTGCACGGTGACAGTTTAAGCCACTCTATCAGGATTCAGGTCTATAGTACATGTATTGGGTGAGGGCGATTTTTGAGAGCAAATGTCACATCTTAGTGGGTTACTGCCCCTGCTGCAGAGTTTTGCGTACAAACTGTAAGCCAGTGGTTCAAACCCCAGCAGCCAACCTTCCACAAACAAATTAAGCACCGCCCGGTTGGTTAATAGCAGGATTTTACCTCACTTGGAAGCAAAGCCATGTAAAATTAGTAATATTTCTTCTTTTAATGAGATCACAATTTGCGGATGACTTTTTGGATTTGCCACTAATCACGCAAAGTGTGAGTATGTGTGTTAAATCCCATGGTTCCAATGCGATCTAGTTTAATAACAGATAAGAGGTGAAAGCAGATGTAGCGTCAAATAATGGCCCTAAGTTAAAAAAAATAAACGAGCTACGAACCGATGAAATGTAATGTTTCAAGGGTTATAACAGTGGATCAGATATTTGCTAAGAAATTCAGAACTTGGCAAGTGGAGAAAAGAACAAACCTTCCTTGGAAAATATTATATATATATATTGTTTATCTCTACAGGCCCAGTGGTCAGATGATGCCTGTACACACGTTAAAAACACATTGATTGGCTGACCATGTCATGTGATCAAGGGCTTCAGGGCCCGAAACGCGTCATGGAGGACGGAGTGGTGCACATAATTAAATAAATATAGCAATTCTACCTGTTTGGGTCCGTTTCGTTCTTCTGCGACAAGCAACAAAGAAAAGCGAAGTTCCAGTAATACATATATATATATATATCTATATCCAGGGGCGTCGCCAACTGATGGCGAGCCCCCAGACAGTTGCGGCCTGGATCAGACCGGTTCCAGGCGGCGGGTGCCGTAATTTGAATTTTTGAGGGCATCCCGTAATGCCAGCGATCAGCTGGCAGGGGAGTAATGGGGCACCTGGGCAGGTGCAGGCGAGCGGGTTAAAAGGGGAACTCATAACCACTCACCTTTACCTGGCTGCCTCTGACGACCACCGACGCGCCCGCATTCAGGACCGTGCTGCATTTGGACCCACAGAGGATTTTTATTTTTCCCACCTTCCCAACCCTGTAGAAAGTCTGATTTGGCAGGTGTTCTGGCAGGGAAGGAGTCATGTTTGGACAAAAAGCAGGTGGACATCCTTGGCATCAGGGATAGAGGTGCAGGCACATTCACGATGGAATTGGAAGCCTTTGGCTTAAACCAGGGCGGTTGGTGTCAAGGGGTGTAGAGAAGGGTTCGGGTCTCCCGCTACAGTGATTGTCCATAGTATTCCACGGTACTCCATTAAATGGCCCTGAGGGATGGTGACTAAGCCAGGGCACCACGGTATGGCCCGGTTGCCTGGCCCTTCTCCCATTGGGTGTCAGTGGGGGATCCCTTTTATGGTTGACTCTTTTATTTATGGTTGTTTTTGGGGGTCCAGGTTTCATGCTAGCCCATGCTCCCTCTATCTTGAAGGGGCAGGTGACCGCCTTGTGATGTGCAACTTGTTGTAGGGGGTACACAGCCCCCAAGTCGATCTGAATAGTTATGCCATGGGTGCCTGGGGGGTGGACAATTATGACTCCTTTAAGATCTGTGGTTAGGAGATACCACGTATCAGTTCCCCTAAAATAATGTTGATGTACATATTGTAAATAGGATGCAGGAATACTGGAAAATGTTTTTAATGTCGTGTTTATGAATTTGTAATGAATATGGCCTGAGAATTGTAATATTCCCTAATACAGGGATGTCGTCAGCTAGTCTCCATCACGCTATTGTGCTAGAGGGACTTCCAACCTTGCGGGGAGAATGCTGAGTGGGTGATTTGGATAGGCCTCAGTAAGGTCCTCCACCTGTTAATAAGGCACCACCACCTGCCTAACTTCTAAGAGCGGAAGAGCATTCTACTGCAAAAGGAACTCGTAGTCTGTCTTAAACAGGACTACAGAAACCGGAAGACATTGGGAGGAGGGCGGAGACAAGCACTTAGGACAGTGCTGACTGCTGTCTCTGCGGATTACAAAATACTGCTAAAGTGACTTGCCCAGAATGGCAAGCCTTATGGCCAAATACTAGTTTGTGGACACATGGATGGACAGAGGCTAAGTAATATGAACCAGTGTGGGTTGAAGCACTCTATTTGTGGCAAAACTGGCCCCAGCAAGCACTTGGATTTGGTAAAAAAAAGGTGGCTGTTGTGCATACCTGGACTTCATAACCACTTCTGTTAACTGGAACTTCTGCCAAATGAGTTTCTGGTACAATGGCAAGTAAAAGATTACTTTTGAATCAAAAAGCGACCAGTGAGCCTTAGGTTAAAGCGTTGCAAGCTAGTCAGGGAGGAGTCATTAACAGCGCAGTGTAACGGTTACAGTGCGAGGATGGCCCAGAGCTCTGTAAATATGCCTGAATAATTCAGGTGTAGGAAAGGGGCAGGGCTAACATCAAAATAGGACTTTACAAACAGCGCTTGGTACGTACATAGGTTTACAGAATGAGTCTTTAAAAATAGCGCATGGCACACCAGTACAGTGCCAAACGCATGGCAAAATATACCTTTTTACATACTGAGTGACATCAGTAGACCAGATTAGGCCTTTACATACAGGGTGTGACATGTAAGAGTTGGGTTGGAGAAAAGGATTTTACAGTAAATAAAGAGTGTGCAAAACTTGGGTTGCAGAACATAACACCTGTTAAATACGGCTTGTGACACTAATATCACCAAGTAGGACAACATATAGTGCATGGATACTCGTAACTTTTTCCCAGGGGCCACAAAGTTTGGTCTGTGATGTGACCGAGAGGCGCATTGATACCAGCAGGGATAACGTGGGTGTAAGGGAGTATACATCTAGGGCCAGATGTAGGTGGCCGTTTCAGGCCATTTACCGACCGGTAAAGGCCGATTTTGGCCGTTACCGATCGGTAAATGGGTGACAGGTATGTAGGGGTCATTTTTTTACCGATTCTGTAAAATTACTGATTCGGTAATTTTACCGATTCGGTAAAATAAAAATTCTGTAAATTTACCGAATCTGAGGCACCCAGATGTAGGTGGGACTCTTCTGAGTCCCAGAGGCCTTACCATCAAATCCAATTTGATGTTAAAATACCGATTCCGGTGTGCATGCACATGTGTGCATGCACACCTATGCCATGTGACAGGCAGACCTGCCCTTAGGGCATGTATGCCTGCCACATGGCACCCGAGCCTGTTTTGGGGGGGCCAGAGGGTGTCAAAGTGACACCCCCTGCACCCTTGTGAAAATCGGTATTTACCGATTCGGTAAATATCGAATCAGTAATGCCCATTCATTCCTATGGGCTTTAAATACCGAATATTTCCGATTCGTTATTCCAGCACATCTGGAATACCTACATATCCACCCCTCAGATTTACCGATTCTTAATTACCGAATCGGTAAAATTCGGTAATTTTCGGTAATAAAGAATCGGTAAATCTATTCTACCTACATCTGGGCCCTAGTGTCTGAAATCACAACGTGAAAGCAAGAATTGGAACCCAGGACACCAAGAGTGCACATAATAGTACACTATTGGCATTTTAGTCAGGGTGGGGGGAATGTTTCTGAATTCATGTTTGAAAACTATCTCTTTTAAAACGTACCTCTCAATCCACTGATATAATCTGATGGACTAAGGTGAAACTGTTCTGCATGTTAATGAATTACATTAATTGAATTTTGAAGAGACTTTATCATACTTTCGCTGCAAGATGTCTTTAAAAATGAAGGCGTTTCTAAAGTTAAGCACTACATGATACCCTAGTTACTCCTTTCTTTAACTTCCGTTAACTTTTGAATGCATGCTTTTCTGTTGATTTAACATCATTTTATTGTTAGTGCCCGGTAGAGTAAACAGCAGTTGAGCTGACAAGAGGGCCGCATTTAAAGGCCAGGAGGGCTGCAAGCGGCCTCTGGGAGGCACTTAAAGCATCACTGATATAGTGGGTGGTAGAATAGTACTGCAGACAAGTGTGTTATACACAGCGAGTGGCACACTAGTGTTGTAGAACAGTGCATTATGTACACTGTGAGGCACACTAGTGTTGAAGAACAGTGCATAGAATGCAGAGTGTGGCATGCTTAAGTACAACAGTGCATTAAATGCAGAGCCTGCCACACTAGTGTTGCGCTTTAGTGCATTATAAACACTGCGTGGCACACTAATGTTGCACAACAGTACATTAAATACAGCATGTGGCACACTAATGCACACTGGTGCATGAACTGTGCATTCAATGAAGAGTAAGGTCCTAGTGTTGCACAACAGTGCACTAAATTGCAGGTCAAGGCAATAGTTTTGCACAATATTGCATTAAATACAGAGCATGGCACACTAGTTTTACAAAACAGAGCATTGAATACACGGCGCGGTACAGCAGTGTTGCACACCATTGCAATAAATGCAGAGCATTGCACACAAGTAGGACACAAAAAGTCGGAAGTGTCCATGATCACGGACCAGGCAGCGCAAGGAGAGGTTTGATGTGGATAATGTCATGGTGATGATGTATGTAGGTCACATAACACAGCTAAAGTATCAATTACATCTGAGGTCAGACGCTACCGGCAAAGGGGCGGAGCCTGGCCCTGCTAATAAACACAGGTGGGACATAATTACAAGCCGACGTCATCTGAAGGCGAGGAAACATCTAGAAAGGAATGCCAGAGGGAGAAACCATTTTGAAGATAAGTAAGTATCATGAGATTTACTTTTAGGTTAGTTCTTAGAAAGTGAAAAATAATACTCGAAGTTATTCTGAAAATCCAGCATGGCTCCGCCACTGGAACTACGCTGAGCACCACTGATTAATATAGACCATACCAGGCATTAGCCAGGGGGCGGGACATCCAGCTGCAGAACCATAGAGACTGGGTGGCGCGCCGGAAGATTGACAGGAGAGAAACCCAATCCCTGTCGTAGGAATCCTGGCTGCAAAGAGCGCCAACAGCTGCAGCGTTGAAGCTCCGATACTGTACTTGAACACGCTGCCAAGGTTTCCAGAGCCAGCCAGGAGTACCGGCAGCGACACGCCTTGGGCATCACTGCTTGCTTGGTAGACACATTTGGAAGGACTCATACGGGGCTGTCCAAATCGTGACATTTAGGGCCAGGAAGTGAGGTTTTGGCTTCCTTCTTTGAAACACGATGAAAGATAATAATAAGTGGAGTTGTTATCCCTCTAGCCACACAGTAGGTTTGTGCCCAGAGTTTGGCTATCATTGGGAAGCTGAAGTCAATGCTCTCTTTGTGTTCCACTAAGTAGGGTTAAATGCGTGCCCACTCGCCTGACTGGCGCCCAACCCAGGGCATTGCGTACTGGGCAAAGAGTGCCAAGCGAGGATGGTTCAGATCGCGGTTTTGCCCAGGGGATCGGACTGGAAGTGGGAGTCACGTGGCAGAAGAGGGTTAGTCAATGCTGCACCTTGTACTAGATGCATGTGATGTGGGGGCGATGGTCTTTGGTGAGTTTGTGGTGGCATTGACTTGCACAAAGTGGACACGAAGAGCATACTGGGAGGGCCTGTAGTCTTTCTTCTTTTGAGTATAAATGTCACCCTACCAGTCCCCGTGTTCAGACTGTTATCGGCTCTACACGAGATGCTTAGCTGAAGGCGTGTTAGCGCCAGGACACCTACGGGTAACAGAGTGCTGTACAAATGTCAAAAATAAATAAATAAAAGAAAAACAGAATGGTGCATTCTGGGACCTGGAGTTTTCCCTTTTCCCAAACAACGTATGAATCAGCCACTACCTGTGTGCAGAACTTTGGTGGCTGTAAAACACGTATGTTTCCATGTAAACCCATGCGTATGGAAGTGTGGGAATTAGCCCACTCTATGGACTGGAGATGACGTTCCGCTGGTATGGAACGATCAGGTCTGGTATGACCCCATATCAGTAGAACGCCGACTCCAGTGCAGCCTTCTCATCCAACAACAAACTGCACCATGGGAATTGTAGTCCTCACTCACTTCCAATGGACTAACTTTCTAGACTGTCTTCGATGTAGCATCACTTGATAACATGATGAAAGATTAGCCATTCGCAAAAGGGAATATTTTTAGAAATCGAACTAGTCTCTCGAAGTAGCAGCAAGGTAAGGCGGCCTAGGGTGCGTAACAAGAACACTGCCAGGCGCGTGCCACCTTAAAGGCCATTCCATCTTTACTGCTCAAAAGCACCCAATGCTCACCGAACTCTCGCGGTTGTAAGAATGACCCAAAACTAGGCCAATACAGGTGCACCTACTTCTCCCTCTGCCCGGAAGCACCGCCAGGCCCCTCTAACCCTGCACACGTTGGCACCGGGACGGGTGTCCTTTGTTTGAAGGGGCCTCTGCCAGTGAAGAACTGTGCCTGTGGAAGGCGAGGCCTGTAGCTGGGAGGGGAAGCCACGGCGCGGGGAGAGAGAGGCCTGCAGCTAGCGGAGCGGTCTGTAGCTGGGACTGAGGGGGTTGGGGGCACTTCCACGCCCCCCCTCCTCCACTCCACTGCAGGTGCGCCACTATTACCGCATCCAGCTGGGAAAAGAGGCTTGAAACACAAAGGCAGCCGCGGCGACGCTTCCTTTCACCCAGGAGGCCTGGGGATTCCTTCCATTGAGGAGCACCTCACCACCTGCTGGCCTCCAGGAGGGCGGTCCCACTGAGCCATGGGGGGTGACGGTGGCTGGGAGGATCCCACAGAAGTCAAAGGAGCGGAAAAACTGTTTGGAAAGGGATTGGAGATTGTGGGAGGGTTGGGGCTGCCAGCGGTGGAGGACCATCGCTTGGGGGGGTCTTTAGGCGTCACTGGAGGCTGAGGCGGGTCTGTGGAGGTTTCACCTTCTTGAAATCCGTCGTTGAATGGTGTTGATAGAAGGGCAATGCACGAGGGAGACTGGCAGGCTTTGTTTGCTGTGGTTTGTAGTCCTAACATCGCAACAACAACTCCCAGCATGCAAAGCGAAAACAAAATCTGAACATTGGTCCCTGGTGGAAACACTGCTGCTTTTGTTACAGGAGGCAGATATTGCAGTGCTGCTAGATGGGGCATTCGCTCAGAGCGCTGTCACAGGGTGCTGGATGGACGAAGGACGGAAATTGAGCTACAGACAGTGTAGGGCAATGATAACGTTATGCTTGGTTAAACTTGAGCTGTGTGTTTTGTTAATTTAACACGTGAAATTGTGAATAAAGGTGAGCTGCGGCCGCATTGCAGAGTTGCGTCCATTTTCACAGAGTTGCGAGACTGGAGGGACCACCCTCCATCAGACTGAAATCTCAAGCTGTCTCATGTCTGAGGTTAGCTCTCTAGTCTGTAGTTTTAGTTTTCCCACATGTGCCTGGGACTACAAATACCAGCATACATAGCGCCTTGTGCGGCAAAGACGTCCCAAGTTCTAGCAGAGCTCATGCTCGCCTGCAGGTGCACGTGCCTTCCCTGCCAACATCCACTTACAAGTTCGAGTTATGCCCTCTTAAAAGTATCTTTCTTCTACCAGGATGCGGGGGAGAAACGGGTGAACCATACTTCAGAGGTGGCGGCACATCTCACAATCGGGGGACAACCGTACACTCAGAAGCAGAGGGTCGCTCTCAGGACAAAGTGAGGCTTAGGGCGCAGCTGGCCCAATGCCACGAGTGCAACACCTGACAGCTTGGGCACGTAGGCCCCAATGTATGATGGGACGGTGACATTACAAGTCCCAGAACGCTTGTATCTATTGGATGAAAACCAAGACCTGGCTGCACTCGGCCTCAGGACACCGGGCCAGGTAGCCGCCAGGTGGTGTGTTTGACACCAGGAACCCCATTTGAACCTGGTGAATCAGCGCTAGATGGAGGTGCAGAGATTATGGATGAAATTACTCATGGCAATTGTGGCAAAAAAAGAACACAGCGTGAAGGTAACGTGCCAGCCTCGGGGCCGGCCCGGGTCACACCGGGTGCATCTCTACCCACCTTACGGCGGGCGGGACTTTGAGGTATCCGCCGGTGGTAGTAAAGTATGCCAAACAGTCGAAAGCAACATTTTGCCATTTATGCCTTTGGAATTGTGGAATGAGCTCAAGACCAGTAGAACACGCCCGCTGTGCCCTGCAGGGCGATAACCAAGGAAGACGCCACAGCTGGAGCGGTGCCAGGCCGGCAAACAAGCAGAGCGTGCCACGGCTGACCGGTGGCACAGTCTGGGCTCTCCTCGGGTACACAGGGCATGGCCTGCCAACCCCTTGTAAGGGAGGACAGCACGGGGCACGCTCTGCCCTCCGAATACCAGTTCCCAGAGTGCATGGCATGGCCTGCGCCCCTGAGATAAGAGGCCCTCGTGCTCTCTCTCCCCAGAGACCCCGCAGCGGTGTCTCCCCACTCCCACTCAAGGATTCTACAGACTAGCCTCCCTCCACCCCACCCAAACAAACAGAGGATGACGGTCATCCCGCTGCCTCCAGCATGCCACCCAGCTCTCCCCGCCACTGGCACAACAAGGTGGACGTGGGAAAGGGCTGTGACCGGACAGCAGGGACACAAAGCAGTTCATGGTCTTAGCGCCTGGAGCGACTTCCTCCAGCGTGGTCAGTGCATAAGGAAGACCCACGTGGCCCCTATTCTGAGGTGCGCGCGCTCAGGATAAGGGGGAGGGGTCGGCACAGAGGGCTAGCAGGGGCACTCTGAGGATAAAGGGGGAGAGGGGGTCTAGCAGGAGCACGCTGAGGATGGGAGGGGGTCTGGCACAGAGGGCTAGCAGGGCACTCACCGGCTGGGGGGCTCCCTCCACGCAGGCTCCGGGGGTCTCCGCTCCAGCGATGCTCAGCGGCTCAGGCGCATCCCGGGCACGGCTCCACCGCTCCAGGAGTCCTAGTTCCGTCTCCTCCTCTCAGCTCTGCCCGGACGGCGCGGTCCCCCTCCCGGGCTGCGCGGGTAGAGCCTCACCTCGGCCGGCAGCAGAGAGGGCAAACTCTAACACCCCGGCCAGGGAGCTGCGAGGCCGGGACCTCTCCTTCCAGCCTCCGAGACGTGTCCCTCTCACTTCACTGCAGGGAGTCTCTTGTCCCAGGCGCAGGGGGTCTCTCCTTTCACTCCCGTGGAGTGCTTCTCCCCACCCAGGCTCGGGGAGGCCGCCCCACTCTCACCACAGTTGAAGTTTGCTAATACCTGTGTCCCTTGAGTCCGCCCTCACAGCCTCAGACGGGTCTATCTCACTCCAGGAGCAGAGGGACTCTCTCCTCCAGTGCCCGGTGGGTCTGTCTCACTCCAGGAGCCGCGCGTCTCTCCTCCAGTCCGTGCCGCTCCCGCCTCTCAGCACCCACAGGTCTCCCCTCCTCCAGGCAGGTCCCGTCCTCGCCCCTCAGGCTGGTGCCCTCTCCCCGGCCGGAGCCCGTCCGCGCGTGGCGAGGAGTCGGCATGAATGAGCGGGTGTGTGCGCGCTCCTGCAGGGAGGGGCCCGGGAACCAACCCAGAGAAACAACATAAATAAAGAGCAATTAGGAGGCGGAGAAGCAAAGCGCAGGAAAGGAAGAGGAGGAGGGGACACCGGGCGAGCAATTAAGCCAACCTGAGAGACTCCTAAATCAGGAGGAGGGCGCCGCATGACACCACCACCCCCCCTTCACCTCCTGGCAGCCGACACTGCCACAGCCAAGATACATGTGCAGTGGCGGCAGGAGTGAGGCGATATGAACAGGGCAGGCTGTTGCCCTCTGCCCCCTCCTCAAGCCGGCAAGGGGCGCAGAGTGAGTTTACAAAGTTATTTATATGCGCAAAAGTAAGCCGCACAAGCCCCCAGGACTCGTACACGCCACCCTGCCACACACCACTTATGCCCTACACTACTCGCACTCCACCCACAAGCCCAGGGCACACGCCACCCAACCGGAGCTCCCACGATTCCCAGGTCCATGCGCGGGTAACCCCGCCAGGGCAAGTGTTTCTTCGCATTCTGGAGGTTGCACTCCACGTGATCACATTGTAAAATCGGAGTAAAAGTCCCATAATGCAAATACAAATCAGCTGGACTGGATGAGCAACCCATACATGGGCCAGGGGAACCCTCATGCCACCCTGATTTGCATATAGCCATGTCTGAACTGGGGTGGCAGAGTGGGCTAAAGAACGGTGATAGATTAAACCCAGATCTGTTGACTGGGTGTGAGTGTTTGATTGGTTCAGATGCTCCGTCCATCACCACCCCCTTTTGTACCACTCCCTTTTGTACCCCAGTGCCGCACAGCACACTGTTCTACCTCACTCACACCATCCACTTGCTCACTGTGCCACTGGATTCAAACTAGCCTGGCTGATGAATGGTGATATAACCAGAAACCGGTTCCAAGATGCTTGTTTCCGGTCCAGGGAGGACCTGGCCCGTCAGTTCCGTCTGAACTGTTCCCATGAGGCTCAGGGTCAAGAGTGGTTTGCATATGGCTGGGTCTAAACTGGGATGGCGTGGTGAGCAAAACAACAATGGAAGGAACCCAGGTCTCTTGACTCAGGGTGAATGTATGATTTATTCTGCATTCCATCCATCATTTGTTTGCGTAGCATTTTTATTCACTAATGGCATTGCTATCATGGTGGGGGCCGGGGATCATGCGATCATGAGTATTTTTAAGTTCATGTTTAAAAACGGTCACTTTCGATAAATGCCTCTCAATACAGATATATAATCTGATGCACTAAATTGAAATGCTCCTGCCTGTTAAAGAAATACATTTAAAATTTCGAAGGGACTTTATCACATTTATATATGGTGTTTGCTGCTCGGCCCTCCCTGTTAATTTGTTAGCTCACCCACCTCTATGAAATGTACAGGATCCACGGAACTAGTGCGGTTCTTGTAATCCTGATGGGCAGGTAACACTCACTGCCAGCTCCACTGGGATTTCCAGAGCATTGGTAATCGGCCCCTCAGGGCACAATACCAGGAAGGGTATGTAAGGTCTCTGCCAACCATATTGCAGGCTTAGTATCCATTTCACATGGATAACAGATGGGGAAGCATTACGAAAATGTGTTTGTTTTTCTGGTAGTTGAACTATGTGAAAGGCTTCTCTGGAGCAGTCTAGAGAACAAGGATACATGTGGTACAATACATCACAGTTAAAAATAAAAAATAACCGCATACCATATATTTGTAAACAAAAACAAAATAAGTATTTAGTAAGGTGTGAGTACATGCGTAAGTAGAAGGATGGAGAACTATACAGGTAAATGTTATACCTGATAACAGCTCCAAAGCACGCAACATACCTTGGTTGATGACCTATTGTGGTCAAATCTCCACTCAAAACTCTGCAACCCCAATTCAAAAAGTAACCCTAAACGTGGTGGCCTACTGAGTTGGAAACAATTTTGGTCAAACTTAAATGTCGGCCAAAATTGTTGGACAAAAAACATTGCAGACGGGCTACAGCGAAAAGGCATCTGGTCAAACTTAAGTGTTGACCAGATGCCTTTTCATGGTGGCCGGTCTGCACTGTTTTTTGTTTTACCTCGAACGCACAATTGTCTTGTGTTTCATGCATGGCCTATTGTCGTTTGTCCCATGTTAGCCTAGTTATACACATTGTAGGCATATTTCTTTGCACACGTTACAATTTAAACACGCTCACTTTTGTGCCACATTATATTTTCACACAGAACCTGTGAGGAAGTGGCTCTATATATACTGGACTAGAATGAAGTACAGTGTGTATAGAGTTCACCAACCCCAGAGGTATAACAGAGGTTAAAGTCAGAACTGACCTTACTCTCCAAAGTGGTAGCTTGGTCGAGCTGTAAGGCAGTACCAGAGGACAGTATAAAGCATTTGTTGTACACATTCAGTCAGCAAAAGGTTTCACACATTCAAGGACTGAACTCCAGGCCAATTGTTTTTATATCCACAGATATAGGTGTTTTATTTTTAGAACCAACAGTTATAAAAAGATACTTTTCTTGTTATGAGTTCTCTCATGTAGTTACTTTGCAAGGGAGCAATAAAGTTCGTGCACACAATGAATACAGTATTGACAGTAAGCAACACAATCTTAAAACACACTATAGCATTGAGCTCAATGGGTTTTCCACAAGTAAGTTCAGTTGATTACTATATAGATTACTTTAGTAGTCCCAGGACTAGATCTGAGATTCAGTCCTGGGGTCTAAGCTGAAACCAGGTTAGCAAAAAGTTTTAGTTACTGTAGTGAATTTTCATGAATATAAAGCTGTTTTAAAAGTTCACCCTTAGAAACTTTTCAAAGGAAATCTGACAATGTTATTCAATGGGAGAAAATTCAGGTTGCAGGTAAAGTGCGCTAGTGTTACTTTTTGTAACCCAGCACTGGTCTCCTAGGGCCAGCACTGGGGTCTTAACTCAAAACAGGTAGGTAATTGCGTTTCAGTATTTTGTGTGATTTTTAAACGATATTTCCACTTTTTAAAACGAGACACAGAAGAAATTTCATAGAAAAGCAGACAATGGGTTCCTATGGAGAAAATACAGATTACTAGTAACCCCGCTAGGGATTCCTTTTGCGGTTCAGTACTGGGCTGAAAGGTACAGCACTGGCTTCTCCACTGATCACAGGTGAGTACTTCGGAATTCGGACTTTGGCTGATTTTATGCGAATATTTTCAGGTTTCAAAACTTCACACCTGGAAAATTTTCGAGTCAAAATGAATCAATGTTATCCAATGGCAGGTAAGTAAGTTACCGGTTTCCAGGTGAGTACTTGGTTGGTGAAGTTAAGCTTCTGGGCATAGACTCAGGGGTCCCCCAGGGTCAGGTAAGTACAGTTAGTTCACTCCCAGCGGCACAGGGGCGGCCGGGTGCAGAGGTAGGTAGGCCCAATGATATCCAATGAGGGAAGGGGGGCCTTCGGTTGGTGGCTGCTGGCTAGCAAGCCATGCGGCTTTGGGAGCTGGGCTCCTGGTCACTTGCTCAGGGCAAGGGGGGAAGTAGGATAGGACACAGGGGTCACAGCCAGCAGCACTCGGGCGGCTGGGTGCAGGGTGCTTTTGACCCGTTGGGCGCTCAATGTTATCCAATGAGAAAGGTCAAAAAGGAACAAAGGCTGCAGGCTCGGGGACGGAGACTCTCCAGGGGCGACCATTACTTCGAGAGGTAAGTTGGGATCTTGGAGCACTTGTAGGTACCCCAAAGGGCGACACAGGGGGCTGTAGGGCGCCGGGTGCAGGGGTGTCTTTGGGTGTCGGAAAAGCTTACCCTCTGCTGGTCGCGGTTGGGGTGGTCCCTGGTTCTGAGTCTGCAGGCGTCGGCTGGTTCGTCCAGGAGGGTCTTTGGGCACTGGACTTTGGATCCCAGTCGCTGGGGGGACGTCCTCGTGGTCTTGGTCTTGGTTCAGGTTGGCCTGGGCTCGGCTGGTGCAGA
The DNA here is from genome assembly GCF_964261635.1 of Lissotriton helveticus. NCBI lineage: Eukaryota > Metazoa > Chordata > Amphibia > Caudata > Salamandridae > Lissotriton > Lissotriton helveticus. The sequence continues at coordinate 1,302,171,885 of NC_136057.1, forward strand.
GTGGGCTGGTCCGGAGCTTCCTGGTAGGCACCAGGTGGGTTGTTGCAGCAGAGCCTCTGCTGATGGGAGTCCCAATCTTCAAGAGGGTCAAGGCAGGCAGGTCCTCTGGGTGTCCCAAGGTTGCTGTCCGCGTGGGTCGCCGGGTTTAGGCAGGATCAGGTTCCAGGATCAACAGGCCGTTCGGGCTGGGGAAAAGTCAGTTGTTGTTGTTGTGTTGTTAGCAGCTGCACGGCGGGCCGTCTTCTTCTTGATCTTCTTTCTTATTTTTGGTATCGGGATCTGAGGAAGGAAGGTTCAGGGAGCCCCTAAATACTGAATTTAGGGTTGTTACAGGTAGGGCAAGGACAGGGACCAATGGGTCCCTGCCCTGGGGTGGGTATACCCCCTAGCCTGCTCCTCTCCTGTGGAAGGGGGGCAGGAGCCTAGCTGTGATAGGGCAGGGCTCCCCATCTTCAAGATGGCCGGAGCCCGGGGTCGTGCTTCACCTCGTCTCCCCCACCTGAGGAGTGGGGTTAGCACAGGCTGGCACCCCCCCTTCCTGACGTAGTTTTTCCCGGCAGTCTTCCCGCCAGAGTGGGGGGCAGGACTGGTGGGGGCTGGTTACTGGGTACAGCAAATGGTCTGGAGAAGCTCACAGAGGCGGCATTCCTTTGTAGCTGCCCCCTGCACATCCTGGGGGAGAAGACCTAGCACCTCGCCCAGGATCTGCATTGTTGCAGGCCCAGGAGAGCGGGGGCTCTCCTACCCAGCCAGACGTGGATTGTAGGTTAGGGTTTCAGAGGGCATCTCTAAGATGCCCTCTGGTGCATTTTACATTAAATCCCACACTGGCATAAGTGCGGGTTTAATGTGCTGAGAAGTCTGAGATCAAACTTGTCAGTCTTTAGTGTAGCCATTATGGTGCTGTGGAGTTCGTAATGCCAACCTCCCAGCACCATATACTCTTACTGGCATCACTGCACTTACAGTGCCCAGGAATGGCCCTGGGTACTGTAGGGGCACAGGGCTCATGCACCTGTGCCCACACCTCTGGCATAGGGCACCCAGCAAGAGGGATGGCTGAAGTATGCCAGGGCAGTGGGTTCTGTGGGCATGGGATGTGTAACAAAAGTATTGAGCACAATTCAAACATACGGCTAAAGAACAGTAAATCCACTGTAGCCACGCATTTTCAGGAACACTCCCACAATATTTCCCAATTGAAATTTATTGTATTGGAAACCATCGTGAAAGTTGAAGGTAGAGACAATACCAAATATCTCCTGCAACGTGAGAATGTATGGATTCAAAGACTATCGACCCAGAAGCCATCTGGGCTCAATGAAAGAATTGAACTCTCTTGCTATTTATGATTAGGAACAATGTGATCTCATGAATGGAGCAACAATGGGACACCTGTGTATACTCATGTCGACCCCCATACTGTAGTTTTTCACTGTCATTTGTTACTGTTTTCAATTTATATTATTTCCATCCATGTTCGCTATATTTTCATAATGTAACTTCTCTGATAATTATTTTAGTTGGTTCACCGATTTTTAATAGGATAGTGAATCATAGGATACTCTACTAACACACGCTTTAACACGGACACTTATAGGCTCTCTTCACTTTCTATGACCACGTGATCGCAACTAAAATCACATGAGCCGATCACCAAACCGATACTAACATTTCCGCTCGGAACACCGCGGCAGCGTGGAACCGTTTCTGTGAAACCAACACCTATTAACAGGTCAGTCCTTAGAGACCCCGGCAGCCTTTCGGCGCATTAACGTTTTGAGAGCTTTCTCCTAAGAGAACTGTAGCATTACCCTTACCGCTACTTTGTAATCCACAGATTGTACGAGCACATAGAACAGCGCTACACATAAGCATGGTGACGATAATCTCTGACCACGTTACACAGGTTGCGGGACAATTTCTTTAAGGTGCCACTGTAAAACAACACGTTTCCAAACACAACCTCCCCTCCTTTCCTTCACTTTTAAACCCCAAACATCACTCACACCCCACAAACCCAGCCCAACATTCATCACGATTTATGTTTTATTCCATTTCAGTATCCTTTTCCCTGATGAAGAGGCGGACATGCCTCGAAATGCATTGGATGTTTATAAAAGGACAGTGCTGACATATTAAATATGTAGTGAATACCTGCAAAAATGCTGCAAAAATGAAACAAATGAGTTACTAAAAAAGAAAAGAATGAAATATTGCTGAATAAAAGCATATTTGAAACTTCAAAACAAAGTTTGGAACCTCTTTCTTCAGGAGAGGAACTAGGGTGTGCAACACAGGATGGGACAGTGACCCACTGATCCTACTACTAGTCAGGGCATGGGATGTGTGCCATGTCAACTCTGGTTTTAGTTCTGTACTTAGGCACTCAGCTTGCAAAGGCAGTATGTGGGTGCCAGAGTACAGGGCCCCTGAGGGTGGCACAATAAGTGCTGCAGCCCTCAGGGGTCTTCTCTGGTCACCATGCCAATTGGTTTTGTTTTAGTACAGTTTTAGGGAAGGAACACAGGCCCTGGGTACCTGGTTGGCAGGAGCCCAGGGCACACTCAGTCAAAGCACATCAGCAATTCAGAAAAATGTGGGGGCATACCAAGGCAAGAAAGATGGCACTTTCTCACTCCCTGCCCCACCCCAAACGAAAGGTGATGAGACTAACCTTGCCCTAGGGAGTCTTCATTGTCTAAGTGGAAGAACCTGGAAAGTCCATCTGCATTGGCATGGGCAGTCCCTGGTCGGTGTTCCACTTCAAAGTCCATACCCTGTAGGGAGATGGACCATCTCAGTAGTTTTGGATTCTCCCCTCCCATCTGCATTAGCCATCTGAGAGGTCTGTGGTCAGTTAGAACCAGGAAGTGAGTCCAAAACAGGTAGGGCCTCAACTTCTTCAGGGACCAATCCACAGCAAAGGCCTCCCTCTCAATGGCACTCCAACGCTGCTCTCTGGGGAGTAGCCTCCTGCTTATAAAAGCAGCAGGTTGGTCTTGGCCATCCTCATTGATCTGGGAGAGGACCGCTCCTATCCCCAGCTCTGAGGCATCAGTCTGCACTAGGAACTGCTTAGAGTAGTCTCGTGCTTTTAGAATGGGTGCTGAGCATATTGGTTCTTTCAGGGTGTCAAAAGCCTTTTGGCAGCTAACAGCCCAGTTCACTTTCTTGGGCATTTTGTTGGAGGGGAGTTCTGTGAGGGGAGTCACAAAATACCCATATCCCTTCACAAACTTTCTGTAGTACCCAGTCAAGCCAAGGAATGCCCTGACTTGGGTCTGGGTAGTTGGAGCTGCACAGTCCAAGATGCTCTGGATCTTGGGTTGTAAGGGTTGGACCTGGCCTCCACCAACAAGGTGGCCCAAGTATACCACAGTGCCCTGCCCTATCTGGCATTTGGATGCCTTGATAGTCCTGCAGATTGCAGGGCTTGTAGAACCTTCCCAGTGTGAATCAGGTGATCTTGCCAGGTGGAGCTAAAGACAGCAATATCATCAAGATAAGCTGCACTGAAGGATTCCAACCCAGTCAGGACTTGGTTCACCAACCTCTGGAAGGTGGCAGGGTCATTCTTTAACCCAAAAGGCATCACAGTAAACTGATAGTGCCCATCAGGGGTGGAGAATGCTGTTTTCTCTTTGGCTCCTGGGGCCATGCCAATTTGACAGTACCCTGCAGTTAAGTCAAAGGTGCTTAGGAATTTGGCTGTCCATAGTTTGTCTATCAACTCATATGCTCTTGGAATGGGATGAGCATCTGTCTTGGTGACAGAGTTGAGCCCTCTATAGTCCACACAGAACCTCATCTCTCTCTTTTCACCCTGTTGATGAGGTTTGGGGACTAGAACGACTGGGCTAGCCCAGGGGCTCTCAGAAGGTTCAATCACCCCTAGCTCCAGCATCTTGCTGACTTCAGCTTTGATGCTTTCCTTGACTTGGTCTGATTGTCGATAGATTTTGTTTTTGACAGGGTTACTGTCACCAGTGTCCACATCATGGGTACACCAGCTGGTCAGACCAGGGGTCAAGGAAAGATGCTAGCAAACTGCTGCAAGACTTGCTTGCAGTCAGCCTGCTGTTTGGGAGTGAGGGTGTCTGAAAAGACTACTCCATCCACTGACCCATCTTTTGGGCTGGAAGAGAGGAGATCAGGGAGAGGTTCACTCGTTGCTTCGTGTTCCTCATCAGTCACCATCAACATGGTAAGGTCAGCCCTGTCATTGTAGAGCTTCAAAAGGGGGTGGTGATGAACGGAGCATCTGAACCAATCAAACACTCACACCCAGTCAACAGATCTGGGTTTAATCCATCAACGTTCTTTAGCCCACTATGCCACCCCAGTTCAGACATGGCCATATGCAAATCAGTCTGACCCTGTGCCTCATGGGAACAGTCCATCCCGAACTGCCAAGCCATGCCATCCCTGGACTGGAAACAAGCTTCCGAGGACCGGTTTCTGGCATTTCAGCCGTCTTTCGGCCCGGCTTGCTTGAATCCAGTGGCAAAGTGAGCAAGGGACTCACGTCTGAGCATACCCTGCCAACTTATGGCGAACAAAGTGGTACAAAAGAGGGTGGTGATGGACGGAGCATCTGAACCAATCCAACACTCACACCCAGTCAACAGATCTGGGTTTAAACCATCAACGTTCTTTAGCCCACTCTGCCACCCCAGTTCAGACATGGCCATATGCAAATCAGTCTGACCCTGTGCCTCATGGGAACAGTCCAGCCCGAACTGCCAAGACATGCCTTCCATGAACTGGAAACAAGCTTCCGAGGGCCGGTGCAGATGAAATGAATGTCTGTTACTTGCTTTCAGTTTTAGTAGGGAAGGCTTCCTGCCTCCCACTGCAGCTGAAGGATTTCAGCTCTCGGAATTTCCCAGAAAGGCGACAATGTTGCTTTTTAAATTACACCAGCAGGAGCCAATGATCACAGGGCTAAAAGGGTTTTAAGTTGCCAAAAAACAAATCCCAGTCAGGTGTTTAAACAGCCTGCAAATTGCTTCTCTTTACACTAAATATGAGTTATAAAGAAGTATGTATTCATTTATGATGTTACTTTTCTGTCTTTATTCCCTTTTATTATCAGTCATATCATTCAAGCAGCCCTAAAACACAATTTAAAGTGCTTTCAATTTATATTTGCTGTTCAGAGTATGCACAGATAAGTGCTGAAAATAGAGCTTTAGGTGACTGCTTTTTTTGTACCATGTGGGACATCAAAATAATTAGCTGGCATCCCTAATCATAAAACTGGAATTTTGTTGCAAGATCAGCCCAGTATTTATTTCCTCCACCCTTGATCCCTGGTTAATGCCATAATTGCAATAGCAATAGTTTTACATAACTGAAACCCTGCGCTGCCTTCAATAGCGTGCTGAGTTACTGCAAGTGTCTGGGAATGCACCCTGCATTCAGACAACTTGCTCCTCATTCTCGCCCTTCACTTTCATGCTCACCCTGCACTCACAGCGATCACAATTCCCTCACACTGACCCCCATGCACTCACAGCATTCACCCTGCACTCAGTGATCACTCTACTCTCACAATGCACATGTGCGGTTTTCCCTGAACCTTAACCTGCAAACACACAAGCACACTACCAACCCTAAACTCATGTGACACTTCACTCACCTGTCCCCTCACTGCTCAATCTGCAATCTCACTTAAACAAGCCCAACACTAACCATGCATTCATTAGTCCCACTCTGCACCAACATGCACACCCAAATTCATATGGTCACCTCACTCACCCTGCAGTCACTCCACTTACCCTACTCTCACACTGTCGCATACCTCACTGTGCACTCACATGAGCACTCCTGCCACCCTCACAGCACAGAGGGTTAATGTGCCTGCTACAAAGAAGGTGTACCATGCAGATCAAAGAACTGAGGGGCATATGTTCAAGGAAGTTGCGGAGTGAGACGTTAGCAATCATGGGTTTAGGCCTCTCTCCGCCACTTCAGAAAAAGAAGGCTGCACCATATTTACAACAATATGGGGCAGCCTTGCGTTTCCCGCGCGCTGGCACTACACTTAGCATTGTAGCGCCTACGCAGACACCATTGCTCCATAGTGCAAGGGAGTCTGGGTGCAGGGAAAAGATTGTTTATTTACAAGAGGGGAACCTTCCTGTACATTAACAATCTTTAAATGCCATTTGCCCCACTTCCATGTGGACTGCTTAATGCAGCACACACAGAAATCACAAAATGGATTGTTTTGAAACATTACAAATAAAAGTCATTTTGCTTTTTCCATGTGTGCTGCACTATAACAAAAATTATATGTTTGCCAGAAAGGTGCTATAGAGAGATGAGGTGCATTTTTACAAATAAAAGTCATTTTGCTTTTTCCATGTGTGCTGCACTATAACAAAAATTATATGTTTGCCAGAAAGGTGCTATAGAGAGATGAGGTGCATTGTTGGTGAGTGGTAGTGAGGGAATTCATGGAGGAGGAAACACTCATTGTTTTGAACATTATTTACCGGATATGGCCCGGGATATGTGAGTGGCGGTCGATTATGTAGTGTACCAGATTCCAGAAATTTCTGTCAGATGGTGGGGAGCCCAACATTTAAAAAAATTCAGCTGGTGGGGGCTCAACCTTCAAAAGTTTGAAGACCTCTGCTCTAGTCTTTCTCCGCAGTGGCTGCTTCCCCAGCACAAACCACCGTTTTTTCAGCACGTGCTCTGCTTGGTGCTGCACCGCTGCAGTGTGCACCCCACTGCCACTCACTGGTTCCTATCCACCATGCCGACCACTTCAAGTTAGCTCACCTTGCACAGCCCCCGCAGGTGCGCTCCATCGCTTTATTCAGCAGGTCCACCACCTCAGGCTCGGCCAGTGCAGCACGGTCTCCTGTTCAACAGTGCCAGGTTGCCATCTTAGGCTGCCATGCTTGTCCCGCTCTTGCCACTGTATATGTCAGGCTGCTGGGTTCAATAATTGATGTTTGTGGATGCGGGCATCAAGACCAACCAGTTCCTGACATCAGCATCTGATTATGGAGGCTACAGAAGGGTGATCTTGTCGGATATTTACCTCTAACCTCAGGATCCTCACCACAGTGCGGCCATTTTGTACTCCTGCTCTCTGGCAAACCCCCAAAAGCAGATTCTTTCAAGATATACTTTACATACAATGGAAGAGAGTGGGCCTCATTGTGTGGGGCCCATTCAGATTATTACTCGCTTGTGATCTCTGAGGTATCTGGCTGTTTGATACATTGCTGGGAGTGTGAGTGTCTTATCCTCATGCTAAATGCTCAAGGACATTAGTTAGGGGTCACTAGGCGTCACAGCTACCTTTGCGACCCCTGGCCTCAGAGGTGGCAAAATCAGTGCCAGGAACACAGAGGCAGCTTGTCGGTTGAGGCTCCACTCTCTTTGTTTTCTGTTAATTTAGTAATAGTGAATAATTTTACATTATTCAGTATTACTATAATAAAAGTGCAATGCAGTTAGCTGGAGTGTGAATGTGATGTCACTTAGGCTACCACCGGCATTTTTGTGAATTGACATCCAAGCAAATGGCATGTATTGTGAAACTTTTTTCTTTGTTTTCACGTGTATTACCATATAACACGCTGCCAGAAATTCTGCAGCTTTTCTCGTGTTTGTGGGTTTTCATACTGTCAAACACTGCAAGGAATCCTGCATCCTTTTATCTGTGCTTGTGGGTATTTGTTTTATACAGTCACACCCAGCTAGACATGTCTGCAGCTAATTTACCATGATTTTGTGAATTCTGCATAGTTGTATGCTTTCAGTCTTTTTCTGTTTCTATACCGCCGCAAAAAGCCAGGTGTTCTGCAGCTTTTCTATGGGCATTTCAGGTGTCTCTTAGTCTCACATATGTTGACATTGAGCTGGCTTTTCTCTGTCTTGTGGGATGTATTTTGCTAATAAACACTGTCAGATATTCTGAAGCTCATTTTTTGGTCTGGCTTGATAGCATAGCTACTGCTCTACCTTTAGGGATCAACAAAGTAAGAGCTTTTGGAGTACTACTGTTAGACTTTACCCATATCTTGTAATCGCCTAAGCACTAAATTTGATTGGGCTGAAGTTGCATGCTTCCACTGAAAATAGTGCTTGTATTGCACTTTTTGGCTTGTGGCAAAGCTAATACTCAATACAGCACAACGGAGTTGGTTATGGTGGCAAGTCAACAATTATGGCTGTAGGTCTGATTTGTTTATTATGAAATGTTATTATAAAGGCAGTAGGCCTGACATATTTATTGTCAGAACGATATGTTAAAATCAATTAACTTAAGGGTGAATTGTTTTTACTCTGTATGAAAACCTGCGGAGAAGGATTTTGTCACACAGAATCTCACAGATTAAAGTAGTAGGCAAGGGTTTTGGTGTTTGTCATCCCATGTGACAAACCATATAGAAGATTTGCTCCTGAGAATCCTCTTCAGGCCCTCTTAGAACCGATACTATGTTGCTTAGCAGACTGTAATTTTGTATACATTTGTAATCTTATGACTGAGTGTCTGATAGTTGCATTGTGGGCAAGCTAACATTCAAAATAGTAGGTATGAGTTGGCTATGGTAACTGGTTAAAGACCTGCTTGGTGCACTGACAAAAGGTATGTCTGATGCTATAGCTCTGATCTGCTTATTATGAAAAGTTGCAACAAAGACAGTAGGCTTAGCTCATTTATTGTGGAAAGCATGCGTTAAAGTCGGTACACTTTTAACAGCAGGTTGTTATCACATTGTGTTACAGGCTATGGACAAGCATTTTGTTGCAGGTAATCCCACAGATTACCATAGTAGGCGAGGGTTTTGATGTTGGCCACATACTCTGACAAACCCTGTTTCCCTGTGACGAATCTTGTTAGAAATGGGTTGTATATTGTTTTTCAAACTGTATTTTTTTCATATTTGTATGATTGTAATTTTATAACTGTATGCATGATGGCTGCCAGTTTATGTGCACTTAAGCATGCCTGTATTGGTTATTGTCAAGCCAATGGTAAAGGCACTATCCCTTATTGCTTCACTCAGAAGAGATATGTCAGATTCTGTAGTTTTTTTCCCTGTTTATTATCAAATGTTATGGCAGTCGGTAGTCAGTGCTTAATTTGTAAAATAATGAGTGCCAGTGCTAAGCTCTTCTCAGAGAATGCAGTTGGTGCAATTAAATGTCAGCACGCCGAATGCCAAGTCTGTGGCCAAGTCTGTGTTGTGTTGAATTCACTTCTGGCCTCTCTAATCCACCACCAGACACTGCTGCCTTTTTATCTCACTCGTGCCAGTACTTTATTTTTCCATATTTGCCATTTTCTGTTTTTCTTTTCCCCCTTCTTTCCCGTATGTGTGTTTTTTCCCTCCGATGTAGAGAAATAGGTGATGATGGCTCCCTCCAGCAAGAACCAGCTCAAATTAAGAACTGAGGTAGGATATTTGTAACATGCACCCTCACAGAATACCTTAGTAGGCACGGGTTTCGGTATTGGTGACCCTCTTAAACAAACTACTAGGATAGTAGGCTGTTTTAGGGGGGGTTATGTTGTTTCGACAACTTTAATTCAGTACATATTTATAATTTATTTACAGTATACCTGATTGTTGCCTTGTGGTAAACCTTATGCCAGCATAATAAGTGTGAGTTGGTTATTGTGACAGGCAATTGATAAAGGTTAGAAGCCTGATTGTTAGCAATGAAAGGTAACAATATAGACAGTATGCCTGATGTATTTATTGTGAAAAGCATATATTAAAGTCAAAGGACATTTAGGAGTTGATTTACAGATAGGCAGTTTGTTCCGTGGAATCTCACAGATTACCATAGAAGGGAAATGTTTTGGTGTTGGTTACCCCCTCTGGCAAATGGGTACAGAAGATTTGCACTGTGAAAATCACTACTAGACTCTTTTAGGAGAGACAGTATTTTGCTGTGCTAACTGTAATTTTATATGTATTTCTAATTTTGTAACTGTATTCATAATGGTTACCAGTTTATGTACACTTTAGTAGGCCTGTGCTGGTTATAGTGTCGAGCTAACGGTGAAGGTACTAGGTCATATCAGTTTACTGAAAAAAGGTGATCTGTTTAAAATAAAAATGTTTTGGCAATGTAAGTAGGCCTGACATACTTATCATGAAAAGCATGTAGTCAAGGCAAGATGTTTTTAAGGGTGAATTAAATTACAATATTCTAAAGTCTATAGGCAGATATTTGGTTACACAGAATCTCACAGATTACACTAGTGGGCAAGGTTTTGCTGCTGGTGACCCCAGACAAACAGTTGGTATAGAAGATTTGTATTCTTACCGTTTTTGCAAGACCAGATTAGGAGAGATAGCATTCTGCTTTTCTAACTATAATTCTGAATACTATGTAACTGTATGACTATGTCTCACGGTTGCCTTGTGGGAAAGGTGAAACTCACAGTAGGCCTGAGTTGGTTATGGTGACAGGCCAATGATAACAGCTGCAGCTCTGATTGGTTCACTAGGAAAAGGTATTTCAGATGCCACAGTTCTGATCTGTTTATTCTGAAAAGTCAAATCAAATGCAGTATGCCTGATTTATTTACTGTGTAACACATATGTTAAAGCCAATATGCCCTTAAGGGTTGATTGTTTATGCAACGCGTTGAAGTCTGCATTCAGGTATTTTGTTACATGAAACCTCACAAATGTCCTTTAGATGGAAGGATATTAGTGTTGTTTCCCTCCTTTTACAATCTCTAGGTTTAGATGATATGTACTGTAATGCTTTGTGATAGCATCTCTTTGGAACGGATCTGTCTGCCAGGATTTGCAATAAAACTCATTAAATAATTCACACGTCGATGTGTATATAAATATATATCATATAGATGCATAAAGAACCTCTGGGCCAGGTATATTCTGCCAATGGTCAGTCTGAGTGTTATTTACACTTTGCTCCCATCCATGACAGTGTAGTGTATGGGGCAATGGCTCATTCCACGTCTGTCTTTAGTTCTCTGGCCCTGTTACTGACTGCATTTTCTTATCAAAGCTGCAGATCCACCTGATTATTAGTGCTCTTCACTGGCAGGGCTGGTTGGTCAGTCCTTTAGTTTTCAATTTCATCATTTTATAGTACCTGTTTCATTTCTTTGCTTCTCCTTTTTTATTTTCTCTTAAGAGGATGCTAGAACTCCCTAGACAATGCTAACAGGCTGTTTGCTGACTTAATCTGCATTGTGCTGTAACCTGTGTGGCCCATTCCTCCAAACCAGATGACCATTTTGGAATGCTGTTGTCCATAGTGTTACACTCACAAGATGATGGACGGAATGTTGCACAATGGCAAAACATTCACCCCCAGACACAGATCTGGGTTTAATCCATCGTTATTTTGCTCAACAAGCCACCCCAGTTCAGACAAGGCCATATGCAAATCAGTCTTGACCCTGTGCCTCATGGGAACAGTCCAGACCGAACTGCCAAGCCATGTCTTCCCGGGACCGGAATCAAGCATCCTAGGACCGGTTTCTGGCTATCAGCCGTCTTCAGCCAGGATAGCTTGACTCCAGTGGCGTAGTGAGCAAGGGACCCACGTCTGAGCATACCCTTCTCATATAGGGTGAACAGCAAAACACACAAGATGATGGACGGAATGTTTCACAATGGCAAAACATTCACCCCCAGTTGTCCATAGTGTACCATTGTTTTACCATACCAAGATGTCCCAACTAATCAGTTTCTATACGTGGCAGCCATGCTGAAACTTTACAACAAAGATAGACTATATACAATATCACTGCAAGATGGACACCCGCTGCTATGTTTAATTTCATAATTACAAACACAAGCATGTTGTGTGAAGGCAGCAGGATGTTTTTTGCTTGCATTTGTTTAATTTATCTTGCATATGTAGCTGAGTTTGTGTATAGTTTATTGTTATTGTATCAGAAGGTAAATGCAAGAAAGGGTAAGGGAGTGGATGAACGAATATATGCATGAGTGCAAAAATGAATGACGGAGTGTATGTACTATTATTGAGCACCTAAACCCCTAAATGACACACAAGGCACTTTCATCCATAACCCCGACCTATTGGCTTTGCTAAATCCTGGTCTTTTTTTATAGACTCCTATGCCATATTCTTTCACACACTGCCAGGTATTCTGCAGCTAATTGACATTGTTTTGGGGTGTCTAATACAGATACATATGGCTAAGTATTCTGCAGTTCATTCTCATTGTCTTTCGGTGTGTTCTACTGGCAGGCACACATTGTAAATGTATTTTTCATTTCATTCTCCTTGTTTGGGTGTTGTATACTGTTGCATGCCGCCAGGTATTCTGCAGCTTATTTTCCTTGTTTTTTGTTCAGCCAAGACATGCTGTTACCAATTCTTCAAACTATACATAAGAGTGGGCTTTGCTTGCACAAAGATGATTATACTTTCTCACTTTATGCTGTTGGCCATTTGATGTATCATTCCTCCTTCCAGGAACTTTTTCCATTCTAATGAATCAGATACAATTTTTCCTGTGAAGGGTACACTGTTACCACACTGTTTATTCCATTCAGTTCTTTATCGCTGATAAGCTTTTTATACATAACCCATACTGCCGCTTTTCTGTATGTTTTTGTGTGTATTCTGCTATCCCAAGTGGACAGGCACACTGCAGCTTTTTTCCCTTTTCCATTTCACCAACTTGGGACCAGTATTTTTGCGATCAATAAAGAATTTTACGAACTGACCCATGTACTAATAGGTCAGTTCTTAAAATTACAAATCATAGTGTCTTGCAATCAGACAACCGCATGAATTTTAATTAAAGTTCATTATTACATCAGGTGTTAAACTTGTGATTTACTTGGGCTGACACCCTAAATTTGGCTACTCCGCTCTAGGTTTCACAACGGCTGGGCACCCTTAACAGAACAAAAGGATTCCGTAACTGGGACTTGATCGGGATCTCCCATATCAAAGACCTCTGGGGACCCGAAGGAGTTGTGTCCTTTGCCTCGCTCCAACACACATACGAGCTTGCACAAACAGAATATTTTAGATAGCTGCAGGTTAGGCATGCCCTACAATCCAACATTCCACCGGGAACTATGCCCCCTGACTCGTCCCCCATGGAGGACAGACTACTTGACGGCCACCTACCAGAGCACGCCATCTCCCTTACATACAAAAAGATTATCAATAACTCCCCTGACATACTGCAACCCCTTAAAAGGAAGTGGGAGGCAGAAGGGTTGGAAATAGACGAGGAGGAGTGGAGGTGTGCTCTAGCATCCCCTAAAGAAGTGGCCATTCCGGCTAGACTTGGGCTCATTCAGCTTAAAATCCTCCACCGAGTCTACATCTCGGGGACTAGACTGCAATTGATGGGCCGCCGTGAGGATGGGCTTTGTAGGAGAAGATGTGGAGGGAGGGGGACATTCTTCCATATACTGTGGGATTGCCCAGTGATCCAGCAATATTGGCGCAGAATACATAGGTGCATGCAGGAAATGTGGGAGGTGGAGCTGCGAGTGGAGGCGAAGAGGTGCATCCTGAATATCTGGGAGCCCTCAGATCTGTCGTCCCGGAGGAGGCTATGGGCCACGCTGGGTTTCGTAATCGCAAAGAGAAATATAGCCAGGCTATGGGGGGCAGAGGAACCACCGAAACTGGGAGCGTGGAAGAAGGACATGGACTGCTGCATGCTCCAAGAGAAGACAGTATACGTAGCCAGGGGTTGTCCCCGGAAATGGTCTGAAGTTTGGTCTGCATGGAATGAGTATAGGGGCCATCTATGTGAACCCCCCCATGGTCCCCCAATTGACGAACCGCTCGCACTACAGAATGTATGAATACTGCCCCGCAACTCAATTTTTGAAATGTATATTGCCAAAATGCCCTGATGTCTGAAGGTACAATGATATATACTGTAATGATTAACTGTGACACTCACCACTGTTGTTTTTGCTTTCTAAAATAAAAATATTAAAAAAAATAAATAAATAAAAAATTGTGATTTACTGCGATTGGATGCCATCGCATGTATGATGGCCTGTTGAGGTCAGCAGACTACCATGTCTGTGAAGGCTTGTAAAAAAAGCTACTTTTTTAATGCAGCTCAATTTCCCTAAAAAAAAAAATTTGAATGCATTGTTTTTTAAAGTAACACACTGAAATGTGGTAAGTGTCATGAGGTATATGGTCTCTTAGGACTGTGTTCAGTAGGTACCTTCTCTTAGATACTCTTTGTGATACCAACACATGATGTCTTATTGACCTGTGAGCAAATTGTAGCATGATCATCCCCCCAACCCCGAAGATGGCCTAGATCAAGCGCTGTTTGAAGTTGCAAAGTTTAATGGTCTGCAACTCCGCATACATGTTTTAACCTTTGCAAAATTCCAAGTTGACAAAGCTAAAAAAAAAAATGGTGTCTAATGTGATAGCGGGAAAATGTTTTCACCACTGCCCTTGGGCCAGAGAGCTTTACCACGGGTGGCTGTTGCTCCCCTTGGGTACAGCCCGGTGGGCTACTCCATACCCCGTCTTCCAGAAGTCTCACTCTTTAAGGCGGTTCTTCCAGCTGCCAGGGAATAGATGGTGTGCAGGCACTGCAGCGTTTCCGTACTGCTCAGTAGGGCCAAGAACAACTCTGAGTGGCGGTGGGGCAAACTGGGGACTCAATTCCCATCAGCCTGATTTTTTACTTTTCTCAGACACGACAACGAGTGTTGAGGATTAATGCCAGAATAATGTTAACTTCGCCTCATTGAGGTTGGGAAACGTCACCCAAATGCACCTCACATTGCGGCTGAAATTAAGATGTCACATACCCCAAGTCCAATCACACCAGAAATAGAAGTTCGAGTTCACGCTTTGCCAGCGATGTGCATCGGAATCCTTGGGACAGTTGACCCCATGCCATGCATCAAAGCATAGACACGAGATCTATATGTTTAGCAGCTGTCTGAGCAGCTTACTGCAAGAAATTCAAGCTTTTTTGGGATGGTGCCAGCATGAAAGACAAGTTGTCTATGTCTCAGTGGGAAGACCCATGAGAAAGTATTAGAGGCTCATCATCTTAACCAAGAACACTCTCATCACAGTCCCAAAGTACAGATTTAAAAGAAAATGGTGGTATTGGTGAATGATAAATTTCACAAAACCCCCCTCCACTATACCCAACTACTGCCCTACACTAGCACACACTGCACAAACATACACCACTCTTGCACAAACATACAGCACTCTTCCCACGCTGGCACAGCATGCTGAAACGCATCATTCGCCCACGCCACATGCTTGCAACATTATTTAAAAGTGAATAAATCATGACAAAGAAGTACTGATGACTCCAGAGTGAAGAAATGCCACAGTGAAGAAAGGTAATTAGAAAGAAAGAAAAATAGAGAACATTAAGATAATAAAGTTTAAAAAAAATTTATAATAATAATGTTTTATTCATTAAAAGGGGGTTAGTGTTGAAATTAGGGATTAAGTAAGGGTTAAAAATAGGTTTAGGGTTTTGGGAAGATTAAAGGTTAGATTTAGGATTAGATTTATCATTAAAGATAGATTAACTGAGACGAGGATTTAGGGATAGAGTTAGGGGTAGGGTTGCAGTAACAGTTCTTAATATGGGCTCTTTATCATGGGTCATGTTTTTTGAAAATATGTTGTTTTTATTTACCCTTTCTTAATTTTCAAATAGAGCCTTTGTACACTTCACGCTACAGCACACAAACCCTATGATGGACATAGCCCACACCAGTTTGCACACTGGCACCTACACAGACAAACACCATTTTTCATCACACACCAATAGTACCTTAAATTTGCCAATGCTTAGTGTATTTTAGACTGCCCGTTCTGCTCGTTCCCAGCCAAGGCACACACAACAATGGTACACACCCCAATGACATAAATTTCCTACCCCATTAGTGGCAAAAACACAAGGCATCCTAACCCCCGGGAGTGCCGAGCACAGGGTGGACATGGGCAACGGTACTATCCTGTTTGGACCTGTCCGATCCTTGAAGGACCTTGGCCCAGCACCCCTGTGCCACTGTCACAAGAGCAAACATTTACAGGGTAACATATCCTTATGATGTTAGCCCAGCTCTCCACATTATCTGTCCCCACAATCACAGCCACATCTAGATCATACACTCACACAGGATTCTCACAACAAATAGAACCAACCTCATACACATCCCACTAATCGTCACAAACCTCCAACCTATCAACATACATCTCGCTGCCACCAACGACAGTTGTTGTTTCTTCGTCATCAGATTATGTTATGTTATTGGCATTTATAATGTGCATAGCTTCTTCGAGGAGTGTCCCGGCGCGAGCCTAAGAGATAGACTGGCATCATCTGCTAAGAGAGGTTCTATTGGAAACTTGATTCTGACATTGCGCAGATTGAGGGCGATTGAATGATATAGGTTCCCACTTTCTGGAAACCAACCTTTCCTTCGTTTTTTTTCAAGTGAGGCTTTTATTCTTTGTTCTTCTAAAGGCTGACTAATAAAAGTGAAAGATACCCTTGGGATAGGATGGCATACTAACTGGCAGGCCCTTGTGTTCTCTCTTTTCTGTTGGTGGCTGGTATGAGTAATGACTCCAGCCTACTCGTGTTGAACTAGCCTTGTCAGTTCTCTATAATCATTGGTGACATCTGGGAGGTGTCCAGGCATGTGTAAGCAGGCATCCCATTGAACAGCTCGGTTGAAGCATGTTGCCTCACATGCCCTGCAAGAGTTTGTCCCTGGTCTAGGAGTGCCTGTGACATTGAACTTTTCCTAGATAAGAAGCACTCTTTGCATATATTATTTATATAAAGTAGCCATTCTCGCCAACTTGGCGATACAGCGAGCACAAGGTAAATAGTTTTATTTATTTAATTACTTACCTTACTCCTGTCCGTCGTATGTCTGAGTCCACTACCCAAGAAAAAAGAAGAAGGGAGGCCTCCTTAGTAGTCCAATCGGGGACAAGGAGAGAATCAGTGGAAAACTTAACAAGTCCCAGGGATCAACTCTTGAAAAACCTATTTTGCATATTACCCTCGTAACTCAAAATACCAACTGAATAGAAGCGTGTATCATATAAGACAGACAATAAGAGCAAACGAATTGAAGAAAATTGATAAAACTAATAAAACATTATTTGTTTGTTAAAAAGTTGCACAGTTTATTACAAATCAATAAAATCATTAATGCATCACAACAATACAGTGCCATATAATTTAAAAAAGTTAACGTATAATTAAAAAAAAAGCCTATACACATATGTAACAAATAAAAACCAACATAGTCACAATTTAACAAGGTGATTAAATCCACACAGTTCAGAGTTGTCAAGGTCGTCGACGCAGCGTTTCGGTGTATTACGATACCACCTTCATCAGGACCATCAATTCTATACAAAGAAAGCGTACAATTAGATGAGTCCTAAGCGTTTGTTTACAAGAGCGCATTTATTTTACATTTATCTAGGCACTGATCATTCTTACAGAGAGTCCTATACATATTTCTACACGAATCTACTGCATCATTTATTTAAGAAAAATGGCTTTTGAGTTACAAAGGGCCATGCAGTCAGGTTCCTAACTATGTGACCTTAAGTCACTGTAAGGTAGCTTTTAAGAAGGATAATCCATTATGCATACCTGTAGATGTCTAATTATTCCTCTCGTTTTAATTGGAGGTACTTTGGATTCATATCGTAGATCATGGAAAAGACGTTCTGGTCTACTACATCAGAAATGTAAAATTCCTTTCTGGCAGGGACACAAAATTTCAGGAAGTGACTGTTAATTAAAGCGTCACTTTTTATTTATCAATTTGTTTGGAGCTTATAAATGACTCTAATTATTTGATATTACCTGGCGATTTCAGGAAAACAATGATGAGGGTACTGCCGGAGGGGGGCCACCGTTATTATAAAATTGTCACTAAGGAAAAGGACATGTGAGGTAACATCTGCCATTAAGAGATCTAAGAAGGGAAAGGCGTCGGGACCAGATGGCCTGCCAGCTGAGCTATATAAGATCTTGGACTCAGAGATCACTCCTTTTCTAACTAATCTCTTTAATCAAATACTCCTAGAAGGAATGGCCCCTCCATCATCTTGGGATAATGCCTCTATTACTCTCATCTTAAAATCGGGTAAGCCTAAGGAAGAGTGTGGGTCGTATAGGCCAATTTCCATCTTGAACGTGGATTATAAATTATTCACCACAGTTCTCTCTTCAAGACTGGCCGACATTGCACCTGCTGTCCTACATTCGGATCAAAAGGGGTTCTTGAAGGGTAGACAATTATACGAATTGACTTATGACCTCATCGGGGCCATAGATATTGCAACATCTTATAATCTTCCACTGGCGGCCCTTACATTGGATGCAACCAAACCTTTCGACAGAGTCAATTGGGTGTATCTGTCGGAGGTCTTGGCCAGGTTTGGCGTCGGAGACCGCTTCCGTAGGGTAATTAGCCTCTTGTATAGCAATCCCTCTGCTGCCCTTTTTGGGTTTCGCCTGCCGAAGGCTGCGCTCTGCGCAGCTCTTCAGCGCAGGTGAAATCCTATGTCGTCAATAAGGACTCCTGGAACGTCCCCTGGCTCTCATTGGTTAGCTCCATAAATGGAGGCTAGCCATTGAGTGCCGGATCTGTCCATCAAGGCTGGACCAGATTCGGGGGCGTTCCGGAGATTTTTTCCCTGGGCGGAGTTACGTTTTTTCCCGTTCCCTCCCCTTTCACTGAAAGTGAATTCAGATGCGCTGTACATTCCCGCCCCCTCCGTGTGCCTTTCCGCCCCCCTTGCTGTCCTGTGCACGTTTCCCGCCGTCCGTGTCCTCTCCCGCCCCCTCCCGCCGTCCGTGTCCTCTCCCGCCCCCCTCCCGCCGTTCGTGTCCTCTCCCGCCCCCTCCCGCCGTCCGTGTCCTCTCACGCCCCCAGCGAGTGCCCACCTCGCGATTTCTGCCCGCCTGCCTGCCTAGCGAGGGCCGCCGCGCTGCCCGCGGCGACCCGGAAGTACCTGGCCGGCCGGCCAATCCCTTCGCGGCCGGCCGGAAGTGTTTATGCCCGTCCCGGTTTTTAATTTAGAAAATCTGGTCACCCTATCTTAGCCTCAACTTTCCCTGATATCCGTAATTAACTGAATCAGTTGGGAATGCCCGGACCGAGACAAACTATCACCGGCCAACTCAAGTTCACTGGCTGGTTCCTGGACGACTTACCGCAGGTCATTCGCCACCCACAGCCTGGCCGTCTGCTCCAAGCCACAAGGCGCCCGCCAGCTACCTGGTGACAGATGGGACAGTGTTTACACACTAAGAGGCACGTGCGGACTGCACAGCGAATGAACACTTCGTAATTCTATGTAGTGCGCTAGGATTGGCTGAGTTGCCCCCAATACTGCAATCCTGGGTCACCTTACACATCAGGAGTCCCTCCCTCTACCAGGCGACCCCCATAATATGTTCAGCCGTGGGATTGGCTCCCGTGTGAACCGGAAGTACTGGAATTACGGACAAATGTCATCCGTACAAAAGATGAATAACGGACCCCGAGCAGACTGAATTCTCGGACGATCCGCGTGAGTAGCGGACAGGTGGTCGTTTTTAACGATGTGCAGACTTGGGGAGGGGTGTTTTGTATAGAATAGAGCGAAAGGCTTGTGGAGAGATTAGTGATGTACCAATGTAGTGACCGAGAGTGCATGTTGTCTAGACTTGGGGGAGGGGCGCTTTATATCAAGACCGCTGAATATGTCACAGAGAAGCGAAAAGGGTGCTTTTGGAACCAGGACCTAATTTTCATAAGGGCATGTTCATTGCAAGTTAATGAGTCATGCAGGGCTGTTGAATGATATACATTACTGCAACTTCAACAGAAGGAATACAATCTGTGCAACTGTATAAAATCTGACTGCTCAGAATATGCCTGGCTTCATTTAAAAACAGGTTCTGGGTCTAACTACAGGGTCACTAAGGTATTTTTTAAGTGAGTAAAGTAGTGTTGGTAAAGAGACAACTGTAGGACGCATAAAGTATCGGTGTGGGATGAGGCAACTGTAGCAATAGAGCGGGTGGATAAGGTGTGGTTACGGATGCTTTGGAAAGTGTGATTATAGTGAATGCACAACATGGGGATGTAGGCAATGCTGGAATTGCGCACGGACTGCGATCAGTGTGGACTCAAAGAAAATGGTTTGTAGGATTCAGTGAGAATCGGTACATAACGGACTTAGATGATGATGTAAATGTGAACGCGGGGTCTGCAGGAATTGTGAGCAAACTGACAGATCGAAGCGTCGTCCTAAGAGCTGTGGGGCTTTTGGGGTAGAACATCGTGCGGGAACAGGGCGGGTTTAGTGCGCTAAATGGGGCTGGGCGGGCCGGGGCGGAGTGTGGGGCTTGGAATGCTTGGGGTGAGCACTGCTTGGCCTGGGTGCAAAAGATGCTGGTGGTGTGGATTCTGTTCGAAGTAATTGATAGAGGATGTATGGACACAAAGGATACAGGAATATGGTTGCAGAACAGGTTGGAAGAGTGAACATAAATATTTCTGAAAGTGGGGTCCTGTTGTGCAAAGTAAGTGTAGCCTCATGGAAATGTTCGGAGCGTGGTTGTAGGATTTATGGATCGCTTTTGAGAAGTAAATTATGGAAGTGTGTGTGCTACTCAGGTTTCCGTACAGCCAGAATAATAGACGCACAAGCTTCCGGACTAAGAAGATACGAGGATTCGAGAAATGAGGGCCCTGCGAATGCTCTGGGAGGGTGGGTACGAGATGTTGGTGTTTTGGGTGTAGCTGGAAATGTGGTCACAGAGTTTGACGGAAGTGTGACTGATACTAGACATAAGAGTATTGGAAGTGAGTGTGGGCAGTGTGGTTGCTGGGAATACTTGAAATGTGTAATAGGCTATGCTAGAAGTTAGTGTGCACGGGACAATGGAAATTACATTTGCGAGTTGTTAGGGCGATCTTAAGAGCGCTGTTAGAAATGAAGAGTTTGGGGTTCTGCTGGACAGTGTGAATAAATCCTGTTAGGTCCGAGTGCTAATGTCAGCATGTTGTAATCGAAGCGAACTGAGCGGCAACCATTCTGCGCACTGATAGACATATTTGTCCCGCATATTTCTGTTTGTGTTGCAATATATTTATAATAAATTACGCAATTTCTAATCACTAGTTTCTGTGTCAGGTTCTAAAACTAGGTCTGCAGGGCATTTATTCATTAGTTACAGTTTGGCTGGCTGTAAAAAGTAGAACTTATCTCCCAAATCCCCTTAAGCGTAATCGCCAGTAATGCTTTTATATATGGAGCACGGCTCCGTTTTTTATTTATTGATGCGTGTAACTTGGAGTATCCTTAAATGAAGTTCGATAATTGTCTGGAAGACTGTACTTTTTCGGATGGTTGAATGAGTTTTTGCCTCTTTTCACTTGGTATACTTTCTTATTTCACATGTTTCACAAATAGGTGGTTTACCACAGATCACCAGTACGCAGGAGAAAAGCAAATCTTGCTTTAGCATTTAAGACACTGTGGTTTTCCTGGTGTTAGCCACACTTACTCATTGGATGATCGGGTCTTTATGGTTTTAGTGCTCTCTTAACAGTTCAGAAGGATTTGTCCTCTGTTACTATATGTCCAAATTATATAGACACAGGTTTGCTTAACCTAAGAGACTTATTATCAACTTAATAAAAACATGTTTAATAACATTTCCAAAATAAATTCCGTTTGGAATATATTTTATGTATGTATTCTTGCGCTGGTGTAAAATTCAGAAATTGTATTTTTAATAGTGTTCTCTAAAATGTAAAGCATCGTTATTTTATATACTAATCTATCTAAATCTGATTTTCATTTGGAGGTTTGCACCTTTGTGAAATTGTGCAAAATTGTTATTTGATATTGACCCTATAATTTTTGTAGACTGAATAGCCACAACAGTTATGCCTGTTCTACATAGTTTCTCAATCTTATATATACATTATCTGCAAAAAGAATCTTATGTGCGTTGACCTTTTGTATTTCTATGAAATATGGATTGCCTTTGATGTTTTGGTAATCCATTGCTAACAGTTTAAAAAGGAGCAAAGAGAGGCAACATTCATGTTTTTCTCCTCTGTTTTATTTTTCTGAGGTCAGTCTATTTTCTGTGATCCAAGCCTTTTCTAAATAGGCTTCCCAAATCCCAACATTTGCATACTGTTCTGCTGCTGCTAATTAAATTATTGAGCACCTTTTGGTGTCTGGACCCAGAATGACTAACTTAATACGTTTTTTTTTAAATTTCTTTTTATTAAACAAAAATCAACAAAGAAACACATCAGGTGACATACGCATAATTTTCCTGAGATTCTCAATGACATTCCGTACAGTCAAGATATAACACTGTTATGACAGTTAGTGATTCAAGCGGACTCATGCGCCTCCACATCCTCATGACATGCTGGCGCGGCACAGACATCTCCCCTGTAATGATTCCAAGCCTCCCAGACCTTACCCCACTTCCTCGGGCATCCCCTAGCAGAATAGACTGACCTCTCCCTAAACATACACCAGTCTAAATCTTCCTCCATTTCTCAATCTGGGGCGGCTGGCTAGCTCCCCACAATTGGACGATATTACGCTTCGCTATCATGAATGCCTATGTTGCCCATTGCTGTTTGTATGTGTTTAGGTCCGTGGGTTCCAATAGGTTTCGCATTTGGAAAGTTGGAGCTATTGGTTTTGTAAATGACATTTTATATTTATATATTGTTATTGACAATGCCAATAACGATATATAAATATAAAATGTCATTTACAAAAACCAATAGCTCCAACTTTCCAAAGGCGAAACCGTTGCATTGTAAATGCTTGTTGTTAATGGCGAACTATCGTGCCCTTTTTCAATTACTAGGGGAACCCGACAGGGGTGCCCGCTCTCCCCTTTGCTTTTTGATTTCTACATCGAGCCTTTTGCTCAATATTTGAGGGAGGAGGTTTCTATTAAACCTTTTTGTTATCAAGGTTGGATGAGGAAAGTGGCACTATATGCCGACGATGTACTTATTTTAACATCAGAAGCCGTTACGGCTCTTTCTGCCATCGTGAAACTGGCTCAAGCCTTCGGTCAGGTATCTGGCTATGAAATCAACACTGCCAAAACTGAAATGCTTGTTTGGAATGATGTCAACCCTCCAACGTATCTTCATCCGGGCACCTCAATGAGATACCCAGGTTTGACCATAGTTAAAGACATCGACAAAATTGTCCAAGTTAATCTGTCGTCAGTATTTAAAGATTGCCGTAAGCTTCTCCAATCTTGGTCACACCTCCCTCTGTCATTAATAGGTAGGGTCAATCTTGTCAAAATGTCTATTCTTCCAAAGGTTTCGTTTTTGTTTAATACCATTCCTTTATACTTTCATTCAAAAACCCTAGCCAAATTCCAATCAAACATTTCTTCTTTCATCTGGAATAACCATCTTCCACGGATCGCCTGGAAAAAACTAAGACGGCGACGTGATAAGGGTGGTTTGACAGCCCCTGATATAAAATTTTATGCTTGGGCCTTTCAACTGTCTCATTCACGTATGTTATTGAAGGGTCCCGCAGCTTTGGGGGTGGGTCTTATGTATACAGCTATGTTGGAGGGGGAAAAAATCGGCCATTCTGGTTTTCTTTTTAAATTTGGAAATCCTAAGTTTTAAAAAAAAATTAAACTGAAGACTTTACAAGGTTTTGCTAGAACATGGGCTGAAATCACGAAATGCATAAAAGTAAATTACTTCTCTGAGAAAACCCCACTGTGGGATTTGCCAGAAAATCCTCCCTGGCTGGATGACGCCTTAGCAATCCCTCTGAGAGAGGCAGGTTTGCTAGTATGGGGCGACCTTTTCTATGAGGGGGATCTACTGTCGTGGGAACATTTGCAAGCTAAGGTTGGCTCTAACTTTTCCCGTTTCAAATACATACAGATCCACAGTTGGACAGCAGCTTATAAAATATCTTCGGCCAATAAGAACAAGTTAAAGCTTGGAGGACACAGCTCTTTTATCATGGACTTATTAAACAGTGATCCAGCCAAGAAAGAAATTTCTAAATGGTATAACTTTATTCTGGAGGAGTCAGATGGAGAGTTCATTTTGCCAGACTCCTTATGGGGTTCGGTTATGACGGATTTTGATCTGCAAACGCGTTGGAAGTCTTCTTTCGAGCTCCTGTGGAGTATTGTTAAGCCCTCCTGGCTGCGTAGAAATCACATTTTTACCTTGTATAGGGCATATTATTCCCCCCTAAAACTTTCTAAATTTACACCTGGCCAGTCAGTGTCTTGTACTAAATGTGGGCTGATCGCTGCCTCGGATACGCATATGTTTTTTGAATGTCCTGCATCAACTACATTCTGGCAGGATATTAGCAATTCCCTCACGGAATCTTTAGGAAGACCGGTGATAATGGATCTGTCTCTAATAATATTTGGAGTCTTAGATGGTGTACAATATCCACTCAGGTGTTTAATCTTTTACTCCGTCCTGCTTGCAGGAAGAGAGATCTGCAGGAAGTGGAAGGACCCTCTTCCTCCCTCGGTTAGGGATTGGCAAAACTCAGTATTGCAGACTTCACTCACTGACTTGGCCAGATCCGGTAATCATAGTAAAAGAGCTTTCTGGCATCTATTTGCATGGCTTCAGTGATCAACTCGGGTTTTTTTTTTTTTTTTTTTATTTGTTTTTTTTTTTTCCCGAGTCCAATGATTGATTTCCCAGGGTGCTTTTTTGTACCTATGGAACAGCCGATATCCGGTTCATGCCCGGCCCCCCTTCTGGCTGTTAAAACTACTCCAAGGTTCGCCATATGTTGGCGTATCAACGACTTAGTGCCTTTCTGGAATACGGTGGAAAGCTGAGGGATAGGCGGCTCCTACAACAATTTTATCCCTTCCAGTTGTTTGGTTATACTGAGACAGCTTTTTTCCACTAATCCTCTTGGTACCTTGTCAACATGGAGGTCATGAGGACAAAAAAAAAAAAAAACAAGTCCCAGGGATCAACTCTTGAAAAACGTATTTAGCATATTACCCTCGTAACTCAAAATACCAACTGAATAGAAGCGTGTATCATATAAGACAGACAATAAGAGCAAACGAATTGAAGAAAATTGATAAAACTAATAAAACATTATTTGTTTGTTAAAACGTTGCACAGTTTATTACAAATCAATAAAATCATTAATGCATCACAACAATACAGTGCCATATAATTAAAAAAAGTTAACGTATAATTTTTAAAAAAGCCTATACACATATGTAACAAATAAAAACCAACAAAGTCACAATTTAACAAGGTGATTAAATCCACACAGTTCAGAGTTGTCAAGGTCGTCGACGCAGCGTTTCGGTGTATTACGATACCACCTTCATCAGGACAAACAATTCTATACAAAGAAAGCGTACAATTAGATGAGTCCTAAGCGTTTGTTTACAAGAGCGCATTTATTTTACATTTATCTAGGCACTGATCATTCTTACACAGTCCTATACATATTTCTACACGAATCTACTGCATCATTTATTTAAGAAAAATGGCTTTTGAGTTACAAAGTGCCATGCAGTCAGGTTCCTAACTATGTGACCTTAAGTCACTGTAAGGTAGCTTTTAAGAAGGATAATCCATTATGCATACCTGTAGATGTCTAATTATTCCTCTCGTTTTAATTGGAGGTACTTTGGATTCATATCGTAGATCATGGAAAAGACGTTCTGGTCTACTACATCAGAAATGTAAAATTCCTTTCTGGCAGGGACACAAAATTACAGGAAGTGACTGTTAATTAAAGCGTCACTTTTTATTTATCAATTTGTTTGGAGCTTATAAATGACTCTAATTATTTTATATTAGCTGTCGATTTCAGGAAAACAATGATGAGGGTACTGCCGGAGGGGTCCACCGTTATTATAAAATTGTCACTAAGGAAAAGGACATGTCCACACATTAGAATAAGAGTTGCATTAGATGTTGCTGTCTAAGGAGTATTGAACAAGTCAGTGCATCGCGGCACAAAACACAAGGTGATCCTTGTATAATGTAACTGATTGCGTCTGGTTCTAATTGATTATGCAGAACATGGTACTCACCCTGGAGATAGGGTTGTATGGCCCTCACCGCAGCGTGACTGGAAGCTTTTATCTTGTCGCAGCGCTGAGATTCTGTGTTTTGCGGTGATTCTTTCAATTCCACCTACAAAGGGTAACATTATTTGATTCTCGTTTGTTTTGGCTTCGTAAATTTAATTGTACACACAGAGAGTTTTACGCAGTTTAAAAACCAGAAAAGAATGGCTTTAGGATTTGCGATCTTTATGCTGAGAGCTGTTGTCTTTTCATTGTTTAATTTGGTGTGTCCTCAGAGGCGGTAGTAGTTTACCTGCTACTTTTTTTACTGTACATCTAATAATCTATACAGTCCCGCTTTCCGCAGTGTTATAGAGGTAGGGGTATTATTAAACACTGCACTTATCGAGGCCGACTATCGCCTCAGTGGGACATTTATTTAAAACACTGTCTGGTATTAATTTGTTTAACGAATACCTTCGCATCTTTATTATTAGTAGCTGTTACTCTGCTTATTTATTTATTTAAATGTGTCCCAAACAATTTGTAATGACTCATTATCGATGTTAGTTAAAGGATCAAGACAGTCTATCGCCTCAGTGGGCCATTTCTTTAAAACACTGTGTGATGTGAATTTCGTTAACATATAATTATTCGCATATGTTTTGTTGATGGCTGTTGCTCTCCTTATTTAGTTAGGTAAGACACAGACAACTGCCTTGGTTGCCGTTAAATTTCAAGGATGGGGCTGGATATGGAGGATGGTTTACGTTTCGGGATCCATCTATCGGGGGACAACGCTTACCTCTTAATCTTTATGCGGCCTCCCTGCTCCCCTCTCGGCTCCTCGCAATCTCGGTCAAGTTGGCGTATTCACCTACCTTCTGGTGGTTTGTTATTTAAAGGCATTTCGCGCGGGTTTTTAGGCGACGTGTTCACGCTGAACGTCCTTTCAACCAGTTACGTCATCAGTGCGCGACGCGCATTGTGCGGACTACAATTGTAGTTTTCAGTATTCTGTATTGTCTTTGTGTTTATATTATGCGGTCCATCATAAGTATGCGACACGCATAGATTGGGCTCCTATTGTGCTAATATATCAAATTAACCTCGCGTTTGTTGACTATTGTGTAGAAACAGTATTGAGCATAATAATACATGCTATTATTTTTATTATACTCGAATATTATATTTAATACGTTATTTGTGATTACAAAACATGCGTTTACATGAAACGTACCATCACTTGTTTTCTATCCATTTCGCTGTTATTATACTGTTTTCGATGGTTTATGGCATGGTATGCCTGGTAAGACACTTTATCGTTATACTTAATCATTAAAGTGGCTCTGGTGTTCAGGGAGAGCTTGTGACTAACATTCACTAAGTTATTATACGTATCATCCTGATACCTATTTGGTATCAGAGCTAATAGAGTATTTATTATCAAACATCTAGTTCCCTGATCGAATGTGCTAAGCAACTGTATTTATCAGGTATAGAGGGATTATAAAATCCTCTCCCAATCCTCTCTGGTGTTGAGTCCTTCCTTTACTGAGTTAAATCTGGACATGAAAAATTGTTCACGTTCACGTTTTTTTCGTTTGGTGTCAATATTGTCACCTCTGCTGTTTTGGACGGTTAGTTCTAAACCGCACCACGGTAGGTCATCTACACTGTGTCCTGCTGTTTTCCAGTGGTCTGCTAGGGGCGCACCAACTTCATTACAGCGAATGGCAGATTTATGTTCATTTATTCTTAACCTTATTTCGCGGGATGTTTCTCCTATGTATATCTGATCACAGGGGTGTTAGACCTAGGGGATCCTAGACTACATAGGGTAGCCTGGCACAGTAGTGGACATTTCTCGAGTAGGTGTTCCTTGAGTATGAGGTCATGTAAACCTTCATAGTCCCCTACCTCGCTGCCTTTCACCCAACCCTCTAAGGCCTTTCGGGCATAGTCCAAAAAGTCCACCCAGTTCTGCGTGCCCAGTTTGTGGCTTCCCCGGAACTTCTGCCTATACTTCTCAGGGGTTAGCCCAAACTTCCTTATCAGCGCCACCTTCATGGCAGGGTAGTAGGTTTGCTCACTCTGCTCCAGGGCTAATAAGGTATCCCTGCCAGCAGATGGCATGTATTTGTAAAACCCACCCCCCCCAGTGGGCCTCCAAGATCCCATGGGCCCTCAATGAGACCTCATAGGCGGCTAGCCATTTTGCAATATCATCACCTGGTACATAAGTTGCCATGACATCTTTGGGTAAATAGGGTCTGGGTTCTCTGGTGTTCACCTTGGTTTCGCTGCCACCATTTGGAGTGATGTTAGGGGCCTGGAATTCGAGCTCTCGTAGCTTGAACTCGTGTTCCAACCTCCTCCCCTCCCTCCTTTCTTCCAACTCCATCTTTGCTATTTCCCATCTTAACAGTCTTTCCTCTCTCCTGTCAGCTAACTCGGTTTCTGACAACCCTCTCGATGACACACTGCTGCCCTCCCTTGAGGTTGCCCTGGGGCTGATTGACATCTCACCCACCCCCGGGGGACATTCCGCAGTCCTATCAATGACAGTACCTCTGTCCGATTCCTCCTCCTCTACCGTTCCCTCCGTGTGCGCTTCCACCCAGGCTCGCAGACTAGTACGGAGCTCTTCTCTTTTGGCCCCTCGCCTAACGAACACTCCCCTTTCCTGACAGAAATCCTTGAGCTGTGCCACAGTATAGGTCTCCAGCTCTGACATTTCGAATTCCATCTTGACAGTGAAGAGTGTGGACAGCCACCCCGAAGTAAGTTACAAGGATAGGAAACTCTGAGGGTCACCTCCACCCACCACCAGGAGTAAATTTAGAAAAAACTAAATTCAGATTAGGAAGGCCGCAGGGAGAAAACTCCAGGTGTAGTCCCGTGGTAAGCACTGCGTTACTACTAAGTGAGTGTAAGCACAAATCCGCAATCCCACCGCTGAAACACCAATTATGTTAGACCTAGGGGATCCTAGACTACATAGGGTAGCCTGGCACAGTAGTGGACACAGCTAAACTCAAGGCGTTGGTTAAGTGCTTACAAGACCCACTCACAGTAACTCAGTGATTGACCACTAAAATGAAAGACACCACACCAATTTTGGAAAAATACCAGTACCTTTTATAAAAATAATATGACTCTGTTTCTTATGCAAAATAGGTTTACAATTAGCTTAGCAACATCGCACATATGTTACACCAACCTTAGTATATTTCACACTCTAGGAAGACTAATTCATAGGTACAGTTCCCTTGTAATAAATGATTATCACTCCCACAAAATTACTTCTTCCAGCAGATATCACAGCAAGGAATATTCACTATACAGGTTACACATTTACATTACAGACCTGGCATGTACATTTCATTACCCTTCTGTTCTCAGAGATCTGTTCCAGCACGTCAGTCTCTTACCCCCAACAGCGCTGTTCTCAGAGGTCACAGCCCACTAAAAAGCTAAACAGGAGACAAGAGGTGTTAATAAAGCTCCCCTTTTGTTTACTTAGTGGCTACACCGCTCTGATAGTGAATCTAACTCCAGGGGTTTAATGGCTTGTAGAGATCCTGACAGGGAGTTCCAAACTTTAATGTATTTCTCTGGCCCAGTCCCTCAACCACTGGCACAAGTACTTAAACCTAGCGGTTCGTGTCTGGAATCAGCGGCCAGGAGTCAAGTTCCCCCAAGGTCTATTTGGAAGGCCTCAGCGCTTCGTAACCACGTTTGTTTTCCAGTCACCGGGGTTACCGAGTGCCGGCACAGCCGCCTCCCGCTCCCTCACTTCCCGGCTTACTTTTGGGTTGAAGGCGAGCTAGCTGGCGTTGCCTGCTTCACGCGGTGTCGGTGGTGTCTTCCAGCAGTCGACGTGGGCGTGAGGAGACAGGGAAGCCTACCCCAGTCCGAGGCGCTCCACCGAGGCGTCCGATGCGGCGCTTCTGCCTCCTTCGATGTTCCCGCTGACTGGGACTCCGCCGCGGCGCCCCTCTGGTGACGCGGCCGGCCCTTCCTGACTCCGCCTTGCGCCCGCCTCCTCCGACGCGCTGGGTGCTTCTTACCGGTTCCGGCTCGGCGCACCTCTTCTGACGCGACGGCGTCCTTCTCCGCTTCACAGGCGATCAGCTGGGCTCTCCACACACGCCTCGCAGGCGATCAGCTGGGCTCTCCACACACGCCTCGCAGGCGATCAGCTGGGCTCCGCCTCACTTCCAGTGACGTTTCTTTCAATCTTCTCACGGATAGCTGGTCCCTGCAAACGCATGTGGGACAGGCTTGGCTGACGGCGCTTTGAGCAGGTATGCACCACAGCTGATTCCGCTTGGCTGCAATAACGAGGGTCTTCTCCCAACACGACCCGGTTCTTCAAACTAAATACAAAGTCTCTGGTCACACTTTATGGCTGGTGTGACAGTGGGGTTCGGTCAGCCTGAAAGGGGGCACTTCCCAACACGCGACAGCCGGCCCACAGGTCGATCTGGTCACCTCTGGTGCGCAATCCTCCTCCACAAGTCGCCTCTCTCCTCACTGGTCACTCCTGACTACTACTACTCCTACTACAAAATGGCTGCTGGTCACTGGCCTTTTATAGGGTGGCCTGAGACCTGCAGAAGTCACTGGATGCTTCTAGAAAGTTCCTCACGTTAGCCTATAGGCCTGTTCTCCAGTAGTGTCCGTTATGGCAGTTGGTGGACACCATTTTAGGTTTCTGGGTGTCCCTAGATTTTCAAGGGGCCTAACTAGGCCTCACAGGTTATGAGGGAAAAATGGCGTCATAACCAAGGAACACCTAGCCCCCTGACAGCACTGAAAAATCCTGGTGGACATATATAAAAAATAAAAACAGAAACTCTGGGAGGCTAAGGGGGACAAAAATAAATAATGTTGGTTAGAGTATCCCCAGTTGCAGACAGGTCTAACACGCGTCCCCCCCCAGCTGAAAGTGGGGAGAGCTACCCAATCCCTTGGGAGTTCTCATCACGAAGGCGGAAATACCTGGATAGACCGTCTGCATTGGCATGGTCCGATCCAGGCCGGTGTTCCACCCTAAAGTCCATTCCCTGTAGGGAGATGGACCACCTTAGTAATTTGGGATTCTCCCCCTTCATTTGCATTAGCCAACGAAGGGGGCGGTGGTCAGTCTGAACCAGGAAGTGCGAGCCAAACAAGTATGGCCGCAGCTTCTTCAGTGCCCAAACCACCGCAAAGGCTTCTCGCTCAATTGTACTCCACCTCCTCTCCCGGGGGAGTAGTCTCCTAGACAGGAAGACCACGGGTTGATCCAAGCCCTCATCATTTAGCTGCGATAACACTGCCCCAATGCCATGTTCTGATGCATCTGTTTGGACAATGAATTCTCTAGCAAAATCAGGGGCCTTGAGAATGGGAGCGGAACACAATGCTTGCTTCAAGGTCATGAAGGCTCGCTGGCAAGCCTCCGTCCAGACTACCCGTCGGGGTTGTTTCTTGGAAGTAAGTTCAGTGAGGGGTGCCACGATGGTGCCATACCCCTTCACGAAGCGACGGTAGTATCCAGTGAGGCCCAGGAAGGCTCGGACCTCAGTTTGAGTCTTGGGGGGCTCCCAGGCTATGATAGCCTCAACCTTTGCCTGGAGGGGCTGCACCGACCCTCTGCCCACCAAGTGGCCTAGGTACACCACCGACCCCTGCCCAATCTGACACTTGCTGGCCTTGATTGTCAAGCCAGCCTGTTGCAGGGCATGAAGAACAGCTTGCAAGTGCTGCAAATGGTCCTCCCAGCTGCTACTGAAGACAGCAATGTCGTCCAGGTAAGCAGCAGAAAAAGCTTCCATACCAGAAAGGACCCTGTTCACCAGCCGCTGAAAAGTGGCAGGGGCGTTCTTGAGCCCAAAGGGCATCACACGAAATTGGTAGTGCCCCTGAGGTGTAGAGAAGGCTGACCTTTCCTTCGCCCCCTCGGTAAGGGAAATCTGCCAGTACCCTGAAGTTAGGTCAAAGGTACTTAAGTATTGGGCAGCTCCCAGCCGGTCGATAAGCTCATCCGCCCGTGGGATGGGATGTGCATCAGTCTTGGTTACTGAATTTAAGCCTCGGTAGTCCACACAGAATCTCAATTCGGGTGTGGTGCCTGGTGGGGCAGCTTTTGGTACCAAAACCACCGGGCTAGACCAAGGGCTACTAGAAGGTTCAATCACTCCTAGCTCCAGCATCTTGGTGACTTCACTTTTGATGCTGGCCTTCACCTTGTCTGACAGCCGGTAGATCTTAGACTTCACAGGTGGGCTGTCTCCTGTGTCCACGTCATGGGTACACAGGTGGGTCCTACCCGGGACAAGGGAGAACAGAGAAGAAAATTGCTCCAGGATCTGGCGGCAATCACTCTGCTGTTCAGGAGTCAGGGATGGCGAGAGAATCACTCCCTCCACCGACCCATCCTTTTCTTGGGACGAGAGAAGATCAGGGAGAGGTTCGCTTTCCTCTTCCTCTGCTCCATCGGTCACCATCATTAAGACAACCTCGGGCCTCTCATGATGTGGCTTGAGGCGATTGGCATGCAGCACCCTGTGGGGCTGCCTCGGGGTCTTAAGATCCACCAGGTAGGTGGATTTACCCTTTTTCTCCAATACCTCAAAGGGGCCTGTCCAACGGTCCTGGAGGGCATTTAGCTCTCCAGGTTCCATCACCCACACTTTTTGTCCAGGCTCCAGTTCCACCGGGTGAGCGTTGTGGTCATACCACTCCTTCATAACTGCTTGGCTGGCCTCCAAGTTGTCTGAAGCTTGCTTCCACAACTTAGCCATTTGGCTCCGGAAGGCCAGCATGTAGCTCACCACGTCCTGGGGAAGTTTCCTGGGAGTCTGTTCCCATCCAGCTTTCACCAGGCTGAGAGGTCCCCGTACAGGGTGCCCGTACAAAAGTTCGAAGGGGCTGAAGCCCACTCCCTTCTGTGGCACTTCCCTGTAGGAAAACAAGAGACAGGGTAGGAGGACGTCCCATTTCCTCCGCAGGCTCTCAGGTAGACTCCTTATCATACCTTTCAAGGTTTTGTTAAACCTTTCCACAAGACCATTGGTTTGTGGGTGGTAAGGAGTGGTAAACCGATAGGTAACGCCGCACTCCTTCCACATAGCCCGCATGTATGCTGAAAGGAAGTTAGTCCCCCTGTCGGACACAACCTCCTTGGGGAAACTCACTCGGGTGAAGATCCCCATCAGGGCCCTTGCCACTGCAGGTGCAGTGATGGTCCTCAAAGGTATTGCCTCTGGGTACCGGGTGGCATGATCCACCAAAACCAGGATGAACCGGTGACCAGCTGAAGTTGGTGGATCCAATGGCCCTACAATGTCGATGCCCACCCTCTCAAAGGGGGTGCTAACGACAGGTAGTGGTTCCAGGGGAGCTTTTAGCTTCACCCCTGTTTTCCCACTGGCTTGGCAAGACACACACGTCCGACAATATGTATCAGACGCCACTTTCATTCGAGGCCAGTAGAAGTGGGGGACAAGCCGGGCAAAGGTCTTGTCCTGTCCTAGGTGTCCTGCCAATGGTATCTCATGAGCCAGTTCCAAAGGAAAGGCTCTAAAGCATTGAGGGACCACCAAGGCCCTGGATGAACCATGTCCAGGTGCCTTGGGCTCACTGTAGAGGAGTCCATCCTCCCAGTAAATCTGGTAGCTCCCTACAATGTTCCCTGCTGCCTGGGCTTTGGCCTGTTGCCGCAGCCCCTCGAGAGTAGGACACTCCTTCTGAGCTTTGCAGAACTCTTCCCGGGAAGGACCTCCCTCCACATGCCATTCAGTAGGGATGGGTAGGTTCTCCAGGGAAGCAACATTCTCCCCTGTGGACTCCAGATCCACCTCCGCAGGTGGCCCGTCTGTCTCACGAGGTGAAGATGTCGAGGCAGGGTCCTCCGGCCTCCTGTCCTTCTCCTCTCTGGCAGCCGGCTGGGCCATTGTTCCAGGCTCCAGCGTAAGTGAACTCCCCCTTCGGGCAGTCGCGGACCTTGTGCTGACACAAGTCCAGTCAGGGGGTCCCAGCATCTCAGAGTGAGTCTGGTACTCCACCCTCCTCCAAGCATTGTGCTCCATATCATTCCCTAACAGGCAGTCAACAGGCACGGCAGGGCTTACGGCAACTCGAAGTGGACCTGCAACCCCTCCCCACTCAAAGGGAACCTCGGCCACAGGGTAGTGGCCCAATCTGCCGTCAGCCATCACGGCGGGATGGAGTACATCTGGGATGACCTGCTCTGGAGACACCAGCTGACTCCTTACCATAGTCATACTGGCTCCTGTGTCTCTCAGAGCCTCCCCTCTACGGCCGTTGATGGTGACCCACTGCTCATACTTAGTAGTATTAGAGGGCAGTTGGGTCTTTGGAACCATCTCCTTATCTCCCAGGGACACTAAAGTGACACCCGCCCGCTCCCCTCCGTTACACAAAGGCATCTCCTCCCCGAGCACTACACTAGTTATTCCCGGGGTTTTTCCTCCAGTGGGAGGGGGTGGTCTTTTTGGGCATCTCACATCTCCTTTATAGTGTCCCACACCACCACACTCAAAACAATGAACAACCCTTGGCTGCTGGCTTGGGCCAGGATTAGGGTTGCGAGGGGGGTTACTCTTAGGGATGAATCCTCTGCCCCTTCCTTGTGAAGTATTTTGTGGACCTTTTGAGAACTCCCTCCTATTATCCCCGCCCTCTTTCTTCTGGGGGGCGCCCTGTCCAGACTTCTGGGAATCCCCTCCAGTCCCCCTAGATGACACCCGGGTACTAACCCAGATGTCCGCCTCCTCAGCAAGCTTCCTGGGGCTGGTCAGTTTGCTGTCCACCAGATGCTGTCGTAGCTCGGGAAGACATTTCTCGAGTAGGTGTTCCTTGAGTATGAGGTCATGTAAACCTTCATAGTCCCCTACCTCGCTGCCTTTCACCCAACCCTCTAAGGCCTTTCGGGCATAGTCCAAAAAGTCCACCCAGTTCTGCGTGCCCAGTTTGTGGCTTCCCCGGAACTTCTGCCTATACTTCTCAGGGGTTAGCCCAAACTTCCTTATCAGCGCCACCTTCATGGCAGGGTAGTAGGTTTGCTCACTCTGCTCCAGGGCTAATAAGGTATCCCTGCCAGCAGATGGCATGTATTTGTAAAACCCACCCCCCCAGTGGGCCTCCAAGATCCCATGGGCCCTCAATGAGACCTCATAGGCGGCTAGCCATTTTGCAATATCATCACCTGGTACATAAGTTGCCATGACATCTTTGGGTAAATAGGGTCTGGGTTCTCTGGTGTTCACCTTGGTTTCGCTGCCACCATTTGGAGTGATGTTAGGGGCCTGGAATTCGAGCTCTCGTAGCTTGAACTCGTGTTCCAACCTCCTCCCCTCCCTCCTTTCTTCCAACTCCATCTTTGCTATTTCCCATCTTAACAGTCTTTCCTCTCTCCTGTCAGCTAACTCGGTTTCTGACAACCCTCTCGATGACACACTGCTGCCCTCCCTTGAGGTTGCCTTGGGGCTGATTGACATCTCACCCACCCCCGGGGGACATTCCGCAGTCCTATCAATGACAGTACCTCTGTCCGATTCCTCCTCCTCTACCGTTCCCTCCGTGTGCGCTTCCACCCAGGCTCGCAGACTAGTACGGAGCTCTTCTCTTTTGGCCCCTCGCCTAACGAACACTCCCCTTTCCTGACAGAAATCCTTGAGCTGTGCCACAGTATAGGTCTCCAGCTCTGACATTTCGAATTCCATCTTGACAGTGAAGAGTGTGGACAGCCACCCCGAAGTAAGTTACAAGGATAGGAAACTCTGAGGGTCACCTCCACCCACCACCAGGAGTAAATTTAGAAAAAACTAAATTCAGATTAGGAAGGCCGCAGGGAGAAAACTCCAGGTGTAGTCCCGTGGTAAGCACTGCGTTACTACTAAGTGAGTGTAAGCACAAATCCGCAATCCCACCGCTGAAACACCAATTATGTTAGACCTAGGGGATCCTAGACTACATAGGGTAGCCTGGCACAGTAGTGGACACAGCTAAACTCAAGGCGTTGGTTAAGTGCTTACAAGACCCACTCACAGTAACTCAGTGATTGACCACTAAAATGAAAGACACCACACCAATTTTGGAAAAATACCAGTACCTTTTATAAAAATAATATGACTCTGTTTCTTATGCAAAATAGGTTTACAATTAGCTTAGCAACATCGCACATATGTTACACCAACCTTAGTATATTTCACACTCTAGGAAGACTAATTCATAGGTACAGTTCCCTTGTAATAAATGATTATCACTCCCACAAAATTACTTCTTCCAGCAGATATCACAGCAAGGAATATTCACTATACAGGTTACACATTTACATTACAGACCTGGCATGTACATTTCATTACCCTTCTGTTCTCAGAGATCTGTTCCAGCACGTCAGTCTCTTACCCCCAACAGCGCTGTTCTCAGAGGTCACAGCCCACTAAAAAGCTAAACAGGAGACAAGAGGTGTTAATAAAGCTCCCCTTTTGTTTACTTAGTGGCTACACCGCTCTGATAGTGAATCTAACTCCAGGGGTTTAATGGCTTGTAGAGATCCTGACAGGGAGTTCCAAACTTTAATGTATTTCTCTGGCCCAGTCCCTCAACCACTGGCACAAGTACTTAAACCTAGCGGTTCGTGTCTGGAATCAGCGGCCAGGAGTCAAGTTCCCCCAAGGTCTATTTGGAAGGCCTCAGCGCTTCGTAACCACGTTTGTTTTCCAGTCACCGGGGTTACCGAGTGCCGGCACAGCCGCCTCCCGCTCCCTCACTTCCCGGCTTACTTTTGGGTTGAAGGCGAGCTAGCTGGCGTTGCCTGCTTCACGCGGTGTCGGTGGTGTCTTCCAGCAGTCGACGTGGGCGTGAGGAGACAGGGAAGCCTACCCCAGTCCGAGGCGCTCCACCGAGGCGTCCGATGCGGCGCTTCTGCCTCCTTCGATGTTCCCGCTGACTGGGACTCCGCCGCGGCGCCCCTCTGGTGACGCGGCCGGCCCTTCCTGACTCCGCCTTGCGCCCGCCTCCTCCGACGCGCTGGGTGCTTCTTACCGGTTCCGGCTCGGCGCACCTCTTCTGACGCGACGGCGTCCTTCTCCGCTTCACAGGCGATCAGCTGGGCTCTCCACACACGCCTCGCAGGCGATCAGCTGGGCTCTCCACACACGCCTCGCAGGCGATCAGCTGGGCTCCGCCTCACTTCCAGTGACGTTTCTTTCAATCTTCTCACGGATAGCTGGTCCCTGCAAACGCATGTGGGACAGGCTTGGCTGACGGCGCTTTGAGCAGGTATGCACCACAGCTGATTCCGCTTGGCTGCAATAACGAGGATCTTCTCCCAACACGACCCGGTTCTTCAAACTAAATACAAAGTCTCTGGTCACACTTTATGGCTGGTGTGACAGTGGGGTTCGGTCAGCCTGAAAGGGGGCACTTCCCAACACGCGACAGCCGGCCCACAGGTCGATCTGGTCACCTCTGGTGCGCAATCCTCCTCCACAAGTCGCCTCTCTCCTCACTGGTCACTCCTGACTACTACTACTCCTACTACAAAATGGCTGCTGGTCACTGGCCTTTTATAGGGTGGCCTGAGACCTGCAGAAGTCACTGGATGCTTCTAGAAAGTTCCTCACGTTAGCCTATAGGCCTGTTCTCCAGTAGTGTCCGTTATGGCAGTTGGTGGACACCATTTTAGGTTTCTGGGTGTCCCTAGATTTTCAAGGGGCCTAACTAGGCCTCACAGGTTATGAGGGAAAAATGGCGTCATAACCAAGGAACACCTAGCCCCCTGACAGCACTGAAAAATCCTGGTGGACATATATAAAAAATAAAAACAGAAACTCTGGGAGGCTAAGGGGGACAAAAATAAATAATGTTGGTTAGAGTATCCCCAGATGCAGACAGGTCTAACAAGGGGCATCTGATCAAATATACCATATTTTTAGATCTACAGTTCATAAATGATTTGATTCTATGTTTGGTTGTTTTGTGTCTCACGCAGTCGCCCTTGATTATATTTGTACAGTTTGAGCAGTTACTGCATGGAAAAGTACCCAAAGGGAGTGGGTTCTTATCCATAGTCCTTTGGGTCTTCTTATCGTCTTCCCTATACGTGTGGACTAAGCTGTTCCTAATAGTCCGATTGCGTCTAAACGCAAACATTGGTTTCGGTACTTTATCTTTGTTCCTTTTTGTTACTAAATTCCAGTTGCGATTGATAATGTTTTTTATTTTATTGCTGACTCCACTGAAGTTGTTGACAAAGACTAGTCTGTTGTCCATATGTTTCTCCTTAACGTTCTCATTGAGGAGATTATCTCTGTTAAAATATCTGGCTCTTTTAAAAGCCTGTTTTACCATCCATTTTGGATACCCTCTGTCAGTGAGTTTAGTGCATAATACTTTAGCATGTTTTATGAAGTCATCAATATGTGAACAATTTCGTTTCAGCCTTAAGAACTGTCCGCAAGGAATGTTATTTTTCTGACAGGGTGGGTGGTGGCTTTGATAATGGAGCATGGTGTTTCTATCCGTTTTTTTAGTGAACAATTCTACTTGTAAATGCCCGTCGTAATGGTTAATTATGATGTCTAGGAATTCACATTTATGTTGATCATAATTGCTAGTAAATTTAAGATTTTTGTCGCCCAGATTTAACTAGGAGATAAAGTCTTCCAAGGTTTCTATTGGTCCGGTCCAAATGAAAAAAACATCGTCTATATAACGGGACCAAACAAATGTTTTCAAAAAAAGGTGCAACAGAATTAAATATATGCTTCTCTTCAAATTGAGCCACGTACAAACATGCCAGACTAGGAGCACAGGTTGCTCCCATGCTGGTACCTTTTGTTTGTTTAAAATATTCTTTATTAATTAAAAAGATATAAGGTTAAGAATAAATGAACATAAATCTGCCATTCGCTGTAATAAAGTTGGTGCGCCCCCAGCAGACCACTGGAAAACAGCAGGACACAGTGTAGATGACTTACGGTGGTGCGGTTTAGAACTAACCGTCCAAAACAGCAGAGGTGGCAATATTGACACCAAACGAAAAAAACGTGAACAATTTTTCATGTCCAGATTTAACTCAGTAAAGGAAGGACTCAACACCAGAGAGGATTGGGAGAGGATTTTATAATCCCTCTGTACCTGATAAATACAGTTGCTTAGCACATTCGATCAGGGAACTAGATGTTTGATAATAAATACTCTATTAGCTCTGATACGAAATAGGTATCTGGATGATACGTATAATAACTTAGTGAATGTTAGTCACAAGCTCTCCCTTAACACCAGAGCCACTTTAATGATTAAGTATAACGATAAAGTGTCTTACCAGAAATACCATGCCATAAACCATCGAACACAGTATAATAACAGCGAAATGGATAGAAAACAAGTGATGGTACGTTTCATGTAAACGCATGTTTTGTAATCACAAATAACGTATTAAATATATTATTCGAGTATAATAAAAATAATAGCATGTATTATGCTCAATACTGTTTCTACACAATAGTCAACAAACGCGGGGTTAATTTGATATATTAGCAAAATAGGAGCCCAATCTATGCGTGTCGCATACTTATGATGGACCGCATAATATAAACACAAAGACAATAGAGAATACTGAAAACTACAATTGTAGTCCACACAATGCGCGTCGCGCACTAATGACGTAACTGGTTGAAAGGACGTTCGGCATGAACACGTCGCCTAAAAACCCGCGCGAAATGCCTTTAAATAACAAACCACCGGAAGGTAGGTGAATACGCCAACTTGACCGAGATTGCGAGGAGCCGAGAGGGGAGCAGGGAGGCCGCATAAAGATTAAGAGGTAAGCGTTGTCCCCCGATAGATGGATCCCGAAACGTAAACCATCCTCCATATCCAGCCCCATCCTTGAAATTATATCGGCAACCAAGGCAGTTGTCTGTGTCTTACCTAACTAAATAAGGAGAGCAACAGCCATCGACAAAACATATGCGAATAATTATATGTTAAGGAAATTCACATCACACAGTGTTTTAAAGAAATGGCCCACTGAGGCGATAGACTGTCTTGATCCTTTAACTAACATCGATAGTGATAGTCATTACAAATTGTTTGGGACACATTTAAATAATTAAATAAGCAGAGTAACAGCTACTAATAATAAAGATGCGAAGGTATTTGTTAAACAAATTAATACCAGGCAGTGTTTTAAATAATGTCCCACTGAGGCGATAGTCGGCCTCGATAAGTGCAGTGTTTAATAATACTCCTACCTCTATAACACTGCGGAAAGTGGGACTGTATAGATTATTAGATGTACAGTAAAAAAAGTAGCAGGTAAACTACTACCGCCTCTGAGGACACACCAAATTAAAAATGAAAAGACAACAGCTCTCAGCATAAAGATCGCAAATCCTAAAGCCATTCTTTTCTGTTTTTTAAACTGCGTAAAACTCTTCGTGTGTACAATTAAATTTATGAAGCCAAAACAAACGAGAATCAAATAATGTTACCCTTTGTAGGTGAAATTGAAAGAATCACCGCAAAACACAGAATCTCAGCGCTGCGACAAGATAAAAGCTTCCAGTCACGCTGCGGTGAGGGCCATACAACCCTATCTCCAGGGTGAGTACCATGTTCTGCATAATCAATTAGAACCAGACGCAATCAGTTACTTTATACAAGGATCACCTTGTGTTTTGTGCCGCGATGCACTGACTTGTTCAATACTCCTTAGACAGCAACATCTAATGCAACTCTAATTCTAATGTGTTGACATGTCCTTTTCCTTAGTGGCAATTTTATAATAACGGTGGCCCCCTCCGGCAGTACCCTCATCATTGTTTTCCTGAAATCGACAGGTAATATAAAATAATTAGAGTCATTTATAAGCTCCAAACAAATTGATAAATAAAAAGTGACGCTTTAATTAACAGTCACTTCCTGTAATTTTGTGTCCCTGCCAGAAAGGAATTTTACATTTCTGATGTAGTAGACCAGAACGTCTTTTCCATGATCTACGATATGAATCCAAAGTACCTCCAATTAAAACGAGAGGAATAATTAGACATCTACAGGTATGCATAATGGATTATCCTTCTTAAAAGCTACCTTACAGTGACTTAAGGTCACATAGTTAGGAACCTGACTGCATGGCCCTTTGTAACTCAAAAGCCATTTTTCTTAAATAAATGATGCAGTAGATTCGTGTAGAAA
This sequence comes from Lissotriton helveticus, assembly GCF_964261635.1. NCBI lineage: Eukaryota > Metazoa > Chordata > Amphibia > Caudata > Salamandridae > Lissotriton > Lissotriton helveticus. The sequence goes on from NC_136057.1 coordinate 1,302,213,199, forward strand.
TATGTATAGGACTCTCTGTAAGAATGATCAGTGCCTAGATAAATGTAAAATAAATGCGCTCTTGTAAACAAACGCTTAGGACTCATCTAATTGTACGCTTTCTTTGTATAGAATTGTTTGTCCTGATGAAGGTGGTATCGTAATACACCGAAACGCTGCGTCGACGACCTTGACAACTCTGAACTGTGTGGATTTAATCACCTTGTTAAATTGTGACTATGTTGGTTTTTATTTGTTACCTATGTGTATAGGCTTTTTTAAAAATTATACGTTAACTTTTTTTAATTATATGGCACTGTATTGTTGTGATGCATTAATGATTTTATTGATTTGTAATAAACTGTGCAACTTTTTAACAAACAAATAATGTTTTATTAGTTTTATCAATTTTCTTCAATTCGTTTGCTCTTATTGTCTGTCTTATATGATACACGCTTCTATTCAGTTGGTATTTTGAGTTACGAGGGTAATATGCAAAATAGGTTTTTCAAGAGTTGATCCCTGGGACTTGTTAAGTTCTCCACTGATTCTCTCCTTGTCCCCGATTGGACTACTAAGGAGGCCTCCCTTCTTCTTTTTTCTTGTGACTCAGGGTTGGTTAACCGGGGAGGTGTTCTCTACACCTAATAAAGTATAGTTGCCAATATGGAAGGCATCAAGATTCTGAGCTACAGCGAGGATCAATTTAACAAAATTATTAATGGAACCACCAAAAATATCTCATCCGCCCAAATTAATAATAACGGAGAGGAAGAGTGGCGCAACTTGTGGAATACCAAGAAAAAAATAATACGAACTGAATTGCATTCTGATTTTCTAATTGATTATTGCAAAAATGGAATTAACCCCAAGGGTCTTCAGGTAACCAACGAACCGGGGATCTTTATTGGGAACCGTCAATTCATAGAAAAATGGACTTTAGTCGCCAATAGATGCAGCCGTGATTGGATGCTTCTAATAATAGAAACAGCATCCGACATATTGATAGTTGAGAGACAAGAACTGAAGGATTTAGAAAAGAAATAGACTGAAAGTACGGCGTTGGATGATGCCATTAAAAAATTGGAAGACATCCAAAAGGATGTCGACGGCTATAGGGACTACTTGTTTAACAAAAAAAGCAATAAATTAAGAAAAGATGTTACCAAACATAATCCAGAACTTATCTACCCATATCTACAAAAAGACTACTATGAACGCCCTAGAGAAATTCCTCAGTATCGTAAACTCCAGCAACAGCATCAAGGTCACAACTTTCAAAAAAAGAAGGTCAGATTTTTCGACACTTCTTATACCAGTTCTGACAGTGAACCAGAAATACAGAGTGACAACAGAAATTCTGGCAAAGATAATGATACCTCGAAGGGCCCAAATAGGGACTCTTCCTCCCTCTCTTTTTTAGAACTACGACAGAATTCTGCCCAACAGAGAGGGAGAGGCAGAGGGAGGGGCCAATATTTGCCTCAACCTCAATTCCAACAGAGACCACACACCAGGAGCCAGAAAACCTGGGACATCTAAATAAAGCCCCTGTAATCAACCTTTCTAATATGGAACTATCAACCGTAGAAATTAAACTGCTTGAAAAAGGATTAGGTTATGCGATTGCATCCCCGGTGGATAGATTCAGCGTAGAAAGGGATCTACAAACGTTTTTTAGAAAAATCAGACTGATGTCATTTTTTGAGGAAAAAGACAGAGTCCCATCACTTAATAAATCAGGCCTCAAAGCAAAATCCACTTGGACTCCCCTCATTGGTCAAGTTAGCAAAGAGATTGAAGCTTTTGAAATAGCGGTTACCCAGAGCGTCTCAGATGTTCTGGACCATAAAAATTGGACTAACTTTAATCTGAAAAAACATGAAAAAGAGGCCCTTATCAAATTAGAGAACTGTCATGAGCTAACTATTAAACCGGCAGACAAGGGCGGGAGCATTGTAGTGATGTCTACCACACAATACAATGACAAAATAACACTTCTCTTAAATAACAAAGAACATTATCAAAAGGCAAATAGGAAAGATTGGTTTGTCCTCCAAAGCGATATTAAAAGAACATTAGACTTTGCAAAAGAGGACGACGTAATCTGTGAAGAGGAGTATAGATTCCTGCTTAATACCAATCCTACAGTGCCCGCACTATATGGCTTACCAAAAGTTCACAAGAACTCTATGGACCCTCCAATAAGACCGATAGTGTCCAGTATAGGATCCCTTACAGAGCCCCTGAGCATAAACGCTGATACTTTCTTACAACCGTATGTAACCAAGCAGAAGGCATACATTAAAGATACGGCTGCTATTATTAGAAAAGTAGAGAATTTATCCTTCAACCCAGACACACAATATTTAGTAACATTAGACATAGAGGCGTTATACACAAACATACCACAAGACAGTACAATAGATATGATCAAAAACCTTTTGTGCCAAAGTGATAGAGATCCAACTCCCCATGAAGCATTCATCATTGATTGCGTGACCATTGTTCTGAAAAATAATATCTTTTTATTTAATAAAGAATATTTTAAACAAACAAAAGGTACCAGCATGGGAGCAACCTGTGCTTCTAGTCTGGCATGTTTGTACGTGGCTCAATTCGAAGAGAAGCATATATTTAATTCTGTTGCACCTTTTTTTAAAAACATTTCTGTTTGGTCCCGTTATATAGACGAGGTTTTTTTCATTTGGACCGGACCAATAGAAACCTTGGAAGACTATATCTCCTGGTTAAATCTGGGCGACAAAAATCTTAAATTTACTAGCAATTATGATCAACATAAATGTGAATTCCTAGACATCATAATTAACCATTACGACGGGCATTTACAAGTAGAATTGTTCACTAAAAAAACAGATAGAAACACCATGCTCCATTATCAAAGCCACCACCCACCCTGTCAGAAAAATAACATTCCTTTCGGACAGTTCTTAAGGCTGAAACGAAATTGTTCACATATTGATGACTTCATAAAACATGCTGAAGTATTATCCACTAAACTCACTGACAGAGGGTATCCAAAACGGATGGTAAAACAGGCTTTTAAAAGAGCCAGATATTTTAACAGAGACAATCTCCTCAATGAGAACGTTAAGGAGAAACATATGGACAATAGACTAGTCTTTGTCAGCAACTTCAGTGGAGTCAGCAATAAAATAAAAAACATTATCAATCGCAACTGGAATTTAGTAACAAAAAGGAACAAAGATAAAGTACCGAAACCAATGTTTGCGTTTAGACGCAATCGGACTATTAGGAACAGCTTAGTCCACACGTATAGGGAAGACGATAAGAAGACCCAAAGGACTATGGATAAGAACCCACTCCCTTTGGGTACTTTTCCATGCAGTAACTGCTCAAACTGTACAAATATAATCAAGGGCGACTGCGTGGAACACAAACAACCAAACATAGAATCAAATCATTTATGAACTGTAGATCTAAAAATATGATATATTTGATCAGGTGCCCCTGTGATCAGATATACATAGGAGAAACATCCCGCAAAATAAGGTTAAGAATAAATGAACATAAATCTGCCATTCGCTGTAATAAAGTTGGTGCGCCCCTAGCAGACCACTGGAAAACAGCAGGACACAGTGTAGATGACCTACGGTGGTGCGGTTTAGAACTAACCGTCCAAAACAGCAGAGGTGGCAATATTGACACCAAACGAAAAAAACGTGAACAATTTTTCATGTCCAAATTTAACTCAGTAAAGGAAGGACTCAATACCAGAGAGGATTGGGAGAGGATTTTATAATCCCTCTGTACCTGATAAATACAGTTGCTTAGCACATTCGATCAGGGAACTAGATGTTTGATAATAAATACTCTATTAGCTCTGATACCAAATAGGTATCAGGATGATACGTATAATAACTTAGTGAATGTTAGTCACAAGCTCTCCCTGAACACCAGAGCCACTTTAATGATTAAGTATAACGATAAAGTGTCTTACCAGGCATACCATGCCATAAACCATCGAAAACTGTATAATAACAGCGAAATGGATAGAAAACAAGTATGTAAATGTGTAAATGTATGAAACTTATATAGCGCAGGACTTACCCTGGGGCATCTCCGCGCTTGCTTAGGGAACCCGTCCTGGTATTCCCCTGTGAGAAACCCCGGCAGGGTATCCACAAGGTGAAAGACAGGCATCCCGCCGCGAGGGGCCGATGTGGAGATTAAGCAAGCTATTGCCCAGAGTCGCAGAGTGTGACCCCGTGAGTCGAGTAGGCACCGGAGCGAGAATTGTCGAGACCGTGGAATTTATGAGCCCGAGACCCGCCGAGGCGGGGAATCGAACCCTGGTCCACGGTCGATCTCAGATTCCGGGTCTGCCGCCTCTAACCACTGAGCCACACTTCTCCACCAAGTAATGGTACGTTTCATGTAAACGCATGTTTTGTAATCACAAATAACGTATTAAATATATTATTCGAGAATAATAAAAATAATAGCATGTATTATTATGCTCAATACTGTTTCTACACAATAGTCAACAAACGCGGGGTTAATTTGATATATTAGCACAATAGGAGCCCAATCTATGCGTGTCGCATACTTATAATGGACCGCATAATATAAACACAAAGACAATACAGAATACTGAAAACTACAATTGTAGTCCACACAATGCGCGTCGCGCACTAATGACGTAACTGGTTGAAAGGACGTTCGGCGTGAACATGTCGCCTAAAAACCCGCGCGAAATGCCTTTAAATAACAAACCACCGGAAGGCAGGTGAATATGCCAACTTGACCGAGATTGCGAGGAGCCGAGAGGGGAGCAGGGAGGCCGCATAAAGGTTAAGAGGTAAGCGTTGTCCCCCGATAGATGGATCCCGAAACGTAAACCATCCTCCATATCCAGCCCCATCCTTGAAAATATATCGGCAACCAAGGCAGTCGTCTGTGTCTTACCTAACTAAATAAGGAGAGCAACAGCCATCGACAAAACATATGCAAATAATTATATGTTAAGGAAATTCACATCACACAGTGTTTTAAAGAAATGGCCCACTGAGGCGATAGACTGTCTTGATCCTTTAACTAACATCGATAGTGAGAATCATTACAAATTGTTTGGGACACATTTAAATAAATAAATAAGCAGAGTAACAGCTACTAATAATAAAGATGCGAAGGTATTTGTTAAACAAATTAATACCAGACAGTGTTTTAAATAAATGTCCCACTGAGGCGATAGTCGGCCTCGATAAGTGCAGTGTTTAATAATACCCCTACCTCTATAACACCGCGGAAAGCGGGACTGTATGGATTATTAGATGTACAGTAAAAAAAGTAGCAGGTAAACTACTACCGCCTCTGAGGACACACCAAATTAAACAATGAAAAGACAACAGCTCTCAGCATAAAGATCGCAAATCCTAAAGCCATTCTTTTCTGGTTTTTAAACTGCGTAAAACTCTTCGTGTGTACAATTAAATTTACGAAGCCAAAACAAACGAGAATCAAATAATGTTACCCTTTGTAGGTGAAATTGAAAGAATCACCGCAAAACACAGAATCTCAGCGCTGCGACAAGATAAAAGCTTCCAGTCACGCTGCGGTGAGGGCCATACAACCCTATCTCCAGGGTGAGTACCATGTTCTGCATAATCAATTAGAACCAGACGCAATCAGTTACTTTATACAAGGATCACCTTGTGTTTTGTGCCGCGATGCACTGACTTGTTCAATACTCCTTAGACAGCAACATCTAATGCAACTCTTATTCTAATGTGTTGACATGTCCTTTTCCTTAGTGACAATTTTATAATAACGGTGGCCCCCCTCCGGCAGTACCCTCATCATTGTTTTCCTGAAATCGAAAGGTAATATAAAATAATTAGAGTCATTTATAAGCTCCAAACAAATTGATAAATAAAAAGTGACGCTTTAATTAACAGTCACTTCCTGTAATTTTGTGTCCCTGCCAGAAAGGAATTTTACATTTCTGATGTAGTAGACCAGAACGTCTTTTCCATGATCTACGATATGAATCCAAAGTACCTCCAATTAAAACGAGAGGAATAATTAGACATCTACAGTTATGCATAATGGATTATCCTTCTTAAAAGCTACCTTACAGTGACTTAAGGTCACATAGTTAGGAACCTGACTGCATGGCCCTTTGTAACTCAAAAGCCATTTTTCTTAAATAAATGATGCAGTAGATTCGTGTAGAAATATGTATAGGACTCTCTGTAAGAATGATCAGTGCCTAGATAAATGTAAAATAAATGCGCTCTTGTAAACAAACGCTTAGGACTCATCTAAATGTACGCTTTCTTTGTATAGAATTGTTTGTCCTGATGAAGGTGGTATCGTAATACACCGAAACGCTGCGTCGACGACCTTGACAACTCTGAACTGTGTGGATTTAATCACCTTGTTAAATTGTGACTTTGTTGGTTTTTATTTGTTACATATGTGTATATGCTTTTTTTTTTTAATTATATGTTAACTTTTTTTAATTATATGGCACTGTATTGTTGTGATGCATTAATGATTTTATTGATTTGTAATAAACTGTGCAACTTTTTAACAAACAAATAATGTTTTATTAGTTTTATCAATTTTCTTCAATTCGTTTGCTCTTATTGTCTGTCTTATATGATACACGCTTCTATTCAGTTGGTATTTTGAGTTACGAGGGTAATATGCAAAATAGGTTTTTCAAGAGTTGATCCCTGGGACTTGTTAAGTTCTCCACTGAGTCCACTACCCCCCACCCTGCCCCTTCTCTGCCCCTCCCCTCCACCCCACTGCCCCTCAGCACTCCCTCGGTGAGCCGCCACTGCTTACTACAGTAATGTGTACCTGTGTATGGCCATTACTGCAGTTTAATAGCAACCCACACCAAAGGACTAATGGATTTAACACACCATTTTCACAATAATTAAGTCCGGACTGCTGCTTTAGTTGTAGTTTTTCATAATAAAGAGATTAGACCTATGGCATCTGATATAATAATGCTTCTAATAAGGCCTATATCCCTTATCCCTGGCTCATCACCATAACCAACTCGGACCCATGTTTTTACCAGGAATTGGGTTCCATTCTGCATACATTTCATTGAGAATGCCAAACAGCAAGATAATACACTCATAGATTGTGACACCCCAAGTTGCACATTTTGCCTTTTCTGGACGCATAATTTAGCCAACCCTGCTGCATAATGTTGTCCTCTATTGCCACATAATTTCAGTGGGCAGACCCAGCGTAAAACCACCTCTTTCCCACACAATAGCCATGGCAGCAGATGCCACAGTCTTGGGAATTCCCGCAATAGGACCTGCTGCTCTTGTAGAGGAAGAGAAGCGTGCACCCTCTTCAATTGCTAATAAACATGTCATCCTCGCTGCCTCAGAGCAGGGCAAGATTACCGGGGATGGAATGCCTTTCTGAAAGTCGAGCACTCTTAGTTGAAAGCTGCATTCTATGATCTGCCATTTTGCCGAACACATAACCTACACAATCAACACTCGCTGACACTGTATTACAACATTTTTAAACAATGTGTCTGTTAATTGTTGATTTTTCAATGGGATTGGTGGGGGGGGGGGGGGGGGGGTTGCGGGTAACTGTCCCATTTGGATAAGGGTGCGTAGATGTTAAACAACAACAGTCGCGAGGCGCTACCTGGAATAAATGTAACCACTTTCAGACTGAAAATAGAGAAAAACAGTAAAAAAGTAACAGAGCTAAGGATAAAATGATTCCACAAAGAGAGAGAAATATTGAATTCATCATCTGAATGCTTTAGATCCAGGTGGAATGAATGACTATGCTAACAACATTTCCTTTACTCTCAAGAGTGGGTCAAGGCTTTCTTATTTCACTATAATGCTAAATGTCTAAAATCCTCAATCTTATGGGGGAACTTTTAGGGGAGCTGCCTTCATCAGTTGCTGTCCTCCAGGATATGGCCTTACGGCTAGAGTGGTCGACCCCTGAAACTGGGGAAGCGAGTTCCAGTCTTGGCAGGACCCCTCAGCATCCTGTGATTCTGGGCAAATAAATCACTTCATCTCCGCGTGCCTACCAAAAGTGAATGTGTCCATCTGTAAAACAACTGGTGCTCAAGTAAAGCGCTCTGATAACTTTGGGTTGAGTCTGTGCTATATAAAACTCTGAAAAGAAAGTAAGAATGAAAGGCGAGCACTTGGTGGTGGTAGCTGACAAGGAGCAGCAACCATAAAGTCAATAGAATCTATAAAGACCACGGAGAGCCATGTAAAAGTAGATCCTGATGTGGTAGATACATTTTAACGGAGGCAGATTAGGCTGTGACTATTACCACTTCAGAATAACGGTTATGTCAATTTAATCATACGCACACCAGACTGAACTAACCTTAATGTCCGGATTTTCTGAAATCTGGGCAATAAAGTTTTTGATCACTGGTGTATGGATCACTACTGTACAGGGGTTTTATTGTGGGTTTGGGAGACCAGCATCTGCAGATGTGGAATGTTCTTAAGATGCTTGTAATGTGAGATCTGCGGAAACATTCCTGATGAAGGCTGACAATGTTCCCTCAAAGTGTTGACAAGACAAAGGGTGAGGGACGTCATGATTGTCTACTTGATTTTTTTAATACAGAAACCTGAAGCATCAAGATAATATTCTGGAGCTGAAGATGGACTGTTTCAAACGTTTTGCTTTAGATACAAAGTACCAATGCATCGTCTGATTGTGAGGATGAGGAAGGCCAATGACAACTGTTGATGTGATCTGGTTACATTCCTTTTTACCAGTATTGGTTTTCCCAAATGTCATTTAGGGACATGCACACATATTTTAATATTTTTTTTATCACCTCTCTCTCTCCTTACCTCTCTCTATATTTAAATGGATTGTGGAAGTTTTGGCCAGCGCCCAAGCCCAATCATAGGTAGAAAGCTGCTTGTGAGCCTTGGAGCCTGACACTGTGTAAGTATCACGTATGCTGAAGAGATTGTTACATTTGACATGATTAAGCTTTTTTTGTCATTATTTTGCTCCTTACAATTGCTAGCTATCTGATGTCTTGGTTAGCTAGCCGTTTTTTTTGCTTATGATCTTTTCATTGTTATTTGAGATGCATATCAAGGACATATGTAAATAAACACAAACAGAGCTGTAAGCAGACAAGATGGGAAAATGAGGTCACCTTGATAGAATTATGTTGTGCGCCCAAAATGGGTAGAGATAAGCCACCTGACGAAAACCCCTTACATTTAAGAGGTCTGATACTGGGTGCTGTGTCGGAAGGAGGGGAAGGAGTTTGCCTTGGGATATATTGTGGACCCCCGACAGCTCCCCACATAGCACCTCAGACTCTCATATTTTAGCTCTCTTGGAGTTGTCGATCGAGTCCATTCGCATGTCGGAGTCCTGTTCCGCCGGGGATCTTTACCTTGACCTTCGGGCCAAGTGCAACCCAGGCTTTTTAGGTATATTCATTGGCCATTGGGTATCTGCACCCAATAAGGATTTCCAACCTAGTTAAACAATGCTTAATCTTGAACATTTACACGTCAAAAGGAGCACAAGGGAAAAAGGGTGAAACAAGCTAGAAATCCAAAAACCCACTGATTTCCGTAGCCACCAGATCAGTCGTAATCAGGAAAGATCATGGACCAGTTAAGCATATGTGGAAATCTGAGGAATACTCACATCTGATTAGGACAACTTTTTACCATGAGAAATACATTCACGTGGACAAATTCTTCACTGGTATTGCCCTCCATGTAACAAAGGTGGTCACAGTCTTGTTACTGATCTAAAAAGAGAATATGCTATTTTAGGAACTAGTCACATTGCTTTTGCTTCAAAGCAGTATAATTGGCCAAGCTGAGCAGATCACGGCAGATTAACTCTGAATGATGGAATTTCATGGACCTTGAGCCTGCATGTTGTCCGTTCTCATAAATGTCTCAGCATCATCTGGCTTTTCGTGAGGTGCGAACTTTGGCTTTAGCGGCTATTGATGCTTTAACAGTTTCATTAACCCTGATGTAATTCCAGCTAGTGCAATTTACAACTGTTACCCGTCTAGCAAGGATGCCTTATCTATGCCCCAGTGCATCCCTCTTTCTATAACTCACTATGCTTTTATCTTCCGTCAGCATTATCTTACCGGCCCAGATCTCAGGGAGAGAGAGTTAAATTAGTGCTGATCACATATATCCAGATCATAAAACATTTTACAAAGTTGGTAGGTAATTTGCTCATTATCACTGGACACTCTATTCATTATTTACACCACCCACTGGATGATCCATCTACAAGTAACAGGCCTATAATAACAGGATTGTTAAGCACACCCGCCGAACATTATTGTAAATATCGCATTGCTTCCCTAAACCAAGGATTCTGTGATATAAATGGAGCCTGGCCATCCTTATTTTATGGAAGAACTGAACTTTGAAAATTTTACCAAAACGTACCTGTTTTTTTATTTTGCTCCTTACAGTTGCCAGCTATCTGATGTCTTGGGTAACTAGCTGTTCTTCTTCTCACAATCTTCTCATTGTTGTTTGTTAGAGATGCCATACCAAGGACATACGTAAATGAACACAGAGCAGTAAGCAGACAAGAAGGTAAAATGATGTCACAATGATGCAGTTAAGATTAGCACCCAACATGGGCAGAGATAAGAACCACCTGGTGTAAACCCCTTACATTTAAGAGGTCTGATACTGGGGGCTGTGCAGATTGAAGGGAATGAGTTGCATGATGTTTGCGTCAGGCCTTGGGATATACTGTGGAACCCTACAGCTCCCCGCATACTTGTAGCCTGGTCACCCTAGCTGGGTATGGAGAAATATCTTTTTAAAGGAGCCCATATCTTGACACTCCCTGTAGTTCACATCAGGTCAGTTTTCACAAGTTCTCCTGCCACCAAACCCATCCCCGCCACTGTTTCACCTGCAAAAACATACGTTGTATGTAAAATACAGGAGAAGGGTTTCAGAGGGGAGCTGATCACTGCCAAGCAGTCATTGGATCATTGAAGCACTTAACATCCAAATGGACTCCCTAGGGTTCAAAGAGCATGGCTGCCCACTCACAAAAGACTGGCATTGGCACAAGGGCACTCCCCACCCACCTGTGTGGCCACCCCCTTATGGAAGTAATACAATCGCCATGTGGATTTGTAGTTACTCATTTACTAACCAACCACCTGCATAGTTCCTGTTTTGTGAGTCTTGAAGTATCTCTGTAGTTTCCTTTAAAATTTCTGGTTGCCCGTGCGTCTTTGTTGAGGTTTCCACTAGTTTGAGCAGCTGACGCGATGCTGGTTCTTTGCAGTGGTATCAGAAAGCTCAAATGCTGCCAAACCACAAAGTGTTGTAAACATGTAGGTGCTCTGGAGCACAGGCGGTGTGTTGTTTTTCCCTTTGTCTTGACTGAGTCAGGAGTACACACATCGTCATGGCCGATTGCGGAAAAGACACCTGAAGGTTAACGGGAAAGTTGGCACTGAACACATTTGGATATGAGTTTACTATTTTGGCCTGTGCCTCATTTTAAGATTAAGCTGCTGCCTCTTTATACAACTTGTAGAGCCAAAGATAGCCCGAAAGAAACACTAACTCTTTCTGAAATGAGTTAGAAAAAAATGGGAACTGAATAAGGAAATAGAAAGCGGACATGCATGGACGTCAAGTCAGTGATAGTTTGAGCCCATCAGAAGTAAAGAAGAGGGGACACCATACAGCTAATCAACATAATTGAGAAGAGAGTAGTGGTCACCAGTGCACAAGCTAGGTGCTTTAGCTATTGACCACCTAGCCTGAAACAAGTTGCCGTTCTGCACTCTGTCCAATGTAAACCACAAGAATGAGGTAGTCTTAGGATAGCTTAGTTTTACCGGACATTGACGGTCTAGTAAACAAGAGTAGTATAGGGACTGTGCCATGATAACTGTGAGGCCCAACATTGCCAAATCCAAGGTTCTGCCATTGTCTAGGCCAACGAAGCCCACCAGTACCCTTCCTAGGCCACTCATTTCTCCCAGGTCTCCCTGTGACCTCACCTGACCGTCTAGTCCTGCTGCGGGTTCATGGTCCTTCCTTAACTAGTATCTCCACCATATTCCACCGAGAAGATTCGCCTTGGCTCATAGGCCATACACCAGGGCGTGCCCCATCTCTGTGCTTCTACGACTTACGGCCAGATTCATCAACGGATAATCGGCTGTCAAAGGGCCAGGTTCTCAGAATCTGGCCCTTTGCGAGCGCAATTTTTGCATTTGGGATTCATCATTGCGAAATCGCTAAATTGCGAGGAATTGCATTTAAGGAATCTCTATGTTACACACACACATGTCCATTGGACATGTGTGTGCGCAACATCAGTCTACATTTTCATTTCAGGGGTGCTACAGGGTGTCCTTTGGACACCCCTGGCACCCTTGAAATCGCAATTTTGGAAAAATGGGGTGTTGATGGACAGAGTTTCTGAATGATGCAGAATACTCTTACCAAGTCAAGAGATCATGGTTTTAATCCATCACCGTTTTTTAGCTCAATGCACCATCCCAGCTCAGAACCTGGCTATATGCAAATTAGTCTGTTCCTGTCCCAGTGCATGATGGGAACAGGGCAAACCAAACTACCAAGCCAATTCTTATACTGGGAAGGAAACAAGCTTCCGGGGACCGGTTTCTGGCATCACAGCCTTCGTCGGCCCGGCTTGCTTGAATCCTGATGGTGCAATGAGCAAGGGACTCACGTCTGAGCATACCCTCCCACACATAGTGTGGATAAAAGCGATTTTGGAAAAAGGGGGTGTTGATGGACAGAGTTTCTGAATGATGCAGAATACTCTTACCAAGTCAAGAGATCATGGTTTTAATCCATCACCGTTTTTAGCTCAATGCACCATCCCAGCTCAGAACCTGGCTATATGCAAATTAGTCTGTTCCTGTCCCAGTGCATGATGGGAACAGGGCAAACCAAACTACCAAGCCAATTCTTATACTGGGAAGGAAACAAGCTTCCGGGGACCGGTTTCTGGCATCACAGCCTTCGTCGGCCCGGCTTGCTTGAATCCTGATGGTGCAATGAGCAAGGGACTCACGTCTGAGCATACCCTCCCACACATAGTGTGGATAAAAAACCCCCCTGGGGACCATCTTCACCGCCTTTGGCGGGTCCGGGATCACGGGGTATCGGGGACTGAGTGGAGCGCCATCTTGGATCAGGCTGGGGCACTCTCGCGCATTCTCGCGAGATTTCGGCCTGCACAGCCTAATTTCAGCCCTCTACCGGTCGCGCAGCGGTGACGCGCAGCGGGAGCGCCCTCGCTGCGCCTGAGTCTCGCCAGAGTCCTGCCCGTCTGCGCCCGTCAGCGCTAAGGCAGGGCTAGGGCTGGGGAGTCTGGCTCATGCAGGATGCTATCTGCCGAGAGATTGCGCTCGATGCGCCATGAGGTAACAGGTTGCCGTCATGGCTCCTTGGACCCCCTAAGTGGGCCTTTTCATTGCCCTTCGTGCTCGTTTCTTCTTCCTAAGCCGCAGCCCATTATTAGTTTTCTATCTAGACCCCATGGGGTTATCAAACCTTGCCCAGTGGTAGGCGGAGCTATTCAAACTACCCTGAAAATTTTTCACCTTAATGTGAGATCTTTAACCTGTCACCATCAAGAAGTGTATTCGCTGATCTCGGATGATAAGCCGGATATCTTCTTTTTCACAGAAACATGGCTTCATGATCAGTCCACGGCTATTATCAACTTAGCCCTTCCGATGGGGTACACTATGTATTCCCATCATCGTAACGCTAGAGGGGGTGGTATCGCAGTTGCGGTAAAATCGCATTTTCCGTGCGCTTGGAAACCCACCACTATAGCAGGGTGTGAGAGTGCTCACTTTAACATCACTGTGACTCCTCACTTCACCTTTTCCGGACTTTTAATCTACAGGCCCCCTGGCCCTGATGGCGCCTTCCGGCTTAGTCTTCCGGAAGTAGTCGCCTCTTTAGCCTTGAAAACTGTGAACTTTACGATCATTGGTGACTTGAATCTACATATGGAAGCTCCATTGAACAATTCGGTCCACTGCCTGCTGGCGGATCTTGAGGCATTCCAACTTAGTCAGTTGATACAGTCATCGACTCATATAGGTGGTCACTTGTTAGACCCTTTTCTGACTAATCTGACCACCAATATCTCAGTGCTTCTACCCAAACCTATGGCCTGGACCGATCATTATCTGATCGAGACCCATATACTGATCCCTAACCCTCCTTGTAGAAATAATCCTCCTGACATCCTCAAACGCCCTTGGCGAAATTTAGATCCTGAGCACTTTCATCTGCTCCTGATGAGTGATCCTCCTCAACCCCCCACAGAAGTTTCCCTTGGTTATGACAACTTTTGCGAGTGGGTCAATCAAACACTGGATTCTCTCATACCAGTTAGATGGAGTAAGGCTAGATCTAGTCCCTCCAGTCCTTGGTATGACGAATCTCTTAGACAGCTTAAATCCTCTTGCAAAAAAGCTGAGCGTGCCTGGCGCAAAAATTATGACGCTGGCCTTAAGTCGGCTTACCGGGCCTGCACTAGAATCTACCATCGGGCTATCTGTGCAGCTAGGGCTGCTTTTTATTCTCAAGAGATTAGGAACAGTTCTAATCCTACTAAGGTCATATTCAAGGTTTGTAATGACCTAACTAGCAAAAAGACTAATACTACCACTCTTGAAGCCTCGGCGGCCCATTGTGAGGATCTGGCCTCGTTCTTTGTGGAAAAGGTAGAACCGATTTATAGGTCCTTCTCCCAAGTCCCTTGTATGGAAAATACTTCTGCCTCCGTTGTTTTTAAACCACTGCTTTCTATTCCTAGCCCCACTCTGGAGGAGTTTAAATCCTTAACGATAAAGGTTAAATCTGGCTCTCCGGATGACCCCATGAGACCTTCCCAATTCCGGGAATTTGCCCAGTGTTGCTATCCCGCAATGCATAGTTTGCTGGATCTGTCATTTACCACCGGTATGGTTCCCAGGGCCTGGAAGCAGGCTACTGTTATCCCTATTCTTAAAAAGCCTGCCCTTGACCCCACTAAATCCGAACACTACCGGCCTATTTCTCTTCTCCCCTGGCTAGCTAAATTGGCAGAGTCTCATGCCAATCAGATTCTATCTTCCCACCTGCAGGAATCTAATATTCTGGATAACTCCCAGAATGGGTTCCGCGCGGGCCACAGTACTGAGACTGCACTTCTGTCTGTGGTGGAACACATTAGGAAGATGCTGGACCAGGGTCAGACGGCGGCACTGATCCTATTGGATTTAAGTGCCGCCTTTGTTACGGTTTCCCATCAGATCCTTTTGCACCGTCTCATGGTGGCTGGAGTTGGAGAGAAGGCACTTGAGTGGTTCCGATCCTTTCTTTCGGATCGAACATTCAGAGTATCTACACCTCCGTTTGTTTCGGCCTCTTACTCTGTTCATCAGGGTGTTCCGCAGGGATCGGCACTTAGTCCTACCCTTTTTAATTTATATGTTCAGCCTCTGGCGGAGGTAGCCCATAGTTTTGGTCTCACCATGGTGTCATACGCCGATGATACACAGCTGGCGGTGGCACTTAACGGTGATTCCACTATGGATGCCCCTACCTTTCAGTCCGCCCTCAAAGCGGTGGCGGGCTGGATGGCGAACAATAGATTGCAACTCAATGCCTCTAAGACCGAGGTTATCATCTTTGGTAGGGAAGGCGGACTCTGGGGAGATCAATGGTGGCCATCTGAACTGGGCCCTGTCCCCATCCCTGTTGCTGAAGCTAGAAACCTCGGAGTGTGGTTCGATGACAAACTTTCCTTCTCTGTTCACACAAAACGTGTAGCTGGTATTTGTTTTGGTGCTCTGCATTGCCTTCGACCAATCTTTAAGTTTTTCGATGCGAACACCAGACAGATTATAGTCCAAGCTCTGGTCCTTACCAGACTGGACTATGCCAGCTCTCTGTTTCT
Organism: Lissotriton helveticus; assembly: GCF_964261635.1. Classification (NCBI taxonomy): domain Eukaryota; kingdom Metazoa; phylum Chordata; class Amphibia; order Caudata; family Salamandridae; genus Lissotriton; species Lissotriton helveticus. The sequence continues at coordinate 1,302,229,171 of NC_136057.1, forward strand.
GGGCTTGAATCAAGCTGAACTGGCATGCCTTCAGAGGGTGCAAAATGCGGCGGCCAGGATGCTTGTCGGCCTTCCGAAGTTTGTCTCTGCCCGCCGCACTATTCGAGATCTACACTGGCTGCCTGTAGGGCAAAGAATCAAGTTTAAAGCATTGTGCTTAACTTTTAAAAATTTTAAATTTGCTTCTCCTCCTATCTTGTCACAGGCTGTTCAACACTATATCCCGTCCAGAACCCTCCGATCCTCAGGCTCAAATCTTGCCATAGTGCCCCGCTTTAAAAGAGCTAGAATGGGCGGTCGCTCTTTTTCAGTGTTGGCGGCGGCCCTTTGGAATTCTTTACCTATCACCCTTCGTGATATTCCTGATCTGTTTCTTTTTAGGAAGTCATTAAAAACCTTCCTATTCTCCTCAGTTTAATTCCCGCTGTTTCTTTTTAACTCTGTTGTGTTGTGTTCACCATCTCTGGAAAGCGCCGGGACGCCTCTTGGCTGCGGCATCTGAGCGCTATATAAAATTAAATAACATAACATAACATAACATAAAAGCGATTTTGGAAAAAGGGGGTGTTGATGGACAGAGTTTCTGAATGATGCAGAATACTCTTACCAAGTCAAGAGATCATGGTTTTAATCCATCACCGTTTTTTAGCTCAATACACCATCCCAGCTCAGAACCTGGCTATATGCAAATTAGTCTGTTCCTGTCCCTTGAAATCGCATCCTTATTAGCGATTACCAAATTGCTAATCGCAAATAAGGAATGACTCCCCATTCATTCCTATGGGCCTTTAGGCCCATAGGAATGAATGGGGAGTCATTCCTTATTTGTGATTAGCAATTTGCTATTCTCAAATAAGGAAGCTGTAGAAATCGCAAATAATATTGCGATTTCTACATGAATCCCGTTTTATAGCGATTCCTTAATAATCGCTATTAAGGACTCGCAAATCGGGACATTGATGAATCTGGGGGTTAACTCCTTCAATGAAGGTTGACTTTCAGCCCTTCGGCCCCACTGTCCAACTCCACCGTTTGATCAATAAAATAAAGACAATTATACTCTATCGATAACTAAGAGACTGTGTCTTCTCCCAGTTTCTAAGGGGCATTGTAAGGACAATAGCGTCACCGCCCCTAGCAAATATTTTCTCACCCTATTCAAAACCTTTTAGTCTCCAATGACCCGAGTTGGGTCACTGTCCACATATACCTGATTTCTGCCTCTTTAGTGACCCAAACGGAGGAGAAATGGATTTGGCAGGGAGGCTTTTTCTGTTGAGTCCTGGCGAGAGGCTGTAGTCTTTGATTATTCCAGAGTCTCCTGTAGTGCCACCCTGCCCATCTATACAGACCTCCACTGGGGGGTGCTCAACCAGGGGAGGAAGTTGTGAGGGCCCCGCTGGGGTGATGTACTGCAGGGGTATGTTAGCAGTCAGCTGGCAGCCTGACTAACTTGCCTTGACCTTGTGTTCATAACATTGATAGCAATAATGTTTTAGCTTATGCCAGATTTACCAGTCAAAGAGCCCTTTCTAGTTATTCTTGTTTTCTAGCTTTTTATAAAAGGAGGCTTTTTATAAGTGATTTTCCGACTTACGCTGCCTTCCATTTTGCTGATTGTGCTCAGTTTTGGAAACAGGAAATGGCATCAGGGGAAGACGGGACTGGCCAGAATTCACATCTGTTACAACACTGAAGGTGCAAAGTAAAGGGCTGCATTTCTCTTTCTTCCTTCTACCATGAAAATATGTCTTTTACTTTTCACACTTGCTGTGATTATGGATCTCCACACAGCACTTCCTGTCCTCCTCTGATATCACTTCCTGTGTCACAGGTTTAAGCCAGTTACAAAATGGAACTCAACCTTCATGGCACAAATGTTTCCAAAAGTTAAACATAATATTATTGGCTAATATTAATGGAAAGAATATGAAATCAAGCACAGGCTAAACAATAATAGTAATGAACAATACATTTTTTTAATTTTTTTAAAGAAGGGTGTTGTGAAATTGCTTGAGGTTCGGGTGACTGGAAAGGGTTGTGAGCAAGTATCAGTAGTAGATGTAGGTGTGGATAGGGACCAACAGACATTTTTACTTCTTGCTTGACAGCGAAGCTGTCACCAAACGTAAAGTGGTCAACTTAAAAATGGGTTCCGCCCATATGTTGGTATCCAGGAATACATGTTTTGATTGGGCAGAAGTTGTTTGATGCCACAGAAAAAGTGCTTCTTTTCCACGAAGCTGTCATTTTTTTGTTTGTTTGTTCAGCTGCCAGATCCAGCAGCCTATTGCTCCCTGGGCTGTCAGAAGCACACATATGCCCTTGTAATGCTGTTAAAGTGCTTTAGTTAACTAGATAATTTAAAGAGTTTGTTTTTCTCTGGCCACAGGAAGAGGGGAGGAGGGCGGTCACAAGGAATGTATTGTCACACCAGCACTCTCCACTTCTACAGGTAACTTTTGATTTCAGAGAATAGTTTTATGTTCGAGAGAAGCATGGGATGACAAGAGTTACACCAGCCTACATGGATTTTTCGGTATGGCTTGACCAGGCAGATATCAGTGACCTTATGTGATCAACAAAAAAGAGCTTTCTGAGTACTACTGAGAGGTAGGGGCCTAGGTTTCATCCACATGTTGATTCCCCTGAGTACAGGATTTTATTGGGGGGAATTTGTTTGCTTCCACTAACAGATTCCTTATATTGCACTTTTTGGCTGTGCTCCATACAGCAGGGCTGGGTTTGTCATGATGGCAAGCTAATGATATGGCTACAGGCCTGCTCTGTTTATTATGAAATGTCTTATTTATTGTGAAAAGCATATGTTAAAGTCAATAGGCATTTAAGTGCTGATTGTTATTACACTATATTAAGGCCTAAAGACAGGTATTTTGTTATATGAAATTTCACAGATTAACGTAATAGACATGGGTTTTAGTGTTCGTTACCCTGTGTGACAAACCAATGGATATAGAAGGCTTGATCTGTGATAATGTGTTAACTCCAATATACTTTTAAAGGTAGATTGTATTACACTGTGCAAAACTCTGTAGGCATGTATTTTTGTTACACGGAATATCGTAGTAGATTACCATAGTAGCAAACGGTGTTGGTGACTTGCCCAAAGAAACCATGTGCATGACAAACGTGTTTTGTATATATTTGTCCTTTTATTATGGCATTCCTGTTAGTTGTCTTATGGGCAGGCTTTTGACCAACACAGTGTGTCTGAGTTGGTTATGTTAAGAAGTCAATGATAAAGATTATAGGCCTGATTGTTTATAGTGCAAATGTATGATAAAGTGAGTAGACCTGACATATTGATTATGAAAAGCATATGTTAAAGTCGATAGACATTTCAGTGCAGATTGTTATAAGCCTACAGACAGGCATTCTGATAAATGGAGTCTCATAGATGGCTTTTGTAGTAGGATAACTGTAGTAAAGAATGGTTTTGATGCGGAGTACACCTCTGAAAAACCAGGGTTATAAAAGATTTGCACTGATAGAATCCTTGTTAAGCCCTCTTGGGTGAGGTATTATTTTGCTTTGCAAACTGTAATTCTGTATACTTTGTCATTTTATGACTGTATATTTGATGATTGTCTTGTGGAAAAGCTTAAATGCAGTACTTGAGGCTTCAATTGGTTATGGTGACAAGTCAATAATAACAGGTAGAGGCCTGATTGGTTCAGTAGGAAACAAATAGTTCAGACGCCATAGGTCTGATGTGTTCATTGTGAAAACGCTACGATAATGCAGAAGGGATGAATTGGCATTTAATGGTGGATAGTTATTTTTTATGTATTAAAGGCTACAGATGGGTATTTTGTTATATGAAATGTCACAGATTGCCTTTGTAGGGAAGGATTTTTTTGTGGGTTACCGCCTTTGACAACCCATAAGGATACAAGATTTGCTCTTTAATAATTGTTGCCAAAGCTGTCCACCAGATCTTGTAATGGAAAAATCAATAGGACACACACACACATTCGATTTTTTCCTTTTATAGTTCCTCTTTCTTCTCCTTGATTTTCCTTTTTTGTACATTAGTGTTTCTTAAGGGGTTTTACAGCTCTCTGTGCAGTGCTAGCAGGTCGCTTGCTTCTCGCTTTTTTCATCTCCGGTGCTCCGCATACCATGTGGCCTCTTCCGCCAAACCAGGAGACCATTATAGAAATGCTGTTTTCCATAGTGCATCACTGTTTACCATTCCAAGATGGCCAACATGTTGTTTCTAAATGTGTCCGCCTTGCGGGATCTTTAAAACAATGCTAGACTATTTATAGTACCTCAGCAAGATGGACACCCGCTGCTATGTTTAGTTTCATTATTGCAAGCATATGCCCACCATGTTTAAAAGGCAGCCTTTTTTCTTTTTTCTACTTGTATTCTTTTCATTTATTTTGCATATGTTGTTTAGTTTGTGTGTGTTTTCTTGAGGTTTTGTCAGGGAGTCAATGCAAGATGAAGTGAACTGGTGCATGAATGGGTGAGTTGATGCATGAATGGACGCATAAGTGCAAAGATGAGTGACAGGGTGCATAAATGATAACTTATTCAGTGCCTACACTCATCAATGGCACAGAAGTTAAATGTATTCATAAATCAAACCTGACAGCAGTGCCAGTGCTAATCTAGGCATGAAAATGTGACAATGTACTTTGCAACTCAAGACTGGAAACATTGTGTTTCAGGTTCAACCACAAGTCAAAACAGCCTGATTGTTCCTTTCCCTGCTGTGGTAAGTGTCTGTGTATGTAAACAGAATATGTTAATCAAAATATTGTCTGTTCCATTTTTATTAACTAGGATTTTCATTACAGAAAGACAACCAGCAGACCATTATTGCAGCTGACTTTTAATTCAAGTGGCAAATTTGGAGAGTTGTGTTGCAGTATATTTTTTTACATATAATGATTTTCTGGGCTTGCACCATGCCCAATCCATTCTGTAGATGTTTTGTGTATATAAGTCTCAACACAACAAATACAATCAAACCAGCGGTTTTGAAAAGGTCATGTAATACTCAGGGCTAATTAATTCGTTAAATTTAGAATCAACATAGAAAGTCAACACTGTCTATGAGCACCCAGCTGAGTCTGTCTTTCAATTCTTTCGAGCAATGAACATGGTTGCCATGGCACATACTGTTAAAGGCTGAGAAGGAGGGGTTTACTAAAATATGTATTGTAAGAGTGTACCTCCTTAGGAGATGGCTCATGAGAGCCTTAATAGGGCCTCATTTGCCTTCAGAGGAGTGTCTGGTCATTTTCCAGCACCTTCAGTTGCATCCTTCACTTCAGACTCCTGTAGATCTGTGTTCCCAAGATGAGTGACGAGCCATGAGGAAGGATGCACTGACTGACACTGGTGAAATCATGTGTGCTGCTGGTCTCCTGATTGCCCTGGAGTCCAACAAACAGTGGTGTGAGCTTCCCCAGCCACAGGGCTGGCCAGGAGGCAAGGAACAGGAAACTGGTGGCTCCAGGAGAGGGGTTCAAGGCCCAGGGATCCTTACACCAGGGGTGCCAGACGAGAGTTGTAAAATGTAAGACCGAGCTCATGTTGTCTCCCACAGGGAAGGGCCCCTGTTGTCCATAATGAAGGGCCCCTGTTGTCCATAATCTCAAACCACGGTGATCACAGTGCCACTTACAGCCACAACCACCCATGGTCCACTTTCGGGTGTCCTCCTGAATTTTCCACGAGTGTGGCAGTCGCGTACCCGCTCTTGATCTCTCCTGTTGATCACTATGATGCGACTCTGACTCACCCAAAGGTCCTGTAACCTCAGTGCGTAGTTTTTGAAAGAATAAGCGTCGGCGTCCAAAGCTCTGTTCCGAAGCCCTTGGCTGTTCCTATTGAACGTCAGTGAACTGAACAACAAATAGCTGTTTTGCTGAATGCACCTCATGCCTCTTTAATCCACTAACAGACACTCCCTGCACCTTTAACTTGCTCTTGCGTTCTCCCTTTGTGATAGTTTTATGTCTTTCTCTTCATCCTTCTTTCCCCTGTGTTTAATTTTCCATCTTTTGCTCTCCGTCAATGTCTGGTGAGGGAAAATAAATGCTGGTCCACAAAAATGAGTGTCGGTACCAGCATAAATTAAGCACTGTGTAACCTGCATTCCTGCCTCACCGCCATGGGAATAGTGTCTCTGAATGTCAGACGGCATGGGGAGTACATTTTGTTGTGCAATGAGGACTGTTCCAATATACCCTATGAAAATATCGAATGGCCATCTCTGAGCTCTTGCTGATCCAGATCTATTCTGTTTATGTTTTTCTTCAACATCTGGATAAACCGTTCCATCTCCCCATTTGCTTGAGGCCACCTGGCCATCTTGTGATCATGTTCACAGGCCTCCAGATAGACTTGAAAGTCAGTCCTTTTTAAAGGGAACCTTTTAGTAGTGTTCGATATTATAACAAATTGAAAAACTAGAGACCAACGCACTCCTGTAAACAATCTAAAAGCAGTGAAATACACATATTTGTGATGCAGTCCGTATCAGACAAAAAAATGTTCCACACTACAAACTCCGATGTTGTTCAGATGATGTTTATGTATTTCTCTCAGATGGTAACAGCCGACACGTGTTTTGTCATGACAGTGACTTTTTCAAGGCTGTAATGTATACAAAGAAACATATCAGAGAAAAATTCATGATATTAAGCGCAGGTGATATAACCGAATAACATGTTTGAACAAATCAGAAATTCCTCTAATTATCGTGTTTTCGTGAGCAGAGAACAGAGCGGCAAGAAATACCTCACTGAGTGTAATCCTTGAAAAAACACCAAAGATGGGGCTAACCCCAACATAGTGCCCCTTATAAGCAAAGTGATCAAGTCAAAACAAGAAACTAATGTCATGCTATGTGTTGATGTCCCAAAGGTATGTGCACACCAATAGCCAAGTGATCCAGGAGTGTGACCAGATTTAACAAGAAAGAAGAAACAGAATTTCCTACAACCTTCACTTATCTAACCAAAAAGTGCACAAGGAAAAAGAAAGTGAAGGAACCACACCTTCCATGTACACATGGAAGATGTGGTTCCTTCACTTTCTTTTTGTTTACAGGGGTGCGTTGGTCTCTCTAGTTTTTCTGTGTAACACAAGAGCCATCGCTCGAGTGGGTTTTGCATTTTGGGTAGTAGGATGAAAATGTACCTCACAGCACCCCGAAGAATACAACTGAATCTAGTCTTTACTTAATGTGCACATGATGAAAGATGTGCGATCAGTTTCCCATCACTACCCTGTTCTGTAGGTTTTATTATAATAAATTGGCACTTAATCAGAAACAGTGGAAAACCCAAAGTCTGTGGGTACTTGCAGTAAATATATTGAGGCCAGTGAAGATGTTCTTTTCACCAGCACTCAGCACTTTGCCTGCATAGAGACAGTCACCTTAATTCCCAGTTGTTCACGGCATGCTTCCTCCTAGTAGAGTAATATCTCCTTTTAATGAAGACCTTCCCGCATATAATAAGGTTATTTGTTGAGAGGGCCGCTGTCCTCACCTGGGTTCTCTCCTTTACCTGTGGGTTCCCTATGCTCCATTTTGTATTCCCCCCTATACTTTTGGTAGCGGTTAGGCAATCTTAGAATATCCTGCCCTATCATTTTGGCTTCCCAGCGACTACAGCGATTAAGCAGTCGTCCCTTCATTGAAAACGCCCCACAAACTCATTCTTCCACTCCTGGAAGGGGTCTTATCTTGTGATCTTGATTAGATCTTACTATTTGGCTCCTTTTATCAATTGATGCTCAGTCTGAAGATTCCATGCGTAGAGAGGATCTTGACCTCATCGACCAGATCCTCACAAACCTACTAATGGAGAGGTTCTTAACCTTTTGACTTCTGTTGATCCCCACTAAATCATTACTGGAACCCGGAGACCCACAATGAGTCATTATTGGAAGTTGGGGAAACTCGGCCTAGGCAATTTTTATTAATTGAATTTCAAACCAATGTTCAAAAATACAAAAACAAGTATACACCAAACAAATGCTCAAATCTTTAAATATTTTGCTTAACTCACAATCAAATATACTAAAAGTTTCACATTTTCAAATTTGCTTCTTTATTTGTATACATTTTATTAATTTTAATGTATTCATTTAAATATTATTTAATTTTGTAGCACAGTCGCGGAACTCTTGAGTAGGCCTCGTGGACCCCGATGTTCCTCACACCCTAGGTTAAGAACCACTGTACTAATGTATTATTTTGCATGCATGCTTTGGTCGTATCTTAAAACACTATGTAGTAGGCTCTGAAATGTTTTTACCACAGTGTGCATTACTGAGTACTTTGTTCTCACTTATGTTTTGAGAATAAATTGGATTTATGGTTTTCATATGTTTGAATACATTTATGTTTAATTTTATCTCCTATGAAGTTGCTAAAAAAAATCTGTATATTTATATATATGATCCAGTGTTTTCTTCAATGATTTTAAAGCAAGTCGGATAGATTCTACTCGACAGCCTCAGATGCTGTAGGTGATACCACTTCCACCACCAGCAACTTGGTGCACGAGTCCGCCAACACAAAGAGGTGCTGTCCGTCATCAAGGGTGCAGAAATCTGACCCCGGCTCGCGCTCAGAACGACGGGGCGGGCCGCTTCAGTGAGGGTGATGGCTGGCCGGTTAACACTGCCGGGAACCTGACAGAGCTGTGAATTACAGATGAGTTCTTCAATTGTATCACCCAGTCCGGCTGCAGTATATTTCCCATCAATCTGGCCTTGCTTGTCACCGCGCTTTGATGGCCTTGAGGCATCAGCCGCGTGAGCTTGGCCCTTACCAGGATTCTGCTTGTTGCCGCGCAGCTACACCTCTCGAGTGTGGTGCAGGTCTCCACAATACTGAGGGCCAGATGTACGGCTGTTTTTAGCGTGCGCAAATTGGTCTTAGACCCGTTTGCGTGCGCTAAAAACCATGGGCCCATGTACAAACAGTATTTTGCGACTCACAAATAAATTGAGACTCGCAAGATACTATTTTAAGACTCGGTATTTGGAAGGGGCGTCCCTTCCAAATTACGACTCCATAGCCACGTACTAATATTTGGCAACCGCAATTGCAGTTGCAAATCACCGACAAATTACTACCTACTTCGAGTAAATGGGAAGCGGTCCCCAGGGGACCCCTTCCCCTTTGCTAATGCATACTGCCTGCCCTTAAAAAATTAAACGAAAAAATGTGATATATTTAGTTTTTTAAATGCATCCTGTTTTCCTTTAAGGAAAACAGGCTGCATTAAAAAAAAAAGCTGCTTTATTTAAAAGCACTCCCAGACATGGTGGTCTGCTGAGCCCAGCAGGCCACCATCACTGGGAGGGCCAGCCATTCCAAATGGGGTCGCAAAATACGAGTGGCTCATTAATATTCATGCGCCTCGCATTTTGCGACCCCATTGGGAATCGCAAACAGTGTCCAAGACACTGTTGTGTGTCCAAGACACTGTTGTACATGCCAAATAGGGAGTTGCAAATTGCAAATCGCAAAAGCGACACAATTTGCGAGTCGCTATTTGGCCGGTCGTACATCTGGCCCATTGGTTCTCTGATGTGTCAGCGACCTTCCAGAAGTTTCTTCAATTAGTTGGTTGAGCACGTTGGTTTATACGGAGCTTGGTTGTCAAAGGTTTGAGTTTGTTGAGGGATCTTGGCGCTTAAATGGTTTCTGTGGAGGTCTGGCCCTCCTTGCGACTAGAGGGAGCAAGCAGCGCTGCGCTCTTTCGGTCCCAGAAGTCATGGCACGCCAGACTCCCGGGCCAGTCAGTGCTACCACGGCACAGTGGAAACTATCTTTTTCTCCTCTATCAGTGTGAAGGAGTTCTTGGAAGTTGATCTGCCATCTCTGCTCATGAACAGGCAGAGCATCCACTCTTAAAAGGATTCCGGAATTTCTGCAAGATGAAGTGCTGGACCGAGCAGTGTTTGGAGGGTTCATGGCTGCACACCGCCGTCCAGAGTTCCCGTTATTTGGCTCTTTCCAGGCCTGGTGGCCTCAGTGGCCTCTCCGTGGAGACACTGTGTGGTCTCCGGCTTGTCCACTTAACAGTGCTTGGCCTCTGAGCCCCTCTGCATGCCCACTCATCTGGGTGGAGGGTCCAAGGCTTAATTTGTAAACAAAAATAAGAAACATGGATCTAGTCTAGGGAACACTTCCACTTGGGCCGCCCCTTGCCGCTGTCAATTACAGTAACAGCATAACTAATAAATCTGATTCCTACAAGTGAACAATTTCAGAACCTCAAAGTTAAAAGAATGGCTTTGGCAGTGGGTATTAGTCATTCTTTATGTATATTAAATTAAAAAAACAACAGTTGTTGTGCTCATCTCTGAATGAAAAGAAAAACAATGCCACCATAAGGCAGACTGTCATAGGTACCGGTGCTGACAATTAAGTGCCGGTGAAAGCACCGGAAACCACCGGCTCAAATTAAGCACTGGGAGTGTCCAACATGCTGCATCATCTATTTGCAACCACTGTGAGACCCTAACATCCACCTGCTCTGCTCAAAGTAGGCGACTTGTCCTCATGCCCTGTGCACCACCTACTGAACCAAGACATCAGCTCTTCCCTGTGCGTCAATTCTGCGCCAACCAGCCTCACCTCCAGGGGAGAAGTACACTCTTGGGGCAGCCTGGTCCAGAGACTATGTTTGCGGCTTAGTGTTACAGAGTACTGCTAGTGCTCATTACTAAACCAGTTTACTCCTTTAGAGTGAAACACCATCTTTACTTATGCTTCCTGGTGAGCAGGGAGTGGTGAGCAGGGAGATATATGAATTTGAACTGTTTATATCTCACAATACAATTTTAATGCCAAGGCTCTATCTCCTTCCCTTTCGGCTGCACCTGCTGTGCCAAGGTTTGGAAATGCCCAGCCACTCCAGTGTCCCTGAATCTTCCGGAGAGACCAACTCACTTACAACACTGGCTTGTCGAAAGGCTCCGTAAGTTAAATGCTCGCCCCTGACAAACGCTAACTAAAGGGATCCACAAACAGTCAGAAGTAGAACCATCCAATTTACCACTCCACATGCCTGCAATCACGTTTCAAAATCATCAACTCCCTCAACCCTCAAGAATGGAATTAGAAATTCTCATTGCCCAGACAGATAGGATAGCTATGGATCTGCGAAATGCTATCAGGAACATGAAGAATACTCCACTTCACTCAGAAAGTTAAGTCTCCAAAATCATCCAGAATCAAAAATCGGTACACACTCTCCACAATAAGCTCAACACTACCCCACTGCCTCTGACTAATAGGATATACCGTCCACATATTTTCCTTAGATATCTGTTGGACATTAAAACCCAAAACCTACTACTTTCCTATGATACAACTTCGATCCTCCCTGATAAGATAAGTAGACAGAAGATTCAAGTGGTCCCAATTAATGTCAACAGAATAAAGCATACTAATCACAGAAGGCTAAACTCCAATAACCTGACAGAAAGGAAAGGACTCTAACTCTAACCTAGACAACCTTATAAATAGGATCTCATGCCTTCTCATTAATTGACGCTCAGCAATGAAACATGCCACTGACATTGCCGACCTAATCCAACCAAGACATTGACATTTCTATTTTAACGGATACATGGCTATCTGAATCATCCTCCCCATGCCTAGATCTACTGGTGTCACCAAACTATAATATTATAAGACTGGACAGGATAAACAAAACGGGAGGAGGTGTGGCCTGTATACACAAATGAAACATCACCATCTCTAAAGTTATCTCAGACCATATTGATTCATGTGAATACCTGGGGCTCTCAGTACGATTCACAGACAACCATGTGTACAAATTACACACATTCTATGACCCCTAGGCAAAAACCTAATTTTCATAGACCATCTAATGGAAATTATTACAGCTAACTCAGAACCTCACTCTAATGATATTTTCTTAGGGGACTTCACTCTTCACTGGAACAACACCCAGGATAATCAGGTCAACATTCTAAAAGAATTCCTAGCCGACTACTCACTAGTGCATGCTTGTAACCTACCAACACATTCCAAAGGAACTATATTAGACTTGATCATCTCAAAAGAAAATGCGATCTAATCTTTGTCAATTGTTCCTTGTGACTGGTCTGATCACCACATCATCACTTTCCAAATACAAGCCAAAAAAAAGAAAACAACCTCAAAACCAATCAAACCTAAACATTGGGTGAGGGACAATAAAGATCTGAACTCGGAGAGTCTTACAATACAAGGCAGAATGAACTTCAACCCCCTTCTGAACTGACAACGTCAGAGAGCTTACGGATCGTTACAATCGTACGATATCTAAAATAATTGACAATATAGCCCCTCTTAAACTTAAAAGAATGCAGGGTAAAGATAAAAACCCATGGTTCAATGGGTCTCTTAATGAAGAAAGACATAAACTCAGACTAACAGAAGGAAAATGGAGACAAAATTATTCATTCCCCCATTTAAAGCATTTAAGAATATCCAGAAACACCTACAATAAAAGCGTACTCAAATCAAAAAAAGATTTTTTTAGGAATTAACTTAAACACGCAAAGAACAGACCAAGGAAACTCTTTGATCTGCTAAAAGAACAATCAAACACATTAGCCAAGTCCTTCCTATTACCTTCTAAATCCGATCAGACCTGTGAAGATTTTTCAACATTCTTTACCAATAAAGCCAGCTCATTGGAGAGAAAACTCAAAAATACAGCTGAAAAAGCCTTAAATCTAAAGAGTAAATTAGTAGAGAATCCTGCCCTATGGGCGAGTAATCCCCAAAAATAATGCTCACTGGTCAACTTTCAAGCTATAAGATCAGCACAGCATTACCAAAATCTTACTATCTTTGAAACCAAATAACCATTACAATGACCCTCTGCCTGCAAAATGCTGGCCCACTTTCATACATATGGTTATCCCCTATTGGACTAAGATAATTATTGAATCGCTAGCCCAAGGATCTTTTCCGGACTGTCTAAAAACCGGCCAGGTCATCACTCTCTTAAAGAAACCCACTGAAAACCCATTGGACCCAAACAACTTTCGACTGGTAGCAACCATTCCCCTTTGAGCCAAAGTACTAGAAAGATTTGCTCAACAACAACTAAGTCACCACATTACTGAATTTGAGCTACTAAATGACTGCTAATCAGGGTTCAGATTGGATCACAGTACGGAAACAGCAGTTCTACACATAGTAGATGTCGCTCTGTTAGCTCTCGACCGTAATTAAACCTGTCTCTTGATCCTTCTCGACCTATTGTCTGCATTTGACACAGTAAACCATCCCAAATTATTAGAATGCCTAGTATATAGGATGGATCGGAATGGCGGCCCGGTTATACACGAAGTTATAATGCGTATATGAGAAACGCTGTAATTTATTTACAAGAGACACATTGAGAACAATAAGAAGCGAGGTGGTCACAGTTGTATTGACGCTGGTTCCGATTGGTGGAAACTTTGAAACAACAGACAGACTTGGAGCTGGAAGAGGCATAGGATTCAATATGAAGATGGCGGAACCTTGAACGCCCTAGTCCTGATGAGGCCTGGAAAATTAGAAAGGCTGAAACGCATCAACACTTTTGTGGAAGGCACCATTACAAAATTATGAATATGTAAATGTAATTCAAAAGGAGTACAAGAATACTAGAGGCTAATGGTTGTACCTCTTATGCTTCTATTTTCTTTATGGTGACCTTTTTGTAAGGAATGTCTTTGGTTATACATGATTTAGAAGCATCCTTTGGTTAAAATAATAAGGGCGTGGACTCTTAAAAGGTTCAAGGATATATTTGTTGTACGTGTATAGATATATTGTGTTGTTTGTATATTGTATATATATATGTATATATGTATAATTTGTGTGTGTATATATATTTGAAAAATAGCAAAAGATAACGTATTTTCAATTTTGCAGAAGATGGTCTAATAAATAGAAAAGAAATCTTACTATTTTGATTAAAAAAAAATTCTGGGTTACCATTCGTTGAAGAGACTTAAAAAAGCTTTAGATTTTTTCCGGAAGAGAGTAAACTCAAATAGGTAGAGATAATTAATTATATCTTTATCCTTTGATTGCTTACACTATCTTTCCCTAGGTATCATATTTATTATTACCTAGTATATAGGATGGGCTTCTCGGGAACAGTCCTAAAATGGTTTCATTCCTTCCTAGAGAACAGATCGCAAAGATTCCTTGTGAACAACAAGTTATCCTCGCCATCTTCGATTCAAATTGGGGTCCCACAAGGATCAACTCTATCCCCTTCACTATTCAATCTGTACATCAAACCATTAACAGAAGCATTACATCAGGCTAACATTTCCTTTCACGTGTATGCAGATGACACCCAACTGTATATGAAGATATCATCACCAGAAGAGATCAACATGATGAACAAAGTTCTAAAGAGAACAGTTGAATGGCTAGCTGACAATCATCGTAAGCTCAATTCACAAAAAACAAATTCCTTCTGATCTCCCCCCTAAAAGTTCAACCAGGATTAAGGAATGGACAAAAATGATCACTGTGCTAAACGGTACCCTGATTATAGTTGACTCAACCAAGTCTCTTGGAATCATGCTGGATAAAGAATAGAACATGTAAACCCACATCAACACAATGGCAAAAAAGTGCCAGTTTCCATCTGAGTTACCTCGGAAAATTGAAGCCATTCTTCGATTCTGGTGATCTAAAAATGGCAGTCCAGCTCCCCTAAAAGCTTGTCTCAATGCAGCAACTTATAACGGGATCCAAAAATTAGACCACATCACTCCACATCTTAAAGCGCTCAAATGGCTACCGTACGAGATAAGAATAGAGCTAAAGATTGCATGTATTACACACAAGACAATACACCACAATACTCCACATTACCTGGCCCATACAATTACGCTGTCTGGAGGCCGTAGACCCTCGAAGGGATCTGCAGATTTTTTACTGAAACCAGCACTCTTCCGTAAGAAAAGAATATACGATGGAGAATTCACTGGAGCTGCACCAAGGATTTGGAATTCACTCCCACCGAATATTAGAAGAATGACAGATGCTCCACGATTAAAAAAGGAGACTAAGTCCTTTCTGATAGGTACATTTCTCCCATAACATTCAACAAGGACTACTAAATCTTTTGAGAAATATTCAGTCATCCTGGAGATCCTCTTCACTCAGCTGTTCAGGTAAGCTATTGTGAGCAGGACTATCATCCTCCTAATAGCAGAACAAAGAATCTGATCACTTCACAAATCAATCTACTGGCATGGATTCTATTACAGGACCGGAGGCTTCAGATTATGCTTCTCAATCTTTACTGCATAAAACACAGCAGCCAATGAAAATGTATATTTTAACAAAACATTAACAAAAAACTTCATTACCCATGAACACACATGAGTATAGGCACGCCCCCACAGTCCATAAGAACCCCTTGCGTGCTCCCATCATCCTCTTTCTTTGCTGCTCACAAGCCAGAGTTAAGTGCACCTTCCCTGTCCCCTCACTCTGCTTGTTGGTTTGGGGGTGCTTTGGGAGATTGTTTTGTGCTTATATTGGAATTAATGCGGGTGGTTCCGCTACATAATTGAGGACTTAGGTGCTATCTGGTGTGTATTTATTATTATTGTGTTGCTGGTCTGCTCGCGAACGCTCACCTCGCGCAGCACTCGCGTTCGGCCGTCTTCTACCTGGGGCTGCTCCCGCTGTGGAGCGCGCACGTTTCAGCGCGATTTGGACGGTCTTTGACCGGCGAGGGGCCGCCGCGAGCGTCAGTTGGGCCCGTTACCGGCAGCCTGAAGGCGCGCAGGAGCTCCCTAATGCGCCCTGCGTTGAGGCCGGGTGGCTCACGGCCGACGCGCGCGCCCAAAAACGCTGACCAATTGGGCTTGTTTTAGTAGGTTTTGGTAGCGTTTTGGGCGGCGCGCCTCGGCACGTTACCTAGGCTTACAGGAACGCGCGTTTTGCACGTTCCACACACCGGCTTGCCTCTCGTTTGACCGCCTGTACTGGTTGTAATAATTTCAGGGTCCAGAGTGAGCACACGCTCTGTATACTTTAAGGACCTAGGTCTCTGGCCTTGCAGACTACAGCTTTGCTGAGGGGGTTTGGGTACAGTTGAGTGTTTGTCTATTTGTGTGCAGTGGGCTGACCCCCCCCCACCACCCCCAAGATCTGCCAGGGTTTAATCCCTTGTGTTACCTTGTCATTTAAACACCATGGAGAATTGGGCTAAGTACCCTGAGGAGGAGGAGGCAGATGGGGAGGAAACAAATGATGGGCAGCAGGAGGCTGTCCTAGAGGATAACATTGTCGAAGCTGTGGTATATAAATAAATAATACCGGATCTATTTTTGACTGGACGTAGTAATAACAGATAGCTCAATAAAATAAGAGTCAAGATTCGAGGTAGTAGGAGTTTGCAGGTTTTAATACAGCATAAAGGACAGGAACAGGACAACCTGCACAGGAATGGGATGGCAGCGCTGCCGGGGGCAGGATCAAGGGAATCGGGGATCGGCGTAAGGGAATAACATTTAATAACAGTGCACAAGCATATATACTAAAACAGTTGCATTACAATACATATGATAGGCGGAGCAGTGGGTGTGGTCAATAGCAGTCGCGAAAGATAAGGGTGAAAGTAGGTGTAACAGGAGGCGTATACATAGACATGTGATGTAAACGTAACAGAATATGTCATAAATAGGGCGGAAACATGGAGGGGGCTACCCAAGGAGCCGGGACCTCTAACCTAGTGGTGCGCGCAAACTGACAATGACGTGTTACTAGGAGAAGCTGGGGGCTATGACTTCTGCGCTAAGAGCAGAGACTGAAGTCTGGAGAGTCAGGGCAACATGTACCTAAACACTATCTAGTATCTAATGTTTAGAGAACATGTTGATATAAACTAGAAGTCAGGAGGGGAAAGGCTAACAGACTCTAAGACTGGTGCATGCATTATTCTACATGTAGTGCGTGTTGAAGAATATTAAATGACCATTAATACAGTATTTCTCTTACATGGAGACGTAAAGGCTAGACGATGATGGAAACTCTTGATGCGATTCAGTAGCTTAGGAATGCAGAGAAGGAGGGCTGGACTGATAACTAGAATCATAACATACTCTTGGCAGACTAGCAGGCAGAGCCAGGCCGTGCCGGGCACTGTGAGGCAGGAAGTAAGTGAAGGGTCGAGGATACAGGTGGGGGCTGTATCGCTCCTCAGTGAGGGTTCAGGAGACAGGAGCTGAATCTGGTGTCCGGGCCCTTTTGAGGCCTAGAAACGGGGACTTTTACTGGAATAACGTGCACACTGTGAAACGTGGCAACGTAACTTTACATAGGCCTAATACTCGTAGCTTTCACGAGAACTGGGGACTGGCATACTAGAGATGGACACAACTGTAATTGCGTCTTTAATCGATCATAAGGGAATACATATGCATATTGATCATGCACATATGACATAAGATGGGGAACACGTAGGGACACAGAACATGGCAAATTTTACTTTTCCACATTCCCTCCTTGTCACTACGTTTCCATCAGGAAACATCAATATTCATGATACCATCTATCATTTCATACAGTATCATTTGCTCGTCTCGAATTTTCTTGGAACTGGATTTAGAACGGGACTTGGGGCTAGGAATACAAGAGGTAGCACAAATGCCGCAAATCGCAGGGCCACATTGTATACAGAGGCAGCAACTGAATATGATCGCTACTGCAATACCTAGAAATGACAATACTTTCCATCCCCAGGCGGAAATTATATTCCAGAACCAACCGGACCATGTCCAGGTGCCTGGATTTTGGTGTAACAGATGGGCAATTTTATGGAGTCTGGTTATAGCTGAATAAACAGACGGCGCGTTATTAGGAATAAAAATGCAGCAACTAGATCCGATGACTCTACATGCCCCGCCTCTATCGGCCAGTATGACGTCAAGGACGAGACGATTCTGGAGCACGACAATTCTCATAAAAGATTGCTCTTCGGTTAAGTTACCTAGAGCAGAAGTAGTCTCAATCACTACTGCTTCAAGGGTTCTGGTTAATCTACGTATCAGTTTACTATTCACGACAGTACCTAAGTAGGGAAAGACACCTTTATTGATATCTATGTATTGTTCTAGAGCAGTTTCAGTATAATCGACAATCGGGAGGTCTCTCTTGTGTCTAGTATGTACTAGGTGGGAATTCCTATGATAGTCAGGTGGGGCTAGAAAAACTGGTGGCAGTAGGAATGCAATGTAACAGGTACCATCCCAATCAAGGGGCAGACGAACATATGCGGTCTGACCACAAACAAAATAAGAATGACGTGAAGTTTTGAAAATAGATTTCCCACTGTCACTATACTTGACAATAGTAGTACAATCACTATGGCCTACATGTACGGAACCATTCTTTCGGACACATAATTCACCTTTGACTGGTAATACTGACATAGAGGGTAAGTCTGGAGTAGAATCAGACTGAACATTCAGGACCATAAAATTCGAAGAATAATTACCCAAATTATAAACTTCATTTTCTAGATCTAACCCTGTTCTGTGGGGAAGACCTTGCTTGTCTGGAAAACATGTACTGTTTAGAAAGGACATATCTGTCAAGGATGACGTTAACGTGGACCATGCTCCACACAAACCGTTATGTGAAAATGGATAAGGAAAGAGTGGCAGAACTTCCTTCGGTGTCTGGAAAGGGGGGAGTCGACCACACACCCAACAATTAGTGGCATTGCTGGTCTGGTGTGAATAATGTAACATGCGGACAAAGGAATTATTACGCATAGCAAGACGATAAGAGAGTTCATGAGGAGGCAGATCACTAAACGTGTGCTCTACTGTAGCATTAGAGGACATATTTACGTGAGAAACTGGAAAACACAAATAAAATGCATAACTTGTGCAGGTAAACATAAGGCTGAGATATAGCAGAAAACATAAAATAATAATGCAACTTTTAGAGTTCTCACTAACTCTCTCTCTGTGGGGGTCTATTTTATACATGTCAGAAACCGGTCTAACCGTTTCACCTAGGGGAGGACTTAGACAATCAAACTGGCTGACTTATTTTACTAGACCTTAATTTCTTCTTATACTCCTGCTGCGGAGTTTTCTCTAACAGGAAGGGATTTGTATCAATGTCTTTTGCGGGACAGTCCTTGAGAATAGTACTTTGGCAGTCTTTAAAATCCTTGGAAATGTTCTTGGAAACAGTCTTTAGTCCATAAAATTTCTTTATGTGAGACAGATGGACCCAGCCCTTCCTGCCTTCCAGCTTGACGGCAGTACGGGTGGCCAGGAGGACTTGCTTGGGCTCCTTCCAGCGGGGCTCCAGCGGACTTGAACGATCAAAGTTCCTTACAAGAACCAAACTTCCAGGAACGATTTCATGCGGTGCCACCTCGGTATTGTCTGGAAATGCGGCGGCAACCTGTGAACGACAAGAGTGTAGGGCAGACATCAAGGAAGCTAGGTAATCTGTCAGCATATTACTTGAAACATCTGTAATACTACGGGGTCTAGGTGTACCCCACATATTAGGGGGGCGGCCGAAAACGACCTCGTACGGGGACAGACCTGATCTGGAATGTGCGACCATGCGCATATAGAATAGGGCGACTGGCAGAGCTACTAGCCAATCTACACCTTTTTCTTGACACACTTTGGCAATACGGATTTTCAAGGTTTGATTATGTCTCTCTACGAGACCGGCTGCTTCTGGATGGCATACACAATGGAACTTCCACTGGTACCCTAACAAAAGGGAAACGTGTTTCATGAGCTCAGATGAGAATGGCTGGCCGTTATCAGAATATACGACCCTAGGGAGTCCGTAACGGGGGAAGAATTCACGAACCAACTGCTTGGCAGTGGTCGCGGCTGTGTAATCTGGAACTGGATATGCCTCTGTCCACCTGGACAAAGCACATACAACTACAAGGACATACTTGAAACCTCGACATCGCTCCATCTGAATATAATCCATCTGGAGGACTTCAAAAGGGTGGTCAGGAGGCTGGAATCCCCCTTGTTCCACCGGGACACTTTTACCTGGATTGAACTGACAACATATCATACAGTTACGGACTTTCTGCTTGGCTGCAGCTCGTAAATGCTTGTTGAACCAAATGTTCTGGATACTGTCTAACATGGCTTTTTCTCCTAAGTGTGCTGGACTATGTGCGGTATTGATAATGACTTGAACCATAGAGTCGGGGAGAAACCATGTGGCTTTTCCCGTCGTCACCCATCCTTGATCTGTCTGGACCCCTCCTTGTTCGGACCATTTCTTGATTTCATCGGGAGTAGCATGTAACTGGATATCTATGACATCTTGAGTAGGGTCCTTAACTGTCATACAAGTAGTCTGATCTGGAGTATGTGTCTGTGTCTTGTTAACTGGTATATCTGGTGTCTGTGCTGTAAGCTTGGCTGTGCGATCTGCTAGATCATTACCCTGGGAAATAGTGTCAGTAACTTTCGCATGTGCTTTGCACTTCATGATAGCGATAGATGTTGGTAAGTGTATGGCATCTAACAGAGCCTGAATAAGGAGACCATGCTGAATCTTGGTTCCATGAGAAGTCATGAAACCTCTCTCCTGCCAGAGCACTCCGAAGTCGTGTACAACTCCAAATGCGTAGCGTGAATCTGTGTATATGTTAACTTTCTGGTTCTTGGCGTGTATGCAGGCTTGTGTCAGAGCAACTAGCTCTGCTGCTTGAGCGGACAGAGTGGCAATACGGTGTGTTTCAATAACTTCAGTGTCTGTAGTCACTGCATACGCGGCTACTAGTTCTCCTGTACTTGTTCTCATACATGAACCATCCACATAAAGTGTCAGGTCAGGATCTGGTAATGGAATATCTGTCAGATCTTGTCTTGGCTTAGTCATAGTGTTAACTACTTCCACACAGTCATGTGTGGCAGGATTTGAAGTAACTGACGGTAACAGTGTAGCAGGATTTAGAACGTTGCAGCGTCTGATTTCTATGTGTGGCTGGAACAGTGTCAGTTCATAACCTGTCAAACGTGCAATTGTCAAGTGCTGAGTCTGTGTTCGGTTTAAAAGAACTTCCACGGAGTGTGGAACTTGTACTGTCAGGGAGTGTCCTAATACTATGGAGTCACTTTGTCTGATAGCTAGTGCTGTGGCTGCAACTGACTTGAGGCACGCAGGCAGAGCCTGGGCTACAGGATCTAGTGTGCTTGAAAAATAAGCACAGGGCTTGTATTGTCCTGCTTGATCTTGTGTAAGAACAGATAATGCTGTACCATCACGTTCTGTGACAAAAAGTGTAAAAGGCTTACTGTAGTTTGGTGTAGCTAGAACAGGTGCTTGACATAAAGCTTTCTTTAATTCATTGAAACTAAGTGTATGTTCAGATGTCCAAGGGAGGACAGTCGATACGGCTGCCTCCTGTGTCGTTAACTGTATCAGTGGTTTGGCTAGAAATGCATACTGAGGAATCCATTGTCTGCAATAGGAAGTAAGGCCGATAAAAGCACGTACCTCCTTCTGTGTCTTGGGCTGAGGAAGACTCGCTATTAACTGGATACGGTCTGGTGTCAACTGCCTACCCCACTTGGACAGTAAGTGGCCTAAGTAGATCACTTGCTGGACACAGAATTGAAGCTTCGAAGGGGACACCTTGTGCCCCATCTCGGCAAGGAAATACAAGACTGTAAGTGATGCTCGCTCGCAAGCACGTTCAGAACGGGCTGTGATCAGTAGATCATCGACATACTGGAGCAGGGCAGTGTCAGTTGGCATGTGAATATTGTCTAGTTGTCTCTTAAGTGCTTGACTGTAAATACTAGGACTTTCTGTGAAACCTTGAGGAGCTCGTGTGAACTTATAGCTCCTTCCATTTAAACAAAATCCGAAAAGAAACTGGCTGTCTGGATGAATGGGGACAGTGAAAAACGCGTTCTTGAGGTCTATGACTGTGAAAAATGAGGCTTCGGAATCAATGGCTGTCAGTAGGGAAGAAATATCTGGGACAACTGGGTACTGGGGAATAATACATTTATTGAGTTCTCGAAGGTCAATCACTAATCGATATACTGGGGGTGCATTTGGATCAGTACGTTTCATGACTGGAATGATCGGAGAATTACATACATTGGAGTCAGTTTCTACAACTACTCCTTGAGCCATGAGCTCGTCAATAATTTTGGATAAGGCTGCTACAGCCTCAGGTGGCAATCTGTACTGTCTGATTCGCGGTAACACTACACCTTGCTTGAGAGTCACACGATGGGGTGTGATTTGCATAAAACCAACATCAGTTGGACCTTGTGCCCATAGATGCTGGGGGACATTCAGTAATCTTGGATCAAAATCTCGTAAAACATAGTGACCCTTAAAGTCACGTAAAAACAAACGTATTCCCTCTGGGGAACAACAAATAACTGCACCTGAGGGGGCGTGGCTAGCAGCCGATGGAACCGGTCGCAGCCTAGCGAGGCTCCCGACCCTCAGCCCATACTCCGCCAATAATCTTGCTTCAGACCCGGGATCCCCGTGGAAATCGGGTCGATCCCGGAGCCGACTTCTAGGTCTGTTCCTGTTGGGGCGGCGCGCCGCAAAAGCAAGCATAGCGGGCGCTTCAGGGTGCGGAATGCCCGGGACGGCTGGGGACAAGATGGCGGCTCCCTACCTCGCAGCCGCTGCGGAATAGTGACCAGCCCGCCCCTGAGGTCCTGGAACCACAGCGTGGAGTGCTGTGCAGTGCTGGACCTGTGGGGAGCGGCGGCGACCATCCAGAGCATCGGCGGACCCTGAGGTCAGTGCGAGGCCCGACCGGGAGTGCAGATCTGGCGGGGCTCCGCCCACAACCGCAAGGGGCTCACTTTAGGCCCCGGCTTTGAGGCCTGCGATCCCTGGGGGTGCTGCCAAGTCCTGCGACGGCGCAGTCCTCCCGTAGGCGGCCGTGACGTGACGAGCCTGCATTGGGGAGGCCTTCCATGGACATCAAAGCGGGGGTTGCCAAGAGAACGTCCAACCTCATCTGGGGGGCGCCCTTTACTACCCACGACGGAGCCTGCGACCTGATTGGGCGGCTGCCCGGCACGGGCCGCATGTGAAGGGTGACACTGTCTCTGCAGGGGATCAGGTGGAGCGCAGAACCGGCTCTGGACCCGTGGGTCGTGGAAACGGAGAACCGGGACCGGAGGGTGGAGTACACCTGCTGGGGCACTGCACGTCCTACTCTTACTACCCCGCCTCTAGCCCCAAGTTGTGCTTCCTGCGCGGAGGGGGACTTCGGATCGTCGGCGCTACGACACGCTGAGGTGAGCTCCAGAAAGCACTGCCTGGAGGACGTGATCGGAAGGTGGACCCCGGTGCGGACCCCTGGCGCACGGTTACCGGGGGAAGCTGACAAGCCCTAGCAGATCGCTGGCACCATTTTCGATCTCCGCTACGCGGTCCCCGAAGTCCCGGCTGACGACGGCTGGTAGCGAGTTACACCTTGGGGCTGGCGACGAACTATTGCGGGAGACTTTGTTGACGCCGGATCACCCTGAGGGCCCTGATTTGCAGGGAGGTGCGAGATGGGAAAGCCTAGAGGACCCAAGGGGGACGGGAGCCCAGCTACAGAACCACCAGACGACTCCCCGCAGCCCCCCACGGAGCTCCAACTGATGCAGGACCGGATACTGGACGCCATTGCTGCCACGAAGGAGGCCCTGCAACACGATATTGGTCAGGTAGCGACGGGGCTGGGTCACCTGCGCGCAGATCATGCGAAACTACAGGACCGGGTCAAGGCCACAGAAGCTACTTTACAAGAGGTCGTACCGGCCCACAAATCAATGGAGGGACGACTCGCGGAAGCGATGGAGCGGATACAGGCCCTGGAGAGGAGAGCGGAAGACGCTGAAAACCGCAGTCGGCGGAACAACGTCCGCCTGGTTGGCCTGCCGGAGAAAAAAGAAGGCACGGACATGGTGGGCTACCTAACCGACTGGTTCCAAACTGTGGTTGCCCCAGAGGGCCTCTCCCCCTTCTTCACGCTGGAGCGGGCGCACCGCGTCCCTTCTCGACCTCCGCGCCAGGGTCTCCCGCCGCGCCCAGTGGTCATTAGACTGCTCCACTATAAGGACAGGGACTGGCTCCTTCAGCGGGCCAGGGAAGCGGGCCCATTCCAGGTGGACAATAGTGCCGTCACACTATTCCCGGACTATACATTTAAAACCCAGAAGCAGCGAGCCTCCTTCCTCTCTATCAAAAAGGAGCTACGCACCGAGGGACTGCAATACTCCCTGCTGTTCCCGGCCAAACTGCGAGTGATAGTGGACGACAAGGCATTATTCTTTGAAACTCCGGCGGACGCCTGGGCCTGGTGGGACACCTACAAGGCGGGCACAGATGGGGCTCGATTTCGAGCTGAGGAGGAGCGCCAGAACCATGCGACCAGGCGATCGCGAAGACTCCGGGGGCGCAACCGAGGATCCAAGAAGCCTTCGACATCGCAAACAGATGAAGAACGGAGAGCAGCGCTGCAAGCGGTTAAGGAGGTGTCAGGAACGGTGCCGGTCCGATCGGCAAGAGAATCTGCCTCAGAGGCCCTGGCCACGGGATCAGACACTGACTTCTCGGGGCTGGAGGGGGCTAGGGGCCCGAAGGTCACCCCCCAGACTTCGGGGGAAATCGTTGAACCCTGACAGCTGTCCGCGGCTTCGGTGAGCAGAGGGCCTGAAGGCGGCGCCCCCCCCAACACCATTGGAACAGACTAATGTGAGACTCTTCTTTTATGAGTTGCATTGACTATTGTGGGGCGGAGAGGCGTGGGAACGAGGCTTGAAAGGTTCGGTAGCCAGCTCACGCACCACAGGGCCCATAAGGCCTCCGTGGTGATTACTACGGACTACAAGTTTACGTGAGCGCGTTTGCTCACTTGTTTGGATGGGTGTCTCTACTTCTCAGTTGAGTCCTGTTCTGGGGGAGGGGGGACCTGGAGTAGTTGGGGGGACTCGAGGTACAATTGGGGTTGGGAAGTTGGGTGGGGAGATGGGAATGGGGGGTGGTGAAAATGTGTCTGGTGTCCGACAGTGTACGTTTATTGAGTTAATTTGCGCTGACTGGGGTGATGGCTGATATGGGCTCGTTGAAGTGTGTGTCCTGGAATGTGCGGGGACTAAATTCCATGACTAAGAGACACAAGGTACACGCCTACCTGGTCCGCAGAGGGATACACATTGCCTTCCTACAGGAGACCCATTTAACTAAAAAGGAGGGCACCGCATTGCAGAGGAGATGGAGGGGTCACCTATTCCACACCACGTACTCAGCATTTGCCAGGGGGACACTTATTTGGATCCGAGCGGGGATCCCCTTTCAAGTTACCAGGCACACAGTGGACCCCGAAGGGAGATATGTGGCAGTTGAGGGCTTGCTCCGGGGCCGTCAGTTGACACTTTGCAGCGCCTATGCGCCAAACGTGGAGCAGGCGTCGTACTTCAACAGACTGACCAAACAGTTAGCCTCTTATTTAACGGGCTCAGTACTACTGGGAGGGGACTTTAACTCAGTGACGGACGCTGCCCTCGATAGATCACACCCACCTCTACACGCATCCCCAGTTCACAGGCTGGCAAAACACAGATCAGACTGGCAGGGGTTGTGGGACCTGACGGATGCATGGCGCGCCCAACACCCAACTGATAGGGATTATTCCTTCTATTCGGGTATGCACGACCTCCACGTTCGCATAGACGCGTTCTTATGCTCCCAGTCGGTGTTGCCAATGGTAGCCCGAACTGAATACCTAGCACGCACGATCTCGGACCACAACCCCCTACTCCTTTCATTTGCCTGGATGAACGAAGTTTCGCCGATTCCAACGTGGCGGCTTCATCCGGATACGTTAGACGATCCGCCGTTCAGCGGAGCATTGGAAGGTAGAATATCCCAATACTTTGCCGAAAATGAGGGGACTGCATCTTCCAGGGCAATGGAATGGGACGCACTCAAGGTGGTGGTGAGGGGGCATTGTATAGGGAAGTTCGCGGGCATACGGCGAACGCTGGTCGACGATGTGGACAAGGCCGAGCAAGCCTTGCGGGAGGTGGAGAAGCAACGGCCCAACCACCCTGTTATGCAAGATAGACTATGCTCAGCGCGGGAAGCGATGGCGGTGGAAGTGGAGCGCCTTCGTTGTTTTGATCACAAAACATACTTAACCAAGGCACTCGCTGAGGGTGATAAGACGGGGACGCTCCTGGCCTGGTTAGCAAACCCCAATAGGGGTGCTGCCCCAATATTATCCCTGACCGATGCGAATGGCACCGCATGTAGCACCCAGCCGGACGTTTTACGATGCTTTAAAGCATACTACGAGCGATTGTATGCGGGGGGTCCGGTAGCCCGGCCTGTTGTGTTGGAGACCTTGTTGTCTGAGATACACTTACCACGCTTGGACCCGGACCAAGCGGAAGCCCTCGGGGCGCCAATTGACCTGGCGGAAATTAGGGGAGCCATTAAGAAAATGGCACGCAGGAAAACACCGGGAGTGGACGGCCTGCCCGTCGAATTCTATGGAAAATATGTTGATATCCTAGCCCCACGGCTCCGAATCGTATACAATGAGGCAAAAGAGAGGGGGGAACTGCCCAGTTCGATGCGTGAGGCGCTCATGATCCCCTTGTTAAAGCCGCATAGGACCAGCTCTGACCCGGCATCGTACAGGCCGCTGTCGATGCTCACGACAGATTATAAAATCTTGAGCACTATCTTGGCCACCAGGCTGATGGCCCATATGCAAGACTTGATCCACGAGGATCAGTCGGGCTTTATCCCCACTAGAAATACGTCCCATAACATTCGTAGGTTGCTGAGGCTAGTGGCGGACCCTCCACCGACCGCCAGAGCCCCGGTAGCGATGGCGGTTGACATAGAGAAAGCCTTCGACAGCCTGGAATGGGACTACTTATATAGGGTGCTGAGAAGATTTGGCATTGGGGACGAGTATGTGCGGTGGACGGAAGTGCTGTATGCATCGGCGGGCGCTCGGGTGCGAGTGGGAGCGTTGGTGTCAGATAGATATGCAGTGCATAGGGGTACTAGACAAGGGTGTGCACTCTCTCCCTTACTGTTCGCCCTCGCGGTGGAACCTCTGGCGGCGCTAGCTAGGAACGGTGACTCCTACCAAGGGCTGGAGGTGGACGGGACTCGTCATCACATATCATTATATGCAGATGACCTCCTCCTGTTCTTGGAGAACGCCGAGGAGGCAGTGGAAGGGGCGGTAGACCTGCTGGCACGTTTCGGGAATGTATCGGGCCTGAAGGTGAACTGGGCGAAGACTTGCCTCTTTCCTCTCCGGAAGGCGGAGAGGTGCCCCAGGACCCGTCCCGAGCCCCGCTGGGAGCCGGATTGTATGCCCTACCTAGGGGTATATATTTACCGCGACCCCACGGACCTGTTAGAAGGCAATATAAACCGTTGCATCCGAAAGCTGCAGGGTAACATGCTCTTCTGGGCCACCCTCCCCTTGTCTATGGCAGGCCGTGTCTCGCTGCTTAAAATGATCGCCCTGCCGCGCTTATTGTACTTCTTTCGAACCCTGCCGGTGTGGATCCCAACTACCGTATTTCGACGACTAAAATCCCAAGTGGTGTCCTTTTTGTGGGGAACTGGCAGGCGGAGAATAGTCTTGGCAACCCTGACCCGCCCGAAGAATGAGGGCGGACTTGCGGTCCCTGATTTCGAGTTTTATTATTTGGCCGCCCAGCTGCAATTCCTCACGCAGGAAGTGGCAAGAGTGTACCGGGGCCCGGAACAGGAGAGGGACACTGGCACCCCCCGCCATGTGCTGGCATACATCACCCTGCAACAGCGGTTAGCACTCAGAGACTTGTCTCAGGAAGAACGGACATTACGGCTCTGCTGGAACCGCGTGCAAAAGCGCGCTGGCCCCGGACACCCGTATGCGCCCGAAATTCCACTGGGTATGCTCACGGCGCTGCCGCATGGCGGCGACTGGTCGAACCTCCGGACCTGGGAGGAGGCAGGCCTGCAGATGGTAGGAGACCTCTTCACTGACGGGGTGCTTACGCCGTATCAATCCTTGCAGGAACAATACGACCTTCCGAGAGGGGACTACCTACTTCACGCAGCTGTGGTACGAGGGATCCAAGTGCACTGGGGCGAGGGACTGTGTGAACCTGTGACGTCGCAGCCGTGTCAGTATGTCATGATGGCCGCAGGGACAGTGAAGGCAGTCACGTGCCTGCACTCCAGAATACTCGGGAGCACCTTGCGACCCCTTACGCGCTTAAAGACCCAATGGGAGACGGACCTGCAGAGGGTGATCCCGGATACGGCGTGGGCCCAGTTGGTTCAGAGGCCCAGGAAGAGTACCAGGAACGCCCGGTTCCAATTAATACAGCTCTATATCCTTCACAGAGCTTACCTTACCCCGCACAAAATAGCGCGATACTTTGGTGCGGAGGACGCAGCGTGTCCTAGATGCACACTGTTGAAAGCAGACTTACTACACATGCTAAGGGACTGCCCGCACCTACAGGACTTCTGGAGGGAGGTGGGCGACACCTTGAACGCGGTTACTGACAGGGAGCTACACTACGATAGTGCGACTACACTCCTTCACTGGTTTCCCCACACACGTAAGAATAAACTGACAAGTAAATTTATAGATATGGGCCTACTCCTAGCGAAGAGGGAGCTCACTAGGGGGTGGAAAGCGAAGGTGGCACCGACACATAGGAAATGGCTAACTGAGTTCCAGAAATGGGCGGCAGCAGAGAGCACGATCAGGTATCAACTGGCTCGACGGGGGCCTGACGAGAAGGCCCAGGAGGCGGCACTAGCGTGGGAAACACTGGTCCAGGCACTTAGAGATAGTACACTGGAGAGCGAGGAGGAGGGAGAGGCAGAGGACCCTGGGGAACCTAGGGTGGCAATACCTACCACAGCTCCCACCATGGACACACACACTCCTTAGACATTTCCAATCTCCGCAGATCACCAACGCGCTCTGGCATGCGACACACCGGACACGGGACACCATGGACCACCGTGGGAGGGGGGAGGGCAAAGGGGGAAGGGAAGGGGGGAGGGGGATTGCAGCATCCCATTGACATTGGGCTAACAGTTCGAACTGACCGGATGCTGGAAGGGGAGGGGTGATGGGGAGAGGACAGGAAAGTTAAAAGCAGACAGCGGTTGATCACTGGACACGCCATCGAGCAGTGGTGGAGGGGAAGCACTAGGTGAGACACTTTTCACCCAGCCCCAGAACTGTGGGTAATGTTGATGTGTACCATTTTGTTGACGTGATTGTGAGACATTGAGATCCCGCATGTGCCAACTTACGAAATAACTGTAATGCTGGACTTGAACTCTGCAATAAAAATTGTTTTACAAAAAAAAAAAAAAAAATAACTGCACCTAATTCTTTCAGTGTCTTAATACCTAACAAATTTTCTGGACATGACTTCGTAAGCAATAGATCAGTAGTTCGGGACAATGGACCTACTTCTAGAGTTACTGGTTTTGATATCTCGTTTACAATAGGCTTTCCTGAAAATCCAAGGGAAACATTTCTTGAGCCTGAGAGCGGAGCCCCTGGAACCTCGGCGTGACTTATAGTCGTCCTACTTGCCCCTGTATCAATCAGAAACTTTCTGTCTTTCCCTAATACTTGACTATGAACATAGGGACCCTCTTGATCTACAGGAATCTCGATGAGAGGCAAGCCTACCTCCCTCTCTAGGCTGTTTCATGAATATGCTTGATACTCTGGATACTCTGTCTGCGCATACTGGTACATCTGCTGTGTAACATGCTGTGTTGCAGCGATAGGCTGCGGTGCTGGAACTGTCTGTTGTGCATTCTGTGGCTGAGAAGTCTGTGAAACTTGTTCTTGTCTAGGCGGACGTGGTCTTTCTTTAGTTTTACCAGTAGCTATATTATGTTTCAGAACTGCACACTCGTTTATAAAATGACCTGGCTGTTTACAATAATTGCATGTCCCTTTAACGGGAGCTGCAGGATGACTGGCTTGATTCGGACCCCTCTTCTGACTGTCTTGAGGAACAGATTGTGCAACTAGTACTTTCATTTTCGTGTCTTTCATACGTCTTCTCTCGTGTTCTTGCTCTTCTCTGGTGATACTGGAGCATCTGTAACATCTGGGACGGAGTACTAGCTTGCCATGTACTTTCGACTTTCAAAACTCGATTCTTAACTTGTGGACTTGAATTCTCGACTAATTTAGTAACAAAAAGATGAGGGTATGACTCGCTACTCGTCTTCAATCCACTGTTTATAATGAAACATTTCTCAAATCTAGAATAAAAATCACTAGTGTCTTCGTCTTGTTTCTGTTTACAGGCTGAGATTGCATCCCAGTCTTCCTTTTTCGTGGCTAACAATCTTGGCAAAACTTGTATTAATAGTTCAGGTAATTCTTTACATTTCTCTCCAAGACCGGTACCTGGTACTCGTATCTTATCTTCAGCTTCTAGAGCTGCCCAATCGATCTTTTTCTCTCCCACCTCCCATTCTTTTTCCTTGAGTTTTTCATATACCCCTGCGGGCAACAGGACTTTTAACATTTTAATAATATCTGGATACGTATATTCTCCCATACGGAGCATGTCCTTTATTTCTCGGTGGAACCCTGCTGGATCTTTGTCGTGACAGGGAATTAACTTCTTCATCTCTAAGAGTTCCATCTTTGTAACTGGGGTGTAAACAAATACTCGTTGCATTTCACCACCCGCTGTCCTAACTGGGTGTACTTCTCGTAGCGGATGCTGTCTATCTATGTAAAACGGTTTACTTTCTGGAGGTGAGACATGAACAAAATGCGGGTTCAAAAACATACTATACTTGTGGCGCTGTTCTAGAATGACACTAATCAAATCGGTACCTAAACCTTTCCATCTATACTGGAGTAACTCGTTCAGAATATCATGTAACGGACCTGGATCAGAATGTTGACCCTCATACAGTGTAATGAGGTGCTGGATCATATACATACCCGCCAGTCGCTGCTCGGCTGGGGGCAGTTTCAGAAACATTTGTGCCACTATTTCGTCTGGAAAAGTGGTAGAATCAGTAGTCCATCGGACTGCTGATCGGGCTATTTCTTGTTCATGCATAGTACTTAACTCACTGTAACCGATTCGGGATTTCAAAATGTGATCGGTAGCTTGAAATACTTGTTTCAGAGAACCTTGCTCTGGTGTTGGATGATGAAAGACTTTCTGGTGTTCTAGGCGTGAATGTCGGTCTGGAAATCTAGATCTACCTACATACGCTATTCTGGCGGGATTCTCGTCCTCTACCTCTTCTGCAGGAGAGTCATTCTCTTTCTCGCTTACTTGTGCTTCTTTGCGTTTTTCGTGTAACCTTATTATTTCCTTACGAATTTTCTTGTACATACTCTCTATACTACTGATGGTTCTGTGCTTACCCTCGGCTATATTATCACTCCACCTTGTCAGGATTCTCATTTCGGCCGGATCTTTGGACGGGTAATCTTGTTCCCTTATCAAACAATTAATCAGAAACTTTAATATCATGAGCTGGATCTCAGCTTTCCTTTGAGACATGGCTTTGCCAATACTTTCTGGATCATCCCCTGTATGGATGAAACGATATATTCTGTCTAGATCTTCTTTCATATCCGGTAGGGTGTCCAAATACCCGGTCACCCGTCTTACACGTATGGAATATATAACCGTACTATCATCACCTGGGACTGGATCATAGCGGCATTCAGTAAGGGCTCGTCGGATTTCTGCAACAGACTTATATTTGGGCGTACGCTGTAACGCACGTTCATGTAACTCGACTAACGTTACACGTTGGTGTGGCGGCGGGGTACCAGGAGGACCTCCTCCTGCCGCCCCTAAACTAGAATCGTCGACTGACATTCTTCGTACGGGCGCGGCGGGAAATTGTAATGTGGGCTGGACCGGGGGTACCGTAACAGGTACTCCGGTGACTGGAGGAGCAGGATTTACATTATTTACAGGAGCTGGCGGAACAGGATTTGCATATTCTGGGACTGTGTCGTCCAAATAGGACGAAATAAAAATATCAGCTGCGGTCGGTTTGTGACGTAGCTTGGTCGGAACTAAGGGTGGCGGAAAATTACTGGATGCCTCCGGGGTTGCTTTTGACAAGCCCTCGGCAAGAAGAGGATACATACCCTTAATAAGGGCATTCCTCTGTCTGTCTGACTGTTCGGTTTTAACTCGTTCACCTATCTCGATTAATTCCCTTTCTTGGGCTCGTTCTAAGGATTCTCTACTTAATTCTGACTTTCTGATTTCTTTTTCGGTTCTTTTATGAGATTCTTTGCGCCATAACTCGATGGCATCTTTCTGTGACTGTCTGGCTTTCTTTTTCCATAATGCTTCTTCTACTCGCATGATGCACTCGGCATCCCACGTACCTGATACGGGCCATCTATACTTCTCTTCTAATTCCTTGGTGTACTCCACCCATAAATCTAGATATAATATGGCACTTATGCCATGCTTGTGATACATAAAATGACCTGGACTGTCCCTAGGCGGGACAGGAACTGCTGCTTCTAACAGACCTTTTCTGGTTTTTAACTGACGTAATTTAGAAAACAAAGGCATGACTGAACTGTAATCTAGACACAATACAATACACAATGAACACGATAATTACACCACTTTCATACCACGACATTAAAAATACATGAAGAACATTTAAAATACCAGTTCGAACAGAATACTACCTGGAATACTGAAAACAGAATACATGAATTTTCTCGAGAACAGAACGGACTAGAACAGAAATTAGATGCACTGCTGAAACAGTACGAAACTTACCGGTCTCATAAAGAGACACGTCAGGACCCGCATCCACCTAGGTGGACACTTCGTGTTGGGTCTGTGTACCACCAAAACCCACGGACCAGAGTCAATTAGATTGACCCTGTCTAGATACTACCCCAGCAACGGTACTCACCGGGCAGCAAGAACGGAAGGCCTCGGACTGGACTGGACTGCTACGACGCCGGACGGACGAACTTCGGACTTCAGTTACGGGTGGGCCTCCGGATACCTCGGACCTTGGACTCTCGGCTTGGGCTCTGGTCGGGACTCGCCGCGTTCCTCCACCGCCTCGTCTGGATGCTGGACCGCAACCTCCGTCTCCTCCGTGGGCCTGAGGGATACTTGAAGCAGAAATATCTGCACGTGCACGGTATGGTTCCGTCACGGCTGCAGAGGATCAGGGGGCATACGTGGCTTCACCGGCGCGTGGGGAAAGGGCAAGTCCCTATTCGGGCGCCATTATGTGGTATATAAATAAATAATACCGGATCTATTTTTGACTGGACATAGTAATAACAGATAGCTCAATAAAATAAGAGTCAAGATTCGAGGTAGTAGGAGTTTGCAGGTTTTAATACAGCATAAAGGACAGGAACAGGACAACCTGCACAGGAATGGGATGGCAGCGCTGCCGGGGGCAGGATCAAAGGAATCGGGGATCGGCGTAAGGGAATAACATTTAATAACAGTGCACAAGCATATATACTAAAACAGTTGCATTACAATACATATGATAGGCGGAGCAGTGGGTGTGGTCAATAGCAGTCGCGAAAGATAAGGGTGAAAGTAGGTGTAACAGGAGGCGTATACATAGACATGTGATGTAAACGTAACAGAATATGTCATAAATAGGGCGGAAACATGGAGGGGGCTACCCAAGGAGCCGGGACCTCTAACCTAGTGGTGCGCGCAAACTGACAATGACGTGTTACTAGGAGAAGCTGGGGGCTATGACTTCTGCGCTAAGAGCAGAGACTGAAGTCTGGAGAGTCAGGGCAACATGTACCTAAACACTATCTAGTATCTAATGTTTAGAGAACATGTTGATATAAACTAGAAGTCAGGAGGGGAAAGGCTAACAGACTCTAAGACTGGTGCATGCATTATTCTACATGTAGTGCGTGTTGAAGAATATTAAATGACCATTAATACAGTATTTCTCTTACATGGAGACGTAAAGGCTAGACGATGATGGAAACTCTTGATGCGATTCAGTAGCTTAGGAATGCAGAGAAGGAGGGCTGGACTGATAACTAGAATCATAACATACTCTTGGCAGACTAGCAGGCAGAGCCAGGCCGTGCCGGGCACTGTGAGGCAGGAAGTAAGTGAAGGGTCGAGGATACAGGTGGGGGCTGTATCGCTCCTCAGTGAGGGTTCAGGAGACAGGAGCTGAATCTGGTGTCCGGGCCCTTTTGAGGCCTAGAAACGGGGACTTTTACTGGAATAACGTGCACACTGTGAAACGTGGCAACGTAACTTTACATAGGCCTAATACTCGTAGCTTTCACGAGAACTGGGGACTGGCATACTAGAGATGGACACAACTGTAATTGCGTCTTTAATCGATCATAAGGGAATACATATGCATATTGATCATGCACATATGACATAAGATGGGGAACACGTAGGGACACAGAACATGGCAAATTTTACTTTTCCAAGC
Source organism: Lissotriton helveticus (assembly GCF_964261635.1). Lineage (NCBI taxonomy): Eukaryota > Metazoa > Chordata > Amphibia > Caudata > Salamandridae > Lissotriton > Lissotriton helveticus. The sequence continues at coordinate 1,302,263,732 of NC_136057.1, forward strand.
TTCAGTTAATCGAGCCATGGAGACGAAGGGTCCCCCAGACTGTGCAACAGGCACTCGCAGTGGCCCTGCGCCCCATACGAAAGCAGTTGGAAGGCTTTGCTAAGCGCCACGGCTATGATAAGCACAAGAAGCAAAAGCGAGCTATTCCCTCTACCTCTACTTCAATTTCGGACGAGCGCCAAATGTGGCCGCATGCGCAGTCCATGGCTTCCTTGCCGGATCGAGACGCCCCAGCTCAGCCACGTTCTGGCGGCAAGGCGAAGAGTAAGCGCCAGATTGTAGTGGACACGGATACCACCACCACTAATACAGATACCACTACGGACACTGATTCCTCGGAGGAACAGCCTCCGCCCCCTAAGAAGGCCAAACCGGCTCCCAAGACGGTGGAAGACAAGGCCCCTAGGGCCTTCCACTTTGATCCTTCCGACATCATTCACCCTCGGTCTTCGGACTGGGTCCCGCCAGCGGACGTCTCAGACTACATTCACGACCACCTCCGGAAGAGTTTCACACGGGAGGTTCGCAACTGACTGCGGTCGGAGTGCCCGCGTCCAGATATTCCGGACAATGTCGCTGACACGCCGGAAATTGACGCAAGTATGTTGACATTCCTAAAGAAATTTTCCAAAGACCCTAAAAGAGGGCTAGACCGAGCCTGGCGGGGCTGTCAGGACAAAATGCTTGATGTTATTGGGCCCCTGGCAAAGATCTTAGAGATGGCCCTGGCGGCCAAGGAAGGGGCGACACCGGTGGGCCCAGACATCTTGGCTGAGTGGACTCAGCGCGCGATTTGTTTTCTAGGCAACGCAAATTGCGCCGTCTCTTCGGAGAGGCGCAAGTCCTTGCTACTGCGAATGGACGGCAATTTGACGGAACTGGCGGAAGCAGAGCCGGGTCCCCTGGCTGGTGGTTGTCTCTTTGGAGACCGTTTCGTTAAAGATGTCACCAAATATGTCGGCACTTTCAGCGCATTAGATAAGGCCCAGAGCGGTATCAAGCGCGCACTCACGCAGGGTGTTTTCAACAGGGCCTGGCGAGGCGGGGGTCGCTCGTCAGGCCGAGGGTTCCAGAGAGGCTCCCAGAGAGGGGATTTTGGCCGCGGCCGGGGTGAGTGGGACTCTACCCGCGGTGGAACCTTCTATCCGTCTCGAAGAGGCTTCAACAAAGGACGTTTCCAGTCGGGAAACAACAGGGCGAGTTTCAAGGCCCATCAAAGTTCCGGTGAGTGTCACAGATGTGTCTCTTCTTCCATTGGGGGGTCGCACGCAGCATTGTCTGCTGCAATGGCAGGTGTTAACTCAGGATGCTTGGGTCTTGCAGACTATTCAGGGGTTCCAGCTGGAATTCTATTCTCCTCCTGCGCAAGCGTCAACCCCGCCACCTCTCCATTTTTCCCAACTAGATCACAGTTTTATAGAGGCAGAGGTGGCAGACTTGCTGAGGAAGGGCGCGATCGCAACTTGTCTGAGAAGCCCTCGCGGCTTCGTCAGCAATGTCTTTCTAGTCCAAAAGAAAGGAGGTGGCAACAGACTAGTACTCAACCTCAGAGAATTCAACCAATATCTGATGTACAACCATTTCAAAATGGAGGGTATTCACATGTTAGCGGATTTGTTACAGGAAGGAGATTGGATGGTGCGGTTGGATCTGAAAGATGCATATCTTTCTATTCCGATTTTTCCTCCGCATCGCCGATTCCTGCAGTTTCATTGGAACGGCCGTTGGTACGAGTATTTAGCTCTTCCTTTCGGTCTCTCCTCGGCTCCCTGGTGTTTCACCAAGGTCATGAAACCAGTGGTAGCCTACCTCAGAGAAAGGGGAGTGCGTATGATCATTTACCTAGACGACATCCTGATCATGGCGCAGGATCGGTCTGTGTTGCAACAACAACTGACCATGACTACTTCCTTGTTGCAACGCCTGGGGTTTGTGATAAATCTGAAGAAATCCGTGGTGATCCCTGCTCAGGTGATGGATTTTCTGGGGTTCACGATCAACTCCCTCACGGCGCAACTGTGTCTTCCACAGGCGAAGTTGAGGGAGCTGAAGAAAGGGATAACGAAGTTACTGGACAGTCAATTGGTCACGCTCAGAACCCTGGCCAGGATTGTAGGGGTCCTGGCGTCATCAATCCAGGCGATATTCCCAGGTCCTTTACATTACAGAGCCCTCCAACGCCTGAAGATCAGGCATCTTCAGAAGGGACTCTCGTACACGGACTCGGTCCCGCTTACGGACGAAGTTCGGAACGAACTCCAATGGTGGCTAGGCCACGTGGATGCCTGGAACGGCAGGGCGATCTTCGGGTCGCGGCCGGACGTGGTAATCGAGTCAGATGCCAGCAGATGGGGCTGGGGCGCGCGCTGTGGAGAGGTTTCCACAGGCGGCAGGTGGTCATCGCAGGACCTAGAACTTCACATAAATTGTTTGGAGCTACTGGCAGGATCGTTCGCGGTCCGCACGTTATCCCCGAAGCAGACATCATGTTGCATCCTCCTGCGTCTGGCCAATGTGTCCGCAGTGAGGTATATCAACAAGTTGGGCGGCACGAGGTCGTCTCTTCTTGTCCAAATAGCCAAGGATTTCTGGCATTACTGCCTTCAGAACAAGATATCAGTCATAGCGGAGTACATTCCGGGACAGGCCAACCAGGTGGCGGACTGGAACTCCAGACACTTGAGGGATTACAGCGACTGGAAGCTGCTTCCCCAGGTCTTCCTCTGGTTACAGGCGATTTGGGGTCCATTTCGGACGGACCTTTTCGCCTCCAGGTTGACGTACCAACTTCCCCGGTTTTTCAGTTGGAGACCGGATCCGATGGCAACAGCGACGGATGCATTTCTGCAGGATTGGTCGCAAGGGACCCAGTATGCCTTTCCTCCCTTTCTGTTGATCCCCAGAGTGATGACTCAGGTGATAAGGCATGGGGCGGAAATTGTCATGGTGACTCCGTGGTGGACATCACAAGCGTGGTTTCCCAAATTGTTGCAGTGGAGCTGCGACCGCCCCCGGCTATTACCGGATTTGAAGTGGCTGTTGCAGGGCCCTCGTCAGGAACAGCACCCATTGCTGTTGGAGGGCAGGTTAACCCTGATGGCTTGGAGGCTTTCCGGGAACAGTGGCAGTTGCCAGGAATTTCGGGCCAGACTGCTGACTTTATCAAACAGGCTTGGGCACCTTCCACCAGGAAGCGATATTCCGCTGCCTGGAAGAACTGGGTGGATTGGTGCGTGGGACGACATCTGGATCCCGTGGGGGCAGAGTTATCCCAAATTTTGAACTTTCTATCCGAGAAAGCGGCCGATGGTTTAGCATATCGTTCTGTTAACAACTTTCGTTTGGCCATCTCGGCGGGACATGCCCAGGTGGACGGTAGGCCAGTGGGCATGCATCCGGTTGTTTGTAAGCTGTTGAAAGGCATCAGGGTGGCCAACCCTCCCAAACCCAAATATACGGGTTTGTGGGATGTCTCAGTTGTAATTTCATTGCTCAACAGATGGCCGGTTAATTCTCTCCTGTCTAGGAAGCAATTATCGGCTAAACTGGCCATGTTGCTTTGCTTATCGTCTTGCAGAAGATCTTCGGATGTCAGAGCGCTCGACGTAACAGGTAGAGTGTTTACCCCGGAAGGGGTTTCTTTTCATATTACAGGTCGTACTAAAACATTGTCTCGGCATATATCTTATAATGCTTTTCCTGAAAATGAAAAACTATGTGTGGTCCAATGTTTAAAGACTTACGAGGCATGTACGAAGGCCTTGCGGCCGCAGGGCTGTTCCCAACTATTGATTGCTATTCAAAAGCCCTTTAAACCAGTGGTGGCTGCCACTATTGCTAGATGGCTTCGATTCATTATGAAGGAAGCAGGTGTTGATACAAACATTTTTGGTGCTCATTCAGTGAGAGGCGCAATGGCGTCAAAGTCATATGGTTTAGGATCAAGTATCCAGGATATCATGCGTTGTGCAGATTGGTCCTCTGATTCGACGTTTAAAACGTTTTATTATAAGCCGGTGGGAGATATTACTTCAGTGGTATTTAATCAGCGTTAAACTAGCATAATCTGAAGCCTCCGGTCCTGTAATAGAATCTAAAATTTGCTAGCATTCGCGACAAGAATTTTCAATTCTATTAAGGACACGGAGGCGAGGATTATCCCACCCGGCTTAATGTACTGTATGTATTAAGCTTACCCACCCTTTTATGCAAGAGTTACGGTGGTGTTATTTCCTTTATTTCAGGATCTGATAAGAAGTCGGATTGATCGACTCCGGATGTCAGGATGTTACACCTGAAGCTGTTCTTCCACGTTGGAGGATTGTGACTGTTCAAGTTTTGTTGGACTTGTTTCGCCTCAAAGAAAGAGGATGATGGGAGCACGCAAGGGGTTCTTATGGACTGTGGGGGCGTGCCTATACTCATGTGTGTTCATGGGTAATGAAGTTTTTTGTTAATGTTTTGTGAAAATATACATTTTCATTGGCTGCTGTGTTTTATGCAGTAAAGATTGAGAAGCATAATCCTCGCCTCCGTGTCCTTAATAGAATTGAAAATTCTTGTCGCGAATGCTAGCAAATTTTAGATTGACCTCTAATGGCTATCTTCAGCTAAGGGGTTACAGTTAGTCCCTCGACTATCAACAGTGATGTTGTCTATGGACAGGTACCTCAACCAATCCACAGTGATATTTGACTAATCAAGCAATACTATAACCAGTGAGGATATGTAAGACGGCAAGAGTGGTCTTATTTTAAATGTAACTACGATATGACATGCTTTACTATAATCTAATGATACGATTATTCTTCATTTTATGTTGTTTATATATAGGTAACCACATGGCAATTTTATTAGAATACTTATACGTGTTCTTGACGTTATAGAATTATATGTATGTGGATTTTGAAAATGATTGAAATGTAAAGCGCTCTGACACCCAAATCTTGGGTCTTGTTTGCGCCATAGAAAACACAAAATAAATAAATAAATAAACGCGGTGGTCTGAAGCTCACAAACCCCAGCATGGCAGACACAGTCTTTCCGACTTCGAGTGTCAGTAAATTGAGAACCATCATTTGGGTGGTGTCAAGATCTGCTATGGCCGGTTCTCAGAAATGTCAGAAGTGTGGTATGACTTGAGATAGAAAGATAAGTGACTAATATTATTACCAAACAGCAGCGGGAGAGGGCACCCCCGTAGCGACTGCAGGTAAGAGCGGTGGGGCCGGATGTGGGGGGAATTTTGACAAACAATGACGAGGGAAAATTAATTATTTATTTTCCCCTCTACATCATCCATCGAAATCCCTCCCCCACCTGGACTCACCGCTCTTACCTGCACGGGCCGTGGCTGAGAGGACAGAGCCCTCATTGGATGGGGGTTGGGTAAGCAAGCGAGATTACGGATAGAGCTAGAAGATCTTACATAAGAGATAGAAGGGGCAGATAGGAAGGTAGATGTGATGGACAGTAATAAATGAACCTATGGTGAATGGAACAGACTGAACACAGATATAGAGGTAGGACAGAAGTGCTAGAAATCCTCCTGTTTACCACCAGTACCAAACAACCTCATGTTCAAGCCTGCCACTCTAACTTACACTTATCAGGATTTCCACATCAGCTGACAGACCATGCAAAATCTCTGGGATTCTTCCACACAGACCTCTTGTTCCAGCAACAGATCACCAGGAATACCAATTTAGCATTGTACCAACTCTCCTCTTGAAGACAATGAAGCTATTGCTCCCAGAAGACGACTTCAGAACGTAGGCCTCTCATGTCTGGGTGGAGGCATCACCTTCCTCAGTCATACCCTAGCACCCCTAAAAAGTATCCAACATGCAGCAGCACTGCTCATAAAGGGTTCTAAGAAATGAAACCGCATCACCCCACATTAAAAGACCCGCACTTGCTTTCCCTTTTGGCCCAGATCATCTTCAAGACTAGCTTAACCACTTATAAAGTTTTGAACAACAAGGCCTCCTTTTTACCTGGTAAACAACCTAAAAATGCCTGGGGGAACAGAGCCAGACCAGGAGCCTTGATAGTGCAAGACTGGAGACAAAACATTGCAAGAAGGAAACCACCAAGGGGTAAGCCTTCTCATCGTGCTCCCAAGATCTAGAACAGCCTCCCTGTCAACATCAGATCAGCCCCCACTCTCCTACAGGTCAGAAAAAAATGCAGAATGCACACCGGTTCAAGCAGCAGTGCCTCTGGCTCGACAACCTCCCCAGTGACCCTATCTTCCTGGGGGCCATCCTCCTGTACAGCACTCCTTTGATCTAGAACGAGGTGTGTGCTCCATGAATACCTGCACATACATATATAAATGGACAGAGTTTGAGAAAGGGTAGAGGTGTAAGTAGATTTGTTTGGTTGTGATAAAAAAATCTAAGCTTAGAGGTAGAGGACAGAAGGTAGAAACAGGGTAGAGGTGAATGTAAAGTTGTTGGGCAGCGGTAAAGGATCCTACTGTAGAGCCTGAGGGAAGATGGCAGGGAAAAGGACCGAGGTAGATAAAGGGTAGAGGTGAATACATTGTTGTTGGATAGAGCTAAAGGTTCTAACTGCACAGGGAGGAGATATTGGACAGAGGTAGCGGTATGGGTATGAGTTGAAGGATTGTAGAGGTGCAGGGCAGAGGTAGATAATCCTACTTTGTACATAGAAGATAGTGGACCGAGGTAATGACGGGTATAGGCGGTGATAAGAGGCCAGGGATATTTCACACTTTAACATCCACTCAGAGGGGGCTCCTGTGGTCCTAAATGCCTTAATGTCTGTAGGTGAGACCAGGGCCATTAATCATGAGCAGCTGTTGAGGCTCTGGGTCCTGGGATGGACCTGAGCATCTTCCCATAAGCGCTGTTTGTAATCCGCAGTTTCCAAAGCTGACTTCATTGTCATCGGTTGAACCATCTTGGGATCCTGGCCTCACCCGTCATATGTGACCAGAGTCTGAGACCTTACTACGATCTACCAGAATCTATTTTACTGTCCTCTCTATAGGTTTTGTAGACTACCACTGTTCTACCTTTGCAGATGCTCTCCTCCCTGCAGTATTGCCTGATCCCACTCATCTCCTGCCTGTCTGTTTCTGAGATCACATGTCAGCCCTTCTTTACCTCCTACATAGCTAATCCTCACTAATGCCCCAGAACACTGTCTTGGTTAGGCCTCTTCACCTATTCAGCTGTGGCCAATTTACCATGTCCATCTGTGACAATTCTCTGCTTTATCGCCATTAATCTTTATTGTGCTTCATGAACTTGCGTAGGCTTCTAACTACTTAAAGTAGGCAGCGTAGTAAATTAATCAATCAAAAGAGTCCATGTCAGTAACAGGTGTGCAGCAGAGATGTAGCAATTGGAATTCAAGTGTCTTGCTACAAATTGAGAGCGGATTGCCTTTGATGCGCCATGTTCTGAAGGGATGTATGTCATCACAACGCATGCTTTTACTCCGCATGCCATTACAACGCAGTTTTTACAACGCAAGTCGTTACAACGACTTGCGTTGGGGGCCGCTGGATAGTGGAATAGTTTAATTTTCTATTCCAACTCCAGTCCCCGTGGATAGTAGGGAAGGTGTTGGATACAAAATTAAACTATTCCCTATCCTACAGAGCCCTCCAGCGCAAGTCGTTGTAACGACTTGCGTTGTAATAGCTGCGTCGTAGTGGTAGTGCGGAGTAAAAGTTGCGTTGTAAAGGATGTTTCCTGTTCTGGAGAGGCACTGGGTCTGGGGGAGTTCTTGAATGAGGCCTTGCCCGGTCGGACGCCTAAGACTGATCTTGCCTATCCACTTAGGCTGTTGGGACTCTACCTCTCACAAGGCTTTCCGATCTAGTAGGGGTCATTTTCGACGGCGGATTACAGTAATGTATGTGATCTCATTTTTATAGCACCTCGCACTGCTGAACAGGCACTGAAGTGCACTAGCAGATGGGTAGCACGCTACAGAGCGGGGCAATGCTTTGATGCATGTCTGTTGAATTACAATGCGGCATGTGTGGGAAGTGTCTTCAAGTCCTGCAGGAGTTACCAGAGTAGTGCTCTTATCGTTCTTTAGTCGCTGTGCCTGGGTGGGTAATGGCAGGAATAGATGAGAGATAGATCACATACACTTTTCCTGACTTTATCGTTGTTCCTGCTTGAGGGGTCTCCGTAGGCGTGATAGGGGAGTGACCCACAGAATGACCTGCATCAGGCACATGAGGCAGTAGCTCTAGTGATCCTTTGGAGCTGCAGGTGAGTGACTCCCAGCATGCATTGCACGCAGATGGTCTCAATATTTGAGTCTCTTCAGAAGCGATACAGATGAACCCCGAGATCTACAAAGGAGAGTCATAGAGATGGCAACTGACCCTTGTCACTTCACGGGCGATAGAGGAGCCACCCAGAGGGGTGCACTGGTTACAGGCGCCAGAGTAAAATCTCTATAGGATCCACTAAGAAGGGAGAGGAAAGCAGACCAGGGTCATAGGCTCTGGTTCCTGCAAGCCAGCATGCATGCCACACTGGATCTATCCAGGGACAGCATAGGAGCAGCTCCATGGCATGCACTCGATATAGGCAATCTTCATATATTACCTGAAGGGCGTGCTTCAGGACAGACAAAGGGAACCTACAATCATACACAGGAGAAATGCACCAATAGTAACCTCTTAGTAGAGTCCACCAAGGAGTAATCAAGGGGAATTGTCAGAAATGCACTCGTCACAGGGTACCAAGTTGACAATTCATAGAGGAGGCCACTAAGAATCAAGACAAAACAAGAAACATTTGGGAAGTCACAAGCCTAGTCTGTGGCCCAAATGCCATTCACCCATCTTTGTTGAGAGTTGGCAGCGCCAAGTAAATTTCAGACTTTGCTTTCCAGGGCCCACAAAGGAGTGACAGTGTTGCTGGACAAGGCATGCACTGGTATTCCAGAGCCAGGATAAATCAATATAGGGTCCACCCAGGAGCAACAGAGGAGTCACCAATGTCATGCGAAGGTTATAGGCAGCCAGGACAAAAGTCGATGGGGCCCATCAAAGTGTGACAGAGAAGCAGCACAAGGTGGGCGAAGGTTGTAACCAGGCAGGATAAGTGCCCTATGCAATTATCAAGAGAAACAGAGAAGCTGTTGACAGTGGGAACTCGGCAGAAAAAAACCCTATATGGCTCACCCAGGAGCAGCAGAGAAGCAGCACATGGCATGCACTGGTTATATGATCCAGAATAAAAGAAAATAGGGTTCACTAAAGAGTAACAGGTTTATAGGCGCAGTGGGAATGGGGGACATCTAGAGAACGATACACGGTGCACGTAGAGAATACTCCTACTACTCCGGAGCACACAACACACACTCCTGTATAGATTATTTCTGCACTCCACTCCACTCCCCACGCTCACTAGATTTACAAAGGCGGTGTATAAAGCAAGGGGAAATCCGACCACTCCCCAATAAGCATTACACTAGAATTTCCACACCCAAGGGGGAGAGGCGAGTGGCGAATGACCGCATGGCTACCATCTGAACCATCGCATGGAACCATCAGAAGTGAAGCATTCACACAAAGCCACAGAACGCTACTTTGCTGAAAATACTGACTCAATAAAGGAAGAGACTACCCTATGGGAGGCCTCTAAAGCCATCATATAGGGTAAGATAATTGTGGGAGACAAACGAGAAAGAGAGCAAGCCTGCTCAGACGTGGAAAGGGAGCTCCTAGACCTAGAGGTAGCATACACTCAAACGTCCGCGGAGGCTAGTAAAGCATGTATAATCTTCAAAACAGAAGCATACAGTGCTCTAGCAGCTTGTGAAGTCTAGCAGGCCTACCTAGCCCACCAAAGGAGACTATATGATGTGGGAGATAAGCGTGGCAAACTTTTTGCATAGCTCAGTAGTAGGCACTCAGACAGGAACCACTTGAGAAACGTTCTAGGCATGAATGGGGAAAAACATGGGTAGAGAGGCAATAGAGTCAGTAATGATGGATTAAAGTACCCATCTCAGTTTCCTCTCAAAGAATACACTTCTCCAATTCATGGAAACACTGACACTTGGTTATTCTCCCAAAAGGTATACCTAAAAGAACTAATCAAGCAGTCCCTAGCAGTGTATGCCTTGAAATATTATTAGAATAGGTGTCCTAGGGACCCCATGTGAGTTAGTATACACCTTTACAAGAAAAAAAATAAAAAAATAAACATGAGCTGCATGCTCTGTAGTGTCCGCCCGCTGGTCTGCGCTGGTTATAGGCAGCAGGATATGTGCCCTACAGTACCTCTCAGAAACAGCCCCCTGTGTGTACTGGTTGCAGGGAGCCTGAGTAAAGAGGGTCCGCTCAGCAGTCACAGAGCAATGGTTACAAACATCTAGGGTGCGTGTATTGCACAAGCAGACAGGATAAGTTCTCTCTGGCGCCAATCATGATGGCAACAACATGGTGGATCTCTGGCACTCCCAGGACAGGCAGTTCCGGTGGTAAGTGAGGGTCCGATAAAATAAGTAGATTCGACGAAACAAAGTCCAGGTTGGATGCTCGGACTGAACATGTTAAGTGGGGGGGGGGGGGGGGTGGCTCTCAATCTCTGGGAAAGGGGAGGGCGGTGCAGTGGCCCAGTCACGTGACCTGGGACTTTACCAGATCAGCCAAGGAACACCAATCAGGTTCACAGGTTGGAATGGCCAAGGAACTATGAAGGTAAGAACCCTGAAAGGCTGAACAAGAAACAAAGTAATGTAGAACATGTATTTATGAGTTCTATCAGGTGGTGGAAGACCTAGGAAGGTGTGGATTTCCTTTGTCCTTTGAAACGTTGGCCTGCGTTACACCCAGAAGTGAATTATAAGCAATTTGGGAAATTGCATGATCCGTAAGTATGTGTTTCTGTGTCCCCACCCAAGACTGGTTCGTCAGGAGGGTGTAGGAATGTTGTGTTTTACTTAGAACTGTGGCTCAGCTACCCTGATTGTGCTGTCCTTACTAAGGGTGTAGAACAATGCTTAATTTGAGCCGGTGGTTTCCGGTGGTCAGCACAGGCACTTAATCATCAACATCGGCTCTTTTCATGAGCACCAGTTACGGACACATTCATTTATGGGAGGCGGGGGGAGATTAAGCGATTTGCCCAGAATCACAGGATATGACCGGAGACTAGAGCTTGATTTCCCAGCTCTAAAGTCGGCCATTCCGTAATTTCCTCTCCCTACTATCATGGTTAGTAGTTGGTTCGATTTTAGGCGGCGCTAACAGGAGAAATGGGGGGGGGGCAAGCTGCCTCCTGACAAGAACCCTGGAACTTTACAAATTAACCTCTGGTGTAGAATGGTTGTGGTAGGCGTGTCTGCAGCATTATATTATGGTAGAGGTCTTCCAACATGCGTCACGTGCCCCTCTGGGAGTCCAGAACCATGTCAGGAAGGACATAGAAAACTTCTGGATGTGCTAAATGCGGCTCCTGCTTCCTGTGAATGCCCTAGCTTCCGGTTTCAAAGCAGAGCACATGTGTTTACAACAATGGAGCCCCTCCCCCTCTTTAACTGCAGCCAGTGAGTGTCATCCACCACATGCAGCCAGCAGGGCATTCACACATTCACAACTGAGAGCCACAACAACCAGCAGGTAACCACCTTCGTCCCAAGCCGCAACATTTCCAAGGGGGCAGAGTTGTGTGATGGGGTTCTGTGTAGCGCTGTGAGTCTATGGCGGAGTCCTTCCAGTCATGCTCTCGCGAGCTGGCCTACACGGCAGCATTGATGTCTGAGAGGCAGCCTGCAACCTGACAGGGATGTAGGGTACACCAGAAATGAGGAGGGTTATGTTTATGTCTTGGGCACTTTGGATCTTGTATGTATTTCATGCTTAGTGGCATGACCCTGGCTCTGTGTCCATCTTAGTGTCCATCCCAGGACCAGAGGCTTTGATGAATCTGATCCTGTCTCCCGCTTCGCAGCCTATGAAGTCGCTTTTAAACAAGGTCTTCATCTTTTAAGTTTTGGTGGACACGCAGGGCCAAGTGGCACCTCAGAGGACTCCAGGAGGAGGGGCATCATTCACAAGATGGACCAAGTGAGACCCGAGACCACCTGTTTTCCGAATTCATGATTGACATCAGGCTTCCCTGGTTTGGGAAAGTCTCCACTGCATCACAGAAGGATTGAAAATGGGTTGCAGCATGGCAGAAGTATCATGCTTGGAGGTTCTGTTCCTGAGTTGGTGACCAAGTATCTCAGAATAAGGGATGTTAGCCTCAGAGCACTTCTGATAGGATGTGCTGATGGCACGTGCCACATCACACGCTTCAATAATAATGGCGCTGCCCTGTGGGCACTCCTGTGGCCTGGGCTGTGCCTATCCAGTGTGTGCTACTGATGTTTACCCTCCTAGATGCACTTTACATATAATATTTGAAGAAATATATGGGGAAATGCATCACTAAGTGTCATGGTTTTTTTTCTGATATTTTAGAGTTTAACCCCATGATAGCCCTTCCTTACCTTGAACGCAATATTTTGGCAGTATTCGCTGCTAATCATTTGAGCAGGCTACATAACTTGGGAAAGGTTCTTCTACCAAAATATGCTTGCCATAAAATAGTTTTGCACAGACTGCTTTAAAGCATTTACAACTGCATTGCTCTATGAACAAATGTGGAACAGGCAAATATTGTAAAATATTTTGTACTTTACTAAACTAAGAAGCAGATAAGGACAGTTTCTTGTGGATCTTGAAGATAGCGGCTCTTCTTGACTGGCCATTGCATAAGCAGGAGTTCTGGTCCCAAGACGTTCCAGGTGCTAACAGACCCAAATATGGAAGCCGCTTCAGTGAGACACCATAGTCATCCAATGCCAATCACAGCACGGTGCCCAGGTGGTGGTATGCCCTGGGGACAGTGACAAAAAAGGCAACAACCTTGTCTCATGGCATGACCTACTCAGAAGGATCAGGCGAGCCAAACACACCCCAGGCAAATGGCTGCTACATGTAACTGCAGTGCCCAGGCCCAAAACATTCCTTCTTTAGCTAGCTACGGGGGTCATCTTTGTTGAGTCGAGCTGAGAACACAGCACAAGCAAGGAAATGTTTTAGCAGCAGCAGCACACTTTGGAACAGCATATTCTTTAGCCTGCCCTTAGCGCATTTTAGTTCAGTGACTTCTTAGTTTCTTGTTGCTCAAGTGGGTGTAATTTCTGATATTATTTATATGCTGACCTCGTCTAAATTGCTTGAAGATATCGTGACAAAGTGTCACTCATAGTCGTAAAAATGTCACTCATAATTACAATGAAATTATGAAAATGTCACACATAGCAATCTGAAACCTTCGCAGCTCTGTAGCCTTTTTACAACAAAAACACATTTGAGCCCAAGTACTTTCTGAAGGAACATCAGACAATATTACACCGGAAAACTGAGATGCTCTGTAAGCCAAGGTATCACTGCTCATTTTGAAGTGAAAGCAGTAGGTAAAGGCATGCATATTTTCCAAGTGGGTGGGGAAGCTAGGCGATATCAGGACACAGTTATCTCTAGGGTGGGTGAAATGTAAATTATGCTAGCATGATTTGCATACTTTTGGAAATTTTGATTAATGCCTGTTGCTCAAAATCCCTCAAATTATGCAATTTGTGTAATTATATCGATGTTTGAGGCCCTAATATAGCTCGGGAGCACTGGAACAATGCAAACAACCAGAATTCGAGCAGCTGTTGTTCGAAGCAACTGCAATTTTCGTGCTATTTTATAGCGCAGAATGGGTCGTTGTATAAAATGTCGGCACATTTCGTGCTAAAATATAGTGCTAAATGACGGATTCGCATTTCACGTAATTCAGCATACTTTCATATAATTTTCCAGAATTTTTGTGTATTTACGCTAAAACAAGTTCCGTGATTTTCGCACAGTCCTAGTTATCTTCGGATACAGTTTATCACTGCTGGATGATTGACTGATTCCCCACCACCTCTTCAAGCAATGTAGTACAATGCAACTAACTTCTCCCTCATGTAGGTAGGCACACCTCAAAGGACTCTGAAGACACTAAGGAATGATCAGTAGCACTTAACAAATCTCTCAAATAAATTAATAAATAATAAAATTAATATTTCAGAAATGCCGGCATATTTCCCTTTCAAGCTGTTCTGGATGAACGAAAAAAGAGAAAAAATTACAGAAATTGTACAGGCCTTGCAGTAGCAGATTCCAAGAGCCACAACTAAGGAATGGTCAATAAAATACATGAACACCCAAGGCAGCGCAATGGCGGATTGAATGTTCTTCAGCCCAGGCTCAAATGAGTGGAATATCAGAGATGGTCAACATAAAGCAGGGATCTAGTGCAGCAACGACTGGGCTGGTATGAATGACAGATTTCTAGACCAGTTAATGTGCAACAATGCAACCCTTGGGGTCCCTAGAGGCAAGACATACAGCACAGCTGGCAACAAATCATTCTTCCGCACATCAAACACAATGGTACATTATGTACACACTTTATTGCACTCACCTGTGCCCGCGAGGGCAAAAATTGCAGTGTCACTCTCATAAGGCGCAAACTCCGAATCCCTGACATAAGCATTAAGTTACATGCAAGGGATTGAGCAAGTGGCCAGTGCATCACATCTACTCTAGGCCCTGTCTACATCGAGACTACTCTCAGGCCACAGAAAAGGCTCGAGTGAGAGGTGAACCAAGAGTCGGGTCTAGTTCTAAGAGCACATGCATGATCCGAGATTTGAACATTTTCGCCATATAAATCATTCAACTTACATCACAATAGAGTATGATAAGGTCTCTTCAAAATTCAAGAATGTGTATTTCTTTACCACCAAACACATACATGGTGATGAGAGGATGCTGCAATGAGTATATCTACTGGAAATTGCTTGGGATAGCATTCCAACCCATCAATCTTTTGCCCACCAAGCCACCTCAGATTAGCCCCAGCCTAATGCTCCAATAGGAACAGTCCAGCCGAACTGCCAACCGAACTAAAACACAAGCAACTCAAGACCTACTTCACCCATGACTGGGACTCTTCAGTCGGGTGTTGCTTGGTTCCAGTGGCACAATAGGGAAGGGCATAACCATGGCCATTTAGGGCATTACATCACACAAAAAAGTTGATGACAGGATGCTTGCAATTGGTCTAATCACTAGCAATCACTCGGGGTAGCATTCCAACCCATCGTTATTTTGTCCACCACACCACCTCAGATTAGAACCAGCCAGCATTTGATCCATCACTTTCTCTAAGCCTTAATATTTCTTGAACACCGCTACCAGTGAATTAAGAGGCAAGTATGGAGTCATGAGCACCTTAAATGCTGCCTAGATTCTTATTACAGAAGGAACAACATTAGAGATGATGTAATCAAACATAAGAGAGTTTTTGGTTCCACACACCTCCTGAACTCATGTATTTGAAGGTGACTCCATAAGATTAAGTGTTTGCCTACTCTCATACAAATTGGTCAAGTAGGAAATCTGGGATTGTTCCTAGATATCCAGTTTCAATGCAACCACTAGATGGGTACTTTCTAACATCAAAGTTTGATACTTTGTCGTTCATTCTTGATGATTAGATTAGTTCATGAGTGAGAGGCAGAATCCACATTTTATTTTGGACAGCTTAATAGTGTACAAACCTCGCCCAACAAAAGATTAAGAACACTTCACAAAAGGAACAGACTATATGATACTTTTTTTCAGGACAGGAAGATTTTCCAGGATTTACAGGATGCCGAACCGAGGCCAGGATTCAAACCTGGTTACCGATAATACATGTTTAGCAATTGTAGGCACACTGCCTCCCATGACAACGAGGTTTATTTTGGGCTCTAGGTTCTAAGGAGAGCTTGAGCAGAGCTGGAGCAATGCCTCTGATTTGAGCCTGGCTTTAGCTTTCAGTGTCTCGTCCACCTCCAGAAAGGCCTAAGTAGGACTAAGAAAGCTGAAACCAGTGTGGGTTTGTTTGTGTTCCCCTTTGGAAAGCACCTAACCTGGTAATTCATGTGGGACTGTTCCTATTGGAGCAGGCACAATACTGATTTGCATATTGGGGGTCTCTATCTAGAGAGACACATTGGGTGAAAAACAATGTACTTGAATGTAGCTCAAAAGACTGCCAGTAGCGGAGCTGAATTTAAGCAATCCTTCCATCAAGTAGTTGTTCGTTCAAGTCCAGTCTAAAGCATAGCCTGCACAACCACTGCCATTGCCTAGCTTCTTCACAAACATCGAATAACAGAGGACCTTGGCAGCTGCGGCAATGCAATGACGGTCCCACTGGCAAAGTTGCAACTGGACGTTTGGACCGCCGTAGCGGGAGTGACTGGTTCGCCACTGCCGCATCACCTCAAGTCTGGTAGTCCTCAGACCGCCAGACTCTTAATCTGATCTCAGTAATAATTAACAATGAATTATTAATTAATTATTAATAATTTAATTGATTAATAATTATGTAAACTGTGTAATAAATATATTTTTTGTTATATTTTAGGTGTGGGCTGATGGGCCTGTACGGCCATAGGGTAGGACGTTTATTACGTAATAGGTGGTTAACAATTAATTAATTATTAATTTATTAATAATTATTTAATTCATTATTATTTAAGTTGTGTTGCAACTATATTTTAGGTGTGCGCTGTTGGGGTTGTAGAGATATAGCGTGTGTAGTTAAGTAATCATTTGTTAACAATGATTTATTTATTAATTATTTAATTGATAATTAGGTACATTATGTAATACTGATTTATTTGTATACATTTTAGTTGCAGGATGCTAGGTATTTTAGGGGTATAGGGTGCGAGGTTAATTAAGTAATAATTAAGTAATAATTAATTGTTAATGGATTAGTTAATTGAATATGAATCAAGTCAAATTTTATATAGTTAGTTACTTATTGATTTTAGTTATATTTTGAGTGTGGGCTGCTACGTTTGTAGGGTAGGGTGGGAAGTTAATTAAGTAACAAATAAATAAATAAATACATTTAAAAATATATATATGTTAGAACCGGCTATTTCTGGTAGGCTAAGGCTGACGCCAAAGCCAGGCAGAAACCACCATTCTAGTCAGGGCAAGGAAGTCACACGCCAAGATAACCCCTGCTCACCCTCTAGGTAGCTTGGCACGAGCAGTCTAGGCTAAACTCGGAGGCGATGTGTAAAGCATTTGCGCCAGCGCACAACAGCGACAACATACTAGGTCCACCACAAAAGAGACTCCACACAAGGTTATATTAAAATAAGTTTTGTATTGTCAAAGCATATCAGATAGAAATCACACATGTACATTGTGCCAACTGGCACGGCAATATTCACAAGGGATTATTTACAAGACAGGGCCACATGGGCCACTGTCAGAATCAACACTTTGCAGATATAGAAATACTTGTCAGAAATTAGAATAAAAGTATATAAACTTCACTGTAACACAAAGTAACAGTTATAGATCACATCCAGTAACTACTGGGAACAGGTAAGTACCACCTACACAACCCTAAACCCTTAGGAGACTGTCACGCAGGGGACCAGGACCTCACTAGGACCACCTGTGCTAAAAAGAACAACCCCCTAAGTATCACTCAGCATTTAGGGGTCTAAGCAAGAACACATTACCCAGGATGCATGAAACACATTCAGAGGAGTAGTAAAGGAAAACCACCTAAGTATCACACCGCGTTTAGGGGTCTAAGAAAGAACACATTACCCATGATGCATAAATATACATTCAGAGGATAGTAAAGAAAAACACATAATGCATAAACCTACACATTCAGCGGTGTTTAAGAATAAAGCACATGATGAAATAAAAATACATTCAGAGGTACCAGAATAATACAGTAGCGCAAACGTCACATGATGTCTAAAAACATTCAGAGGTGCAGGAATAAGACATGATGCAAGAAATCACATTCAGAGGTGCAAATAACCCTACAATTGCGCAAGACCTACATAAGCCACCATCTGTGGCAGTCCCTAGGCCAACTGGCCTTGTTGGGGCTAGAACGCCCTGAGTCTCAATGTCAGGGCGCGCTGCCATGCAGCGCCAGTCTGAAGAAAAGCCTAAATGTAGCAGGTGCCCACTACTTGCTGGGCACCTGGGAACACGCACAAGGGCCTAAACGCTGCAGCTGGCACTAAGTGCTGCGCAGCTGGGAAGGCCGGGCACCACTGTGCCCTCGCTGTCCCACACAGGGACTCTCTCCTGAAATTGCGCCTAAACGGTGCAGCTGCCCACTAATTGCTGGGCAGCTGGAGAATCATCAACACTGCGCCAGGGCCCTCACTGGCCCTCAGGCGCAAACTGCGCCACGCTGGAGCCCCACAGGCTCTACAAACAGCTAGGTCCACGTTGGAGCCACACAGGCTCTTTAAAACAATCATGGAGCAGGGCGCCTCTCAAGGCTCTAAAAACAATGTTGGCCCCGTCGTTGGAGTCCCCCCGGGGGACTCAATATAACTAAATGCCAGGCAAGAGCCTCTCGGGGCTCTCAAAACAAATAGGCCCCCGGAGCCTCGTTGGGCTCTCAAACGTTGGGGCGGCCCGCTGCCAATCGGGGCCGCCCTGACTCTGTGCCTCCATCGGCACCATCAGAGGCTGCACGGAGCCCCCCCCAGCCCTTCTTACTCACCGGGCTCTGGTGCGGGGCTCCTCCGGGTGGCGGCTCACTCTCGCCGGCTGCGGTAGGGCCAGGCACCGACCATGTGCCTTGCGCCCCCTTCGCTCTTCTCACTCGGGGCTCCCTCAGCACACGGGAGCCCCAGCAGCCATTCCTCGGCACGCCTTCCTCGGCGCAGCAGCTCCGGTCTCCCTCTCCTCACGGGAGACCGGACGGGCCAACCATGGCTTTCCCCCGGCCGGGGGAGGCGAGAACGACGTCCTCCTCTCTCTCCCGGGGCTCCCTCCAGATCACAGGAGCCCCGGGCGGCCATTCTCGCTATCACCCTCTTCTCCTCCAGCCCTCCACGAGCGCTGGGCCAATCCCAGCGCGGCCTTTGGGACGAGCCTCCCGCTGACGTGCAACTTCCTCGGCCAGTCAGCCAATCGGAGCGCGGCTCTCGGGGACAGGCCTACAGCCATGGCCAATCAGAGCGCGGCTCCCACCAAGGGACGGCCAATCAGGTCGCGGCCCCTTCGTGGCTTCGTCCACGGCCCCGGAGAGGGTCTTTCAATTAAAAATTAAGCGAGGTGGGCACTCGTAAATAACCAAATAATTACGGGCAAGAAATGTCAGCGCTTCCAGCGCTATCAGCGAACTAAAGCGCTCCTAAGCGCTAGAAAGTCCAGAAAGAGCGCCCTCAAGCGCTAGCAACAGGAAAAAGACCTCTTGAAGGAAAATGCAGCTTCTCCATGCTGCCAATGGTCCCAGGGCGTCCAAGGGGCAAAGCAAAGTCCCCCCATCAGCCCAGCAAGGCAGAGGGGTCCCCCAGGAGTCCAGGAAAGTCCATCAGAGGTCCAGGGGCTGGGCAGGACTCAGGGATTCCCCTGAACCCAAGCAGCAGCATGCCCCTGGCAGATTCAAGTCAGAAAACAAGAACAAATTGGAAGGGAACACAGCCCCTTCTTATACACAGAAAAGGCTTTGAAGTCTTTTGAAGTCTTTGTGTAAGCGAGCCCCTAAGCCCTGGGTGTATCTGGTTTCCCTCTCCTGTCAGCCTCAGGTCAGAGGTGACAGTGGGCCATCAGGAGGGAGAGCCATCAGGGGTGGGCCGACAGGCACAGCCTGGTTCCACCAGACGCTCTTTCCTCCCCTCCCTAACAGCAGATGGGGGCCTTTCATCTACGGCTGACTCAGACCCCCTCCTCCGGACTCAGACCCCCTCCTCCGGGGCCCTGCAGACCCTGTCCTACTCAAACCAGACAGTCAATCCACCAGCAGGCCAGGCTCATCA
The DNA here is from genome assembly GCF_964261635.1 of Lissotriton helveticus. Lineage (NCBI taxonomy): Eukaryota > Metazoa > Chordata > Amphibia > Caudata > Salamandridae > Lissotriton > Lissotriton helveticus. Next base: position 1,302,283,637 of record NC_136057.1, read on the forward strand.
GCCAATCACGTGCCAGCAGACTCACTACACAATTATGCCAACTTCTAAAAGTGGCGCTTCTAGACTAGACACAGCCATGCCGCATATACCATTCTGCAGCATTCATTCTCACGAGTTCACACATATCAAACTCGACCCTGCACTCCCCATGCATCAGGAATCTACCATGGGCATACATATTCCCCATTCATTCCTATGGGAGGGCAGGTCACTCACCATCCATTCACAGAGAGCACACGCACTTTACACTGTACCACAGTGAAAAAGTGCGCAGAGGCCTAAAATCACCAATCCAGGTTCCAAAAACAGGTTAGGAAAAAGCAAAAAGTCACGGGGTGAACCTGCCTAAAGGACCGGGTCCAACACATCCCTCTTCCAGCCAAAACGCAGGGTAGACCAATCACTACACTGATGGGCTTCAATGCTTTGGCCGACAAAACCACGGACACGGGCCTGCACGGCAGGGACATCTTCCAGTTTTTCGCCATTCTGAACCCACATAGATTTCCCTCAACAAAAGCTCTCTGGCACAACTAGGGTACCCCACTTGTACACACTAGTCATCCACAGCCAGGACCAGGCCCTAGGCCATCCAAATATCACAGGTCCTAACCAATCCACAGAGTGGGGGCAGTAGCCCCTGGCACACAATAGCCAATCTCCACTCTCTTCTCTCAGGGTAGCTACACTACCACTGATCCAACAACCTTGGGACCACACCCTCAGGTTGACCAGAGGTCACGGCAAGAATGCCCCACCCTACCTCTATTCTACCAATGTTAGAACTGGGGGTCTCTAGTTGGCAGAGGTAAGTACCTTAGACCAAGTAGGGACCCTTGCTTCTAGTCAGGGTGAAGGAATAACCCTCACAGGGAAGCATTCACCAGAACACAACTCTCCTACCAGATCAGGACCACACTCCGTCACTGGTCTATCACCTGGAAACTATTCCACTTCTGAGGTACAAAGCACACAGCACAGTCCCTCTTCAAGCAGGTGGGGGGCACAGCACACAGCAAAGCCCCCTTTCCTCCACCTTAGTGGAAACAACAAACTGCAGGTGGGCCCCAGAACACACAGCAAGGGCAGCCCCCTCGGTCTCTTCAGCTGATCCACTTCGGTAGAGATTCCTCTTGACCTAGAAGTTTCCTAATCTCCCAACCTAGGATCTAAACCCTCAGGTTGCACCGGGGTCAGAAATACACCGTCCTTCTACACCCCCTTCCAGTTCCGTTATTATAGGCCCAGTATGTCTCAGGCTAGACAGAGCACACGCCAGCGGCGTATCAGCGACACACTCTCCTCCAGTACTCCCTATCACAGGGCGATTCTCGGTATGTTCCAGGCTAGACAGAGCACACGCCAGCGGCGTATCAGCAACACCCTTCCTCCCACCGGGGTCAGAAGTAAGGACACCGTCCCTCTGCACCCCCCTCCAGAGTTCGGCACCCTCCCACCTTGGAGCGGTACCCCTGGAAGCCAACAACCGGTCAGGACACTGATTACAGATGCCCTTCCCTCCAGGTCAGGCTGACCCTGAACCTGGCCTCCCCCCTCCTCGGGGAACGACCTCCAGAGGCCCCACAAAATGGTCAAGCACTCTAGACGGTCAAATGCCCAGCGAACCAGGACTTCTGCACCCTCCACTTAGGAGCGGTACTGCCCAACACCAGGACCGCCGGAGTTCTGATTACAGACACTCCCCGTCCTCTAGACACAGGAAGATCCTCCTCAAATGACTTATAAGTACAGCCTAGGCCCCTGACCTGGCGCTCCTGTAGGGAACCCTCCAGGCCCTGAGACGGGGTTTCGGGCCAACGTGGGACACACCGTCCCACACTCACTCCGCCTCCACTGAGACAGGACGTGAGCCCCTACACCCATACCATCCTAATGGGACCTAGCTGGGCTACACATGACCCTCTTCACCTACACAGGATCATCAGATACACAAGCCACTACTTTTAGAATCACTCCCTAATGTCGCTGCAAGACATCCAGCACACCGCCAGACATCCACCTTCTTGTCCAATGCCTCTGCAGGACCTCCTGCACACCACCAGAGGTACACCTCACGTGCAAGCTCCTTAAAAAAAACCTCCCACGAACTCCTCCAGTTCAAGACACCACTCATCCACACACTCCCCCTCCAGGCTGGTGAGACAGTTCCTCACTGCCTCTGACTCTCAACCTGTCACCCTCTTACTGAGCACCAGGCACCATACTCTGGGAACTGGGAACGGGAATTCACGCACTGGACACATTTAAGCTGCCACCACTGGATCCTACCATACTGGGGAATCCAGACACACACACTACACTCAGGGAATAACCACCCTCCTGAGCAAGCAATTTCTCCTCCACACTCCCTCTCTTCCATCTACCCACACAGGGACAGGAATAGGAGTTGGACACTGGACCCAGCAAGGGATTCCTAATCTATGGGAACCTCCCCTCTCTACTGGCGTCCCGCCCTGTCATTTTCTCTCATCTGCCACTAAACATAAAGCGCAGGAACACCATCCGAAAATGACACTCTTGAGGAAAAACAAAATCAAAAACAATAATCCCAAATATGTGACTATCTGTAAAACGCAGAGTTTTTGTAATGTAGCCAGCTGTCGCTATGGCACTGGGCAAACGCAAGTCCAAATCCGCACCGCTGACCCACCAATGTTAGAACCGGCTATTTCTGGTAGGCTAAGGCTGACGCCAAAGCCAGGCAGAAACCAACATTCTAGTCAGGGCAAGGAAGTCACACGCCAAGATAACCCCTGCTCACCCTCTAGGTAGCTTGGCACGAGCAGTCTAGGCTAAACTCGGAGGCGATGTGTAAAGCATTTGTGCCAGTGCACAACAGCGACAACATACTAGGTCCACCACAAAAGAGACTCCACACAAGGTTATATTAAAATAACTTTTGTATTGTCAAAGCATATCAGATAGAAATCACACATGTACATTGTGCCAACTGGCACGGCAATATTCACAAGGGATTATTTACAAGACAGGGCCACATGGGCCACTGTCAGAATCAACACTTTGCAGATATAGAAATACTTGTCAGAAATTAGAATAAAAGTATATAAACTTCACTGTAACACAAAGTAACAGTTATAGATCACATCCAGTAACTACTGGGAACAGGTAAGTACCACCTACACAACCCTAAACCCTTAGGAGACTGTCACGCAGGGGACCAGGACCTCACTAGGACCACCTGTGCTAAAAAGAACAACCCCCTAAGTATCACTCAGCATTTAGGGGTCTAAGCAAGAACACATTACCCATGATGCATGAAACACATTCAGAGGAGTAGTAAAGGAAAACCACCTAAGTATCACACCGCGTTTAGGGGTCTAAGAAAGAACACATTACCCATGATGCATAAATATACATTCAGAGGATAGTAAAGAAAAACACATAATGCATAAACCTACACATTCAGCGGTGTTTAAGAATAAAGCACATGATGAAATAAAAATACATTCAGAGGTACCAGAATAATACAGTAGCGCAAACGTCACATGATGTCTAAAAACATTCAGAGGTGCAGGAATAAGACATGATGCAAGAAATCACATTCAGAGGTGCAAATAACCCTACAATTGCGCAAGACCTACATAAGCCACCATCTGTGGCAGTCCCTAGGCCAACTGGCCTTGTTGGGGCTAGAACGCCCTGAGTCTCAATGTCAGGGCGCGCTGCCATGCAGCGCCAGTCTCAAGAAAAGCCTAAACGTAGCAGGTGCCCACTACTTGCTGGGCACCTGGGAACACGCACAAGGGCCTAAACGCTGCAGCTGGCACTAAGTGCTGCGCAGCTGGGAAGGCCGGGCACCACTGTGCCCTCGCTGTCCCACACAGGGACTCTCTCCTGAAATTGCGCCTAAACGGTGCAGCTGCCCACTAATTGCTGGGCAGCTGGAGAATCATCAACACTGCGCCAGGGCCCTCACTGGCCCTCAGGCGCAAACTGCACCACGCTGGAGCCCCACAGGCTCTACAAACAGCTAAGTCCACGTTGGAGCCACACAGGCTCTTTAAAACAATCATGGAGCAGGGCGCCTCTCAAGGCTCTAAAAACAATGTTGGCACCGTCGTTGGAGTCCCCCCCCGGGGGACTCAATATAACTAAATGCCAGGCAAGAGCCTCTCGGGGCTCTCAAAACAAATAGGCTCCCGGAGCCTCGTTGGGCTCTCAAACGTTGGGGCGGCCCGCTGCCAATCGGGGCCGCCCTGACTCTGTGCCTCCATCGGCACCATCAGAGGCTGCACGGAGCCCCCCCCCAGCCCTTCTTACTCACCGGGTTCTGGTGCGGGGCTCCTCCGGGCGGCGGCTCACTCTCGCCGGCTGCGGTAGGGCCAGGCACCGACCATGTGCCTCGCAACCCCTCCGCTCTTCTCACTCGGGGCTCCCTCAGCACACGGGAGCCCCAGCAGCCATTCCTCGGCACGCCTTCCTCGGCGCAGCAGCTCCGGTCTCCCTCTCCTCACGGGAGACCGGACGGCCCACCATGGCTTCCCCCCGGCCGGGGGAGGCGAGAACGATGTCCTCCTCTCTCTCCCGGGGCTCCCTCCAGATCACAGGAGCCCCGGGCGGCCATTCTCGCTATCACCCTCTTCTCCTCCAGCCCTCCACGAGCGCGGCCTTTGGGACGAGCCTCCCGCTGACGTGCAGCTTCCTCGGCCAGTCAGCCAATCGGAGCGCGGCTCTCGGGGACAGGCCTACAGCCATGGCCAATCAGACCGCGGCTCCCACCGAGGGACGGCCAATCAGGTCGCGGCCCCTTCGTGGCTTCGTCCACGGCCCCGGAGAGGGTCTTTCAATTAAAAATTAAGCGAGGTGGGCACTCGTAAATAACCAAATAATTACGGGCAAGAAATGTCAGCGCTTCCAGCGCTATCAGCGAACTAAAGCGCTCCTAAGCGCTAGAAAGTCCAGAAAGAGCGCCCTCAAGCGCTAATGGTCCCAGGGCGTCCAAGGGGCAAAGCAAAGTCCCCCCATCAGCCCAGCAAGGCAGAGGGGTCCCCCAGGAGTCCAGGAAAGTCCATCAGAGGTCCAGGGGCTGGGCAGGACTCAGGGATTCCCCTGAACCCAAGCAGCAGCATGCCCCTGGCAGATTCAAGTCAGAAAACAAGAACAAATTGGAAAGGAACACAGCCCCTTCTTATACACAGAAAAGGCTTTGAAGTCTTTTGAAGTCTTTGTGCAAGCGAGCCCCTAAGCCCTGGGTGTATCTGGTTTCCCTCTCCTGTCAGCCTCAGGTCAGAGGTGACAGTGGGCCATCAGGAGGGAGAGCCATCAGGGGTGGGCCGACAGGCACAGCCTGGTTCCACCAGACGCTCTTTCCTCCCCTCCCTAACAGCAGATGGGGGCCTTTCATCTACGGCTGACTCAGACCCCCTCCTCCGGACTCAGACCCCCTCCTCCGGACTCAGACCCCCTCCTCCGGGGCCCTGCAGACCCTGTCCTACTCAAACCAGACAGTCAATCCACCAGCAGGCCAGGCTCATCAGCCAATCACGTGCCAGCAGACTCACTACACAATTATGCCAACTTCTAAAAGTGGCGCTTCTAGACTAGACACAGCCATGCCGCATATACCATTCTGCAGCATTCATTCTCATGAGTTCACACATATCAAACTCGACCCTGCACTCCCCATGCATCAGGAATTTACCATGGGCATACATATTCCCCATTCATTCCTATCGGAGGGCAGGTCACTCACCATCCATTCACAGAGAGCACACGCACTTTACACTGTACCACAGTGAAAAAGTGCGCAGAGGTCTAAAATCACACCAATCCAGGTTCCAAAAACAGGTTAGGAAAAAGCAAAAAGTCACGGGGTGAACCTGCCCAAAGGACCGGGTCCAACAAAATATATATATATATATATATATATATATATATATATATATATATATATATATATATATATATATATGTATATATATATATATATATATATATATATATATATATATATATATATATATATATATATATATATATATATATCCACAACAAAATGTTGTCCCCTTGGTAAGAGCCACACAGCACAAGGTAAGTTTTCAGCGGTTTATTGGGGAGAGCTGAGGTTGCAAAGTGAAGACAAACATCCAAATTCAAAGTCAATTCGCCGATGCGTTTCGTGCGTTGCACGCACTTCTTCATGGGCTGACAAAGTGAGAACGGCAAGCCGACCCAGGACACCTGTATTTCATTATGACGCTTGCCCAAGTGGGCGTAGACAGTCCAACTGCCTGATGGTCGCTGTAGTGCCTGTCAGTATTATCACAGTGGATTTTTTCTTTTTTTGTAAATCTTTTTATTAACTTTGCGCAGTGACTCAGCAAATACACAACAATGTATACATGGCATGTGCAAGGATAACAACACAGTCGGCCTTTGAAAGCAAACAATACAGTGTCATAGAACAACAATGCTTATCAGTCCTGTCCCGCCCCCCCTCTCTGAGCTCTGTATTTGCGCCAGGGACCCCAGACCTTCCTCCATTTCTTTACACAACCCCTAGCCTTGCAAACAGTCTCCTCCGCCCTCTGACACCAGTCCAGGTCTCGCTGCCACTGGTCCCATTGTGGAGGCTCCTGCGCCCCCCATAAGTCCCCCATAATTCCTCTTAGCCACTCCAGCCGCGAGGGCCAGCCATATCTCAGCGTAGCGTGACCTGTCCGTCGGACCCTTAATAAGAAGCAAGAATCACCTAGGGTCCACAGGGACCGCTGAGCCTACTACCGTTGCCATCGTATGTGCCACCCTTGTCCAGAACTGCACAATGTATGGACAGTCTCAAAGAATATGGAAAAAGGAGCCCTCTCCTCGACACCCCCTGGCACACAGTGGGGACAGACTCCTACCCCAAGCAAACGGGTGAGTGCGCGGGTAATACACCCGATGCAGGGTTTTTAGTTGAACCAGGCGGAACCTAATCCGAATCGCTACCTTGCGGGGGTTTTGCAGGGCGTCCTGCCAATCATCGTTTGCCAGGTCTCCAATATCTTCTGCCCATCTATGTGAAAAGCAGCCAGCCTCCTAAGACCCCCAATGCTGCTCGGCGCAGGGTCACCTTTAATTCACTTTGGATTTGCTATCAAAATAACGAGGCAGGAGCTGGAAACTGGAAGGCAAGAAAAAGGTTTATAACTCTTAAGAGGAGACCACGTCAACTGCAGACACCGGGATGTCTCAGGGAGGTGTTCTGCTGGCAACTCCTTTAGCTCTTCCTTTAATACAGGTTTGACACAATGCATTTGTTTCATTATAATGGTTACACAAGCCCAACATTGTTTTCTCAACATGGTTACACAAGCCCAACATTGTTTCATCAACATGGTTACACAAGCTCAACATTAATTCTCCTCCCACCCAGGTCAAAACAGACAATCTAATCTTGCAGCCGGACCTTGCTTCAGGGTCTAATACATGTGAGACCGGCCAGATCTAAGAGTCTGTTCTGCTGATAAAAACAGGTCCCATTGTTGGCAAAAATAAGTCTTGCTGTGTGCAGTGCAATAAACCATGTTTGCAAGAGTCTGTTTGGTATTTGGAGCCTGTTTGTGTAAGAGTGTCCATGTGTTTGCCTGTAAACAGAGATGAGAGGAAAATCGAGTTTGTGGCAGCAAGTGGTGTTGATGTTTGTCGTGGCAATAGTTTATAGCCCCCAGCTCACATACCAGGTTGGTGAAAGGGATGCTAGTAAGGGCAGGGTGAAACAAAGGTGACCAACAGAGTACAAAATGGTTGTGATGTGTAAAATGGCTGCAGCTTACGTGCACATATTAATACCCACTAAGCAAGATGGCGCAGGCAATGTTCACGACCGTTATTTTACCTTTAACAATATGCTGTGGTGAACATAAATGAACGTCGCTTATGTACACCTAAAGTTTATCGATTTTAACATCTAGCCCTCAGGGACACCAATGGATTAGGCATATTATTTATGAGTTTACGGTGAATAGTGGCCGTGGGTTTCTCGAAAATGGGGTCCAGCAGGAGCCTGCCTTCCATGGGCGAGTACTCTGGGACCGAGGTGTCTCCGCCTATATGCGTGCGCAGTCCATGCACTAAGCGGAGGTAATGGTAGTGCTGGGAATCACACATTTGATACTCGGTTTTGAGATATTTGAAGGTCCTAGGGGCACTCCCCTTCCAGAAATCCCCAAGATAGTCTATCCCTATCAGTTTCCACCCCTTAAAACCTGATAGCTGTTTCACCTCCGTCAGCAGATCTCCGGTCCAAAGCGGGGTCCTCCCCGTTACAGTGCCCGCCCACCCCAAGTATTTATTAGCCTCTCTCCAGCATTGAACCATCGCCCCAGTAGGCGAGGGCAGATCTTTGCGCAGCTTCCGCGAGTATAACAGGGGCTCGCAATTACCCTCCGGCATGACATACCTATCAACCCTACAGGCCGGATCCGATCTCTCCCCGTAAATCCAGTCATTGATGACCAGTAACTGAGAGGCCCAATAGTACAACTGCACGTCCGTGAGGCCCAGCCCCCCGTTGTACACCCCCCTTGTGAGCTTATGTAGTAAATTCTCGGATTTCTCCCATTCCATAGCAGCGTTCTCAAGGCCTGAGATACCCGTTGAAACACCCCGCTCGGGACCGGGTATGGTGTGTTTTGGAGGATATAGAATCACAGTGGATTTCTTCAGGTAATCACCAATAACATATTATAAATCCCCTGTGGGTTGATGAGAGCTTGCATCGGGAAGCAGCACCATATGACTCTCCTCCCGCACCTTCTGCTTCCAAATGCCGACGTCAGTTGGCACCAGCACACGGGCCGTGAAACACGGCAGGGCTTTCACCGCCGCAGGACTGGCAGCAACTAATCCACAACAAAATGTTGTCCCTTTAGTAAGAGCTACACAGCACAAGGTAAGTTTTCAGCGGTTTATTGGGGAGAGCCGCAGCTGCAAAGTGAAGACAAACATCCAAATTCAAAGTCCATTCGCTGATGTGATTAATCTCAGGGCCACCCAAGGCAGAATAAGAATGCCCCAAAGAGCACAGAATGCAGTAGCATGGATGCTGCTGAACATTCCTAGATACTCTTCGAACGGCTTTGAAGGGTATCTTTTCAAGCGTTAATGCTTCTGTCACAAGATCCCGAACCTGAAAGGACGCCAATTTCTCCATCCCCTGATCAAGCCTTATGATCCTTGTAGGTGTCTCCAGTCTACAGGAGCAGCGCTCATTGTGATTCCTAGACAGGAAAGAGCACAAAGGAGAGGTCGCTTATTCAGTTTTCTGGCCGCCAAACTGTGGAACACCCTCCCGGCTGATCTGAGACAGGAACACTCAGAAGTGGTCTTTCGGAGGAAACTTAAGACCAGGCTTTTTAGACAATCTTAACCCTTTAAGTGCTGCCGTCGGCCAACGGTCGTCACGGGCACTACCTCCCCAGTGCTGCGTGCGACCGCTGGACGTCCATTTCAGCACTGGATAATGGACAGCGCAGCACTGGGGAGGTCTATTTACGAAGCTCCCAAGGTGTTAAATAGGACGTAGTCATGTTTACTGGACCTCTGTTGTTCTGGAATCCTACTGCATGGACACCCTGATTGGAGAAACCATGCACTCTACAAACTTTGTGACATAGAAAAAAAAATATTTAACATGAAGGATAGCTTGGCTGCCTGAAGCCTGGTACTCTAGTATATGTTTAACCTGAGGGCTAGGTCTGGGGCCTGAGGTCTGGTACGCTGTGTTTAACCAGAGGAATAGCTCTACTGCCTGAAACCTAAAACTGTAGCAAATGTATGACCAGAATAATAACTATTCTGTCTAAGACCTGGAACTCTAAGATATGTTTAGCCTAAGGGATAGCTCAGCTGTCTAAGGCCAGGTACTTTGTGATACATCTAACCAGAAGGATAATTATGTTGTCTTAGGCCTAGTACTCTGTTATATGTTATCTGAGGAATAGCTCTGCCATCTGAAGGGGGTACTCTAGGATATGTTTAACCTGAGGGATATTTCTGCTGTCTGAGATCCATTGCTCTATGACATTTGTGGCCTGTGAGATAGCTCTACTCTTTGATATCCGGTGATCTATTGCATATTTAATCTGGATGACAGCTCTGCTGTTGGAAATACGGTACTCTAAAGACATTTTTGACCTGAGGGCTAGCTCTGCTATCTCAGGCCTGGTACTCTAAGATATGCTGAACTCAAGGTATAGCTCTGCTGCCTGCGACCTGGCACTCTAAAATAAGTTTAACCCGAGGAATAGCTCGCTGTCTGAGGCTTTGTACTCAGTGGCGGCTGGTATTTAACGGCAGCGAGGGGGGCGGATCGCGGGGGAGGGAATGAAAATATAATAATTAAACACTTACCTGTGCACTGCCACCACTGCCTCTCAGTCCTCTTCACCCGCTACCAGGACTCCAGGGCAGGAGGCAGGAAGCACCCAGCTCCCAGACTACCCATGGGCCAGCACAACATGGCAATGCAGCCTTGTGATTGGTCTGAGCGCCGTGGTGCGGCACTCAGCTGGTTTATGGGAGCCTGGCTTTAATGCAGCCTGGCTGGAGAACATGCAAAGTGCACTTGACGGTTTGGCTGGCCCAGACGTCCGGCCCGCCAAAGCGTCATGCACACTTGGAGTGGACAAACCACTCCTCCCCTGCCCTGCTCTGTGAGCAGAGCACCCCCGCCTCACCCCTACCCCGCTGAGCAAGGATTTAAAAATAAAACGATAATAACAATGAGTTATTAATATTTTATTTTTCCTTTTTGACCTGCTCAGTGGGGCGAAGCCCCTCCGCCTTAGTGGAGGAGCTGCCCCTGCTTGTACTTTAGGATATTGTTAACCTGAGGGATAGCTCTGCCGTCTGAGGCATGGTAATCTAAGGTATGGTTAGAGGGATAGTTCTGCTGTCTGAGGGCTGGCACTCTAAGATATGTTTAACATGAGGGATTCTGCTGTCTTGGTCCAGTTCTTTAAGATATGTTTAACCAGATGGATAGCTGTTGTGTCCGAGACCTGATACTAAAGATTTGTTTAACTTGAGGGATAGCTCCGCTGTCTCTGGTGCAAGGCTGTTCTAGCAGTGTAACCTGGTAAGTAAGATATAGAGCCTTGAAGATCCTACAAACCAAAGGCCGATTCTGATCTGAGTCCAGAGCTCTGTGCTACCAGAGACAGTCCCGCTGTGGATAACCCTCCACCTTATGCACGTTTTTGTGAGGACTAATTCATCTCCAGTGGGGTCAGTTACACGCTCCCACAGAGTAAATAGTTATCGAGAATTCAAAGTGGTTCCTGGAAAGAGCTGGCTGGAAGGGAGGGGAGCTGGGATGTAAGTGGACCGTACATCATATGTAGTGTTTGGGGGAGGAGGGGGGGCGTCATGCAGAGTACCTGTCTCAGTTTAATGGCCATCGGCCATAGAGCGCTGATCCCACACTCAGGGCAATCATGGCCTCCATCCTGCTGGAATATCTTGTTACTGCGTCTCCGAGATGCTGCCATGCATATTTCATAGAATCAATAAACACGGATTCCGTCCAGGAGACGCAAATTAGCTTCGTATTGATCCTGTCTCTTTTATAGACCTCGGTGCATTAGCAGGGCGGCTCCTCCCAACACTCGGGCCTCCGTAGGCGTGCGCGGGGCGGCGCGTGCTCAGGTGCAGCTGTGAGGGAGCTCGAGGAATTGAGCTCTGAACCGACACTCACCAGTGTGCCCCCTCGTAGATGGGCATGCCTTCTCTTTATTACAAGGGGGCAATTTAGAATATGCATTCAGCCAATCTGATGGGGCGCCGGAGGCCCGCCTCCTTCGGCCCAGCTGCTGTGGTGAATCTTAGAATACAACTGGTGTCTAAATGTTCAGCACCCACTTGTCATCCGTCATGCTCTGCTGGTCCAAAGATGATGTTTGGCGTCTCCTCCTACTGGGATGCTTGGATGTGGGACCAGGTCACCAAGTTATTTTTTTATTATTTCTGAGGATTTCTCACTCCCTGGTAAGGGGTGGGTTCCTCTCTTGTCTTTGGTGTGGCATCCCTTTTTTAGGTTTTGCCTGGCGAAAAGATGCGCTCTGCGCATCTTTTTCGCGCAGGCGAAATCCTGATGAGATCTGTAGTGTGGCTTTGGGTCGGCCCTCGTCATTCATTGGCTGGCTCCATAAATGGAGCCTAGCCATTGGACGAGGGGCCTGTCCGTCAATGCCGGACCAGATTCGGGGGCGTTCCCGAGATTCTTTGGCTTTTGCCGACGTCACGCGACGTCAGCCGAAAGCCGGGAACGCCCCCGAATCTGGTCCGGCATTGCCGGCACCTGCCTTCCTGGCTCTAAATTTCTGAGCATCTCGTAACCAAAGCCTCCTGTTTCCGTCAGTAGCGGTGCATTCGCCGATAATCGCTTCAACGCCTTGTTGGTGGCAGTCTGCGCTATATAATTAGTTGCTGTTACAATACAACACAACAATATTAGTATCCTAGTTTCGGCTAGCCTGAGCTAAGACCATGCGCAATGCTTCAATGAGTGGCAGCGGGACACTCTGTGCGAGATGAGTCACGCATTTGTTAACTAACATACCTAATGTTTACGGGTTTAGACTTTCCCTTTGTGATTTCACAATTAAAACCTGGGGCAATGTCGGGCGTGGAGGGTTAAAGTCATCATCTGCAAAATCAAGAACTTGCAGACACGTGCTCTTCTAGAAAGTCTGACTATTAACTACGTTAGCTGTCTGTCTGGACGACCTGCCATCCATTCTTCAAAGACACCCACAGAAACGATGCACCGATAGAGCGGGCTACGGTTTAGCCCCGTTCAGCCGTTGCCTTCCACACAGTGTTCATTCTTTGCCATTGGGGGGAAGGGCTGTCCTCAAGGCCGTGGCATTTCGTGGATGGTGACATTTCCATTAGGTTTTGGTGAAGGGGACCGGATTAGTCCTATTTATTGGACTACACATGTATTGTGACTCGGGCCTTGAAATTGAGAGCCAATAAGTGTTGTTTAACTAATTTACTTTGCTGAAACAACGACAACATATTAATTACTCGTTTTTAGTTATTAGCTTTTTTTGTTTGGAAATTGTGTTTTGTTGGAAGGCAAAGCCGGGAACGCCCCCGAATCTGGTCCGGCATTGCCGGCACCTGCCTTCCTGGCTCTAAATTTCTGAGCATCTCGTCACCAAAGCCTCCTGTTTCCGTCAGTAGCGGTGCATTCGCCGATAATCGCTTCAACGCCTTGTTGGTGGCAGTCTGCGCTATATAATTAGTTCCTGTTACAATACAACACAACAATATTAGTATCCTAGTTTCGGCTAGCCTGAGCTAAGACCATGCGCAATGCTTCAATGAGTGGCAGCGGGACACTCTGTGCGAGATGAGTCACGCATTTGTTAACTAACATACCTAATGTTTACGGGTTTAGACTTTCCCTTTGTGATTTCACAATTAAAACCTGGGGCAATGTCGGGCGTGGAGGGTTAAAGTCATCATCTGCAAAATCAAGAACTTGCAGACACGTGCTCTTCTAGGAAGTCTGACTATTAACTACGTTAGCTGTCTGTCTGGACGACCTGCCATCCATTCTTCAAAGACACCCACAGAAACGATGCACCGATAGAGCGGGCTACGGTTTAGCCCCGTTCAGCCGTTGCCTTCCACACAGTGTTCATTCTTTGCCATTGGGGGGAAGGGCTGTCCTCAAGGCCGTGGCATTTCGTGGATGGTGACATTTCCATTAGGTTTTGGTGAAGGGGACCGGATTAGTCCTATTTATTGGACTACACATGTATTGTGACTCGGGCCTTGAAATTGAGAGCCAATAAGTGTTGTTTAACTAATTTACTTTGCTGAAACAACGACAACATATTAATTACTCGTTTTTAGTTATTAGCTTTTTTTGTTTGGGAATTGTGTTTTGTTGGAAGGCATCAACATTCATAAAGACAGAGTTCTAGTCACTGATTCCCCTTAACTTGTTTATGGATTTATGGCATTTTTGTTTGCAATGTAAATACTTCCATGTGTATAAACCTTCTTGAAAGTGCAACAAAAACGCTGGCACGTTGTAAAACATATCTACTCTATGCAACATTTGGATGTGCATGCCTTTGAAGTAGACCGTATCAGACTCTGTTTCATAACACTCTTCTTTGAAGGTACACCTTGAATCTGCTAATGCAATCTGTTCAGCAAAGATACCCTACCCTACTTCCAGCCTCCATACTGTTTAGCCAAAAATGTTGCTTTTCTGAGATTTTCTTTCTAGGACAGCTGGGGGCAACACACACAAAGTGGTACAAATATTACCAAATAATTCAGAGTGCAGATTCAGAGTGCCGAGTGCAGATTCAGAGTGCAGAGTGCAGATTCAGAGTGCAGAGTGCAGATTCAGAGTGCAGAGTGCAGATGCAGAGTGCAGATTCAGAGTGCAGAGTGCAGAGTGCAGAGTGCAGAGTGCAGATTCAGAGTGCAGAGTGCAGATTCAGAGTGCAGATTCAGAGTGCAGAGTGCAGATTCAGAGTGCAGATTCAGAGTGCAGAGTGCAGATTCAGAGTGCAGATTCAGAGTGCAGATTCAGAGTGCAGATTCAGAGTGCAGAGTGCAGATTCAGAGTGCAGAGTGCAGATTCAGAGTGCAGAGTGCAGATTCAGAGTGCAGAGTGCAGATTCAGAGTGCAGATTCAGAGTGCAGATTCAGAGTGCAGATTCAGAGTGCAGAGTGCAGATTCAGAGTGCAGATTCAGAGTGCAGATTCAGAGTGCAGATTCAGAGTGCAGATTCAGAGTGCAGAGTGCTGATTCAGAGTGCAGAGTGCAGATTCAGAGTGCAGATTCAGAGTCCAGATTCAGAGTGCAGAGTCCAGATTCAGAGTGCAGATTCAGAGTGCAGAGTGCAGATTCAGAGTGCAGATTCAGAGTGCAGAGTGCAGATTCAGAGTGCAGATTCAGAGTGCAGATTCAGAGTGCAGATTCAGAGTGCAGAGTGCAGATTCAGAGTGCAGAGTGCAGATTCAGAGTGCAGAGTGCAGATTCAGAGTGCAGAGTGCAGATTCAGAGTGCAGATTCAGAGTGCAGATTCAGAGTGCAGATTCAGAGTGCAGAGTGCAGATTCAGAGTGCAGATTCAGAGTGCAGATTCAGAGTGCAGATTCAGAGTGCAGATTCAGAGTGCAGAGTGCTGATTCAGAGTGCAGAGTGCAGATTCAGAGTGCAGATTCAGAGTCCAGATTCAGAGTGCAGAGTCCAGATTCAGAGTGCAGAGTGCAGAGTGCAGAGTGCAGAGTGCAGAGTGCAGAGTGCAGAGTGCAGATTCAGAGTGCAGAGTGCAGATTCAGAGTGCAGATTCAGAGTGCAGATTCAGAGTGCAGATTCAGAGTGCAGAGTGCAGATTCAGAGTGCAGAGTGCAGATTCAGAGTGCAGATTCAGAGTCCAGATTCAGAGTGCAGAGTCCAGATTCAGAGTGCAGAGTGCAGATTCAGAGTGCAGAGTGCAGATTCAGAGTGCAGAGTGCAGATTCAGAGTGCAGAGTGCAGATTCAGAGTGCAGATTCAGAGTGCAGATTCAGAGTGCAGAGTGCAGAGTGCAGAGTGCAGAGTGCAGAGTGCAGATTCAGAGTGCAGAGTGCAGATTCAGAGTGCAGAGTGCAGAGTGCAGTGTGGAGGGCTCTGTGTGGGTGTGTGTGGGGGGGCTTTGTGTGGCTGTGTGTGTGGGGGGCTCTGTGTGGGTGTGTGTGTGGGGTGCTCTGTGTGTGTGTGTGGGGGGGGGCTCTGTGTGTGTGTGTGGGGGCTCTCTGTGGGTGTTTGTGTGTGTCATTTGCGAGAGATAAAGCTAGTTGCATTGTAAATGACAATGCCATTTATTTATGTTTTAAAAAAAACACATAAATAAAAATAATGTCAAGAGCAATGCCGATAGCTCTAACTTTAACAAAGGCAAAACCATTGCATTGTAAATGCTTGTTGTAACTCTGGTTCGCGAAGTAGCGCTACGTATAGCTATGCGAAGTGCACTTCGCACTACGTGAGATACGCGCATCGCTATGCGAATTGCATAGTGCGTTGTTCACGAGGATTGGACAGTGCCGGATGCTTGCCCGCACTGTGCAATGTTTGAAAACGGCATCTTGCACAGTGCGAGCTGTCGTTTTCTGCCGCTCGAGTAGATTTTTACTCGAGCGGCAGCTTTCTCAACGCGGACTGGTAGTTTCTCATCGCGAGCGGTCGCAAGCATATGCGACCACTCGCAATGAGAAACCTGACCTCCCCGCGTTGAGAATCTCGCCGGGAGGTTTATTTTCCACGCTCGCGATCGGCAACTTGATGTTGCTGATCGCGAACGAGGAAAAAGTCTCGCCGGGATGTCATTTTGCTTGCTCGCGGTCGCCAACTTGACGTTGAGGACCGCGAGCAAGCAAAAAATAACCACTGCACTACGCTACGCTATGCGTGTTTGCACTGTGCTACGTGCAATTCACGTAGTGCGAAGTAGCGCTATCTTCGCAAACTACGCGAGCGTAGTGTAGTGCATTGCACAGGGTTACTTTTTGGACAGTAAAAATGCTTTTTCTGCTTATGATGTTATCATTTTGTCTGGAGGGTGTTTTGCCCCTTGTTTGAACAATAGCTTGTAAATTCCTTTTTCCTTTCCATCCATCATGATTTAGGGTGCCCTCTCTTGCAGGGCCAGACCCGGTGCATCGGAAAACGAGGTGAAGCCATGAGGCACTTTTCAAAGAGTTTCCGTGGCCAGATATCACCTATGTCCTGGTTGTAGATAAAAATAGATCTGTGCATCACTTGCATAAATCTTTCTCCACTGGGTGACAGCGGTGTAAACTGGTATTTATACTCCTCTATTGGTCAAAAAACGGTGTCTACGTCGCCGTGTGTCTGCTCTCACTGCCAGGTAGAGCAGAGGAAGGCAACGAGGGTAAAAGCATATTCCAGACATCTTTAAAAACAACTGAGCCAGGAAACAGAATAATCTTGGGAAATAAAGGGCCCTGGTCAAGCTGTGGTATATAAATAAATAATACCGGATCTAGGTTTTACTGGACATAGCAATAACAGATAGCTCAATAAATAAGAGTCAAGATTCGAGGTAGTAGGAGTTTGCAGGTTTAATACAGCATAAAGGACAGGAACAGGACAACCTGCACGGGAACAGGATGGCAGGGCCCTGCAGGGGGGACAGGGAATGAGCGCGCTAGCTTTTAATAACAGTACACAAGCATATATACTAAAACAGTTGCATTACAGTGAATACAATAGGCGGAGCAGTGGGTGTGGTCAATAGCAGTCGCGAAAGATAAGGGTGAAAGTAGGTGTAACAAGAGGCGTATACATAGACATGTGATGTAAACGTAACAGAATATGTCATAAATGGGGCGGAAACATGGAGGGGGCTACCTAAGGAGCCGGGACCTCTAACCTAATGGTGCGCGCAAACTGACAATGACGTGTTACTAGGAGAAGCTGGGGGCTATGAACTCTGTGCTAGGAGCAGAGACTGAAGTCTGGAGAGTCAGGGCGACATGTGCCTAAACAATATCTAGTATCTGATGTTTAGAGAACATGTTGATAGAATCCAAAAGTTATCGGGGTAAAGGCTAACAGACACTAAGACTGGAGCATACATTATTCTACATGTAGTGTGTGTTGAGGAATATTAAATGACCATTAAATGCAGTATTTCTCTTACATGGAGACGTAAAGGCTAGACGATGACGGAAACTATTGATGCGATTCAGTAGCTTAGGAATGCAGAGAAGGAGGGCTGGACTGATAACTAGAATCATAACATACTCTTGGCAGACTCGTAGGCAGAGCCAGGCTGAGCCGGGCACTGTGAGGCAGGAAGTAAGTGAAGGGTCAGGAATACAGGTGGGGGCTGTATCGCTCCTCAGCGAGGCTCAGGAGACAGAAGCTGAATCTGGTGTCCGGGCCCTTTTGAGGCCTAGAAACGGGGACTTTACAATGAAATAACGTGCACACTGGGAAACGTGGCAACGTAACTTTACATAGGCCTGATATTCGTAGTATTCACGAGAACTGGAAACTGGCATACTAGAGATGGACACAACTATAATTGTATCTTAAATCGAACATGGGGAATACATATGCATATTAATCATGCACACATAACATAAGATGGAGGACACGTAGGGACACAGAACATGGCAAAATTTACTTTTCCACATTCCCTCCTTGTCACTACGTTTCCATCAGGAAACATCAATATTCATGATACCATCTATCATTTCATACAGTATCATTTGCTCGTCTCGAATTTTCTTGGAACGGGATTTAGAACGGGACTTGGGACTAGGAATACAAGAGGTAGCACAAATGCCACAAATCGCAGGGCCACATTGTATACAGAGGCAGCAACTGAATATGATCGCTACTGCAATACCTAGAAAGGACAATACTTTCCATCCCCAGGCGGAAATTATATTCCAGAACCAACCGGACCATGTCCAGGTGCCTGGATCTTGGTGTAACATATGGGCAATTTTATGGAGTCTGGTTATAGCTGAATAAACAGACGGCGCGTTATTAGGAATGAAAATGCAGCAACTAGATCCGATGACTCTACAAGCCCCGCCCCTATCGGCCAGTATGACGTCAAGGACGAGACGATTCTGGAGCACGACAAATCTCATAGCAGATTGTTCTTCGGTCAAGTTACCTAGGGCAGAGGCAGTCTCAATCACTACTGCTTCGAGGGTTCTGGTTAACCTACGGATTAACTTACTATTCTGGACAGGTCCTATAAAGAAAAAGAAACCTTTATTGAAATCTGTATACTGTTCTAGAGCAGTTTCAGTATAATCGACAATTGGGGACTCGATCTCCCTTCTATGTCTAATGTGTACTAGATGTGTGTTTCTATGATAATCAGATGGGGCTAGGAAAACTGGTGGCAGTAGGAAGGCAATGTAACAGGTTCCCTCCCAATCGAGGGGCAGACGAACATATGCGGTCTGACCACAAACAAAATAAGAATGACGTGAGGCTTTGAAAATAGATTTCCCACTGTCACTATACTTGACAATAGTAGTACAATCACTATGTCCTACATGTACGGAACCATTATTTCGGACACATAATTCGCCTTTGACTGGTAATACTGACATAGCAGGTAAGTCTGGAGTAGGATCAGACTGAACATTCAGGACCATGAAATTCGAAGAATAATTACCTAAGTTATAAACTTCATTCTCTAGATCTAACCCTGTTCTGTGGGGAAGACCTTGTTTGTCTGGAAAACATGTACTGTTAAGAAAAGACAAATCTGTTGAGGATGACGTTAACGTGGACCATGCTCCACACGAACCATTATGTGAAAATGGATAAGGAAAGAGTGGCAGAACTCCCTTCGGTGTCTGGAAAGGGGGGAGTCGACCACACACCCAACAATTAGTGGCATTGCTGGCCTGGTGTGAATAATGTAACATACGGATAAAGGAATTATTACGCATAGCAAGACGATAAGATAGTTCATGAGGAGGCAGATCACTAAACGTGTGCTCTACTGTAGCAATAGAAGACTTATTTACATGAGGAACTGGAAAATACAAATAAAATGCATAACCGGTGCAGGTAAACATAAGGCTGAGAAACAATATGAAACTTAGAAAAACGATACATCGGATTGAGTTTTGACTAACTCTCTCACTATGGGGGTCTATTTTATACATGTCAGAAACCGGTCTAACCGTTTCACCTAGGGGAGGACTTAGACAATCAAACTGGCTGACTTATTTTACTAGACCTTAATTTCTTCTTATACTCCTGTTGCGGAGTTTTCTCTAACAGGGAGGGATTCGTATCATAGTCTTTTGCGGGACAGTCCTTAAGAATAGTACTTTGGCAGTCTTTCAGATCCTCGGAAATGTTCTTAGAAACAGGCTTCAATCCAAAAAGTCTTTTCACATGTGACAAATGGACCCAGCCCTTCCTGCCTTCCAGCTTGACGGCAGTACGGGTGGCCAGGAGGACCTGTTTGGGTTCCTTCCAGCGAGGCTCCAGCGGACTTGAACGATCAAAGTTCCTCACAAGAACCATGCATCCGGGAACGATTTCATGCGGTGCCACCTCGGTATTGTCTGGAAATGCGGCAGCAACCTGTGAACGACAAGAGTTGAGGGCAGACATCAAGGAAGCTAGGTAATCTGTCAGCATATTACTTGAAACATCGGTAATACTTCGAGGTCTAGGTGTACCCCACATGTTAGGGGGGCGGCCGAATACGACCTCATACGGGGACAGACCTGACCTGGAATGTGCGACCATGCGCATATAGAATAAAGCGACTGGCAGAGCTACTAGCCAGTCCACACCTTTCTCTTTACATACTTTTGCAATTCGGATTTTCAGGGTCTGATTATGTCTCTCTACTAGACCAGCTGCTTCTGGATGGCGTACACAATGGAACTTCCACTGGTACCCTAACAACAGGGAAATATGTTTCATAAGCTCAGATGAGAATGGCTGGCCGTTATCAGAATACACGACTCTAGGGAGTCCATAACGGGGGAAGAATTCACGAACCAGCTGCTTGGCAGTGGTCGCGGCTGTGTAATCTGGAACTGGATATGCTTCTGTCCACCTGGACAAAGCGCATACAACTACAAGGACATACTTGAAACCTCGACATCGCTCCATCTGAATATAATCCATCTGGAGGACTTCAAAAGGGTGGTCAGGGGGCTGGAATCCACCTTGTTCCACCGGGACACTTTTACCTGGATTAAACTGGCAACATATCATACAGGTACGGACTTTCTGCTTAGCTGCAGCTCGTAAATGCTTGTTGAACCAAATGTTCTGGATACTGTCTAACATAGCTTTTTCTCCTAAATGTGCTGGACTATGTGCGGTATTAATAATGACTTGAACCATAGAGTCGGGGAGAAACCATGTGGCTCTACCCTTCGTTACCCATCCCTGATCTGTCTGGACCCCTCCTTGTTCGGACCATTTCTTGATTTCATCGGGAGTAGCATGTAACTGGATATCTATGACATCTTGAGTAGGGTCCTTAACTGTCATACATGTAGTCGGATCTGGAGTATGTGTCTGTGTCGGGTTAACTGAAATGTCTGGAGTCTGTGCTGTAAGCTTGGCTGTGCGATCTGCTAGATCATTACCCTGGGAAATAATATCAGTAACTTTCGTATGTGCTTTGCACTTCATGATAGCAATAGATGTCGGTAAATGTATTGCATCTAACAGAGCTTGAATAAGGAGACCATGCTGAATCTTGGTTCCATGAGAAGTCATGAAACCTCTCTCCTGCCAGAGCACTCCGAAGTCGTGTACAACTCCAAATGCGTAGCGTGCATCTGTGTAAACATTAACTTTCAGGTTCTTAGCGTGTATGCAGGCTTGAGTCAGAGCAACTAGCTCTGCTGCTTGAGCAGACAGGATGTCAATACGGTGTGTTTCTATAACTTCAGTGTCAGTAGTCACTGCATACGCGGCTACTAATTCTCCTGTACTTGTTCTCATACATGAACCATCCACATAAAGTGTCAGGTCGGGATCTGGTAATGGAATATCTGTCAGATCTTGTCTTGGCTTAGTCATAATGTTAACTACTTCCACACAGTCGTGTGTGGCAGGATTCGGAATAACTGACGGTAACAGTGTAGCAGGATTTAGAACGTTGCAGCGTCTGATTTCTATGTGTGGCTGGAACAGTGTCAGTTCATAACCTGTTAAACGTGCAATTGTCAAGTGCTGAGTTTGTGTTCGGTTTAAAAGAACTTCCACGGAGTGTGGAACTTGTACTGTCAGGGAGTGTCCTAATACTATGGGATCACTTTGTCTGATAGCTAGTGCTGTGGCTGCAACTGACTTGAGGCACGCAGGCAGAGCCTGGGCTACAGGATCTAGTGTGCTCGAAAAGTAAGCACAAGGCTTGTATTGTCCTGCTTGATCTTGTGTGAGAACAGATAATGCTGTACCTTCACGTTCTGTGACGAAAAGTGTAAAAGGCTTACTGTAGTTCGGTGTAGCTAGAACTGGAGCTTGGCATAAAGCTTTCTTTAACTCATTGAAACTAAGTGTATGTTCAGATGCCCAAGGGAGGACAGTCGATACGGCTGCCTCCTGTGTCGTTAACTGTATCAGTGGTTTAGCTAGAAATGCATACTGAGGAATCCATTGTCTACAATAAGAAGTAAGGCCAATGAAAGCACGTACCTCCTTCTGTGTCTTGGGCTGTGGAAGACTCGCTATTAACTGGATACGGTCTGGTGTCAACTGCCTACCCCACTTGGACAGTAAGTGGCCTAAGTAGATCACTTGCTGGACACAGAATTGAAGCTTCGAAGGGGACACCTTGTGCCCCATCTCGGCGAGAAAATACAAGACTGTAAGTGATGCTCGCTCGCAAGCACGTTCAGAACGGGCTGTGATCAGTAAATCATCGACATACTGGAGCAGGGCAGTGTCAGTTGGCATGTGAATGTTGTCTAGTTGTCTCTTAAGTGCTTGACTGTAAATACTAGGACTTTCTGTGAAACCTTGAGGAGCTTGTGTGAACATATAGCTTCTTCCATTTAAACAAAATCCGAAAAGAAACTGGCTGTCTGGATGGATGGGGACACTGAAAAATGCGTTCTTGAGGTCTATGACTGTAAAAAATGAGGCTTCGGAATCAATGGCTGTCAATAGGGAAGAGATATCTGGGACAACTGGGTACTGGGGAATAATACATTTATTGAGTTCTCGAAGGTCAATCACTAATCGATATACTGGGGGTGCATTTGGATCAGTACGTTTCATGACTGGAATGATCGGAGAATTACATACATTGGAGTCAGTTTCTACAACTACTCCTTGAGCGATGAGCTCGTCAATAATTTTGGATAAGGCTGCTACAGCCTCAGGTGGCAATCTGTACTGTCTAATTCGTGGTAACACTACACCTGGTTTGAGAGTCACACGATGGGGTGTGATTTGCATATAACCAACATCAGTTGGACCTTGCGCCCATAGATGCTGCGGAACATTGGACAATCTCGGATCAAAATCTCGTAATACATAGTGACCCTTGAAGTCACGTAGGAACAATCGTATTCCCTCTGGGGAGCAGCAAATAACTGCACCTAATTCTTTCAGTGTTTTAATACCTAACAGATTTTCTGGACATGACTTCGTAAGTAACAGATCAGTAGTGCGGGACAATGGACCTACTTCTAGAGTAACTGGCTTTGATATCTCGTTTACAATAGGCTTTCCTGAAAATCCAAGGGAAACATTTCTAGAGCCTGAGAGCGGAGCCCCTGGAACTTCGGCGTGACTGATGGTGGTCCTACTTGCCCCTGTATCAATCAGAAACTTTCTGTCTTTCCCTAGTACTTGACTATGAACATAGGGACCCTCTTGATCTACAGGAATCTCGATGAGAGGCAAGCCTACCTCCCTCTCTAGGCTGTTTCATGAATATGGCTGATACTCTGGATACTCGGACTGTGCATACTGGTACATCTGCTGTGTAACATGCTGTGTTGCGGCAATAGGCTGCGGTGCTGGAACTGTCTGTTGTGCATTCTGTGGCTGAGAAGTCTGTGAAACTTGTTCTTGTCTAGGCGGACGTGGTCTTTCTTTAGTCTTACCAGTAGCTATGTTGTGTTTCAGAACTGCACACTCGTTTATATAATGACCTGGCTGTTTACAATAATTGCATGTCCCTTTAACGGGAACTGCAGGATGACTGGCTTGATTCGTACCCCTCTTCTGACTGTCTTGAGGAACAGATTGTGCAACTAGCACTTTCATTTTCGTGTCTTTCATACGTTTTCTCTCGTGTTCTTGCTCTTCTCTGATTCTATTCTGGTGGTACTGGAGCATCTGTAACATCTGGGACGGGGTACTAGCTTGCCACGTACTTTCGACTTTCAAAACTCGATTCTTAACTTGTGGACTTGAATTCTCGACTAATTTGGTAACAAAAAGATGAGGGTACGACTCGCTACTCGTCTTCAAGCCACTGTTTATAATAAAGCATTTCTCAAATCTAGAATAAAAATCACTAGTGTCTTCGTCTTGTTTCTGTTTACAGGCTGAGATTGCATCCCAGTCTTCCTTTTTAGTGGCTAATAATCTGGGCAAAACTTGTATTAATAGTTCAGGTAATTCTTTACATTTCTCTCCAAGACCGGTACCTGGTACTCGTATCTTATCTTCGGCTTCTAGGACTGCCCAATCAATCTTTTTCTCTCCCACCTCCCAATCTTTTTCCTTGAGTTTCTCGTATACCCCTGCAGGCAACAGGACCTTTAACATTTTAATTATATCTGGATACGTGTATTCTCCCATACGGAGCATGTCTTTTAATTCTCGGTGGAACCCTGCTGGATCTTTGTCGTGACAAGGAATTAATTTCTTCATCTCTAAGAGTTCCATCTTTGTAATCGGAGTGTAAACAAACACTCGTTGCATTTCACCATCTGTTGTCCTAACTGGGTGTACTTCTCGTAACGGGTTCTGTCTGTCTATGTAAAACGGTTTACTTTCTGGAGGTGAGACATGAACAAAATGCGGATTCAAAAACATACTATATTTGTGGCGCTGTTCTAGAATGACACTAATTAACTCGGTACCTAAACCTTTCCATCTATACTGGAGTAACTCGTTCAGGACATCATGTAACGGACCTGGATCAGAATGTTGACCCTCATACAATGTAATGAGGTGCTGGATCATATACATACCCACCAGTCGTTGCTCGGCTGGGGGCAGTTTCAGAAATATTTGTGCCACTATTTCATCTGGAAAAGTGGTAGAATCAGTAATCCATCGGACTGCTGATCGGACTAGTTCTTGTTCATGTATAGTACTTAACTCACTATAACCGATTCGTGATTTCAGAATATGATCGGTAGCTTGAAACACTTGTTCTAGAGAACCTTGTTCTGGTGCTGGATGATGAAAAACTGACTTGTGTTCTAGGCGTAAATGGCGGTCTGGAAATCTAGATTTTCCTACATACGCTATTCTGGCGGGATTCTCGTCCTCTACCTCTTCCGTAGGAGAGTCATTCTCTTTCTCGCTTACTTGTGCTTCTTTGCGTTTCTCGTGTAACTTTATTATTTCTTTACGAATTTTCTTGCACATACTCTCTATACTACTGATGGTTTTGTGCTTACCCTCGGCTATATTATCACTCCACCTTGTCAGGATTCGCATTTCAGCCGGATCTTTGGACGGGTAATCTTGTTCTCTTATTAAACAATTAATCAGAAACTTCAATATCATGAGCTGGATTTCAGCTTTCCTTTGAGACATGGCTTCGCCAATGCTTTCTGGATCATTCCCTGTACGGATGAAACGATATATTCTGTCTAGATCTTCTTTCATGTCTGGTAGGGTGTCCAAATACCCGGTCACCCGTCTTACACGGATGGAATATATAACTGTACTATCATCACCTGCAACTGGATCATAGCGGCATTCAGTGAGAGCTCGTCGGATATCTGCAACGGACCTATATTTGGGCGTACGCTGTAACGCACATTCATGTAACTCGGCCAACGTTCTACGTTGGTGTGGTGGCGGGGTACCAGGAGGACCTCCTCCTGCGGCCCCTAAACTGGAATCGTCGACTGATACTCGTCGTACTGGCGCGGCGGGAAATTGTAATGTAGGCTGGACCGGGGGTACCGTAGCAGGTACTGCAAAGGGTGCCCCGGTGTCTGGAGGAGCAGAAACTGCCTGATTTACAGGGACTGGCGGAACAGGATTTGCATATTCCGGGACTGTGTCGTCCAAGTAGGACGAGATGAAAATATCAGCTGCGGTCGGTTTGTGACGTAGCTTGGTCGGAACTAATGGTGGCGGAAAATTACTGGATGCCTCCGGGGTCGCTTTTGGCAAGCCCTCGGCAAGAAGAGGATACATACCCTTAATAAGGGCATGCCTCTTTCTGTCTGACTGTTCGGTTTTAACTCGTTCACCTATCTCGATTAATTCCCTTTCTTGGGCTCGTTCTAAGGATTCTCTACTTAATTCTGACTTTCTGATTTCTTTTTCGGTTCTTTTATGAGATTCTTTGCGCCATAACTCGATGGCGTCTTTCTGTGACTGTCTGGCTTTCTTTTTCCATAATGCTTCTTCTACTCGCATGATGCACTCGGCATCCCACGTACCTGATACGGGCCATCTATACTTTTCCTCTAACTGTTTGGTATACTCTACCCATAAATCTAGATATAATATGGCACTTATGCCATGCTTTTGATACATAAAATGACCTGGACTGTCCCTAGGAGGGACAGGAACTGCTGCTTCTAGCAGACCTTTTCTGGTTTTTAACTGACGTAGTTTAGAAAATAAGGGCATGACTGAACTGTAACTTAGACACAATACGCAATTACAATACACAATGAACACGATAATTACTCCACATTCATACCACGACATTAAAATACATGAAGAACATTTAGAA
The DNA here is from genome assembly GCF_964261635.1 of Lissotriton helveticus. Taxonomy (NCBI): domain Eukaryota; kingdom Metazoa; phylum Chordata; class Amphibia; order Caudata; family Salamandridae; genus Lissotriton; species Lissotriton helveticus. The sequence continues at coordinate 1,302,310,104 of NC_136057.1, forward strand.
TAACAGTTCGAACAGAATACTACCTGGAATACGGAAAACAGAATACATGAATTTTCTCGAGAGCAGAACTGACTAGAACAGAAACTAGATGCACTGCTGAAACAGTACGAAACTCACCGGTCTCATAAAGAGACACGTCAGGACCCGCATCCACCGAAGTGGACACTTCGTTTTGGGATCTGTGTACCACCAAACCCCACGGACCAGAGACAATAAGATTGACCCTGTCTAGATACTACCCCAGCAACGGTACTCACCGGGCAGCAAGAGCGGAAGGCCTCGGACTGGACTGGACTGCTTCGACGCCGGACGGACGAACTTCGGACTTCTGTTACGGGTGGGCCTCCGGATACCTCGGACCTTGGACTCTCGGCTTGGGCTCTGGTCGGGACTCGCCGCGTTCCTCCACCGCCTCGTCTGGATGCTGGACCGCCACCTCCGTCTCCTCCGTGGGCCTGAGGGATACTTGAAGCAGAAATATCTGCACGTGCACGGTATGGTTCCGTCACGGCTGCAGAGGGTCAGGGGGCCGGCGTGGCTTCACCGGCGCGTGGGGAAAGGGCAAGTCCCTGTTCGGGCGCCATTATGTGGTATATAAATAAATAATACCGGATCTAGGTTTTACTGGACATAGCAATAACAGATAGCTCAATAAATAAGAGTCAAGATTCGAGGTAGTAGGAGTTTGCAGGTTTAATACAGCATAAAGGACAGGAACAGGACAACCTGCACGGGAACAGGATGGCAGGGCCCTGCAGGGGGGACAGGGAATGAGCGCGCTAGCTTTTAATAACAGTACACAAGCATATATACTAAAACAGTTGCATTACAGTGAATACAATAGGCGGAGCAGTGGGTGTGGTCAATAGCAGTCGCGAAAGATAAGGGTGAAAGTAGGTGTAACAAGAGGCGTATACATAGACATGTGATGTAAACGTAACAGAATATGTCATAAATGGGGCGGAAACATGGAGGGGGCTACCTAAGGAGCCGGGACCTCTAACCTAATGGTGCGCGCAAACTGACAATGACGTGTTACTAGGAGAAGCTGGGGGCTATGAACTCTGTGCTAGGAGCAGAGACTGAAGTCTGGAGAGTCAGGGCGACATGTGCCTAAACAATATCTAGTATCTGATGTTTAGAGAACATGTTGATAGAATCCAAAAGTTATCGGGGTAAAGGCTAACAGACACTAAGACTGGAGCATACATTATTCTACATGTAGTGTGTGTTGAGGAATATTAAATGACCATTAAATGCAGTATTTCTCTTACATGGAGACGTAAAGGCTAGACGATGACGGAAACTATTGATGCGATTCAGTAGCTTAGGAATGCAGAGAAGGAGGGCTGGACTGATAACTAGAATCATAACATACTCTTGGCAGACTCGTAGGCAGAGCCAGGCTGAGCCGGGCACTGTGAGGCAGGAAGTAAGTGAAGGGTCAGGAATACAGGTGGGGGCTGTATCGCTCCTCAGCGAGGCTCAGGAGACAGAAGCTGAATCTGGTGTCCGGGCCCTTTTGAGGCCTAGAAACGGGGACTTTACAATGAAATAACGTGCACACTGGGAAACGTGGCAACGTAACTTTACATAGGCCTGATATTCGTAGTATTCACGAGAACTGGAAACTGGCATACTAGAGATGGACACAACTATAATTGTATCTTAAATCGAACATGGGGAATACATATGCATATTAATCATGCACACATAACATAAGATGGAGGACACGTAGGGACACAGAACATGGCAAAATTTACTTTTCCACAAAGCGCCCTGTATTTCTTCCTTTGTGGCTTATTGGAATTCCCAGAAGCAGGCATGGGGAATAACTTCACTGTGCGATCCAAGAGTCCCTACGCTACCTGGAGAAGAAGCTATGATGGAGGGTGAGGTTGCAGTGGTGTGAATATGTCGGCTCGCAGCTTACACCCAGTATGTGTATTTTAGATTTCAGGCAACTCTAGTTGGTATCTCATTAAAATGGACATGTGATCCAATGGAGATATCATTGATTATAGGTTTCAGTGATGTCAGGAAGTACCTGCTCCATCTTGAATTAGGAACAGTACTTGGAACACTCCTTGTAGGAGTTGTCGGACTGCCCAACCTAGCACTCTGGCATTTCCTCAGTTAGCTGCAACCTTGGACGCCGCTTTCAGGGCAGCGTGGCATGCCTTCACCTACCTATGCCACATGGCACTTTTCTAGTCACAGCCTTCTCCTGTATGTGTCTGGCTTGAACATTTTTACCTGGGCTCATTTAGGTTTCCAGCTTGGCTCTGGTTCTCTTGCTTTGCTGTGGGGAATGTCTTCAATAGTCTTTGATTTTCTCACAGACCAGTTTTCTGATCTTTTCTCCCTTCTCTGGGGCTAAGACATTCCTCAGGATTGATGGGCTGCATGTCTTGGTGGACTGCCTCTTGCCCTTGAGTAGGAGCACTTGGAAAAAAACAGAACTTCAAAAGTTGTCCCCTGCGTCTTTTCGGGCCCTTCTGTGGGTTTTCACTGTTTAAGTACTTGAGGATGTTGCCCTCAAATGTGGATTTGCTTTTGAGATCACCCTGGCTTTCAAAGCGGTGGATGGCACTGTTCTGGGGATCTATGCGTTAACGCTCAACATTATGAAGGTTCTCGACTACGAAAGAGGCTTTGTCTTTACGCTTATCACCATTGAAGCCCTTCAGCTAGGTTGTCATTTATGGTTGTAAAGTGCCTCACCTCTGAAGGAAAATTAGAAGTATCAGAATGGGTTCCATCAGGGTCCGAGCTGCAGGCATTGGCCCTTTTATAGACCTGGCTTGATAGTGCAGCTGTCCCCAGCCCCTATGTATTCAACCTCAAAAAGAGCTTTCAGGAGCACTACAGAGAGGAATGTTGTCTCCGCCGCCCACATGCTGGTGGACAGGATCGCATGATTTGATTGGGCAGAATGTGTGCTTTTCCATGGAAAAAGTGATTCCCCTCCACGCAGCTGTGATTATTTTGTTTGTTTTTCCGGCTGCATGCGTAGGCAGCTTTGTGGCTGCCTTATGAAGGCTCACTAACAGGCATAAAGTATCAAGCTTGCAATAGGATGGAGGTAGCACTTCCAGGAGCACCCACATGGCACTTTTAAAGTATCTTAGATAAGAAGATAATTTACTGTGTGTGTTTGTCTCTGGCAGCAACACAGCTCCACTTCCCTTTCCATCATTAACTTTAGACTTCGGACTGCATTTGGGTGTTTGAGAGCAGTATGGGATGCCTAGGCCTACAGTAATCCACAGGCATTTTCAATTCTGTCTTCTCAGCACAGCTGTCATTTGACTGTATGTGATCAGCAAAACAGATTTTTCAGAGAATCACTGTGAGAGAGGCTTGTCTCCACCCACATGTTGGTTTCCCTGAGTAGACAATTTGATTGGGACGAAGTTGTGTGCTTCCACTGAAAAGAGTGCTTGTATTGCATTTTTAGCTTATACTTAATACAGCATGACTGGGTTGATTGTGCTGGCAAACCAATGGTCATGGCTATAGGCCCAACCTGTTTATTATGAAATGTTATGAAAAAAGCAGGAGGCCAAGGAATTTATGGTGACAAGCATATGTTAGAGTTATATTGGTACATGGAATCTCACAGATTACTGTAGTAGACAAGGGTTTTGGTGTTGTTATCTCTTCTGACAAACTGTGGGTATCAAAGATTTGCACAGCGAGGATCCTTTTTAAGCTCTTTTAGGAGAGATAGTATTTTCTTTGCCATCTGTAATTGTGTACACATTTGTAATTTTATGACTGTATGTCTGATGGTTTCTTTGTGGGAAAGCGTATGCTGAGTAAAGTAAGATTGAGTTAGACATGGGACAAGTCAGTGATTACACCTACAGGCCTGCTTGGTGCGTGGGGAAAAGGTATGTCAGAAGTCAAAGGTCTGGTCTTTTTATTATGAAAAATTATAACAAAGGCAGCAGACCTGGCTTATTTATTGTGAACAGTATTTGTTAAAGAGAATAGGCCACTGACAGGGGATTGTTATCACACTATGTTACAGACTGTAGACAGAGATTGGTTACAAGTAATCTCACGGATTACCATAGTAGGCTAGTGTTTTGGTATTGATCACCTACTCTGACAAACCCTGGGAGTAGAAGGTTTTCACTGAGATAATTCCTGCTAGGCCCTATTGACAGGTGGTTTTGTTGTTTTGCCAGCTAAAAGTCAGTATTGTCAGAACCCCTTTCAGAGGGTTACGAGTAATCCTGGGCGGAGTTCGCAGAGTTGCAAAAAAACCTCAGCCGTGCTACGCGGAGCTCCGCAAGCGGCGGAGTCCGTTAGATAAATGCCGTTTGTGGTGACTTTCAGTGCCGAGTGTTTGTCCGCACTGTGCGATCATCGCGAACTGCACCGTGCACAGAGTAACCGGGCACTGCTTCCTTTCTGCCTCTTGAGTTGATTTATTAATCGAGCGGTAGCTTTCTCAACGCGAACGGACGGTTTCTCAACGCGAGCGGTCGCGAGCACTCTCCAACTTGACGCTGATGATCGCGAACGAGGCAACAAAGAGGAACAATCTCACTGGGAGGTGGATTTTATCGCTCGAGCTCCCCAACTTGACGTTGACAAGTGTGAACGAGGAAAAAAAAAACACTCCGCTAAACGGAGCAGAGTTTTTCGGAACTCCGCGAGCTCCGTGGAGTTCACCGCCCAGACTACAAGGCAAGCAGGGGCTACTGGTCCCAACACTGGTGGTTGAGCCCTTTTACTCCTGATGTCCTAAGGCTTCACCTACTCTGGGTCCTGAGCCAAGAACACGTTCAGCACTAGACTGTCAGTGATAGTATGGGTCGAGCAGTCCAAGTCTTCTCTGGGGTGGGGCGGGAGGTAAGCACCAGGTAAACACAGATTGAAGACTCAAAATACTTACAGCAATCCCAATAAATGATCGTCCAGCTAGATACGTGCCTTTATGGCAAAAGTAGTATTTATATACGAACACAAAGCCCCGATAGCGCCACAAAACAGGACATGGGGGGTTACTTGAGGATCACACCTGAATGTCAACCTCACTGATATACACCAAACTAAGGCCCCCAGCTGTACTCTTGAGGATTCCCTTATGAGTGTCAACTCCTTCCTGAGTAGTGCTTAGGCGCTACTAACCAGTGACTTTTAAAAATTAAAGAGTCCTGTTTAAGTGAGCAGAGGAGCGTGGCTCTTCCTTGCTCCAGATTATGTCCCACCCTGCTCTCCCAGGAATGAAGCAATCCACAAATCAGTCTGCTCGTTTCTCCACCTCCACACTACTTCTCAGGGCCTTGGTCTTCCAATATGGAACCCAAAGGCCTCCATGTACTGTACCCATGAGCGTACCTTGGTCAGTATGATTATGGGGGTGAGGGGGGGTGGGCGGGGGTGTAAGCTTCAGATTTCCCAACAATCACATTGGCATATCTTGTTAAAATACATTATGAGAAGCAGGATACAAGGGTGGCTTAAGAGGCAGTGGAAAGAGAGATGAGTGCGGATTGTAAGAGAGGTACTTAATACACAATTCTTTTCAAACAAACAAAGTTTTGAGGCAGAGATGTGATAGAGAGTATGTGTGTGTTTTTGTCTGTGTGTGCGTGTAAAAATCCAGGGTGAAATCTGACAGACTGAAAGCACCTGTACCCAAATATTTACTACAGAATATCTTTTCTACAGAGTGTGACATCCAAAACACCCCCCTGAAGCTACGCCCCGACTGTACCACTCACAGGCACACATACATCACAGCACGCATAAACAAACACATATGCACTTCACAGCGCAATATGCTGACATGAAATAGGTCAAGGGTGAGTTAAGCCCACAGTACAGGAACTTTACATGGATGGGCGGGTAGGCCCCACTACAATGACACAAGTAACAAGCATTTGCAATGCAATAGGTCCCGCTTTAGGAAAGTTTGAGCTATTGGTATTGTAAATGACACATTTTTTATTTATGTTTTGTTTTTGAAAATAGCTAAATTAATAGCTTTGTCATTTACAATGCCGATAGTTATAACTTTCGCAAATGTGACACCTATAGCATTTGTAATGCAATATGTGTTGTATTTACGTGACTTACATGTATTGATATTACAAATAACAATGGCTTTTAATTTGTTTTTAATAATTAATACTTACATAAAAGTTATTGTAATTTATAATGGCAATAGCTTAAAGTTTTGTAAATAACTTTTGTGAAGATTATTTTCAGTGTATTTTATTGTGACAAAAATCCAAGCACCAAAGTGAAATATTAACATCTTTTTGTTACCTTTGTAATAAAGCTTGAAACATTGAGAGAACATATTTGAAGCAGGTGTTGTTGAATAGTTGCACAGATTGATGCTGTGGTGGCGCTGAGTGATGTTGTAATGGCAAACAAGTGATGCTGTGGCGTTCAGTGATGCTGTGGTAGCACATAGTGATGTTGTGGTGCCCCTGAGTGATGCTGTGGTGGTGCGGAGTGATGCTGTATGCTATGCTATGTTTTGTTTTGCTATCCTATGTTTTTTTGTTATGCTATGCTATGTTTTGCTATCCTATGCTTTGATTTGTTATGCTATGCAAGGCTGTGTTTTGTTATGCTATACTATGTTTTGTTATGCTATGCTATGTTTTGCTATGCTATGCTTTGTTAAGCTATGCTATGTTTTGTTATGCTATGCTATGTTTTGTTGTGTTTTATTATGCTATGCTTTGTTTTGCTATGCTATGTTTTGTTATGCTATGCTATGCTATGTTTTGTTGTGTTTGGTATGCTATGTTTTGCTATGCTATTATATTTTTTGTTTTGCTATGCTATGTTTTGTTGTGTTTTGTTAAACTATGCTGTGTTTTGCTATCTTTTGTTATTCTATGTGTTGTTGTGTTTTGTTATGCTACGTTTTGTTATGTTAGCTATGTTTTGTTATGCTATGCTATGTTTTGTTTTGCTATCCTATGCTTTGTTTTGTTATGCTATGCCTTGTCTGGTTTTCCTATCCTATGCTTTGTTTTGTTATGCTATGCTATGTTTTTGTTGTGTTTTGTTATGCTATGCCATGTTTGTTGTGTTTTATTATGTTATGCTTTGTTTTGCTATGCTATGTTTTGTTATGCTATGTTTTGTCACGCTATGCTGTCCTTTGTTATGCTATGTTTTGTCATGCTATGCTAAGCTTTGTTTTCTTATGCTATGCTATGTTGTGTTTTGCTATGCTATGCTAAGTTTTGTTGTGTTTTGTTATGCTATGCTGTGTTTTGTTATGCTTTGCATTGCTATGTTTTGTTATGTATGCTATGTTTTTTTGTGTTTTGTTATGCTATGCTATGTTTTGTTGTGTTTTGCTATGTTTTGTTATGCTATGTTTTGTTATGCTATGCTTTGTTTTATGTTATATTATGCTATGTTTTGTTATGTTATGCTATGTTTTGTTCTGCTATGTTTTGTTGTGTTTTGTTATGCTATGCTATGTTTTCCTATACTATGCTATGTTTTGTTTTGCTATGCTTTGGTTTTTATGCTATGTTTTATTATGCTATGCCATGTTTTGCTGTGTTTTGTTATGCTATGCTATGCTTTGTTGTTTTTTGCTATGCTATGTTTTGTTATGCCTGGTTTTCTATCCTATGCTTTGTTTTCTTATGGTATGCTATGTTTTGCTATCCTATGCGTTTTTTGTTATGCTATGCTATGCTGTGTTTAGTTATGCTATGCTATGTTTTGTTATGCTATGCTGGTGAGGGTGTGTGAGTGTGTGTGAGGGTGAGTGAGTGTGAGTGAGGGTGAGGGGCGTGAGGGTGAGGGGTGTGAGGGTGAGGGGGTGTTAGGGTGAGGCTATGTGAGGGTGAGGGGTGTGAGGGTGAGGGGGTGTGAGGGTGAGGGGGGTGTGAGGGTGTGTGAGGGTGAGGGTGTGAGGGTGAGTGAGGGTGTGAGGGTGAGAGGGGTGAGGGGGTGTGAGGGTGTGTGGGGGTGAGGGGGGTGAGGGGTTGTGAGGGTGAGGGGGTGTGAGGGTGAGGGCGTGTGAGGGTGTGGGTGTGTGAGGGAGAGTGGGTGTGAGGGTGTGTGAGGGTGGGGTTATGAGGGTATGTGAGGGTGTGTGAGGGTGAGGGTGTGTGAGGATGATGAGGTGTGAGGGGAGGGTGAGGGTGTGTGAGGGTGAGGGGGAGTGAGGGTGAGGGTGTGGGGGGATGAGGGGTACAAGGGTGTGGGTGTGTGGGGGTGGGGGTGAGGGTGTGTGAGGGCAAAGGGGTGTGAGGGTGAGGGGGTGAGGGTGGGGGGTGTGAGGGCGAGGGCATGTGAGGGTGAGGGTGTGTGTGAGGGTGAGAGGGTGTGTGAGGGTGAGAGGGTGTGTGAGGGTGAGAGGGTGTATGAGGGTTAGAAGGTGAGTGAGGATGTGTGAGGGTGAGGGGTATACTTTATTGCCAATGTGCATGTGTGATGTAAGGCGCTCTGATACCATGGATTGGGTTGGGTGGTGCTATAAAAGAAATCAGACAAACTAGTGGTATCTAAATTGTTATTTACGTAAATATTAGGACAGACCAAAACATCTGACACCGAACAGAAGTGGGCTCAGACGGTGTCTGATACTAATTGTTTTTCATGCTCCCTGATGAGGTTCGACTGCTCAAAATATACATTGATTTCACCAAACATTAGCCTAGGCTACTTTACGCAGTCAAAATAACTTAAATAGGGTCGGGGCTGAGGAGGTGCAGCATGCAGACAGCAATTAACAAACTGTCTCTCCTCCTTTGTTCTAGAAGGGCAGAGTGCAGGCAGCCACGGTGGGGAAGACGAGGTGAGAACATTCTTGGAGGCACAACAAAAGGGAAGGGCCATCGGCACGTGAAAGGCTTTGACAAAAGAATTTCCCCTGTCCCGTCTGTCAGTCGCAGGGCCATTGGCACCTCAAAGCACTTATTGGCACCTCAAAGTACTAGTACTTGAGGTGCCAATGGCCTTGCGACTGACAGAAGGGAGAGGGGAAATTCTTTTGTCCCCTTGTCCCCCCCACACTGTCCCCCCCCGTGTCCCCCCACTACAAAATCTGGGGGGGATATATTCCCCGCATCCCCCACATTTCCTACGCCCATGTTCGTACGCCCTGGAGACCCGGTTCACCTGCCGCACCAAATGAAGCACCACGGAGAGACCTACCACCTTTTAGAGGGTAACCATCACCGAGAAAATAATTTCTATGACGTTGGTAACAAGTGGCAGAGGATTGATTCTGGGACAATGGTGAGACAATACAGGGGGACAATTTACTGACATGTAATTGAACCAGCTCCTAATAATCCGCTTACTGATGCGGAACTGACTGATGTCCAAATTGCACACCCTTAGAACTCAAAACTGCCTGCAAGTGCGCGGCGAGACCTGCCACTGCAAGGACATGGGCAGGCACTGTGCCCCCTCCGGTCGCGCCATTTAGGGAGCAGGGGCAGGCACGCGGCCCCCTCGGCGAGACAAGGGGGCCCAATGGCCTGAAACGGCAGCATGTAGGCAGACCCCCTGGGCAGATGTGCTGCCTGCCAGCCATCGTCACGGACATGGGCAGGCACTCTGCCCCTTACGGTCACAAAGGCCCACAAACCAGGAAATTACTGTTTTTCGCGCTGCTGCTCGCCTTTTAAAAGCGGTGGCGCAAACTCTCTCCCGGGATTTGTGCGCTTCACTCAGGACACTGTGCGCTCGGTGTCACTAAGGTGCGCACATGGCCACATGCACCTTAGAGGGAACACTGGTCAGTGGCCCCTGGCAATGCCACAACATACGAATCCAGAGAGTCTACCTGCTTTAGTTGCGAAGATGGAGGCGGTTGGTGCAGAGTGCTTCGGCTTCAGGATTTTCTTCGGCACCGAGCGGTGGTGGGCGTGGGGTCCGAAACAGAAGTTTGGTGCAGACAATGGACTGAAGGCAGTGGCGGTCTGGAAGCCTATCTGAGCCTTGAGCGCTGCTGTCTGGCTCTTGGAGGGGCCTTCTTCTGAGAGCGAGCGGTGTCGAGGGGCTAGGGGAGGAGGCACCGTACTCATGACCAGTTGAGCAGGAGGATGGTCTTCGATCTTCAAGTCAGAGCTGGAACTTGCTTCACGCAAGATGGCTTTCTTCTTGGCTGCCGATGGCTGCGGCTGATGATCCCCTGCACGGTCCCTGGTGCGAAGAAGTCTGGGGTGTAGTCTACAGCGCTAGGTGACATTTCCAAGCAACGAGCAAGATGGTCTTGTAGCGTCTTCTGCCACCGGAAGGAGTGGCAGATGTCACAGGAAGTCCCATCGTGCTTGGACGAGAGACAAAGGATACAGACCTGCCGTAGATTGGCCCTGTGGTATTCGGCACGACACAGAGGGCAGTATCAGAAAGGAGACCATTCCATCACAGGTGAGGCATGGTGATGACAGAGCGCAATAGATGAGGGAGGCCCTGAAAGGGTGACAGTTGGACTAGAGCAAGAACTCGGAACGATCCGGAAAGAACTTGCACTCAGAAAACAAACAGCGACGAAGGGCACGTTACACGCAAGTTGCGTCTGAGACGACGGACACTAATGTTTACATACATCAGCAAGTCAAAACAAAACTGAAACATACGAGCCGCGCGACATGAGCTGTCTACGATAGAAGCTCACGCGCGTGACCCAATCCCAAGGCGCATGGCAGAGTCGGATTCCGACGCGCGCGACCCAATCCCAAGGCGTGCGTCGGAATCCAACTCTGCCATGCTGTTTCAATGCTGCGCGTGGTGCTCGTGGCCAGCTCCTGTCTCCAGTCATTGTCGGCTGAAGTCGGCTGAACCGACAGCTATAGTCTCTCGGCGAGAGCGCGCTTTCGAGCAATTTTTGCAGCGAGACCTAAAAAGGCCACTACTAATCATCATTACATAGTATGCTGCCACCACGGCGCTCGTGCAATCCGGGTGAGGGCAGTAGCCTTTTACTACGGTGAGTGTGGTGATTTTTGCTCCATCCCGGTCTAACAAGACAACAATCGGTGAGACAGACCTAGGTCATGGCACACACACATGATCTGCTTGCGCCCATGACATAAAATCAGCACCAAGGATCCAGATATCATTGCAGTTGGGCAGGGGTGCCTTGGTCATGATGCTGATGTGTGGTTGGTTGGGGGGAAGTGCAGGAGGTGCAGAGTGTAGAGCTGGGGCCTCACATCTGGGGGCAGCCGTGGGACAGTTTCTGCCACATGGAGACGCCCCATGTGTGGTTGCTCCATTTAGTGATGGGGGCGTTGCACCCCTACACATCCCGTTGGTGGTGCCAAAGTGGGGGAGCCACACACCTACCCATTTCGGGCATTGGGGGAGCCCCAGCTGATATGGGGTCTCCGGGGTCGGACTGCTCCTTGGGCGACTGTCACTACGATGTGGGCCTGGCCCGGGCCACTGCAGAGGCTCGCACCTCTCTCACGCGCCCTAAGGGGGGCATGGTCGGTGAGTCCCGGGAAGGAGATATGTGGAGTGGCCACCGCTCCTCTTTCCCTAGCATAGCGTGTATCTGCTCGGGTCAATGGTCACTGCCATCCGTTCTGGGAGCAGGAGCACGAGGCTCACAAGCTCCCCTCTGCTAGGCGCATCCGAGGTGTAGCCGGTGTCCCAGCATGGGAAAAACGAGGTGTAGGGTGTCAGCCTCCCTTTAGGGTTACTGGCCTGGACCTCACTGAACATCCTTATACAACATTCATGATGATCTTGCTCCGCTAAAATTAGAAATAACTGAAATTAAAGACAGGACCCCATGGTTCAATGGATCCCTCAATAGTGAGAGGAGATCCCTCCGGCTGATAGAACGAAACTGGAAACAGCACCTATCAGCAGCCCATCTAAAACTTCTCCGCCAGGCCAGAAATGCCTATAATAGGAAAGTCCTCAAGTTAAAAAAATATTTCTTCAGAACAGAACTGGAGAATGCCAAGAATAGACCGCGCAAGCTATTCGAAATGGTTAACACCAATCCAACAAACTGGCAAAAACCTCTAAAGAAACCCCCTAATCTCAAATATCATGCGAGGAATTTTCCTCCTTCTTCTCTGACAAAATCACTGCCCTTGGAAACAAGCTTAGATCCGCCTCTTACTCCCAAACCCCTCCGGCTCTGCTTCATCCCTCCACGCTGCCCCCCAGACATCACCCAAAAACCAAGCGCACTGGTCCAACTTCAAAGTCTATGACGAACATTCCGTCTCGAAAATTCTATCCTCCTTAAACCCGAACAACCACTTTAATGACCCTCTCCCCTCTAACTGCCTTGCCGCTGCCTCTCAGGCTATCATCCCTAGTTAGACTGCAATAATCAATGCCTCCCTCCTTCAGGGATCAATACCTGACTCTCTTAAAGCCGGACAAGTCATCCCTATCTTAAAAAAAACCTATGCTGGATCCTGTTTCCTCTGACAACTAATGACCTATTTCTAATATCCCACTCCTAGCTAAAGTTCTGGAGAAATGTGTGCAACAGCAGCTGAGCCAACACATCACCAACTTCCATCTACTTGACGACTTCCAATCCGGGTTCAGACCTGGGCACAGCACCAAAACCACCCTCCTCTACATCGTGGATGATGCCCTCCAACCCCTTGACTAAGGCAAAACCTGTCTCCTAATCCTCCTAGATCTATCCTCGGCTTTCAATACAGTCAACAACAAAAAACTCCTTAAACAACTCAAACTCAGGATGGGACTGGATGGCCCCGTTCTTGAATTGTTGAGGTCCTTCCTCCAGAACCATTCACAGAGATTCCTCATCAATGGTACCTTGTCCGCTCCCTTTCCAATTGCGGTTGGAGTCCCTTAAGGATCAACCGTGTCCTCTACCCTCTTCAACCTTTACCTTGAACCGCTTGCAGAAGTGCTTCGCAACGCCAATATCTCCTACCACATGAATGCCTACGACACCCAGATCTACATCAAAATCTCTTCTCCCTAGGACATTCTTTCCCTAAATGAGGCCTTGAAGTTGACTGTACATTGGTTCACCTCTAACCAGCTCAAACCTAACGCAAACAAAACTGAATTTCCTCTAATCTCCCCACCCAAAGCCAACCCTGACATCCTGGAATGGATCAAGTCGGTCACAGCAATAAACTACCCACCAACCATTGTGGACTCTGCTAAATCTCTTGGAATAACCCTAGACTGCAGCTTGAATATGCGTGGCCAAAACAGCCAGATTTCACCTGAGCTATCTAAGAAACCTGAAACCTTTCCTTGACACTCCAGACCTAAAAATGGCAATCCAGGCACTAGTCATCTCCAGACTGGAATATGGAGGCTCTACCCTCGCAGGTCTACCCAAGATCTCCCTGGTCCCATTAAAAGCCTGCCTCAATGCTGCCGCCAGACTCCTAACAGGTTCAAAGAAATTCAAGCACATCTCTCCACACCTTAAAGCTCTGAATTGGCTTCCCCTCGAGGCAAGAATCCAACTTAAGCTGGCTTACATCACTCATAAAGCTTTATACTCCAATTCCCCTGCATTTCTCGCCCAGAAACGTGCTAATATCCGGAGGAGCCAGAAACTCTCGGTCTGCCAGAGACCTCTTGCTACAACCAGCACGCTTGGAAAAAAAAATGTACAATCAGGCTTTCTCTGGGGCCGCACCAAGAATTTGGAACTCACTCCCGCCTGCCATTAGAAGAATTTCTTCTCTGGCACGCTTAAAAAAAAAATAGTACCTATCGATTTTATCCCTAATGTATCCACCCCTCCTAAGTTCTTTTGTATATCACTTGTCTATCCTATAAAGCGCTCTGATACACTTGCGGGTCTAGTTCGCGCTCTATAAAACACAAAAATAAATAAAATAAATAAATAAATGGTGTGTTAGCAGGTGGTGTTTGCCATCTTGGCTGGCTTGGCCACGCCCCCTTCCCCAAAGAGTCTCTGATGACAAATATTACACTCCTTTATAGTGTAACTGTCACAAAAGATAACTCTAAATATGGCATTTTCCACCACAGGTGTTTTCATTCTGTAAAACAGGGCTGGCAAGCATGGCTTACAAAGTGCTGAATTAAATCCTGATGTGAAAAAAACGCCCAAAAATGCATTCTATCGCAAAACATTTTTGGAAAAAGTGACAAGAATAAAGCAAAACTACTGCATCAAAATTAAACTTTTTAATTCAAAAGATGAAAAGGAACATCCATTCTGTTCATGATTTTTTGCTCCACAGAGCAGAAAAATGAACTGAGCAGCTACTGGCACTTCCCTTCATTATTGAATTCGTAAGGCGTTGGAGTCTGTGAAGAAACTCTCATATTGCTCTTCGGAGAGGTTTTTGCCCAGTTGTCTCTGGGATCGAACCCATAGACAGGGACGTAACGCAAGCCCCTGCAGCGTAACTACTTCAAGGAGGGCCCCATTCAGCCCAAGACCATGGAATATATGTAGACATGGAAGACTCGGGGTACCCTCATCACATTCTGCCACTGACCAGAGAAGTGCCACAGAATGCGCCAGACCCCATCTGTGAAAAAGTCCCCTTCAGAGTGCAGCGTCAGATGGTGACGTAGCAAAGCTGCCGTTTCCTGTAATGCAAGCACGGGAAATAGCCCCATCCCCTGTTTCGGTAATAAAAAGGCATCTATATTTAAGGAGCGGTGGGCCCCTCACAACCCTGGCCACTGGCGGTGCCGCAACACTATTGGTGGTTACGCCCCTGGTGTCAGTGGCCTCACTGTAGCTGTCAGTGGCCACCCTGCAGCTGCGCCCTATTTCTTAAAATGACTCCTCCAAACAAGGGTGAAAGCCTGAGCATAGAGTTGTGGCTGCTGTCAGTGTTTGGATGACTATGAACGTGTAATTTGTAAAACTCATGCAGAATAAACATTGGGTAGTGGTGCAGTGCTCTCGAAGCCAATATTCCTTCTCCTACATTTCACGAAGACGGTGCTGAGAAGGCAGATGCTTTTTAAAGTGACAGGCACACTTTGCTAGTTAGTGTGATATCTTAACGAATGACTTAATTATGCGAACTTCCTTTATCTGGTTCTCAGCAGCCACTATTTAGTCCATGCCACTGGCTCGGAATGTGGCGGAAAGATATCTGCTTAACCTCACCGGTTCTGCCTCTGTATGTAGACATCTAAAAACAAGCACGGGCAAAGCCGATAGGTCTCGCTCATGCACAAGCTATTGGCTTTATCAATATGTTTTAGCCATGTCGTACACCAAGTGGGGCTGCTGTTCAGCATGGCTAAAAGTTAATGGGGTAAAGAAGAGTGGAATGTCATAAAGTGGAGTCAAGTGGAGTGTTATGGAGTGGCGAAGAGAGTCGTGGGGTGGCGCAGAGTGGTGTAGAGTAGATTGGAGTGGCATAGTGGGTGTTGCTTGAGTGGAGTTGAGTGTTGTAGACTAGAGTGACGTAGAGTGGAGTAGATTGTTGTAGAGTGGAATGGCCTAGAGTTGAGTATTGTAGAATCGAGTGGCATGGAGTGGAGAGGCGCAGAGTGTAGTAGTGTGTTGTGGAATATCATGGAGTACAGTGGCATGGAGTGGCATAGAGGGAGTAGAGCATCTACAGTGGGGTAGGGTGTTGTAGTCCATCATCCACCCCAGCAAGGTGGTGGGTGCTGTCCAGCCTGGACACTTTCTACGAGATGTGCAGAAAGGGGTCATTACCTTTCGATGGACAGACTGGTTGCGTAGACACAAGGATTGGCAGGTACGCGACGGCGTTCCGGTGAAGGGAGGACGGATATTGGTGCCCACCGCACGGTTACAGAAACAGGTGTTCGGGTGGTGCCATGAGTCGGCCAGTGCAGGTCACTTCGGACTGGAGAAGACGGTCGACTACGCATTACGTCAGTTCTGGTGGCCTACGTTGAGGGCGGATGTGAAGAAGTGGATCCTGGCCTGTGTGATCTGCTCCGCCATGAAATCGGACCACCAACGCCCACAAGGGTTGCTGATTCCGTTGCCATCTCCTACCAGGCCTTGGGATTGCATATCCCTGGATTTCATCGTGGGGTTGCCCAGTGACAAAGGATGTACGGCTATACTGGTGGTCGTCGACTATCTAACCAAGATGGGTCGCTTCATCGCATGTAAGGGTGTGCCCACTGCCGGACAATTGGCTGTAATACTTCTGAAAGAGGTTGTAAGGGCTCATGGCCTTCCCAGCGTCATCGTGTCGGACAGGGGATCGCAGTTCACTGCGAGGTTCTGGAAGACCTGGTGTTCCGCACTCCATGTCACCTCAGCGGTATCGACCAGCTACCATCCGCAAACAGACGGTCAGACGGAACGTCTTAATCAAACCCTGAAGCAATACCTCCGCTGTTATATAGATCAGGGAAAGGAAGAGTGGGTGGACCTGTTGTGGCTTGCGGAAGTCGCGTACAACAACGCCACACACGCCTCAACCAGGGTGTCGCCTTTCTACAGCAATTATGGGCACCATCCTTGATTCATCCCGTTGGCACATCCCTCGTCGACGTCGGGAGTACCTGAAACTTCCAAGAGGGTGGCGCATATCAAGGAGACCATGGAAAAGGCACAGAAGTGCTTGGTGGAGGCCAAGAAGAAATATAAAACCACAGCGGATAAACGGAGGCGACCAGGCCCGCTGTATCGAGCTGGGGATTACGTCTGGGTATCGTCCAGGAACCTACGGTTCCGTAAACACAGCGTTTTCCATCCCCGCTTCATCGGGCCTTACCGTATCAAGGACTACCTAAGTCCAGTGAATGTACGGTTGGATTTACCTGATAATCTCCGGATTCACCCTGTGTTCCATGTGTCGTTGCTCAAACCCGCCGTGAAGCCTAACCACTCAGCTCCTCCACCGGTGTTGGTGGACGGGGAGAAGGAGTACGAAGTCCACTGCATTAGGGATTCCCGATGGAGAAGAGGCAAGCTGTGGTACCTGGTTGCTTGGAAGGGGTTCGGGCAGGAAGAGGACTCATGGGAGCCCGTGGCTGGGTTATGTGCTCCCCGGTTGCTGGCGGCCTTTCACAGAAAGTTCCCGGCCAAACCATGCCCGAAGAGAGGCCCTGACGGGAGAGGGATGTATTGTTAAGACAACCGTAGGAGGCGAGACGAAAGAGGAGAACTACAGGAACCCGGAACACGCCCTCCCGAACTACGATCCCCAGAAGGCCGTGCAAGATAGGCGCGCTGAGAGGGCGTGCCCATTTAAGGAATCAGGACGCCAGTGGTAGGCGTCGAATATTTTGAACATTTCCCCGCGAATCAGGAGAAGAGGTCGAGCGGAAGGCGAGCTCCGTGATATTCGGCGGCGTTGGACAGGAGTTGGAATTAAACGGTGAGAAGCCTCTGATTCCCGAGACAGTGACAGCGGGGCTCCGCTTCACGCTCGGTGGAACCTTTATTGTCTACCGTTCTGCTCCGACGATTAGTCAGTCCCCGCTCGAGGGTATCGTGCAATCCCTGTACTCCGGTTCGTTCTGACCCCTGACAGTCCCCGCTCGAGGGTTCTCGAGCTGAACTTCCTGGAACTTAAACCGTGGCCAATCCCCGCTCGAGGGTATCGAGCGGACGGACCTTTGTTGACCTGTGGCCAGTCCCTGCTCGAGGGTATCAAGTAACGGTCCCTGGCAGTGACCATTGTCCAGTCCCCGCTCGAGGGTATCGAGTTGAGATCTCTTGCTGAGACCCTTGGTCAGTCCCCGCTCGAGGGTATCGAGTGTGGAGTACGCTTTAAGGCATTTGCCCTCCGTTGGCCGCGTGTCAGGACTGACACGCATGCGGAGGACGAGTAATTGTCCAGTCCCCGCTCGAGGGTATCGAGTTGAGATCTCTTACAGAGACCCTTGGCCAGTCCCCGCTCGAGGGTATCGAGTGTGGAGTACGCTTTAAGGCGTTTGCCCTCCGTTGGCCGCGTGTCAGGACTGACACGCATGCGGAGGACGAGTAAGCTATATCCATAACGCGGATAGAGACTCGAGTGGCATTTTCGGCCATTATTTAGCACGGGGTCCTCTGTTGGAAGGTGCTAGGACTAGCATCATTGCAGAGGACGGTAAGACGCTATTCGAACCATTGACTACTCGTGCTTTGCTTATAATTTGCCGTTTCAACAAGTCTGAATAAAGAGCTTGTTACCTTCCTATATCGGACTGGCACCTCATTTGTGGGCTAACAGGTGGGGTGTTTGGATTCTTACTGAGTTACCCGATCCCGAGGGAAACCAGGATTACACATGCACTCCAAATACCACTCAGTGCCACATATTTACACGCCACATAATTATACAGCACTCAATGCAACATACACTACAAATACCACTTAGTGACACATAATTACACGCCACATAATTACACTGCACTCAATGGAACATACAGTCCAAATACCACTCAGTGCCACATAATTACACTGCACTCAATGCAACATGCACTCCGAATACCACACAGTGCCACAAAATTACACGCCACATAATTACACTGCACTCAATGCAACATACACTCCAAATACCACTCAGTGCCACATAATTACACGCCACATAATTTCACTGCACTCAATGCAACATACACTCCAAATCCCACGCAGTGCCACATAATTACATGCCACATAATTACACAGCACTTAATGCAACATACCCTCCAAATACCACTCAGTGCCACATAATTACACACCACATAATTACACTGCACTCAATGGAACATACACTCCAAATACCACTCAGTGCCACATAATTACATGCCACATAATTACACTGCACTCAATGCAACATACACTCCAAATACCACACAGTGCCACATAATTACACTGCACTCAATGCAAATACATTCCAAATCCCACTCAGTGCCACATAATTACACGCCACATAATTACACAGCACTCAATGCAACATACACTCCAAATACCACTCAGTGCCACATAATTACACACCACATAATTACACTCTACTGAATGCAACACACACTCCACACAATACCACTCTATCTATCTATCGCCCTCACTCTATCTATCTATCTATCTATCTATCTATCTATCTATCTATCTATCTATCTATCTATCTATCTATCTATCTATCTATCTATCTATCTATCTATCTATCTATCTATCTATCTATCTATCTATCTATCTATCTATCTATCTATCTATCTCCCTCACTCTATCTATCGCCCTCACTCTAGCTATCTATCGGCCTCACTCTATCGATCGGCCTCACTCTATCCATCTATCGACCTCACTCTATCTATCTAGCTATCTATCTATCACCCTCACTCTATCTATCTATCGGCCTCACTCTATCTATCTATCGGCCTCACTCTATCTATCTATCACCCTCACTCTATCTGTCTATCGGCCTCACTCTAACTATCTATTGGCCTCACTCTATCTATCTATCGGCCTCACTCTATCTATCTATCTATCTATCTATCTATCTATCTATCTATCTATCTATCTATCTATCTATCTATCTATCTATCTATCTATCTATCGGCCTCTATCTATCTATCTATCTATCTATCTATCTATCTATCTATCTATCTATCTATCTATCTATCTATCTATCTATCTATCTATCTATCTATCTATCTATCGGCCTCACTCTATATATCGGCCTCACTCTATCTATCGGCCTCACTCTATCTATCTATCTATCGGCCTCACTCTATCTATCGGCCTCGGCCTCACTCTATCTATCGGCCTCACTCTATCTATATATCGGCCTCACTCTATCTATCGACCTCACTCTATCTATCTGTCTACCTCACTCTATCTATCTATCTATCTATCTATCGGCCTCACTCTATCTATCTATCGGCCTCACTCTATCTATCTATCGCCCTCACTCTATCTATCCATCGCCCTCACTCTATCTCTCTATCGCCCTCACTCTATCTATCTATCGCCCTCACTCACTCTATCTATCTATGTATCGCCCTCACTCTATCTCTCTATCACCCTCACTCTATCTATCTATCGCCCTCACTTACTCTATCTATCTATGTATCGCCCTCACTCTATCTATCGCCCTCCCTCTCTCTATCACCCTCACTCTATCTATCTATCGCCCTCACTCACTCTATCTATCTATGTATCGCCCTCACTCTATCTATCGCCCTCCCTCCCTCTATCTATCACATCACCACAGCATCACTCAGCGCCACCACAGCATCACTCAGGGGCACCACAACATCACTCAGGGGCACCACAACATCACTATGCGCTACCACAGCATCACTGAACGCCACAGCATCACTCGTCGCCACCACAACATCACTCAGCGCCACCAGAGCATCAATCTGTGCAACCATTCAACAACAACTGGTTCAAATATGTTCTCTCAATGTTTCAAGCTTTATTACAAATGTCACAAAAAGATTTTAATATTTCACTTCTGTTCTTGGATTTTCGTCATATTAAAATACAATGAACATAATCCTCACAAAAGTCATTTACAAAAGTTTAAGCTATTGCCATTATAAATTACAATAACTTTTTTTAAAGTATTAATTATTAAAAAAATTACAAGCCATTGTTATTTGTAATATCAATACATCTAAGTCATGTAAATACAACACATATTGCGTTACAAATGCTATAGGTGTCACATTTGCGAAAGTTAAAACTATTGGCATTGTAAATGACAAAGCTATTAATTTCGCTATTTTCAAAACCAACACATAAATAAAAAATTGGTCATTTACAATACCAATAGCTCAAACTTTCCTAATGCGAGACCTATTGCATTGCAAATGCTTGGTTTTTTTACCAGCTCAGCACAAACAATGGTGGGGTGCCTGCTTCTATTCGTTGCTATCGCATGCCTCTTCCTTCCCAATTTTTCACTTCGGCCACTAAAAAAGGCACCGAGGTGCATGTATGGCTGGCAAGACCGCCAAGAAAAACATCATGTGTGCACTTTTAACTTTTATAATGGCGGCCACGCATCAGACGTCTGGAAACTCTTCTGACGTAATCTCCTCTGCCAGCGTGCCGCTCATTAGGATGATTTTCACGTAAAGGTTTCTAGTATCAGCTGTCTCTAAGGGGAATTAGGAATGTGTGGATTTGTGCACCAAACAATTGTTTTTAAAATCAGCGCGACGCGATTCCGGTTTAAAAATGGCAGCAGCCTCGGCTCCAACATATGTGATAAAGTGAGCAGGGCTCCCTCCCCACATCCGGCATCTTTATAAGTTTTGTCTTCTAAAGACACTCTCTACCCGCCTTACCGCCACGCAGCAAGCTGTGCTTTCTGGGACCCGATCATAAGGTTTGATTTTTAGGTCTCGCGACCTGTTAATGCGCATGCGCATTGAACAGAGCGAGACTATAGGGGCTTAAATAAGCTTTACCTAGACTGGCGATTGACTGGCGATTTGATGCTGTGCCCGTGCGCTTTTAGGTCAATGCGCAAGCGCATTGACCTAAAATGCGCGTGCACATCATCATATCGCCAGTCAATCACCAGCAGCACTCCTCCCACACCTTTGAAGTGAAGCTTAGCTTCACTTCAAAGGCCCCTGCTGCTTCACACCCTCATGCCGCTCTCCCTGCTCCGCCCCCTGTCCTGCCCGCTGTGTCGCATTTCTCCTCCCCCCTCCCCACAGCAATGCCCTCCGCCGGCCGTACTTTCACTTTTACGGCCGCAGGCCGTCTCTCGTGTTTCTCCTTGTCTTGTTTAAGCTTCAAACCTGCAAAGCTTCATTCTCAGAGGCTTGCGAATCCCGACGTTCAGCATAAAACAGCACAGTGCAGGAATACCACATCTTTCACTAATATGGGTTTGGAAATCACCGTAAGATACAGCAACCTCTCCTAGTGATGTCCCTTTGACGTTTGAGTTGAGCAATAGGATTCTTATTCCACCGCTCGTTTACAGGACCTTCCCCCAGCGCCTGCCCCTTCCCCGTCCTATCCTTCAGTCCACGGGCAAAACAGCAGACAGGGCACTCCAGCGCTCCAGGCCGGAGCCCAGGAGCCGAGGCTGCAGCCCCTTCCTTTTCTTGTTTAACTTTCTAATTTGGCGTTTCCTTTCTTTCTCTTCCTCTGTGTCTTTTATTATTTTCTGATGTCTGCGCCGGTCTCGTTTCCTTATACACTCTTTCACTCCCTCTGTATTTCTCCTTTCCTCTCTGCCTTTGTCCTCGTTTCACCCCCTCTAAATCTGAATCTAACTTTTCTCTCTCGTTCTCTTTTTTTGTTGATACCTTATCGAGCGGGTGTACCAAGAACTGCATTTTGTAAAGGAAATCCAGAAAAGTAAAACAGAGGGAATGGGTACATTGAATGATTTTGTAGCCCAGTTTAATTAAAACAATTTATTCAGCAAATCATCCAGTAATAAAGAAAAAAGCACATCAAACTTACAATAAGGCTCATAAAATGGTGGACAATTGTGCGTGCACCTTAATATGGAATTTTAAAAACACATACACTTCTCCTGCATCAATAACGTTAATTACTACTCTAGCACACTTTGTAGGGCCTCACCACGCTTCTGTACAATGACCAAGCACTTAATATGTAAAAAAGATAGTACGGGCTTTAAAAAATCTCCACTTTTGTTCCAAAGTTTCCACTTAATGTGGCTATATTTTTTTGTCTTCGTGTATTTCTCTAGCTATACTGAGTTTATTTCTATTCAATTATACTAATAAAAATGTGAGTTGCAAACGTGCCAACTTAATAGATTTCACCGTTTGTGGCGGAGACGTGGCCCTGAAAGGGGCGGGCTTCATGCCGAGAACTGCTTCTGGAAGAGGCACTCTGCCCCCCTTGATTGCCTCCCCTCGAGGAAAAAAACAACAACAAACAAGTAACAAAAGCTTGCTGAGCTGCAGACGATGTCCTGGGGTCTTTTCACACTTCTTAGTTGGCATCAGCTACTCAGAGCCTCCCAAAACAGCTGAAAAGAAACTATTGTGCAGTGGTCTCCAGCAGTTTCCCTCCCACCGTGTGAGGGCAGTCGATATCGTGTGGCACACTGTTGCATGGTGTGAGTTCGAAGGTCTGGAGATGTAATGTATCTGTAAACAGATGTGGATATTATTAAATTGTACTTCTCCGATGCTCCCTGCCTGGTTACAAAGCCAACAAGCTGGTTGAAACGGTTGTAACTTGACTGTGCTTTTCAAATGCTATCTAGCCATTTTACTGGCTTCTTTATGCCTGGCATGGAGTAATAGCTTTATTTATGCTCTAACCGTACTTGGTAATTGCACTTCTAAAGGTCCCGCATCCCCAGGCATACTTTTGCCGGTCCTTTAATTCAGATGGAATTGAAGAGCCTGCCTGGACTTTCCATTCTGTTATTTCTGTACTGCAACATAAACAGGGTATGCGCCTATCATCTTTGGCCTACAACGAGTTTCTTTTTTAGCTTT
Source organism: Lissotriton helveticus (assembly GCF_964261635.1). Classification (NCBI taxonomy): domain Eukaryota; kingdom Metazoa; phylum Chordata; class Amphibia; order Caudata; family Salamandridae; genus Lissotriton; species Lissotriton helveticus. The sequence continues at coordinate 1,302,333,423 of NC_136057.1, forward strand.
TTACAGATGCTGTCATTGATATTTTCCGTTTGTAAGAGACGAAAAAACGAGACCACTAAATCATTCCAGCAGAGAAAAAACAGATACTGTGACAACTTTAGGAACGGATTATCAACGTATTTTCTAGGCAAAGTGAAGAACATGCCCTTCCATCCCCACTCTTACCACTCTCCACTCTGTCCCCTCCCACCACTCACCCCTCTCACCACTATCCCCTCTCACCACTCTCCCCTTTCTCCTTCTCACTCCCCTCCCTCTCCCCTCTCTTCTCCTCTCCAGCTCCCCCCTCTCCTCACTATCCCCCTCTCCTCACTATCCTCACTCCCCCACTCTCTCCTCTCTCACCACTCTATCCCCTCTCCTCACTCTCCCCTCTCCTCTCCTCTCTCTCCTGACTCTCCCCTCCCCTCAGTCTCTCCACTCCTCTCTCTCCCCTCCTCTCCCCTCTCTTCTCCTCTCTTCTCCTCTCTCCTCTCTTCTCCTCTCTCCTTTCTCCCCTCTCACCACTCTCCCCTCTCTCCTCCTCACTCCCTTCCATCTCCCCTCTCTTCTCCTCTCTAGCTCTCCCCTCTCTTCACTATCCCCTTCTCCTCACTATCCTCACTCCCCTCACTCTCTCCTCTCTCACCACTCTATCCCCTCTCCTCACTCTCCCCTCTCCTCACTCTCCCCTCTCCTCTCCTCTCTCTCCTGACTCTCCCCTCCCCTCAGTCTCTCCACTCTCCTCTCTCCCCTCTCCCCTCCTCTCTCCTCTCTTCTCCTCTCTCCTCCTCTCTCCTTTCTCCCCTCTCACCACTCACCCGTCTCTCACCTCCCTCTCCCTTCAATCTCCCCTCTCCTCACTATCCTCACTCTCCCCAATCTCTCCTCTCTCTCCACTCTTCCTCTATTTCTGTCTCACTCTCTCTTGCCCCTTCACTGTCTTGGCCTCTCCACTCTTCCTCTATTTCTGTCTCACTCTCTCCTGCCCCTTCACTGTCTTGGCCTCTCCAGTCTTCCTCAGTTTCCACCTCACTCTCTACTGCCTCTTCACTGTCTTGACCTCTCCACTCTTCCTCTATTTCCGTTTCAGTCTCTCCTGCCCCTTCACTGTCTTGGCCTCTCCAGTCTTCCTCTATTTCTGTCTCGCTCTCTCCTGCCCCTTCACTGTCTTGGCCTCTCCACTCTTCCCCTATTTCTGTCTCACTCTCTCCTGCCCCTTCACTGTCTTGGCCTCTCCACTCTTCCCCTATTTCTGTCTCACTCTCTCCTGCCCCTTCACTGTCTTGGCCTCTCCACTCTTCCCCTATTTCTGTCTCACTCTCTCCTGCCCCTTCACTGTCTTGGCCTCTCCACTCTTCCCCTATTTCTGTCTCACTCTCTCCTGCCCCTTCACTGTCTTGGCCTCTCCACTCTTCCTCTATTTCTGTCTCACTCTCTCCTGCCCCTTCACTGTCTTGCTTCTGTTTATTGTATTTGCACAAATCTAATATCTTGGTCTATTCCTTTTCAATAATCAGGCATTTTTGTTTATTAGGTGTTTGTTTTTAATGGGTTTATTTATAGACACTTTCTATCTATCTATCTATCTATCTATCTATCTATCTATCTATCTATCTATCTATCTATCTATCTATCTATCTATCTATCTATCTATCTATCTATCTATCTATCTATCGCCCTCACTCTATCTATCGCCCTCACTCTATCTATCGCCCTCACTCTATCTATCGCCCTCACTCTATCTATCTATCGCCCTCACTCTATCTATCTATCTATCTATCTATCTATCTATCGCACTCACTCTATCTATCGCACTCACTCGATCTATCGCACTCACTCAGCACCACCACTCAGGGGCACCACAGCATTAATCTGTGCAACCATTCAACAACAACTGGTTCAAATATGTTCTCTCAATGTCTCAAACTTTATTACAATTGTCACAAAAAGATGTAAATATTTCACTTCTGTTCTTGGATTTTTGTCACAATAAAATACACTTAACACCATCTTCACAAAAGTTATTTACAAAAGTTTAAGCTATTGCTATTATAAATTACAATAACTTTTATTGAAGTATTAATCATTTAAAAAAAATTAAAAGCCATTGTTATTTGTAATAGCGATACATCTAAGTCACGTAAATACAACACATATTCAGTACAAATGCTATAGGTGTCACATTTGCGAAAGTTATAACTATTGGCATTGTAAATGACAAAGCTATTAATTTAGCTATTTTCAAAACCAACACAGAAATAAACAAAAATGCAATTTACAATACCAATAGCTCAAAATTTCCTAATGCGAGACCTATTGCATTGCACTATTCAGTATAATACAGTCCACGTTGATTGAGCACAGGGTCAAAGAAAGGATTATTGTCATTATAATGGAAATGAAAACAAGGCATGCGCAACCCACCATCTACAACCCTTACATTAACATCGGTCAGTGATTGGTACAAAATAAGTACCCCAAAAATGTCATGCCACATCCACCACCACATCCACCACCACATCCACCACCACATCCACCATCACCACCACATCCACCACCACATCCACCGCATCCACCACCACCACATCCACCGCATCCACCACCACCACATCCACCGCATCCACCACCGCATCCACCACCGCATCCACCACCACATCCACCACCACATCCACCATCACCACCACATCCACCACCACATCCACCATCACCTCCACATCCACCATAACATCCACCACCACATCCACCACCCCATCCACCACCACCACCACCGCATCCACCACCACATCCACCGCATCCACCACATCCACCGCATCCACCACCGCATCCACCACCGCATCCACCATCACATCCACCATCACAACCACATCCACCACCACATCCACCATCACCTCCACATCCACATCCACCATGACATCCACCGCCACATCCACCACCACATCCACCACACCCACCACCACCACATCCACCACCACATCCACCACCACATCCACCACCACATCCACCACCACCTCCACCACCACATCCAACACATCCACCACCACTTCCACCACCACCGCATCCACCACCACCACCGCATCCACCACCACATCCACCATCACCTCCACATCTACCATGACATCCACCACCACATCCACCACATGCACCACCACATCCACCGCATCCACCACCACCACATCCACCACATCCACCACCACATCCACCGCATCCACCACCACCACCGCATCCACCACCACATCCACCACATCCACCATCACCTCCACATCCACCATGACATCCACCGCCACATCCACCACCACATCCACCACCACCACATCCACCACATGCACCACCACCGCATCCACCACCACATCCACCACCACATCCACCACACCCACCACCACCACATCCACCACCACATCCACCACCCCCACATCCACCACATCCACCACCACCACATCCACCACCACCGCATCCACCACCACCACCGCATCCACCACCACCGCATCAACCACCACCACATCCACCACCACATACACCACCGCATCCACCACCACCATCACTTCCACCACCATCACTTCCACCACCACATCCACCACCACATACACCACCACCTCCACCACCACATCCACCACCACATCCACCACCACATCCACCCCCACATCCACCCCCACATCCACCACCACATCCACCCCCACATCCACCACCATCACCACCACATCCACCACCACCACCACCACATCCACCACCACCATATCCCCCGATCCACCACCACCACATCTATGTGTGTGTGTGTGTGTGTGTGTGTGTGTGTGTGTGGCTGTGTGTGTGTGTAGGTGCAAATGCAATGTTCTTGGATTTTCGTCACAATAAAATACACTGAACATAATCTTCACAAAAGTTATTTACAAGCGTTTAAGCTATTGCCATTATAAATTACAATAAATTTTATTTAAGTATTAATTATTTACAAAATTAAAAGCCATTGTTATTTGCAATATCAATACATCTAAGTCACGTAAATACAACACACATTGCATTACAAATGCTATAGGTGTCACATTTGCGAAAGTTAAAACTATTGACATTGTAACTGACAAAGCTATTACTTTTGCTATTTTCAAAACCAACAAATAAATAAATAAAGTGTCATTTACAATACCAATTGCTCAATATTTCCTAATGCGAGACCTATTGCATTTCCAATGCTTGTTGTTTCTGTTCACGGTCTGCACTTTGCAGCAAACGTAATGTCTTATTCGTATTGTAGTTCCTTTTAAATTGCTCCCGTTGAAAAAGAGCGTGTATAGCATTAAATCTGGTGATGTTTCCTGAGCAAGTCTTTTCAGCATTTCAGGTATTTAAAGATGTAGACGACCTCTGTCCCCATTTCCTACATTCCATTCTAACTTAATGTCATTTCACAGTGTATTTTGCGTGTGGAAGATAGTGTGCTTTAAAAATGGGAGCATCCAACCGGTGAAACGGACGTGCCTCTGTGACAAGTCCCTGACACGAGGCAAAAGGAAGGCAGTTTTAGGTGTTCAGAATACTACAATAACTGTCATTTCTGCAGCCGGGCACCTGTAAAACGATGATAACTCCACAAGCACGAACACATAAAACAAGCATTTGCAATGCAATAGGTCTCGCATTAGAAAAGTTTGAGCGTTTAGTATTGTAAATGGCAATGTTTTTTTATGCAGTAGTTAAGTTTTGTTTGTATAAAAATGAGCACCTTGAAGGAGTGAAGGATTTCAAAGTAATAATAAAAGCATATACAGACAATAACTAACACACACAAATGGGGAACGGTGCTGTCAGGAAACTGCAGGTAATTTATATACATGCCTTGCAGGGGCCGTAGAAAACATGCACGGGCAACGTGACACCTAAAGCTAATATCACGCAGGAAATTAAAACACTTTCAATATAGGTACGCTTATAAACGCATTCTTCCACCCAAGCACAGCGTATGAGGAAGCGTGGTACTGCTACTCAACTGCCGAAAGCGCCTTGCCGATAGCATGAAGCCCTTTGTAAATGCAACTACAATACGATCAAAACTGACACTTAAATAGAAAATCGCCGCCCGGCCTGCGACCAGTAAGTCAGGCAGGCCGGGCGGGACAACCGGAAACAGGAAGTAGGAGGGCGGGAGCCTACCCCGCCTCCCACGGAAGAGCCGCGGCTGTTTGGAGCACCGGAGCAGGCAGGAGCCTACCCTGCGCCCAGGTGCCGAAGGAGGGAGGAAGAGTCCTGCTGCCGGGCCCTGCAGCTGCCGATGAGAGGAGAGCCGTCGCCGCACCAAGGAAGACGGTGAGTGGGCTGCGAGGGCGGGGGGGCATGTGTGTGTGCGCGCGTGCGGCGGGGGGGGCTGTGTGTGAGCGTGCGTGTGTGTATGTGTCTTGGAGTCTGTGTGTATGCGTGTGACTGTGGGGGGGGGTGTGTGCCTGTGTATGGCAGTGTATGCGTGTGGCTGTGCGCATGCGTGACTGTGGGTGCGCGTGCACGCAGTGAAATCCAGCGCGTGGCAGTTTCTTGTCCTTCATTCCCCCGAGTCAGCTAGCTATAGTTCTCCACCTGGACCGCATCCTTTAGATGCGAATTCCAGGCTCGCCCTAACAGTCTGTTTGCCCAACTGGGCCAAAAGCCTGAACTGGTGGGCTGCAGAAAGGGAAATTGGTGTGTGTTGAACAGGGTTGGATTGAGATTAAAAATCGGCCCGGGCATGCAAAAAAAAAAAGAAAATCGGCCCATTTGCATAATGCCTTTCCTCAAATCACTGATTCAGCATATTTTTATATAAAAATGGGGGGGGCTGCACGCATTAGTTTACACCGGTGAAACACACCTGAGGCCACTTCTGCTCAGGCCCCCTCCCCCTGCCCTGCTCAGTATGCCTACATTAATGTGAAGCCCAGCGAGACAAAGGGAGTGACACCTCTGCTGTTGCTAAACAGGAGATAATGAGCGCCCATCTACCTCCAGAAAGGCCACTCAGACACCCACTTGGCCGCTGGCAGTATTCGAACAGCGACACCGCCCAAATCTGCCCCCATGCTGCTAAAAAAGCAGCCCAGAGCATTGCCCGAGTGCCCGCGTTACCAATCCGATGCTGGTGTTGAACTGAAAATGTGAATGCACAATTGTTGCATTATACACAGAGTATATGGCGTGTGTCTGCAGGCTATTCCTTGTCACATGTTTGGACTAACCTTGATGACTTGGCAATATGTTGCGGCCTGTGAATATCCAAAATGAAGAAAATTTAAAAAACTACACAAATAAATAAAAAGGTCGAGCACGGAGGGAGTTTTTCTCTAAGGCACCGGGGCACCATTAACAGACTGTCACACGCGACTGTAGCAGCCATTTAGAACCAATCAGTAAAATCAGGCACAAAGGCAGACTGACACCAATGTTGTTTGCCACACGCTATTCGAGCTTGTTTTACATGTGCAAACAATACCTCTAGCATAGTGGTTTGTACTGTGCGCAAATATCCGATCAAGAAAAATGTGCCCTGAATCCTGCATTCGGGCGGGTATAAAAACCATCATAAATACCGTTTACACCCATTTAGCTTTTTCCGAGTACTCATAATAGTATTGAGCTAAATCAGTTGTACAAACACCTCAGCTAAAATAACGTTTGCTCCAAGACCATGCTCAGCTTTTGCACCCGATCTAGGGTGCACTGTACAAAATGAGAAACTACAGAGCACAACCTTTCCTGTGCCTAGTTGGTGTAGCATTAAATCTGGTGATGTTTCCTGAGCGTGCAATTCTTTTCAGCATTCCAGGTATTTAAAGATGTAGACTCGACCTCTGTCCACATTGCCCACATTCCGTTCAAACTTAATGTGATGTGCACGATGTCCACCCCATGCTTGTTTCATATGTTGTTCCTTACATTCTCCACCCAAAAAAATCTCCACTTGCATCTGTGTCCTCTTTTGTGTTTTTTTAGGTCTCGCCTGAGCCAAAGCGCTTGCGCATTGCTCCGGCAAGGTTATAGTAAGGGGAAAAGAACAGTGTACCAAAACGGCGGATTAAACACAGTTCATAGGATCTATGCACGTGCACAGCGCCAGCCACGTCACACACACCACCATTTGTCTGTGCCTCGCATCAGACTTCAAAGGCTGCCGCTCCCCCCCCAATCAGACTTCAAAGGCTGCCGCTCCCCCACCCCCGCCTCAGACTTCAAAGGAATGCGCTCCCGCTTCCCCCTCCGCCCCCCCCCCCCCCCCCGCCGCAGCAATGCCGAGAGCTTGTTTTGCTTGCTACTCCTTGGCCTCTGGTCTCCAGCTGCTCTCCCGTGTGCTAGCATCTTCCTTCCTTGGCCCTGGTTCTAACATTTCCTCTCGTCTTTAGTTTGGCCCCGGTCGCAGGGGTTAGGACTACTTGTAGCATCCTTGGTGCAGTTTTCGCTTATAAAAATATTCCCACCCCTTTTCCTCATCAGAGTGGATTTCTAAAAATGAAGACAATATTTCTGTCTTTTAATTTATATTGTAGCGCTTAGTGAAGATCCATACCTCGCAAAGCTTCTGTGCTGTGGCACTTAGTAACTCCTCAGCATGCTTCATGCTGCCGCACTGCCATTACTACAAAAGTAAATAAATTAAAAAAAAGTTTTAAAAAAATGCTCTATTACTTTTACATAGCAATAGACCTATTGCATTGCAAATGCTTGTTTAACTAGCTGTCTCGGAAGATTTCGGCAATTTTCACTCATGTCCCGGTTTTTAGAGGGGGGTAGTCCATGGATAAACATTGTTAGTCCTTCTTCGTAAGTTTCCAAAATTTCCTGATTTTTGGTTCTCAAGAGCTGGTCACCAGGGTCGGATTGGTAACACGGGCACTCAGGAAATGGCCGAAGGGCCGGAAGCTGCTTGCTAGCTGTGGGCTGTATTTTTGGGCAGCCTGGGGGCTGTCTGTGCTGTTAGGATGCCGCCAGCGGTCCAACAGGGGCCCGAGTGGCCTTTCTAGAGACAGAGGGGTAGAGGTATCACTCCCTTTCTCTCGCTGGGCCAGCCCATTAATGTATGCTGATTGAGCGGGGGCAGGGGGCCGGAGCAGAAGTGGTCTCACTTGCATTCATGTGTGGCTCAGCAGTGTGTGAACTAATCTGTGTGATTTTTTAAAAATCTAGGTGAAGTTAATAAAACATGCCCCCACCCCCTATCTTTTCATAAAACTTCGTTGAAGCAGTGTTTTGAGGAAAGGCAATGCGCAAATGTGGGGCACTCTTTTTTGGTGTGCCCTGGTCGATTTTTTATCCCAATCCAACCCTGCTGGTCACCCTAAGACATCTGTAACAAAGAGAGTACCAATAGACAAGGCGCTTATGTGCAGTTTCATTAGAAGGGAGGCAGTGGCCGAGGCCCAGAGCCAACAGCGTTTTTAGAAAAAACTTCAAGAGTGAATGAGAGAACGCATGTGTGTTACACATGTAGCATTTCGACGGATTTTCTAACTACCCGTGTTTTCATGCTTGGACATGCAGTATGGCAGTCAAACTATCCTGTTAAGCCTAGGAGGCTGACATGGCAGACAGACGAGTGGACGTTTCATATCTTGGTGCGATTAAAGAAGGACTTGTTAAGACCCTGCTAGGATCTTCCTGCCACGTGCTCTCTAGGGACTTTATTTCTGTTTTGGGCTGCATGGAGCAGCCATTTTGTTTTTCTCCTCGTAGGTGTAGGTGGCTCTGCTGTATGGGCTGCTTGTTGGCTTTCCAAATCAAGGCCTTGGCACCCCGCTCGCTCGTTCACTTCAGATTACAACCTAGAGGTGCTCTCAGTGAAGCCAACCATTGGTGTTGTGCCATGTGTCCTACTTAGACCTAAACGGGCCGCCAATACCCTGTTCCCCCGGACACTGTGCAAACCAATCACTTCACCTTGTTTGCACTTTAAAAAAAATTAATTCGTATTTATTAATCGTTCAGAATCACAGTAAAATCATAACAGTAATATATACATTACAGGAGTTATACCAAAAATGGCAGTACATTCCGTTCAAAGATAGGATGTAATCTCAACATAAACCTTGCATTAATGAAGCATATTACTGAGTACAGACATAAACAGCATTGTCTTAAAGATATTATAGATCATAACACTTAACATGTCCCCCCACTCCCTCCAGGGCCGCATGAAGAATACCCCCCATACCAAGTCCCATAAGTCGGACTGCGTCTCAAGATTGTTCTGTATCTACTGCGTTCCCGGTCTCCGGTCGGCTCCCGCACGTTACTACCACCTCAGAACCAGTGTGACCTGCCTGAGTCCCCTCAGTCACTTGCGGGGTGAGGACCCCTCTCCGAGGGATGTCTATAATCATGGCGTTCCAGGACCTCGCATCATCCTCAAGCTTTTCATCTCTCTGAACTTTTTTCATGTGGATTAGCTCAGCTGTTGCCCATTCCCGTAAATCTTTGGTCCAACTCTCCGCCGGGGGGGCACCAAGCTCATCCACCTGATTGCTGTTCTTCATTTGGCCAGTACTAACCCCAGGTGGTTCAAATTTCCTTGTAAGTTTTTTCCCTTTAGGTCTGGTGAGGAGTCCCAGTAATATGTCCTTAACTGAGTGAGGCAGTGTCCAACCTATAACTTTTTGTAAACTGTCTAGCACCAACCCCCAGAAGGACACCAATCCTGGGCAGTCCTAAGTCATGTGTAGGAAATGGGCATCTGAATAACCACTCTTGGGGCAGTGGGCAGGGCAGTCCGGGTATATTTTGTGTAGTACTCGTGGAGTCAGAAAGGTTTGATGGACAATGTTATATTGGGTGAGTTTTAATCTGGCGTTGGAGCTAATTTGCTTGACACCCTCATGTACCCTCCTCCACTCTGTGTCTGTTAATGGTTCATCTACCTTCACGGTACCTTCACGGTAATTATCTGTTACCGCCCTCCGGGTGCCTTCAGTTCCCAGCAACAACAATCGCTACAGACTTCCCTCTCCAACATGGCGACATCCCACAATAAGCTAATTATTTTGGGTGATTTTAACTTATGGCCAAATGGTACCTTAGATACTGGACTGCACAATCTTCTGCTCTCTTGTGAGAGCGTGGGGCTCCAACAACTAGTCAGGGAACCCACTCATAGAGCAGGGCATCGACTTGACCTTATCTTCTCTGCCCCTCAGCTAGTACACTTGAATGATATCCTGCCCATGGGCTGGACCGATCATTCTCTCCTTAAATTCTACATTAACTGTAAGGGGGCTAGAATGCGGGCACACAGCACCACCTCTGAATTCATGTACAGAAACTGGAAAGCTCTGGAAAGGTTGAGAACTACTGGTGCTGTGTTCCAAGTGGATGACAGTTTCTCTCCGAACTGTCCAGTTGAGGACAACTACGAGGCCTTTTGTCTTAGGATATCTACAAATGTTGACTCCCTTGTTCCACTAAAAAAATGCAAGCACAAGGGCAGAGTATCAGCTCCATGGTTCAATGACTCTTTAAAGGCCCTTAAACTGACCTGTAAACAGGCTGAAAGGAAATGGAGGCAAGGTTACTCCAACGCTAACAAGCAACTCTGGAAAACCAAACTTTTGGAATATAAATCTGCGATCATGAAAGCTAAATCTGCTTACTTTTGCTCCACAGATTTTGAACAGCCTCACCCACCCTGACTGCTCCAAAAAGTCGATCCCTCCCACACAAGCCCTTTGCGACAATCTTGCGCTGTTTTTCAAAGAAAAAATGGAGACTATTATTCGCAACCGGAGCATCTCCCCTACACTCCTCTGCCCCACTGGCCCTGGGGTTGCCACTACTGATTATGGAATGGCGAGCCCAGGGTGCCAGCCTATGGACTGTTTGTGGGAGTTCCCCCTATTACTGAGGCGGACTTCGACAGACTGGCTCGCGGGATTTCCTCGGGTTCTCCTCTCGACCCCATTCCCCCTAAAATCTGGAAGGCCTCCGGAGAGGAACTCTTCCCCACTCTCTGCAGGATCTGCAATCAATCACTGCGCAGTGGCTTAGTTCCTGCTCCCTGGAAGCAGGCTCTTATCACGCCACTGTTGAAGAAACCCTCCTTGAATCCTGAGTGTCTACAGAATTATCGGCCTATCTCCCTGCTACCATTCCCGGCAAAAATTGCCGAGCGCTGGGTGAGCTCTTGTCTCTCCAAACATCTGGAGCAGAATCATTTCCTGGACGAAATACAATTTGGCTTTCGTCCAGCCCATGGCACCGAAACAGCTCTACTCACTGCCATGGAGGACCTTCGTATGCGTGCAGACAGGGGCCAGGCAGTAGCTCTGATCCTGCTGGACCTGTCTGCCGCATTTTGTATATGGTTAATCACGTGATTCTATTGGAGAGACTAAGGGAGGCCGGGGTGGATGGCACTGCCCTGCACTGGTTTCACTCCTTCCTGCGGGACAGGGAGCAGGCTGTGTCCCTTCCCCCGTTTCAATCGGCCTTCTCCCCGGTGCTCTACGGGGTGCCTCAAGGCTCGTCCATCAGCCTGATTTTATTCAACATTTACCTTAAACCACTGATTACGTTAATAAAATCCCACAGGCTAAAGGCAATCAACTACGCTGACGACACTCAGCTCATCCTCTCTTGGGAGGGTGAGGAATCGATCCCCTTGGAATCTTTTCATGACTGTCTGCGAGACACGGCTGGTTGGCTACACAATAATTCCCTACAGTTCAACGCCTCCAAAACCGAGGTTCTGTTCTGTGCCGGAAGTCGGATCCCCCGCCCGTTCCCGGCGGAGTTTTGGCCCCCTGAAGCCCCGGAAAAGCCACAGCCGGTCACCACTGTTCGCAATCTGGGTGTTATGATGGATAACAAACTCAGTATGGAAGCCCAGGCTGCGAAAACAGTGTCCACCTGCTCGGCCCTCATTCGCTCCCTTCGTAAGATCTTGCCACTTCTACCCTCACAGGTCCGGGCTTTAATAGTCAGGTGTACCATTCTCAGTCGCCTTGACTATTGTAAGGCGCTTCTGCTCGAGGCCCCGTCCGTGTTGTTTGACAGACTCCAAAGAATTCAATCTGCCGCTGCCAAACTGGCCCTTGGCTTGCCTAGGAGATCTTCGGCCACTGCGGCAATGGCCGAGCTTCACAGGCTCCCTATGAGACAGCGAGTGGCCTTTAAATCTCTCTGTCTTGTTTTTAAAGCCCTGCATGGAGTCGGCCCAGCTCCCTGCAATCCATGTTTGACTGGTACATGCCAACCAGAGCCCTTCGATCTACAACGGCCTGTCTTGTCAAAGTACCGAGATTTAAAAAGGTCAGGACCGGAGGGAGATCTTTCAAAGTTGCAGCAGCAAAACTTTGGAATAGCTTGCCCCTGGACATCCGCCAAACAAAGGAACTTCTCCCTTTCAGGAAACGGGTCAAAACTTGGCTGTTTCCTAAATGTTAAACTTCTGGCTATTCTATTGATGTCTCCCAGTGCATCCACCTTAGGAGTTATCTCAGCGCCAGGATACCTGTAAGGTGATAGCCGCGCTATATAAATGTTTTAAATAAAATAAATCTACTATTGCATCCCATTTAGTATGGACTGGGAGGGGGTCAGTAGGCATCAGGGCTGGACTGGGAACCAAAACCGGCCAGGCAGAGTACTCAGCCAGCCCCCCATGGGGTTGGAGGTGCGGCTGAGCTGTTTGCCAGGGCCGGTTTTGGCAGATTTTGTTACAGGGGCAGATATTGCAGCTGTGCTGCAAAAACGGCCCTGTAGCAAAAATGTCCCCCCAGGGGCTCAAAACTGTCCGCCACTCAAAACTGTCTCCCAACCTGGCGGCCCACCGGGGCCGCCAGGGTGGGGCCCAGTGGGCCCCAGTGCCCGGTACCAGACGGTGGGGTCCAGTGCCCGCTACGGCCAGTCCGGCACTGGCAGGGATGTCCCACCTGAGGACCGCATAAATGTGGAAAACTAGTCTATGTCCCCCCACCAAGGTCGAGATAGCCTTTAGGGTAGCCGATATGGGCGGCTCCTGTGGAAACATCGGCCATAGTTCACCGGCCACCGCCGAGATTTTCGCGTATTGAAGGTTTTGCCCCCCGCCCAGCTCAAATACGGATTCTGCCTCCTCCCTGGTAAGGAATTGCTGGCCAGAGTTTAAGTCCCCTATCATGTGGCAGTCCTCCTCTGTTCATTTAGTAGTGGACATGGTATGACTTATACGTTTAAACGGTAACACTGCCCAGAGTGGGGCATCCGGGGCATAAGGCGCCCGCTTCACCATGGTTTTGATTGCAAACTTCCCAGGTAGTGGCCACATGCCGAACAATGTACGAGAGTCAGTTGATCCCAGTATGGGGAGGTCAGGGAGAGGAATCCCCCGGTGTGTACACTCCAGTAACTACTTCCCCCACTTGTTGTGTTCGTCCTGCCAGTGTACCGCACATTGGAGCTGTGTCACCATGTGGTAGAGGCCCAACCGAGGGACCTAGAGCCCCCCCTGTTCCCATGTCCTCTGCAGTGTATCTAATGTTACCCTTTTCCTTTTGGATCCCCACAGCAGGTCCACCAATAGGCAGTCCAGCTGTCCGAAATACGCCTGCAGTATGCGGTAAAGGGAATTTTGCATAACATACAGTCAGCGCGGAAGGATCACCATTTTTGTCAATGCAACCCAACCCATCAGAGATAGCGGTAGTTCTCGCCAGAATGCAATCGATTTGTGGATGCAACCACACACCTCCCCATGTTGTGTTCCAAATAGGCAGTATGCGCGTGCGCCAGCCTGATCCCTAGATATTGTACTTCATCTCTGGCCCAACCCATTCCAACCAGGGTTAAAGCGCCCTCCTCCCTCTCAATCAGGCTTCCCTTGGGGAATAGTTTAGACTTCCCTGGATTAAGGCACAGTCCTGATACCTCCCAAAATCCGGTCAGCTCCCTGAAGAGCACAGGTATTGCCTCTTCAGGATGCAGCAGATATTCAAGCGTATCATCAGCGTACATTGACACCACGTGGGTAACAGTTCCCATCTGGATCTCCCATCTCTCCATCCTGTGTCTATGGGTGATCACCAGGGGCTCCATTGCGAGGGTGAATAGAAGTGACCTAGGAGCAGTTTCAGCCACCCTAAATACTTTTCCCCTAACCCCATCCTGCTGAGCACCATCCACATATAGCCCCATTCAACAGAGTCGAAGGCCTGTTGGATATCTAGGAGACACAGGGCCCAACTCTCTTCACACAGGCATAGCACATGCCATATATGCATTGGGCTACGCAGATTATGTGTGGTGTTTTGACCTGGGATAAACCGGGACTGGCCCGGATGGACCAGTCGGGTCACATATGGCAGGAGACGTGCCACCAGCACGCCACTTAGTATTTTTTCATCGATATTCAGGAGAGAGATGGGCCTATATGAGCCTGGGGGGAGGGGATCTCTATCTGGCTTGAGGATCATGGACACCAGTGCTTCCATCATGGTGTTAGGAAGTGCTCCATGGGCCAGGGCTTCGTTAAACACCTCCAGAAGGTGGTCGGCCAGCTGTGGGGCAATTTCTTTTATAAAACTCCGCTGGGAGTCCATCGCTCCCGGGGCACTTCTCTGATTTCAACTTCTTAATCAATGCTAGTATTTCCTCCCTGGAAATTGGCGCCCCTAGGGCCTTAGCTTTGTCTTCCCCCAAAGTGGGAAGCGTTATCCCATCAAGAAAGTCCTGCAGTGTGTGCGGACTGACCCGGGTGGCGATTGTGCTTGTGTGTCTTAAGTGAGTCACAAAATCTTTTAGAAGAGCGTCCTGGGTGAATACCACGTTCCCTGCACTATTGCGCAGATGTAGTACAGGTGCGTGTACCGACCCCATCCTGATTAATCGCGCTAGAAGTGCTCCTGACCTGTCCTCCGCCATATGTAGCCTCTGCCTGTAGGTGATATACCTGTATTTCTCTAATCGGAAATAAGCCTCTAGAAACTCCCCTCGCACCCCATCCATTCCGGCCGGTGTACTGTAAAGAGTATCATCCAGGGTCTTTAGCTGTTTTTCTAAGGATACAATGTCGGTACTGAGCTGGTGCTGGACCCCACATGTGGTCCTCATGTAAACCCCCCTAATGACCACCTTCTTGGCCTCCCACTCTGTGGAGCTATTAGCTGTCGATCCCTGAGTCTCCCCGAAATAATGCTGCAAAGCCTCCACTACTGTCTGTGCGTAGTGGGGATCTATGAGTGCCTCAGCCCGAAGTAGCCATAGTGGGATGGCCGGTCGTCCCGGTCCGCTTGTCAGGGTAAGTAACAATGGTGCATGGTCAGATAGATAGCAAGGTAAATAGGAAATGCCCTCCGTAGTTGCGGAAAGGCCGGCTGAGAGGCAGCGTTGGTTAATTGCAAGTGAATGTGTTAGCTGCGGGAGTGAAACAAAAAAACTGTCTCTTGGTGGGATTGCATGCCCTCCACTCATCTCGTATTTGCATGCCCTGAAGAATAGTATTAAGGGATCTGGACATGCGGGTTTGGTATTCTCTATAGGGGGTTCTCTAACCAATTCCGCATCGAAGATGCAGTTAAAGCCTCAGAACAGAAGTTTACGCCCATAAATGGTGTCACTGCCTTCTGGACTGCCGGGAAGATCGGGGCAGTCCGAGTTAGGCGCATAGACATTCACAATGCACATTTCCCTGCCTTCCCACCTCCCAAATAAAATGACCCGAGCTCGCCGTCCGCTTGGGTTGTACTGTAGTGTGTTATCTAGGAATCCTGAATCGATATTCCTATTTTATGCCCTTGTCCAGCTATAATCAATAATATCCATACAAC
This sequence comes from Lissotriton helveticus, assembly GCF_964261635.1. Taxonomy (NCBI): domain Eukaryota; kingdom Metazoa; phylum Chordata; class Amphibia; order Caudata; family Salamandridae; genus Lissotriton; species Lissotriton helveticus. Next base: position 1,302,349,148 of record NC_136057.1, read on the forward strand.
GGCATAATAATCATATCCATAATTCAGTCGTAGCGCATGCTGTCACATTAAGCAAGGCTACTTCTCCGGCCCCCTAGTAAGCACACCGAGTCCTCTAAACAAAACCAAGCCTCCAGCAACCTGGGAAATCCCCCTTGCTATTGTTTTGATTTTGTCCTAGAACTCCTGTAAAGCACTGTAAGAACGGCCAGTTCTTAGTGACATCTTTATTGACGTCTTATGTCCAACCTTACGTCAAACACAGGCACCTTTCAGGTATAAATATACCAACGTTACCTTAAGCAAACACACGGTGGTGAATCTGGAGCAAAGCAGCTATCTACTTCCGAGCGCCCAGCTGATGCGAGAGCCCACGGACGTTGCCCCTCCCTTTTGACGCGCTGAGAAAGACGCTGTCTTTTCTCTTGCCGAGAAATCCAGCTCCGGCGTTTCCAGCCTACCCTTGCTGGTTGCTGGGATATCGAGTCCTGAGAGAGAGATACCAGACCTCCTGCTTTCTATTACCCAGGTACGGAACTGACTAAACCCTTACAGAGAATTCTTGAGTCAGATTCTTGGCAAAACAAACTTAACTTAAACTGCTACTTACTTACTCCCTCCCACGTATTAGGCTTAGGTCAGGTACACCGGGGTAGGCGTATTTAGAAGCACCAGTTGAGTACGTTAGTCAATGTATATAAGTATGTATATATTTTATCTATTTTAAAGTATCATATGGCTAAGAAACCATATCAATGCTTTTACAGTATTATTTTATAATCCTGCTTTTACTGTACGCACTTTACTTTACTATAAGTTTTGCAATTGTAGCAATTCATTTCTCTTGCATGAGGAAAGAGACTGCTCAATAAATAATACCTTTATTGAAAACGCCCGTCTCTCTTTTCTCTGCAATCTGGTGAAACTAAGTACGCACCTTTGACTGAGTGAAATAGCTGTCTTTTGTTTTCACACGACTCTAGAGATATACTCTTAATCAGGGAGAGCAAAGTTGTCATGTTTTATGGTTGTCAGAAACTAAATCCCTTCTTGTCTATCCAGGGAGGTTAAACTCCTCCTCGCCTATTCGAGAAAGCTTCTAGTGACCTCTGAGCTAGCTGGCAAAAACTTAAGTCTAATATAGTCAGTAGAGACCTAGTTAACCTCAGTCCTACGTCTACACTGCTGAATATATTATTCCAATGCACAGAGCCTATTGGGACTATAGGAACTACACTACATGGCGCCCAACGTTTGGTAAGGCGATAAATCTAACGCAAGACGTTAGAGTAACTCAGTCGTGCTTTTTCACACAGACCCTTTCTCCCGTAAATACTCCAAAGACGTCTGGAGTGGGTCAAAGGTTAAAATCCGCCGGAACTTAGTAGGAAGAGATTTCTATGTATAGTTTTTGGTTTAGTCAACGTTGAAGGATACAGTGTTCCAAAAATATTGTGCACCTAATCTTTGTTTCCTTGAAACCTGATCTGCAACAAAAACCTTTCTGCCAGTAAAATGACGGAAAGTGAAGAAGAAAAGGAGACAGCTAGAATAGCAGCTCGACTCCTAGAGGATGACAATAGTCTCCTACAGACCGACCCGAATGCTATACTCATTCCGGTCAACATAAGAAAAACTATAACTCTTAAACTAATAGAGAATGGACTAACATCGAGAGGTGGTATAGTCGTATTCGTAATTGAGGCACATGAATATCGGCAGACAGAGGTATTCTATTCATGGATAAACTTTCCAGCAGCAAACGCTGTCACACATGAATTCCACTATTACAAAATAGAGGAACCACCGGATGAGTACACTCCTTTCGAGGAGGTGGAAATCCCATTATAATACCAAGAGCACTTGCTCTGGTTTAAAGGCGCCCTAAAACACAATAATCACATCACCAGGCTCGGTCCACTAGGTAGACCAGGAGCAACGTGGCCGGTTCTAGCCAGCTACACACCACATCCAGACATTGAAAAAATGTCAACACCAGAACTTTTAGCACAACTAAAACAACTGATTAAAATTCATAGACAATTAGTCCAATATGTAATACGGACTTCAACAGTCCAACCAGCTTGTAACATTCCACAGCTGACCCCTCATCAGGGGAATACAAATAAAATAACACCACAGAACATACAATCATGTCTGGGTAAAGTACCCATAAAACGGGAACAAATTCCATTTTGGTTAGCACAAAAAATAACTCAAATAGAGGCAGTATTTCCGGATACTACCCCTACTGAGAAACACAGAATTCTGACTATCTGTCTTCCAATGGGGATTTCACCACACGTGGAGGACTGTGACACTTGGGGCACAGTCTTTGCTTCCATTTACACAAAAACACATGGTGTTCCGTCCATGGCGGTAATACCCGATGTGCTAAGACAGATTCAAAATGAATACGGTCCAGAACCTGCTTTAACTATGGGTATGAAATTACTGAAAGACTTCAAGCAGGTCTCGGCTATATTATTAGCCAACATAAAAGGGGAAGCAGCATCTGTGGCGATCCGTCAGAAATTGAAAGAAACAGATATAGCATAACAACCATTTGAACTTGCCAGAATCATAGAAAAATCCTATGAAGAACTAGGAAGAGATAGTTTGGGTGGGAAACCAGTAAAACCCCAACTAACAGAAAATCCTGAAAAAATATTTATTAAAAATAATTTAAACACCCCAAAAAAGAGCTGGGATGGAAATAAACAATCCACTCCCAAAGAAAAAAGATTCCAGTCCAGAGGAAGGTCTCCTCGGCGGAGAGAAAGACCTCCGGACCAAGGACACAAGTCTCCCCAGAGGGAGCCCTCTGAGAAAAGATACAACCTTAGAAATAGGGATAATCTAAAAAAACCTGATAGAGATCAAGATATTGATACACGTCCCTCTCGATCTTTTCAGACTTCCGCGCAGAAATCGGAAAGAAGAGGACGGTCAGAACAAAGGGAAGAGCACGTCAAGTCCAAAGACAAAGAACCTGCTCATCAAAATAAAAAATTACAATTTCCAAGAAAAAAGGTAGCCAGCATTAAAATAATCAAACATGCCGAGGATACTGAGGACACAGCTGAAAAACGGAGAGTGGGCCCAGACAGTGCTAGACAGCGCGGCAGAAGTGACCATAGCTCGCAAGATCCTGATGAATCATCTGTAGACAGTGGACACGAATGAATACATTCAGGTGGAAACTGCAGATACCAGAGTTAGCAAACCTCACAAAATATACGAGATAACATTACGTATAGAGGGAGATAAGACTAGGAAAGTAAGGAGTCTATTTTGGGATAACCTTTCCAAAGGCTATGACATCCTTTTAGCTGAAAAGGACTGGCCACCAGAGTTTGTCAGGGAGTGCCCTCGTGGCAAATAAATGATTATGCCTGCCTTCTCAAATCACATTCCAATTCATAAAAAATATACACTTGCAAGAAAGTGGGCAGTAGCCCAAGCTCCTGCATTATATAAAAATCATGTAGGATCGGATGAGGACTCTCCTCCTCACAAAATCCAGTTAAAATGTCAACCAACTGCACAAAGGCAGTACCCAATTAAGTAAGAAGCTAAAAAACAGGTCAGGGAGATTTTAGATCAACTTGAATACCAGGGGGTGATTGAAACATGCACCTCACAAATGAACAATCCTTTGTTTCCTGTCTCCAAGCCAGACGATTCATATCGTCTAGTTTTGGACTACAGACACCTAAACTCATGGTGCAAAACTTTTGCGGTACAAAACTCACATAGTGCAGCACTAATGAATAACATCGTGCGCAAAAAATACAAAACAACATTAGACATCTCTAATGGATTCTTTTGTCAAAACATTGCACCTGAAAGCAGATATTTGACTGCTTTCTCAATAATGGGCTCACAGAAAAAAATTCTGTCGACTCCCACAAGGGTTCAAGAACAGTCCAGGATTATTCTCAGCAAGAGTAACAGAGTTGCTACAACTGTATGATGATGAGGCATTATCTTATGTCGATGACATCTATCTAACAGATGATAACTTGGATACTCACTTGAAAAGAGTGAACACCATAATACTTGAGTTCGCAGCAGAGGGTTACAAATTCAACTTTAAAAAGTCACGAATTGCCCATCTAACTGTCCTGTTTTAAGGATATGAATTATCAAGTGAAGGCAAAAAAGCAGACCATTTCTTAGAGAAGTGTGCTGTACTCCAAGCACCAAAAACGCTGAGGAACTTACAATCAATACTAGGTTTCCTGAATTTCGGAAGAACTTACATTCTAAATTATGCAGAGAGGGTTAAACCTCTCTATGAATTAATAAAACCAGATTTTAAACCAATCAATTGGACTCAAAAACACACAGAAATTTTGAGATCATTGCAAACAGACATGTTAGCAAAAACAAAATTGCAAACTCGCGATAATACACGCAACCTTGTAATCCGAGTCATCCCAGGAAGATGCGGATTCACGTACCTGACCTCTAATGAGGGAGAAAAGGTACCAATAGCGTACAAATCACACTTGTACTCACAAGATGAAAAAACATTCAGTCTTGTGGAAAATGTTGTAAATGCGGTTCAAACAGCTGTAGCAAAAGAAAGAGCCCAGGCCCAAGGCAGACGGATTACTGTTTTAACAGCAGAATCAGCCTTCAAGGCATTGACAAGCCCATGTAATTTAACTACCGTGGCATTAGATCCAAAATGGATACAATGGGAAAATTCTCTTGCTACAGAAAAAGTGAAATACTATTTTGACCCGGAAATGAAAAAAATGAAATATCTAACATATGAAAAAGAATATCCTCTGCCTAACGGCATTCTGCCCATACAACTTTACGCCTGCGTAATATACACAAACAGTTATGCAGAACCTTCAGTTTGGGGAAAACAAGCTTATAACGCTACGTGCGAGGTTGTCAAATGCCGGTGGCGCGGACGTAAATTGATGCCACTGGTAACAATGTCACAATCTGTAAAAGACAATTCAGGTCAAAAAAACGAATTAATAGCTTTAAAAATGGCGCTCGACATTGCCGATCGCGAATTCCCGACACTAATAGTGTGCGATTCGCATTCCTGCGTCAAATCATACAATGAAGACTTGCAGAAATGGGTTCAAAATGGTTACAAAGATGACACAGGTGCCACAATTAAGCAAAAATCGCTTTGGGAACAAGTAGTTCTTGTAAAGAAAGAACTACAAAAGACTCACGTGATACATACACTGAGTCATCAGCGTGATGGCGTTCACGCTGCAGGGAATTCATTGGCTGAAACAGCCACAGCGGAAGCAACTAAGCCGGCTTCCGTAGCCACAAAAAAGCGTTCAGAAAAATACATAGACGGGGAAACCATGCTGGCGGTAAAAACGTCCTTAAAAAGCGACTGTGCAGCATTACCCGTGAACTATCCACTCAATTATACATACATAATCGATGCAAACTCCGTTCCTTTTGCTCGAATCCCTGGAGTCGGGGATAGAGTAATTCCAAACACGAACAGGAGAATCTTCTTAATACAAGAAGCACATATGGGATTAGGTCTAAGGCATCAGAGGATCAAGGAATCTCTGACAGAATTACAATCAGAATACTGGTGGCCGGGAATGAGCGTGGATAATCACAAATTTGCAAAAAATTGTGAAAACTGCAACAGAGATCGCAGTGGCGAACCGGCTGACATAGTGCCAGAACACCTAATAGAAAGCATAAGACGATCTATACGCATGATTAAACAGGAAACATGCGTCCCAATGTATATCATTTAAGACTAGATTCACTTAAAATGTAGGCCCCAGCGCTCGGCTGACGCCAGAACTGTTATAAAAGATTTGCGAGTCTATATCGGCATATACGCAATTGACATGCTACATTCTGACCAGGGTCCTGCTTTTAGCTCTCGAGCTTATAAGGAGGCCATGACCAGCATGGGCATTGCATTGTGGTATTCTTGTCCCTTCCATCCTGAGGGAAACGGGATTGTGGAAAGAAAAAACCGAGACATAAAGCAATCTATAACGGCAAAGGTATTAGGTACGGGTGATGGGTGGGTCAAACATTTAACAAGTGTCCAACGTAGTCTTAACAATCTGCCAAGAAATTCTCTAAAAGGTTTCAGTCCGTATGAACTATTGTTCGGGACTAGAATGCATATTCAGGACCTCGATAGTCAGACTTAAGTGGTAGAAGAAAAATGCTTTGATATCAAAGATCGTTTGGCTATTTTACAGGACTTAAATGAAACAAGAAAAGACCTGAGCAACGTAAAGCTAAAACACCAGCCAACAGCCACTGAAGAGAAACCACCTGTCCCAGCAAGGCCTGTCTGGATTCCAAAGATTGGGGATCTGGTCAGAGAGAAGATCGCGGTGAAGAAAGAATTTGGGCCTTCTTACAGAAAAGCAGTACCTGTCTTAGCTGTCAACGGAACAAGATCAGTTGTACTACCGCCCCTTGCTGGTAAAAAGGAGAACCGAGTTGTATCCATCGACCTGGTTAAACCACAATCATGTGGCCAATAATAAGTAGTAGGCCCAGTGGACTCCGAAGATGTAGCAGACGACCAAATCTTGCTACAATCCAAGAGGTTCAAACTGAGAGACTAATCACATTTTATAAAGCTACAGTGAATGAACAAGGACTATGCAACAAAGCCATGGAACTTGTGCCTCTTGAAGCTCAAATTGCAACAGCTCATCAAGAAACACCTGTCTACAACGATGTAGCCTCAGACCATGCTAATGAAACAAAGAAAATTCAAAAAGCAACTGAAAATCCCGGAACAATTCCAACAATTGACAGAACTGCATCAGGCTACTTCATCAATTTCGATGACTTTTCTGAGGATCCAAGCGAACCTGAGGAAGAGCCAACAGAAACAAAGACTTTTAAAGACAAAGCAAAAGAACTCTTTCATCAACTCAAAGAAACCTATCTGATTTCTCCATGGATTGAATTTTGGTTTGTGCTAGGTGTACTTTTCCTCCTGCTTTGGCTCATCATGGTACTGTGCTTGGGACATTTCATTGAGGGAAAATATAGTACAATGGACACAGCAAGTCAGAACATCAACTTGGTCCTAAAGCCACACAAGTCATCCCACATTGAGAAAAGAGAACTATCATCAGTAAATTTCACAGCCAATCCAATACCCGGTGGGGTAGCTTGGGACAAAACAGATTATGAAATGTATGGCCCGGTCGAGCTCTTGAAGTACCCACATCAATTCAAGGTTTCATTAAGTGACTTTGTAAAACCGAGCACATACTCTGATGATTGGGACTTTGAAAGTATTAATGATATGATGTCAGATTTAGTTATGTCAGCAAAATTTACAGAACATGATTATTTACAGGGTTCATCAAATTATGAACAGATGTACTGCTACAATCACTATGCTAACCATTATTTGCATAAATCTGCTCAACCTAGAAATGTTTTTAATTATAATCAATGGGAACATTGTGCAACTCCACCAAAAGGCAGTTCAAAAACATTTTTTGATAAATTCCCATACTTCTCAGGGTTTAACACAAGTGATGCAGAAACGTTTTATTTCAAACTGTTAAATAAGATAGGAATGAAAACCATGCTGACAAACACTAAATTAATCTATTCAGAATTTTTTTTGAAAAATGACTACATTTGGTTTTGATTTTTGGAAAAACAATATTGAAACAAAAACCATCTGGGGTACCAAAGATTGGCAGGTCCAAGGTATAGAACCATTATTTAGAGCCTGCATGATCCCAGAACAAATTATATTCTTGAATGATACCATTCAACAGACAACCTGTCTTGGCCTAGCCAAAATTAAAGAACTAAATAAACCGTCTATTCCAAAACCAACACCTGACAGTAATAGCACTATAGATGTTGAGATAGACGTATCCCATATTTTTAACCAAAACAGAACACATCCTGATTGGAAGAAATGGTTGATCTGGCCCACAGACACAAATAACTGCCAAGTTAGATTCCTGAACAAAATACAGGGGTTCAAATTAACCAGGCCAGACCCTAGATACTCCCAGAGACAACATCCAGGGATAGTTACAACATACAGTGTAGGAAAACTCTGCCTCAAATGGCTACAGACATCCACACTGGCAGAAATTAAGCAACACTTGACTTTACTTAAAGACGGTGCTGACTTGCGTGATTTCATAATGGGACCACGCAAACAGCGTCAAAAACGTTTCATAGCGGTCAGTATATATACGGCATACAACGAAGCTTGGAAAGAAACACAAATTGAAACAGCAGAAAAAATACGAGAAATTGACTGTATTAATTTGGAAAAATCACTTTCTGTTGTGGACAATGGGTTAATGACTCTGTCTTCCAGAATATATTCACTGGACAGTATTGTATCATCTGCAATTGATATAATAGAACAGGACTTACTAATGTTACAACACGGTCAGTCCCAACTACGTTCTATTGTACAGCTTGGCTGGACGTTATAAAATCTGCGTTCAGGCTACGTGCCTTGGCGTTTAATCAACACAACGTCATTATTCTCTATCTTTAACCTTACTGATACACAAATCAGCTTGGCACAAAAAGGAGCGGAATATACAATTCTGAGCATTGAAAAACTTGACAGATTACCATTGACAATGTCAGAACGACCTGTCATTGAATGGATAATACACGGAATCATAACTATTCCGATAACTACTTTCCAATTTAAATACTGCCAAGAGTATATACGAGCAGGCCAGTATGAAAGGTTGGGTAAAGAATACATTAAGTCATCATGGAAATTACCTTACACACACACATGTTATAGTGAAAAAGGACAGAGTGTATTTCTTAGTGGTGATAATTGTAAAAGGTCACTAAGTGGTATACTTCTGTGTCAGGGTATAAACCTACATGGGGCCTGTGAGGGGACTTCAAATAACCTTTCATGCCACCAACATGGCACACCTGCAACTCGAATAGAGCCATTTTTTAGATGGCTTTCTAATGGGAGCTACATTCTAATAGTGGACCTCAGATGTTGTGGCTTGGTACCAGGAAAAGCTTATCTAGTAAGCGTTTCTTCCATGGTCACTTGTTGTATGCAAGTATTGTATCCGAACAACACTCCAGACAGGGAGGGAAAAATTTGGCCCATTTTGAATATCTCTTCTATTCGAATTGATACTTTAAGCAGAATGAAGTCTGTTCTTCTACAGACGACTGTGCCCTTGACGTCATCAAAAGAAACGTATGATCTGCAAGTTGCAAGGACAACGGCAGAGATACATGGCCTTTTATCAGCAAATTGCCCCCTACATTTCGCAGAAATGTTAAGCCAAATCCTAAATATGTCCGATACTGGAGGTGTCCAACATGTATTTAAGACAATTTTTTCGGGACTGTTAACACCCTTCACAACAGTTCTGGGCATTTTTCCTAATTTGTCCATTCTGTCTTTGGTGGCCTACCACTCCTGTTGGGACTCGTAGCAGGCATTTTATTTTTTATTCTCCTGCTTCGTTATGGCAAGCCAAAACGCAGACAAGACTCCTGCAACAATGGAAGAAACGATCCTAGCTATACGCTATCGGGACCGCATAACTAAAGTCCTTGGATTAGCCCGGCTAAGAGATCTGAATATGACCTGGTTTCTTTCATTCAGACCCATCTGGCAGAATTGTATCTTACCTGTGCTTCGATGTATGCTGTGCGGAGAAGAATGCGTGTTGGACGTCTGTCTCACACTACAATCAGAAGTACCATTGGATACAGATACTTTGCTAAGTCCTGTAACGGCTCATGCATCGTGTTGTCCCCAGCGGTTACCTATCCTGATGATGGCATTCGTGGAAACTTCACCACTGCGATTAAAGGGTAGTGAAGTGCAAGATGAGAGCAGCATCAACCAGGTACGACCTTCTGTGAGCAATGCTGATCAATACATCGATGATAGCAATCATTCTCACGACTGCGCAGTTGCGGCATTTTCCAACTTGGTCGAACTTTCACCTGAAGCGGTAAACTGCTTTTTTGAAAGTCTGTCTGAAATGATGTTCTCCCCTGAACAGAAAGAATAACTTTAAAGCAAACAAGCACACAGCGTTCCCTGAACTCTGAATTCGGCCTTCGGCTTTGAAAAACAAAAGCTACTGAAAATATTTGGAACTATATTTTTTTCTCTCTCCCCTGAAAGCTAAATTATTTTTTTCACGATTCCAAAATATTTACCCTTTTATTGCACTTGTACTCTGCTTAAAGTAGAACTATTCTTAGAGAACAGAGCTTCTATTTTAGGAACTCTAAAGACAATATATCACGTCAGCCTCTAGCACATTTACAGCAACTGTATTTATATGTGATGGAATGGTCTCGCACCTTTTTTCTGTATTAAGAGCCATTTCATGTGTAAATTTTGCATATCATTCATGCTGATAGATATATGCATCCTTTTTTAATGAATGATTACACTGCTTGAAACGCGTACAGTACCTATAATCATTTTTCATGTATTTCGCATATACCATTTCAAATGCAAAAATGTATTTTGGGGTGGGTTGAGATACACGTGCACCTTTTATGTTTACTATTGCTTAGTTTTAGTAATGATGGACATTAATTCGTGGAGTGGGTGTAGTGTGTTATCTAGGAAACCTGAATCGATATTCCTATTTTATGCCCTTGTCCGGCTATAATCAATAATATCCATACAACGGCATAATAATCATATCCATAATGCAGTCGTAGCGCATGCTGTCACATTAAGCAAGGCTACTTCTCCGGCCCCCTAGTAAGCACACCGAGTTCTCTAAACAAAACCAAGCCTCCAGCAACCTGGGAAATCCCCCTTGCTATTGTTTTGATTTCGTCCTAGAACTCCTGTAAAGCACTGTAAGAACGGCCAGTTCTTAGTGACATCTTTATTGACGTCTTATGTCCAACCTTATGTCAAACCCAGGCACCTTTCAGGTATAAATATACCAACGTTGCCTTAAGCAAACACACGGTGGTGAATCTGGAGCAGAGCAGCTATCTACTTCCGAGCGCCCAGCTGATGCGAGAGCCCACGGATGCTGCCCCTCCCTTTTGATGCGCTGAGAAATACGCTGTCTTTTCTCTTGCCGAGAAATCCAGCTCCGGCGTTTCCAGCCTACCCTTGCGGGTTGCTGGGATATCGAGTCCTGAGAGAGAGATACCAGACCTCCTGCTTTCTATTACCCAGGTACGGAACTGACTAAACCCTTACAGAGAATTCTTGAGTCAGATTCTTGGCAAAACAAACTTAACTTAAACTGCTACTTACTTACTCCCTCCCACGTATTAGGCTTAGGTCAGGTACACCGGGGTAGGCGTATTTATCAGCACCAGGTGAGTACGTTAGTCAATGTATATAAGTATGTATATATTTTATCTATTTTAAAGTATCATATGGCTAAGAAACCATATCAATGCTTTTACAGTATTATTTTATAATCCTGCTTTTACTGTACGCACTTTACTTTACTATAAGTATTGCAATTGTAGCAATTCATTTCTCTTGCATGAGGAAGGAGACTGCTCAATAAATAATACCTTTATTGAAAACGCCCGTCTCTCTTTTCTCTGCAATCTGGTGAAACTAAGTACGCACCTTTGACTGAGTGAAATAGCTGTCTTTTGTTTTCACACGACTCTAGAGATATACTCTTAATCAGGGAGAGCAAAGTTGTCATGTTTTATGGTTGTCAGAAACTAAATCCCTTCTTGTCTATCCAGGGAGGTTAAACTCCTCCTCGCCTATTCGAGAAAGCTTCTAGTGACCTCTGAGCTAGCTGGCAAAAACTTAAGTCTAATATAGTCAGTAGAGACCTAGTTAACCTCAGTCCTACGTCTACACTGCTGAATATATTATTCCAATGCGCAGAGCCTATTGGGACTATAGGAACTACACTACAGTACTGTAGCGTAGATTGTCTGCAGCCCCTCGGAGATGTTTTCGCTGAAGCTGCTCCAGTGGAGGCCGTAGAAGGCACCAGACGTCTCCCCTCTGGGGCCCTGGTGTCTAGCCAGTCCCTCGCCTCCTCCGTTGAGAACAAAAACAGAGCACGGCCTTCACTCTCCAAGCATAGTTTAGCTGGGAACAGAAGGCTGTATTTTAGGTTTAGGTCTCTCAGCCTCTGCTTGACTGCAACAAAGGTTTTTCTCTGTTCCTGGACTCTCTGAGTGTAATCGGGGTACACCGATATTGAATGGCATTTGAAGAAAATACTCCATCCACTGCGAGAAAGCTGGTGGAGGAGATCTCTGTCCCTGAAATGGAATAACTTCGCAAGGATAGCTCAGGGAGGCGCTCCGGGTCTGAGGGTGCCACCAGCGCTGTATGTGCTCGTTCACTACTGAAGAACTTGGACAATTGTGTGGGAGCCATTTGGTGTGTAATCCAGTCCTCAAGGAATAATTTCACTGAGGGGCACTCTACTTTCTCAGGGAACCCAGCAAATCTCAGGTTCCCTCTCCTCGACCTTCTCTCTGAGTCCTCTGTCCTGTCATCTAACCTAATCACTTATCGCTTTAATTCCACCACTGTGGCACTAAGATATTTTTACTTCCATCTTTAAAGCATCCGTGTCTTTCTCTGTGACAGTCACTCTATCAGAGACTTTCTGAAGATCACACCGCAGTAACTTAACATCTATTGCCAGAGCGTCTATCTTTCTGTACCCCTGGGCCCCACGATGAAGAGCAACCGGGTGCTGCATCACTGTATCACACCGCGGTCCCAGCGCCGCCCTCCACCACTGGTGTCTCACTCGGGGGCACACGTGTGTGTATTTCCTCTGTCGTGGTCCAGGCCAACGGTCCCCATCCCCACACGTCTCTCATGGCCCCCGGGGTGCAGTCAAGCCTCTTACTGGGGACCTTCACCTCTCCTGTTCTGGCAGTACTGTCCCATACTATTGCAGTCTCACAGACCTGGCTCCCAGGGGGTCTCCCTCCAAGGCCTACACGCTCTCACCTCTTCTGGCCCAGGGCCAGAGGGCCCCCCTCAGTCCGCACCATCTTGTGGTCCCTCAAGGCTGCCACCACCCACCAGGTGGGGGTCACACCTCACCCCAGGCAAGTCCACAGCAGGCCGTGCCTGCGATCCGGCCCCTAGCTCGCTACCCCGCGGTCCCCGCAGACTCACGATTCAGCAGTCCCTCCCTGATGATCGCAGGAGGGGATAGTCACCGGCTTTTTCTCTTGTGGCGCCTCAGGACTCCTTCAACACTGAGTTTGTCTTTTCCTGCATGTGGATGGCCTTGCCCCTTTGAGCCCACAGCAGCGGCTTTCTCCTCTCGGGGCCTCTCAGCTCCACCAGGCCAAACGCCGTACTGCACCGCATGGACCAGTCCTCACTCACCCTTTAGCGTATACCCAGCCGAAGTCCATCCCCCGCTGGGGCTGTAAAGTGTTTGCCCTGCCTCGGCGGGGCCCGGGCGGGTCTCAAGGCCCAGCGTATCGGCCCAGTAGCACCTCCGGCAGCAAGATGGCACCGGCTCCCCTCCAAGACTGGGGTTCTGTGTCAGTGATTGCGGGGGATCCCAGGCAGCTGCAATCGCTTCTGTGGCGGTATGGGGTCTCACGGTTCCCAGGAGACCATTTTCCAAGAAGGCATGAGCCAGGATTCTTCAAGATAGTTATCTAGATCGGGCAGCCTCTCGGAACTCTCTCAGAGTACGTCCACGCAACCATGATGGCAAGCCACGCCCCCTTCACCTTGTATGCACTTATCAGTGTATTTATGCAGCCACCTCCATCGCCAGCACCTTCTATTTCACCTTAAAGGTGTGGTCACCTGTCTTTGACGCTGTTTGTTTTTCTCCCTGCATTCTTTTGGTGTTCTTTGGAAGCAAGTGAAAGGATGGGGCCCTTTGGGGAAATAAAGGCCTCTGTACAAACGCCATACAAAGATTTTGCACACCTACTGGTTTGCGAATGGGTGTTCAATTTGCAAACTGACATACAGTGGTACAGAGGATCTACCCTAGGTCGTTTGCTCAAAGTGAATCCAAAGAGTAAGCTGTCCAGAGGGGCATTTTTCCATTTTTAAATCCGTTACCAACCCAGGGGTCGTAACAAATCATTGATTCATGCCTTTGCAACTCCTAAACAGGAGGAGGATGTCCAGGGCACAAGTCCTAAAAAAAGAAGTGGGGGGACTGCCCTAGTTAGGCAGTATGCAAGTGACATCACAGGGCGTGACATCACTGCGCATGATATCACAGCGCTTGACATGGCACATGGCATCACAGGAATTGATATCACAGGAAGTGGCATCACAAGAAGTGACATCAGATCTTAATCCCTCACATATAATGTTTAACAGGTCTATCATGAGTACATTTGAGCGCATTTCGAGTATACATGCAAATACTCCTGATTTAAGCAAAAGATTCACACTTTTGTAAGCTACACATAAAAGAATGTTGCCTTTTGTCAGAGTAAAGCTTCTTTTACCCAAAGACTGGACAAACTAACTCTACCACCAGCCTACTCAACCAGGCGTAATATTCCATATGCTGCACATTTGCATGTAGATGTGATTGCTTTAGCTGCCTGCGCTCTCGGAGGTGAGACCACTCTCCTATGCGTAGTATTCGTACTTAGCTGTATGCACCTTCACTAATTTGAGGGGATTAGGGAATCATTTTTCACCAGCAGACCATGACCAAAAGCAAGAGAGAAAGCCAGATAGGGAAGAAAGCTCCACATCAAAATATGCATAAGCTGCACAGTATTCAAGAATAAAATAAAAATGGTGGCAAAGGTAACTCACTAGAACACAGCACATGCAATTCCAGTCCCAACTAGCACTTTCAAGAAAATATTGGTCTTCCAAAGAAAATATTACTAGTTTGCATCGAAAAACTACCCAAGTGGGGAGATGTGGGAACACTACAAACTATTGACAGTAATCAGAATCTACCTACACTAGACTTTGCTTGCTAATAAGACCTCTGCATATTCTGGACATGTTACACTACCAACTTGGTGCACCAGAGACGGCCTACTTGTTTACAGTAGCACTGACCAGTTGGCTCACCTATTCACTGTAACCTCTTCATGAAGGAGCCCGCCCTTGGTAAGCAAATATGATCCTTCATTTCATAGATAGCATAACTCTGAATTTCATCAGTCTTCCAGACCTAAGACCCTGTGTTATTGTGTTTTAATAGAGTACATTGTAAACTTTGCAACATCGCAACAGTAGGTAGGTGTGAGAAGGGCAAAAAGCAAAACCAACCATACCTCGGCAGCGTAACAACCTGGCAAAACTAAGACAGCCATAATGAGCGCTCTCAAATTTCCAGAGTTACAAAAATGCAACTTGCCTTTCTCTCAAGGAAAACAGCTCTTCAACATTTAGTGATTGGAACTGGTAAAAAAAAGCGTTCAAATTCAAATGTTTGGAGATAATTGTTTGTTGTGGTGTGATTGATTTAGATACTTCTGCACAAAACTGAAATATTTGGGTCACCGAGGAGCTAGCAGACTGATGCAAGGCAGTCTTTATTTGAAATGAATAGGGCACAATTGTGGCATCTGCCCACCACCCACGCTTCAACCTAATTTGCCAAGAATTAAAGACAAAGCATTAACCTTTGATGTAAAACAGGAGAAATAGGAGAAATAAAGATATGGCCATCTAGTGGCTGAAATGAACAATGTGAAAGCAGAATACTTTGTATCCAACCCGGCTTCGCAGCTTGACCATATTGTGGGATCCTAGGCAAATTTCTCTTGTTTTGATTTAATAGTCTGTAATGTTGAACCATGTATTGTAAGAATATAGGATGTGGGGAAAGGATAAACCAAATAGGTTCACAGCCAGGAAGAGATGTTATATGACGGTTTGACTACACGGTCCATATGCCTCCTTACCCTCATGGAGCTCTAAAAAGGACGCTCCTAAAGAAATGCTAACATAAAGACCGAATGGGTCGGTAGGTATGGCATGTATGAATATGGTGAATGGAAGTTTCACAACAGAATGCAAACAAATAGGATGTTAACGGGATTCTTGAGAGGTCCTGATGAAAGCCAACTAGTCCGGTGAGGCATTGGTGTGATGGCTGAAACTTGTTGACCCCGGGTTACAGAGGATACCTATTTCCTTAGTGCATCCCCACCTATTATTAACTCTTTCAGGGTGCCCCTTGAAAATAAAAGTAACCCCAGGACATCCTAGACTATTGTAAATCTAGGATCCCACCCAATAACCAAAGAGGTATCTGGACGAGGACTCTATCATGAAGCATGCCAATTGGAATTTCAGTAGACGGGAACCCTTTTAATACCATAGAGCGATCCCCTTGGGCTGGTATGGAGAGATAGGCTAAGCACGGTAGGGGTTTGCTCCTATTTTTTTTCTATGGTTAGGTGTTTGAGAAAGTGTGAGTCCCTTGCTCACTTTGCCACTGGAGTCAAGCAAGCCGGGCTGAAGACGGCTGTAATGCCAGAAACCGGTCCTGGGAAGCTTGATTCCGGTCCAGGGAAGACATGGCTTGGCAGTTCGGGCTGGACTGTTCCCATGAGGCACAGGGTCAGACTGATTTCATATTATGTTATATGTTATATGATTTCATATTAAACCTTTTCGCCCCGGTCGCAAGGCGACGGGGGCGGAAAAGCGGCGGACGGTCTTTCCGTCCGCCGCGGTCCCCCCCACCATGGTAATGTGGCGGGGGAAATGGGTGGCGGGCGGACCAGGATGTCGGGCGGATCGCCACTGCCGCATGGCGGTGGCGATCCGCCCGACATCCTACTGGGCCCCTAAGTCTCACCAGGATTAGGAACGGTTTTGGCGATGAAAGCCATATTTCATGAGTCCCTGTGAATTGTTAAAGGTGTTTTTTTTTTAATACCACTGTTGTGCAATAAAAACATCCAACTTCAAAGTATGTATGTGAACCTGTACTATATATTATAGCAGTGAAAATAAGTGTCTCAATAACGTTATTTAGAGCAATTGTGCTTATTGATATAGTCGTACAATACAGAAGTACAAAGGGCAACATCCCATATTACCGTTCGGACTGCATGTTAACATGATCTAACACCCCCCAATAGCCGCAAGGCACCTTCATTGTGGCTGCGTTTTACCATGAACAAATGTAACTTTTTATATCCTGGTTTGACTTATTTTAAATCAGATGGACATGCAGTATGTTCTATGCTATTACCATTGTTGAGGGATGAGTGTCATCGTTGCACCCTTTGATGATTTCCCTCATAAATATGGCCCCTTCCCACGTTCAAGTGACTGCAAATGGCATATTTCATTCGGTGCATAAAACAAACCTTCTCAAAACACGTGTTGGCTAGGTCTACCTCTGCCATTACTCTCCCGAATGAAGAAAGGAAAATTAATTGAATACAAAACCAGCAGATGAGTGTAGACAATTACGAATCAAACTTTATGGCAGTCCTATTAGCACTGCACATAAATGTTCTGATTTGTTTGGGAAGTATCTAGTGTAGTGCTACCTAATCCCCCTATACTGCATGCTCTCACATATATAACAGTTAAAAGGTGAGTTATGACTTTATTCAACACCCCCACCACACACACATTGGATTTGCATAAAACCTGAAATACCTGCATTGGGGTGTAATTTGCTAACTGCAGGCCACATTTGATGCAAATTTGTCAAATCATGTTAGTTATAAACGAATGAATATTTTATCTTGCCCCTCACCACACACACTCCCTCATCACACACGCTTCAAAAACCAAACTGTGCAAGCTCTTGTGACATTTTCATGTAGGAAATACAGTGCCAATGTGGGTAGAGGAACACTCTTGGCCAAGCCATGGTGGATCCTGAAGGACATAAAATTGACTATTAGAATTTAAGACATGCTAAATTCATTGCACATTTCATACAGGTCCATCAAATTGTGCCAAATATATTACGAAATAAAAAATATTCTACACCACAAAATTGGATCTTTACAATCTAATGTACCTTTGCTAACTAGTTGCCAATCTTTACACTGATTGATCAGTGGGTCAGTTATAAACAAATGAAAATTGAATTGACACCCCCACCTTTTAAGGTCTCGCCTAGAGATGCAGCGCATGCGTTGCTTGCCTTGGCGAGCTCTATTGTCTTTAACTTGGGTGCCGAAGGGAGACAGGAGATGTGCACTTGCCCGATGCCGGTGTGCATGCTCACTGCGTCTCTTGTCTGGTGATGTGAGCTTGCACCTGGGCAGCATATGTGCACACTCACGGCGTCGCGCGCTCCCACCGTGCTTTCACTAATGATGATGTTTCTGAAGCGCGGACGTAGTTAATTGTCCGCATGCATGGTATTCGCCAACCTGCCTGCCTCGTGCTGCCATGCCTTCGACCCCCAACAGCATTGAGAAGCGGAAGCTGCAAAAATTGCAAGGGCCCCGTGTCAGATGGCGGCTCATGCAAGATTTCAAAAGGTGAAGGAGTGATCTTTTCCGTTCTTTAAAAGGTCACTTATAAAGGTATGGGGAAAGCGAGAACTGATCCGGATTGGCACCGGCCCGCCCGTTGACACATTCACCAGAACGCTCGAGGTCACCTCAGTTCATAGTGTAAATGGCGCCACCCTCCACGTAGGATAGTGTGTTGGGATGTAAGGTGTGTTGTAGATTATCGCGAGGATATATGAGCCCTTTAGTGCATTGTTGGTGTTTCACTCCCTTTTTTAAAGTGTTCTGTTTCATCGACTTTGCATTACGATAACAACGTACTTTGAAATTTCTGAACACAGACATGGAGACCTTCCTTGGCTTTAGGCTTCTCCCACTGACCTGTGCTCTCATTTCCTGTGTAAGAGGTGTCCACCTGCCCAAGTGACCTTTTATCACACTACTTAACATAAATCCACGCGTCGGAGTGGCCGCGTTTCACTGCGTCTGTGTGCGTCTCATCTGTCCTAGACTTGGAAAGGACATATTTGCTTCATGTTTTCATGTGATATGGCCCACACTTTCCTTGCTGATTCAATCCATTTTATCCATCGAGACACACCGGAAATGATGCTGGTTTGAAAAAACGTCATGATTTGGAAAAACATTATTACATATGAATAAGCTTCCACAGAAACATATTACCACAGGAACTGCATAACATTTGCCATGTTAGTAATTCACTAGAGAGAAAGGTGCAATTGATGCAGCGTAATGGGTTACTTTCCTGGTTTCTGTGCCCCTACTTGCTGAGCACCATCCGTGAACCTGTAAGCTGTTGAAGCTGATGCACTCAATCGGTTCAGCAAGACATCCCTTCCAGTGCAGGGTGACCAGATGCTGAGAAGCAACAAGCATTTGCAACGCAATAGGTCTCGTATTTATGCGAGTTTGAGCTATTGGCATTGAAAATAACAATGCCTTTTCTTTTTTTCTTTTTTAAAAACCTAAATAAAAGGCATTGTTATTTACAATGCCAATAGCTTAAACTTGCGTAACTGCGAGACCTATTGCATTGCAAATGCTTGTGATTTTGTGCTTCCTCTTGAGAGGATGTTTTTTATACTGTGCTCTTCTTTTGTCATGTCATAGAGGACGAGCTTTGCTCCTTGATTCTTCAGGCTTCGTGTGCACCGGATAAACCCGGCCTCCAGTGAGTAGCAATTCCAACCGGGCGCTTATAATGAGAGTCAGCACTTTTCTCAGATTCCCTTTGTGCTTCCAGAAATATTCCTGTGAAATGAAAGAGTGGGGTTAGAGTGCAGACACCTCTCTTTTCCTCAGTAAAGAAAAGACCAAGGGAAATGAAGAGATAATACCAGCCTCTGTAACTGCTCTGTGGGCTAAAATGTTGTTTTCCTCTCTGTGAACAAGAGACTTTTTTGACTTTGAGGACCGGCCATTTTGTTTCATGCATCATAAGGATCATGTGACTAGAGCTGAGATGCCAGAGGCTCCTGCTCATGTCCCAGGGAGATGAACTTTGGAGCTCCCACATTATGGGTGTGCTCAGCCTGTAACCATCTATGCAGGACCTCACCTAGAGGATCTGCTTTTTGATGAGGAAAGGACAATCATTTGTGGTTTACAGACATGCACATGGTGTAGGTCAGTAGTTATTACCATTTTCCCTTCTGTGAACTCCTACAGACTCACTACTGGAATCTGGGGATCCCCACTGTATCATTACTTAAATATGTGGACCCCTGGCCTAAGTAATTTCTATGATTTGAGCCCCAAAACAATACACAGAAACCAAACAAACGGTCAAATATTGAAATATTTAGTTTAATTCACAAGCAAAGTTAAAACACGTTTTACATTTTTCAATTTTGCTTCTTTAATTGTATATACTTAATTCATTTTGATATTAATCAATTTTGTAAAACTGTTGAGGGTTTCCTGAGTAGGTCTTACAGACCCCTGGGGCCCCTCCGACCATAGATTAGGAACCACTGGTGTATGTGAAGGAGTTTCTCTCCTGGGAAAATGGTTTTCCTCATTGAAAAAGAAAAGGAAGTTACATGTGCACATTTGCGGGCATATTACAAGCCCCTATCGCCACCCTAACAACACTTTTTCGACGTCGTGGTGGCGATACAGCTTCGCCTTATTTACAAGGTACCATTAAGCCGCTTAACGCTGCCTTGTGAATAAGGCCCCCTTTCACGCTATGGTTAGCGTGAAATGGGTGGGCAGTGGTTGTTGCGGTGGGCGTTCCACCGCGACGCCCATTGATTTTGATGCTTCCCCATATCTACAAGGGTGCTGTAAATATGGGGCAGCGCCAAAATTAAGACCA
This sequence comes from Lissotriton helveticus, assembly GCF_964261635.1. Taxonomy (NCBI): domain Eukaryota; kingdom Metazoa; phylum Chordata; class Amphibia; order Caudata; family Salamandridae; genus Lissotriton; species Lissotriton helveticus. The sequence goes on from NC_136057.1 coordinate 1,302,369,861, forward strand.
GGGAAAACCTGGTCTTACCCCAGTGAAATGAGGAGGAATCTTTTATTTCTCCTTGTTTTTGCTGTTTCCATGTGTGCTGCACTGTGCAGCAGCGGCGTTGGAAGGGAGGTGCAGTGGGCTGGGCCGCCCTGGGTGTCATCACTGAGGGGGGTGACAAAATGGCAAAAATATGTTTTTAAAATCAAAACAATTTGGGGGGACTCACAACACTTTAAAAAATAAAGAATATTATTTAAAACGAGTTTAATACTTCGTCTGACAACACGAAACACGGCAAAACTCGACAAGGAGGGGGTTGACATGAAATTTTCCGCACCGGGTACCTCATGACCTTGCTACGCCACGACACATAGAAACAGCAAAACACCATTGATTGTGTGCACGTAAACAATTCTAAAAAAAAATGGCGAGTTGCAGCTTCTTTGTGTGCTGCTTTTACATAGAAGTTACAAAATGCCATTACTGATTGTTTATGTGTAGGAAGGGACACCTTGTACTTATGCCCCTTGGTTTCTATTTGCACATGCAAATAACTAGAACTGCTTGAGGATCCCCAAAAAGTTAGAAACATACTCCAAACATATGAACAGCTCTGCTGAAATACACTTCTACCAGTTCTCCTGTTCCAGTGCTTAATTTGAGCCAGAGGTTTCCGGTGCTCAGCACCGGCACTTAATTAGTGGTAGCCAGCATTAGCAGATCCATCCAGGACTTGACCTTTGGTACTCATGCACTGCTCTTGCTGCGCCTAAATAAAGGATGACGAATGAAAAGCAATCAGTAGAAACAGAAAGTAAGCAGGAATGTGAGAGCGCTAGTTACTTTCTGCGGCTGCCCGCGGCGCACGCAGTGGGCCCTGTAAGAGGACGGCCCCCTTAGTGCCGCATTAGGCACCTCCCTGCGCCCTGTTGCAAGGACCCCCTACCCCGGGAGTCCCTCCTACATTCGGCGCCTCCTGGCGTCATTTTCTGTGTGCAGTCGTCTGTCTTGTTTTCGTCTGTCAGATTCCTTCTGACAGTGGTGAGTTTTTGGATACCGAGGCGGCAGCCTCATTACTCCACATTCATTTTGAGTTTTTTAGTCGCTGTTTAGGTTTAGGTACTTAAACCTGCTCCCACCCATTGTCCACCCTCTTTGTCCCCGCCACTGGGCAGTAAATAAAAGAGGCTCTCTCCTGTGGTAAGGCCCTGAGTGACTCACCCATTTCGCGGACTTCAGGATAAACCGAGCAGTGAAACAGAACACAGAACTCAATATGTGAGGATTAGACAAGGAAAACAAAACAATAATTATGTCCAGATATAGACGTACTGGCGTCTGTCTCTTCCAGACACAACTGCTGAAACAAACAGCAGCAAAGTCAATTGGTCTGCCGTTTAATTATGTGCTATTTATAGTAGTAGTTGATTTCAGCTGAACCCTATTGTAGGATAGTTTTATATTTTTGTACATTATATTTACATGAGTTAAGACATATATACACAATAAGATAATAATATACAAAAAAAACACAGAATATAGGCACACATCTTTCTGGCGGCGAGACTGCTGGTGGGGGCTCTTTCACTTGTAAGATCTAGTTCCACCCACCCATTATTTTCACTAATATTGATTTAGAAGCTACATTTCCCAGACTGCAAGCAAATGGCAATAGCTTTGTGCCCGGACAACTTGGTCTTGAAAAATTGTGTATCTCCACAATACAATCAAATACATTTGGGGCTGGAAGAGATCACAGAGATGTTCTCTTCCATTTAACAGCAAAATAAAATCTTATTATTTTTCAAACCAATTATCACTTTAATCTCACGGTGGGTTTTGAAGACATATCTTGAAAGCAACAAAGCAAACATTCCATGGGGAATGCATTTAGTGCATGCTCCCTCTTTTTGCATTAAAGGCCCCAGTGAGGGTTGGGGGGTAGGGTGGGGTTACTCTCACAGAGCTGGGGTGAATATTTGTTTAATTCGTGGGTGGTACTGGTGCAGTCTTAGGAGAGCAGAATTGTCCTTTGTCTGTTGACCATCATGCATGAGGTTAGGCAAATGTATCTTTGATTCGGATAACAAAGGCACGTTCATGTTATTCCACTGCATTAAACATTGATAAAGTGATAACTGTTTAGATAGAGGTCCGTCTCGTGAACTCTCCTATTACATACCACCAACTGGTGTCTTCTTTAAGCAGCTTCACCGTATATGCATATTGGTGATCCACAGAAAATTAGTGTATGTGGTGGTGGCCTATAAAGCCATCTCTGCAGCAGGTGCAGTACCCACAGATTTAAAGTGCTGCACAATAACTAATCTAGCACTTCGAACTGACTTCCAATTCTCTTCACTATAAATAACAACTGTGGCTGTTACTCAATTTAATGCTCCTCAATTTACCGTCCTCTAAATGATGGATCTCTCAGTTGGCCTTGCTGGGATTCCAAGCTGCCCCGCCACAGCAGATGCTGTCTTAGAAAATAAACACCCTGATGGGTAAAATGCCTTAATAAATATCATCAACTATTAATTATTCAGAGCCGCTTTTTCTTCCCATCATTTATTTGCTCAGTGCACCACTGTAGACAGAGGCCTGCCACAGACAAATCAGTCACAACTGCCAGTCCATTTACCATCCAGATGGGAACACAAGCAGCCCCAGTCTGGTTTTGGCCTTTTGGGCATCGTCAGTTAAAGGCCGCTTGTGACTCTTCTTTGTTCAAAAGTGCTTGTGACTAATGGCACTGCGAGCATGGGACCCACGTCTGAATATACTTGCTGCACTTAGGGCATCTCACTTAAAAAAACAAGTAAAACAAGCATTTGCAATGCAATAGGTCTCGCATTAGGAAATTTAGAGCTATTGGTATTGTAAATGGCAATATTTTTTATTTCTGTGTTGGTTTTTAAAATAGCTAAATTAATAGCTTTGACATTTACAATGCCAATAGTTATAACTTTCGCAAATGTGACACCTATAGCATTTGTAATGCAATATGTGTTGTATTTACGTGACTTTGATGTATTGCTATTACAAATAACAGTGGCTTTTAAATAATTAATACTTAAATAAAAGTTATTGTAATTTATAATAGCAATAGCTTAAACTTTTGTAAATAACTTTTGTGAAGATTATGTTCAGTGTATTTTATTGTGACGAAAATCCAAGAACAGAAGTGAAATATTAACATCTTTCTGTGACATTTGTAATAAAGCTTGAAAAATTGAGAGAACATATTTGAACCAGTTGTTGTTGAATGGGCCATTATTTGTAGCTGTAACTATTGGCCTCCTGATACTTAACAAAGTTTGTAGATGCGCAACGGTTAAATTAAAAGTGACATGCTAGAACAAAACAGTATTACTTGAAATAGAAAAGGCGCTTCCTGAATGTGTGTACATGCTTGATCTATATGCCCTCATTGCCCCGGTATTGCAAAGTACCGTAATGAAATAACAGTAAATGAAATATCTATTTAGACTTCTATGTCTGATTTGTGAAACTGCGGGTGAGGGCAGATAAGTGCAGCATATGCGGCTTTACAAAGGAGTCAATAAAATAACATGACACGATGAAGCACGCGGCCTATTATAAATGTGAAATACGCTGTGGTACAAAATATCTAAACGTGCTTCGTGAGTGTGTCCATTATTGAGCACAGGGCCCATTGTAAGTCATAAATGCGCTGTCATTAAAAAAATGTAAAGGTTCCTGAAATGCGCTGTGTGAAAACAAAAGTTAAACGTACGGAAGGAGTAAACTTAAATAAATAACATACTATGATTAAACACGCGGTGTACTGCAAGTCTGTATTGCGCTGTGGTAAAAAAAAAAAAAAAGAAATCACCGCCTAGCCTGTCAGCCTTCTCCTTGGGCTCCGAGACTCTGTCCAAGGGTGGCGTGAAGCCCCAGTCTGTGTTGGACTGTAGTGCAGGTTCGTCGGACGCAGAGGACCGTCTGGGACCAGAGCGCAGGGTCTGCGGGGAAGTTCGGAGTCTGGTCACGGCACCGGAGGCCGCCTGACCGCAAGGGAGTGCCCCGCTCCTTCGTGGGAGAGATAGGACAGGGGAGGAGACCGCAGGGAGGAGCTAAGGGAGGGACGTGAAGTTAAGAGGGTGGGGCACTGCTGGAGCCGAGGACAGGGCAGCGGCGACTTCCTGCAGAGGAAAGTTAGCAGCTAGGACGGGAAACGACACCGAAGAGATAGAGGAGCACTGCGGCCCACGAGACAGAGAGCGGAGCATGGAGAGGCAGGTAGGGAAAGGAGCTGGAGAGAGCCTTAGGCAGAGGGAGGACAGTAAACTACAGAAGGGGAGGCGAGAGACGCCGAGGGAAGGATGCAGGCGAGAGACGCCGAGGGAAGGATGCAGGCGAGAGAGACGCTGAGGGAAGGGGACACGAGAGAGGCGGAGGGAAGGGGACACAAGAGAAGCGGAGGGAAATAAACGGGAAAGACACTAACGCGGCATGGATGCGAGGCACTGCAGCCAGTTTCACTTTCATTCATTGAAGAGCGCGCACCAGGCAGGGGATGTGCACGGCGCCGGCTGGGCGTGCGCGCTCACGAGGTCAAATCTCGGCCTGAAAAAGCGCGTGGCACTTTGCTGTCCACATTCCCCCAAAAGTAACAACATTAGTTGTCTCGCCTTAGACAGCAAAGCTTCGCTTTGCTTTTGTCTAGGCGAGACCTAAAAAGTGATGGGTAGCACTTTTGCATTTATCTCAGCCACTGCTAATTATGTGGCCATATTCCAGGCCATCATGTTTCGCCCACTGTGCCAACATGGACAGAGACAAGCCATTTCAAATTAGTTTTGGTTCAGTTGCAATGCTAGCATCATTAACCCATTGAGCCATCTTACTGGCCAGATGGGCTAGTTTGAGATGCCAGAGGCTCTTGCTGATGTCCCAGGGGGAGAAACATGGAGCTCCCACATTATGGGTGTGCTCAGCCTGTAACCATCTCTGCTGCACCACACCCAGAGGATCTGCTTTATGATGAGGAAAGGACAATTATTTGTGGGTTACAGGCATGCACATGGTGTAGCTCAGCAGTTATTAACCTTTTCCCTTCTGTGAACTCCTACTGACTCACTACTGGAATCTGGGGATCCCCACTGTATCATTACTGAAATCCGTGGATCCCTGGCCTTAGTAATTTCTATGATTTGAACCCCACAACAATGCACAGAAACCAAACAGTAAGGACACTAGGCAAGGAAGAGGTACTTGGGCCATGCTCCATGGAAAGGACAAAGAGGAGGTGGAGCGGGCATGTGCTGACCATAGAGAAGCAAGGAAATGAAAGGGACGATGCAACCAACCAAAGGCGTGAAATGTGCAGGGTCTAAGGCCCCTATACGTAAACATATTGGACCGTTTGAGTTGAAATCAAATGACAGCTATTGTATCATTTTTAGAGAGCGGACATGACTGCTGCCTTTAGAACCCCCAACCATTAAATTAGGCTCTTTCTTTCTGCTGTGAATAATAAAAGCAATTTTCAGTTACATCACTGCGTAAAATATTGATACATTATTGGCTGTTTTTGATAATACCCTCCCATGAACTCGCTTATAACTCTCAAATGACGAGTGTCATCATTAACAGGCTTCACTTTATGTATTTTGATGATCTGCTATGAATTCATTTATTTTGGCTGCATGTTAGATAACAATGTCTGCCACGGGTGCTCAACCTACAGAGTTATCTCAGCAAAGAAATCTGCAATGCGGCTGTAACATGTGATGTAGAGATCAAACTGAGATGTTGGCCCGTGGCCACTGCAGCTGTTAGCAGGTCTTTATACTTATCTGTTAAGTTTGACAATATTGTATCCTGTAAAATATGAGAGTCGTGTATCACCAGTTTATTAAATGTGTGTAAACAATCCCAACGGGGCAATTTTGGAACAGACCACATAGAGCTATCATTTGTTACACATACAGAATATTATTTTGAAATAGGACACAGTGAAAGCTACAATCATGGTTGAATGTGTCACCTTCAGTGGTACACACAGAGTATAATGAAAACATGAAAAGAATTAGGCCAGATTATGTCATTTCAAGTGTTACATTCCAGTGCCATTCAAAATGCACCATACCAGTCAAGGAGAAAGGCTTCTTTGGATTGAGGCAAAATGTGATTGACACTCCACTGAGGCAACCGGGGAAGGTGGCATAGTCGAATAAACTAGTGGCACAAGGGGGCAGACCCATAGCCCCTCGATGTGCATGAGTTTTGGTTGTTCAGATTAGATGTGGCACACCGCGGAAGCTCTCTGTAGCCAGACCTAAAGGCTTAAAGCCACAAGGTAGTTAAGGCAGCTGAAAGAAGCAGTGTGGCCCTTTAATGCTCGCCACAAGGCTATTCTTAATTGTGAACTAGAGATAGTCAGGCAAGCAGGCTTTCAACTAATCAAGAGTATTACAAGGAAGGAAGAGAAAAAAAATAATGCTGAGTACAACTCCTTCTCGGTTATATCTCGATTAACCTGTATTAATATTTAACCACAGTCCCCAGAAATAGCACAAACAACTTTCAAAAGAATACATGTGGTTGGAAGGTCTGCAGTGGGCCCCTCTTAATACAGAATTTTTGTAAACTGAGGGCTCAGAATTGTGTCACATCAGATCTGTGCCAAAAGGGTAAGCTATGGACTGACCTTTGCCTGGGTGCCACCTTTGATCCAAGGGCATCTGTTGTCATGACAGTGGTGTCTGGGCAGTGCCCGAGCCAAGCAAGGCTCCCAATTCAAGGGTGTGGCTGGGTGGGGACTTGGATAAAAGAGCCTGCCCTGGACTGAAATAGGACTCCTGTCATGAGATGCTTTGAATTGTCATTTAAAAGAAATGGTGGTAGACTGGTTTGAGCACCCATAGAGCTTTCTGTCAGCCGCACGTGTAAATGTGAGGTAGAATACAGAGAAGCTCCCTGCCTCTGAGGTATGCAGACACACTGCATCAGAGTAACTCCCTCTCTCTGAGGTATGCACACACAGTGCACCAGAGAAGCACCCTGCCTCTAAGGTACGCAGACACAGTGTTTTAGAGAAACTCCCTGCCTCCGAGGTATGCAGACACTCCACAATAGAGAAGCTCCCTGCCTCTGAGGTATGCAGACACACTGCATCAGAGAAGCTCCAAGCCTCTGAGGTAAGCAGACACACTGCATCAGAGAAGCTCCAAGCCTCTGAGGTATGTAGACACACTGCATCAGAGAAACTTCCTCTCTCTGAGGTATGCACACACAGTGCATCAGAGAAGCACCCTGCCTCTATGGTACGCAGACACAGTGTTTTAGAGAAACTCCCTGCCTCCGAGGTATGCAGACATACTACAATAGAGAAGCTCCCTGCCTCTGAGGTATGCAGACACACTACAATAGAGAAGCTCCCTGCCACTGAGGTATGCAGACACACTGCATCAGAGAAGCTCCAAGCCTCTGAGGTATGCAGACAAAGTGTTTTAGAGAAGCTCCCTGCCTCTGAGGTATGCAGACACACTGCATTAGAGAAGCACCCTGCCTCTGAGGTATGCAGACACACTGCTTTAGAGAAGCTCCCCGCCTCTGAGGTATGCAGACACACTGCATTAGAGAAGCTCCCTACCTCTGAGGTATGCACACACTCAGCATTAGAGAAGCTCCAAGCCTCTGAGGTATGCAGACACACTGCATCAGAGAAACTCCCTCTCTCTGAGGTATGCACACACAGTGCATCAGAGAAGCACCCTGCCTCTAAGGTACGCAGACACAGTGTTTTAGAGAACCCCCCTGCCTCCGAGGTATGCAGACACACTACAATAGAGAAGCTCCCTGCCTTTGAGGTATGGAGACACACTGCATCAGAGAAACTCCCTCTCTCTGAGGTATGCACACAGTGCATCAGAGAAGCACCCTGCCTCTAAGGTACGCAGACACAGTGTTTTAGAGAAACTCCCTGCCTCCGAGGTATGCAGACACACTACAATAGAGAAGCTCCCTGCCTCTGAGGTATGCAGACACACTGCATCAGAGAAACTCCAAGCCTCTGAGGTATGCAGACACACTACATTAGAGAAGCTCCCTGCCTCTGAGGTATGCAGACACACTACAATAGAGAAGCTCCCTGCCTCTGAGGTATGCAGGCACACTACAATAGAGAAGCTCCCTGCCTCTGAGGTATGCAGACACACTACAATAGAGAAGCTCCCTGCCTCTGAGGTATGTAGACACACTGCATCAGAGAAGCTCCAAGCCTCGGAGGTATGCAGACACACTGCAGCAGAGAAGCTCCAAGCCTCTAAGGCATGCAGACACACTGCATCAGAGAAGCTCCAAGCCCCTGAGGCATGCAGACACACTGCATCAGAGAAACTCCCTCTCTCTGAGGTGTACACACACAGTGCATCAGAGAAGCACCCTGCCTCTAAGGTACGCAGACACAGTGTTTTAGAGAAACTCCCTGCCTCCGAGGTATGCAAACACACTACAATAGAGAAGCTTCCTGCCTCTGCGGTATGCAGACACACTGCATCAGAGAAGCTCCAAGCCTCTGAGGTATGCAGACACACTACAATAGAGAAGCTCCCTGCCTCTGAGGTATGCAGACACACTACAATAGAGAAGCTCCCTGCCTCTGAGGTATGCAGACACACTGCATCAGAGAAGCTGCAAGCCTCTGAGGTATGCATACACACTGCATCAGAGAAACTCCCTCTCTCTGAGGTATGCCCACACAGTGCATCAGAGAAGCACCCTGCCTCTAAGGTACGCAGACACAGTGTTTGAAAGAAACTCCTTGCCTCCGAGGTATGCAGACACACTACAATAGAGAAGCTCCCTGCCTCTGAGGTACGCAGACACCGTGTTTTATAGAAGCTCCCTGCCTCTGAGGTATGCAGACACTGCATTAGAGAAGCTCCCTGCCTCTGAGGTATGCAGACACAGTGTATTAGAGAAGCTCCCTGCCTCTGAGGTATGCAGACACTGCATTAGAGAAGCTCCCTGCCTCTGAGGTATGCAGACACTGCATCAGAGAAGCTCCCTGCCTCTGAGGTATTGAGACACAGTGTATTAGAGAAGCTCCCTGCCTCTGAGGTATGCAGACACTGCATTAGAGCAACTCCCTGCCTCTGAGGTATGCAGACATACTGCATTAGAGAAGCACCCTGCCTCTGAGGTATGCAGACACTGCATTAGAGAAGCTCCCTGCCTCTGAGGTATGCAGACACAGTGTATTAGAGAAGCTCCCTGCCTCTGAGGTATGCAGACACTGCATTAGAGAAGCTCCCTGCCTCTGAGGTATGCAGACACACTACAATAGAGATGCACCCTGCCTCTGAGGTACACAGGCACAGTGTTTTAGAGAAACTCCCTGCCTCGGAGGTATGCAGACACATTACAATAGAGAAGCTTACTGCCTCTGAGGTATGCAGACACTGCATTAGAGAAGCTCCCTGCCTCTGAGGTATGCAGACACACTACAATAGAGAAGCACCCTGCCTCTGAGGTATGCAGACACACTGCATCAGAGAAGCTCCAAGCCTCTGAGGAATGCAGACACACTGCAATAGAGAAACTCCCTCTCTCTGAGGTATGCACACACAGTGCATCAGAGAAGCACCCTGCCCCTAAGGTACGCAGACACAGTGTTTTAAAGAACTCCCTGCCTCCGAGGTATGCAGACACACTACAATAGAGAAGCTTCCTGCCACTGAGGTATGCAGACACACTGCATCAGAGAACCTCCAAGCCTCTGAGGTATGCAGACACACTACAAAAGAGAAGCTCCCTGTCTCTGAGGTATACAGACACACTACAATAGAGAAGCTCCCTGCCTCTGAGGTATGCAGACACACAACAATAGAGAAGCTTCCTGCCTCCGAGGTATGCAGACACACTGCATCAGAGAAGCTCCAAGCCTCTGCGGTATGCAGACACACTACAATAGAGAAGCTCCCTGCCTCTGAGGTATGCAGACACACTACAATAGAGAAGCTCCCTGCCTCTGAGGTATGCAGACACACAGCACCAGAGAAGCTCCAAGCCTCTGAGGTATGCAGACACACTGCATCAGAGAAACTCCCTCTCTCTGAGGTATGCACACACAGTGCATTAGAGAAGCACCCTGCCTCTAAGGTACGCAGACACAGTGTTTTAGAGAAACTCCCTGCCTCCGAGGTATGCAGACACACTACAATAGAGAAGCTCCCTGCCTCTGAGGTATGCAGACACTGCATTAGAGAAGCTCCCTGCCTCTGAGGTATGCAGACACAGTGTATTAGAGAAGCTCCATGCCTCTGAGGTCTGCAGACACTGCATTAGAGAAGCTCCCTGCCTCTGGGGTATGCAGACACTGCATTAGAAAAGCTCCCTGCATCTGAGGTATTGAGACACAGTGTATTAGAGAATCTCCCTGCCTCTGAGGTATGCAGACACTGCATTAGAGAAGCCCCCTGCCTCTGAGGTATGCAGACACACTACAATAGAGAAGCTCCCTGCCCCTGAGGTTTGCAGACACACTACAATAGAGAAGCACCCTGCTTCTGAGGTACGCAGACACAGTGTTTTAGAGAAACTCCCTGCCTCCGAGGTATGCAGACACACTACAATAGAGAAGCTTCCTGCCTCTGAGGTATGCAGACAGTGCATTAGAGAAGCTCCCTGCCTCTGAGGTATGCAGACACACTACAATAGAGAAGCACCCTGCCTCTGAGGTATGCAGACACACTGCATGAGAGAAGCTCTGAGCCTCTGAGTTATGCAGACACACTGCATCAGAGAAACTCCCTCTCTCTGAGGTATGCACACACAGTGCATCAGAGAAGCACCCTGCCTCTAAGGTACGCAGACACAGTGTTTTAGAGAAACTCCCTGCCTCTCAGGTATGCAGACACGCTACAATAGAGAAGCTCCCTGCCTCTGAGGTTTGCAGACACACTACAATAGAGAAGCACCCTGCCTCTGAGGTACGCAGACACAGTGTTTTAGAGAAACTCCCTGCCTCCGAGGTATGCAGACAGACTACAATAGAGAAGCTTCCTGCCTCTGAGGTATGCAGACAGTGCATTGGAGAAGCTCCCCGCCTCTGAGGTATGCAGACACACTACAATAGAGAAGCTTCCTGCCTCTGAGGTATGCAGACACACTGCATCAGAGAAGCTCCAAGCCTCTGAGGTATGCAGACACACTACAATAGAGAAGCCACCTGCCTCTGAGGTATGCAGACACACTTCAATAGAGAAGCTCGCTGCCTCTGAGGTATGCAGACACACTGCATCAGAGAAGCTCCAAGCCTCTGAGGTATGCAGACACACTGCATCAGAGAAACTCCCTCTCTCTGAGGTATGCACACACAGTGCATCAGAGAAGCACCCTGCCTCTAAGGTACGCAGACACAGTGTTTAAGAGAAGCTTCCTGCCTCTGAGGTATGCAGACACACTGCATCAGAGAACCTCCAAGCCTCTGAGGTATGCAGACACACTACAATAGAGAAGCTCCCTGCCTCTGAGGTATGCAGACACACTACAATAGAGAAGCTCCCTGCCTCTGAGGTATACAGACACACAACAATAGAGAAGCTTCCTGCCTCTGAGGTATGCAGACACACTGCATCAGAGTAGCTCCAAGCCTCTGAGGTATGCAGATACACTACAATAGAGAAGCTCCCTGCCTCTGAGGTATGCAGACACACTACAATAGAGAAGCTCCCTGCCTCTGAGGTATGCAGACACACTGCATCGTGGAAGCTCCAAGCCTCGGAGGTATGCAGACACACTGCATCAGAGAAACTCCCTCTCTCTGAGGTATGCACACACAGTGCATCAGAGAAGCACCCTGCCTCTAAGGTACGCAGACACAGTGTTTTAGAGAAACTCCCTGCCTCCGAGGTATGCAGACACACTACAATAGAGAAGCTCCCTGCCTCTGAGGTACGCAGACACAGTGTTTTAGAGAAGCTCCCTGCCTCTGAGGTATGCAGACACTGCATTAGAGAAGCTCCCTGCCTCTGGGGTATGCAGACACAGTGTATTAGAGAAGCTCCATGCCTCTGAGGTATGCAGACACTGCATTAGAGAAGCTCCCTGCCTCTGAGGTATGCAGACACTGCATTAGAAAAGCTCCCTGCATCGGAGGTATTGAGACACAGTGTATTAGAGAATCTCCCTGCCTCTGAGGTATGCAGACACTGCATTAGAGCAACTCCCTGCCTCTGAGGTATGCAGACACACTGCATCAGAGAAGCACCCTGCCTCTGAGGTATGCAGACACTGCATTAGAGAAGCTCCCTGCCTCTGAGGTATGCAGACACAGTGTATTAGAGAAGCTCCCTGCCTCCGAGGTATGCAGACACTGCATTAGAGAAGCCCCCTGCCTCTGAGGTATGCAGACACACTACAATAGAGAAGCTCCCTGCCCCTGAGGTTTGCAGACACACTACAATAGAGAAGCACCCTGCTTCTGAGGTACGCAGACACAGTGTTTTAGAGAAACTCCCTGCCTCCGAGATATGCAGACACACTACAATAGAGAAGCTTCCTGCCTCTGAGGTATGCAGACAGTGCATTAGAGAAGCTCCAAGCCTCTGAGGTATGCAGACACACTACAATAGAGAAGCACCCTGCCTCTGAGGTATGCAGACACACTGCATCAGAGAAGCTCCAAGCCTCTGAGGTATGCAGACACACTGCATCAGAGAAACTCCCTCTCTCTGAGGTATGCACACACAGTGCATCAGAGAAGCACCCTGCCTCTAAGGTACGCAGACACAGTGTTTTAGAGAAACTCCCTGCCTCTGAGGTTTGCAGACACACTACAATAGAGAAGCACCCTGCCTCTGAGGTACGCAGACACAGTGTTTTAGAGAAACTCCCTGCCTCCGAGGTATGCAGACAGACTACAATAGAGAAGCTTCCTGCCTCTGAGGTATGCAGACAGTGCATTGGAGAAGCTCCCCGCCTCTGAGGTATGCAGACACACTACAATAGAGAAGCTTCCTGCCTCTGAGGTATGCAGACACACTGCATCAGAGAAGCTCCAAGCCTCTGAGGTATGCAGACACACTACAATAGAGAAGCTCCCTGCCTCTGAGGTATGCAGACACACTACAATAGAGAAGCTCCCTGCCTCTGAGGTATGCAGACACACTGCATCAGAGAAGCTCCAAGCCTATGAGGTATGCAGACACACTGCATCAGAGAAACTCCCTCTCTCTGAGGTATGCACACACAGTGCATCAGAGAAGCACCCTGCCTCTAAGGTACGCAGACACAGTGTTTTAGAGAAACTCCCTGCCTCCGAGGTATGCAGACACACTGCAATAGAGAAACTCCCTGCCTCTGAGGTATGCAGACACAGTGTTTTAGAGAAGCTCCCTGCCTCTGAGGTATGCAGACACTGCATTAGAGAAGCTCCCTGCCTCTGAGGTATGCAGACACAGTGTATTAGAGAAGCTCCCTGCCTCTGAGGTATGCAGACACTGTATTAGAGAAGCTCTCTGCCTCTGAGGTATGCAGACACTGCATTAGAGAAGCTCCCTGCCTCTGAGGTTTTGAGACACAGTGTATTAGAGAAGCTTCCTGCCTCTGAGGTATGCAGACACACTGCATCAGAGAAGCTCCAAGCCTCTGATGTATGCAGACACACTACAATAGAGAAGCTCCCTGCCTCTGAGGTATGCAGACACACTACAATAGAGAAGCTCCCTGCCTCTGAGGTATGCAGACACACTCCATGAGAGAAGCTCCAAGCCTCTGAGGTATGCAGACACACTGCATCAGAAACTCCCTCTCTCTGAGGTATGCACACACAGTGCATCAGAGAAGCACCCTGCCTCTAAGGTACGCAGACACAGTGTTTTAGAGAAACTCCCTGCCTCCGAGGTATGCAGACACACTACAATAGAGAAGCTCCCTGCCTCTGAGGTATGCAGACACAGTGTATTAGAGAAGCTCTCTGCCTCTGAGGTATGCAGACACTGCATTAGAGAAGCTCCCTGCCTCTGAGGTATGCAGACACTGCATTAGAAAAGCTCCCTGCATCTGAGGTATTGAGACACAGTGTATTAGAGAATCTCCCTGCCTCTGAGGTATGCAGACACTGCATTAGAGCAACTCCCTGCCTCTGAGGTATGCAGACACACTGCATTAGAGAAGCACCCTGCCTCTGAGGTATGCAGACACTGCATTAGAGAAGCTCCCTGCCTCTGAAGTATGCAGACACAGTGTATTAGAGAAGCTCCCTGCCTCTGAGGTATGCAGACACTGTATTAGAGAAGCTCCCTGCCTCTGAGGTATGCAGACACACTACAATAGAGAAGCTCCCTGCCTCTGAGGTATGCAGACACACTACAATAAAGAAGCACCCTGCCTCTGAGGTACGCAGACACAGTGTTTTAAAGAAACTCCCTACCTCCGAGGTATGCAGACACACTACAATAGAGAAGCTTCCTGCCTCTGAGGTATGCAGACAGTGCATTAGAGAAGCTACCTGCCTCTGAGGTATGCAGACACACTACAATAGAGAAGCATCCTGCCTCTGAGGTATGCAGACACACTGCACCAGAGAAGCTCCAAGCCTCTGAGGTATGCAGACACACTGCATCATAGAAACTCCCTCTCTCTGAGGTATGCACAAACAGTGCATCAGAGAAGCACCCTGCCTCTAAGGTACGCAGACACAGTGTTTTAGAGAATCTCTCTGCCTCCGAGGTATGCAGACACACTACAATAGAGAAGCTTCCTGCCTCTGAGGTATGCAGACACACTGCATCAGAGAAGCTCCAAGCCTCTGAGGTATGCAGACACACTACAATAGAGAAGCTCCCTGCCTCTGAGGTATGCAGACACACTACAATAGAGAAGCTCCCTGCCTCTGAGGTATGCAGACACACTGCATCAGAGAAGCTCCAAGCCTCTGAGGTATGCAGACACACTGCATCAGAGAAACTCCCTCTCTCTGAGGTATGCACACACAGTGTATCAGAGAAGCACCCTGCCTCTAAGGTACGCAGACACAGTGTTTGAGAGAAACTCCCTGCCTCCGAGGTATGCAGACACACTGCAATAGAGAACCTCCCTGCCTCTGAGGTACGCAGAAACAGTGTTTTAGAGAAGCTCCCTGCCTCTGAGGTATGCAGACACTGCATTAGAGAAGCTCCCTGCCTCTGAGGTATGCAGACACAGTGTATTAGAGAAGCTCCCTGCCTCTGAGGTATGCAGACACACTGCATCAGAGAAACCCCCTCTCTCTGAGGTATGCACACACAGTGCATCAGAGAAGCACCCTGCCTCTAAGGTACGCAGACACAGTGTTTTAGAGAAACTCCCTGCCTCCGAGGTATGCAGACACACTACAATAGAGAAACTTCCTGCCTCTGAGGTATGCAGATACACTGCATCAGAGAACATCCAAGCCTCTGAGATATGCAGACACATTACAATAGAGAAGCTCCCTGCCTCTGAGGTATGCAGACACACTACAATAGAGAAGCTCCCTGCCTCTGAGGTATGCAGATACACAACAATAGAGAAGCTTCCTGCCTCTGAGGTATGCAGACACACTGCATTAGAGAAGCTCCAAGCCTCTGAGGTATGCAGACACACTACAATAGAGAAGCTCCCTGCCTCTGCGGTATGCAGACACACTACAATAGAGAAGCTCCCTGCCTCTGAGGTATGCAGACACACTGCATCAGAGAAGCTCCAAGCCTCTGAGGTATGCAGACACACTGCATCAGAGAAACTCCCTCTCTCTGAGGTATGCACACACAGTGCATCAGAGAAGCACCCTGCCTCTAAGGTACGCAGACACAGTGTTTTAGAGAAACTCCCTGCCTCCGAGGTATGCAGACACACTACAATAGAGAAGCTCCCTGCCTCTGAGGTACGCAGACACTGCATTAGAGAAGCTCCCTGCCTCTGAGGTTTTTTTTTTAAACAAATTTTTATTGGTTTTGTGCATGTATCATACAGTCACGCTCCACATGTAACTCTATCATCATGATGCTCATTAATACAGCATCCTAACATCCCCAACTAGCGAAGCCCTATCTGCCAATTCCCACCTCCCCCACTACCCCCACCCCCCCCTTGTCAGTGTGCTCTCTACTATTCCTCCTGCGGCATATCATACCCCTTCTGGTAGCAGCGGGTGACTCCTCCTAAACATTTCCAGTCTCGGCTCCCCAGCCAAATGGGAGACCAGGCGCTGTTCAGAACAGTGTACGGCACCCATTCCGCCTTCAATCGTATTTTGGCACATGCAGTCCACCCTCGCTCGCTGCTGACCATGCGGCCTAGCGCACCGCCTCCGCAGCCAGTGCCCCCGTGCCCCCTACCCCCGGTGTCCCCTCCTGGCTCGTCAGTGCGCCGGCCTCACCATCCTCAACAACTTCTGAAAGAGACTGCAGGTCCGCCACTAGCGCGCTCCATGCCCTGGCCGCATCTAGCGCTTTATCGTTAGCAGTGCGTCTAGCTAATTGTAACCTGAGAGACCCTTCACTAGTAGCCCATTGCAGGAAACACCCCCGCCATCTCAGGAAGCTAGGCCCCCCTCTAGACTTCCAATGCAGTTTGAGCTCCCTCTTGGCCAGGATTAACCCCAGGTCGAAAAATTTGCTGGTAATCTTCGTGGTTGGCGTATGCGGAAACCAGAGTAAGAGGCAAGTCCCCATGTCCGTGTCGATCTGGCGTCCCGTAACCGCATTCAAGCAAGACAGAACTTCAGCCCAGTATGTGCCAAGCCCCGCGCACGACCAGAACATGTGTCCAAAGTCAGCACCCTCCGTAGCGCAGAGAGGACATACCGAATGCGCGCCTCCAAAGACCCGTTGGATTTTGGCCGGCGTCCAATACGCCCTATGTAGAGTGAAGTACTGAACCAGTTGGAACCTAACATTGCGCGTGCCCTTCAAGG
This sequence comes from Lissotriton helveticus, assembly GCF_964261635.1. NCBI lineage: Eukaryota > Metazoa > Chordata > Amphibia > Caudata > Salamandridae > Lissotriton > Lissotriton helveticus. Next base: position 1,302,386,752 of record NC_136057.1, read on the forward strand.
CCCTACGTACAAGCCGAGGCCAGGTCGTCTCTGGTATCTGCCGACCGAGGTCACCCTCCCAGCGCTCCCGCAGCTTGTCTAGGGGAGAAGGTCCATCTAGTGCCAGTCTCTGGTATAGCAGGTGATGGCCTTATAAGTGCCAGCCGCCATCACGACGTACTGGCAGCCCAGCGACGTGGGAGGCTCTACCAGCCCCATCCTCCAGCGCTTCTGAATGCCAGTCACTAGAGCCGCATGGAGCAAGAAGTCACCCCTCGGGAGATCGAAGGCCTCTTGCAGGTCATGAAACGACAACAGGGCACCATCCCTATACAAATCCCCCATCATGTGGACCCCGTGATCCTCCCAGGTGGCCAGCGCCGACCAGTCCCCACCATGTGGGAGGGCCGTACACATGCCCAAGGGGATCTCCGGCGCATATGGAATGTGACATCCTGCCCGCTTGTGGCTACGAAGCCAGCACTGGCGAAGGGTGCGCTCCTCCAGGGTCAACGGATCCAACCGAAGCCCTTGTTGGAGCACGATGAAGGACAGGACATGGCGCTGCATAATCCGACCCTGCGGGCCGTCCGGGCCTCTAAACTCCCGCGCCACAGCTTGCGTGAGCCACTGTAGCTGCGCTGCCAGATAATACCACTCAAAGTCCGGTACCGCCAGGCCGCCTTCTTCCCGGAACCTAAGCAAGGTATTCAAAGCAACACGTCTCCTGCCAGAATCCCAGATAAACCCTATCACCATTGACCGTAGCGTCCGGAAAGAGGAGATCGGGATCCACACCGGCAGCGTGCGAAAAAAATAAAGCAGGCGCGGAAGGACCACCATCTTCAACAGCGCTATACGTCCGGCCACAGACAGCGGGAGAGTGCGCCAAAACCCCATACTGCCTCTGATGCCCCTCAGGGCTCTGCCCACATTCCCTTCATGTAGGAGCGGGTGGGTATGATAAATGTGGACTCCGAGGTATGGCAGGCAATCTGGTTCCCAGCGCAATCCCTCAAGCTCCACAGGCTGGACACAACGGAGGGTCAAGGGGAATAGACAGGTCTTAGACCAGTTAACACGGAGCCCCGACAAGTCCCCGAACTCTCGGAGCAAGGCCCGCGCACCCCTCAGCGACGCTTCCGCATCGGCCAAATATAGCAGGAGGTCGTCGGCATACAAGGAAATGTAATGCGAAATGCCGCGCAGTGACACCCCCTCATAGTACCGACCTTGTCGGGCCCGTGCTGCCAGGGGTTCAATCGCCAAGGCGAAGAGGAGCGGGGACAAGGAGCAACCCTGTCGGGTGCCTCTTTCCACCGAGCATGCCGCAGATATTGAGCGGCCCGTGCGGACCCTAGCAGTAGCGGACTCATACAGCAGCCTCGTCCAGCGGACGAAACCGTCCCCTAACCCGAACCGAAGAAGCACGCAGAACAAATATGGCCACTCCACACTATCGAACGCCTTTTCGATATCTACCGAGAGTACAGCCGCACCCGCGGGGCCCTCCCCCTCAACTTCCATGACCCGTATCAGGCGCCGTATACACGTCAAGGTGTTCCGGGTGGGGATGAAGCCCGACTGGTCCGGGTGTACCAGAGAGCACATATGGACAGATAACCTCGTGGCCAAGATCCTGCTCAGCACCTTATAGTCCACAGTGAGCATCGAGAGCGGGCGATACGCCGTTCTAGCCGCGGGAAGCCCGCCCTTCTTCAGTAACGGCACTATAATCGCCTCCCTCGTCGACACCGGCAACCTGCCCCGCTCCCACGCCTCGCCATACACCCGATGTAGTTGGGGTGCTAGGAGATCAATATATGCGGCGTAGAACTCCACCGGAAGGCCGTCACCTCCGGCGTTTTCTTTCTGGCCATGTGTTTAACCGCCGCTCTGATCTCCCCCAGTGTGATAGCTGCACCCAGCGCAGTTCCTTGCTCCGAATCTAGCCGCGGTAACTGAGCCTCATCTAGGAAGGCATCCAATCCAGCCGGTTGCGCCGACATCCTGCTCCGATAGAGTTCCGAGTAATAAGCCAGGAACTGACCATTAATTTCCCGTTGTGAATGAACCAAATCCCCGGTCGGAGTGGTCAGCGACAATATTGGCGTTCCCCTAGATTGAGGGTTGGCCAGCCACGCCAACATCGAACCGACCCGGTCCCTCTCAGCGTGCGCTCGGACCATGTACTCCCGGTAATCATGGCAGCGGAGTCTCTCCACCTGGGCAGCAACTCGCTCCCGGGCCGCCAACACTTCCTCCCTATTGCCCCCCTCCGCGTGGCCATCCCTCTCCGCTTGCTGCAGTGAGGTCTCCTCCCGCTCGACATCGGCCAACAGTGTTCGACGCACCCCCGCTGAGGACGAGAGGCACGCGCCCCGTATCACCACCTTAAAGGCGTCCCACTCGATCGCTCGAGCGGTCGCTGTATCCGAGTTCTCGTGGAAGTAACGCTCAATGCATTCCTGTATTTCAGCGTGAAATATCGGGTCTTCCAGCGCCAGCGGATTCAACCGCCACGTGGGGACCGGCTGCCGCTGTCTGGACCAGAGGACTGTAAGTAAGCAAGGGTTGTGATCCGAGATGGTCCTCGCCAGGTATTCGCTGCTGCGCGTGAGTTCCTGGGCCCAGACGAACAAAGGATAGTGTTGAGGCGCACATGTAGATCATGAGGCGTGGAATAAAACGAATAGTCCCTATCGGCGGGGTGATGCGTCCGCCAGGCGTCCAAGAGCCCCCATTGCTCTTGCCAGCCCCTCCGAGCCTTGGCCACCCTGCGCACTACTGACTGAGCCAGCGGAGGGTGGGAACGGTCCATCTCCACATCCACTACCGAGTTAAAGTCCCCCCCCCATGAACACCGTGCCCACTAGCATAGGCGCCAACCTCCTCGACAGCGCAGAGAAGAACGCGGCCTGATCAAAGTTTTGGAGCATAAACGCAGCAAAGCGTAACATCTCGGCCATCCAATCGCCCTAATACTGCCACAAACCTCCCATCTGAGTCCACCCTCGTCGTCAATGGCTGAAAGGGGATACCTGCCCGCACCCAGATCAACACCCCTCTAGCATGAGCAGAATAGGTAGTATAGAAGAGTTGCCCCCTCCATCGCCGTTGCAGCGCTTGCCCCTCTGCTAGTGTTAAGTGCGTCTCCTGCAGAAAAGCCACCTGTACCCCCCTGCGCACTAGGTATGCATGCACTTTGTATCTCTTCCTCATGGAGTTGAGCCCCCGCACATTCCAGGTAACACATTTCAGTTCCAATCTAGCCGCCATCGATAGGCCCATATCGGAGTCCAATCCCTGACAGCCCCAACAGCACACTGACAATCCCCTGTAACCTACAACAACCCCAACCAACCCCAACCCCACCCACCCCCAGAACAGGCGCCAAACAGTTGTTACCCATCCAAACCCTACCCCCGTAAACGAGGGAAACTCTGGGAAATACCAGAGACTCAATTTTGAAAAAGGGGGACCCCTACTACTAATACATTCACTACATGTAGGGAATAATATAAACACTATTTTGTAAAGCAAACAGTAGTGGAATGTGATAAAAAGCCAATAAACCCAAGAACACCATACAATTGACTGAAATTATTGTGACATGAAGGGAGTTCACAGGATGAAAAAATTATTTTTTTGTTTTTAGAATTTTATTTCTGATATTTTCTTATTTTGATAAACATTTCTTGAGTATAAATACACTTATTTTATCTAAAATGCAATCATATGCATGTTATGCTTCATAACCAATATAGAACATACCACATCACAAAATACCAGAGGCTCACAAGTTATGTGAGATCGAGGAGGTGACTCCACACCAGCCGGCCGGACATCCAGAGACCGACTAAGAATAGACCTCCCCCTCCCCCCCAGCAGCACCACCGCTCCACCAAAAAGACCAGGGCCCCCGCGTGTTCCGGCACTACCCCAGTAAAACAGATGAGAACGTCAGCCCCAGCACCCCCGATAACAAGACCCCAGCAACCCCGGCAATGCCATCCCCTCAGGCCGAGCACACCCCCTTACTGTCCTTCGCTCAGCCTCCTGGAAATCATTCGTCCATTAGTCCATCGGCAGTCTGTGGGGTGACCTGAGGCAACTCCCCAGGGTCCTTGTCCGACCCCCCTTCCGATCCTCCTGGATCTGCCTCATCAGAGCCCAACCGGGAGCCCAACTCCGCCGCCGGAGTCTCCGTCACCACTTAAGAGATGATCGACACCGCTTGAAGGGCGGCCTGCCTCTCCAGGTCCGTCTGCGACGCCGATGGGGACCGCCTGGTCTGCTCTCGCCTCCGGTTACGCCTGCTCCTGCGCGGCTTCGGCCGGTCCTCCGCGGCCTCCGTCCAGGTACCTGTGCCATCTTTGCCTGCTCGATACCGCTCCAACCACTGCCAAGCGCCACACCATCCACCAGCACCTTCAGACGTGCCGGGAACATCAGGGAGTACTGCACCCCCTCGTCGCGGAGAGCTCTCTTGACAGCGACGAAGGAGAAGTGGCAGCGCTGGACCTCCTGGGAATAGTCAGGAAATATAGACACCGATGCGTTGTTCACCTTGTACGAGCCAGCCAACCTAGCCTGCCTCAGGATAATGTCCCCGTCTCTGAAATGTAGCAGCCGGGCTATCACTGGTCGGGGGGGACGGCCCGGGGCTGGTGGGCGAGCCGGGACCCTAGGAGCTCTTTCCAGGGTATAGAAGTGCGTCAGACCCTCAGGAACCACCACATCACGTAGCCAGTTCTCCAGATACGAAACCATGTCGCCCCCTTCGACATTTTCGGGCAGACCCACCACTCGAATGTTATTGCGCCTGTTGCGCCCTTCTGCGTCAGCCGCTCTCCTTTCCAGTTGCTGCACTCTGCATGCTAGGTCCTCCAACGAGGCGTCCGTCGCTTTCTTGGCCGGTTCTAGCTTCTCTAGCACCAGCTCCGCAGCCTTGACTCGGTCAGCGAGCTTTTTGTGGTCCGCCTTCAAGAGGCCAAGGCCCGTGGAGACCTGAGCGATGTCCTGGCGTAGCGCTTCTCTCGTGTCCCCTATGGCCTTGAGGATCTGGTCCAACTGCTGCTGTTGCAGCCCTGTCGTCTGGCCATCCGTCGACCGCAGTTCATGGGCCTCAAGAGAGTTTTCAGCCTGGTCTGGCGGCGCCGCGCCCGCTCCCTTCCGTGGCTTCCCCATGGAGAGTCACCGGCTCTCGCACTTATGCCAATCGCTGAGGTCCGCCCCAACGCGTGCTCCGGGTGTCAATGGGATCCGCCGTCCCGCAGACCGACCAAGCAGGATGCCGGGACCGCTCACACAAGATGTCTCCAAGAGCCGCAGTTGGTCCCCGGACACTCGATACTCCAATGGGGTCTCTCCCGCGCTAGGCTCCACGGCCGTCAGCGAGGTCCACCAGGGTCACCAGGCTGCTCCAGCCCCCCTGAGATTGCCAGGATATCCAGACGGTAGGCCCTGGAAGAGCACCAGCGCGCCCCCCGGCCCCCTCTCGTGTGTAAAAGGTTTGCGCAGGAGGGCCAGTATTTCTCCCAAATCCCGGGGTGCAGTGGCACAGGCACCAAAACGCCACCACCCGTGTCCACACTGGGATAAGGACGGGGCCCCCCTCAGGCCGATCCTGGGCACTCCGCAAGCTTGGCGGCCTCCAGTCGCCCAGCACCTCCTCCGCAACCCCAGCAGGTCAGGCGCCTCTCCGTGCCCCGAGGCGGTGCCGCTCCCCAGCGGACCCCCACAGGATTGGTGTGTCAATCGCCGGTCGTAATGGAGAGCGGCGCCCCGAAGCGGCAGCCCCGACGGAACTGCCTTGGTCGGGGCCCCCTCCGGGACCGCTCCACTCCGCAGCGCCGGGGCGACGTCGCCACAGCTCCCCCTCGCCGGTACCTCCGTCTGTTGCCGCCGGCCGGTCGGGAGCACCAGCGCGCGGTTCCCAGCTCCAGGTGCCCGAGTCCGTCTTCGCCAATAGGGCGAATCCCGGGTTGCTCCATTCTCCGGCCTCCCACGCAGATCTGGTCACCAAGCGGCCCCTCCGCAATCGAGGCCGGGGATCAGCGGGTCGCAGTAGGCCCCGGCAAGATGGCCGGCCGCCGCAGTCCCGGCACCCGTTGATGAGCCGAATTCACAGCAGCTGCAGGTCCCTGCTCATGGCCGAGCGACGCCGGGGTGCTCCGTGTCGGTCGGTAACCACGCCTGGTCAGCGGCGCCACGGGGGGGTCCTCGGTCAGGATAAATACCGAGATCGGCCAAGGGCTCGGGGCTCAGGCGACCATGCTCGGCAGCGTCGAAGCCACGCCCCTCCCTGCCTCTGAGGTATGCAGACAAAGTGTATTAGAGAGGCTCCCTGCCTCTGAGGTATGCAGACACTGCATTAGAGAAGCTCCCTGCCTCTGAGGTATGCAGACACTGCATTAGAAAAGCTCCCTGCATCTGAGGTATTGAGACACAGTGTATTAGAGAATCCTTCTGCCTCTGAGGTATGCAGACACTGCATTAGAGCAACTCCCTGCCTCTGAGGTATGCAGACACACTGCATTAGAGAAGAACCCTGCCTCTGAGGTATGCAGACACTGCATTAGAGAAGCTCCCTGCCTCTGAGGTATGCAGACACTGCATTAGAGAAGCTCCCTGCCTCTGAGGTATGCAGACACACTACAATAGAGAAGCTTCCTGCCTCTGAGGTTTGCAGACACGCTACAATAGAGAAGCACCCTGCTTCTGAGGTACGCAGACACAGTGTTTTAGAGAAACTCCCTGCCTCCGAGGTATGCAGACACACTACAATAGAGAAGCTTCCTGCCTCTGAGGTATGCAGACAGTGCATTAGAGAAGCTCCCTGCCTCTGAGGTATGCAGACACACTACAATAGAGAAGCACCCTGCCTCTGAGGTATGCAGACACACTGCATCAGAGAAGCTCCAAGCCTCTGAGGTATGCAGACACACTGCATCAGAGAAACTCCCTCTCTCTGAGGTATGCACACACAGTGCATCAGAGAAGCACCCTGCCTCTAAGGTACGCAGACACAGTGTTTTAGAGAAACTCCCTGCCTCTGAGGTATGCAGACACACTACAATAGAGAAGCACCCTGCCTCTGAGGTACGCAGACACAGTGTTTTAGAGAAACTCCCTGCCTCTGAGGTATGCAGACACACTACAATAGAGAAGCACCCTGCCTCTGAGGTACGCAGACACAGTGATTTAGAGAAACTCCCTGCCTCCGAGGTATGCAGACACACTACAATAGAGAAGCTTCCTGCCTCTGAGGTATGCAGACAGTGCATTGGAGAAGCTCCCCGCCTCTGAGGTATGCAGACACACTACAATAGAGAAGCTTCCTGCCTCTGAGGTATGCAGACACACTGCATTAGAGAAGCTCCAAGCCTCTGAGGTATGCAGACACACTACAATAGAGAAGCTCCCTGCCTCTGAGGTATGCAGACACACTACAATAGAAAAGCTCCCTGCCTCTGAGGTATGCAGACACACTGCATCAGAGAAGCTCCAAGCCTCTGAGGTATGCAGACACACTGCATCAGAGAAACTCCCTCTCTCTGAGGTATGCACACACAGTGCATTAGAGAAGCACCCTGCCTCTAAGGTACGCAGACACAGTGTTTTAGAGAAACTCCCTGCCTCCGAGGTATGCAGACACAGTGCAATAGAGAAGCTCCCTGCCTCTGAGGTACGCAGACACAGTGTTTTAGAGAAGCTCCCTGCCTCTGAGGTATGCAGACACTGCATTAGAGAAGCTCCCTGCCTCTGAGGTATGCAGACACAGTGTATTAGAGAAGCTCCCTGCCTCTGAGGTATGCAGACACTGTATTTGAGAAGCTCCCTGCCTCTGAGGTATGCAGACACTGCATTTGAGAAGCTCCCTGCCTCTGAGGTATTGAGACACAGTGTATTAGAGAAGCTTCCTGCCTCTGAGGTATGCAGACACACTGCATCAGAGAAGCTCCAAGCCTCTGATGTATGCAGACACACTACAATAGAGAAGCTCCCTGCCTCTGAGGTATGCAGACACACTACAATAGAGAAGCTCCCTGCCTCTGAGGTATGCAGATACACTCCATCAGACAAGCTCCAAGCCTCTGAGGTATGCAGACACACTGCATCAGAGAAACTCCCTCTCTCTGAGGTATGCACACACAGTGTATTAGAGAAGCTCCCTGCCTCTAAGGTATGCAGACACTGCATTAGAGAAGCTCCCTGCCTCTGAGGTATGCAGACACAGTGTATTAGAGAAGCTCCCTGCCTCTGAGGTATGCAGACACACTAAAATAGAGAAGCTCCCTGCCTCTGAGGTATGCAGACACTGCATTAGAGAAGCTCCCTGCCTCTGAGGTATGCAGACACAGTGTATTAGAGAAGCTCCCTGCCTCTAAGGTATGCAGACACTGCATTAGAGAAGCTCCCTGCCTCTGAGGAATGCAGACACTGCATTAGAAAAGCTCCCTGCATCTGAGGTATTGAGACACAATGTATTAGAGAATCTCCCTGCCTCTGAGGTATGCAGACACTGCATTAGAGCAACTCCCTGTCTCTGAGGTATGCCGACACATTGCATTAGAGAAGCACCCTGCCTCTGAGGTATGCAGACACTGCATTAGAGAAGCTCCCTGCCTCTGAGGTATGCAGACACAGTGTATTAGAGAAGCTCCCTGCCTCTGAGGTATGCAGACACTGCATTAGAGAAGTTCCCTGCCTCTGAGGTATGCAGACACACTACAATAGAGAAGCTCCCTGCCTCTGAGGTATGCAGACACACTACAATAAAGAAGCAACCTGCCTCTGAGGTACGCAGACACAGTGTTTTAAAGAAACTCCCTACCTCCGAGGTATGCAGACACACTACAATAGAGAAGCTTCCTGCCTCTGAGCTGAGGTATGCAGACAGTGCATTAGAGAAGCTCACTGCCTCTGAGGTATGCAGACACACTACAATAGAGAAGCACCCTGCCTCTGAGGTATGCAGACACACTGCATCAGAGAAGCTCCAAGCCTCTGAGGTATGCAGACACACTGCATCAGAGAAACTCCCTCTCTCTGAGGTATGTACAAACAGTGCATCAGAGAAGCACCCTGCCTCTAAGGTACGCAGACACAGTGTTTTAGAGAAACTCCCTGCCGCCGAGGTATGCAGACACACTACAATAGAGAAGCTTCCTGCCTCTGAGGTATGCAGACACACTGCATCAGAGAAGCTCCAAGCCTCTGAGATATGCAGACACACTACAATAGAGACGCTCCCTGCCTCTGAGGTATGCAGACACACTACAATAGAGAAGCTCCCTGCCTCTGAGGTATGCAGACACACTGCATCAGAGAAGCTCCAAGCCTCTGAGGTATGCAGACACACTGCATCAGAGAAACTCCCTCTCTCTGAGGTATGCACACACAGTGCATCAGAGAAGCACCCTGCCTCTAAGGTACACAGACACAGTGTTTTAGAGAAACTCCCTGCCTCCGAGGTATGCAGACACACTGCAATAGAGAAGCTCCCTGCCTCTGAGGTACGCAGAAACAGTGTTTTAGAGAAGCTCCCTGCCTCTGAGGTATGCAGACACTGCATTAGAGAAGCTCCCTGCCTCTGAGGTATGCAGACACAGTGTATTAGAGAAGCTCCCTGCCTCTGAGGTATGCAGACACTGCATTAGAGAAGCTCCCTGTGAGGTTCCGTGAATTCTGAACCTGGGCCATAAAGGTCGTGGTTCTGTTACAATTTTGGTAACAGCAAACCGTAAACAGTGAGCTCAGCAAGTATGAGTGTTTTTGTCATGTTACACCGATGGATTCACTGTGTATTTGAAGATTTCGTTCTGAACCCTTGGGTTCCATTTTGTGCATGGCATCCATTTTGTGGTTGCCCTCACATAGACCGATGACTTTAGCGACTCCTGTTTGACCTGAAATGAACTGACCCTGCTGCCTGAAGCTGACCTTGCCAAACCAGTTCTTGCCCTTTAGCTGATCGAGATAGAGATCAAAGAGCAGGACATTGCTGAGTTTATGATACACGCACACACCTTTCTATCTTGCGTCTCTTCTGTTTCTGTTCCTTCTTTATGGCCTATTTACGATGGGGATGTGCCCGTTTTTATCATGGGTCCGATCGACCTGTCTGATAAAAAATTTTAAGTTTAACCAATGATTGATTTTGGGCTGGACAAACTGAAAAATGGGCTTGTCATCATGATCCTGCTTTTGTCGTGGAAACATGTGAGTGGTCAAACTGTAAAGAAGGAGTGTTGGATTTTTTGCATGCTTGCAAAAGCTAGGACTGCCCCTTTCTTTTGTGCTGAGTCATGTAACCCTAAAACATATAAAAGGCCTCTGTCCTCTGTATTCCTCAGACTACCTCATTCAGTTCCTACGGCTTCTGTGTGATGTGGCCTCACTTAATTAAGTTTAATAAAGATGTCTTTTCATATTTCAGCTTCTGTGCCAAGTTCTTTGTTATATTAGTAAGTATTCCCTGAGAATGAAGTTTTCCATTTCATCAAATGGCGCAGCCAACGCGGGGCTCATCAGAGAAGTGGCTTTCTGTGGGAGTGATCTTGTCAGGAGACTGAAATCTACTGAGGAGGATAGAACCAAATTCTACTAAGGAGGTACTCTGTGCACAGGGATTCTGGAGATTCTTTGATTCTGCAGCCCAGTATATTTCTGATCTTCCTGATTTTGATCCTCCACATGATGTCACTCCTGACTGAGTACCTTTTTGGCGTGAGTATTCTAAAAAGACCGTTAGGTCATGTAGAACTTGACAGTTAGAATTTGGATAACCTTTTGATTAGTAAAAGTAAGAGTTAAGTATAAGTGGGTCGCTCCCAGTCCTTTGTTCTTTGGTTCTTTGGTTTTGATTGGTTCTTAGTTTTGCTTGGTCCTTAGTTTGGTTCTTAGTTTGTTTGGTCCTTAGTTTTATTTGAAGATTGCAATTTTCAAAAACCGAGGGTCTTGTATATTTACGAGTGTATTGATAGAGATAGCCCCTTGAAGTTTGGAGCTAGATTAGTGAGCTATAAGATGCCTGATCTTAGCAAATTTAGAGCTTTGTGTTGGCCAACTTTGTATACGTTTGGATTAGTCGGCTTCCCCTAAAGGAAATATCCAAATAGGTTTAGATTTAAAAACATATTTCTTCCTTGGTGATTTTGTATCCCCAGGGAATTAAAATATGACATAATACAAAACAAGGATCCTTTGTTCTGCGCAGTTTTATGAACAAAGATATGCAGAACGATTTTGTGTGGTGTTCTGCTAGCCAAAGCTAGTGAATTGAGTGTATTTTTGCTTCTTGGACATACATCAGTCTGTTGGGCTGTTTTTGCAGTCTTTTGAAACACAATTGAGAAGCGTTTCTTGTAAATATGACTTACAACTAGTATTTACAAATGGTTTGGTTTAGGTACAGTCTGTGGGCTGTCCTTGGTTTCTGTCCTGAGTATTGATTTGTGGGTTAAATGTGTGTTTAAAATGTTTATGTGGGTTTCCCATTAGTGCAACTTCTGTAAGTACATAGCGATGGCGCTATTCATGAGATGCATGGCTAAAGCGCGCTGTATTGTGTGTCCTGAGTGTTTCACCCCTTTCTGTTTATGTCTGAAATGAGCTCAAATGTGTGTTTGTGTTTTTTTTTTGTTTTCAGTCTATTAGGCAACATTTTGTAAGCATATTCTTGGGTCTGTTGCTATTGCTAAATAAAATTGTCCTTTTTAGAAAGAAAAAAAATGGCACAAACATTTTGTCATGTTTCAAGTTAGGCATCTGTGCTTGGGCTTATAAATGAATGCGTCTAAAAATGATAGGCAAGGGATGCAGCTTGCTCTTATATATGGAATTATCAAAAATAATTGGGTTTATTAACATTTATTATTAATTATGAAAAATAAATATTAAAAATAAGTGCTACAAAATTTGTTTTTTACTATTCATGAAGCTTAATGCTCATACTATGACATCCTAGCATTAAAACTTAATTTAAGTTGTGCTATACCGCATGATGAGAACATTAGCATATAGAATTTCACTTAGCGCAGGCGTAAAAAACTTATTTTTCTAAACATTTACATGGGATATGTCTGATAAAAAATCTCTGTAATTTGTAAAAAACAATCTTAGGATGATTAATATGTAACATAATTATAGGATATTTATTTTTAAGTGTCCCTAATATCAAAGTCGAATTTGGGTAAAATAGACCATTTAAAACAGCATTCTTGCCATTTTTAGGTCTCGCCTGTCGATGCGCATGCGCATCGAGCAAGCGAGACTATAGGGGCTCATCGACTCTTTATCTAACTTGCAAGGAATCGTGGCGATTCCTTGCAGTGCCCGTGACTTTTAAGCTCAATGCGCATGTGCATTGAGCTTAAAAGCGCGTGCACAGCCGCCCGCATTCCTCCGACACCTTTGAAGTGAAGCTTAGCTTCACTTCAAAGGCCCGGCTTCTTCACACCCACATGCCGCTCTGCCCCGCTCCGCCCCCTCCCCTGAGTCAGCACTGCAGAGAAAGCCGCCTCACGCTTTGAAGCCTGTGCATCGGCCATTATCTTTCGCCTTCCTTCTCGCTCACTTAAAATGGCTTTCCAGTCACCACGGGTGGCGGCAACACGAAGCGCAAGTCTTTTGTTGCTTCGAACGAGATATGCAAGTAGCCAGCCTGAACGCCTCACCCCGGATTCCTCTGTTTGTACACGCTTGATATATTTTATTCCTGCAGTATTTGTTAGGCTTCGGTGGGAGAAATGACACTCATTTCGCGTACACAAATGTTTTTTTGAATCTGAGCATATTTATACAGAAGCCCTTGTGTTGTATGGAAATGAGATTAAACGTGTATTACCACCTCCGAACCTTATTGTTTTTATTCTTTTCTATTTGCCTCGTACAACGCATTTTGCACCTTCAATACAAGAACTATCGCATATGGCTACACGTCTAGGCAGGAGGAGTACATGATTTCGAGAATGCCCTATTAAACTGCATTATTTTGGCGTATACCATAAAATCGGTGCAACTCCCACGGTCTGACTACCAGTTACAGTCCCCAGGGGGTTATTTCTCCATAAGACCCTAGTACTGTTCGTGGTCTTTGCAGTTGTGTCGCACGTGCATTCGGCTTCTGTGTACGACTCCGGCCTCAGTCTCTACCTGGGGGAGGGGGTGGGCTGGGCAGCTCGGTTCTCCTGCCTGTGAGCGTCGCACGCACTATGCTTGTCGCAGCTCTACACAATGCTTGTCGCAGCTCTACACATTTCACGCACCGGGCGCCACGTGTTTGAGTATATCTCACGCACCCTGAATCTCGTACAGGCATGGTACCGGTGTTCACCTCACACACTTTGTTTTTGAGAGTCACACACAACACGCTTATGTTTCCGAGTATCTCACACTATTCCTGCGTCTGTGAGCATCTTCCATGTTATTTTTTTCATTTATTTTATTTAATGCGATTTAATATAGCGCGAATATTATCCAAGGTGTCAGAGCGCTTTACAGGGGCATCACAGGCACACACCAGGCGTCTCGAGAGCGTCAGACTCGCCCATACTCGGCGTCTATCTCACACCCGTGTGTGTGAGCCTCTCGCGCTCTGAGCGGTTCACACGCACTGTACACGCTCGTATTCTCACACCAGGGTTACCCTGTGTGGTAAAATCACACACAGGGCTCGTTTGTTGGCACCTCACACCAGTTTCCCATGTTAAACGATCTTTTCCCACCTCACACTTCTGTGTTTCTATTCCTTCTCCACCTTCCCGTGTGTGAGGAGCCCCACGCATTACATACAAAATGCTTCATGTGTTTGTCTCCCACATACTTGAGTTTGTTGTGCTTGTGTTGTGAGCATCTCATGCACTGCTCTTTTGTGACCTCGTGCGGTGTACTTGCTTGGAAATGTTTCTCACAGTTTTCAAGTATCTCCCTCGGGCTCTCGTGCTGTGTTCATCGCAAACACCACACTTCTGAGTACCACCCACACACAGCCACCTCGTTCTGTATATCGAACTATGCTCATCATTGTGCATTTCCCGCTCCACATCAGGGCTTCTCGCGCGTGTACCTGTATCTCACACACGCCCGCGCATCCTAGCATCTGGCATGCTGCAAGCTTTTCATATTTGTAAGGTTCTCGCACCGTGCGTCTCCTTTTGCACCTCACTATGATACAGGCGTGAGGCGTCTCATAACTCACTCACCCTCACTCACACTCACTCACACTCAGTCACTCTCACTCACACTCAGTCACCCTCACTCACCCTCACTCACCCTCACTCACCCTCAACCCCTCACTCACCCTCACTCATCCTCACTCACCCTCAACACCTCACCCTCACCCTCACCCTCACCCACCCTCAACCCCTCACCCTAACTCACAATAACCCTCCCTCACCCTCACCCTCACTCACTCTCACTCTCACTCACCCTCAACACCTCACTCACCCTCAACACCTCACTCACACTCAACTCCTCACTCACCCCCACCCTCACTCACCCTCAACACCTCACCCTCACACAGTGCAATAGGTCTCACAGGATTTTTAGTTAAAGCTTTTACAAATGTTTATTGCTTTTTTGATTTGTAATTCTTTAGCATTGGCTACAAAAAATAAAAATGCAAAAGATTTACAACAAAAAACCCATAAACAATTCTAAATGCACTAACTCTAATGCTGCGAGACCTATTGCATTTCCAATGCTTGTTAATAGCTTTAAAGTGCTCTAGGCTTCAGTAAATGCATACATTTAGGTATAATACAAATTTGCAGGTTGTCCCCATTTGGGTTTACTTTTAAATGGCCCAGTGAAATCCAATTATGGTTGCTGAAATGAGTACCATTGCAACAAGCATTTGTTCTAAAAACTGGTATGTGTGTTATTAGGTTCTGTGAATCATTCACAGTAAATGTAGTAGGCCTTCTGTCTTTGTCAGCCTCACAATGAGCAGAAGCTGTGGGCTAGGCGAACAGGCTGCTCAAGTTGCGCTAAGATGCTATCTTTGGTTTCCCTGTAAACAATGGAAGGAGGCTGTCATGTTGACATTTGTGACCTTTTAAATTAGGAATTGTCTCTGTGAAATGCAGAATGACCTTGCTAAACAGGCCTCTAAAAGGAAGAGTTTCTGGTTTCTCCACAAAATTAAAGAACTTAATTCCAAAGGGAAAAATATGAAAAAGGTTTCTTTAAAAGTCCCAACCCTTGCTAAATGCTCTGCAGAAATGATACATTTGTATGTCTGCTCTAAAAAATGATGTCCGCTACTTGTTTTTATTTTTGACAGAAAATGAGGCATTGCATTAAGTTTTAGACAGAAAATAAGAGGAAGCTCTTTATTCAAATGTTGAAGGCTACATGCCCAAGTGAGAACGAATTGTGGGGCAAGGCTAACATGGAGTGTCAGTGAAAGAATTGTACTTTTGAAAAGTTAAAAGGGCCTCATGTTGCAAGGTGACTGACTAGATGGTAACAGTTAAGTAATGGAAATTTATTTTTGTGTCTGTTAATGTGTATTATGTTTTGTCTTCTGATTAGAAGTTATAATTGATATTTGTTTGCTATGAAAATGTCTCTCTTTTGTGTGTTGTATTTTTTCCTTTCCCGCTTCTGCTCACAGATCATCCATGGATTGCTCCGGGGGATTTTAAGGAAGTCAAGACACGTGAGTTTGGTTGGTTGAAATGAGATGTGTTTTTTTTGTGGTTTTTTTTTTTGCGTAACTCCTTTGGAAAGAAATGTCCATGCGTTTTTCATATTTGTGTATTTGGTTCTATCATGAATTGTTCTTGCTGGTTCTGTGTGTCTGAAAGTTGTATTTGACAGCAGATATCCACTAATTGGTGATCTACTGTCAAAAAGGAGGGTAAGGATTTTAAACCTGACACGGTATAATGCGTCACCGCTCATTTATATATTCTATTGTTTTACAACGAGTATATCTGATGGCTTGACATGTCCGTTTTGTGCGTTTTTTGCATGTTTTATGTTTTATGTTGCTGGTTATGATACTATTACAAGTTTACCTGTGTTGTGAAGGGATATACATGACGATGTGTATCCTGCAAACAGTTGGGTAGATTTGCTTTGACACTAAATTTCACAGAAAGACAGACAACACTTCATCAGTGTATGTCAAATTTGGCTTTAATGGTAATTGAAGAAAAATAAAAAAAGATATACAGGAAACAAGGTTTCACATACAGTCACATTACTGCCCCCTTTCCTGTAAGGAACAGGCAGCCCTAAAATTATTTATCCCGATTGGACGTAAGGATAAATTATAGATTTGTGACTCTTGTACATGGTGACCTAATTTCTATATTACATTAGTCCATTTTATTCTGCTTCCTAAGTAGTATATGGCTTTGTACCATAAAGGAAACCAGGTTTCATTTTTCCCTGAAGAAGGAACTGGAACATTAGCTGAGATTACCGTATATGGTGTAGCAGCCAGCGGTAGAGTTAAATTTGTAAACTATTGTGATTTTTTTTGTGTGTATCACCCATACTCTTGGTATTGTGTCACATGCCTGACTATCACCCAAGCGCATCGTGCCTAGTTATTGGGGATTTTAGCTGTGTCCTAGTCCCATTTCTCTTTTCCGTATTCCTTTCACCAGTCAGCTTTTATTATTATTAGTGTATTGTTCAGGTTCACACTTTCAGATTGCAGTAATGTACCATGGACCCCCATCTTATGTATAGTTCCCTTTTGCAAAACCAGACTGTTTTCCCTGATAATCTGCATTATGCGATTTTTCTTTTGAGATGTTCTAGATGAGGAATTTAGGAACACCTATATGTACTCATTGAGATAAAATGTGTTTGCCCCATTAGACGATGCCACTATGTGTGAGGACATCCATTCAGATAGAATTCCCATGTCGCTATCTACCCTTAGATGGTGAAGAATATGCTCTCACACGGAAACCCAATTGAAGAGCCTAGAGGCACTGCTTTGCCTACTGCCTTGTTTTTGTATTGCCTTTGAGAATGACAGTGTATTTCAATGCGAATTTTCCCATGAGGTGTGGCCACTCCTTTGAATGCGCAAGCCACCTGTTTGCAGTCCCCTTGTTATACAATGAACTGTTTAAAGCATCGCACTTTCTTCATCAGAAGGCGTTCAACATCAGAAAAGAAGGAGGAGCTGGTTTTGCCACAGAACCAGAATTTCAGTGCAAAAGAACACCTGTCATGTGCTGGTTAACCTCTGACAGTGTGCAGTCCCTTGAGCCCCTTGGCCTGAGTTTTGGCCACACACCCCCCTTTTTCCTTTGCTTCAACGGAAGTGCAGTGCACCGGAGGATCCAAGACTGGCAAAAGGCACTCCATTCTGGTGCCCATGAAAGAGCAGCCTGAGCGTCCTCTGACACTGAATGATGAGTGTTGGAGTCTGAGAATGGTCCCGGGTCTGCACGAGATGATTTGTGCCCATGATCAATGAAGATCATGCTATCTGTAGTGTCTGCCGCAGAGGAGAGATACTGGTGCACTGCATTTAGACATTGAGACTTTTAAGTGAGCATTGAGTGTTTGCCAGGAGGGCACTCCAACGGATACTGAGAGCACCATTTACATGAAAGGCTTGAATGAAGAGGCCCATGCGGAAGAAAACAACAAAAGAAGATTTGATGGACAATAGAAGCCTGCCAAAGAGGCTTTTTGAACGGACTCTGGGCATAGTTGGTTTCACAAGTGGTTTCCGTGCGATTGCATATAATAGGTGTTAGGAGACTAATTTTTGCTGTTTTGCTGGCATTGTTTTAGTATTCTGTTTAGTAAAAGCAGAATAAAGTCCATTCTCTGTGGAAGAGTATCCCTTTTCATCTGAGAGCATTAATAAGGATCACCACTGTTTCACCTGAACATATGATAAATTATCGAAATGCATAGGAGCCCTAAAAATGTTACTAGATGATTTTAGGATTTACTTTTTGCTTAGGGTTGTGAAAAATTATGATTTCGTTTGTAATAGTGGTCACTACTTTCTCCTGTTGTCTATATGTTCTTAACAACGTGTTTTTTTAGTGTTTTTAAACATGACATTGCCTTCTATGGGTGGGATTGTTTTTTTTTTGCTACCCAATTCACATCTGTACCCACATCCCAACCTATGTCTTTTCCTACCACTACTTATTTGCATTCTTTCCATACTTTACCTGAACATGAACTGGTTAGGAGATCAGAGTTTATTAATAATTCCTTTGTACAGCTTTTGCATCAACACCAGTTAGTAGTGAACATCACTAATTGTTGGGTGTGTGGTCTTATGCCACATACTACAGATAGAGGTATTCCCTATTTTGTCCTGCCATATGCAGCCTTTGTGCTACTACGTGTGTAAGGAGACCTGTCCCAAAGAGAGTTGCTAAGTAATAGGATTATGCTCCAGCAACATCTTGATGATCTGATGAATATAGACCTGGATTTAGATTGACGTGAGTTTAGGTAATTGCCTATGTAAGGGCAAAAGGAGGTCTGAGGTTCCGTGAATTCTGAACCTGGGCCATAAAGGTCGTGGTTCTTTTACGATTTTGGTAACAGCAAACCGTAAACAGTGAGCTCAGCAAGTATGAGTGTTTTTGTCATGTTACACCGATGGATTCACTGTGTGTTTGAAGATTTCGTTCTGAACCCTTGGGTTCCATTTTGTGCATGGCAGCCATTTTGTGGTTGCCCTCACATAGGCCGATGACTTTAGCTGACTCCTGTTTGACCTGAAATGAACTGACCCTGCTGCCTGAAGCTGACCTTGCCAAACCAGTTCTTGCCCTTTAGCTGATCGAGATAGAGATCAAAGAGCAGGACATTGCTGAGTTTATGATACACGCACACACCTTTCTATCTTGCGTCTCATCTGTTTCTGTTCCTTCTTTATGGCCTATTTACGATGGGGATGTGCCCGTTTTTATTATGGGTCCGATCGACCTGTCTGATGAAAAATGTTAAGTTTAACCAATGATTGATTTTGGGCTGGACAAACTGAAAAATGGGCTTGTCCTCATGATCCTGCTTTTGTTGTGGAAACATGTGAGTGGTCAAACTGTAAAGAGGGAATGTTGGATTTTTTTGCATGCTTGCAAAAGCTAGCACTGCCCCTTTCTTTTGTGCTGAGTCATGTTTGAAGCCAGAATACACCTGAAAATAGCTTGTCTGACCCACAAGGCTGTCCACCTGAGCTCACCTAGATACCTCGCTCAGAAGCTGACGATTTCTGGAGGCTCCAGAAACACTAGAGGCACAAACAACCTTCTGCTAAAGCCTAAAAGATTCCGCAAGGAAAAAACCTTTAAACGCTCTTTCTCAGGAATGGCTCCCAGGATTTGGAACTCGCTCCCCCCTGAAACAAGGCTTATCACCTCTACCATACTTTTCAAGAGAGAAGTGAAAGCGATCCTCATGGCTAAATACACTTGAACGACTACTGAGGAAAAACTACAAAGACTCGATACTCATCTGTACTACTTGTTCGAACCCTTGTACTTTTATTTTTGACTTTGAAATTGTCTTACTTGACTGTTTTATGATATCACTTCAATGTACTGTTAACATGATTGATGTATCTGCGTATACATGCTCCCCTCCTCTGTAAAGCGCTCTGATATCTGCGAAGATCTTGTTCGCGCTATATAAAACTTTCAAAATAAAATAAAAATAAAAATGTAACCCTAACACATATAAAAGGCCTCTGTCCTCTGTATTCCTCAGACTACCTCATTCAGTTGCTACGGCTTCTGTGTGACGTGGCCTCACTTAATTACGTTTAATAAAGATGTCTTTTCATATTTCAGCTTCTGTGCCAAGTTCTTTGTTATATGAGTAAGTAATCCCTGAGAATTAAGTTTTCCATTTCATCACCTGCCTCTGAGGTATGCAGACACTGCATTAGAGAAGCTCCCTGCCTCTGAGGTATTGAGACAAAATGTATTAGAGAAGCTCCCTGCCTCTGAGGTATGCAGACACTGCATTAGAGCAACTCCCTGCCTCTGAGGTATCCAGACACACTGCATTAGAGAAGCACCCTGCCTATGAGGTATACAGACACTGCATTAGAGAAGCTCCCTGCCTCTGAGGTATGCAGACACAGTGTATTAGAGAAGCTCCATGCCTCTGAGGTATGCAGACACTGCATTAGAGAAGCTCCCTGCCTCTGAGGTATGCAGACACACTACAATAGAGAAGCTCCCTGCCTCTGAGGTATGCAGACATACTACAATAGAGAAGCACCCTGCCTCTGAGGTACGCAGACACAGTGTTTTAGAGAAACTCCCTGCCTCTGAGGTATGCAGACACTCCACAATAGAGAAGCTCCATGCCTCTGAGGTATGCAGACACACTACAATAGAGAAGCTCCCTTTCTCTGAGGTATGCAGACACAGAGTTTTAGAGAAACTCCCTGCCTCCGAGGTATGCAGACACACTACAATAGAGAAGCTCCCTGCCTCTGAGGTATGCAGACCACCTACAATAGAGAAGCTCCCTGCCTCTGAGGTATGCAGACACACTGCAATAGAGAGGTACCCTGCCTCTGAGGTATGCAGACAGTGTTTTAGAGAAACTCCCTGCCTCCGAGGTATGCAGACACACTACAATAGAGAAGCTCCCTGCCTCTGAGATATGCAGACACACTACAATAGAGAAGCTCCCTGCCTCTGAGGTATGCAGACACACTGCAATAGAGAAGCACCCTGCCTCTGAGGTATGCAGACAAAGTGTTTTAGAGAAGCTCCCTGCCTCTGAGGTATGCAGTCACAGTACATTAGAGAAGCTTCCTGCCTCCGAGGTATGCAGACACAGTGTATTAGAGAAGCTCCCTTCCTCTGAGGTATGCAGACACACTGCAATAGAGAAGATACCTACCTCTGAGGTATGTGGACACTGTGAATTAGAGACGCTTCCTGTCTCTGAGGTATGCAGACACATTGCACCAGAGAAACTATCTGCTTCTGAAGTATGCAGACACCACATTAGAGAACCTCACTGCCTCTGAGATATGCAGAGACACTGCATTTGAGAAGCTCCCTGCCTCTGAGGTATACAGAGACAGCGCATTAGAGAAGCTTCCTGCCTTTGAGGTATGCAGACACTGCATTAGAGAAGCTCCCTGCCTCTGAGGTATGTAGACACAGCGCATTAGAGAAGCTTCCTGCCTCTGAGGTATTTAGACACTGCATTAGAGAAGCTCCCTGCCTCTGAGGTATACAGACACACTGCATTAGAGAAGCACCCTGCCTCTGAGGTATGTGGACACTACATTAGAGAAGCACCCTGCCGCTGAGGTATACAGACACACTGCATTAGAGAAGCCCCCTGCCTCTGAGGTATGCAGCCACACTGAATTAGAGAAGCTTCCTGCCTCTGAGGTATGCAGACACTGCATTAGAGAAGCTCCCTGCCTCTGAGGTATACAGACACACTGCATTAGAGAACCCCCTGCCTCTGAGGTATGTAGACACTACATTAGAGAAGCTCCCTGCCTCTGAGGTATACAGACACACTGCATTAGAGAAGCCCCCTGCCTCTGAGTTATGCAGACACACTGCATTAGAGAAGCTACCTGCTTCTGAAGTATGCAGACACACTACATTAGAGAACCTGCCTGCCTCTGAGATATGCAGACACACTGCATTAGAGCACCTGCCTGCCTCTGAGATATGCAGACACACTGCATTTGAGAAGCTCCCTGCCTCTGAGCTATGCAGACACTGCATTAGAACCGTTGTCGTGGACGGTTTTTTAGGCGAGAGGAGAGCCGTGCCTCTCAGTTATGCAGACAGTTTGCAGTAAAACATAGAATTAAAAGGTATTATAATAAAATAGTAGAGATAAAAAAAGAAGAGCAATATACTGCAAAAAGTAGAATATACAAAACAGTCATAGGAAGGTGGTAAAAGAATACATGGGTTTGTGTTTGGGTAAAAGATGGGGTCCAGGAGATGTTTGGTGTTAGGTTTACCTTATGTGTAGGGCTTATGGCAAGGGTTACCATACGGTATAGGCCGAGGGATGATGAAAGGTAAGGCGTGCAGCGGAGGGTAGTCACAAGGTTCAGGCATTAAACGGAAACGTGTTGGGCATGGGGTAGGGGATTAGGTTAGGATTAGGTTAATTTATGGGTTGGGTTTGGGTAAAGTAAATGAAAGGTGTAAGTGATGGTATTAGGGAATTTGTTATGGTTATGACTTGAGTAGGGGGTAATGTTGGGATTGGGGTAAGGTCTGGGTTTGGGGAAGGTATGCATTAAGGTTAGAGAAGGTTTAGGGGCTAGAATGGGATTGGAGCAATGACAGTTTCAAGTGCTGGTGGAACAGATGGTGTAAGAAGAAGGTGTGAGGTAATGGTGGCACAGGAGGTAGTAAATGCCCAACCCTGAAAATAGCAGACATTATAGTGTGAGGGGAAAAGTTTAGATTTACATTTATGGAGGAAGTAAGAGTTAGGAATTTAAGTTGAGGTTCAATGTATGTCTATTTGCCACTTACAAATGAATTTATGAAAATGCAACTTTTTTGACTCCATAGTTCTGCATTTTCCACAGACATACATTGTATATGCATCTTGTTTACATCTACTTTTCCCCTTCTACTATTTTGAAATCTATTTTTTGTGTACTATTTTTTACATATTGTCATTAGGATACACAAAATTAGTCTCTGGCGATCAGGATTATTTGTTAGTGACTGAGCATCCCCCTGCTTGTGGGGGATGAAAGGCGTAACATTAGGTCCTGGTGCCAGGGTTCGCGTGTTGGTGGGAGACGTTCTCTGAGATGTGCAAGCACAGTACAAGAGGCTCTGGTGTTCCAGGTGGTCTGTTTATGAGAGAATCTACCTGCCTGTGGGGTGTTTAGACACTACACCTGGCTCATTTGTGAGGATAGTGAGGTTCCCTGTCTCTGACACATGCAGACACCCTACATCAGGCTGTGGCCCTCGGTGGTGATAGAGAAGATTCCTACCTTTCGGAGGCAGACACACTCCATTAGACTTTGATGCTGAGGAGTGTTTGTTAGTGAGAGAAGCTCTCTGCCTTGGAGATGTGTGGGCCCTGGCACTTGTTAGTTAATATGAGGAGCTCCCTACCGGTGAGGTGTGCAGACACGCTGTAGCAGCCCCTGGCTCTAGTTAGTATATGTGAGGAACTCCCTGCCTGTGAGGTGTGCAGACGTGCTTGTAGTAGGATGCTCAGACATGCTGTAGCAGGCCCTGGTGCTGGTGAGTTAATGTGAGGAGCTCCCTGCCGGCAGCAGCGGCTGGTGCAGGTAAGCATAGTGGGGCGAGCAGGGGGATATCAGCAGACCACGGAATAGGGGAAATTAAATAAATAAATAAATCCTATTCTGTAGTCTGTTGACATACCCCCGCCCCCCCACCATGCTTACCTGCACCGGTGCTGCTGCCTCCCAGTGAGGTGTGGGGACACTGTGTAGTAGGCTCTGGCAATTTCATTGAGGTGTGCAGACACTCTGTAGTAGGCTCTGGCATTGCAGACAATCTTTAGTAGGCTCTGGCACTGCGGGTGAGGTGTGCGGACACACTGTAGTAGGCTCTGGCACTGCCGGTGAGGTGTGCAGACACTCTATAGTAGGCTCTGGCATTGCCGGTGAGGTGTGCAGAAACTCTGTGGTAGGCTCTGCACTGCCGGTGCGGTGTCAGCCAACAACGGCGCTTCAGCAACTACGACGCGCTGCCTGCACCGTGACCTGCCAGCACTGCGACGAGCACCGCATTCTCCTCGCACCGCGGCCCTGGTCTCACTGACTACGCCATCTGATGCAGCCACTGAGCTGCTGCTCGCACCACGACCTGAGGGCACCACACGCCGCACCTCTGCACTACACACAGTAGCACCCGACGCCTGCAGACACCAGCGTTCCTGACTTCAACAGAGAGGAGATTGAGCTGCAAGGCATGTAACTTCGAGGGCCTCGATGACTTCTGCACCGATGCCTGCTGACGCCGTGCTTTTGGAAGCTCCATGAGAGGTCGCCGACGCCCTGCATTTCCAATAGGTACTGTTTGCCGGTCTTTCTGACACTGTAGCTGGCCCGCGACACCATGGCCATCCAGAACTGTTTGGATTTGTTTACTCACGACGCCGTGATAGCCCCGGAAAGAGCTATTGACATCAAGGAACTGTTTTTCAAGCATGTTTTGATAACCGAAGATTTTTAAGTACTCTGTTGTGGCTTTTTCTCGTTTTTGGTCTAGTCTTAAGTATATAAAAATATTGGATATTTTTCTAAACTGGTGTGGTGTCCTTTTGTAGTGCTTACACTGTATTACTGTTGGTTATGTGCAAATGCTTTACACACTGCCTCTAAGATAAGCCTGACTGCTCATGCCAAGCTACCAAGGGGGTGAGCAGGGGTTATTTTAGGAGTGTAACTCCCTTATACTGACTAGAGTGGTGGTTTCTGTCTGGCTTTGGCACATGCCCTAGCCTACCAAAAATCCCATTTCTAACATTGGTTGTCAGCGGTGAGGATATGACTTGCGTTTGCACTTGACTTACAGTGATTGATGTGCACTACTACAGTATCGCAGACCATTACGTGGTACATACAGGTTCTTTTTCTTTTTGGCATATTTTTGATCTTAGTAATCAAACAGTAGGGAGGAGGAATAGAGATCCATTCAGTTTCACATTGTAGTAGTCAATTAATCAGAAAGGAGAATGGACACTTGTAGCTTCATAACCATTGGTTATAGTGGATCACCCTCATAAACCCTGTGAAGTAAATTGCGGTGTATATCTATTCTCTGCCCCACGTTCAGCGTTGTGGCATAGTCATCGGGTGTCCAATTACATGCTATATGCCAGCCTCATCCAAGGCAACCTCTGGTCTGGGTAGCAGTGTCTAGAGAATAAAGGACACCCCCAGAGGGAAGGTGAGAAAGAAAAAGGAAAAATTGTTTCAACTAAAAAACATAGCCTCTCCGAAAGAAAGCTTTAATGTAAAAGGAGAGGTAATGTTGTTAAAATCAGTTGGATATGGTGGTTAATCAAGTTACTGGATCACCCTATATCTCTTAAAAAACGGTCGACATGTTTCTGCTCTTTCTGGCCCAGCCGGGTCTATAGAGCATTCGTCAGGACAAACAGAATAAACAAGTAAGTGCTTACACCATTTGTGTAGTTTTCAATAGAGAGTATGGGATTGTCAACACTTGATTGAACGTATCTTTTGATTCCTTAATTTAGGAGATCCTATTCTTCTTCAGGGTGCGAGGGTATAAATTGAACCCGAGCCTCGTGTTGGAGAAGTCTCTTCGTCCTGGTTTTTTAAGAGATATAGGGTGATCTGGGGTGAATGTATGACATTGTTCTGCATTCTGTCCATCAACTGTTGTTTTTGCATTTGTCACCCCGAGTGGGATGGGTATGCTCAGACGTCCCATGCTCTCCACACCACTGGAGTCAAGCTATCCTGGCTGAAGACGGCTGATAGCCAGAAACCGGTCCTAGGATGCTTGATTCCGGTCCAGGAAAGACATGGCTTGGCAGTTTGGGCTGGACTGTTCCCATGAGGCACAGGGTCAAGGCTGATTTGCATATGGCCATGTCTAAACTGGGGTGGTGTGGAGTGCAAAAAAACGATGGATTTAGGCCCAGATCTCTGTACTGGGGTGAATGTATGACATTGTTCTGCATTCTGTCCATCAACTGTTGTTTTTGTATTTGTCACCCCGAGTGGGATGGGTATGCTCAGACGTGAGTCCCATGCTCTCCACACCACTGGAGTCAAGCTATCCTGGCTGAAGACGGCTGATAGCCAGAAACCGGTCCTAGGATGCTTGATTTCGGTCAAGGAAAGACATGGCTTGGCAGTTCGGGCTGGACTGTTCCCATGAGGCACAGGGTCAAGGCTGATTTGCATATGGCCATGTCTGGACTGGGGTGGTGTGGAGTGCATATGGCCATGTCTGTACTGGGGTGAATATATGACATTGTTCTGCATTCTGTCCATCAACTGAACCCTCCAGGCCAGGCAGCAGTGGTCTGTCCCCAGGAGAGCTGGAGGACAGGTGGGAAGCAAGTAGAGTTGAAGTAGAACTGGAGAAGCTTGAGTTAGCCATGGAGGAGAAAAGGATGATGTTAGAGCATGAGTTCAGGATGAAGGAGCTGGATCAGAGGAGTAGACCCAGCTCAGATGGTGGCAGCAACTCGTCAAGACAGGCAGACAGGATTGTGCACCTCACTAAGAATGTAGGCAAAGAATGCAAGAAGGGGGATGACATACTAAGGTGGCTTCAGTGTTGCGAGGCAACGATACGCAGAATTGGGGAGCAGAATTGTGGCCTCTTTCCCAGAAGAAGCAAGGGATACTTTAATAGCTTTGGATAAGGGGTATCACTTCACCTATCCAGACATGAAGGATGCCCTTCTCACTAAGTATGGTCTCACTCCTGAAAAGTACAGGAATCAGTTCAGGTCCAGTAAGAAGTCTGATGCCAACACTTGGTTGGAATGTGCAGATATGTGTTGCAGGTCACTGGATGGCTGTGTGAAGGGCAGTAATGTGACAGATTACCAGGGGCTCTATAATTTGATTGCATGGGAGCACTTGTCTAGTCTATGTTTTGCAGATCTGCGCCAGCACCTAGTTGATAGTAAGCTGACTGACCCCAGGAAGTCCACAGGAAAGAGTATTGGGGAGATTCAGCCAAAGCTGGGCAGGGTCCCCAGGAGAAAAGTGGAAGGGGACAAGGGTAAAACACAGAAGTTCTCTGCAGGGCCCCAAACAAACACCCAGGGTAAAGGTTTCCATCCCTCAAGAGATAAGAAACACGGGGTCACATCAGGAAAGCCTGCTGAGAGTGGCCCCCGCAAGTGTTTTGCATGTGACCAGGTGGGTCACATGAAGGGGAACCCCAAGTGCCCTAAGGGGGCACAGCCACCCGCCAGTGGGCAGTCCAAGGTGTTGACTAGTGTAGCTCTTGGGGAGGAGGAATACCCACAGGACGGTGGGGACCACGCAGAAATTATCCTCGTCTCACTAGGGGACAGTGAAATGGTCCCAGGAAACCTGGTGCCCCCAACACAAAGAAATACAGCACCTGGGTGACCATCAATGGGAAAAGGGAAGAGGCTCTCAGAGATACTGGAGGCTGTGTGACCTCAGTCCGGTGTCACCTGGTCTCTGAGAAGCAGGTAGTCCCAGGGGTATTCCACCAAGTAACTGTGGTAGACAATTCAGAGCACCAGTGTCTGGTGGTGCAGGTTCCCTTAGAGTGGGGGGGGTCTCAGGTCCCTTGAGAGTGGTTGTGAGCTCTTCCATGCCTGTAGATTGTCTGCTAGGTAATGACATGCATCAGTCCTTTTGGAAGGATGTTGAGTTCAGGTCTCACTTGGAGATGCTTGGGTTGCCAGAGTGGACATGCATGTCCACTCTGTCAATGGTGGCCAGAGACGGTGATCAAGAGGATGTGGAGCCCGAAACATTGGCCCAAGTCCCTGCCCAAGTCCCTGCCAAGAGAAAGGGCCAAGGGCGTGGGAAACTAGCCCCTGAAGTTCCCACGGACCAGGAGGAAGCAAACCTTGAGGGGGTCACCCCTGTACCTACAGGGGAGCAGGTAGCTGAACTGGGGGACATCTCTGAGCTGACCCATTGGCAGCAAGAAGGGGGTCCTACCAGGGAGGAATGCTGCAAGGAGCAGAAGGAGTGCCCTTCTCTGGAGGGCCTGCAGTGGCAGGCTGCACCAGGCAGCTGGTGATCAGTCCAGATCACATTGGATCTACTGGGAGAATGATCTCCTATTCAGTGAGCCTAAGGTCGCTGAGCCTGTGTCTGTCCATGTGCTGGTGGTACCCCAGCGCTTCAGGACCTTCCTACTGGGTCGGCTCATGACATACCTTTGGCAGGACATTTGGGGCAGGACAAGACAGTTGACAGGCTTGTCACCCACTTCTTCTGGCCCCAATTGCGAAGGCAGTAAGTTGGACATTGCAGGTCTTGCCAAACTTGCCAGGCAAGTGGTAAGAGTGTGAGGAAGGTCAAAGCTCTTCTCCAACCTTTTCCAGTGGTTGGAACACCCTTTGAAAGGGTAGGGATGGACATTGTGGGGCCATTGGATCCCAAGACAGCCATGGGCAACAGGTACATCTTGGTCTTGGTGGACCGTGACACCCGGTACCCGGCGGTAATCCCTCTCAGGACAACAATGGCGCCAGTGGTGAGCTGGGCGTTAAAGGGGATCTTTTCCCAAGTGAGGTTCCCCCAAAAGGTAATTTCTGACAGGGGAACACATTTCATATCCAAGTATATGACATCCCTGTGGAAGGAGTGCGGTGTAACCTACAAGTTCAACACCCCTTACCACCCACAAGGTAACGGTCTGGTGGAGAGATTCAACCAGACCTTGAAGGACATGATTAAGGGTGTAACAGAACCCATGAGGCGTAAGTGGGACGTCCTCCTGCCGTGCCTTTTCCTTGCATACAGGGAGGTACCTTAGAAGTCTCTTGGGTTCAGTCCCTTTGAGCTTCTGTATGGTCACCCTGTGAGAGGACCTCTGAGTTTAGTGAATTAAGGCTGGGAGGCAGCTCCCAGGAAAACTCCCCAGGATGTGTTTAGTTACATGCTGGCCTTCAGAAACCAAACTCCCTGCTTGAGGAAACTCGCTCAGGCGAACCTAGAAGCAAAAACAACAGTTGATGGACAGAATGCAGAACAATGTCATATATTCACCCCAGTACAGACATGGCCATATGCACTCCACACCACCCCAGTCCAGACATGGCCATATGCAAATCAGCCTTGACCCTGTGCCTCATGGGAACAGTCCAGCCCGAACTGCCAAGCCATGTCTTTCCTGGACCGAAATCAAGCATCCTAGGACCGGTTTCTGGCTATCAGCCGTCTTCAGCCAGGATAGCTTGACTCCAGTGGTGTGGAGACCATGGGACTCACGTCTGAGCATGCCCATCCCACTCGGGGTGACAAATACAAAAACAACAGTTGATGGACAGAATGCAGAACAATGTCATACATTCACCCCAGTACAGAGATCTGGGCCTAAATCCATCGAAGCCAGGAAGAAATGAGGAAGTGGTATGACTAGAATGCCACTCTGGTGGAATTTCAACTTGGGGAAAAAGTGTGGGTCAAGGCCCTAGTGGAACCTTGTGCCTTGCAGGACAAGTAGACTGGGCCATTGAGGTTGTGGAGCGTAAAAGTGATGTCACCTACCTGGTGGATTTGCAGGTTCCAAGGAACCCTTTGAGGGTCCTCCACATGAACCGCCTCAAGCTCCACTTCGAAAAGTCAGAAGTGAGCATGCTCTTGGCGACAGATGATGGGGTGGAAGAGGAGAGTGAACCGCTCCCTGACCTCCTGCCTACCAAGGAGCGCGATGGGTCAGTGGAAGGTGTGATCCTCTCCCCTACACTGACTCCAGAGCAGCAGAGCGACTGTCACCAGTTGTTGGAACAGTTTGCCCCAATGTTCTCCCTGACCCCAGGTGTTACTCACTGATGTAACCATGACATGGACACCGGTGACAGCCCTCCTGTGAAGCACAAGATGTACAGGTTTACTGACCGGGTCAAGGCCAGCATTAAAGAGGAGGTCTCTAAGATGTTGGTGTTAGGGGTGATCAAGCCTTCCAATAGTCCTTGGGCCAGCCCAGTGGTCTTGGTCCCAAAGGCTGCTGCACCCAGTGCCACTCCAGAACTGCGGTTTTGTGTAGACTACCGTGAGCTCAATGCCGTCACCAGGACTGATGCACTCCCCATCTCCAGAACTGATGAGCTCATTGATCGGTTGGGAGCTGCCAAGTTCCTCAGCACGTTTGATTTAACGTCAGGGTACTGGCAGGTTGCCTTAGTTGATGGGGCCAAGGAGAGGTCAGCATTTTCAACCCCAGTGGGACATTACCAGTTCCGGGTGATGCCCTTTGGTTGAAGAATGCCCGTGCCACCTTTCAGAGGTTGGTCAACCAGGTATTGGCTGGGCTGGAGGATTTCAGTGCCGCCTACCTGGATGACATTGCAGTTTTCATTTCCAGCTGGGAAGAAAACTTGCAGGACATTGGTGTAGTACCGAAGGCGCTGCAGAGGGCAGGACTCATGATCAAGGCTAGTAAGTGCCAGATCGGGCAGGGTTCGGTGGTGCACTTGGGACACGTGGTAGGATGCAGCTAGATGGCGCCCCTACACCCCAAGAATTACAGCATTCTGGCTTAGGAGCCCCTCAAGACCCAGACGGAGGTGAGGGCCTTCTTAGGACTCACCAGGTACTACAGGAGGTTTGTTAAGGGGTATGACACAATTGTTACCCCCTTAACAGAGCTGACTACTAGGAAGCAGCCCAAGAAGGTGATCTGGACTGGGTCCTGCCAGAAGGCTTTTGATGCCCTGAAGGTAGCCATGTGCGTGGCACCCTGCTGAAGGCACCCGACTTCTCCAAGGAATTTCTTTGGCAGACTGATGCTTCAGAGCATGGAGTGGGAGCAGTGCTCTCACAACTGAACGGAAAGGGCCTAGACCAGCCTGTAGTCTTCCTTACCCAAAGACTACTCTCCAGGGAACAGAGGTGGAGTGTCATAGAAAGGGAAGCTTTTGCTGTGGTCTGGGCACTAAAGAAGCAGAGACCATATCAGTTTGGGACTCACTTCGGGGTTCAGACAGACCACAGACCCCTCAGATGGTTAATGCAGAAATGAGGGGTGAGAATCCAAAACTGCTGAGGTTGTCCATCTCGCTACAGGGAATGGACTTTACGGTGGGACACCGTCCTGGCACAGAACAGGCCCAATGCAGATGGTCTGACTAGTTTCTTCTGCCTTAGTGAAGAAAACTCCCAGGAAGGTGGGTAGTTCTCCCTACTTTTAGCTGGAGGGGACATGTGTTAGACTTGGCATATTTTGCCATGTTTCCCCTAAGTTATTGCTTTCTGACCTCCCGGTTCTGACTCTGTTTTTGCTGGCGTAGTGTTGCTGTGCACTTTTCTCGCTGCTGATCAGTGGTAAAGTGCAAGAGGCCCTGTGGTAAATTGTGGTATGGATTGGTGTTTCCATGATTGGCTATTTAATTTACTTGTTAGTCCCTAGTAAAGTGCACTGAGTGTGCAAGGGCCTGTGAATCAAATGCTACTAGTGGGCCTGCAGCAATGATTGTGCCGCCCACAAGAGTAGCCCTGAAAAGGTACCTCAGACCCGCTATTGCGGAGTCTGCACGCAGTTTGTAACTGCCATGTCGACTTGGCCAGTTCACACACTTGCTAGTCCCTCACCTTCCCTTTTCGTACATGTCAGCCACCCCTAAGGTAGGACCAAGGTACCCCTGTGAGCCGGGTGCAGTGTATGTGAAAGGTAGGACACACCCTGGTATGTGTGGCATGTCCTGATAGCGAATAACGGCAAATTTAGTTTTTCGCCATTGGAAGGCTACCTGTTCGCCATAGAACAGAATGGTGAATTTGTTTATAACATCTTATAGACATAACTGGCCTGGGGGATTAGGTAGGAAAATAAAGTTTAATATGCCTGAACTCAGAATCTAAATATGCATATTTGAGTGAAGGTGATTTTTACATTCTGAGGTTGAAAATACTACTTTTAGAAAGTAGGTATTTTCTTGCTCAGTCATCCCATGTGCTGGAATATGGATTGCCTGTCTGGGTTTTGGATGACAGAAGGTTGGGGAGCAGGGGTGGCTCCAGATAGTCTAGGTGAGTCAGGAAAGGGTTGAATAGGCCTGGGCTGCAATTGGAGAAGGGGGAGGTGATTTCCTTGCACCTCAAAGGGCCTGGTCTGCCTCTGACCATGCCGTCTCCACCTCCTGCCAGGAAGTCGCACCAGAGAAGGCAGAACTGGTTCTGGCTGGACACAGACACTCTCTGCCTAAGAGATCAAAGGATTTTGGGATATAATCATTGGGGCCCAGACCCCT
Source organism: Lissotriton helveticus (assembly GCF_964261635.1). Taxonomy (NCBI): domain Eukaryota; kingdom Metazoa; phylum Chordata; class Amphibia; order Caudata; family Salamandridae; genus Lissotriton; species Lissotriton helveticus. Next base: position 1,302,418,636 of record NC_136057.1, read on the forward strand.
GAACTTTAGAACTCTTTTAGACCAAGAAGACTGCCAAGAAGAAGAGCTGGAGTAGCTGTGAGGAGGAACTACCACTTTGCTGTGTTTAACTGCAGTGACTGCTTCTGTTTGGGCAGTGAAAGGACTGGACTGAACTTTCTGCAATCTACTTTGTGAGTTTCTCCAAGGGCTTGAGGTAGAGCATGCCCCCTGTTCAAGAAGTCTCAGGAACAGCAAAGACTTCAAGCTCTTCTGCCCTCAGCACTGGGGACTGTGTGCTTGGTGCTGCAACAGAAGAAAATCAACCCGACTACTTCTACGCTGCCGCTGCAGACTCTATCCTGAAGGCACCAAAGAGGGCACCGCCGCAATGCCACACTGCCACACTGTGACCCTGGTCTCACCGACGACGCCTGCTGATGCAGCCACCAAGCCACTACTCGCACGGCGATCTGTGGGCATCGCACTCTTCACCGCCTCGCTTAACGACGACGCCTTTGTATCCCGATAACGCTGCTCCATGCCCAAATCCATGCCACTGCTTGCACCGTGGTTCGAGGGCACTGCTCATAAAGTTACACGACGCACCGCTCTCATCCCGCACTGCAGCCTTGGCCTACCGACGCCGGCGCCATCGACTCTAGTTCGTCAGCCGACGATAGCGCTTCAGCAACGTCGATGCCGCTGCTTGCACCGTGACCTGCCAGCACCGCATTCATCCTGGTCTCACCAAAGATGCCATCTGATGCCGCCACCGAGCCGCTGCTCGCACCGCGACCTGAGGGCACCGCACGCTGCACTGCAGCACCCAACGCCTGCCGACGCTAGCACTCCTGACTCCAACAGAGAGGAGATCGATCTGCAACGCGTGTGACTTTGAGGGCCCTGATGACTCCTGCACCAACCTCTGGAACAGACGCCTGCGGACGCCGTGCTTTGGGAAGCTTCACGAGATGTCGTTGACGCCCTGCATTTCTAAAAGGTACTGTTTGCAAGTCTTTCCGACACTGCAGCTGGCCCGCGACACCCCGGTCAGCCAGAACTGTTTGGATTTGTTTGATCACGACGTCGTGATAGCCCCGGACTGAACTATCGACATCAAGGAACTGTTTTACAAGCATATTTTCGGGAAACATCCTTTACAACGAAACTTTTACAACGCACTACCATTACGACGCAACTTTTACAACGCAAACCATTACAACGCATAGAGCTGGGGGGCGCTCTAGGATAGGGAATGGGTTTAATGTACTATCCAACACCTTCCCTACTATCCACGGGGACTGGAGTTGGAATAGTAAATTAAACTATTCACTATCCAGCGCCCAAAAGCATTATGCGTTGTAATGGTATGCTTTGTAAAACTTGCGATGTAAAGGTAGGCGTTGTAAAAGTATGCATTGTAACGTCATACATCCATATTTTCATAACTGAAGATTTTTAAGTACTGTATTGTGGATTTTTCTCATTGTTGGACTTGTCTTAAGTACATAAAAATATTGGATATTTTTCTAAACTGGTGTGGTGTCCTTTTATAGTGCTTACACTGTATTACTGTTGGTTGTGTGCAAATGCTTTACACACTGCCTCTAAGATAAGCTTGACTGTAGTGCCAAGCTACCAAGGGGTTGAGCAGGGGTTATTTTAGGAGTGTAACTCCCTTATCCTGATTAGAGTGGTGGTTTCTACCTGGCTTTAGCACATGCCCTAGCCTAAAAAAAAAACAATTTCTAGCAAGTAGGCTCTGGCACTGCCAGTGAGGTGTGCGGACACGCGGTTGTAGACTTTGGCACTGACGTTGAGGTGAGCAGACGCTGCATTAGCCCCTTCCCTGGGGTTGGTGTGTTGGTGAAGGAAGTCCATGCCTATCGAGTGCAGACACATTGATTTAGGCCTCGGTGTTGGGGATGGTTTGTTAGTAACAGAGATGCTGCCTCCTCAGATATATGTTGAGACGTTGCCTCTGGCTGGTTTGCCAGGAGGTCCCAGCATCTGAGGTGTGCAGATGCAGTGCATTAGGCTTCAGTGCACAGGATGGTTTGTTAATGGGACAAACTCCGTACACTGAAGGGTGCAGACTCACTGTGTGAATGTGCACATTTTTTGTTAAAACATATCACAAATAAACAACTCTGTGTTGTTGAATCTGTAGTCATGTTGTATGCCCTTGTTAAACCAACTGTTTGAGCACTGTCACTTCTGACATGCACAGGCCTGCTTTTCGTGCTTGGCAGGACAAAATGAAAAGCCTTAATTAAGCAAGCTCATTGTCTGAAATTCCTGTGTTCTCTTTTCTTAAGATCTTTTGCACTCTTCTCACCAGAAAGTGTCATGCAGCAGTGTCTAGGATTTCGGAGTCTGTCGTGTATTCTCGTTCAACTGCCTAGGTGAACATAATGTAGAAAGGTTGAGGAAATTTGGGGGGAGCTTCTATGATATGCTCAACCATTTGGAGAAGTGAAGCTCTGTCTCTTGGCTGCAAAATCACTATTTGTACTTGCTTTGCATAAAGTATTCTTAAGACTTCAATTAGGCTCATGGCTTCTTCTCTTTGCATTAGACTCTGATGGCCAGGATGGTTTGTTAGTGGGGGGCAGTCCCTGGTATCCGAGGTGTGCTCTCACACTGCCTCAGGGGACGGTCGGTTAGTGGGAGACGCTCTCTGCTTCTAAGGTGTGCAGACACACTGGCACTGGGGAGGGTTGGTTAGTGAGAAACACTCACTGTTTTCGAGGTGTGCAGACACACTGGCTCTGGGGGAGGTTGTTTAGTAAGAGATTGCCCCTGCCTCAGAGGTGTGCAGACACACTGGCTCAGGGGACGGTTGTTTAGTAAGAGATTGTCCCTCCCTTCGAGGTGTGCAGACACACTGGCTCTGGGGGAGGTTGTTTAGTAAGAGATTGCCCCTTCCTCAGAGGTGTGCAGACACACTGGCTCAGGGGACGGTTGTTTAGTAAGAGATTGTCCCTCCCTTCGAGGTGTGCAGACACACTGGCTCAGGGGACGGTTGTTTAGTAAGAGATTGCCCCTGCCTCAGAGGTGTGCAGACACACTGGCTCAGGGGACGGTTGTTTAGTAAGAGATTGTCCCTCCCTCCGAGGTGTGCAGACACACTGGCTCAGGGGACGGTTGTTTAGTAAGAGATTGTCCCTGCCTCCGAGACATGCAGGCACCCTGGCTCAGGGGACGGTTGTGTAGTAAGAGATTGTCCCTCCCTTCGAGGTGTGCAGACACACTGGCTCAGGGGACGGTTGTTTAGTAAGAGGTTGTCCCTCCCTTCGAGGTGTGCAGACACACTGGCTCAGGGGACGGTTGTTTAGTAAGAGGTTGTCCCTCCCTTCGAGGTGTGCAGACACACTGGCTCAGGGGACTTTTCTTAGTAAGAGATTGCCCCTGCCTCCGAGGTGTGCAGACACACTGGCTCATGGGGACGGTTGTTTAGTAAGAGATTGTCCCTCCCTTCGAGGTGTGCAGACACACTGGCTCAGGGGACGGTTGTTTAGTAAGAGATTGCTCCTGCCTCAGAGGTGTGCAGACACACTGGCTCAGGGGACGGTTGTTTAGTAAGACATTGCCCCTGCCTCAGAGGTGTGCAGACACACTGGCTCAGGGGACGGTTGTTTAGTAAGAGATTGTCCCTCCCTTCGAGGTGTGCAACCACACTGGCTCAGGGGACGGTTGTTTAGTAAGAGATTGCTCCTGCCTCCGAGGTGTACAGACACACTGGCTCAGGGGACGGTTGTTTAGTAAGAGATTGCCCCTGCCTCAGAGGTGTGCAGACACACTGGATCAGGGGACGGTTGTTTAGTAAGAGAGTGTCCCTCCCTTCGAGGTGTGCAGACACACTGGCTCAGGGGACGGTTGTTTAGTAAGAGATTGCACCTGCCTCCGAGGTGTGCAGACACACTGGCTCAGGGGACGGTTGTTTAGTAAGAGATTGCCCCTGCCTCAGAGGTGTGCAGACACACTGGCTCAGGGGACGGTTGTTTAGTAAGAGATTGTCCCTCCCTTCGAGGTGTGCAAACACACTGGCTCAGGGGACGGTTGTTTAGTAAGAGATTGCTCCTGCCTCCGAGGTGTGCAGACACACTGGCTCAGGGGACGGTTGTTTAGTAAGAGATTGTCCCTCCCTTCGAGGTGTGCAGACACCCTGGCTCAGGGGACGTTTGTTTAGTAAGAGGTTGTCACTCCCTTCGAGGTGTGCAGACACACTGGCTCAGGGGACTTTTTTTAGTAAGAGATTGCCCCTGCCTCCGAGGTGTGCAGACACACTGGCTCAGGGGACGTTGTTTAGTAAGAGATTGCCCCTGCCTCCAAGGTGTACAGTCACACTGGCTCAGGGGACGGTTGTATAGTAAGAGATTGCCCCTGCCTCAGAGGTGTGCAGACACACTGGCTCAGGGGACGGCTGTTTAGTAAGAGATTGTCCCTCCCTTCGAGCTGTGCAGACACACTGGCTCAGGGGACAGTTGTTTAGTAAGAGATTGCTCCTGCCTCCGAGGTGTGCAGGCACACTGGCTCAGGGGACGGTTGTTTAGTAAGAGATTGTCCCTCCCTTCAAGGTGTGCAGACACACTGGCTCAGGGGACTTTTTTTAGTAAGAGATTGCCCCTGCCTCCAAGGTGTGCAGACACACTGGCTCAGGGGACGGTTGTTTAGTAAGAGATTGTCCCTCCCTCCGAGACGTGCAGACACACTGGCTCAGGGGACGATTGTTTAGTAAGAGATTGCCCCTGCCTCCGAGGTGTGCAGACACACTGGCTCAGGGGATGGTTGTTTAGTAAGAGATTGTCACTCCCTTCGAGGTGTGCAGACAAACTGGCTCTGGGGTCGGTAGTTTAGTAAGAGACTGCCCCTGCCTCTGAGGTGTGCAGACACACTGGCTCAGGGGATGGTTGTTTAGTAAGAGATTGTCCCTCCCTTCGAGGTGTGCAGACACACTGGCTCAGGGGATGGTTGTTTAGTAAGAGATTGCCCTTGTCTCCGAAGTGTGCAGACACACTGGCTCAGGGGACGGTTGTTTAGTAAGAGATTGCCCCTCCCTTCGAGGTGTGCAGACACACTGGCTCAGGGGACAGTTATTTGGTAAGAGATTTTCCCTCCTTCCAAGGTGTGCAGACACACTGGCTCAGGGGACGGTTGTTTAGTAAGAGATTGTCCCTCCCTCCGAGGTGTGCAGACACACTGGCTCAGGGGACGGTTGTTTAGTAAGAGATTGTCCCCCCCTTCGAGGTGTGCAGACACACTGGCACAGGGGACGGTTGTTTAGTAAGAGATTGCCCCTCCCTTCGAGGTGTGAAGACACACTGGCTCAGGGGGCGGTTGTTTAGTAAGAGATTGCCCCTGCCTCTGAGGTGTGCAGACACACTGGCTCAGGGGACGGTTGTTTAGTAAGAGATTGCCCCTGCCTCCGAGGTGTGCAGACACACTGGCTCAGGGGAGATTGTCCCCCCCTTCGAGGTGTGCAGACACACTGGCTCAGGGGACGGTTGTTTAGTAAGAGATTGTCCCTCCCTCCGAGGTGTGCAGACACACTGGCTCAGGGGACGGTTGTTTAGTAAGAGGTTGTCCCCCCCTTCGAGGTGTGCAGACACACTGGCTCAGGGGACGGACGGTTGTTTAGTAAGAGATTGTCCCTCCCTCCGAGGTGTGCAGACACACTGGCTCAGGAGAGGGTTGTTTAGTGAGAGTCGCTCTCTGCTTCCGAGGTGTGCAGACACACTGGCTCAGGGGACGGTTGTTTAGTAAGAGATTGTCCCTCCCTCCGAGGTGTGCAGACACACTGGCTCAGGAGAGGGTTGTTCAGTGAGAGTCGCTCCCTGCTTCCGAGGTGTGCAGACACACTGGCTCGGGGGACGGTTGTTTAGTAAGAGATTGCCCCTCCCTCCGAAGTGTGCAGACACACTGGCTCAGGGGACGGTTGTTTAGTAAGAGATTGCCCCTGCCTCCGAGACGTGCAGACACACTGGCTCAGGGGAGGGTTGTTTTGTGAGAGTCGCTCCCTGCTTCCGAGCTGTGCTGACAGTAGACACTGCACAAGGCTCTCGTGCTGAAGCTTCTATAAGAGATAAGCCTCAGGACGGAAGTGGTAGCCGGGGCGCACTCCAGAAGCAGACTTTAACACAAACACGCCTGCTCTGTGTCTCCCACCAGAAGCTGTAAATGCGAAGGTGACAGAATGTTCACTCCTCTGCCAGGGAGCGCTCTGCAGCTTTCGCAGAAAGGCTCGCTTGTCTCTCCATAGCTCCATCCCAGATGGGCCTCGTAAACCCTCCCCTAGGCTCCAGCCTCAGGTTTTACGAGGCCGCGTCACCATGGAGACCTAGGGGGAGGCTGTGAACGCAGGGCCTGCAGCCTACCTGCAGCCCCCCTCTTCACTTTAGCAGGAGGGGTGCACGGGACAAAGCTGAGGCTGTGTGAACGGTCAGAGTCTAAAAGCAGAAAGAATCAGGGGTAGGTAGGTGGAACCGACCCTAGAGTAAGAGTGTCATTGGGTGAGAATGTGCAGCATCTGTGCAGATGGTGACGTGTATAGTACACACACTGTGCAGGCCTAGCTACATCTCTTCCTTACATGGGTTTTTCTTGCTCCTAAGCACGACCCCTCTGGTTCCTGCAGTGGCAATGTTCTGCCTACAGTACTACAGCGCAAGCAGCAAGTGTGTACAACCGTGCCGCCTGGTCTGTGTTTGTTATTAATCTCACAGACCACACCTTCCCGGAGTGAAGGGCTTGTTTACAAGAGGCCTGCGCCGCCAGAGCGTCGGTGCAGGTCTCTCAATTATACTTAGGGGGCGACACAAAGCCACCCAGCGTGGCTCTGCAGGCCGCATAGATATGGAGTAAGGCAAGGCAGTGCAAAGCACCGCCTTGCCTGACTCTGCCCCAAGGAGGCGTTCCATGGGGCTTATTTATGAGCCCTTGCGTCATTTTTACGCCGCTGGTGCGTCAAAAAAAGTGACGCACCAGCTGAGTAAAATATTTACCTTGTTGCACCATATTTACAAAGTGACGCATCTAGGTAGATGCGTCACTTTGTAAACCCCTGCGCCACATTATACCTGCGCCAGGTATAATGTATGCAGAGGGGGCGTTCACCCGCAAAAAATCTCGTAATAATGACGCAGTGAAATCTATGAGATTTCACTGCGTGACTTTTAGGATGCTGTTGCGTCAAAATCTTGCGCCTGCCTCACAGCAGGCGTAAGACTGACGCAAGCCCTTTCACATTGGGCTTTCCCCATGTGAAAGGACGCATTGGTTGAGTTGCGTCACTTTTGTGACACACTCCAGCAATGCGTCACTTTTGCGCTTACAGATACGTCAGAAATACTGTAACTCCTTGCGCAATGATGCGTCATACTGTAAATATGACGCATCATTGGTGGTGCAAGGAGGGCGCAGTGAAAAGTGACGCATCGCTGTTTTCACTCAGCGATGCGTCACTTTTCATAAATGAGGCCCCATGAGCGTTGCAGTCGGTGTTCCCACGCAACGCCTACAGATTTTGACTCTACCTCAAATTTACAAAATCATGTAAACCTAGGACAGCGCCAAAACATTACGTCTCCCCAGAGCAGGCATATCAAGGAAAAATGTTTTCACTTCTCCTAATCTATTTTCTCATTCACATAGAACGAGGAAAACGCTTATTTTTGTGCAGGAAGGTGACCTTCCTGTTTTTGTGCAGGAAGGTGACCCTTCCTACACAAAAACAATCCTGCAAACAATGCAGACACCCTTGCTCCATGGTGCAAGGGTGCCTGCACTGGCTCTAGGCACCAAATTGTTCGCTGATGCTGGCTGAAAGAGGAATGCACTGTATCTTGTGCACACGTTGCATTCCTGCCCTTTCAAATTGGCGCCGGGCAGCGCAGCAAAAAGGCTTGTGCTGCTGCCCTATGCCAATTGTTTGTAAACAAAGCCCTAAGTTCCTTGCTTTGCATGTTATGGTGGGCACTGTTAGATTGACTGCTGGAAAATAACTTATGTTAATGACATATCATGTTATGCTATGCTACGCTATGCTATGCTATTCTATGTTATGTTATTAAGAACTTGTAAAGCGCAATGTTCACCCATAGGTCTCTTGGCGCTATCATGCTCCAGGGAATCACAGAGAAGTCCATATTATGCATAATCATCAAAAGCTGGCTTAAAAAGCAAGGTTGTTAAATCTTTCCTAACCGTATCCAGTTCTGTGATTAAGCGGATTTCGGTTGAGAGAGCATTACATTCCTTCTGAGAACGGGTCGAAAACCTTCGGCCTCCAATCCTCAGCTTCCGAAATCTAGGTACCACCAGTAAGTTAGAAGTGGCCGAGCAGAGCTCTCTCCTGGGAACATATATCAACAAACGATTGGTTAGAAAGTCCGGAGCAAACCATGCTAGGCCGTTAAAGTTGAGCAGTTTTAAATTTAATGGAGTGTCTAACCGTTAGCCTATGAAGGTTCTACAGATGTGGTGTCATTTGTGTTCTGAGGGGGATTCCCAAGGCCAATCGGGCTGCGGCATTCTGAGTCATTTGAAGCTTATAAAGTCACATTAGGGAGGCCAAGGTAAATGCTATTAGCGTAGTCCAGTTTGGCGCCAACAACCACTGCTGATAACTTGTTGAGGATGTGAATTCATTTACACGATTACAACCAAACTTAATTGAAAACCAGGGGCCCTATTACGTATATGGTGCACTTTCCCTGTTTGCACCACATCGCACCTTCAAACAGGTGCGCCGTGTGTAAACAGAGAAAGTGTGCCCTAATGGGTTGAACGTGCTGCCTTCAGTGCAGCCGCGAGCTCATGCTTCCTTGGGGGCAGCGCATTCAAGTGAAATACGGAGCGGTTGCTTCAAAGTCGCTCTGTGTTTCACTGTGCAGGGTTACCTATGTACACTTTTAAGAGGGGAGAGAGATCCCCTTGCAGGCGGTTGCAGTGAATGACATCACCCACCTGCAAGGGGATGTCTAAAGGGGTCCAAAAGACCTCCTTGACCTCCTCCAGAGGGCTGCCATCAGAGGGGACGCTGACAGTGCACCACTTTTTAGTGGCGCACAGTCAGTGCGCTTCCTGACAGCTTCTTTACCTCTGCCCCTGCATCCAAAATATGGCACAGGTACAGAGGTACCCTCTTGAGACAGTGCAGGCGCAACATGTATTCTGCCTGTGTGAACAAGCGTCTGCTGTCCCTTCTATAATACCAAAGTGCCCCGGGGACACACCAAGTGGGTGCAAATGCCTGTTGCTCCCCCAGGACACTTCTGTAATACAGGCCCAGGGAGACAAACCTATATTCTAGGGAAAATGTTGCACCAAGACATGCAGGAATAGCTAAGACAAAATCACTTGCGTATCGTACCTCTCAACTCATCCGCCAGTGAGTGACAGCCAGCCTATCCTCCATTACCCACCCTGCATTCGGAACAACTGGCTCCAATATGTGCTTTGCACTGTAAATAACTGAGGTCACAACTTCCTAGTATAGGGTGCTTCATTTACAACCTTTGGGAGGACAGAAGGAGAAGGTGAACTGTACTTTTCTGGGATTCAAACACCCTACTTTTAATTTCAAAATACTTTATTGATTTTCAAGAGGGAAGACAGAAAAAACTGTAACAGGGTTAACATAAGATATCTAAGGCAAAATTATCACTGACCTGCCAATCCACACTTTCTTCCAGGAGCAAAGGTTCTGTTCACTTAGCTGTTTCTTCTGCACATAACTCTTTTCCCAGCAAGAAGACTGAAGCACGAAAGAGTTCACATATAATATTAAAGCTACTCTGTTAAACATGGCATGCACATGAATCGTTTATGCAGTGAGTACTAAGTATGGCGAATAAAATAGAGGGCTGTTATGGGACACAGTGTGTAGCAGTGTGTTGAATGGTGAAGTGTGAGAGACAGACCCATCATTTTATGGCTTTCACTTCAGTATGCCCATACCCACATACAGCTGACCATGTGCAAAAGCTGCACACACACACACAAAAACAGGCAACTATGCACACATATAACATAGCAGCAGGCACACTTGCAAACAGCCAATGCACATACAGGTGCCATGTAGATAGACAATGGAAAGAGGTAAGCACACACACACACAAGTACACATGACATCCAGAAAGGTACGCATACACAAATGCAAGGTTGCCAAGGACCCCGTGTCATGCCCAAGCCCTTCTTCCAAGACTACGGGCCTCATTTATGAGGCTGTGCGTCACTTTTACGCCGCCGTGCGTCACTTTTTGTGACACACCAGTGACGTAAAAAATGCGCCTTGTTGCGCCATATTTACAAAGTGACGCTTCTAGGTAGATGTGTCACTTTGTAAACCCCTGCGCCACATTATACCTGCGCCAGGTATAATGTATGCAAGGGGGCGTTTTGTCGCAAGAAAGGGTCATGGAAGTGACGCAGTGAAATCTATAAGATTTCACTGCGCCATTTCTTGGCCGCTAATACGTCAAAATCTTACGCCTGCTTCATGGCAGGCGTAAGACTGACGCAGACACTAACAACATGGGACTTGCCCATGTGAAAGTACACATTGCTGGAGTTGCGTCACTTTTGTGACACACTCCAGCAATGCGTCACTTTTGCGCCTACAGATACGTCAGAAATACTGACGTATCTGTAACTCCTTGCGACATGATGCGTCATATTATAAATATGACGCATCAAGCATGTCGCAAGGAGTGCGCACTGAGAAGTGACGCATCGCTGCTTTCACGCGATGCGTCATTTCTCATAAATGAGGCTTTACGTTTTTTGGCCTGAATCATTGTGCTTAATGGGGGGTTTAGGCCCATTTCATATGCGCAAGGGTAAAATAAAAATATGTTTGCAAGAATGCAAGTTCTGTCAGATAAAAAAAACAGAATAGGTCAAATGTGTTATGATAGAATTAAAAGAAACACATATATTTTTTATGCAAATACCAGGTTTAATTTAAAACACAATACATGCATTATGGGTTTATTATCTTGACAGTATGACTTACTTTTGATTTCTTTGAACGTAGATGGAATGGGAAAGAGGCACATTTTGACCATTCCTGCTTCAGCGTGACAATTTTCACTCTGCAATAAATACATGTCTCCCACATTATGTGACACAGAAAACTCTTGTGTTCGGTCCATGAGAACAACGTTCCCCTTCCACAGTTCTAAAGTTGATAACGTGAGGACTATGCCTGTTGTGGAGTAGTGTCTCTGACACAAACAATGAAAGCTGTGCCCAGGAGGCGTGCTTTGTACTATGTAAGAACTGTTGTTATTAGCTGATCATCTCTCTCTCCTCTTTCCTTCCATATCTTCCGGGCATCCATCCATCCTTGCATCCGCTGTCAGTCTGCCTCTGTCTCCCTGGGCTGTGCTCCTCTATCAGACTCTCGCTTTCACTCCTGTCCCACGTTGTATTCATGGCCACGTGACGCAACTCATCTTTCTTCCCTGCTTACTAGGCGAGCTTTGGGAATTTTTTTTTGTCACAGATTTTTTTTTCCATTTGGTTTTTGCACTCGAATTCCGTCCACACCATGACGAACACCTAGCTCGCAATAATGACAGGCTGCCAAGGCAGTCTAACTTCGTTGCATTTCTCTTTCTGCTCCCACACTATTCCTTCCTCTTTTTCTGCCCCGCTTTTATCTTTTCTTCTTCTCCTTATCTCGTTCCCACTTTGGTATACTATTCGCTTTTGATTACAATGCCTGTCTCTTCTCTTTGTCTCTTTCTCTTTTGTCCTTGCCCTAATCTGGTTTCTCCCTCTGGCCTATTTATCGATATTCTAACCATTCCTTTGTCTTTCCTTTTGTTGCCCTTCCCTCTCGAACCACTTCTTTTGATTTTCTCTAGTGCTCTATCCCCTCTTTCACATTTCTATCTTCCTCTCTTTCTCTCACCCTCCCTCTCTTCTTCCCTCTCTGCACCTCCTCTCGCACTCATTCCCCTATTTTTTTTATACTTTCTCACCTCTCTCGTGCACCTATTGTTACACTCTTTAGGGGCAGATTTATGAAGGTCTTGCGCCGCCGGTGCGTCATTTTTAACATGGGAAAAAGTGACGCACTGGCGGCGCAAGGCCTTCATAAATCTGCCCATTTCTTTTTTTCTCTCTTTCTTTCGTCGGAATGCTCCAACTCCCTCCCCCTCCCCTCACACACACACACACACATACACTCCCCCCTTCCAAGTTCCTCTTTTTCCTGACTTCCATAATGCTTTATTTTCATGACTTATTGGCTTTCAATAGCGGTCGCAGCATTACGGTTTCTCTCCATACTTTGGACAAGTGTGCAAGAAGTGTGTCTTCCATCTCTGCTCTGGCAGCGCCACCTTCTGGCGACCTCCATTTGGCAGTCACTATGAAGCATGGTGAATGTACCGTGAAGCCGTTCTTCATGGATAGGACATACTACATCTACTCGCACACAGGGGCGTAACACAGGCCCCCGCAGCCCAAGCGGTGGGGGGGGGGGGGGTTTCCCGAAGCTCCAGGGGGCCCCCTCGGCACTGCACTCTGTCAGGAGAGCTCCTAATTGAGCCCGGAGGGGGCCCCTCTACATACCTTGCAGGGAGCCCCCCTCAATTTTCGTTACACCAGTGCTCTCACAGGGTAAATGACATGGTACCATGCATTCTAGACTTTGTAAAATAACATATGTGGCGTTGGTATACAGGTTGCTTACAGATTTAAACATTCAATTAGTACTATTTGCTCACTATTGTGATTACGAACCTAGTATAAGATTTACCCATACACGAATGCAAACCATCATGAACATTTCCACTGACCAGTTACTAATGCCAAGTTACTTATCGGTAATTTTCATTACTCCAAGTCCATGTCTTCCTCGTCACAGTCCTTACGTATGCGATCATCTCCTTACAGGCAGAAGAACATGATCACTAAACTTGACTTTTCCTTCCCAATCCAATATGGTGTCCGTCCAATGGCGTACAAATACATCATATCCTGGGAAGGACTTTCTGAAATAAGTAAGCCTATAAAGAACTAAGTTGTACAACAGAGATATGGATGGGGACTCAAGACTGTGACAAGGAAGACATGGACTCAGAGTAATGAAAATTACCTGTAAGTAACCGGGCATTACCTCCCTGTCCATCTTCGTCTCACAGTCCTTAAGTTTGAGTATGTACCCAAGCCAAGGAACTGCTTTTGAAAATAAACACACCACCAGTATAGCAGTAACAAGTGTATTTAATACAATGACCCAAAGAAATCACACTGAAAGAGTACAGACAGAACTCAAAACAGCAGAACCAAAATTAGGGGATACATCTCCACCCAACAGTAATCGGTAATGGGTCATAAAAGCGTGAGGTAAAGTCCAAGTGGCAGCAAAGCAAATCTCATGAATAGAAGCCCCCTTGGATGCCGCTCAGGAGGCAGAAACACCCCTAGTACAACGCCCAGGGATAGACGCCAGAAAAGGTTGACCAGCCAAAGAATAGGAATGAGAAAGGGCCAACTTAATCTAACGGAACAAGGTAGAAAGAGAAGGCCTAAGACCCCTTTTCGCCAGACCTTGGCACACAAACAAGGCATCAGACCCGCGAAACAAAGCAGTGAGTTGCAAATATGTAGTAAGTTGCAAATGGATATCAAGAGAATGCAAGTGCCCTTCCTCAACTGACATAGAAGACAGACAAACAAATGAGAAGAGGAAACCACCTTTGAGGTTCTGTGATTCTGAACCTGTTTCATGAAAGTCGTCTTATTGTGACGATTTTGGTAACAGCGGACCGCAAATGACGAGTGTGATATGTACGAGTGTTTTCGTCATGTTCGAGTGATGGATTCACTATGAAATAAGGGATTTTGTTCTGAACTCTCGGGTTCCATTTTGTGTACGGCAGCCATTTTGTGGTTGCCCTCACATAGGCCAATGACTACGACCGAATGAATCCTTGGGACACGTACACCTTTAGCTGACTTCTGTGTGACCTGAGCAAGCTGACTCCATTGCCCGAAGCTAAACTTGTTAGGCGAGTTCCTTGTTCGGCAGCTGGTCAAGATAGAGATCAAAGAGCAGGACATTGCTGAGTTTATGGTACATGCACACACCCTTCTATCTTGCTTCTCATCTGTTTCTGTTCCTTCTTTTATGGCCTATTTATGGTTTGGGTTGAAGTCTTTTATTATGGGTCCGTCCGGCCTGTTCGAGCAAGAAAGTTGGGCTTTCCCGTGTAATTGATGGTGGGCTGGACAACTGAAAAGTGGGCTTATCGTTATGTGATACCCTTTTGCAATGACATCTGTGATTGGATAGTTTGTAAATAATTGATGCTAGCCAGGAATTGGATCGGTCAACTATGAATAAGGAATATTTGCCTGAAGCATGATTTTTGGCATAAAAGACCATGTCTTGCAATACAGAATCAAACAGAATTGAACAGAACTTCATAGACCTCTGTTCCTGGTTGCAACCAATAAATATTGATCTTTGACGTCACCAAGAAGTATCCCGTGTCTCTGTATGCCAAGACAGGAGAACTCGAAGACATCTGGCGTTTCCCCTGGTGCCGCTTGGTTCTAAAAACCCGGTTCTTCAATTGGCGCCCAACGTAGGGCGACTTCAGCGTCACCGGTCCAAGCCTGAAGATCGTGAGGAGCTTCATGTGAAAATTCTGGAGGAAGGCCTACCACTTTATCGACCCCTGTATGTCGTCGTGGTCCGAAAGTCTTTGCTGCGAGGTTCCCCGCTTTCCGACGGCTACAAAGGACTGCTGCTCTGACTGTCGCCCTGTCTTGGAGCCTTTGATGATTTGTAGAGCGAGACGATAGACGGGTCTTCTGGCGACGTCATCGATACCTCAGTTAAGTATGAGTGGAGCGTCTCCCAGCCCTTAGTTTTTGGGTATCCCTTGGGATCTTTGATTTGGAACTTGCAAGCTCCAAAGCCGAGGAACTTGTGTATTCACGAGACTATCGTATTCAATACTCCCTTGAAGTTTGAAGCTAGACTAGTGAGCGAAGATGCCTGGTCTTAGCAGACTTGGAAAGATATTTTTTTGTGGTTGTAATAGGGATTCCCGATTGGAGGACTCGTGTCCGGTCCCTCCGATTGGAACTCCAACCTATGAGCTCTATGTGAAACATGGCGTGGGCCCCATCATGTATAATGAAGTGTGGATTCGCTACACTAGAAAGGATGGTGTCCTAAAGTGGCCCCAATATGGTAGTTATGACATGGAAATTTTAGACAATCTAGAGGTTAAACTTTTTAAGAAGAAAGCCCGGCCGGCGATGTTTGACTCTTTCCGCCTATGGCGAAAGGAAGCCAAACAGAAAGAAATTAAATTAGCGAAGAGAAATAAAAGAGAAAAGGGCATCTCGATAATGCAAGCTGCTATACAGTTTAAAGATAACGAAGAAGAACAAGCGAGTGAGCATAATAATAATAATAATAATAATCTTTATTCGTTTTTTTAGCAGCGCAAAACCATAAAAGTTATCGAAACATACAAAAATACACAAGTATTAAAAAGCAGATATTACATACAATTTGTTTAAAACGTATGATCAGATTGTTTACAAATTGTGTAGATAGTAAGACAGTCAAAGGTTGCTCCTATGCCTCATAATACTCTTTAAAAAATTCAGTACATGATAACAGACACAGTCAGATTCAAGCAACTGTAGTGCTAGCATGGCCGGGCGACATTGTCTGTAGCCCCATCTTTTTAGTAGCGGGGTTATCCAAATTTTTCGGTGGGTTTGGAAAAATTTACAAAACAAGATTGTGTGGATAGTAGACTGTTGGGACAGATCGTCACACGGACAGGGGGCCAAGTTAGAATTCCAATTGTTTTTGTCAGGAAAAGTCACTAGTCTGTAAAAAAGATTCAGTCTGAACCTTGTTGAAAGCATTTTTTCATATGCTGAAAATTCCAATGTCAGATAAAGCTGGATTTTCGGGGAATGCTGTATCATATTCGCATGTATCGCAGATTTTTTGGTCGTCAGCAAAGACAGTCTCAAGGACTCTAGGTGGCTCAGCGCGATTTGTTTCAGATCTTTCTTGGATATTTCATTTAGCTTTTCTGGAGTAAAATAATACTTTTGTAATCCTAAATCGTGGAAGAAATTTCTGATATAGGAGAGCCACACTATTTTGTGTGCATGATCCAGTTCCATAGAGTCCTGCAGGATGTTTTTGGTCAGAAGATTCTCATCCGACAGCCACACGCGCCTCCAAAGTAGAAGTGGCTGGATCTTTATTAGGTCTTCTATGTATGGGATTCCCAGTTCCATGTGCGAGGCATAGATGGAAGTGCCTTTTGGTGTGGACAACAGGAATCTCATGAAGATGTTTTCTTCTTTTTGCAGTGATCCAGTAGCTGTGTGTCCCCAAATCCCTGCCCCATATAGGGCGATGGCTTGGCATTTTGCAGCATAGATCTGTAGCAGTTCTACTGATGGTCTTTTTCCAAGTTTGTTTGAGAAGTTCATCAGTGCTAGAATTGCGCGTTTAAAAAGGTGTCTCCTGGCCTCGACAGCTGGTTTCCAGTTTAAGCTGTCATCAATCATGATGCCTAAGTATGGGTATTGCGATGTCTTTTCAATTTTTTGGTCTTTTAAATAAATGTTCTTAGTGACTTTTCGTTTTCCTCCCGCTACCATAAGAAATGTTTTTTTTACATTGATATGTAAATCCAAAGCACCCATGAAGTCAGCATACTTAGATAGGGATTTCTGTAGCTCGATCGGTGTGTGTGCTAGAATAACTGCGTCATCCGCCTAGAGCAGAGCGGGGATCAGGCGATGTTTCAGTCTGGGGAGATCCTGCCCCCCCCCAACATAATCTCCTCAAGGCCGTTGGTATACAGAGAGAAGAGGAAGGGGGCCAGGACGCATCCTTGCCTTACTCCTCGCTCTACCCTAAACGGGGCCGTTAGCTCTCCTTTTGTCCCGTATCTCACTCTAGCTGAGGCTTCGCCATATAGCTCCCTCAAGAAGTCCAGGAGGGGAGGATCCACCCCCATTGTACTCAGCAATGACCAGAGCTTCGCGTGCGACACGCAGTCAAACGCGGAGGACAAATCCACGTAAACCATGTAAATTGTCCCTGGCTTTGCGTGGATGTATTTCGAAACCAACATGCTTAAATTCAGGGCCTGTTCAACTGTTCCAAAACCTTCCCTAAATCCAAACTGGAGATCCGAAAGGATATCTTTGTCTCTTGCCCAGTGCTGAAGTTTTTCTAGGACAACTCTACCGACTACTTTACCCAGGGAGTCAAGCAGGGATATAGGACGGTAACATTTCGTATCCTGGCGGTCCCCCTTTTTGAAGATAGGGACCATGATGGAACATGACCATGACTCCAGCAGACCGAGATTCGCTGCAGCTGTGCAAACTCTTGTGAGTATTGGTGCCCAGAGATCAGGAAGGTGTTTAAATAGATCCACTGGGACCCCGTCGGGGCCGGGAGCTTTGCCGCTCTTGCTCATTGACAGTGCCATTTCGACGTCTTGTAGTTCGAAGTCAATGGGTATTGGAAATGCTACGGGTGAAAGATTAAAGTTACATTCTTCAGTCAAAGATGATAGTTGAAATATTTTTGAAAAGTGGTTCACCCAGGTTTCCTCATCGATAGCCACATCGATTTGTGGGGTATTAGAGTCCGATAACAAAGGTGACTTAACAATTCTCCAAAATGACTGACTATCTTTAATTAGTGCATTTTTGTGCAGAGCGTTCCACAAGGACAGTTTCAGCTCCTTTTTCCTTGCCTTTCTAGTGTTGTTATAGTTTCGTCGGAGTTGTTGGATCTCTATTGAGACTCTGTTTGGTTTTCCAAGTGCTTTTCTAAGGTTGGTCTGTGCCTTAGTACATTCATGGTTAAACCAGCCTGTGGTACTTGGTTTGTTTTGCTTGGGTACTCTGGTCAGAAGTGTTTTTACTTGTTCTAATATCGACTGGAAATTTTCCAAGATTAGCTTTGGATCTGATTGGGAATCCAGGCATATCAATATGTTGTTGTAAGCGGTCTTTACCAAAGTATTAGTAAGCTTGTTCGGGTCCACTTTTTCCCATTTTATAGTGTATCCGTTGTTTTTTCCTAATTCGAGCCTGTTTTGTGATAGGGTGCTTGCTATTGTTGCCATAAGGGATCTTGGTTGTTTCATCTGAAGGTTAAAACTTAGAGCAGAGTGGTCACTTAGAATGTTTTCCAAAGTTGTAACGTTACTGATTTGGTCTCTTAGACCTTCTGTGATCATTATGTAGTCCACTGTGGTCTCGTGCCCTCTTCCTCGATAGGTGGGTTCTAATTGGTTATCTTGTGGTTGAGTAGGATTTATTATTAAAAGTTCCAGTTCTGAGAGGATCTCGTTCATAGCTGACCCCGTTCGCGAATGGAGGAAGTGGACGAGAGGGTTCTCATGTTCGTCCATCATTCCACAGGTCTGATTGTTCATGCAGGGGTGTAGGTTGAAATCCCCTCCCCAAATTATATGAACGGTGCCCTTTCTCTCATGACAGTGCCGATGATGAGTGATTTTTTCTTGAATTAGAAGAAGGGTATTTATGCAGTTGTCATCATCTAAATTATTGTATAGGTTGATTAATATAGTGGTATGTTTTTTCCCTGTTGTGAGAATGAGCAACTGAAAGTTTGGAGAAGGATCTACCTCTACTACACTCAGGTCTGTTATTGTGTTCGCTATATAGATTGCCAGCCCCCCCCTAGATCTGCCCGAACTACTTGGAAGGGCAGGAGATGAATATGTCTTATATCCCACAAGATGTATGGGCATCGTGACCCATGTCTCTTGTAAGCATATAATTTTAGCATCCTCCAGAAATCTGGCGGCGGAACCATCCTCTATTTTTGATCGGAGACCTGCAATGTTCCAGAAGATCACCAGGAGCTGAAAGATTTCCTTTTCTGTAACTGCCATTTTTGGTTCTGATAGAGCAGAGGAGTCATTTGAAGTGACCACGGTTGCATGTATGGGATTCGGAGATTTAACTCGTGGTGAATCGACCATTTCCAGGCTGTTAAACCGGTTCATAGTCGGTATACCTTGCCAATTTTGCCCATATGGCATGTCTCTATAATTGGATCTGTATGGTCGATAGAGCGGTCTGTCCCATTGATCCCAGTTTCTAGCTCTGTTTTGTGGTCCCACCGTTTGCCACGGGCCCTCGTGTTGCTGATAATTCTGATTTATTGACCACCAAGTATTGTCCGGATCACTATATCGCTGAGATATTTTAGGCCCAGCGAGATCTAATTCCCACGGTTGGGGGATTGCTTTTCGCCAGATGTTTTCGGATTCATTTGTGTAGTTATTGTAATATCTTTTTGGGTAGAAATAAGAGAGGGAGCTTGTAGCGATCCCTCCAGTTGTATTGTTTTGTTCCCAAGAACAGATATAGTCAGCTATACTTGAATCTTTGAAAGTGATCACTATACAGTCTCCTCGAATGCTTTTCTTCCTATGCCCCACCCAAGGGGTCCTACACACTGATGTTATCGTGGTTTTCCAGGTTGGCGGAGCAGGTCGATGTGTGTTCAGCCAATACTGTACTTTATTTTTTAGCGACCAATTGGGTTCCTTCACCTCTCCCGTTAATTCGGGCACCCCCGTCATCACTACCACATAAGGACATGCCTCAGGTGGCATGTTTAGAGGGTGCCTGTTATCATTGGTCCCTTTCAAAGCTCCTTTGTTATTTGGAGAGTTTGGCTTTTTGGTGGCAGGAGTTTTGGGGGCCGGTGTAGTTGTGGTTGGCGTGTTTACTTTAGATGTATTTAGTGTAATATTGGTCTGCGGGGGAATAGTAAGGACCTTGGGCGTGGGTTTCTGTGCAGGGGGAGCCTTTGGTGGAATAGGGGCCTTTACTGTGAGTTGCTGTTTAGGCGGTGGGCAAGCTGGGGTTACCGGTTTTTTATGTGTCGACAGTATGGCCAGGATGTTTGTCCCTTCTTTTGGCGGTCCCTGTAGAGGGATTGTCTTGGGGCAACTAGCAATTTTAATCAATTGAGCCTCTATATTAAGCAGTCTGGTCTCTATTGGGCGAATAAAGGAATCTAGGAGGGAAGCTATCTCCTTTATTAGCCTTGATGATTCTCTTTCCTTGCTCGTTGTTACTGGTGGGGGGGATTCTGAGGCGATGTTATCGCGGAGGTTGCGTGGTGAGCAGTGGATCGATATCACATTATTGTATGGGTCAGCAGTGTGATGGGATGATGCTTCCGGGTTTATGGTATCGGTCTGTTCTATGTCGCCGCCCGTTCTAGTGTTTGAGGTGTTATCTAGTTTTTCCCTATCCTTCCTTTTCTTTATCGCTCCCTCCCTCCTCCCTCTGGCTTGCCTTACTTCTTCCGGGGTGTTATCAGGAACCATAACTGGAGTTTTCTCTAGCTCATTTTCTGAAAATGATACTGAAAGTTGGGAGGCCGAAAGATCTACGTTATTTGGAAGACTAAGTCTGTTTGTATTGACGCAGGCTGTGTATCTGGGGTTCTTGCAGTTGCTATTAGTCCCATTGAGGATCGCCTTGCAATTGCAAGTTCAGTAGAAACTCTGCCCTCAATCAGGCTTATACTTTGGTCAATGAATGTATTTGCTTTAGAGATAAAGTCATCCATTGGTCCTAGCAGTTTTTCGCCTATTCCAGTGTTTTTTTTGGATTTCTTTTGCTTACTTGCTCGCGTATTCATTTTCTGTAGGTGGGATATGCGAAGGTTTCTTGTTGGTAAAGGTGGATCGTAGCTAACTTCAGGGAGATGGTAAGTACCTGTAATTTGAAGACCGCAAGAGCTTAGAGGAAGGGCCCGGACCGGACTCTCACGTTCTCGAACGGCCTCAAACGGCCCGCTCTTTGCCCGGTCTTCGCCCCGTGCTCCGTCCCGCGCGCGTCCCGCGTCGCGGTGGAGCTGGGGCCAGCAAAGTAGAGGGAGGTTGGGGGCGTGGCCGCCGGGGGAAGAGGCACCAGCTGTGTGAAGCTGAGGCTGCTGGTCCTCGCAGTCCCCCGGTAGGCTCCACGCGCTGTGCACTCGCCAGTGGCCTCAACCTGGGAGCGCGCTTACTCTCCACCGACTGTGGAGCCGCTCACACCAGGGAGGACGGGGCAGAGAATCAGATGAGCGGCACCCACGGAGCGGGTGTCACGAAAAGTAGCGGGCGAAGTAGCAGGGCAACAGGCAGCAGGAGTCTGTCTCACGTAATGCAGGTGAAATCCCAGGAGGCACCCACACAGCCAATGAACCCAGGCGATGTTATGCAGGGAGGCTGGGGGCGTGGCCGCCGGGGGAAGAGGCACCAGCTGTGTGAAGCTGAGGCTGCTGGTCCTCGCAGTCCCCCGGTAGGCTCCACGCGCTGTGCACTCGCCTGTGGCCTCAACCTGGGAGCGCGCTTACTCTCCACCGACTGTGGAGCCGCTCACACCAGGGAGGACGGGGCAGAGAATCAGATGAGCGGCACCCGCGGAGCGGGTGTCGCGAAAAGTAGCAGGCGAAGTAGCAGGGCAACAGGCAGCAGGAGTCTGTCTCACGTAATGCAGGTGAAATCCCAGGAGGCACCCACACAGCCAATGAACCCAGGCGATGTTATGCAGGGAGGCTGGGGGCGTGGCCGCCGGGGGAAGAGGCACCAGCTGTGTGAAGCTGAGGCTGCTGGTCCTCGCAGTCCCCCGGTAGGCTCCACGCGCTGAGCACTCGCCTGTGGCCTCAACCTGGGAGCGCGCTTACTCACCACCGACTGTGGAGCCGCTCACACCAGGGAGGACGGGGCAGAGAATCAGATGAGCGGCACCCGCGGAGCGGGTGTCGCGAAAAGTAGCGGGCGAAGTAGCAGGGCAACAGGCAGCAGGAGTCTGTCTCACGTAATGCAGGTGAAATCCCAGGAGGCACCAGCGAGTGAGCAGTTGCACAGGCAACATAAAATGGCGATTGATAAATGTTATCCAGCTTTGCCTCCTCTTCAGCAAGATGCGACGAAGGACCTTGTGAAAGATCCTTTGATGTCACATTTGTTGACTTCGCCACCCCCTTATGTGCAGAGTGCTACAGCACCTCCGCAACCTTTAGTTGCGCAACCTCCGGTTGCTTTGCCTCCTGTTATTGCACAGCCGCCAGCTCCTCTTCAGTTGGCTCCTATTCCTCTGGTGCAGCCTTCTCAAGGGCCGCCGACTTTGCTACTTGCTCCGACTCCAATTCCTATGACTTTTTCTCCTGTTCTTGCTGCCTCCTCTGCTACTGCTCCTACATTAGCTTCCTCTCAGTCCGCTTTGTCTCCTTCAGAGACAGAGAATGACGGATACTGTTACTAGTCTTTTGTCTCCTTTCTTTGGGTCATCGAGTACGACCCCTGTTTCAGAGCATAAACAGGTGCGTAGCCAAATACCTGGTCTCGAAGAACGGACAGTATTGGATCATTTAGCGCGTAAATGGGTTACTGATCCTTTAAGATATGATTTAGAGTCTGTTATGGATGTCTTCCGTCAATGGGAAGCACCGAAGCAGAGATATGTTTTTGACAGGATGTATACTTTCCTTCGTGAAGAATGGGAAGATGGTGATCTGGGACAGACTCCGTCAGAGTTGTTCCGTGTACAGTCCGAGTATGCGAAAGGTACGATTGTGGGTCTCGACATTGAAAGAGCAGTAGCGACACTGCTTTCGTTTAGGAGCGATTCTCCTTCTCAGTCGTTGTTCGAGCCTGATCCTTCTGTTAGAAGGAAAGTGCGACAATATCCGATGAGAGAGGTTCCTCCGGTGTGGAAAGAGGCCGTTCAGGCCAATGCTAATGCTGGTATTGTAGCTGCGCCGGCTCATTTTCAGCGTGTTTGGGTACATGTTCCGTGGAAGCGAGCTGAAGTTTTGGCTCTTAAGCAGACTTTGCCTGACCCCCGTAAAAATCCTGCAGGGTATTATAAGGAATTATCACAGACTGCAGACTCATGTGTTATGAATCTAGCCGATATAGACATGTTGTTTGGAAATGTGGTCCCACAACCTTTATGGGGATTGATTCGTCATACGGATCATGCGCAGGAGTTAGGTGATACATGGGTTAATATTGGTCCTGCGGATGGTCAACCAGTTGGTGGTGCTAAACCTGAGCCTTTAGTTGCAGAACTTCCTGGTAAGATCATTGCTTACATGAAGACTTTAATGCCTGCTATGCGATTAAATTGGGACAAATTGTCTGCGTGTAAGCAGAAGAAAGATGAAAGTGTGTCTGATTTCTTCACTAGGTTTGAAGAGACGTTCATCGACCATAGTGGTCAAGATATGAGTACTGAAGGTGGTCAACGGTTGTTTGTTGATAAGTTTGTGCATAATTTGCTTCCCGAGTTGTGTACTAAGTTAAAGGATTCAGAGAGTTCTTGGGCTGTTTCCTCGTCGGCACAGATATTGGCTACTGCACAGTACTATGAAAATAGAGATACGGATGAGAAGGATAGAGCAGACAAGAAGACTAAAGATTTGAAGACGAAGGTTCTTTTGCAGCAAGCGTATCCGCCTCGTAATAACCAACGTGATTATCAGCAACCTCAGCAGTTTCAGAGAAACTTGCAAAGGTTCGAGCCTTCTCAACTGCGTTTTCCTGTAGGCCCTAATCAGTGTGCATATTGTAAAGAAGAGAGTCATTTTAAAAATAGTTGCCCGGTTTTGTTACAACGCGCGAATGGTGTTTCTTGTGTGAGAGGTCGGGGTGTTCAGCAAGCTTCTAGAGGTAGGGGACGTGGTGTGTTCCCCCAAAATGCGCGTTCCTTTCCTCCACAAAATTCGATAAATTGTTTTGATCAGCAGAATAATGCGTCTGGTAGGACGACTCAGTACTATGCTGACGACTACTCCGTCGAAGGTGAAAATATGGATGGTACTGATTGCTAGGACAGCCATGGACAAAGAGAGGGAGTTGTTTCAGTTCCAGTAGATCAGAGTGGACCTTATGTTGAAGTGATTACATCAGGTGTGTCAGAGCCTTTTCTGTTGGATACTGGTGCTGCGAAGAGTTCTATTATGCACTCTAAACTCCCTGGCGCACCTTTGTCTGGCTTAACGAATGTTTCAGTAGGTTTTTCTGGCGCCCCAGTTAGAAACCCGAGTTCTGGTCCTTTCTCTCTTTCTGTTGGACCTTGTGAATTTGAAACACCCCTTATTTTGACGACAGGTTGTGGTGAGAATTTGCTGGGATTGGATCTGTTGAAAAGATTGTATGCGACAATACAGTGTTCTCCCTCGGGAGTACAACTTACATTGGGTAAGAGAGTGATCTCTCCGATGTATTTGTCGAAGGATCGATTTCCGGCAGAATTGTCTTCTCTTCCCGATACTCTTTGGGCTACTGGTCCTAATGGTGTGGGTCTTTTGGAGATACCGCCATATGTTGTGATGCTGAAAGCGAACGTTAGAATGCCACGTATTCCCCAATATAGGATCTCTAGTGATGGTGAAAGAGCGTTGCTAGCGATTATCTATGATCTGATTGAGAAAGGTGTGATTGAAGAAACGAGAGGTAATGTGTGCAATAGTCCGGTTTTGCCTGTTCTGAAACGTACTGATTCTTTGCAACTGCCTGTATATAGGTTCGTGATCGATCTTCGCGAGGTGAATAAGATTGTAGTTCCGCAATTTCCTGTTGTTCCAGATATCACTGCCTTACTGACCATGATCCCAGCTTCAGCCACTTGGTTTTCGGTGATTGATTTGAAGAATGCTTTCTTCAGCATCCCGATTGCTGAGGAGAGTAGAGATATTTTTGGCTTCTCCTTAGGAGGTCGAAGTTTCCGGTTCAAGCGCGCTCCTCAAGGCTATTGTGAGAGTCCATCAATCTATAGTCAGGCTTTGAAAACACAGCTTGATACGATTGTTTTACCTGATGGTGCTGCTCTTATTCAGTACGTCGACGATTTGTTAGTTGCTGCTGATACTGAGGGGATTTGTAAAGAAGCTACTTTGTCGTTGTTGCATCATTTGTCTGACTTACATCATAAAGTGTCTCTTTCGAAGTTACAGTATTGTCGACAAGAAGTGACCTACTTAGGTCATCTCTTATCGAAGGAGGGAAGAAGATTGACCCCAGAACGAATTCAAGCGATTGCGAGAATGAGTGTGCCAACTACACAGAGAGAAGTGCGTGCTTTCCTGGGTATTACGTCGTATTGTAGACAGTGGATTCCAAATTTTTCGCTTCTTGCGAAACCTCTGATAGCTCTCACTGTTAAGGATACACCGAATCCTATTCCTTGGACTGATGAATGCCAGAAGGGTTTTTCTGAATTGCGCGATGCATTGTGTTCGGCTCCTGTGTTGGCTACCCCCGACTACAGTAAGCCTTTTACACTCTATGTCCACGAGAGAGAAGGATGTGCATTGTCAGTTTTGACACAGCAGTTCGGCGATAAGCAACGTCCATGTGCGTATTTCTCGTCGACTTTGGATCCGGTAGCTAGAGCATTGCCGAGTTGTTTGAGAGCCACAGTGGCAGCAGCTGTTTCCATTCGACAGTCTGCTGGCTTGGTGATGGATAATACATTGATTGTGATGGTTCCACATGCAGTGGATACCTTGTTAAACAGGACCAAGACACAGCACTTAACTAGTGCTCGATTGTCAGGTTATGAGCTGACACTCTTAGCAAGTCATGTGCACATAAAGAGATGCAATACGTTGAATCCAGCTACGTTGTTGCCGATTTCAGTAGAGACAGATGTTTCTGAACAGCATGATTGTTTTCTTAGGACAGAAGGAGAAACGAAAGGGAGAATAGACCTCAGGGACACTCCTCTTGTGAAGTGTGATGGTACCTTATGGGTGGATGGTTCGTGCTTCAAACTTCCGAATGGTGATACGACTGCGGCATATGCTGTTTCGACTTTGCATACGATTGTCGAAGCTGCATGTATCCCACATAATTCAGCTCAAGCAGCAGAGTTGATTGCACTTACGAGAGCGTGGGTGTTGTCGAAAGGGAAGAGAGTGACAATATATACCGACAGCCAGTATGCGTTTGGTGTGGCTCATAGTTTTGGACGCTTGTGGAAGGAACGTGGGTTCCTCACGTCTCATGGAACGAAGATTCAGAATGGTCAGTTGGTGAATGAGCTTCTTGAGTCACTTACCTTGCCATTGCAAGTTGCGATTGTGAAATGCAGTGCACATAAGAAGGTTACCGATGACGTTGGTCGCGGTAATGCGTTTGCGGATGAAGTTGCGAAAGATGTGGTGAGGGATGTTATGAGTCGAATGTATGTTGCAGGTCCGGCGAGATGGGTTCTAGATGGAAGTATGTGCGAAGATACGATAGAAAGTGTGAAGTCTATTCAAGCTGAAGCTACAGAGAAAGAGTTGAGCGTATGGAGAGAGAGTACGGGTAAATTGGATGCGAATGGTTGTTGGGTTGAGTTGTCAGAGCATCAGCGATGGTTGTTACCCGATGCGTACGTGCCTGCAATGGTTACAATTTTCAAAAGACAAAGGTCCTAAGCATACTGGTAAATGTACAAAAAATGTCATATAGAACACAATAGTTACTATATAGTTCTCCTGTCCAGCCGGACCAGGGATTTATTTTGAGAAATAGAATATCATACAAGAAAATATTTACTGGAAGTAGGGCACAGTCCTGTACCGTACTTGTGGGAGAGACAGAGAAATAAAATAAAGAGGGTTCTAGAGTGAATTCAAAGGAAAAGTTACAGGCCAAGGAATTGAGCAACCTGGACACTTTTTTATACAAAAACAATGTTGAAAGTGTTCTCCAGCGTAGACTATACACAGTACTTTACAATGATTACATGTATGCCCACTTAGGAAGAGTCGACGACGTTTCGATCCATTGCTCTAATAAATAAGGATCATCATCAGGACTAGAATTAAATTATTTTGCCTGGTATAAGTGGTAAGCCTCGATTGGGAGGGAGCCTAACGTTAGCATTGTAAACGTATCTTCCAAGGGCTGTACCGGTCTTTAAATTAAACGATCCGCATGTTCTGAGCAATATCAGGTTCATGTAATCATTGTAAAGTACTGTGTATAGTCTACGCTGGAGAACACTTTCAACATTGTTTTTGTATAAAAAAGTGTCCAGGTTGCTCAATTCCTTGGCCTGTAACTTTTCCTTTGAATTCACTCTAGAACCCTCTTTATTTTATTTCTCTGTCTCTCCCACAAGTACGGTACAGGACTGTGCCCTACTTCCAGTAAATATTTTCTTGTATGATATTCTATTTCTCAAAATAAATCCCTGGTCCGGCTGGACAGGAGAACTATATAGTAACTATTGTGTTCTATATGACATTTTTTGTACATTTACCAGTATGCTTAGGACCTTTGTCTTTTGAAAATAGTATACACCCCTGGTCCTTAGCTACCCGTTGGGGTCCCCCTTGTTGTCTTATATGCAATGGTTACAATGGCGCATGGAATGGCTCATATCAGAGCGAAAGGGATTTGTAAGTTGTTGGCTCCAGTATGGCAAAATGCTGGAATTCCTAAGTGTGCAGAGAATGTGGTCAAGAATTGTATGGTTTGTCTGATGTACAATCCTGGTAAGGGAACTCCAACTCCAGCTGGTCATTTTGCGCCTCCGACGTATCCGTTTGAGGTTTTGCAATTAGATTTTATCCATATGGAGAGATGCAACAACCTGAAATACATACTTGTGGTTGTTTGTGCCTTTTCGAGATGGGTAGAAGCATATCCCCTAAAAGATAATACTGCCTTTTCCACAGCTAAATCCCTTGTTAAGGAGTTTTTCCCTAGGTATGGTTTGCCGAGAATGGTCTGGAGTGACAATGGGAGTGAATTTGTGGGTCAAGTGATGAAGAGAGTGTGTGATGGTTTAGGAATTCGACAAAAGTTTCACGCTGCAAATCACCCCCAATCGGCTGGTCTAGTGGAGTGCTATAATGGCACTCTTAAGTTAAAATTTGCCAAGATACAGGCGAGCTCTGGTCTTAAATGGCCTGATGCTTTACCATTAGCACTTTTGTCAACTAGGATGACTGTACATTCTCGAGTGGGACTTAGTCCATACGAGATCGTTTTTGGTCGCCCGGCAAACATATGGGGAGTGCCGAGGCCGAGGAAATTCAGCGAGATTGAACACCCTGTATTGCTTGACTATCTGTATGATTTAACAGCTAAATTGCGTGTCTTACACCAACAGGTTCATGATACATTACCTCAGGCTTCTGAAGATTCAGGACACGCCATCAATCCTGGCCCCTGGGGAAAAATTTCCAGCGGACAAAGAACGATCAGCCCCGCTGGACTGGTCCCTACTTGGTGCACTGTCTACACGATCTGCAGTGCGAGTGCAAGGAAAGAAAAACTGGATCCACGGCGTACATTGTAAGAGGGCGTCTTTGCCTCTGCCGTACAACCGGTGGGTCCAGGAGGGTATCCCTGATTCAGAAACTGACACTGTGCCTCGTTTTCTGCCTTTAGCGATGCACGTTTAATTGGGACGAGTTCTGAGCGTGAAAGCGACGATCTTCTGCAAGAAGCTGTGCCACCGTCAGTTCGACTGGACACTACTGGGCCTGAACTTTTGTTTCGTGATCAGACATTGCCTGATAAAGGCCGTTATTATTTGCGACCAAGAGTCATGGGACTAATAAAGTAAAAATGATTTTCTTCGCTTTTTTTTTTTAATTCAGCTCTCCCATCTGAGAAACTGTTTTGACCGATTTTTGTTTTTCGAACCGCCATCCGGGTTCAGCTGTAGGGTCGTGGTGTAAAGACTTGGGAGTGCAAGCCGAAGACACAAGGTCGAGGTTCTGGTTGGTCCTAGGGCGTTCCCTGGACTGACAGACACATTCCTTAGCACGGAAGAACCAACCGCCGCGAACAGCACGGTTAGAGAATGGAGTTTTTCGAGATGGAGAGACCTGTTGAAGAAATGAGTTGTAAGAGCAAAATGTGTCGAATTATGAGTAGGAAGTGTTTCCTAATATTATGTCTTTTTATGTTACTTAGCTTGATGATGTTTTTAATGGGATGTATTATATTCTCTTTTCAAGTGACGTTTGCACTCACTACACAACCCATACCTTCCTTTACTGTTTCTTCACATTCTTTTCATCCTCTGCCTGAACATGAATCCATTAGAAGATTGGAATTTGTTAACAACTCTTTTGTTCAGCTTCTGCACCAACACCAGCTAGTAGTGAACACGACTAACTGTTGGGTGTGTCGTCTTATGCCTCATACTACTGATAAAGGTATTCCTTACCTGGTCCTGCCATTCAGCTATAATGGATCTTTGTGGGCATACAGAACGATGTTCATCTATGCTCGAGAAGTCTTCCCCCTACGTTCTGTGAAGGACAATCCAAAGAGTAGTGCTCTGGTTAAGGGTATAGTCGACATGATTAGAGGAGTTAGTTCCTATGAGACGATCCCAAGAGATGAGACACTAGCATATATTGGATGGAACGTGACTGGATATGGAGTTAGTCTGAGTGAGAACCAGCGACCAAAGAGATCCTCTCCGATTTGGATCGTACCCCATCAGGGTCATCTTTGTCTGCAAGGTAATGGCAAGAATCCGAGAGCTCAGTTAGGGAAGAGTATCTGCACTGAGACGTATGTTTTTGCGTCCCAGACTTCCCCATCGTTTCTAGCAGCTAAGGGTACCTATTTTGTCTGTTATGATAGAGCGTACACATGGTTGCCCCCTGATTTCTCGGGCACATGTTTTGTCTCATTCCTGTTGCCTCCTACTTATACAGCTGCGGCAGAT
Organism: Lissotriton helveticus; assembly: GCF_964261635.1. Lineage (NCBI taxonomy): Eukaryota > Metazoa > Chordata > Amphibia > Caudata > Salamandridae > Lissotriton > Lissotriton helveticus. Next base: position 1,302,448,351 of record NC_136057.1, read on the forward strand.
TTCCACAAGGCGAGAGTTGTTAGAGGTGTCTTCAGTAAGGAAGATACTGCAGGACAAGAATTAGGAGATTTCTTGAAGGGTTTTCTGCCGTTTTGGGGGCCTATGGTTAACAGCAGGAACATACGGCAATTGACGAGAGTGGTTGAGTCCACCGTAGTTGAAACTGCTGGTGCCCTTAGTAACTTGACTGCTGAGCTCCAGTCGGATTGTCTTATGACTCTCCAGAACAGAGTTGCGTTAGATGTCATACTTGCAGATAGAGGAGGGGTATGTAAACTGATTCAATCGAGCTGCTGCGTTTTCATTCCAGACAATGCTCCGACAGTGTACCAGGCCATTTCCAAGCTGCACAAGATCTCAGAGTCTATACATGTTGACGAAGGAGATTGGTCGTTAATGGGATGGTTTTGGGGATTGTTATCCACCTGGGGATGGAAGATTCTGATGATCATTGGGATAGTCTTAGCCATTCTTTTCCTGTTCTGTCTTTGTGTACAGTGTGCTCCGGCTATATGTGGCCTTTGTGCTACCTCGTGTGCAAGGAGACCTGTATCAAGAGACGTACTAAGTAATAGGATGATGCTACAGCAACATCTTGATGATCTGATGAATATAGACCTGGATTCAGACTGAAGTGAATTTAGGTGATTGCCTATGTAAGGGCAAAAGGAGGGTCTGAGGTTCCGTGATTCTGAACCCGTTTCATGAGAGTCGTCTTATTGTGACGATTTTGGTAACAGCGGACCGCAAATGTCGAGTGTGATATGTACGAGTGTTTTCGTCATGTTCGAGTGATGGATTCACTATGAAATAAGGGATTTTGTTCTGAACTCTCGGGTTCCATTTTGTGTATGGCAGCCATTTTGTGGTTTCCCTCACATAGGCCAATGACTACGACCAAATGAATCCTTGGGACACGTACACCTTTAGCTGACTTCTGTGTGACCTGAGCAAGCTGACTCCATTGCCCGAAGCTAAACTTGTTAGGCCAGTTCCTTGTTCGGCAGCTGGTCAAGATAGAGATCAAAGAGCAGGACATTGCTGAGTTTATGGTACATGCACACACCCTTCTATCTTGCTTCTCATCTGTTTCTGTTCCTTCTTTTATGGCCTATTTATGGTTTGGGTTGAGGTCTTTTATTATGGGTCCGTCCGGCCTGTTCGAGCAAGAAAGTTGGGCTTTCCCGTGTAATTGATGGTGGGCTGGACAACTGAAAAGTGGGCTTATCGTTATGTGATACCCTTTTGCAATGACATCTGTGATTGGATAGTTTGTAAATAATTGATGCTAGCCAGGAATTGGATTGGTCAACTATGAATAAGGAATGTTTGCCTGAAGCATGATTTTTGGCATAAAAGACCATGTCTTGCAATACAGAATCGAACAGAATTGAACAGAACTTCATAGACCTCTGTTCCTGGTTGCAACCAATAAATATTGATCTTTGACGTCACCAAGAAGTATCCCGTGTCTCTGTATGCCAAGACAGGAGAACTCGAAGACATCGGGCGTTTCCACTGGCGCCGCTGGGTTCTAAAAACCCGGTTCTTCACCTTCAGGAGAAAAGACGGACTAGGATGTAGAGCCACCTTGTCCAGAAAAAAACAAAGGAATGGAGGTGAGGACATCAAAGCCCCAATCTTCCCTACCAATCTCCCTGAAAAAATGGCTACCAGAAACACAACCTTGACTGAAAGAAACTTGAAGTCAGTGGACTCCAACGGCTCAGATGGACCCCCCTGCAATCTCAGAAGACCCAGAGGCAAGTCCCAAAGTGGTACAGCGGAATGAACAACAGTATGTCTGAGAAAACAACTCTGCAGCAAGTGAGCCACCAGAGGGGCAACAGACAGAAAACTAGCCCTACGAAAAACCTGAACAGTTGTCCACTGACTGCGGAGTGTAAATACAGCCAACCCCAGTTGAAAACCAGCCCGAAGGAACTCCAGCACTGCAGCTGGATCACAGGAGGAAGAAGATGAACCCTAGTCCTGACACCAGAAAGAAAAATTCCTCCAGTGACAGCCATAAGCCTTGAAAGTAGATAGCCACTGGGACAGCTGGATCAGCTCAGCGACATCCAAAGAACAGCCTTGTCCCAAGAGGGACTCCCTCTCAAGTGCCAAACCGCAAGTCTCAACCTGTGAAGCATGTCGGGAAACATCCTTTATGACGCAACTTTTACCACGCAGTACCTTTACAACGCACGATTTACAACGCAAGGCATTACAACAACTTGCGCTGGAGGGCGCTGTAGGATAGGTAATAGTTTAATTTACTATCCAAAACCTTCCCTACTATCCACAGGGACTGGAGTTGGAATAGTAAATTAAACTATTCACTATCCAGCGCCCCCAACGCAGATCGTTGTAACGACTTGCGTTGTAAAACCTGCGTTGTAAAGGCATGTGTGGTAAAAGCATGCGTTGTAACGACATACATCCAAGCATGTCCAGTGGAAGAAGCTGCTGACACAGCGGGGATGGATGAATACCCAATAGTGTCGTACAAACAGATTGAGAAAAGCTAACGAAACCGAGGGCACCTTGTCCAGGCTGGGGCAATCAACAGAATCTCTGACTGATCCTGCACCACCCAAGGAAGATGAGGGATGGGTGGAATAAAAAAAAACACTGGGCCAGGGCACATCCAGAGCATCCACCACCCCAGCTCTTGAAGACGGGACCAGACTCCAAAATTAAGGAATGAGGGCATTCTCCTCCATTTTAAATAAATCCAGCCAAGGGTGACTGAATTGAAGAAAAATGGACTGAAAAAGCATCAGCTCCAGACACATCATCACAGAGGAGGGAAACCTCCAACCCAGAGCATCAGCAGGCTCATTCTCCCTACCTCGGAGATCTATTGCAGCAAGAGCTAGGAGATTGGATTCAGCCCAAAAGCAAATTCTTCGGGAAAGGTGAAACAGAGACGGACACATGTCGCTCTACCGATTCAGATAGGAGTGAACAATCGGATTGTCCATCTGCACACACACTGCTTTGTGCAGCAACAAGGGCCAAAAAAATTGAAAAACCTTCAGTACTGCTACCAGCCCTTTCATATTTGAAGAATGAAGAACCTTTATCCGAGTCCATGCCAATGCCTCAGGAGCTGGTGAACAAGGGGGTACAGATTCAACCTCTCCAAAGGAGAAGGGCCAAGTGAGATGACATCTTCCCCTGACTGCAGAGCCATGTCCGTGCAGATGCCGAAGGGAGAAGAAGTAGAGAGGATAAATGGGACTGGAGACAAACACAATGCTACTATGATAAAAAAGACCTCCCCAAAGTCCATCCTGAAGGGGGTTCTAATGAAGAGAAGATCCTGAGATGGCTGGACTTGGGATTTCATTCAATTGGTCAAACAGCTGTACTCCTGCAACAGTGTAATCACCCGGTGAACCCCCAAATGGGCCTTGGAAATAGAATAAGAGGCAATTAGCCAGGCAACCAAATATGGGAAGAGGTGGGCACCTACAGAATGTAAAATGACCCCCCCCCCACATGGTGCTAACAGCTTTGTGAGCACCCGTGCTGCTGAATCCAGCCCGAAGGGCCGGACCAGGAACTGGTAGTGGTTGCCCTTGACAGAAAACCAGAGGATCTCCTGGTGAGATGGATGTACAGGGATATGGAGGTAGGCATCCATGAGGTCAATGGAGATCAGGAACTCGCCCTTCGGCAGAAAAGGCAGAATCAGCTGGAGAGACACCATCTTCGAAGGCACTTGAGGATACTGACTGACCCCCTTGAGGTCCAACACAGGGCGGAAATCCCCAGACACTTGCACCAGAAACAGCAGGGGATAATTGCCATGGAAAACCTTCTCAGGAGGGACAGCAATGATGACCATCTTCTGGAACAGCAACTGGTGCAGCGCAGCCAAACTCTCTGGGGAGCAAGGAGCCGGAGATTTGAAAATGTGAAATGTATCCAGTAATCGTCCGAGACCACTTGGATGGCCCAAGAATCTGAAATAGTACGACTCCAAAGGTCCCGGATGGACTGCAGACGACCTCCCAATGGACAACATCTCGAGCAGTCATGCCTTTGGAGGGGAGGGCGAAGAAGTAGCAGTTGAGGAGTACCAAGATTTGTCAGCAATGGGGGCACCCCAGGCATGACCCATGTCTCAAAAGGGCTGGTATTGAAGGGCCTTACCCCCATTGGGAAAAACCCATTTGTAGCCAAAACCTCTGCTCTTGGTGACTGGCTGAACATGAGTAACCAGTTTCCTATTCTCTGCTGGTTTTTTTATCAGCTCCTCCAGATCACTGCGAAACTCTTGGTGCCAGTAAAGGGAAGTTTCCAAAGAACCGCCTTTTGAGCTGCCTCAGCCTTCCAAGAAAGCATCCAGATGTTGTGACGGCCTGTGATGGCAGCGCTTCAAGCTACCGCTGCAGCACAGAGGTTGCCAAACGTGATGTCCTAGAGAAACCGAACCTGTTGATCCATCAATGCCAAGAGGGCTGAGTAATCTGCACCTTCATGAACCTTCTCCTCCAAAGAATGGAAGTCCTTAAGGAGGGACTGGATAGCATAAGTGGAGTAGGCATTCTACCTGACCGCAAAGTACGAAGCGACATAGGTCCATTTCACCAATCCTTCCACCTTCTTGTCCACAACAGCGTCAGACGACAATGCTTCTTCTGACACCACAGCCCCCTGGGTGAATGACTCAGCCATGATGTTGTTAATTTTCACGGAGGCTGGGAACTCCTCCCCAAACTTATCCAGAGGGTAAGGTTTCAAAAGTAAGTGAGGAAAAGACTGCTTCTCAACATCCTTCCATTCATTCTCAAGCACACAGCAAATGGAAGTGTGCAAAGGCAAAGATTCTGGCTCCGCATACTGATATTGCCTGAGCCGGAGAAACAAATTCCAAATTATCAGCACATGCTGCATGATATCAGCCAAATCTGCGTTCTGCACAAAACTTCTGTGGAGGTCCTCGTCATCCCCATCTGTGGAAGATTCCATCCTAAGAACATTAGCAGAAGGCGTCCTCTCCTGGGCCTGAAATGCATCCTCCACAGCTGCTGCATTAATAACCTGGAGATCTGAGGCTGTAGTAATCCCGGAAGATGGCTTAGCCACTGCAAGATTGTCCTCAGAATCACTCATACTCAGGGCACAAGTCCTAAAAAAGAAGTGGGGGGACTAACTTAGTTAATCTGATTGCAAGTGGCATCACGGCACGTGACATCATGGCGCGTGACATCGCGGCACGTGACATCACGGCACATGACATCACAGGAAGTGGCATCATAAGAAGTGACATCAGATCTTAAGCCCTCACATATATGTTTAACATGTCTATCGTGAGTACATTGGAGCACATTTTGAGTATATAGGGAAACCCTCCTGATTTAGGCAGAAGATTGACACTTTTGTAAGCTACACATAAAACAATGTTGTCTTTTGTCAGCGTAAACTTCCTCTACCCATAGTGCTTTAAAAGAAAAAATAGTGGTACTTAAATTATTTCAATGCCTAATAGTGGTACTTATATTATTTCAACGCCTCCTCAGGATTAGTAAGCACTATATAAATTACATTTATTTTGTGTAAATACTGGGAAAGACCAACACAACTGACATTCTTACAGTAAATGCATATCACCCTAAACAGAGTGTGAACAAAGTGAAAAGCTGCCTCTCTTAATTATATGTGAAGTGCTAACAAGGTGTGAGCCTTTTTTTCCCCACTGTTGCATTTGCTTCTAGGTGTGAGGCTCCTGACTGATGCCAGCCAGGAGACTTGAACAAAAGGAGGCCTGATAACCCCTCAGAATCGGCCTTTTGTTATGGGCCCAGTAGGAGTCTGAACAAAAAAGCCCCCAACCCGCCTGCACGCTGTTGTGGATCAACAACGTGCAGGCGCTGTTAAATGTGTTCTGGTGTTTACAAATTACACCGGAATGAATTCAGCATATTTTTACAGTGGGGTCCAACTTCTTGGCAGGGTGGACAGCGTCCACCATGTGAAAATAGTGGGTGGACGCCGTCCACCCGTGTGTACCCCCGACTCGTGCCCTGCTCATACTACAAAGGAGCAAGCAGATTCCGGCAGAGATAAGCAGAAAAATGCTGCGAGGCAGCGTCAATATCAGCAACCAGACCGCCACAGGCAACTATTTCCTGATAAAGCTAGCTGGTTGCCTAGGCGATGCTGCGGCCCCATAATGCACTCCCCAGCGCCACAGAGACACGGCAAACCCTGAGGCGTCATAATTAACACCTTGGGTGCTCATGACGAGGTCAGCTCGTCATGAGCTACGGCGCTCCGGTGCTCATGACGAGCTGAGCTCTTCATGACTGCGCCTGTTCCGTGGAACGCTCGCACGCTGGGCTGATTCCCCTGCTGTGCTGAACGTTCCATGGGAACGGGTGTGGCCATGACGAGCTCAGCTCGTCATGAGCACCGGAGCGCTGTAGCTCATGACGAGCTAACCTCGTCATGAGCACCGGGGCGCTGTACGCGCCCCCCGCCCCCCAGCACAGCGGGGGAAACAGCCCCGCACGGAAGGGGTTAAAACAGGCAGACGCACTCTCCCTGCCGGTAATAATGAAAAATAACAGAAAGAAATCGCCAAAAATGACCTGCACTTCGCAACCTCTACTCGCATACACAGGAAAGTAAAAATAAAAATAAAACATATTCCCGAGGCTGCCCTGAAAACAGGGCCGGACTAGGAACCAAATCCGGCCTTGGCAAAGTGTTCGGCCGACCCCCCCCTGGGGGCTGGGGGTGTGGCTGAACTGTTTGCCAGGGCCGGTTTTGGCCAATTTTGTTACAGGGGCCAATATTGCAGCTATGCTGCAAAAACGTCCCTGTAACAAACACGTCCCCCAGGGGCCCAAAACCGGCCTCCACCCTGGCGGCCCTCCGGGGAACTGCCCGGTGCCCACTATGACCAGTCCGGCCGTGCATGCAAGCCCCAGATGCCCCCGTAATCACGTATGCCCAGCATACGAGAATGATAACAAAAACACAGTAAAGACCACTATTGCAGGCCTTAATAAAATAATTAAAGTAAAACATTATACATACCTGTAGCCAAGATGGCATTCGATTGACCGCAAAAAAGAGAAACAGGAAGTCCTTCCCAGGATATGATGTATTTGTACTCCATTGGATGGGCCCTATTGATTTGGGAAGGAAAAGTCAAGTTTGGTGTTCATGTTCTGCATATAAGTAGTTCAACTTATATGTTGAACTGTGAGAGGGAAATGGAAGGGAGGTAATGGCTTCTAATAGATACAACAGTCATATATGTGATGTTTTATACCTACTACACCCTCCTTTTAAGATGATCGGGAGATTTTGGAACTGGCCGTTGGCATCAAATGGCATCTATTGGTTTTCTTCTTCATAGTTTTTTCACCAATAATCCAGGTTTTGTTTTTTTCCTGGTACACAAACACATCCCACTATCCAAAAATCAACAGGCTGCAACTTGATCTACCTGAATCCATGTGGAGAAGATCGGAACAAAATTCAAAGGTGCGTGCAAAGACTTCACCCAGGATTGCATGTCTGCACACTAAGAAAATGACATAATATATGTGCATCTTTTCTGAGACCATACGAGAACAAGTCAGGACCTAGCAATAGTAGCTCAAAATAAGAATGACATTCTCGAAGATCGGCAAGGTATGATTAGAGGGTCTCTTGCAAGCCGAAGCGTCATCACGCTGGTTATCTTATGGGAAGGAAAACCTTACATAGCCAATAGGAGTGCAATATAAGCACTCTTTCAGAGGAAGCGCACAACTTCTGCCCAATCAAACAATGTACTCTTGACTCCCAACATGTGGGCAGAGCCATAGCCCATCTCCTAGTGATCACGTCATTACTGTTGCCTGGAGACAGCTGTGCTGTCAAGCAAGACCGTAAAAAACGGACAAACTATGAAATAGCTTCATCTTTGTTGGGCCAGGACTGTAAACAGATGCATTTTACAGAATATACAAACCTCTGATGGACAAGTCTAAAAATTGACTCAATATGAAATCTGTGCATCCTTACAAGGACTGGCACAAAGTGATACTCTGTGAAACAGGTACCTCTTCTGGAGTAACTCGGAGAAGAGAAGTATACAGAGGGAAGGTCGATAATTAAGGTTCAGGGTTTTAATGTATAGGAAGTAATGGCGCTCAGCAGATTCACATTAGTGTATATGGGTCACAATAGTAAGTATGGTGCTTAATAGGAAGGGGAGACCCTTGTAACCCCTTAATGTGTGTAGGGAAACCCTACAGCAAGCAAGTATAGCTAAAACCTGTGCACACATACATAATCAAAGAAGAAATACAAGTGTCATTAGAAAGCAAATTGTACAGAATTCATGGGTGATGTCGTAATTTCTTTATTCTAATGAAAAACGCAACCAGCCAACACGTGTTTCGTCAGGAAAAGTAGTCCTCCGACTCTTCAGGGCTGAAGGGAGTTGCCTGAACTCTGTGATGTCCCCAGGCCAGTGATAATTCCAAACCGGAAGGGCACAAGATATATTTTGGATTTCCAGGATAATTAAAAGTAAGGCATCTGAAAGTGGATCAACAGTATTACGTGATCGGAATGCCGGTGATACTTCCAACCCGGCAAAACTCAATCGGAGTCAAATTGCGAGAAACGAGTATCCTAAGGTAATCTTTATTAGGTTAAAGAAAAGGCCAGTACCAACAGTAGAATACAGGTAAATTCCAGTTTGAAATCCCCTTAGTCTACGAACAGTGATTGATTCGCAGCGTATCAGTCAGACTTAGGTAAATTCAAAGGCTGAACACATGTGTGTTCACCATATCCGTTTGATTGAAGAGAGATGAACGCATCCTGGCGGCACCGATTCCCTCATTGGATGAGTCTGACCGATACGCTGGGAATCACTCACTGTTCATAGACTAAGGGGATTTCTAACTGGATTTTACCTGTATTCTACTTGCGGTACTGGCCTTTTAACTAACCTAATAAAGATTACCTTAGGATACTCGTTTCTCACAATTTGACTCCGATTGAGTTTTGCCGGGTTGGAAGTATCACCGGCATTCCGATCACGTAATACTGTCGATCCACTTTCAGACGCCTTACTTTTAATTATCTTGGAATCCAAAATACATCTTGCCATTGTGCCCTTCCGGGTTGGAAATATCACTGGCCGTGGGACATGACAGAGTTCAGGCAACTCCCTTCAGCCCTGAAGAGTCGGGGGACTACTTTTCCCTGACGAAACACGTGTCGGCTGGTTACGTTTTTCATCAGAATAAAGAAATTACGACATCACCCAAGAATTCTGTACAATTTGCTTTCTAATGACACTTGTATTTCTTGTTTGATTATGTATGTGTGCACAGGATTTAGCTATACAGAGGGAAGGTAATACAATACAGAGACTAGAAGAATCAGCGTCTGCCTATGCAGGTGTAAAAAAAAAATGTAAATCCCCATTTGTAAAGCACAAACTACTCTCCCTTACAGGTCTCAAGGTGCTGGGGCCGTTATGGAAATTAATTGAGATATTGCCCAGAGTCACATGGCTCTGAGCTAAGCTGCTGCTGGAGCCGGGGATCGAACCGCGAACCCTGTGCTCTGAAGTCATATGCCCTGGCCGCTGCACCACACCTTTCCACTGACCACTGTCCCACCAGTGCACGGGATCCTCAATTATAGTTACTTTCGTAGTAGCATATCTCCTCTTGCACCCTCCAGACATGCGAGAACTGGCCTATTTCGATGCCTCATCAGGGGTAGTACAAAGCAAAACCAAAGGGGATGAGGGACGGAGTGTTGAACATTACAAACACTCACCCCTCGTCAACTGATCTGGGTTTAATCCATCATCATTCTTTAGCTCACTTCGCCACCCCAGTTCAGACATGGCCATATGCAAATCAGTCTGACCCTGTGCCTCACGGGAACAGACCAGCCGGAACTGCCAAGCCATGCCTTCCCTGGACCGGAAACAAGCCTCTTGGGACCGGTTTCTTGCTAATCAGCCGTCATCAGACAGGCTAGCTTGAATCCAGTGGCAAAGTGAGCAAGGCACCCACGTCTGGGCATACCCTGCCAACTTAGGGCGAACAAAGCAAAACCAAAAGGGATGATGGATGGAGTGTTGAACATTGCAAGCACTCAACCCCAGTCAAATGATCTGGGTTAAATCCAGGGTAGTAAGCGCTATATAAATGCAATTACATTATAGACATTGCGACGGGGAACATCCTTTACAACGCAACTTTTACAACGCACTACCATTACGATGCAACTTTTACAACGCAAGTTATTACAACGTATTGCGCTGGGGGGCGCTCTAGGATAGGGAATAGTTTAATTTACTATCCAACACCTTCCCTACTATCCATGGGGACTGGAGTTGGAATAGTAAATTAAACTATTCACTATCCAGCGCCCCCAACGCAAGTCGTTGTAACGACTTGCGTTGTAAAACCTGCGTTGTAAAGGCATGCGTGGTAAAAGCATGCGTTGAAACGTCATACATCCCATTGCGACTGGTGTGTCCTACATGAGCATTGAGAGGTGGGTTGACCTGCAGGGACACTGGGAGATAGGCCTGGCCTCTGGGGACACTTCAAGATGGGACTGGACCGGAAACACATTTACAGATTGCACAAGTTGTTAGTGGCATGAAAAGCCTGCCATGTACTCTAGGAAAGGCAGCAGCAGCCTGTCAGAACAACAACTGTTTTTCTCCAAGGCCAGAACATCTCTGATCCGACCTTTTTCGCGTTTTACTAATGCCCATCAGTGAATTAACTGGTTTCAGTGACTGACGTAGGAGCAGATTGGGCAACTTGGACAGTTTAGTCGTAAAGAACGCCCCACAAGTTCTCCAGCCTTTAAAACCCTCCTTCCCCCACCACCTTCCCAGAAGCTTGGCCTAATGTGCTCATTTTGGCTTTGCAGATGAAAAGCTCTCGCCTGGAATTGTTTCATTGCTGCCTTCCCAGCCGAGCTTTGAAAACACTTCCCAATCAGCGGGACACGTGTCTCCACAGTGCCGCCTGCGAGAGGCAGCCATTTCCTTCAATTACTTGTGCTTTCCATGATTGTTTTTCAATTTTATGTGGCATTTTTGGCTCTAATTGCTGCGTTTTATTGAATTGCCTCTCAGTGTGTCTTGGTTTTGAAGTGGGTGTCTCTGCCCTAGGATGTTTCTTCAAGATCCTTGTTTGAACTCTAAAGCGGCGGGGTAAGGTTGTGTGTGCTTGGCATGTGTAAGTACACGTGTGTCTGTGTGTGGTTTATATACCGCAGGGTGGAGATGAAAATGGGCGATTGGGAAGATGGTACTACTGAATATTGACACCAACAATATCTTAGCATATTAATATCGAGGACAGAATATTGAAGGACTATAATATCTAAAGGTAGGTACACGTAGGGATGTATAGAGTTACTACTGCTAACTCCACAGCTAGATATCTTGAAGATATTTGCAGTGCTTACGGACGTAGCTGTGGGGTTAGGTAAAGAAAATGCAGACTTGCTTACATGTCAATATTTTATTATCAATTTTCTGCCCTTGATATTCCATCCCATTGATACTGTCGATCCAATATTCAAGGGACACACCGATTGGGAAGCCTCACTCCCTCTTAGCCTCACCGGTGTCTCACTCACTGTCAGCCTCAGGGGAGTCTCGCAACCAGTCAGGCTTAGGACAGTTTTTTCACCGATGAAACAAGACAATCTCAGTACACTGATGGCATATTGTCTCCTTAATCCAAGCTCCTCACACTGTCAATATCCCCAAACACCTCACACTCTCTGCCTGTAATCCATGGGTACTCACAAACATTTTCCCGGGGGCCGCAAAGTTGGATCTTGGTGTGACCGAGGGCCGCACTGATGCCAGCTGGGTGAGGGGCGGTATAAAGTGAGTGTAGTGGAAGCAAAGCATGTATATCAAGTGGCTGATCTCAGTTGTGCACTTTGAAGCCAGAAAACCTAGGATGAATCCCAGCTTTTCCACTTGGCCAAATTGTGTAATCCTGGGCAATTGTTTTTTTTAAATTTCCCTTCTTTTTCTTCATTCTCACATATAAGAGGACTGAGAAATACATGACTTCAGGATGCGTGCTGGACAAAACCATCTCGTGTGCTTGGATGTAATCATAATGGCATTGTTGTCAGGGTGGGGGGGAAGCATGAACGTTTCTAAATTCATGTTTGAAAACCATCACTTTAAAAAAAAATACTTCTGAATGTACTGCTATAATTTGATTTACTAAGCTTAAATGGTTCTACAGGTCAATGAAATACGCTTTGCGAATTTTGAAAAGGCGATCGTATTCCCGTTTACCCTCTTTAAAAATGATGGTGTTCCTAAACTTAAGGGCCTAGTTACTTCCTGTCGCTAACTGTTATTAACCTTTAAATAAGTGCTTGCAGTATATATATATTTTTTATGTTATTGCTGAGTCGGGTAAACATCTGCCCAGGGGGCCGCAGGTAAAGGTCAGGAGGGTCGCGTGCGGCCTAGGCCCTACTTTGGGTATCACTGCAGTAATCAAAGTTCCAGACAGTGCCAGACTTCACACACAGTGCATGTGCCCAACCCCCTCACAATGTCCTTGCGGCCCACGTTCTTCACACTGCTAGTCCTTAAACACTGTTCATGTACCCTAGGCTCTTCACGCCCTTTTCATGTGCCAGAGCTCCTTACACTGACTTTCACAAGCTCTGGACAGTCCGACCAGGAAACCCCCCTCCCCCCCAAGCTCCTCTCAAGAGCTATCTGCCTCAAACGCCTCACACTGGCTAACTTACCCCAGGACCTCACTCAGTCTATGTGCTGCAGGCTCCTCACACTGCCAAATCATAAAACAGTAGGCAGACACCCTGCTGGGATCGGGAGTAACCTTCAATGGTTTGTATGACAGAATAGCAAAGACTACAAAGTCAAATTATATGTATACTGTGTCAAAAATATAGTCTACAAGAATATCGAGCGTACACATTTTGCAGGGTAAACTACCAAAATACTGTGTCAAAAATATCCTGGAACTGATTTAATAAATATAATTGTATCCGTTGTTTATTGAAAATATCTACTACAGAATAATAATACAGGTAAAAATAAATAGTTTCATAAAGTAATGTAAATAAGATATTTGTACATATATAGATATAGATTATTTGCCTTACTTACTAAAACGACTTTTTAATTGTATTATCACTTTGTAGTATGATATTTTCATAAAATAACTTATACTATATATATATATATATATATATCTATATATATATATATATATATATATATATATAAAATGTCAATATTCTTACCTTTTTCTGGTTGATATCTATCTATCTATCTATCTATCTAAATGTAAAACAAAAAACTATTTTGAACACATTAAATTACAAATAATTTACAAGTAAAAATTAACAATCCTAAATATTACCAAAACATATCTCTAACCTAATTTACATATTAACATTAATATAAAAATTGCTGGCAATAGGGAGGAGAAATTGCGCCGTCTCCAGACACGTTATATACTTGAACTTAATACCAAACACCCTTCGGGTCTTAATATTACAGAGGACCTTTACACTTGCCTGTAATGCACATCTTTCACTGTAGGCCACTCTTGTTATTTTGCACATGTTTTGCAGGACTTGCAAACTATGTATCATGCTTTTGAAAGTTTTTTAGGCGGATTTTTATTATGTATCACATATTATTAATCCCTTCATCTTTTATTATTGCCGAGCAATCAAACTAATGTAATCAATTTTAGATATATCTGTTATGAATTCATTCCTTTAGCCATTTTTAACCATTTTAAGGTTTTTATTCACTGGCGTATTTATGAGTCTTAAAACTGTGTATATTTTTATATTTATATTTATTACCTTTGATTGTGAGATATTTATGGGAAAGATGTAATACCTATGCCTAAATTCTACGCTTAGTTTGCACAAAGATCTATAACATAATATTATGTGGCCTAACTATCTGAACTTCAATACTGTTTGAAATGGTATTTTACTGATATTAATGTCCCCTATACTAAAATCCCCCCAACATTGGGAGGGTTATCATACTGTACGTCGCACCTTATCTCCGGCCCCGGTGCACTCAAACATATGTGGACAGTAAAAGCAAATGGGGCTCCATTGCGATTCCACAAATGCACTTGAAGGCATGACAATGCAATGTTAATCTATGTTGCATTGTTTTTGTAATCAAGAATGAACATAATTTAATGCTGCTCTTTCACTAAAACACACTAAAACTTTTTAATTTTAAACACTTCTTTTTTTATCACCACAAATTCTTGGAAGGATGGGGTTTCAACACACATGTGTAAAATCATTGTAGTTATGTGCCACTGAACATTGCTTACGAGCCGTACTCAATACAAATGTTATTAATGAAATGTCTTTTTTGTAGTTCATAGACTGCGATAAGTCTTCAGTGTCTATGCTATTTGTAGGCCATAACATGTGATCAGTGTATTTAAACCTATGCCTGGTGATTACTGTGTCATGTGATCAAGCGCTCTGGGTAGCGCGAAACGCGTCGTGACGATTGGGAGCACCGATAGACAATAAAATATATACTTGCACTTATTTTGGGTCCGTGTCTGTGTTTGCAGCCTGGAGGTAACCTGAGCCGTGCCGGATTATTCTTGGAATATATATATATATATATATATATATATATATATATATATATATATATATATATATATATATATATCAAATGTCAATATTCTGACCTTTTTCTGGTTGATATCTATCTATCTATCTATCTAAATGTAAAACAAAAAAACACATTAAATTACAAATAATTTACAAGTAAAAATTAACAATCCTAAATATTACCAAAACATATCTCTAACCTAATTTACATATTAACATTAATATAAAAATTGCTTTAATCAATACTGTAAACTTTTGCCCCATCCCAGTTTCCCATTCCCCCCGAAAATACCTACTTCGCACTGTGTCCCCGCCAACAAGCCGCTGAGCAGCTGCGCTGATGTCCTAGTAGTGCGGGCATTGGGGGAATGGGTTAAAGCTCGGGACTTCCGGGGGAGCCCACTCGCCCATCCTGCCCTATATACCTTATGCATGCACCGATGGCACACACTGGCAACGCCGCCATCCTTACACTGCATGTGCGCAGTATGCACACCGCGTGCAAGAGATACTCAATATACGCTTACATCAAACGCCACCATGCACAAATCTCATTCCTACAAGAGACGCACCTTACAGCAGGAGAGGTGGCGAAGATGTGCAGGCGGTGGAGGGGTATCATATGTGCCACGACATATTCAGCCTTCACTCGGGCACCCTCATATGGATACGTCCGGTGTTCCATTTCAGGAGCAGTCTCACGCCATTGATCCATCCGGCCGATACGTTCTATTGCAGGGATGGTTGGACGGTCAAGCAATACTATTGGGGAGTATATATGGGCCCAACGTAGACCAAAATTAATTCTGGGACACTCTTTCCACCCCCATAAGCACATACACACAAATACCCTGGATCCTGGGTGGGGACTACAACTGCGTGCAAAACATAACACCTGATAGATCCAATCCTCCCCATCCTGTGTTCCCCATTGTAGTGCAGGCAAAACAATGTGTAGCATGGGCACAACACTGGTCCCTCAGAGATGCCTGGCGAACCCGGAATCCCACTACCAGACTCTAACCTTTCCATTCGAGGCCTCATGACCGCCGCACCCCCCCTCTCCATACTTGACGCCTCCCTAGAGACTGTCTTGACGACCCGGTTTTAACACAAACTCAAACGGACCACATACGCCATTACTTCCAAGAAAACACAAACACGGCCACTACACGTGTGCAGGAGTGGGATGCCTTTAAAGTCGTGATGCGTGGTACCTGCATTCATCACATTACAGGACTCAGACGATTCCCGGAGCATGACATCCAAAGTGCAGAACAAGTGCTGGCCGCCCTTACCAAAAAGGCCAACCCGGAAAACGCTACGCCGGCCCAGATTGCTAGTGCCAAAACTGCCTATCAGGAGGCGTTGGCAAGTATGTGCCAATATAACTTTGTGACGTACGCGGCCTGTGTCCATAAAGAGGGAGACAGGGCGGGCACATATTGGCATGGCTCATTAAGCAGGACTCGACCCTTCCGCCTATCACAACCATCCGTAATGCTCAAGACATTCTCTTATACTCACAGGACTTGATCCGAAAATCCTTTCAAGAGCACTACACACTATTATATGCCAGTCCCATCCAGGCACCTGAGGAAACCCTTTCCTATTTTCTAGATGGATTCCAGCTACCCCACATAGACGGCGACACCCGCCAAGAACTCGAAGGGCCCATCAAGGTGACGGAAATCAGACACGCAATGAAGGCGTTAGCTACCTGCAAGGCCCCTGGTTTAGACGGCCTTCCACTAAAATGTTACCATGCCTTCGCGTCCCAATTGGTCCGTCCCCCAGCTGGAGTTGCAATTCCAGTCGGCCCTAGATGGGGGTGCTTTACCCCAATCCATGTGCGAATCAGTTATAGTGTCCCTTCTTAAGCCAGATAGGGACCCCCACCGACTGGGCTCCTATCCGCCCATAGCCGTACTGCCTGCGGATTATAAAATTTACGGAAAAATCCTGGCGGATAGGTACGCCACGATCCTTCCTCAGCTGATCCATCCGGATCAGAATGGATTTGTTCCGGGCAGAAATACCTCTTACAACATCCGGCGGCTGTTTCACGTGCAGGACCAGATACATGATTGATTCCCCCGGGCAGCCTGGCTGGTGTTGGACCTTGAAAAAGCTTTCGACACCCTCTCGTGGGCTTACTTATTTCGGGTCCTGCAATGCATGGGCATAGGACCCCATCTCCTAGCCTACACTAAGCTCATCTACTCTGCGCCCAGCTCCAGAGTGAGACTAGGCCCCCTTATTTCTGCCTCCTTTCCAGTCCGCCGGGGCACCACTCAAGGCTGTCCACTCTCGCCCCTACTTTTCACCATGGCAATGGAGCCTTTGGCAATCCAACTCCGTGCCGCGGGCGAGAAGTGGGGAATCCCAATCGCCAACTTCACCCATGCAGTGTCACTATACGCTGATTATGTGCTAATTTATGTCCAGATATTACAGCAGACCTATCCCCTATACTACACATTTTACAGGACTTCGAAGAAGTGGCGGGACTCAAAGTCAACTGGTCCAAATCTACTGTGTATCCCTTGGTACAGGCCCTGCCCCAATGTCAGTTACGACTGGGTAACGTGGACATCTCATGGAGCCCCCAAGCGGTCATATACATAGGAGTTTGGCTATATCATACGCCGCAGGACATATACGAGGGCAACTACCGCAAACTGATGGCTGGCATTAGATCCTCCGTCTACTTTTGGAAAGATCTCCCACTGGCAGTCACAGGGAAGATAGCGGTCACAAAAAATGATCCTCGTTCCGCGACTGCTATATTTCTTTTCCAATTTCCCGGTGGTTCCCCCACGATCCCTTTTTCGTCAACTCGACACGCTGTTGGGGATCCTCATCTGGGGCTCCAGCCGCCGACGTATTGCCCTTGCAAAACTGCAACTGACCCTTGACCAAGGAGGACTGGCGGCCCCGTCCTTTGAAGCGTACTTCTTGGCCGCCCAGTTGCAATGGGTGTCCGGTTGGACGGCGGGCGCAAAGGAAACTGATCACCACAACCGGGCACATTAAAACCCCTTTTATCCACCGCATGCTGCTACAGGGGGCTGCGCCACTGCCGACTAAGCTGCTCCAGGTGATGAATGCGAGCGCCTGTCTAACACGTATTCACAGAATGCATTGGGCTGCACCTCCGTACTCACCTTTCTGCCGCTAGTAGGGTTTCCCAAAGGCCGGGTACACTACACAGAGAGAATGCTACACATATGGACTGACTATGCCTTGACAGATATAGGGGCGCTGTATTTTAATGGACAATTGCAGACATTTCAGGCGCTTGTGAACGACTTCGAACTCCCCAGGGGACAGTTCCTATTGCATAGACAGCTCCTAGAAGACTGCCGCAAGCAGTGGCACACAATTGACACTGAACCCCCCACACATCTGGTAATCCACGCGATCCTGCAGATGGGTCCAGGGCGACACTTTGTCACCTGGATATATAAAGCCATATGAACCCTTTAACAACCCACACTTGCACCCCTCAGAGAAAAATGGGAAACCGACTTTCGCAGACCACTGCATGACAGGGAATGGACTAGGGCACTTGAACATACCAAAATAGTATCCCGCAACTACCAATTCAAGAACATACAATTGCACATTCTGCATAGGGCTTACCTCACTCCAGAAAAATTACAGAAGTATTTCCCGGATGGCTCCTTCGCCTGCCCTAGATGCCTGGAGCCCAATGCTTCCTTTTTACACATGGTATGGGATTGTCCATCACTTCCCAGTTACTGGCACATGATCCACACTGCCCTTCGAACGGTTACCGCGCTACGGGATCTATACACATGAGAGGCTAGCGCCCTGGGTATTCATAAGCGACACAAACACATGAAAGTAGAGAGGCGATTTACCTCCTTGGTGCTCCTCCTGGCCAAACGGTGCATCACTATGCACTGGAAGGCACCGGAGGGTCCTCCCCTGGCGGCATGGGTGGGCGTGGTCAAAAAGTGGGGCACGGCGGAAGAAGGACTGCTCCGAGCAGAGGAAGTCCAGGGAATCCGCAAACATCCAATCTCCATGCCCTGGGCCATGTTACTTCACTCCTTTGCGCAAGAAACAATAACAGTGATGGGACCACGGATGATCGGTTCCCCGGGGCTCCCGTGACCCATGAGACTACCCAGGGGGACGTACAAAGGGCCCAGACACCCACAGGTCGCAACTGCCGGCCACGACTGACTCATCACCACGCCCTCACGTAGGCAGCGATCAGTGATCCCATCTCCCCTTCTCCCCGCACCTGCGTAACTCCAGTATGATACCCCGCAATGGTACAGCTCCCATGAGAAATACTACACGTAACATTGTATGCGACACAGTGCACCCCAGTTTTATATATACCCAGTTTGTTTAAGGATAACACACGGCTGACATCCCATAACTCCTATGATAACGTGCAAAGGGGGGACAGACACACCCCACAACAACAGCAAGGCGCAGCGACCACCCTGCTAGTTTGTTAGCTAAAATTAGACACAGACCTCTTGGGACTGTCACCAGCTAAAAGACTGAGTGGGGGTTTTCATACTCTAGGAATATACACTCTAATGTCAACGCAAGGTACGATTGAGCGATCTTGTTTGTAAGTCAATATCAATTGCATTGACAGATGTGTTGTATGTACTATTAAATAAATGCCAATAACAATGTTTTACAACAAACAAAATGTTGCATTGAGCAGAGTGTAATTATGTGGCTTGTAATTATGTGGTACTGAGTGGTATGTGGGGTGTATTTGTTGCATTGAGTAGTTTGTAATTATGTGGCACTGAGTGGTATTATGTGGCATGTATTTATGTTGCATTAAATAGAGTGTAATTGTGACGTGATTATGTGGTACTGAGTGGTATTATGTGGAATGTATTTATGTTGCATTAAGTAGAGTGTAATTATGTGGCGTGTAATTATGTGTCACTGAGGGGTATTATTTGGAGTGTATGTTGCATTGAGTGCAGTATAATTATGTAACATATAATTATGTGGCACTGAGTGGTATTGTGTGGAGTGTATGTTGCATTTAGTAGAGTGTAATTATGTGGTGTGTAATTATGTGGCACTGTGTGGTATTTGGAGTGCATGTTGCATTGAGTGCAGTGTAATTATGTAGCATATAATGATGTGGCACTGTGTGGTATTATGTGGAGTGTATTTATGTTGCATTGAGTAGAGTGTAAGTATGTGCGTGTAATTATATGGCACTGAGTGGTAATATGTGGAGTGTACTGATGTTGCATTGAATTGTGTGTAATTATGTGATGTGTAATTATGTGGTACTGAGTGGTATTGTGGGGAGTGTATGTTGTATTCAGTAGATTGTAATTATGTGGCGTGTAATTATGTGACACTGAGTGGTATTATTTGGAGTGTATGTAGCATTGAGTGCAGCGTAATTATGTAGCATATAATTATGTGGCACTGAGTGGTATTGTGTTTAGTGTTATGTTGCATTGAGTGCAGTATAATTATGTAGCATATAATTATGTGGCACTGAGTGGAATTGTGTTTAGTGTATGTTGCATTTAGTAGAGTGTAATTATGTGGCATGTAATTATGTGGCACTGAGTGGTATTATTTAGAGTGTATATTGCATTCAGTAGAGTGTAATTATGTGGCATATAATTATGTGGCACTGAGTGGTATTGTGTGGAGTGTATGTTGCATTCAGTAGAGTCTAATTATGTAGTGTGTAATTATGTGGCACTGAGTGGAATTTGGAGTGTATGTTGCATTGAGTGCAGTGTAATTATGTAGCATATAATTATGTGGCACTGAGTGGTATTGTGTGGAGTGTATGTTGCATTCAGTAGAGTCTAATTATGTAGTGTGTAATTATGTGGCACTGAGTGGAATTTGGAGTGTATGTTGCATTGAGTGCAGTGTAATTATGTAGCATATAATTATGTGGCACTGTGTGGTATTGTGGAGTGTATTTATGTTGCATTGAGTAGAGTGTAAGTATGTGTCGTGTAATTATATGTCCCGAGTGGTATTATGTGGAGTGTATCTATGTTGCATTGAGTAGAGTGTAATTATGTGACACTGAGTGGTATTATGGGGAGTGTATGTTGTATTCAGTAGAGTGTAATTATGTGGCATGTAATTATGTGGCACTGGGTGGTATTATTTTCAGTATATGTTGCATTGAGTGCAGTGTAATTATGTAGCAAATAATTATGTGGCACTGAGTGGTATTGTGTGGAGTGTATGTTGCATTCAGTAGAGTGTAATTATGTGGCGTGTAATTATGTGGCAGTGAGTGGTATTTGGAGTGTATGTTGCATTGAGTGCAGTGTAATTATGTAGCATATAATTATGTGGCACTGTGTGGTATTACCTGTGTGCACTACTTAAATGAATGTAAGGCTACCAAAGAGCTGCACGGTGTCAAGGACACCAGGCTCCAGTCCTGATCTTCTTTTAACTGAACTTTTTTTAGGTATGTCCAATTAGTTAATTTGAGGACTACAACTTCCTGAATTGTTGGTGGAAAATGCTTTCCTGGGTGGTGCTACGGGGTCATCTGGATACAATGTGCAAATATAAACATTCTGTTGTTTGCACTGCTCTCGGCACTTGTGTTGGGCCTATTTGTAGAAAAGGGGGGTTATGTCCATGGACATAAGGTGATTTATCAAAGATCACAGGTGCTGTCTACTGGAGGAAGTCTTTCTTGTAACTCGTAAATTAAACAGAAACCATATCTCCAGTTGTTTGTTGGTTGTGTCTACGCTTTCCTACTACACAGTCTAGTGGCATCACCGACTGACAACTCAATTTAAACCAATATCTGCAATTACACACTACAGACTAAACACACTCAGGGAGCCACTCTGTCATGTACTCGTACTGTGGGTGCTTTGAATCGTTCTTGGGGAATAACAAACCCCATGCACATTCCTTGTTGCATATAATGCAGCGATGCCCTGCTGCAGAAAGCGGCCAGGGGCACCTGACACTCCTTATCTCACAGAAGTTCATAGACTTGGGCAGGGATTTAACTGGGCCGGGTCTCACCGGTGCTGAGCACTGGCAGTTTTTTAAACGGGACCTCGAAACGGGTCTCTATCGGGCTCTGTTTTGTGTCCTGGCACTTGCGTGTGTGCTCACACTGCTCACTTCTTACTAGTGGAGACGTTACGGTGTGACGTCATGCCAGGTGAGCGTTTGTAGGGGAAGGGAAATCCTTTAAAGAGAGTCATTTTCTCTCTGGATTTCCCTTCTCTTTTTTAAACTCAGGAGCAGCAACATTGTGGTGGTGTCACCAGGGCTTTAATTGGAAACTTTTTCAATATTATATATATGACATTGTTGCTGCTTATTTTTCTTGTGCAACTAAAAAACATTGACAAAGCAAATAGTCCTGACCTGTAGGTATCATATATCTGGATGCAATGACAGAAACAGCTAAATACAAGTCAGGCGGCACACTATGCTAAGCACAGATTTTTAGTTTGTGTTTTAAGCCACGCCCTTAATTACATTGGCCACGCCCCTTGGAGAGACCCCCCCAGTTTTTTCATCCCACTTAAAGCCCTGGACTTGGAGCTGATCGGGACCCCGTACGGGACTGCGTTCTGCCCAAGGCATAACATGCGTCACAAGTACTCCACGAGCACCCGGCCTAGCACTTGGTATTAAACAACAGCTATAATTGTGCTGCAGCTGGCCCTTTACCGCCTGAGCCTGGTGCCACTGCACTGGCTGTACTGACAATAGCCACGCCCTTGCCGCCACCTCCACAACAACATCTGTGCTCCCTCTGGCCTACGCGTGGTCTATGCACTCCCCAGCCAGGAGAGAGCCCCCTCCTCCTGAGCGCTCAAGGGGAAGGGCCGATACTGACAGGCCAGTGACAGAGCTAGTTGCCAGTTGCTCAGTGCTGACATTAACCCTTTCACACCGACCTGACCCGTCACTGATGGCAAACAGGAGTCTCGGCAGGTCTTCCCATCTGTCCTTGGTGGGCACGCTCCTAACAGAAGTGCAGCTCAGAGGCGCAGAGCTGTGAATTCCTGAGGAGGCTGTCTGCAGGAGAGTTCTGCAGCTCGGAGGCGCTGAGCCCTGCATTCCCGAGGAGGGATGCACCTCTCAAAGTCTGCCTGCAGTAAAGATTTGCACCTCTTCCTTCCCATCTTTAGAAAAATGCAGACCCAGAGCTACCCACATGTAGGTGTGTCTTTAGATCCCCGCTGTTCCTTACCAGCAGGCTGTTTCCCAGTGGCCCCATTGTTCTGTTCAGTATAAATATACAATATTTTAGTGGTTTCTGTATATTCTTTTCAGAAAAGATTTGTCTCACTAAAACATTTATTTTTGATTCTGAGCAGCCCAGACCTATAGAAAGCTTGTTTGGCTCCTCTGCAGTGATGGTTTCATGGCAGGTTGTAAGAGATCACCGTTAGGCACCAGCTAATAAAGGGTTAACCCCATTCCTCCCTAGTGTTTCATGGTTTTTTCTAGCCCAGGTAATGACAGCATTGTCTGAGGGCGCTCTGAGTAGAGACAGAGAGAGAGCCTTGCAAAAGCCCCGAGGGATGCTTTACACATTGCACATTTACAAAATAACAGACAAAACATAAATCAACACATATGTATGTGCGATCCACGTAACGCACCTATCCCAACCGCAGATGGTTCTCACGCGGCTGTAAAATGTGGTTCTGAGGTAAAAATGAAACAAAGCGTTCATGCACACACCGCCCACAAATTACAACATGGTTATGTCACTTGTATTTAATATAAAGCTGCAAAAAACATATTTAAAAAATGAGATTTAAGTTGCTGCATAGAAAAGAGCAGGTCGAGAGCAGTTATCCCGGAACAAACATGCCGACAAGCAGTGCTCTTCAAATGCGGTTGGGGAAATCCATAGCTATCGTACCTGCAACCATGTGTGTGAAAACATGATTAACAAAATAGGGCTACCAAATTAAAAATAAAACTGACAGAGGAACAATACATGTAACAGAGGCAGGCCTTATGGGAGGTAACAAGAGTAGACAAGCCTGGGAGTGGTGCGCGCAAGGTTCATACTTATGGAAAACTAAAAAAACAAAAAAAAGAAACCACCATCTGTTTCCAATTGCCGCCAACGCGATAATTGGAAACAGATGGGATTAAAGCTTGCTCCCGCGGACCCTAGTCCATGGAACAAACAAGGCGGGACAATCACCCACCTTGCACCAATTGCGTGCTGTGTTTTTAAAAAAGACACATGCACAGGCCAATTGCAGGGCTAAGAAAAAAACGCACGAGCGTGTGTTCAGAGCTCAAAAGCCCTTACTTAATGCCTCGCAGAGCAGCGCAAGCGCTGCCTCAGGCGAGACCTAAAAATGGACTGAACGGGCTACACTTTACTAAGGAAGTTCTGAAAAGTGCTACACGTATCAATGGCAATGCTCATAAATAAATCTATTCAATTAAACTGTGAATAATATCTGGCCTAGGTAATGCAATTATTATGGTTGTATGCACATTTAATCATTTTCAATGTATAATGATCATGATATTCAAATGCTCACACACCAGCGCAGGCTCGTTGAGACTGCTCTGGACTCACCAAATACACTTCAAGAGGTGCTTTCTCACCGACAAAGGGACAGCTGCTCTCAGTACCCATCCTCGCAGCTTGTGCACTTTGCTATCAGTTGCACTTGTGAATGAAAGGTGCACACCGAACACAAGAGACAGAAACACGGCCACTTTATTCTTCATGCCACAGCGCTGCCTACCTACTACCCACAGGGGATGGGTATCAACATCGCCCATCATCTCAGCCAATCCCAATGCTGCTTTCATGTTGTTTGCATTATTGAACAGTATGACAGCAGCACCCAGATTGGTTGGAGCAGGCAGAAAGAGTGCTCCAACAGAGCCCAGGAAGTGTCTGACATGCTGACTTCATTTCACTGTGATGGGCAAGGTTGCTGCCAATCATCATGCTTGGACCAGCTCACATCAACACCAACTGGCATAGCGCCTTCATTGAATTCAATTGAAAACAGTGCGATGTAAGGTAGCACTACAATCAAAAAATATTGCATGTGATGGCTCACATGTAGGGGGTCCACGCCCTTGCGTTCCTATGAATACGCCTCCCTGGTTGCATGTCGGAATGTCATCAGCTACAATATTGTCTGTCAGAAATATTGTCAGCATAAAGATCATTTACAAACATATTGGATGGCAATATTGATGAGAACAATATTGAGGACATTGCCTACATGGTGAATGGGTGTGTACATCTTCACTGAGGGACTGATCGCACATGAAACTGTTATCCTGACCTTTTTGTTTGACCATGTGCCACACTAATCTAGTGCGTGCACAAAGGCATAGGCCGGATGTATGACGTTACAACGCATACTTTTACCACGCATACCTTTACAACGCGGTTTTTACCACGCATACCTTTACAACGCATAGCGCTTAGAGGTGCTGGATAGTGGTAAGTATAATTTTCTATTCCAACTCCAGTCCCCGTGGACACTAGGGAAGGTGTTGGATAGAAAATTAAACTTATTCCCTATCCTAGAGCGCCCCCCAGCGCAATGCGTTGTAATGGTTTGCGTGTAATACCAGCGTTGTAATGGCATTGCGTGGTAAAAAATGCCTGGTAAAGGTTGTATACTGCATAGGCCACATGGTACTCCTGCCCATACCTTCAGGTAATCACTTAAAGTGTTGGTGGCAGCGTGATGAGTTTTTGTGAATCATTAGTGTGACCAGACTCTTTTCTCTGTGCCAAAGAGAGTGTTAGCTACTGACTCCAACTATGTGAAATTCCGTTCTTATGTGAATCTGAGATCCTTTCTCTGACATTCATGTGTTTATCAAGTGCGTGCATGTTCAGTGAGTGTGCGGCACAAGCATGGCTCTGTGAGAGTTGAGCTTCTCACTACTGGTGACCAGTGGGATCCATGTTGGATTCACCTGATTCAGCATTGTGACTGATGGAGGGTGAATGCAGCTTCCCAAACAATGGAAATGTATTGGATGCTTTCCTGCAGCTGGAGGGTGGATACCCAGACACTGAAGTGAAGGAGGATGGAGACAGGACTCCCCTTAGATATTCAATGAGGACCTTGCTAGCAAAGAACTGTTGATCAGTTCATCCTGACCATTGCTGTTTGGGAGATGGTATGCATTTGGGATTGGACTACAATTTCTGTAATTCAGTGTGAGGAATTTTATGCACAGGATGTGTCCCACTGTCTGTCATTCATTTATCCTTCGGAAGGCTGATGATAGGCAAGCGCAGAAATCTCTCAGAAAGGGGAGGAGTGCACCTTACCTACTGGAGAAGAAGCTGTTAGTAGGAGAGGCCCAATATCTTACTTGCATGGAGGATAGCCAGAAAGAGCAAGTAATTGCCCAGAAGAGAAGCGAAAAGCGATCTATGGATGGAAGGGGCCCCGCAGTGGTCCTAAATGGCTCTGATCGTGCACCACATCATGCCTTCTACAAAAATCAAGTTTCCAGTGTGATTGGCAGTCAACCTTGACTGGGAGTTTGGTGATGACACTGGCAATGTTGGAGCCAGATTTCCGTCAGCACTGAGATGAGCGTCCTGGTTGGCCTGTATTCTGCAAGTGCAGAAGTCATCCATGAAGTTGAGACCACTCCACAGGTCGCAATATATGTGCTTATCAATGTCCTCACTTCTGCACTTGGCCTAGGGAGCAGTGCTTAATTTGAGCCAGTGGTGTCCGGTGCTCGACACCAGCACTTCATTGTCAGCATCGGCACTTGTTGTCAACACCGGCGCTTGTGACAGCCTGCCACAAGGTGGCACTGCCTGACTAATTTATCAATGGTCACAACAACTGTTAATTATTAATGCTATCTTCATTAGAAACAACTCTTATAGTTTGGGGGCCTGGAATACTCCGAATTGTCACACTTGTAGGAGTGTGATGGTTTGTAGCTGTGTTGTTACTATCATTGGCAGCATGGCAGGGGCAATGCGTGGTGCACGCCGCAGTGACCCACTGACGTCAGCCCTGACACATGTTTTTTTCTTCTAATTAAGTACTGCTAGTGAGGCCGTTGTGCCACCGCAATCCAGGCTCCATGAGAGGGTGCTGCTGCAGCCCACAC
Source organism: Lissotriton helveticus (assembly GCF_964261635.1). Taxonomy (NCBI): domain Eukaryota; kingdom Metazoa; phylum Chordata; class Amphibia; order Caudata; family Salamandridae; genus Lissotriton; species Lissotriton helveticus. The sequence continues at coordinate 1,302,475,165 of NC_136057.1, forward strand.
AGCCCAGAGGCTGCCGCCACAGGAGCAGGGACCACTGAGTGTGTCCAACCTGGATCAGCAGAACAGACGATGCGGTTAAAATGATGCTTCATATCAATTAAGGCCAGAGTTGATTGGTTGTTATGGGTCTTTTGAGAGGGGTTTTATTTGATGCTCTCGTTGAACGGTGGGGCAGGTCAGACTGCAATGGGTTTGTGGCAGTAGTTTAACCATGAGTGAATTTTTGAAGGCTTTAGTCAATTTGAGGTTATGGTCGATTTGAGACTTTAATTTGAGGCTATAACTTAATCCAGGCTGATCTTTCCCTGCTGCGGTTAATTTAGGCTGTAGTTGACTTGAGGATGTGGATGTTTGAAGGATGTGGTTGGGTTTGCAATCATTGTGCCTTGTCCACCCTCCTAGACAATTACCTCAGAATAAAGCTTGTAAACCACAGCAAAAACTGCACAAAAAAAGAAAATTCGTACTTGTTTTACCCTGTTGAATAGTTTATTTCTGCAGAAACGCAGCAAGCAGCTGAGATTTGAAACTGGTAACAAGTATGCTATCGTTTATTTTCCGATTGCTGAAAACACAGAAGCATTGGAAACACTCCTGACCACCAGATGGCAGCAGAGAATCATTTTTAATCAAAGTTGTATTTAAAAAAAAAAAAATCAAACTTCACGTCCAGTTAGCATTTCCATCACTCCTAACAGAAGTAATTATTATCGAGAGCACGTCGTAGGTCCAATTGTTAAATATAAAATGCGCTATTGGAGCACATGGATTTCAAAGCTTTACACACACAACAAAACAGACAGCTATAATGTGTGGGTCTTTAAATCTTCTAGTCCCTGATTACACCTGCATAACACGTGCTAGAGGGAAGGGGACTTTCCACTCCCAACGGCCTCATGGGTACACTCAGCAAAGGGCAATTCCATATACTTGACTCAGTAATATGACTCAGTAGTCTAACGAGTTGCGTAGGGCCGTAGCCAGGAGTATTTGGGGGGGGGGGGGGGGGAGGTGGGTGGTGGCGGGGTACGGACCCAAGTAATAACATTTTGAAAGTAGGTATTAGGTGGACTGGTTCTGGTTTTTCAAATTGTAATTGTATTTATATAGCGCTTACTACCTCTGACGAGGCATCACAGTGCTTTACGGCGAGTAGCACGCTACTCTGGAACCCAGCGTGGATTAGTGGTGGATTTAGTATAGGGAAATCTAAGTTGTTAATTTCAGTGGTGGGGTGAGTCTGTTAGTATGATTATGATTTAATCAGATAAACGAGGGAAGTTTCCTGTAAGTGTTATTTCTGAAATCAGAGTAGTAACATGAGGTTTGGCAAGAGTCACAGGAGGGACGTGGGAAGAAACAGACTAGGGTTATTATGGAGATAATAGTACTAAAATGAGGTTTGGGATAAGTCAAAGTAGGGACAGAGAAGAGAAGCGTCTAGAAAGTGTTATTTGGGAGATCATGATGGTAAAATGATGTTTGGGATAAGTCAGAGATTGGAGGTATAGGATATATTGAAAGAGGTATAGGATGAGGCAGAGTAGTAAATTGGGGACAGTTACAGTTTTTTATTATTATTATTATTTTATAGAAGGAGTACAGTAATACATATATAGATACAGAACTTCATGGAAAGGTATACATGTATATGGAAAATTATAAAGAGTTATATTTTATGATATATAAAGTCCCATATGTAAATGTATGGATAAATAGTTAAACACTCTGACTTTCAAGTGTTACTGTACAGAGAACTAATTTATTTATGTTTTTTAATAGATTTTTAAAAATCTGTTTATTTATTTATACTTCTTTATTTTAAATTGATATTTTCCAATAGTTCAGTAGTGAAGCATTTATTGATACAATTGAACAAAACAGATACCCATAAGCATATAATCAAATTGCTTTTATAACTTTTCACATATTGTGAGAGATAAAATCAAATAAAACTGTGACCCATAAAAATATGATCAATTAACTTACATGTAAGCTATGTAGAGACCGATATATGCATGTAAACAAAGTTATTGGCTAATCTACATTGCAGTTGGTGGCTACTTTGCGGCAGGAGGGTGTACTATGGGAAGCACATGTGCGTTACAATACAACCAGTCATTTTGATGTGAAGCCCTATATACTTAAAAAGACAGACTGCAATTTGCAGCAAAAATGTATGTCTCAACGTGCCAGGCGTACGGTTTGAGAAAAGTTGTCTTTTCTCCAGACTTTTTCAACTTGCACAGCACACACAAAAAGTGGGAAAAGTATTAAACTATGTCTAAGCATTGTATTTTGTACTGGAAAGGTAACCTTCCAGCACAAAACCTATGCTTGGCATCACACACTCCGATCTTGCATGGTGGAGCAAGAGTGTGTACATTGGGGTATGGCAGCCTAATGTGTGCCAGCGCATGGAGAGAGAAAAACAGCTCCATATCTTAGGATATATAGTACTGTTCTTCTGTAAGCCTTTCACACAGTACAGCAACACAACTTTGGTTATTATACTGTGTTGCTTAAAAAGTTAGTGAATCTGTTTCTTTTTCTATCTAGGGCCAGATGACTGATTTAGGGGCAGACTAAAATATGGAGGGGCCTGGCCCTTCTAGCCCTTCATGGATACTGCCTTGGGCTACCCAATCATTACATACACAAGGTTAAGCTATTGCAGGTCCAGCAAGGTATGGATCAACTAAAGAGCTGGGGCCTCATTTATGAAGCTGTGCGTCACTTTTACGCCACCGGTGCGTCACTTTTTGTGACGCACCAATGGCGTAAAAAATGCGTCTTGTTGCGCCATATTTACAAAGTGATGCATCTAGGTAGATGCGTCACTTTGTAAACCCCTGCGCCACATTATACCTGCGCTAGGTATAATGTATGCAAGGGGGGGCGTATTGACGCAAGGAAGGGTCGTAGAAGTGACACAGTGAAATCTATGAGATTTCACTGCGTCACTTTTAGGACGCGGTTGCATCAAAATCTTGCGCCTGCCTCACAGCAGGGTAAGACTGACGCAGGGCCTTTCACATGGGGCTTACCCCATGTGAAAGGACACATTGCTGGAGTTGCATCACTTTTGTGACACACTCCAGCAATGCGTCACTTTTGCGCTTACAGATACGTCAGAAATACTGACGTATCTGTAACTCCTTGCGACATGATGCGTCATACATTAAATATGACGCATCCATCATGTCGCTAGGGGGGCGCACTGAGAAGTGACGCATCGCTGCTTTCACGTAGAGATGCGTCACTTCTCATAAATGAGGCCCCAGGACTATTCCGTGCTCATGTGTAATATTATAATTGTATATAGGTTTTGCAGTACTGCACTCCTTTAGCCACTGATAACATAGTGCATTGCGGCTCTCAGCACACATGATGTCTGTCATCTTGCAAGACAACGCGGAGTGCCACCCAGCACAGAAAGACTTTCTGAAACTCACTCAAATGCACCCTCCCGCAAATTATACATGATTATGCTTGTCTTTCTCATTCTAAGCATCTCTGATGCCCCCTCTCCCAAATGCAAAGCATTATTGATTTACTGCTACTTTCCACACTTGCCTGTCGTTGTATTACAGAAAATTTGCCCATAGCTGTTGGTATTATAGTAGGGGTCACAGATGCTTGTGAGCCCGTTCTACAATATGGATCGAGGTGGCACTATTGTGAATGGGCATTCCCTAATTTGCTTGGGGGCATGGACCAATACAAATGAGTAAACAATTTGTCATATTACAGACACGGGTGCAGTGGCAATGGAACAACCAGGAGCGGCACTTACTATGCACCACATAGAAGTGGTACACAGTCAGTGCACCCCCTTAAGGGTAACCTCGGAAGGAAGTAAGAGGATCCCAGGGACCCCTAGGCATCCCTCTGCAGTTGAGTACAGTAAGGCACTGCACCTGCTTGTAGGGAGATGCCCCCCCTTCCTCCTTACAAACTGGATATAAGAAAGAATGTGCCTAACTCCAAAATACAACTAGACAGGTGCTCGCATTGTATAAAAGTCTGGCTTGTCCATCATACCATCCCAAGAACTCTGCAACAGTTCATCAGATTTCTTTCACAATTCAATTGTCAACATGACAATCATTTTGTGCAAGAACACATGAGTAATGGACCTCAGGCAGAGATTTCAGTACTCTATTGTGGTCCACTTTTGAACCAGTGACGACCAGACAGGTCACAAGCATTGTGGCTTTCTTAAAATCTTCTCTTCCACTGGAAGTGTGTTTGGTACAACAATTGAAGAAAGGGATTGCTACTAAAACACTCCCTCCTTGACTACTTTATGTGACTCTTGGCTTTCCTCAGGAACAGTACCTCCTACGAGGAAAGCCACCATACTCCTAGACTGCGGGCCAACCTCTGCCCTATGTCCCTATTGATTTATTTTCTAAGAGAACAGAAGCATTGGTTCATAAGCATCTGCTAAGCTCCCTGGAAGCACATAGGCTCAACTAGCCTCTAGGATGTGTTGGTCTTGATGAACCATAACTCACTGATTCTAAGCAGCATCAACACCGAAGTTGCTATTTGGGTAATCACTTTTATGGATGGATTAATGGTGGTTTGAAAAAGTTGAGACTCTTCCCTCACCCTCTCAGGGAAACATACTTTACATCGCAACTTTTACCACGCAGTGCCTTTATGACGCAGCTTTTACAACGCAAACCATTACAACGCATTGCGCTGGGGGGCGCTCTAGGATAGGGAATAAGTTTAATTTACTGTCCAACACCTTCCCTAGTGTCCACGGGGACTGGAGTTGGAATAGTAAATTAAACTATTCACTATCCAGCGCCCCAAAGCACTATGCGTTGTAAAGGTATTCGTTGTAAATACCGCGTTGTAAAGGCATGCGATGTAAAAGTATGCGTTGTAACGTCATACATCCACCCTCTCAACGTGCTAAAAATGTGGGATCATGTTTGTATCTAGGCTCCTTAGAAGAACATATAAAAACCTTGGAAGAAAATATAAAGACACTTAACGTTAATTGTTTTCTTTTACTAAGCATTATTATGAAAGTTCTTCTTTTCCAACCGCCTTGTGTAGGAAAGGTTTGGTGCAAGCTCTGATATTCTCCAGATTTGACTACTGTAACTCCTTGCTAGCAAGGAAGAGGTGTGGCGCCGCGGCCAGGGCGACTGACTCCAGAATCTGGGGACCACGGTTCGATCCCCGGCACCGGCGGCAGATTAGCCCAGCACCATGTGACTCTGGGCAATAGCTCGCTTAATCTTCCTGATGGCCCCCAGCACCTAGAGACCCTTACGGGAGATTGTGTGCTTTACAAATGTCGATTATTATAGTGACCTTCAAAAAGGCTTTTTGTACAAACCGTAAGTAGTCCAAAATTCTGCAGCACGTGTAGCCTTAGCACTTACCAGATGTTTGTCTATCTTGTTCTCACCTGTATGGCCTTCATTGGCTCCCATTTTTTAAAGGAAGCCTCCTCAAGGCTCTCTGCCTTCACCATGGTATCTATATGCAGGGGTGTAGCTTGGTCAGTAAGACTGGGGTGGTGTCAGTGTCGGATTTTCCAACAATCATACAGGCATATTATCTTAAAATACATTATGCGATAAGCAGGACACATGAGGGAGTATTAGAGGGCAGTGGAAAGGGAGAGGAACACGGATTGGTAGGGATACTAAGTGAGACAAAAGGCAATATTTTGTCAAATAACCAGCATCTTTGAAGACTTTCAAAACAGAGAGCTGGAGAGAGTGTGTGTGCAGTTTTGCCTGTGTGTATGTACAAATTCCTGGTGAAATCTGACAGACACCTCCCCATACCCGACTGAAAGCAGATGTACCCAACTTTTTACCGTAAAATACATTTATTAGTGGGGTGTAGCACCCCAATCTCCCGCCCCCGAAGCTATGCCTCTGTCTACATGACCGGACAAGGAACCTACTTGTCCTGTCTTTTTTCTTGTCTCTATCATTCTGCACAATGTGTCACAACTTTAAAAGTTGTTTCAGCCTTTACACTGTACACATGAAACCAGGCACCAGGCCACAGTGCCGGTACACTTCTTCCTGATGTATTTGTATGCCTAATAAATTCTCATTCATTCAAACGGAGGCCAATTCTTTTCCAGTGAAAGACAAACCCACAATTTCAAACCACAGCCCTGTCTCTCAGTAATGTGCCTCCTAAGTACAGGTGCTAACAGTCAGAGTTTGCGCCTGCACTGAAGACCAGTCCAAGGAGGACCTGGCCTGGCAATTCGGGCTGGACAGTTCCCATTGGGCGCAGGGTCAAGACAGATTTGCATATGGCTGGGTTCAAACTGGAAGGCATGGGGAGCAAAATAAACTATGGATTTAGGCCCAAATCTCTGTACTGGGGTAAATGTAAGACATTGTTCTGCATTCTGTCCATCAATTGTTCTTTTTGCACAATTTTTTTTTATTTGTGTACACTCTCTCTCTGCCTACGTGGGGGCATCTGAATAAGGGTTCAACAAAGCACAAACAGGGGTAGTGCACCAGATGTGTAATTAGGTTCCTGGTACCCTTCCACCTCCTCAAACAAAACATGTGTGGTCTAATATATTCATTAAACCTGGCCAGGGTGATTGTGTGTTTTCAGAAATGTTTTAACTGCAGGTGCACTCACGTATTCTCCTTGGAGAATAAGGGCCTGATTTATAGTTTGGCGGAGAGGTTCACTGTTGCAATGGCAACGGAGTACCCTCTCCACCAAACTGTAGTTCTGCCCACCTCAGTGAAACTCGGGTGGACCTTCAGTGCGTTTGCAGGGGAGTAGATGGTTTTGTCGTTTGTCCACCTGCTCTATTTAGAGTGGGCAGACAAATGACATGTTTCTCTGTCTGTCACCGCCATGTAAAACCTGGTGGGAAGGAGCAGTAAAAACTGCAAAATGACCCCCAGGCCATCAGATAAAACTCCCATTGTGAGGGTGACATTGTTTTTTTTCTTCCAAAAACTAAATCCTACTTTGGGGTTTGTTTGTTTTTTAAATTAAAGAAAGTTGAAACTTTGACCCACTGTTCCGTTATGTTGTGGAGCCATCCATCAGCAAGCATTATATTAATGCAAACCTTGTTCCCTTTTCTATCCCTCCACTATCCTTCTCAATCTAAATAACTGACTAACATATCCACCACTCAAATTACTCTCATATTTCACCATACTAATTCACCACTAACATTGTATGGGTTTCTGAATAGTGTGCTACTCTCGGAAAAAGCGTTTCAACGTTCATCAGGGATAGCAAGCACTATATAAATTCAAACCTTTTTCACTTCTCTATCCCTCCACTATCCTTCTCAATCCAAATAACTGACTAACATATCCACCACTCAAAGTACTTTCATGTCTTTTCTATACTAACTCACCACTAATCCTCTATGGATTCCGGAGTAGCATGCTACTCGCCAAAAAAACGCGTTGACATCTCGTAAGGGGTAGTAAGCGCTATATAAATGCAATTACAATACAATACAACGGCTGGAGAAAATAACTCCTTCATCGTGATAGTACAGAATCCATCAGCCAAACTCAAAATCATGCCCTCGGTCCTTTCCCTTAATGTGCTTGAAAAAGTTTCCCTTGCCTCTCCCCCTGTGAGGTCTTTAGCACTGGCCGGTGTAAGGCCTGCAAAGACAGTTCATACCTCTCTGACCCTGTTTGTAAAACTCGTCCTGCTGTTGTAACCCGGAGTAGGTTCTCCAACATACCCGTTTTATTTCATTTTCCCACAGGAGCTAAGAAAGCTTTTTCATGACTGCACCTCTGTATCCGAGTCCTTACCAAGCCATCCATTTCCACATCTGCAGCCGCCATACAGGGGATGCATCTTGCCAAACAAAGGGTATTCAATACATTAAGGTTGGAGAACAGGTTGGGGAACCTTTGGACTTAGTGTCAAAGAGGCCTGAAGTACCCATCAGTGTCGATTCACCATTCCCAAGGTAAATCATTCTATACAACTGCTGTTCGGTAGTGGTGGAACCATTGGCAATGACACAAAAGTGTATCTTACATGGATGGACTGTCCAAAAACAGGGACGGAAAAGGTAACTCGTGAGGAGCATGGAGGTAAGGACAACCCCCTGGCTTTTATTTTTTGGGGAGTTTTATATAGCCCAAACTAGACCCGAAGGTATCAGAGCACTTTACATGAGCACCCATTGCGTACACAAATGGACACATTCATTTTTTGGGCACAGGGAGATTAAGTGATTTGCCCAGAATTACAAGATGTTGAGTGTCCCTGCTGAGATTGGAACCCGGGTTCCCCAGCTCGACCACCCTAGCCGTTAGGCCATATCCTCTCTACTCCTTTGAAATAAACACGCTCCATGCCTGCTGGAAAATGTAGTCTAGAGGCAGCAGACACCATATCTTAGCCCATGGACTGATATTTGTGAGCAGCAGAGGAGGATTCTGTGAGGATTCCTAGTAACGGTAAGCAGTTTAGAGGCAGCAGACACCAGCAGCGGGGTGTTCCTAGCGGTGGTACTCAGTTTAGAGGCAGTAGATATCATATCTTTGCCCTAGCACTCATGCTCGCGAGCAGAGGGGGATTCCTAATGGTATTTACAAGCAGCTGTACCCCAATGTTGCCATGTACCCTCAGCCGCTTCCAATGAAATCCGCAGCTAGAGGAGAACAGACTGCTCCACCACATGCCTCCTCTGGTGCGTAACACAGAGGGAGCCCTTATAGCTCACCCAGATCCATTGTGGAGAAACAAAGAAAGGCAAAGAAGTCTCCGCTACAAGCATGGCTGAAAGAAGGCTCTCCGATGCCAACGAGTTCTACATAGGTAGGAAAATTGGATGACACACATGGACCAACGCCAGGCGTGGCTTAACAACATGTGAGCAGATAACAATTTAACCCTATAACCCTTTTTAACCCTATAATTACTGTCAGGACTGTTTTTATTTCAATATTGAGGTTGGACAAAGTCAGGAAACTTTGCCTTTGGCCAAAGCGCACAAAATTTAGCAACTTCTCTCAATTCACTGAGGTGCACTTAATGCCCTACCAGACCCCTCCTATACAGAAATCCTGCTACAGGACGTCCTCTGGTCAGATGTTCCCAGATCAGGAAATCATTGTAGCAAATTCCGCCCTGAGCTGCCCCATCGTCACCAATGAATGGAGATGGAGAGGATCGCAGGAGGAGTAGGGATCAGGAGTGGAAGGAGCTACGAGGCTAAGAATCGTTGAAGGATTGGGAAGATGGGGCCAGGTACCTTGGAAATTGTTGGGAAGTGGGATGATGTTCAAAGTAGGCTGTGGGACTGACTGGCAAGTAGTGCCCACCTCCCCCCCAGCTTTTTTCTGCATGACCCTATGCAGTAACAGAAATATTTCGAGCTGGTTCAAGGAGGTGCTTTAAGCTTCCCTATTTTTTTTACTTTGCAAGCTTTCCACTTGTAAAACTTGCAATCTTTAAGTCTTAGAAATTAAAAAATTGCGAGTCAGAATATATTGCACACTCCTTCCTGCCATCGCACATTATGTCCTGTAACTCTGTAGCATCAGTGGACCGGCCTCTTTCAAAACTATGAGAAGGAGTCTTTTTAGGTTTCGCCCTGGCCGTTGCAACTGCGTAGCAGTTGCTCCGCCCAGGGCGAAATCTCATGATCCTACATATGGGGCTTTGGTTCCGCCTCTGTCTCCCATTGGCTAGCTCCATAAATGGAGGCTAGCCATTGGGAGACAGAGGCTGTCAATCACGCTTTCCCGTGAAAACGCGATTCGGGGGCGTTTCCGTGTGGTTTTTTAAGTCCCGCCCTCTCCTCTTCCCATTGGCTGGAATTTTACCTTCCAGCCAATGGGAAGGGGAGAGCACGAAAAACACGCCCCTGAATCTGCCGGCCGGGACACCCCTCGTGACGTCATTCCCCGGGCCGCGCTGTGATTGGCTGCCGGCCCGGGAACATTTGTTGAAAAAAATACCACCTGTTTACATTTTGCTATTCTGTAGCAGCTAGGAGATTTAAAAAGAATGTGTGTAAAACGGACACGATTCTTTTGGAACATTGCAAATATGCCCGTTACCTCTAATAATAATTCTGAAACCATTTAGACAACTCTAAAATATTATAACGGATTTCGTTATATGCTTGTTTTACATCTATTTCATAAGGGAAAATACACTGTTTTGCCGAATATGTTTACCGGCCTGGGCTTAAAAATACAGAATACTGGCCGCAATGCGAACCTTGACACAAAGTCCCTCAAAGAGTTGAGAAATATATTTGTTAATTTGAAGCACCACTCATATTTCTTCTATGCAGGTTGACTTTGTCCCAATCGGCAAAACGTTCCTCCTCCAGTCTCAGCGGCCCAGAAGGCCTGCGAACCTCAGATGTGTTCGTTATTGGTGGTAACTCAGGGGCCGTTCCTGCGTGCTTGTCACTGGGAGATGGCACCTGCCGTGCCTGCGTACAGCTCTATGGGCTGTGTGCGCGGAAGACAGGCGGGCCCTGAGTGCAGCAACCGCTGGCCCCGCCCGGACCTCTGACGCTGTGACACCGGGCCCGGCAGCCGCAGCAGCGCCAGGAAGTGACCTGCGGCTGCACACGCCGGTCGGAGAGGAGGCAGCTGCAGGACCCATCGCAGCCCACACATACGTACCGCCAGCATGCTGCCCGAAGCCCCGGAGGGCCAGCTCAGCGCCGTCAGCAAGGCCCTCTCCGCTGTACGTGCTGCGTAGTTCTCCCGCCACCCATCCTACCGGGCGGCGTTCACCGTGACCTGGCTTTTAAAGCTCTGGAGGCGTTCATTGCCGGTCCCGCGATGCCCAATATCCCCAAACATTACCTCACCCCCTCTAACTTACCCCTCACTTTTTAAAGATCAGGGGGTAGCATTGTTTCATGATGTCCACTGTGTATGGTTCTAAAGGCATGTTTGAAGGTCTTGGTCTTCAGAGCTAGTTTGAGTAGCACTTTCTCTTCCAAGGCAATTATTCGTACTCCTTGAGTATATCGGAGGAAAAAAAGGGACTGGCTAGTTGTTGGTCCAGAGTGGTTTTTTTGTTGTTGACATTTTTAATTAAAGAAATGACATGCTATATTAGTGTTGTCTGGAGTACATTGAGAATTACTAAATGCTTCCTTGTGCGTTCGTGGTTTGATTGGTGGATTTTTGCAATTCTTGATAAACGACCTTTTTGTACCTCTTTTATTGTGTCCCAACCTGTGTCTCTTGCAACTTATTAAATCCACAGTAGTTAATGTTTAAGCCACGTTAATAGTATTTTTTACAAATGATTAGTTTTTTTTAGTATTATTAGTTTGGCAAGTTCTTATTTGAACTATTTAGTTCACTACCCGATTTCGCCTTTACTGTTTGAAATGGTTTCCAAAGGCGAAACCATTGCATTATAAATGCTTGTTCTTGAGGTCTAGTCGCTTCACCTGGAATGGAGTTTAGGGGATACCCACACTGGTGCAGATCTCAGATGGAAAAGAGGTTTCTCTTTAAGACCCTGTGCTCCCAGAAAATACTTCGAAATGTTATTGACTGGCGAGGAGCCTGATTGATGAAGGTAACTGACGGCCTAATGTTGGTGTTGTTGTCACCTTGGTCAAAGGAAGGCTCGGGACAGCTAAGTGGACCAGAGGCCCTGTAGGCCCCATAGATCAGACCACAGGCCTAATCTGATCACTCTCCTCCTTCTTGCTCTATTTAGTGTTCTCTATGATCAATGTAAGTGGCATCCAGACACTTTGTGAGATGATGTCCAAGATCAACTCTACTGACGGCACAGCTACCCTAAACTCTGGTGTGTGATGGAAATACTGGAAACCATTGGTAAAGTCACACCAAGACTACTGTAAACACTGAAATCTGATTGTGAGGTATGCAGATGCCAAATACAAACATAGCAATACATAGATGGAATAAAGGCAACGTCTTTCCAAATTTGGTAGTGTGGCAGAACTAGGACCTAATGCAGGGATCATGCTGGAAGCCTCCAGATCAAAGATCACCAAAGTGTCTGAGATGTGGATGGGTCATAAACTGAAGGTGGGAAAAGTTGTGTCGTTTTTTTCTTCTTTCTTTTAAATAACACTTGTATTTCCTGTGAGGTCCGTGAGGCTACATACTGCAAGAGGGCCGGAGAGTCTGTGAAAATCATGAGTCCTATGATGTCTTTCATCGCTGAGTCCCAATTTTCACCATCTGTCGATATGTATAAGCGATTTTTTTTTTATACATTTCCCTCACAACAGTCACCTTTCCAATATCTGGGAGAAAATGCGTGTTGGTATGCCAGGCAGCATCCTCCCTTCCCCCTTTCCTTTTACATGTTCTGTCTGCACACACCCAGTTTCAAAGCTCCCGTGAGACATTTCTGCTGGGAACAACTGCCCCACAAGAGAAAAGTATGCGGTCAGTATAAGAGAAAATGTAATTTACGCAAGCTACTAATAGTCCATGAATCAGGATCTATGTGAGATTGCACTGCTGAAATAAAAATTACACGCAGACTTACTCCAAACAAATTTCTTGATAGATTTGTGTGAAACCTGCTCAAGATTGCCTGAAACCCAACCAGCTTCCTCTCAACACACTGCATAATTCTGCACAAAAGAAAAAGGACTTTGATTTATGACCATCGAATATCTACAATTCTCTACATGCCCATTTTGCCTTATTTGTATCCTGTTCCATACTGCATGTCCTTATTCGAAGCCGCACGCCTTCTGGCTTACTTTCTAACTGAACTTGTGTGAATTGTCTTATCTCGACTCAACGCCCATAAACCGCTCCTTCTCACGAACTGGTAATCACTTGCCTGTAATCTGTTACTCTTCTAAATTTTCTCTATGCTATCTATGCACCCCACCAATCATTCGCAGAAGCTAAGATACCCCAACCCCTCTTAGTGGAAACATCTAACTCCCCAGTCAGAGCTTTCTTCAAAATACCTATGCACCCCACCAATCATTTGCACAAGCTCACACAGTCCGGACCCATCACTAGCAATGAGATCTAACTCCCTTCGGAAGTTCCTCTGAACTATCTAACCTCACTAATCATTCACACAAACTAGCATAATCCGGAACCACCATTAGCAATAACAACTCCCCAGGTGGAACTTCCTCCGAACTATCACTGCAGCGTTGTGATTGGTTTTGAGCGTCCTGGTTTGACGCACAACCAGGGAGTGGGGGCTGGGCATGGTCTCCATACAGGCTGTAATGTAGCCTCCATGGAAAATTGGGAAAGTGCGCATGACTGGTTTGGGCGGCCCCAGAGGGTCAACCAAGCAGTCATTGCGCACGTAGGAGTGGGCAAACAACTCCTCCCCTGCACTGCTTCCATAGCAGAGCAGCAGCACCCCCCCCACCAGCCCACCCGCAAGGGAAACATAAAATGATAACAACGCAAAGTTATTATCATTTTATATGTCCTTTGTTTTGCCCTGCTCAAAAGCAGTGGGGCGACGCTCGTCCTCCATAGTGGAGGAGCCACCATTGCACACAAGCTAACATATCCCAACCCCTCCTAGTGGGGACATCTACCTCCCCAGTCGGAGCTTTCTTTAAGCTACCTCTGCACCTCACCAATCATTCACACAAAATAACATCCTCCGGACCGCCATTAGCAATGACAACTTCCCAGGCGGAACTACCTCTCAACCAGGGCTTTAAGTGGGCCGGGTCTCGCCGGGTCTCACGACTCTGAGCACCGGCAGTTTTTTCAGGGGGCCTCGAAACGGGTCTCTATTGGGCTCTGTTTTGTGCCCTGGCACAGGCGGTCCGTTTTTTGTTCCGGTCTGCAGTGACAGCAGGCCCATCTATGTGAGCATTGTAGGGGAAGGGAAATCCTTTAAAGAGAGTCATTTTATCTCTGGATATCCCTTCTCTTTTTGAAACTCAGAAGCAGCAACTTTGTTGTGGTGTCACCAGGGCTTTAAGTGGAATAATATATACAAGGCATAGTTCAAAACCTCGTCAGGGGTAGTAAGGGCTATATAAATGCATTTATAATACAATATAAACCAGGGTAATCTCATGGTCGGTAGGCAGTGTGGAGCCCCTATAGATCCTTATAAAGGTAGCAGCTGTTTCAGTTCGGCCACCAGGAGATGGTGTCCCCATATATTAGGATTACGAAGAAGGTCAGTCTAATACCGAAGTCAGATTTATTGACGGAAGAGGCATTTCCCATCTCACACAAGATTGTCCATCGCAGGCCATCACCCCCTTCCTGCGGCGTCTGCTCTCCGTTGTGGTGCAACCCTTGTTCCCTGCGACTGCTGGCTGCCCTAAGACCACATAGACCCCCGGTGTCTGAAGACGATGTCTGCCCTCAGATGTGCTACAAGGTATGGAGAGATGAGCGACCTCCATGGAGATAGTCACACTAGCCACAGGTATGTGCATGCCTGGCCCAGCCTGTTGGGCTGCCACAGGTTCCTCAGGCTTCTCTAAGGGAGGTCAGTACAGGCGGGTGAAAGCCTCGATTTCTTTTGCAAAATACATGCCATTTTTGTTTAGATTATGTGAAATGACACATATTATCTGTAATGTACTCGCATGAAATTTGAGCTCTAGTGCATTCCAGGCATACAAAAGTTAAGTGAGATACTAACAGGAGACTTGTTTGAGTAGGAAATGTTTCTTGGCCACAGGTTTACAGCTCCTGTGTGACATGTTCTGCACCAGCCAGTCTCCCACAAGCAAAATGTTCCAAAAACAACATTACTGTGAAATGGAAAAATAGATGCAACAAGTAATGCAACAAATGCAAATTTCACCAGCTTTTACTCTAAAATAATCACCCAGGCAGAGTGGTCAGTAGCAGGTTTTTAGGTTTCGTGACCTATCAATGCGCATGCGCATTGAGAGAAGCGAGACTATAGGGCTTTAAACAAAGTTTAACTAACTGCGGCGATTTGGTGCTGTGCCCGTGCGCTTTTAGGTCAATGCGCAAGCGCATTGACCTAAAATGCGCGTGCACATCACCAAATCGCCATCTGTTCCCAAAGCCACACTCCTCCCACACCTTTGAAGTGAAGTGAAGCTTCACTTCAAATGCCCCGGCTGCTTCACACCCTCATGCCGCTCTCCCCGCTCCGCCCCCTCCCCTGCCCGCCGTGTGTCTCCCCTTCGGTGTCTTAAGTTGTTGTGTGCAATCTCAACAATGACCTGGACCTATTGTCTGTTTTAGTTATGTTTTTGTGGGTAACAAAGTTGCTGTTTCATAGATGAGTCTGTAAACATATAGTCTGTTCATTAGACCAGTTTTCATTCTTGTGAGAATCAGTACCGCTTCATATGCATCTCCAGTCTGGTTGCAAAGAGCACTGCCAGGAACCAATCATAGCAGCGTTAGTGTGATTTTAGTGCATCAAACTACTATAGCACTTTATTGCGTAAAAATGTTTATTTCTAAAGGTTTTTTTTGTTAACAGTTTTACATCCTAAAATTGCACGTCATCTAATAACCCTCTTCACACTCTATTATGAATCCAGAGCAGGAGAGTCTGGCCTGGATTCCCTCTTGCCTTAACTTCTTTCCCTGCATGCCTCCTCTCTCTGGCTATAGCCTACTCTGTTTAACGCAATCATTTAATGTATTTATCCAAATTGCCAACGCGTAATTTCATGAGCCTCATCCTTGCCGCCTTTGAACCCCTATCCGTATGATCATTATTCTTGTTTGTCGCCCTGCCCTTTGCTTAGTCACTATACCTGTCTTCTGTTTCACGCTCCCCCTCTGCCCTTTCTGTCCTGAGAGCAGTTTACTTGGCAGTGGAAGACGGTACTTGAAGGTAATCAGCAGAAGTCCTTCCCAAGCTGCCCTCGTGTCCTTGTCATTCCTCTCTCTACCTGTACTGGAGCTCGAAGCCATCTCCTCTGCGTTCGGCTCCGTTCTGATTACCTCTGAGTCCTCCACATCACCTGTTCTTTCACTTTCGCTTTCTCGTTATATGCCCATATACATCTCCCCTCACACTCACCCTCACTCACCCTCACCCTCACTCACCCTCACCCTCACCCTCGCTCACCCTCACTCACCCTCACCCTCACCCTCACTCACCCTCAACCCCTCACCCTCACCCTCACTCACCCTCACCCTCACTCACCCTCAACCCCTCACCCTCACTCACCCTCACTCACCCTCACCCTCACTCACCCTCACCCTCACTCACCCTCAACCCCTCACCCTCACTCACCCTCATTCACCCTCACCCTCACTCACCCTCACCCTCACCCTCACTCACCCTCAACCCCTCACCCTCACTCACCCTCAACCCCTCACCCTCACTCACCCTCACCCTCACTCACCCTCACCCTCACTCACCCTCACCCTCACCCTCACTCACCCTCACTCACCCTCACCCTCACTCACCCTCACTCACCCTCACTCACCCTCACCCTCACTCACCCTCACCCTCACTCACCCTCACCCTCACTCACCCTCACTCACCCTCAACCCCTCACCCTCACTCACCCTCACCCACCCTCACCCTCACTCACCCTCAACACCTCACTCTCACTCACCCTCAACCCCTCACCCTCACTCACCCTCAACCCCTCACCCTCAACCCCTCACTAACCCTCACTCTCACTCACCCTCAACCCCTCACCCTCACCCTCACTCACCCTCACCCTCACGCACCCTCACCCTCACTCACCCTCAACCCCTCACCCTCACTCACCCTCACCCTCACTCACCCTCAACCCCTCACCCTCACTCACCCTCACCCTCACCCTCACTCACCCTCAACCCCTCACCCTCACTCACCCTCAACCCCTCACCCTCACTCACCCTCACCCTCACCCTCACCCTCACTCACCCTCAACCCCTCACCCTCACTCACCCTCAACCCCTCACCCTCACTCACCCTCACCCTCACTCACCCTCACCCTCACTCACCCCTCAACCCCTCACCCTCACTCACCCTCACTCACCCTCACCCTCACTCACCCTCACCCTCACTCACCCTCACCCTCACTCACCCTCACTCACCCTCACCTCACCCTCACTCACCCTCACCCTCACTCACCCTCACCCTCACTCACCCTCACCCTCACTCACCCTCAACCCCTCACCCTCACTCACCCTCACTCACCCCAACCCCTCACCCTCACTCACCCTCAACCCCTCACCCTCACTCACCCTCACCTTCACTCACCCTCACCCTCACCCTCGCTCACCCTCACCTTCACTCACCCTCACCCTCACCCTCACCCTCACTCACCCTCAACCCCTCACCCTCACCCTCCCTCAACCCCTCACCCTCACTCACCCTCACTCACCCTCACTCACCCTCACCCTCACTCACCCTCAACCCCTCACCCTCATTCACCCTCACCCTCACTCACCCTCACCCTCACTCACCCTCACCCTCACTCACCCTCAACCCCTCACCCTCACTCACCCTCAACCCCTCACCCTCACTCACCCTCACTCACCCTCACCCTCACTCACCTTCACCCTCACCCTCACTCACCCTCACTCACCCTCACCCTCACTCACCCTCACCCTCACTCACCCTCACTCACCCTCACTCACCCTCACCCTCACTCACCCTCACCCTCACTCACCCTCACCCTCACTCACCCTCACCCTCACCCTCACTCACCCTCAACCCCTCACCCTCACTCACCCTCAACCCCTCACCCTCACTCATCCTCACCCACCCTCACCCTCACCCTCACTCACCCTCAACCCCTCACCCTCACTCACCCTCAACCCCTCACCCTCACCCTCACTCACCCTCAACCCCTCACCCTCAACCCCTCACTCACCCTCACTCTCACTCACCCTCACTCACCCTCAACCCCTCACCCTCACCCTCACTCACCCTCACTCACCCTCACTCACCCTCAACCCCTCACCCGTACTCACCCTCAACCCCTCACCCTCACCCTCACTCACCCTCACCCTCACTCACCCTCAACCCCTCACCCTCACTCACCCTCAACCCCTCACCCTCACTCACCCTCACCCTCACCCTCACTCACCCTCAACCCCTCACCCTCAACCCCTCACCCTCACTCACCCTCACCCTCACTCACCCTCAACTCCTCACCCTCACTCACCCTCAACCCCTCACCCTCACTCACCCTCACTCACCCTCAACCCCTCACCCTCACTCACCCTCACTCACCCTCACCCTCACTCACCCTCACCCTCACTCACCCTCACCCTCACTCACCCTCACTCACCCTCACCCTCACTCACCCTCACCCTCACTCACCCTCACTCACCCTCACTCACCCTCACCCTCACTCACCCTCACCCTCACTCACCCTCACCCTCACCCTCACTCACCCTCACCCTCACTCACCCTCAACCCCTCACCCTCACTCACCCTCAACCCCTCACCCTCACTCACCCTCAACTCCTCACCCTCACCCTCACTCACCCTCACTCACCCTCACCCTCACTCACCCTCACCCACCCTCACTCACCCTCACTCACCCTCACCCTCACTCACCCTCACCCTCACTCACCCTCACCCTCACTCACCCTCACCCTCACTCACCCTCAACCCCCACCCTCACTCACCCTCAACCCCTCACCCTCACTCACCCTCACCCTCACTCACCCTCACCCTCACTCACCCTCACCCTCACTCACCCTCACCCTCACTCACCCTCAACCCCTCACCCTCACTCACCCTCAACCCCTCACCCTCACTCACCCTCAACCCCTCACTCACCCTCACTCTCACTCACCCTCACTCACCCTCAACCCCTCACCCTCACTCACCCTCACCCTCACTCACCCTCACTCACCCTCACCCTCACCCTCAACCCCTCACCCTCACCCTCACTCACCCTCACCCTCACCCTCACTCACCCTCAACCCCTCACCCTCCCTCACCCTCACCCTCACTCACCCTCACTCACCCTCACCCTCACTCACCCTCACCCTCACTCACCCTCACCCTCACTCACCCTCACCCTCACTCACCCTCACCCTCACTCACCCTCACCCTCACCCTCCCTTACCCTCACCCTCACTCACCCTCACCCTCACTCACCCTCAACCCCTCACCCTCACTCACCCTCAACCCCTCACCCTCACTCACCCTCAACCCCTCACTCACCCTCACCCTCACTCACCCTCACCCTCACTCACCCTCACCCTCACTCACCCTCACCCTCACTCACCCTCACCCTCACCCTCCCTTACCCTCACCCTCACTCACCCTCACCCTCACTCACCCTCAACCCCTCACCCTCACTCACCCTCAACCCCTCACCCTCACTCACCCTCAACCCCTCACCCTCACCCTCACTCACCCTCACCCTCACTCACCCTCACCCTCACTCACCCTCAACCCCTCACCCTCACTCACTCTCACCCTCACTCACCCTCAACCCCTCACCCTCACCCTCACTCACCCTCACCCTCACTCACC
Organism: Lissotriton helveticus; assembly: GCF_964261635.1. NCBI lineage: Eukaryota > Metazoa > Chordata > Amphibia > Caudata > Salamandridae > Lissotriton > Lissotriton helveticus. Next base: position 1,302,494,575 of record NC_136057.1, read on the forward strand.
CTCAACCCCTCACCCTCACTCACCCTCAACCCCTCACCCTCACTCACCCTCAACCCCTCACCCTCACTCACCCTCATCCTCACCCTCACTCACCCTCAACCCCTCACCCTCAACCCCTCACCCTCACTCACCCTCACCCTCACTCACCCTCAACCCCTCACCCTCACTCACCCTCAACCCCTCACCCTCACTCACCCTCAACCCCTCACCCTCAACCCCTCACCCTCACCCTCACTCACCCTCACAACACATATTGTGTTACAATAGGTGTCACATTTGCGAAAGATAAAACTATTGGCATTGTAAATAACAAAGCTATTAATTTCGCTATTTTCAAAACAAGCACATAAATAAAAAATGTGTCCTTTACAATACCAATAGCTCAAACTTTCCTAATGCGAGATCTATTGCATTGCTGTGCTTCTCTCCCCTGCTGCACTCTCCTGCTCTCTAGAGATGTGGCCTAACGACCAGAGCTGCCATCTAAGTCACGTAAATACAAAACATGTTGCATTCCAAATGCTATAGGTGTCACATTCGCGAAAGTTATAACTATTGGCATTGTAAATGACAAAGCCATCAATTTAGCAATTTTAAAAACCAACAAATAAATAAAATATGTCATTTACAAGACCAATAACTCCAACTTTTCTAATGCGAGACCTATTGCATTTCCAATGCTTGTTTATGTGTTGTTGTCTCTCTGCAATGTCACACATCAAATAACATAGGGCCTCATTATGATGGTGGTGGGACTGCCACAGTCACCCCTTCAGTGGCGGTCCCACCGCCATCAGTGACTGCGTTCCCACCCGCCTCATCGTGATGGCGGGCGGTTCTTTGGCGGTCGGAGAGACCGACTGCCACGGATCCGACGGGCTCTTTGAGACCAACTGCCACGGATCCGACGGGCTCAAGGAGCGCCGTCAGATGGCCAGAGGTGCTGTAATACCTACAATGGTGGGGGTGCCTGCCCAGGCACCGCCGTAGGGATTACAATGTTCCTTCCCGCTGCACCCACCACAATACAAATTATACACATTGTGACCACCTTGAAGGCAGTCGCATTGTAATTCCTATGGTGGGACCGCTGACAGCAAGTTCGGGCGGTTCCATCTCCGATATGATGGCGGTCAGACTTAAGTCCGACCAAAATCATAATGAGGCCCATAGTCCTTCTGGAGAGACAGGTTGAAAGAGCTGGGCCATGAATCTGCTGGCCTGTATGACATTTGTGCCTAAGATCCTGTGAACTCAGTTTACCACAAGCTGGTGGGGGGCTTGTAGTGAAGCAGGGGAGCTACATTATGGGTAGAATTTCCTGTGGAAATTTCAGATAGATATAGTTACACTGCAGATTTAGGACATTTTGCACATTTTCTGTAGATGGAGGATATCTTTCCCTATTACCTCAGCAGTCCCAGTCGAGGCGTGTGAAACATGTCATGCTTTCACGTAATTACGTGAAAGTTCAACGAAATTACATAAAACTATGCGACATGCAAATTAGTAGTTTCATGCTATATTTTAGGGCAAAATCCATCCTGGTGTCACTTGTTGATGCGGGCACGCAATTACACTAAACATTGTGCAAAATAACAAAAGCACCATTAAGAACACCCTTAAGCAATCTGTTGTTCCAGTGCGCTAACCGTCAATTTTTACGATGAATGGCGCATTCGTAGTAACGTTTTACAGTGAATGATGCACAATTAAGCAAAGTGACACAACGCGTAATTTCGGGAATTTCGCGTAACAGGCGCGTCGAGCAATTGCACGGATTACGCCGGTGTCATTTAAATTTCGCCGAGGCCTAATTTCCAGCCAGATAGAAAGTGTGTAGAAAGTCAGAACAGAAGAAGGAATGACTGGAGGCAAGAAGACGGAGTCCAGATGGCAGCTATTTACAACACTTGGGAACATTGCAGGCCCTGACTGAGCGATTCATTGATTGTAATCATAGAAAGTGGGCGCCTGCACAGTGACTCACGCTGTGAAGTCACCCAGAGCCACGTCACTTTGCCACCCACTGATGACTTCCTCCTCACCCCTGTGACTGGAAGTAAACAGCATGTGTGTGCAGTTAGAGGCACACGCGTGAAATGGAGGCCTGCGAGGAAGTGTTAGTGTGTAGACACCATGGCACCACAACACTGAAATACTGCTGACAGATGTATGGGGGGCGATGTGTGAGGGATACAAAGGGTGATTGACGAGAAAGAAGGGCACGAAGGAGAAAGGGATCCTGCCTATTTGAATCAGCTTGCTTTCTAAACATCCAGGAATGTTGAAAATAAATACCGTGGGCTTAGTTTGGTGTACTTTTCACATTATTTTTGGCCCGGATCTATGAGACATTAATATTATTTTTCACCGTCTTTTCAACAGATGTATTAGGTTTCGCAGCTAGCCTTTTGAAATTATTTCCTCAGATTTCCACATATTTTTATGGAGATCTGGACTTCTGGTAGCCGAGGAGCCCGTGCCAGTGGTGAGCGGAGTCCCGAACACACCGCGTACATAGCTGCAATAGGCCTGGATCATGGGTGCCCCAGCGAGTGCTGTGGTCTTGCATTTCCCTCAGCTCTGGTAGTGTTGAAAACTGTCAAACCAGTTCACAAATCTGCCAACCAGGGTGCGTATTCCTTGCTCTGCTTCCTGCATTGCCTCCCCTTCCCTTTCCACTTCCAGCCACTGACTCCTCTATTCAACTAGACATTACTAACCCCCCCCCCCCATTGACTACCCACTGTTGAACCCATCAACAATAGTGGAGAGAGAAAAATCTAGTGATAAGGGGCAGACAAAGTCAAGAAAAGTTACTATTCCATCGTTCTCTTCTTTCCCATAAACTCACCCATAGGTCCTGATTCCTGGACCAGAGAAAACTCAGCGACATCCTGTCCAGTGACCCCAGCAAGAAGATGACGAGTATAAGCAGTCGCCGGGTGCAGGGAGGCGATGCGCGACTGCAGACAGTATATGAATCCGATGGGCAAAACTGGTGAAGCACCAGAGCATACCACCCTGAAGTTCACACATGTCAAAGGGTACTCTGAGGTTCCAAGTGGTTCAAGGATCCAATATTGCCTAAAACATGAGGAAGGGAAGACAGTGGCAAGATGAATAATTGTAGAAGAACTTCCATGGGTATCACAGGCTGTTTCACAACCATATTTGAGGGAAGGAAGCAGATAGTTCAATTTCTGATGCACCAAATTAGGAGGGAGGTAGAGATAAGAAAAGCCTTGAGAAATTAAGATGCTGTTCCATCAGTGTCAACTCAACCCCCCCACCTTGCCCTGCACAGAAGGTGTCACACTTGGCTCTCTGGGCAAAGACAGCATTATTATAGCCCCGCTGTCAGCGTAACAGACAGATAGAAAGGCAGAGGCATAGCTCCAACTCTTCTAAGTCAATAGAATTCAGCCCAAATGGAAAGTTGGAGGGTGTCCCCTAAAAGGGAAACATCCTTTAAAACGCGGTCTTGAGCACGCTTGCTGTTTCCCCACAAGCGGAACAATGCTTACCTTAACCACGCATATGCCTTAACCACGATTATGTGTGGTTAAGACAACCAGTGTTTCTCGTTGTCTGAATGGATGGGTGGGGAGAGGAACCAGAAGGATCATAGCGGGAAGAAGGACTAGGACGCGGCTTAGTAAGTTGGGCTGGGGCCGGGGTGGGGGGGAGGTTTTAGGGGTGGGGGTTGGTTTTAAGGTTCAGGACAGGGATCTAGGGTCTGGGTAGTTTTTAGGGCAGGGGCTGAGTTTTAGGGCTCAGAGCAGAGGGAGGCAAGGGGCGGTTTTCAGGGCTGGGGGCCAGTTTTTAGGGCTCAGGTGGGGGTGCTGGGGTCGGAGTAATTTTATTGTGCTAGGGGACCAGGTTTTAGGGCTTAGGGTAGGGGTTCGGGACAGGTAATAGGGCTGGGGTGGGTAGATTACAGTGCAGGACGGCTGAAGTTTAGGGCTTAGAGCAGGGGGTCTGGGGTGGGATCTTTACCACATATATACCTTTACCAATCATGCATTTACAACAACATTTGTGTGAAGGCATGCGTAGTAAAGATGCGGTGGTTGTAAAGATCACGTGGTTTAGGCATGCAGGGTTGTGTAATACAACCCCCCTAAAAAGGGGGACTGTCTCAACATCTCTGGAGCTAAGGAGGGCAGCCAAAGAAATGACATTATGAGTAAAAAAAAGATGGTGTTCAATAGGTTATCAGAACAACACCATTAAACCCACCGCCTCCCCCTTTAGCTGAATATAAGTTATTTGAAGCAGTCTTTTGTGACAAAATGACACAAAAAAGAATTAATTTTACAGAAACTGCATCCAAAGGCCCCCATGTGAAAAGCATGGAATGCTATCTATAACCTTAGAAATAACTAATAAGGCCAATTGCACCATCAAAAACACATACTTGTCAACAGCACAGTAAAGAAGACCTAAGGGCATATTATCAAGGAACGGCGTTAAAATGATCGCCGCTTTAGTGGCAGGAAACTGCTGCTAATGCGGCGATAATGGGCTTGATAATACGCCCTTGTGAATTCCAATAGAAGCCCATATGCTGGTGTTAACATGGGCTTCTATTGGAATTCTCAAGGGCATATTATCAAGCCCATTATCGCCGTTTTAGCAGCAGTTTTCTGCCGCTAAAGCCACGATAATTTTAACGCCGTTCCTTGATAATATGCCCCCCTGTTCTTTTCTGCAGTATTGCAGTTCGTTGATCGTCCAATTGGCTAGAAATTAACCAGAGCGCAGCAACAGTGGAATTCGCTACCTCCTTTAATGTTCTGGCAACTTGGGGTAGTTTGTAAAAACAAAGGAAGATTCTCATTCTGGAGCTAGGACACTTTACAACCAGTGGCGTAGCAAGGTCAGGTGGTACCCGTTGCAGAAAATGTCTTGTCACCACCCGCCCACATTGAAATTATTAAAATAAGGAAAAAAAGATAGTTACACATATCTTTGCCCTTTTGTCACCTCCCTCAGTAGCGACACCCGGGGTGGCCCGCACGCACTGCACCCCCTTCCTACGCCACATTACATTTGGTCAGCCTTTGAAAGGCCCTTGAGCGGTCTCCTGATGGATGAGTGGGTTTCATTGCAAAATCTCTATGGACTGGCACAATATCAACAAGGTAGCAAGACCCTGGCAAGTGTTTGAATAGCAAGGCGAAGACACTACTTCCATACATGAATAAGGTGCCAAGGCCTCGGGTGCTGCTGCATCAGGTAAACAATACTCCGGAACGGAGTTTAGAATTGCGAAATCGTTTTTATACCTGCTGAAACTTAGTACTACCAAACCCTTTGCATTGCTGCACCTTAAAACATATTTTAGTCAATCAGTCAAAGAGGTCTTTATTTCGATTTGCATCATAAAAGACATACTATACAAATACAGCACAAACCCTTGTAAAATATCCTGATAAAATCCATAAATACAACATACTAAAAACAAGAATAAAAAGTTATTAAATGTATATACAAAGACTCACGACTGAAGCAATCAGTAAGACATAAAAAAGATTAAAAACCAAATGCATATGGAGTAGACAATCATGCTAACCCGCCAACTTCATAGTGTACGCAATATATTAAGATCTCATATTCCGAATCCGAATTGACCACGCCCAACTGACAAATTTAGATACGCATATAACAATAAGTTTTGAGGTGTCAGATTGCAAAATTCTTCTAGTGGCCTGTGCGGATCTAATACCCAACTAGCGACATACAGGCCTCAACCATGCTCGTCTGGGTTGTGTGTTCATTGGACAGCAAAAGAGGAAGTGGTCAACTGTTTCCACCTCCTACACACAAAAGGGACATTTGTCAGTACTAACAGTATTCCAAGAGCAAGTTAACCCTCTAAGCGGGAGGGAACCTACTCTTAGCTGATGATAAAGTTTGCGATCTAACGATTTTGTAATAATGTCCCAATATTCCTCATAATGGGGAGCGTCCTTGATAACAAGGAATAAAGCAGTCATACAACTTCCCTTAGCAGATGCCACCCTCTTTTCCCCGATCCTACTCCAATAAATTTTCTTAAGAAGCTTCTTAGAGGGGTTTAAGAAGCTTCTTAGAGGGGGACATATTTTAAACACACTGCCATCTTGTATTCCGATGTTATACATTCCACATTTAGCTTGACTGCTGAAGTAAGTATAGCCTTATTCTGAGGTTGGCATAGACAGGCAAGAATTGCAGATTTAGGGAAGTAAGTTTCTCTGTTTACATTTCAAGGTCCTCTCCCATTCCTCCCAGGAGAAGAGTTTGACACCTGCTCGTTAGTTGCCATCTAGAGTTTCGTGTAGCATCATGTATCTTACAAGCTGCTTCCTGCATTATAGGAAATGTACAAAAAAAAGCCAAATCAATAACAGTTTAGCATCACACGCTCCAGTAGCTCAGACGGCGAAGCACTGGTCCATTGAATTGCGAATTCGTGCTTGGAATATTTTTGACTCCTTGTTTGTTTTTGCCATTAAACATGTATTAAACTGCTGAGTGCTTCTTGGAGTGCTGTTTGTCAGAGTGTTGTTTGTTTCCACAGAATGTTAGCTGCGGAATAGCAGGGGCGATTATCAGCCTCCCTCAGTATCTCATGAGGACTCAGGGTAAGATTTACAAGCCCCTTGCTTTACCTTTACGTGCGCCGTTGCTTCACTTTTGTGTTGCAGCGCCGGCATAAAAAAAGCAGCCAATTTACATCGTGGCTCATCTAGGGAGATGTGCCACGATGTAAAGCCCTGCGTCACATAATATCTGCGTAAGGTATAATGTATGCAGGGTGGGCGTTCCCACACAGGAAAGCCTCGTAAAAGTGACACAGTGAAATCTACAAGATTTCACTGCGTCACTTCTAGGATGCCACTGTGTCAAAACCTTATGCCTGCTTGAAGCCGGCATAAAGAGTGATGCAGTGTAGTGAGAATAGGCCTCAACATGCTTTGCTGGAGTTGCGCCATGCTTGCGACACGACCCCAGCAATGCGTACGTTTTGCACCAACAGATGCGTCAGAATTTCTGACGCATCTGTCAATCCTTGCACCGTATTGTAAATTCTTGTAAATCTGCCCCTCAGTTTGTAACTATGGACTGGGAATGGCTCGAATTGACCAATGTGCCAAGGGTGAACCAACAGGCCACTTCAGCTGTTTCACAACAGGTCTTACCTGTTTTTGCTTATTTTGTTTTCTCACAGGGGAACTGAACCATTCAACTGAGAAAGTGAATTCACCTGCGTATGTCCCTTAATGCTTATGTACTCACTATGAAAATGCAAATGCCCATGCATGCCTTAATGAGCGCTGATGTATTTTATTAATACCCTTGAAAATGGGGAAAGTTCACAAACAACAATCCAAACTAATGTTTGAAAAAAAGTGCCTTGCTCGCCCTGAGAGCACTGATCGGAGAAGTGGTGCTCCGTCGCTTGCAGGTCATGGGGAGGCTCCGGTGGATGAGGATCCTCAAACTCTGATTCTGACATCCACAGTAGCCTCAGAATAATAGACTACAAGATCGATACTATCACTACCCGGTTTGCCCGCATGAGGGACCACCGGGATAAACACAATGATAGCCTGGGATACCTTGAACAGCGCATGTCCGACGCTGAGGACAGGGTAACCACACACAATGAACATCTACTCAGCATGGAAATGACAGTCATCATCATATTATCATCATCATATTACTTTATTCAGTCATTTGTACAAAACACCATCAAAGAATACAAAAGATAAAAGCACACATGTGTGTACAATTAAAATAAAATTAAACCATTTAGAGCGCAAGTACAGATGACATCACAAAACAGGGTAAACAACATATATATATTCATCCTACATAGTCAAGATAAAAAATAGAATGCTATACAGTCTACCAATAATTTAAAATGCTGGACCATGTGTACCAACTTGAATTTTGAGATATATGTACAATGTAGGAGGAAAAAAGATTAAAAATGACTTTGTTATTATAATAAAAACTTTTTTACGGATCAACCAGAAGGAAAATAAAAAACAACGAAGAGCAAATACTATTGACCCTGATGTATCAGTTTTTAAGATCCTGAATGCAATCTGGTGCTGCCTAGCTCCCAGATTGAGACATAATGGTCTAATCCATTTCCTGCAGAGCTGCCTATACTTTATACAAAAAAAACAGGATGTGTTCTTCAGACTCGTGAGCTTCACGGCAAGCAGGACAGAGATCTAAAACCAGGCCAGTCGCCTCTTTCACCAGAAATTTGAGAAGCAGGTTGCCATATCTAAATCTAACATACAGGCTCTTGGCAAGGGGGGGTGTAATCAAATCAAGGAAGGGTTCAAACAAAAAACTTGATTTAACATTTAAAAAGTTAGATGTTAACTGTCCACTACCAAGGTTATTGGTATATAGAGCCCCTAATACAATCCAATACGTAGCTTTCAGGGTCAAAATATCGCGTTTGATGGCCTTTTCTGGGTGCTCCCACAAAACCGTCAGGTTCAGAAGTTTACACCATTTGGCAATATGTCTGAACCACGGTAGTTGTTTTGGCCCATTCAGTGCTAGGACCTCTCGTAAGGAGGTACGGTAATCATTTAGTTGCGGGGTGGTCCAAAGGCGCAATCAATAAGTTAATGGTCTCAGGGCGGCTAAATCGCCGATTCTTTTTATCCCAAGCTCACAAAAAAGTGGGGTGAGTGATGTTGTGATAGGTAGCGAGATAAGAGCCCTTGCGAAATTGTTCTCTTAGATCGTTAGTTTATTTGCCAAGTTAAATCCCCATATCTCTGCTCCATATAAGACACCACTTTGAGCTTTTGCACGATACATTTCAAGGGCCTGTGAAAGAGGTTGGGTATGTGATTGTTTAAGAAATCTTAGTACTAATTTAGATCTTTGGCATAATATCAAGTAACTCTTCCTCAGCTGATATTCCCAGCTTAGTGTCTCACTTAAACCTATGCCCAAATAATCAAAACTTTTTACCCGCTCCAAGGGTTCTTGTAAAACCTTAACCTCTCTGGTTTTCGATTCCAATTTCCTCTTGTTGCAAAAGCTCAGAAATGTATTCAGTAGTGCCTGCAGACCCATGGGAGTTGTAGATATTAATAAGGAGTCATCTGCAAAGAGCAGGATAGGGACTTTTACATCGTTCATCGTAGAGGCATCGTTCTTACAACCCATTAAACAACTAACCACATCATTGATAAACAGGGAAAACAGTGTGGGGGCGGGAACACACCCTTGACACACCCCCAGCTGGATCGAAATCCTCTCTGTCAGTTCCCCATTTTTCCCCCACCTGATCTGGGCATAATTATCCTTATGCAATCTGGCAATTATGGGCACCAGATTTTCCGGGGCCCCCTGTTCAAGCATGGTCTTCCACAATAGATTACGCGGAACCAAATCAAACGCGGTTCGCAGGTCCACAAATGCTATGTAGAGCCGCTGTTTCCTGAGTAGCACGTTTTTCCTTGCCAACAGGGAAAACCTGAAGGCTTGGTCGCACATGCTACTTTTTGCACGGAAGCCCGCTTGGGCAGGGGACAGCATCTTATTGACATCCATCCATTCTTGGAGTTTATCTAAAACTTACCCAGCAAAAATCTTCTGAAGAATGTCAATTGGACTGATGGGTCTATAATTGGAGGGGATAGCAGGATCCTCTTTTTAAAGATAGTTATTACCTCTGCTCCCCTCCATGTTTCCAGAATATCCCCACCAGCCAATATACTGTTAGATAGAAGATGTATGTATGATCCCCATATCATTGGTTCAGATTTATATAGATCCCCCGGTATCAAGTGTGGTCCTGGGGCTTTGCCTGCTTTTAATTTACTGATTGCAGACATGGTATCCTCTAAACTAAAAACTAGTAAAGGGTTGTTTACGGTCTTGTCAATAAAAGTATTGTCGGCAATTGGGGCTTCATGATCAGCGTGCATGTCCGTAATGGCCACAGCATCGGAATATAGGCGTGAGAAATGTTCCACCCAAACTTCCTGTTGTATGTGATGGTTATTGAAAATAGGGTTTTCCGCATTGCCCTTAGACACAATAAGCCACGGTAAGGTGCTGACAGTCATTAAGGCTAAGAATGAAGACCTAGCAGCAAGTTCCAGACAGAAGCCTCAGTCTGTTGTAGTCCACCTCCCTGACCATGGTAGAGGACTTTATTGAATTGATGCTGCAGGATTTGTTTGGTGACCACCTCATGGTCCTCTTGTTGGTGGAATGTGCACACCCTTCCTTGGGGCCAAGACCGAACCGAGGTGCCCCGGCCCACCCTATCACTGCACGATTGCCCCATTTCTGAAACTGAGTCATCATTCTTCGGGTTGCAAGGGAGAGAGGAGACATACAATACCAGGGGACAAAAATATCCATGTATCCTGACTTCCCTCTCGCTATCCAAAATGCTCGCAAAGTGTTTCTTCCTGCGAAACGGCTGCTAATGAGGATGGGAGTACTGTATGCCCTTCTCTATCCAGCGTAGCTCTGAGACACAGCAAATGGCAGGGCCCAAATCTTCATGGATGTCTAGCTGGCGATCAAGTTCTGCCGCAAGTATGCACACAAACAAGTCGAGAGAAGCCCCACTCCCTGAGGAGGATCCTGAAAGTCAACTTAGTGACAATCACTAAACCGCTCGTCAGCATGATCCACTGGCGTTGCTGGATACAGGAGCCTGCACATGTGCTTTCTTGCAGGGGATGCTGACCCCCAGATATGCGCCTCGGAATCCAAACTGCCCCATTCTCCCTACATTCCACATTACACAACAATGCTGAATTATCATCTAAACTCTCATCATTGATGCACTGGGACATCCCACCAATTCGAGATGGGGTGCTGGCCTGACTTGTTGTGCTGCCCAGGGAATGTATTCCACTTGGCTGATTTTTTGTTAAGGTGGTTTTGGGTGGGGGTGTGTCCTTCAATGAGTTGGTTTGGTTGAAGTTGTAGTGTGGAGGTAATTGCTTTGTGCTCTAGCTTTTCTTCTTTTCCATCTGTACAGCAGAGTGCGATTTACCACGCACAGTAATACTGAGTGGCACACACGCTCTAATGCCTACAAGTACCATGTCCATGCTCTCAATCTCTAACACTAAAGTGATTTACTCCTCACTCCTGACATGACGGAGATATATATGTGAACACGGAACATGAGAGGTCTTAATGACCCTAGAAAGGTAAGACTAGTGGTTGCATATCTTCAACGCCATAAAGTAGACATTAGGCCTGGGCGGAGTTTGCGGAGTTCTGCTACATGGTACTCCGTAAAGCGGCAGAGTGCAGTAAGTTGTGCTGATTTTTAGCACAGGAATTTGTCCCACGCTGTACAATCAGCACGAACGGCACCACAAGCAGCATAAGAGGGCGCTGCTTCTTTCTGCCACTCGAATAGGTGTTCTACTTGAGCGGCAGCTTCCTCCACAAGTTCAGATTGATAGTGTCCATGTATGCAGATGGCCTGACCCTCTATGTCCAGCCAGAAACCTAGAGCCTATAATTTGTGAATTTTTGAGGTTTGGTGAACTCACTGGGATAAAAATCAATTGATCCAAGTCCATAGTTTTTCCATTGAGGGAGGCCCCTGAGTGCTTTTGGATGGAACTTCCACTTGAGTGTCCGGGCCCCTCTGTCAAGTACTTGGGCATCTAGGTCAGCTCTGATATAACCTGGCTTTGGCATGAGAACTATGGAGCCGTAGTTGTTTGACTGAAGGAGACGGTCCCTGTGTGGTCTAGACTGTCCCTTTCGCTGACAGGTAGGAATGCCATGCTAAAATGGTGATCCTACCCACATTTCTTTATTTATTCCCTAACATTTCTATTCTCCTCACCAAAGCCTTTTTTGATGAAGTCAGTCAGAACACCATTGATCCAGCTGGCATGGGCAGGCAAACAGCCAAGACTGGCCTAGGAGATGCTGATGCTACCATTTGAGCAGGGTGGGCTATGTGCTCCTGATATAGAGCTATGCTAGTACTGTGCAGAGGCGCAATACGCACACCATTGGTTCCACCCTACACTACACCTACCACACACTGCAGTAGAAGCTGGCAATTCACCCCCTTTACCGCCCGGCCACTGTTCTCTGCTCCAAGTCAAAGCATCCTTGCAGCATGAAAGACACAGTGGGATGCACTGTTTGTGCATGGGAGTGGCTATGCCGAGAAACTCAATTGGACTGCCTCTATGCAGCTAACTTACAACTGGCGCACAACCCCATGCTCCATCGTACTGAGAAGGGCCTGGTCGGGCAAAAGATGGCTTAGTTAGTAGGCCTCACCAAGGTGAGAGACCTACGCCAGTCTGGCATGTTCCTCACTCTACAAGACTTGCAGGCCCGGTCTGAATGCGCACCACTTGACACTGTACTATATGACCACCTCTGTGAGCCCCATGCATAGCCCATCATCCCTTCTTCCCTTGTACGCCTGTGGGTCTGGTGGCTCTAGAGAATACAACGGCCTCTCTGTCTTCAAAACAACTAATCACAAGGCAGTACAGGGCACCAGTAGTCACCGCTGGGGTGCTTGAGCTATGGCGTCAGGGGCTGGGGACAACTCTCACTAGGCCAGCACTCGACCACCAAATGCATAGTCACAGTGGTCACATGATGTAAGGTACGTCTTGATGCTGGTCTCATGAGAGATCCCTACCTATGGCCACCATGAACTCTTAGGCAGTTGATATGTACTCACAGAGTGTTGTGTTAACAGTGCGAAACTACAGTGTAACTGTTTGAACCTTGCCGTACTCGTTCTTTTGTGGTTTTTTGAGCTGTCTGTTTTAAAAAAACTAATATATACAATAAAAAAACATTATTTTCAACAGCTTGTGTACCTTCATGCAATTGGAAAATACCTTGCAAAGATGGCATAGAGTATTCAGTATCTTTGCTTATATACAAAGTTACTTTGGGATTGGCAACATGGTTGCTCTTTTGACCACTTGATCAGCAATGGCATTTCCTTTGGACACTTCATCTTGAGTGGATTGATGTGTATCACACTTAACAATAGCAATTTTGCTTTGCTTGACAGGAACCATATTGATGGGCAGGTTCCGACACCCTTGTTCGACTTCCCCCACCCTTGCAACCATAACTATAAAATGTAAACTATTATATATACATTTCTATTTTCTATGTCAAGTCTGTAATGTCTACAGAGTATGTTAAAAACGAAGAGGCTGATTATGATGGTGGTCAGACCGAGCGTCTGACCACCATAGCAGAGGTCTGATTCTGCCCGCCAAGACCACAAAGTAACCCCGGCCATATTATGATGCATGCAGGCTGAACCGCAGCAGTCGAAGTGGTCTTCACAAGGGCCGCAGCAGTTGAAAATGTTGCCGATAGGGACTCCAACACCATCAGGGCTGTGGTACCACCGCCGAGCAGATTATGAGTAAACCGTTGTACTGGCGGTCCCTTGTCGGCAGTTTCACAACGGCGCTGGACCGCCGTGCTATGGCTACAGCGAAGCACCACAACAGTGCGCATTTGATGCAGACAAATCTACAAAGCTGATGGCCATTTCCAAAGTGGACACACCTACAAATCATACTATAAAACACACCCCATCCTAGACCATGGTCCTTTGCCACCACACTGCATAACAACAAGATAGATGACAGTGTTGATGAGAGAAGGCAGCCCGTTTCATACAATTCCATCACACACATTTTTTGCCCTAACTGGAAATCATTCTTTGGTGTAAAGCCATTTTCTGTTTCTTCACTGTCACTCACTTTACTTAAATAACGTGCCTCCTGCAAAAAATCCACGTTTCTCTGACACCGAGTTGTCAGTGATGGTGGTTGAAATAATTAGAGTAGAGCCACAATGTTTTGGAGCCCAAGTCCAACAAACTACTCTCACTGGCTACTACTGGCACACCATCAGAACTCACAGCCTGAAAGGAGAAGGTGCCTGCCATCCTGCCTTCTTAGGGCTTGACAGGAATACATGGAGAAATGGAGACTTGTAAGTAACACCATATCAACTGTCACAACATATCAATGTTCTGTTTGCACATGTCAGCTCTTGCTGTAGTGTTTCCCATCTACTTTTCCTATATGCAGTAGCCAAAATATCAGAGGTGTGTGATTGTCAGTTACAATCAGTAGCCCTGCACGTAAGATCACATGTATCAACCTCCATTACATCCCAGATGTGGGAATGCTGTCTATAAGTGCATTATCATCAAATCACCATCCCAGGGTGCAAATGTCTAACAGGATGGCCCACACAACGGCATTTGGCAAACGGGTATGTAACACAAACCAGTTTTGTTAGTGTTAGCAAGTCGAAATTGAAACTGCTACAACTACCATGAGGCCCTGTTGCTTAAACACTTAACAAGAGGCACCAGTGTTGTTTGTCCATACTCACTTGTTAGCCATGTGACTACTGATCCCCAGGTCTTATGGACTGAACACTCTACACACAATCCTCTACTCAGACACGACTGCCTACTCAGACTGACCTTCCCCAAGTCTCTATAACTGAAAAGATTAAGGCCATGTGTGCCACCATACCAAGAGTGTACATAAAATATTAGTAAGGCATGACAGTAATCCAGCTGATTTGAATTTGCTGGTGACCCATTGACACTACACAGCACACATCATTTTAAGTGCTAAATCTGCTACCAAGTTGTATGTATTCCTGTATTGTACACAACCGGAACTTGAAATGTTCAAATACACATGCAACTTCTATACTGTGTTGGGTTTAAGTTATTGGGAGATGGCATGCCCATCCCTCATTTCCAAATGAAGCATATCAGGACAGCAAATGATCAGGCCAATACAATTTCATGTAATGGATGCCTCCAAATGTTCTGAAAATAAGTCACACACAATGGGGATAGATCACAATGTTAACCTCCATCCCTTTTGTCCCTCCCAGGCCTAAACTCACTGTGACTCAAGTGATGTGGATGTAGATACCACACTTACTACAATAACAATGTACTGTATGTCTGAACAGGTTGATCGGGCACAACATCGGACCAGAGTCAGGACACCGCCCGGACTCCAACTCCACTCCTGGATCAAGCCTCCAGTGATGCAGAATCTCCTGGACACATGGACGTGGAGGACCAACTTGACCCATCTGGTCAGCCTGGGCAGACGGCACCAGTGAGTCTCACTGTGCCCATGACAACACCTCCCACCCCAGCTACAACATATCTCCTGACCTTTGACCCAAAAACCGGTAGACCTAGCATGGGCAGCAATATATCCTGCCCTCAAGTCCCACTTTCTGAGGTAAGGACCAACAACACTCTCACTGAGGATGAAGGAGCCACTGGGAGGGGGCAGGCAGGCCCAAGGGCTCAGGTTCGTGGGGGCAGGGGTGGTGGGAGGGTAACTGTGAGCCCATAGAGGGGACCATTGGTGTCACTGATGCTGAGACCACCATCCACCAAGTCCTGGGAGCCTATGAGGACTCCCAAGGAGTGATGGGCAGGTACTTCACCTACACTGACCACTACACTCCTGTGTTGCGACTATTTGTCTGCATGTTGTTCTTTATTTTCACATTGTGCACTGCAATAAATTCACATGTCACAAAGTCATTAGGGCCTGTAGTATCATTCACATCTAGCAAGTTCTGAAGTTATCCCCATGTGAATTACCAAATGGAAGTAGAAGATACTTGTGTAAGCATGGACATGTGGAATGTCAACAGTATGCTACTATCACAACCATGTCACCCCAACACATGCATGCAAGTGTATGGTCTCGTAACATCTTTATTCCATCGTTCCAACCTTAGGCTGACGTATTGTCAAAGACAGAGCAAAATAATACATCTTTGAAATGATCTGTGTCAGTTACTGCCAATGTCATGTGCAGACCTCAACAACATGGTCAGAGGGGATACATCTTACAATGCCAATTAGAATAGGCAAATGACAATTGGTTCATGGCATCAGCTGAAGACATAGCCACAACCTCAAAAAAGGAATACCACATCATTGAAAACAATTTACTAAAACATGGCAGTAGAAAAGTTTCCTACCACAGGTTCATTCCAATACAGTGTTGCTGCATCTGGTGGAATATCACAAACAAATGTGGTGTGCCACAAGCAAACTGGCATACAGTGATGAGAAACATCAACAGCGACATCCAGTTCATACAGAGTGAGTACTTTGCCAATGTGAAGGAAGACTTAGCATGGTTTGGCCCAACGCAACATTGTGTTGAGCACATGATGACAAACATATTCCAAATGAACCACCACATGACAGGTTGTACACCCAAAGTCTGGGACAGATATTCTCAAGAACATTCCATCTCCACCTTGTACTTTGAAACAGCATCATATACCTGCTGACGTCACACCTCTGAAATGTCTAAATGAATATGGCATGGTGAAGGCACCTAAAACAGACCAATACAAAGAGAATAGCTAGGCAGCCATGGATATGACACCAATCACAGTCAAATTCCAGAGTACACAGTACATGGGAAAATGTCACCTACACAAAGCAAACATCAACAAAATGTGCATGTGTGAAGACCTTCCTCCACAAACAGCTGTGCACAGAGTTTGCCACAGCTGTACATACTTAACATGTCGCAGGCTATGGTGATCTGACACTCCTTACTGAGTGAGTAGAGGAGGGCTCCCCCAGTCTCCTGTCCAGACATCTGAATCTGACAATCAGGAGCCCAAAAGCCCATTCCACTGGCCGCTGTGTTTTTCCATGGGCCTCATTGAAGCGGACTTCCCCTGGCATTGTCGGATTCCTCAGCTGTGTCAGCAACGATGGGTGGTTGGGATACAAAGAGTGTCCTAGATGGAAGAAACACATATGTACAATATTGAGTGACACACTTTCAGATGATACAACCTGACATCACACACAAAACGTTTGGCCACATCATACTCACCAACAAGCCAGGACCTCTCTGGTAGTAGTTGTGACATCAGCTGGAGTATGGTGCTAATCCTCAGTATGAATAAGTTATGGGCAGATCCAGGGAATCTGGCACAGACATGTGAGATTTACAAATCCGGTAAACAGCCCACTCGCACTTTGATAGAATGGAAGTGCTTCCTGTTCCTATAAACCTGTTCTCTGGTTTGCGCTTGTACTAAGGCAATATGTCTACCGTCAATAGCTCCAACCACATGTGGAATGCGACCAAATCCATCAAATTCCCCATTCACATTGGCCAAATCTTCACATCACTTCTATGTCACTGAGCATGGGTTGTGACATTCTACAAGATATAGCCACAGCATCCTGAAAGGAACCTGTGGCCAGGAAATGCAGTGCTGCCATCAGTCTCACCATTGGTGGCAGATATGTGAGATAGTTTCTTTGAGGACGTAAATGGGGCTCCAATTGGTCACATAAATATTATATTTTCTGCCTATTAAGATGAACCTTCCTGATGATGACTCTTTCTTACATAGTGTTAAGATCTGGAAATGATCTGTAGACTGGAGGCTGTCATCTCCTCCCTCTGCCAGGGTACCTATGTGTGGAATGTAGTCACATTTGGATATTGGTCACAGTGTCGACCCTAAAATATACCAAGACAGAGCCAAAAGTCATGTAACCAAACATACATGCATATGTTAGCAGTACACAGAAATTCACATTGTGATTGTATAATTTACTATTTCATACATAACAACAGTTTTGATGAAGAAAATGGAAGAGATGCTGAACAATTATCTGGGGGAGAAATTTCTCCCATTGACCACTGTTATATGAGAGGGGTCATTGAAACAATATCAATGTCAAAAATATAGAACTACAAGAATATCGAGGTAAAAATATAGAATACAAAAATATCAAGCTCCTATCTCCAAACAGGTAAGTACAAACATATCGAATCAAAAATATCGATGTAAGAAATATAGTTTGTCAAAATATCGATTTTTTTTAAATGCTTTAAATTAATTAAAAATTAATGAAATAATAAATATAATTAACTTAAATATACTTAAAATACTTAAATAACCTTAAAATTAATAAATGATTAATGTTAGTTAAAAAAATACAAATTGATTTGTTAATACATATATATATATATATATATAAACGTAATGTTAATGAAAAAATTACAATATTTTTACCGTAGCATAGCGGAAAGGGTGACATTTACTATTACCACTCCAGTGAGTGCAACAGTAGGGAAAGCGTTGGATAGCATAGGGGTAAAAATTACTATTCCCACTCCAGGGAGTTCAACTGTAGAGAAAGCGTTAGAAAGCGGAAGGGTAAAAATTGCTGTTCCCACTCCAGAAAGTGCAACAGTAGGGAAAGCGTTGGATAGCGTAGGGGTAAAAATTACTATTCCCACTCCAGAGAGTGCAACAGTAAGGAAAGCGTTGGATAGCGTAGGGGTAAAAATGACTATTCCCACTCCAAACAGTGCAACAGTAGGGAAAGCGTTGGATAGCGGGAGGGTAAAAATTACTATTCCCACTCCAGAGAATGCAACAGTAGGGAAAGTGTTGGATAGCGTAGGGGTAAAAATTACTATTCCCACTCCAGAGAGTGCAACAGTAGGGAAAGCGTTGGATAGCGTAGGGGTACAAATTACCATTCCAGCTCCAGAGAGTGCAACACTAGGGAAAGCGTTGGATAGCGGGAGGGTAAAAATTACTATTCCCACTCCAAAGAGTGCAACAGTAGGGAAAGCGTTGGATAGCGTAGGGGTAAACATTACTATTCCCACTCCAGAGAGTTCAACAGTAGGGAAAGCGTTGGATAGCGTAGGAGTATAAATTACTATTCCCACTCCAGAGAGTGCAACAGCAGGGAAAGCGTTGGATAGCGTAGTTGTAAATATTACTATTCCCACTCCAGAGAGTGCAACAGTAGGGAAAGCGTTGAATAGCGTAGGGGTAAAAATTACTATTCCCACTCCAGAGTGTGCAACAGCAGGGAAAGCGTTGGATAGCGTAGGAGTAAAAATTATTATTCCCACTCCAGAGAGTGCAACAGCAGGGAAAGCGTTGGATAGCGTAGGAGTAAAAATTACTATTCCTACTCCAGAGAGTGCAAAAGTAGGGAAAGCGTTGGATAGCGTAGGGGTAAAAATGACTATTACCACTCCAGAGAGTGCAACAGTAGGGAAAGCGTTGGATAGCGGGAGGGTAAAAATAACTATTCCCACTCCAGAAAGTGCAACAGAAGGGAAAGTGTTGGATAGCGTAGGGGTAAAAATTACTATTCTCACTCCAGAGAGTGGAACAGTAGGGAAAGCGTTGGATAGCGTAGGGGTAAAAATTACTATTCCAACTCCAGTGAGTGCAACAGTAGGGAAAGTAAAGATTTAATATATTAATAAAGATTTATTAAATATCAACACCAAGAAAATATTAATTAAAATAAATTACCAATGTAATATTATATATTAATTAATCAATTACAAATACAAATTAATATTAATAAATACAATTAATTACCTATTAATACAAATTAATTACCAATTAATTAATACATAAAAAATAAATACCAATTAATAAATAAAAATGATTTACTTAATTACAATTAGATTACTCCCCCCCTTATTCCCCTATAAACCCATAACCCACTACAGAAAATAAATTAATAAAATTAACTTGATTATCAAATAATCAATTAATCAAAATAAATTACCAATTAAAAATTGATTAATTAATCATTAATTAACAATTCAAACTGAATACCAATAAATTAACATGTTTAATTAATTACAATTAAATTACTTTTTATTAAATTAACATAATTATCAATTAATCAATTAATAAACAATAATTACCAATTAAAAACTAATAAATTACCAATTAAAAAATGTTTAACAATTAATTCAAAATAAATACCAATTAAAAACTTAACATACTTAATTAATTACAATTAAATTACTTCCCACCCTATTCCCCTATAAACCCACAACCCGCTACGGAAAATACATTAATAAAATAAACATAATTATCAATTAATTAATTAATAAAAATAATTACCAATTGAAAATGAATTACCAATTAAAAATTAATTAATTACTAATTAAAAATTAATTAGCAATTAATTCAAAATAAATACTTATAAATAAATTAACATTTTTAATTAATTACAATTAAATTACTTCCCACCCTATTCCCTTATAAACCCACAACCCGCTACAGAATTAGATTACTCAAAAATGAAATAACATAAAAAACACTTTAATACATTAGATATTATTTAAAATACGATATATTTAAATACCTATATTATATACTTCGATACTTTGACTTTCTATATTTAAAAAATCGATATTACTTACTTCGATATTTTAAGTTTCTATATTTTAAAAATCAATATTACTTACTTCGATATTATGACTTTCTATATTGTAAAATTCGATATTACTTACCTTCAATTCGATATTTTTAACCACTATATTCTGTCCATTCGATATTATGTCCATTCTATATTTTTAACTGGATATTATGTCCATTCTATATTTTTCCTTCGATATTATGTCTGTTCACCATATGAGAGGCAATTCCAGACAGGAGACAGCCTAAAGAAAGACATTGAGTTTCCTGATAAATACGGGAGCTACCTGCCTGAATCGGATAGATTGCCATTACTGCAATGTGTCTGAAACAAGACTGTATACATCATACAAACTTAAATTGTATGATGGACACCATCATGTTGTTGAGTCTACTTGCACACATCACTACCGTCACCACTGGTGTACAGTGCATTGCGGTAATCGTGTGTTCATGCAAAGTAAAGCACAACACTGATGTTTGAGGATTGTTAAGGCAGAGGAATGGTGTCATACATCAGGTAACATGTTCCACCATATTTGTAGTGGTGGAAATGCACTCAGAAGATCTTTTGTTAAGGTGGGTTGAAGCACGAACACTGCGGACACCTGACTTCACTATTGGGACATGCATAATCACCCACCGCCGGCGGAAGTCAACCGTGTGGTAGGCAGCTTTATCCACAGCAGAGACAGCCGTAGGCTAACGCTCGATAATGTGAACGTCGTGGTCCAATGGCTGTGTCCGTTCACACAGGAGACCACCTACGTGGGGTACGTACGTGTATGTTGTGGTTTAAAAAACAACTTACTTGCGTCCAGACACTGCTGCTTACACCATCTCCTCAATGATAGCTGCTGTTTGCCCTCTCCGGGAGCAGTCATGCCACTGCACAGTGAGCAGGGTCCCTTCACTCCACAGGAGCTGGAGACCATGGTGAATTAGGTCCTTCCCATGTATTGCCAGTTCTATGGCTCAAGAGAGGAGCAGGTGAGTACTGCTAATTCAGTCGGTACTCTGCAACAATTATTCTATCCAATCCCATAGGCCACAATGTTCCTCTGAGTCCCAGACTGATATCAGAGTTATTTATATCAGACAGTGTGGCCCCTACATAGGATAATCATGTCATGGTTCATGTGGCACTGTACTTTGTGGACTTGACATCACCATATTGATGTGCAATTAGTCCTATATCCTACACTAGTTGCATGCACATATCTATGCATGTATAATTATTATGTTGCCTATGATGAATTTGCTATTCAGTCCATGGCAGATGTGCTAACAAACTTATAGGCCTTACACCATATGTTGTGTATGTTTCCTGTAAGTAGCATATGTGGATGTTATGAGATATGTGTACAATCCCACATATCACTCAGCACACACGAGGCCTCACCAAACTATTGTCTGAGAGACATCAGCACCTCACAGACCACTTCAGAGTGACCCACAAAGGTCATGTCATGTATAGGATGGCCATAAGATGTACTGTTAGGTATGGAAAATGTGGGCATGTGGGGACAGTATGCTCAGGCTGCAAAGAGCAAACCCTGACAATGAGTTGTGCCCAGTATGGTCCATGGCCCAGGCTGTAGCAGAGTTAATGTGGCTATGGAACTGATGCACAGAGTACTCTCCCTGTAGGTCTGCTGAGCCTCAGATGTGACCTAAATTAGGGTAACAGGACCACAAGAATTGCCTTGAGGATGTTTTTCTTTGGATGGAAGAGAACCATCTTAAATGCAATGTAAATAAAACAGAGATTCTTCCTATGGGAAAAACCCCTCATTTCTGTCCTAGCAAATGGTGGCCCGAGGATTCCCCTGCTCCCCCACAAGCTGTGGTGTCAGCAAGAAATCTAGGTGTCTTATTTGACTCCGAGCTATCATTTGATCAGTATGCGAGGAATGTGGCAGGAAGTTGCTTCAGTATTATAAAATCTCTAAAGAAGTTTTTTGACTTCCTGCCCACTGACTCAAGAAAGGCTGTGGCAGTGGCCTTAATCCTCGCACGCCTTGATTATTGTAATGGCCTGATGGCAGGTGTTAAAAAATCACGCTGAAAAAACTCCAAAGCGTGCAACACGCAGCTGCCAGACTTGTCCTCAAATTGCAGAGGAAATCTTCAGCGTCGGCCGCCTTGAAGACCCTTCACTGGCTGCCTCTGCATAAGAGGATACTATTCAAAATTCTGATCGTCGCCTTTCGGGCATTCAATGGCACAGGCCCGAAGTACCTCATCAGGCGTTAGCCCCACTACAACCCTTCCAGGACGTTACGATCCTCAGGAGACAACCTGATAAAATTGGCCCAATTTAACTATAAAACCAAGGGGGGTAAGACCTTAACCTTCCTGTCCTCCAAAGCCTGGAATTCAATGCCTTAGAACCTTAGATCTCTGACTCGGGAAAACCAGTTTAGGAAGCATCTTAAAACCTGGATCTTTAATCTTCCCGATGATTACGTAATGGCCACTATCTAGTGTTGTACTTGCAACTGTATGCACATTGTCTCGTTAGCGCCATGATGCTCCTTTTGGAGCGATAGTTGCGTTCTATAAATAAACAATACAAATACAAATACAAATACAAATACAAGTTGACCTAAATGCACCTACTAATATTACATTTGGTATGGTGCATGATGAGCCCCCCAGACCCGAGACGACTGTCCATGGACCCATATTGCCACTGTGTGTGTGTACTTGCCTTAGGAAGGGCCCCTTACTCCCACATGTCTGGGCTTTTACTGTCATATGAGTGAAGCTAGCATTGTACAGGAACATTGTTCATGTGAAACATGTACATTGCAGATAGTTTGTTACATCTGCAGCACAGTTCAGAAGTGCATCACCAGCTGCATAAGATTAACCAATCAAGCAGTCTGTACAATGATATGTTGGTGTTGTCCTATATATACTGCCACATATGGGATGCAGTGTATCCCGTGATGCCAAGACTTCCCACACAAACACATTCAGACATAGTATGATGTCCACTTGAGTAAATCACATGTCCACTGATCCTCAGAGTAAGAGCTCTCAGTGACACACATCGGTCCTTTCATTGTGACCCAAATCTTGGAATGTAGTCAATGGAATGGTAGCAATGATATCTTGGGCTGTTTGAATGAAGTCATTTCTCGAGACTGTTCAGGTGTCTGTGCAGGGATGCACTAGTACTGTACCCTTCAGGAGGATACAATGGTGTGCTGTGTTACATGGTTACTCATTTCAGAGCACATGTGGTGTGGCCCAGGGCTGTGTGATATCAGTGGGCTGGCCTAGGCCGTATTGGCATGATCAGGATTGAGGATAGTCCTCAGATTACTTCAACAGTGTGTATTAAGGTTTTCCTAGTGCTCAGCATGTGAGCATTACACATATAGGGGTCGATTGCGATTCGGGGAAAAAAACGTCCGTACGATTTGTATCCGGAGCCCTCTCCGTAGAAATCGTACCCGTCCGTCCGAGTCGCGTAGTACGATCCGTATTCCTCGAATCCGTCCGAATCGTCGCGATCCGTACGTATTGCAAGGCTCAAACCGTGAACCGTACGACTCGTACATATGCCGTATGGCTCGTACACATGCCGTATGACCCGACGAGTACGATCCGGACCGGGGTATGAGGACGCGATTCGTACGGTCCACGTCAGGTAAGGGTGAGTCGTACGGAAAAGAACACAAACACATACACATTGTACGGTCCGTACACTCCATGATCACAGGGGTATGGTGCATACCCCTGCGATCATGGGGTGTACGCACCGTACCCCATGTATGCTGGGTGTATGCACCGTACCCCATGTACAATGGGTGCACCCATCGTACATGGGGTACGGTGCGTACACCCAGCGTACATTGGGGTACGGTGCGTACACCCAGCGTACATGGGGTACGGTGCGTACACCCAGCGTACATGGGGTACGGTGCTTACACCCAGCATACATGGGGTACGGTGCGTACACCCCATGATCGCAGGGGTACGCACCGTACCCCTGCGATCATGGGGGGTATGCACCGTACCCAGGGGGGGCTGTTCTGTACCTGTTTTGGCGTGAACTCAGTTTTTACGGCTGTTTTCAGCTCCCGTAGAAAAAGGGTTGTACGGTGCGTACCCGACACGTATCGTACTTGCTGGGTCGTAAAAACCAGCCGCGAACAGTACAGATGTCGCGTATAGCGGGTTCTGGGGGAGAATCGTACGGAGATTAGAGTCGTACGGTCTCTGTACGACTCGTACGGAGTACGGCTCCTGGTACGAATCGTACTTCGTCGTATGTACGGGGGACGTTGCAGGGTACGATTCGTATGGGAAAAACGCTCCAAACGGCTATTCGGAGCGGTTTTTCCCGAATCTGAATCAGCCCCTTAGTGTGTGCACTATTGATCAATTGTTATGCTAGCTATCTACAACATCTGTGTCACCCTATTAGATAACCTATATCTTGCATGCCTACTCTGTCTCTTCATCTATTGCAACCATAAAGATCAATGCCCATCAGAAGGTGTCCATGTGGAAATACATTGCCTGGAAGGTGGGGACCCTGGGGGTCGCTCGTCGACACAGTGTTCACTGCAGGAAAAGGTGGGACGACCTGAGACGTTGGACCCGGAAGCTCGTGGCGGTCCGGCTGGGGCTGCCCTCCCAAGGCAGTTGGGGCATGACCCAGACCCTGACCTCCCAATTTACCTGCATACTGATGGTGCCATACCCAGAGCTTGATGGGCAGTTGAGAGCCCAACAGCAGCAAGGAGGGAGTGAGTATTGGCCTGAGTGAAACATTATGCAAGACATCTATCTTTTGTTACAGGCAGCTATTTCCCCATCTACCTTGAAGGTGACTCATGTCCCACGCAATGGGAGAGTTGTTGCATGTGTGGGACTGCTAGTAGGTGCATGGTGATAACCGTAGGCTATTGTCCATGTGACCAGAAACTAAGCAGGGTCCAGTCAAATGTCAGTTTCCAGAGCTGAACTGCCACTTGGCTGCATATTGTCACAGATCACCTTCATTTACTTTTGATGTCATGTGTGACAGTGGTCCCAACAGGCCACTTGGCATCCTTGTGTTTGGAGTGATGCTCCCTCATTACTGTGTCTCATGTGATGTGGCACCACTTCCTTGTGGTGTGGTATACAATGTACTCTGGGTGCAGCCACTGAGTACTACTTCCCTAGGAAATGGGGATTGAACAGTATCATGAGGTGGCTAACACCACTGGTGCCATCTGTATTGATGCATACATGCTGCCATGTGTACCTTTACGTGTTGTACTGTCATATGTACAACTATTCCGTACATGGTCTGAGGGTCTATAAGGTTTTCATTCTGATTCCATCACGTTTGTTTGTGTTGGCCAATGTGTACATGACAATAGTATTGTGTGATGGGTATACAGAGTAGATGTAACCACATACAGGGGTGTGTAGACATAGACGGATGAGTCACACATACCCAATGACATTGATCGATGTCATTAGCCAGGTGAAATTGTTGAGGCAATGACATACATTGTAGGAAGCCTTCCAGTACTGTCTGGCAATGTGAGTTAGCATGTCATTGAGAAGGGTGTATTCAGTTACGCGTGATGCACATGTGCCTTTGTGGAGGGTCAGTCAGTGGCTAGTGGCATGCATCAGGGAGTGACATGTAGGCACGTTGGGGGTCACACGTTTGTGTTTGCACTCAGTACTACATTGGTATTTGTGTTTGCGTGACAAAAAAGGTACAGTTAAACCCCTTCCCTTTTGGACACGAGTAAGACCTTTTTATGGACTAGGGGGCAGATTTATGTTAACTGGCGCATCCCCAGGGATGCGCCAGTTAACATGCGCCACAGTGCGCCACTGCTCCGCCACCCATGGTGCGCCGCATTTATGATGCGGCGCACCATGGTGCAAGAAAGTGAGGATGCGTGACGCATCTCTCGGCGTACGGGCGGCACAATGCAGGAGTCATGTCGCAAGTGCGACATGACTCCTGCAATGCACAGGAGCCACCTATTCCATGCATTGTGCGTCACCCTTACGCCTGCTTCAAGCAGGCGTAAGGAATTGACGTAGAAAGTGGCTGAGTGAAATCTCATAGATTTCACTCAGCCACTTTTAGGAGGCGTTCCTGCGCAGGAACGTCCCCCCCTGCGCAGGAACGCCTCCTTATGGCGCAGGGGTTTCCAACGTGACGCATCTCCTAGATGCGTCACGTTGTAAATAGGGCGCATTGTTTGCGCCGCCGTTGCATCACATTACGTGACGCAATTGCGGCGCAAGGAGGCGCAAGGGCATCATAAATCTGCCCCTAGATACTTCCCAAGCCTCATGTACGTTCAGTGTTCTAATGGCATTGACATTTGCAATGTGAAAAAGGTGTGCTCACGTGAACCAATCTTGACTAGGGATGTCCCTAGGCAGTTTCATTTACAATGGTTCTTTGAGCTGAAATCTCACCCCACTTGGAGCCACACTGTCTCCATTCTATTTTTCTGTACTACATGTGACACCTAGCTAAGTTACTCATGTGCACCTTTTAACTACTTCATCTGGCAGTGGACAGATATGAAACTGTCACTTGGGAAGTGTGAACAGTTTGGAATGGGCACTTCCATGTCACCGTATTCTTGGCAGTCACATGTTGCTGCAGCTTAGCTGTAGCTGATGCCCAGCAGTTCTACATGCTGTGAGTTAGGGACACCTGTCCATTTGCTGATTGAAGGGCCTTGTGTGGATAGGTAGTAATGCATTCCATGTGGACAACCCATTTCACAACACCACTTAAGTATGGTATACTACAAGGGCCTAGGTTGTCAGGTGATAATATTTCCTGCTACACACAGGGACAAAGTCACACATGCAGTTGGAACAGACTGTATTGATGACATCATTATGTGTGACTGTGCACAGGTCATGTAGCATTCATGCATGCGCTTATGCCAATGTGGCCGGGGTGAAAGGCGGTGAAAGGTGGTGCCTTACGATGGTTTTTTTATTTTTTGCAGGATAGACAGCAGGCGGTGTCCCTCCCCCCTTCCAATCTGCCTTCTCTAATGTGTTGCATGGTGTACCCCAGTGATCGGCAATTAGCCCTATTTTATATAACATTTACTTAAAACCTTTGATTGCGGTCATCAAGACACCCAACATCGATGTTATAAATTATGCAGATGACACTCAGCTGATCCTCTCCTTTGAGGGAGAGGATTCGACATCAGTGGAGATGTTTCACAACTGTCTGCAGGATACGGCCGGCTGTTTCTAGGATAATTCCTTACAATTTAATGCAGGTAAGAAAGAGGTGATCTTTTGTGCCGCGAATAGGATCCCTCATCTCCTTCCTTGCAATTTCTGGCCCCCTGGAATTTCGTCCACAGTTCGGCCAGTAAAAACTGTCCGCAACCTGTGCATTATGTTTGACAACAAGCTTACCTTGGAAGCTCAGGTTACAAAAACGACAGCCTCTTGCTTTGCGATCATTAAGTCCCTTCGCAAAATCTTCCCGTTCTTCCCTTCTCAGGCGAGTGCCCAAGTGGTGAGGTGTATGATTCTCAGTAGGCTTGACTACTGTAATGCCCTATTGCTTGATTCCCCAAACTTCCTGATGGACAGACTACAAAGGGTCCAGTCAGCAGCTGCCAAGTTAATTTTAGGGCTGCCTAGAAGATCTTCCGCATCTGCAGCTTTGGCAAAACTTCACTGGCTCCCTCTGAGAAAGAGAGTGCAAATTAAATCGCTCTGCCTTGTCTTTAAAGCCCTTCATGGGATAGGGCCTTTGCTTATGCGAAAAAAATGTGATTGGTACACCCCTACAAGATTGCTTCGCTCTTCATCGGCGAAACTGGTGAAGGTACCAAGAAGTCAGGTCAGGGGGTAGATCTTTTGGGGTGGCAGCGGCGAAATTGTGGAACAGACTCCCTTGGGAGATCAGGCAAATTAGGGAGCTCCTTTCCTTCAGGAAAAGTGTAAAAACCTGGCTGTTCCCCAAGAATTAATTGCCTGACCTTGTTTATGAGCCACCCCCGCCTTTGAGTCGCTTAGCGCCAGGATGCCTGCAAGGTGATAGTGTGCTTTATAAGCCGAATAAATAAAATAAATGTTGGAGCCATTGTAGTTATCCTTGTACGTGTTGTGATCTGTGCAATTACGTAATGTGTTATGTTAGAACCTGTTTGCCCAGTGTGCTCGTGGAATTGCAATGAACCTATTTCTACTTTTATTTCAGCATCAACCCAGGGCAGCGGAAGTAACAGGGTCGATACCATTGGGGAAGTAGCTGGCCATAGAGGTTCCCGCTGCAGCACTGACACAGATGGAACTAGTGGTCCAGAGGGTGAGGGGAGTGCTATGGAGGAGGCAGCTGACACATCTTCATCATCTAAGTCGTGGTCCAGTGGTCACTCCCAGGTGGTGGTGACCCCCCCGGACCTGCGTTCACGACATCTATGTCTGCTATTCCGTTCTATCTCCACTCTCCCTTTGGCTCCTCACCCAGCTGTCCGGTCCCGATCCCCTAACAAGGGGGCTGTCTCCTTTGCACCAGGCACCTCACCCCATCTCTCCTGCTGCCCTGAGTGTGGAGGCAATTGCCATCCGGAGACAGATCTCTTTGGGTCAGATTGCAGTGCTGAATGCCATCCAGGTGCAAAGCCCCCAGCTCACGTAGATGCTATCGTACATGGAAGGCATTTACGCTGACATGTCTGCCCAACAGAGATCTTTTCAAGCTCTGGCTTCCACACTCACAACAGCCTTCCACCAATTCCACCTTTCCACTCCACATCCTGCCTCTTACCCATCGACAATCCCTATTCCCACACCTGCCTAAAGCACCACACACATCAGCACGACTCCACCTCAACATCCACCCGCAGCACACACAAACAGAAACCTATGAAAAAAAGACACATCAACTCCAAAGGCATTCGCCACCCCCACCACCACAACCAGTGACATACACCCAGAAACCACACCCACTGCACCATAGACATCCACTAAACAAATACATCCAGACACACCACCAGACACAGCCACTTCACACATCCATCCAGACACTACACCATCAGACACATCCACTACCCACATCACACACCCAGACATCACATCCACACCACCAGCCCAGTGGCACAACCAAACTGTAGGTGGCCCCCCTGCAAAGTACATTGAGGGGGCCCCTCAAGGTCTGGATCCCAATCAGGAGCTCTCAGGCCGGCCTGTGCACAGTGCCAGCGGGGGCCGTCTGGACCTCGGGCCCCTCCGCAACACGCCGGCTGTGGGGGCTATTGTTACGCCACTGCTTTCAATATAGAGTCCAGGAGAAGTCAGCATCCTCTGTACATCAGCAGCACAAGCTAATTAAGCGCCATTTGTACTAGGTAGAGATGAGGAAATAACTCAAGGGCGCATTGATAAGTGGTGCAGGAGGTGCCGTGGCACCAAAGCCTAGGGGGGCTTTGGTGGGGCCTAAGTGGTGCAGGAGGTGACGTGGCACCAAAGCCTAGGGGGACCCATTGCACCCCAAATATGACCGTTTTTTTATTGGCAAAACAAGGGATGGAAGCATCATTTTCCCCACTAGTGCTATAGCCTGTGGCTCCATTGAAATAACACTTGTTGATACAGGGGTAAATATACTTGAGTTAGCAGTTGATGGGTCTATCATAACGCTTCATTACTTCTGAGCGTCGTTTGATTCCTGTATGTGCACAGATCTTAACATAAACGTTGGAGGAAGTTCTCGGAGTATATAATGCATTCCAAATTGGTTAACCTCATTTGAGACAAGAATGTTCAATTTATCATGTCATCATATTTGGCAAAAAGCATTGGCATTGCGTATACATCTTCGAGGCGTGACATATTGGCTCTGCCAATGCTTGTTGATGTGGCAGATAAGCCGGCTTTGAGAGGTAATGACTTTTTACAAGGCACACCTGTTGCTTGTATAAAATTGCCTGGTGTTCTGGAATCGACATCTGAAAGGCCTTGTATTATCAAATGTTTCTGAGAATGTTTGGAAGTGTAATTTTTGGGGAGGGTTGCAAGGGTGATGTTACTGTAGACTCTCAGTTGTGCATATCCTAAATGCTCAATTTCAGTTCTATTTTTTGGGCTTCTACTCTTAAATGCACTCTCATCCTTCGATTAATGATCACACCCAACTCCTATTCATTTGAGCCTCCACAAAGAAATTTGACTAAATGCCTGTAATGATTTTCTTGAGAGCAGAATATTACTCCCACTAACCTACAGTTACCAAAAATCAAGGAATGCCTTGTCAGGTAAAGTAGGAGTTATATAAATCCAGATACAAAACAATATGGTATTATGATGCCAACATCGTCCAAATTGGTCTCGGAGGTCCAAAAACCACAAGACATAGCAGGGCCAGGTTCTCAGCCAATATTTCAGGGTTCATGTCTGAAGGAAAATAAGAGCGAACTGTGTCCGAACTCCTGTTATCAGAGACGTCTGAATCACTGCCCTCGATATGTGGTTTCTCCAGTCTCTTACTGCTGCACCACCAACACCATTCAGATGTATGTCAATACAACACATTCCTTTGCCATGCCTACCTTTTCCACACAGCCTTCATCATGCAGGTGGCCTGACCACGCATGGTAAGTATTATAAGGTAAAATACTGGAGCTCAGTCAAGAGCTCAAAAATATCTTGGGCATTGCATGGTCTTAGCCAGGCTGTTTGACATTGAAAGCAGAGGTTAACGGAAGGGTGTATTCTTTGGGACTGCATTGTGCCAATTCCCCACCAAGTCTTAGGCCACTCCGCGCGGACCTCTGCTGTGTACGGGGACAGTTAGCTGCAGGGCCTCACCTTAGATCCCGCTTTGCACCAAGCATAACTTAAGAATGATTTTTTTTAAATCAGCCCAAATCTGCAAAGTCCAAACTTATGCTTAATGGGTTACATGAAGAGTTAGAATGCGGTATGCATAACTAACTGAGCTATCGTTTGATGACTGTAGTTTGTGCCTTGAAAGTACCATAAGGACTTCTAAGGCAAAAACATTAACCCACTCACCTGTCTTCCATGAACTACTAATTTGAGACGTGCACTTACATGACTTGCTTTGTAGCGGGCACATTAACCTTCTGACCAATTTATTGCATGATGACTCAAACCTGTGCCAGAGAGTGCCCCTCAATTTACGTACAGTTATTTCACCAGTAATATACCATTTGCTTGCTGGATATAGATAGATCTTTAAAACCAGGGCCTTCACTGCCTACGATAGCTTAAAATGAAGTCTATTTGTGACCAAATAAACAAGCCAAAACAGAATCTCTATCTAATATATTTGCAGACAAGCGCTGCCCTCCATGATACTGTATCTCATGTCCCGCCCCCTGTTCTGGAATATACTTCATAAGATTTTGAAAGTGGGGTGTAGGCGCTGTTAACATCCCAATCCCATTGGACAACTGCAAGCATGTGCTTCAGTTTCTCGAATATAAAAAAATGCTACATCCTATTTACTAGTAGAGGGCAGAATATTCGGTTGTCCAATATTCACTTTTCAGAAAGAGCGCCTACTATCTAGTAGTAGGTTCCTGTTACAAATCCCTGCTTTACTAAAATAAAAATAAGAATTCTTGCCTCTCTATCACACTGCATATATATATATATATATATATATATATATATATATATATATATATTACCTACTGGCGATAGCCAGTAGGTATATATAGTTAGGATTGTTTTCCATAGGGAAATCGCAACATTCTATTGGGAATAACTTTGGCGCCGGTTGAGGGATCATCTTGAAATTTTCCTTAACTTTGCCTCGCGGCGCTCCTGTCCTTCCCTGAACGTTTGGGGGGGATTCGTCAAGCAGGGGCCGAGATAAAAGGGGGGTCCCAAAACGTGTTTTCCCCATGTTAATTTCCATAGGGCGGTTGGACTCACTTTTAGCCCGAACGGCTGAATGGTTTTCCACCAAACTTGGCAAAATTGTAGGGACTGGTAGCCCGATGTGCCTTTGCTATGTCTCAAGATATGTGCTCCAGTGGTTTTTACGAACATTAACTTTGAAAAAATATATATTGGGCTACATTGGGCTATATATATGTTAGAGCCCAAATGTAGCCCAATGTATCCCAATGTAGCTCAATGTAGCCCAAAGATGGCCACCAGAGACAAAAAAGAAACAAATGTAGCCCAAATATCAGCCAGATGTAGCCCAACTATAGCCCAATGACAGAATGTCCCAGAGTGTTCCAAAGAACAACTAGAACGCTAACAGTCTTACTTATGACAAAAGTATGGCACACCTGAAGTCATCTTGATTGGAATAAAGTGTTAACACTTAAAACATTTAATTTGCAAAGGAACAAATGAGGGGGTTCATTTTGCCATAGAAATTATGATTAGTGCTGAAGAAAGAAAAATTAGGGCACATTTTGAGTGACTTCTCAAATCCTCTTATATTTCATTAAAAAAATTCTGATATGCAGTCTCCCAAGATGGCCACCAGAGACAAAAGAGCCTGTGCTTAAAAACTCTGTTAGCAAAGCAGGCATTTGAGATTTAAAAAATGTTTTAATATATAAAAACGTTATCCGCTAATAGAATTAGCATTTAAAAAACCTTGGGAATTCAATGAAAAACCATAGGTTTCAGGCCTTATATAGTTAGGAATTAGCATTTAAAAAAACCTTGCAAATTCACTGAAAAAACCATAGGTTTCAAGCCTTATATAGTTAGGAATTAGCATTTAAAAACCTTTGAAATTCACTGAAAAAACCATAGGTTTCAGGCCTTATATAGTTAGGAATTAGCATTTAAAAAACCTTGCAAATTCACTGAAAAAACCATAGGTTTCAGGCCTTATATAGTTAGGAATTAGCATTTAAAAAAACTTTGAAATTCACTGAAAAAACCATAGGTTTCAGGAGTTATATAGTTAGGAATTAGCTTTTAAAAAACCTTTGAAATTCACTCAAAAAACTATAGGTTTTAGTGGTGTTATAGTTAGCTGGACATTTTACTCATACAAAACCATTGAAATTGCTCCTATATAGTTAGTTGTACTAACTATATTTCGCACACCCGCAATCCACTGCTGATGATGTCACATATTAGATCATTCATGACATGGTCAGTGACATCACTGATGACATCTCAAATGACATCACTGATGACATCACTGATGACATCATCCACGTGACAATCACATACACCTTTTCATACACTATTACAATTTTTCATCACTCTGTGTAAAATACAGAGTATCATATTTAAATCCATTGTCACAGTAATACAAGTATCTAAAAATCCACTCAGTGATTCATAGATGTATACACACATCTAATCACTTACCTATGGATTCACTCATACATGCTGTCAATGAACAATAGAACACTATCAAAAATACTTATACATCTATATCGACATTAAACAACAGCACGCATCCTATTCACATATGAAGTCATCCTACTCACTTATGCAAACAATGGATCATAATTACATATTTACTTAGCAAAACACTTATACAAACACCACTTCTTCTATTCATTTAGATAGTAAGTCATACTTAGTGAATTATAAAATCATTATTACAAGTATTCAGTTATCCATACAGTCACTCACACAATCATTGTGTCGTATGTATACTTATTTATATACAACAACTGACACATAGACTGCCTTTTATTTTTCTAGTTTGTTGGACCTGTACCATTGAGAAATATATTTGCTCATCACCACACCCATAAAGATATTCACTCACCCAAACTGTTGGAACATGTAGTTTTAACTTCATATATCTACTGAATCAACTATTCACACATCTTTGGACAGTCACACCCCCCCACCGAACCACACACACTTTCACACTCCCATACAAATACTCAGTTAACTAATCAATAACTAATATAGACTTTCACATAGCTAGTAACCAACTGTAGAATCAGTTTACACAACTGACAAAGTGATACAGATGTTTACACAGCTTAGTCACTATCCACTATATTTAGTGAGACATTATAAATTGGTCAAGTAAACAGTCAATTACACTGCTACTAAATCCTCCATCCAAATATTTATTTATATATATCCACTTATTCTTCAATGCAAATTGCTATATATATAATGCATATTTAAATAACGAAGCAAACCACATTCACTGGATGATGTCATCAGTGATGTCATCAGTGATGTCATTTGAGATGTCATCAGTGATGTCACTGACCATGTCATGAATGATCTAATATGTGACATCATCAGCAGTGGATTGCGGGTGTGCGAAATATAGTTAGTACAACTAACTATATAGGAGCAATTTCAATGGTTTTGTATGAGTAAAATGTCCAGCTAACTATAACACCACTAAAACTTATAGTTTTTTGAGTGAATTTCAAAGGTTTTTTAAAAGCTAATTCCTAACTATATAACTCCTGAAACCTATGGTTTTTTCAGTGAATTTCAAAGGTTTTTAAATGCTAATTCCTAACTATATAAGGCCTGAAACCTATGGTTTTTTCAGAGAATTTGCAAGGTTTTTTAAATGCGAATTCCTAACTATATAAGGCCTGAAACCTATGGTTTTTTCAGTGAATTTCAAAGGTTTTTAAATGCTAATTCCTAACTATATAAGGCCTGAAACCTATGGTTTTTTCAGTGAATATATATATATATATACATTTTAATTTCACTCTATTTAAAACAGTTTCATAAGATTACATTGAAATAATACAATTTGTTGTAAACTGTAACGCGATCGACCTTTTTAATGTTTATGCTAATGACTGAAGTTTCCTGTAGATGTAATGCCTCTAATAATTCACTGAATTGTTGATCACAGAGCAATTATTAGCTATTATTGCACTCTCTGAAGTGGATATCTGTTCTCCAGACATTTTCACAATGGTTCTCCCAGAATCCTCTGCAGTTATCCTGGTTGCCGCAATCATCTACACTTCCCTATCAGCTGGAGAGTGGCCAAGTGACCTGAAAGCAACCACATTACACCATTACTAGAAGCCGGATTTCGACCAGGCGGATCCTGTAAACTAAGCATCCATCACCCAGGGACCAATCCTAGTTAAACTCATTGAAAAGGCAGCCTTCTACCAGAACACAGCCTTCATTGATCTAAATATGTCATTGTCAGACAGTCTGGGTTTATAACCAGAAAAAGCTCTTATTCAGTAAAAATCTGAGATGGCCTCAAGATCTCTATTGACATCAATAGAGTTGCTGCTCAATTTCCACTCGATCTGTCCTGAGCATCTGATGTAATGGACCCTCTACCACTAGCACAAGGTCTATATTACAAAGAGATGCAGGACACAGTACTCAGTTGAATAAAACGTTTCCTTAACAATGGACTCCAAATTGTCACAGTTCCTCCGTTCAATCATTCACCCTTCACCAGTCGGGTAAGCATCCTTAGGGTTCAATAAGTACTCCTCCTTTTCAATGTTCACCTATCCACCTTACAGATCTTGTGAATTCTTCCAAGCGTATCAGCTACAATTATGCTTACAATGCTCAGATCATCTCAAAGCTTCACAGACCAAGACATCTAGACCTAGTAAATGTCTTCTTGCAGTGGAAGAATGGATGTTAAAGAATGATCTCAAATGTAACCTCCTCCTAAAACTAAATGCGGCCTGTAATGTTTTTTTTTTTAATTTATTTTTTTAAATTTGTTTTATTGTTGCACCAAAGTAAACAGATACAGTGGAAATTATCAGCTGACTTGGCCTCAACATTCAGCCATGCGTGCAACATTTTTTGGTTTATACAACTGGTGCAAATATACAATTCCTCAATCAAGCCGTGCAGATCGTACTACCATGTCTACTGGTCGGGAGACAATGAACCTGCATAGCCAAGAGGACAGTGGACGATAACAGGCACGTAAATTCCGGTTTCAAGGGCGTTGGATCGGGGCCTGTACTGTCCATGAACGGTGCTACCAGAGAACAGGGGGGAACAAAACTGTGGGAGGGAAGCGTGTGGGCGCCAGCAAGGTCGAAGTAGGGGGAGACCGGTGACAGGCGTCGGGGGGAGGGGGGGGACCCAGGAGGTCAATCAGCCTGCGTTCCAGAGGGGTGAGCAGGTAGTCAGGAGCGTGCTCTGGGGGAGGGGGGGAGACATCAGGCAGATGCTATTGGTCTTCTCGGGCTGGGAGGGGAGGGGATGGGGTAGGCGGTTCACCTACATTCGAGGACTGTCGGAAGCTGTGGAGGAGCATGGC
This sequence comes from Lissotriton helveticus, assembly GCF_964261635.1. Taxonomy (NCBI): domain Eukaryota; kingdom Metazoa; phylum Chordata; class Amphibia; order Caudata; family Salamandridae; genus Lissotriton; species Lissotriton helveticus. The sequence goes on from NC_136057.1 coordinate 1,302,531,107, forward strand.
CCATTCCATGGATATGGGAAATTTACGCGCACCCCTGGCTTCTTCCTCTCTAAGAGCATCCTCTTCCGCCGCTGCCCATTTACCGACCGCCCCCGTCCAGGCTGCTATAGGGGGACCCTCCGGGGATCGCCAGCGCATGGTTATGCATCTGTTCGCTAACAGGAGCGCTAAGGACACGAAGCGTCTATGTACTGGGACTCGCTTAGGGACATGAAAGATGCCTAGTGCGCTAGACTCCCAGGTGGATAATGTGGTGAGGCCTGTCAGTTCCGACAAGGTGTCGTGTACCGCCCGCCAAAAGGAATGGAGGTCGGGGCAGCTCCAAAACATATGGCGAAAATCTGCAGCAGGGGCGCAGCATCTGGGGCATAGGAATGACGTGGAGGGATAGAATTTCTGTAAGCGCGCTGGGGTGAGGTACGCCCTGTGTAGGATATAGTATTGGATGTTCTTGAAGCGGGCGTTCCTAGAGACGCGTTTGGGGGCCTCCAGTGCCTTACTCCACTCAGAGTCATGTAGCGCGCGGCCTATGTCCTCCTCCCATGCAGTTCGCAAGGACGTCAAGGGGGCGTGTGAGAGTTCTCGGATGGATTTGTACAACCAGGTGACTAAGTGGCGTCCCACCCCATACGTAGGATAGTGTGTATTACTGGATGCGTGTCTGGCTCACCCGTACGAAGGTCAAAATGGGGTCGGTATCCATCAATCAACTGTCGATATCTGAGGAATTGGCCTGGAGGGAGCCCATATTCAGCGGTCAGACGGTCGAGTGTTTTTATCTGGCCTTCCTCAAAGAGCGACTCCAGATCCGTAATGCCACAGAGCGACCATTCGGAGAAGAACTGAGCCGTGAAGTAGGAGTCTTGCCTGGGGCTGCCTATCAGTGGCAAGAGCGGAGAGTACGGAGGTCTAGTGGGGGTCATTCGGTGGATCCGCATCATGCATCGGCGCGCTATCGCCACTTGGAGGGGGTACGTGCGCCGTGGCTTGGTGCCCGGGAGTAGTAGACGGGTGAGTTCCGGGGCCGTAATTCTACCAGTCGAGGTGACAGTTTCCTGAGGGTAACGGTCCGCCGTCCAGTACGACAGCCACTGGAGCTGCGCTGCAAGGAAGTATGACTCGAAGGACGGAGCTCCGAGCCCTCCCAGCGTCGTGGGAAGTTGGAGGGTTTGCAGGGCGACCCGGTGTCGGCCCTCGCCCCAGATAAGGGTCCCTAGGAGGGAGTCAACGTCGCGGAAAAAAGATCTGGGTGGCACCACTGGTAAATTCGTGAAGTGGTATAGGAGTCGGGGAAGCATTATCATTTTAGCCAGTGCAATTCGACCTATTGGGGCTAGTGGGAGTTTATTCCAGAAGGCAACCGCCGGGCGCAGGCTGGCAAGTGCCTTGCAGTGATTCCCTGCGAAGAGGTCTACTGGGGAATGGTACAAGCGAACACCAAGGTATCGGGGGGCTTCCGCGGACCACGAGAGTTTATGTGCTCCGAGCTCGACTTCCCGGGGGGGCAGGCTCGGGTGCAAGGGGTAGACCGTGGATTTGTCCCAGTTCACCTGTAGTCCCGAGGCATTCGCAAATTCCTCCAGTGTCGCCCCTATAGTGGTCAGGTCCGTTTCGATGTCTCGGACGTATATGAGGAGATCATCCGCGTACATGGAGACACTATGTGTGCTGTCCGCAAGTGGGATGCCCCATTCCGCACCCTCCAGGCGCAGTCGCACCGCCAGCGGCTCGACTGCCAGTGCGAATAAAAGAGGCGACAGGGGGCACCCCTGCCGCGTGCCTCGCCGAACCTCGAACGCTGGTGATATACGTTTCCCGATGCGGACTCGCGTGGTCAAATCGGTATACAAGAGGCGCGTGTATGCTATAAGCGTCGGGCCCACATTAAGGCGTTGCAAGACCGAGAAGAGATAGGGCCAGGTGAGGGTGTCAAATGCCTTCTCCAGGTCCATAATGAGGCAGGCGGCGCGAGGAAATCTGTCACGCACCTGATCTTGTACATGGAAGACTCGGCGAAGGTTCTGGGAGGTGTTCCGTCCCGGAACAAAGCCGCATTGGTCGGGGTGGACCAGTGGGCGTATGACCTGTGCATAACGATCAGCTAGAATTTTCCCCAGGATTTTACAGTCGGCCGATAGGAGCGTGATGGGGCGGTACGATCCCATGTGGAGTGGATCTCTGTGGGGCTTAGGAAAGGTGACAATCACGGATTCCCGTAGTGACTGGGGTAATCTCCCCAGATGAAGGGACGCCCCAAACATCCGTGACAGCTGGGGGACCACTAGGGGAGAGAATGTCGAGTAGTATTCCAGCGGGAAGCCGTCCAGCCCTGGCGCTTTATTCCGGGACATGGCACGAATCGCCTGGGTAATGTCAGGGGGTTTGATCTTGGTGTCAAGGGTGCGCTTATCCACATCCGATATTGTAGGTAGCGTCAGTGGGTTTAAAAAACTATCCACAGAAAATGGGGAACAGTGGGTTGGAGTCCCGTACACTTGTGTATAGTATCGCTGGAACGCCAGGAGGATCTCGGCTTGTGAGCGTACCAGTACGCCGTCCGGATTGATAATATCCGTAATCGGCTTGATTACGGTATCTTGCCTTGCCATCCAAGCCAGTAGCGCACCAGTTTTGTCTCTGTCCTTATGCACCCTAGAGGCATAAGCCCTAAAATTGTACTTTCGGAGGTCAGCGCAGGCCGTCTGATATTCTGTCTTAGCCTTGGCTGTGAGTATGGCGTGCTCCTCCGAGTCGTCAGGCTGTGTAGTAAGAGCGGCCAGAGACTGCTCTGAGGTCTGGAGCATCCGTTCCAAGGTGCGGCGAACCCCGACTACCTGCTTGATGCATTCGCCTCTTGCCACCACTTTAAAAGCGTCCCATTCCACCAGTACCGACGATGCCGTGTCTGTGTTGTGTGTGAAGTAGTCTTGGATGCTGGTCTTGTGTGCGTCTCTGAATACTGGGTCCGAGAGGCAGTCTCTAGGGAGGCGCCAGGTGGGGACTGGCGGGTGCGGGGGGCGCCAGTTCAGCCGAATGATGTGGGCATCATGATCCGACAGGATCCGACCCAAGTAATCTGTAGATGCGATCTTAGGGAGGATCGGTGTAGAGCAAAGGAAACGGTCCAGGCGGACCCTGAGGTTATGCGGAATCGAGTGGAAGGAGTAAACGCGGGCCAGTGGGTGCAGGTGTCGCCATGCGTCGGTGAGCGCCCAGTGCGTGGTCCATGCCCTGAAGAGGTCTGCCTGTCGGGGGGCCGGGGAGTGTGTTGGGGGCGGATGCGAGCGATCCAGGGCGGGGTCTAGTGTACAGTTAAAGTCACCTCCCAGTACCCATGGAACTGTAGTGAACTGGGCTAAAACGCCTGTGAGGTGGTCCCAGAATTTGTCCTGATCTGTGTTGGGGGCATATATGCTTCCGAGGAGTATACCCTGGCCGTCAAGCACCCCTTCTAAAAGTGCATACCTGCCCTCTCTGTCTACCACCCGTCGTAGCTCCCGGAAGGGAGTGCCAGGCCTGACCCAAATTAGCGCGCCGCGCGCAAACGCTGAATAGTGTGTGGCACAGAGGATCCCTCGCCATTTGACTTGTAAGCGGGTGAGTTCGGTGGTGTTAATGTGTGTCTCCTGTAGAAACGCAATATTGGCTGACATGCGCCTGATATATGAGTAAACAGAGTAGCGTTTGCTGGGTGTGTGTACATTCAGTGTAAGGACATTAATGTCTGAGCATGAGACTGCCATACTTAGGGTGTCGTGAGTGGGAGAGGGAACCCCCTGCAGCCCCCGCCGGCCGACGGTGTGCATGTGTCATACGTGTTTCTATGCGCCGAGCTTCCACAGTCATAGGGGAGGGACTAAGGGGAGTAACAATAAACAGAACTGTAGGTGGGAAACAGTCCCAATACTGGGGATATCTCACCGGGGGTGGCATATCCAAACTAGTGTCCCACTTGGGGAGAAATACAACAAATAACTGCGGGGGTGGCAGCGTGTGTCGCTGCTGGGCTTGTGCGCGGGTCGGGCTCTTGTATGAGAAGCGTCTATCGCACGTTAGCGCTTACAAGCAAATGACAAAACAGTCTAGGCTCCTAGACGTCGCGCAACACAACAGAACACCATGAGAAGGATATAACTGTAGGTAGTCCTTTCATCAGGAGGAGGTGCCAGGTCAGCTGGCCAAGGTAGCTTCCAGGGTGTGTACCGCTACAAGGGGGGAGGAGATCGGTCCGATCCCTGACATTGTTCCGTCACTGTCCCGGTCCTTCTCAGGGGTGAACAGGTGCGGTTGGCCTTCCAGATCCGACGTCGTGGGCGACGTATGTAGGCCGGTCACCGCTTTCAAGGCGTCTCGTCGTTCTTGCATGATTTGTGCGAGGTCGGGTGAGCCCTTGGGGGGTGACTCCTGGCCTCTGGGGCGGCCCGATCGAGCACGGCTCGCACCTCGCCGTCTGGAACGCCGGAAGTCGTTATTGCGTGTTCTCTGGGGTCCAGGATTAGGGATGATCGGGCAGTGAAACTCAGTCCAATCCTGCGCTTCCTCCGCCGTATTGAAAAAGAGGGCTTTCCCTTTGTGCAGCACTTTCAGGCGGGCCGGGAACAGCAGGGAGTATTGAAGGTCATTTGCTCGAAGGCGTCTCTTGACATCGAGGTAGGTGGAGCGCTGGTGCTGGACCTCTCGGGCGTAGTCCGGGAACACCATAACATGCTGGTCCTCCACTTGTAGGGGACCCGCTGTCCGGGCCGCACGGAGCACCGCGTCGCGGTCTCGGAAGTGCAAAAAATTTTGCCAGCATAGGGCGTGGAGGGAGGCCCGGTTTAGGAGCTCGGGCCGGGACCCTGTGGGCTCTTTCAATGGAGAAGTATGCCGACCTGTCTGCCTCCGGTGTGAAAGATTTGGTCCAGGATTCCATGTACGTCAGAGGATCCGAGTTCTCAATCCCTTCCGGCAGACCTAGGACGCGAATGTTACATCTCCTTGAGCGCCCTTCTAAGTCCACTGTGCGTTCCTCGAGGGCCGCCACACGGTGTAGGACCTCCTTCAGTTCCGCTGCCTGTGATTTCACCGCAGGCTGTAGCTCGGTCGCGATCCGTTCTCCCTCCTTCACTCTATCTGCCAACTTGCGGTGGTCGTCGCGGATTAGACTAATGTCCGTCGTCAGAACTCCCAACCTCTCCTCCATCGATAGGCGGGACAATTCGATTGCCGCCAACACCTGATCTAACTTCGCCGACAGTGTAGGGTCGGTTTGCGACGCATGGGCCTGCGTCCATGTCCTTGTTTGTGGCATCCTCTCGGGGGCCGTCTCGGGGACCGCCGTGCATTTCGCGGCATTTGTTTTCCCCATGAGTGCTGACAGAAATGGGGGGGGGCCCCCCGGCACCTGTATATCTCGCGTTCAGCAGACCGCCTCCTTTCGGTATGTCTAGATAGGTAGGAGCTTAGCAGAGGTTGAGCGCCCAGTCTTTTGCGGTCCTGGGGGTGGTTACTGTCCTCCTACTGGGGGGCCCACTTCCGGTCAGGACGCCCTCAGTAGCTCGTGGTCGCAGGGGGCGACAGTGCGGGTGCTAGGAGATGTGCAGTAGGAGGGCACCGCCACCACAGTCCAGAAGTCCCTCGGAGATAGGGCGCCCCCGTTAAGGCTGGATCCAGTGCCCCCTCCTCCCCGGCGCGCAGCGCCGTCCTCCAGGCAACTCCGGGGGCCAAGGAACAGAAGACCAGAGCCCAGGGGGGGTCTCGGGCCGATGAGAGTCTACGGCGTGGCGTGGCGTGCCACCGCCTCAGGGTTAGTAGAGCACTGTGCCCCCAGGGTGGGTCCCACGTCAATCACAGTGCCTCGATACCCATGGACGCCATCATAGGGTCAGGCACCCGGGTCCACCGGGCCCCCCGAGGATTCAGAGGCGTTCCAGCCCCCCCCCCCCCGAGCAGGGGCCGATATGGACCGCGACGGGGCCCCAGAGGGGACAGGGGGGCCGCCGGGTCACCGGCGCCGCGGCTCACGAGAGGAGGGGGAGGGGGGAGGGGGGGCGTACACCTACCGCCTCCAGGAAGGATCGTGGTCACTCGGAGGGCTTAGCGCCACACAGGCGGGATCTCCGTAGGTGCTCCGCGGTCCGCGGCGGTGAGCTGGAAAGTGCCAGGATCAGGCTCCTGGACGTGGAGAGGTGCTGGCGTTACGGTACTGCATTAGTGCGGCCGCCATCTTGTGTGTTGAAATGCCTCAGATAGTAGCTCCGGACCGAGAGTCCGAGGTCCAGCTGCTGCGCTCCCCACCGGGCATCGGAGCTGGCAATAGTCTTTTCCAGCGATGGTCGCCGCTTCGGGGACAGATTTTCAGAGGCGCTCTCGTCAGGCAGAGGGAGTCGCGCCCGCCATCTTGGGTGCTCGGCGCTCGGCTCCGGGCGCGGGGAGGGACGGATCAGCGGCTAACGTTCGTCCGTGGTTCCCACGACGAGGGCAGAGGACGCCTCACTGCAGGTGAGTCCTTTTGGAGCGGTTATTGGAAGGCTGAGGCTCCCGGCGATCATGGGAAATGGGCAAGATGCTAGCCCGATCGCGGAGCCTCAGCAGGACACAGCCGCCATCGTGGCTTGCCAAAATGCGGCCTGTAATGTTGCTGAGCAGCGGTGGAGGCCAAAATGTGCACACTCACTTCCACCCATCTACTTAAAAGTGCACACACCCACACATGCTCACACCCACATTCTCTCGCACCCATCCATTCATAAGTGCACGCACATTCTCTCCCCCATTCACATGCGCACACCCATTACCAGCATGCACACGCACATACACCCAATATTCAGGCAAACACATACTGGCTTGCGCAGGTGACATCAGGTGGAGAAACAGAAACGCCTTGATGGTTCCTGGAGGCTTCAGAGAAGGGAGGAACTAACAGAAGAAGATTCCCCTCACCTCCTTTCATTGGGCAACTTTGTCATGGGTCAGCCAGTGAGAGGAGGACCTTTCCTAACTTGTCAGAGAGTGGCATAGGTTCAGTGAGAGTTGCCGACCCCACTGCATTATGTGACGCCGCATCACTGATAGTCAGTCAGACTTGGGCACTTTAGGGCTTAAAACTGAAGTGCTCAGGTCTGAGTCTATCAGTGACATTCACCCTCATCAAGAAGGGGTGGCTCTAACAAGACTTTGCCGGGATGATGAGGTTACGTCCTCAGGGCTGTGAAATCTTCAGCCAGCAAAGCTTGGCTCAGGATGCCAGGCGACTGCTGATCGGCACATTTTAGGCGCCTTGCTGCCTGTCTCGCATGTCATGCTTACCGTTGCTCAGTTTGATAGACACTCATCTTGCTTGAAAAAGGGAAGGGGGGCACACCTCCACTCTTAATGGGGGAGTGCTGCTACTGTGGATTTTGGAAAAATGATGACCCCATATCCTGCTGGCCTCTGGCTATGGTAAACCACCAACTCATCGATTGAGATGAAAAACTTCGATGAGGATGCATGTTCCCTACTTATTCCTCTCTCCCACGTTACAGTCATTATTATCCCCTACTGATGTCACCTCTCGATTCGGCTCATACACCCCATTTTGAACTCTCTAGAAAAATAATCAACAATTAGACCCTGGCAGCCAGACAAGCCTAAATCTAAACAGATAAGCTCACATTAACACCAATCAAAAATTCTGAAAAGCAAAAAAGGTCTGGAAATTTGCAGAACTATCCTCATATTCCTTTCACTTAACACCCCGTGAGAAAGGTGCTCCCCATATTTCTGCTCAAGTCTGGAACGAGCTCTCCCAGCCTCACGCGGAACACCGCAGCCCTACACTAATAGATGACCAACAGCCTTTTCCCATCCATCCTCTACAAAAGTAGTAACTCTTACCTCAGCCAAGTGGAAAGCACTTTGGGGGCTCACTATACGTGGAACAGCCTTTACAACGCGCTCAAAACACCGCAGTGCTATTACGACGCGTCTTCTACAACGCAAGTCGTTACCACGATTTGCGCTGGAGGGCGCTCTAGACTAAGGAATAGTAGATTTACTATTCCAACACCTTCCCTACTGTACGTAGGCTGGAGTTGGAATAGTAAATCATACTATTCCTAAGTCGAGCACCCTACAGCGCAAGTCGTGGCAACGACTTGCGTTGGAAAAGATGCATTGTAATGGCAAGCGTGGTAATGGCAAGCGTTGTAGTGACATACAACCCACTATACCAAACTGTTGAGCATATTTGTTTAATTATAGAGATTTATCTTTCCCCTAATTCATTTTTATTAAGCGTGTCCATTTAAAAGCAACTTTGACTTCTTCACCACAAAAAGTTTATCTGTTATACTTTATTTGTCCTTCGATTTGATTTTCATTTGAATCATGTACTACCGTTTATCTCTTCAGATATGGAGGGTTTAATACTATTCACATAAAGGAAGAAGCTTTAATAAAATATTTGCATATATGCTTTTTCAGCTTTACACATGCACCTATTAAAATAAGAAAATATCTTACAATTATTTTGCGCACATCCCGTAAACTTTGCCAGACATTTGACATATCAAATCACATAAATACACACTAGCGAAGCCATTGCAACCCGCCTTAATTTGGTAGTGAGTAGTTTGATTTTTCCTGGATGGCAGGGCTCAGCATACTTCGAATGTAGTAGAGGGCACTTGCAAGACTCGTTACACTTGAATCGTCTAATGCCTATAAAGGCAGATTGAGCGTCATATCTCTGCTATATAAAGGGTCAACAGGATAGTACCAAGCATCCAAGAATCAGTAAGGCTAGCTTGAGACATTGTGACCTACCTTAATGGTGTAGGGTTAGTTAGATGCATTTCCTGTGTATGGGGGCTCAGCCAACGGTCATCTTCTAATGCAGATAAAGGCAGATTGCAGGTCATGCCTTCCCAATTGGAAGGGTCTACAGGATAGGACCAATGTCAATGGATTCAGCAAGGGTAGCCTGAGACGTTGCGTCCAGCCTTAATGTGGAAGGTGCTAGTTTGCGTTTTCTTCATTGGAAGGGCTCAGCATGCTTTTATCTTCAAATATTGATAAAGGCAGATTGGGGGGTCATATCTATGAAAAGTTGAAGGGTCGGCAGAATGTTGTCAGGTGCCCAGCAATCAGTGAGGCTAATCCGAGACCTAGTGGCAAGCCTAAAAGTAGTAAAGGATAGACCCAAGACCCGAGTCGAGGCCTCCAAAGGCTTTGCTTTCTCAGAGCAGGCAACGCTGCAGTTTCCATTAGACTCAACCAACACACTCTGCTGGCTGTAGCCAGCATTCTGAAGGGTTGAATTAGGAGGTGTGCAGGACAAGAAATGACAATTAAGCCTATTGGCTACTATTGTTTTGGTTGAAAGGCCTCAGGCTGGAAGTGAGAGCAAAGTTAATGGGAGGAGAGGGGGGTGGAAATGCACCAGACAAAAGGAAATTAATTTGAGGAGGGAAAAATAAAAAAGTGTTTTTCACAATGCAAACAGGTGGGAGAAGCTTTGGGCTAACATTGAACTAATTGAGAACTACCAAATCGTGCCGCGCTGCTGTCCTAGCCGAAATAATGAAAGCAGGGTAAGTCTCCTTTCTCCAGATTGTCAGTCTTGTACCCTGAAATGTCATCCTCTATTAATAAAGAAAGTGGAAGTTGTTCTGGGAGGTATTCTTGAAGGTCAGGTGGAAGCCTCATTAAGTAAACTAGAAAAGGACATGGGTCTCTGGGATCATCAAAAAGTACGAGGTTGCATGGACGAGAGAGGACAGCAAGGTAACGCAAAGCATGACGATTCACTCTTGCATTGTCAGGGCACCAACCTACCAAGCATTTCGCTTCTGATCCTTGCATGTGCAGTATACCTATCTAGATGGAGTATGAGCTCCAACACAACTAGTGTTTGCAAGGCTTTGAGGGGCTTCGAGTGCCTGGGTGGGGCTTGGGCTTGAATCCCTGCTCAAAATCGTGGCACTATTCAGCATAGCAGGAGTTGCTGGAATCTGGGCCTTTTGAAGCTTTGTTTTTTAAATGCATTTATTCGTTTTTATACATGAAGAGCGGAAATTATCAGATTACCACCCCGCCACTGTCACCCACTGAGACACTGACGGTCCTTGCCCCCACCCACGAACCACTCCTCCTGCCCACTAGAGTCGGTCCGTCGGAGGCAGACTCACCTGACCTGAGGCCCGGGCTGGGCCTGGCCTGCAGCTCAGAGATAGGCGCGAGGTCGAGCGGGACGGGCAGATGGCAGGGGCTGAGGGCAGGGCAAGGCTAGCCAGGCAGGGGCAATTTAAAATATGGATAAAGGCAGGTGATGGACTTCGGACAGTCCTGACCTGCGTAGGAGCGTGGCGTGGCTCTGTCTTCCTGGGAATGAATGGACGCAACACCTTAGTCTGATGCACACTTTTAATTGCGTGCGCGCTCAATGGCCATGTCCTGACAAATGAAATCAGGGCATTGGTCACCAGCCCTGCCCCCACCCTGAACAACGTGCATACGGGTCCCAGAAGCAAGTGCGAGCCTCAGAGGCCCCGGCCTGCCTGCGCACAATTTATAAAAGCCTCAAGGGCCCTGGCCGGGGCCCTTACACTATTTAAAAGAGCCTCAAGGGCCCCGGCCGGGGCCCGTACACTATTTAAAAGAGCCTCAAGGGCCCCGGCCGGGGCCCGTACACTATTTAAAAGAGCCTCAAGGGCCCCGGCCGGGGCCCGTACACTATTTAAAAGAGCCTCAAAGGCCCCGGCCGGGGCCCGTACACCATTTATAAGAGCCTCAAGGGCCCCGGCCGGGGCCCGTACACTATTTAAAAGAGCCTCAAGGGCCCCGGCCGGGGCCCGTACACTATTTAAAAGAGCCTCAAGGGCCCCGGCCAGGGCCCGTACACCATTTATAAGAGCCTCAAGGGCCCCGGCCAGGGCCCGTACACCATTTATAAGAGGCTCAAGGGTAGGGTGACCAGATTTTCAAAATTAAAAACTGGGACGGGCACAAACATAGAAAAGGGACTAAATGTTCTGTTTCAGGGCTATATATATATATATATATAGCCCTGGCGCTGCGGGCTGGAAGTGGTAGGAGTTATCCTTGGACATATATATATATATATATATATAAATACATACATGTGTGTGTATGTGTATATATATATATATATATATATATATACATATATATATATATATACTTATATACATGTATATATAAATAAAAAAAATTAAGAACACAAACATATATATTTGTGCTCTTTTAAAGAAATGTATTTATACATTACCTTCCGTTCTGTGAAGAGCACCAGGGTCCAGCTACTGCTGGGCCTGGCCTTGCCCTGTGGCCTCTGCAGCCCTGATTCACACCTCATTAAATCCTGCTGTGCTGCTCAAGTGAGGCGAAGCAGCACAGCAGGAGAGGTAAAGAACTGAACTTCTGCCGTCGTTACCTGGAGGGCGGGTCGCAATGTGAGCCTGCATAACACTAGTTAACTTGCAGGTTCACCCGACCCTTGCTGAAAAACCGGGACATTTCTTTTAATAACCCAGGCACTACCCAAAAACCCGGACATTTCTCCAAGTTGGAGAAAAGTGTCGGGACACCGGGACACTTCTCCACAACCCCGGACCGTCCGGGGAAAACCGGGACGTCTGGTCACCCTACTCAAGGGCCCCGGCCGGGGCTTGTGCACCATTTCGTAAGAGCTTTAGGGGCCCCGGGCGGGGCACACGCACCATTTCTTAAGAGGCTCAGAGGCCCGGCCGGGGCCCATGCAACATTTATTAAGAGCCTCAGTTCTTGTTTAAGAGGAAGAGGATCAGTGATTACCTTCTGAAGCTCAGCGGGGGCCCAGGCATGCATACTTTGCACACCATTTAATTTATTAAAGACGGGAAACCGGGCATGCCGTGCTCACTGTGCACAGCACACCATGAAAATCATGATGAAGTAAGTCAAGTGAAGAGGCCCTTGGAGCGCAGGACCCCCCCCCCCCCGCAAAGCAGGGGCTGCGGGGGCCTGTGTTACACACCTGCACCAGCCGCATCCACATTACACATTGCCAAGCATTCAACAACCGAACACACATCAGACACACAGAGACATACATGCACAGCCATGCCTCACACTTCACATCTCTCAACCTCCAATACCCCAAGACGTGTCTCATCACAAGCCCAGACTCCCCAAAACCTTCGCCTGATTGCCATTGATAGCTTTCCTGCCACAGCTGCCTGCCCCCTCCCAAACCCAGAACCAACCTTACCAACCTTTACCACTCCTTTCACTTCACAATCCACCCCAAAACACCTGCCCTCCCTCCTAAAATCATCACTACCCCAGCCAAGACAAAGGAGTGTCTGAAAAGAAGAGGGAAATGTCCGGAATCTTACACACCTCCTCCCAAAACCCAAAGGACCTCTTCCCCACCCCAACCCAGATGATCTACGTCTAAGAAAGCCCCCCAAAACACCTGTTCCCCCTCCCTAAACCCATCACTACCCATCAGGCGAACAAGATTCCATGCATGGTCAAACACAGCCCTCCCCATCCCGAAACCATCCCTCCACAGATCTACCCAGTCCTCCCCATCCCGAGACCAGTCCTCCCACAGACCAACCCAACCCTCCCAATCCCAAGCCCAGCCTACCCAAGTAACATCATTGAGGTGCCTAAACTGCCCACTAGATGTCCCTTGCTGGGGAGGTTCCCCTGGCAGTATTCTGGAAGGTAAGTTTGGTGGCCCACAGACTACTACTTGGACTGGCCATTGGCCTTTGTTTTGGGAGACCAGTTTGTTGTCTCTAATAAAAACCTTCTTGGTTTTCAAGACCTTTGTCCTGTCATTGCTACTGATGCTAATTGTTGTTATTGGATAATTTGGGATATGCGACTACAGTTATGGCTGTTTCACCAGGATTGCTGATCCATTTGCAGTGGTAAGTATAGTCAGACCTCAGGTCAAGTTATGGAGTTACAGAGGTCGAGGGTCAATGTTCAATGGATGTATATGTGGAATGAGTTCCAATTGGGGCTGACATTGCATTGGATGGTATCTGCTGTGGTAAGTGTTGCAGCTTTCTTTGGCCAATGTCTACATCTTTCGGCTTGCAGTACTACTTGAGATGTAGGGTGGATATGTGTTTAATGTCCAAAGTAGGTATTTGTTTCACCACACATGGGGGGTGTTGTATTGCCATACCTAATTGGTACTTTGATGCACATGTAACAATTTTCATGTGTGTTCTTTCCACATACTTCAATAGATGTCTGATAACTGCTGTTGCTGGAGTGTTTTTGTAAAGGACTTGCACTTACACATTAGCCCCATATGCATGCCACTTTGTGACAATATTGTTTGTTCCTGATTACCTCATGCCACAGGTCCTGTCCACATGGAGACTTTGAGGCCGGTGCAATATGGACTGTGTCCTTGGCTCAAAGCCTTCCAGGAGTCCCCATGGTTTGGGTAACCCAAATCTGCAGGGAGTCTTTACATTGTAGCCTTTAAATGTTTGACACTGTGGTTTGTGGGAATCCCATTTACCTGATTTATTTTTTTCATGTGGGTGGTGCGTGAAGGCCAATTACAGTGCTTAACAGTGAAGGTGTGCTTTATTTTCCTGACATAGCCATACTGATGTATGTTGGATGCCACAACAGGACCTAGCTTACGAGCAATGTGAGGCTGTCATAGAAGATGATTTCTATATCCTTCATTAAGAGGCACTGTTTTGTGACACTCTTTATTGCGCACATCAGTACACCAGCGTACAAAGGCCTACAAAATATGTTTGGACCAGGGATACAACATCCCTAGCCTTATCCACAGTTTTTATGGCTCCAGAGGGGGTGTTTGTAGTGTCATAACCAAATGATTGATGTATCTTGAGGGGCATAGTTGGCTAGGAGTGGTTTTAGTCAGGTGATGTGAAGTATGTGTAGGTTTCCACTTGGGATGTTTGACCTGTCGACACTGAAACATACACGGGGTCTATGTCTTCTATGTTGTGGTGGACTTGAACAGTGTTGTGAAATTTGTGTTTAATTGTTTTTTTGTTCTCCACAACAGGTCTTTGAGTAGGATGAGTGTACTGGGGAGGGGGGTCTCTCACAGGGGCACTATATGATGTACATGAGGCTGAGGCTTACAAGCACATAAGCTACACATCTTTGATTGGCTTAATGTCCCACACATATGGTATGTTACTACTTTTGTCATTGCACAACATCCAGATACGTGATATGACGAGTTACATTGCACCTAAAAACACCAGCACTATAGGATGTGCCAATGGTTGTTAGTTGCATTAGATATTGCAGCAACAACTGTGGCTTCATTGCATAAGGAGTATGATAATGCTTCAGTTCTGACACGATGAGACTGTGAATGGATTATTTCGAGTCTCTTTGCATTGACATTTGCGGCAGTGGAAGGTGGTACTGCTGCAGTGTTCAATTTATGTCTCACCCTGAAGGTGAGGGCAAAAATGTAGAGTCTGAAGGGACTCATCTCAGCTCCTGCTTTTTCGACCTGCCAGTGCTAAGCACCAGCAGGCCCCAGACCACTTCATGCCCTGCTACACAGATCCCACTACTCGCTCTTTCTACTGTTCCCTCAGGCCCCTTCTTGTCTTGCTTCTCATGAAATATATATTGGCAAGATGTTCCAGTGTGATTACTTGGAAACTTGTTGCATACACCCACCCCACCTCATACTGACCAAGTTACCCTCCTGCTTTTTTATGGTGGCGCATCGATTTGCTGAGGACTCCATGTACCGATGTAGATGTGAGACTTACCAGTGTCCACAAAGGTGTTAATTTTAGGCATCATCTAGCAGGTATAGCAAGAGTAGGATGTGTGCGATAGGCTCCATGTTGGCAAAGGACGTGAGAAGCTGTATACAGCTAAGTATCAGCCTTATATCCTTCCCTTTCAGCCAGCTCAGATGAGGTAGTTGGACCGCCACAGTCGGCTCGTTGGAAAAGCACATCATAATTGGGTGGGTAGTTTGTAAGGAGGTCTGCTCTTCGACTAGTTCCATTGTGCCTTTCCAAAACCACTGCAGTCGAAATTTCATGGCAGAGGACCGCGGCGGTCGCAATTCTTTGTATACGCACACATCATAATCCGGCGGTCAGTCAACCGTTTTCGACAGTAGCGCAGTGGTCCTACTGCCTCAGACAGCACAACGGTAGCCGGTCTGACTGGCATCGTAATAAGGCCTTAAGTGTTTTCAAAATGAAACAATAGCAATTTTGGAAAGCACTTTGAGAGCTTCAAGTAAATGTTGAACATAAAACCCTTTTTTATAGCGATCCCAGTTTAGGTATGGAATCTCCCCTGCAACCAGAATAATGCAAAGTTGTGCGTGACCAAAAAAACGTGTTTCGAATTTCTGAATATTGTGACAGATTTGAAAGCAGCAAAAATGCAGGCATATGTGAGGGAAATTAAATTCAGCAAGAGCAGAAGGAATCTTATGTAAAGAACAACTTTCAATAATGTCGTACAGGGTGCACACAGGTTATCCAATGACCAAGGAACTCTTGTAATGCCTAAGGAATGAACCGTCAACATAATGTACAAGGTCACGGTTGGGTAGAGGCTTGACATCAACACTAGGTTTTGTTAGGTGAGCAGACACTAGAAGACAGTTGTGGGGCTCCCCAATTAGGGGCAGTGGGAGAAGGGGAAGCTGAGTTTAATACAGGACATTGTAAAAGTGTTGTAGGCGATGCAGACAACAACATTATTTCATATCTTGACAAGCTTGACATAGAAAGGTGCTGATGTTCTGTGGTTAACAGTGCATTTACCGCAATGGGCACAGCAACAGCAAGAGGAGAACCAAATACTATGCTTTCAAACACTTCATTGAGGTGGGCAGCAGCAGCCATGACACGTGGGCACGTAGGTAACTCCACGGCTACAGCATCAGAGCATTGGAACATTAGACTGGAAGTTTCCTTTTTAGGTTGAGCCTAGGCAGCGCGCATGCGCTGTCTGTAAGACTTGTTGTTATCTCCTGAAGGAAGTGGCCCAAATCGGGTCACCCGGGTCACTCACGACCACCTATATGCCTTCCCAGTAAATGAAGAGTCGGTCAGACAGTAGAGAATACAAACCAATTAGTTTATTGGCAATACGCTGCAGTGGAGCCCAGTCTGACCAGTCTCCTAAGATGACTGCCTTGGGGTCTGGTCTCCCTCCACATGGTAACATCAGTTATTCAATTCCAACACCTTTAGAGACCCGCCCAAACCGGAATTTACCAGCTCAGGCCACGGTGAACAAAGAAGGTACATAAGATGGGCAGTGCCACTGGGCAGGGAACATGCTATCTCAGTCTCAAGGCCGCTCAGCAGCTCTCTACCATGTAAAACTATGAGAACAAGTGTATCTAACAGTAAAGGTATGGAACAATGAATAATACATTCATTAGTATAGCAAAGCTTCAACCTTGAGAAGTACAAGCCAGAGGAGCAGAGCAGCCTTCTTGCAGAGGCGACCATTTCAGAGACAGACATTTGATTTTGGTTACGAAACAACATGGCGTCAATAAAGATGGCACCATGCATTCTAGCTTTACAAGAACAGGGGTTCAAGCATAGCAAATAGGGCATTTTAATCATGTGCATTACAGAAATAACATTTCAAATCCAACACTCCTCTATTTGTTTTTGGCATGCCCATGAATTGCCATTTGTTCATTATTGGGCCATATAGAAATACGTTTTTTTTGGTGCATTGGTTCTGATTCTCTCGTCTTTGCGTGCTTGGGTCATGCCCATGCGATTTCTCTTATTGTTTGCTTGCATTGGCCATCCCCATACATCCGTGGTTCCTCATGGTCATCCTGATCTGTCTTTTTATTTTGTAGGCTATCAACATCGCTTTAGGCTTTCAGGCCATTTCACGGAGCAATGCTCTGTTCGGCACCTACAAAGTGGCAATTTCTGTCCGGTAGCTGTTGAGCTATGCCAATAGTTCTAACATAAAACAATGCGAGACCTATTGCATTTCTAAGGCTTGTTTCAACTTGGTCCTAAACCAGAACGCAGATAGCAAACCCTCTCAAGGTGGAAGAATCTGCCTGTCGGCCAATTCCTCAGGGTCAGAAGGAATTGCTTTTTGAACACTCTATATGAACACCATGCCGCGGAACTATCATCTAATTTGAGAGACCGGCACTACCCGAATCATCTTGTACGCAGAGCTCACAAGAGAGCTTTCAACAATAACCGTGAGGCTCTTCTACAACACAAGAGGTCTGATAGTACCAGAGACCGAATGACCATGGTACAGACTTTTACCACATCCTCCAATGTGGTGAAGAAAACGATACTCAGACATTGGAAGATTTTGAATACAGGGGCTGGTACTATACCCCGACCCTTATTTGCATTTAAGAGAGGACCATCAATTCGGGACAGTTTGGTCCATACTAGACCACGGAGAGAACCTAAACAAGTTACCAACACCCTCTGGAATACCACCCCAGTACAAGGCCATTATCCATGTGGCAACTGTGCGGCCTGTCCACAGACACGCAAGACTTTAACGGTCGACATCGGGACCACGAGACCCTGGAGGCTCACAAAACACACGAACTGCAACTCAGATAAACTCATCTACTTGATCACGTGTCCATGCAAGAAGCAATATGTGGGTCACACAACGAGAGCCATCAAGGCTCGAATCAGCGAGCATAAAAGTACGATCCACTGCAAGAAACAATCTACGGGCCTCACCAATCATTTCCTAGAGGCAAAACACAAAGCAGAGGATCTGACTTGGGTGGTTCTTGAACAGCCTTACATTCCACCACACATCGCTGATGTCTCGCACTTTTTATTTGTTAAAGAGCAGCGTTGGATTTTCAAATTGAAAACTGATGTGATTGGATTGAATGACAACATTCCGTGGCTCTCTATCTGAACGCACTCTCCGTGCTCGTCAACCTGTGTGCACTATTTGCCGTCAAGATACTCCTCCATCACCATGTTGGGGACTTAGCGCGTACCTCCAGGTGCTGTGATCTAAGAGGCCACTTAGACCCTTAAAGTGGCAGCTGCTATATGCAGTCTTCCCCACTGGCAGGGTGCACCAATATAGGAAGGTATTCCTCCCGGGGGGGATGTATAATTACTTTCACATTCTAGGCTTCAATAGACTCCAATAGTATACCGGGCGTTTTCTGACTCGTTTGGTCATTTATACTTGCCCAGGTAGGCTTTCTTGAAAGCAGTCTTCAGCCTCCAATAATGTACATCCTTGACTCTCTGGGGAGGGCTCTAGCATGGTAAAGTTTGCCTGTCGTAGGTCCTCTGAACACTTACCCCTGGGGGCGTATTTATTTGCAAAAGTTAGATGCTTTATACTAAGTAACATGCATGTTTATACAGATGCTTTATACTAAGTAACATGCATGTTTATAGCGACATGGGCTTACAAAACAAGCGCATTCACATAGTAGCGCTCTACAATCACAGGCGTCCTACTTGGGATGCATGGGCCTCATAATGGAGAGTTCTTCGTGTTGATCGACACCCCGTGATTCTGCATGACCTAGTCGGCTTGAATATCACATGAGGCTGTAGTGACAGCTGACGAATGATTGTTTCAAACACATCGTCATTACATTTTGCAGAATGAGGCTGCGCTTGAGAGGCCTGCAAGTGCCCCTGGGACGCGCATGCGCCTCGTTGACACTGTGTGTTGATATTAGATGCGATATGAATAGCCTAATAGGTGACGTGGGAGAGCCCGACGAGTGCACCCGGAATGCGCATGCGCCTACTACATACACGCGCGCATAGGGTAGCGTTCTCATCTGAGGTGGGGACAGTTAGTTCAACGCATGCGCGCCATCGCTTTTCTCTGAGATGCGCATGCGCTAGGTAGTGTCTCAACAGCGCACAGGCGCTGTTGCAGCGGGACATGTACCAGCTGTAAATCATTAATCCACTAGCGCTAGTATAAAACTGGCCCCAACCAGCCCGTCGGTGCCTCCCCTTCGGCTCGTGAACCCGCCGTGAGGTACCGACGGGTAGGTGAGTTGGGACTGTGAGAGTGAGATTGTGTTGTTTTCGTAGCGTGTACTTTGAGCCTGGCCATTAAGGCGCTTTCACTTTCTGACCTTAGACATGCTTGTTGGGATGAGGTGTTTTTCCCCCTTGCCTCCCCCTTATTTACCCCCCGTTTTTCGTTGCGATTACAGCAAAATTGTTGAATGTAGATACAGATACTGCACACTGGTTCAGTGTAGATACAGAACTAAGCAACTTGTTTGTAGTCAATAAATATTTGGTAGTATGCATTGAGGTTACATCACAAATGACTCGTCTAATGTTGACATCTGGTCTTTCATGGTGAGATCCTACTTGTAGGCAATTTAGAAAATTATTGGGTTAGATAGACAGTACAGTGTACTATAGTTTTGACAGTGATCTGACCTAGGAACTGTCTTTATTTACACATCTAGAGCGGGGCCTTATCTTTCCGAGCAGTTGCCGGGTGAGGTGAGGCTTGCTTCCCACAGATTGATGGGTAAGTGTTAATTTCTTGTTCTTGAAACTTTATACAGTAGCACTGTTGGTGACGTTACTCTCGCACCACTAGAAGGATCATCATAAGTTAGGGATTGATCTGTCTGAGGTTGCTGGAATGATTGCTGGCTATGCACAGTAACAATACGTGGTACCTTGGGCATATTCAAGTAATCAAGATTGTCTATGGTTCACCAAGCACCACGTGGTTATACAATTTGTATATGGTTTTCTTTTGACTTTTATTACAGGGAAGACCAATCGCATCCACTGAGCAACTCGAGAAGATGCGGTAGGATGGTCGTGTTCGACCACTCTTAGTTTACCTGCAATATGGTTATTTGATCTAAATCTTTTATTTTTAGTTCATTTCTACACATTTGGTAGTGTAATCTGCAGTAGCATATGAGAGCTTGGCCCTGATGAATGCCAGTGAATTTACACAGTACGGCAGAAACATGTTGGCCTTATTTTTGTTTTCCACCAAGCAAGCTGGACAGTGATTATTTTACACTGTCATTACACTATTTTTAACCTGACGTCCAGGCAAGCACTAATAAAGGTCTTTGTTTGCCTTGACAGCCATTTTAGCCACTGCACTATATTCATATATTTTTTTGCACTGCACTTATCAGTACCACCTTTGCATTAACATTTGCGGTGTCCAGACCATGACTGAGTCATGCATTGCCAATATACACCTGGGCGTTTGCAGACTAACCATGGCCTGAGTGTCCTACATGATGAGGCTCCGCCAGTTGGGTGGTCTGATAGGACTCAAACCAGCAATTGTTGATAGTCAATGTAATTGTTGACCTATCTGGTTGTTGTGTGTGTTTTTCTGGGCACCCCCCCTTTTTCCAGCGCGATTTCTGAGCACCTCAGCGTCACCCGACTGACAGGTACTTTTGTTCTTTAGGAAGACTGAGTAGTCAAGTAATCCCACTACTAGTGCAGATGCTCAGAGGCACAAATGCTGGTTCTGTATCCTTTGACCAAAGGAAAAGATTAGGGGTGTCTGTTTGCAGAAAATCTTGCAATGATTTAATAATAGTGATGAAACCCAAACCAATTGTCAGCAGAAGCCTGTCATCCTGAAAGAGTGCGTTCCTGAGAGACAGTAAGCGGTTTGGTTAGCTTATAGACAATTTCAATTCTAACTGCAGACAGGTGACGGTGATCCAGCGGCCTATAGAAAATATATCATAAACAACGCTACCCAACTTCATAACCTATAAACAAAATTCTATACTAAATATGGACCCATTTATAAACCTGACATATTTTGGGCCTACTGAATCAGGTGGTCAGATTAAATCTATATACATATTATCTACAAACTATATACATTTTATACATCTGCGAAAGGAATATTGTCATTAAAATAAAACCTAATCATTTAAACGACCACCATTGGCGACGTGATCTAGCTAATAGTAACCTACACTCCTGAATAACCAAGACCAGCTTGTTTGTCAAAAGTAAGATTTTATTTACTAAATTATGGTATATAAGTTGATAGTTTTATAAATGAATTTTATTAGCATTGAAGCAAGCATGATTGTAAAGAAACGTGAGAAAAATACAATTTAAGCAAGTAAATCAAATTTAAAGTGAATATATAAAGTTTAGCATTTCTAAAACCTAATTCCCTAACTGAGCTAAATAGATAGAAATTAAAGTAAAGTTCTTTGAGGATTCTTACGTGCTCCACGCAAAGTCCGTCAGCACTTCACCCTCATCGGAAAGTCAGAAAGCAGCAGCCAGCCCATCCCTAGGGGCATGACTTTTTATACCTTTCTACGCTAACTAAACTACGCAAAGGAAAGTTTTCAGAAATCTTCGACGTCCCATTGGCTGAGAGTGACAAGTGACATGTCACCCACTTTTCAAAAGTTCTATTAAATCACTTTTCTTAGAGACCATTGTCTCTTCCACGTGAAACCAGGAGCTTCCTGAGTTTGCAACAAATGTTCAAATTTGTTCTCACTACGTCCAAGCAACTTCCGCGGATGCCAAGTTAAGGCTGACAAAATGTTCATTTTCGACCTTGGCCATGTCCGACAGAATGATGACAGCACATCAGTTTTTGCTTTGTGAATGCAGCTTTGATAATCGCTTTAATTCAGAATGGGCGTCTCGTGACTTTTGCAGAATTACAAGTCAGCTCTTTTCTGCGACTCAAGTGACTAGGCCCAAAAGCAGGCAACTTAAGCTTTCTAGTATAAAACAAACACAAGAAAAGTATTAATGTAAGAAATAATGTAAATTCTGTATCCACCCCAAGATTTACTAATTAATTAACCCACCCGATTAATCAAAATGTTACCTAGCCAAAGCAAACAAATAAAGCAGCGTTTATATCTACCAGTCTCCGTTATTCCATGAGACTCATATGCACCTAGAATAGTAGAAATGACATCACACAAACAAGGAAAAGCAAAACAAGCACATGCTTCTCTTAAGTTTGCAGCAGTTAGTAATGACAAAAACGAAAACAATAAATTATTTTATTATTTTGCACGAACAAAAAGATGCAACAATTATGCACGTTTATGAGCACACATGTTAGTCCCCCCATGTGTAAAGTTTAATCTAAGTTGTATTAGCACGACATATCACAAATCATTAATATTATTATTCATGTTATGGAAATGTGACTTCACGAGATTAAACAAAATTTTGTTTTCTATCTCGCTCCATCAACTCCCTCATCTGGTGATTAACAAATCACCACACCAGCACTCAAAATTTTGATAATTTAAATTTCTAAGAAATCGATTCAAATTCATTTGTATCAGTAAACCTAAAAGTCTGTTTCTGCATAATCTTTGGAATTAGCATAACGCTCTCTATGTAACTCCTGTAATTCGATCTCCCTTTCTTCTTCTTTTCTAAGTTTGTAGATTCTTTTCTTCTCTTTCAACTGTTTCTTTCTTTTATGTAACAAACAACCTATTTTGGTCAAAATAAAAATGAATACTATTATAATCAAAGGTGCCAAAATCTTGCCAAGAATTGAACTTCCGATATCATGAAACCAGTTTTTAATTGCTTGAAACCTTTTTGAAAGTTTCCCTGTAAAATCATCTTCTTCTAAAGGAATTATCTCTGAATGCATTTGTGTAATATTTTTAATATACATTTCAATATTCTTACTTTCATCAGGTATATATGTACAACAATGTTGTACATGTAAAATGCCACAGACTCCTCCCTCTTTTGCTAGGAGTATGTCTAAAGCAAGGCGGTCTTGAATTACCATAGATCTAATTGCAATAACTTCAACATTCACTAATTGAAACCCATCAGCTGTGTCAGTTGATAATCTATCAACTATAGTGGATAATTTTCTAATTCTTCCTGCATTTAGGGTTATACCAACAAAAGGTATTACAGCTTGAAAAATATCTCCCAGAACTTCAGTAAAAGTTTCTCTTTTAACTTTATTTACATAATTATGAATTTTAAACAATCCTTCTGAATCTCTGTCAACATGAAACACTTTAGGAAAAACAATTCCCACATAACAAGTTCCATACCAGTGGTCTGGAAGGTTGTAGTAGGCTTTGTCACCACAAACAAAATAAATCCCAGGAAAGATAGGATCTTTTCCACCTTTGAATCCCCAACCTCCCAAAATCTGATAAGTATCTTCACAGTTACTTGCACCTACAAAGTAATTATCAAAAAGTGTATTATCTCTTCTAATGCATAGTTTTCCACTAACTGGTTTGTCTATGTGAATTGCAATATTTTCAAGCATTTTGCCATTTAACTTCTCATCTTCTTTTTGCCAGAAACCTGACTTAGTCTGCTTGACTAATTCATTCCTCTTATAAATTGCTCTTCTCTCCTCAACCATATTCAAAAATTTCTTTCCTTCAGCACTTAATTTACAAGTTAAATTATTTTTATAAGCATACTCATAAGTGAGTTCATTAGTAACAAGGAAAAATTCTCTCATTTGTTTTGCTTTCTTATGCTTATTTAAAGCATTATCAATCTTAATATTTGCAAAAATTTCATCATAATTTGAATAGTAATATTCTAAACGTCCAGTTTGATAAAATAAACTAGTTAATACACTACATGTTACAGCATAAGTGAGAGGAAGCATATTATATGTTACTCCCTCAGAAACAGAAGCAGGTAACTTAACGCAGACGTAGCAGTCTTTTGCATCCATTACCTTAACATATTCACTCAATAGCTTTGTGAATGTATTACTTGAGAAATCACCAATTGATTTATCTTGATGAATGTTAGGCTGATGATCAATAACTTTTGCAGACGCACTATGTTTAGTTTGGCTAACCAGAGCTTTGCTTGTTAAGTTAACTTTGTGTAATTCTCTATTCATCTCCAAAGGGATAATTACAGCTAGAACCAACCAGAGCAGAACTAAAATGAGCAGACACACCAGAGTCATCTTACAGCATCTTTTAAAAACAGAACACTTTGAAGTGCTCTCCTTAACATAAGGCATTCTTGGTTAATTTTAGCTTAAAAAAAAAATAAAAATAAATTTTAAAATTCTAAATTTATATTTACACCCCCCTTTTAAAATATATATATTTTTTTTTTTAAAACCCTAACCAAGATTTCTTCGACCTTATGTCATACATAAGTTTTCTTCAACTAAACAGTTTTTCTTCGACCTTGTGTCAACTAACAAATTTTCTTCAGCCTTTTGCCAATTTAATATTTCTGTACTTCAATCATTGTCACTAATTTCTTGGATTTCGTTTTCTTCTTCACTACTATCATATATGTCAATAACAGGTGGAATTACTAAGTAAGTCCACTCAGGAGACTTGTATTTTTGGTTTGGTCTTATTATTCTCTTCCCTTTTCTCGATATCACTTCAATTTTTCTTCCAACTCCAACTTCTTTTCCAGGACTCTTTTGACTACTGATTTCTTCAACTTGTTCTTTTGGCTTTTTGATCAATCTGACTCTCAATCTTCCACCTGGCCAGTAGTCTGCTTTTCTCACGTACTTCTTCTTTGGTTCAGAATTATTTGATTCTGACTTCCAAGTCCTTTTCTTTCTGTTTTCACTTTCACCTTCCACGTCACTTTCTTCAGTTTCGTAGTCTGAAATCTCAATTGACTCAGGAACTTCTCTATTCGGCAATTTCACTCCTTCAGGAACTTCACTTTGTCTTCCATCACTGGTACTCGGTAATTCGTCTTCCTCCTCTTCCTCAATTACCCCTAACTTCCCAGATTTCGGATTTTTGTTCCTTACTTCAGAGTTTGTTCTCTGCCTTTCGATACTCTCCTGGTCTGAAACTTGTTCTGCTTCTTTGTCTTCAATGGAGACAACCGAATCTTCAGTTATCTTTCCTTTTAACAGATTCTCTTCACCTTCAGAATCTATTTCAATTATTTCCAAGTCTTTTCTTGTCAAATTTCCATTCACTGGCACAGTTTCCAGATGTCGATTTTCTTGTCGATCTTCAGAATCTGGAATTATTTCACCTTCTGTTTCGCCTTCTGCTTCAGAATCAGAATCGTCTGTGGTATCACTTTCAACATCAGAACTCTCAGGAGTTGGTACTGGAATAGTATGACTAGGATGAATCCAACGTTTCAATCCTCTGCACTTTACAGCATTAGTAGTGATCAAAATTATCTGCCTAGGTTTCTGCCATCTAGGAGCTAGACAATTCCTTCTCCGATGTACTTTCGTTCTGACCCAATCGCCAGGTCTCAGATCATGTGTCAAAACCTTTTCATCTGATTGAGCTTCAGTTCCCACCTGATTAGACACAGAAGTTACCATATCAGATAACCTTTTACAGTAATCCAAAATTGCACTGTCATTTATGCTCAACAGTTTACCTACAGGTACAAAAGCTTGCCTCATAACTCTTCCCATTAAAATTTCATGAGGACTCAAACCTGTCTTTTTATCTGGTGTACTTCTTAATGACATCAAAACAAGTGGAAGAGCATCAGTCCATTTTATACCTGTTTCAAGACACATTTTTCCAATTCTGTTTTTAATTGTTCCATTTATTTGTTCAACTACTCCTGATGCCTCTGGTCTGTATGCACAGTGTATTTTCTGCTCAATGCTCAAAGCTTCGCAAATTAACTTCATCAGTTTGTTATCAAAATGGCTTCCTCCATCACTCTCAATAGTGACTGGAAAACCGTACCTTGGGATGATTTCTCTGAGCATTAGTTTTGCCACTGTAATTGAATCACAATGTCGTGTAGGGAAAGCCTCTACCCATCTTGAAAATAAGCACACAATTACAAGTACATATTTCAAACAATTGTGTAAGGGCATTTCGATGAAATCCATTTGTAACCTGGTAAAGGGACCACCTTCTCGACCAATTATTCCTGTCCCCACCACTGATTTTCTGTTTGGATTCATTTGTTGGCATGACAAACACCTTTGACAAAAAGATTCAGCAATAGTTCTAAACTTGGTATTGAACCATGTTTCTCTGAAAAGTCTAACCATAGAATCTCTTCCGAGATGTGCTGGACCATGATATAATCTGGCCATGTCAGCAATCAAACAATTTGGTAAGACTACTCTGCCATCTTTGTAAACCCACACTCCATCTTCTTCACGTGGTCTACAATCTGATCTTAACCACAAGTCTTTTTCTTCATCTTCTGCTTCATTTTGTAAATCTCTAATCTCATGCCATGTTTCTACAACAGTTGTTAGCATTAATGAATTTGAATCAGTTTCTTTACTCCTCTCCCGATTGTATGAATAATTTTTCCTTGCGCAGTATTTAGCTGTTTCATCTGCGAAGGCATTTCCCTTGGAAATATAATCAGTTCCTCTAGTGTGCGCTGCACACTTAACAATGGCGATTTCTTTTGGCAATTGTATTGCTTCAATTAATCTCCTAATGAAAACTGCATTTTTAATTGGTGATCCTGCTGATGTCATGTATCCTCTCTGTGACCAGAGTTGTCCATAATCATGCACAACTCCGTACCCATACTGACTATCAGTAATGATGGTAACTCTTATATCCTTTGATATTTCACATGCACGAATTAAAGCAATCAATTCAGCCACTTGTGCTGAACGAACTCCTTCAAGACATGATGCTTCTTCAACATCTACGACTGTACAAACTGAATATGAAGCTTTTAAGACACCTCCTTCGGATCTTAAGCATGACCCATCTACAAAGTAGACAAAATCCGATTCAGACAAAGGTCTGTCTTTGATTTCTTTTCTTGGTTTAGTGCAGAATTCCATGACATCTAAACATTCATGTTCTGTTTCAATGTCATCAACAATTTCAGAATCAGGCAGTAATGTAGAAGGATTCAGATTTAAACATCTTGAAATCGAAACATTATCTGCTCCCAGTATGATTTTCTCATACTTTGTCAATCTGCTACTTGTTAAATGTTGAGTCTTACCTCTTGTCAGTAATATTTCAACTGAATGAGGCACAAAAACTTTCACAGGAAATCCCATTATAATCCCCTCACTTTGTTCGAGGCTGATACTTGTAGCTGCAACTGCTTTCAAACAACCTGGTAATGCTTTTGCAATTGGATCAAGAACTGCAGAGAAGTATGCAATAGGTTTCTTTAAATTTCCATGTCTCTGAATTAACACAGATAATGCACATCCTTCTCTCTCACTGCAATACAGTTCAAAATCTTTTTCATAATTTGGCATACCTAAAGCAGGAGCTTGGCATAAGCTCTTTTTCAGGTTCTCAAAAGAGTCCATCTCAGCATCATTGAGAATAATTGGATCTTTTACATCTGACTTTGTCAGTCTTTGTAGTGGTTTTGCAATTACTGAAAATCCACTTATCCATTGTCGACAGTAACCAACCATTCCCAAGAACATTCTTACCTGTCTTTGTGTTCTTGGTGGTAACATTGCTTGAATCATTTTTATTCTTTCTATTGTTACTTGTCTTTTTCCCTTTGCAATTCTGTGACCAAGATATTTTACTTCTTGTTTGCAAAACTGTAGTTTTGCTGGGGACACTTTATGTCCTTCTTCTGCAAGGCGATTTAACAGAATTATTGTGTCTGTTACACAATTTTCTCTTGTCTTTGCAGCTATTAACAAATCATCAATATACTGCACTAACGTAGACCTACCAGGTAAGTCTAGATCTTCTAATGATCTTTTTAACAGTTCGTTAAAAATTGAAGGACTTTCTGTATAGCCCTGAGGGATTCTTGACCATCCGAGGGTCTTACCTTGGAATCTGAAAGCAAAGATTTCATAACTGTCTGGATGTAAGGGAACAGTAAAGAATGCATTGCAAAGGTCAATGACTGTATACCATTCAGCATCATGTGGAATCTGAAATAGAATTACTGCTGGATTTGGAACCACAGGACAACATGGAACGACAATTTGATTAACTTTTCTCAAATCTTGTACGATTCTAAATGTTCCGTTAGACTTTTTAACTCCCATAATTGGTGAATTACAAGAGCTACTCTCCATTTCCTTTAATACACCTTGCTTGATTAATTTTTCAATTATAGGTGTAATACCTTCAATTGTTTCTGTTTTCATTTTATATTGTGGAGTGTTTGGAAATTCTATTCCCTGTTTCAATGTAATTTTAACTGGATCTACGTTTTTCATTAGACCCATCTCATTTCCAGTAAAATCCCATATTTCAGATTTCACTGTTTCTTTGAGTTCTTCAGGTAAATCCTTTTCTTCAAATGCAGGAAACAATTTTGTTTCTTCTGCTTCCATCATCATCATTGTCATTCTGTATAAACCATCTTCCTCCATTGTTTGTAATTCAACTCCATCAGGAGAACAATATATTCTACAATTCATTTTACATAGGATGTCTCTGCCCAATAGATTTACTGGACTACTATTACAAACCACAAATCTGTGTTTATCTCTGTAGTTTCCAATTTCAACTGGTACTGGATCAGTTAAGTCAGTTTTAATTTGTTGATTACTTACTCCGACAACTTGGATGGTATCCCCAGAGAGAGGTAGGTTTTCAATTTCCACTGATCTAACAGTAGAACGGGTAGCACCAGTGTCCACTAGAAAAGTGATGTCTACATCATTAACTTTCCCGTTTACAAAAGGACCAGACTGGTCAACCTCAAGAGTGGCTCCAACAACACACTCTTCCTCCTCTCTCGGGCACCGTCAACAATAATCATCAGAATCGCTATCTTGACTTTCTGCTAATAAAAATTGTTGTGAAGCATTTTGCATTTGAACCCTTTGTTGCTTTTGCTGTTTTTGTGGTTTTATTACCTGTTCACTTCCCTGAAATCCCACGTTTGGATTATATTTTTGAACTCCCCCACAATTCGGAAAAGGTGGTTGTGGCAATTGGTCTTGACGATTATTCACCTGTTGTTGTTGCTGTTGCTGTAACTGTCGTTGAATATTTAATTCGTTTAACCCCTGTTGTATCTGTAGCTGTCGCTGCAGGTCAACACCATTCTGCATCTGTGGATTCAATAAGGGATTCTTTAAGTTTTTAGGAGGATGAGGACACTCGTCTCTCCAATGTCCAATTTCGCCACAATTAAAACAAGGTAATCTTTGTTTCAACTCCTCAATCTTTGGGCTAAATTTCTTTGGGAAATTATTATTTTTAAACTTTCCTTGTATCTGGTTTGTATTTCCAGTTTGAACAAAATTAGTGTTCTTATTTCCCATGCTGGCAATCTGTTGCTCAGCCACCTTTACCTGAGCCCACATGGCTTTCTCTTTCAGCTTCTTCTGTTTTACTTCTATTTCATCACTGCAATACTTTGCTTTTCTTAGAATATCATCTACAGATAGTGATTGCCATCCGACAATACTATTTCTGATCATTTCTCCAATTTCAGGTTTTAGTCCATAAACAAATCTATAGACAAAATGGCTCATGTCTTTTTCATCTAATTTTTCATAACCACTGTATTGTTTAAAAATTAACAGTAGTCTTTCATAAAAAGAATGAACTGATTCTTTTGTTTCTTGTTCTGTCCTTTCTATTTTAACCCAATCGACTTCTTTGGGTGGAATTTTGTTTTTCATCCAAACAATTACTTTTTCATAAAAATCCATTACAAGTGGATTTGGAGCACCTGTTTCTTTGATTCGCTCAGGTTCTGTTTTTGGCCAACTAATCGATATTTTACATTCTGTCCAAAGATCAGATGGAACGACAATGTCAAAAAATCCATCTAAATCAATCCACAGAACTTTTGACACTTTAATAAATCTATCGACTTGCCTGTACCACTCAACTGGTTTTTCCCTCAATTTTGGAAAGTCATTTGTAAATAACAGAATGTCCTGTCTCGACCAAGGGACATGAACATATCCTCCACCTGCAATTTCTCTCATTGGAAATTGTTTTGACAATTTTTCCAATCTTTCATCTTCCTTCTTTTTCGTCCATTTTACTCTCCATTTGTTCAGTTCTCCTAGCTTTTTGATATAGACAATCAAATCTTTAATATGAACTATTCTTCCCATTGAGTTTAAACTCTCAATGTCACTTTCTGAAAAGTCTAATCTGTAATGTTTCGCAAAATTCTTTTGTTTACTCACATCAATTTCAAGTTCTGCTGCTAGATCCTCTAGTTGATCATATTTGTTTTTCGTTTTCCACTGTATGCTTTTACAAATGAACAGTAGTTCATCATCTCGATAGTAATTTAAACTATCTGGACCAATTGTTCCAATTATTAATTCTTCGATATTCGCTTTTAATTTGGCCACATCTAGTTTTGGTGTGGTTACCCTGACTTCAGGACTCCCTATATCTGATATAGCACCCATTGGTGTTTTTGGAGATAAATCCTCATTAAAGGTTAAATCAGGCATTCTCGATTTAGAAGTGTTTATTTCAGATAAGTCTGAATAAAATTTTTCAGCAGCCTTTTGAATTTCTGTATTTAAAGGAATAGTTAACCCAGTTTTGTTTGTTTCCCTTTGATCAAATACGGGCTGAACAGGACCAATTGTTACTGGAACTGTCACAGCTTCCATGCCTTTTGTCATTCTTTTTATTAATTCTTCTTTTGATCTTATATATTCATTATAATCAACATCTTCAACATTTCTTGCCTCTCTTGTATAATCTTTTGGAGGTTCTCTTGCTCTTGGAGCCATTGTAAAATGTCTACCTTCATTTCGAGCATTCTCGAATTCTGGTCTTCTAGGAGTTTCAATGATTTCACAATTATTAGGATAAAGTTTAGGAGCTTCATTAATTGGAGGTGCACTCGGTGAAGTTTCAGTAGAAACCACCGGAGTAGACCATGATCTAGGAGGTCTCAAAGGCTGATTCTTTCTAGCAGTTGTATATATTTCTTCCATAACTGCATCCTCAGATTCACTTTCCATAGATTTCCCTGTAGGAGTACCCATTACCATTTCATGAATTAAATACAATCCTTCACTCATGTTTCCCTGTCTCCACATTCGCAATCTATCTTCATGAGTTTCTCTTCTCCAAGGTGGATTTTTAGAAGGTCTTTTAATTCCACTAGCTTCTCTTTGTAACTGATACATCTCGTCTTCCCACTCAACTAAAGCTTCAAATTGAGTTGGTCTCGGTTTCGGAACAAGAGCATTCATTTTCTCTCGTAAATTTCTTAAGACTTTTACATTAAATGAACCATCATCAGGCCAAGTTAAAACACCGTCGTTTTTAGTATAGCGTTTCCAACAATCGAACCATAAGACAGTATGATATCCATATTCACCTTCCATATACGCTGCAGGTGTTTTATACTTATGAAGTAGTTTACCACCTCGCGTTTCGATTTTCTTGTCAGGTGAAAATAAATTCTTAAACTTCTGAAATAATGTTGGCTTTTTCTCAACATGTTTAAAATGATAACTCATTTTTAGGAGTTAAATCTAATTCACAAAATCGTTCGTAAAATATTTCCGGGATGTTCCGAAAAACAACCAATCCGTGCGCGAAACACACCAACAAGCCAATGACAGTTGAGCTACGTCACTTTTCTGCTCAACCAATAAATTTGGAGTTTTTCCGAATGACCAATCAACTCACAGGCCGTCAGAGACTCAAGAGCCAATCAGAATATAGCTTGTGACGTAGGTCACCCAATCCCAGCGCGGCTCTGTGACGTACACAGCAGCTGCGGTTTCTCGTTTCTCACTACTGGCGCTTACCCCTCCTTTACAAAATCTTTTCACAGCGCCATTTTAAGAACACTTTTCAGTGTAAATTAATTCTTAACAATGACTATAAAGACAACATCTGTTCGTTTCACTATTTAGGATAGTTTACATACATTCAAGTATCCACACTTCGGAATAGACGGCGCTATTCACACTAAGGATAATATTCAATTGTTAGTAGAGTAACCTTACCCCACCCTTCTAACACGTATAATTATGAACTCGCTTTGCTCTGAACCCACCGCGAAGTGAAAGTTCTAAGAGTTCCACTTGAACATAAAATACAATTCAAACTCGCACTTTCACACGGAAAATTTCCCTAATTTCAAACACACATGAAATCCGTACAGGACTCTCACCTGTTTATAGAAATCATGCACCGTTAGCAAAATAACGACGTTATCCGTACAGGGCTCTCACCTGTTTATAGATATGAAACATGTACCCGTACAGGACTCTAACCTGTTTATAGATATTCATGCACCGACGCTAATTTACCCTTCACTCAAGCTCGGATATAACTAATACTCTCATCACAGTGAGTTTTATGGAAGGCACTTTGTCCCTATTCTCATGCTGCTTTAATTTCTTAGAAAACCCTCACTTTACAAGATTCAGACCTAGCCCTAAAACTGTGCTGCTCGGCGACAACACTATGGTACACGGCGATACCTCTTGTGATACTCGGCGATATCACTACAAACAGAACAGATGGCTTGCGTGACTAATTTCTCGCCACACAATCTATACCGGTATAGCTTACAGATAGCACGAAAAACGAACTCAACATGTGTTAAAACATCGATCCTATTTCCATACCATAATATTTTAGTAACCCTTAGCAACCACCATATTACCTTGGTTACTCTTAGCAACCATCAATTTCTGCTACCAGAGAATTGATCCAGCGGCCTATAGAAAATATATCATAAACAACGCTACCCAACTTCATAACCTATAAACAAAATTCTATACTAAATATGGACCCATTTATAAACCTGACATATTTTGGGCCTACTGAATCAGGTGGTCAGATTAAATCTATATACATATTATCTACAAACTATATACATTTTATACATCTGCGAAAGGAATATTGTCATTAAAATAAAACCTAATCATTTAAACGACCACCATTGGCGACGTGATCTAGCTAATAGTAACCTACACTCCTGAATAACCAAGACCAGCTTGTTTGTCAAAAGTAAGATTTTATTTACTAAATTATGGTATATAAGTTGATAGTTTTATAAATGAATTTTATTAGCATTGAAGCAAGCATGATTGTAAAGAAACGTGAGAAAAATACAATTTAAGCAAGTAAATCAAATTTAAAGTGAATATATAAAGTTTAGCATTTCTAAAACCTAATTCCCTAACTGAGCTAAATAGATAGAAATTAAAGTAAAGTTCTTTGAGGATTCTTACGTGCTCCACGCAAAGTCCGTCAGCACTTCACCCTCATCGGAAAGTCAGAAAGCAGCAGCCAGCCCATCCCTAGGGGCATGACTTTTTATACCTTTCTACGCTAACTAAACTACGCAAAGGAAAGTTTTCAGAAATCTTCGACGTCCCATTGGCTGAGAGTGACAAGTGACATGTCACCCACTTTTCAAAAGTTCTATTAAATCACTTTTCTTAGAGACCATTGTCTCTTCCACGTGAAACCAGGAGCTTCCTGAGTTTGCAACAAATGTTCAAATTTGTTCTCACTACGTCCAAGCAACTTCCGCGGATGCCAAGTTAAGGCTGACAAAATGTTCATTTTCGACCTTGGCCATGTCCGACAGAATGATGACAGCACATCAGTTTTTGCTTTGTGAATGCAGCTTTGATAATCGCTTTAATTCAGAATGGGCGTCTCGTGACTTTTGCAGAATTACAAGTCAGCTCTTTTCTGCGACTCAAGTGACTAGGCCCAAAAGCAGGCAACTTAAGCTTTCTAGTATAAAACAAACACAAGAAAAGTATTAATGTAAGAAATAATGTAAATTCTGTATCCACCCCAAGATTTACTAATTAATTAACCCACCCGATTAATCAAAATGTTACCTAGCCAAAGCAAACAAATAAAGCAGCGTTTATATCTACCAGTCTCCGTTATTCCATGAGACTCATATGCACCTAGAATAGTAGAAATGACATCACACAAACAAGGAAAAGCAAAACAAGCACATGCTTCTCTTAAGTTTGCAGCAGTTAGTAATGACAAAAACGAAAACAATAAATTATTTTATTATTTTGCACGAACAAAAAGATGCAACAATTATGCACGTTTATGAGCACACATGTTAGTCCCCCCATGTGTAAAGTTTAATCTAAGTTGTATTAGCACGACATATCACAAATCATTAATATTATTATTCATGTTATGGAAATGTGACTTCACGAGATTAAACAAAATTTTGTTTTCTATCTCGCTCCATCAACGGTCCCCCACAGAGACGTCATGACCTAAATATCAAACAGGGGAAACAGAACTTCAATGTCCTTTTAGATGCATTATGCCCCTTTTTGGCTAGTTCACTAATTAGATATAGGAAGTCCTACCTTGCATTGGTTCAATAAGCTATATGAAGCCAATAACTCATCTAGATATGTTGAACCAGCGTTGATCCTTCTGAGAAGATGCAGGCGTCAAGGTCCTTCTTGAGGGCTTGTGAGAAGTTAGAAGGCAACTCTGTGTAACCTTGAAGGAATGAAGATCATACGTTTTGGCCCCTAGGAAATGTGAAGGCAAGAGATAATTTGCTGTCTGAGTCCCTAGAAAGAGAAAAGAAGGAGCGACACAAATTAACAGCGATGAACCATGAAGTTGTTGCTGGTATACCTGACATTATTGTA
This sequence comes from Lissotriton helveticus, assembly GCF_964261635.1. Classification (NCBI taxonomy): domain Eukaryota; kingdom Metazoa; phylum Chordata; class Amphibia; order Caudata; family Salamandridae; genus Lissotriton; species Lissotriton helveticus. Next base: position 1,302,565,628 of record NC_136057.1, read on the forward strand.
GCAGGATTAGGTACAACAGGGAAACTTTGAAATAACACAGCATTATTTGCACATAACTCCTGTGCAAAATGACAGATTTCTTTACCAAACTTTTAGATCAGCAAAATGAGGGTATAACACACACTCACAGTAGGAAGCAGAACTCCTTGTTTCAGCAGGGCGACAATGGTGGTGTGAATGCCAACGTCCACTGCAGGATATAGAGGGTAATGGGGCATAGGGGGAAGCTTTTTTGCAGGACTCAATCTGATCTTTATGGGCTCTGCAATGAGAATGTATCGGACAAGACTTTGTGTGAGGGGTTGGCATTATCAGTATCACGTGTCCTTAAATTCACATAGGGTCACTACATCAGCATTTTCTTGAGACATAATCAAATAAACAGCCTAACTAGTAGAATGCCCAAAACATTTCAATGTACAGAGTAGATTCCTCCCTAGGAGGTTCCCAGGTGAGGTAGGGCTCAAGGCGAAGGGATGTTGGCAAACAATAGGACCTACAGACACAAACAGAGAAGCAGCATCATGGTCTAGGAGGGAAACATCCTTTACACCGCAGTCAATACCACAATGTGCCTTTACACCGCAGTCACTACCCCTACTATGACGTTACAATGTGTCCCTTTACCACGCAAGCCATTACAACGACTTGCTTTAGGTGACACGTTGTTGGACTGGTGTTGGATTTCAAGTCCAACATCTTCCCTACTGATACACAGACTGGAGTTGGAATAGTAACTTATACTATTCCAAAGTTCAGCGCCTCCCTAAGACAAGTCGTCATAACGACCTGCGTGGTAATGGAACATGTGGTAATGTCACAGTCGGAGTACTGATTGCATTGTAGAGGCATGCGTGGGAGATACATGCGGGTTTCCGTCATACAGCTAGTCTGGGATACAGGTGGTGGAAATGCTGACTGCATCAATAGTTTTGATTGAGAGAGAAGAGGAGAATTCAGGGGTTGTCAATGCAGATCTACTGGCATCAGTAGGGCATCAACTGGGCTTTCCAATTAATGACATCTCGTACGTACGGCCATTTTTGATCTACACGATTTAAAGCATTCGCGGAGCTCCTCTCAGGCTGTCCTAACAGGTAGAGTACTATTTTTGCAAAATGTTTGTAAAATAAGGGTCTTCATATCAACCTTGTGAGTACTGGGGCAAACCAGGGCAATCACGTTCCTAGTGCCCCATCCGGCCACAGTTAAAACATGAGTAACGACTAGGTGTAAGTGAATCTCCCATTCCACTCTCTGTTTTTTTCTGAGTTTTCCTCCCCACTGCCCATTTTTAATTCACATTCCTCCCCAGCCCTTTCACTCTGAACATTTGTTGGAAACATTGCATTTTTAAAGATATTGGCTTAAATTCAGTACATTCTTTCTTTCTCTCCTGCACAGCAACATAATGATTAGCAACAGAAGCCAGTTCAGAAAGAATGCTGCTCTACCACCCACAGCAAATGGTTCTTAGTTGTTCCAGTGGTTTGGTTAGCAGTCCTTGTACAAATGCAGCACCAAAAACTTCTTGAACATTTTCAGCAGCATTAACAAATACAAACACATCTTTGCCTGTGCTGAATTGGCCTGTGCCACACCTACCTACCCATCACCCAAAGTAGCTCCTCTGCCAGGCACAACTTGCGGTGTAACCATAGCATTTCCTGCAGGCAAGGGAAAATTCAAAATACCCAATAGATCCTTCTCCTTTTCTTTCACCACTTCTGAGTTCTCACTAATTTAAAGAAACCTAAGGAGAAGGTGACGTATGAGCGGTAACTTGGTAACTCAATTTCTTGACAGTCTCTTTCAATCCCCACATCTGAGAATCTTGTCTACGCTTCATAGACCCTAAGACTTCATGGGCCCTAAGTACTTTATAGATATTTTCAAGCCTTACACCCCAGGACGCTCTTTGCGCTCTAGCGACCAACTTTTACTTAAAGTACCCAGAATTAAGAAGGCCAGGCAAGGTGGACGTGCACTGGCCCACACTGGACCTGTCTTATGGAACTCACTGCCGCTCGAACTAAGGTCAATCACCAACCACATGATGTTTAGGAAAAACCTCAAGACCCTTCTGTTCCCCAGCTACTAGCTGCCCTCCCATCTTTGGACACAGTTTCTTACTCTCTCAATACTCGCAGTTATAGCGCGGAGATACCCCTTCGGGGGTCTAGTCTGGCGCTTTATAAGCATATAAAATAAATAAATAAAATAAATAGCTTCTTCGTGCCAATTTAGGAAAGCTGTCCAATGTTCTGGACTGGATTTGTACTTAGTCCTCTAAGCATTTCTTTAGGTCATTCAAGTACTTGATGTCAAAGGTACTGTCTTCTGAAAAATTCTTTGAGGGAGACTTACTCAGATTTTACACCGTGTTTGCATCACAAAAGTGGCTCAAATCAGCACAAAGTCTTTTCCCCCGGTTTACTTTCCAGCGCTAAACTTGTTTAGCGCTGGAAATAACGTTAAAGTACTGCAAAGCAGCACTTAGTGCTGCTTTGCATTACTTAGCGCCAAGGGGCGTACCATGGGTGAAGCATAGGGTTCCCAAGCAGCCACACAAACTGCGCCCCTTTAAAGTAGGCGCAAGGAGAGAGAAATGCTTTCATTTCTCCTTCTTTTTCCGACTTTGTAAGTGTGGTGCACTGTGCAGCACACAAACAAAGAGGGGAAAGGGTTAAAGTCAGTCTATGCATAGCATTTTATACTTAAAGGGTACCCTTCCAGTACAAAGCTGATACTTGTCTCACGGAGGCACCCTTGCACCCTGGTGCAAAGGTGTCTCCGTGTCTAGGGAGAGTGGGGGGAGGAGTGCTTTCTTTAACCTCATCCACGCTGGTGACGAGCTCAGCTCGTCATGGAGTACAGTTAAGCTCCACTCATGACGAGCTGAGCTCGTCACGGCCTTTGGAACGTTCGCACGCGGGGCTAATTTCCCCGCTGTGCTGAACGTTCTAAAAACGGGTGCGGCCGTGACAAGCTCAGCTCGTCATGAGGGCAGCTCCGCTTTGCCTCATGACGAGCTCAGCTCGTCCCCAGCATGGGGGCGCTGCGCGCGGCCCCTCCCCCCCTGCACAGCAGGGGGAAAACACCCCGCAGCGAAGGGGTTAATAAATTTGGCACTCTTGTCCTCTCTCCTTTTCATGCAGCGCAGCATTGACAACTGCTGCACTGCGCTGCGTGAGGAAGTAGTAATTCTCCCACTTGTTGTACTCACTCCTAGTGCGCTTGACCCGGGCAGTAATATACCTGCATGGGCTTCTTTAGCACCGGTGGTACGTCAAATGGAAGATGCACTTTCATTTTAACAGCAGGCATGGGGAGATGAAGGGATTTGCCCAGAATCACAGGTTGTTGAGTCGACGCCGAGACTCGAACCGGGTTCCCCAGTTCCAAAGTTGGCAGCTCTGACCATGAGGCCACATCCTCCTCTTTATGCTCCCTTCGAGAACCTCCTGCTCTGTACTGTGGATTGCATGCACACTCCAAACTCCTGCTCTCTCAGGACTCCCCTGTACCGACCCAAATTGGTTTACCCTGTTGCCACCTACGCCGATGACAATATCAGCATCTCAATTCTTGAAACTCATACAGGGCCATATGTAGGAAGCCTAATTGTGCTCGCAAATGCTGAAATTCGCAGAATTTCAGCATTTGCGATCGCAATTAGGGTAGTGTGCTATGTAGCACACAAAAATACACATGCAAAATAATTGCAAAATTTGCAATTCCCTATTTTGCTATTGCATTTAAGGAATCGCAAATTACGATTCCTTAAATGCAATGTAGGAAGCACCCAAGTTGTGCAAATTTTGGCTTAAGGGATCGCAAAATACCACCAACTTCAGATTGGTGGTATTTTGCGATTTCTTTGAAAAATGCACTTTTTGGCATTTTTCAAAGTGCCCTTAGGGCATGTATGTGGCCCACATGCACACACGTTAATTTCAGGGGTGCAAAAGCGTATCCTATTGACACCCTTACAACCCTGAAATTGCATTCTCAATTTGCGATTCTCTAATTGAGAATCGCAAATTGAGAATGTCTTCCCATTCATTCCTATGGGCCTTCTAGCCCATAGGAATGACTGAGAAGATAAGATAAGGAATAAGTGGGATTCGCAAACAATGTTGCAAATTCTACCTACATTGCGTTTTGCGATTCTCTAATTGTGATTTCCAAAAAATTGCAAAACACTAATTACCTACATATTGCCCATAGTTACTAAACAAAATGAGACTTCATTTTTCATACATTTAGAAGCCTGTTAGAGCAGTCTCGTCTGCTTCGGAGTCGAACGCTGTGCTGGTCTCCACTCAGGTCATGCCCGGAAAATGCTTGTCTCACCTTTGGCCCCTGGCTTGACCTTTGCGGTCCGATCCATCTCTACTTGCCACCTCCAGTTAAAGAAATGCTTAAAATAGTCTTTCACTAGTACACAGCCCTCAGGACAGGCACGTGTTTGAGACTAAGCCCAGGGCAGCGCAAAAACAGTACTAGGGAGCACTGACGTTGTCTGGGCTTGTAGGCCAAGGCAGTGCCTCCTATGCATTATAAGAGCTCTAGTGGCGTCGATTCACAGGAAAACCCCAGATTTCCCCTTTGGAAGGGGACAGGCAATGCTCCAGTTTCATATCTTACCTTTTAGTCGTATTGTTGAGTTTTGTCAACAATGACACTTTTGTATTTCCTATGTTTTTAGGCGATCTAGCCTTGATAAAGTGCCCAGGTGAAATAAAACACACGAATGAACAAATCATTGTAGTGTTCGGTGTTCACAAACTACTGGATTGAGTGAAATATAACGACAGCAAGGGTAAGATGTACGACCGTTTTTGCAGTCGCAAACGGGTAATTGGTCCATTTGCAACCGCATAATAGGTCTGCCCGATGTACAAACCCTATTTTGTGAGTTGGTAACCTATTACCGATTTGCAAAATAGGGTTTGCAACACGCTATTAGGAAGGAGTGTGCCAAGGGCGTCCCTTCTTAATAGCGAGTCACACTTCAATGTACGTTTGTTTTGCAACCGCAATTGTGGTCACAAAACACTCGCAGTTTACCACTCCTTTCAAAAAGGTGGTAAGCCACTCGCAAACTGGAAGGGGTCTCCAAGGGACCCCTTCTCCTTTGTGAATGGATGCGCAAATATCTTTTAAGGGCAGACAGTGGTCCCACGGACCACTACCTGCTCTTATAAAATGGAACAGAAACGTTTCATTTTTCTTTTAATGCATCCCAATTTCTTCTAAGGAAAATGGGCTGCATTAGAAATAAAAATTGCTTTATTGAAAAAGCAGCCACACACCTGGTGGTCTGTTGACCCCAGCAGGCCACCATCCCGGAGAGTGCTGGCCATTCCCTATGAGGTAGCAAATTGCGACCGGCCCCATGAATATTAATGAGGCAGGTCGTTTGCGATCCCATTGGGAATCGCAAACAGTGTCTGAGACACTGTTGTAAATGTAACTTTGCTAGTCGCAAAACAACGCAATTTGCGAGTCTCAAAATGGAGGGGTCGGTTATCCGGCCCCAAGTCTCAATATTGTTACTTGATATCAAATTCCTGAATTTCATATCATTTAAGGATGGCAGTCTGGGATCTGCCATTATTAGATGAACCCTGTTGACTTTGTAAAGACAACGCTTTGCATGTCATTGTTATGGAATATATCACCATGGTGTAATGGCCTAGCTCAAGCAGTCGTCAAAGGAATACTTCGATAAGAATGACTGAAAAAAAATACATTTACTTTACTGAAAAGTAACTTCTCGTGTCTGAATTCCTTTATATGGGAAGTCTGAAAGGAAGCAAACTGCTTAGGCTACCATGACCGAGTGGCTCCAAATCCCCTGAAAAAGGAACAAAAATAGCCTCTTTCATAGAGACTGTGAAGTGCTCCAGCAGCAAAATGCTATTTTGCCTGAAGAACTGAAAATCCCTTTGCTGTTCCAGTCCGTACCCAAACACTTTGTGGACCATTCACAAAGGGCCTCTGTACTCATGGCGGAGGCCTTGCAGTTGTGGCGGGGGCCATGCACTTGTGGCAGGACCTCTGCAATGGGTAATTGTAGTACGGACTTCCCCTCATGAGTGTGGAGGCCTTGCAGTCGTGGCGGGGGCCATATACTTGTGGCAGGACCTCTGCAATGGGTAATTGTAGTACGGAGGTCCCCTCACGAGTGCGACGGCCCCGGAGTTGCAGCAGGGGCCCTACACTCCTGGCAAGACCTCTGCAATGGGTAATTGCAGTACAGAGGTCCCGCCACGAGTCCGGAGGCCCTTTATAAATCCGGCCCTCAGGCTTTGGTGAGGCAAACGCTAGTTATGAGTCTTTTACTCTCTCCTTGTGATTCTAATTAATAGACCAGTCCTGAGAGGTTGAAGTCAACAGCAACAAAGGCCTAGTGGTCGAAACTACTCCTCCCTATCCTCCTGCGCTTAATCACTCTCTTAAAAGGGTCCTCATTCTAATGCTTGCTATTGTTTTTAATTATTATATTATTAAGAAATGATTCTTGATTTGTTATTCTCGTATGTTATCTGTTGTTATAACTTGTCTGATGCACCATTGGCCAGGAAAGGGTGGGTAGGCAAATTAAGTGTACCTAAAAAAACTTGAATTTGAAATTAGCCCAAACTACCATTCAAGTGTATTCTGCTAAGTGTAGTCCATCTTATAATTTGAGTAGGCAGACCGTCAATTCCCATAATGCACTGGGGAAGGACTTTGAAAACCAGAACCATGGCCTCTCACACCTAAGACTGGAGAGCTTCGGGGCCTCACCTCTAAAGCATCCTTCGCAATTCAGTGTCAATATCATACCCCCTCCCCGTTAAAGCTTGAGAACCCCCACCCACCCTCTCCAGCATTCAGAATGTTCACACACAACAAGTTCAACAAAATGGAGGGAGCAAGAGCGCAAACACACCGTTCAGGCTCTTACCGATTCCAGGAATATTTGACAAACTTTGGGTCAATTTCCTCAGTTGGCAGGGAGGGAACAAAGATCAGGTCTGTCTAGAGACCCTGCTGGCTCCTGTCAGCCCCCACCCCCACCTGGCCCTTGGCAGGATGTTGTTGAGGGGAAGCGGGAGAGGGCTGAACGTCCCGACCACAGGGCCGCTCCAACATTCTTGGGCATAAGAATGTCCCCCTTGTGTACCAGGCCAGAGGAAGAAAGTGAAGGGAGCGTGCAACAACATCAACAGGTAAGCATGCGCGCGGCTGGGCACGAAGGTAAACACAGCCAGAAGACCGTTGAACCTGCGCGGCTTCAAAAACACCTGAAATTCAAACCTCTTGCGGTAGAAGGTGGGGGCCTGAACAGCAATACTTACAGCTTCCTGGGCCTTGAAGTTGTAGCCGTACCCACCTCTCCAGTGCTGTTGGCCATTCTCTAGGCTGCGGCCACGCAGGTGCAGAAGAACGCCATTGCCAAAGCATGCACTTTGGGTTGGGTTCTTAAACCTAACTCACCCACCAGGACAGTAACTTCGTATTCTGAAGTCCTGGGACAAAAACTTATTTTGCTTTGAAGGGTAGATGGCATCTGCCTGGCATAAGTTGCCAGTATGTGTCCTTCACCAAAGGGATTATATGTGCCTCCATCTTCCTCCCCATGCACTTTACTTCACATCTGCTCACACCCTCTGACACAGGGGAGGCCACAAGACCTGGTGAGGACATTCCAAGTGCCTGGATCAACAGCAATGCCAGTGTTTATTGCACGGTTGTTCCTGAGGTCACCTCCCTAAACCGAAGACAAGAGACTGAAATGAAAGCAACCAGCCCAGAGAGAGTCTAGAAGCACAATTGATGGACCCAACACCCAAAGCGCAAGCAGAAGGGCATAATTGTGGCTGTGGCTTTAATGTTTGGCCTCTGTCATGTCGTGTTGCTTGCGGGACGGCACATCAAAACACAGGAGACAGGTTAGTCGGGTATTCCTTTATTTCTCATCTCGTACAGTGGCTCGTCAGCACGTCCTTACTCGTCCCCGTCCTGGTCATCGTCTGTCCCCTTCCTGTCCCGTCACCGGATCTGGTGTCCGGTGACCTGGTCACTCTGCCTGAGGACCCACAGGGTCCTAATGCCCTACTGTCAGTCGCCCACACTGTCGGATCCCAACCTCTCCGTCACGACACCTCCCCCCTTGTTGCAAACAAATGTTCGTGGCCCATTTATCATAGTCCTCATTCACAGTTATATTGATGCAGGTGAAAGAATGAGAGAGAGAGAGAGAGAGAGAGAGAGAGAGAGAGAGAGAGAGAGAGAGAGAGAGAGAGTATTTGTCACTATACATTTCTTCAATGAGTCTCTGTTATTTACTGAATGTCCTTCGTGATCTAGTGTCTCCATCGCTTCCTTGTCCTCTATCTTCCTCCTTCCAGGTGGCTGCAGTTGTCGCTGCCATTTCTTCTTCATCCGCCTTTAGCTCCTTGAAACGCTACCTTTTCCTTGTTATTCGTTGTCCGTCGGAGACAGCTCTTATCATCGATCCTTTCACTTTCGTCACCGTCAGTTAGTCTTTGGAGAACCGGTTGTCTGAATATCGTTATTGTTTCTTTCTGTCTCACCACCTTTGGTTCTGGCCGTGCGGTGTCTCTTGCCTTGATCTTCCTTGGTGGCGCCTGTCCATTCTGCTCATTGTATGTCTTTGTCCTTTCCTTTTGCTGCTGTTTCTCCTGCGCCAAAGTCCTGTCACGTTACTCCTTTTTACCCATTTTAATTCCTTTGTCTTTGTGTCTTTCCTTTTCTTTTCTTTTCTTCTATGTTCTCCTTTTCTCTTTCCTGTTTCGTTGGTGATTTTTGTCCCTCTTTCCTTTGTTATTTCTCTTTTCTGTCTTTTCCTCTTTCCTTTTTCTTGGTGGGTCTTGGTCCCTCTTTTCTTTGTTACTTCTCTTTTCTGTCCTCTATTTGGCCTTATCTCTGGCTTTCCTTTATTTCTGCTTCTTTCTTATTTGTCCTTCCTTCTTTTCTTATTCGGCCTTTTCTGGGCTTTCCTAGTCTTTTTCTTTCTTTATTCCTTGTTTTCTTATATTTGCAGCCTTCCTGCGACTTATTCTTATATTTATGTCTTTCCTTCCTTGTTTTCTTATATTTGCAGCCTTCCTGTGACTTATTCTTATATATTCGGCCTTTTCTGGGCTTTCCTAGTCTTTTTCTTTCTTTATTCCTTGTTTTCTTATATTTGCAGCCTTCCTGCGACTTATTCTTATATTTATGTCTTTCCTTCCTTGTTTTCTTATATTTGCAGCCTTCCTGCGACTTATTCTTATATTTATGTCTTTCCTTCCTTGTTTTCTTATTTTTGCAGCCTTCCTGCGACTTATTCTTATATTTATGTCTTTCCTTTTGTTTTCTTTTCTTTCGTGTTCTCCTTTTTCTCTTTCTTTTTCTTTGGTTGTCTTTATCCCTTCTCTCCTCGTTATTTTGCTTCTCTTTCTTCTCTCTTCTTTTCCTTGTTATTTCTCTTCCTGTCTTTTATTTAGCCTTCTCTGGCTTCTTCCACTCGCTTTTGCTTCTTTCTTGTATATATATATATATATCTTTCTTCTTCTTTCTCTTTGTCTATTTGTCTTTTTGTTTATGTCTTTTCTCTTTCTTTCACTTATTTTCTTTGGTTTTCTCTTTTCTTATTGCACTGTCTTCTTTCTTTGTCTTATTGCTCTTTTTCCGCTTTGTTTATCCTTTATTCTTCACTTTTCTTTTTTTGCGTTATTCTTCTTATTTGTCCTTTGCCTTGCTTTGAAGTGGCTGCTCTGTTGTTTCCTATGATCTTTTCTTGAGTGTCCCATTCAAAATGTCCGCCGTCGTTCTCACGATACTTTGGTAATCTTTGTTCTTTCTTTCCTTGTCATGCCCTTTTTGGCACTGTTTTTGTGTTTTATTCCTTTATTTCGTGCTTTCTGGCGCTTGTTTTCGTCCTTTTGCTCTTTTTCACTTTTTGTAGTTTCTTGCTTGCCTTGTGGTGCTCTTTCACACTCTTTGTTTTAATTATTTCTTGTAATTATTCCTTTCTCCCTTTATTTCGGCCTTTTCCGGTGCTTCTGCACCTCTTTTAGCTTTATTTTCGATTCTGTTCTTCTTTGCCTGTCCTCAAGATGGCCGCCCGCTTTATCTCTTCTCCTATTGGCTCGTTTGCCTGATCCTGAAATGGCCGCTGATGCTCTCGCGATATTTCGGAGCCAATCCTCATTCGCCTGACCCTACAATGGCCGCCCTTTTGTTCTGCTCGCTGATTGGCCCTATCCGCCTTGTTCCACCATGGCCGCCGCGGCTCTCGCGCTAATTTCTTCAATTTCACGAGCTTGGTGTTAGCGCTTACCGGGCTCAGTCGGACCTTTTCTTTCAGCGATCGCGGTGTTCTCTCGCGTCGCTGCACCTTACTCTTTCAATTTCTCTGTACTTTCCATGACGATGCACGTCCAAGGTGGGCTCTTGGCATTTCTTCTAGTATTCCTCGATGACCACGCGTCGATTCTTGACCCCCTCGTCGCCAGTTGTCATGTCGTGTTGCTTGCGGGACGGCACATCAAAACACAGGAGACAGGTTAGTCGGGTATTCCTTTATTTCTCATCTCGTACAGTGGCTCGTCAGCACGTCCTTACTCGTCCCCGTCCTGGTCATCGTCTGTCCCCTTCCTGTCCCGTCACCGGATCTGGTGTCCGGTGACCTGGTCACTCTGCCTGAGGACCCACAGGGTCCTAATGCCCTACTGTCAGTCGCCCACACTGTCGGATCCCAACCTCTCCGTCACGACACCCTCTACCTCAATATTGCCCATATGGCTATATGTGTTAGCTAGTATTCGCACTGTTTGCGTCCTACTGGGCTTGCCCTGATTCCACTCGTATTAATAGCATTTACTTTTTGTAAATGGGATCTAAGTGCCACGGGGTTCGAGATATAGCGTTCGGGGATCCTCAGTAATTATATAGCACAACTATGAAATAAATATTTCAAACCAGTTATTTGCGTATCCATATAGTACAATTTGCAAAGTTGTCAAGCAGAGGTGCTCCAGGTTTTTGTTTCTGACAGCCTGATAACTCCAAGGCGAGTTGCAGATAGTATTTCTACACTGTAACCTTCTTCCTTTATCGAATACATTCCAATTATGCATATGATTCATTTTTCAAATATAGTTCATATAAACAACTCAGCTGCCAGGTTTTTTCCCTTTAAGCTGTTGAGCACAGGTCCTTATCAAGACTGAAAGGATATTAGTATTATAAAGTTGCAGGATCGAAATTATTTACCACACCAAATTAATATCCATGTAAGTATATAGGTGTAGCAGAGCGACTCGTGGCACTCGACACTTTCGGAAAATACAGAAATTGTGAATTTAAGTGCATTGGTGCTCTCGGGTGTTTGTAACAAATGAGCATTGCTCCTGGTAACAGAGTGTTTATATATCTCTATCAATAATCAATAGTTGTGGTTTCAGTCCACAAGGAAGATGCGACGGAAAGAAATAGGAAGACATTCATATTAGCAGAACAACAAAATGAAGAGGGGAAGTCCCGCCTCCGGAAGTGCCTTGATATGGTCCATCTATTGTTAGTTGTGTCTGAGGAATATGGGGCCTGTCCTGGGAATATGGGCGTGTGTTAGACTTGCCGTACTGTTGTCATTCGGGTGAAAGGAGTGACAGACTTCCTTGAGTCAAGAGGGGCAGTCTGTGCTCAGGGCCCTGTCACAGAAGTCCAGCATTCGCAGCCTAGGTGGAACCATGGACGCTCTGAGCATCATAACCAGAAGTGACGTCAGCTGTGCTTAGGTAGTACCACCCGGCCCGTTTGAATTGGCAGTGATATTAAGATGGTGTGTTGTGGTGATCTATTGGTATGTCCGATCACCAGGGCCGGCGCTGGGCATGGGCAGCGTGGGCAGCTGCCCAGGGCCTCGCACTAAGCTCACCAACATGGGGCCACGCACTGGTGATGCATCCTGTCGGTTCCCTGGCGATCCATTTCAAAGAAAGGTGTCACCTTTCTTTGAAATGGAGGGGCCCCCCTCCCCGGGCCTCTCAGGGATGGTATCTGGATACATAAGAGAGGGAGACGCTCCCTTCAATTGAAAGGAGACCCATTCACAGACACTGTGGGAGGCCCATTGTCCATCATTTTGGCGCCCCCATAGTTTTAACTTTTAGCCCACAAGCAATTCCCACACCTATCGGACTGAAGGTGTGAGAAATGCTTGTGGGCTCAAAGTTAAAACTGTGGGGGGCGACAAAATGCTGGACAATAGTCTGTGAATGGTCTCCTTTCAAGGGGCCACTTATCTACATTAGAGGGGCCTCGCACATTCCCTTTTAGCCCAGGGCCTCGCAAATCCTAGAACCGGCCCTGCTGATCACACTATCATTTGGAGTGGGTGGTTAGAAATGATACATTTCTCAAAAAGATTGGATAAAAGGTGCGTAAAAGTAGTGTAAGGCCCTGGTCTTTTTTTGTTTTATGATCAAGGCCAGAACATATTGAGGATGACTGTAAACGCCAGATGCAGTGTCTCGGAAAGTGGGACGTGGCTGAACTCTAGTCAGCCCCATGGTCAGGGGGATGGGAATGTGAGTCTGGGGGAAAACCCAAGTGGTTCATTCAGTGGCTGCTGAGTCACCATTTTTAAACTCACTGCTTGTATATTTCTGGAACCCATGTATATGTTAGTTGGAGACTAGAACTTGTGACCCGGGTAGGTACACATTTTATAGCTTGATAGCACACTGTATTGTAGTTTAGTAATTATTTTTTTTTTAAAGTATATAGTTGTGTACATACATGCAAGACCTAAGTTTGGAATATCACTGGCCTTTCTAGGGGACCGCTCCCTTCACTGCACAGCCCCGCCTGGTAGCTTCTGCTGCCCCCGTTGTTGCTGCTGACCCGCTGGTCAGGAGTTCGACGCCCTCCTGTTCCCGCAAGCGCATCATCCCTGGTGGTCTAGTGGTAGAGCGTCACTGCACTGCTGCTGGACTGCCTTCTTGTTTCTCTTTTTTCTGCTTTTCTGGGCTTTTGCCTTTCTGCTGCCTTTTATATCTGCTGTTAGTCTTTTTCCTTGTCCCTTTCTACACTTTTCCTTGTGCTTCGCAGCCCTTGCGATCCCCTGTGACCCTCCCCCTTCACTAACCCTTCCCGCTCCCTGCGTTTCCTGCCTCCCAGCTGTCCATCCCCCCACACACTACTTAATGGCAGCCACTGCGCGATGAACGTGCAGTCCACTGACCTTTCTAGGGGACCGCTCCCTTCACTGCACAGCTCCGCCTGGTAGCTGCTGCTGCCCCCAATCTGGATGCAGATCTTCTGGTCAGGAGTTTGAGGACCTCCTCCACCAACAGGCTCCCACCTGCGCCTCATCCCTGGTGGTCTAGTGGTAAAGCATCACTGCTCTGCTGTTGGACTACCCTTCTGCCTCCCTTTTTTCAGCTATTCTGCCCTTTTGCCTTTTTTCTGCGGCTGCCTTTTTATCTGCTTTTAGCCATTTTCTTTGTCCCTTTCTGCACTTTTCCTTCTGCTTCACCGTCCTTGCAGCTGCGATCCCGTGACCCTGCCCCCCTCCAGTAACCGTTTCCCACTCCCTGCGTTTCCCACCTCCCAGCTGTCCAGCCCCCCACACACTAATTAACGGAGCCAGCAGCACAGCCGTACAATGGGAACGCACCAAAGGCAAGCCTGTCTGCGCCCGTCCACGCCTGAACCATGCCCAGCATCACAGACCCTGGATCTCAGACCCTCCTCTGATATGATGCCAGCACCCTCCTCACCCTCAACACAGGACGCCACACCACCTGACACCTTACCTTGCCAAAGGACACCCAATGAACCTTCTCCTACAGGAACTGCAGCTACACCCTCGCCAGCTCCTCTGCCGTCCAGTCAACCAACTGTGCACCTGACTGGCTCAATTGCATCCTCCTCAACACACGCTCTCTCCACAAACATACCATGGAACCCAGGGACCTCCTCAGTGCCCCCTCTCCTGATATCCCATTCTTCACGGAAATCTGGACCAACCTCTGCTCTAGTCTGGACATCGCTACCTCCATTCCTGATGGCTACAAAATTACTCGCAAGGACCGCACTGACCAACCAGTAGGAGGCGTCGCCATTGTCCACAAGATCACCCTCCGCATGAGCACTCACTCAAAAGACCCACAACAACCATGGAACACCTCCATTTCCAGATCCAGAGCAACTTCAACACCACTCTCCGTGGCACCCTTGTCTACAGGCCTCCGGGCCCCGCCCACCCTTCACCAATGCCAGCGTAGATCTATCGCACCCCAGGCTTTCACAACCAATGATTACATCCTACTCAGCGCCCTCAACTTCCACCTGGACAACCCCAGTGACCAGAACACTGCATCTCTTATGGAGAACCTCGCGAACATCGGACTCAAGCAGATAGTCACCTTTCCGACCCCTGGAGTCGGACACATGCTCAACCCCGTCTTTTCAGCCAGCGGGACCATCACCTACAGCAACACTGCCGCACTCCTCTCGACCGACCATCACTGCATGCACTTCACCTTCACCACTCCCACCGTACATCACCACCCTCAACCCCACACCCCCAATCACAGCAGGAACAAGGATACTACGGCAACACTCCACAGAGACGAGAACCTCCAATCAAGAATACAATTCCAGAGAGATACAATGCCTCCCTACAGTAACAATTACTGCTGAATTTGAGCCGGTAGTTGCAGGTGGGGCCCAGCTACACTAATTTTTGAGGATCAGCACTTACGTTTCCTCAACAAACTTTGATTCAGCGTAAGACAGAAAAAATGCAAAAGGAGGGGTAAGATAAAGGTGCAAAAACAGTGACAAAGTGAGAAAGCAGGGATGAAAAAGTGCCTGCAAGAGTGAGAAAGAGAGGCAGGTAGTGCCTGGTGATGGATTAAAGAGGCGTGAAGTGGAAACAAGACTATGCAGCAATGGTATTTGGCACTCTGACATTCGAGAGTGCTGGCCGGGGGCTTCTGAACAAACCGTTGGACCCTGGGCACCTAATCTTTTACAAATTAGGCACAGGTAACAATCCATAGAGTCAAGAGCCTGCAAACAATAATACAAACCCAGAGAGATACAATTCATCCTCACAGCAGCAATCCATGGAAACAAGAGGCTACAAATAATAATACAATCTCTGGGAGATACAATGTATCCCTGCAGCTACAACTACAGGAACTAGAGTTCAATACATCACCAGAGAGAAACAATCTATCACTACAGTAACAATCCACAGTGACAGCGGGCACCAATAATTCAATCCCAGGGAGATACGATGCATCGCTATAGTAACAATCCATGGAAACAAGAGAATCCAAACAATAATACATTCTCTGGGAGATACAATATATCCCTGCAGCTACAACCACAGGAACCGGAATTTAAAACCAAAAATACAACGCCAGGGAGAAACAATCTAACCACACAGTAACAATCCACAGAGACAAGAGCCTCCAAACAATAATACAGTCTTTGTGAGATACAATATTTGTGCAGCTATAAACCACAGACACAGAATCTCCCCAACATATAAAATCAAAGGGTAATACCATACATCCCTACAATAACCATCCACGATGACATGTACTGCCAAACAATAACACAATCTCTGGAAAAGGAAGATGCAATGTATTTCGGCAGGTTCAATCCACAGTGACAAGAGTTTAAGAATAAAAACACAACACATGGGAGAACAATGTTACCGCAAAGCAACAATCCACTAGGACCAGATTTTAACTCAGTACAACGACCCATCAGTTATAATATATCCCTCAGCAATAGTTCATTAGGACAAGAGTTTAATGCAACAATCCCAGGAAGTACAACATATCCCCTCAATAACAATATTTTACCTAAGGCCCTCTTGCCTGTTTTATCCCTAACTGGCTGACTTGATTTTGACCCTCTTATAACTCACCTCTTTTTCCATCTCCCACTCACACTCTCTCTCTCTCCCTCTCTTCTTCATACTTTCCTATACTCTTGCTGGTTTTATATTTCAGTCCTTCTCCAATGGCTCTTTCTTTCCTCAGTTAACACCCTTCTTTCCTCCCTTCCCTCCAGCTTACCTCTGTAGCCTTCTACACCTCCCCTCCGCCCCCTCTGTCCCCCCACCTTGGCCCATGGGAGGTTTATTTGGCTAGAGCTGCTGATTAAATAAAGTCTGCTTACAGTACTGCTCTCACCTCTGCCTCTCTTTCATCCTCCCTGTTTTCAAAACATTCTCTGAGCAGGATGCCATGAAAGGAATAGAGCAGGGCCCGACGGCTTCCAGTAAGAAAGGCTTTCATGCCCAGAGATTTTACAGTCTTGGTAGGGCACAAGGCCGAGCGCCATGACTAGCCAGCCAAGTCTCCATTTGAGACCATGCCTTCTATAAGGCAGCAAACATCACAGGCTGTAATCGGATCATAGGATCACATCATAGGATATGTGTAAGCTTATGTATTATAGGACATAGGACTAAATTACAGGTCGCCCAGGGTTTCTTGGTGGTCACTGTCAGGTCTCACTGTTACACCGCTGTCCTAGTAGCTCATACAGCAACTCCATCAGATGTTCTAATGCCACGCCCACACATGTCAGACAATTATCCTATTAAACTGGAAGCTCTAAAAATATTTAACAGTTCAGACATCAAAGCTATGTTCAGTTATCCCTATTAAAAAATGCAATCAAGTAGTACATGTTTTCCAACATGCTATGGGCAGCCTGGTCTTTCAATAGAGTAAAAGTATCCACATCTTTATCAGAAAAGAGGGGTTGGGGCTGTGAGGACGTGAGTGACAAAAAGGCTGCTGGTGGCCCATTACTGAGTGGCTCGTTGCCTCTCTGTTGCTTCAGTAAGAACAAAGCCCTGTTTTCAACATGAGGCTGTTTTTGGCCCGGCCTCTTCCCTTCCTTCAATCCCCAGATCAATTCAGCCCTCCCAGGGGTCGGAGAGGTCCCTTCCACTAGTTTGCAGACCTTTATCATTGGAGCCTGCACAAGAATCATAGCATTGTTTCTGTGTCATAAATCTATAAGAACCATCTAGGAATCAAATATAAAGCACTAGGACACACACACCAGCAGTGCAGGAAACAACCTTTAGAAGGCGGTCATTACACTGCGATACCTTTACAACGCGGTTGTTACAACAAACGCGTTGTTAGTACTCGATGCATTTACATTGCAAGGCTTTACAACGAATTCCACTAGGGAGCACTGAGGTTTTGGAAATTAATTCCAACACCTTCCCTACTGTTGCGCAAACTGGAGTAGGAGGAACACATTTTCAGTATCGGGACGAATAATGAGAAATGAGGGGTGAAGAGTGAGCGATGAAGAGTGGGGTGTGGGAGATGGATGAATGAGGAATGAGGGATAAGTGATGATATATGAGGGATGATGGAATAATGGATGAGGGATGAATGAGAGATAGATGCGGAATGAGGAATTATATATGATAGATGAGACTTGGTGGCTGACGGGATGAGGAGTAAGGGATGAGGGCTGAGGAACGAGGAATGAGTTTGTCCTAAAAATAGGATCACCTGTAACCTGTGTTAAGTCGGTGAGTGTATATCATCGTGTGTAACATCTCTTGCTCCTTACTGTCCTCGACTGTAGACAGGCGCTATCCCTCCTGTTGGTCATCTCTGAGACGACCAAACAGGAGCACCAAAAAGTACTGGACGGCATCCGAGAGGGCGCATCCCCAGCAGTTTATAGTGCCCAGGTGCACGGATTCCCATCACAACATTATGGTTTTGAACTCTAGGCACAGCAACGGGGGCTGGAGACAAGATGGTGCATGATGGAACCACAAGACCAGACAGGCTCCCTTTCAGAATCATTGGGGTGATCGCACGATGATGGGGACAGCAGCCTTTGGTGGGGATCTGAGGGGCTTGGTGCTGACACTGCCTCCTTCATTCTTCTTCGCCACCCAGAAAATCTCCTAATCCAGTGAAGAGAGGCAGTATTTAAGACATGGTGAGTGAGTAATCTGAGGGATAGGACTGCTGCCCCACCCAACCAGACAGAAGTGTGAGTAACGTCCTCTAGTCTACGCAATCCCTTGTAGAACACCAACCCATTGAAAGCCAATGCTAACCCTGAATCCTCTGAAGAGCCTCAGACTTAGCAATGGTCCTGATGCTATAATGTCCTCCAAGGTGAAAAGCTGCTTCACTGGTGCAGATAGGTGTGTGCTGTGGGCAGTGGATTATGCCAGAGGTTTAGATATAAGGGGAACAAAATTACATTGTGGCAACTCATGAAACTGCAAACATACTCTGATGCATCCACAATCACGTACACTGAAATCCTTGTATACTTAAACAAAGACACTATCAGTAACAAACATATACAATCACTTGCAAACTCACCCACAAAATGAATCACACACACAGACAGGCTCAGTCAACTGCCCACTCAGACTAGGAGACAATCAGTCGTAGATACAATTAGACACTGACACAATCATATGTACGCTCAGCTTCCGACACAGCCACACACATTTTGAAGTAGACGCAATAAATGGCATGCGCTCTCTGATTCAGACTCAGCCTCACAATCAGGTATAGGCACAAGCATTCATATGTGCACATAGGAGCAGGTGTATTAAAAAGCTGTTAAAACATTAGAATTGATGCGGTCTGTTGCGCAGGGGGAAAACACAACCCAGAGCCATATCTGCAAGGATATGGCGCTGCTGCTGTCATCCCCGGTACTGGAGTACAAACAGGCGACCTAGTACCATGCACATACCCTTGCATCGCGGTGTAAAGATGAGTGTGTGATGTCTAGCATAGGATTTGTACTGGAAAAGTTACCTTTCGGTATAAAATCTATAGTTAGCAATTGTGGCCAGCATGGCTCGCGGGTGGAGAAAGGGCGGCATGGGTGCGGGATGGGTGCAGGGGGAGGGTTGCGGGGGGGGGGGGGGGGAGCTTCACGGGGAGGGCCATGCGGGGATTGTCATGTGGGGAGAGTTGTGTGGAGGTCATAATAAAAATAAATTAAAACTTACCTTGAGACCAGGTCCCGCGTCTTCTGTGCTCCTGCTCTCCTGCTTCCGAATGGGACAGGAGCAGGTAGCTGGCAGGCAGGCTCCCTTCCCTAAGCCAATCACAATGCTGCAATGCAGTGTTGTGATTGGTCTGAGCACCGTGACACGATGCTCAGCCAGGGGGTGCAGGGGTGGGCATGTTCTCCATGCAGGCTAAAATACAGCCTACATGGAGAAGGGGAAAGTGCACATGACTGGTTTGGGAGGTCCGAGAGGGCCGCCCAAACAGTCATTGCGCAAACAGTAGTGGGCAAACCACTCCTACCCTGCCCTGCTCCATAAGCAGAGAAGAAACCTCACCACCTGCCCGCAAAGGAAACATAAAATGTTAATAACTAAAAGTTATTACCATTTTATGTTTTAGCTTCTCGCACTGTGAGAAAGCAGTGGGGCGATGCTCCTCCGCTACAGCGGGGAGCCGCCACTGATACGTAAATTAACTTTAAAACATTTCGAACATTGTCTATGGGCTGTACAGTGCCGCACCCTTAAAAAGTTTGAAAAGTTTGGAGGAATAAAATCAGTTCTTAAAGTTAATTTCTACCAAATAAAAATGTACACAACAAAAAAAGTGAATTCCTACCAAGAGGAGGCATTATTATTTTGGCACAAAGACCTGTCTATAAATGTTAGTAGAGGGGTGTACATAAAATATTTTTGTGATTACTTAGGGGTACCATCCATTGGTGCTATTTACTTTTAAACAACTTTTCAATGCAAAATAAGTTTCGCACTGAAAATAAATAACAGATCAACACTTTGTGCTGGCTTTCAACACTTTTGATGACTTCGCACCAGTGCAAGTTGTTGATAAATCTTCCCCTCACTTTCAAACACAATCACTTACACTCAGACATTGATCAAATCAGTCACATGCACATCAGTTACACACAATCAATAGAATACACAAAGACACAACCAAACCCAAAAATCCTAAATGCTCTTGGGTACAAAGAGAAACCAATCACAATTTGTAGTAGTATGGCTGATCGAACATCTGCAGGATGTTCTCCGCTTCTCACTCTCCTTGGAAATCATAGAAATGGAAGGCAAATCAAAATCTCTTCTTTGGGTCCAAGGAATGGGTGTCTTCTTGGGAACTGGGAACCCCAGCCTCTCCAGGAGGCAACATGAAGAAGCTTTCTGTTTTTTAATGTATAGCGGTTTGATGTATGGTTGTGGTCCACCCAGAGGTTTGCTCAGCAGCCATTGCAAGTAGTCAAAGTTGAAGGAGTTGGTTCTTCCCTGCTCTGTGGCATGCCTTCGCCGTCCATCAGTTCTGTTGCCTTTCAAGAGAAGAATTCCCTGCCCCATTGGAAAGAAGTAAGGCCCTCGGGTTAAGCCAGATATCCAGAACATTAGTGTTGTTTGACTGTCCTTTGACAACTAAAGTAGAACTATATTCATACATACTATTGTAGGTAGTGCTTGATGGGATAGGCAAAACAATGCCCTCCAGCTTTACAATTCTTCTCTTCCAGCTACCATCTCACAGCATTCAGAATAATCGTTTTAAGGTGATCCATGAGGAGCAAACCAATTAAATGTGTATATCAGGGTTGTGCATTCACAAAGATTTTCCTTCGCAAAGTTTGTTACTTTTTTAACACAACTTTGAAATCCTAGTGAAACTCTTAAAAAATGCAAATATTTAAAAAAAAATGCTTGGAAAATAATCCTGTAAAAATAGATTTGTTGGAACAACCCCTAGACAGCCCAGGAAATTCTCTTTTTATGGAAAAATTATTCCTCAATACATTTTGTTGGGAAAGAGGGGTTTTTGTCTGAACACAAATTCTGAGAAGTTTGTAAAGTTAATGAAAAGTGAAGTTTGTCAATTTCTCCTCTTTTCTGGAGAAATATAACCACGCCTCAAGAATAATGGAGGCACTCTGGTGACAACAGTAAGTTTAAATAATCAACAGAGACCACCTGAAACAGATATACAATACATATTCCGATGGTGTTGGAATACACTCAGTGTGTTAAAATACCCCTCACACACCAAAAGGGCCCTTGGTGTCATGCTTCATCATCGGGGTCTTCCCGCCCCCGCTGCGGGACGGGGCAGTGCTGCGACAAGCGGCTACGCCGGAGCACCTTTTAATTGTGAGTACTATGTGAGTGATAATGGAGTGAGTGTCAGTGAGGTCAGAAGTGATGAACAGTGAAATTAAAGTTAAAAAATACCTGGCCTGGTGTTTAGAAAAAATTATTTAATAGGCACTGGCTGGTATCGTTAAAAGGGGTGAGGCGGAGTGCAAGATCGGGTTACTAGTCTTGCTCTCCTGTGTGGGTCAACATGTTTCGGGGCGACATGCCCCTTCGTCAGGACCGGGATGTATAGATCCCCCTGTCACTCACTAATGCGCTCCCACAGATAGAGAGTGTTGTGTTTGATCAATGTGTATAAATAATTTAAATACACGTGAAAGAAGCTCGGTCAGTAATACTGATGATGTAAGCTTATTGAATGATGAGACAATGCCCCATGAGCCAAGCTGGGCGAAGGGTATAGAGGGTCCAATCAACCCCCACACCTCAGTGCTTCCTCCTTCGTCAGTGGCTACCACGGAAGCTTAATTAGTGCTGGGGGCTGCCATATTTAGAATTTGGAGTCACAGATAATGTTATGAAATGTTATGTTATGTGGATGTGTACAGTGCATTAATCATCTATGAGGGCACATGTGTGCAGGCACTAGGCTCTACATAGTTAGTAAGAGCACCAGGTCTTCAGCTTCTAGCAAAATTGAAGAAGCGAGGAGGAGGCTCTGATGTGTTGAGGGAGGTAGGACCAGATTTGGGTGCAATGTTGGAAAATGAGGGACTCCAATTCTGCTTTTGTGGATGCAGGGTGTGTGCAAGTGAGAGTGTGGACGAGCGTAGGAGTCTGGTCAGCTGGTGAAAGTGTATGCGATTGTTCAGGTATGCTGGTCCAATGATGTGCTGTGCTTTGTATGCCTGCGTCAAGAGTTTGAATTGGATGTGTTTGTATACGAGGAGACAGTGGAGCTCTCTGGGGTGTGGTGAGACGTGGGTGGTACGCTTAGAGTTGAGGATGAGCCTTGCTGCTACTTTCTAGGTAGTCTAACGTCTGTGCATGAGCTGTTGGAGATCCCGGCGTTGAGTGTGTTGCAGTAGTCCAGTCTACTTGTGATGAGAGCTTGTGTGATGGTACGTGCGATGTACTGGTGTAGCCGTTTGAAGATCTTGTTTAGCATGCGAATGATGTGGAAGCAGGAGGAGCGAACTTTGTTGACTTGTGTTGTGATGTTGAGTTTATCATCCAGGATGACTCCCAGGTTACTGGGGTGGTCGGTGGTTTTTGGTGTTGGTCCTAAGTCGTTCGACCAGTAGGTAGAGTCCCGTGGTGAGTTCTTGTTTCCGAAGACCAGCTCTTCCGTCTCGTTGGAGGTGATGGACACTTTGACTCATTTTTGGGGAATGGGGCTTATTTTTCATCTTCAACCTTTGAAACAGAGCCAGATAGGCAGGTAAGGGAGAACAAAAAACGGGAAGAACACTATAGAAGCAGTATTAAAGGGAGAAAGAAGGGATGAAAACGAGCCCTCAAGGGTGAGATAAAAACACAAAAGGTGTCGGGAGGCGGAAGAAGGAGGCATGAGGTCAGGGTTTTAAGTGGGATGAAAAAACTGGGGGTCTCTCAATAGGGCGTTTGCCAATGTTATTAAGGGTATGGCTTAAAACACATGTTAAAAACCTGTGCTTACTGCTAAGAATAGTGTGCCGCCTGACTTGTATTTTGCTGTTTCTGTCATTGTATCCAGATATATGATACAAGTAACACTACACCTTCAACAAGTCAGGACTATTGGCTTTGTTAATAGTTGTTAGTTGCATATGATAAATAAGCAACGACTATGGCTTGTATATAATATTGAGAAATCTTCCACTTACAGTCCTGGTGACAGCACGACAATGTTACTGCTCCTGAGTTTCAAAAAGAGAAGGGAAATCCAGAGAGAAAATGACTCTTTTTAAAGGATTTCCCTTCCCCTACAAGGCTCACCTGGCATGACATCACGCCCTAACTTCTCCACTAGTGAGAAGTGAGCAGTGTGAGCAGTGCACACTGGTGAAAGTGAGCAGTGTGAGCAGCGCACATCGATGTGGCTGCTGTCACTGCAGTCTGGAAAAATAACGGACCGCCTGTGCCAGGGCACAAAACAGAGCCCGATAGAGACTTGTTTCGAGGCCCCTTTAAATAAAACTGCCGGTGCTCAGACCCGGTGAGACCCGGCACACTTAAAGCCCTGCATGAGGTGCAACAGACTAGGCATTATTGGTGTTCTGCCACTCCAGCATTTGGCAACACCAGTGGCAACATCCTAAGAAAAACATTAGGCCCCTGAACTTACTTTTTTTCAGCTTTTGTTTGCAAATTAAGCGCTGCTAATGTCTAATAACATGGAATTGAAAAATGTACACATTACATAAACATTTGAAAACCATACTCAAATGTCAATAAACTCTACACCATCTTTCTGCTTCCCTCCATGCTTAAACTGTGCACCGCTTCTAGCCTCACTTAGACCATCAAAAGACCCCGACAGACCGACCCCTTTATAAACCCATTCTCTACCAACCGCGGACAACGAACAAAGTAGCCTCTTATTCGACCATCTGGAAGCTCTTCGGGGCCTTGTGAGGGGGAGGAGGCGCTATGGAAATGATACCTTATAATACAATATCCCTCACATTACAATCTGAGCCATTTATAACTTGCTTCAGGCACATGAATAGTCAAAGTAATACCGCTCCTTTCAGTTGTTTTGAAACGAAACACTTTCTATTTCACTTTGTTTAATATGAATTTGAGTGATTTCAAGGTCATGCCTCGTGGCTAAGTGCCCTTTAGCATGCATTGCAGAGATCTGCGTTTGACCCCAGGGTCACGGGTTCGAACCCTGCAGAGCCTTGCTTTCTCCCTGGATTGGTAAAATGAGCACCGTTTAAATTGGATATCATTAAAGAGCCAGAAAAGCCCTTGTTGTGAACATGCGGTTCATCAATAAATACATTATGTTACACGACCCTGTGCATTTGCTCTTTGAAGTGCCTGCAGGATAAATCATGAAGTGCACACATTTCCAAAAGCATTTAAGTGTTACTCTGCATATGTTCCACATACTTAACTAGAAAGCAATCTACACCAAACAGATCAAACTGACTGAGTGTGTCTCTCTGTGGAGCACACCCTGGGAGGGGGGGCGGCTGCAGAACTGCTCAACTTCCCCACATTGAGGGGCGACCAGTGGCAAAGACTCCGGGGTCGGGGCAGTAGACAAACACACTCTGTGTGTAATCTCCAAGCATATAATCCGAGGGGACAAGAAAGCCAGGGCTGTGTGTGCTTCTACCTGTGACTGCTCCTGAAACAGGGGTGTGGAGGGGTGAGGATGTAACACAGCACATCAACCAAAGTTTCTGCCATGCCTTGTGTGACACACAGCACCATATCTACTAAGATGTGATGTTGCTTTTCTCTCCCCACCCTCCACAAGCGCACTTTAGGATGCAATGCGCCAATGCACACACCTTTGCATCATAGTACAATTGTGTGCATTTTGTCCAGCAAAACCTTTACTTTAATTAGGCTTTCCTGTTTTCAGTTTCTATTTTTGGTAAATTCTGGTGGGGTGTTTTCAGTGCTTTCAGTACCTTGAAAAACAGTGTTTATCAGTGGTTACAAATTTTCACGCAATTAAGAACAACAGAAACAGTGTTTTTTCGGTGTTTATGGAACGTTTTGCTTTTATTATTGTTTGCTTTCTGCACTGATAGTACATGTGTATAGACAGTGTGCATACAGGGTGTATGAGGCTCAAATGCATTTTTAAAAATCAAACTTATTGTAGTACACCATACAATACTTTTTTAGTGAGTCTTTGGTCATGCACACTCACTCTTTCCTTCCCATGTAAACATTTATCTGTGAAAAGGCCCTCTCAACATTGGCACTTGAGACTGGCAACACCAAAACAGCCAGGACACAATTTGCTAACTCTGGCCACTGACATAGCTTTCCATGGCAATTCTGGTGCACCTGAAGACTGTGATTCTCTGGGACGGGTTCTGCCAAATATGCGTTGAACTGGGCGCACATGCCCTCAGTTATTGAAGTGGTCAACAATTAAGCAGTTCTTTCCAAAGTCTGGAGAAAATTCCCATTTACGGAAAAGATCTTGAACTTGTACAGGGTACCTCAGGGAGGCTTCATTGACTTCAAATGCCATGGTTGGTGAAGGGACATTTCTAGTCATCTTTGCCAGCCATTTCTCATGCACAGTAAAATGAAATTTCCTGAACTTCTCCTCAGCGTTTCTTTGCTTACTGAGTGGCAAGAATTCTAACTTGGAACATGTTGCAGTGCCAAAGTCACTAAAAGTGTTGCCTAGCCAACTCACAAGGAGATGTTTCACATGTACACTGCCTACTCCGAACACTTGGTAGACAAGGGTGTTTTCAGACTCTAGTTTTTTTATTATGTTCACTACACCAATCATGTTTTCCTGTAAAAATTTAAGAATGCAGTAGAGTGTACTTCTTTTCTCATCAGTATAAGTATGCGACCAAAGATCCTCACCTTTCTTGACTTATGGCATCATCACTAAGCACAAATTCTGTAAATGGTCGGCAAATGGATAATATAGCATTGTTGGGATTACTCTTTCATTGATGCCACACAAAGCACAAAATGAGAAATATTTGCATTTTAGTTCCCGCTCATAATGAAATAGTGCATCAGATTGGACTATAAAGTCAATAGCATTTGTCAGATTGTAAAGATGCTTTCAGCATACCATCTTGCAAATGGCAAGGATCTCTTACAGAGAAGCACTTCAGCTCAGGCCTTGATTTTGACAGGTCATCACACAACTTTTTCATATATATAGCTGAATTACTGCAAATACAAACAATATCCTCAAATCTTTGTTGAACTTGGTAAGAACCTTTAGCAGCAGCATTCCAAGTGACACTGCGTTCCATGTTTTCCAAACAGCTGGTGTCATGTTTTCCCAACCATCCCAGACGCTTGGTGACAGCACTCTTTTCTCATATACCTGTCACTATACCTTGTATTGAATGTTTAAAGCCTAGGGTGTTTGGCAATTCACCTACTATCAATAATGACTTGCTAGAAAAGGGGCTGATGTATCAAAGTGTTTCACCCATTCTTTGTCTGTGGGTAAATGTGATGGTACATATTGGGAAAGATTTGCATGAAACCCACCATTTTACCTATCAGTGAAAGAATCAAATGCATTTCCTGTATCTCTACAGTCTATAAAATAATTAAATAAGACCTAAAACATGCTTCTAAATCCTGCCTTATTAGACCAAAGACCACAAAACGGAAAAAAACAAAAGGAAGAAGAAACAATACTTTAGTGACATCCCTAAACAACAAAACTCAAGTAGAATAATGTTAGCCCAGTCTTTCTTGCTGCTGCCTTATGTAACAAAGTTACATTGTATTGACGCCTTCAGGGAGAAATAGAAATTACTCTTTCACTCACCTTTTGCTTTCTTTGAATGGCATTTAGTTTGTGATTGCAAAGGTGTTTTTTCAGTGTTTATACGTTTACAATGGTGAGGGCTTTTTCCCTTTCGGTGGAGTTTTATCAGTTAATATAGGTTTCAACCTAAAACTGGACAGCATAGCTTTAATGCTGTTCCTATTATGTATGTGTGGTGTACAATGTGGCACGTGTGCAAAGTTTTATAAGTATGGAAGGATTAAAACATTTGTCCTACTTTACGCCTTAAGGGTTTTGTGTTTTTTAGTAAATCCCTGTCTATAACTGTAAGGCAGATAGGGATTTGTGTCTAAACCCGTGGGTAGTTGCATGGGAGTACCCATGTACTATACATGCAGTCAGTGCTTAATTTGTAGAAGAAAAGTGCCAGGGCTCTCGTCAAGAGGCCACTGAAGCTTGCACTGCACATTACCTCTGCCATGCTGCCAATGATAGAACAACACAACAACTCACCATCACCCTCCTACATGTGTGACAATTGGTACTATTACAGGCCCCCAAAATATTAAGAAGGGCTTGAGCGGCAGGTAGCAGTCATTTTTAATGTATATTGGATTAGTAATTAATTGTTGCTCTGGTCATCTTTAAATTAACCAGACAGCACCACCTTGTGGCAGACTGTCACAAACACCCGTGTTGACAATTAAGTGCTGGTGCCGAGCATCGGAAACCACCGGCTCAATAAAGCACTGCATGCAGCACTTTGCATTATTTTGGCCATTTTTTCAACACAAATCCTGATTTGCCTAGTAATATCACCACAACACTCTGCGCCGGGTTTGCTTTCCCAAAAGGCCTGTGCGGTTCTTCCGTGCACCTCTCTGCCTCTCGACATGCAACTTGGCCTCTGAAGCTATCTGTAGCTCTCAGTGCAGACCTCTGCCTCTGGCGTCTGGTGTTGTGGCTTTGTGTGGGTCTGAGTCAGTACATCTGCCTCATAAGCCATGTGTGGCTGTCAATGAGAACCTCTGCCACAGAGGCAGGCCCGGTTCTAAAGGGTGGGTGGAACAGGCCCACCTAAGCATGACCTTTGGCCCACCCCGTTACAGCAGAGGTGGTCACAGTGAAAGCACATGTTGAGTGCTTCCTCCATGTCCCCAGGCAAACACTATGATGTTTTCACTTTGTTTACTTTAATTATCAGTCAGAGGTCATCAAGGAACCTCTAGAATACATTTTAAGTGCATTGTTTTAATAATAGCCGTTTCAATTATGCACTGGTAGAGAGAAAAATACTGGGGTTAGATGATTTTCCCTATTTTTAGGGCGAGCTGGTGTAAGCAGCGCAAAGCGCTGCTGTCCAGCGAAGCCTCGATTGTTAGCAACTTGCTCTGGAAGTGGTACAGGGGATGGGCACGAACTTTTTGCGATTTCAGCATGTGCACGCGCACGTACAGCCACGCGCCGTGCACATCTCCTGTCCCATTTCCAGAGCAAGTCAGCCTCCTGCCATCAATCAATCACATTCGCGCACACACGCACGCGCGCACACACACACACACACACACACACTTGCACACACGTACACACACACCAAATTGCACACACGTTTCTTAATTTCCCCCAAAGCTCCCCGCTTCTGTTCCCACTCTCTGTTCTACCTCCCCTCTCGGGCATTGCTCCCCGTACCCCATCAGAGGTAACCCCCACCCCCCGGATCTCCCGTCTTCTCACCGGTCCCCGCTCTTTCTCCGTCCGTCGCCTCTTCTACGACATCAGCAAGCGGAGAAACGGCCAAGAGTGCTCTGCGCCTGCGCGGAAGTCGTGCGTGCGCCCGCCTTACATCACTCAGCGGCTGTACCGTCGCGGGCCGCAGCCATTGACCCG
Organism: Lissotriton helveticus; assembly: GCF_964261635.1. NCBI lineage: Eukaryota > Metazoa > Chordata > Amphibia > Caudata > Salamandridae > Lissotriton > Lissotriton helveticus. The sequence continues at coordinate 1,302,594,112 of NC_136057.1, forward strand.
TACGGACAACTGCCCTTTTCTATGCTCTACCCCGCGCCTTTCTTTCAAGGGTCACCTTCCTGACCATGCTTGTTCTGTCCAGGGTTGTTCTGCAGGCCCAGCAGGTCGGGGCAGACCTGTGGTACCTATAATCCCAAGAAGAGCAGGATCTAGGCCTCTGGAGAGCAGGGTGAGAGTCCGCCATGTCTCAATGTGATGCAGCACTGGTGGAACTGTCTGTTGGAAGAGAGCAACACAGCAGGCCAGACGAATGCAGGGAGAAGGTGAGGTAACGCCACCGAATGGGACCCCGTGCAGAATATGAGGAGGGGCCCCTTGGTTCTCTATTATCTCACAGACATTCATTGACCTCTTATTTGAATTGGCCCCCCTTTGAAGAGTGCCTATGCAACACCTCCCACCCTTTGTTACGCCCCTGTAGTAGATGCTGCTCTATGTTTGTTGTCAAGCGTGGCTTCACTCTGAGCATGCGACTAATAGGTTCCTTGTTTAACAATGTACATCTAAATATTGTTTTTATCGCCGGTAGCTCCGGTGATCTCGCAGTATATGTAGGAGCCCATGTCCATAGGAAGTGGAGGTGGCGTACACTCGTTTCACCCCCCAGCCCTGTTCGAGCGGGCTCCCGTCATAAACATGGGCGGCTTAGGGACACGGCCATTGGTGCTTTCTCAACCTTTGCATGGCAAGCTTGACGTGCCACAGGAGGAGGGGAAGCCAAGGTCTCGTGCTTGCTAAACAGATTCAAGGCTGCACTCTCCCTCGCCATAATTCGGAATAGCTGCCCCATGAAGTCAGCCGGAGAGAACTGGGACGAGAGCGGAGGACAGACGGGGGCTGTAGAAGTGGCTCCAAGGCCATTGCTGCTCCAGTTGTCTTGATATATATATATATATATATATATATATATATATATATATATATATATATATATATATATATATATTACAACAAGGTCCCCCAACGAACACAGGATCCACTGGAAAGGAAATGAGGCCGCCACTCCAGTCACTTTCAAATTTCGTGAGAAAAACGTAATTTATTCTTAAGTTCATTACAGCTTTCTTCACAGCACGGTTGTGATCAAGTTAGTTGGGAGCTAACTAAACGCGTTGGTTTTAATGCTGTGAAGAAAGCTGTAATGAACTTAAGAATAAATTACGTTTTTCTCACGAAATTTGAAAGTGACTGGAGTGGCGGCCTCATTTCCTTTCCAGTGGATCCTGTGTTCGTTGGGGGACCTTGTTGTAATTTTAAGCGGTTTTTGGTTCCGCCGCGTGAGGCAACGCACCTGCAGGCAGCGCCGTACACGGAGGTGCAACCTGAACCTACGAGTGTTGAAACAAATATATATATATATGTTCAGCAATTGAGGGGAGTAGCAATGGGGGCCTGCTTCTCCCCCAGTTACTCATGTTTACACATGGGGCTGTGGGAGGAGCAGGTCCTAGGCATTGCATTTAGTGAAATCATGTCCAGTAAGATAATATCGTGGTACAGATTCATAGACGATTTGTTTATAATCTGGAAGGGAACAGTGAGTGAGGTGGAACAATTCATTAGTAATATCAATAAGAATGAATTGAATTTGCACTTCACAGGTACCATCAGTGAAAGTAAAGTTAATTTTCTTGATGTAGAGGTTTATGTAGAGGAAGGGGAACTGCAGACCAAATTACATCGCAAAGAAACTGCAGGCAATACAATCCTACATGCCTCGAGTCAGCACCCCAACCATCTAATCCGCAGTATCCCCTACGGGGAGATGCTGAGGATTAGAAGGATCTGTAGCACGGACACAGCCTGTTATATGGCACAGAAAGAAAGCAAGGAAAGGTTCCTACAGAGGGGCTACACATCTAGTGTGGTGTCCAGAGCGATAGAAAGGGCGAATACGGCCTTAATACCAACGATGACATCAACGGGAGAAGATCCTACAGTGTCAAAAAAAGCAGAGGGACAACCAAGACTTATTCAGGGCTATAGTTGCCAACATAGACTGATTAAGAACATTGTTAAAAAAAACTGGCACATAATCACAGGGGACCCTGTGATTGGCAAAACAATGGCAGTTTTTCCAGCTATTACGTATAGCCGTGCCAGGTCTATGAATGACATGTTAGTCAGCAGCAGCCCGGAGATACCAACCAAAGGCAACTGGCTGGGTAAAAGCAGGGGGTTCCTCAAATGTGCCGTGTGTAAGGCGTGCACCATAGGAAGGAACAAAACATCATACAGTTCTCCGTTCAGCGAAACGGAAATTCCTATTTCTAAGAAAATAACCTGCAAGTCAGATTATGTCATTTATGTCTTAGAATGCGTTTGTGGACTTTGCTACGTTGGGAGCACGAAGTTACAAGTCCACAGGCGCATATTGCAGCATATGAGGGCAGTAATCAACAAGGATGAAGCCTACCCTGTGGCTAGGCACATCAATCTATGCCACAAAGGAGATGTAAACTGCCTGAGATATTATGCAATAGATATGGTGCTGCCATCACGCCGTGGTGGAAACAGAGAAGCAAAACTGAGAGTTTTGGAAACCCGATACATTCTTGAACTTGACACTAAGACACCGTTTGGACTCAATGCGACTGAGGATTTATATACTTGCTTACATTTGGAATAACAACAGAAGCGAGATATATAAATCAATGAGTAAAATTGCACAAATGTACCAGGGAATAGGAACAACTAAATAAGCTACATTTTCTAGTACTGCCAGATTTTAAATTCACAAAATAATAATAAAACAATTAATTAGGGGATAATCACTTTATTTTTACTACTTCCTTTAGTGGTGCTTGGACAAAACAAGATAGAATTCCAGGCAATGTAGAAGCAGTGGTCCGGAATTTTTGACAAGGCCCACTTGGGCAGAATTATTTTAAAACCTCACGTAAATAATAGACCCCCCCTTTTTGGAAATTTGCACAATGCACTTTATTTTCTTGCTATTTTGCACAGAGAACTTTATTGTACAGTGATCTATTAAGATTTGTTGTATATAGGTGTATTGCAATTTTGCACATGTATAAATATTTATTTTAAATATTTATTGTATTTATTCCGAAATTTTGCACAAATCCATGGGTGGGACTATTGTGATGTCGAAATGGGGTTTAAAAAGTACATGAATTCAATGTAAATGTTGGTTTGTCAAGAAAACCCGGTCTAGGCTGAAGTATTTTCTTTATTTCTATAGGCCTGGAAACCATGTGACCGATCCAGCACTACAAATCACTGGGTGTATTGTGACCATGTCATGTGATCAAGGGCTTTTGGGCCCGAAACGCGTCATGGCGATCAAGAGGGTGCACAGGAAATAAAAGCGTTAAAATTATCCAAATGGGTCCGTTCCGTTATTTAGCCTGCAGCTGTGTTTGCTGAATTCTCGGAGTTCCTGACATATATATATATATATATATATATATATATATATATATATATATATATATATATATATATCACACTCCACACTTTCGCCAGGGAAAAAGTGAAGAGACCACAGCAGGGGAGTGTTGAGAAACCGGCTTTATTCCATTACACAGGTAAATGGCAGCTCTCCTTCACCCACTACAGGTGAATGCATTTCGGCGTATTATCTGCCTTCCTCAGGGCCATGGGTGTAAGTGAATCAGGAAGGTTCGTGTCTCTCGGATGTAATAACCCGCCCTTCCTGATTGATTGCACACAGTCCTGTTCCTTAAAGGTGTATGCCTAGCGCAAACAGCCCTGGTAGTCCGTTAATTTTTGCTGCGCCTACCAGTCCCAAGATGCATTGTCCATCGTTTGTTATTTGGAGGCTGTTGCGTGGAGCAGGTACATGAAGTTGCAGGGGGAACCGTCCTTCCTCCCATGCTTGTGGAAACCACTGTCTCCTCCTCTCCCCTAACCGCTTTACCCCGCTGTCGTCAGGAGCACTTTGGGCGGGGGCGAGGCTGAAATCAAGCCTAGCCCAGCGTGAGGCTGGATGGCCTCTACACCGCCATATCACGTCCCGAACCAGCAGGGGGGTTCTGGTGATTCCGGTAACCCGGATTGTATCCTTGTTTGACCAGCTGTCCCAGAGCCAACTTAACAAAGCGGAGGCCTCTTTGCGCGTAACTGGAACCCGCGCTGAAAATATCACGCTCCACACTTTCGCCAGGGAAAAAGTGAAGAGACCACAGCAGGGGAGTGTTGAGAAACCGGCTTTATTCCATCACACAGGTAAATGGCAGCTCTCCTTCACCCACTACAGGCGAATGCATTTCGGCGTATTATCTGCCTTCCTCAGCACCATGGGTGTAAGTGAATCAGGAAGGTTCGTGTCTCTCGGATGTAATAACCTGCCCTTCCTGATTGATTGCACACAGTCCTGTTCCTTAAAGGTGTATGCCTAGCGCAAACAGCCCTGGTAGTCCGTTAATTTTTGCTGCGCCTACCAGTCCCAAGATGCATTGTCCATCATTTGTTATTTGGAGGCTGTTGCGTGGAGCAGGTACATGAAGTTGCAGGGGGAACCGTCCTTCCTCCCATGCTTGTGGAAACCGCCGTTTCCTCCTCTCCCCTAACCGCTTTACCCCGCTGTCGTCAGGAGCACTTTGGGCGGGGGCGAGGCTGAAATCAAGCCTAGCCCAGCGTGACGCTGGATGGCCTCTACACCGCCATATCACGTCCCGAACCAGCAGGGGGGTTCTGGTGATTCCGGTAACCCGGATTGTATCCTTGTTTGACCAGCTGTCCCAGAGCCAACTTAACAAAGCGGGTGCCTCTTCGCGCGTAACTGGAACCCGCGCTGAAAATATCACACTCCACACTTTCGCCAGGGAAAAAGTGAAGAGACCACAGCAGGGGAGTGTTGAGAAACCGGCTTTATTCCATCACACAGGTAAATGGCAGCTCTCCTTCACCCACATATATATATATATATATATATATATATATATATATATATATTACTGAAACTTCGTTTCTCTTGTTGCTTGCCGCAGAAGAACGAAACGGACCCAAACAGGTAGAATTGCTTAATTTATTCGATTATGTGCACCACTCCGTCCACCATGACGCGTTTCGGGCCCTGAAGCCCTTGATCACATGACAGGGTCAGCCAATCATTGTGTTTTTAACGTGTGTACAGGCATCATCTGACCACTGGGCCGGCTGGGTCGTGGCACAGGAGCTTACCGCTCCTCGAGGCTCCAGCGGTGTCCTTTCTGCCAGGGGCTGCGGGGCTCTTCTGCAACACCGGATACACATATGATTTACTCTTCTGATTCCAAATTTCTCGGTGGGCTTCAGAAGGCAGGGGCTGGTCGTGTGAGACTCGGATAAGTACTGCTCCTGGCAGGCCAATGCACCACACTTTGGTCCCGCTTTCTCTTCACTTTTCCCGCTTTTGTCTCCACTGGCCCCCCCCCCCCCCACACACACACACACAACCCACCACACACACACAACCCCACACAATCTCACACACACACAACCCCCCCCACACACACAACCCCACACACAATCCCACACAAAACCCCACACACACAACTCCACACACACATACAAACAACCTCACACACAAGCAACCCCACAAACAAACATCCCCCACACAACACCCCACAGACAACCCCCACACACACCCCCACACACACCCACACACAAACCTCCACACAAAAACCCCCACACACAACCACACACCCCCCCACACATACACACCCACACACAACACCCCACACCCACACACCCCACCCCCCCACACCCACACACACCCCACACACACACCCACACACACACCCACACACACACCCTCCCACACACAACCCCCACACACACCCACACACAACCCCCCCACACACACCACCCCCACTCCCACACACACTCCACACACACACCCCAATACACACACTCCACACACACACAACCCCACACACACAACCCCACACACACACAACCCCCCACACACACACAATGCCACACACACACAACCTCACGCACACACAACCCCCCACACACAACCCCACACACAACCCCCCACACACAACCCCCCACACACAACCCCCCACACACACAACCCCACACACACACAACCCCCCCACACACACAACCATGTATCTAACTATGGCCCTCTGTCTATCTATCGCCCTCACTCTATCTATCTATCGCCCTCACTCTATCTGTCTATCGCCCTCACTCTATCTACCTATCGCCCTCACTCTATCTATCTATCGCCCTCACTCTATCTATCGCCCTCACTCTATCTGTCGCCCTCACTCTATCTAACGCCCTCACTCTATCTATCTATCTATCGCCCTCACTCTATCTATCGCCCTCACTCTATCTATCTATCGCCCTTACTCTATCTATCACCCTCCCTCTATCTATCTATCGCACTCACTCTATCTATCTATCTCATCACCACAGCATCACTCAGCACCACCACAGAATCACTCAGGGGCACCACAACATCACCCAGGGGCAACACAACATCAATCTGTGCAACCATTCAACAACTGGTTCAAATATATTCTCTCAATGTTTCAAGCTTTATTACTAATATCACAAAAAGATGTTAATATTTCACTTCTGTTCTTGGATTTTCGTCACAATAAAATACACTGAACATAATCTTCACAAAAGTTATTTACAAAAGTTAAAGCTATTGTCATTATAAATTACAATCACTTTTATTTAAGTATTAATTATTTAAAAAAATTAAAAGCCATTGTTATTTGTAATATCAATACATCTAAATCACGTAAATACAACACATATTGCATTGTAAATGCTATAGGTGTCACATTTGCGAAAGTTAAAACTATTGGCATTGTAAATGACAAAACTATTAATTTCGCTATTTTCAAAACCAACACATAAACAAAATATTTGTCATTTACAATATCAATAGCTCAAACTTTCCTAATGCGAGACCTATTGCATTTCAAATGCTTGTTGTACTGGTTGTGACATTAAAATGCTGCTCTTGCTGGTAAAAAGAAAACAGCCTGGTGTCAACCCTAGCTCATGTCTGAGGCAAGCTGCAGTTAGGTGTTTGTCAGGGAAGAGGGGACAGCGGTTTACCTGCCAATAATGCAGCAGGTGCAGTGGCATCAGGGCCCAGGGCTATCAACAGCTTCTGAATCTCAATTATGGCTGTTTCGTTGTGGGGTCTCTGAGAGTTTTATGTAGTTTAGTCTGTGTCACTAATATACCTTAGAATGGGGAAAGCATTGTACTATTTAGATAGTGGCAGTGCATACCTCATTGGACGAGCAGCCATAAGGTGGAACTACAATGGCTACTAGAATAGGTGCCCCTGTGTGTTCTCTGCCAGATGCTATGGTAAAGTAAATAACTGAGTTATTTCAAGTACGATATCATGCTGGGTTGGATTTATTCTCACTAGTGTGTCATGGCTACAAATATTCACATTTCATATTCTGATATCTTGTCACAGTACATTGCACATTTCCAGGTTATATTTGGGCCACTGGAATCATGCAATTTTGTGGCTATGGTGTTTTCCGCAAAATTATTGACTTCCTGCATTTGCCACATAAACCATTATCTGATGCACAATTTGTTGATTTAAAAAAATAAATCGAGCTCAAATGGATCAAAAGTTGCTAAAAATACTGCAACACGTGTTACCGCACAGTTGAAGCCCCTTTGCAAAGGCTGACTGGTCACTTTTCTGTTACTTATTTTGATAATTGGGTTGCAAACTTGTACTACTGAGGTGCAACGTATGCCCAGATAGTAAAAACAAGTGTGAATAAAAGACAAAGTAATGAAGTAATACAATCACAAAATGTGCCTCATTACACCGCATTATTTGTCTTTCCTTGCTGCATAATTTAGTCAACACCGCTGCATAATTTGGTCCTATCCTGATGCATAATTTCAGTGGTCCTGTTTATAGTGATCTTACTCTTCACATGTAATACCAATGGTGATCAAAATGTAATTAATTAAAGAGCTACCAAAAGTTATGCAGTGTGGAAAGATATACACATGGTGGCATCAAGGCTAATTATCCAAACTCACCTCAGAGCTAAATCATTAATTTCACAGGTATATATCAAAATTGATATCACTAAGGTTTGCCACAAACAAAGTATGGTGTTTAGAAAAATGCTTAGTGTTTGTGTACATCACAGCATATACTTTATACAGCTATGTTACAACCAAATACGTAAAATATTTAGGAAGAAATTTCGTCTGTTCTATTTGGTCACATTTCCTAAATAGTGTTAGGCTACTTTTCACATTTCACTGCATAGCACTAGGTTCGGTAAGGTTTTCCCTTACAATGAGAGGTTGCACAGCTGACGATTCATGCACAACAGTTGCATAGTGTGTGGTCTTTCAATCTTCAGGACCCAGAGCTGCATCACATACACATTCAGAAAATACATGCTGTCTGCTTGCCTCAAATAAGTTATTGTCTAATTTTATTAATATAATTTTGCACACTCATCCAGTGTTTATTGAATGCAAAACACACCACATACACGCACCCACCACATGCATAAAAACCATGTCTATACCCATACACACAACACATAAGCACACTCACACCAGTCTCAAACACGTCACACATAAACACCTACACCATAATGCCCATGCCACACACATAGGCAGAAAACATCACAGGCATGCACACACATACAATACTCACTCAAACTGCATATGAACATATGTAGATGCCGTGTATGAGGGCAGTGGTACGCAAACTGTGCACCGTGGCTCCGCGGGAGCCATCAAACCTAGCCTAGGGAAGCCACGCACCAAGCACTTTAATACATTTAATGTTGACGAGGTTGTTGGCTTTTGTTAAACTAATTAGACTTAAACCATAATGTTGATGATTTGTAAGTGGCATGCCTAAAGCTGTAAATGTAGTGCTTAATTGATGGCTTATCGAGGGAGATGAACTCCACATTTCACTGGATCCCCACGTTCCAAAACTCCCAAGGTAAGCAGAAGATGCCTGATTTATTTTGTTAGACTCATTATTAGTTTATTTTTTTCTAAATGCATTTTACACCAATGCAAGTTATCAGGAAAGTACAGTTGTCCTGTCTATTAAACACAGTAAATATTATTAAGTATTGACATTTGTACTTTAATCATCGGTTCTTCCAGTACACATTTCTTTCAGTACACACACTTCCAAACAGGCCTGCTCTCTCCTTGAGCACAGGGACGTTAAAAAAATAAAATCAGAGGAATTTATTTTACTGCATTGATTTGGAGTCAATTTTAGGGAGGAGACAGCAAAAATAGAGCTGTATGTAGTTTAAACAATCATGTGTCACTCTGCTGAGACAGGTGTGTTGGCACGTATGACGTGGGTAAAAATGAAAGTGCATGCAAATATTCTTCAAGCACAGAAACACTTTGGCAATGGGGTCTACATGCATTGGGGTGCTATCTAGCACTGTAAGTGGGATACAAAAAATTGAGGGTGTACACTAAAAAAGGCATGGGCAAAGAAGTGTAACTAGGAATATTTTATTAGAAGCACCGCCTTAGTAATACGAAACACCCTGCTTATATGATTATAATACCTTCATCAGCTTCATCTCAAATATTTTCAGGGAGAAAAATCCAAGTACTCCCGAGGCCAGGCATACACCCCTCTTCCCCCCCCCCCCCACCCCCCACCCTCCAAAAAAAGTAACAGGGGGGAGCAACGGACAATGGCCAATGGGTCAGGGGAGCCGAGGGTCAAAAAAGTTTGGGAACCACTGTATCAGCGATACACAAGCAAAACTTTCCCGATTCACAAATAGGGCCCCAGAAACTGCAAGTCCCACAAACTCTCAGTGCTTCTCTCCCCTTAACTGAAACTGCCTAGAATATATAGGTCACAATGAATGATGAATGAAGCCCAAATGCCTGAAATTAAACACTAAGAAGACTAAAATGGTGATCTTTGGGGCGGGCTCTTCTCTGTGCACCTACACTGGTGGCCTACAGAGCTAGGACTTAATCTCACCCCATCACCTATGAAGAGACTTCGGATTGTCATCGAATGCAAACTCAACATGACAGCCCAAGTCAGTGCTGTCACCACCTCATGCTTCTGCACCCTAAAAACACATATATCACCTCACCTCAAGGCGCTACACTGGTGTTGATGTTGCCACAATTTGTGAACTGGTGCATGATTATGATGAAGCTTTTCCAGTCCTTCATGAAATGTACGTACCTACAGTTGTTATAGGGATTGCAATTGCAGCCTGTGAGAGCAGATTTTCAACACTATCTTCTGTGCTCGCACCTTACCGCTGTAGAATGAGTAGTAACAGAATCTGACCATTTTAGCACATGAGATGAAGCTCATAGAAAACCTATGTATGGTAACGTTTGTAAGAGAGGTTTCAAAGTACAACAGGGCCTGTATTACAGATAGGGATCAATGTCCCTGCTTGTGTCCCTGCACACCTTTAAACAGGTGTGCTGGGCACAAACAGGGACAATGCACCATGTTACAATCAATACGCAGATCTCAGGCGAGCCGGGAAGACGGGCAGTGCATTTAGTGAAATACGGAACGGCTGTTTATAAGCCTAAAAATGATGTGTTTCACAATCCAGGCAGCATACTGCCAACAATTTACAGAGAGAAGAGAAATCCCCTTGCAGGCAGGTGCAGTTAGTGACTGCGTCTGCCTGCAGGCCGATGTTTGGGGGGTCCCTGGTAGCTCCATGGCACCCTCTAGAAGTCTGGAGGCGACCTTTTTGTGGTGTATTGTTAGTGCACATCATGAGGGTCTTTTTGCCACTACACCCGCATCCATGACCACGATATGGGGTGGGCACAGAGGTAAAGTAATTCCCTCATTTGCATGATGCCATGCTTCCATGACAATGAGGAAATACGATCTGAAGATAGCGTTGGCTTTACATGTGTGCCAGCGCTATCAGTTTTACAGAAGGACTTCTGTATTACCATAGTGCCCCAGGGCGCACAAAGAGGGCCGTTGCGCTCCTGGCGAACTGTCATACACCCCAAATGGTTACCTCTTTTACTGCAATTACCAGTTTTACATTGACCAGGTATGAAAACTGCTCTCAGGTATAAAGAATATTGTTTTCTTCTGTTCCAAATGTGTTGCAGTTTCGTTAAGTTTTTTTCTCAATGAAAGCAAAAGAATGACATGAAAATAAACAGTTACAAAGATCACAATGTGCCTCCGAAATAGGTGTTGGACAAATTGCAAGGAGTAAATAGCCAGTCTTTCTGGTGGAAAATGCAAAGGCTTGGGTGTGGTTACAGGGACCTCCTTAAACTTGGACTACTAATACAATCTGCATGGTATCCAGGGGCTTTTATTGAAGCCTGGCCTGCTGGAAATTATGAGGGTTGGGCCTGACAAGTATAGACCAGTTGCGGCCGGTGGAGGGAGTTCCGTGGGGCAGAAAGGCGGGGTGGGGAGGGGCAGGGCAGGGGGTAGAACAACAAAATGTGTTTTATTTATTTAATTGTTTACTTACCTCCAAACATCCATATTCCGGTGTTTCCTACCCCCCACCCTCGCCCTCCCCCGCCCCGCCTTTCCACCACACGGAACTCCCTCCCCAGGCCGCAACTGGTATAGCCATCAGCTTTTACTCTTAAATAACTCTCCACAGGCTCTGTGTGACTCTTTGGAAGAAAATAAAATGAAAATCTAGCATTTGTAGGCTACTTCCAGAATTGTCGAATATTGGGCACACATTGGCCCACCCAAACACACCCTAGGTCCATCAAGATATAAATTCCTGGAACTGGACATACTCAGAGGACATAAACCTGTTCATAGAGAGGTCTCCCTTCCTCTGGCGCCCTATGTGGCTGTCAGTGAGTGTCTCTGCCTCTCAGGCCATGTGTGTGTCTTGGTGAGTGGCGCTGCCTGTGAGTCCCTACGTTACAGTGGGGCCCTCTGCCCCAGTGCTTAATTTGAGCCAGTGGTTTCCGCTGCTCAGCACCGGCACTTAATTGGAAACACCAGCGCTTGTGACAGTCTGCCAAAAGGTGGCGGTGTCTGGCTAATTTAGAAATGACCGTAACAAGATGCATTAAAAATGACTATTACCTCCACCCAAGCCATTCATATAGCTTTGGGGGCCTGGGATAGTCCAAACTGTCACACTTGTAGAAGTTTGATGGTTAGTATTTGTGCTGTTACTATTATTGGCAGCATGCCAAGGACGACGTGTGATGCAAGCTGCAGTGGCCTCCTGACAAGAACCCTGCCACTTATTTTTTTACAAATTAAGCACTGCTCTGCCCCCGAGGCCATGGGTGACGTTCAGTGAAGGGCTATGCCTCTGAGGCCTCGCGCCTGGTCACAGACAGTGCTCTTTGCCTCTGAGGCTGTGTGTGCCCGTGGCTCCGCCCCTCGGCCTCTGCGCCCGGGCGCGCGCGCTGCCAGTGAGCGCTCTTCTGCCCGCTCACAGAGAGGCCTCTCTTCCCCGCTCCTGGTCCATGCCACAGGGCCAGGAATGTCCACATGAACACCGAGCTGCTGCCGGCGCTTTGATGTGAAATTCCAGGTCCGTCTGGTAGCGATTTTCTCTCCACTTCCTCCTGGCGGTTTTCGAGCCCTTCTATAGAGGGTACATAGTTGTGTGCCACGGGGAGGGCGTGCTAGGGGTGGGGGCACAGCACAGCCAGCCCTTGTGCTTTATTCGGAGCTGACAGAGACCACCAGCTGCACAAGGGGTCAGGACAGGCCACGCCGGTCCAGGCCGGTTTTTCGTTTTTCAAATGCAAGAGGCCTCTTTCGTTCCCATCCGTACGGGAGGCCGCTTCTATAAGAGGCCTCTCCGTCCCACCCTCTGCAGAAGACTACTCGCCTTCCAGGACATCTCTTCATTTTGCTGCTTGTGCTGTGGCTGAGCAGTGTGTGCAGGAAGCTTGTACTCCTATATAGCCTTCACTTGATTGGTCTGTGTGTGAGTGAAGCCTGGACTCGTAGGGGCTGATTTACAATGAAAATGACTCAGTGCATTCTGCACGCCATTTGGCTGCGCTGCACTGAGTCACTTTCACAGCACAGGCATGCAACATATTTACAATATGTCGCATCTCTGTGCTTCCCCCTGCGCTGGTGCACAAACTGCGGCCATGCGCCGGCGCAGGCACCCTTGCAACATGGTGCAAGGGTGCCTGCATCTTGGGGAGATTGTTTTTGTGCAGGGAGGGGCACCTTCCTGCACAAAAACAATCACTACGGACATTTTACTCTTTCAATGCGTGCTGTAGAATGTAGCACGCTTTGAAAGAGGAAAAAACGAGGAGAAATGAGAACATTTCTCCTCATTGCACCTCCCTAGGCCTCCCCTCGGGAAGCGCAGCACTCACAAGCATTTCCAGACAAGGGGAGCATGCATTGCTGCATCATGAGCTGCACCTGTTCTTTGAACGTGAGGGAAGCTTGCACTGCTGCATCATGAGCTGCACCTGTTCTTTGAACGCGAGGGAAGCTTGCATTGCTGCATCATGAGCTGCGCCTGTTCTTTGAATGCGAGGGAAGCTTCCACTGCTGCATCATGAGCTGCACCTGTTTTTTTAATGTGAGGGAAGCTTGCACTGCTGCATCAATAGCTGCACCTGTTCTTTGAATGCGAGGGAAGCTTCCACTGCTGCATCATGAGCTGCACCTGTTCTTTGAATGCGAGGGAAGCTTGCACTGCTGCATCATGAGCTGCACCTGTTTTTTTAATGTGAGAGAAGCTTCCACTGCTGCATCAATAGCTGCACCTGTTCTTTGAATGTGAGGGAAGCTTCCACTGCTGCATCATGAGCTGCACCTGTTTTTTTAATGTGAGGGAAGCTTGCACTGCTGCATCAATAGCTGCACCTGTTCTTTGAATGCGAGGGAAGCTTCCACTGCTGCATCAATAGCTGCACCTGTTCTTTGAATGCGAGGGAAGCTTGCACTGCTGCATCATGAGCTGCACCTGTTTTTTTAATGTGAGGGAAGCTTGCACTGCTGCATCAATAGCTGCACCTGTTCTTTGAATGCGAGGGAAGCTTCCACTGCTGCATCATGAGCTGCACCTGTTCTTTGAACGTGAGGGAAGCTTGCACTGCTGCATCATGAGCTGCACCTGTTCTTTGAATGCGAGGGAAGCTTCCACTGCTGCATCATGAGCTGCACCTGTTCTTTGAACGTGAGGGAAGCTTGCACTGCTGCATCATGAGCTGCACCTGTTCTTTGAACGTGAGGGAAGCTTGCACTGCTGCATCATGAGCTGCACCTGTTCTTTGAACGTGAGGGAAGCTTGCACTGCTGCATCATGAGCTGCACCTGTTCTTTGAACGTGAGGGAAGCTTGCACTGCTGCATCATGAGCTGCACCTGTTCTTTGAACGCGAGGGAAGCTTCCACTGCTGGATCATGAGCTGCACCTGTTCTTTGAACGTGAGGGAAGCTTGCACTGCTGCATCATGAGCTGCACCTGTTCTTTGAACGTGAGGGAAGCTTGCACTGCTGCATCATGAGCTGCACCTGTTCTTTGAACGTGAGGGAAGCTTCCACTGCTGCATCATGAGCTGCACCTGTTCTTTGAATGCAAGGGAAGCTTGCACTGTTGCATCATGAGCTGCACCTGTCCTTTAAACGTGAGGGAAGCTTGCACTGCTGCATCATGAGCTGCACCTGTTCTTTGAACGTGAGGGAAGCTTGCACTGCTGCATCATGAGCTGCACCTGTTCTTTGAACGTGAGGGAAGCTTGCACTGCTGCATCATGAGCTGCACCTGTTCTTTGAACGTGAGGAAAGCTTCCACTACTGCATCATGAGCTGCACCTGTTCTTTGCACGTGAGGGAAGCTTGCACTGCTGCATCATGAGCTGAACCTGTTCTTTGAACGTGAGGGAAGTTTCCACTGCTGCATCATGAGCTGCACCTGTTCTTTGAACGTGAGGGAAGCTTGCACTGCTGCATCATGAGCTGCACCTTTTTTTAATGTGAGGGAAGCTTGCACTGCTGCATCATGAGCTGCACCTGTTCTTTGAACGTGAGGGAAGCTTGCACTGCTGCATCTTGAGCTGCACCTTTTTTTTAATGTGAGGGAAGCTTGCACTGCTGCATCATGAGCTGCACCTGTTCTTTGAACGAGAGGGAAGCTTGCACTGCTGCATCATGAGCTGCATCTGTTCTTTGAACGTGAGGGAAGCTTCCACTCCTGTATCATGAGCTGCACCTGTTCTTTGAATGCAAGGGAAGCTTGCACTGTTGCATCATGAGCTGCACCTGTTCTTTAAACGTGAGGGCTGCTTGCACTGCTGCATCATGAGCTGCACCTGTTCTTTGAACGTGAGGGAAGCTTGCACTGCTGCATCATGAGCTGCACCTGTTCTTTGCACGTGAGGGAAGCTTGCACTGCTGCATCATGAGCTGAACCTGTTCTTTGAACGTGAGGGAAGTTTCCACTGCTGCATCATAAGCTGCACCTGTTCTTTGAACGTGAGGGAAGCTTGCACTGCTGCATCATGAGCTGCACCTTTTTTTAATGTGAGGGAAGCTTGCACTGCTGCATCATGAGCTGCACCTGTTCTTTGAACGTGAGGGAAGCTTGCACTGCTGCATCTTGAGCTGCACCTTTTTTTTAATGTGAGGGAAGCTTGCACTGCTGCATCATGAGCTGCACCTGTTCTTTGAACGAGAGGGAAGCTTGCACTGCTGCATCATGAGCTGCACCTGTTCTTTGAACGTGAGGGAAGCTTGCACTGCTGCATCATGAGCTGCACCTGTTCTTTGAACGTGAGGGAAGCTTGCACTGCTGCATCATGAGCTGCACCTGTTCTTTGAACGAGGGAAGCTTGCACTGCTGCATTATGAGCTGCACCTGTTCTTTAAATGTGAGGGAAGCTTGCACTGCTGCATCATGAGCTGCACCTGTTCTTTAAATGTGAGGGAAGCTTGCACTGTTGCATCATGAGCTGCTTGCACTGCTGTTGCCCTTGCTCTGTATCCTCTTGAAATGACTGGGCCAGAAAACACCAGGGGCCGTATTATGCAAAGTGCCCTGGGGGCTCAACGGACATGTGTCCCTGCTTTGCGCGCCCCTGGGGCACTTTGGTATTACAGAAAGGGCTGCAAATGCTTGTGTAGCTTTTTCTGTAATACAGATACTTAGCAGAGGGTGTTGCTTCATTTGCATGGGGCATGGCTGCATGCAAATGAGGGAATCCCTTTGCCTCTGCGCCCCCGCGACGTATTATGGAGGCGGGCCCAGAGGCAAAGAAGCTGTCAGGAGGAGCACTGACAGTTAGGCCCCCTGATGGCATTACTCTGGAGGGGGTATAGGGGGTCCTATGGACCACCCAGACATCCCCCTTCAGGCAGGTGCAGTCACTTACTGCACCCACCTGCAAGGGGATCTCTCTCCCCTCTTAAAAGAACAGGCGGGTTGCCGTCTGCACAGTGAAACATGGAACGGCTGCTTCAAAGCTGTTGCGTTTTTCACTTGAATGCACCTGACTTTGCTACTGCCCTGAGGGTGGCAGCGCATTCAATGTAATAGGGCGCACTTTCCATGTTTTCGCCCTGTGCACCTGTCCTAAGGTGTCCTGGAACAAAAACAGGGAAAGTGTGCCCTATGTGTAATAGGGCCCCAGATCCTGTTTTACCAGGTTGGGATCCACAACAGCGGAAACTAGCTGGAGAGCAATACCGGCACGTCCCCAGCCCACCCACTACAGGACTATGGGGGAGCAGACAACCCCTGCACCAACCCCACAGCCTCACTAGCCCTGGAAGTCTTCTCTACCCTGTCCCCTGCTCCAACCCGCACCGGCCCTGTGATGACACTTATAAACAGAATCCGAACAGAGCAGGCGGTGAACGTCGCGGAATAGTCCACAAAATTGAAAAACATGTGGATTGTCACCCGGTTTAATGATGATCGAATTGATATTCCCCATTCTGTGGACTATAGCTCATAAAGGACACATTTAGGTGTAGGGATACTAGCCACAGCTAAATCTGGCTAAATCATTATAAGGGCCTTTGAGTTTATACAGAAAGTTTCACAATAGAACATCATGTACTGGGAAAGTTCAAGTCCTTTAATCCTTCTCGAGAATTTTCCAAACAAATGTCAATAAATGAGATCAGACGCTACAGCTTGAGAATGGTGGGTCTGTCAACTCTCTTGCTTCAGCCCATCATTTTCTCGTGTGTAGTTTGTTTGGCCTTTATTTGTTTAACTTACGTTTAAAATATTGACTGTTATTACCACTAACTTCCATTCTTAGCCTTCCAACAGGCAAACAAGTGAGTTACATAACTTCAACTTTTATAGTCTTTTTTTTCTATTTTTGATATCCACTATTTTTGTCTGTGATGTTTGTGACTCTATAACTGAGTGTCATTCACATGGATAATTTAAAATAAGAATTCTTAAAACCTATTTTCATAAATGGGCTTATATTTTTGGGACTGGTCGTTTCCCTGAAGAGCTGCCAACATAAGAGTTACGACTCAAATGTGTTAGGACCCACAACCTTCTTTTAAGAACGCATCTCTCCTTCTTACTGAAAGTTTTCAGATTTCTATGTGAATCAAGAGATTTGACCCAGGACCGGCCAGAAATACAAAGTTTTTATTGGTCAAAACGCTCCGATTCGCCAAATCTGAAAATTTGCGACCAGTCAAAACCTTTATCTAGTAATACTATACATATTTAGCAATTAGGAAATGTTTCACCAAATTGCTAAACGGGTTTAGAAATGATAACCAATTTACAATTTGGAAGAGGCACTTTTGGGGTGTCCCTTCAAAAAGACAAAACTGTAATCTATGTTTCAATAGTTTACAGCCATAATTAGAGTTGCAAACCATTGACCAGTTACTGACTCACAAGGTGGGGTGGTAACTGATTCGCAAAAGAGAAAGTGTCCCAATGGATCCCTTCCATTTTGGGAATCATGGTGGCAGCTTCAGGGGGGAGAAGGCAGTGATCCAGGGACCACTGCCTGCACTCACTGAAGATTTTCAAAATGGTGAAAACTTTTATTAAAAGCAGCCCTTTTTCCTTTAAAAAACAACTCAGTCTGCTTAAACAGATTGGGATGGTGTTTTTCTGTCTCTTGCAGATCTCCATCTCTGCAAAGTTAGCCAATTGGTGGAAGGCGCAATTTGTCACCTGTAAACGAACATTAATTATTAGGCAGGCCGTTTTGCGACCTGCTCTGATTCCTTACTTGTAAACCGACCTATTGTCCATTGTTGATTCGCAAATTAAATAACTACTCATAAAAGGTTGGTGTGCAATTTGCAACCATTTTTTGTGACAACTACAATAGTACATTGGGCCCAGTGTTTTATCTGGATCAAGATAGTGAGCTACTAACACAACCTTTTAGAGGTTGAGGTGCTCACGTGGTGTACAACTGAGTCAGTAACTACTTCACCCCTCTTGATTGTTTCCTCAGGTCTACGCCACAAGGCACATTTAGATAGCTTTTCGACTTTCCTTAATTCAAACGGATCCAGACAAAGGCAGGCTATCTTACATTTTTAAAAACAGAACAGCCGGCTTAGATCACTCCCAACTTTTATAAAGCCTGGCTCCAAACCCTTTTGGTCTAAGTGATTTTTCTCTCCCCCTGGATCTATCCACAATGAGACAAGGAGGTAAAATTGGCTAGTTTAATCAATTTGGCCAGTTCCTTTTTTAGATGAATAACACCAGACTTTTGTAAGGGGCCAGAACCATGTTTCATTGGTTTTGCTGGAAGCAAATCACCAAAGATCCTTGTCCCTGCCTGTAGATGGCCATGTGGTATTTCTTCTCATATCGTTCTCGCCTGCAATTTGACTACCGTCTTACAGCTCAATTTCAGAGAGAGGAAAGGGGTCATTTTTCTCAGAAGCTTCAGTTGTAAAAAGCAAGTAGAAGTGAGCTTGAAAAGAAAGGATGGAGTTGAAGACAAACCCAAGGGTTTTCACTCTCTTAATCAGTACAGGAGTCATAGCCAGAGAGTATGGCCATCACTGATCATGAGGACCAGAGGGGGAAAGTGTAACCCTTGAGCAATGGCCTGTTCCTTTCTTCAGGCTGTGCGATGCTGTAGGGGCGAGATGAACACCAGAAGCAAGTCCCCAACGCCAAGCAAACACTGACACTGCAATAATCCTGTCCAAAGATTCAATCTGCGCAAGTCCTCAGGGGAATGGAGAAGTGGATTGAGAAAAGAGGAATAACGTCCTCTGTACAGCCTGGTCCCTCTTATGGTAGGTACTTTGCACTTGTTTCCTCTCAGGTCGCTAATGGAATGTTTATCTAACAAAACAAAACAAAAATAGATTGTGTAAACCGTAGAGTACTAGTAACACTAGTAACAAAGGGCCATTAGAGAATAACACCATTCCCTGATATCCAGCTTACCTGCAACTTCTCTCTTTCCCACCTAAGGCTCTGGTTATGGGAAAACAGCATAGTTGTCCAGTACATCTTAGAGAAAAACAAATAATGCAACCAGGTGAGACTTCCTGGGTACAATGTCTTGTGTAAACATAATCACCCCGAAGATCCCTCCTGATCGGGGTGACATTCTCCATGATCAGAACTTGGGAATTATTTAATCATTCTCTAAAACACATACAGCTTTTGTTGCAAACAACAGACAATGGCCGGGTCAGAGGAAATTCAAAACATATTCTCCAAATATCCAGAGAGAAAGTTTCGAGCAATATCTTTTGGAAAGCACACTTTTCCTAAACTCAAGTAATGTCTTCAACTTTCAGAAACTTCAGAATACTGAATAGGGATGCGCAGATAAAAGATACCCATTAGAGTGAGTATTGCTCCATACAACATTTATATTTTGCACCTTACCACCTGGTGGCAAAAGTCCTCTGTTAGTAAGGGCTTTTTGAACTGGCAGATCTCGATCATCCTCCTGAGGAGCAGTGATGCAGGCAAGAAAGTAGGCAGCAGCCGAAAATAGCAAGCACCAGAACTCTTCGGGGGTGACAGGAAGAAGAGCTGCAGTTGAGGAATCAGGAGAGAGAAAGCATGTATACAGGTAAGTGATCTTGTGTGTTTTGCTGTTCACCCTATGTGGGAAGGGTATGCCCAGACGTGGGTCCCGTGCTCACTAAGCCACTGGAGTCAAGCTGTCCTGGCTGAAGACGGCTGATAGCCAGAAACCGGTCCTAGGATGCTTGATTCTGGTCCAGCAAAGACATGGCTTGGCAGTTCGGGCTGGACTGTTCCCATGAGGCACAGGGTCAAGACTGATTTGCATATGGCCATGTCTGAACTGGGGCGGCTTGGTGAGCAAAATAACGATGGATTAAACCCAGATCTGTGACTGGGGGTGATTGTAATGCAATTGTGCAAGATTCCGTCCATCATCTTGTGTGTTTTACAGGTAAGTGCTATACATCAGTCGATGGTAATAGCAGGCATTTGTTTGGCCATCTGACGTGGCTTTTGTAACCTGCCACGCCTGAGCTCCATGGCCATGAGCTGCATGGACTTCCGGGGAGGGCGGAGCCTCAGATGCACAGGAGGCGGCTGAAAGAACTAGACCGCAGCCTGAGCACCGGAAACTCCCTCCAGCTCTGCCAGCATGCTTCCTACAGAGCTATGTCAGCAATGACAAAATAAAGCTGCTCAAAATCAGTACCTCCACGACATAAAAATGAAATAGCATAGGGCTTAAAGAGGGTCCGGTGGGACTCTATATTGGAGCTGGTGAGATGATGATTGGAAGGAAGGCATGAACACAGATTGGCTGTGACCTGCTAAAATGGATCACACCAGTTCCATGCTTGTTCTTTTACACGCGTCTGCAAGCCTGGCTAATAGAGTGTCAAGAACACACAGTGTCAAAGGCTGCTAAGAGGTCTAATAGAATACAAGCTTCAGTGCACCCTAGATCTAGGATCACGTGAAGTTTAGTTTGCGCTGCCACCAAGTCTATTTTCTTTGCCATGGCAAGAGCGAAAGCCCATCTGAGGTGGATCTAATCAGGAATTGGAAGCAATATATTGAGTCAACCGAGTATTAACACATTTTCCAGAAATCTTTGCACAGAATGGAAAAGAAAGTGACAGGCTTTGAGAAGAGGGCTCCTACATTGTTTTTGGCAAGGAGACAACACAGTCTTCTTTCCAGTCCAAGGGTATTTTTCCAGATGAAATTATTTCAAGTAATTTGGCAGGGGGGGGGGCATAAAGTGACATGCTTGAATGAGATAAAACCCTAACAGAAAGAAGTGATTTGAGGCCACCAGGGGTCTCAATTGCAACCATCGCATTTCCAATTCAGTATCTCTCTCTCTATGCATCCTCTGATATTCTCACTTGTCAAATGGGACTCTCTTCAATTCTCCAATCCAGTGTTCTTCAACCATCATGTTAAATTGTTAGAGCTGCACCCTTCAAAGTTACATAACATTTTTCAAAATGAGTAAGTAAAATGTTAAATATCATGAGTAAGTTAAAACATCGCAGAGGGATGTGAATGCATTTCCCCCCAAAAAACAAAAACAAAAGAAGCGTAGGTTTTTTAAAAATGTATTTTTATTTTATTGAAGTTTTTTAAAGCGCTAGCTGGGCCCGAGGGTATCAGAGCGCTTCACAGCATGTTAAAATGTATATTGAGTACAATAAATAAAAGCAATGCTGGTCTGATCAGGTGCTGGGCCGTGATCCATCCCAGTTCTCCTATAGAATATCTCCCTTACCTTGGATTCCTGGGGTCATCATATGCTTCTGTGGTGCACAGTCAAAATATTGATTCCTAATTATCGACCTACATTAATATCGAGTTGAAAATATCGAAGGTGAAGAATATCGAGGTCAAGAATATCGTTGGACAAAATATCCACCCTAAGGTAAGTAATATCGATTTTTTTTGTATATCGATGTAAGTAATATCGAAGTTAGTAATATCGATATCAATTATATCTATGTTACTAATTTCAATAGTACTAATATCGATATTTGTTTGTTGTTATGTATTTTATTATGTATTTTATATGTATGTGTTATATGTTTTTTTTAATTATGTTATTTGTTGTAAATTATATGTGTACTATTTTTTGTATATTAAAAATGTTATTTTTATTTTAATTTAATGTTTCAGTACTGGAGCGGGTTGTGGGTTTATAGGGGAATAGGGTGGGCAGTAATTTAATTATAGTAAATTAATTATTAATTTTTAGTAATTGTAAATTAATGTTAATTAATTTTAGCGTTTAAGTTCTGTAGCGGGTTGTGGGTATATAGGGGAATTGGGAGGGAAGTAATTTAATTGTAATGAAGTTATTATTTATTTTTATTGGTATTGATAATTTTTGTATTTCTAATTAATTATAAATTGGTAATGAATTTTTTATAATTGCTAATTATTCTTTTTAATTGGTAATTAAGGTTTGTAATTGGTAATTGCATTTTGTGATTGGCAATTAATTTTTTTAATTGGTAATCAAGGTTTGTAATTGGTAATTACATTTTTTAATTGGCAATTATTTTTTTAATTGTTAATACCTTTTTATTAATTGGAAATTTATTTTATTAATTGGTAATTCATTTTTCATAAAGTATTTTTTATTTAAAAATAAAAAATTTGTTTACCATTTTTTAATTGTTAATCAATTTTTAATTATCAATATGTTTTTTGTTTTGAAAAATATTTTAGTGTTCAATATTTATTATTTGGTAATTTATATATATATATTTTTTTTATATTTCTTTTTATTAACAATAAACATGAAATAAACATAACATTGCATTGGAAACAAATCGACAGTATTACAGAGTGCAAGGAGCAAGGGACATCTGGTACAGGAGAAAAGCAGAATATGAAAACCGGGGATCAAGGGGAATCAAGGGTGTCAGAGTCAGGTCGCCTGGCCGGGGGAACACAAATATCTCCCCGATAAGCGTTCCACGGTCCCCATATCTTCGCCCATTTCTCAGGGCAGCCTCTCGCCACAACCACCGCCCGCTCCCTAAACATGCACCAATCAAGATCTTGAGACCACTTTGCACGCCGAGGCGGTTGAGCGGCTCCCCACAGCTGCGCTATATTGCGTTTCGCGACCATACAGGCTAGCGTGACCCATTGCTGCAGGTATTGATTAAGGTCTGTTGGCTCCCAGATATTCAAAAGGCATCCACGCACCTCCAATCCTATGTCATAACCCAATACAGATCTCATGACCTCGTGTATATCTCGCCAATAAGTCTGGATGGAAGCACAATGCCACAGGATGTGGAGAAATGTAGCAACCTCCCCACATCCCCGCTTGCAGTCACCATTCGTCGTACACCCCATTCTCACCAATCTAGGACCGGTCACATAAGATCTATGTAAGACCTTCAATTGCACCAAACGTAGCCTCATCTGTAGCGCTACAACTCGAGGGGAAGAAACCGCCTCAACCCAGTCTTCATCATCCATATCCAGCCCATCAGCCATCCAAGCCTCCCGGAGAGATTGTAGCGGATCACCCATGTGGTTAATAAGCTTGCGATAGTCCAGGGAGATCAACTTAACAGGAATGTGGCCATCCAAAATGCGATCCTCGAGAGGGGAGGCCTCCGAAAGGGATTCTCCCAACGGAACATGGGACAAAAGGGCATGCCTGACCTGGAGATAGCGAAAGTGTTCCCTAGCGTGGAGGTGGTGGCGTTCCTGGAGCGCCTCAAAGGTCAATAATTCCCCCTCCCCCAAACATCTCTTATGTGGCTAAGTCCGATCAGTTCCCACTTGTCAAATCCCTTGGTAGTCCATAAGTTACCTAATTTAGCAGAGTCGAAAAGAGGGGTAGCAAGGGTCAACTTTCCCTCCCAACCCAGGGATTTAGTAGCAGCGTGCCAGACTTTCACTGCGTGTAAAGTAGTGCCCGTGAGGGAAAAGCGCCCCGGCCGATTATATAACGTTCGGAGCAAACTTCCCCCAGGGGACAGGCTACGATCCATAGCATAGCCAGGATCATCAGGAAGGCCATATACTATGTGGTTGATGTGGTTGATAGCTGCAAGCTGGGAAGCCCAATAGTACTTCCGGAGATCGGGGAGACCAATACCCCCCTCATACCAGGCAAGGGTGAGTTTAGAGTAGGCAATACGGGACCTGCCACCCCAAAGGAGGGCTCTCTGAAGTGTTTCAATCTCTCGAAAGTATCTGGCAGGCACCGAATCCATGGTGTTTTGGAGAACATACAAGAAGCGCAGAAGGGCCAACATCTTAAAAAGCACCGCTCTACCTAAAAGAGACAAGGGTAATGACCGCCAACGCTCTACCTCTGCGCGCAGTCTAACCAAGGGCGGTTGTAAGTTATTCGCGTATCTCGCCTTGGCATCAAGGGAAATATAAATACTCAAATATACAAAACCGGTAGTAGTCACCTGAAGCGGACAATTCTGCGGAATCACTGGTGGAGCGCCCGATAACATCAACATCACAGATTTCGACCAGTTGATAGTGAATCCCGAAAATTCACCAAACACCCTAAGAATGTCGACGAAAACATCTAAGGAGGAGCGAGGTGTCGCTAAATAAAGGAGCACATCGTCAGCATAGAGAGAGATCTTATCCTCCCACTCAGGGGACCACCGCAAACCGCGTATCATCCTTTCCCACCGAATCCAAGCAGCCAAGGGTTCCAAAGCTAATGCAAATAGAAGGGGCGACAACGGGCAATCCTGTCTCGTGCCCCTCTCCAACTCAAAATCGCAAGATTGATAGTTGTTCACCACCACGCGGGCCAAGGGAGCAGTATAGAGTAAACGTATCCATCCAATAAATTCGGGACCGAAACCCAGCTTTTCGAGCACAGCAAATAGATACAACCATTCAATCCGGTCAAAGGCCATGGTGGCATCAAGTGACACCAGTGCCGCAGATTGCGGCAATGTATGAGCCCTACCTAGGATGCCATGGAGGCGTCTCAGATTAAGGGCGGTATTGCGGCGTGGCATAAAACCCGACTGGTCCGGATGCACCAAAGTGGAAATCACCTTGACCAATCTGATTGCCAGCAGCTTAGCTAGTATCTTAGGCTCCGCGTTCAGCAAGGAAATAGGGCGATAGGAGGAGGGAGAAGTACGGGGCTTACCCGGCTTGGGAATAACGACTATATTAGCAATGCGCTGATCATAGGGGAGAACCCCGACCTCTCGGCTTTCCAATAACATAGCACGCAGGTGTGGCGCTATTTTATGAGCATTCAGTTTGTATAATTCAATAGGGAAGCCATTAGGACCTGTCGCCTTACCCGAGTTGATACTCCTGACGGCTCCCCCAATTTCGTCATACGTGAGCGGGGACTCCAGATATTTCCGATTATCTGCCGATAATACAGGCATAATAATGTCACAGAGCACACCCGCGTGCTCCGAGCAATCATGCACATTCGAGGAAGAATAGACGTTCCTATAATAAGAACAAAACGAGTCAGCTATCAACTGTGGATCCGTCATGATCTCAGGACCATCGCCCTCAAGCTCAGGGACCAACCGGGACGCGCGATCTCCCCGCTCCAACCAGGCTATAAGCTTACCGGCTCTGTCCCCGTGCTCGTAAATTCTACTTTGGACATCATTATGCTGTGTCACCGCCGACTCCATAGACAACTCACGATATTCGTCTTGTTTAAGACGCAAGTGATGACAAACATCAGCTGTCGCCGAAGTCGCGGCTTCCCTTTCTAAACGTTTGACCTCCGCCTGCGCCGTCGTTATATCCGCCAAACGCCTCTTCTTCTTACCAGCAATGAGAGATAGCGCCTCACCACGGAGAACAGTTCTATATGCTTCCCACGGCGTTCGCGCCGAGTCCACCGTCCCCTGATTATGCCGAAAGTAGCGTTTGGAGGCGCCACACAGTTCCCTCTTAACAGTGGGGTCACGAAGATGCCAGGCATTGATGGGTGCAACCCTGCCAACCATGGGTCGTCCCATCTCAATACGGATCCAAACTGGGGAATGATCGGATATACCTCTACCCAAGTGGCGTGCTTCCCGCACACAATCAGCCAATGCAGCCGGTAAAATAACATGATCAAGCCGTGACATGGACCCATGAGCAGCCGAGAGATGAGTATAGCTCCGAAGCGTAGGATTCAAAAAGGCGCCAAGCATCGACCAAACTCAGAGAATCTAAGAGTTCACTTAGCCACCGGCGCGCCAGGGGCAGTGACTTCG
Source organism: Lissotriton helveticus (assembly GCF_964261635.1). Lineage (NCBI taxonomy): Eukaryota > Metazoa > Chordata > Amphibia > Caudata > Salamandridae > Lissotriton > Lissotriton helveticus. Next base: position 1,302,620,254 of record NC_136057.1, read on the forward strand.
GCGGGACACGATCAAGATCACCATCCAAAACAGTATTAAAGTCCCCACCCAAAAGCAAGAGGCCCAGTGGGAGTGTAAGAAATACATGTGCAAGATCTTTGAAAGTGTCAGATTGCAGGGCAGGGGGAACATAAACCGAAAGGAAAGTCACCACTTTACTCCCCAATCTCCCCCACACCCCCACATATCTGCCCCTCTGATCAGACCATGTAGCGTGCACCTCAAAAGGAAAAGCCTTCTTCACCAAAATCCCCACTCCCCGGGAGCCAGTCGTGAACCCAGCATGCGCAATCAATTTATAGCCCCCTCCGTGGAGTGCCATACAGCAATTGCCAACAAGATGAGTTTCCTGGAGAAGTACAACATCAGGCGAGTGGCGCCTGATAAACTGGTTAACCATGCCCCGTTTGATCTTGTCTCCCAAGCCATTTACGTTCCAACTCAACACCCGAATCCCCAGTCCCACTGTAGAACCAGACATTTACCCAACTCCAATACGCAAGCACACATTATTCGAAACCCAATGCAATGTGAAAAGAAACTGTAAACTAAATCCCCAGAACAACCCGCCTCCCAAACTCGGAGGACCGCCCCCCTCCCTGCACCCCTGCATCAGGACTACGCCCCAAACCCAACTAGCAGTGTGCCTGTCGCCCCACCCAACAATGGTTACTAAAAGTAGAAAGAGGAGGTGCCCGCCATGTAGTCCGTAACCCGACCCCAAGAATATACATCCCAGGAGACAAGCAATATAGTCCACCATGTTACAAATATAATGCACCAAAGGTCACCCCTCACCCCCCCACTTCAATAGTAAAGAATAATGAAACATAAAGTCCTCATTCCGGGCCGTGCCGAGTATCCTCCGTGCCAGGCTGATGATCCCCAGCGTCGTCCGGTCTAACAGTGTCCAACCAGTCCGAGGCCACCTCGGCCTTATAAAAAAAAACAAGTTTGATCGTTCGCTTCAACTCGCAGCTTGGCAGGATATGGCATCCCCTTGTCTCTCAGCCTCCCCTTAACGTGGAGGAAGCTTTGTCTCATCTTCTGCACCGCTTGGGTAAAATCAGGGAAGAAGGAGACTGTGACGTTCTCATAGCGCAGAGGGCCGTCCGTCCGCGAGGCCTGCAGGATAGCATCTCGGTCACGAAAGTTCAGCACCCTAGCAATCATGGGACGTGGTTGTGCACGCACTTTCGGTGGACCCCCTGGCACTCTATGAGCCCTTTCCACTGTAAAAAACGTACTGAGGCCCTTTGGTTTCAGGTGGTTAAGGATCAGATCCTCAACAAATAGGTCCGGAGTGTGCGACTCCGCGTTTTCAGGAACACCCAAAATGCGGACATTATTTCGACGATTGCGCCCCTCATAATCATCGAGAAGCCTCCTGGTTTCATCACGGGCAGTCTGAAGAGCTCGGACTTCTCTCTGCAACTCAGCGGTGTCGTCTACCAGGCTCAAAGTCAGGATATCGAGGGACTTCACTTGTCTTGGCATGATCCGTGTGCAATAGGTTAAAGTCAATCTTAACCGAGTCAAGCTTGTGATCAAGTGCATCCATTCTAGTCGCCATAGAGGTTTCGATTCTGGTGACCACATCCATAATGTCTTGCAAAGAAGGCTCTGCGCCGAGTCTCGGCGAGGTGGCCTCAGTAACCGGTAGTTGTCTCTGATCAGCCGGAGACCCCCTAGGCACAGTATATTTGTCCAGTTTTTTAGATTGGACGGACCTCTGAGTCCTGCCACCCTTGGTAAGAGGTTTCTCCGAGTCCGTTCTGGCGGCCATAGTGGGGCAATCTCCGGGGACTCGGAGGATAAAGCCAATCGCGAGTCGTCAAGTGGGAATACTGGAACCCCTTCCGAAGTGCTCAGCACCAATAGTCAAATCAAAGGGCGAGCCGAGGTGGGGTCACCACTTCCGGTGGGTCGTGCCGCTGTTGTCGCCTCATGTCCCGGCCACCAATTTATTTATTTATTTATTTTATTTATGGGCTTATATAGCGCTCTGAATAAACTCCCAAGGGAGTATCTCCGCGCTGTAACTACCGGTACAGAACTGAAAAAAGAGCAGATCATTAAAATACAGTGCACTAGGAAACAATTAAAATGAGCCAAACAGAAACGTTTTTAAATGTTTTCTAAATTGACGGTGGTCATTACATTGCCTTAATGACAACGGAAGTGAGTTCCATAATTTGGGACCCACGACAGATAAGGCTCTACCGCCCAACCTGGTTTTAGTGATCTTGGGAACATTTAGTAACAATTGGTCACTAGATCTAAGGGCACGGGTGGGAACATAAGGAATAAATTTGTTCGCCAAGTACTCAGGTCCCAATTGGTTGAGGCCCTTATGGATAGTACAACAAGTCTTAAACTTCACTCGTTGACGTATTGGCAACCAGTGGAGCCTAAGAAGTAACGGTCTAGAGGGAGATCTAGGGGGTGCATTTAGCACCAGCCTGGCTGCCGTATTTTGCACCACCTGCAGCCGGTCCAAAACCTCCTCACTTGCACCTGCCAGGAGCCCGTTACAATAGTCAAGCCGACTGATGATCAGAGCCTGAACAAGGGTTTTCCTATGAGAGTCAGGGAGGAAAGGAAAGATTTTACGAAGAAGGCCAATCACATGGAAGCAAGATCCTACAGTGATGTTAACGTTTTGCTTCATGGTTAGCTCTGGTTCCAATCTGACGCCCAAGTTCTTGACTATTGTTTTTGGCACAGGGACCGGCCCCAAATCAGAGGGCCACCAACCAGGGGACCATTGAATCCTGGCTTCACCAAAGAGCATCACCTCTGTCTTCCCAACATTGCATTGTAAAAAGTTGGAAGACATCCACCTTGCAACTGCCTTCATCCCATCGGAAAAAGATTGTAAAATTTCCGGGGTAAGAGTTTTAAAAGGGAAGAGCAGCTGCGTATCGTCTGCGTAGGACACTGGACAAAAACCAAAAGCTCTAGTAACATCTGCCAAGGGGGCCACATAGGTGTTAAATAGCGTTGGGCTCAAGCATGAGCCCTGTGGAACCCCCTTGGAAATGTTAACTTCCTCCGATTTAAAGTCACCCATGGTGACAGATTGGGTGCGATTGGAGAGAAAGCTTCTGATCCAGTCCAGTGCCCTTCCGCCGATTCCACTCGCAGACAGTCGTTCGATCAAGATGGTGTGGGAAATCGTATCGAACGCTGCCGATAAATCCAGTAGCACCAGGACAACAGAATAACCTCTGTCTTGGTACAACCGTAGATCGTCAGTTACCGACATTAAAGCTGTTTCAGTACTAAATTTAGGTCTGAAGCCTGACTGCGAGGGATCGAGACTACCAGAGTGTTCAAGGTAGGTAGATAGGTGCTTATTGGTGTGCTTTTCGATGATTTTCCCTAGGAAAGGTAGAAGGGAAATGGGCCTCAAGTTGGACATGTTAGACCAAGGAATAGATGTATTCTTCCTAATGGGTCTAACTAGGGCTTTTTTCCAGGCCAATGGGACCACTCCAGATGCAAGTGATAGGTTCACCAGTCTTTGCACATCAGGACCTAGTAAACTTCCCAGCGGACCCATAAGTCTGGCTGGTAGTAGGTCTGCCGGGCTTCCACTTTTAATATCTGAAAAAAGTTTCTGAACTTCCAACAGTGTTATTTCAGGGAATTCGTTAAAAGCACAAGTATTGATAGAAGCTGTCAAGATGGGGGTCCAAGTATCTGAACTAGTTATCTCAGGACCCAGTGCTTTTATTTTATCATAGATGGCATCAATTTTCTCTGAGAAAAAACAGGAGATACTATCACACAGGGCTTGTGAAGCCATGTCAGCACTTTCACAAGCTGTTGGTTTTATGAACGTGTTGACAATTTGATATAAAACTTTAGAATCATTACCAGCAGCATCTAACTGAGCAGTAACATGGTTTTTCCGTGCTAGCCGTAAGGCTTTATGGTAGATGTTGAGGTCGATTCTATAGTAGTTGTTATCTTCCTCCCTGGCAGATTTTCTCCATGTCTTCTCAGACTTTCTAGCCACGCGTTTAAGATTACGTAATTCCTCTGAATACCAGACCTCTTGTTTCCTAGCAAATCTAGGTTTAAAAGATTTTACCAATGACACCTGAGTCCGCTGCGCCGGCGATGGGTGGGCCCAAAATTTCGGACGACGATTCGAGGGGGTAGGAATGGATCCCACGGGCCACAATTGCACCAGGACGTAGCCACATCAATCCCCCATCGAAAGTTGTCGTCGGGGAACAGGATATATGACAGGATAGACGAGCGGCGGAGCGGGTCTCACGGAGCTACACGATCACGCGGCCATCTTGGTCCCGCGCTAGGCTCCTCCCCAATTTATATTTATCAATTAATATTTATTGGTATTTATTGTTAATTTATTGTTAATTAATTATTCAATTGTAATTGTGTTTTTAGTAATTATTAATGGGTATTTGCAAATGATGTATAGTTATTTAAAAATTTAATTTGTAATTATTGTACTTACAACAATTATTTATAAGTATGTTATATTTAACTTCTACGCTATCATACGCTTTCCCTACTGTTGCACTCTCTGGAGTGAGAATAGTAATTTTTACCCCTACGCTATCCAACGCTTTCCCTACTGTTGCACTCTCTGAAGTGGTAATAGTAATTTTTACCCCTACGCTATCCAACGCTTTCCCTACTGTTGCACTCTCTGGAGTTGGAATAGTAATTTTTACCCCTACGCTAGCCAACGTTTTCCCTACTGTTTCAATCTCTGGAGTTGGAATAGTAATTTTTACCCCTACGCTATCCAACGCTTTCCCTACTGTTGAACTCTCTGGAGTGGGAATAGTAATGTTTACCCCTATGCTATCCAACGCTTTCCCTACTGTTGCACTCTCTGGAGTTGAAATAGTAATTTTTATCCCTACGCTATCCAACGCTTTCCCTACTGTTGCACTCTCTGGAGTTGGAATAGTAATTTTTACCCCTACGCTATCCAATGTTTTCCCTACTGTTGCACTCTCTGGAGTTGGAATAGTAATTTTTACCCCTACGCTATTCAACGCTTTCCCTACTGTTGCACTCTCTGGAGTTGGAATAGCAATTTTTACCCCTACGCTATCCAACGCTTTCCCTACTATCGCACTTTTTGGAGTTGGAATAGTAATTGTTACCCCCACGCTATCCAATGTTTTCCCTACTGTTGCACTCTCTGGAGTTGGAATAGTAATTTTTACCTCTACGCTATAGAACGGTTTCTCTACTGTTGCGCTCTTTGGAGTGGGAATGGGAATTTTAAGTTCTATGCTATCCAACATTTTTATTACTGTATGTTTTTTTACTTATGGATTTTGAATAGTATTTTTATTTATTAACTATTTAATTTTTTTTGTATAAATTTAGATAATGTAGTATATAATTAATTTTAAAAATATTAAAGGTATATATATTTTTTTTAATTTATTAAATGTTATTCTTTACTTTTTATTTATGTTTTTGTTTTATGTTTGTAAATGTATTTGTAATTGATAATATTTTTTATTAATTTATAAATTATTAAAATAATTATTACAACTTATTGTTCAGTATGTGTATATTATATATTTTCTGTATATGTTTAATTAATGTATTATTATTATATGTGTATTATTTATTAATTTTAAACATTATTTGATATTTTTAATTATGTTTATTTTATTTATTAGTGTTATTTACTTTATTTTACATTAATTTTTTTACAGAAAAAAAACGATATTTTTAACATTGATATTTTTTACATCTATATTTTTTTTCTCGATATTTTTGTACTTACCATGTTGTAGATAGGATGCGATATTCTTGCCTTCGATATTTCTGCATCGATATTCCTGTAGGTCGATATTTTCTAGGTCGATATTTTGTCAGTGATCCGCTTCTGTAGGGTCTGGTCCAGGCTCCTTTCCGCTTTAAGCCGAGAGTAGGCAGCTTCCCAGCTCTGAACACCAGAGTCTCTCTTAACCTACCTGACATCATGGACATGTTCATTAACAGAAAGCTAATCATTACTAATCACAAAATCAACCAACATAGCTTCGCTTTCACAGAGCTACTGAGCATAAAATGCTAACATGTTTAGAATTTGCATTACTTTTGAAACTTTTCTGCACAGAGGCAAAGGAAGGAGTCACATGATTGAGACTGAAACTCCAGATAAGGGGAGCCAAGGCAGGTCACACTCTTTCTCGCGAGAAATTGTCAAAAAGGACTTAGAAGCAAGGGGTGGATGGCAGAAGCTTCTCTGCTGAGCTAAAAAGATTCTAGCTTTCTCGCTTAGCAGTTCCAAAGTGGAACTAAAAATAAGGGGTTAAGCTCTCGCAAGCGCAAGCGAGAAGGCCTGAACATCTTGCTATAACATAAGAGAACAATGTAAGTGCAATTTCTAAACAACCTGGCTCATGCGGAAGAGGCATTCTAATAGATGCAAAACAATTCAGGTACTCACACTGCAGGGTTATTTGGAGTTAGCAGTCACCGTCTTGAAAGAAAAGATACTTAGAGTTATGAGGACAGCGGTGTAGGCACTGAAGACTGCACCAGTATATTGGTTCATATATATATATATATATATATATATATATATATATTAGAAGGAGCGGACTCTAAGCGCAGCACTACGGGATCCAGAAGACTGTTTGTTCAGCCCGCCCACTGGGGCGGGAACCCTTAAGAATTAAAATGGTGCTGATACTTCCGTTTGTTCACAAGCAGCAAGTCAGCCACTGAAGAAGGGAGTATTCATCCTGAAACGCGTATGGCAGAGAATAAAGATGCTTGAGCTCACCTTGCGTGTTTGCAGCTATTTCATCACATTATGCGGAGTTACATGCTTACTTGTGCGGCTCTTCTGGGTAACTTCTCTTGTTGAATATATATATATATATATATATATGTATACGAATAAAATTAGAATGCTCAACTTTCCGTGGCTCCACATCTTAGTAGTCACAAATATAAGAGAAAGAACTTCTCTTCAAATAATCAAGTAAATGAAAAGGAGCATGCTCCTTTTCATTTACTTGATGCAAAGTGTTGCCTATATTCAGTGCTTATTTTGTAAAATAAAATAAGTACCATGGCCCTCATCAGGAGGTTACTGCAACTTGCACCACCCATTGCCCCCAACAGCGATGCCATTGACACTACCAATACAGCTACTAACATCCAATCTCCTACAAGTGTGACCATTCAGACTATTCCGGGCCCCCACAGCTTTAATTTAGAAAGGCTTGTGTGGCAGGTATTAGTCATTACTAATGTATATGGAATTATTAAACAACTGATGTTGTGCTCATCTCTAAATAAGGCAAACAGTGCCAAAATGTGGCAGACTGTCATAAGTGCCAGTGCTGACATTAAAGTGCTGGTACTGAGCACCATATACCGCCGGCTCAAATAAAACACTGTCTATACTGCTTCTTTTCTCAAAACATCCAGTATATATAAGTATTTTCTAAGAGAGAGAACCTAACCTTGTAGGGGACTTGTGGGAGCAGGTAGCATATAGAGCCCAAGACAATTGTATTTTTTACCAAGAATGTTTTGCTCATGCTGATATAGTTACATTACAAAAATTACAATTATGTTGAGGCATTCCTTTTAAAATCATATTTTACAGAGTCCTTAAGCACAACAATATTGTTTTTAACCGATACTTTATGAAGAGGTTCAATGTTCCTTGCCATAGCATTTATTCCCCCAGACATCCTTTAGATACTCTATGGGAATATTCTCCCAGTTTGATATCTAATGTAGGATCAGAGAGCACATGAGCAGAAAGCAGAGAAAGTGCCACTGTTGTGCTGTAGTGTGTACATTCTTAGAAAAACTAAATAATACATACCAGTTTCTTAGAACCCAAATAATCAAATCAATCAATCAATCAATCAATCACGGAATTTGTATAGCGCGCTACTCACCCGTGAGGGTCTCAAGGCGCTGGGGGGGGGTGGGGGGTCGCTACTTCTCGAACAGCCAGGTCTTGAATTGTTTCCTGAAGGAGAGGTGATCCAGGGTCAGCCGTAGGTGAGTGGGGAGGGAGTTCCATGTCTTGGCTGCCAGGTAGGAGAAGGATCTTCCTCCGGCGGTGGATTTCTGAATTCGTGGGACGGAGGCGAGGGCGAGGCTGGCGGATCGGAGCTGGCGGGTGGGTGTGTAGAAGGTGAGGCGGCTGTTGAGGTACTTCGGGCCCATGTCATGGAGAGCCTTGTGTGCGTGGGTGAGGAGTCTGAACGTGATCCTCTTGTCAACGGGGAGCCAGTGCAAGTCTTTTAGGTGGGCAGAGATGTGGCTGCGGCGAGGGATGTCCAGGATGAGTCGTGCGGAGGCGCTCTGAATGCGCTGTAGTCTTTTCTGGAGTTTGGCTGTGGTTCCAGCGTAGAGGGTGTTCTACTAATCACAGTTAGTGGGAAAAAACACAATAGAAATAGAGTTTGGTAAAAATACGAGAAATTCCCTACTAATTTTGTAAAAAATAATATTAGTTTACTATAGATTACTATTAAATAAGAAACCTCATTTCCAAAGAAAAACAGGGGGGACCCATTGCTGATCCAGGTTAGGGAAATTAGTTTTTATATTAACCCCTTGCCTGCTTATGACGAGCCCAGCTCGTCATGAGGCACAGTGGAGCAGTGCTGATGATTTATTTTATTTATTTATTTAATGCGATTTTATATAGCGCCAACTTTACCCGAAGGTGTCAGAGCACTTTACATAAGAACCAGTTGCAAAACATAAGGACTTAGGGTTACATGAGTTACATAAAAGATACAAACAGAAAAAATTGCAAATATACAAGATGTAAAGTCACACAAGGAAGAGATACAAACAGAAAGAAAAATTGCAAATGTACGAGTAGTAAAGTCACTCAAGGAAGAGATACAAATGGATATACTCCAAGAGTCACATAGGAATGGTACAACGGTCTACTGCATATACTAGTGAATAGAGTTATCTCTATATACATAAGGAAGGGATACGAATGGATATACTCTAAGAGTCACATAGGAATGGTAGATTGTACAAAGGTCTACTGCATAAACTAGTGATTAGAGTTATCTCTATATACATAAGTAAGGGATATGAATGGATATACTCTAAGAGTTACATAGGAGTGGTAGAGAGTACAAAAGTCTACTGCATATACCAGTGATTAGAGTTATCTCTATATACAAAAGGAAGGGATACGAATGGATATACTCTAAGAGTCACATAGGAATGGTAGAGAGTACAAAAGTCTACTGCATATACTAGTGATTAGAGTTATCTCTATATACAAAAGGAAGGGATACGAATGGATATACTCTAAGAGTCACATAGGAATGGTAGAGAGTACAAAAGTCTACTGCATATACTAGTGATTAGAGTTATCTCTATATACATATATATACACATAGTAGATTTTTTCAGGTCAAGACCCCAAAAAAAAAAAAAAAAAAAAAAAAAACAGGAGAGCAGAGTTTCATGAGCTGGGCTCATCATAACGGCCGCGCCACTCCCCCGTGCGGCGAAATCCACGCCTGTGCAGACGTTCTACGGGAGTGGGTGGAGTCATGGCAAGCCCAGCTCAGCACAGCTGCACTGTGCCTCATGACGAGCTGGGCTCGTCATGAGCACTGCGGCGCTTGGTCCCTCCACCCCGCGGTGAAGGGGTCAAATTGGAAAAATACGGGTAAAGAGGCTTCCATAGAGTGTATGCAGGGTAGGAAAAGGCTTTAAAAAAGAATTATGCTATGTTAGGGATCACTTTGCCCCACAAAACCAGGGTAAAAATGAGGGCGGGTGACAATCAAAAACATTTTTATAAATGGGTGCAAGAGGCTGGTTCTGGGGTGCTGCCTAACAAGAAGTAAGGAAGGGGGGGATTCTGGGCAAATCACTTAATCTCCCCGTGCCTAACACAAATAAATGTGTGTCCTCATGTAACGTAACTGGTGCTATGTAAAGCGCTCTGATACCTGATTCAGTTCGGGTCAAGTTCGCGCTATATAAAACTCTGCGAGAAAAAAAAAATCTGTATAGAGAACAGGCACTTGGGGTGGGATGAGCAACCACCAAGACAAGCAATTTAAAAATAAAGTGAAACATCACCCAGTGACTGGACAGGGGGAGAAAAGCTGGGTGAATGAAAACAGGACCAATTGAAAACGTAGAAAAAGCAACAGAGGTACTTATGTTCAAAATTAATGGCATTTACTCCATTATGTAAAAGGCAATTTTGAAAAAGAAAATCTTAAGTTAATGAGGCCAAATCCCATATCTCTTGGGATGCCTTGGAAAGCAGTTCCAGGAAAAGGCTGGCCGGCTTCCCACAAAGGGCCATGATCCAATCAATTAGACTATAATTGCCACTAACCTCTTGACGGCGTCTTGCAGCAAGTTGTTCCCTTGGGTATCTGCACTCCCTCTCCTAACTATTTCAATACAGAGTATCTGTTTATGTTTTGTGAGGAATTAAACCAAAGCGGACTGAATTGGGCCACGTCTACCAAACTACAACGATGTCGAGTAAGGGAGCTGCTTAAATTATAAAATGATATCATACAAGTTCTCTTAGGTGTATATAAATGGGAAGTGAAACTGTTGGTCCGGCAGACTTAAAACCTTATTACGAGTATGGCAGTGGTGGTCTGACCATGGACACCCCTGTGGGTCCATCCGCCGTATTTGGAGTGTGGCGGTCAGACGGCCACAAGACCACCGGCTCTGCCGGGATCAAGGACCCCACTGCGCCGGCAGTCTGCAGCCGTCATCAATATGATGGCAGTGCCGATGCCGGCACCGCAGAGCATATGAGGACCTAAATATCCACCGCCCTTTTTATGGTGGTGAGCCCGCCATGAAAAAGTGGCAGACATGCAGGAAAGGGGGCCCTAACAGGGCCTCCAGCCTGATCTGGGCCGGAGGGGTGCATGTGGGGAGTACATGTTGTGCCACGCTGGAATTGCAACCCCATTCCTGCATGGTGTGACATGCACAACATGGGCCCTGTTACACTGTGCGGGAACATGCTGCAAGCGCTATGAGCCTTACACAGCCGCCGCCGTGAGACCGCCGCAGCACCGCCTGCTCGCCCTGGATTACACTCATGATCCGGCTGGTGCACAATGGGCTTGGCGGTCCCCCTGTCAGCGTGGCGGTGGCGGGCCGACAGGAGGATCACCAAACTCGTAATAAGGCCTTAATGAATTGGCACAAAAATTATTTATATAAGGAGTCTGTTTCATTAACTTCATTTCCATTGTGTCCTGAAACTACCTTTCTATTTATCTCCAATTTAGCAATTACAATTAAGATAGGCAGATATCCTTTATATTCAACTCCACTAGCTGCTGCTAAATTAAAACATTCCGGGGGCATTGCTGGTGTGCTCTAAATTAAAAAAAGCAAGTATTTTCATGTTCTATTACACTGTTTTTTATTTCTTGCCTATCATTGCTGCTTTCTTAAGCCTCTTTTTATCACATAAGGTACAATAATTAGACAATTTGCCAAGTCGCTAATGGTGGATATATGATTTATAGGTATAGCATTAGTACATTTGTTTTTTTTTTTAAAGAAAAGTGTGTATTATTTTTATGAATTTAATCTGGCGATTGATTATCTTCCGTTTTTAGGTCTCGCCTGTCGATGCGCATGCGCATCGAGCTTGCGAGACTATTGGGGCTTATCCACTCTTTAACCAACTTGGAAGGAATCGTGGCGATTCCTTGCAGTGCACGAGAAATTTAAGCTCAATGCGCATGCGCATTGAGCTTAAAAGCGCGTGCACATGCCCCCAGCCGCCTGCCTTGCCTACTCTCTCTCTCACAGCCTCCCCCAGCTCGGCCCCCTCACTTCTTGATTGCACGGCCGCTAGGCCGTGCCTCCCCTACTCTCCTCCCCCCTCCTCCTCCTACTCTCGTGTCGCACCTCTCCCCTCTCCCCGCTCCGCCCCCTCCCCTGCCCGCCGTGTTACGGTCTTTGCAACTCCCCAGCCATATGTTGCTTTGTTTTCGCTGCTTTACACGATAAGATCAAAGAGCTGTGAATAACGCGAAGAAAAACGCGTCGTGTTCCCATAGTAACGTTTTCCGGATTGGACGTTTTTCCGCCAATCAAAAAGCATATTAGACCTCCACCAACGCTTGTATAAAGGCGGAAGAAGTCGCTGAACTGCGCCCTTCTTCGCAAATATAAACAATGTGGACAATATAACCTTTAAAACATTCAATGATATGGGTAATAAATTCTTTGTTGTTGTGTCGCCCCACATCCGCCTCTCACCGCACCGACGCCACCTCGCCTCAGACGGCCCCCTCCCCCCTCCCCCCCTCTCTTTCTCGCACACTTCTTTCGCCCTTTAGCCTCCCTCCTCTCTCGCGCACACTCCACCCCGCCGGAGCCTCGCATCACTCTGCAGTCTCTGCCTCGCGCCCGCCATTGCCCCCTCCCCTTCAATCTCTCTCGCGCACAATCCACCCCGCCGGAGCCTCGCATCACTCTGCAGTCTCTGCCTCGCGCCCGCCATTGCCCCCTCCCCTTCAAGGGGACTGACCACGTGCTCTCATTATCTCACCTCCCTTTATAATTAATTTACGGTCTTTGCAACTCCCCAGCCATATGTTGCTTTGTTTTCGCTGCTTCTTTGTTGTTGTGTCGCCCCACATCCGCCTCTCACCGCACCGATGCCACCTCGCCTCAGACGGCCCCCTCCCTCCTCCCCCCTCTCTTTCTCGCACACTTCTTTCGCCTCCCTTTGAACTTCTCCCAGCTCAATTACTCTCCCCCTAATTTCCCATCACTTCCCTTTACAGCTCTTTTTTGCTCTCCCTCACAAATTCCCCCTCCTTTCCAATTCCAACAGATCACCCCTCCCAATACTGTTCGTCACAGGGCTATAAGTGGGATGCAAAGGTGTTTGGGGGAGGGGGTCTCCAAAAGGTTTTTGGCCTATTTAATTTATTTCCATAGTATGTGCCACCCAACATGAATTTTGGTTCCTCTCCCAGCTTTCCTTTATTGCATCCAGTTATAGAACACAAAAATTGACGTGCACCAAAAACCTAACAGGACTATTGCAATTTATTTATTTATGTGTTTTTAACATAGCGCGCACTTTACCCAGAGTTGTCAGAGCGCTTTAGACTAGAGCGAAGTAAATTACATAAGGAAAAAGTGACATGGTAGTAGACAACACTACTTATATGTACAGCAGTTACTAGTGACGTGAGTTGCAGATTAACAAATTACAAATTCACTCAAGATTACATATTAAGTAAAATTGGAGCGATCAAGGCTGCACAGCTACATAATATATATTTAAAAAATTGAGACAGAGGGTCCTAGTAGCTCTCCTGAGTGTCATGTAACAATAGGGGTCATGACCTGAAATGAGGGGGTATGTGCCAGGTGGGGAGTTTGGCTTTCTCAATGGTCGTTTGCTGTTGAGTAACAGCAATGATTTCGTTGGCAGTAATTAATATCAAAAATGTTTCAATTCCACCACACCCACATCCACCACACCCACATCCACCACACCCACATCCACCATACCCACATCCACCACATCCACCACCACATCCACCTCCACATCCACCACCACAACAACCACTGCATCCACCACCACAACCACCATGACATCCACCACCACATGCACCACCGCATCCACCACCACCACCGCATCCACCACCACAACCATCACCTCCACATCCACCATGACATCCACCACCACATCCACCGCATCCACCACCACCACCGCATCCACCACCACATCCACCACATCCACCATCACCTCCACATCCACCACCACATCCACCACCAGGTGCAAATGCAATGTTCTTGGATTTTCGTCACAATAAAATACACTGAACATAATCTTCACAAAATTAATTTACAAACGTTTAAGCTATTGCCATTATAAATTACAATACATTTTATTTAAGTATTAATTATGTACAAAATTAAAAGCCATTGTTATTTGCAATATCAATACATCTAAGTCACGTAAAGACAACACACATTGCATTACAAATGCTATAGGTGTCACATTTGCGAAAGTTCAAACTATTGACATTGTAACTGACAAAGCTATTACTTTTGCTATTTTCAAAACCAACACATAAATAAAAAAAGTGTCATTTACAATACCAATTGTTCAAACTTTCCTAATGTGAGACCTATTGCATTTCCAATGCTTGTTAATCATATTTTCCAGGCTTGGGTGAAATGTAATTTAAGGCAATGTAATCTCGCATAACTTCCTGAATTTAGTTTTACGATTATTAAGTGAAATCCCTGAGTTTATGCCATTATTCCAGCTTGCGTAATTAACATTTAGTTCAGGTAAAAATCCAATTGCAGTAGCAAGGGAGGAATGGGTATGAACTTAACGCGAGCAGCTGTTTTTCGCATTACGTGCAATTTTACACTCTTTTTTTTATGTGAATGCATCCTTGTGCAAAAATGAAAGGGCTGATGCATTTCGCACAAAATACTGCAAAATGCCAAATGTGGCATTTCTCATAATAATTCAGAAATTTGCGTAAAATTTTAGGCAATTCACATAATTTCTGCAAGGTAAATTACATACATTTCAACCGTGCATACATTATTTTTACGAATTGCATTTTATCTGTATGATCTTTTTTCGTTGGGATGTAGGTCTGAATAATAAAAACATTTGAACTGATGCTACGGATGGGCACTATTTCTCTAGCTCGATACATATTTTATCCTCCACAGTCACTGTTCCTACTGGGCACACACATTTCTTTCGGGCACACGTTTGTATTTCCTGCTTTAGAGCAATAATGTTTGGATTGCTTGGCAACACTCTCCTTCGGAAGCGTTTCTGAACACTTGTGTCTTAGCCAAAGTATTCAGAAAACAAGCATTTACAATGCAATGGTCTCGGCAGCATTAAAGGTAGAGTTATTGGCATTACTCATTACATTTCTTTAAATCATAAATAAATGGCATGGTCATTTGATGGGACAAACCTACTAGGAAACTGTGTTAGATAGTGAGGTAGTGAAAGAGAGCGTGTTAGTGACTTAGTGTATTTGAGAGTGATGTAGTGAGTGAGTAAATTAGTAATTTAGAAAGAGAGTGAATTTGTGAGTTAGTGAGAGTGATGTAGTTATTTTTTGAGAGTGTGTGGTGATATAGTGAGGGAGTGATACCGAAATACATAGTGATGTACTGATAGATTGAGTGAGAGTGAGATAGAGATTGAATTTTGAGTATTGTGTTAGAGTGAGAGATAGTTACTGTTATAGTTATATTGTGTTGCTGTGAGAGATACAAATACAAATACAAAGATTAATACAATAGTGGTGTGTGCGGGAGAGGGGACAGGCAGAGCTAGGGAGAAGGAGGTCTGTGGGGCGTGTGGTGCTGAGGTACAGGCAGCGCTGGAGGACATGAACTCAGGCAAGACTGGGTGGGCTGGTGATGGTGGGGGCAGGTGATGGGGGGCGTTGGCAGGCCTGTGGATGCCTAGTACCACGGAGACAAGCAGAGCATGGTAACCACAGACCTGGTGCATGAAGGTCTGTACTGATGTCTGACGTTCAATCAGTAATAGAGAACCAGCAGGTGGTGCTAAACAGCCAAGTCCGAGGACAGGTGGCCATGGAGCACAGGCAAGGTTGGGGGACAGGCAGGACTGGTGGAAAGACATAGCAGGAGACAGTCAGTTCTTTCTGGGTGGACAGCAGGTATGAAAACACAGGCGGAGGAAGCAGCACTGTGGCCAGGGTGGACGGGGGGGTGTGTGAGACAGGCAGGCAGGGCTGCGCTAGAGGGCTGCGGGCAGGCAGATGTGGTTAGGACAGGGAGGGCTGAAGGAACAGGCAGGGCTGGGTAAACAGGCGGGGAGCGATGGGACAGGCAGAGATGAAGACACAGGCACAGCTGAAGGCAGGGGCTGGGTGGACGTCTGGGGCAGGCATGGCTGGGAACAATCAGGTCTATATGGACAGGCAGACATGAAGGCACGGACAGGGTTGACGGCAGAGGCAGGACTGCGAGGCACGCGGGCAGGCAGGGCTGGGGGCAAGCAGGTCGACTTGGACAGGCGGGTCTGTTCGGACAGGCAGGGCTGTAGGCGCGGCCGAGCCGGGCGGTGAAGGACCGGCTCTGAAATGGTTTTGCAGTGAGGGGTCTCAGCGGGTTAATGAGCTGACATCATGATTAAAGCTGACCATTTGTAATGTGTCTGGACCCCTGTGCACAGCCCGGAAAAGGTTAATGTGCTAAAGACGCCTGCCCCTGACTCCCACCCCTGCACCTGCCCTCTCACGGGAGAGAGGAGAGCAAAGAGCGAGGAAGAGGGTGGAGAGGGAGGGAGTGAGGGGAGAATGAAGAGCGAGACATGATTGGAAAGAAGCGACGAGCAGGAGGAAAGGGAGAGAAAGGTTCGACAAAAAGAAAGTGGCGAGGCGACGGGAGAAGAGTGGAGGAGCGTAAAGTCGAGGAGCGCGGGGCGGGGAAGGAAAGAAAATGACAAATGGAAAACAGATAAGAAACCGAGCCAGGGAGGATGGGAGGGGAGACGACGGCGTGGCAGTCTCAGAGACCACAACGGGGATAAAGATCGAGGCAGGGAGAGTAAGAGGCAGAAGGTGACAGAGAGAAGGGGAAAGAAAGAGTGAGCGAGAGGCGGTTAGACAGAGAGGTGCGTAAGGAAGGTGTGTAGGAGCAAAGGGGGAGGCAGAAATCAGAAATATACGAGAGCGCAGGGTAAAACGAGAAGGAGGCAAATATAACAAGCAACAACAGCACCTACTTCCGGTTTGGCCGGCAATGCTTCCGGGTCGCCGCAGGCAGCGCGGCGGCCCGCCCTGCACGGGGAAGGGAGGCAGCTTTCGAGGAGGACAGCACCTGGCCGCGAGCGCGTTCTCGTGCGCGTGGCCTTAACAAATCGGCGCGCGCGGCCAGTGCTGTCCTCCTGGGAAGCTGAGCCGTTAACAATAAGGTCTCTGGCGAGAGCGAGCTTCGCTCGCTTCTAGCCGAGACCTAAAAATGTGCCTTGAGACGCAGCGTTTAGACAAGAATTTCTTGGTGTTGCAGAACCTCGTCCCCTGTTCATAAAAGCTCCCTTGAAAAGGGTTGGCTTACCTGCAAGCTTGCCACCATCCAATTCCTTTGATGTTTACAACCCCTGGGATTTGGGGGAAATGACAGCAGTGCCTACTATGGGGCACTGTCTTACCCGGAGGCCCACTGTCTAGTTATCAAGTGCCACGCTGTAACTGACCACTAGGTAGCAGTTCTCCGAATTTGGGCTCTCAGGAAGCCAGCCCTATCCCTGCATTTCATAGAAGAAACAGGCTTGTTTGGGACTTGCAAGGCGTGGGGTTGGTTTCTGGGAAACAGCCACTACAACGTGGCCGTTTCAACGAACGAGTGCGTTTTAAAATAAAAATAAAACTCTTACCTAAAAAACGCGCTTCGGTGCCTCTTGTCCTTGATGCGATGAGCCTCCCTAACAACGTAAATACGTACGTGCGTCTACGTACTGCATTGTCAAAAAAATAGAAAAAGGACAACTTAAAACAGTGTTAGAAGAAGGAGAATTCCGTCCATAGAAACTGGGAGAATATTTTTTTTATTATACTAATTTATTAGGTTAGGCTTTATTAAAAATATATTTATAGATTTTAAATAAATAATCAGCCCTGCAGTCGGTTTACCATGAAAATGCCATTATCATGCATAGTTATACAACGAAAATCGTTGTAAAGGTATGCGTGGTAAAGGCATTTTCGTGGTAAACCATATGCGTGGTAATGGCATTGTAAAGCATGCGTGGAAAAGGCATGCTTTGCAAGGGAATGCGTTGTAACGTCATACAACCGTTGGTTCCATGCTTTTGCACCGTTTTGAATGCATACAGTGTTGAGTGATTATGAATGCATGGATTCAAACATAACATAGCAAAAGCATGGGGTGCCCCCGATATGCCAACAATTAGTGCTTGGATGGAAGATATGGAATGGTGTGTGCTAACAGATAAAACAATATATGAAAGTCGGGCTGTGCGTGGAAATGGGACAAAATACGGGGCAAAAGGAGAATTCATATAGAGGAGGCATTTGCACAGCTCCCTGGCTCAGTTCTTCTCCCAGAGTCAGAGAGTTGTAGTTTAGCGTAGAATAGGAAAGGTACGAAAAGAAGGACAACACACCATACGGTAAATGTGATGGTTATTGAATATGTGAATAATCTCTGTGCTTCACCAACAGAAATACTCCTGTAATTTAATTTCTATTGTCATCAATAAAAATAGTTTTTTTTTAAAGAATGCATGGATTCCTGTCACTTAATCCCACAATTTACCACAAAAATATGTAAATTAATGCAAACCCATTTTATTGAGAACAAACACATATCACAGAAAAAGCCATCTCATTGAAATTAGAATAAATAACAGAGATGGTTAAAATTAGATTTAGGGGCCATTAGCATCAGTTTAAAAGAGCCAGTGTGAGGGTTAAGAGCAAAGCAAAGGGTGGCTCAGAAGTAGGCGAAGGTCGCAGTAAAATGTAGGGACAGGATTGGGGTTTACATTAGCCTAAGGGTCAATGTTAGGATCAGAGTTGGGGTTGCGGTTAGGGACAGAGTTCACAAAAGAGTAAGAGTAAAGGTCAAGGATTAGGTCACGGTTGGGGTTCAGTTTAGGGCAGAGTTAAAGGTCAGAGTAAGTTTTAGGGTGAGGAGGGGGTTTACATTATAATTCGGGTCAAGGTTAGAATCAGGGTTGGGGTTGAGTTAAGGATCAGCGTTTACAACAGTATAAGAGGCAGGATCAAGGTTAAGAGTCAAGGTGGGGGGTAAGTTTAGGGATGTAATCAGGGTTAGGATCATACTGGAGACACGTCAGAGGTGGTCTACGCTAGAGTCCATTCATTGGTTAGGGTTATGTTATGTTAAAATGGATTTGTAGAGCGCGCAGCTACTCAGCAGATTATCCCGGCGCTGAGACAGAAAGATACAGAGGCCAGAAGGGGAACATCCATTCCCGGGTGGACAGACATTATACTGCTTGTAGGAACAGCCAGGTTTTCAATTGTTTCCTGAAAGCCATTATATTTGTGGCCAACCTGAGTGGAAGAGGCAGATTGTTCCAGAATCTAGCCACTTGCACTTGGAACGAGCGTCCGCCACGGCGGGCTCTGAGACACTTTGGGATGACAATTAGGTGTTGGCGTGCTGACCTAAGGGATCTACCAGGTACATATTATGAAACTCTTCTGCGGATGTAATTCGCCCCATGCCATGCAGAGCTTTGAAAGCCAGGACCAGTGCTTTGAAGAGTATTCTGCATCGGACAGGCAGCCAATGCAGATTCTTCAGATGGTGGGAGAACCGGTCTCTAGGTCTGAGTCTCAAGACTGCCCTGGCTACCGCGTTCTGCACGACTTGCAGTCTATTGAGTATAAACTCTGGAAGGCCCAGATAGAGGACGTTGGGATAGCCCAATCTGGAGGTAATAACGGCCTGAACGACCGTCTTTCTGTGAGAGGTCGGTAATAGGAAGAGAAACCTAGGGAGCATTTTCAAGAGACCGAAATACGTACCCGCTACCGACTGTACTTGAGGTGTCATAGATAAGGCATTGTCCATTTTCACTCCCAGATGAGAACATTGTGTCATTACCTTCATGGCTAGATTAGAGTTAATTCATAAATTGGCCTATGGTCGAAGTTTAGTTTTAGGGTCAGTTTTAGAGGTAGGTTACAATCTACTTTTATAACATACTATCTCCCTATTTGCGGACATCAAACTGCAAAACTATACAAGCTAGTAGTATATTAACAAATAAATCAAATTTAACATTATCTTGGCACTTTATAAAAATGGACACTTTCGGGCATGATAGTTACTGCACTTTGGTTCTTCCTGCCTGGCCCATGGTTTTTGGTTATCCTCACAGCCTCTACATTTCTTAAGCTAAATCAGAATACATCTAGGAAGGTAGTGTAAACTCACTTGTTTTTGTTAATTGGCATCTTTCGTGGCATTCCTCCCATCTTTTAGCTGTCCCAACCTGGTGGCAAATGTTCTGATTTCTCCAATGGCGGATTCAATTCTATTTCGGCCGAGTAATTAGACAGTGCACTATAAATGTTTGCACGGCACTCCAGTAGTGGCTGGCACGGATCGGGGGTGGTTATGCGGGCGGGGGTAAAGATAAAAATAGAAAACGTACCTCTTTGCATCTTTCCGCGTCGTCCCTCATCGGCCTCATCCCTCCGCTCTATCCGGAAGAGGAAGCAGACAGGCTCCCCATACCAATCACAACACTGCAATGACATGTTGTGATTTGTAAGCACCCAGACTCCCTTGACCAATCACAATTCTGCAATGCAGCATTGTGATTGGTCTGAGCACAGTGGTTCAGTTCTCAGATGGGGAATGAGGGCCTGGACATGTTCTCCATGCAGGCTGCAATACAGCCTGCATGGAGAACATGCAAAGTGCTCTTGACTATTTGGCCAGCCCGAGAGGGCCGGTCAAACAGTGATGCACTGTTTATAGAGTACCATCACTCCTTCCCCTGCACTTAGAGCAGAGCAGTCCCGCCCGCAAATAAAATGATAATAACGTCCACTTGTTATCATTTTATTTTTCCTTCATTTCCACTGCTAAAATCAATGGGGCAAAGCTCCTCCCCCTCAGCGGAGGAGCTGCCACTGCTGTACTCTCACACGCCCACTTGCTCACTCCCTCATACTCTTACTGGCTAGCATGTTTCGCTCAATGAGGCCTTTAGTTATACTAGAACATTGGAATGTTGGGAGCTACATTGAAGACAATAGAGTGCTCCGGACTTCTAATGGCTGGTAAAAGCCCGATCTCCAACATTCCAATGTTTGTCATTCACAGGTGTTGCTGTGAACAAAGGCCTTATGGAGCTCGAGGGAGACTCACTTAGGCCTTTGTTTTATTTGTTAGAGCATTCTGCCCTCTAAAGGCGGAATGTTCTAAAAGCCTTATAGCTCACCATAGCTGAGCTATACGGGCCGTTAAAGGCCCGCTCCCTTGTTAAATGCCGTTACCTTTGCCTTTAACACTAGAGTGGGCCTTTAATAGCCGGTATAGCCCGTACAGGGGGCTATAAGGCTATATTATACACCCACCAGATGAGAACGACCCTGCGTAGCACAGTTGGAACCTCTTATTGGGCTATATGGGTCTTTGTTTGAAAACCTTTTACGTCTTCGCCAATGGCTTACAGCTGCCCAGAAAATTTGTGCCCAGAAGTCATTTTCTCGAGGCTGTGTTCATCGTTGTACTGTGCAAAAGGAGTCAGAGAGGGTGTCATTTCTGCACCCCATGTGCCAGCGCACACTCTATACTCGCTAGGCGCCACATTCACTTGGACAGAGCATCTTGACGGAATGGGTCGAAATGCGCAAAGATGGCAATCTCTTCACTTTGCCCATTTAAGAAATTTGACAAGTTTCCAAGCTGCAGAATTTTATTTGCAAGATTTTCTCCCACTCTGAGATATTTGGGCGAGCTTTACTTTTAGCAGATATTGTTCAACTTATTTGTGCTTTGTGAATGTTGTGATAAGGTCCACGAAGATTGGAAATATTTTTTAAACCATTAAAATGGATTGGGTGAAAGCTTCGCATTTTCTGTCTTCATTAAATGTTCGCTTCAGTAACATAAGGGTGATGGACAATCCTAGGGTTACACAGTCACTTATGCTTAGATCTGGGGTGGGGCTGAAAGGGTGGGTTAGGCTGAGGGATGAGATTCTGGTGAGAGCCAGGGTTTGAAGAAATAGTGACGTTTAGCTTTAGCACGAGAGATAGGATTAAGGTATGCAATGAATTCGGAGTTACAGAATGGATCGGGGCTGAAAAGAAAGAGAGGTGTAATTTGTGTCAGGATAGGAGTTGTGTGTTAAGGGTGAGTTTAGAGGTGCAGAAAAGACGACAATTGGACCATAATTCAAGCCATTAGTTGGGATTTAAAACTCTTTGCCTTGAAACTTCTCTTGAACAATCTAGTGCTGTAAGGAAAGAATAGAAGCGCGTTATAAACCTAGAGAATAAAAACAAAGCTATTCTCTCAAAAAAATAAAAAACAAAACGTCAATTTTGTAGAACTGGACAGGGCCCTCTCACGGCCCTTGAAGAAGCCGGGGGGCTGGTGGGGGGGATGGGGGGGGGGTTGCTCCCCTGCCTTGAGACACCAGTGTGAGGCCTTGGGGGGCCTGGAGGGGGGAGGACTCTGCGCCTTCTTATTCACATGTTGTGTATGGAAACTAAGACCCCAGGAGCTTGGGGGACGGCTGGAAGGGCCGTCGTCATAGAGAGGGGAAAAGGAATGTCTGACCAACAAAGCCCCCGATTGTTCCGGGTACCCCTGTGGAATTTGGGTTTTAATTAAAATGAAAATAGTGCCTGGGCAAGAAAAGGGCCCGGACTGCTATTCTTAGGTGTGTGAGGCTGAGGAGGGGAAAAGCGTGAACCTTTGGCCCACTTCACGAGGTCCGCCTCTCGCTTCTCGCCCCCTCTGCCGCCCTCCTCTCCTTTCCACCCTAGTCTCCTCTCCACACCCGCTGATCTCCCAGGGCTCCGATCATGGACTCCTCTTGGCTCCCAGCCTGCTCTGCGGGGGTCTGAGTTTGTGCACCCCCAGCGCCGCCTGCTCTGCCCCACAATCCACTGAACACAGCGAGCAACAAGACGTGCTCAACCTAAAACACAACCTAGCTCAGCCTGCAAGAGACGCACAGGCGCACACAATAGGGAGAGGATGTGGCCTTACGGACAGAGCTGCCAACTTTGGAGCTGGGGAACCAGGTTCGATCCTCGGTGTCGGCTCAGCACCTTTTGATTCTGGACAAATCATTTACTCTCCCCGGGGCATATTTACAAGGGCCATATCTCCGCTTTTTTGGCTTTTAAAGCCAAAAAAGCGGAGATAAAAATATCGCCCTATTTACAAGAGGGCGCTAACATGCAGTAGCGCATGTTAGCACCCTTTTTTCTGACGCCCCACAAAGTGGGCGTCACTGGGCAGTACAACCTTGTAAATATCGCTGATGTGCACATTGCGATATTTACAAGGTGGCCCACTCATTTTAGGTGATGTTAGTTTAGGGCGAAAATCGCTGTTTTCGCCCATAACTGACGTCTGCTAAAATCAGGACTAACCCATACCTAACATGGGGGCTGGATTCTTGTGTTACAACCGAATGGTCGTATCGATAAGCAAATCGCCGTTTTGCAGGGAACATCGCTGGAAAACCAGCGATGTCCCATGCAAAATGGCAATTATCCCGTTTTCGCTGGATTTTATATAGCCATTTCGCTATGCGTTGTAAATACAAAGCAAGCATGGCGATAAATTCCAGCGCTAGACAGCAATAAATATAAAAGCGCTAAGCGCGCTTTGCGATATTTATCGCCGTCTGTTGGAAATATGCCCCCGTGCCTACCAAAAATGAATGAGTCCTTGTGTAACATAACTGGTGAACTGGTGCTCAAGTAAAGCGCTCCAATACCATCAGATGGAGTTCGCGCTGTATAAATCTGCAAAAGAAAAACAGAAAAAAACACAACCCAATTGGATTGGCAAGCAAAAGCACCACACTGTTACACAACACAAGCCAAGAAAAGATGCAGAGATAACAACCCAAACTCAAGCCAACTCAACACTGCAGGAAATTAAAGACAAGCATCCCAAATAAAAGACATGCAGCACAAAGAACACACATATGCACCTCTAGACAAAACCCACACAGGGCACAAAACCTGACAGTAAGGAAAATAATGACATGAGCCAGCAAAGCAAGATGCCCCAGAGATTTATTTATTTATTTATTTATTCAAAGAGTTTTATATAGCGCTGGCTAGACCTGAAGGTATCAGAGCGCTTTACATGAGGTTCCACAAAATTAAACAGTACATTAGAATCAGGTAACATCAGTTGCTAGAAAAACATTTCAAGAGCATAGATGCGAAGAAGGGGAAGGGGGTAGGGAAAGGGAATATAGGACAGGGAGACAAAAGGAAGTCTGCCCTGAGTCTAGCTGGGTATGTGACGGCTAAGGGGGAAGTCCACAGCCCATCTCCTCTTTAGCTATCAGGTAGCTCCACCGGACCAGGGCCACACAGCAAGGTCTCGGTTAAGAAGCAAAACATTTTAAAGAGTATAGGAAGACAAGAAAAGTGGAGCGTAGAGGGGGTGGGGGAAAGGAAAAGGGTAGGGGGAGAAAACGACCGAGAGACGAAGGAAAGTACATACGGGCAAAGCCCTGCAAAGATAATACAAATAGTGAGTGTGGCATTCAATTTCTAGGTACATCATACGAAAGCCATATGACCTGCGGAACAGCAGACTAAAATACATCAAACAACATCGAACACACCTAGAGAGTATTGCACGCACATTATAAACCGATATTCGACTACAGAAAGTCAAGGTCATCAGACCAAACAGGTTAGTTTATAACCACCAATTGTTCAATGGGATTGTGAGAGGCAGACTGTAATAGTGGGTCAAATCGATACCTCTGTACGTGGCCCAGCGGGATAAACTGATATTTTAATGATCTTGTCAATAAATGGCAGGCGAGTCATGGGTGAGTATTTGGCAAGGTTGTGAGAGTGTAATCCATTTTTCTGTAGAAGTGGGAGAATCTGTCCTGTATTGTGAGCTTATGGGAAGATGTCTTGAGCGTAGAAGGCACTGACAATGTTGGGTAGAGATGAGAAAACATTCCAAGAGAGAGAGCTCTTAAGGAAGACGAATAATGCATCATCATATGAAGTGGCTTAGAGGGAAGAGAGTATGTTGGTGAGATCTTTGAGAAATAGAGCATTCATGGTTGACCACTGCAGGATCCAACAGGAAGGGGGAGGGATAATAGATGAACCAGACTTGATATGCTGTTGGATCGTCTGTATTTTTTCACCCAAGAAGAGGTTAACTGAATTCCACTTTTCTGTTGAGTGAGGAATAGATGGGTGTCTCAGCCAAACTTCACACTGCATGTGTTTCCACGACACACACCTGAAAACACAGCCACACAGTCCCAAACACAAAGACATCTGCGGTGAGAGATGAAAAAGCATACTGCAACCACAAATATCACACAAAGACACTGACGTCTAAACAGTTAAACACATGCAGGCACACTGCCCAATGCAACGCATATGCGGCAATGAATGTATATGCAACGAGACACCCATACACACAGACCAATCTGAAACTGGGAGACACACGCACAGCTCAAGTCATCCAATCCATAGAACTTTCCTGAAACCCAAGTCAAAACACAAGCCAATCCAACGCAGAGAGAAGCCGATACTCAAATGCACCTGAAGAATAAACATACAACCCAACAGGCACTCCTTGACAGTGATAACATATTTTATAACAAATTAGCACACGTAACCATCTTTATATACTTTCTTAAGTTAGTGCAAAAGCCTTTGCATTGTTGCACCTTAACAGGCGTTTTATATGTACAGCCATTTTGTATTTCAGGGCCAGATGTATCAAAGGGGTTTACCCATTCTGTGTCTATGGAAAAATGTGTTCGTACATATGGCCCTCAGTGCTATAGATCGCACATTTAACCTGACTGTTCAAGTAAGCATAGCCTCGTGGTGAAGTTGATATAGGCAAGAGAGACCAGCAAAGCTAGAGAAGTCAGCTATCTGCTGTACCCCATTGAACATTTCTCCCAAGGTCTTCTCGCATTCTTCCCACAAAAAGAGCTAGGCACCTGCTCGTTGGAGTCTATCCTGAGTTTCGGTATAAACTAATGTTCTTTCCTCTTCTTAGTGAACAGAAGAAAAGGCATGAAGGAGAGCACAAATGCATAGAGTGCTCCAGCTGGAAGTATTGGTCCATTAACATTGTAAATTGCACTTCGACTATTTCCGCTGCTAGCTGTATTTTGGCGATGAAACAAGTGTTAGGCGTCTAAGGGTTTCCAGAGTGTCTGTTTTCTTACACAATGGTAAGGACACAACCCATCACACCAAGAGATACACAAATATGCAACCTAATACTCAGCACAACAGTATAAGAGAAGCACAGACATACAACCCACTAAATATAAGATGCTGTTGCTTCACTTGGGCGGGGCGAGGGGGTGTGGGGGGGAGAGTCACTGGAAAAATAAAATGGCAATTAAAAGATTTCATTGCCATTATATTTTTCCAATGTGTGCACTCACCGCACCGCACTGCAGCCGCTCGAGTCTAGAGACATGGGGGTGTGTCCTCACAGGAGCAGTGGATGGCTAGATGCTCCAAAGTGCGCATGTCACTTTGGTTGGCTTTCTTGCACCAGCCAAAGTGAGATGCACACTTTAAAGCTCTCCACCTAGCTACCTCTCTTAGACGGCTAGGTGGAGACCAAGCACAGGCCTACAGATCCTGAAGGAGCGTCCTGTTGGCCCACTCCATCCAATCCTGGTGTTTCTCTCACAGCATGAGCGCAGTGCCAGGATTGGTTACGGGAGTCGGCTGGGCCCATGCTTAAGTGCAGAAGAAGATCAGGAAGCGCAAGAACCTGTGTTAGAAACGGGGTAGCATGGTGCAGAGCCGGCGGGCCAAACTCCAGAGGACAGGTGTAAAGCATCCACGCAGTACACATAGGCGACACACAAGGCACACCACAAAAAGAGACCACACCAGATTAGATGAAAAGAATAACTTTTGTATTGTATAAAACATACAAGAGTAACCACAGTAGTCTATAGGCTGCGCCAAATGGTG
Organism: Lissotriton helveticus; assembly: GCF_964261635.1. Classification (NCBI taxonomy): domain Eukaryota; kingdom Metazoa; phylum Chordata; class Amphibia; order Caudata; family Salamandridae; genus Lissotriton; species Lissotriton helveticus. Next base: position 1,302,647,010 of record NC_136057.1, read on the forward strand.
CCAGGGCAATATATACAAAGGGGATTATTTACAGGGCAGGGCCAATCGGGCCACTGCCAGAACCATTACGCAAGGATAAAGAATACATGAGAAAGGTAAGTCCATCCGTGTCAAGGCTGTAATAAAGAAACAAAGCATTATCATTTGGCATCAAACATTAGGCAGGAACATCTGCAATAAAACCTCTTAGCAGGACATTCACCATAGGCCTGGAATCAGGCAGGACCAGATGGGGCATACGCCAGCCGGGGACATTATCCTCAGGGTAGGAACATTAGGCGTAAAAGCACATTATGCATTGCATCAGCATCCCCTGCAAAAAGAACATTAGGCGTACAACGCAGATATCCTGGTATGGTATTTGGCCTCCCCTAGGCATATAACTTCTCGGGGTATAGGGCATTAACCATGAGCCTCGCATGTCAGGCCAGCCCATGAACACAATATACACAAGCCTGAAAGGAATATATTATTAACCACATCAGCACAGGCATCAGGTATTATCATGCGTAGCATCAGCAACCTCTGCAGCTGGAGAACTCTAGGCCTAAAACTTTCAGTAGCCTGACCGCATTCAACATGGAGGCATCCTGCGTTAGCTTAAATCACATTGGAAGGGGGGCATAAGCCATTAACATAGACATCCTCGCAGTCAGCTGGCCTCAACACCTACAGTCCTTGCTCCCTACGCGGCAGATGCCCCAAAGTTGCAGAGTAACCTCTGGCGTCACTGCGCCTGGGAAAATGGAGTCCCTCTTCTGGACTCTGCAATTAAGAGTGCCCCACAATGTTGAAGCTACCCGCTGTCAACCAAGCAGGCAGGGCGGAATCCCACACACCAGGATCCCCTCGTAGCGCTTTGGAATCCCAGCACTGCAGACGTCGGCTCCTCTTCTCCGGGGCACAGTTGTAGCACCTTGGCAGCAAGCAGAGCACAGTCAATAAGAATAAGGCACTCTGGCAGCACCACAATGCAGCACACATGCAGGGGAATTGAAATATAGCGCTTTGACAGCACAGCGCTGCAGGCCTCAGCTCCTCTTCCCCTGGCACCCTGAATATAGCTCTTATGATGTGCTCAGTCCCACCAGGGGCTTCAGGGACGACAGGTAGCGCTCCTCACCAGCAATGCGAATATAGCTCCCACGAGGCGCTCGGTAGCTGCCACAGATTAAGGGTTCCACCTAAGGACATAGGGCCCACGCTCCTCTCTCCTCACTGGCCATCTCCATGTAGCGCTTGGGCAGTACAGCGCTAGGGTGCAGGCAGGGGGGGTACAGGTAATCCACCTGGAGCACTCATGAGGCGCTAGGTCCCACCAGCAGACTCAGGGACAACAGGTCGTACTCCTCACCTCCTTCTGGGCGCAGTCAAAGGTGCTCCTTGGCAGTCAATCAAAGCGCTCTCCTTTTCCAGGCGCTAGGGAGCAGTTAGGGCCCAGGTATAGCGCTCACGAGGCGCTAGGGCAGGAGAGCAGGCAGGCAGTGCCAGGCCAGGTCAGCGGTCAGTGGGTACGCATCAATACAGGACAGCAGCTCCTCGGAACCATCATCCCCTGTAGGGTGGCACTCCTCTTGGTACAGCAGCCTGAACTCCAGCAGTGGGTTCTCACTGGCCCTGTGGACAGTGGAGGGGTACAGATGGGCTTAGGGGCCAGCACACAGGCCCATGCGGCAGCATCCCCTGGCAGCAGGTCCCCTCACTCTCAAGTCCACACTCTGACTAAGCACATGGTATCTCTACTGCTCTACATATACCAGAAAGGCTGGAAGCTTCTAGAAGGTCCCTGGCAGTTCCAGCCTCAACTGTCATGGTGGGGAGTATAGAGCACAATGTCACTTATAACCCGCCTCAGTCAGGCGGCACAAGCAGACAGAAATGGCGTCCATTTTAAAAGTGACATTTTACAAAGGTGCATTTCTACAATGGTGAAAATGACTCTGCGCACGCCATTGCGCAGCATGTATCACTGTGTCTCGCACCACACATGGCCTATACATTCCTCTACCATGGGGGAGATATAGGTGCGTACACCATTGCACAGCATTTAACATTTGCGTTTGAAATACATCCACATGACATGCTGATTCCCACAGAAGCAAAACACGTCAGGGAAAAAGGGCCAAGTCCAACAACCTGAAAGACAAGGTAAGTGATTTTTTTAATTTTTGTTTTCACCTGCCCTCTAATTCTGTCCCTCCACCTCTCCACTAGGCAGTTTGCCCGCCCCCTACCCCCCAGTTCCCGGAGCTGGTAGCCCCCACTGCTAAATATCTCAACAGTGACAAGAGGTATGCAGAACTACAAACTGACAGTGATCAGAAGATAAACACAGAGCACAACATAGTAACAGATGCTGACCGACAACCCAACGCACTAAATTCAGTATTCTCTCGAATGAAGCTCAAGCTGCGTGCCATCCATTGGACATGGAGGTATTCGTAATCTTCCTCCTAGATGGCTGAAGATGTGAGGTGGATAGTGTAGTGTTGGGGCAATAATATTGTGAGGCCCACATGTTAATGGTAGGCCTCAAAGGCTAAATACTAATGCTTCACTGGCCTATACCATTAACAGAAAGCAAGATACTGCTACTGAAAGACAAAAAGAATGATTAAGGTTGTTATCACTATAGTTAGGAAAAAGTAATCAAATAAATACATACAAAATAGGAAACAAAAAAGTTTCAATCAACCATCGTAAGTCTAATACACCGCCTGGACCCTGAACTGAAGCCTAATGCTGACCTTACACATAACCAGCGCCGACTCCTGAACTAAGGCGGAGGAGCGTCGCCCTACACCTCTCAAAGCAGTGGAAAAAGGAAAAATAAAATGATAATAATAACATTATTGTAAATGTATTTTTTGTACGGGCTACGGGGCTGTGTTAGGATTGGGCGGGGCTGGGGTCACAGGGAGGAGGAGTGGTTCGTGCACCATAAGTGCGCATGACAGTTTGGCCGGCCAGTCATGCACACTGAGCATTTTTCCACCTGGCTGTGTTTCACAGCCGGATGGAGAAGAGTCCCAAGGCTCCCAGGCACTGTCTGAGACCAATCACGTCACTGTTATCATGCAGCAGCAGCATCATGATTGGCTTAGGCGATCCTTTCTGCTGCTCGGAAGAGAAGAGGATGAAGGAGAAGCTGAGACCGTAATCAGGTAAGAGTTTAAAAAAAAAAATGTATCCTTCACCCCTCCACACCACCCTCATTTCGTAGCGGCCGCCACTGCACATAGCATGTATATAACGTGTATTTGTAAAGCACATGTTCACCCGTGGGCATCTTGGCTCTTAATAACAGATGATTATTGTTACCCAACTCATTGGTATTCATTTGTTCAATGAAAGGCTGAGTGGGTCGGATTGGAACCTGTGACCATGAGGTAAAACACAGGCCCTTACAGTGGAAACACTAGTCCACTAAGCCACTAAACCCGTCTAAATGTCCCTAACCCTGAGCCAAGTCTAAAGTTAGTCATAAAATATACAATATTCATGTGATGTAACTCTTAACCAGTTGTTGATCCTGAATCATGAACATAAGCTGCACACTGAAGTAGTTGTGCTCTGTTTTCTCTGTCATGACGACTTCACTTGTCATTTGCCGTCATCCTCACCGGTCCTCCAATCCTATCCCGCCTCCAGAACAGGAGGATTCAGGAGCAGGCCCCTCTACCTGGATAAAATCCTGTCTGTGTGTCATAACACAACTTGCCACAACTCCACCCTATCATATGTTGTTGTCATTTGTATGAGTATGTCTCAGCCACCTCACTATCTTACATCTGAGTGGACTTACTGGTAGTTGTCGGAGGGCTCAGCTACCTGACGTCTTACATCTGGGTAAACCTGGCTAGTTTTCTGTGGCAGTATGCCTCACCCACCTCAGCACTTTACATTAGGTTGGAGCTGACCAAAGGAACCAAGGTCTGAATATGCTTCCTTCATCATCATCCTACATCTGGGGCGACCTGTCTGGGGTTTCTCAGGCTTCCAAATTTCTCAGTTGCTTCGGCTTCTAAAGTGAGACGGTCTGATGCTACTTTTTTGGGGTCTGCATAGATCTCAGCCACATTGGCACCTTACTTCTTGGGGTATCTGTGTAGCATATTTCAGGCCTGAGTAAGCCTCAGCGACCTCTGTGTTGTTCGGTAAACAACGTTTACCACAAAACTTTTTCCCCGCAGGGAATCACAACGCGGTCGTTATAACGACCGTGTTGTGATTACACATACTATTACTCCGCAAGTCGGAAAAACGACTTGGGGGGTGGGGGGGGGGGGGGTTGGGAGGTGTTGGATTTAAAATACAACACCTTCCCTATTGTCCGCACAGACTGGAGTTGGTATACTAAATTATACTATTACAACATCCAGTGCCCCCCCTCCGCAAGTCGTTGTTCCGACTTGCGGAGTGATGGTATGCGGAATCACAACGTGGTCATTGTAACGACCGCGTTGTGATTCCCTGCGGGGGAAAAAAATGCGGGATAACGTCATACATTCGTGTTGTCCCTGAGTTGGGTTTCTGAGGCCTGAGTATGTTTCAGCCGCCTCAGTCCCCCAGATACGGGTGGGCCTAACAGTTGTATCTGATGGCTGAATACCTTTTTGCTGTCTCAGCATTTAACATCAGATTTGGCATGGCAGGGGTGCAGTGCTTAATTTGTTTAAAAAAAACATAATTGTTAGGGCACTCGTCAGGAGGGAACCGCAGCTTGCACCGCACATTGCACCTGCCATGACGGCAACGATATCATCACAACTACTAACCATCACACCTACAAGTGTGACAATTCAGACTATTTTAGGCCCATAAAGCTATAAGAATGGCTTGGGCAGCATGTAATAGACATTTTTAATGTTCAATGAATTGATCATGAACTGTTGATGCGCAGTCCAATCATCAGCTAATTTTTCACATGCTATATGTATAATGCATGCCTATACAAACCATACATAGGGAATTTCTCTCAATTTTGAATCTGTAAAAATAGGCAAATAAAGACGTTATTTATAATTAAAAACTTGCAACCACGTCTATTGTGGTTAGTCTAGGAATTATGGCGTAGGAGCTCATGCAGCATCATAGCTAGCTTTATTTCTGGTACATGGCTAGACCACACTGCCCTAATGCCGAAGTGAGAACAAGAAAGGTACACTAAAGCTGGTGCAATACACACATATTCTCTGGAACTGGTATTAGAGTTGATCCCGCCAAGAGTGAAGACATCAAATTGGCCACTTTCCCGCACATCCTCTCTGAAGTCAGGAGCTTCCTAGGGTTTGTCACGTATTATGGTTCATACCCAATCTGGTGACCCCAGCAGGCGAGACACCAGCTGACCAAGACTTCTAGTCTGTGGATGTGGGGCCAAAAGAAGGACACTGCCTTCCAAGCTATCAAACCTGCCCTACTCCAGAACACGGTCATGGCCTACTTCGAGCCGACAAATGTGTCTGAACTCATAATGGATGCCTGCCTGATCGGGCTAGGAGCAGTGAACATGCAACTCGTAGATAGTGAGTGGTGGATGTCAAGACCATCTGGCGTGTTCAACATGAGCTCAGCACCACTGACAAACATATCATCCTGAAAGGACACAGAATAGTAATTCTACGACAACTGAGGCATCAAATGCTGGTGTTAGTACAAACAGGACACCAAGGAGCGATGAAAATAATGGCAAGACTGTGACGTAAAGTCTGGTTGCAGTCATGGACTCGGAAATGGAAGAATTTGAAGCCAGGTGCCACTAGCATCAAGCAAGCCAAGCGCCTGATAGGCCTGCGCCTATTGTCACGGAGGAATTCATTAGTGGGCCATGGAGTGACCTCATTGTGGATGTTGGCGCTTTACCAGATGGCTGCTATATGCTAGTAGTCTCAGATGCATATTCAAAGTTCAAAGTTACTAAATTGGTAACAAGCATGAACTTTGAGCAACCAGACACTGCCTGGACAAAATCTTCGCCATTCTCAGCATACCACAGGTGCTGACAATAATACACAAGAGAATAACCTATGCTTGCCTCCAGGTAATGAAGAAGTAGAAAGAATTAAGAGAACGCGTCAGGATTGGCGTAGATCAACAAGAGAATGTTGAAGATGTCATCAACAAAATCCTCAGTGTATTAGGCTCTGAGGATGCTCTATTCGGGAGGACAGTCAGGGATGTCATCCGTCACCCAGACTCATGGTTCCCCAAGCCAATAGATAGTGAAGCGAACCAACGTCAGCATGATCGAAACAACGCCAAAGCCAATTTGACCCGCAGAGCATGACACTTGCACATCTGAGAGGGAGAATGGGTCATGATACTCAACCAACAAAGAGGTAGAACGTTCTGCATCCCATTCCAGAAGCACCCCTTCAAAGTGACTCACCGAAAGTGCCATGGCGCCATGATAACTGCTACTAGGAACGGCTAGCATGTCTCCCAGAATGTATCATTTTAGCAGAAGTAGAAGCCAGCCCAGCCTGAGGAGCCACCAGACGGGCAACGAGAGCACCCGAGTAGCAGAGACACTGATGGGTTAGATTATACCAAACTTCCAGAAGTCCCAGATGAACCCTGTTAAGTGGTCCCACTAAAGGCCCCTCTGGAGAACCCCAAGGCATGCCACTGCTGCCAATGGTTCCAACCAGGGACCGGGGTCCCCACATCAGCTGAGATAGACCATCTGGAAGCCCAAGAAACTAGAAGACTTGGACTGTCAGTTGCTGGGGTGGGGTGCTGTATGGGACATTGCAGCAATTGTTAACATTTGTTATGGTTAAACTGTGAAGACATTCTATGCCGGTGGTAATACTTTGTTCAAAAATAAGAAACTTTGGGATGAATCTTGTACGCTGCTGGCCACACCTTTGGTGCCATCACACATGCACACCACATGCGCACTCCGGACGCTGGACACGGTGCCAGGGAATTCAATAAAGCAGAAGCTGGCAACATGCACAGATAGGTGCTGGCAGTCCCAAAGAAAAATCCTCGTGTCCTGACAGTTCTACGGAACCGCACAGTAGCAGGTGTGTGGTAGCGCTCTAGTGTTCCTAGAGCGGAACAGGAAGCCACCCAACAGGAAGCGGAAGGCAGCCATATTGTTCTCTGGCGCCGACCGCTAGAGAAGCTGGCCCCGGCGCTCCATTAATAAATATAATTGTTTCAGCCACACCGGTGTCCGCACATCATTACAATGGCGACGAGTCGGGACGTTTAAAACCCGAATGCACGCGACCCCTAGCGATTGCACGCATAACGCGTGAGGAAACAAAAAATGACCATGGAGCGCGGCAGAGGAGCCGGCAAGGCGGCGAGAAGCGCGAAAAGAGCGCCAAAACGCACACAAGCAAGAAGGGAGCCCTACACAGTCACCTGGGCCCAGGAAAGGCCACTGCACACAGAAATAACACCCTGAGGGGGTAGTGTGCACAGCAAGGCAGCAGGGGATACCAACTGGGATCCACGAGGTACCAAGCCCCGCAACACCACGGTAGGCCCTCGTTAGTGCCTTAGCACCAGAGAAAAGAGGCGCACGCTGGCGGAGACCGCAGGCCCATCGAGTACTAAGGCAGGAGGCAGCTCACGGGCAGCATCTCTCACCACAGAGGGTGGACAAGGAGAGGACAGCGAGGGAGAGCACAGAGAGGACGAGGGTGAAGAGCAAGACGCCCCAGGCAGTCCATCCAGGCAAACAGTCACTGTACCTAAGCCCAGGAGGAACGCCCCAGCCATGGCAAGCCAGAGCACATCCCTCACCCAGCTAGTTCCATTCCTCACGAAAAGCGGAGAACCGGAAAGGAAATGGGAAGACTGGAAGAGGTACTTCCTTAACTATCTGGAGGCGCTAGAAGAAGAAGGCGACACCCCATTCACGAGTAAGAGGAAAAAGAAGATTTTGCTCCATAACTTAGGTCCAGAAGGGCTCAGGATCTACGACACCATTGTGAAAGGGGAAAGAGTTGCAACAGATACGGAGGTGTTTGATCATGCCATCGAAGACTTAGACGCACATTACAGGCCTGTGGTGTGTGTCGCCATTGACAGATTCAACTTCTTTCAGAGGAAGCAGAAGTGCGGAGAGTCTGTTGACGAGTACGTCGTAGCACTGAGGAAGTTAGCCGTCACGTGCAAATTTGGAGGACTACATGATGAACTCATCAGGGACCAAATCATTATGCATACCTCAAGTTCCCACATACAGGAGAAATTGTGGGTGAATGGCGACGCTCCACTCAAGGAGATCTGGGCGATGGTCAAGAAAGCTGAGCTATCGAGAAGGTGTGCTCAAGCAGCGAAGAGAGACGCCCAGGAATCGCAAGCGGTGTTTAGAGTAATGGCGCCAAATAGAAACGACCGTTGGAAGCAAAATGAGACGCGGAAGACCCAGGGAGGAAATAGAGCTGATTTCTCCACTAAATCACAGGCGGACAGCAAGCCACACAAAACAGGAAAAAACCAGTGTTACAGGTGTGGTAGCAACACCCATCTGGGAAACGACAAGGCGTGCCCCGCCTTCAAGGCCAGGTGTTCCTACTGCAACATCTTTGGACACTACGAGAAGGTGTGTCGCAGAAAACCGAAGAATGCTGTGGTGCGCTTGGTAGACCAAGATCAACGAAACGATTCCAGCGATCAGGACGACGAAGGGGAGGAGAAGGAATTCCTGTACATCGATGTCCAAGTTCTAGAGATGGATGGTTTCAACTCAGACAGGCCCCGACTCGACATGCACATAGGGGGCATACCCTTGGAGATGATCGCGGACAGTGGAGCACCTATCTCAATTGTCCAGAGGCAGGTATGGGAAGACAACTTTGCGTCGAGGATCAAAGAAACTCTCCTACCAATGGATGTGAGGCCGGTTACGTACACTGGACAAAAGATCCCCATGTTAGGATACTGCCCGCTCTTGTTTGAATTTAGAGGCCGTCACGCGCAGTGCAAGCTGTACGTAGCAGAGAGAGGCCCGTCCGTGCTGAGTTGGAAGGACCAAGGAGCTTTGGGGATCCAGCTCAACCCGGGAGGCATAGAGAAAATCCTACTCATGGATATGGAAGTCAGGGAAGATGTGCAGCTGTGGCGGAAGACATATCCAAATGTATTCAACGGGCAGATTGGTGAGCTGGGCAAGTACACACACCTCATCAAACTGAAAGAAGGAGCAGTACCAGTGGTACACAAAGTAAGGAACATTCCGTTCCGCAGCAGAGAGGCAGTACAACTAGAACTGGACAGGTTGGAAAAGGAGGGAGTCATCAGAGCGATAGAGAGTGCAGAGTGGCTGTCTCCCCTGGTTGTGGCCCAAAAGCCCAATGGCAAGGTACGTCTCTGCGTGGACTTAAGAGAGTTAAACAAAAATATTGTCATCGACAAATTCCCCTTACCGCGCATCAGTGAAATGCTGGCGAAAACAAAGGACGTCACATGGTTCTCCACGGTGGACCTATCGTCGGCCTACCATCAAGTGAAGCTCCATCCGTCGTGCACCCACCTCACGTCGTTCATCACACCATTCGGGTGCTATGAGTTCGTGAGGATGCCTTTCGGCCTGGCTTCCGCCGCGGCCGTGTTCCAGAAAATCATGCACAAGCTCTTAAAGGACCTGAAGGATGTCCTCTTCTTCCAGGATGACATTCTGGTAATGGGGAAGTCGAGGCAAGATCACAATGTGAAACTTCACAAGGTGCTACAGAAACTGCAAGACAATGGATTGACTGCCGAGTGGACAAAATGCAATTTGGGAGTTCAGTCGGTCACATACCTCGGCCATGAGGTGAGTGGACAAGGCATAACTCTGAAGAAAACAAACATGAGAGCCATCATGGAAGCGCCCACTCCGGAGAAGAAGGAAGATGTTCGGTCATTTCTAGGAATGGCCGAGTATTACAGCAAATTCATTCCTCATTTCGCTACGAAGACACACTACATACGACAACTGCTCAAGGAAAAGAACAGGTTTCAGTGGGGAAAAGAAGAGCAAAAAGAGTTCGACGCACTCAAACATGAAATGGGAACAGCCATTCACCTCAAAGGATTTGACCCCAAGGCAGAGTCTGTTCTTACCACAGACGCCAGTGACCGAGGCCTAGGAGCGGTGCTGATGCAGAGAGAGGAGTCAGGAGAGATGTCGACGGTCAGCTTCGCCTCCCGCTCGTTATCGCCCAATGAGGAGAAGTTCAGTGTGGTGGAGAAAGAAATGCTGGCGGTGGTCTGGGCAGTGGAGAAATTTAGACAATACTTGTGGGGTGCCAAGTTCTTAGTGAGAACCGATCACAAGCCCTTAGTTCGTGTCCTGACATCAAGTGGACATGATCATGCTACACCAAGGATCGCCAAGATGACCCTACGGCTATTGGACTTTGTCTATGAGGTCGAGCACATCCCGGGGCCACAGAACAAAGTGGCCGACTTCTTAAGTAGAGCAGCTGCCATGGAAGAGCCAGGGGATGAAGAAAGGAAAGAGTGGGATGGATACGTGGTAGCCACCATTCAGGACACAGAGGAGGTGATAAGCGCCCAGGACTGGGAAGAGGCCTACATGGAAGACACTGACCTGGAGGCCGTCAAAGGGTATGTTGTTCACGGCTGGCCAGAGAAAAGACACTTAAAAGAAGAACTGAAGAGATACTGGGAAGTCCGAGAAGAACTGTCTTTGGCTGAAAACACAATATTCTTACTCCGAGGGGACAAGGTGGTACCGCCCAGGAACATTTTGGAACGGTTGATGTCCTTACTGCATGAAGGGCACCAGGGCATCACGAAAACGAAAGCTTTGGCCAGACAAGCATACTGGTGGCCAGCCATCGACGCGCAAGTAGAAAGACATGTGCGCTCTTGCGAGTCTTGTGCAAAGTCGGATAAAGCTCAGAGTATGCTGAGGCCACCGCTGGGAAGATTTCCGATTCCAGATGGCCCGTGGGAGATGTTGTCGGTGGACATAATGGGACCAGTCCTGGACAAGGAGGGTACTCAAAAGTACGTGGTGGTTGCCATTGATAGGTATTCCAAGTGGCCCGAGCTACAAGTCTTGGAGCGAGTGGACACTGAGGCAGTGATAAAGTTTTTGCGTACCACGTTTGTCAGCGAAGGTATCCCGAAGATCATCACCTGCGACAATGGACCCCAGTTCACTTCGGAGAAGTGGACTGCCTTCACCAACAGAAACGGAATTGAAGTGAAACACACCCCGATTTACCACCCGGCGGGAAATGGCCAAGTGGAACGTTTTAATCGGGTGATAATGGGCACCATACAGGCAGCCATTGAGGATGGTATGGATTGGGAGAAGGAACTTGAGAAGATGATTTGGGCATACCGAATCACACCGGGTAGCACAGGCTACAGCCCCTTCAAGATCTTAAGAGGCAGAGAGGCCTTCACCAAAGACAATGCAGCTTGGAGGAAGTTGATTGCCCAGAGCAAGTGGTCACCGGCAGTGGTCAGGAAAAATTTAGAGAGAGCCCAGGAGGTCTACACGGCTCATTACAACAGAAGACGGAACACTCGGAGTACAGAACTGGACAAAGGTGATTGGGTGAGAGTGAAGCTAGCCATCATGAAGAGGAAAGGGGAGAGCAAGTTCTCACCTCCCCTCAAGGTGGTGGAACCCTATGCTAGATCAGCTCTCCTGAGCGATGGTAAGGTTTGGTCCATGGACAGAATGGCAAAATGCAGCAAGATACTGAAGTGGGAAGAAGAGGCAGAAGAAGGAACAGAGAATGTCTTTGAGAATGTCGTTGAGGAAGGAGAAAGTGAAGGTGGAGAAAGGCAAGGAGAGAATGTGAACGATACAGAAGGACAAACAGCAGGTGAAGAAAGAGTAAGGAGAGAAACAACGGAAGGAGGCGAAGTACGGAGTGAGAAGAAGGCAAAGGACGAGGAAGCAGAAGGTACGAGAGAGAGAAGGGAACACGAGACTACGAGAGGAGAGAGAAAAGGTGAGAGAGTGGAAACTCGAGCAGGACGGAGAATTAAGGTACCAGAGAGATTCAAGGACTATGAGATGGACTGGAAGTAAGACTTTTGTAAATGTGTTGTTGAGATTAAAGGGGGGAGATGTGGTAGCGCTCTAGTGTTCCTAGAGCGGAACAGGAAGCCACACAACAGGAAGCGGAAGGCAGCCATATTGTTCTCTGGCGCCGACCGCTAGAGAAGCTGGCCCCGGCGCTCCATTAATAAATATAATTGTTTCAGCCACAACGGTGTCCGCACATCATTACAAGGTGCCACAAAACCCATGCACGCCAACCACAGATCTGCCAGCTTACACGTTGCCACAGTGTGACACACGATATCGGCTCCCATCACACAGTCACGCCGTGAGGAGCTGATATCACACGGTGGCAGGGAAAATGAGTTGAACACGCCTGTAAACAGAGGATTTCTCCAGACAAGGCCACACCCCCCTCAAGGCCCCACAACCTCCTCACAAAGCGAGATTTTTGTTCAAGTTGGCAGGTCTGTAACCCTCCCGATTCAGACGGGAGACAGCTGATTTCAAGGCTAGTCTCCCACCTCCCAATTTCTGCATGCAGACACCGGATCCGGAGTTTTGTAAAACTGACAAAAATAAAGTGTTGATGCCTGTCACGCATGCTCCAACCTCCCCCTCCAAGAATTACCACTGGCATCAAAGGTAAACACTTTGGGCCTCATTTATGAGGCCGTGCATCACTTTTACGCTGCCGGTGCTTCACTTTTTGTGATGCACCAGCAGCATAAAAAATGAGCCTTGTTGCGCCATATTTACAAAGTGACGCATCTAGGTCGATGCGTCACTTTGTAAACCCCTGCGCTACATTATACCTACGCCAGGTATAATGTATGCAGGGGGGGCGTTCTGACGCAAGAAAGGGTCATAGAAGTGACGCAGTGAAATCTATAAGATTTCACTTCGCCACTTCTAGGACACAAATGCGTCAATTTCTTATGCCTGCCTCACAGCAGGGGTAAGACTGACGCAGGCCCTTTCACATGGGGCTTGCCACATGTGAAAGGACACATTGCTGGAGTTGCGTGACGTTTGTGGCACACTCCAGCAATGTGTCACTTTTGCGCCATACAGATACGTCAGAAATACTGACGTATCTGTAAGGATGTATGTCAGTACAACGCGATCTAAAAGATCGCGGTACTTGACAACGCGGGCACAACGCAAGTCGTTACAACGACTTGCGTTGGAGGGCGCGGATTTTGGAATCTTATAATTTTATATTCCAACACCAGTCCACGTAACAGTAGGAAAGGTGTTGGAATATAAAATTACAACATTCCTTGCCCAACAGCGCCATCCAGCGCAAGTCGTAGTAACGACTTGCGTTGTAATGGCAGAGTTAGAAAGGCACTGCGGTGTAAACACCGGGTTGCAAACGATGTTTCCCATCTGTAACTCCTTGCTCCATGATGCGTCATACTGTATATATGACGCATCATTGGTCTCGCATGGAGGGCGCAGTGAAAAGTGACACATCGCTGTTTTCACGCAGCGATGCGTCACTTTTCATAAATGAGGCCCTTTGTGCTTAATTCTTGGAGCGGGAATCAGAGCTTGTGACAGGCATCTACATTTTATTTTTCGCAGTTTTACATAGAGTAAACAAAAACAGAGTTAGAGTTTAGAACTCGGTTGTTATTTGCGCCATGTTATTAAACTGCCAAAAATGAAATACTGATTGTCTGTCACCACACATACCAGTTGACCCGATTCGGGCAGATTCCCTCTGCATCAACAATAGTCAGAGGGTAAAATACATTCCCTCAACTATTTTTTTTAAAATCTCCAATTTCCCTGCTTTAAAATGTTGGCCTGTATGCACAATACCACAAGAGGGATACTAGGCATGCAGCCCAGTGTATTTAAGAAATATATTTTTAAAGCTTTTAACAGTCTAACGCAGAAACATCCCTGTGACATTGACACAGCTAGCTCCAATGGCTAGTCAAATGTGGCACAATTGCAGCACATCTCTATTTCTTACCCAACTCAACAAACTCCTCCACCCAATGGCAGCCTTCCACCTTCACAAGCATGCTTTCTTTCTCTCTAACGCATGCATAATTTTGCAGTGGCTGGAACACACACACTGCATACTACTTTAGGTGCACAGGCATTCAAGCACACGCGAGTGCAACGCAGAGACTTATGTGCCAACATGCATACTGATGCATACTTACACACATGCAGACACATACACAGGTAGAGGTGGGGAGCCCGCAAATTAATACCGAACCGACGCAGATAATGATACGTTATTTGCCAAGGATCTCACAATGTGTGCAGTCTGAGAAGGCGGGATTGAGCCCAGGGTTTCTGGATTCACATTGTGGGGTTCGACCACTAGACTAGTCTCGTTTCATCTCCCCATTTTTAGGTCTCGCCTAGACGAAAGCAAAAGCGAAAGCTTTTGCTGTCTAGGGAGACAACTTATGTTGCCGCTTTCTGGGGAATGAAGGGGAATGTGGACAGCAGACTGTTACGAATTTCTTCTGCTGGAGTTTTGACCTCGTGAGCGCGCCTTGACTGCATCTAATGCGTGTGTGGTTTTTTTTTTAACGTGGGCCGGGCGCTTGCTTTAGTCAGTTTCACTTTCAAGTGCAGGCGTCAATGGGTCTGGTAGTTGTTCATGTGGAGTGCCTTTTGACCTCGTGAGCGCGCTTTGACTGCATCTAATGTGCACACGCACGCACACATACATACAGAGACATTCCCCCAGCCCTGCCGCATACACAGAAGCGCCCCCGGCCGCCGCATACATACAGAGACATCTCCCCCCTCCCCCCCCCCCCCCCCCCCAGCTCGCGCCCCCGGCCGCCGCATACATACAGAGACATCTCCCCCCCTCCCCCGCCCCTGCCGCAGCTCGCGCCCGCATACATACAGAGACATCTCCCCCCCCCCCCCCCCCGCAGCTCGCGCCCCCGGCCGCCGCATACATACAGAGACATCTCCCCCCCCCCCGCAGCTCGCGCCCCCGGCCGCCGCATACATACAGAGACATCTCCCCCCCTCCCCCGCCGCAGCTCTCCCCCCCACCTGACAACACTCACCGGCACCGGGCTCTGCTGGCGGGGGCTACACGAGAGCTCCCGCTCCTCGGGGCTCTTTCCGCAGCACTTCTCTTTGCTCCCGGTGTGACTCCTCGGCTCTGCAGCTCTTCTCCGGGGCCGCGGGACAAAAGCTACTCCTCTGCGCAGGCGGCTAAAGGGCACTCCGCAGCTCACGGGAGCCCCGGGCCGCGGGAAGACTTTTCCTCTCCTTTCTCGGGTGCTCGAGGAGGCGGGACTTCCGGCCGGGCCGCGATGCAATTGGCTGGTTTTACCATACCAGTCTCTGTTTCCTTTAGTTAGACAGACCCTGCCTGGCTTCGCTACTCTGGTTTGGCCAAAGAAAATCCAGTTCTCACCTATATTCAATCATTACACGGGGCCCTGTTAAATCACGGCCCCTTCTTCCTGGCCTCCCTCAGTCTTTGGCGTTTTATTACCAACTTCCTGTGGGGTGTAGACAGAAAAAGCCCCCAGCATTGCATGCCATCTGCCAGACCTCCAGGCACCAGCCGCCACGCCACACGAGTCCACGTGACTGTTCCAGCCTGCGGCGCGGGAAAAGGATGCGGGGTCTCGGGGAGGGCGCCGAGAAGCCTCGGAGGACTGCTAGGTGCAGAGGTGTGCCCGGCAGGGCTGAGAGGCGCTCCTGACCCCGAGGCCTGAAGCCCATCGTCGAAAGCGCCACGACGCAGAGGCAAGCGCGAGATTTTTCGGTTGGTAACTATTTTGTATACTTCTGGCTGTGCTTGTTTGTAATAGTATTCCGTCGTCCTTGCATGCTGCCTCTACTCCTTCGTGGTTGCGCGTAGATTGACAGCAAGCGGGTGTGTGTCGTGGTGAGGAATAACCGGCGAACAGTAGGCAGGACGGGCTGTGGCCTGGTGGCTGAAGTGCTACCTCTTGGTTTGCTGCTTCAAATTTGGGTTGGGGCACACCTGTAGGTGGGGGGGGGGAAAGCACTGAAACAGACACCAACTTAGTGTGTTAAAGGCCGCTTTATTTGGAATCAGGTGCACCTACGCAATCAACCCCACCTGGCCTGTGCCGAACAAAACTAGTACTCTCTAAATAGTAACCGCCTAACAGCCCCCCTCCACCCCCACCCCTAATTGTATCCCCAACATTGCAACAAAGTATCAACATCCGCTCAGCAACCTATCCCCAACTTCAAATGACCTTAGTGACCTTCCTGACCTCCGCTCCCCAACTGCCCCTACAGCCCCAGGCCTCCTGTGAATCCCCCCTTTTCTCCTAGGGAAACGCCACCCCTCACAGCACCTGTTCCAGCGACAACCACTCTTGTACCCTAACTCAGGTGCACCCTCAACCAACAAAGCCCCTCACAACCCCCCCAAGAGGCCCACCCTGGCCAAACCATTCTACGGACATAGGGAGGGAGGGCGGGACAACGATTTACACCTAGCACCCCCGGCTGCCGTGTCACTGCACCTGAAATGGTGCCCCCAGCTACAAAATGGCCGTATATATCCCCGGCCAGCCCAAAAACCGCCCAAGGAGCCCAAACCAGCCCAAGGAGCCCAAGCTACGGGTGCCTGTCTAGGACACCTATCCCCCCCCCCCTACTGCCCCAAACATCCCCGGGTGTGCAAGCCTCCCTACGGTCGGCTGCCCCCCCAAATCCCCCTTGGGGCACACCTGTAGGTGGGGGGGGGGAAAGCACTGAAACAGACACCAACTTAGTGTGTTAAAGGCCGCTTTATTTGGAATCAGGTGCACCTACGCAATCAACCCCACCTGGCCTGTGCCGAACAAAACTAGTACTCTCTAAATAGTAACCGCCTAACAGCCCCCCTCCACCCCCACCCCTAATTGTATCCCCAACATTGCAACAAAGTATCAACATCCGCTCAGCAACCTATCCCCAACTTCAAATGACCTTAGTGACCTTCCTGACCTCCGCTCCCCAACTGCCCCTACAGCCCCAGGCCTCCTGTGAATCCCCCCTTTTCTCCTAGGGAAACGCCACTCGGAAGTCGTTTACGCCTTCCGACCCCCCCCTTAGGACTCCTGCCTCCTAGGATACCTAAGCACCCCTAGCGCTCTATCCAGTGCCTCCTTCAACTGTACTACGTACAGTTCCATGCCATATCTAGAAAGGTGTACCCCATCCTCCCTGAAAAAATACACCGCTCCATATCGCAAGTCAGGATGAACCATTCTCCCCACCCCTTCCCTCTCACAGAAATCCCCCATCACCCGATTAATCTTCCGCCGGGCCCTGTCTATCGCTCCTGGGCGCTCAGCACCCCTCCACACCCGCCTGGGGATCAATTCGGACCAGATCACATGGCACCCCGCCCAACGCTGCTTGATCTCCCGGAGGTCCCTCATCATCTGTTTTACCACCGCCAGCCCTTTGCACTGCACCAAGTCATTCTCCCCTAAATGAATCACCACCACATCCGGACACACTCCCGCTCTCACCACCGTACTCAACATAGGCAACAACTCGTGCCACCGCATACCCCCCTTGCCCCGCCAGTGACACCTATACAGTCCAGTATCCAGTCCCAAATTCAATGCACGATGCTTGTCCCACTCCGCCTGCTCAGCCCTCTTGACAAACGAGTGGCCCACCAAATAAACATTCAACAACGCCACTTCCGGCCCCGCCACAGCACCTGCAAAGAAACACATATCAGGCTTCGAAATCACAAAGACGTCACCCCTTCCACCTCCCGCAACCGCACGTACGTCCGGTAACAATCCGACTTCCACCGTCCCAGCCTCTGAATCTCCTCCTTCCCCCAACCCTTACGCGCCGCCTCAGTCGCCGCCCCGATTCTGAAGGAGTGGGTCCCAAACAGCAGGGGGTTCTCGCCCAAGTCCCCCAGGGCGCGCCGCAAAACCCACAAAGCCTGCGCCGCCGTCACCCTACCCCCACTACTCCTGCCAAAAACCTGCCCCGCCTCCCGGCTCCGGATCTCCATCAGCCGCCTACCCCACGCCGCGGGACAAGCTCCCTCCTGCTCCCCCGGGCCCAGGACCACCCAAGTCCCCACCCCCCTCTGATCAGTTTTGGAATGCCGCAGCCGCACCGCCACGTCTCGCGCGCGCAGCTCCACATCATCCCACCCCACTCCTGGCGCCCCCTTTGTCCCCAACAATTCCGACACTCGAAAAGCACCATAAAAAAGCCAAGACATTAACGTGGAAAAGCGCACCACCTCGCCCTCATCTCTGCACACTCCCGGCAGCGCGCCAATGATTTTTAACAACAACGCCACCGTGACCGGACGCCTCAAGCGGACCGCCGCGCCCTTTTCCCTCGCCCAACCCTCTAAGAGCCGGGCCCCCAGCTCCCCCGCCGACGGAACGTAGCCCCACCACAGCTTACCCATGAACGCAACAGCTGACAACTTGCCCGCGATGGTGACCCGCGACAAACCCTTCTCCATGAGCTCCAACATGTACCTTACCACCTGCTCCTCGCGCTGCCACCGGTCCCCCGCCTCACCGCGCCAGACCGCAAGAATTCCTCCCAGGATTGCTCGTAAGCTCTCCACGTTGACGCCGCCACGGATCTCTTCACCAGCTGGAAGACCCTGGCTCTCCCACCGACCACATCTCTCCCGGCACCGGCGTCCTGACCTCCTCCGCCGCCGTGGCTAGCCCATGGAACCTCTCCCACTGCGAACGAGACAAAGCATCTGCAATGTCATTGTCCACACCCGGTACGTGTCGTGCCTGAAAAAGGATGTCATTCTCCAAGCAACGCAGCACAAACACTCTCATCAATTTCAGCACTTGCGGGTCCCTGGCCGACTGCCTATTCACCACCTGGACGACAGCCATATTGTCCACTCTAAACAACACCCGCTTGTGAGCCAACTCACCGGCCCACACCGTGACTGCCACCACCAACGGGAACAATTCCAAAAACGCAATGCTCCGGCCGCCAGCCTGCCAGTGTGCCGGCCACTGCTCCGCGCACCACCGACCATCCCAGTAAAGGCCGAAACCACCAACACCCGCCGCGTCCGAGTACATGGTAACGTCCCATTCCCAATCCTCCGCCGGCGCCATGGGCACTCCGTTGAAACGCTCCAAAAACGCCTGCCACATGCGCAGGTCCTCCTTCACTCCCGCCGACAATCTCACGTGGTGGTGGGGCAAAGCCAACCCGGACAACGCCATTCCCAACCGCCTGCAAAACGTCCGTCCCGCCCGCACCACGCGGCAAGCAAAGTTCAAGTGCCCCAACAACACCTGCACCTCTCGCACCACCACCTTCTTGCAGGCCAGCATGTCGGCCACCAGCCCTAACATAGCCGCTTTCTTCTCGTCCGGTAGGCGTGCTTCCATGGCGACCGAGTCGAGCTCGATACCGAGAAAGGACAACACCGTACTGGGACCGTATGTTTTCTCCGGTGCCAGGGGAACACCAAAGTCCCCCATCAACCCGGCCAAACCGTCCAGCTGCCGCTGGCAGTCCGTCGCGTCGGGTCGCCCCACCAGGAAAAAGTCATCCAGGTAGTGCGTCACTGACTCCGAGCCTGTGCGCCTGGAAAAAACCCACTGCAGGAACGAACTGAAACGCTCAAAGAGCGAGCACGAGATGGAACAACCCATCGGCAGTGCCTTGTCCACAAAAATGCACCCCTCAAATTGAATCCCCAGCAGCTGGAAATCCGCCGGATGTACCGGGAGAAGCCGAAAGGCCGACTTGACGTCGCATTTAGCCATCAAAGCGCCCCTCCCCGCCGCCGTGACAAGCCTCCGCGCCACGTCCACCGACGAGTAAGTCACCGACGCCAAGTCCGCCGAAATGTACGCGTTCACCGACTCCCCCTCCGGCCAAGACAGATGTTGTATCAGCCGGAACTGTCCCTCCTCCTTCTTGGGCACCACCCCAATGGGGGAGATGATCAAGTCAGGCATCGGCGGCTCCGTGAACGGGCCCGCCATCCTCCCTTCTTTGACCTCCTTGAACAACTTCTCCCGCACGATACCCTTGTGTGCATTGACTGACTTCAGATTGTCCGCCCAGCGGGCAATCCGAGGGCCCTCGTAGCCCAGGCGGAATCCCTCCCGAAAACCCCGACGCAGCACCTCAGCATCCTCCGCCCGCGGATACGCCGCCAACCAGGGTTCCATCCTCTCCAGCCTAACCGGAGTACGAGCCTTTGCCCAAAGCTCCGGCCCCCCCCCCTCGCCCCCCACCCCGCTGCCCCCCTCCCTGGGGACCTCCGTGCCCCTGCTGGTGGCCTGGCTGTCCAACGAGCCCCCAGCACCGCTGCGCCGGGTGCCGCTTACCGCAATTCGAGCACTCATGCCTAAAACGGCAAGTTGCCCGCCCGCACGACCCTTTATTGAAATCCCAACAGGCCCCGAGCGCGGCCTGCCCGGTGGACTCACCCCGCCCCACCCCCCGGGTGGGGCGCGCGGTAAAGGGGGGGGAACCCACTGGCAACCCACTGGCCGTGTAAATGGTGTGGCCGAATTTGGCCCCGCCCATCGTCTGCTGGTACAAGTCCGCGTCCAGCTCCCCCCACAATGCTTCCGGATCCGCCGCCATGCGCGCCCGAAACTCCTCGTCATAGTGCGACCATGCGAAACCGCCGTACGTCACCTGGGCCCTCCGCACCACATCCATGTATTTCATGAGCGCCACGGATCGGTCGGGGAACTTCTCGCAGTACACACTTGCGTAGATAAGGAAAGCCGCCGACCAGTTGTCCAGTGTCAACGGCACCTTCGGACGCCTGGCCAACTCCTGCTCTTCCTCCTTCGACCCCTCCTTGGACGTCAACTCCCGGTGGAGAAGCTTGAGTATGTCGACATACTCCCCCTTCCAAATTTTTTCCTTCGTAGCCAACGACAGGTGCGCACCCAGTGGCTTCGTAATGCCCATGTATGGCAACTTACGCACCGGTACCACGCAACTTTCCTTCCCGCTCGCCGCCTCCTTCCCGGCGACCGCACCCGGCACTTCCCGCGCGCCGGCGACCGCCCCCGATCCCTCTCCCTCTCGCGCGCCTGCGACCGTGTCCGACCCTCCTCCCGCGCCGGCCACCCCGTCCGCCGCGCCATCCGTGCCCACTCCGGTGTCCCGCATGTACCGTCCCCGCACCAGCCTCCAACCCTCCGCTCCCTCCCCCCCAGTCCCCACTGAAACTTGTACACATCGCCGCTTACCACTCTCCGTCCCTTCTCCCGTCTTACCTGGCGTCAAGGTCGGCGTCCGAACCGGATCCCGCCGCCTAACCAGTTGAGCTGAGGGGGCCGACACTCTCGGTGCTTCCTGCCTCGCCGGCACCTGTAAAATACTGGCAACAACATTACATTCCCCCCTGTCCTCCCGAATCTCCCCTTCCTCCGCGGACTCCTCCGCCGCCACATCCACACATACCCGACCCCCCCATGGGGGGTCCACCCTGCTCAAGCCCGCTCTCTCCCGACACACTCTCATCAATTCACCCAAATCCACACTCCCACGCCGATCCATTCCACTAACGCCTGGTTCAATAAGTTGTGCATCCCCAGCCACTCCCCCGCCCCCGGCGGCCGTAACAACCCTTCGGGGGGGGGGCCGGCGGGGCTGACCCCCGCCGCCATCCACCACGCTCTATTGACAGGTCCCTCGTTGGAGCGCGACCGCCCGCACTAGACAGAGCCGGCCCATCCTCTCGGTGGAGTAGAGCCGCATGCTGCTCACCCGAGCGCCTCGCAAGCAGCTCCTGCCAAGGGAAAAAAGTGGAGTCCAGCATACCGGGGTGCACAAACCCACCATCACCCCCCCACGCACCCCACCCACTCTCCCACCCCAGCGGCGCCCCCCGTCCCCACCCCGCTGAGTGACCGCCGCGACGCGCGGGAACCCCTCCGCCACCCATGCCCCACCCACCCATACTGCTCCAGCCCCCGGTGCCACCCCACCCGCCGGACCCCCAGCCAGGCCCCGCACCCCTTCCGTGCCCTCCATCCCAGCCCCCCGCCGCGCCCCACGCCCCCCCCCACATGCCCCCCCTCCATCCCCCCATACCACCCCCCATCTCCCGACCCACCCCCTACCCCCCACACGCCCCCGCCCCTCCCACTCTCCAAGCCCCCCCTCCCCTTGGCCCCCCACCCCCCCCCCCCTCTCCAGCCCTGGGGACGACACTCTCTCCTGGCCCCCCAAGCCCCTACCCCCCTCCGACCCTGAAGAGCTCCAGTCCAACTCTGTGTCTGCCCCCCCACCCATCTCCTCCACCTCAGTCTCTTCCACCACCTCAGGGGACCCCGCCCCCCCCACTCCTTCACCCCCACCCCCCCCTCCTTGCACCTCCTGATTCACCCCCCCTGCACTCCCTTCCCCCGACCCCCCCGCCTCCTCACCAACCAGCCCTGCCGGCACTGCAGACACCCCCTCCCCCCCCACCCCTCCGCCACCGTCAATTGCCGCCCGCACCCCCTCCCCCCCCACCGCCACCGGTGCCTGCCCACCGCCACCCTCCACGAACTCCAGGGCCTTTTTTAGCGCCACCCGCTGGCCAGCCTTCGCGCGCCCGCCCTTTCCCCCCGCCTTACGCGGCACCGCCGCAACACGCTTCTTCGCGGCCTTCGCGCCGCCGCCCCCAGCCCCGCCTCCCCTCTGCACACTCAGAGCCGGCCGCGGTCGCGACCGCGGCGGCTCACAGGCCCACACGGCCGCCGCGGCGCCGTTGGCAGCGCGCCGCGGCGGAGGCCTCACCTGAAAGTCCGGCCTGAGTACATCCAGCCGGCCCGCCTCCCCAAGCAACCGCAACGCCTCCGCGACTCTGGGGTCCCGCTCCGCCATCACAAAAAAACGCTACACAGTAAACGAACACCGACGCTCCACAGCACCCGCTCGCGCCGCCGACACCACGTGACCAGGGACAACGATTTACACCTAGCACCCCCGGCTGCCGTGTCACTGCACCTGAAATGGTGCCCCCAGCTACAAAATGACCGTATATATCCCCGGCCAGCCCAAAAACCGCCCAAGGAGCCCAAACCAGCCCAAGGAGCCCAAGCTACGGGTGCCTGTCTAGGACACCTATCCCCCCCCCCCTACTGCCCCAAACATCCCCGGGTGTGCAAGCCTCCCTACGGTCGGCTGCCCCCCCAAATCCCCCTTCTGCTCCGAGATTAGGTATTTGAAACGGAACAGACTGCGTTATCGCACGTTCCTGCAACTTTTGAAAAGATGGCTAAGTGAGCCAGGCATGGTTGATCTACGAAATAAAATACTTTGGACGTCAGAGACAGAACATTGAATTATCTGCTCGCTTCACGGGCAGCGAAGGTCACTGTGTTTGGGTCCTTTTTTTAAAAAAAAATCGGGAAACAAATCAACCCGTATTATTTTGGACTCTGCCATTTTACTTGTGTACAGTTTGATAACCTGATGCAAAGTCAGTTACAATAATAACCTTTAGCTGGGATCCAGAAACAAGGGGTCAACCGCGGAAGCATGTGGTTCTTTAGGATAAAAAGGTGTGCCTCGCACAGAGACCGTGGCACGTTACACACTGCAGCTAAATGGAGTCATCACCAAGTACTTCCAGTAACAGTACATTTTCGTTTCTGGGTGAGAAAGGCGTTCTCGGATTCCAGCTGCAGTCTTGTGACCTCACAACCCTCTACTCATAAAATGGAGGGGCTTATTTACAAGCCCGTTGCGCCGCCCGGGCGGCGCCATGAGCTTGTAAATAAGCCCCGGAATCTGTGCACTGTTTTACCACCCGGTTCTAAAGCATCCGCGGGAGTCTAGGCGCTGCTGTGACCCCCAGCTCATAACCTGCAGTGTCACAACATCTATCAGGCCCGGCACTGGACACTTTTGAAGAGTTTACCCACGCAGCGCAATGGAAATATTTCTCTTGCGTTTATGCCGATGGTTGCATTATTTACCCAGCTCGTCTGGCCTCGTTATGCACCATGTGAAGATGAAAAGCAGTATCAGCCGAGTGCTTTTCTGAAATCGTAATCCAACTACAGTGCACAGAAGCCCTGTTAGCAGTGGCATCAGCCCGCTAAGTTACCCCTCCAGAATTGAGCAGTCCTCCCTACTACACAGCTCAACACTTTTCTAGCGAATCCCTTCCCCCAAACACTGTTTCTGACCACAGCGGCCCCTCCCCACACCTGTGTGGAGGCAGCAGTGGGGTTCTATTACAAGTGGTAGCAAGAAAGATACAGGAGGGGGGGGGGGCTCTCACCCTCCCGTGAACCAGTTTCAAAGTCACTCGAACTTGGCCGGATTTCCTAATTTCCTACCAAATTAGACCTGGGTGAAGGGGCAGTGGGGGAGGGGTAGCAGGGGCCTGGAGGGAAAGGAGGCGGTGACCAGGTTATTTTACTGTCAAAGTTTGGACAAGGCCTTTGCGAGCCTAAACTAATCGGTGCATTTTAAACGTTTTTGTCATGTTTTGTGCATGACTGTAATATGCGCGTTGTCAGTGTTAAGCAGGGACAAAGGTGGGTCAGTGTGTGGAAGAGGCCATGAAACTAGAATAAAAGGCATGGGATGATGTGGAGAGGGTGAGAGGCACTGCTGTTCAAATCCAAGCATGTGGTCCAAATAGTAATTATGAAGTGCCTCTTATGAACGAGGCTTCCTCTAAGGGGTCTCATACAAACCTTCCCGTATAATAGTGCAAGGGTTGGTGAGCTGAGCCCTAGATGTGTACGAGGTGACGCGTCTACGGGCTCACTGCAGGCGGTTCTTAGTGCCGTGGAAAGGGAAAAAGGAAAAAAAATCTGCCGAGAGGGGAGAGCAGGAAATTGTAGAAAGCTTAGAGTGGTATCAAGAACATGAAAGGATGGTGATTGCAGTGAGAGAGAGGTTGGGACCTCATCTATTTTGGAGTGGTACTGATGATGTTAGCGCCTGATAGCCTCATCCAACCGGCCTTTCAGACGCACAGGTCAGGGTGGGTGACTCTGTCCCAGCTCTAGCCTTTAAGGGAAGCACCGGCCAAAGATGTCCGACACTTGCCTAACCTGTCCTCTGTTCAAAGATCCATCTAACACGTGACATGTTTTAGTCTGCTGCAGCCTTACCGCCCTTTCAGAAGCACATGAATTATATATCAGTGACGCTGCCTCAGCCTTTTAGAGGCACATATCCGTTAAGTCACTTAAGCGATGCTCAACCAGCCTATCACAGACAAGAGCTTTTATGAGACTGAAATATGCTCAGGGTCCTAATGGCCTTTCATCAGGGGCGGCTGGTGACATGTGAAAGTGGTGGGCGTAAACTAATTTGCATATTGCACCGCAGCGAGCGAGCCCGAACCACCTTGCATCCATCCATACATCATTCATGCATCCACCCATCCACCCACCCATCCTGCATCCATACATCATTCATTCATCCATCCACCCATCCATCCACCCATCCATCCTGCATCCATCATTCATTCATGCATCCACCCATCCATCCATCCTGCATCCATGCATCCACCCATCCATCCACCAATTCTGCATCCATCATTCATTCATGCATCCACCCATACATCCTGCATCCATCATTCATTCATTCATGCATCCACCCATCCATCCTGCATCCATCATTCATTCCATCATTCACCCATCCATCCACCCATCCATCCTGCATCCATCATTCATTCATGCATCCACCCATCCATCCATCCTGCATCCATCATTCATTCATGCACCCATCCATCCATCCACCCATCCATCCTGCATCCATCATTCATTCATGCATCCACCCATCCTGCATCCATCCACCCATCCTGCATCCATCATTCATTCACCCATCATCCATCCTGCATCCATCATTCATTCGTGCATCCACCATCCATCCATCCACCCATCCATCCACCCATCATCCACCCATCATCCATCATTCATGTATTTTTATGACCATATAACTTGCACACAGCTTGTTATGGTGGCCGCGCACATCGCCAAAAGTAAGTGTACACTGCTCCTCTTCTTGCATTTCAATTGCTTTTTTTTTAAGCGGCGCAGCAAGCACATGTTAAATGCGGCCGCCCTGCCATTTCTTTTCGATTTCTTTGCTTTTGTTACAGCCTGGATTTCATCAAAAGTAAAGAAATAGTAAAACATGGTGCTGCGATTGCATTAAAAGTAAAGAAATAAAATGTTTTTCTATTTTCTATTTCTTTACATTTGATGCAGCAATAGGTCTTGCATTTGCATTGTAACAGAACAAAATATTCTCCCCTCCTCTCTCTCTGTGCACATCCAGCCCTGCTGCCGGGAGCAGAGGTCACAGCTTTATCCAGGCGGGGATTATCACTTATTTCCTAATGGAAGTTGTATTCATAAAGTTGTTCCTTGAAGTTACAGCACACTGAAATAGTACGTTTTTTTACACATCTTGGTTCGAGGGTATCCATTCCCACAGGAGACAGGTGCTAATTCCGCCATTATCTCCTGTCTAAGAAATAGCCTTTTGTTACTAGATCAGATAGCGTTTTCCAGTGGGAGCGCAAATTGGACGAACTGCATTATCGCCCCCTTTATTAATCACACCTATGGGGAACCACACCCTGCAATTAAGCATTGCAAAAATAATTCCTATTGAACAGAAAGCGATTCGTTTTAAAAGATATGCAGTTATTAACTTCTCCCCAATACATTTCGCCGTCCCATTTTCATTGCGTTAAAGTAGAGCATTATTTATGCGTACTGTCATGCGCGTGGGAGCTCATGGTGTATCAGAGGATAGAGAGAGGTTTCAGACTCCGCCTCTTAGTATTTAGCTGTGCGCCTGTGGATAATGAGCTTGGAGGGCTAAAGATAGACTTTATTTTTTCTTTCAAAAAGATGTCTCCCTAGAAATATAAATGTACCTTGGAGTGCAATGGACACACACTCTTCCTATAGATACGTCTATCTCTAGATCCCTCTAGGCAGATCTTGCGATTCTGCCCAGGCACCAGCCTGGATCGGGACTCTGCAGCATTGGCTCTTTCGTGTTGGCAGGAGGAGCCGTAGGCCTTTCATGACTCTGTCCCACCTCTAACAAGCATTGAAAATGCAATAGGTGTCGCCTTTGATTAAGTCAAAACCATTTGCTTTGCTAATGGTATTGTATAGCAAAGCAAATGGCTTTAACTTAATAAAAGGCGAGACCTATTGCATTTTTAATGCTTGTTATATCAAATGTTATTGCTTTGTCTTGAGTGCATGAAGATAAGTGTGGGTGGTAGCCAGAAGCCACATGAAAGCTGGGCTCATTTTGGGCACAAGTGTCCAGGAGGGAAACAACCTTTACAATGCAACTTTTACAACGCACTACCATTACAACAAAACTTTTACAACGCAAAAACCATTACAACGCATGTATTTACAACGCATGTTTTTACAACGTAGGTACCTTTACAACGCATACCATTACAACGTAAGTATTGGTAAGTATATAATTATATTTAAAATGTTATATGTTTGGTTTTTTTTAAGGGGTATTTTTAGGGTTCAGGGTCAGTTTTGGGTTTTTGGGTAAAGGGGTATTTTTAGGGTTCAGGGTCAGTTTTGGGTTTTTGGGTAAAGGGGTATTTTTAGGGTTCAGGGTCAGTTTTGGGTTTTTGGGTAAAGGGGTATTTTTAGGGTTCATGGTCAGTTTTGGGTTTTTGGGTAAAGGGGTATTTTTAGGGTTCAGGGTCAGTTTTGGGTTTTTGGGTACAGGGGTATTTTTAGGGTTCAGGGTCAGTTTGGTGTTTTTGGGTACAGGGGTATTTTTAGGGTTCAGGGTCAGTTTTGGGTTTTTGGGTAAAGGGGTATTTTTAGGGTTCAGGGTCAGTTTTGGGTTTTTGGGTAAAGGGGTATTTTTAGGGTTCAGGGTCAGTTTTGGGTTTTTGGGGTACAGGGGTACAGGGTAAAAATCAAGTAACATTAAATTTAAATGAAATTAATTAAATGAAATGAAATTAAATTAAATTAAATTATATTAATTTCAAATAATTTACATTAAAAAAATTAATATATACTTACCAATACTTACGTTGTAATGGTATGCGTTGTAAAGGTACCTGCGTTGTAAAAACATGCGTTGTAAATACATGCGTTGTAATAGTTTTTGCATTGTAAAAATTGCGTTGTAAAAGCATATGTTGTAAAAGTATGCGTTGTAACGTCATAGATCCGTCCAGGAGGTCCTGGAGGTTAGCCAGAGCCAGGTATCTGGTCCCAGTCTGGTCGAGTTTTCAGTGGTTCGCCCACCTCCACACACATGCATTCCCACTAACAAACCCAGCGGCACACATGAACAATGTAGCTTAAAGAATATTCATGAAAAAAGTTTTTTTTAAAGTGAAGAAAACCATGAGATATAACCCCCACTTTGGCACTGTGGCCTCTGTAAACATGTTGTATGCTGTGTGAGGCACTTTAGGGCTCCTTCAAAACGCCCGCCAGGTGCCGGATGCTCACCTGGAGGTCATTAGCCCTTTGGGATTGCTCTGAGACCCTGAACCAATCAGCGGGCAATCAGAATTTTTGCAAAGTGCCTGGAAATTCCTATTGGCCCTTTGTGAAAGTGAGAAACAGTTGCCTCTGAAAGCCAGCCTTATTTCCCCAGGAATGTCTGCTCTGTCAGGAGCTGGCACCATCTGTTGCCTCTAATCCACAAGGGTGATACCTGGGCATCTGTACCCCGAAAGTGCCCCTCCACCCCCCTGGCACCGATTTATTGTGCACAGGAGAGACAGCACTGACTGTATAGGGCGATCCCTTTTTCTGTGAGATCATCACTGGGGGGGGGGGGGATGCAGTTCCTCTGTGATCTTCGGTAAATGGAGTCGAGTTTACGGGGGTCCAACTTATTGTATCACTCTTCTGACTGATGTAAACAGCACAAAAGAGTAAGTGACAGTGGAATATCTGTAACTTAATTAAACAATCACGGCCAGCCGGAGTATCTGTTAATGACCATGCCACACATGGACCTTGATACTACATGCATGTATTCATCTATGTGTAACTGTGAACTCACCATACTAAAACAGCCTTCGCTGCACTACACTCTATCCATTACGTCATAGCTCTACGGATTTCATCAGGAGCCAAAAGGGTTCCGCCATTGTTAGTTTGCAAGACACTACATCTCCCCTTCTGTTAAACGAAAATGTACCAATTTGACAAATGATGTATACATTTCAATCTCTTCAATTAATCTCTTTGGTGCTGTAATTCTTAGACCTAAAGTGTTGTGCAAAGTTGAGACCTATCACCATAATGATCCAGGAGCTGCTGGGAAGGTGAAAAGCCAGCAACAGTGACGGATGCTTCAGAGATAATCTCTCCTTCACCATGGAGATCTGCCGAACTAAGAATCAAATGCCAAAAGAGAGAAGAGTCTCTGGTAATAGAGTTCACAGGGCGCTGGGCAGTCACCATGTGTCCTTTGGTTGACACCACTTGGAAAGCTTCACACAAGGAGATGATGGATGGAGCGCTGAAACTTTTCAGACACTCACACTCAGTCACAGAGAGCAAAAAAACATTAGCCCCAGATCTCTGTACTGGGGTGAATGTATGACATTGTTCTGCATTCTGTCCATCAATTGTTCTTTCAGCATCAAGGTGAGCATCAGATTATCTTTTCCGTATCTGCAATGCAAACACTCTGTCACCTTTCGGGAAGATGATGTTTTTCGCATGTCGTCTTCGGTCAGCATGTTTTCATCTTTTGTTTCTGAACCAAGTCCCTCGTACAAGTTGCATTCTCTTCTCTTTTTCTCTGATTGGTCTACTGGGGTATCTTGGTTGTCATTGCTCTCCCGAACAGCTAAGTTGCCCGAATTTCATTGGTGGTCGAGTGAGGTGTTGAACGGTAAGCTCGCAATGTAGAGTTTAACATAGTTTGTAAATGGAGCTTTTCAAGTGTAGCATGCTGTACGGCTTTCTTTAGCATACTAATAAATCTCTCAAACAGTCCATTGGCTTGCAGCCACACAGGAGTGTCCTTTAGATACTTTATATTCAGATGCTCGAATATGTCCTGAACTCTAGACTATTAAAAGGTAGGCCATTGTCAGATTGTAGTACCGCTGCAACACACCATGTTACAAAGATGCAATCCAGTTTCTCAATGACTCGTTCTTGAGCGGTGGATGAGGGATCCTCAATTAATGGCACTCGCAAGTATTAATCCACATCCACCATCAGGTGATGTCCGTTGCTGAGTGGACCAAAAAAGTGAATGGCTATTCTCTCCCTTGCATGCTTTGGTAGTTCTGACATGTTTAGGGTGCTTTGAGTGACTTTTGCAGATAGACAGTTGCATAGATGACAGGACTTTAATTCCTTCTTAACTCGCTCGTTGAGTTATGGAAGCCAGACTGGGAAACATCCATTACAATGCAGTCATTACATCACACTGCTTTTACCACGCAACTATTACAACGCAACTGCCTTTACATCGCATGCCATTACAACACATGCCATTACAATGCATACCATTCCAACGCATGCCATTCCAACGCATTATAAGGTAAGTAATTGAGATTTTTTTTTGTTTTAGGGTGGGTATGGGTTTTGGGGTAGATGGGAATAGTACTTTTTACCCCTAAACTATCCAACACTTTCCCGACTGTTGCACTCACTGGAGTGGGAATAGTAATTTCTACCCCCACACTATCCAACACTTACCCTACTATTGCACTCACTGGAGTGGGAATAGTAATTTTTACCCCTACATTATCCAAAACTTACCCTACTGTTGCCCTAAAAGTATTATGCGTTGTAATTGTATGCATTGTAATGGTATGCTTTATAAATGGAATGCGTTGTAATGGTAGTTTTAAAACATGCATTGTAATGGCATGCGTTGTAAAATCGTGTGATGTAATGGTAGTTGCGATGTAAAAACCGCATTGGAGAAGCATGCGTTGTAATTGTTTGCGTTGTAACATCATAAATTCCCCAGACTAGGTCTCAGAGAGCATGTTTTGTGGCAACGATTACCCTATGTCCTTCGTGGGGCACTTCAATCACTGTCTGCCGCAGACTCTCCGGAATCAAGATTCTTGACCCTCATAACATAACTTCCTCTTGAATTATGAACATTTCATCTATGACATTTCTGTATTTTTGGTATTCATCCTCACTGGTGAGAGATTGAGTGTGCTGGTTCCACGACTGATGTGAAATTATGTCTTTCAACTTTAACATGTCACTATCGTGGCTCGTGGCAGTGATAATCTGGGCTAACGTAAAGGCAGCTGGTGTGTTTGATTTTATGATGAATTTGATATAAGCTTCAGCTGACTTAGAAGGAGCGCCTTGACCTTGAATGGGCACTCTGGAAATGTAGTCAGCAGGGTTCTGATCCTTCTCTGGCCAATGCACGATGTTATAACTGTACTCTTACAGCCATAATTCCCAGCATTCATTGCCAGGAGGCATCTTGGCCTTTGGATTGCCTAATATTGTTAGTAAAGCTTGATGATCAGTTGCCAGCGTAACCTGCTTTCCATACAGGAATACATGGAACTGTTCACATGCCGATACCATGACTAAACTTTCTTTTTCAGGTTGTGAGTAAGCATGTTCAGGGGCCATATTATGGATAGGGCGCACTTTCCCTGTTTGTGCCACGGGGATGTCTGGGGGGCCCATAGGACCCCCTTTTCCTCCTCCAGGGAGCTGCCATCAGGGGATGCTAGTGCGCCACCTTTTCGGTGGTGTATGTTAGTGCTCCTCATGATAGCTTCTTTGCCTATGCGCCCACGTCTATAATATGGCTCTGGCATAAAGGCAAAGGGATTGCCTCATTTGCATGGGACCGAACCCTCACGCAAATGAGGGAACATGCTCTGGTGATTACGCTGGTGCTATATATGCATCAGTACTATCTGTATTTCAGAAGGAGCTGCACAAGCGTCTGCAGCACCTTCCGTAATACCAACGTGCCCCGGGGGCACACAAAGTGGGCGCTAACTCCTATTGAGCACTTCCATAATACGTCCCCTGGTTAAAACAAACTCCTACACGCATACACCACAAAGTGCCTTTAAGCAGTCAGGTATCCGCTGTGCTATGCAAGAATAGTGCCTAACCGCACTGGGCTAGCATCATCAGCAACAACAGCTGTATGAAGTTTTGGATCGAAATAAGAGATTTCAGTAGCATTCCCAATGGCTTGTTTGATTTGTTACAACTGTTTTCACTGAACTGACACATTCTTTTTCATCAACTCCCTCAATGGAGCACTTACAGTGGTTAAGTCTTGTATCTATCTAGAACAGTGGCTGGCTATGCTAAGAAATGAACGCACCATGGAAACATCTTGGGATGGATCAGCATTTGACAGCACTGGTACTGGCGTCATACCCCCATCAGAAACTATATGGCCACATAATTTTTGCTTTGTCTCATAGATCTCACATTTGTCTGCATTCAAAGTCAAACCTGCTTCAGCAAGTAAACAACATACTTGTGTAAGAGCTTTATCATGTTCTTTTTGTGTAGCTCTGAAAACCAATATGTCATTGCTGTAATTGAACGCATTCATTAAAGACTATATGATATGGCACATGACGTCTTGAAGCAGTTTGGCAGCGGATGACACACCAAAATGTAGGGCCTAATTTAGATCTTAGTGGATCTGGTCCCGCAGGCGGTCGGCCCCCTCAGTTTAGATGCTGGGAGGTCGATGGACGATAGTCCGTTCAAGTCCCGCCATCTCTGCCAGATTGTAACACCCACATCGACTGCTTCATAGGCAAAAGTGGCTGTCGGAGGAAATCCAGCCAATATTTCTGCATGGCCAATTACACTGTGCCTTTCCATCGATACAACTGTGGTGGGTAAACCTCCAAGCCTAAATTGGCAGCATTGAAGGGATATGAGATGGAAACGTATGTTTTTTTCTGTTTTCCATTTCCGTTTCCATCATAGACCCTATTGTCTAAGTCCTTTCTTTGCGGCTGCTATATGACCATGAAGAAATCACCTACGTCGTCTTCAGAATCAAATTTAAGATTCCTTTTTACTTGTTTCTTTATGAAGTGTCTGTTTACATTTGCTGTGGATTCATGCATTTTTAAATTGCTTTTACATGCAATTGTTTTCTTATGAATAATGCATATGTGTTTATTTTTCCACTTATTATGATAAAATAACCACACCTGTGTTAACACTTAAATGAAAAGTATGTAAAGATGATTGAGATAATTCTCTCATGTACTTTATTACAATTAAAAAAATATTCATGAGTAAGGGTAGGAGAGGTGGTAGATGATTGGCTTTTGGAGGTAAAGGGATCTGGAGTGGGTGATGTGCTTGTGCCTGTATATTTGGCAGTTGCATGTCGGTCTGGTGTGTGTTGTGTAGGTTTGGATGTGTGTATTTTGGCTGGTGTTTGATTATCTGGTGAGTGTGTGTTTGCTTTAGTTCGTTTTATTTTGTGTGAAGGTGTGCTTTGATGTAAGTGTGTTGGTTTTGATGAGTGTGTTGTTGTAGGTGTGATGTGGGTGTGGTGGGTGTGAGTGTTGTGCTTGTGGTGCTTGTGGGTGTAGTTTCAATAGTGTGTGGATGTTGATTGTGTGTTTGTTTGTGCTTCTTTCTGTGTTAATGTTTATGTGTGTGTATGTGTGTGATTGTGCTGCTTGTGTCTGTTGGAGTGGCTGTGTGGAAAGGAGTGTGCTTGTGATTGAGATAGGAGTTTGGAATTGGTTTGAGAAAGGGACCTGAGTTGAGGTAGAAGGAAGGGCTGGTTGGGAGGCTGGGGTGGGTGAGGAGGGTGCTATGCTATATGTTAAAAAAATGCAAAACACAGCAACAGCTAATTCAAAAACTACATGTATGTTTAGTAACACATTCAAAAGTATTACATAGCTGTCTCCACTCAATCAGAAATTCCTCTCTGACCTTCACTATGTAGGATCTGCACAACCTGAGATTCCGTGAATTCTGAACCCATGTTTCAAATGTCATGGTTCCGTTACGATTTGGGTGACGAGGAACCGTAACCGATGAGTTCGGCAAGTACGAGTGTTTTCGCCATGTTACACACAAGGATTCACTATGTATTTGAAGATTTCGTTCTGAACCTTGGTTTCCATTTTGTGCATGGCAGCCATTTTGTGGTTGCCCTCACATAGGCCGATGACTACGGCCGAACGAGTCTTTAGTACACGTACACTTTAGCTGACTCCTGAATGACCTGAGTGAACTGACCCTGTTGCCTGAGGCAGACCTTGCTGAGCCAGTTTGTTAAAAGTTAGGCTGAAAACGTCAACATTATCGGCGCCATCTTGCTCTTCTTGAACCCATTCGTGCACGTAAGCGGCAGCCATTCTGAGCACCATGGCCTCCCTGCCCCTCGCTGATAGCCAGCGCGTCTCTCTCTCTCTCTCAACCGTACGACAACCCCCCCCCCCGCTCCCACATGCCTTGGGTCATAAACCCCTCTTCAGCGCAGCTCTGCCTCGGAATCCCACCCTGTTCCCAGCGCGACACCTCCCTTCTTTCCTTTCATGGTCCCAGGTCCTTTGTACAAAACCCCCTTTTCCTGTGTGCCCGTTTGTCTTCCTCGTTCCCAGGCCGCCACCTGGCCCTGCGGATACTGTTTATTACCCCCCCCGTACAGTAGGAAGCTTCCCCCATTAAAGGACCCTCGAATTGATCAAAGCCCCCTCCCTATGAGATCCGATCAACCCCACACATCCTGTGAATCGGCGGAATGTCCAGCTGCGCGATAATCATCACCTGTTGTGACCGGGGTGGGGACTTCAACTGTAAATGTGTGTGGGAACGGGCCTGAAGGGGCGATTCCGAGGATGTCCTTTCATACTTCAAAGCATGGCAAGAATGTGTTACCTGCAATAAAGATCATAAACCTGTGTATAGGAGGCCAGGCCTCAGAGATGCGGTTAGAGCACCTCGTGACGATACTTGCTGTCTGAACTGATGTGTTCTCCTCCGGAGAAAATAAAACCTTGTTTCCTGCCTTCCAGTCTCCAGCGCCTGCCTCTTCATTGATTAATATTTTGTGGGTTCAAGAGGCGACACCGCCGGGCAACACTTAAGGATCTTTGTTCATTGGTTGTCCGTAACCTTTTTACAATTGGCGTCCCAAACGTGGGGCCCATCAGTGACTCGTGGATCCAGTGGGAGAGGTCCTGACGACAGAGTGAACGACTGCAACGATCGGGAAGTGCACCTGTCCGATAGACCCTCGCCTGACAGCCGATCATCCGAACTTCACTGGTTCCGAACAGACCTCTCTCTCGAGTGATCTACGGTCCTGACTGGGAACCATCAGGAGTGCCGCGAGGATTACGAAGAAAAGAGGACGATCGGGCGCTGGATTCGGAAGACAAGAAACTGTCCATGCGGTCCGGGTAAGGTCGTGTAAACACGACGAATTGCGAAATGATTGTTTGATTGTTTGGAAAATACTAGTATTACTCTTTGTCGATTTGTTTGGAGGTTCGCTGTCTGCAAACGGAGAAACAACAGGCTCTCTCTTTGCAAGCAGTGAAGGATAGGTAACGCAGCCGTCGTGCCTATCTTTCTCCCCCACTGATTAATTATTTGAACCTGGACTATTGTTCACGGACTGTTCTCTGGAGATTCTCTGTCTGCAAACAGGAAGGCACCCCCCCCTTTACAGATAGTGAAAGGGTAGGTAACGTAGACCTTTGCGGGCCTACTTATTCTCCCCACTGAATTGTTTGATTGACCGAACGTTGACTATTCGATATTGGTTCATGAGGTATTCACTACCTGCAAACAACGTAGAATAGAAATATTCTGTCTAGTCTTTGCACGCAGTGATAAGATAGGCAGTGCTGACTTTTTGTCCCCGTTGTGATCCGTCATGCCTGTCTTCTCCCCACTGATTGGTAGCCTGTTTAGCCCGGACCGCTTATTAGAGATGAACCATCCGGCTCCACTGGAAGGCACCCCTAATAAGGACATGTTCATGAAGCATGGATTGATCGCTATAGCCTATAACAAACTGTGGCATAAATATACGAAAAAGGATCGAGAAAGTCAGTGGCCACTGATAGGATCCTTCGATGATGACAAAATAAACGCGCTAGAAACAGCCCTTGGTAAAAACAAGACAACGCCCACTATGCTTGATAGTTTCGGCATGTGGCGCAAAGAAACTGAACAACGTAAAAAGAAAACTGAGAGTAGGTTGGGAAAAGAGCTGCGAAAAGCAGCCCACCTAGCTGCTCAGAAACTAGAAGAAGAGATAAAGGAAAGAGAGAAAGCCAAACAGAAACTAGAAATAGAGACATCAAGCCAGTGTCCGGTTAGAACGTCCTCCATGCTCTACCCTGATTTACCCTCGAAACAACAAGCCAACGATGATCTGCTGTTAGGTCCTCCGATCATCTACATGCCCCCTCCATATGCCCCTGCCCAACCCTTAGCACAGCACCCACCACCCCCAGGTACGAACGAGGGTAGCGCCACAGCTTCGGCCCCCATGGCCTCTGTGCCGGCCGAACTCCTTGTATTAAATACTACACAAACGACAACGTTAGGCGACCCTGAGACCCGAAGGGTTGGTTCTGCAAGAACAAGCAGACTAAGCAAAGATGAGCGAGCAGGGATCGACAAGATAGCACGGACACTGGTAGAAAGGAAGGAAGATGAAGAGTACATCACGGATATGTTTAACTCGTATACAGGGAATCACAGACGACATTTTACCGTACGACTGTGTTACCATGTCTTGAACGCATACGAGGACCGATATCGAGACAAAGGTCCCGAGAGCCTAATGACTCTGTACCGGAAGGTTGATATCGGGGATGAGGGCGAGTGTGATGTGACGGACCTCCTTACGCGTACGCTTGAGGTTTTCCGCCACCTCACTGAACGAGAATCAGGAACTAAACCCACGACATCCGTAGCGACCGAACCACAAACTGAGCAATCTAACACCATGATGCCGATACGAGAGGCTGCCCCTTACTGGGTTCCTCCACGAGGTGAAGGGACTAACGATGATGTAAACC
Organism: Lissotriton helveticus; assembly: GCF_964261635.1. NCBI lineage: Eukaryota > Metazoa > Chordata > Amphibia > Caudata > Salamandridae > Lissotriton > Lissotriton helveticus. The sequence continues at coordinate 1,302,684,008 of NC_136057.1, forward strand.
ACCAAGATGCAAAAGGAAGGGTAGTGTACAACTGGGTCTACCAGCCTTGGGACCGGCAAGAGATTCTGACATTCCAGAAATCTCTGCCTGACCTACGTAAAAACCCCACTGCCTTCTATACTGAATTGGGTACAGCCCTAGGTTCAACGATTATGACCCTGGCTGACATCGACTTGTTCTTCGGGTTATGTCTACCAGCTGATGTGTGGAAGCAAATCCGGAAAGTCGACCACCTTGAGCTGTTTGGACATACCTGGTCACAACTCGATGACATTGATAAACAACGAGGACCTGGACAAAAGCCTTTGAAATCCATTCTAGACCTTCCAGATAAAATCGTACAGAAATTAAAAACCCTGATTCCGGAAAAGAAAGTGGACTGGTCGATAGTAACGGCCTGTCGCCAGAAACCCCAGGAGGATGTATCGGACTACTTCTCCCGGTTTGAAACGGTGTTCTCCGATTACAGCGGCCAGGACATGACCACTGCAACCGGACACCATCTGTTTGTCCAGAATTATGTTAAGGGTCTGTCACCGGAGGTCTCCCAGAAACTGCAGGCTAGTGAGAGTAGTTGGGCAGCCTCCAAACCTACGGCTATCCTCCAGATGGCCCAATATTATGAACATCAGAAAAATGAAAACGATAGAGCAACAGAGAAAAAGAAGAAGGATTTGAAAGAGAGGGTGATGATTGCCCAACTGCAAGGGGTGACTATAGGACGAGACCAATACCGGGGAAACTATCAGACGAATGTCCCTAAGACTGCACTTCCCCAGGACCGCACTTTGACTCCCCACAGTGGACGTACAGACATTAGAGAGGACCAGTGTGCTTTCTGTAAAGGAACTGGCCATTGGAAATCCCAGTGCCCAGTTCTTCTGGAAATAATCAGAAACAAAGACCCCAAGGACATAGCAAGTGGACCGAGAAATAAGGGACAACAGCGAGGGCCCCCAAGTGACGCGACTAACGACAGATCAGGCAGACCAAATACATTTGATCGACCCAGACAAAACCAATGCCAGCAATCTGACTACGATGACGCCTACGACTTTGCATAGGACTGCCAAGGGCAAGGGAGGGATCCAGTCGAGCTCTATGTTGACCAGCAAGGCCCTTACGTCACTGCTAAGGTCCTGGGTACAAAGTCTCCATTTCTGGTAGACACTGGCGCAACACGTAGTGCGTTATCTAAACGACTGATTCCAAGGGCACCCTTGTCTGGCTCACTTATAACATCGACAGGTTTCGATGGAACGCCCTCCACTAACCCTTTGTCCGCCCCGATCCTCTTCGACTTAGAAAACAACACCACTGACACCACGTTTTTGCTTTCCTCCAATAGCCCTGACGCCATTATGGGACTTGACTTATTGAAACACTTCCGAGCGACAATCAGATGTTCTCAAGACGGAGTCCGAGTTTTCCTTTACGACAACCCTGTTCTGCTTAGACATTGCCCTCCCCGACGCATGTTTTCCATCACCGGCGCTGACACATCCCTGCTTGACACTCTGCCTCCGTATCTGTGGGCCAAGACGGATTCGGACGTAGGGCGCATGTTGATTGACCCAGTGCACATTACTGTCCGACCAGACGAAACACTCCCAAAACTTCCACAATATCGGATATCGCCCGAGGGCGAGAAGGCATTGGTAAAGATTATTCAGTCACTGATAGACGCAGGAGTGGTAGAGGAAGTGGTTAGCAACGTTTGCAACAGCCCTATCTTGCCCATCATCAAGAAACAGGGAGAGGGAGATGAGAAAGCATACCGTTTTATCATTGACCTTCGAGAGATCAACAAAGTGGTGGTACCCCAGTACCCTGTGGTCTCAGACATCACCACCATCCTGACTTTGATTCCTTCTACTGCCACCACCTTCACTGTCATTGACCTCAAAAATGCATTCTTTTCCATCCTCATCCACCCAGACAGCCGATATCTCTTCGGCTTCACCCTAAAAGCCCGCTCATATAGGTTCTGCCGAGCACCCCAGGGCTACACAGAAAGCCCTAGCATCTACAGCCAGGCCCTCAAGAGACAACTGGATCAAGTCCAGTTACCCGATGGAGTGGTGTTAGTGCAATATGTCGATGACATCCTTTTGGCAGCCGACACCACTCCATTAGCAGTTACAGCCACCATTCAACTCCTGCACTTCCTTGCGGAAAATGGCCACAAGGTCTCCAAGAAGAAGTTGCAATTCTGCCAACCCCAGGTCACTTACCTAGGCCACCTTTTGTCCAAAGAAGGAAGGAAACTCACTCCCGACCGGATCCAAACCATTCTCGAAACTCCTGTCCCTAAGACCCAGAAACAGGTTCGCTCCCTACTAGGCCTCACTTCCTTCTGCCGACAGTGGTTACCAAACTTTAGCCTCGTTGTGAAACCGCTGCTTTCTCTGCTGGCTAAAGACGTCCCCTTCCCACTCCCTTGGACCCCTGAGTGTCAAACCTCCTTCACGGAACTACGAGGTGCCCTTTGTTCGGCCCCTGTCCTAGGTACCCCCGATTACACAAAGCCCTTCTCCCTTTACACTCACGAAAGGGAGGGGTGCGCTTTATCTGTCCTGACCCAGTCCATTGGCCCAAAGCAACGACCGTGCGCTTACTTCTCTGCCACTCTTGACCCTGTAGCCAGAGCCTTGCCTGCCTGCCTCCGAGCCGTAGCTGCTGCTGCAATCTCTATCCGACAGAGTGAGGGGATCGTGCTCTCGAATTCCCTCACGGTACTGGTACCCCATGCAGTTGACACCCTCCTGAACCAAACCAAGACGCAACATCTGACGAGTGCACGACTGACTGGATATGAACTGACTTTGCTTGCACCCCATATCACCCTGAAAAGATGCACCACACTGAACCCGGCAACTCTGTTACCCTTACCAGAGAACGATCCCAATGTGCACCCTGTACATGACTGCGTGACTCTTACGGACGAACAGACTAGAAGTAGGGTTGACCTCAGAGACACGGCTTTTCCTGACCCTGACGGAGAGCTGTGGGTGGACGGTTCATGCATCAAACTCCCCGATGGCACCACTTCCGCTGCCTATGCGGTCACCACGGCTCGAACTGTAGTCGAGACAGCCCGCATCACGCAACGATCTGCCCAGGCAGCGGAACTGATTGCCCTGACACGAGCCTGCATTCTGGCAGCAGGAACTACAGCGAACATTTACACCGACAGCCAGTATGCCTTCGGGGTGGTTCACCATTTTGGGCTCCTTTGGAGGGAAAGGGGATTCCTGACCTCACACGGCACCCCCATTTTGCACGGGGATCTAGTCTCCGCCTTGATCGAAGCTGTCCTTCTCCCCACAAAGCTTGCAGTCGTCAAATGCCAGGCACACAAAAAGGTGACGGACATTATTGGGCAGGGAAATGCACTAGCCGACATCACTGCCCGAACGACAGCTGAAAATAGGACGACAACACATATGTACGTGACCAGGTCACAAGCAGAAAAATGGACTGACGCTAGGGACACTATTAGAGACATTCAAATGGCTAGCACACAGCACGAACTGACTGAATGGACACGGGTGGGATTAAAAGATGACGAAGGCTGCTGGCGGACAAGAGACACAAACAAATGGTTGCTACCTGGCTCGTACCTGATTCCCATACTGACTATGGCACACTCCCCTGCCCACATAGGATCAGCCCCCATGATTGAACTTGTCTCCAGAGTTTGGCACAATGATAAAATCACAGACTCCGCCAAGCGTCTGGTCCAACAATGCTTGATATGCCTACAACACAACCCCGGGAAAGGAACTGTAGTACCCCGGGGAGGATTTGGGGTCCCAAATCACCCGTTTGAAGTCCTGCAGATGGACTACATCCAGCTAGACAGATGCCAAGGCCTGAAATATGTACTTGTTGTGGTATGCGCATTTAGCAAATGGGTGGAAGCATACCCAACCCATGACAACACTGCTATGGCCACTGCAAAAGTACTGTTAAAGGAGTTTTTCCCCCGTTACGGCCTTTGTCGTATTTTATGGAGCGATAATGGCCCCCACTTCATAGCCGAAGTCATCCAGCTCATCTTAAAGGGGTTGGGCATCAAACAGAAGTTTCACGCAGTCTTCCACCCCCAGTCTGCTGGACTTGTTGAGCGACACAATGCCACACTAAAGCTTAAACTGGCCAAGATAGTGGCTACCACGGGTCTGAAATGGCCAGACGCCCTCCCACTGGCATTGCTATCGATGCGTTCCACCCCCACCAAACATCACTTAACACCTTATGAAGTTGTTTTCGGCCGACCCATGAGTGTCTGGTCAGCACCGAAACCAACTTCCATTCATGACGTCCCGGACGTCCTAATGTCTGATTATCTGTATAAATTGACTGAAACTCTGTCTGTCATTCATCAGCAGGTGCAGCAGGCCATCCCCGATGCTTCCAGGGGTCCGGGTCACGCCATCCAACCTGGAGATTTCGTGCTGGTCCGAAACTTTCAGCGGTCGAAGAGTTTGGAACCCCGGTGGACGGGCCCCTGGCAAGTGTTAATCACCACCCGGACGGCTCTCCGTGTGGAGGGGAAACGGCACTGGCTGCACGCACACCATTGTAAGAAGATCTCCTCGACCCTGGCCACGACGGAAAACATCGACAACCAAGAAGAGCTCCTGAACAAGGACCGACCGTCACTAACCTGCTATCCTGATACCGAAGCACTTGAACTTTCAAAATTCTCTGATCCCACTGTGCCATCCAGAGAAGGGTATTTCCTGCGTCGAAAGGAGGGAGCTTCGGCTAAGTAGACCACGGACTAAGTTAAATCTCAGGACGGTGACCTAAACACCACCAAGGGTCACCCGGAAAGAGGCAAAACGAAGTCTGTGGTTCTGCCCGCTACCGAGCACCTTGAAGATGATGGAAGCGCCAGATAAGAAGATGATGGAAGCGCCAAATAAGAGGATGATGGAAGCAACAGGAAATACCCACTACAAAAACCCAAGGACAGACAGACTCCACAGCTCAAAGACAATTGCACTCTTCATCACAATCCTTTTCTGCTTTCTCCTCATGACCACACTCTGGATTATGGAAGAAAATGCACCTGCTCACGAAACATTCCTGACCACTGCTCAACCTATCACCATGAAGGAACATTATCTGATTTCGCTCTCTCCTCAACTCAGAGAGAGACAAAAGGAGTTTTGGAATAACTCTTTCGTACAGCTACTTCACCAGCACAATCTCGCCACCAATGCCACCAACTGTTGGATCTGTGGGTTGCTACCCCACGCCACTGGACACTCGATACCATTCATCCCTTCACCCTTCTCAGTTCATGGCTCCTGCCTTGCTTGGCTGATCCTCCTGCAAGAAAGCTATAAGGACAATGCCACCTCCAGCAAAACCGTAACGCATTTCTTCCACGGGGTCTGGCGAAACAAAACAAAGACACACTTCTGCCCGCAGACCTCCAACGACTCAATCCACATGGACATCCCTGCTAAAGAGCGAATTGAAATGCAGGTGTTCAACAATCCAACCAGACCCACCTTCTCCTACCTGCGGAAACGAACGGCTGCCACCCTGACTGTAGCCCTGTCAGTCATCAACGTCACAGGCCACATGTGCATAGAAGGACTTGGGACACAGCTGGTGGGCCGCAGTGCTTGCCGTTTCACCAGAACTTTGGACTCCACGGATCCACCTTCCTTTGTGTCGTCCCCAAACATGTATTTCGTCTGCGGCACAAAGGCCTACACCTGGCTCCCCAAAGGCTGGGGGGGCACTTGTTTCATCTCCTTCATCCTTCCTCCGACTTATGTGGCCCCAGCGAACCATCATAGACAAAAACGAGCCAAGGACATTGAACAAGCCGACTCAACAGGAGCGCAGTTCCTCGATGCCATGAAGGGACTTGTTCCCCTCTGGGGCCCGATGGCAAACAGCCGTGCCATCCGACATCTGACTCAGGCAGTTGAGACAACAATGAACATCACAGCTGGTATCTTTGCTAACAACACTGCCGAGCTTCAAGCGGTCCGCTTGGTGGCCCTCCAGAACCGCCTTGTCCTAGATGTGGTTCTTGCGGACCATGGTGGAGCATGCCGCATTATTGGGTCCAGCTGCTGTACATACATACCGGACAACTCACCCTCAGTGTACAAAGCCATCGAACACCTTCACAGACTCTCTTCAGAAGTCCACCAGGATCAGGAAGAATGGTCGCTTGGTGGTTGGTTCTGGAACACCGTTAAGAACTGGGGCTGGAGACTGTTCACCATTATCCTGATTCCTGTAGTTGTGATATGCGGTCTATGCTTAGGAATTCAATGTCTGCCACCTCTGTGTTCATTATGTACAAATTGTATTTGCCCTAAGACTGTGGACTTTGGGAACGAATGCATGGGAGCATTATATGATGCCGAGGTTAGGAATTTGATGAAGATTGACATTAAGTAGACAAGTTGGCTAGATATGTTGAAAAGGGAGGACTGTTAAAAGTTAGGCTGAAAACGTCAACATTATCGGCGCCATCTTGCTCTTCTTGAACCCATTCGTGCACGTAAGCGGCAGCCATTCTGAGCACCATGGCCTCCCTGCCCCTCGCTGATAGCCAGCGCGTCTCTCTCTCTCTCTCAACCGCACGACAACCCACCCCCCCCCGCTCCCACATGCCTTGGGTCATAAACCCCTCTTCAGCGCAGCTCTGCCTCGGAATCCCATCCTGTTCCCAGCGCGACACCTCCCTTCATTCCTTTCATGGTCCCAGGTCCTTTGTACAAAACCCCCTTTTCCTGTGTGCCCGTTTGTCTTCCTCGTTCCCAGGCCGCCACCTGGCCCTGCGGATACTGTTTATTACCCCCCCCCGTACAGTAGGAAGCTTCCCCCATTAAAGGACCCTCGAATTGATCAAAGCCCCCTCCCTATGAGATCCGATCAACCCCACACATCCCGTGAATCGGCGGAATGTCCAGCTGCGCGATAATCATCACCTGTTGTGACCGGGGTGGGGACTTCAACTGTAAATGTGTGTGGGAACGGGCCTGAAGGGGAGATTCCGAGGATGTCCTTTCATACGTCAAAGCATGGCAAGAATGTGTTACCTGCAATAAAGATCATAAACCTGTGTATAAGAGGCCAGGCCTCAGAGATGCGGTTAGAGCACCTCGTGACGATACTTGCTGTCTGAACTGATGTGTTCTCCTCCGGAGAAAATAAAACCTTGTTTCCTGCCTTCCAGTCTCCAGCGCCTGCCTCTTCATTGATTAATATTTTGTGGGTTCAAGAGGCGACACCGCCGGGCAACACTTAAGGATCTTTGTTCATTGGTTGTCCGTAACCTTTTTACAAGTTCTTGCCCAGTAGCTGATCAAGATTGAGGATCAAAGCACAGGAGATCGTATAGTTTTACTACACACAAATATGCCTTATCTTTCTCCCACCTGTTTCTGTTTCTTCCTTTATGGCTTATTTATGATATGGGTTGTGGTCCTTTTATTATGGGTTCGTTCGACCTGTCTAAAAAAGAATGTTGGGTTTGTCCAATGATTGATCATGGGCCGGGCAATTGAAAAGTGGGTTTTACCGTCATGCGATACCTCTGGTGTGGATACATGTGATTGGACAGTTTGTAAATGTTAGGTATTTGTCTGGAATGTGATTTTTGGCATAAAAAGGGATGACTTGCTTTGTAAAATGGAGCAGTCTCCTGAGAACTCATACCGTGATGACTTCTAGGACTTCTGTTACTGGCTGCAGTCAATAAATTCGATCTTTGACGTCACCACGAAGAGTCCCGTGTCTCTGTACTCTAGGACAGGTGAACCCGAAGACTTTGTGCGTGCCCCTGGCGCCGCTGGGTCTTAAATAACCCGGTTCCTCAGTTGGCGCCCAACGTGGGACGACATCAAGCGGTACCGGTCCAAGCCTGAAGATCGTGAGGAGCTTCGTGAGGAAATTCCGGAAGAGGGCCCCCTCTTCATCGACCGCGGCAAGTCGAACGTGGACTGAAGGTCTTTGCTGCGAGTTTTCCCGCTTTCTAGACGGCTACGAAGGACCGCTGCCCTGACTGTCGCCCTGTCTTGGACCCCCCTTTGTGAAGCTTTGTAAGGTTAGACGTTAGACGGGTCTTCTGGTGACGTGACTGATACCTCAGTTAAGTATAAGTGGGTCGCTCCCAGTCCTTAGTTTTTGGTTCTTGGTTCTTAGTTTGTTTGGTCCTTAGTTTTGATTTGAAAATTGCAATTTCCAAAGCCGAGGGTCTCGTATATTTACGAGTGTATCGGTAGAGATAATCCCTTGAAGTTTGAAGCTCGATTAGTGAGCGAAGATGCCTAGTCGTAGCAAATTTGTTACTTGGTTTGGTTGTGGTTGCAACAGGGATTCCCGATTGGAGGATTTGTGTCTGATACCTCCAGTTGGAACTCCGACTTATGAGCTCTATTCTAAACACGGAGTGGGCCCCATTACGTTTAATGAAGTATGGGTCCGTTACACTAGGAAAGATGGTGTTTTACGATGGCCCCAACATGGTAGTTTTGATACTGAGATTTTAGATAATCTAGAAACGGAATTGTTTAGGAAGAAAGCCCGGCCGGCAATGTTTGACTCCTTTCGCCTTTGGCGTAAAGAAGCCAGACAACGAGAAATTAAACAAGCTAAAAGAGATAAAAGAGAAAAGGATGTATCAATAATGCAAGCTGCTAGGCAGTTTAAAGAAAATGAAGAAGATAAAGCAATTGAGGTGTCAGATAGGCAACGTTGCATGGCCATAGATAAATGTTATCCGGCTTTGCCGTCTTCTCCTCCCAAAGCGATTGAAGATCTGGAAAAAGATCCTCTGATGTCTCATTTACTGAGATTACCACCTCCTTATATGCAGGGTGCTACTGCACCTCTATTACCCCCGGTTGTTCCACCCTTTGTTGTTCAACCTGCTGCTGTTGCTCAGCCACCCGGTACTCCACAGATGGCTTTACCTCCTCCTGCGCAACCTGCTCTAGGGTCGCAGGCTTTGCTACCAGCTTTGCCTCAAACTCCTTTGCCTTCCGCTTCTGTATCTGGGACTCCTACTGTTCTTGTTCCTACGCCTTCTTTGCCTCAAAATACTTATTCTCCTGTTCTTATGTCTGCTTCTACTCCTTCTGTTCGAAAACGAATGACAGAGACTGTTTCTAGTCTATTGTCTCCATTGTTTGGGTCATTGAATATGACCCCTGTTTCGCAACGTAAGCAGAGTCGTAGTCAGCTTCCTAGTCCCGAGGAACGGACAGTGTTGGATTTGTTGGCTTGTAAATGGATTATGGATGCCTCAAGGTACAGTTTGCCAGCGGTTATGGATGTTTTCTTTCAGTGGGAACCGCCTAAGCAGAGGTATGTTTTTAATATGATGTGTATGTTTCTACAACAGGAATGGGAAGATAATGATTTGGGTTTGATCCCGCAGGAACTACTTGATGTTCAGTCGGATTTTGCTGAAGGGATGATAGTGGAATATGATATTACAGATGCCGTAGAGACGATACTGGCTTTTAGATCTAGCCTTCCGCCTCAGACGTTGCACGAACCCGATTCCTCTGTTAGAAGAAAAGCGAGACAGTATCCCATGAGGGAAGTTCCTCCTGTATGGAAGGAAGCAGTTCAGGCTAATGTAAATCAGGGTATAGTTGCCGCCCGGCTCATTTTCAGCGAGTTGGGTACATGTCCCTTGGAAGAGAGCAGAGGTCTTGGCTCTTAAGCAGACCTTACCTGATCCTCGTAAGAATCCAGCTGGTTACTACAAAGAATTGTCCCAGACAGTAGATGCTTGTATCATGAATTTAGCCGACATAGGCATGTTGATGGGTAATGTAGTTCCGCAACCTTTGTGGGCGAAGATTCGTCATGAGAATCATGCGGCAGAATTAGGAGATACTTGGGCGAATATTATTGCTGCAGATGGTAGACAACAGGGAGGTGCTAAACCTGAACCTTTGGTTACGGAATTGCCAGGTAGAATTATTAATTTAATGAAGACGATGATGCCTGCTTTACGAGTGAATTGGGATAAGTTAGCAGCATGTAAGCAGAAGAAGGACGAGAGTGTATCTGATTTCTTCACTAGGTTTGAAGAAACATTTATAGATCATAGTGGTCAGGACATGAGTACGGAAGGTGGGCAAAGATTATTTGTGGACAAATTTGTCTTTAATTTGCTCCCTGAACTTTCTAATAAGTTGAAAGATTCTGAAAGTTCTTGGGCTGTTTCATCGTTGGCCCAGATATTGGCGACTGCACAGTACTATGAGAATAGGGATAAGGACGAGAAAGAAAAAACAGAGAAAAAGACAAAAGACTTAAAGACAAAGGTTCTTTTGCAGCAGGCGTATCCGCCTCGCTCGAATCAGCAAGAGTCACAACAACACCCACAGTTTTAGCAACCTCAGCCTTTTCAGAGACCGCAACAGAATGCTGAGTATTCTCCTCCAAGATCACCCTTGGGTTTGAATCAGTGTGCATATTGTAGGGAGGAAGGTCATTATAAAAATGAGGGCCCTGTTTTACGACAGCGTGCGAGTGGTATACCGGCCCCGAGAGGTCGTGGTGGTTTTCAGCAAGTGTCTAGGGGTAGAGGCCGTGGTGCGTTTCCTCAGAACGAACTTTCCTTTCCCCCACAAAATTCTATGAATTGCTTTGATCAACAGAAAATTGCATCTGGTCGGTCGACTCAGTACTATGCTGATGACTATTATGTTGAGAGTGAGAATGCTGACTATAATGATTGCTAGGACAGCCATGGACAAAGAGAGGGAGTAGTGTCGGTTCCAGTAGATCCGAGTGGGCCTTATGTTGCAGTAGCCACATCGGGTGTGGTAGAGCCTTTTCTTTTGGATACTGGTGCAGCGAAGAGTTCTATCATGCACTCTAAACTCCCTGGCGCACCTTTGTCTGGCTTAACGAATGTTTCGGTAGGATTCTCTGGCGCCCCAGTTCGTAATCCAGTTTCTAGTCCCTTGTCTCTTTCTATAGGGCCTTGTGAATTGGAAGCACCTCTCATTTTAACCACAGGTTGTGGTGAGAATTTGTTAGGCTTGGATTTGTTGAAAAGGTTGAATGCGACATTGCATTGTTCTCCTTCGGGAGTACAGCTTACATTGGGTAAGAAAGTGATCTCTCCGATGTATTTGTCTAAAGATCGGCTTCCACCGGAATTGCGTTCTCTCCCTGATACTCTTTGGGCTACTGGTCCTAATGATGTGGGTCTTTTGGAGATTCCACCTTACGTTGTAACGCTTAAAGCGAATGTTAAATTGCCACATATTCCCCAATATAGGATTTCTAGCGATGGTGAAAGAGCGCTTTTAGCAATCATTTATGATTTAATTGAGAAAGATGTGATTGAAGAAACGAGAGGTAATGTGTGTAACAGTCCGGTTTTGCCTGTCTTGAAGCGCACTGACTCTTCTCAGCCACCTGTTTACAGGTTTGTAATCGATCTTAGAGAAGTTAATAAGATTGTCGTGCCACAGTTCCCAGTTGTTCCAGACATTACTGCTTTACTGACCATGATTCCGGCTTCAGCTGCCTGGTTTTCAGTCATAGACTTGAAAAATGCTTTCTTCAGTATTCCAATTGCTGAGGAGAGTAGAGATATTTTTGGCTTCTCTTTAGGAGGCCGAAGCTTCCGGTTTAAACGCGCTCCTCAAGGCTATTGTGAAGTCCTTCCATTTATAGCCAGGCTTTGAAAACTCAGATTGACACTCTTGCGATGCCTACTGGTACTGCTCTTATTCAGTATGTTGACGATTTGTTAGTGGCTGCTGATGATGAGGAAACTTGTAAAGAAGCTACTCTTTCTTTGTTACGACATTTGTCTGACTTGCATCATAAAGTGTCACCTTCAAAGTTGCAGTATTGTCGGCAAGAAGTGACCTACTTAGGTCATCTCTTGTCGAAGGAGGGAAGAAGGTTGACCCCAGAACGAATTCAAGCGATTGCCCGAATGACTGTGCCAAATACGCAGAGAGAGGTACGTGCTTTTCTGGGTATCACATCATATTGCAGACAATGGATTCCGAATTTTTCTTTGCTGGCGAAACCTCTGTTGGCATTGACTTGTAAGGATATACCGAATCCTCTTCCTTGGTCTGACGATTGCCAGAAGAGTTTTTCTGAATTGCGTGATGCATTGTGCTCTGCTCCAGTGTTGGGTACTCCCGACTACAGTAAGCCTTTTACACTGTACGACCACGAGAGAGAGGGTTGTGCATTGTCAGTTTTGACTCGACAGTTTGGTGATAAGCAGCGCCCATGTGCGTATTTCTCGTCGACTTTAGATCCGGTAGCTAGAGCGTTGCCAAGTTGCTTAAGAGCTACAGCGGCAGCGGCTGTTTCTATCCGACAGTCTGCTGGACTGGTGATGGACAATACGTTGGTTGTGATGGTTCCACATGCAGTGGACACTTTATTAAATCGAACCAAGACTCAGCACCTTACTAGTGCTTGGTTGTCGGGTTATGAGTTGATGCTTTTGGCTAGTCATGTGCACATCAAGCGGTGCAATGTGTTGAATCCAGCTACGTTGTTGCCGACGTCAGTGGATACAGATGGTCAGGAACAGCATGATTGTGTTTTGAGGACGGAAGAGGAGACGAAGGGTAGGATCGACTTGAAAGATTCTCCTCTTCCAGATCCTGATGGTACGTTATGGGTTGATGGTTCATGCTACAAGCTCCCGAATGGTGATACGACCGCAGCATATGCCGTCACGACATTATGCACACTTGTTGAAACTGCACGAGTGAGCCATAATTCGGCGCAAGCAGCGGAATTGATTGCATTAACGAGAGCGTGTGTTTTATATGAGGGAAAGAGAGTGAATGTGTACACTGATAGTCAGTATGCGTTTGGTGTTGCTCACAGTTTTGGACGCTTGTGGAGAGAAAGAGGATTTCTGACGTCGCATGGGACTAAGATTCAACATGGACAGTTGGTGAATGAGCTTCTGGAGTCACTTACTTTGCCGAAGCAAGTTGCGATTGTGAAGTGTAGTGCTCACCGGAAGGTTACGGATGATGTTGGTCGTGGTAATGCGTTTGCGGATGAAGTTGCGAAAGAAACAGCGAGAGATGTGATGAGTAGAATGTATGTTGCAGGCCCTGCGAGATGGATTGGTGCAGCGGGAATGTGTGAAGATACGATTGAGAGTGTGAAATCAATCCAAGCTGAAGCTACTGAAAGTGAAAAGAGCGCGTGGAGAGAAACTACGGGTAGATTGGATTCGACTGGTTGTTGGGTTGAGTTATCAGAACACCAAAGATGGATGTTGCCGGATGCATATGTGCTTGCGGTGGTTACGATGGCACATGGTTTGTCCCACATTAGTGTGAAAGAGATTTGTAAGTTGTTGGCTCCAGTATGGCAGAATGCTGGAATTCCCAAATGTGCTGAGAATGTGGTCAAGAATTGTATGGTGTGTCTGATGTATAATCCTGGCAAGGGAACTCCAACTCCAGCTGGTCACTTTGCGCCTCCGACGTATCCGTTCGAGGTTCTGCAATTGGATTTTATCCACATGGAAAGGTGTAACAACCTGAAATACGTCCTCGTAGTTGTTTGTGCTTTTTCTAGATGGGTAGAGGCATACCCCCTAAAAGACAATACGGCCTTGTCCACAGCTGGAGCCTTGATCAAAGAATATTTCCCAAGGTTTGGGTTGCCAAGGATGGTATGGAGTGATAACGGGAGTGAATTTGTGGGGAAGGTTATGAAGAGAGTGTGTGAAGGGTTGGGGATCCGACAGAAATTTCATGCTGCAAATCATCCCCAATCAGCTGGACTAGTGGAATGTTACAATGGCACTTTGAAGTTAAAGTTAGCCAAAATTCAGGCGAGTTCTGGTCTTCAATGGCCAGATGCTTTGCCATTGGCACTTTTGTCAACTAGAACTACAGTGCATTCCCTGATTGGCCTTAGTCCTTATGAAATAGTTTTTGGCCGTCCGGCGAATGTGTGGGGAGTGCCGAGGCCAGTGAAGTTTAGTGACATCGAATATCCTGTGTTGGTGGACTATTTGTATGATTTGACGGCTAAATTGCGTGTCTTGCATCAACAGGTTCATGATAACTTGCCACCAGCATCTGTGGATCCAGGTCACACCATCAATCCCGGTGACTGGGTCCTGGTGAAGAATTTTCAGCGGACCAAAAACGAGCAGCCCCGCTGGACCGGCCCTCACCAAGTGCTTCTGTCAACGAGAAATTCGGTGAAGGTCTTCGGGAAGCGAAACTGGATCCACGGCGTACATTGTAAGAGGGCGCCTTTACCTCTGCCGTACGACCAGTGGGTCCGCGATGGTATTGGTGATATAGAGACGGAACGAGTGCCGAAGTTCATGCCGTTTAGCGACGCACATCTAGTATGGACAAATTCTGAACGAGAGGACGACGACATTCTGCAAGCAGCCGTACCTCTACATTTGAGATTGGACACCACTGAGCCTGAACTCTTGTTTACAGATCACACAGTTCCTGGTAAAGGCCGTTATAATTTACGACCGAGAAACAATGAACAAATAAAAGCATAATTTTTTCCTTTTGTTTTTGGTGAACTGCACTCTCTCAGCCAAGAAACTTTTTTGGTATATTTTTGTGAACCACCATCCGGGTTCAGCTGTAGGGTCACGGTGTAAAGACTAGGGAGTGCAGCCGAAGACGCAAGGTCGACGGTTCTGGTTGGTCTAAGGGAGTTCCCTGGGCTGACAGAAGCATTCTTTAGCAGAAGAACACCAACCGCCGTGAACAGCATCGGTTAGAGGATGGAGTTTTTTGAGATTGAGAGAACTGTTGAGAAATGAACTTTAAGAAGAAACTGTAAATTAATGTATAGCAAATGTTTCCTGATTACATGTGTTCTGATGTTTTTAAGCATGGCGTTAGCATTGGTGGGTGGGATTGTTTTCGCTACCCAATTGACTTCTGCACCCACCTCCCAACCTATGTCTTTTTCTACTACTACTTCTTTGCACTCTTTTCATGTCTTACCTGAACACGAACAGATTAGAAGGTCAGAATTTGTAAACAACTCGTTCATACAGTTACTACATCAACATCAGTTGGTGGTGAACATCACTAATTGCTGGGTGTGTGGTCTTATGCCTCATACTACGAATAGAGATGTTCCCTATTTGATTTTACCATTTAGTCAGAATGGTTCTTTGTGGGCTTTTCAGACTATGTTCCTTTATGCCCTTGAGATTTATCCTCCGCGTTCTGTAAGAGAAACACGAGTAATCAAGCTTTGGTGAAAGGAGTTCTGAATATGAGTAGAGAGATTGACACTTATAGAACTATTCCCAGAGATGAGCTAATGGCATATGTCGGTTGGAATGCAACTGGATACAGTATTAGTCTGAGTGAGAAGCAGAAACGAAAGAGGTCACCTCCGATTTGGGTCGTACCCCACCAAGGTCAATTATGTCTGCAAGGTAATGGCAAAAATCCGAAAGCTCAGCTGGGGAAGAGTGTTTGTACCCAGACGTACGTTTTTTCGTCTCAATCTTCCCCGCCGTTTTTGGCAGCTAAAGGCACGTATTTTGTTTGTTACAACAGAGCATATACATGGTTGCCCGCTGATTTTCCGGGAATGTGTTATGTTGGATACTTGTTGCCTCCTACGTATACTGCTGCTGCAGATTACCACAAGACGAGAGTTGTTAGAGGTGTCTTCAATCGGGAAGATACCGCTGGACAGGAAGTGGGAGACTTCTTTAAGGGTTTCTTACCGTTTTGGGGACCTATGGCTAACAGTAGAGGCTTACGGCAATTGACGAGAGTGGTTGAATCCACCATAAACGAAACTGCCGGTGCCCATAGTAATCTGACAGCAGAGCTTCAAGCGGACCGCCTTATGACGTTACAGAATCGTATGGTTTTAGACGTCATACTCACAGATCGAGGTGGAGTATGTAAAGTGATCCAATCGAGTTGCTGCGTTTTTATCCCAGATAATGCTCCGACAGTTTACGCGGCCATTTCTAAGTTACATAAGATCTCCGAGTCTATACATGTGGACAAAGGAGATTGGTCGTTAACTGGATGGTTCTGGGGACTGATATCCACTTGGGGAAGGAAGATTCTGATGGTCATAGGTGTGGCTTTAGAAATTCTTTTCTCGTGTTGTCTTTGTATACAGTGCGGTCTTGCCATATGTGGCCTTTGTTCTACTATGTGTGTCAGGGGATCGACTGCCTCGAGAGACACACAAAGGAACAAGATAATGCTTCAACAGCACCTTGGTGATCTAATGAGAATTGACATTGACTCCGATATAGACTGAGTGATTGCCTATGTAAGGGCAAAAGGAGGGTCTGAGGTTCCGTGAATTCTGAACCCATGTTTCAAATGTCATGGTTCCGTTATGATTTGGGTGACGAGGAACCGTAACCGATGAGTTCGGCAAGTACGAGTGATTTCGCCATGTTACACACAAGGATTCACTATGTATTTGAAGATTTCGTTCTGAACCTTGGTTTCCATTTTGTGCATGGCAGCCATTTTGTGGTTGCCCTCACATAGGCCGATGACTACGGCCGAACGAGTCTTTAGTACACGTACACTTTAGCTGACTCCTGAATGACCTGAGTGAACTGACCCTGTTGCCTGAGGCCGACCTTACTGAGCCAGTTCTTGCCCAGTAGCTGATCAAGATTGAGGATCAAAGCACAGGAGAACGTATAGTTTTACTACACACAAATATACCTTATCTTTCTCCCACCTGTTTCTGTTTCTTCCTTTATGGCTTATTTATGATATGGGTTGTGGTCCTTTTATTATGGGTTCGTTCGACCTGTCTAAAAAAGAATGTTGGGTTTGTCCGATGATTGATCATGGGCCGGGCAATTGAAAAGTGGGTTTTACTGTCATGCGATACCTCTGGTGTGGATACATGTGATTAGACAGTTTGTAAATGTTAGGTATTTGTCTGGAATGTGATTTTTGGCATAAAAAGGGATGACTTGCTTTGTAAAATGGAGCAGTCTCCTGAGAACTCATACCGTGATGACTTCTAGGACTTCTGTTACTGGCTGCAGTCAATAAATTCGATCTTTGACGTCACCACGAAGAGTCCTGTGTCTCTGTACTCTAGGACAGGTGAACCTGAAGACTTTGGGCGTGCCCCTGGCACCGCTGGGTCTTAAATAACCCGGTTCTCAAACCTTCTCCTCCCAGGGATATAGTGGTAAGGAGGGGGCTGGGCTTCCCACCACCAGTCCTCTGGGCCTCCAGATGACATTTGGAGGTGTGCAGGTGACTACAATTAGCATAAACACATCAGGTGTGTGATACTAGCATCCGTCAAAAAGCCACAGTAATAATACAATGTAGAACACGTTCTGTGACAGACTCACTCCGTCACGCATCTGCTGTTAGGACAACGCCAGCAGAACTGCAAAATCTAAATAGGCTTGGCGCAATCCCGCCACCCTGACAGTTACGGGATAATGTTAACCAACAGTGGAGTCCACCGCGTCAAAGGAGGTGAGTCGCTTACACGGCGGAAAACAGTCTGTTGACGCGGACAGCAGATCAGCCAGCCCACATCTAATATGGCGGGTGGGAATCGTCAACTTGACGGAGTACTTGTAACCACCGCCATGTAGGGACGACAGGAGTCCCACCAAGATCTAAATCAGGCCCTTACTCTTTTCTATCAAAACAGACCAACATGTGTAGAAAAGGTTGTAATGTACCTGCAATCTTCTTCAAGTTTCAACTGATGATAACCTTTATTTAAATCAAAGCAAGAGAAGGCCTTTGCTCCATTCAGTTGCGTTCTCATGTCAGCAACGTGTGGACCTGGATGTCGTTCTCATTTAATTGCCTTGTTTGCCTGACGCATGTCAACGCATAGGCATACCGCTCCTTTACTGTCCTTTTTGGGCACTACCAAGATGGGAGAAACCCATGGTGTTGTACCAGTAGAACGCTCAATGATATCATGCTTGAGTAACGATTCAAGTTCCTTTTGAACAGCATCTTGTAAATGAAAAGCAATTTGCCTATGTCTCTGAGCAACAGGACAGTCATCTTCATTAATATGCAACTTTACTTTCATCTTAAATTTTCCCAAACCATGAAACAACGAAGGGAACTGACTTACTATTTCATGGTGAGCGTTCATGTTGTAGTTCACGGTAATCAGTCCCATATCAGCAGCTGTGCTGAAACTGATTAAACAGGAACTTAACACTGTCCCTTGAAGTACATTGATGTGTCCTTGCACCTTCGTTTTCTTATGTTTCATCATTGCTACAAATGAACCTTAACTTTTTAAGGGTGTTAATGCAGCCCATGTATATACTTTCGTCTTTGATGGCATAAGTTGTGGTAAGGGATGCAATTCCTGATGTTTTTCCTTGGGCATAATGGTTGTTGACGCACAACTGTCCATGATGAAAGGTATAGATCAACCATTTATTTCAGTGTCATTTTGGACAATGTTTGAATGACTTTGGTGCTTTGGCATGTCGGCTTTTCTGTGACTGACATTTTTCTTCATATGCGGCCAGTCCAACATGTGCATGCATTTCTGAAATAAACATCAACATGGCATAATCGTCTTCTTCACTTTTACTTGATACTGGTATGGATGAACTGTTTGACAATGATTTTGATGACTATAGACTTCATTCAGTGTCGATTTATTGTACCTGACGTCTCTGCTAGGCCTTGCGGATGCATGTCGAACATTGCTTCTAGGAACGTTCCGGCAGCCATTTAGTCTTAGTGCCATGACACAATTGTTTTTCCCTCTACTTTGCACACCATCACAAAATGGTTCTCCTTCCCACAGCCCTATCTGTTCAATGGTGGGATATTTGTCTTGGTGTGGAAACGAAAATGCACATCTAAAAGATAACTTCTTTTTACGTAGAGATATCACCTTTTATCTTTCAGTCTTTTGCTTTGACTTGCTTTTCACACTCATGACTGGTTCATTCGGGGCACTGCAAGCCTCAATGTCAGCAGCTTGTTGATTGGCATACTTCTCAGCTCTAGCAGCCATTAACACTCATCAAGACTCAGAGTTTCTCTCAGTATTCTCCTTCTGAAGGAATCGGACAAGCAACCATCAATGACTCTGGGGCGTATGGCTTCTTCATCATTAAATTAATTGAACGTACAGTGTTTGAATGTCAAGTCTCTCTACTTTTTAATTGAAGGTTTTGCCAATTTTCTGTCTTTCTTGACTGAAAATATATCTTTCATAGTGAACATTTGGCATTGGATTGAACTTGAGATTCAAGGTTTCTTTAATCTCATGGTATGTGATTTTATCTTCAGTTTGTGGCATTTTCTTTATGACTTCCTTTATGCCATCCCCAGTAAGATTTTTGAGGCATTTGATAATCTTTCTGTTCGCAGTCTCTTCAAGTGCATCAATATAAGCTTCTATTGTCTCTATCCACGTAGTCGTTTGGTCACCAATATTTAGCTTTTTGGCGGTATCGAATGATTATGGTGGTTTCTTGAAATAGGCAGTGTTTTAGACCAGTGTGGAACTTAATGAGGTGGGATGTGGCAATCTTTCAGCCACTGTTCGCGCTCATTCTCTCTCTCTGGGACCTTGTGGTGTACTGGCCTCTGGATCATCTTTGATAAGAACTGGAAACGGATCACCAACCTGCCACTATTCTGAACACCTCACTGACTTTCACTCTTCAGAGACTGTGGAGTTGTACTTCTCATCCCCCTTCAGTGACTTTGGTGGCTCGCCTCTTCAGGTACGGATGGCTCCATAAGCACAACCCCAGGCACTTCTCCTTGGGCTACTTACTGAGTGCTGTGGTATGAAGGCTCTCTTTAATTACTTCTGGTAAGCAGACAACCGTTGTTTTGCATTTAGGTCACTATGCTTCTGGCCCTTCGGTGCACTTGCTTACACTTGGTTGATCTCTTCCTCACAGCACTTGTAATCGCGGGGTTATCCTGCTCTAGGCTGTCGCTTTGTACTTTATGACACCGGGCTAATTTCTACCTAACAGGTAATCCCAGCTTTATCTGGCGCTTGGATGATGCTTTGTACTTTTTGACACCAGGTTGATCGCTGCTTGGCAGCACTTGTAATCACAGTGTTTTCACTCTGTACTGCGCATTGCTCTATCAGCCTGATTCATCATTCTCCCGTTTTGCGAGCCCCTAATAGCGATTCATAACGAATCGCTATTAAGGACTTGCAAAACGGGATTCATGTAGAAATTGCATAAAGAAATGCGATTCCTACACATTCCTTATTTGAGATCAGCAAATTGCTAATCGCAAATAAGGAATAACTCCCCATTCATTCCTATGGGCCAAAAGGCCCATAGGAATGAATGGGGAGTATTCCTTATTTGCGATTAGCA
This sequence comes from Lissotriton helveticus, assembly GCF_964261635.1. Classification (NCBI taxonomy): domain Eukaryota; kingdom Metazoa; phylum Chordata; class Amphibia; order Caudata; family Salamandridae; genus Lissotriton; species Lissotriton helveticus. The sequence goes on from NC_136057.1 coordinate 1,302,704,370, forward strand.
ATTTGCTAATCGCAAATAAGATAGCGATTTAAAGGGTGCCAGGGGTGTCCAAAGGACACCCTGTAACACCCCTTAAATGCAAATTGAAACAGGTGTTGCGCACACACATGTCCAAAGGACATGTGTGTGTGCAACATGCAACTTAGAAAAATGCTTTTAAAAGCATTTTTCTAAGTTTTCGCTATTTACCACGAGGTTTGACCTCACGGTAAATAGCGGGCCGAAATTGCGAATTCGCAATTTTTAAATGGATGATGAATTGCATTTAAGGAATCTCAAATAGAGATTCCTTAAATGTAATTCCTCGCAAAATAGCGAAATCGCTATTACCGATTTTTGCATTTGGGATGATGAATCCCAAATGCAAAAATAGCGCTCGCAAAGGGCTAGATTCTCAGAATCTGGCCCTTTGCGAGCCGATTTCGGCTTGATGAATCAGGCTGAATGTTGCATAGTAACTTGGTACCTTGATGTTTTGCCTGACCAACAGGTTTTTGACCAACAACATGTAGATTCTCTGTAAATGTTTTTGTTTTCAACTGCTTCACAGCTGCTGGAACTGGGCTTTGAATCCACATTTATTCAGTGTAGATTCGGTACTTCGACAACTGTACATATGGCATGCAGGGGCAGTTTGCTTGGACCACAGCAAACTCTCTGAGAGAGCACTATCAGTCTCTGGGTTACTTATCCTCTATCTTGTCACCGTTTGTAGCGTCTTCACGGCCAGGGTACCCGCCAATGAGTATGCCACACATGAACCTTGATATCACATGTCTTTATTCGTCTGCGTGTAACTATGAACTCAACATTCTAAATCAGCCTTCACTGCAATACACTCTATTCGTTACATCATAGCTCTACGGAGTTCATCAGGAGCCAAAACAGTTCTGTCATTGTTAGTGGCTCTTGCCTTGGTAGGAGGAGGCAATGTTTTTTTTCTTATATTGCAAGTATATGCCGCAAAAATGGGGTGTAGCGGAATAAAAAGGAAGTGCTGCTAACTAGATGTAGTGACAGTGTAATTACGGTGTAAGTCGAATTAAAAAAATGTAATCAATTAAAGTAACAATTAATGTTAATTTTAGTGCATTGTGGTGAAGATAGTAGTTACTTTAAAGGTCTAGCACACAGTGATTCTAGTTGTTAGGGATAATCATTTCAGAGTCTACCCTAGCAACCTCCCTACAGGGTGAGGATAGTGGCTAACGTGTGTATAGCCCACAGCCACTCTGGAGGTGGGGATAGTCGCTCATAGGTGTAGGCTGCAGTCTCTCTACAGAGTGGAGACAGTAATTATCCTAGGACATGTCCGGGAGCCACCGTAATAGGTGAGATATCTCCTCTGGAGTATAACTCATAGCCACTCCCAGACAGGAACTATTGCCCCTAAATATAGCTCACAGTCACATTAGGAGGTGTGGAAAGTCGCACCCGGACATGGCCTACATCCACCATACAGGGCACAATAGGTGCTCCAAGGATTAACCCATATTCACTGTAGCAGGTGGAATAGCCACTCCTGGACAATACACAGTACATCTACTTGAGTGGGTGAAGCCAGTCACCCCTTGGCTTAACCATCAGCTACTTGACGGAGTGGGAGAGAATAGCTACCGCCCGGCTCTGCCTACTTAGGTCCATAGTCTTAAGACCACATCCTAGGACTGAGGACCTGCTTTAGGACTTAGCAGATGGGTACTCTCTCACAAACATCATAAACGTGACAGATATCCAGTAGGTCTTATTACAAAGGCAGTATATCCGAATTATGAAAGTAGTATACACTAATTAGGTTGCAGTGAGGTGGAAGGTCAAGTTTGTAACAGAAGATTCACCTGCCAAACTGTAAATTAGTCCCATAGTCTCACTCACAACTCTGAGACTTTGTCAAAACTGCCAGATGTAAACAGCACCAAATCATCCAGCCACTCAAGACACATCTGTGCCCTAGAAAAATGTCAGAGGTAAGATCAATCACTCCCATATTCCTACCCATCCACACAACAGTCTTGCAGACTATTGGAAACCAATCCAGGCCACATGGCTCTCTAATGCCAAATATGGGCAAATCCCCTACAGGCCTCATCTGTCAGCCAATTCCCTTATCAGTCCATGGAATCTAACCTCCCCACTCACCACCTGTTCAAGCATGGGATAACTTAATGAAGAGATCTGCTGCTCACTGCTGTCCATAGGAGGATTCCTACAATCCACCACTACAGGTACCAGCTGGCCACATAGTTTGACTGCTCCTTGACATAATCTCAAGACATTCACAGAAAGGATGACCATGAAACAGTTTGTCCTCGCAGATCACTAACCCGCTTCACTTCCTCTCATGCCTGCTCAGGTCCATAAGACCTCAGAATGGATGACCTTATGCGGTAACAATCAAGGTGGACTGTAGCCTACAAGAACTCCATACAGAGACCTACCGAACTGATCAACGCTGCCCACTTACTGAAAGCCATAGCCTTCACACCTATTTCTCACACTTTCTCGTCCATCACACTGCTAAGTGCTGCACCCCATAACACAATAGCAGCACATTGATAATCATCATGCACGACATGGCAACATTTCCCACAAAGGATCAGAACTTGGGCAATACCATTCCAACCACACACCCTAAATTGTGTAGCAAACTGCCAGTGCACATATACTCAACACAAGGACAACACCCTTCTAACCACAAAGCACACACAGCATAGCATGCTACCCCTGAAGGCAAGTGCTGCAAAGATTCACATACAGGTAGTAAGTGTTATATAAATGTTACAGTGCAATGCTGTACAATACATAAACACAAGCAAACATGTAGACATGAGTTTGCACACACACACACACACAGACGCACTGATACAAATGCAAAGATTTGTGTGCACGTGCACACATGTACAGACCTGTGCACATAGAGCAGCACCCCTATGCACAAGCACACACAATCTCCATGAATACAAACACTGCCATCCATGTGCAGCAGGGCCCAACCCTACCAGACTGCCTTAGATCTAAAAATAAAACCTCTTTTAACAGAAGAGCTCAGTGCAGAGAGAGTGACTCAGCCTCCACCCCTGGCTTGGCGGGCAGGAATGCCACTGATGGAATTCCAAGTCTCAACTTTCTCTTACCCCAAGTCTTTAAAACCCAGTGGGGTGGGTACCTATTAACCAGCAAAGAATGCACACCCTCTGCCTCGCCCCCTCTTCCTCCTTCCCCCACTCCCTCACACGCACACTGGGTGGCGCCTAAGGGCTCCCATGGAAGTGACTAAGTGTGGCACCTGAGAGGGGGGTAGTATTCACGTGTAATCCTAGACTGGCACGGTGCACAACAGGCTTCAACTGTCTGCCTTTCACTCAGGGTGGGAGGGGCTGAGCTGAGTTTGACAAACGTCCTCTGCCCGCTCATGGTAAACACTTGTCATTCATGGCACCTCTGACTCACAAGGCACTGCGCTACCCACTACTTCCAAAAGGAAAAAATATCTTCAATTCAGCAAACAATGCCAAAGTAAACCAGACAAAGGCAATGAATTATAGACCAGCCCAGCAACCGTGGCGGCACACCAAACCATCGTGGAACAATAACAAACAACTCCTCAAGTGCTATCAAATTCCCACAGACTACAGCAGGAAACCAGTTCCATCCTATGAGGATACATCAATTCAGAGAAACTTGTCAAGTGCTGTCAACATACAATTCTAGGAAACCATGCATAAATCTTCCATGGCCACCACATCACAATCTACTATTATGAAAGATCACACAGTATCATTGCCAGGTCCCGCATTCTGTCACCAACTCAACAATGGCCAACCTGTTCAAAGCGTATCAAGAAATGCCACACACATGTACCAACTCAAGTACCATCAAGGTGGGGCGAGGATGTAGCCTTAGGGCTAGAGCGACCGACCTCGAAGTTGGGGAACCGGGTTCGACTCTCGGCAACGACGTTCAACATCCTGTAATTCTGGGCAAATCACTAACCTCCCCGTGCCTAACAAAAACAAATGAGCCCTCATGTAACAAAACTGGTGCCAATGTAAAGCGCTCTGATACCCGATGTCTCGGGTCTAGTTTGCGCTATATATAAAACTCTAAAAACGAAATAATAATATAATAATATAGACCATATAATAACCATTCATTACTCAACCTCACACACCCTATCGATATAAACAGAATCTAAGCAACTACTCTAGTTCTATCACTGCCACTTTTCACAGAACACACGCAAAATCAATCATGGCCAACTCCAACATAGCCTATCAAGATGGAAAAAATCCAAATAGCAACTTTCTTCCTATCCACCTTGGACTCTAGCCCACCGTATATCAACCAATCATGGTCTCCCTCAGCAACTTGGTCAACCAAATATGGTAATTCAATCACACACTGTCAAGATAAACTCTTAAGGATGGTACACCAATCAACCATGACCAACCCCTGCACAACCTACCATGATGGCCCAAACGCAGGCACCTTACTCAAGTGCTGTCGGTGTTAAACACCAGCAGGCCATACACAAATAAACCAATGCCAACTCCAATGCAATTTACCTTGATGGATCAAATCTAAGTAACTGCTCAAATGCTCGCGTGCTGTAACTCCTAACTCTGACAGCTTGTGTACCAAATAGCCATGGACAATTCTTTACAGCCTGTCAAAATGACTAAACCCAAGCAACTGCTTACTGCTATCAATGTTAAACTTCAGTAGAGCATATAAAAATCAGCCATAGTTCAAACCTACACACCATGTCAACCAAATTCACGCAACTACTCAAGTGCTATGTTATCACCAACAGCTTCTGCAGAACATCCAACAATCACCATTGGCCAACCTGAACAAAATCTATCAACATTGATCAAACCCACAGAAATACTTAATTGATAACAATGTTAACATCTAGTAGACCATGCAACACGTATCCCCCGTGGCTCATTAGCACACAAGACTAACAAAACCTATAAATTACCCAAGCGCTATGACCTCCAGCTTTAATTACCATAAACCAACCATACTTGGCAACATGAGTACAGCCTAGAAAGATGCTGTCAACGAGCTCCCAGTCAACATCAGACGCTCCCCTACCCTGCACACCTTCAGGAAGAACCTCAAGACATGGCTCTTCGACTGAACCGGAGCTGCACCATCCCCCGACCACCTTGAGACCCTCACGCTTTATAAAACCCTGATTGATTGATCGAAATGTCAATACAACACAGTGCAATCAACCATGGCTCCAATCCACAAATCCTATCAAGATAGCACAATCAAAAGCAACCATCCAGGTGCTATGATACTCAGCTCCTGCTGCCATACACCCATCAACAATGTCTATCCTATGATGATTAAACCTAAGCAGTCATTCAGGTGCTAATGCTGCAAACCTCACACACCCCTCGATGTTGAGCTGTGGCTGAGCCCAGATTGCACTCCCATAATACCTGTGACGAAGAATATAGCACCTTATATCGCATGCATTTACAACGCATGCGATTACAAAGCAGTCGTTACAACGACCGCGTTGTTACATTGCAGTACATTACAATGCAAGACGTTACATAGACTTGCTGTAGGGGGCGCGCTGGATTTAGGAATAATATAATTTACTATTCCAACTCCAGTGTGCGCAACAGTATGAAAGTGTTGGAATAGTAAATTATACTATTCCTTAGGTTAGTGCGCCCCCTACATCAAGTCGATGTAACGACTTGCATTGTAATGTACTGCGATGTAACAACGTGGTCATTGTAACGACCGCATGGTAATCGCATGCGTTGTAACACATGCGATGTAATGGCTGTTTCCCATGACAAATCCTTATAAGATCAATATAAACCAAACATAAGGTAAGACTGTCACACTTTACCACCATCAATGTTACCCGGCCTATGCAGACCCTACAAAGATAAGATAAACTCAATCCACTACATTTGTGCTGTTTCTGGTAACCCCTACGAATATCCCATCAGCCAATCAGGGCAAATCTCAACACATCCTGCATTCCCAGACTCCAAACCCCCAGTGTCTCGAGCTGCGCCTTGAGCTGCTGCAACTGTCATTGTTAATCCTAAGAAATCAGCCAAGAGCAACACAATCCATCCATTCAATCATGCACCATCACTATCAACCCTAATGTAGCTTACCACAGTCCACCTTGGCCAGCAAGCCTAACCAATGTACTGCTTTTCTCAGGACACACCCCACTGCAAACAATTACAGATGGGATCAGTGCAATATCAGATTATGAGACAGTCAACACAATAATGTAACAATGTGTCTGTCTGTAAGTGCAGACAATCACGTCAGCCAAGCCCGTCCAATACACAAAAATGCCCACCCAGTTAATACATCAGGTGCCAGGTTGCCAGCCCCATTATATGCAACCACAACCATCTTTGCTCATCCACCACAGGCCTTTCCATGATAAAACATATTAGGAGGACCATGTGACAACACTGTCCACTTCCATCACTCACAGTATAATCAGTCATAATATCCCACACCAAACACATCATCCTAGCGTACGCCACACCTAATCCATCAATCGTACATCATTAGCCAGGGCATATCCTTAAAGCTGGTTTCTGTGCCCATGTTCCATGCCCAAGCATCGCTAAACATTGCCGCTCTTGCCCTGGGACTTGAAACCATCACGAAAGGTGATCAGGGTAGATGGCCATCCAATCCTTGGCCGCTCTTTACATCGCACAGAGCACAACCACGTAATTTCGATTTCGTGCAAATGTGTGCGAAGGAGGAACACAGTTGTCAAACTGTTGACAAGGCAAAAGTAAAAGAAAAAGCAGTGTTTACAGTTGAGTGGGCGTGTTGTGTGTTCGGGGATGGTAAAGTGAGGAGAGGCGTGGAAGTGCCTTCAGCAGAGAGGGAAAAAAGGGAGCTGGAGAGGAAATGTATGGAGGGAGGAGATATGGAGAGAAAAAGGTTCACATGTCTGGCATTGAGACTCCTTTAACAGGCTTCAGTAATGTTTAATTGACAGTCTCATAATTAAAACATTTTCAATATTAATCATTTACAACAAAATCATTGACAACGCCAATAGCCCTGGCTGATTTTAGGTGTAAATTGATCTGTGATGAAATTCCATACTCCTAATGACTGTGACAGTGACCCTTCTGTAGAAAAGCCAGTGAGGGCCCATATGTGCTTTCCTACAACTGTGTCCTTTCTAGCCAAACGATTAATTAAATGTATTAAATATGTATATATGTGATCAGTTTCATAGTCATCTTTAGACGGTCTTGGGCCGCCTCAAATCCATAGCAGACAGGGATCAGTTTCCAAATGAAAGTCGATGGCACCATTTTCAAGACTAGATAATTTCGAACTGGCTGGAATGGAAATAAGATGCCAGGAGAGCACCTAACGCCCTTTTTCTGTTTTTCTGGTATCATGAACAGAGGACTGTACCTTCCTGTAAGTAGTAGAGAGTTTAGAGTATGAGGTGAATGTATTTCTTTTATCTCGTATTAGCATGCCAGAAGTATGTATACTTGACACCAAACAGCAGTAAGCCAAGGAATGGCTGTACCGAGTACTGTCTAAAAAACTATCAACATAACTTACAGGAGGTCATTTTTGTGGTAAAATAAATAATTTTTCTCCTTATACTCTTGGCAACGATTCTCCCCTGCCTACATTGCTACAAAAAAGTGCAGCTCGAATTGAGTACTATGTTGTGTTATGTTATGTTAGGGCTATTTGTATTGCGCACGGCTGCTCCAGCGAAGGAGCGTCCCGGCGCACCGACAAGGTGGCGAACCCAACACAACAGAGAACAGAAAATATTATTTAAAGATGGGGGTATGGATTTTAACATAACTCAGAAAACAGAAGGGTTTTAACGGCCTTGCGAAAGAAAATGTGTGGACTGCAGAATGCCCTGTACATGCTCCATACTCAAAGTAGCTCTACAAACTACAAAAATCTTCCTGGTCGTTGTCCAGGACCGGCTTTAGGGCGGTGCGATCGGTGCAGCCACACCGGGCACTAACTTTGGTGGGGATGCTGTCTTTAAAAATAACTTCTGGGTTTAAAAGCAAGTGAACTTCCTTGTGCATCCAGTGGTTTTCAGGCAACAATAAAAATGTCAAAATAACTGGTGATTAACGTTATCGCTGGTGACAAATCGGAATTCTGTCTAGTGGCAGTTTTTACTCCTCATAAAGTAGCTCAGAAGGTTCATGTGCCTGCTGCAAACAATGTGTACCATGCAGATCGTAAAACTGAGTGTGAGTGAACTATGAGTAGTGCTTAAAAAAATAAAATGTATGTCAGAGGGGGAAATAAAATGTATGTCAGAGGGGGCAATGGAGAGGTGAGGGGCACTGTTGGAGAGTGGTAGTGAGGGTATTCGTGCAGAAGGTGGTAAGGGGGGGCTCCAAAAAACCTTTCACACCAGGCTCCACCAGCGCTTAAGTCGGCCCTGCCTTTGTCACAGTGTAAAGGTCAAATGAGTATGACTGATCTTGACAAAAAGGGGAATTAGGACCTGTTCACAGCCAGGAATCTAAATATTGTGAGAGTGGATAGGAACTCCCATGGGGAGGAGGGTGTGTAGTCCTGACACGTACTCCGATTCAGTAGATGCATTCATTGGAAGAACATGCCAATGGTGGGATCACGTCTGGGACATCTGCAGCTTTACTTACTCTTTAGGACTAGGGAATTTAGACTCGTCTGTGCATTATTTAGTCCATGATTGACAGCAGCGGAACACAGGCCCTTGATCTGTGGTGCAAATGCCTTCGTACTGCGCCTACTGCAGGACATGTCTATGACTCCTGTTGCACACTGTCTTTCAAGAACCAGTTGGGAATGTTCAAGCTGACTCACTCTAACAGATTAGGAGGCTCCTGTTGAGTATGAATATTTCTGTGACTGTTTCAGCACACACTTGTATCCCAAGTCATGCCACAGGATAGGAGTCATAGCTAAAGTGGGTTGGAGTATGTCCAAGGAGTGTGTCAACCTTACTCACTCATCCCATATGCTTTTCATTCACAGCCATTCAAAGGCAAATGTGGCAAGCTATAGCTGAATGAATGACTAATGCAACCAAATCAATGACCGAAATATCCTACTCTTGTCCTTGGCCATTATTTTTGTAAGATATAAAAACGTAGCGCCTGATTTAGTGCAGAGCGGGGAGAGTGTCATTAATTGGGCTGCCTAACGCCCCACCCAAGTCACGGTTTTCCACTCAATTTTGGGTGGAAGTGCTGCTGTAAATGTCTGATATGGCAGCCCATTGGCCACAGTGTGCCAGGTCATAGTGAAGGCCACCCGCTCTATTTATGGGGGCCATCTTCATTCATTCCCCTCGCCCCTGTCCGCCTTGAGAGGCAGGGAAAATATAGAATGACCACCAATGTACAGGAAGACATTTCCCAAACTCCCTGTGCATTGAGGCTATTTTCTTTTTTGTATTGAGAGAACAAATTCCTACTTTAGGATAATTTGAAAAGTTTGCTGTGCAGGCTATTTAAACATGGTGCCCACTTGACATACCTTCAGTGAAGCGAAGGCTCAGCGCAAAGACCCTTGCCAGTCATGAGGGGATCTTTCGATGGGGAGGACGGTCCTCCACCAACCTGGTGGGATGGTGGGTATTAGCAGTGATATAGATCACATCCTTGGGTGTATTCAGTCCCCCACAGGGCTGACTTATTGCTATGCTGAGAATTATATAGCAATGTTACTTCATTTATAAACCCTTCTTGCCAACACTAATACTAATACAATAACATCCAGACATTGGCAGGCTGTAGGACAGCTCCCTTGTACTGTTTAATCCTCTTACCCTTGCATAAGACTTACCTGCTATGGGTTTTGTCCATCACCCAGTACTGTACCAGCAGATAAATCAGCCATCACCGCCTGAACAGACATGAAATAACCGAAGAGACCTTCCACATACCCCTGGCCAATCAGAGGACTCGAACCTAGTACACACCTGTAGGTTCCAACTAGCTACATACAAGGGACGCTTATTACTTATTAAGATTTCAAACTAAAATAAAATAGCTCAGATTCGACAACCTAGTGCAGGAACCAACTAAGTGGCGTACGAGCTAAGAAATGCCATAGGGACCTGCAGAGCTGATCAAAACCACCCGCTTACTGAAAATCAAGAATTGCACGCTTTTCTTCTCACACTTCTTCACCCACCACATTGCTAAGCGCTTTTGCCCCATAACAGAACACTGCACCTCTTTCATCATCATGCATGACTTGGAAACACTTCCCACTCAGATTCAAAACCAAAGATAACACCTTCCCTACCACACACAGCCTAACATGCTGCCCATGTAGGCAAGTGCTTCAGTGCCCCACATAGGGGCAGTAAGCATAACTTTCAGCCCTGCTGTGTATGCTGTCTTGTAGTTGGAAGCCATGTTAGCACTGGTGTTCCAAGGACATGAAATCCCACCCAGCTGAGGGATTGAATAATTCCATGTGCTCACAAGAGAGCAACTATGGAACCACTTCTCATCTCTGGACCATGCAAAGCCCAGAAGGCCAATTTACTCACGAGAATCACAGACAAGTAGCAGCTCTAGTGCCTTGTGATCATCAGAGCAGCGCTTTACATGGACCGGGACCGTTCTGGGTCTCAGCCCCGGTGGTAATTAAAAACGGACATCAAAATGGGTCCATGTTGGGCCCTATATTCATGTCCTGAAATTTACAGACAAAAACACTGAGTGATTTCTGTATAATGAATGTGAAAAACGTTCAGGTGATTTAGATTAGCGAATTTACATACTGTTTATGTTTCACGATTTACTTAATCCTAATCTTAAACTTGAGTTCCCTAAGAGTGTTCGCTATTGCCAGGATGATATGTTTCTGTATTTTTTCATGGAGTCAATTGCTCGTGTATATTCTTTGAACTGAGTCGCCTCCAGGCTTTTACAAGGTGCCACGATTGAGAGAGAGCTCTGGAGTTCAGGCTGAAGTCAGTGTGGGTTTCTCACAGTGCCTGTCAGTGGGTCGGAAAGGTGATCAGAATTGATGACCATCCAATCCTTGGCCTCTCTTCACATAGCACAGAGCAATGGTCACGTATTCCAGTTGTAGTTTTGATTTTGTGCAAATCTGTGAGATTGAGCTACCCAGTTGTCAAACTGTTGACAAGACAAAAGTAAAAGAAAAAGCAGTGCTTACAGGTAAGTGGGTGTGTTTTGTGTTTGGGGGTGATGAAGTGGCTTAGGTGTACATCAATTGTTGTATTTATTATATATCTGGATGCAATAACAGAAAGCTCAGAGAGGCACCAACACACTGCTCAGATGGCGCACTATGGAAATCACAGAAATTTTGTTTATGTTTTTAAACCATGCCATTAATTACATAGGCCACATCCTGTTTAGAGACCCGACAATTTGTTCTTCCAACTTAAAGCCCTGCATCCGCGTGTGAGACAGCAGGGGTGCCTGGGAGTTGTAGTCTGTGACAGGAGCGCCTCAGCCTCAGTCTATGCTACCTCGAAGTCTGGGTGGGGTTCCCACATGTCTGTGCCCCCTGGCGTGTGGCCATGTGATTCACAGACTCTCCATTCATCCCTCATCTTTACCCCGTGATGGGCTGGGCTCCAAGTGTCATTTCCGAGTTTTCTCGGCCTCGGATCTTCTCAGGTCGTTGGCACCTGAGCGCTATGTTTCAGTACTGTCTGTTGCTCCCTTCTCTGCTCCCATGAGTCTACAAGCCGGTGCGAAAACCAGATGAGGCAGGTTTCCGCTGTGTCAGAATACTCAAGAGGCCCTCTCCAGGAACATCTGGGAATCAAGTCTAGTCCGCAAGAGCCCTCCTTTTGTTGAGCGTCTGGGAACTTCAGTCTGTCTGCCTCCCTCCCCTCACCCTTATACCCTATCCTTTTCTCTGTCCCTTAGACATCTACCTCTTCCTGTTCCTCTTTTTCTAATGGCCTCTGCCCCCCAATCTTTGCCTCACCTAGGGTGACCAAACGTCAGTAATTTACATGGAATGTCCGTAAATCAGCTGTAATGCGACCCAATGTCCGTAATTTACACGGACTGTCCGTAAATCTGCCCTACTGTGACCCAATGTCCGTAATTTACATGGACTGTCCGTAAATCAACCCTAATGTGACCCAATGTCCGTAGTCCGTAAATCAGCCCTAGTGTGACCCAATGTCCGTAATTTACATGGAATGCCCGTAAATCAGCCCTAATGAGACCCAATGTCCGCAATTTACATGGACTGTCCGTAAATCAGCCCTAATGTGACCCAATGTCCGTAATTTACATGGACTGTCCGTAAATCAGCCTTAATGTGACCCAATGTCCGTAATTTACATGGAATGTCCGTAAATCAGCCCTACTGTGACCCAATGTCCGTAATTTACATGGACTGTCCGTAAATCAGCCCTACTGTGACCCAATGTCCGTAATTTACATGGACTGTCCGTAAATCAGCCCTAATGCGACCCAATGTCCGTAATTTACATGGACTGTCCGTAAATCAGCCCTAATGTGACCCAATGTCCGTAATTTACATGGGCTGTCAGTAAATCAGCCCTAATGTGACCCAATGTCCGTAATTTACATGGGCTGTCCGTAAATCAGCCCTAATGTGACCCAATGTCCGCAATTTACATGGGCTGTCTGTAAATCAGCCCTAATGTGACCCAATGTCCGCAATTGACATGGGCTGTCCGTAAATCAGCCCTAATGTGACCCAATGTCCGTAATTGACATGGGCTGTCCGTAAATCAGCCCTAATGTGACCCAATGTCCGTAATTTACATGGGCTGTCTGTAAATCAGCCCTAATGTGACCCAATGTCCGTAATTTACATGGGCTGTCCCTAAATCAGCCCTAATGTGACCCAATGTCCGTAATTTACATGGGCTGTCCGTAAATTAGCCCTAATGTGACCCAATGTCCGTAATTTAGATGGACGGTCCGTAAATCAGCCCTAATGTGACCCAATGTTTGTAATTTTTATGGGCTGTCCGTAAATTAGCCCTAATGTGACCCAATGTCCGTAATTTAGATGGACGGTCCGTAAATCAGCCCTAATGTGACCCAATGTTTTTAATTTTTATGGGCTGTCCGTAAATCAGCCCTAATGTGACCCAATGTTCGTAATTTACATGGGCTGTCCGTAAATCAGCAATAATGTGACCCAATGTCCGTAATTTACATGGACTGTCCGTAAATCAGCCAAATGTGACCCAATGTCCGTAATTGACATGGGCTGTCCGTAAATTAGCCCTAATGTGACCCAATGTCCGTAATTTACATGGGCTGTCCGTAAATTAGCCCTAATGTGACCCAATGTCCGTAATTTACATGGACTGTCCGTAAATCAGCCCTAATGTGACCCTATGTCCGTAATTTACATGGACTGTCTGTAAATCAGCCCTAATGTGACCCAATGTCCGTAAATGGAATGGAATGGAATGGAAATTGCACTTGTATAGCGCGTAACTACCCGGAGGCCTCGCAGCGCTTTTGACTGAATGCTAGTGGCGGGCTCGGGGTAGATCAGCACATTTTTGCAAACAAGTAAGTTTTTAAAGCCTTTCTGAAGGAGAGGTGGATATTGATTTCTCGGAGAGAGGGCGGGAGGGAGTTCCACAGCCTGGCCGCGGTATGAGAAAAGGAGCGGCCACCCCAACGAGCTTTGTTAATTTTGGTGGTGGTTACAAGCTGAAGAGAACTAGAGCGTAAGGCTCTGGACGGTGCATAGGGGGTAACTATAGGATGCAGAATTGCCGGGCCCGTGCGATGGAAAGATTTGTGCACAATGCACATGGCCTTGAACTGCACTCTGGCCACTACTGGGAGCCAATGAAGTTCTCTCAGGGCTTTCTTCGCTGACTGCCAGCGAGGGATGTTATACAGCAGACGAGCGGCACAGTTTTGTATAACTTGAAGCCTGTGAGTCACTCCCGCTGGAGCTCCCATATATAGGGCATTCCCATAATCCAGGTGGGAGAGGACCAGGGCCTGGACCATGATCCTCCTAGCCTGGAATGGGAGCAAGGGAAGCACCTTACGGAGCATTTTCATCATCCCACAGCACATAGATGAAGTTTTAGTGGCTTGGGCTGAAAAATCCAGCGCTTTGTCCAGCCAAATTCCCAGACTCTTAATTTTGGGGTTTGGGAGGGGAGGCGGGCCAAGGGATGGAGGCCAGATGGATGCTAGGGCAGATGGAGAGGGGTTGCCCAGCAGCATAATGTCTGTTTTCTCCCCATTAAGCTTAAGGTGTGAGGATTGCATCCATCTGGCGACGGCCTCTAGACAGGGACCTAAGGTGGAAGATGATCCCTCTAGGTGGTCTAGAGAGACCACCAGTTGGGTATCATCTGCGTAGGTAACAATACGCACTCCGAAGGGATGGACTATCCTCTCTAGGGGCTCCATGTAGGCATTAAAAAGGGTGGGGCTCAGGGAGGAGCCCTGGGGTACCCCACACCTAAGAGAATGCTTAGGGGAGACCGACTCACCCTCAAACACCTGGAAGAATCTATCGTCCAGGAAGGAGGCAAGCCATTCCAGGGCCGCGCCCGACACGCCCAAACCACTCAGCCGATGTAGTAGTGTGGAGTGGTTGACCGTGTCGAACGCGGCACTGATATCAAGTAATATAATGGCAGCCTTGCCTCCCTGGTCCAGCACGGCTCTGGCTTCTTCCGTCACCGCTAGAAGAGCGGTTTCGGTTCCGTGCTGAGGGCGGAACCCTGCCTGAGAGGAATGTAGCAGACGATTGGACTCAAAAAAGTCCACTAGGATGTTATTAACGTGCCTCTCAAGCAGTTTGCTCATCCATGGAAGTAAGGAGATGGGGCGGAGGCGCTAGGGGGCGCACAGCGGAATGGCTGCTTGAACTGCAGCTCCGCCGGGCGATATCACACGATGTGATTCATTGCCACTAAAACCCCACCAAACCACCCTGCAAGACCACGTTCTAGTGTGGGATGATGTGGAGCACAGTTGGATGTGTGCGGAGGCGGCCGCTTCCCCTTCATCGCGGAGAAAAGCCGAGGTCGCGGTGACCGGCATCGGACTGCCTGACAACATGGCCGGCGGCCGCCTGGAGGTATGTTGCGAGCAGAGCACGGGCGTGAGCGGGAGAGCCGCTTAACCCCAACATCAGCGCCCATCCTTTCACGCGGACCACCAGGGCCGGAGAGCGTGAACAAAACGCTGCATACCTGAGCACTAGCGGCGGAGTCCGCCACCACACCTCCTGTTTTGCCTGACAAGATGGCGGCACCCCCTCCAGTAGTGGCGGTATCGGCGGCCTAACGCCGTCGGACCCCTGCTCGAATAACGAGGCGCCCCAACGGCGGACCCAACGGCGGACCGGCGCATAGAGGATCTGGGCACACTACAGCGCACATAGCATCTGGGCACAGCACATTGAGGGCCTTCTGGCGTCCGCCGACTTGCAGACCAAGGAGCAAGAGACTGGAGGGAGGACAGACTTCGGGGGCAGCGAACCACACGCACAGGGGGCAGTGGCCCCGGATGGATTAACAACAGGGCGCCCTATATCCACAGGCACGTACGCAACCATCACTCTCGACCCTCAGCGTTGCGGTACTGGCAGGTATACATCGCTTCCATAACACTGCAGGGCTACTACAACAGGAGAAGGCCACCTTGGGAACGACCTAGCCATTGTGTACATCTACTGCCTGCCACCAAGACGGAAACACGGCGACGTCGACCAGGGTGACGAGGGCGGCTAGACCCCAGCTGAGTAAGGCGCCTTCACCGCCCGCCACCATGGGCAAGCCTGACAAACAGCAGCCAAAACTCTCCTTTGAACATAGGAAGGGGTCTAAGCCGGTGGATGACGCAGCGGAGGCTGGCGGGTCTTCGGCCTCGCCACCGTCTACCAACATGGAGAAGATACTACTGGCGATCCAAACAAATCTTCAGGACATCAACGGGAAGTTGGACAATCTAACGTGCAGGATGGATGGCATGGCTGCCCGACAAGAACAGCACGGAGAACGACTGGATGAAGCCGAAACTAGGATCTCTGCGGTCGAAGATGAGGCGCGCACATCCACCTCAAAATGCGCGGGAATGGAGCGCATCCTGGAGGTAATAAAAGCAAAGGAGGAGGATTTGGAAGCGCGCTCGAGGCGCAATAACGTGCGAATAGCGGGCCTGCCGGAATCCACCAACACGGGCCGCATGGAACAGTATGTTGAAGGGCTCTGCAGGGATATATTTGGACCGGAAGCCTTATCGCAGATCTTCATTGTGGAGCGGGCCCATAGATCGCTAGGCCCCAAACCGCCTCCAGGTGCCCCGCCCCGGCCGATAGTTGCGAGGATCCTAAATTACAGGGACAGAGACGTGATCCTAAGGCTTGCAAGGGAGAAGGGCAAAATCGTTCACCAGGGCAACACTCTGGAATTTTACCCCGATCACACGGTCGCTGTGCAGCAAGCACGCAGGGAATACACTGCGGTCAAGGCCAAGTTGCGAGAATTAAACGTTGGATATTCCATGTTGTATCCTGCCCGGCTGCGAGTGGTGTGGAAGGAGCAGACGTTAGTGCTACCGACACCTAAGGCGGCCCTCGAACTTGTCAAGAAAATACAGCAGGAGGCGAGATCGGAAGCCCGACGAGACCAGAACAGAGACTCGGACTGAGGCGCCTAGACCACTCAAACTTTGCAGAGCGGTGGAGAATTCTGCACAAACTGCCACGAGGTTTTGCCATATTGTCCCTTTCGGCTATCTATATAAGGTTTGTTGATGAACATCTGCTTGAGGTGAGCTGCTGGCGTTTTATTTTTGATTTGTGCATTGGGCAGTGAAAGGGTGGGGAGCGGCTGAACTAACTGTGACTAGAGCCCTATCCTGCCCTGACCTGTAGCGGGCACTCATGTTCGAACTAAACTACCAGACCTCCCTCATGGGAGCTCAGAACCAACGGCCATGAAGCGCCTGCTCCTACCGCACGTTGGGGCACTGGATCAGGTCCTTATGTGTACTCTGTGCTCACAAGCCCTCAGAACTGGAAGGGGAACAGCCTATAACGTAGCAGACTAATGGGCATTGTGCTTCGTCCCACGTCGAGAGATGTGCACGACTGGAGGCGTCTCGACCGCACTGGCGGCAGGGGTCCAGGTTGGGTGGGGCCGGGCAATCATTAAGTGCGGGGACAGAGACACACTGCTTTGAGTGGGATTGGCCCCTCCCCTGCACGTCTGTACATTATGGATGGGGGTTCTGTTTTCTCTGGGCGGCAACATTGCCTACATCCAAAGCAGGGGTGGTACTGGGAATGTGGGCATGTGGATTAATGGACACATACTTTGCGTTTCAGTTAGATTCATGTTATTGTCGCCTGCACCTGACTGTCGGGTGACGTGCTGCGCCACTAGCGGTCCTCCATGAGGGTACAACCCTACACGAGTTTTGCCATGAGCACCAAGTTGTTGGTTACACTGTTGAGGGAGTTGTGCTCTGAGAGGGTGAGGCTTCGGCAGGTTGGGGTTGCTGGAGTGGGAGGGATCTGGGGAGGAGGGATGTTAAACTGTTTACTAAGACCGAAGGTATTGCAAACCAGTGCATGTTACGTGTTAGCCCTGCTGGGGCTTGTGTCTGCAGGTTGTGTTCATGGAGCTGGATGGGGTCGGGATGGGGGCGGATTGCTTGCGTGCTTAGGATTGAGTGGTACTGTGTTAAATGGGTACGCCAGGTTCCAATGCTGATAGCAGGTACGGACTAAACGTCCTTACGTGGAATATACGAGGGTTCTCACGCCCACAGAAAATTAGGCAAGTGTTTGCCAGTCTCACCAGGTGGAATATTGACATTGCATTCCTGCAGGAATCGCACTTGGCTCCGCATACTCACGCTACATTGGGGTCGAGATGGGCGGGATCGTCCTACAGAGCCTCATATTCCTCCTATTCCCGGGGGGTGATCACCTTGGTCAAGAAAGGGGTACACTTCGAAGAGGGACATGTGACTCAAGACCCAGCTGGTAGATACGTGCTGGTGTCCGGCAAGCTCAGGGGGCAACACATTACACTCCTCAACATATATGGCCCGAACACCGACGCACCTGACTTTTATCGGGAAATCTGGGGACACTTACAGGACCACACTGGCACACACATTTTATGTGGGGGGGACTGGAACGTAACACTACGGGACGGGCTGGATCGATCTTCCCAATCAGTGGAACAACACAAGCAGGCGAGAATTATGATAGACCACATGATGAGCGATTTAGCGTTAGCGGATATCTGGAGACTACAACATACCGACGAGCCAGGCGCTACTCACATTACAGCATCGCACAATAGTTGGTCCAGACTGGACTATTGGCTAGGGTCCAGGGATATTGCACTATGGGCTCGTACGGTAAAGGTGCTTCCACGCACATTGTCGGACCACAATCCGGTAGTATTGCAGCTAGACATTCCACACTACACACCTCCCCCCTTTCACTGGCGCTTTAACTCCCAGGCCCTCACAGACCCCGTATATGTTGACACCCTGATAAAGGCGATCAAGGACTACTTCACTAATAACTCTCACACTACGGACGACCCATGTCTGCTCTGGGAAGCCTTTAAGGCCACGATAAGGGGCGTCTGCATTAGCACCACCATAGGTGTACTCAAAGACATTAGGAGCCAGATCCGCCGCTGCGAAAGTCAGATGAGGGATTTGGAACTGCAATATGAAAATACACGGGACATACAGCTATTATCCCAACTACGAGAATTACACACAGAACATGCCGACTTCCTAACGTCAGAAATCAAATATCTAGACCGCAAACACTCCGCAAGGGCTTTTGGTGAAGGGGGTAGGCCAGGGCGAGTACTGTCGCGGAAAATTTGTGAAGGGCGGGGGCATTCGGCGATCCTTCGGGTCAAATCTGAGGCGGGTGTAGTTCACACACATTCGGCGGACATAGTCAAATGTTTTGCGGACTCCTACTGCACACTATACCAATCTCAGCCAACGGCTACAGCGGAGGAAACTTACGAATACCTCCATGATGTGGCGATTGGCTGGCTGTCAGATGCCCATCGGGAATATCTGGCTCGGCCGATCACGGTAGAGGAGGTCACTGAAGTGATTGCATCGCTCCCAAACGGTAAAGCGCCGGGTCCGGATGGATACACGTCCGAATTTTACAAAAAATTTGTCGATATCATTGCCCCACATTTGGTGGCCATGTACGGCACCTCCTTTGAAGGTTCACTGCTCCCCCCCACTCTGCGTGAAGCTATGATCATTGCGCTCCTCAAACCGGCTAAAGACCCGGACTACTGTGACTCCTACAGGCCCCTATCCCTAATAAATGTGGACTCAAAAATACTTGCAAAGTTGCTAGCTGTCAGATTGTCCCCCCTGATGACTCGCTTAGTGCTCCCGGACCAAGCAGGGTTTGTCCCCACGAGATCCACCTCACATAACACAAGGTCCCTGTTTGCTCTGGCGCACTATCTAAAACCCTCGGTTAAAGCAGTGGCTGTACTACTCGACGCCGCCAAAGCGTTTGATTCAATAGAATGGAGATACATGTTGACCGTCCTCAATAGGATGGGTTTTCCTAAAAGATTTGTTCAGTGGATCTCCTTGTTGTATACCAAACCGTGTGCGAGGGTCCGGATAAATGGGTACGTTTCGGCGCCATTCGACATTGGTCGGGGAACGAGACAAGGCTGCCCCCTGTCACCCCTGCTCTTCGCGCTAGCGTTGGAACCACTAGCGTGCATAGTGCGTCAAAATTACAGGGAATCGGCGTTGCAATTTGTGTCCAGACCACTGCACATATCGCTCTATGCGGACGACATGTTGCTTTATGTTCGCGATCCAGAAACACATTTAAACCCGCTCCTTAGGGAGTACATCCGCTTTGGGGGTCACTCAGGGTTGGCGATAAACTGGTCCAAATCCTCGCTAATACCCCTCACCGATTCCACTGATTCCTTTGCAATAGATTATCCACTAGAGTGGCAGAGCGACCCCATACGCTATCTAGGTGTCATGTTTCATAGGGACCCAGACGAAGTCATACGTGCGAATTACGGAGTGGTCATCGCCAAACTGGAGGATAAGGTCAATCGCTGGATACACTTGCCATTGTCCATAGCTGATCGAATGGCGATCGTCAAAATGAACATCCTGCCTAAGTTGTTGTATCTCTTCAACAACATCCCAATCACGCCTACACGGGAGGTCTTTCGGCGCATCAAATCACTAGTACTAACCTTGATCTGGGCGGGTAAGCAGGCTCGCATTGAATTACAGACCCTAACGCTCCCAGTGGCAAAGGGTGGTTTCGGGGTTCCCGATTTTCTCCTATATTATCTCTGTGCCCAGGCTCAGTGCGCAGCGTACTGGTATCACGAAGTCCCCTACATTACACACGTGGCCATTGAGGAAGGGGATGCCCATCCGGTCCCACTATCGGCGATATTGACACACACTAGACCCCCGCTTCATTCAAAAGACATCAACACGGTAGACACTACGATCAAGGCATGGAATAAACTAGGACAATTGGCCCACAAGACCCCGTTATATGCACCGAACATGCCATTACAGCACCATCAGGCCTTATCAGTCACTAGCGAGAAAGTGGGGATGTCACTACTGTCCAGAGCCGGGATCGACAAAATGAGCGACGTATTTCAGGGGGGCGCGTTTCTAGAACTTGATAAACTAGATTACATACAAAATCAGACTCTTATGTTCCGCTTCTCATATTACAGATTGACTAGGGCATTGAAGGGACATTACCCTTCATTCCCGGAGGAGCCGGAAACGCTAGCGCCATTACAGATGCTGATCACCACGAGCGATCTGTCTCATTTGGTATCCAAACTTTACTCTGCTGCACAATCGGACATAGCAGGCCACACACTTAAAGCCAAAGAAAGATGGGATACACTACTGGAGGCTCCACTGACGGAGGCGGAATGGTACAGTTCATGCGCACTGACTCAGATACTTACACCAAACGGGAATCTGAGGATTATTCATTTCAAGTTCATCCACCAAAGCTATTACACACCGGTGAAAATGCGCAGATATGGGCTTCAAGAGGAAGACAAATGTAAGCGCTGCAACAGGGATGGGGCAGACTTTGTACATTTGGCATGGAAGTGCGAGCGTGTGGCGAGTTACTGGGAGGAGGTCACAACCGCGTTGTCGAGCATGTTGGATGACGAGGTGCACTGCACACCACAGGTCTGTCTGCTCGGTATTATACCCCAACTCAGAGCGCTGAAGCGCAAATTCTGTGCTATCGCACTGCTGTTGGCCAAAAGACAGGTGGCACAATGTTGGCACAGCCGTAAGGTACCGACTGTAAAGATGTGGATGCATAGCATGTCTACTTGTAGGGATAACCTACAAACGTATGAAGAGGACTTACCTGCTAAATCTAAGCCCAAGGATGTATGGTGCTTTTTGACAGACTATTTGAACTCCTTACAGGAGAATGGGGAGGATTAGTTGATGTGCGGGTGACGTCGTGAGGTGAGTGAGTGTCGTGTGATTATGGCCCCTGAAGACTATTTAGAGGGAATTATGGAACACTGCTTAGCTCACTGTATAGGATGTAACTGAAGGCAATTACAGGTCTTAAGTTGGGGAAGTTAGAGTTTGGTTGATAAAATCACAAAATGTAAGACTCATGTTGATTGTACAATGCGTGCCCTGACTGGAAAATACCGGATGGTTCTATCTACCGTTAACAGATGGCTCTGCATATTCATTTCTGATTGTACTGATCTAACAAGGTGCAGTGGCGAGCCGGCCTCAGGGTTGTGGGCTCATGCTGTGTATTCTACTTTATGTTAATAAAGGTCTTACGCAAAAAAAAAAAAAAAAAAAAAAAAAAAAAAGTAAGGAGATGGGGCGGTAGTTGGCCAAGTTGTTCTGGTCCAGAGTTGGCTTTTTCAATAAAGCTTTAACCATCGCACACTTCCATGGAGGCGGGACGGTTTTAGAGGCAATGGAGGCATTAAGGACATCTAAGATGACCGGACGAATGATGTCTATGATCTTAATGAGAGTCTGGGGGGGTGCTTGGTCATTCGGAGATCCCGAGGTGATCTTAGGGATCAACCTATCTAGTGAGGAGGGGTAAAGAAATGGGAATTTCTCGAGTATACAGGGGGTAGGGTGACCGGAGACAGGGGAAGAGATGGGTTCAATGTTATCATCACCGGTGGTAAATGAGGAATAGATAGCCTGGATTTTCTGGGGGAAAAAAATGGCAAGATTGTTGCAGCGGGTTTGTGCACCGCCTGATGATGGACGCTCAGGGGGAGGGGAAATTAAAGATTTGGCTATTTTAAAAATGTCCTTGGGTGCATTAGCAGCCATTTAAATTTTCTCCTCATAAAAGCGGGATTGGGTGGCATAGATTTCCTTTTTATAAAGCTTTATGGCGGCTCTGTAATCGGCCTTCCTCTGTTGAGAATGGCCCTGCCTCCTCGCTCTCTCAAGTTTGCGGCAAGTTTGCTTCATAGTTCTAAGAGCAGGTGTGTACCACAGGGCGACTTTGGATCTTTTTATTGATTTTAGGGGAATGATGGGGAGAACTTGGTCGAGGGTACTGGAGATCCAGTTGTCGAAGTTGATCGTGGCAGTGTTGGGGTTAGTGGACCTCTGCGGTAGATGTTCAGAGAGGGCCAGTCCCCAATCAGAGAACGGAAGTGAGGACCATTTCCTTCCCCGGTGTTTATTAAGATTGTGAGAGATAGGGGTAGGATTTAAGGACCAAGTGAAAGGTATTAAAAAATGGTCAGTCCAAGGAAGTGGAATGGGAGTCTCAACTTCTAGATTATCTAAGTTGCTATAGATATGGTCTAGGAGGTGTCCCTTGTTATGTGTCGCGAGAAAACCTTTTTGGCAGAGGTCAATAGCCCGAAGGTTAGACCTCAGGTTATTGGCTGAGGTGTCACACGGATCGTCCAGGTGCAAATTAAAATCACCCAGCAAAGTGAAATTTGCTGAGGAAAGCAGGGCGCTAGCGACAATGTCTGTCAAATTGGAAGTAAAGTTGCATAGGGCGCCAGGGGGACGATAGGCCAGCATGCCGGAGAATGTGGTGGTAGGAGAAAATTCAAAAGTAAAATTTGGTCTCACGCACGCTGGTGTAGTAAGAGAGGTGATGCGGCATTTATAGGTGTCTCTATAAATGATGGCAAGTACGCCACCTCTGCCAGTCTGGCGGTCAAGGCGTTTCATGGTGTAGCCTTGAGGGGTCGCCCACCCGATAGATGGATCGCTTTCCAGCTGAAGCCATGTTTCTGTCAGGAAGAGAGCCTCAGGATTGAGCTCTTCTAACAGCATGGAAAGCTCTGTGTGGTGCTTAGGTGAAGACCGGCAGTTAAGGAGAAACATTATTATTATTATTATTATTATTATTATTATATTTATTTTTGTAGAGCGCACAGCTACCCTAAGGTTTCCCGGCGCTGAGGACGAAAATGAGCGAGATGACAAAGAGGGGATTAGTGGGCTATTGAGAACAAAGTTATTGGTTGAACAACCATGTTTTCAAGTTTTTACGAAATTGAACTTAACAGTCGTTCGTGCGAAGCTGAATTGGGAGGGAGTTCCATAAGGAGGGGGCCAGGTAGGAAAAAGAGCGACCACCCTGTCTGACTCGATTGATCCTAGGTATCTGGAACTTGTGTTGGGTCGAGGAACGTAGGATTCTTGGAGGAGCATATTGATGAACAAGAGAGCGCAGATAGGTAGGGGCCTTGCCAACCTTGATTCTATGCATGAAGCATAGAGCTTTAAATTTTGCTCGTTGTTCGATACGGAGCCAATGGAGACTCCGAAGACCCGATGAAGTTGTTTCTTTTTTTGGTAGCTTGCATATAAGCCTCACTGCTTCGTTTTGCACTGTTTGCAGTTTCTTAGTGACCTCTTTACATGCCCCCAGATATAAGATGTTGCCGTAGTCCAGTCTAGATGTAATTAGAGCTTGGACTACGGTTTTTAATGTATTTTGGGGGAGCATCCACCTGATTTTCTTGAGCCACTTGAGTATGGTAAAACAAGTGGCTGCCACTCTGACCGCTTGTTGTTTCATGGACAGGTGTTCATCAAAGATGATGCCCAAGTTGCGAGCGGTTTTGGAAGGGGTGGGTGTAGGTCCCATCTGAGGAGGCCAATGTTGTGGCCTCCTCCTTATTCTCCTTATATGTGCGAGTTGAGGTTTTACGGTGTAAATGGAAGAAGGGCACCAGTCACATGATGTACAATGCGGCCTAATATTGGACGGAGGGATCGAGTGTAGGCACGAAAAATTGGAGGGGGGACGTAACAAATGCAGGGAGGAGGAACTGTAATAGAGGGGATTTCCTACCATGATGACAAGCTGACTGAGAAGCAAGAGGCTGGAAGCGTCTGGACGCGGACTGGCGCAGACTGGCTTCTCTTTGGCGCCTCTTCGGCGCTTCCGTGGCGCTACCGCTGCGCGTAACCGCTGCGCGACCAAACCAGGGTTATATAGATTGGGAGGTGAGGGGAGACTAGACCGTCACCCTCGAAAGATGGCCGCCCGCCAAGGGACAACCAGGAAGTAACTGGCGCTATTCCTCCCTCCACACAAACAGCATGAATTTGCTGCGGTGGACCGGGGAGTCAGCGCGTGAACTGGCAGGGTAACAACAATTGTTTTAAACATACACAAGGTTAAAAATGATTCTGGTTTAAAAACCCTTGCAGCAGTACATACAAAACACACCCAACGCTACGGTACTATTATTCAGTCTAACCGAGCAGGATGGTGCCCAGCCCTATGTAGTCAGGGAGGGAGGGGAGACTAGACCGTCACCCTCGAAAGATGGCCGCTCGCCAAGGGACAACCAGGAAGTAACTGGCGCTATTCCTCCCTCCACACAAACAGCATGAATTTGCTGCGGTGGACCGGGGAGTCAGCGCGTGAACTGGCAGGGTAACAACAATTGTTTTAAACATACACAAGGTTAAAAATGATTCTGGTTTAAAAACCCTTGCAGCAGTAAATACAAAACACACCCAACGCTACGGTACTATTATTCAGTCTACTGTAAATTACATGGGCTGTCCGTAAATCAGCCCTACTGTGACCCAATGTCCGTAATTTACATGGGCTGTCCGTAAATTAGCCCTAATATGACCCAATGTTCGTAATTTACATGGACTGTCCGTAAATTAGCCCTAATGTTCGGTTATGTGTGTGTAATGTGTATACTTTTTTAAAGCGCACTATCACCTGACAGGCATCTTGGCGCTGTATACCACTGTGGAACCCTTCCTGGCTTTCCCTGGGAGATGCCCCTTACTGGGCACCCCCAAGGTGGAGGCCAGGCATCCTAGCGCTTTCGGGGCCGTTGTGGAGATTAAGCAAGCTATTGCCCAGAGTTGCAGAGTGGGACCCATGATTAGAGTAGGCACCTAGGCGAGAATTATCGAGTCCGTGGACATTGAGCCCAAGACCCTGCCGCGTCGGGAATTGAACCCTGGTCCCGGGCCAGACCCCTGCCTCAGGGTCTGCCGCTCTAATCGGTGAGCCACACTTATCTGTGATTGATGTTTCAATGGAAGGCATTTGCCCATAATTTTAGTCTTTCTTCTGACAGTTGCGATGCCTCAGTTTGAGAGGGAATGAGTATCCTGTGCTGTGAGTCTGAGGGAGGGGCAGAAGGTGCAGCAAAAAACAGGTCATCTTTCCATGGTGCCTGCTGCCCAAAGCAGGGGCGGCCTTAGGCATGTGCAAGCTGTGCACCTGCACAGGGCCACCAAACCCCAGGGGCCTCCGTGCCAATATATATCCTTAATATAATAATCCTCTGAGGATGGATACATGTTTGCGTGGCGGCCCCTGGCAGGGATTTGGCGGCCTCCGGCTCTGTTCCACTCTCTAACACCCTGACCCCCCCTCCTGAGCTCCGGGGGGCTCCGCCCCGCCCGGACCCCCTCATTCGGGGCCCCCTACCTACGCTCCCTGCCTGGGGCCGCCATGAGCCTAGAGCCGCCCCTGCCCAAAGGAAATTTAAATGTGTGCACTGGTTGATCTGCAAATGTACACGCTGCATGGAGGCAATATAGTCATTGATGAAGTCACTTGAAGCTTCCGGATGCTAAAGATCTAGGTGCAAATTTACTAAGGTTTTGCGTTGGGATTGTGTCATTTTTGTGGTGCAGCCCGAAGTAAAATCCTTTTTGGCATTTAATGAGCCACTCGAAGCCACGTTGTGTGGTTTAGTAGATACAGAGTAGGGCACTGCAGCTTTGTGTTACTTTGCATCAACGAGGTGTTCAAATAGTAGAACATGGGTGTTCCCTGCCTCCATCCATGGAGATTCCCAGATTTACTAAGTTGAGTAAACCTGGGAATGCATCAAAATACGCTTCCCTGAAGCAGACGTAACAAGGAGAAATATATTTATTTCTCCTTGTTACGTCCGCTTCCAAATCATGCTGCATTCTACAGCACACATAGAAAGCGGAACATGCCTTTAACCCCTTGGGCGCGGCCGCGATTCTGCACCTGTGCGGACGTTTTTAAAAGTAGGCGGGTTCATGACGGCCCCCAGCCGTCATCAGCACACGAGCACCGTGATGCATGACGGCCGGGGGCCGTCATCAGCATGGAAGGGGTTAAGAATTGTTTTTGTGCGGGATGGTATCCCTTCCTGAACAAAAAACAAACCTGCATTGGCAATAGGTAGCACACAGCGTGCCAGCGTTAGGAGACAGCAGAAATGTGCCATATCTTAGTAGATGTGGCACATTTCTGTTGCCACCCTTTCACGCAACGCAGCACAGCAACTATGCCCTTTATTCTTTTTCAGAGGTGTTGTAAGATTGTTACATGCTGAGCTATGTAGTGACTGCTTTTAAATGGACAGTAATGAAAATGTTTGCACTCAGTACAGTCTGCTTACTAACATCTATGAGTTGGATGTGCTTTTTTTGCTCTAGACTTATTTTTTTTGCACATTTTGTTTTAGCTTATCTTATACTGTGTGAAAAGCAAGTTTGAAATAATGACACACATTCACAATGCTTTCTGTCACAAGTTGTGACCTTGTAGCACTGAAATACACAATCCACCACTGCACCAACCATGATTCAAATCTGTGACTCTCTGATTGCACTCACAGACATCTGCAGTGATGCATTAACCAATTAAGATTTCATAACATAAAGTAGTGCATTTCTCATTGATTCATTCAACTTGCATTTATTTTTTGATTGAAGAATTTTGTTATTTTATAGACAGTTACCGGTTAGTGAAAGAACAACAAAACGATTACAGAATATTTTGTTCTTTTTAGCCATGCCTTTGACTCCCGCTCCACGGTCACTGGCCCCACCTCAATTGCACTCAGGATCACAGTACCCATCGGTTTTTTAACGTTCTTCAACCTTGTTGAATAAGTATGTAAAATCTGAGAAAGCCTGTGATATCAGCATATGGTGTTCTACATTCCCTTAACTTCACTATGTAACTTTTTTAACATTTTGTTTCAGTATTATCTGTAATCTGCATTTATTTAATACAAATTACTATTTGTTTGACAGAACTGTACAAAAACAGTCCCTTGGTGTTAAACAAGATTGAGAAAAATATTTTAACCTAGTCAGTTGCTTAATTGCACTATGTTTAACTAGGAAAACTTGTGTTCAAATTCCAGCTTCCCCGCATGACTAAATTGAGTAATGTAAGCCAAATCAATTTACTTAAATGTGTCTAATTTACTTGCTAGTGACATCTGATAGCACTTTAAAGTAATTTCGTTCAAGATGGAACCTGTACAAAAGCCTCATTTGAATATATTTTAATAGCCTGTAATGTTTCACCATCCATAACAATTATATTGGCCATGCCAATATAATTTCTTCACTCATGGCATTGCCAGGTGTGAGCGTTAATAAATGTGTCAAAGTTCATGTTTAAAAACTTTCACTTCAAATAAATGTCAATGAAATTTTGTGATCTAATATACTAAACTGAAACACATCCATATATTAAGGAAACACTTTCTATATTTTAAGGTCTTTTGATTTTTTGTTTGTTGCGTAATTTACATCCCAATTATTTTGAAGATTCAGAATGGTGTTTGGCATTTAAGCATTAGCCAGACCACTAGTTTGGCCTCGGCTGGACTGCAGAGCCATTTTAAAACATGGACAGTCCAATGCCTGCCCACCCTCCACAAGCACAACCATTGCACCAGCAGAGTGTGCCAGGGTGGGTGCTGCTTGTTTAAGCACTTGACAGTATCTCTTCTGCTTCTGGGCTCTTTGCTCAGACTAATTTCAAGGCACACAGTACTTGCTGATACTCATTGAGAGCCCATTTTGTCTGATTTTTAGAAACTGTTCCATCTAGTCTTCTCATCCTTTTTTGTCTGGTTCTCTTTTACAGTCCTTTTCATCAGTGGATCTCTCATCTATCTGAACTTCATCCTGCTCTTTAATCCTCTTTGTCTAGTTATCGTGGCTTCCAGTTCTGAAATACATGTAGAATCCCTGATGCACCCTCTAATGCAGCAATACCTTTCTGTCCCCGCCTTCACTTGTGTTCTTTCTGGTGCTGGATCACCCCGTGTAGAGTAATCAGGAGTTGCATGAACCAGGCTCTGGTGCAGTGATTTGATGCTAATGTTCAAATATTCTTAGCCTTGCCTGAACACTTGTGGTCAGCTGCAGGACTAGGCCGCTGCACACATGCTTAGGCTAGTGTCAGGGCCAAAGTAAGAAGGCAGCCTTCCAGATATACATGCAGTTGGGCACTCTGGACAGTGAACACACGTGTACCATGCAGTGCTTAATTTGAGCCGGTGTTTTCCAGTGTCCGCATCTGCACTTAATTGTCAACACTGGCGCTTGTGACTGGCTGCCACAAGGTGGCGCTGTCTGACTAATTTAGAGATGACCTCAGCAAAAGTGAATTATTCAATCAACATACATTAAAAATGACTATTAACGTCCGTCCAAGCCATTCTTACAGCTTTAGGGGGCCTAAAATGGTCTGAACTGTCACATTTATAGGAGTGTGATGGTTAGTAGTTGTGTTGTTACTATCACTGGCTGCATGGCAGGGACGATGTGTGGCGAAAGTTGCGGTGTCCTCCTGACGAGAGCCCTGGCACTTATATTTTTTGCAAATTAAGCACTGGAACCATGCAAGGAACATATCCGTCCCGACACAATATCTTGGTTGTCACCAAAATGTCAAAGTGGAGAATAATGCTTTGCCATCACTCTGGCCTTTTATCCTGCAGACACATCACTACATGCCTCAAGTTATTATTAGTAAATTCATCCCTACTGAGTTTGCTGCTGTGGAGGGAATAAAAGGCTGAGTTGACCCTGTCAGGATGGGCTCCATTTATTTGCAAGCCATAAATAGACCTATGCATCTTGGGCCACATCTATTGAACTGTCTTGCTTGAACAGCCCAAAGGTCTGAATCCAATGTTCTATGTTATATGAGTACTAACACTTTTTAGAATAATAATTTGCCACTCCACACCATAATCCTCCCTGCTGTCCCCCATTACACATTGCGTCACTACACCTCCAGAACAGCACAGGCCGCTGTGGGACATTGTGGCGAAAACCCCCATCAGTTTTGCTTGTTGCCTTTTATTGCAAGCAAACATAGAAACTTGCTGTCTGTCTAGTTCAACCCCTGTTACAAAGCTTTGTACAGGTCCACCGCTACCCTGCCCGTTACAACTCTGACAACCCTTCCGAACAGAGGGACGTCCTAATCTTGCATTTCTTTGCTGCTCTCAACTTTTCTGTATATGCTGCATTTTCATGCATGACAACAGGAGCTAGCCTTCTGTCCTTTGCTCTGGAGGAGACAGCTCACGCTTGCCTGTTTTGAATTCCAATAACATTTTAACTATACTGCAATTTTCTGACAGCCTTTTCTTGGTCAGTCATCTCCAGGATCCTGCTCCCTGCCCCAGGACCGGACTGGGAACTGAAACCAGCCCTGGCAATCTGCTCTGCCAGCCCCCCTGGAGGGGGGTGGGGGGGGGTGCCGCCGAGCTGTTTGCTAGGGACGGTTTTAGCCGATTTTGTTACAGGGGGCCAATATTGCTAGCTTCTGGCAACAAAACGGCCAACCAGGGGCCCAAAATTGGCCCTCACCCTGGCGGCCCACTGGGGAAATGTCCGGTGCCTGCTACGGCCAGTCCGGCCCTGCCCCTCCCAGCTTGCTCTGTGTGTGGCACATGTAAGTGGGGCTATGTGCCTGAGAATGGCCCTTTGCTGTAACACTAACCATGGCCCGGTCCAGCCCTGTCTCTACCAGGGCACTAACAAACACGACACATTGGTGACGTTGCACTGTTCTAAGGGCAGTGGTGCACTGTGCCATGTGTGGTGATACACTATGCCATTGATGGAGGCACGCTACATGGTGGATAATGGTGCATTCTGCAGCACATGGTGGTGCACAGTTTGACACATCCCTGTTATGAAGATCATGCTGTACTCTTGAGAGTTTTTAAATTAATGTATGAGTCCATTTTCTATGCATCATCATTTTTTTAAAGTGTGACGCCTAGTAGAGGATGAAGTGTGGCCGATGTCTTTGTTCAACTTGTCTTCATCAACAGAACGTGAAAGATCACTTATCTTAATGTTTCCCAAACTGTTTGCCATGGGTTATAAAATGTCTAGAAACATGATCAAAAGTGTTCTGTTGCTCTCTCTCTACGAAAGATTGGGTAGATTTGGGTTGGGGTGATGCCATTGACACTGTGCTCAAGGGCATCAATTTACAATTGAACAAGGACATAATATTCAACCTAACTGCAACATATCTAGAAGCATTTACATACCGAGCTAAGTAAAGAAATAGTGCAATATCAAAAATTGTAAATAAATAAACGAATAGATAAAATAGTGAGGTGTGGCATTCGATGTGTCTGCACAATCGAACTTTCGTCTTGAAATGTAACCGTTTGACTTGAAGTTTTACACATTTGTTCAGAATTTGCCTCCGTGCCAGGCGGTCACCCTAGTCCTACCCCATCGCCTCACTCACTCTTTCTTTCAGTAAAACAGGATCTTGTGTCGAGTACAAGTTCGAAGAATGGGGCCATCCGGCGAAACAATTCCCGATAGCATAAATTCCTAATTTGCTCGCATTTCTGGGAATCCACCAGCGACATTATCTGGTAGTTTCCGATATGTGCGGCAGCGGACGTACACGGTCACCTCGCTTGCTGGTCGGCCACAACTCATAGCTAACGGCCCCTAACTTCCGTATTAGTCAGTACTTTTGCTAAAAGCCTAGATTCTGCCCTCACTCCTCAATCCAGGGTTTTCAGATGTCTCGAGCATGTTTCATCTCACCCATGGATTCATGCGTCTGATCCTTTCACAAATACACATTTCTCTCGCGGTTGTATGGAACCACAAATCCCCTAACCACGCATGTCTAAACAACGCGGTCTTACTAATGACTGCGTCTTAATCACGCATTCCTTTACCACGCATGCCTTTTTACCACATAATTTCATGGTAAAAAGGCATGAATGATAAAGGGGTATTGGTGGCTAGAGCAGGGACCCCCCTCCCCACTGCCCTAAGCTCCAAACTCTCCCTCCCCTCCTCCCCGCCCTGAGGTCCAAATATTCCTCCACCTCCCAACCCCAACGCTGTCCCCTCCCACTGCCCTGAGGCCTAAAACCCTGTCCCTTAACCTGAACCAGCCCTAAAAACTGACCGCCCTTCCCTAAGCCCTAAAAATGACCTCGACTACCCATTCTTCTCCCCCTGCCCTGAGGCCTAAAACCCTAACCTCTAATAAAAAAAACTACCCAACCCTTCCACAACCCTACAGAACTACTCTGACCCCCAACCCTAAAAACTACCCCTGACCCCCCAGCCCTCAAAACGATCCCCAAGCCCCAAGACCTAAAACCTAGCCCGAACCCCTCTCAGTCCTGAAAACCACCTCCAACCACCCGCACAGCCCTGAAGACTAGCCCCAACCCCCCCCAGCCGGAAACCCGACCCACCCCACCCTAGAAAACTACCCCTGACCCACCATCAGCCCAGAAAACTAGGCCATCCCACTCCCAGACCAGAAAACTCTCCTGACCCAACCCCTAGCCCAGAAAACTACCACTACCCTCCCAGTCTACAAAACTGCCCCTGACGCACCCCCAAGCCCAGAAAACTACACCGACCCACCCCCAGGCCCACAAACAACAGCAACCCACCCCCAGCCCACAAAACAATCCCGACACACCGCCAGCCCACAAAACTACCCCGACCCCTAGACCACAAAAGTACCCTGACCCACCCCAGCCGACAAAACGACTCCCAACCCACCCCCGCCCCACTTACTTCATCGCGGATCTCTCCCTGCGAGGTCTTCCTGCTTCCATCCAAAACAGAGACCAGCTAGACCACAAATTGCCTTAACCACGCACATCCGTGTTTCGGGTATATGCGTGGCTAAGGCAAGCGTGGTTAGCTTGCAGAGTCGGAACACTTGTGGTTTAGACCGCAGTGTCCCTACTGTTTTCCCTCTCTCGCTCATGTATTCATGCTTCTGTTCCTTTCACAAAAAACCTCTCGCTCGCTCATTGATCCATGCCTCTGTTCCTTTCACACATACACCTCTCTCTCGCTCATGGATCCATGCCTCTGTTCCTTTCATAAATACACCTCTCTCTCTCTCATGGATCCACGCCTCTGATCGTTTCATAAATACACCTCTCTCTCTCTCTCATGGATCCACATGTCTGTTCCTTTCACAAATACACATCTCTCTCTCACTCATGGATCCATGCCTCTGATCCTTTCACAAATACACCTCTCTCTCGCTCATGATTACACATGTCTGTTCCTTTCAGAAATACACCTCTCTCTCTCGCTCAAGGATGCAACTCTCTGCTCCTTTCACACATACACCTCTCCCTCGCTCATTGATCCACATGTCTGTTCCTATCACAGATCTTTCTCGCTCATGGGTCCATGCTTCTGTTCCTATCACAAATACACCTCTCTCTCGCTCATGGATTCAACCCTCAGCTCCTTTCACACATACACCTCTCCCTCGCTCATAGGTCCATGCCTCTGATCCTTTCACAGATGCACCTCTCTCTCTCACTCATGGGTCCATGCCACTGTTCCTTTCACACATAAACCTCTCTCTCTCTCTCTCATGGGCCCATGCTTCTGTTCCTTTCAGAAATACACCTCTCTCTCTGGCTCAAGGATGCAACTCTCTGCTCCTTTCACACATACACCTCTCCCTCGCTCATTGATCCATGTGTCTGTTCCTTTCACAGATGCACCTCTGTCTCACTCATGGATCCATGCCTCTGCTCCTTTCACACATAAACCTGTCTCTTGCTCATGAATCCATGACACTGTTCCACTCACACTTAAACCTCTCTCTCGCTCATGGATCCATGCTTCTTTTCCTTTCACAAATACACCTCTCTCTCTCGCTCATGGATCCATGCCTCTGATCCTTTCACAAATACACTTCTCTCTCAGTCATGGATCCAAGCCTCTGCTTCTTTCACACATACCTCTCTCTCTCGCTCATTGATCCAAGCCTCTGTTCCTTTCACAGATGCACTTCTCCCTCGCTCATGGATCCATCTGTCTGTTCCTTTCACAGATGCAACTATCTCTCGCTCAAGGATCCATGCCTCTGATTCTTTCATAAATACACGCTCTTTCGCTCATGGATCCAAGCCTCTGCTCCTTTGACACATACACCTCTCTCTAGCTCGTGGATCCAAGCCTCTGTTCCTTTCACAAATACACCTCTCTCTCGCTCAAGGATCTGTTCCTTTCACAATTACACCTCTCTCTCGCTCATGGATTCATGCCTCTGATCCTTTCACAAATACACCTCTCTCGCGCTCATGGATACACATGTTTGTTCCTTTCACAAATACACCTCTCTCTCACTCATAGATCCACGCCTGTGATCCTTTCATAAATACACCTCTCTCTCCCAAATGGATTCATGCATCTGTTCCTTTCACCGATGCATCTCTCTCTCGCTCATGGATCCACATGTCTTTTCCTTTCATA
Source organism: Lissotriton helveticus (assembly GCF_964261635.1). NCBI lineage: Eukaryota > Metazoa > Chordata > Amphibia > Caudata > Salamandridae > Lissotriton > Lissotriton helveticus. The sequence goes on from NC_136057.1 coordinate 1,302,738,482, forward strand.
AATATACCACTCTCTCGCTCATAGATCCACTCCTCTGATCCTTTCATAAATACACCTCTCTCTCGCTCATAGATCCAAGCCTCTGTTCCTTTCACACATCAACCTCTCTCTCGCTCATAGATCCAAGGCTCTGTTCCTTTCAGAAATACAACTCTCTCTCGCTCATGGATTCATGAGCTTGTTCCTGTCACAAACACACCTCTCTCTCTCGCTCATGGATAGATGCCTCTGATCCTTTCATAAATACACCTCTCTCTCGCTCATAGATCCAAGGCTTTTTCCCTTTCAGAAATACAACTCTCTCTCTCGCTCATGGATCAAAGCCTCTGCTCCTTTCACACATAAACCTCTCTCTCGCTCATGGATCCAAGCCTCTATTCCTTTCACAAATACACCTCTCTCTCGCTCATGGATCCAAGCCTCTTTTCCCTTCACAGATGCACCTCTCTCTCGCTCATGAATCAGAGCCTCTGCTCCTTTCACACATACACCTCTCTCTCGCTCATGGATCCATGCCTCTGTTCCTTTCACAAATACACCTCTCTGTCGCTCATGGATCCATGCCACTGTTCCATTCGCACATAAAGCTCTCTCTCGCTTATGGATCCATGCCTCTGTTCCTTTCAGAAATACACCTCTCCCTCGCTCATAGATCCATGCCTCTGTTCCTTTCACAAATAAACCTCTCTCTCGCTCATGGATCCATGCCATTGTTCCTTTTACACATAAACCTTTCTCTCGCTCATAGATCCATGCCTCTGTTCCTTTCAGAAATACACCTCTCCCTCACTCATAGATCCATGCCTCTGTTCCTTTCACAAATAAACCTCTCTCTCGCTCATGGATCCATGCCTCTGTACCTTTCACACATAAACCTCTCTCTCGCTCATGGATCCATGCCTCTGTTCCTTTCAGAAATACACCTCTCCCTCACTCATAGATCCATGCCTCTGTTCCTTTCACAAATAAACCTCTCTCTCGCTCATGGATCCATGCCTCTGTACCTTTCACACATAAACCTCTCCCTCGCTCATGGATCCATGCCTCTGTACCTTTCACACATAAACCTCTCTCTCGCTCATAGATCCACACATCTGATCCTTTCATAAATACACCTCTCTCTCTCTCTCATGGAGCCAAGCCTCTGTTCCTTTCACAGGTGCACCTCTCTCTCACTCATGGATCCATGCCTCTGAATCTTTCACAAATACACCTCTCTCTCGCTCATCGATCCACATGTCTGTTCCTATCACAGATCTCTCTCACTCATGGATCCACATGTCTGTTCCTTTCACAAATACACATCTCTCTCTCACTCATGGATCCATGCCTCTGATCCTTTCACAAATACACCTCTCTCTCGCTCATGGATTCAACCCCCTGCTCCTTTCACACATACCCCTCTCCCTCGCTCATAGGTCCATGTGTCTGTTCCTTTCACAGATGCACCTCTCTCTCACTTATGGATCCATGCCTCTGATCCTTTCACAACTACACCTCGCTCTCACTCGTGGGTCCATGCCACTGTTCCTTTCACACATAAACCTCTCTCTCTCTCTCATGGGCCCATGCCTCTGTTCCTTTCAGAAATACACCTCTCTCTCTCGCTCAAGGATGCAACTCTCTGCTCCTTTCACACATACACCTCTCCCTCGCTCATAGATCCATGCCACTGTTCCTTTCACACGTAAACTTGTCTCTTGCTCATGAATCCATGCCACTGTTCCACTCACACATAAACCTCGCTCTCGCTCATGGATCCATGCCTCTGTTCCTTTCACAAATATACCTCTCTCTCTCGCTCATGGATACATGCCTCTGATCCTTTCACAAATCCACCTCCCTCTCACTCATGGATGCATGCCTCTGATCCTTTCACAAATACACTTCTCTCTCACTCATGGATCCGTGCCACTGTTCTTTTCACACATAAACCTCTCTCTCGCTCATGGATCCATCTGTCTGTTCCTTTCACAGATGCAACTATCTCTCGCTCAAGGATCCATGCCTCTGTTCCTTTCAGAAATACACCTCTCTCTCGCTCATAGATGCACGCCTCTGATTCTTTCATAAATACACGCTCTTTCGCTCATGGATCCAAGCCTCTGCTCCTTTCACAGATGCACCTCTCTCTCGCTCAAGGATCCACAGGTCTGTTCCTTTCACAATTACACTTCTCTCTTGCTCATAGATCCATGCCTCTGATCCTTTCACAAATACACCTCTCTCTTGCTCATGGATCCACATGTTTGTTCCTATCACAGATGCACCTCTCTCTCACTCATGGATCCATGCCTCTGATTCTTTCACAAATACACCTCTCTCTCACTCATGGATCCATGCCACTGTTCCTTTCACACATAAACTTCTCTCTCGCTCATGGATCTGATGGAGCAAGGAGGAGAAACAAAATTTTGTGTACCCTTCTGAAGTCATACTTCCATAATTATAACATGAACTAATGGAATGGCGTGTGGAACTAATCAATCTAGAGTAAAATTGCACCTACACAAGTACACGTGGGAATTAACTTTGCTTATGTTGCAATCATAATTAACTAACTATGTGATTTTGTCGTGTCCTAAACTAATCAGCAGCTTTGAAATAATAAAAAGCAGCATAAAATGTGCTTTTGTTTACGTATTTGTGGCAGAAACCGAAGGATAAGTAAGTATATTACGCCTAGATGTCGCTTATCTGCTAGGTAACTACTAATAGGGAAAACCTTAGTAAAGGGAGAGGTAAACATAAGGGCTAAAGTTCTAAAAATTAACGTTTGTTTGTGTTTGTTTCTATGATAGTTCCCATTCTGGCCTGTGAGGCCTAATAAAAGATGGCCGATTTGCTGAACTGCGAGTAGAAAATGAACTGAGCATGCGCAAGCCTGACTCCTAGTTCGAATGTAAGCTGCTTGTGCCTGGAGTGAAAGTGGTTCAAGGACAGAGTAGCCTGGAAGTATAGATGGCTGCTAAAAGATGAGCACAATGGTTCAGAACGTGAGAAAGTCTGGCAAAGTAGCTAATTGAGAAACAGGATTTGGCCGGACAAGGCCCAAGACAATGACCCATTTAAAATCAGGCTGTCGGTAGCGGAATAAATGTTGTAATGATGAGTTGATGCTCATCCACCCCAAAATTGTCCAATCAGAACTCGAATTTATGCTGAAAGTTATTTTTTTAGATAGCTAGAGCTAGTGAAAAAGGTATCAAAAGTGCTGGTTTTAGAGAGGAAAAAACTCCTTTTCGATTTCCTCCAGAGATGCTGTCCGTATGCTGATTTTTCCTGAGATGTAAGACTTTGAATAATTTTCTATTTCTCTTGAATGAGAGTTACACTCTAGCTGAGGGTTTTAGTTAGGGAAGTTAGGAGAAAGAATGAATGTTGGGAACTATCTGTCTTTTGCTGAAATGCTTGCATTTCTGAAATCAAAATAAAATGTCAATTTCAGAATTTTCTAAAATAAATGAAATTAACAGTTTTTGAAATCAAATTCTCATTTTCCTTTAATGTCGTATTGAATAAATGAATAAATAAAATGAATAAACTTTAAGACATGTTAAAATTTGCTTTTAATAAAAATTAGATAAATGGAGAATTAAGCTGCTCTTGAGTTTTCCTACGCCTAATTTTTTACTACCAGATCCGTCGACCACAGTGGCGGCGTGTCTAAATAAATGTTTTGATAAAGAAAACCATGGTAAACTCATTTAAACTGCAGGTGTAAATAGAATAAATATTCTGTTATAGTTTAGACATCCCGCTATGATACAGCAGCTCCCCTTTGAATCTCCCCGATCCATGGAGTAAGGTGTAAGTATTTTGTGAGTGACTCGCAGTGTCATGCACCCCACTGTCGAGTATATGTATGATTTTGTACTTCAGGGAAAAGTGTCATGGTTTTAGAAATTATTTCCGGAGAACCGCTGCATCAGATCCACATGTCTGTTCCTTTCACAATTACACCTCTCCCTCGCTCATAGATCCATACCACTGTTCCTTTCACAGATGCACCTCTCTCTCACTCATGGATCCATGCCTCTGATCCTTTCAAAAATATACCTCTCTCTTACTCTTGGATCCATGTCACTGTTCCTTTCATACACAAACCTCTCTCTTGCTCAGGGATCTATGCCACTGTTCCTTTCACACATAAACCTCTCTCTCGCTCATGGATCCATGCTACTTTTCCTTTCACAAATACACCTCTCTCTCTCTCATGGATCCAAACTTCTATTCCTTTCACAAATACACCTCTCTCTCTCTTGCTCATGGATACATAAATCTGATTATTTCACAAATACACCTCTCTCTCGCTTATGAATCCAAGCCTCTGCTCCTTTTACACATACTCCTCTCTCTCGCTCATTGATCCAAGCCTCTGTTCCTTTCACAGATGCAGTTCTCCCTCGCTCATGGTTCCAATCCTCTGTTCCTTTCACAAATACACCTCTCTCTCGCTCCTGGATCCATGCCTCTGTTCATTTCACAGATGCACCTCTCTCTCACTCATGGATACACATGTCTGTTCCTTTCACAAATGCACCTCTCTCTCGCTCCAGGATCCATGCCTCTGTTCCATTCAGAAATACACCTCTCTCTCGCTCACAGATCCATCTGTCTGTTCCTTTCAGAGATGCACCTCTCTCTCGCTCATGGTTCCAAGCCTCTGTTCCTTTCACAGATGCACCTCTCCCTCACTCTTGCATACACATGTCTGTTCCATTCACAAATACACCTCTCTCTCGCACATAGATCCATCCCACTGTTTCATTCACAAATACACCTCTCTCTCGCTCATAGATTCATACCACTGTTCCTTTCACAGATGCACCTCTCTCTCACTCCTGGATCCACATGTCTGTTCCATTCAGAAATACACCTCACTCTCGCTCATAGATCCATCTGTCTGTTCCTTTCACGGATGCACCTCTCTCTCGCTCATGGATCCAAGCCTCTGTCCCTTTCATAAATACACCTCTCTCTCGCTCATGGTTCCAAGCCTCTGTTCCTTTCACAAATACACCTCTCTCTCGCTCATGGTTCCAAGCCTCTGTTCCTTTCACAGATGCACCTCTCCCTCACTCCTGCATCCACATGTCTGTTCCATTCACAAATACACCTCTCTCTCGCACATAGATCCATCCCACTGTTTAATTCACAAATACACCTCTCTCTCGCTCATCGATCCATACCACTGTTCCTTTCACAGATGCACCTCTCTCTCACTCCTGGATCCACATGTCTGTTCCATTCAGAAATACACCTCACTCTCGCTCATAGATCCATCTGTCTGTTCCTTTCACGGATGCACCTCTCTCTCGCTCATGGATCCAAGCATCTGTCCCTTTCATAAATACACCTCTCTCTCGCTCATGGTTCCAAGCCTCTGTTCCTTTCACAAATACACCTCTCTCTCGCTCATGGATCCAAGCCTCTGTTCCTTTCACAGATGCACCTCTCTCTCACTCCTGGATCCACATGTCTGTTCCATTCACAAATACACCTCTCTCTCGCTCATAGATCCACACCACTGTTCCTTTCACAGATGCACCTCTCTCTCACTCATGGATCCATGTGACTGTTCCTTTCATACACAAACCTCTCTCTTGCTCAGGGATCTATGCCACTGTTCCTTTCACACATAAACCTCTCCCTCGCTCATGGATCCATGCTACTTTTCCTTTCACAAATACACCTCTCTCTCTCCTGCTCATGGATACATGCATCTGATTCTTTCACACATAAACCTCTCTTTCGCTCATGGATCCATGCTTCTGTTCCTTTCACAAATACACCTCTATCTCGCTTATGAATCCAAGCCTCTGCTCCTTTTACACATACTCCTCTCCCTCGCTCATGGTTCCAAGCCTCTGTTCCTTTCACAAATACACCTCTCTCTCGCTCCTGGTCCATGCCTCTGTTCCTTTCACAGATGCACCTCTCTCTCACTCATGGATCCACATGAGTGTTCCTTTCACAAATGCACCTCTCTCTCGCTCCTGGATCCATGCCTCTGTTCCATTCAGAAATACACCTCTCTCTCGTTCACAGATCCATCTGTCTGTTCCTTTCACAGATGCACCTCTCTCTCGCTCATGGATCCAAGCCTCTGTTCCTTTCACAAATACACCTCTCTCTCGCTCATGGATCCAAGCCTCTGTTCCTTTCACAAATACACCTCTCTCTCGTTCATGGTTCCAAGCCTCTGTTCCTTTCACAAACACACCTCTCTCTCGCTCATGGATCCAGGCCTCTGATCCTTTCATAAATACACCTCTCTCTTGCTCATAGATCCAAGCCTCTGTTCCTTTCACACATAAACCTCTCTATCGCTCATGGATCCATGCCTCTGTTCCTTTCACAAATACACCTCTCTCTCACTCATGGATCCATGCCACTGTTCCTTTCACACATAACCTTCTCTCTTGCTCATGGATCCATGCCACTGTACCTTTCACACATAAACCTCTCTCTCACTCATTGATCCATGCTTCTGTTCCTTTCACAAATACACCACACTCTCGCTTATAGATCCACACCTCTAATCCTTTCATAAATACACCTCTCTCTTGCTCATAGATCCAAGCCTCTGTTCCTTTCACACATAAACCTCTCTATCGCTCATGGATCCATGCCTCTGTTCCTATCACAAATACACCTCTTTCTCGCTCACGGGTTCATGAGCTTGTTCCTGTCACAAATACACCTCTCTCTCGCTCATGAATTCAAGCCTCTGTTCATTTCACAAATTCACCTCTCTCTCGCTCATGGATCTATGCCTCTGTTCTTTTCACAGTTGCACCTCTCTCTCACTCATGGATCCATGTCTCTGTTCCTTTCACAAATACACCTCTCTCTCACTCATGGATCCATGCCACTGTTCCTTTCACACATAAACTTCTCTCTTGCTCATGGATCCATGCCACTGTACCTTTCACACATAAACCTCTCTCTCACTCATTGATCCATGCTTCTGTTCCTTTCACAAATACACCTCACTCTCGCTTATAGATCCACACCTCTAATCCTTTCATAAATACACCTCTCTGTCGCTCATGGATCCAAGCCTCTGTTCCTTTCACAAATACACCTCTCTCTCTCTCATGGATCCAATCCTCTGTTCCTTTCACAGATACACCTCTCTCTCCCTCATGGATCCACATGTCTGTTCCTTTCACAAATACGCCTCTATCTCGCTCATGGATCCACATGTCTGTTCCTTTCACAAATACACTTCTCTCTCGCTCATTGATCCACACGTCTGTTCCTTTCACAAATATACCTCTCTCTCGCTCATGGATCCACATGTCTGTTCCTTTCACAAATACACCTCTCTCCTGCTCATGGATCCACATGTCTTTTCCTTTCACAATATACCACTCTCTCGCTCATAGATCCACGCCTCTGATCCTTTCATAAATACACCTCTCTCTCGCTCATAGATCCAAGCCTCTGTTCCTTTCACACATAAACCTCTCTCTCGCTCATGGATCGATGCCTCTGTTCCTATCACAAATACACCTCTTTCTCGCTCACGGGTTCATGAGCTTGTCCCTTTCACAAATACACCTCTCTCTCACTCATGGATCCATGCCACTGTTCCTTTTACACATAAACCTCTCTCTTGCTCAAGGATCCGTGCCAGTGTTCCTTTCACACATAAACCTCTCTCTCGCTCATGGATCCAAGCCTCTGTTCCTTTCACAAATACACCTCTCTCTCTCGCTCATAGATACATGCCTCTGATCCTTTCACAAATCCACCTCTCTCTTGCTCATGGATCCACATGTCTGTTCCTTTCACTAATACACCTCTCTCTCGCTCATGGATCCACTTGTCTGTTCCTTTCAGAGATGCACCTCTCTCCCACTCATGGATCCATGCCACTGTTCTTTTCGCAAATAAACCGTTCTCTCGCTCATGGATCCATGCTTCTGTTCCTTTCACAAATACACCTCTCTCTCGCTCATGGATCCACGACTCTCTGATCCTTTCATAAATACATCTCTCTCTCGTTCAAGGATCCAAGCCTCTGTTCCTTTCACAGATGCGCCTCTATCTCGCTCATGGATCCATGCCTCTGTTCCTATCACAAATACACCTCTTTCTCGCTCACGGGTTCATGAGCTTGTTCCTGTCACAAATACACTTCTCTCTCGCTCATGGATCTATGCCTCTGATCGTTTCCCAAATACACCTCTCTCACTCGTGGATCCACGTCTGTTCCTTTCACAAATACACTTCTCTCTCGCTCATGGATCCACATGTCTGTTCCTTTCAAAAATATACCTCTCTCCCGCTCATGGATCCACATGTCTGTTCCTTTCACAAATACACCTCTCTCCCGCTCATGGATTCACATGTCTTTTCCTTTCATAAATATACCACTCTCTCGCTCATAGATCCACGCCTCTGATCCTTTCATAAATACACCTCTCTCTCGCTCATAGATCCAAGCATCTGTTCCTTTCACACATAAACCTCTCTCTCGCTCATGGATCCATGCCTCTGTTCCTATCACAAATACCCCTCTTTCTCGCTCACGGGTTCATGAGCTTGTTCCTGTCCCAAATACACCTCTCTCTCGCTCATGAATTCAAGCCTCTGTTCATTTCACAAATTCACCTCTCTCTCGCTCATGGATATATGCCTCTGTTCTTTTCACAGTTGCACCTCTCTCTCACTCATGGATCCATGTGTAAGTTGCTTTCAGAAATACACCTCTCTCTCACTCAGGGATCCATGTCTCTGTTCCTTTCACAAATACACCTCTCTCCCACTCATGGATCCATGCCACTGTTCCTTTCACACATAAACCTCTCTCTCACTCATAGATCCATGCTTCTGTTCCTTTCACAAATACACCTCTCTCTCGCTCATGGATCCATGCCACTGTTCTTTTCGCACATAAACCTTTCTCTTGCTCATGGATCCATGCTTCTGTTCCTTTCACAAATACACCTCTCTCTCGCTCATGGATCCACGACTCTCTGATCCTTTCCTAAATACATCTCTCTCTCGTTCATGGATCCAAGCCTCTTCTCCTTTCACAAATACACCTCTTTCTCGCTCATGGATCCAAGCATCTGTTCCTTTCACAGATGCACCTCTCTCTCCCTCATGGATCCACATGTCTGTTCCTTTCACAAATACACCTCTCTCGCTCATGGATCCATGCCTCTGATCGTTTCCCAAATACACCTCTATCACTCATGGATCCACGTCTGTTCCTTTCACAAATACACTTCTCTCTCACTCATGGATCCACACGTCTGTTCCTTTCACAAATATACCTGTCTCTTGCTCATGGATCCATATGTCTGTTCCTTTCACAAATACACCTCTCTCCCGCTCATGGATCCACATGTCTTTTCCTTTCACAAATATACCACTCTCTCGCTCATAGATCCACACCTCTGATCCTTTCATAAATACACCTCTCTCTCGCTCATAGATCCAAGCCTCTGTTCCTTTCACACATAAACCTCTCTCTCGCTCATGGATCCATGCCTCTGTTCCTATCGCAAATACATCTCTTTCTCGCTCACGGGTTCATGAGCTTGTTCCTGTCACAAATACACCTCTCTCCCGCTCATGAATTCAAGCCTCTGTTCATTTCACAAATTCACCTCTCTCTCGCTCATGGATCTATGCCTCTGTTCTTTCCACAGTTGCACCTCTCTCTCACTCATGGATCCATGTGTCTGTTCCTTTCACAAATACACCTCTCTCTCACTCATGGATCCATGCCACTGTTCCTTTCACACATAAACTTCTCTCTTGCTCATGGATCCATGCCACTGTACCTTTCACACATAAACCTCTCTCTCACTCATAGATCCATGCTTCTGTTCCTTTCACAAATACACCTCACTCTCGCTTATAGATCCACACCTCTAATCCTTTCATAAATACACGTCTCTCTCGCTCATGGTTCCAAGCCTCTGTTCCTTTCACAAATACACCTCTCTCTCTCTCATGGATCCAATCCTCTGTTCCTTTCACAGAAACACCTCTCTCTCACGAATGGATCCACATGTCTGTTCCTTTCACAAATACACCTCTCTCTCGCTCGTGGATCCATGCCTCTGATCCTTTCACAAATACACCTCTCTCTCACTCATGGATCCATATGTCTATTCCTTTCACAAATACATCTCTCTCTCACTCATGGATCCATGGCACTGTTCCTTTCACACATAAACCTCTCTCTTGCTCATGGATCCATGCCACTGTTTCTTTCACACATAAACCTCTCTCTCATTCATGAGCTATGCTTCTGTTCCTTTCACAAATACTCCTCTCTCTCGCTCATGGATCCATGCCTCTGATCCTTTCACAAATACACCTCTCTCTCTCGCTCATGGATCCATGCCTCTGTTTCTTTCACAAATACACCTCTGTCTCACACTCGTGGATCCATGCCTCTGTTCCTTTCACAAATACACCTCTCTCTCATTCATGGTTCCGTTCCTCTGTTCCTTTCACAAATACACTACTCTCTCGCTCATGAATCCATACCTCTGTTCCTTTCACAAATACACCTCTCTCTCACTAATGGATCCATGCCACTGTTCCTTTCACACATAAGCCTCTCTCTCGCTCATGGAACCAACCCTGTGTTCCTTTCACAAATACACCTCCGTCTTACTCATCGATCCATGCCTCTGTTCCTTTCACAAATACACCTCTCTCTCACTCATTGATCCATGTGTCTGTTCCTTTCAGAAATACACCTCTCTCTCACTCATGGATCCAAGCCTCTGTTCCTTGCAGAAATAGACCTTGCAAGAAGTTGGCCTGGCATATGCTGTCCACTATTCTAATGGGCACCTTGCACAAGTCCAAACGACCCTTATTGATACTAGGTTTAAAGACAACCTATATAGAAAGCTATCCTAGTGGTAGCTGTGGAGAGCAGCCTTCAGGCTAAGTCTTAAAGGATTGTAAAGCAGATTGTTTTACCAGTCATAATCTCATGAATGACCAAATGAAAGGAGAACCATTCCAGGTATATAAAAAAAATATATGTATTTATTCTAAACACATCTCTCTAGTCTCTTTATGAGGCTAAAGGCAAAAGTACATAAAGTAAACTCATTTAGCACACAGTAAATTAGCACAATATACGTTGAGCCGTCGGGGCGTACCAAACCATGTATTAAGAAAGTGGTATAAGAACCACTACTGGTACAAAAGGGGGTGGTGATGGACGGAGCATCTGAATCAATCAAACACTCACACCCAGTCAAAAGCTCTGGGTTTAATCCATCACCTTTCTTTAGCCCACTCTGCCACCCCAGTTCAGACATGGCTATATGCAAATCAGTCTGACCCTGGGCCTCATGGGAACAGTCCATCCCGAACTGCCAAGCCATGTCTTCCCTGTACCGGAAACAAGCTTCCGAGGACCGGTTTCTGGCATTCCAGCCGTCTTCAGCCCGGCTTGCTTGAATCCAGTGGCAAAGTGAGCAAGGGACTCACGTCTGAGCATACCCTGCCACACTTCTGGTGGCCAAAAGCGGTACAAAAGGGGGTGGAAATGAACCTAGGTGTAGGAGAGTAGGATCTGCCTACTATGCTTAACCCCACTTTTTGCTGGTGTTTCACTGTTTTTCGACTTTAATCTGGCTGGGGCCCTGCTGTCCAGGACCCCAGCCTAGCTCCTTCCTTTCAAAATTGATTACATGCACTTTAGGTACACTCTAGATTGGTTACTGGGTTACCCTTGTGAGTCCCTAGTATATGGTACTTTAGGTACTAAGGGCATAGGTACCCCAGAGGCCTACCAGGGGCTGAAGCATGTATTATGCCACCCCTGGGAAACCTTCCAATATGGCACCACAGGTCCGCGACTGCAGCCTGGGTAGAGTGGTGCATGCACCCCTTACTAAGATATAGGTTACCTATATCTACCTTTAATCACTGACACATATAAACCTATAAGTCACTCCTCTGGCAGGCCTTATCAATCCTGAAGGCAGAGTGCTTGGTTTTGTGTGAGGGGGTGCCCATGAATGAGCAGGACCCCTCTGCAGATTTCGGAACCTATGCTCTGATTCTGTTCGGTGATGCAGCCAGACCATATACTCTTAAGTGCATTATAGCCTCATAGTAAATGCTCACTTTGGAATGGCTGCATGGAAACATGTTGTGTTTGATGTCAAACACTTTGGAATCCTACCCCCCACCAGTCCTGGCAGCGGGGGTAGAATGTCACCCTTCTAGAGGGAGAAGACATGTACACACTAACCTAACCGGTAATAGTTTAAACGAGCCCCAGTATCACAAAATGGATGCTGCAGCCACAGACCCGAGTCTGACCTCCTGTTGCTGGACAAAACTCCAGCAGGGGAGGCCTAGACAATAGGTTTCCTGTCACAGGGAGGTGTAACCACCCCCCAGACAGGCTTTAGTGTATTGGGGCTGGGTGGGTGCATTCATAGAATGCTTTTCAGACAGTACTGGGGGCACACTTGATGTCCCTTTGCATACCCCAGTTCACACGGGTTGCTGGGGCACTCAGCCCCTGCTCTGGCATGAAACTGGACATAGGGAATGGGTGTAATCACACCTCTTCCCTGACCCTCCCATAGGTGGGTCCCCAGAGTATGTCCAACCCCCTAACTTAGTATAAGTTTAGGAACCCAGTCCTTAGGATTTCAGATTACACCTGGACGAAACTCTGCAACATATATCCTGGAACTTCGACATTTTATTTCAACTATTAGATGGAAGAATCTCCCTTGGGGTCAAGGAGTGACTCCCCTGTTCAAACAGGCACCAATGAAGCATTTTGCAGGTCTGCATTTCCAAGGCTCCCGCCAGATCCCGATGGATTTGTGACTCAAGACACAGACTTCCAGACTTCTCAGAGGTCGACAGGAGATCCCAGCAAAGCTGAGAAGCGCAGCCCTCACGAGTGACGTGGAACCGGAAATCCTGGACACCGTGCACATTTGCAAGTGCATCCTCTTCCCGAGCTTTCCTGAAGTTGTGCGTTGAGCTACTTGTAGTCCAAGCCCCGAGCATCATTTGCACTAAGTATGGGCGTAAAATCCGTTCCTCTCGCGGAATTTGTGGATTTTCGACAAATTCACGATCCGCGAATTCTCGCGAATTTGCTGAAAATTCACAAATTCGCACACATCAGATTTTTTTGCTTGGTCGTGCTTGACAAATACAATATTGCAGCGCGCGGCGTTCACTTACCGTCATTCAGCGTTTGAAGAGTTGTTTTTCTCCATGTTTGCGTGTGCTGCGCCATTTTTGATCTTGCTGCGTGATCCCCCGGGAGTTTTTCGACCGCGATTACGTCATCGCGGCCCGCCACCTTGCACAGCGAGAGTTTGTCAACGCGAGTACGTCATAAAGGCCCGTGATCACGCATCGCAGGAGTAAACAATTGCGAACACGTAGATGCGGCGGGCAGCAACAATATCGCGCTCGCGAAATTGCAAACTTTGCAATTCTGCACAAGATCCACCAGCAGGCAGCATAAACCTTCTGAAAATGATGATTTTTATCAGAATAACTCCTCAGGTTGACATTTGCCTGCACTTTTTTTGCAAGGAGTTCATTTTGGGGGGGTGGGAGGAAGGAAGTGCCCCACATTCTCCAACTTCCTGTTCCTGTCCAGCAGGCTCCTCCCAGTGCTTTGTTCATGTCCTGGTCACTTTGATTTGGATCTTGACCTGGAAGGATTACTTTTTGTGGATGCTGCTGGATATTTGGATTTGAGGCATTTTTGACTTTCTTTGGATCACTTTTGGATTAGAAATTTCACAAGTAAGTTTGTTTGGTGCATTACAGTTGCTGCAACTTCAATTTTGGAACTTTTTCAGAACATTAAATAAAATATATTGTGGGTAGCCACAGTATCCAATAGGACCAGGGTTAGTTATGGGTGCATGATACAACTGTTTTGTTGAATTTCAACATGATTGAGGGCATGGATGGCATTGGATTGTGGTGATTTTTGTGTGTTTTTCGATTTGTTGGCTGTTGTTGGGGCCTTCTACCCAGGGGTACTCAGTGGTGCATGGACTGAGGGTGGGGGCCATTTTGAGGCCTGGTCCAGGCAGGGCCTGGCCATGTGGGTGGGGGTCTAGGGGCCATTTTGAAGCCAGGCAGTGTGCTTTGTTGTGCCATAGGCCTGCACCCAGTCTGCCATGCTTTCATCCATTATGCCCAGGGGTACTCAGTGGTGCATGGACCGAGTCTTTCTGTGGGTGTCTTGAATTTCAACATGATTGAGGGCATGGATGGCATTGGATTGTGGTGATTTTTGTGTGTTTTTCAATTTTTTGGCTGTTGTTGGGACCTTTTGCCCAGGGGTACTCAGTGGTGCATGGACTGAGTCTTTCTGTGGGGTCTCTTTAATGTAAACATCATGGAGGGCATGGATGGCATTGGATTGTGGTGATTTTTGTATGTTTTTCGATTTTTTGGCTGTTGTTGGTGCCTTTTGCCCAGGGGTACTCAGTGGTGCATGGACTGAGTCTTTCTGTGTGGTCTCTTTAATGTAAACATCATGGAGGGCATGGATGGCATTGGATTGTGGTGATTTTTGTGTGTTTTCTGATTGTTTGGCTGTTGTTGGGGCCTTTTGCCCAGGGGTACTCAGTGGTGCATGGACTGAGTCTTTCTGTGGGGTCTCTTTAACGTAAACATCATGCAGGCCATGGATGGCATTGGATTGTGGTGATTTGTGTGTGTTTTTTTATTTTTTGGCTGTTGTTGGGGCCTGTCCATGTGGGTGGGGCCATTTTGAGGCCTGGTCCAGGCAGGGCCTGGCTATGTGGGTGGGGGTCTAGAGGCCATTTTGAAGCCAGGCAGTGTGCTTTGTTGTGCCATAGGCCTGCACCCAGTCTGCCATGCTTTTATCCATTATGCCCAGGGGTACTCAGTGGTGCATGGACCGAGTCTTTCTGTGGGGTGTCTTGAATTTCAACATGATTGAGTGTATGGATGGCATTGGATTGTGGTGATTTTTGTGTGTTTTTCGATTTTTTGGCTGTTGTTGGGGCCTTTTGCCCAGGGGTACTCAGCGGTGCATGGACCGAGTCTTTCTGTGGGGTCTCTTTAATGTAAACATCATGGAGGGCATGGATGGCATTGGATTGTGGTGATTTTTGTGTGTTTTTCGATTTTTGGGCTGTTGTTGGGGCCTGTCCATGTGGGTGGGGGCCATTTTGAGGCCTGGTCCAGGCAGGGCCTGGTCATGTGGGTGGGGGTCTACGGGCCATTTTGAAGCCAGGCAGTGTGCTTTGTTGTGCCATAGGCCTGCACCCAGTCTGCCATGCTTTCATCCATTATGCCCAGGGGTACTCAGTGGTGCATGGACCGAGTCTTTCTGTGGGGTCTCTTTAATGTAAACATCATGGAGGGCATGGATGGCATTGGATTGTGGTGATTTTTGTGTGTTTTCCGATTTTTTGGCTGTTGTTGGGGCCTTTTGCCCAGGGGTACTCAGTGGTGGATGGACTGAGTCTTTCTGTGGGGTCTCTTTAATGTAAACATCATGGAGGGCATGGATGGCATTGGATTGTGGTTATGTTTGTGTGTTTCTCGATTTTTTGGCTGTTGTTGGGGCCTTTTGCCCAGGGGTACTCAGTGGTGCATGGACTGAGTCTTTCTGTGCGGTCTCTTTAACATAAACATCATGCAGGCCATGGATGGCATTGGATTGTGGTGATGTTTGTGTAGTTTTTTTCGATTTTTTTGGCTGTTGCTGGGGCTTTTTGCCCAGGGGTACTCAGTGGTACATGGACTGAGTCTTTCTGTGGGGTCTCTTTAATGTAAACATCATGGAGGGCATGGATGGCATTGGATTGTGGTGATTTTTGTATGTTTTTCGATTTTTTGGCTGTTGTTGGTGCCTTTTGCCCAGGGGTACTCAGTGGTGCATGGACTGAGTCTTTCTGTGTGGTCTCTTTAATGTAAACATCATGGAGGGCATGGATGGCATTGGATTGTGGTGATTTTTGTGTGTTTTCTGATTGTTTGGCTGTTGTTGGGGCCTTTTGCCCAGGGGTACTCAGTGGTGCATGGACTGAGTCTTTCTGTGGGGTCTCTTTAACGTAAACATCATGCAGGCCATGGATGGCATTGGATTGTGGTGATTTGTGTGTGTTTTTTTATTTTTTGGCTGTTGTTGGGGCCTGTCCATGTGGGTGGGGCCATTTTGAGGCCTGGTCCAGGCAGGGCCTGGCTATGTGGGTGGGGGTCTAGAGGCCATTTTGAAGCCAGGCAGTGTGCTTTGTTGTGCCATAGGCCTGCACCCAGTCTGCCATGCTTTTATCCATTATGCCCAGGGGTACTCAGTGGTGCATGGACCGAGTCTTTCTGTGGGGTGTCTTGAATTTCAACATGATTGAGTGTATGGATGGCATTGGATTGTGGTGATTTTTGTGTGTTTTTCGATTTTTTGGCTGTTGTTGGGGCCTTTTGCCCAGGGGTACTCAGCGGTGCATGGACCGAGTCTTTCTGTGGGGTCTCTTTAATGTAAACATCATGGAGGGCATGGATGGCATTGGATTGTGGTGATTTTTGTGTGTTTTTCGATTTTTGGGCTGTTGTTGGGGCCTGTCCATGTGGGTGGGGGCCATTTTGAGGCCTGGTCCAGGCAGGGCCTGGTCATGTGGGTGGGGGTCTACGGGCCATTTTGAAGCCAGGCAGTGTGCTTTGTTGTGCCATAGGCCTGCACCCAGTCTGCCATGCTTTCATCCATTATGCCCAGGGGTACTCAGTGGTGCATGGACCGAGTCTTTCTGTGGGGTCTCTTTAATGTAAACATCATGGAGGGCATGGATGGCATTGGATTGTGGTGATTTTTGTGTGTTTTCCGATTTTTTGGCTGTTGTTGGGGCCTTTTGCCCAGGGGTACTCAGTGGTGGATGGACTGAGTCTTTCTGTGGGGTCTCTTTAATGTAAACATCATGGAGGGCATGGATGGCATTGGATTGTGGTTATGTTTGTGTGTTTCTCGATTTTTTGGCTGTTGTTGGGGCCTTTTGCCCAGGGGTACTCAGTGGTGCATGGACTGAGTCTTTCTGTGCGGTCTCTTTAACATAAACATCATGCAGGCCATGGATGGCATTGGATTGTGGTGATGTTTGTGTAGTTTTTTTCGATTTTTTTGGCTGTTGCTGGGGCTTTTTGCCCAGGGGTACTCAGTGGTACATGGACTGAGTCTTTCTGTGGGGTCTCTTTAATGTAAACATCATGGGGGGCATGGATGGCATTGGATTGTGGTGATTTTTGTGTGTTTTTCGATTTTTGGGCTGTTGTTGGGGCCTGTCCATGTGGGTGGGGGCCATTTTGAGGCCTGGTCCAGGCAGGGCCTGGCCATGTGGGTGGGGGTCTAGGGGCCATTTTGAAGCCAGGCAGTGTGCTTTGTTGTGCCATAGGCCTGCACCCAGTCTGCCATGCTTTCATTCATTATGCCCAGGGGTACTCAGTGGTGCATGGACCGAGTCTTTCTGTGGGGTCTCTTTAATGTAAACATAATGGAGGGCATGGATGGCATTGGATTGTGGTGATTTGTGTGTGTTTTTCGATTTTTTGGCTGTTGTTGAGGCCTTTTGCCCAGGGGTACTCAGTGGTGCATGGATTGAGTCTTTCTGTGGGGTCTCTTTAATGTAAACATCATGGAGGGCATGGATGGCATTGGATTGTGGTGATTTTTGTGTGTTTTTTGATTTTTTGGCTGTTGTTGGGGCCTTTTGCCCAGGGGTACTCAGTGGTGGATGGACTGAGTCTTTCTGTGGGGTCTCTTTAATGTAAACATCATGGAGGGCATGGATGGCATTGGATTGCGGTTATGTTTGTGTGTTTCTCGATTTTTTGGCCGTTGTTGGGGCCTTTTGCCCGGGGGTACTCAGTGGTGCATGGACTGAGTCTTTCTGTGGGGTCTCTTTAACGTAAACATCATGCAGGCCGTGGATGGCATTGGATTGTGGTGATTTTGTAGTAGTTTTTTCGATTTTTTGGCTGTTGCTGGGGCCTTTTGCCCTGGGGTACTCAGTGGTACATGGACTGAGTCTTTCTGTGGGGTCTCTTTAATGTAAACATCATGGAGGGCATGGATGGCATTGGATTGTGGTGATTTTTGTGTGTTTTTCGATTTTTGGGCTGTTGTTGGGGCCTGTCCATGTGGGTGGGGGCCATTTTGAGGCCTGGTCCAGGCAGGGCCTGGCCATGTGGGTGGGGGTCTAGGGGGCATTTTGAAGCCAGGCAGTGTGCTTTGTTGTGCCATAGGCCTGCACCCAGTCTGCCATGCTTTCATCCATTATGCCCAGGGGTATTCAGTGGTGCATGGACCGAGTCTTTCTGTGGGGTCTCTTTAATGTAAACATCATGGAGGGCATGGATGGCATTGGATTGTGGTTATGTTTGTGTGTTTCTCGATTTTTTGGCTGTTGTTGGGGCCTTTTGCCCAGGGGTACTCAGTGGTGCATGGACTGAGTCTTTCTGTGGGGTCTCTTTAACGTAAACATCATGCAGGCCATGGATGGCATTGGATTGTGGTGATTTTTGTGTAGTTTTTTCGATTTTTTGGCTGTTGCTGGGGCCTTTTGCTCAGGGGTACTCAGTGGTACATGGACTGAGTCTTTCTGTGGGGTCTCTTTAATGTAAACTTCATGGAGGGCATGGATGGCATTGGATTGTGGTGATTTTTGTGTGTTTTTTCGATTTTTGGGCTGTTGTTGGGGCCTGTCCATGTGGGTGGGGGCCATTTTGAGGCCTGGTCCAGGCAGGGCCTGGCCATGTGGGTGGGGGTCTAGGGGCCATTTTGAAGCCAGGCAGTGTGCTTTGTTGTGCCATAGGCCTGCACCCAGTCTGCCATGCTTTCATCCATTATGCCCAGGGGTACTCAGTGGTGCATGGACCGAGTCTTTCTGTGGGGTCTCTTTAATGTAAACATCATGGAGGGCATGGATGGCATTGGATTGTGGTGATTTGTGTGTGTTTTTCGATTTTTGGCTGTTGTTGGGGCCTTTTTCCCAGGGGTACTCAGTGGTGCATGGATTGAGTCTTTCTGTGGGGTCTCTTTAATGTAAACATCATGGAGGGCATGGATGGCATTGGATTGTGGTGATTTTTGTGTGTTTTTCGATTTTTTGGCTGTTGTTGGGGCCTTTTGCCCAGGGGTACTCAGTGGTGGATGGACTGAGTCTTTCTGTGGGGTCTCTTTAATGTAAACATCATGGAGGGCATGGATGGCATTGGATTGAGGTTATGTTTGTGTGTTTCTCGATTTTTTGGCTTTTGTTGGGGCCTTTTGCCCAGGGGTACTCAGTGGTGCATGGACTGAGCCTTTCTGTGGGGTCTCTTTAACGTAAACATCATGCAGGCCATGGATGGCATTGGATTGTGGTGATTTTTGAGTAGTATTTTCAATTTTTTGGCTGTTGCTGGGGCCTTTTGCCCAGGGGTACTCAGTGGTACATGGACTGAGTCTTTCTGTGGGGTCTCTTTAATGTAAACATCATGGAGGGCATGGATGGCATTGGATTGTGGTGATTTCTGTGTGTTTTTCGGTTTTTTGGCTGTTGTTGGGGCCTGTCCATGTGGGTGGGGGCCATTTTGAGGCCTGGTCCAGGCAGGGCCTGGCCATGTGGGTGGGGGTCTAGGGGCCATTTTGAAGCCAGGCAGTGTGCTTTGTTGTGCCATAGGCTGCACCCAGTCTGCCATGCTTTCATCCATTATGCCCAGGGGTACTCTGTCAGTGGTGCATTTTATTGGTCTTTCCATTTTGGGGGGTGGGTATAATAAAAATGCTTACTTGCAAACTATTAATTGAAGCGCTACATATGCAACATTTATTTAACTGATGTTCCTCTGGCTTTGTTTGCTTTTAGGTGCAGAAAGACGAATTATCAGCCTCATCGTTCCTCATCAGTGCCAGGAAGAAGTCCTGCTGCGGTGTGTGCAGCACAACATCACGTGTGGCCACAGACAACTCTGCAACTTATGCAACTGCGGCCTGCTGTTCTGACATCTGAAGAAGATGGCCCCAAAAAAAGTTGCCCGTAGCTCCTCTAGCAAGTAAGTTGCCAGTAAGGAGCAGAAGAAGCAAGTGGCGCCACTTATCAAGGAGACAGGTGTGCCGACCGCCACATTTTTTGGGGACAAAAAAGTACGCCTGCAGCAGCAGCGGGGTCTGCTGGGGACCAAGCTGGGAGCAGCACCTCCGCTCCATTGGGCTCAGTGCCACCACCACCACGCCAACTTAGGTCCAAGCCCTTGAGTGCTGCAGAGGCAGCCAGTATAGTTGTTTAACCACCATCGACCAGTGATGTTGGCTCATCGCAAGAAAGTAGCAGCATCCCTCAATCAACACAGGTTGTTGTAACTCACCTGATGAGTGTTCAACAACCACAGCCGCAACAACAACCACATGTGCAAGTACAAGCCCAAGAACATGTGGAAGGAGAGGCGGCGCAAGGAGAGGTGCAAGCAGAGGTACATGGAGCGGCACAAGTGCCCACAATAGTTGTTCCTCCCGAAGTAGGGGCACATCAGGAAATCGACATTCAAGCCGAGGTATCATCTGAGGAAGCCACTCCTCCTGATGATTCATTGTCTTCCAGATCCCCAGCAAGGAAAAGATCAAGGATGGTGTCTACATCTTCTTCAAGCCCCCTTCCTTCTGATGATATGGATGAAAATTGGGAACCACCAGTGCTGTCTGAGAGTGAGGCACACCATGATCTGACAAAGGTAGCTAAGCGTAAAAGGAAGGTCTCCGAAAGTCTCATAGTTATGGAGTGTGATGATGACGCTGAACAAGAAGTGGCGTATACTCCTGCTGATGAAGGCTCTCACGACGACGACGCAGTCATCATAGACGTCACTCCAGCCTCAGCGGGCATGCAGCAAACAGACATTTTTACCCTATCCCGAAATGCTGCTGAGCGTGATGTTGGCGACGTGTCAATGGGACCACCACCAATGCAGTTAACTAGTACACCACCACCTACAGCTTCCATATTTTCTCGCCAGAAGGCACCTCCATCCACCTCGACCTCCATTTCCTCAATTAGTGGTGCTGTAAGTGCACAACGTACTAAATTTCGGCAACACACATCCTCCACTTCATCTGGCATTAGCATTCCCAGTATCGCCTCCTCCGCCCCCCACAGACATTTGAAGTCCGCAGTTTGGGACTTCTTTAGTGTTAGCCCAACAAGGGAAAACATAGCCATTTGTACCATTTGTAAGGTTCGAGTTAGTCGTGGTAAGCTTGGTACCAACTATGGTACCGGAGGGCAGAGAGGTCATCTTGAGAAACAGCACACTGTCAAATGGCATGCGCACCTAAGGGAGATCAAGGCAGCCCGAATTGCAAGTCAACAAATTGTATCCGTTGATGTTTCATCTGATGATGACGAGGAGGAAGAAGCGTCAAACATTTCTTCAGTTACACCCAGTACCCCTGTCAGCAGCACACCCCCTGCAAGATATATGAGCCACACTAAGAGTGTGGGAGAGAGTGAGACACCAATGCGAAAAAGTTCCTCATCACTGAGCGTAACTGGGTCGAAGAAGTCATCATCATCCCGTAAAATGGTCCAGCCCACCATTAGAAGCATGTTGTTTTCAGATGCGCCATTTGAACGCAACCACCCAACGGCGCGTCTGTATAACACTAAGCTGGCTAAAATGCTAGCGCTGGACCTGCTCCCTTTTTCTTTTGTGGAAGGGGTGGGTTTTCTTGAAATGGTGGCAACGCTCTGCCCTAAATGGAAGGTTCCTAGCCGGTTCTATTTTGCCAGAGTTGCGGCTCCAGCACTACATGAAGATGTGCTGAAGGTGATTGGGACAGCTTTGCAGAAGAGTGCTGTTCACACTATACATCTGACAACAGACATGTGGACCAGTTGCCAAGCCCTTGATTACATGTGCATCACTGCACACTGGGTCTCTTTTTTAGGGGTTAAAGCAAAGCTAAACGCAGGTGTTGACACGGACAAAGTTTATAAACCTGCTCGGAGACATGCAACAATAGCCATGTTTGCCATGGAGAAAACTCATACAGGAGAAAACATTTTGCATGAGTTTAACACAAAGGTCTTTCAATGGCTGTCCCCAAGAAAACGCATGATTGGTTATGTTTCCACGGATAATGGCGCCAATGTAGATAAGGCCATGGATAAGGGTAACTATTTCAGAGTGCCGTGTTTGGCGCACTGTATAAACCTGGTTGTTAAAAAATTCTTGAGTGAAGAAAGTCCAGTCTACGAGTTACTGACCACCTGCCGAAGAATGTGCACACATTTCAACCATTCTTTTAAGGCCCAGAAGCAGCTGAGGTGCCTGCAACATGAACGCAAAGTGCCAGTGAAAGTACTCATCCAGGAGGTGGTAACACGTTGGAACTCAACCTTCTACATGCTTGAGCGTCTGTATGAGCAGTATGCGGTAGTCAATCAGTATTTCTTTAAACTGGGTACACCTATGATAGACCTGAGGATACAGGTGGAGCAATGGGAGCTAGTTAAAAGCCTGACAGACATGCTTCGTCTTTTTGAGGTCTTCACGCGTGCAGTCAGCAGGGAGGACTGTAATTTGGGAAAACCTATCCCATTGTTGCGCATGCTAGAGCACCAACTGAAGGCGGTGTCTTCTACGTTTCAAAAAGATGGAAAGCAAGAAGCATTTGAGTTGGCGGAGAAGTTATTACAGTGCCTACTTCGCGATGAACGTCTTGTAAAGATCCACACAGAACAGCATTACATTTCTGCTACTATTCTGGATCCACGGTACAAAAAGGCAGTGGCAGGCAGAGTATTCTTTCCTTTTGATGACGCAGATGTTACAAAGTACAAACATTGGCTAGATGTGTCAGCCACTAGGTTTGAAAGAGAACGGCAGGAAATTGAAGGAAAAGGCAGTACATCAGCATCAGCAGGCCATCCGGAGTCAAAAAAATCCACTTCTGCATCTGTGGCTGTGGCAGAAGTGAGTGATTTTCCCTCTCAGCTGTTAACGACACCAGCAACCGTATCATCTGCACCAGACACAACAGTAATATTGTGTGAAGAAGAGGATTGGCTAACTCAGCTTGGGTTTGCGTCTCAAAAGGTCCCAGAAAAAAGTAAGCAAAGTGGAGGAACGCTGGAGAACCTTGAGTCGATGGTGCAGGCTTATCTGAATGACTCAACAGAGGTCTATGTTCATCATGACCCATTGGCGTATTGGCATGGTAAAAGAGATGTGTGGCCAGAGATCACCAACCCGGCTATAAAAATCTTGTCTTGCCCACTTGCAAGCGTGTCTTCTGAACGTGTTTTCAGTGCTGCTGGTGGCATTGTAACTTCCAAAAGGAACCGCCTCTCGCCCAAAAATGTGGAGAGGTTAACAATGATCAAGATGAATCAGCACTTTATACCACCAGATTACAAAATACGAGAATGCATGCAGGAAGAAGACGTGGAGGACACCAACTTAGATGAGGGAAGTTCTTCTCTGTTAACTGACCTACTCCCGTCTGAATTCGCAGAGTTTGAGGATGAGCTCTTCTTCCCTGACACCGAGCCCTGAAAATGAGTCAATGAATCACTAACTTTCTTTTTCGTCCTTATTCACTTTTATTCCTGTGTGTCTGTCTTTCTTTGTTTTGCAAAATCTATATAAAAAAAACTTTAATCACATAATCACAAAAACAAGCCTATCAGCAGAACTGTCTTCACTTATTTGCTTATTGATTTGAAGGTGCCGCAGTCTGCATTCCTCAGTTTCACAAGTTCACAAGAACATGCTCCTCTATCCTCCTCCTCCAGACTCCTATTTCCCTCAAAGCCGATGGCTGGATGCCCAATGAAGAAAGACTCTGCACTTGTGGGGGTGTTCTACTTCTTTGCGGGTGAGTTGATGGGTCTGGGGCATTGCTGTGAAGGTCTAATACCGGATAAAAGTGGTTTGGAGAAAATCGGAGGTGAAAAAGTATATTGCGTTTTTGCTCACTTGCCTGTCTTTGGGGTGCTGTTTGGCGGGCTTCCAGGTTTTTGGGCGTGGGGTTTTGGGGTCTGGGAGCACTGCTGCCACAGTATAATGTTGATTGCATTTGTTTTTCAGAAAATCCGTGGTGGAAAAGGGGAGTTAGGGCCTAGCTGCAGAGCTCATTTGGACTGCATTCCAGGTAGGCCCAAAGTTTACTAAGTGTGGCTTTTCCCGGTTTTGCTTTTTGGCTTTTTTGGGGGGTGACACTTGTTTTTGCCCGGGTTCACGGGTCTGGGGGCCTTGCTTGGAAGGTGTAATACCGGCTAAAAGTGGTTTGGAGAAAATCGGAGCAGAAAATGTTTTTGCGCTTTTGATCACTTGCCTGTCTTTGGGGTGCTGTTTAGGGGGCTTTTAGGTTGTTGGGGGTGGGTTTTGGGGTCTGTGAGCACTGCTGGCACATTCTAATGTTGATTGCATTTGTTTTACAGGAAATCCATGGTGGAAAAGGGGAGTTGGGGCCTAGCTGCAGAGCGCATTTGGACTGAATTCCAGGTAGGCCCAAAGTTTTCTAAGTGTGGCTTTTCCCGGGTTTTGCATTTTGGCTTGTTGGGGGTGTTAAACTTGTTTTCGCCCGGGTTGACAGTTCTGGGGCCATTGCTGGGAAGGTCTAATACCCGAAAGAAAGTGTTTTGGAGACAATCCCTGGGGAAAAAGTTTTTGCATTTTCTGAGATTTCGCTCACTCTACCGTTTTGGGGGGCTGTTTGTGGGGGTTCCTGGTGTTTGTGGGGGGGGTTGCGAGTCTTGGAGCAATGCTGGGTATGGATACTTTTGCTTGCTTGCAAGTGGTTTGAATACAATCCATGGTGGGTAAGGGGGGATTTGGGCCTACTTTACTTTCAAAGTACGTTTTGTCACCATTTTCTACTAGGCCTCTGATAGGTAGCAGTATCGCACATTTTTTGAGATCTGATTGGGGTCTTCTACATTTTTGTGACTGGGTTTAGTAAGGGTCTGGGAGCACTGCTAGGAAGGTCTAATTTTGTTCTAAAACACAGTTTACAGTACACCTAGCTTGAGGGGAAAGATCCGCTAAATTAATTCGCCCATACTTATTTATCCTTCAAAAGGAGACTCAGACAGAGTACGCACTTTCAAAAATATTGTACTGTCTATTAGGAAACTCAAAGTGTGACTTTTTGCCCTACACAGCGTACATACCTTATATTTATTTGTCAGTGGTGTTCTAATATCACTTCCTGTTTTTCCATCAATAATTACAGGCCGGGTTTCAGCCTGTTCAATGGGAAAAAAAGGATGAAGTCAGGCTTCACATTAGCGAGCCGCAATTCAGCATCTGCCAGGCAGGCAGTGGACAGGGTGTCTTCTGGTCACCAACATTGATGGACGGAGCGTCAGATGGAATGGAGGAGTCCCGCTAATAAGAGGAATGGTTGGATGCATGCAACTTCCCAAATTCAACAGGACAACTACAACAACATACAGATACAGTATCCGTTCTTTCTAATTATCTTTTAAGTAATGTTATTGCTGTGAACTTCTATGAGTGTGACTCTGCATTTCTTTGATCTCTGATTCTAAATTCATCCCTACAGCCATTGTATATGTTTTACTTCTGCTATTTTTCAAACCTAATTTAATATACGAAGTGTTTCTCTGAGTGCAGAGATAGGCAAGTGAAAATGCATAATTACTGCAGCCCTGTACTGTCGCATTCTTTTATTCACGGTTGTCGAAAGTACTACTTACTTTTCAGTAACCATGCATGCAGTAGTGCATGCACTTCCTTTATGTCACTTAAAAGATTTATGGATAGCTTTGTACCCAAAGATTTGTTTATCTTCAATTATTGTTTGTCCATGCTGTGCTTTTTTTTTCTTCTCTCAACAAAACTTTCCCAAAAACCCCCATTCCCATCCATTTTCCAAACCCTAACCCGCTTCCGGCTGTGTGGTTTTGATTGATGTGTGACTAAATGACAGCAATAATTCCACACACTTGCTGGGGAGGATAAGGTCATAGCAACAGGCTGGTGAAGGAATCCGAGGATATATTCTTACTCAGCTTGACACAGACCCATGACTATTGGCAAATGAAAGCAGATTTTCATGTGCGCCATCAACTTGATTGATCATCAAGAACATCCTCCTCCTAGACGTGGCAAATGATTACGCTGCTGTGGCCTTCACCTTCAGTACTATTTCTTGTAGTAGTAGCCAATGACAAAGAAATTCAACGCAAGTAGTAGTTATACTTTCAATACTTTACCATTTGTTAGGCTACATTGTGGCACTGTTCTAGTGTACTGTCACCTGCTATATTCTCTATCGTACCGTTCTAATGCTACGGTAAGGACAAACAAGGTTTAATTTTCTTATTTTTTTCATATGCTGCAACTGCCACTGTGTAACACCACTAGTACCACCGCAATGATGACATTTCATCCGCCAAGGATTGCCAACCTTAATCGCCATTTCCCGTGCAGCCAGCCCTGTGACTAGCCCTATTTCCAAACACAAATTACAGGTAAGATAAGCGTTTGGGGGGAGGTAGTATTATTGTGTTTTTATCTAGGAACCTAAATCGATATTTCTATTTTATGCCCTTGTACGGTTATAATAAATAATATCCCTGTAAAGGCATAAAAATCATATCCATATTTAGTCGTAGCCCATGCAGTCACATTAAGCAAGGCTACTTCCCCGGACTCCTAGAAAGCACAACAAGTTCTCTAAACAAACCAAACCTCCAGCAACCTGGGAAATCCCCATTGCTTTTGTTTTGATTTCGTCCTAGAACTCCTGTGAAGCACTGTAAGAACGGCCAGTTCTTAGTGACATCTTTATTGACGTCTTATGTCCAACTTTACGTCAAACCCGGCACCTTTCAGGTATAAATATACCAACGTTGCCCTAAGCAAAGACACGGTGGTGGTTTTGGAGCAGAGCAGCTATCTACTTGCCCGAGAGCCCAGCTGATGCGAGAGCCCACGGACGCTGCCCCTCCCTTTTGACGCACTGAGAGAGACGCTGTCTTTTCTCCTGCCGAGAAATCCAGCTCCGGTGTTTCCAGATACCTTCGCGGGTTACTGGGATATCGAGTCCTGAGAGAGAGATACAAGACCTCCTGCTTTCTATTACCCAAGTACGGAACTGACTACACCCTTAAAGAGAACTCTTGAGTCAGATTCTTGGCAAAACCAACTTAACTTAAACTGCTACTCACTTACTCCTTCCCACGTATTAGGCTTAGGTCAGGTACACCGGGGTAGGCGTATTTAGAAGCACCAGTTGAGTACGTTAGTCAATGTATATATGTATGTATATATTTTATCTATTTTAAAGTATCATATGGCTAAGAAACCAATCAATGCTTTTACAGTATCATTTTATAATCCTCCTTTTACTCTACGCACTTTACTTTACTATGAGTATTGCAATTGTGGCAATTCATTTCTCTTGTATGAGAAAGAAGACTGCTCAATAAATTACACCTTTTATTGAAAACACCCGTCTCTCTTTTCTCTGCACTCTGGTGAAACCAAGTACGCACGATTGACTGAGTGAAATAGCTGTCTATTGTTTTCACACGACTCTAGGGATACACTCTTATTCTGAGGGAGCAAAGTTGTCATGTTATATGGTTGTCAGAAGCGAATCCCTTCTTGTCTATCCAGGGAGGTTAAACTCCTCCTCGTTTATTCGAGAAAGTTTCTAGTGACCTCTGAGCTAGCTGGCAAACCTTAAGTCTAATATAGTCAGTAGAGACCTAGATGACCTCAGTCCTACGTCTACACTGCTGTTTATATTATTCCAATGCGCAGAGCCTATTGGGAATATAGGAACTACACTACATGGTGCCCAACGTTTGGTAAGTCGTGCTTTTTCACCCAGACCCTTTTTCCCGTAAATACTCCAAAAGACGTCTGGAGTGGGTAAGAGATTAAAATCCGCCGGAACTTAGTAGGAAGAGATTCCTATGTATAGTTTTTGGTTTAGTCAAAGTTGAAGGATACAGTGTTCCAAAATATTGTGCACCTAATCTTTGTTTCCTTGAAACTTGACCTGCAACAAAAACCTTTCTGTCAGTAAAATGGTAGAAAGTGAAGACGAAAGGGAGGCAGCTAGAATAGCAGCTCAACTCCTAGCGGATGACACAAGTCTCCAACAGAATGACCCGGATGCTATACTCATTCCGGTCAACATAAGAAAAACTATAACTCTTAAACTTATAGAAAATGGACTGACATCACGAGGTAGTACAGTCATATTCGCGGTAGAGGCCCATGAATATCGGCAGACAGAGGTATTCTATTCATGGATAAACTTTCCAGCAGCAAACGCTGTAACACACGACATCCACTATCACAAAATAGAGGAACCCCCGGATGAATACACTCCTTTCGAGGAGGTTGAAATCCCATTAAATTACCAAGAGCACCTGCTCTGGTTTAAAGGCGCCCTAAAACATAATAATCACATCACCAGGCTCGGTCCACTAGGTAGACCAGGAGCAACGTGGCCGGTTCTAGCCAGCTACACACCACACCCAGACATTAATAAAATGTCAGGCAAAGAACTCTTAGTTGAAATAAAAGAATTAACAAAGGCATATAGGGAGTTAGTTCAACTGGCAACGGAGGATATAATTTACCGCCTGAAATTGAAAGAAACAGATATAGCAGAACAACCATTTGAACTTGCCAGAATCATAGAAAAATCCTATGAAGAACTAGGAAGAGATAGTTTAGGTGGGAAACCAGTAAAACCCCAACTAACTGAAAATCCTGAAAAAATATTTATTAAAAATAATCTAAACACTCCAAAAAAGAGCTGGGATGGAAATAAACAATCCACTCCCAAAGAAAAAAGATTCCAGTCCAGAGGAAGGTCTCCTCGACGGAGAGAAAGATCTCCGGACCAAGGACACAAGTCTCTCCAGAGGGAGCCCTCTGAGAAAAGATACAACCTTAGAAATAGGGATAATTTGAAAAAACCTGATAGATATCAAGATATTGACACACGTCCCTCTCGATCTTTTCAGAGTTCCTCGCAGAAATCGAAAAGAAGAGGACGGTCAGAACACAGGGAAGAGCACGTCAAGTCCAAAGACAAGGAACCTGCTCATCAAAGTAAAAAATTACAATTTCCTAGAAAAAAGGTAGCCAGTATTAAAATAATTAAACATGCCGAGGATACTGAGGACACAACTGGAAAACGGAGAGTGGGCCCAGACAATGCTAGACAGCGCAGCAGAAGTGACCATAGCTCGCAAGATCCTGATGAATCTTCTGGAGACAGTGGACACGAATGAATACGTTCAGGTGGAAACTGCAGATACCAGAGTTAGCAAACCTCATAAAATATACGAAATAACATTACGTATAGAGGGAGATAAGACTAGGAAAGTTAGGGGTCTATTTTGGGATAACCTTTCCAAAGGCTATGACATCCTTTTAGCTGAGAAAGACTGGCCACCAGAGTTTGTCAGGGAGTACCCTCATGGCGAAGAAATGATTATGCCTGCCTTCTCAAATCATATTCCAATTCATAAAAAAATATACATATGCAAGAAAATGGGCAGTAGCCCAAGCTCCTGCATTATATAAAAATCATGTAGGATGGGATGAGGACTCCCCTCCTCACAAAATCCAGTTAAAATGTCAACCAACTGCACAACTTTTTAGTATGAAGGAGTTAGGCCCATAAGACTGTGGGGGTGGCTGGACCTTATAAATATCGTATTTCACACAAAAAAGTGCCGCCCCACCTTATTTGTTAGCTCTTACTGGTAAGCAACATATCAATCCTAATTAGATATGTTCGGTATATTTATTTACCTTTTCTTCAAGTATTTTTTGAAAACAATTTTTGGTTTTATGTCAGAGTAAAAACACAACACATGTACTGTATACAAACATCAATTTCGACCATAACATTTACCAAAAAACAGAAAATATTACTACATAAAAATACAATCACTGTACACAACATAACATATATATCTATTTCCACTTGTTCCAAAGGGCAAGTCGCAATTCCTCGCCTGAATGACCATTAATGATTTGAAATATAAGGAACAATGATGGACAAAATCACAGTTAGAAGGAGATATCAGGACACATCAGTTCTATGGTTCAGTAGTTATCAGTATTTTCTAGAATTTTTTTTTATCATCTCCTTTTTGCCGACGCGTTTCGAACTCCATACAGCTGTTATGGGTTCTCCTCAGGGCCTTGTCACTTCTATCTGCATGTGTGTAAGGAAAAAAGAACACTGTTTCAGTGTCTATTCCCATAGCCTCATGTTAACAATCCGCTTATACCATCTTTAAAATCCATGTTACCTTAACTGTAGCCAGCCGTAGTTATCCTATATCTGGGTCTGGGTCTTTGGAGCTGCAATCTAAGGGACATTCAGAATTCCCATTTAGTGCCAATCTCACTATTCACCCTGCGGTTACTTTTTGCAAAAACACTGCAGAACATACCTTTAGTTTAGCTTAGGGGTCCGTGTACGGGTGTCTCCCTATGATGCGGTGATGTTTTGGACCTAGGATGAAGGCAAGAGCACTTTAACACTATAGGGCTTAAGTTAGATCTAACCCATATTCGGTAGCTTCTTATAGCCTTCATACCTGATGGAGGGCACCGCGGGCTTCGGGGACGGCTTAACTCCGTCTCACAATTTTCATCAGGAAAGATCAGTATCCCGCTGTGCGCGTCGCGCACTTGTTCCGTGTGTTTTCTAACTCCGGGTCCCTGTATGCCCCGCACACTAGTCTCCGTATTTCTTTACTCCGGTTCGAGGGCTGTTTAAACGATAAATCAGAGGGCAAATTTTAGTCCCCCAGTGCGCGTGTCAGACGCTGGAAGCATCGATACACCCCTCTCCCGGCTCACCTTGTTTGCAGCAACCTTCTCTCGTGAATCCTTCGATCACTGTGGAGGGCGGCGGCCCGGGTGTCTAGTTCCTTAAAGCGGTCACATGACAGTTTGAACTCTGGGATATGTAGTTTTGATGTTGCAACGCGGCTATCTCTGGTCCCACATCAATTTGGGGACAGCGCTGTATCCTTCACTCACGGAGGGATTAGCCAAACGTCAGTGGAGCCCCACACAATTACCCCGTTACAGTCTTGACACCTCAGAAAGGGCATTCAGCCCATTTTGTGTACTGTTAAATTTCAAGATGAGGTAAGCCTCTTTTTTAAGGAGTGTATCCTCAATGTCAATAGGACCTTTGCTTCCTGATTGCATTATAGTACATAGAACGGTCCACTTGAAATCCATTTCGCTATGGTTAGAGTCCAAAAAGTGTTGGACCATTGGAGCGCTCACGACCTTTTTTTTGATTCTTGACCTGTGTTGAGTAATTCGGCTATTGACCTGTTGCGTCGTTTTTCCTATGTACATCTTTTGACAGGCGCAAACAACTGCATAGACCACATTTCGTGTCTTGCAGTTCGAGAAGCTGGTGTTTTTACATTTTACTCCCCTGTGTTCAAACTCTGACCCTTCAATTGTGGAGTCGCACGATATGCAATTTCCACACTTGTGGTGCCCTTCTACTGGTTTCAACCCCCATTTTGAGAGTAGATCGCTCTTTGGCTTAGGGGTTAGTACATCCGCTCTAATTACACATTGGCCAATGCTCTTATTTTTCTTATAGGCGAACAAAGGTCGCGGGAACGAGCAGTCAAGTTCCTCTAGCAGGTGCCAGTTTTTTAAGACCATTTGCCGTACTTTATGTGTGTCTGGTCCGAAGGTCGTGACACAGACCAACCTGTCCATATCTTGTTTTATCTTCCTTTCAAGTAAACACTCCAGAGGAGTGTAGTGTGCCCTCTTCTTGGAATGGCTTAACAGTTTCTTGGGGTACCCACGATTCTTCATTTCTTCACAAAACCTGGTTGCATGTTTCTCATACTCATTCATCTCGGAGCAGTTTCTTCGTATCCGAAGCAGCTGCCCGTAAGGCACAACGGCAGTACCCAATTAAGCAAGAAGCTAAAAACCAAGTCAGGGAGATCTTAGATCAACTTGAATACCAGGGGATGATTGAAACATGCACCTCACAAATGAACAATCCTTTGTTTCCTGTCTCCAAGCCAGACGATTCATATCGTCTAGTTTTGGACTACAGACACCTTAACTCATGTTGCAAGACATTTGCAGTACAAAATTCACACAGTGCAGCGCTAATGAATAACATCGTGCGTAAGAAATACAAAACGACATTAGACATCTCTAACAGATTCTTTTGTCAAAACATTGCACCTGAAAGCAGGTATTTGACCGCTTTCTCAATAATGGGGTCGCAGGGAAATTTCTGTCGACTCCCACAGGGAGTCAAGAATAGCCCAGGATTATTCTCAGCAAGGGTAACAGAGTTACTACAAATATATGATGATGAGGCGTTATCTTATGTCAGTGACATCTATCTCACAGATGATGACCTGGATACTCACTTGAAAAGAGTGAACACTATAATACTTGGGT
Source organism: Lissotriton helveticus (assembly GCF_964261635.1). Taxonomy (NCBI): domain Eukaryota; kingdom Metazoa; phylum Chordata; class Amphibia; order Caudata; family Salamandridae; genus Lissotriton; species Lissotriton helveticus. Next base: position 1,302,770,951 of record NC_136057.1, read on the forward strand.
TCGCAGCAGAGGGTTACAAATTCAACTTTAAAAAGTCACGAATTGCCTATCTAACAGTCCTGTTTTTAGGATATGAATTATCAAGTGAAGGCAAAAGCCTAGCAGACAATTTCTTAGAGAAATGCGCTGTAATCCAAGCACCAAAAACGCTGAAGAACTTACAATCAATACTAGGTTTCCTGAATTCCGGAAGAACTTACATTCTAAATTATGCGGAGAGGGTTAAACCTCTCTATGAACTAATAAAACCTGATTTCAAACCAATCAATTGGACTCAAAAACACACAGAAATGTTGAGATCATTGCAAACAGACATCTTAGCTAAAACAAAATTGCAAACCCGCGAAAACACACGCAACCTTGTAATCTGAGTCATCCCAGGAAGATGCGGATTCACGTACCTGACCTCTAATGAGGGAGAAACGGTACCAATAGCTTACAAATCACATTTGTACACACAAGCTGAAAAAACATTCAGTCTTACGGAAAACATTGTAAATGCGGTTCAAACAGCTGTAGCAAAAGAAAGAGCCCAAGCCCAAGGCAGACAGATAACTGTTTTAACAGCAGAATCAGCCTTTGAGGCATTAACAAGCCCACGCAATTTGACTACCGTGGCATTAGATCCAAAATGGATACAATGGTAAAATTCTCTTGCTACAGAAAAAGTAAAATACTATTTTGACCCAGAAATGAAAAAATTAAAAGATCTAACATATGAAAGAGAATATCCTCTGCCAATCGAAATTCTACCTCTCGAACAGTACACATGTGTAATCTACATGGACAGATTTGCACAACATTACGATGTAGAGAAGAAATCCTACAACGCTGCGTGCGCAATTGTTAAAGGTCGCTAGCGCTGTGGTAAATTCAGACCAATAGTCACAAAAACTGAAGCGAGCTGAAATCAGATCTTTAAAGATGGCGCTTGAAAATGCCGATCGTGAATTCCCGACACTAATAGTGTGCGATTCGCATTCCTGCGTCAAATCTTACAACAATGACTTGCAGAACTGGGTTCAAAACGATTACAAAGATGACACAGGTGCCACAATAAAGCATAAAATGCTTTGGGAACAAGTAGTTCTTTTACAGAAAGAACTACAAAAGACTCACGTGATACATACACTGAGTCATCAGCGTGATGGCGTTCACGTTGCAGGGAATTCATTGGCTGACACAGCCACAGCGGAAGCAACTAATCCGGCTTCCGTAGCCACAAAAAAACGTTCAGAAAAATACATAGACGGGGAAACCATGCTGGCGGTAAAAACGTCTTCAAAAGGCGACTGTGCAGCATTACCTGTGAACTATCCACTCAATTATACATACATAATCGATGCAAACTCCGTTCCTTTTGCTCGAATCCCTGGAGTGGGGGATAGAGTAATTCCAAACACGACAGGAGAGTCTTTTTAATAGCAGACGCACACATGGGATTGGGTCTAAGGCACCAAGAGATCAAGGAATCTCTGAAAGAATTACAATCAGAATACTGGTGGCCGGGAATGAGCCTGCAACATTACAAATTTGCAATGAGCTGTCCAAACTGCAACAGAGATCGCAGTGGCGAACCGACCGGAGTATTGCCAGGACCCTTCTTTTAGAAAGCATAAGGCTATCTATACTCAAAAATGCGTCCCATTTATGTTTAAGACTAGATTCACTTAAAATGTAGACACCAGCGCTCAGCTGACGCCAGAACTGTTATAAAAGATTTGCGAGTCCATATCGGCATATACGCAATTGCCATGCTACATTCTGACCAGGGTCCTGCTTTTAGCTCTCGAGCTTATAAGGAGGCCATGGCCAGCATAGGCATTGCATTGCGGTACTCTTGTCCCTTCCATCCTGAGGGAAATGGGATTGTGGAAAGAAAAAACCGGGACATAAAGCAATCTATAACGGCGAGGGTATTAGGTTCGAGTGATGGGTGGGTCCAACATTTAACAAGTGTCCAACGTAGTCTTAACAATCTGCCAAGAAATTCTCTAAAAGGTTTCAGTCCGTACGAACTATTGTTCGGTACTAGAATGCATATTCAGGACTTAGATAGTCAGACATCAGTGGTAGAAGAAAAATGCTTTGATATCAAAGATCGTATGGCTATTTTACAGGACTTAAATGAAACAAGAAAAGACCTGAGCAACGTAAAGTTAAAACAACAGCCAGCAGCCACTGAAGATAAACCACCTGTCCCAGCAAGGCCTGTCTGGATTCCAAAGATTGGGGATCTAGTCAGAGAGAAGATAGCGGTGAAGAAGGAATTTGGGCCTTCTTACAGAAAAGCAGTACCTGTCTTAGCTGTCAGCGGAACAAGATCAGTTGCACTACCGCCCCTTGCTGGTAAAAAGGAGAACCGAGTTGTATCCATCGACCTGGTAAAACCACAATCATGTGGCCAATAATAAGTAGTAGGCCCAGTGGACTCCCAAGAAATAGCAGAACACCAAAGTTTGCTACAATACAAAAGGTTCAAACTGAGAGACTAATCACATTTGATAAACCTGCAGTAAATGAAAAAGGACTATGCAACAAAGCCATGGAACTTGTGCCTCTTAAAACACAAATTGCAATAGTTCGTCAAGAAACACCAGTCTACAATGATGTAGCCTCAGACTATGCTAATGAAACAAAGAAAATTCCAAAAGCAAATGATAATCCGGAAGCGATTCCAACAATTGACAGAACTGCATCTGGCTACTTCATCAATTTCGATAACTTTTCTGAAGATCCAAGCGAACCTGAAGAAACGCCAGCAACAAAAACTTTTAAAGACAAAGTAACTGAACTCTTTCATCAACTCAAAGAAACCTATCTGATTTCTCCATGGATTGAATTTTGGATTGTGTTAGGTGTACTTTTCCTTCTGCTTTGGCTCATCATGGTTCTTTGTTTGGGAAAATTCATTGAGGGAAAATACAGTACAATGGACACAGCAAGTCAGAACATCAACTTGGTCCTAAAGCCACACAAGTCATCTCACATCGAGAAAAGAGAACTATCATCAGTGAATGTCACAGCCAATCCAATACCCGGTGGGGTAGCTTGGGACAAAACGGATTACGAAATCTATGGCCCGGTCGAGCTCTTGAAATATCCACACCAGTTCAAGGTTTCATTAAGTGACTTTGTAAAACCGAGTACATTCTCTGATGATTGGGACTTTGAAAGTATTAATGATATGATGTTAGATTTAGTTATGTCAGCAAAATTTACTGAACATGATTACTTACAGGGTTCATCTAATTATGAAGAAATGTACTGCTAAAATCACTTTGCACACCATTATTTGCATAAATCTGCTCAACCTAGAAATATTTTTAATTATAATCAATGGGAACATTGTGCAACTCCACCAAAAGGCAGTTCGAAAACATTTTACGAGAAATTCCCATACTTCTCAGGGTTTAACACAAGTGATGCAGAAACGTTTTACTTCAAACTGTTAAATAAGACAGGGGTGAAAACAATGCTGACAAACACTACATTATTCTATTCGGAAATATTTTATGAAAAAATGACTACATTTGGTTTTGATTTTTGGAAAAACAACATTGAAACAAAAACCATCTGGGGTACCAAAGATTGGCAGGTCCAAGGTTTAGAAGCATTATTTAGAGTCTGCATGATCCCAGAACAAATAATATTATTGAATGACACCATTCAACAGACATCTTGTCTTGGCCTAGCTAAGATTAAAGACTTAAACAAACCGTCTATTCCAAAGCCAACACCTGACAGTAATAGCACTACAGATGTTGAGATAGACGTATCCCATATTTTAAACCAAAACAGAACACATCCTGATTGGAAAAAATGGTTGATCTGGCCCACAGACACAAATAACTGTCAAGATAGATTCCTGAACAAAATACAGGGGTTCAAATTGACCAGGCCAGACCCTAGATACTCCCAGAGACAACATCCAGGGACAGTTACAACATACAGTGTAGGGAAACTCTGCCTCTAATGGCTACAAAAATCCACACTGGCTGAAATTAAGCAACACTTGACTTTACTTAAAGATGGTGCTGACTTGCGTGATTTCATAATGGGACCACGCAAACAGCGTCAAAAACATTTCACAGCGGCCGGTATATACGCTGCATACAACGAAGCTTGGAAAGAAACGCAAATTGAAACAGCAGAAAAAATACGGGAAATTGACCGTATTAATTTGGAAAAATCATTTTCTGTTGTGGACAATGGGTTAATGACTCTGTCCTCCAGAATATATTCACTGGACAGTATTGTATCTTCTGCTATTGATATAATAGAGCAGGACTTACTAATGTTACAACACGGTCAGTCCCAATTACGTTCTATTGTACAGCTTGGCTGGACGTTGCAAAATCTGCGTTCAGGCTACGTACCATGGCGTTTAATCAACACAACGTCATTATTTTCTATCTTTAACCTTACTGATAAACAAATCAGTTTGGCACAAAAAGGAGCAGACTATACGATTCTGAGCATTGAAAAACTTGAAAGATTACCATTGACAATGTCAGAAAGACCTGTCATTGAATGGGTAATACACGGAATAATTACAATTCCGATAACAACTTTCCAATTTAAATACTGCCAAGAGTATATACCAGCGGGCCAGTATGAAAGGTTGGGTAAAGGGTACATTAGGTGATCATGGAAATTGCCTTACACACACACATGTTATAGTGAAAAGAAACAGAATGTATTTCTTAGTGGTAACAATTGTAAACGATCACTAAGCGGTATACTTCTGTGTCAAGGTATTAACTTGCATGGGGCCTGTCAGGGGACTTCAAATAACCTCTCATGTCACCAGCACGGCACACCTGCAACACAAATAGAGCCATTCTTTAGACGGCTTTCTACGGGAGTTATATTCTAATAGTGGACCACAGCTGTTGTGGCATGGTGCCAGGAAAAGCCTATCTCGTAAGCGTTAGTTCCATGGTCACTTGCTGTATGCAAGTATTGTATCCAAACAGCACTCCAGATACGGAGGCAACAATTTGGCCTTCTTTGAATATCTCTTCTATTCGAATTGATACTTTAAGCAGAATGAAGTCTGTTCTTTTACAGACAACTGTGCCCCTAACGTCATCAAAAGAAACGTATGATCTGCAAGTTGCAAGGACAACGGCAGAGATACATACCCTTTTATCTACAAATTGCCCCATGCATTTCTCAGAAATGCTAAGCCAAATCCTAAATATGTCAGATACCAGTGGTATCCCACATATATTTAAGACAATTTTTTCGGAACTGTTAACACCCTTCAAAACAGTTCTGGGCATTTTTCCTAATTTTGTCCATTCTGTCTTTGGCGGCCTACCACTTCTGTTGGGTCTCGTAGCAGGAATTTTATTTTTGATACTTCTGCTCCGATATGGCAAGCCAAGTCGCAGACAAGACTCCAGCAACGATGGAAGAAACGATCCTAGCTATACGCTATTGGGACCGCATAACTAAAGTCCTTGGATTAGCCCGGCTAAGAGATCTGAATATGACCTGGTTTCTTTCATTCAGACCCATCTGGCAGAATTGCATCTTACGTGTGCTTCGATGTATGCTATGCAGAGAAGAATGCGTGTTGGACGTCTGTCTTACACTACCATCAGCAGTACATTGGATACAGATACTTTGCTAAGTCCTGTAACGGCTCATGCATCGTGTTGTCCCCAGCGGCTACCCATTCTGATGACGGCATTCGTTGAAAGTTCGCCACTACGATCAGGTGGTAGTGAAGTATGAGATGAGAGCAACATCACCCAGGTACGACCTTCTGTGAGTATTGCTGATCCTGACATCGATGATAGCAATCATTCTCACGACTGCACTGTTGCGGCATTTTCAAACTTGGTCGAACTTTCACCTGAAGCGGTAGACCACTTTTTTTAAAGTCTATCTGAAATGATGTTCTCCCCTGAACAGAAAGAATAACTTTTTAAACAACAAGCACACAGCGTTCCCTGAACTCTGAATTCGGCCTTCGGCTTTGATAAACAAAAGCTACTGAGAATATTTGGAACTATTTTTTTTCCCCTGAAAGAGAAATTATTTTTTTTCCCTTCCAAAATATTTACCTTTTTTCTGGCACTTGTACTCTGCTTAAAGTCGAACTATTCTTAAAGAACAGAGCTTCTATTTTTAGGAACTCTAGAGACAATATATTACCTCAGCCTCTAGCACATTTACAGCAACTGTATTTATATGTGATGGAATGGTCTCGACCTTCTTTTCTGTATTGAGCCATTTCATGTGTAAATTTCGCAAATCATTCAGCTAATATATATATATATGCATCGTTTTAACTGAATGATTACACTGCTTGAAAAGCGTACAGTACCAATAATCATTTTCATGTATTTCGCATACACCATTTCAAATGCAAAAAATGTATTTTGGGGTGGGTTGGAATACACATGCACCTTTAAATGTTTACTATTGCTTAGTTTAGTAATGATGGACATTAGATCGTGGAGTGGGTATTGTGTTTTTATCTAGGAACCTAAATCGATATTTCTATTTTATGCCCTTGTACGGTTATAATAAATAATATCCCTATAAAGGCATAAGAATCATATCCATATTTAGTCGTAGCCCATGCAGTCACATTAAGCAAGGCTACTTCCCCGGACTCCTACAAAGCACAACGAGTTCTCTAAACAAACCAAACCCTCAGCAACCTGGGAAATCCCCATTGCTTTTGTTTTGATTTCGTCCTAGAACTCCTGTGAAGCACTGTAAGAACGGCCAGTTCTTAGTGACATCTTTATTGACGTCTTATGTCCAACCTTACGTCAAACCCGGCACCTTTCAGGTATAAATATACCAACGTTGCCCTAAGCAAAGACACAGTGGTGGTTTTGGAGCAGAGCAGCTATCTACTTGCCCGAGAGCCCAGCTGATGCGAGAGCCCACGGACGCTGCCCCTCCCTTTTGACGCACTGAGAGAGACGCTGTCTTTTCTCCTGCCGAGAAATCCAGCTCCGGTGTTTCCAGATACCTTCGCGGGTTACTGGGATATCGAGTCCTGAGAGAGAGATACAAGAACTCCTGCTTTCTATTACCCAGGTACGGAACTGACTAAACCCTTAAAGAGAATTCTTGAGTCAGATTCTTGGCAAAACCAACTTAACTTAAACTGCTACTCACTTACTCCTTCCCACGTATTAGGCTTAGGTCAGGTACACCGGGGTAGGCGTATTTAGAAGCACCAGTTGAGTACGTTAGTCAATGTATATATGTATGTATATATTTTATCTATTTTAAAGTATCATATGGCTAAGAAACCATATCAATGCTTTTACAGTATCATTTTATAATCCTCCTTTTACTGTACGCACTTTACTTTACTATGAGTATTGCAATTGTGGCAATTCATTTCTCTTGCATGAGAAAGAAGACTGCTCAATAAATTACACCTTTTATTGAAAACACCCGTCTCTCTTTTCTCTGCACTCTGGTGAAACCAAGTACGCACGATTGACTGAGTGAAATAGCTGTCTATTGTTTTCACACGACTCTAGAGATACACTCTTATTCTGAGGGAGCAAAGTTGTCATGTTATATGGTTGTCAGAAGCTAATCCCTTCTTGTCTATCCAGGGAGGTTAAACTCCTCCTCGTTTATTCGAGAACGTTTCTAGTGACCTCTGAGCTAGCTGGCAAACCTTAAGTCTAATATAGTCAGTAGAGACCTAGATGACCTCAGTCCTACGTCTACACTGCTGTTTATATTATTCCAATGCGCAGAGCCTATTGGGAATATAGGAACTACACTACAGTATAATGGAGTATTAGGAGAGACGAGAGACTGACGGTAGTACTAGTAAAGTCCTAGGACTATTGAATTCACTTACTCTGTGAGAGGCACTTAGTTTTGAAAACATTTGGGCAATTACTTACACAACTTGAATCAAGATGCCACTTAAGTTTCAGGAAAACAAACTTACTGTTAAACCCCCACCCACCAGCCTCAAAAGCAGTAAAAAACACGTATGCTAAGATAAAGTTTAAAGTATATTTATATCCCTAACATAAATAATCTCCCGCAAGACCCAACCCACCCCCCCCTCCCGAACCTCAACGAATGTCCGAGAAAAGTCCAAAAAACCCAACTCCCAATTCCCACCCCCCAGAAGTCTTTAAAAAAGGGGCAAGTGGCAGTCTCCTCCTACTGCTGGCTGCTGTTCACTTTTCGGGCCAGGTCGGCATGCTCCTTGCGGAGGGTCTCGAGCAGGGTTTTGGTGTTCAACAGCTCCTGCTCGAGGTAGGACACCCTGAGTGAAAGGCGGTGCAACCTTCTTTTGGTACTGCTGTGGGGGGCAGCTGATTTCTTTGCTGCTCGGCGGTGGCGGGTGGTTGCGGTACCCCGGCTCCGTACCGCTGGAGATCTGCTGCACTGACTGGCTGACCCAGGGAGCGCGGAGGAGGATGCAGCTGTCCCGGTCGATGTTGTGGTCGACTGCATGTCCCCCTCCTCCTGGGCCTCCAGCCGCCGATATTCGGCGACAGTCGCCTCCAGCCTCCGTTGCCAGGCCCTTTTAGCCAGCTCCTTCCGTGTTGGTTTGGAAGGAGCATTTATATGAAGAAAGAAAGACATAGTCTGTAACCAATGCTCTTTAAGATTAACACAAAATGATTCAGCAGAAAGTTGTGTCACAGTAGAACTAGCAACTTGCAAGTGCAGTACATAACTATTGTGGCCAGTATCTATCTAGCCTCCCACTTCTTCATCCTTGCTCTAACATTAGTGGGAGTTTAAGGAATCAATTCTACGAGCACTATAGACTCACTCAATTAGAGTCGACTATGACAGTACACCAGTCTTATTCTTCTTCTCTCTTGTTTAGCAAAATTGGTACGTTAACTTCTGCAAGCCGGCATAATGCCAGCGCAGTCAACTTGCACCCAGGAAAAACAGACGCCCGCCATGATAAGTGAGACAGACTTGCGTTACTGTACCGGTCCAGTACATGCAGGTGGTGATGCTCTTACTTTTCTATTACGGGTGGCACTGAGAATACTCTGTTACAAGGGCTACTGCTTAATTAATTTAACTTTCACCCTACAGTGCCAATGAATACTAGAAAAGGAAAATTAAGAAGATAAATAATCTGATTATCTATCACTGCACATGGTATGTATTTGCTTACATATGGGATGACTTTAGGTGCTTTGCTTTTTATTGAGTGAACAGTGATACATCCACACATGAATGACCGAGTTCTACTAAACTTATTACCAGAGGTAGTGAGTGGCCATCGTAATAGCCGGATATATGCTGAGCTTGCAATACAAACTACTGCTAATATTCATGGTAGTATTCGGACAAAATTAAAACTTCTTTTCCTTGCCTTTCCTACACTGGAACGGACGTGCGGGTGCGGTGTTACATGCTCTTCAAAGTAACCCTTAGTTCATCCAGAGACCGTCTACTCTCTCTAGATACACATATGCTATCTAAGAGTCAGATAGTACCATGATCCAGGCATCCATCCATTCAAACTATATGTCAATCATTCTTCTTCATGTCTCTCATCTGGACAAACTTTACATTTTCTCACGGGAAAACAACCTTTTCATTTTATTTGGGAAACCGCAAGCCATACATCCGTGTTTGACTTGCATTTGAATTTCAACCAAAGGATATATTGCGCACACATACAGTTTCTGTTTCACCCACCCAGGCTGTTCTCCCTCCACCCATCCTTGCTTCATCCTTCACCCAGCCATGCATCATATTCCTTCCCAGCCACCTCGGGCACCAATCAAACACGTATCATTCTTCTTTGTCAGTCATCATTACTTTTAACTTGCTCGTCCTTCCACACTTACTTACACCCTTCTTTCGCTTTTCGTTCATCCCATCCATCAAGTTCATCTCAGCTCTGAATTTGATTCTCGAAAAAAAATTCACCGCTGAGTTGAAGTAAATTTAGAGGAGGCTACTACCTGGTTGATTAAAACTTTGTTCTAAATTTGATAGTCTTCTTAACAGTATAATAACTTAACTGTACAACATATATACTACACCCGTGCAGAGAGCACACTCTGCAGTCTGCAATCTCAATAAGTAAGGAATATAAGAGCTTACCACTGCCCGCCACTACCGTGGCAACCCTCACAGCAGTTTCCTCCGGCACTTGCACTGCCTCCTCCCCAGAAGTGTCCTACTCCACCTCCGCGCTGGCCCCGGCACCAGATGTTCCACCTACAAAGTACATTTAAGAATGTTAGATGTCATAGACATACACCACTCACTAGTATTTTGTCTAAGAATGAAGAAATGTAAATACAGAAACCAACCTAATAATTTGTGACTGTCTACTCTAAAGTAAAAATGTCCCTTTTTCCAGGGAAGGGTGTTGTCTTGCTGCACTTTTTGGCACAACTGATGAATGCTTGCTTTTTAACATGCACCATTTTTCTCATAACAGACAGAAGCTTCACTTCTAAGAACAAGAGCAAGATCAGATCATCATCACTAGGATGGAGTGACCAACGATTCAGCACCAAAAAGAAAAATGAAAGTTCAAACCAGGTGAGGGCTCGGCTCGCCCACAATAAATGTGTGAAATAAATCACTAAGCACTTTTCCATTTTTAATCAACCGTTTATGTTTTATGACAAACTTGATTTTAATGAATGTTTTTACTTTTAATAAAGCTTTAAAACTTAAATAGACTCTGTGGTTTTTGGTCAAGAGTGACTGAGCAAAAGGTTTTGCAATTTGCAAGCATGAGTCCGTGCCTCTGACACATCTGGACTCTGACTCCGTACTCTTGTCCTGCGTTGGATAATCATCATTGGGGATCAATCATCGATGAATTCGGGAGCTAAATGATGCTGCCACACTATCTAGTCAGTAAGGAGATTGGGGGTTCTTCAAAGTCTGTTATCACTGAGGTATGTGGAAAGTCTACCTGCGCCTATTATAATTGATAAACAATGCACTATTTAGTGTCCATAGTTCTGTTTGTGCAGGTTTGTCCCTGCAACAGTAGTAGTATGGATTGTCCTCCTATCCAAACCAAAAGTAAAGTAGTATCTTATTCTTTCTTGGTGGTCATTCACATTTTATTGTTGGGAATTGTCAAAGCATAAACATTTAGAAGACTTGAAAAGACATTATGGACAATCCCAGAGGACTGCACTCAGTGCATAGAGCTGTTGCTGACTAGAATGGGAGTTTCGTTTCACACCTTTTGCCAACTGTGCAATCTTAGTTAGCTTCACAGACAGACTAATAAGAATAATCTAGTAATACCACAGGGAGTCATAGTAGAGGCAGGATAAGAATTTAGATACAGTCTACAAGAAGATCAAAGACGATTTAGAAAAAATCGAATGAGGAACGCTAGGAAAAAATAGGTACTCTATATTAAAATGAAAACTTACCGGGGCCAGCAAAGGAGCCCTCGCCTGACCGATCCTGGCCTTCTTCAGCAGCAGCAGCCGATACCACCTCCTCCTCTGTCCTCTTGCCCCTGGGGGGAGCTGATGTACAACACGAAAGAAAGAAAGACCCGAAAACATGGATGATTGTTGTCAACCAAATCAAACATTTCAAAAGAACAATAACAAAATATTTTGGCGAAATAGCAAATAGACAACTATTCCACGGGATATATTGACCTATCTCATGTGGTCTACTACGATATTAGTATTGCTTGATTTGCGGACCGTCGACTTGGAAAGTTATGTAACTCACTAAACAAACTACTAAAAAGGTTCGCCTAGGACTGGCAGGCAGCAGTCCGCAGCACGCGAAGTGACAGACAAACTCCATCCTGATTGCAGATCAGTGACAACACTAAAAAGTTTCCTACTACATTAACCAGTCATTAAAATACTCAAACTATCAATCCACCACCACTATTTCTTCTTATTGCCAGGTGTACAAAGGAAGGACTGGACTTGAGTCTGTAGGGGCAGATTTACAAGCCCCTTGCGGCTCTTTTGCTCCGTTGTTGCGTGACTTTTGTGACGCAGCGGCAGAACAAAAGAGGCGCCATGGTGCGGCGTATATTAACAACGTGACGCATATGGGAGATGCATCACGTTGTAAAGCCCTGCGCCATCAGGGGGCGTTCCGGCGCAAGGGAGGGCGTTCCTGCGCAGGAACGCATCCTAAAAGTGGCTGAGGGAAATCTACAAGATTTCAATCAGTCACTTTTAGGACAATGATGCGTCACTCAAACCGTGCGCCTGCTTGAAGCAGACGTACGGCTTGATGCAGCATTGGGGAGATAGGTCACCCCAGAGCATTGCTGGAGCTGCGCCATCGTTGCGACGCAACTCCAGCAATGCGCCGCCTTTACGGCACAGATGCGTAACGCTTCGGTGACGTTTTGGGCCCATGGTGCGCCGCATTATAAATAAGGCGCACCAAGGATGGTGGTGGCGTGGCGCACAATTACTGGCGCATCCCTGCTACTTTGCAGGGATGCGCCGGTAATTGCCAATCTGCCCCTTAGTGTCTAGCATTACGCAGTTCTGTAAACTACACTCATACATAATTTCTCAGGCCAGTGAAATGAACACAAAATCGAAAACAAATAAGCATAGTAGCAATGCTACTGAGAAGGAGAGCAGTGCACCTGAAATGCACAGAAGATTTTGAAATATAATTTACCTACAATGTAATCGACAGCAGCCGCGGGCCGTGGAGGGAGTTACGGTGGGGCAGGGAGGCGGGGAGGGTGAGGGGCAGGGTGGAGGGTGCTAAAAACCAGCATATGGATAATTGCAGGTAAGTAAACAATTTAGTTAATAAAACGAATTTGGTAGTGCGCCTTGCATCGCAAAATGCAATGCAGTGCGCGCTACGAAATTCGTTTTATTAATTAAATTGTTTACTTACCTGCAATTATCCATATGCCGGTTGTTAGCACCCTCCACCCGCCCCTCCCCCTCCCCGCCTCCCTGCCCCACCGTAACTCTCTCCACGACCGCGGCTGATCGACAGCATTATTGCTCTTGGTAAAAAACAAAAATGTGCAATATAATAACACACAGAGCAGGAGAAAACAGAGTAGTGATGAAATAGCTACTACTACTCACCAAGCCCGGAGATCTCGACGCCGAGCAGGTCGCGTTCCCGGTCCAGGAGATCCGTCCAACGGTGGGTGGCCTGGATGTAGGTGCGCCGGACCCAAGAGTGTTCATACATGGCCCGGCACACCTTCTCCCACCGCTTCCGGCGCTCCCGGAGCCCGTAGCCGCTTGCGATCTTGCCGCCTGCCGCTATGGTCCTGGGGAGGCGGCGCTGTACATAGTACACTAGTGCGGCCACCTCCTCCGCGCTAAAGATCTCCCGTGGCATCACTAGCTCCCCCCTCAAACGCCCGCACGGGAGCCGGGCATGGGGTGCGGGACCCTTCCCCTTCTCGGGCTGCTTCGCGGCTCCCTTTACCATGGTCTGGGCAGAAAGGAAGGTAAATAATAAATAAGAAATAGAATAGGGAAGAAGAAAAGAAAAGAGTTCTAAAAAGTAGTTTAAAATTAACCAAAAGTAGCAGAAAACGCAAAAATATAGAGCTAGAAAAATAGAGGGATAGATAATAAGTAAAATAGATAAAAAAAACTTCAAACAAGCAAAGGATGGCAGAGATTGAGAGAGGATACAGAAAGGATGCCCAGAACAATAGCAATGAATGAAAAACAAGATGGCCGCGCCCGTTCACGACCGCGTGGGTACGTTTGCGCGAGATTTCCCCAGCGATCACATGCGAACTTGTACTAGCGAGCCGCACACTTCGCGAGATTACACATAGCGCCCGGAAACGGAAATACGTCACGCAAACAAGATGGATGCGCCCATGTACGACCGTTAGGATAACTTCGCGTTGTTGCGCTACAAGCGGCACCCAAAAACGCAAAAAAACACGCGAACTAACACGCCGCAAAAAAACAAATCGCATATTCGCACGAACCCGCGGCTTCCGAATTTGATCTCGTGCAAATTCGCGCCCCGCGAATCGCGAGAAATTGCAGAAAAACAATTTTTGCAAAACTGAAAGCACTCAGCAGGTGCAAAAGTTCAAGCTCATCATTAGTAACCATTTCCTGTAGTGCTTCCTGAGGGGCCCCTCCAGAGTTCAGTTGCCTACTTGCAACTATTCTATGACCCTGCTCTGACCCTCACAGCAGGCTCAGAGAATAGCTACAAGTATGCCACAAAGGTCCTGTTAAAAAAAATTACACTGCAACAGAAAGCAATTACAGATAAGGAAGCAGGTGCCTGACTGGAAGTTCAAATTCAGTGACACATTAATCAGCCCCTAATTCATTCATGTCAGTTGAGGCAGGGCAGGTGTGCTAACGAATTTTATAAAACTGAAAGCACTTAGCAGGTGCAAAAGTTAAAGCTCATCATTAATCAGGAAGCACTTACAGCTAAGGAAGCAGGTGCCAGCTCAAATTCAGTGACACATTAATCAGCCCCAAATTAATTCATGTCAGTTGAGGCAGGGCAGGTGTGCTTTTCCCCCCATAATCTACAGTGATGAACCAGAGGGTGGCAGTGATGCACCAGAGGTGGCATGGGTGAACCAGAGGGTGGCAGTGGTGAAACAGAGGGTGCTGTGATGAACCAGATGTAGAAATAACATGGTCGCGACCGTTGCGACCCGACAAGTAAGTTCGCGTTTGCGAACTGGTAAAAAACCCTCGCGAACAGGCAAAAACCCTTGCGAACACAAAAAAAATCCGCAAATTCGCGAAAGTTTGCGAATTTTGCGGATTGCGAATTCATAAATACGCAAATTCGCGAATCGCGAATTCGCAAAATTCGCCCATACTTAATTCGCACTGAAGATTGTGGGCCTACACTTCACGAGTGTTGCATGGGCTCGCTTCTAGCATTTCCGCTTGAGGCTCCTTTGGCGTCCCTGGTCCGTCAACTGGTGGGTCCCCATGAATGTAACTCTTCTGTTTCTTGGGCTTTCCTGGTTGCTATAAGGTGCCCTGACTTCCCACTGCGTGGTGAGTCCCTCAGACCTTGCTGGTCTGCACCAAAGCCAATTGTTGCTTTCTGCGTGGGTTGCTGTTGCCAAGGCTTGTTGGATCCAATCTGGATACCGACACCGCAGCACTTGACATCCTTTGTGGGACAGCTCGAATCTAGCTCCTGGTCCTCATGGCTGAAGAGTCAAGCTTCACCTTCTTCATCTGAAAGCACCCGACATCGGTGGGCATCCGCTCATCACCTTCCTGGTCACTGGCTAGTGACCCAGACTCTGTCCCCTCTGCTTTCCAGTTCTTCAGATCTCTGATCCACCCTTGGATCCACCCGGACACTTTCGACTTGGTTGCCAACAGCACTTTGTAGTCACCACCAGGTGGTGCTGCAAGCAAATCGTGCGTGGGGAAATGACAGCGTAGTGGTGTCAAACAAAGAGAGTCGGTCAGGAATTGAACCGGCTCAAAGCTCAGCGTCCGAGTTCCCAAACGAGCGTCAAAGCCAGCGTGAATGCTCGACGGAGATGCCTCACTCTGATCTGGCGCGTGACAGAATCCCAGCAGCGCAAGAAGTGCACACCAGGAGGTCCGCGTCTGTTAGGGGAGAACGCGCTCGGGCTAAATCCTGCTGCGCAAAGGATTAATCAATGAAGGATACAACAATAAAAAACGCTGCTAAAAAAACACTATAAAGACAACAGTTAACGTCAGGTAAGCGAAGAATGTAAGAAATGTCACTTAACTGACGAGCAGTGAAGAAAGCGGAAGCGGAAGCGACGTCATAGGATTATATATTATGGACATACATGATTGGACTGTCGTTGCCATTGAGGCTGCTTCCCTATGGTTCATGGGATGTCTAGTCTGTTATGTTTATTGATATTTTTTGTTTAATGTTCTTATAACCTGCTATGCATAATAAAGTGTAGAAAGATATGCATAATCCTCGCCTCCGTCCTGACACAGAATTCATGAGCTTGTTCCTCCCACTCACAGTTTCTGGAGTCTATCTACCTCTCACTTGTTGATTTCATGAGTCTTTTTATCTATTGATTTCATGAGTCATTTCCTTCTCACTCAAGTATTTCATGTGAAAGTTAACTTTACTCTCTCAATGGTCACACAAGTATGCTCTCTCTCACTCATGAATTTAATGTCTGATCCCTCTCGCACGTGGATCTCCTAAGCATGTAACTACTCACGGGTTTCATGAGACTGTCCCTCTGAGTGATAGATTTAACAGCCTGGAATTACTCATGGATGTCCTCCAGGGCCGGACTGACCGTAGCGGGCAATGGGCGTTTCCCCAGTGGACCGCCAGGGTGGGGGCCAGTTTTGGACCCCTGGGAGGCTGTTTTTGTTACCGGGGCAGTAACGACAATATCGGCCCCTAGCAACAAAAGCGGCACAAAGCTTTCCTTCTGGTAGCATCCCCTCTTCCCCCCTGCCCCCCTTCCCAGGGCCGGCCGAGCTCTTTGCCAGAGCCGGTTTTGGTTCCCAGTCTGGCCCAGATATCTTCCCTGTAGTAACCAGTAACAAAGGTTTACCGTTGGGTTAGCATTACTTTTTAAATGCCAAACCGACACCAAACCTTTTTGGGGATTAACAAACCAATGCAAATTGGTATTTGCATTGGTTTGTATGGAACAGTAACGCAAAGCAGTTTGGAATGCTGCTTTGCATTACTTTACGTCAAGGGGACGTTACATGGGTGGTAAGTGTGCATTCCCATGCAGCCACCCATGCTTTTTTACACTAAACCCTATCTATTGACTTTAGTAGACAGGGTTTAGTGCCAAAAATGAACGCTGCTGAAAAGCAGGCATTAAAAGGAGAAATCTTTCATTTCTCCTTGATTTTCTGACTTTGCATGTATGATATACTGCACAGCACACATACAAAGTAGGAAAAGGTTTGAAACTTGTCTAGCCATAGTATTTTGTACAGGAGGGGTACCCTTCCTGTACAAAACCTATAGTAGACTCAGGCACACACCCTAGCGTTGTGACGCTAAGGTGTGTGCCGGGTGCACGGCAGCTAAAAGTTGCATCAGCACTAGGAAGAAGGGAGGAGAAAGCCATATCTCTTTAGATGTGATGCTCTCCTTCTCCCTCCCTGTCATACAACGCAGTGGAGCATTGTTTGCAGCTGCGCTGCATTCCGTGATTTTTTGAAAATCTGGTCCTGTATGTGCAAAAACCTAGGATCGAATGTAATTTATGCAATTGCAGTAATTACCAACAATCAAATGAAAAGAGCTCACTACCATGATCCATAACCTATTTTAGATGCCCTACTCACATCTGTGTGTGGAAAAACTCTTTGTTTTTTTAAAAGAACCCTCTTGCACTAACATTAGTTAGTGGCATGCTTCATCATAGGGTTCTCTCCCGAGATGCCTGGTGCATCTGAGTGTGCTACGACACCTAATCACAGCGGAGCGGGTTTTGTTTGGTGAGTTTCAATTGAGGAAGAAAAGTGCTTTTAAAATTGCCTCTAGGTTATCAACCAATGATGGTCATTTTAATTATGGTAACCTGGGGCAAGGTATCAGAACAGTGGTGGATGTGCTCTGAGACATTGATGATCTCTCACATCCCAGGTCTACCTGTTTCAGCCATTTTAATTTTAACGCCTGTGTCGTGTTGTGCTAGTCACAGTCGGCACAGGACACACAGGACGCCAGGTGAGGGTGGTCACTTTCTTTATTGTTATAGTGGGAGCGTGTCGCAGCACGTCTGCCCTCTTCGTCCTCTTCCGTCCTCTGTCCACTTCCTGTCCCTACAGGATGTGGTGTCCAGTGACCTGGTCACTGCCCTATGACCCACAGGGTCCTAGTGCCCTACGTCAGTTGTCACTGTCACCCTACAGTCACGGTTGCTACATCTCCCCCCTTGTCACAAACAAAAGTTCTTTGTCACATGCACAAAGTCTTGGTACATTATAGAGGTAGTAATGGAGGTAGAAAAAGAGAGAGAGAGAGAGAGAGAGAGAGAGAGAGAGAGTGAGAGAGAGAGAGAGAGAGAGAGAGAGAGAGAGAGAGAGATACTTTCTCTACATTTCTTCAACTAGTCTTTGTGGCTTCCTGCACATTCTGCTTGGTCTTGTCTCTCTGCTAGTTTCTTGCTCTCTGTTTTCCACTTTCGGTGATGTTGCCACTAGTCCTTCCTCTTCCACTTTGAGCTCCTTGAAATGGGAACTGTTTCTCGTTATTCTTTGATGGTCGGATGCTGCCGTCACCATTGATCCTTTTACGTTGGTCACTACTAGCGGATCCTTTGAAAATGGACTGTCGAACTCAGCGCTCTTCTCAAGAAACCCACAACGGACCCCACCGAACTCAAGAATTACCGCCCCATCTCGCTCCTCCCGTTTCCAGCCAAAGTCATCGAGAAGACCGTCAACAAGCAGATGGCCGCCTTCCTCGAGACGAACGGATCCCTCGACCCCTCACAGTCCGGCTTCAGAGCCAACCACAGCACCGAGACCGCCCTCATCGCCGCCACCGATGACATCCGAGCCCTGATGGACAATGGAGAAACAGCGGCCCTCATCCTCCTAGACCTCTCCGCGGCATTCGACACGGTCTGCCACCGCACCCTAGTACGGCGCCTCAGCAACATCGGCATCCAGGACAAGGCGCTGGAATGGATCATCTCCTTCCTCGACGGAAGAACACAGAGAGTCCGCCTACCACCGTACAAGTCAGAGGCCTCCGAAGTCATCTGCGGCGTCCCCCAAGGATCATCTCTGAGCCCCACCCTCTTCAACGTCTACATGAGCCCCCTTGCGGCCATCGTACGCAAACACAACCTCAGCATAATCTCCTACGCCGACGACACCCAGCTGATCCTCTCCCTGACCAACGACCCCGCCGCCGCCAGAGCCAACCTGCACGAAGGGATGAAAGAGGTAGCCGAGTGGATGACGACCAGCCGCCTGAAACTGAACTCGGACAAGACAGAGGTCCTCATCCTGGGCTCCTCACCCTCCGCCTGGGACGACTCCTGGTGGCCCCCCGCCCTGGGCACCGCACCCAAACCGACTGACCATGCACGAAACCTGGGCGTCATCCTGGACTCCTCCCTCTCCATGACCAGGCAAGTCAACAACGTCTCCTCGGCGTGCTTCAACATCCTACGCATGCTACGGAAGATCTTCTGGTGGATCCCCACCGAGACCAGGAAGACCGTCACCCAGGCCCTCGTCACCAGCCGACTGGACTACGGCAACGCCCTCTACGCCGGTACCACCGCCAAGCTCCAGAAGAGACTCCAGCGGATCCAGAACGCCTCAGCCAGACTCATCCTCGACATCCCACGAACCAGTCACATCTCCGGACATCTGAAAGACCTTCACTGGCTCCCCGTCAACAAAAGAATCACCTTCCGCCTCCTCACCCACGCACACAAAGCCCTACACGACCAAGGCCCGAGCTACCTCAACAGCCGAGTCAACTTCTACGCTCCCAAACGCCACCTCCGATCAGCCAACCACGCCCTCGCCGCCGTCCCCCGCATCCGAAGAGCAACTACAGGAGGAAGGTCCTTCTCCTACCTGGCCGCCAAGACCTGGAACTCCCTCCCGACCGACCTGCGCCTGACCCAAGACCACCTCTCCTTCAGGAAGAAGCTGAAGACCTGGCTGTTCGAGCAGTAGCGGCACCCCCCCCCCCCCCCCAGCGCCTTGAGACCCTACGGGTATGTAGAGCGCTTTATAAGTGTCATTGATTGATTGATTGATTGATTGACTGTCCGACTTCCGTTGTTGTCTCTGTCTCACCACCACCAGATCTCCTTCATTTAGCTGATGTTCTGATGCGTTTCTCCTCTTGTCAGCATATTCTTTCATTTTCCTCTTAGCTTCATGATCTCTTTCTACCATGTCACTTCGATCCGTGCTTGCCTTTGCATCTATTTGAGGCAGTCTTGTTTTGCTTGATCGTCCCAACACCAGTTCCGCTGGGCATCGACCTGTGGAGCTGTGAGGGGTGTTTCTGTAGTCTCTTAGCTCTTGACATAGTGCTTGTCCAATCGATATTTGTGTCAATTTTGCTCGCTGGATGGCTTTCTTTATAGTCCCCATAAACCGTTCTGCCATTCCGTTGGCCTGTGGCCACAGGGGTGTTATTTTCCGATGCTTGATCCCCAAATATTCCATGAATCGACGGAATTCTTCTCCAGAAAACGGAGGGCCATTGTCTGTTTTTAATGTTTGTGGGGAGCCCCAGGCGGCAAATATGTCGTCTAACGCTGGTAATGTGGCACTTGCTGATGTCGACGATACTTCTCTCACAATTGGAAATCTTGAAAATTCATCAATGACCACTAGCAGGTACTTTCCAGTCTCTAGTGGTCCATAAAAGTCTGCTGCCAACTCAGTCCATACTGCCGGTGGCAGTTCTGACATTTTCGACGGTGCTGGCTTGGAAGGTGGTCCCGTTACTTGACAGACATGACAGTGTGCTACTTCTTCTTCCACCATGTTGTCCAGTCCTGGGAACCATACTTTTTCTCTCAACATCTTCTTTCTCGCTACAATGCCTCAATGTGATTCGTGAGCTAGTTCAATTGTTCTTTTTCTTAGTCGATAAGGTACCACAATTCTTGACCCTCTCATCAGAATTCAGTTCTCAGTTTCAGACAGTTCTTCACTTCTTTTTGAAGGCCAGAAGTTCTTCTTTTATGACCCCTTCTCCTGCGGGGCTGTTATTGTTAATGTGTCTCCATCTCTGTTGCCGCACTATGTTCCCGATTGCCTGCATTGTCGGGTCTCTTTTTGTTTCTCACTCTAGTTCTGCAATCGTTATTGACGCCGGAGTGTTCTGTTTTAAGATGAAATTTAGGTATTCTTCTGCCATGGTGGTGCCATCTTCTCGATGGGGAAGCGGGTGTCGTGACATATAATCAGCTGGGTTGTGGTCCTTTCCGGGCTTGTGGACAATCTTGAAGTTGTAGTCCATCAGTCTGATCCCCCATCGTTCAATTCTTGGTGGTATTTTGGCGTTCGGGTTTCCGTAGATGGTAACTAGTGCTTGGTGGTCTGTTACGATCGTGAATGGCTTCCTATAGATGAACATGTGGTAGTGCTCACATGCCCATACTACCGCCAGGCTCTCCTTTTCTGGTTGAGAGTATGCTCTCTCAATGTCCGACAGGCTCTTGCTTCCATATGCTACGATCCGTCGTGGTGAGTCCTTTCCATGTTTATGCTGTGCCAGTATTGCGCCAAGACCTACCGGGCTGGCGTCCACTGTCAATTCGGTACATAAGCTCGGGTCAAAATATGCCAGGTGGTCTACTGCCGTTACTGACGCCCTTATTTCTTCAAATGCCTTACTGCATTCTGTGGTCCATTCGAATGTTTGGCCCTGCTTCGTTAGTTCTCGCAGTGGGGTGCTCACTGTTGCGAAATCCTTGATGTATCGCGCACAATAGCTGGCAAGTCCGAGGAATGAGCGCACCTCCGCTACATCTTTTGGTTCTTTTGCCTTCTCTAGGGTGTCCACTTTACTGCGATCTGGTCTCATTCCTTTCTTCGAGAAGATGTGTCAGAAGAATACCAGTTCTTCTCTTCCCAATTCACATTTCTTTTTGTTTACTGTTAGGCCCACTTCCTCGAGCTGCGAGCATACTTTTCTCAATGCTTTGTCATGTTCTTCATCCGATTTGCCAAATACCAGGATATCGTCACTGTAGTTCAGGCTGTTTTTGATTGGTCTAATGATCTGTCTGATCGTTTTCTGGAAGATCTCAGCTGCTGATGATATTCCAAAACGTAACCGCTTGTAGCGAAATAGACCTAGGTGTGTTGAGAAGGTTGTTATGTATCTGGACTGCTGGTCCAGCTCCAGTTGGTGATACCCCTTACATAGGTCTAGCTTGGAAAATCTTCTCATTCCCGTCAGGCAGCTAATCATGTCATCTAGATGTGGCCCCGGATGTCGTTCTCGTTCAATGGCTGTGTTGGAGATTCTCATGTCCACGCATATTCTAATTTGTGCAGTGTCCTTTTTTGGTACAGCAACTATTGGGGACACCCATGGCGTTGGCCCTTCAGCTGGTTCGATGATGTCTTGTTCTAACAGTGCCTTTATTTCCTCTTCCACCTGCGGTTGTAGATGGATGGGTACCCTTCGGTGATGCTGGGCGACCGGTCTGACTGATTCGTTGATGTGCAGTGTAATCTGTCGTCCTCTCAGCTTTCCAAGTCCTTTCATTAACTTCGGGTACTCCTGTAAGATGTTCTCTTTGTCTGATATATGATATGTCATCTGTAATAGGCCCATGACCTTCGCTGTGACATTGCTTAGTAAGCATGGTGCGGTAATGTATCCTCGTAGCACATGAATTTCTTCAGTGACGGTCTTACCTTTGTGTGTCATGGTGTCCGTGAACTTCCCCATGTTCGTTACTGGATTTTGTGCACCCCAGGTAAATACTCGTACACTTGATGGTTGTAGGTGTGGTTTTCTCTTCATTTTTTCATATTCAGTGGCGCACATGATGTTGCACGTGGCACCACTGTCTAGCACAAATTCTGTTTGGTGTGGCCCTACGTCTATGGTCACCCAGTCTGTCTTCTTTATTGACTGCTTATCCACTAGTCTGATGTGTTCTTCCTCATGCCCTTCATCTGTGGACATGAGGTATAGGCGTTCCACTTTCTCTGCTGTTTCTTCTTCTTCATCTCCCAACTCCAGCGATGAGCTCCTGGTGGTCGCTTCCATGTGTCGCACATGTCGGTTTGTTGTTGTTCTCGGTCTCCCTGGCCTTCCCCGTTCATTCTTGAATTGCATTCCTTGGCACATGGTGGCGAAATGGTTGCTTCTGTTGCATTTTCGGCATATTTGGCCAAATGCTGGGCATGCTCCTCGATGTGGAAACTCCAACCCGCATCTGTAGCACTGGGACCCTTGTTTTCTTGTCGCCTGTTCCTTCGACCCTTTATTCCAATTTCCAGTTCGACTCGGGTCGGTCATTCTGTGGACTTGCTCCTCTATTCGGTCCATCCATTGACTCCTCTGGCTGCTGAAAAGCTATGTTGAAGCTGTATCTTTCAAAGTCGATGTTTCTTTGAGGATGGAATTTATTTGTTAGACATTTTATTAGTCCTTTGTATGTGCTCGTCTCGCTCTTTGGGAGTGTTATCAGAAGGTCATCCACTTCATCCCCCACCAGATTCAGGAATAATCCTAGTTTCTTTCCTTCTACTACATCTGTTGCTTCCATGTATTGCTCAAACTTCACAATTCAGTTCTCCCAACTTATTCCCACGTGTGGCTCTGATACGCTGAATGGCATTGGTCTGCGATACTGTGCGCTTTGTTTTGTTTCAGGCATCTTTGCTCTCTTTTATATTGTTGTCTCTTTATTTCTTTTATTTCTCTGACGTTTTTGTAGTGCTCTTGTCACTTTCTCCTTTTATATTTCACTTTATTATCTGTTATTCCTTGTTGTGGGGATCCTTCTGTGTCCCTTTCCTTTTTCTCTTCTCTATTTCCTCTTTATTCCTTGCCTTTTTTCGTTTTGCCTGCCCCTAAAATGGCTGCCATGTACTTTACACTGTTTTTCTCCTCCGTGTCACACACAAAACGGCTGCTCGTGTTCACGCGAGACTTCGCGATCGAAATCTCGCGTTGCCTGTCCTCAAGATGGCCGTCGCGTTGTTTCTGTGCCCTGATTGGCTTTCCTCGCCTTACTTTGTAATGGCCGCCAAGATGTGCTCCTCTCGCGAAACCTCGCGTTTTGATTTTCGAGCGCGAGGACCTCGCGCTTCTAATCTCGGGCACTAGCGCTGTTCGCCGAACGCTTCTTACCGCGCTCAGATGTATTTCGTTGGACGCTGTCGGGGTGGGCTCCCATGTAGCTCCTTGCGTCTTTTCTGACGTTATTCTTTCTCGAACACACGGCGGATTTCTCGCGCGTGTGGTTTCGTCACCTCTTCGTCGCCAGATGTCGTGTTGTGCTAGTCACAGTCGGCACAGGAAACACAGGACGCGAGGTGAGGGTGGTCACTTTCTTTATTGTTATAGTGGGAGCGTGTCGCAGCACGTCTGTCCTCTTCGTCGTCCTCCGTCCTCTGTCCACTTCCTGTCCCTACAGGATGTGGTGTCCAGTGACCTGGTCACTGCCCTATGACCCACAGGGTCCTAGTGCCCTACGTCAGTTGTCACTGTCACCCTACAGTCACGGTTGCTACATCCTGTAGGTCATGTATGGCTTTTTTCAGGACCAGTGACGCATGTGCGCTAAGACATGTATTAGACACAGAGCTGACGAGGACCTGAAGTAGGTACCTGGCGGGCGTGCACCTTTGACGAATGTGTGGCTACAAGTGTCGCCTCCTTGCGTCTTCCATTTTGTGAGGGAGTACCGATCAACAAAACTAAAGAAAAGTGACACAACAATCATAAATTACGAACTGTCATATAAATACTGCATGCCTTAGGGTGCATGTGTCACTAACTCCTAAGCTTTTTTTCCACACACAGATGTGCGAAGGGCATCTAAAATAGGTTATGGATCATGGTCATGAGCTCGTTTTTAATTGATTATTGCATTTAATTAGGGAAAGTGAATGAGCGCTTTTCTCACTCTATTCTTTGTACTTCTAAGAGTTGTAATTATACATTGTCATAAACTGAATATGTGTTGGAAACCTTGGAAGCGCCTGGAAAGAACTAATAGCAGACTGTGTGCTTAGGGGCGGCTCCTCCATAATGCCGGAGGAGCGTCGCCCCACTGGTCAAAGTCAGTCACAGAAAAATAAAATGATAATACACACAATATAATTTTATTTTTCTGTGACTTACTGAGCCGATGCCAATGTAGGGTGGGGCAGGCCGCGTCATGGAAGGGGGAGGAGTGATGGACATTGTAAAGTGCGTGTGTCAGTTTGCCGGCCAAACCAACATGGGCAATTCTATTTCTCCAACCCAGCTGCGTTGCAAAGTGGAGTTGAAACCGCACAGACTCCCATGCACTGTCGGAGTGGCAGAGCAGGCTGCTCAGACCAATCCTGGCATTGCTCTCATGCTAGGCATAGCATGAGAGCAGCTTATTGATTGGGCAGGGAGCCTGTGCTTTCACAGTGACCGCTGGGAGCAGAGAACCGCAGAGGAATCCATCGGCAACAAGTACTTTTTAGGTCTCGCCTGTCGATGCGCATGCGCATCGAGCAAGGCGAGAGTATTGCGAGTTATCCACTCTTTATCCACACTGCAAGGAATCGTGGCGATTCCTTGCAGTGCCCGTGACTTTTAAGGTCAATGCGCATGCGCATTAAGCTTATGCGCATGCGCATTGACCTTAAAAGTCACGGGCGCGTGCATGTCCGTCTTTGTTTACCCGCTCCGCCCCCTCCCGCCGTGTCGCCTTGCCTACTCTCTTCCACAGCCTCCCCCAGCTCCGCCCCCTCACTACTTGATTGCACGGCCGCTAGGCCGTGCCTCCCCTACTCTCCTCCCCCCTCCTCCTCTCCTCCCCTGCCTGCCTGCCGCTAGAAAGCAAACAAAATGTTAGCGGTAGCAAGCAGCAGTATTGCTCGATACCCCGACCTCTTCCGGTGAGAATATTAATGGTGTTATGCTTTGGCGACTTTAAGAACGGACACATCTTTCTTGTCGGATAATGATTTTGTCCCTTTGTTTATTATATATGTCGGAGTGTTCCCGGCTTCGAGTAAACAGCTGACACCTATCCTGAGCAGGCCCAGCTGTCCCGTCGGTGACCAGCCGTTACCATTCCTCAGTTTAGATTTCAAGTTTATTAAATAGAAGGCGCTCCCGTACTTTCCACCTCTCGAGTCCCAGCGCCGCCGCTGTCGCCGCGCAGCTCGTGTGCTGCCAGGTTCATTATCCCTTCGGCTCGATGCTTCCCACGTTTGATTGCAGCTCCCATGGAACGCGTTGGGCCCACTGGTGAAACCCGATCTCCCGCCTTCTCAGGAGCTTGTGTTCCAGCCGCGTCGTTTGTCCTCCCCTACTCTCCTCCCCCCTCCTCCTCTCCTCCCCTGCCTGCCTGCCGCTAGAAAGCAAACAAAATGTTAGCGGTAGCAAGCAGCAGTATTGCTCGATACCCCGACCTCTTCCGGTGAGAATATTAATGGTGTTATGCTTTGGCGACTTTAAGAACGGACACATCTTTCTTGTCGGATAATGATTTTGTCCCTTTGTTTATTATATATGTCGGAGTGTTCCCGGCTTCGAGTAAACAGCTGACACCTATCCTGAGCAGGCCCAGCTGTCCCGTCGGTGACCAGCCGTTACCATTCCTCAGTTTAGATTTCAAGTTTATTAAATAGAAGGCGCTCCCGTACTTTCCACCTCTCGAGTCCCAGCGCCGCCGCTGTCGCCGCGCAGCTCGTGTGCTGCCAGGTTCATTATCCCTTCGGCTCGATGCTTCCCACGTTTGATTGCAGCTCCCATGGAACGCGTTGGGCCCACTGGTGAAACCCGATCTCCCGCCTTCTCAGGAGCTTGTGTTCCAGCCGCGTCGTTTGTCCTCCCCTACTCTCCTCCCCCCTCCTCCTCTCCTCCCCTGCCTGCCTGCCGCTAGAAAGCAAACAAAATGTTAGCGGTAGCAAGCAGCAGTATTGCTCGATACCCCGACCTCTTCCGGTGAGAATATTAATGGTGTTATGCTTTGGCGACTTTAAGAACGGACACATCTTTCTTGTCGGATAATGATTTTGTCCCTTTGTTTATTATATATGTCGGAGTGTTCCCGGCTTCGAGTAAACAGCTGACACCTATCCTGAGCAGGCCCAGCTGTCCCTTCGGTGACCAGCCGTTACCATTCCTCAGTTTAGATTTCAAGTTTATTAAATAGAAGGCGCTCCCGTACTTTCCACCTCTCGAGTCCCAGCGCCGCCGCTGTCGCCGCGCAGCTCGTGTGCTGCCAGGTTCATTATCCCTTCGGCTCGATGCTTCCCACGTTTGATTGCAGCTCCCATGGAACGCGTTGGGCCCACTGGTGAAACCCGATCTCCCGCCTTCTCAGGAGCTTGTGTTCCAGCCGCGTCGTTTGTATGGCCTTTCTCACTTTCACCGGCTAATGCTTTATTTATGTAGCGTGCTGTCAGCACTGGAGGCTGCAGCAGCCGGTTCCACGCGTTCTTGCAGCTTTTGTTAATGCAGGAGAGGTGATCGAGGCGCTGCGCATGTTCACCCTCTCACGTCCCCCTCGCCCCACAGACCCCAGCCAAGGGAGCTCCCAGTATAGAGCGGAGGGGCCCCTCAAATTCATCCTCTCCCCTCCCCCTCGCCTCACAGACCCCGGCCAAGGGAGCTCACATTGTAGAGCGGAGGGGCCCCTCATGTTTATCCTCTCACGTCACCCTCGCCTGTAAGACCCAGGCCAAGGGAGCTCCCAGTATAGAGCGGAGGGGCCCCTCATATTCATCTAATGAGAAATGATGATCGTTGTCTGAGAGAAAGCAATTGTTAAATTGTTGTAGACTCTAATGGCTTACAGCTGGGTATGTTTTCGAATTTGTTCTCGCTAGCCCAGGCTCATTTTTTGCCACCGTTACCAATCACAGTCAGACGGATGTGTTCTTTGTGCAGCCCAGTTACATACATAACAATAAATAATAGAAGGGTGTTGTTTTACATACATTCAGATCTGTGGCACTCACCCTCAACCCCTCACCCTCAAACCCTCACCCTCAAACCCTCACTCACCCTCAACCCCTCACCCTCAACCCCTCACTCACCCTCACTCTCACTCATCCTCACTCACCCTCAACCCCTCACCCACCCTCACCCTCACTCACCCTCAACCCCTCACCCTCACTCACTCACCCTCAACCCCTCACCCTCAACCCCTCACTCACCCTCACCCACCCTCAACCCCTCACTCACCCTCACTCACCCTCACTCACCCTCAACCCCTCACCCTCACTCACCCTCACTCACCCTCAACCCCTCACCCTCAACCCCTCACCCTCAAACCCTCACCCTCAAACCCTCACCCTCAACCCCTCACTCACCCTCACTCTCACTCATCCTCACTCACCCTCAACCCCTCACCCACCCTCACCCTCACTCACCCTCAACCCCTCACCCTCACTCACTCACCCTCAACCCCTCACTCACCCTCACTCTCACTCAGCCTCAACTACTCCCCCTCACTCACCCAAAACCCCTCACCCTCACTCACCCTCACCCTCACTCACCCTCAACACCTCACTCCCCCTCACTCGCCCTCACCCTCACTCACCCTCACTCACCCTCACCCTCAACACCTCACTCACCCTCACTCGCCCTCACCCTCACTCACCCTCACTCACCCTCACCCTCACTCACCCTCACTCGCCCTCACCCTCACTCACCCTCACTCACCCTCACTCACCCTCAACCCCTCACTCACCCTCACTCTCACTCATCCTCACTCACCCTCAACCCCTCACCCTCACTCACCCTCAACCCCTCACCCTAACTCACCCTCACCCTCACTCACCCTCAACCCCTCACTCACCCTCTCACCCTCAACCCCTCAACATCAACCCCTCACCCTCACTCACCCTCACCCTCACTCACCCTCACTCACCCTCACCCACCCTCACCCACCCTCACCCTCACTCACCCTCACCCACCCTCACCCTCACCCTCACTCACCCTCACTCACCCTCACTCACCCTCACCCTCACTCACTCTCACCATCACTCACCCTCACTCTCACTCACCCTCACTCACCCTCACTCACCCTCGCTCTCACTCACCCTCAACCCCTCACCCTCACTCACCCTCAACCCCTCACTCACCCTCACTCACCCTCACCCACCCTCACCCTCACTCACCCTCACTCACCCTCAACCCCTCACCCTCACACAGTGCAATAGGTCTCGGAGCATTTGAGTTACAGCTTTTAGAAATGTTTATGGCTTTTTTTTTTAATTCTTTAGCATTGGCTACAGGAAACAAAAATGCTAAAGATTTACACAAAAAACCATAAACAATTCTAAAAGCACTAACTCTAATGCTGCGAGACCTATTGCATTTCCAATGCTTGTTTAAAACGTATTATTATTACTCCCCCCAATTTACTTTTGTGGCGGCTACTAGTGTGTGTGCTATATAACTGTCAAATAACCAGTCATTTAAATGGGCCGGTACTGCCCAGTACTCAGTACCTAGCACCCACACTTCTTTGATTTGAGAGGAAGAGGACAGGCAGTTCTCAGCACTGCTGAAATACATTAATAGGCGAGTACCAGCACTTCTCAGGAGCAAACAGGTACTCTAAGAAATGAATACCTGCACTTCTAGATTTCCATTTAAGGCCCTGCGAATAACAATAACAACCATAATGTAAGAAGCATCAATTTTGGCATAAGTCTAGGTTTACACACGCATGCTCTGAAGCTGTTTGCAAGTACATGAAGTTCCACATTTTTCCCAAAGACAGCCTTCTCACTTTGGCACACCTCTATGTCTGACAAACCTTGTAGGCAGAAAGGGAGAGTCGTTAAACACCTTTCTGAGGCGTGCAGGGGTTTGCAGCAGACAGCCCTCCCCTGCAGACTGCCGCTGTTGTGATGGAAGCAGAGTCTGTCTGCTGTCTGGAATACACATTTCGGTGGCTCTTGTAAAATGGCGGATAAAAGGTTCGCCAGGTCCCAGAGGGACACATTCCTGTGCTGAGGGAAGTAGCAGGGTTAGGCACGCTATAGCACAGTCTGGGAACCCTATAAATAAACACACAGATCTGAAATCAACAGCTCCCCTTCCTTTTCTGTCTGGGACACCTCACGTCTGAGATAAGGTGCAGGAAGCCTCAGCCCCCACATCTGAGGCAGGGGGAGGGGGGGGGGGGGGCAGCAAATGCCCTGAGTGCATTGGAGATGGAAAAATAGAAATTAGAGTAGTGGTGACGGAGCGGCACCTGGAACAGATTAGGAACTTTTTGGGCTTCTTTTTCAGCTGTCTTCAGCTCGTCTTTCTCTTTCTCGCCTCACCTTTTGAATTCTTAAGCCTTTCTTCCTTTACTCTGTATTGTTGCCTTTTTGGTTACGTATTTGTCGGGTGTCCATCGGGGCCTGGGAGGCTCTCCCCGGCCAGGCTGGGTTCAGAAGCAAGCAAGGGAAAGGAACACCTTGACTGTTGGGGTTCAGTGGGCCATTCGGGGCTCTGGTACCTTGTGCCACTGCACCTGCTAAACCAATGGTACCTATACCCCTGTTTCTCAGACACTCGTAGTAAAATGTCCCCCGTCAGTGTGATTTCCAGAGAAGGATTCTCGCTAAAGCAATTTCTATTTCCTTGTTACATTAAGACAACTCTTATGTGAAGCCAACCGTAAAGGGGACATGGTAAATTGGAGGGCAGGCCTCCAAACCATAGGGGCGATGCAGGCCTTGCCCTTACCACACCGGTCTGGCCACCATATTCCAGGTTCTCTGCTTTGACAGCGCATTTTCATTGAAAATGCTCTGAGCGATCCTGTATTGACCATCCACTGGCAAAAAAAGAAATGTCCCTCAGCTGCAGGGTCTGGACCACTGGGGACACAATCTCACTTTTCGTGCTTCCACCCGCCAGCAGCGGCTCCTCCGCCAGTACCCTTAAACACAGGGCCGGGCCCGGACTGGGAACCGAAACCGGCCCTGGCAAACTGCTCGGCTGGCACCCCCTGGGAGGAGGGGGGTGTGCAGCTGAGCAGCTTGCGAGGGCCGGTTTCGGACGATTTTGTTTCAGTGGACCGATATTTCTGACCCCCGTAACAAAAAAGTCCCCAGGGGCTCAAAACCGGCCCCCACCCTAGCGGCCTACCGGGGAAACTCCCGGTGCCCACTACGGCCAGTTCGGCCCTGCTTAAACACGTGAAATATAAAATGATAGTAAAACGGGTTTAAAACTTGTTATATTATCGTTTCATTTTTAGGTCTCGCCTGTCGATGCGCATGCGCATCGAGCAAGCGAGACTATAGGGGATCATCCAGACTTTATCTAACTTGCAAGGAATCGTGGCGATTCCTTGCAGTGCCCGTGACTTTTAAGCTCAATGCGCATGTGCATTGAGCTTAAAAGCGCGTGCACATGCCCCCAGCCGCCTGCCTTGCCTACTCTCTCTCACAGCCTCCCCCAGCTCCGCCCCCTCACTACTTGATTGCACGGCCGCTAGGCCGTGCCTCCCCTACTCTCCTCCCCCCTCCTCCTCTCCTCCCCTGCCTGCCTGCCGCTAGGCCGTGCCTCCCCTACTCTCCTCCCCCCTCCTCCTCCTACTGCCGTGTCGCACCTCTCCCCTCTCTGCCCCCTCCCCTGCCAGCCGTGTTACGGTGAAAGGCTTGTTGTTCTTTGCTCTTGTTGGAAAGATGACGTTGCCGGGGTCTCTGAGCCGCGTCTCTTCCTGCACTTATTCGCTGGCGGCCATGGTCCTGCTGCTGTCCCTGTGCGCGCTGGGGGCCGAGGGCTTAATTTTCCCACAGAAGCCCACGTGAGTACCTCCCCCCCGCCTCACCCCCACCCTTTGCCAGTCTCCCTGGATGTCAGTGTCATTACTGGCACCGGAGTCATCCCCATCACTGCCAGCAGCATCGCCGCCAGCGCTGCAAGCGTTGCTCCCACTACTCTTGCTGCCAAAAGCGCCGCTGCCCGTACTGCTGTCCGTACCATCTTTCTCAGCAGTACTGCTGCCACCGCTATTACTATCACGCTGCCAAAAGCGTCACTGCCCGTACCACTGCACTTACGATCTCTCTCAGCAGTACTGCTGCCACCATCGCGGCTAGTACTGTCAATGCCAAAAGCATCACTGCCCGTACCACTGCCCTTACTAGCAGTACCACTACCATGCAAGCATCGGTACTACCACTATCGGTACCAACGGCGTCACCTCGAGTACCACTGTATTTACGATGTCTCACAGAAGTATTATCAGTACCACAACTACTGCCCCCAGCATGCACGCCTCAC
The DNA here is from genome assembly GCF_964261635.1 of Lissotriton helveticus. Lineage (NCBI taxonomy): Eukaryota > Metazoa > Chordata > Amphibia > Caudata > Salamandridae > Lissotriton > Lissotriton helveticus. Next base: position 1,302,802,829 of record NC_136057.1, read on the forward strand.
TGGCAGCACCGCTGCCCTTGCCATCTCCCTCAGCAGTGCGACTGCCACCTGCACCAGCATGCACACACCTCTGCTGGTACTACCACTGCCAAACACGTCACTGCCTTTACCACTGCCCTAATGCTTTTTCTCAGAAGTACCACTGCCGGCAGTGCACGCTTCTCTTCTACTGCTGCCAACTCCGTCACTGCCAGTAACACTACTCCGGTCATCTCTCTCAGCAGCATTACCGGTACCACTACTATCAGAGGAGCCAGCATGCTTTCATTGAGGCCAGTACCACTGCCTCTCGGGAGTATTTTCTGTGCCGCTGACTCCAGCGTGCAATCCTCACTGTTACTGTCGCTGCCGAAAGCCTCACTGCCGGTAGCACTGCCCTCCAGATATGTCTCTGCAGTATTATCAGTATTTATTCCACAGCCTCGCTGCCAGTACCACTGCTCTTCAGACGCCTCTCAGCAGTATTATCGGTGCCACGACCACCAGCATGCAAGCCTCACTGCCAGTACATCTACCCTTCAGATACCTCTCAGCAGGATTCTCCGTATGTATTCCACAGCATCACTGCCCTTATCATATTTACCATCAGCGGCATCGTTGTCAGTGCCACCAGCACCCCTACCGCCAGCCTTACTGCCTATATCACCAGCAGTGCTGCCACCATCCGTACCTCCAGTACCCCAGCATCTTTGCCAGCAGTACTAGCTATACCATAAACAGTGCTACCAGGATCAACAGTGTTGGAGCAAGCATCCGTGGTAGCTTCGCCAGCAGCAGCGCCAGTGCCGTCAGCATTGCTGCCACCAGCATCACAGCCAGTGCTCCCAGCACTCACTGGCATAACTGCCACCACCCTCCGGTGTTATCATCCGAGCCGCCTGCCTCCGAGAGCTTCAAATTAAAGCATCTGTTGCTGTTGCTTCCCCAGCGCACTCGGCCTCACTTCTCCTCCCCCTAATTAACACACACTTCTTTCACGGCCGCGAGGCCATGCTTCAAAGGGATCCGCTCCCCCTGTAATGTGCAGGAATTAGTGATTTTCCATGTATCTGTGAAAACGTACTTCAAAGCGATCCGCTCCGCCCCCTGCTGCATTCACTTTCCTTCCACGTTCCCTCTTCTTCCTTCCTCTCCCCGTCTCCCTGGTGACACCTCTTTGCCCACTTCTTGTTTTTTAACTTGTTTATTCATGGCTTGCGCCGGCCGTAATTTCACTTTTTTATTCATGGCTTGCGCCGGCCGTAATTTCGCTTTTTTTATTCATGGCTTGCGCCGGCCGTAATTTCACTTTTTTTATTCATGGCTTGCGCTGGCCGTAATTTCACTTTTTTTATTCACCACTTCCTTAGCGGATGAAGAGGGGCTTCTGGGTTTAGGCGGGGATGGGGGGAGGACGCCAGTCAGCTATTATTATGAAGACCACCTATAGAAACCAATTCAGCATGCCGCAGGCTCTTTTATTGAAACACACTGCTAGTCTGGGCGCCCGCACGTGACGTGACTTCATAAATCCTTTAATATTTATATATTTATTTTTTTAGCATCAGAGCCCTAAAGTCCCCAAGCATGATGTCCAGGGGAGACAGCATGGGTTGAAGACCCTTCTGGCCCTGGGGACACTACCAGACTGAGAGAGGCTCTGTTTGGGTGTGGTGCTATTGTATATGTGTATGGTGTTTACTGATGCGCACAGCAACTCTGAGTGCAGTCTCTTTCAATCGCTGACACACACAGCACGTTCCCATCTAATTGTGTGTATACAGTACAACATATTATATCCTATGTCTTCATTAACAATATAGTGTATCTGTACTGAATATATATCCAGCATTTCAGACTGCATTTCAGAGCTTTTAAAAATGTTTATGGCTTTTTTTTTTTGAAATTCTTTAGCATTGGCTACAGGAAACAAAAATGCTATAGATTTACAAAAAAAACCCATAAACAATTCTAAAAGCACTAACTCTAATGCTGCGAGACCTATTGCATTTTCAATGCTTGTTCTTTTAGGTGACGGTGTGTCGGGGCTTGGGGCGGGACCAGGGTGGGTGACAGTACTGGAGGGGGAGTGGTGGGCACTGTTATCACTGTGCATGAGGGTTTGGCCGGCCGTCTCAGCAAACCTCCAGGCACACTGAAGCTCTCTCCAACCTGAGCTGCGTTGCCGGGTTGGAGAGACAGTGGCTGCCAGCCTGTCTGGAGTGCATTCACGGTGCTCAGTCCAATCCTGAAGCTGCTCTCATGCATGAGAGCAGCTTCCGGATTGGCGGCAGGGCAGTCTGGGAGCCTGTGCTGCAGCGCAGGAGCAGAAGAGCACGAGGCTGGAGGGCGGCAGATAAGTTCTTTTTTATCTTTTTATTTTTCTCTGCCATCCCCCATCCACCTCCGACTCACCCCGCCTCACCTCTTTTCACTGACACGAGCCGCTCCAGCCACCAGAGAAGGGTTTCTGATGGCACCATCTGAAACCAATCTGTTATCCCTTTTCCAAATGAGGCAGGAGAACAGTGAGATCAGTAAAGCATCTGAAGATTTCTGATGAACGCCTCACATCCATCAAACACAAAAGACGGCCTTAGTCTCCCAATCTGTATGTTCCAGGGCAGGACAGGAAACTAAAATCAGCCCAGGCATAAATGTTCAAACCAGCCCCACACTGCAGGAAGCCATGAGTGAAATAAAGCCAAAAGACATATTGGGCCCTGGCAGACCACCCTGCTCTAAAGGCAGCCCCTTAGGCTGCAGCCTACTCCAGTCTACTAGGGAAATGCCAGTCTGGTGGAACAGCCAAACAAGCATTGGTTTGTTCTCTCCCTTTCTTTTCTCCATTTCTCCATCTAACACTATTTCTTTCTCTCCCTTTCTCTGCCTCTCTCCTCCCTTTATTCACTATATTTCTCTTCTTTTTCTTTGCTTCTCAGACTCTTTTATTTCCCTTTCTCTCTCTCGCCTCTCTTTCTTTCTTCTCTCTCTCTCTATTTTTATCCTCAATGTATGTACCAGCTTTGAGGGGCAGTCCTCTTATTCTGCATATAGCTTTTCCCCTCTCTGTTTTATGTTGCATATTTTTTCATGTGCCTATCTATCCAAATCCCTCACTCTCTTTCATTAACTCCATCTCTCGTCTCACCAGCTAACCACTTCCTTCCTCCATAAGCCTTTCTTACTTTCTGTATTCCTGTCAAAGTATGTTTATTGCATCGTCCCTGCCAAAGGGCGAATTGTGTTTATAATTGTTGATGGTCTTTGACAGATAGAAACAAAAGTAATGAATGGAAACGCTAGAATTAGCTTTAATCAGTGGGAATTTCACTGAGTAGCACGCCATTCCATTGTGTTTAGCTCATGTATGGTGCAGAAGGGAAACAACCATGTGCTGATCCTTCTTGGCCCCGCCCTCAAAGTCGTAATACAGTCCTAAGAGCATGACCGCATCCCCACTGAAGGGGAACACAGGAACTTCAGGGAAAGCTAAACATGTCAATAATAAATCATAAAAACAGCTTGTTTTTTAATATAGAACTTCACTACAGCTATTCCTCAGAACTCAAATAACATATGTTGCTATTGTGCAATTTATGGTATTCAGTTTACCAACCTTCAGAAGGATGGGATGTAAGGTCGGGTCTGCTTTCCTGGGGTTGAACCTTGTGTACTTGACATGACACATTTGTCTGACATCACTCACCTGTCTGCAGTAACAGTTCAACTCATTGAAGGATACATCCACCCAGTGAAATGCAGCTTGAACCACTGTGGCAATGCAAGATACAGGAGCCACGTGTTGGCGCTACCCTTGCGACAAAAGGAGATGCACATGCTTGAATCATTATTAACAACTGGGAATTCGTGTGGGTCGCATTTCATTCCATTGCTTTTACCTCTTTTTTAAGCCTTTACAAAAGGAGACTTACCAGGTACAAAACACTACAGGCTCCCCTCAAAATATAAGTCCTCTCTGCAGAACAGCGCATTCAGGGGCATATTACGAAGGGCCTTATCGCCGCTTTAGCGGGAATTTTTCCCGCTAAAGCGGCAATAATTTTATCGCCCTATTACCTAGCTGTCGCTAACACCAGTTAGCGACAGCTAGTAGGAGATAGCGATCATCTTGGGGCCCACTTTGCATGTCAGCGATATTTATCGCTAATGACATGCAAAGTGGGCGTGCCAAGATGTTAGCGACTGTTCGCTATCTCCTATTACCTACAAAGGCGTACTTTTGGAAATATTCGCGCTAAGCGCGAATATCTCCAAAAGCCAACGCATGCCCAGAGCAGTTCTTAGCCATGTTATCCAATGGTAGGTGGATAACATGGCTAAGAGCATTAGTTAGGTAATGCATGAATATCGCTGACTTTTCAGCGATGTTCATGCATTACGGCCAATTTTTATCGCTTTTGAGATAAACCTTGATAATAGCAAGGTTTATCTGCGATAAAAATCGGCGGAGCTCGGCGATAATAATATTGCCGCTAACCGTGTTAAGCGATAAATATCGCTTAATCTTGGTAATATGCCACTCAATTCCATATGAAACAACCCCTGTTGTCAGCATACCCTCACAAATCAGCTGGGGCGGCTCTTCCACGTGGGCGGAGGAGCGTCGACTCACTGCGAGAAAGCAGTAGGGTTTGGTTGGGGGCGGGCGGGTGGGCGGTCCTGCTCTAGGGCAGGGGAGGAGGGACTTGCCCACTGTTGAGGGCGCTGACTGTTTGGTCGGCCCACTGGCGAGAGTTTAAGCTATTGGCATTGTAAATGACAATGCCTTTTATTTTATGTGCTTTTAAAAGCAACACATATATAAAAAGCATTGTCATTTCTTATGCCGATAGCTCAAACTTTCGGAAATGCGAGACCACTTTCATAGTGGACGCGCCCCTTTCTTTAGATGCTGCTCTCCATATTCAGGTTACAGTGAGCAGCGTCTAAAGAAAGGGGCGTGGCCAACATTAGAGTGAAAGCGCGCGCGTCAGACGTACAACGTAGGTTTTTTTTTTATTACAGAAGGGGACGCGAGGACCGAAGGAGCAGGACGGAGAGCGGCCAGGCAGGGGAGGCGGCAGACAACAGGTAAGTGGCTTCTTTTATACATTTTTAAAGACTCTGGGAGGCGGGAGAGAGCATAGCCTAGCAGAGCGGAGCGTATTACCACAGAGGTTTTTTTAAACTCCGTGGAAATACACGTAGAGGCACTACGCCCGCTACTCCCAGGGTTACTTTGGAACTGCAGCCATTGCAAGGTCCATGCCTGTGTAGATTTTAAAAAGTTCAGAAAAAAACAAACAGTTTAACTCATTTGCCAAGCGTGTTGTTCTTACTTAACTGACGTCAATTTGCTTTGCAGCATTTTACTCTCACCTACTTCTCCGTACTGCCTCCGTGCTCTGAAGCAGTCGAGTGGCTGCATGAGCACTATACAGAAACAACAATATAAGCAGGACAACTGGAATTATGCGATAGGGGAGGAACAAATTATGAGGCTGGGTTGACTGAATTGTGCAACAACAAAAAAGGCAAATTATGCAGTGTAAAGGAGCACATTTTGTTATAGTACTACTTCATTATTTTGTCATTTCTATATGTTAACACTGTCTGGGTAAAGGTTCACCTTAATAGCACTAGTCTAACACCCACATAGAGCAATAAGCAACTGAAAGGTGATCAATCAACCCTTGTAAAGTGCATTCCACTGTGTGACAAAATGTCTCGCCTGAGCCAGCGCATGCACTGCTCTGGCGAGACATTTAGTAAGTGGACTTTTAAAAGTCCTACCACAGCTTTTGCTGGCACAGAGCATGCGGTTATGCGCACAATGACGAGCAGACACGCCATCTGCTTTCCTCTCTCGTCATTGTGCACGCACATCACACACCACTCACCAGACGTGAGGCTGCAGCTGCTTTCACTAGAAGGGATGGCAACAGCGCGCGATCGCGATCTTGATCAGTTTCACTTTCACGGCTGCACGCGCCCAATGCTTGTTGTTTTAAGTCTCTTCATATTCATAAAGCTCCTCGCTTTCCTCTCTCTTCACAATGCGCCCCTCATTATCATCCGATGGCAGCGCTACGCCTGTTCCGCATCTTTTGCTTAAAACCAGATGCGCCGCTATTTTCTGAAAGGCGCGTGAGCTTCCTACTGCAACATGAATGCTATCATTTAAAACAGAATTCTGCATGGGGGATTGTTTTGCAGTGTGAGACTGGAGGAGAGTTTGTCTGGATAACATCTACGGACAGTCTGCATTACGGCTGATACCTGGGAGCAGCCGCTGTAAAGCTTTTACTAGTCCATCAAGGACATTACGGTGCTGCATACCTGCATACTTTATGCATGGCAAAAACATGCATACACCAACCACTTCGCCTCAAATTTCTTTCATGAGCGGATTGATTTTCTATGAATGTTGCATTTGCTTCATACACTTCCCCGAGAGGAGCTGCTAGTTCGGCTTCCCGTCTTCTAAGTACAAGAAACATTTCACCAGAAAGAAAGCACAACCACCTCAGCCATACTCCCTTACAGTGTGTGAGGGATGTCTAAACTGAACACAAACACAACAGGTATAGTAGAAGTCATTTGTTCAATGGGACTAGCTCCCCATATTGGGGCACCATTTGTTTTTGCCAGAACAGTATTTTGAGTCGGTATGTCAGTCACTTTTTGAAAGTCTGCCGTAGCATTGTCCAAACGTTTTCCAATTGCTAGTTGAATAAACTTATAAGAGACTAAAGAAACGGCTGAACGGAGGGAACAGTACAGTTTGCTAGTAATTGTTTTTTTTAAGCAAATGACCCCTACAGTCTTGCGCCTAACCATTAGTTTTTCATTAGTGCTCATATCCACATTCTAGGCGGTCTCTCAGTTCTCTTATGGTGACAATGGTGGCTCTCCTTGAGTGAATTTTTTTTTTGGTCATCTTCTTTAATGCATCTGTACATATTTAATTCCTCTTGGCCAGTCTGTACATGAAGGGTTGATTAATGTTAAAATAAATGTTCCCTCTCTCTCTATCAGGGTCTGGAGGGTGGAGGGTGTAGCGGTCCTTCCCACTCCATGTATACAGCAGGTAAGTGTCTAAAAACCCTGAATGTACCGGTCCGCAAACACCACCCCACATTGCAGGTCCATATCATATTGCAGCACTCAAGCCGTGCGCCCTCACACCCAGGGCATAATTCTGCTGCAAATGGGTGGCTTTTTAATACCATCATTCTTGTATATAGGCCGTAGGTAAGAAGCTAAAATGCATAACCTTGCGCCTTTCTCAAAACTAATTTTGCACATCTTGTTTAACATTGCGTCATGATGCATACACTTGCATCAGTCTCTCATTTATTCGTTGGCTTATTTAGTTTCCACCGGCCTGTTGTACCTCAGGATCATGTTATCTTGCAATATCGTCCAATCAACATCAACCAGGCTTCTCAACGCAATCAACATCACTGATATGAGTGTCCCTGGTGTGCGTTCCTTTCTTTCCTTTTTAGCAAGATCCAGTATCTTTATTTTATTTATTGATTTTATTGATTTTTGTGTTTTTTTTTCACATAAACCTAGCTTGTGGGCATTAGAGTTCTTTATAAGAAAACAAGTTTAAAACAATCTTTAAGTAAAACAGTAAAAATGTGTTTAAAGCATACATGGCCCAGAGAGGCTAGCAGGTGTGGAGGTAGAGGTAATTTTAAAACAAGCATTGGCATAGCCAATGGGTCTCACATTTGGGACCTTGTAAGTGTTTAGCCATGCAGCCGGTAATGATGTTTCCCCAAGGATATTGTGCTGGATAACTAAACACTTATAAGGTCCCAAAGACAAGACCTATTGTCTATGCCAATGCTGTTTGTAGTTAAATTCTGCACATTATGCAGCAGATGATGGACTATGTGGCAAAGCCATATTGATACAAAAATACAGTGGGCACTGAAACATATCATTTCAGTGGCCTTGAATATAAGTAAAAAAATATTTAAGGTAACGTCATGACACAGCAACAAGAGTCGTAATGGCAAACCTAACTTCCATGCAGAAAATATTGCATAGGCGAACCATTTACTAACTGCGCAATATTCCTCAACACTTCAGGCCTATTTACAAGCAGAGTTGTGTCGCTCTTGCACCACACAAGCTGGTGCAAAAGTGAAGCAAGTCCTAGATGAGATTTATGAAGCCACGCAAGGCCACTTGGCATTGCCCCGAGTGGCTTCATAAATTTTGAGTAATGCAATGAAGCGCAAATCGCTACGTTGCGTTGCTCTGTGCCAGGGAGGCATCTCCAAGGGTGAGTGGGTGTTCCCAAGCAACATCCATGGATTTTGATGCATTCCCAGATTACCAGAAGTAGTAGACCTGGGAATGCGCCAGAAACCCTCGCCTCCCAAGGTGAGGCGCAACGCGGAGAATGCCGCTGCCCGCGTCCCACGCAGGGGGACATTGGCAGGGCAGCCTCCTTAGTGGCCATTAGTCGGAGCCCCCCCCTTGTCCAGGGCTTCGAGGGGAGGCTCGGCGAACCTCGCTTGTCCCTCCCCGGGGTCACCATGCGCACGGCCAGGGGAGGGCTTACCTGTGGGGGCGTGCCGGGTACTAAAGGCCCGGACGCCACTGGCTGTGCCTCTGTTCCTGCTCCTGTTGCAGGTGGAGTTACAGAGCGATCTGGAGGCAGACGGGTACAGTAAGCGTACCTCTGCGGCAGACTGGTACAGTAAGGGTACCTCTGCCTGGCACAGTAAGGGTGCCAGAGCCAAAGACCTGGAGCCGCAGGAGGTTCTGGGAAACCGAGACGGTGCCCCGTTAGTTCTTCGGGCGGTTGGGGGGCCTGAACCAATCGGGGGTGTGCCACACCACTCCGCCCTGAAAGGGGCGGGAGTATAAGATAAGGATCTACAAGGTGCTGCACTGTCCGGGCGTCGACCCACAGTGCTGGCTGGCTCATTAGGCGGGTGGGGCAGCGAGGGGTTGCCCGCCCTGGATCGCCAGTAAGATAACCCACTAACGGCATACTCTTGTTGTATGAAAATAAACCTGCAGCAGTTCTTTACCCATAAACAATGTGTCCAGTGTAATCATTGTAAGGGCAAATTGTGCATGATGTTGGGTGGGAGCGGATGACGGTGTGGGCACTAATATGTTTCTGCATTCTGCAGCACACACAGAAAGAGGAAAAAGCACCAGGGGATTGTTTTTGTGGAGGAAGGTCCCCTTTCCTGCACAAAACAATCCTCTTTACAACATAGGCCCCCTTGCACCATGGTGCAAGGGGGCCTGTGTTGGCACTAGACAGCCAAAAGGGCACCTGCACAGGAAAAAAGGCAGGAAAGCACCATATTGACTTAAATATAGCACATTCCTGCGCCTTCCCTGTCATGCAGTGCAGTGCAGCAAGGTGACTTGCTGCCCTGCACTGTGTGACTTGGCCATAAATATGGCCGTTCATGCTTTAGCATACTACAGCTGCCACCCCCTGGTTAGAGCACATCAAGAAACCTTTCCCACCTCCTCTCAGGTCAATCTACAACCATCTCTCTATTTCAATACTGAACGCTGACAATTGTGTGCCCCCGACATGTCAGTCTGAAGTGTTTCACGACCCTGTTGTGGGTATGAGGTGCTATCTAAATGCTACAATACAATACAAATATTAAATCCAAATAAGAGCCATCCTATCACAGAACAGCATGTGTCTAACCCCAATACAGAGTGGAGGCCATTTTCACAGGGGAACGAAACTATTTAGTAGTAGGACCCAGGGTCTAAAAGGTTTTACCACTCGCCATCCGAGAACAACATTATCTTGCCTGAATCCAGAAAAAGACCAAAAACAAATCCCTAATGCTGCAGAAACGATCTGAAGCCACTGGCACAAAAGATCAGTAACTGATCAAATGAATATTTGATACACAACTGAATAAGCACTATACACAGGGTGACCAGAATTATGTGATTCTGCTGCCGTGCCATCTTCTGTTTCTAAGAAACTGACCATTGTGGTTCCCCAGGGATTCTCTTTGTCCTCCAACATTTTTACTTTGGATTTGCCTCATTTCCCACATAATCCACTATCAGCTGCATAATCTGCAAATGTTAACAAAATAAAAATATTTTTTTGCAGAAATGGATCAAAAGTTACTAAATACGCAGCAACTCATGTTGCCGCACAGTGGAAGACCCGTCACAAAAGTTGATGGTCACCTTTCAGTTGCCTATTGATGTGTTTGGGTGCTGCACCGGTACTAATGAGGTGAAACTTTTGCCCATACAGTGTTAACATGAGTAGAAATAACAAATAATGATGTAATACTATCACAAAATGTGCTGCATTATGCCGCATAATGTGCTGCATTATGCCGCATAATGTGCTGCATTATGCCGCATAATGTGCTGCATTATGCCGCATAATTTGCCTTTTCTTGTCACATAATACAGTCAACCCTGCTGCATAATGTGGTCCACCCCCGCCGCATAATTCGAGTGCCTCTGACTATATACAGTATGAAGGTATGAGAATGGATGTGCCCTACACAGCAGCATATGGCTGCCTCTACCCCTCTCTCCCCCCCCCCCCTCTAAAACTTCCCTTGCTGGGGAAGCCGGGGTCAAACTGACTCATGGGTCTCGTTTACCGTAAGGGCTCACCTCATAGTTTAAATCACGATACAACTCTCACTTCAGAGTGCCGCTCACTGCACAGCCTCACCTCAGCCCCTTCCCAGCCAGCCCCTCTGCTCCCTGATGCCTTCTGAATCTTGCCTCGTCGCCGCAACAGATGGAATATTTCCACTGGCTCTCCGCCAGGCGGTGACCTCACGGTCTTTTCCGCTTAACAGACTGTTTCTCCAATTCCTGTCCTGCTAGATAATCAGACTGGCGGGGACTTCTATTGTAGGAGGAGGGCAGGCAGGGGGTAAGGGTGAGGAGGTGAGCACGAGCCTTCTCTGGCTTTCAGATGTGGGGTGGTGGACCACAGCCCGACAAGGCCGGTCCTAGGACTTTTGGGGCCCCGGGCGAAAAAGAAGTGAGGCACCTCTAACTTGCATGTGAAATCACAAGAAGTGACATCACAGAAAGTGACATCACGGGACTTCTAATCTTCTTTGGTATCGCCAAGAGACCTTATATGTGCAAATCAGTCACATGGATAAAACGATAAACACCCAAATAAAAAAGGTCCGTCTATTTTAACCCCTTGGGCGCGGCCGCAATTCTACGCCTGTGCGGTGTTTTCCGTAGTGGGCGGTTCATGACTGCCCCCAGCCGTCATCAGCACAAGCCCACCACGGTGCATGACGGACGGGGGCCGTCATCAGCACCGAAGGGGTTAAAGCTGTATTAAAGTGGATTGTCTCATTGAATGGAAAAGCTAGGCGAAGGTCTCACAAAGATGGACTTCCTTACTCAATGTTAACTGATTGTTTCCAGTTTAGTGCACGATGAAAGGCCCAGAGCACTGCAGAATCTTGTTTGAATGGCATCACTATGGTAATAATTATGCAACCGGATATAGCAAAATAAAGTTGAGTTTGAATACATGTACCTTTTCATTTTCATTATAAAACTTTATAAATCACAGGTTAGATCGTATCAAAGGTGAACACCAGGGGCCGATGGGACTTTGGAGTAGCTAGCTAGACTGTCCGTTTTGCCCACCTCTCCCCCTGTAAGACCACCTAATGGGGGGGGGGCGGCTTTGACACATGACTAAAACCCTCATCAGACTCAGGATCATAGAACCTCTCTCACATCCTCCGCTCACCTCTTTCCTTTCATTCCTTTCTTTCTTTCTATCAACCTTTTGCCTAACTTCCCAGCTAGTCAATGTAAGAGGGGTTTACCTAAAACAGATATCTTACTGTAATAGTACATGTACCCACTGCAACCATTGTATACGGACTATTTTGGCTTACCCCGTGACAAGAATGCTATTGTATTTGTTTGTATAAAAATCCAATAAAATACTTTGAAATAAAAAAAACAATTCCCAAACGTATACTTAATTTGATTTATTCCTTTCATTTGGATATTGTACTACTACGTTTATGATAGGAAAATGAAAACTCAAGTTCCAGAATGCAAGAAAATAACAGCAAAACTGCTTCATTGTGATTTAAAGAAGCACCTTGAGGCCTCCTCTGGTGGAAGTCTGTGCTGGTGAGAGTTACAGGTTTCACATATACCCCTTACACTGTGACTGGAAAAAAGTTTGATGATGCCCTTATTCTGGAACCATTAGTGAAGCCAGTTGTGAGGCTAAGGCAGAGGACAGCCTTGGTGTGAGAGTGTTCATGCAAGTGTGTGTGTTTGTAACACTAGTATAGTTATTTATTTTGGACACCTTGCCTATTGCTACAAGCACAATATACACCTCAAGCACAGCTCGTGGCACTATAAGGCGTTCCTTACAACCCCATACTTAAAACAAAACATCCTATAATCTACAATTACTAGTGTAACATTCAAGTTGATGTTGGGTGGCATTCAAAGTGTCATGCATATGATGTAGATATGCCCTAAGTAAACATAGGGCAAACACAGAAATGTCACACATAGGCACAGGATAGCCAGAAAATGAAATTAAAATACCCCCCACTTTGTACCAAAGCCTTTTTGGCACCAAGCAAGCCATTGCAACCCTCCCTAGAAGAACTCTCTTGTCTCTTCCATCTAAGCCTCTATACATTCATGCTTTCATCCTCCCATCCTCCTACTGATATCCACCATTCCCCCTTTGCATTCTGTCATCTATTCATTCTTTCATCAATCATTCAGTCTTTCACCGTTGTGTATGCCTGTCCATCCCCATGTTCCCATCCATATCCAAACCTAGCCATCAATAATTTCACTCATCCATCCCTCCATCCGCCCTTTCACTCATCCATCCACCCATCTTTTCAATCATCCATCAATCTTACTGCTCATCCATTCAGCCACACTTTCAATCCATCCTTTCCCTCATCGATTCATTTATCTATTCACTCATCCATCCATCCATCCATTTACACTTTCCCTCATCCGTCCATCCTTTCTTTCATCTCTCCACCCTCACTTTCACTCATCTGTTCATTCTTACACCCATCTTTGCAGCCATCATTTTACTTATCCATCCATTCACTCATCTATTTTTACACTCGTCCATCCACCCTTTCACTCCACCCACCCTTTCACTCCAGCCATCATCCCTTTCACACTCCAATCCACCCACTCTTCCACCCATCCAATCAGCAGGGGGTTCACGTGTCATGCATGATGGATAGTGGCAGAATGTGAGGTGATTGTGACATGGCGCTGTGGTTCCTTTCTTCGCACTTTTATATAACACAAAGTCAGCCCAAAGTCTTTGGAGCGCTTTACAAAAGTACCAATCCCATTACAAAAGGTCAGGGGTTTTTAGGCATGGGAAGGTTTAATGATTTGTCCAGAATCTCAGGATTTTGAGCTAACGCCAGGACATGTACCTGGTTCCCCACTTCCACTAAACTACTCCAGGTGCTGTGAGGCCCAGGTGAGGGAGATTTATTCCCTGGGCTTCACAGCACTGAGGCTAAGGAGAGGGGTGTCCCCTTCCCTGGGCCCTACAGCACTGGTTAACAGCAGCAAGGCCCAGGGAAAGGGGCCCCAAACCTGGACCCTGCAGCCTGATGCAGAGCTTCAAGGCCCAGGTGACTGAGCTGTGCTAAATCCTGCCCTGCCATATCAGTCTTTTCTGGGTGCTTCCTCTTTCCCCAACCCACCTCTCCTCACCTGATAATGTCCAACTGGTCCTTAGAACAAAGGGGTTGTTTAACTCAAAAACAGAAAAGGCAGGTAAGGCTTCAGGGCAGGTTGTTAAGTGAGGTGCTGTCCGGCTCCTAATACCCTGCTCCTGAGGTTGCGAGCCAACACATTTATTGGCTTTACTGCTGCCCACTTCCCCACCCACTGCTTTCCTTTCCTTACCCCTGCACCCACAGAAATGCCACCATGCCCTTGGATAACAGAGGTCTAGATACCTCCCTAGAAAAATACATTTGTGATGTGATCAGAAGGTGGGCTGACTGATAGTGTGGTATTTCACACAGAAGCAGGGCCCCATGTTTTTAACCTGAGAAAAGGGCCCTGGGCAGCTGCCCACATTGCCATGCTTAGAGCCGGCCCTGCCCAGACTCTTCCTTTCTCTCACTGATTCAGCCTGTAGCATGCGCTACTCCTCTTCTCCCAAGCTTCTTGCTCTTTGTTGCTGTTCTGCCCCCATATCTTTGTCTGCCACCTCTCTGCTGAACTTTTACTCAATCATCTCTCACACCCACCTCTTATCTTAGTTCTTTCCTTTGTCGTATTCCCTTTATATCTGCTGCACCTCCATTCTCTCTGCCTCTTTCACCCTCTTCCTTTATCCTAGGGGAACAAGGTTGCCAGAAGCCGGTGTTCTAGCCCTAAAGCCCACATTTTTAACCCTTACCTGTATATATTTCAAACAACAGGTATAAATAGAAAATGCTTTTAAATATGCTATAGAGATGCATTAGCAGTACCTGACCAATAGTTAAAGTAAAGTAAGGCAGAAAAGCCATGTTACACTTTAATACATACTATTATTTTAGAGTCCAATTTAGTCTAAAGGCTAAGCCTTCGCAGACTCCTAAAAAATAACAAATGGCCGGTATTTTTGTCTTTGAAAGCATGCAACCAGAAGGGGAGCACTGTTCATTGTGATGCATTTTTGTCTTTTATGGTGAGCCTTGGAAGGACACCCTGCTTTTGATTCATACAGGGTCAGGGTTTACTTCACACAAAAGTTCACTTTGCATACCCATCTAATCGCTGTTATACAGATGCAGCGATTAGATTACAGAAGGCCTTTTGGCCAATGATTGCGAGGCCCAGGGAAGGGGGCCCCCTCCCTTGGTCCTGACAGCATTGCAGCACCAACATAACAGGGTCTCTTAAAAGACACTGTGCGAGGCCCTCTTGCATGTTAACAGGTGCGGGGCCCTGGGCAGCTGCCCACACCGCCCATTCCCAGCGCCGGCCCTACAGCCTGAGGATGTACCTCGTCTGCTACTTGGGCCTTAATTTAGAGTTAGGTGGTAAAAAAAAATATATGTAACCGTTCTTGTCCTGTGAGTTCTATTTTGATATGTGATTTTGTGTGTATTCCCATTTGACACATGTACTGCAACTGTTACCTTCCTTTCCCCACGACGGTAAAGCGCTCTGATATCCCTCGGGATCATGTTTGCGCTATATAAAGCTTTATAAATAAATAAATGGAGAGTTTGGAAAATGTGCTAAATGCACAATGCAAGGATTTAACACTTTATGTTTTGATTTGTCATAGAAAGACCAGATGGCAAACATCTCGACTACAGCTATAGGACATATTGATCAATCACGTATTTTGATTTTCTTGTGACTGACTACAAACTCCGAGCTTCCTCTGTGTGATTGACTGGTCCTTCAGAAACAGGCAGACGCGGGCAGGTTGGGTGCTGTCATCAGGTTGCTACTGCAAACCATTGCAACCTAATCTGGCATCAGGAGGAACGCTGTTCGGCTTTCAGATCCTGAGATGTAGCGCTTTCAGTCGTGTCTTTCCATTTTGGTTCCAGGATTTGCCAGTAACCCTCAGGCAAACTCTGGTGGGTCCATGAACTTCTGGATTGGAGGGATTGGTTGTTAAAAGCTCAACTTACCTCAAGGTTGGGGGCACGCGACCACGAACACAGAGGACCACTGTGCATGTATTATTATGTAGACAGAATATTTCCCTGACTGCCCGCCCTGAACCTGGTTCTAAGGTTCAAACGAAAGGCATTTGGATCAGAGACAACCATGAGCAACCACCTGGAAACAGAAAGCCATCAAGTCGAACAACCTTTGATAACACAGACTGACTGATTGATGTCAGGGATCAGTGATACAACTAGTCCACGGTGTGTCCCCGAGGGAGAAAAATCTCACTGAGGAAGGAGCGTCAATAGCTAACCAGAGCTCATGACTGCAGCACTGAGTCCATGAGTATTTGAGGGTATTATGAAGGATTTGAAAAAAATGACTAAGAAACCCCACTGCTGACAAAACCATCTTGGATGGGAGACCCTGGTAATAATCTGGAAGAGGAGGAGGAATTAAATCAGTCTGTGACTACTTGCAAAGCATGTCTGGCTTTATGGATGCTGCTACCCTATTTTATTAACTCTGTCAGCACCTGGTGACACCATCAACCAATCCATGCATCTGGGCCACTTGTCTCAGTAAGGTCGTGTTATCCAGCCACCCCATGCAATGTGGCTGTTTGCTTTCACCTCTGTTTCTAAGAAACTGACCAGTGTGTTCCCCTAGGGTCCCTGAACATTGTTAACATCTAAGTTGGGCCTCTACCTCATCTCCTCCTGTATCTCAAAGTTCAGTTTCCTCCTGTGCGCATGTCCCTCAGATTCTCTTCACCCTCCAAGCAATGTCCCATTATTTGAACTTTGCCTACTGGATATTTGGGAATGCCCCGGTTACTTACCGGTAATCTTCATTACTCCGAGTCCTTGTCTTCCTCGCAACAGTAATTACCCATGAGCCTCCGGCTCCCACAGAAACTCCAAGCATAAATCTTTCGCTCTAGTCTCCCTCTCCCTCCTCCAAGATGGCCCCCAGTGGCTACAGCCAATCCCATAAAGGGAAACAGAAACCACTAAAATGACCTGAAAAATCAAGCCGCAGACATGAAGCCACCACCAGGGCCAGGAGGGAAGGGAAACTATACTGTGGCGAGGAAGACAAGGACTCGGAGTAATGAAGATTACCGGTAAGTAACCGGGGCATTACCTCCTCGTCCGTCTTCCTCGCCACAGTAATTACCCATGAGCCGATACCAAAGCAAATCAGCTTCATGCAAGGAAAACAGTCCACAACATGAATGCAGTGAAATACAGTTTAATCACAAGAGGCAGAGCAACCAAAAGGAAACACCTCAAGGAATACCAGCTGTAAGAACAGAAGAGGCAAAGGAAACAGACCCCCCACCCCCAACCTGAAGGCGGTAATGGGACATGAAGGTATGAGGGGACGACCAAGTGGCAGCCTTGCAAACATCCTCCATGGAGACCCCCTTGAAAGTAGCCCACGACACAGCAACAGACCTGGTGGACCGACCCTGAACAGGAAGAGAGGGAACCTCAGAAACAGAACCATACGCCAACAGAATGGCCTCCCTAATCCAAGCCGAGGAAGGATCAGGGCAAAGAACCGGCAGAACCACCTCAGCAGATCGGTTAAAATAAGAATCCACCTTAGGCACAAACGTAGGATGAGGACGCAAGACCACACAATCTGACAAAATAACCAAAAACGGAGCAGACCGCAGGAAAGCCCCCAACTCCCCAACACGCCTGGCAGAAGCAATAGTCACAATAAACACGACCTTGAGCGTCAAAAACTTCAAGTCCACCGAATCCAAAGGCTCAAAAGGAGCCACTTGCAAGGAACGCAACACCAAAGGAAGGTCCCAAGGAGGAGGACACAGGATAGGACGGGGACGTTGGAAAGAAAGAGACTTAAAAAGACGTGCCACCAAAGGAGAAACCGAAACCAAAGGGAGGACATGAAACGCCCGAATGGCGTACCACTGAGCCCTGAGAGTGTAAATGGCTAAGCCCAACTCAAACCCATCATTCAAAAAATCCAGAATGCGAGCCGGGTCCAAAGAGGCCATTGACAGCCCGCGATCCACACAGCAAGAAGCAAAATTATCCCAATGTTTAGCGTAGGATTTAAGAGTAGAAGGCCTCCGGGACTGCTGAATGACCCCAGAAATAGTCAAAGAACAACCTTCACGCATCAGTGAATCCCTCTCAAGAGCCAGGCCCACAGACCCAGGGACACAGGCAGAGGAAGAAGAGGGCCCAACAGAGGGTAAGGCACGAACGGCAAGGTCCATCCCGGAGACACAGCCAATTACAACAATAGGGGATACCAAGTGCGACGGCACCACCCTGGAACAACTAGAAGGACAAAAGACCCCTCCCTCTTGATCTTCTGCAAGAGCACCGGAATCAGGGGAACAGGAGGAAAAGCATACAACAGGCCCCTCGGCCAAAGGAATGACAGAGCGTCCACCCTCCAAGCATCCCGGCAAGGCATAATCGTGCATAAGCAGCGGATTTTGGCATTGGCCTGGGAAGCAAAGAGGTCCACCACCGGAGATCCAAACATCCTCCGTAACTTCCTGAACATCAAGGGCGTCAGGGACAAAGACCCCATGGATGGAAACACACGGCTCAGACAATCCGCCACAGTGTTCTCCTGACCAGGCAGGTAAATCGCAGACAGGGGCGCCAGGTTCACCTCCGCCCAACAACAAATCCGACGGCTGAGGCAACTGAGTGAACGAACCCTGCACCCCCCTTGATGGTTGACATAGGACATCACCACCTGATTGTCCGTCCGGACCTGCACATGGTGACCCTGAAGAAGATCCGAGAAGGCCAACAGACCCAAAAGGACGACCTTCAGCTCCTTGTAGTTGGAAGAACAAGACAACACAGACCGAGGCCAAACTCCCTGAGTCGTCGAATCCCCCAGAGTAGCACCCCACCCCAGCAGGCTGGCATCTGTAGTGAGAACCTGGGTGGGAACAATCAGAAACGGGCGGCCCCCGGACAGATGACCCTCGTCCAACCACCAATCCAGGACCACCCGAACATCCGCGGATATAGGGATCAAAACACTCATATCTAGGGAACAGGGGTCCCAATGCAACAAAATGTGGGACACCACTGGATACATGTGAAGGCGAGCCCATGGTACGGTCAACAAGGATGCAGACATCAGCCCCTGAACCCTCAACCACAGGCTCACAGGATGAGAAGGCCCCGACAACAGGGACCGCACAGGAACACCATTCCCAACTGAGTCTTGAACAGAGCCCCAATGAAAGTCAATTCCTGCTCAGGAACCAGGGAGGACTTCAGAACATTCACCAGAAATCCGTGATGCTCCAGGACATGGCATACCCGCCGGACATGTAACTCCGCCTTCAAAAGAGAAGAAGCAGAAATCAAAATATCGTCCAGATAAGGAAAAACACTAATGCCGTCCCCATGTAAACGGCCAACAAGAGGAGCCAGAACCTTAGTAAAAACCCTGGGCGAAGAGCAGAGACCAAAAGGCAATACCTGGAACTGATAGTGACGACCCAGGATGCAGAAACAGAGAAACCTCTGAGAATCCGGGTGAACAGGCACATGCAGATAAGCATCCTTTAAGTCTATGGAGGCCAGAAAATCCCCATGAGGGATCAGACGAAGGATCACCTGGAGGGAAACCATTTTGAACTTCTGATGAGGAACGAAAGTATTCACCCATTGCAAATCCATCACAGGTCTGAGATCCCCTGTGCGTTTTGTCACCAGGAAGAGGATGGACTAAATCCCCAACCCCAATTGATCTTCGGGCACGGGAATCACGGCTTTCTTCACAACAAGGGACTCGACACCCTCCAAAAGAGCCACCCGCTTTAGAGCGTCCCTGGGACATGGAGTGGACCTGAAACAGTCTGGGGGAGTCAGGGTAAATCCAAGACGCACACCTTCGGACACCACCTGTAGCGCCCACTGATCAGACACAGTCTCGCGCCAAGAGTCCATGAAGCAAGTGAGGCGATCCCCAACCGGACCCACTCCAGGAGCGATCCAGTCAGGATTTTGAAGTGGGAGCGGAGGAGGTAGAAGCACCGGAGAACGGGATTTGTCAGAGGAAGAAGCACCCCGGCCACGCCCCCTCCCACGAAAGGGCTGACCAGCACGGCCCCTCCGCGAAGGACCAAAAGCCCTCTTGGGAACCAAAACCCCGGAAGTGGCCAGAACGCTCAGGAGCCAGAAGCTTACGGTCCTCCGCCGTCTTCTTAACCATATCCTCCAATGGGGGGCAAAACACTTTCACACCAGAGAATGGGATCTTCATTAGAAGACCGTTCTGCGCAGCATCAGGCTTCCATGACCGGAGCCACAACTGCCTTCTCGCAGCGATAGAAGACCCAGCAGCAGAAGCAGCTGCCCCCAACGAATCAAAAGAAACATCACACAGCAGCCGAACCTGTTGTTCCATCATCGTCAGAGTAGAAGAGACATCTTCCCCCTGGTGCAACAACTCAGCCAAAGATTGAAAATCCTTAAGTAAAGACTGGATGGCATAAGAAGACTAGGCCGCAGCCCGGATGGAGAAATTAGCTGCTGCAAAAGTGCGCTTTACCGCACCATCCACCTTAAGATCTACAGGGTCAGCAGGAGAGGAATCTTCAGAAACAACCGCCCCATGAGAGGACATACTGGCCATCAAGGAATCCACCTTGACCGAGGAAGGAAACTTCACGGAAAAATCCTGCAGAGGATAGCGTTTATTCAGAAAACGCAGAAAAGATCCCTTGTCCACATTCTTCCATTCTGTCTCCAAAACCTTCAACACTGAAGAATGAATGGGCAAAGACTCAGGCTCAGGACGCTGATACTGAGAGAATAAATCACCCTCTAGAGGGGCCACAGAATCAGGAAACACCAAATTTCTGCGAATGTGTCCAAGGACCAACTTAAGATCGCCCCCCTGCACAAAGCGACCCTTGATGTCAACATCCTCCTCTGCGTCTGAATCAAGAGCAGAAGCGTCATCACATCTGGACCTCTTGTCAGCAGGAACTGGCCCCTGACCCTGTAATGCAGCAGCCACAGCCGAATTAATCATATGTTGTAATAACTCCATAGAAGGAATCGCCCCCCCTGAAGCAGAAGCCTCTGCCAAGGAACCAGGAGCAGGTATGTCAGAAGAACCACGCTCCATGACCTCCAGACACGAGTGAACAAACACAGGGAAAGGAGAAACCAACACGCCCGGTAAAAAAAGGCCTGAGGTTGCTAGGCAACCATACAAACCATCTAACACACGCGCCCAAAGAGCATATGAGCGCCGGAAGGCCCACGCGCACACCGCCAAAAACGGCCTAAAAACCGCCGCGTGTGGAAGCCACATCAAACACCAGAGGCATTCACATACTCGAAGGCGCGTCCACTGCCGCCCTCGACTTCCCTGATACGGCAGCAGGTAAGCAGGAGGGAAAAGGAACCTCCGGCCCCTTGAACAAGCGCACCCGGCCGCGCCATGTCCGCTCGGCAGGACGCGTGGCAGGGAAAGAGAGCAAAACCCCATACGGCCCAGCACAGCAGGACCCCAGGTGCCCCCACCCAGAGCGAGGTCCAAAGCGACCGAAGCCCACAAAATAAACGCCTCCAAAGTCCGCTAGAGCAGGACACGGAGCGCGGAGGCAAACGCAGGGGAAAAAAAATATAAAGCAAACAAAGGCATTTTAAAACAACAAGATAGTACAAAAACACTACTTCCCCCCGACATAATACCAAAGGCCACAAGGGGCTACTCAAGCAAGACCCCAGCCCCACTCACCTGTACACCAGGGAGACAGCACTCGGAGCTGTGCAGAAAACAAAGAACAGGTCGTTTTAGTGGTTTCTGTTTCCCTTTATGGGATTGGCTGTAGCCACTGGGGGCCATCTTGGCGGAGGGAGAGGGAGACAAGAGCGAAAGATTTATGCTTGGAGTTTCTGTGGGAGCCGGAGGCTCATGGGTAATTACTGTGGCGAGGAAGACTGACGAGGAGGTAATGCATGGGAAGCCATCAGCTGTACTTAACTCAGATAGAATATGGTGAGAGGGAGGAGTTTTGGGGCCCTTCATTGTGGCCTCTGAACTAGACCTGGGCAAAATTGTGTTTATGCAGGCGTAATCTCATGTAATTTCCGACATATCACATTGCACTTGTTGCAGGAAATTGCCGAAATTCTGCCTTTATGCCAAGTCGTGTAATTGAGAATTAGTTCAAGTAAAAATACTATCACAGGAGCGCCAGAAACAGCGCAAAAGAACAGATTGGGAGCAGCTGCTGTTCATGTCACGTGTGTTTGTGTATTTTTTCTTTTACTGTGAAATGTGTCCATGCGTTTGAAATGGAGCAAGGATGCATTTCATGCCACTAACAGTGTAAAATGCTGGCTCGATTTTTCACGTAATAACGCATAATTTTGTACGCATTTTGTGGAATTTTGCCTAATTTCAGCACAAGAAAGTAAGCTAATTTGCCAAGGCCTATGAGAATAGAACATCTTTCTAATGCCTGATGAATTGTTGCTCTTTGAGTTTGATTTTGCACTTTCCTGTATTATTAGGGTTTCATCACCTAGATTTAGCAGCTTTAAGCTGTGGCTGGTACAGAAAATCTTCCTTTCTTTCACATCCATAGTCATATCAGGGATTTTATAGAAATAGCTTGTGTTAGACTGGATTAATGGGCTGCTCAGTACTTGGGCTTCTGAAGACCAGTGCTTAACTTGAGCCAGTGGTTTCCGGTGCTCAGCACCAGCACGTGTTTGTCAGCACCAACTCTAGTGACAATCCCCACATGGTGGCGCTGTCTTTCCAATTTTGAGATGAACATAACAACAGTGTTTAATAAGTCATTACACATTAACCCCTCCCCTGCTGGTGACGGAACCACTCCGTCATCAGCTGCGGTCGCGCTGTGCTGATGACGGAGCGGTTCCATCACGGCCCGCTCGGCACGCCTGTGCGGCGCGGATTCCACGCCTGCGCTGAGCGTTCCATTGAGCGGGCGGGGCCGTGACGGAACCGCTCCGTCATGAGCACAGCGCAACCGCGGCTGGTGACGGAACGGTTCCGTCACCAGCATGCGCCCGCCGCGCGGCCGACCCGCCCCCAAGCAAGTTTGAGCTATTGACATTGCAAATAATAATGCCTTTTATTTTTGTTTTTGTTTTAAAAACAGAAATAAAAGGCATTGTTATTTACAATGCCAATAGCTGAAACTCTCGTAACTGCGAGACCTATTGCATTGCAAATGCTTGTTATCTATTCGTATGACAAAAAAAGAGACTTTGTTTTCACAAAACTACTGCACAGTCACTGTTGCCCGCAAAGTGTGGTGTTTGTGCCTAAATTTAGGTCTAATTATATTAGACTCAGCCTTCAGCGAGAACCTCTGGAAATTAAAAGTAGGCAGTGCTGCCACAGGAAAGCCGCCAGTGTTGTTTTTCGTTTAATGAGACCTTGCACTGCCTCAGCCGATGCTGTGTCTGTGTTGTATTAGTGAAACTTGCCAAAAGTCTTCACTTCAGAAAAGTCAAAAGATGTGGCATTTGCGGTATAGAGTGCTGCAAATTAAGAACAGCATAAATGCAAGAAGAAAGTAAAAAAAACACAAAGATATAAATACTAATTCCACATTTTCAATTAGTTACTATGGGATGGCAAAATACTATCTGATTATTTCGGCCCTATGATATCTCTTAAATACTGTGTGATGAGAGCTTTTGTGTATCTTCTGATATGGCAGGAGTGTCACAGGCTTTTTTCCTCCTTTTCACGTTTCACAGCCATCCCCACTGACCTTACATCTGTCTCCAGGTACTACAAGTAGCCCAAGGCATTGGTGTTTTACATGAATATTAAACAATCAGGGTGAGAATTCGAGGCCACTGGCCAAAATAAATCATAAAGAAAAAGAACAATCAATGTTTCTCTACTTGTAAATCTCCCTCTAGAACCGGGCCTGAGCCTCACTCGAATGAAACTTCTCCAAAGGCATGGAACAGCTTGAAAGCACAATACTAAACATAGCCCACATAGCCTATGCTCTCTTCCTGTTTACCAATAAGACCACACACCCCAAACAGTGATCAGTTTCCTCTCGAAGACCCTGAGTTGAGGCATACAGTACGTAAGACACCCTTATGCAGCTTGCACAAATCTCGAGGACGGGAGGTCACTCCACTGCATTATTAACACCGCACCCCCCTTATGGTGTAAACAGAAGGATGCCGGGGGACCCCAGGCCACTATTATGCACGTTCGGAGCCTTCGTCACATTTTCTCTGTGATAATGCAGCGTCTTGGGTGATGTTTTGTTTTCTTCAAGTGCTCCCCAAGAATGCTGTCCTGGTTCTTTTGTCGGATGGGCTGGCCTTGTGTCTCTGGCAGGGGGGCTGTCATCTTCTAAAATAACTACTAGGGCTGTTGCTTCATAACAGGGAGGACATAAAAATAGTGAAACTCAGGTTCCACTGTTTCGCATCTTTCCACCTTCATGACCTCACCACGTATTTTCCTTGAGGTAAGAAAAAGTGGAAACAAGCATCGCGGCACCAACGCTTTACTTTTAATGTTAAAAGTAAAGCGCGGGTGCCGCAATGATACCAAAAGTAAAGAAATAGAAAAAAACATCTATTTCTTTACTTTTGCTATAATCGGGGCACCCGCGCTTTACTTTTAATGTTAAAAGTAAAGCTATGTAGCTATGTTGGTACTATCATTGGCAGAGCTAACAGGGCACTTACGTTTTTTAGGTCTCGGCTGCACGCGCGGAAGCGCGTGTCCGCCGACAGCCTATTGTTGCCGTGTCTCCTTTCCAGGAGACACTGCTGGCCGCGCGCATCGCCTTAGAGGCGATTTCAAACGAGCACGCGCACTCTCACACACACAGAAGCGCCCATGCACGCACGCACGCACGCACATACAGCCTACCACACACACATACACACGCACACAGACACACGAGTGCTGCCCCCCTCGCCCCCCCGCACACCGCACACCGCACCCCCCAGCCCTTTCTAACTTACCGGGGCAATCTGGGGGGACTCCGCCGCTGCAGCTCCTGCCAGCTCCTTTCACGGGGCTCCCTCTTGGTCAAGGGAGCCCCGCAACAGTCGCCTAACCTCCTGCTGGCAGGCCCGGGGTTCTCCACTGCTCACAGGAGCCCCGGGCCGCGATACGCATGCCTCCTCTTCCGGTCCTGACGCGGCCCCGCCCCCGTCACAGGCGACATTGCCTGACTTCCGGTGGGGAAAGCGAAAGCGATCGGAGCCGGTCGCGCGCGGTTTTATTCCTCCCCGACTCGCATGCTTTCCCTTTAATCCTACTTGAAATGGCTCCCCTTGTTTGGCACTCCCAAAATGGAAATTGTGGGGTACTTTCCTCACACTGGGGCTGGACCATTCAGTTCTTGTGTACATTATAACTTTTTCCAAACATAAATGAGAATTAAACCCTATATTTTCTATTCAACCACTTTTCCACATCAAACTACTGCAGCATTTGCCTGCCTGTGCTCTTCTTTAATTGAAGCGTGTTATTTTGGAAACGTTTTTGTTGCTCAGTGGCCAAGTTTGCGCTATAGAAAACCGCAGATAAAAAAATAAGGTAAATAAGTAAGCATGGGCGCGAAGGCAGGGAGGGGCACATCGTGTGCTCTCCGAGCCGGGCGGGCATGTTAGTCATTCCTACCTGCTGCAGCAGGGCAGGGCATTCAAATGAGAGCGTGACCTTTGCACCGGGCGCGCGGAGACACAATGCGGGGAAGGAGGCCGGCAGGAGACAGAAAACCTCGGACCTCCCGAGTCGCACGAACGGTAGTTACGGCCGCTGGGTTCGAAACACTGAGTAGAGCATTGTGGCACCTGTTTGTGTTAAAGACGTGTTTTTTTTGTCTTGAGGCGAGAGGGCACATTAGATTATTCGCGTGGGTCTGGCAGCGGCGCTGCAGTGAAACATTAACCTGTTGCATATTACTGCCTCGCAGCGCAAACAGTGTGGAGTTCTGTCGCCTCTGTGAGCAGCGCAGCCTGTCACTTAGAGCTGTGACTCGGACATGCGCTCTTTTAAGCTTGTTTCTGTAACCACTAACCAGGAATGTAGAACTACCAGAAACGAGGCACTTGAAAAGGATAAGAGGCAACTTCCAGGCCCGTTTTGTGTATGTAAGGTTTTTTGTGGTAAGATGAAGACTGCTGCGACGGGGCTTCTGCTTTGTCTACGGCGGCGCGAAAAAATAATATTAAGCATTATCATTTCATTACAAAGAACTTGGTTACAAAATAATGTTAAAAGCTCTAAATTAAATGCTGCGAGACCTATTGCATTGTAAATGCTTGTTACAAATTGTTGTTGTTGTTGTATGTTCTTATATAGCGCTCGAATCACCCGGAGGCATCTCGGCGCTTGCCTTGGGAACCCGTCCTGGCTTTTCCCTGTGAGATAGCCCCTACAGGGCATCCCCAAGGTGAAAGCCAGGCATCCCGCCGCAGGGGGGCCGTTGTGGAGATTAAGCAAGCTTAATGCCCAGAGTTGCAGAGTGAGAACCCATGATTAGGGCAGGCACCAGAGCGAGAATTATCGAGTCCGTGGACATTTGAGCTCAAGACCCTGCCGCGTCGGGAATTGAACCCTGGTCCCGGGTCTGACCTCTGCTCCAGGGTCTGCCTGCTCTAACCAGTGAGCCACACTTCTCCACTATTATAAACTAAGCACTGCTAAAGACTCACTTGTCTTGAGGTAAAGTCCATCACACCGTGGCTGTCGGAGTGTAGTCGAACCTGTTTGTTTAGACCCTCCAACTACTTGTTAAGGGCAGTAAATGAGCTGCCCTCGCCAGACGGTCCAGATTAAAAAAGCATTGGCAAAACCAATAGGTTTTGCCCACGAGAGCTATTGGCTTTTGAAATGATTATGTCATGCTGTTCTGATTGGCATTTTTTTTTTAAACACAGTCGCACGCCAAAAGCTAATGCATTTCTTTTTCAAGTGCACCAGTGCTGGCTGTGTCATAACACTTTTTAAAGTAATTGTTTGTCCTGTGCTCGAAGGTGAAGATAGGGAAAGGGGGAGCACACAGACAGTGAGCACGAGGGGCTGGTGTAAGCACACAGGCAACAGCGGGTGGATACTAGGGGCTCGGTCAAGCACGTGGACAACAGAGGATGGGCAAGAGAGGATAGGGGAGCATGCCAACAATGGAGGGTGGGCACGAGGGGCTGAGGGAAGGGTGGGCGAAAGGGGTGAGGGAAGCAAATGGAGGGTGGGCTAGAGGTGCTGGGGCAAGAGCACAATGAAGGGTGGGTGGAGGGGCTGGCGAAGCAAACAGAGAAGCACACAGACAGTTGCAGGTGGGTGGGAGAAGCTGGAGGAAGCACCCGTACAATGGAGGGTGAACGGCAGGGGAATGATGGCGAAACACAAGGGGGAGAAGAGCACAAGAGAGACAGCTGGAAAACATATGCACTCTTGTAAAGCACTGGAAGGCTACAAGTAATGTGCCCATGCTCCAAGGGAATGACAAACACAAGAACAGCCTACAGAAGCTGACAAATCAGAAGCAAGCCAATGAGACCAAGAATGGAGACAAGCAATGGTAAATAACAGTCAGGCTCTAAGCCCACTGGAAGTTAACAAAAGGTTTTGAACAGTGCATGTGCTGTCTGAGGCAAGACCTAACAATGGAAAATGAATTCGGTATCAGTCGCTTTGTGGCTCTAGTCAACCGTTCATTGCTGCCTCAAAACTAAGGACGAGGTAATTTGAGAAAATGCTCACAAAATGATTAGAAATACGAAAGCTGGAAGGGCCATAATTGAATTAATTACCAATTCAATTAGGAGCTATCATGATTCTGGCAAACATATCCTTTTAGAGTCTTGTGCCACTAAAGCCATTTTAAAGGAGATTTACGTTTATTCAGATAAAATAATGTAAAAGTCCTAGGGCCAGATGTAGGTCGCCCAATACCGGTCGGTAACGGCCGAAATAACTGAATTTCGGCCGTTACCTACCGGTATTGGGCTTTGCAGATGTAGGTGGCGTTTTTTGTAGGATTCGGTATTTTACCGAATCGGTAATTTAAGGATTCGGTAAAATACCGAATTCTTAACATACCGATTCGGTAAATTACCGAATCCAGGATGTAGGAAGCACTTAAGTTAGTGCATTCCTCAGTTAAGGATTCGTTATTTACCACCAACTAGAAGTTGGTGGTAAATAATGAAAACCTTTGAAAAAGCATTTTTTTTTTGCTTTTCCACCAGTGCATGTGCACCCATACACAATTGAGGAGTGCAAAAGGGTGTCAAAGTGACACCCTGCCACACTTCAATGTTTCCCCCTTTTACTGAATCGGTGTTTACCGATTCGGTAATTGACATTCATTCTTATGGGCCTAAAGGCCCATAGGAATGAATGGCAATTACCGAATCGGTAAATACCGATTCGGTAATTATCGAAATTTACAGATTCAGTAATTTTTACAGAAAAATTACCTACATCCCATTTACCTGTTCTTAAATACCGAATCGGTATGATTCGGTATTTAAGAGTAGGTAAACTGGGATTACCTACATCTGGCCCATAGTTTTTTTTTGTTATAGTATTTACTGTCGGTTAAAAATTGAACAAGAATGATGCAAAGAAGCATTGTTTAAAAGGCAGCAGAACACATGTGACACGTCACTTGACAGGCCCCACCGCCGGTGAGTAATACAACTCGCCCGCACTCCATCCACTATATTGGGAATATTAATACCACATTCCATCATCCAGACATTGGCGGGTTTTCTAAATATAGACCGCGTAATAAAACTCCCAAAAAATGTTAATGAGGTGTAGCGATAAATATAAAAAGTCAGTATTGCGTGAGTGGTGCTCAGCCGTCACCGTGGCCTTTCCCTCCCTTCCCTCAGGGCCCTGGGCTTGGCCAATGGGAGGTCCCCGTGTGCTGAGCGGCCTCCCACCGACCGCGCCGCTGGCGTCCACGCCGTTCCCTCGGCGGGGTCATGAAGCCGACTCTCGTCTCTGTGGTCGGCTCGTGCACTATGGAGTCTGGTAGACCTACCCGGCAGGAAATAATAGGACAAGTCTGCCAGCAAAGAGGTCTGAACTGGTGACACGGCTTAACATTGTGCTCCCGGTCAGATGTCTGTGGAAAATCTTTCTCCATAACCCCCCTCTTTCATTCTGTCATCCAATATTTATTTAATCCATTCTCCCTCTGATCGCATTATTTGCTTCCTTCCTTCTTCCCTTCATACCAGGTTCGAGCCTCGGCGTCGGCTCAACATCCTGTGATTCTGGGCAAATTACTTAATCTCCCCGTGCCTAGCAAAAATGAATGTGTCTTTGTGTAACGAAACTGGCGCTCAGGTAAAGCGCTCTAACTTCGGGTCGAGTTCGCGCTATATAAAAGTGCAACAAATAAAAAGTAAAATACTTTGCTCCTTCCATTCATTCTAACCCCAATCTTCATAATTTCGTTCTCACTCCCTTGCCCCTTCCTGCCTCCTTTCTCTGTCGTTTCTGGCATTTTTATTATTTAACTTCATGTATATGTCTCTTCTTTTGCCCCCTCTGTTTCTCCTTTCTGGTCGCCTGGCTTATATGATACTTCCTGTGGCCAAGGGCATGCTGATTGACAGGGAGTCAGAACCAAGCCTTTTGTTAGAACCAAACGCAAAGGTGATCTTAATGTGCTGAGACAATGTTTACCCTCTCCCTTCACACAGCCAGAGCAGCTGCATGATGCCCGCAGCCATTGACCTTATCGGGGTCTTGTTTTCGACTTTGACTTGACCTTCACGCCCCAGGTCAAGGCATTAGTCATGAGTGTGAACTTTCAAGTGAGGTTATTCACACAGGCATTTCTACCTCTGAATTCGGATAATGGAGCTGAACTTGTGAGGCCACATATTCTGTTTAATCTGAATTACTTTAATATTAAGGGGCATATTTACAAGCCCCTATCGCCAGCAAAACATCACTTTTCATGTCGTTGTGGTAGCAATAGGGGCCTTGCCTTATTTACAAAGCAGCGTTAAGCCACTTAACATGGCTTACCGCTGCCTTGTGAATAAGGCCCCCTTTCATGCTATACTTATCGTGAAAGGGGAGGCCAATGGGTGTTGTGGTGGGCGTTCCACAGAAACAACCATTGATTTTGACGCTGCCCCTTATTTACAAGGGTGGTGTAAATATGGGGTAGCGCCAAAATTAACCGCATCCGTGCGGCGCCGATTCTCCCCCGGTGCTGAGCCCTAATTAAAACGGGCGTGGTCATGACGGAACGGTTCCGTCATAAGCACAGCTCGACCGATGCTCATGACGGAACCGTTCCGTCATGAGCATCGAAGGGGTTAAGACTAGGGAAAACCTGGTCTTCAACAGTCGAAATGAGGAGAAATGCTTTATTTCTCCTCAATTTTGCTGTTTCTATGTGTGCTGCATTGTGCAGCACACATAGAAACAGCAAAACGCCAATGATTATTTATGTGCAGGAAGGTGTCCCTTCTTATACATAAACAATCAAAATAAAAAATGACGTTTTGCAAATTCTATGTGTGCTGCATTAAGCAGCACACATAAAAGTTACAAAACACAATTTAAAGGGAGACCTTCCTGCACATAAGCAATGTTCCCCTCAACTGAGACACCCTTGCACCTAGTGCAAGGGTACCTGCATTGGCGCCAGGCTGCTAAATTTAGCATCAGAGCAGGGGAAACGCAGGGCTGCACCATATTGTTGTAAATATGCTGCAGCCCTGCGTTTCTGAAGTGGCGGAGTGCGGCGTTAAGCCAAGAAGGCTAACACTGCGCTCCGCAACTTCCATATAAATATGCCCCTCAGTGAAAGTGTCCTAGACCTCTCAGAATATATATAAAGAATAAATAACAGCTGCTTTCGGAGGGCCTAAACCACAAAAACGCTAATATGGAAACTCTTTGAAGCACTCCGCTGTCCGCAACGCAGCAAAGAGTAAAATACAAAAACCTTTGGACAAGGGAAGAGTCCCAAAGGCATGACGAACACTATAGGGCATATTTTCAGGGAGTTAACGCCACGAGAATGTCACTTTTTTGACATTCTGTTGGCTTTAAGTCCTTCGCCTTAATACAAGGTGGCATTACACCACCTTATAAATAATGTCCCTATTCATGGAGCACTTAGCGTGAAAGGGAAGGGAAATTGTTGTTGCATGGGCGTTCCACCACAAAGCCCATAGCTTTTTGACAGTGCCCCATATTTACAAGGTATGGGGCAGCGCCAAAAATAAGACAAGAAAATACCTGGTTTTAAACTGACAATAAGAGGAGAAATATTTAATTTCTCCCCTTATTTGCTCCTTCCACATTCTCCATGTATCCAACATTCTGCAGGATACATAGAAACGACAAATCGCCTATAAAGATTGTTTATGTGCAGGAAGGTGTTCCTTCCTGCACGTAAACGATCACCCCACAGTGCAGACACCCTTGCAACATGGCACAAGGGTGCCTGCAACGGCGCTAGGCAGCTGTTTTAGCGCCAGCACTAGAGGAAATGCAGGGGTGCACTGCATTTTGAAAATGATGAAGCACCGTGTTACCAATTCTGGCATAATACAGCACTCTGCCAGTTTCTAGTAAATGTGCCCCTATGAGCACAATACTTTCTGTCAAGATCTTGCACTCCAGTCACGCCAAAAAAGCTCAGCCAGTGCAGGTCAGGAATAAAGGTACATGGCAGCAGCTAATCGTGACAGCCAGAGGCAGAAAAAACTGGATTACTCTTTGAGGCAACAAAGCACTAAGGGTAGAGGGTCCTAGGGGAAATTTACCGACCAAACCTGCTATAGCCCCTAATTACATAACTACACCAACAAAAAATAGCAGTGGGTCAAAAAGCTAACTAGATTATGTATCTGTATGCGAACCTTGGTGTATGCAAAAGCAGAAAGAGAAATCTTGCCAGTGGAACTTCATCCATATGAGAGAGTTCCCATCAGTCATCTAACAAGACCGCCCTTCATCATCTGGGGACCCTCAAACTTAGAAGGTAAAGTACCCACAATAGATTGGCAGATGTTGTATTGTATTGTATTGTAAGGGGTGCTTATAGAGCGCACTGACACCATGGGTTTCCTGGCGCTGGTTGGATGCAGAGGGGACAGGAGGACTTAACTAGATTGGGGGAACAGCCAGGTTTTTAAAGATTTACGAAAAAGAATCAGAGAATTGGAGGTTTTGAGGGAGAGAGGGAAAGAGTTTCAAAGTTTGGGGGCCAAATATGCAAATCTTCGGCCTCCAGATCTGCAAAGTTTGAAAGAGGGAACGGTCAAGAGGTGAAGATGGGAGGATCTCAGATTCCGGGATGGGTCATAGGGCCTGATAAGAGATTTCAGGAAAGCGGGACAAGGCCCAGCTAGCGACTTGAAAGTGAGGCAGCCGATCTTAAAGGCCGCCCTTGAAGTGACAGGGAGCCAGTGCAGTTTGGAAAGGAGGGGCCTGGCAGATTGCCACTTCGAAATCCCAAAGGCCAGTCTCGCCGCTTGATTTTGAACAGCTTGCAGTCTGGCCAAAGATGTTTTAGGCAGACCGTGATAGATCGCGTTTGAAAAATCTAAGCGGGAGAGGACGAGGGCCATGATGACTTGCAGGAGGGCATCAGGTGTAAGGAGGTGAGCCACTTTCCTTATCCTGCGCAGCTGGTAAATGCAGGAGGAGACCACCGTCCCCACCTGAGGCCCAAGGGATAGACCGGAGTCAATGGTGACCCCCAGACTCTTCACCGAGGCCACGGGGATGGGAGAGGGGCCAAGTTCCGCCGGCCAGAAGTGTGGCCCCCAGAGGGTGGCACTCCTGCCGGGAAGGAGAAGCTCCGTCTTGCCAGGGTTCAATTTTAGCTGATTTTGGCCCATCCACTGGAGAATGTGGGACATGACTGCCTGGAAGTTGGGAATAGCGGAAGGGGAGTTGAGAGAAAAGATGAGTTGCAGGTCGTCCGCATAGTTGAAAACGGTGACGTCCCACTGCCTCAAAGAAAAAAGAAGGAGTCGAAGATAGAGATTAAAGAGAAGAGGGGATAAAGAGGAGCCCTGGGGGACCCCACAGGGCGAGTGCTCCCTAGGAGCCCTGAAAGTACCCTGGCTAAGGGTCTGAGACCTCCCGGTCAGGAAGGATTTGACCCAAGCCAACGCCAGGCCTTGGATGCCAGCCTGCTCGACACGGTGGAAAAGGATGTTATGATCCACCGTGTCGAAGGCGGCTGACAGGTCTAATAATACCAAGGCCTGGGGG
The DNA here is from genome assembly GCF_964261635.1 of Lissotriton helveticus. Classification (NCBI taxonomy): domain Eukaryota; kingdom Metazoa; phylum Chordata; class Amphibia; order Caudata; family Salamandridae; genus Lissotriton; species Lissotriton helveticus. The sequence goes on from NC_136057.1 coordinate 1,302,835,745, forward strand.
GTACCCTTGTCAACGCCGTCTCTCAGGGCGTCCAGCACGGCCAAGATCACCGTCTCCGTAGAGTGGCCAGGTCTAAAGCCGGCTTGGTTAGCCTCGAGAAAGTTGGAACTCTCGATAAACTGTGAGAGACAGGCGGTGACGTGGGCTTCCAGGATTTTAGAAAAGAAAGGCAAGAGGGAAATGGGGCGGTAGTTCGCCGGGACGGCGGGGTCAGCCCCAGGTTTCTTAAGAAGAGGCACCAGCACGGCCTCCTTGAAGGAGCTTGGCACCGTCCTAGAAGAAAGAGAAGAGTTTAGCAGGGGGAGGATGCAGTCGGGTAGAGAATGGCAGATGTCCCGAGTATAGAAGGGGGACAGCAATCGTCTGGAGATCCAGACTTAATGCGGGAGGCCAGGGTGGCCAGAGATGTGGGATCAAGAAGAGGGAATTGTGTGAGCGAAGAGGTGTTGTGAGGGGGGGAGACAGATCCAGCGCCAGGAAGAATGACTGGAATGGTGTCCTTGATCAATACAATTTTCTGAATAAAAAAGGTACTAAGAGTGTTGCATGCTTCCTGTGTGGGGGCCTGAGTTGGGAGCGTCCTGGGATCGGAGGTAAATTCGTTGAAGACTTTGAAAATTTCTTTAGACTTACAGGGGGCTGATAACATTTTTCCTGATGCATAAGCTTTTTTTGCTGCGGAGATGGCAAGTTTGTACCTATTACGGGCGGCCACATAGGCATCTCTACTTAGCGGGCAGTAGTCTCTCCTCCACTTGCGCTCGAGTTGACGAAGTTCCAGGTGGAGGGTTTTGAGATGGGGGGTGAACCATTTATGGGAGTTGCTGTGTCGAGATCGGGGGAACTTTGTTAGGGGAGCAAAAATGTCGCTGGCTGTAGTGAGCCAGTCAGCCACATGCCCATAAAGCTCATTGGTGCCGATGTCATTGGGAAGCAAGGGACGGGTTTGGGACAGGTGAGACAGCAATTTAGGGGAATCGACGGCCCTCCACTTACGGGCAGTGCCACCCTCCCGCGGGGGGATCCTAATCTGGCCAGCTGCTGAAATTGTGGTGTCGATCAGAAAATGATCAGACCACACACATGGTGTTATTAGTGGGCAAGAGGATTTGACCCCATGGGTCCAAATGTGGTCGAGGATGTGGCCGCCCCTGTGGGTGGCGGACCAGACTAGTTGGGTAAAGTTCAGGCTCGACAGACCCTCGAACAGTTCGGAAGCGTGCGGGCCAGCGTCCTCATGCTGAAACCAGTAGTTAAAGTCACCAATGATGACAATACGGGGGGAGGAGGTGGCGATTTTGGTCAACTGGTCAATAAAGGATGAGGGGAAGGACGGCATAGGGTAGGGGGGGTGGTAGAGTACCACAAGGGTGACTGCACCCACCTCAGTCCCAAGGCTAAGGACCAGGGTGTCCACTTCTGGGAGAGTCATGGTCGCGGAGGCAACGATCTTAAGATCCTTGCGTATTACCGCCACCACCCCTCCCCCAGAGCGACCCCCCGATCGGTTGGTATTCACCAGAAAATAGTCTGGGGGGAGTGCAGCCAAGATATCGGGGAGTGAATCATTAGTGAGCCAGGTCTCCGATAGTAGTAGGACGTTCGGGCTTTCAGTCATAAGTAAGTGAAGGATATCAGCTTGATGCCTGACCATAGAACGAGTATTTAAATATAATACCCGGATCTGCGACTCGGTAGGAGCAGTAGCGATGAGTGATAGCGCCGGCTCAAGATGGGGGGGGGAGGTGCCTGCAATACCAAATGACATGATTCGAGTCCAAGTGTCGGGGGAAAGAGGGCTGGCAGAGGCTTGTAGGCACCTAAGAGCGGAAGGGGAGTAGGATATAGAGGTGGCAGCGTCCCTAGCCCCTAGGCCCGTCCAGCCGCCGACGGGCGCAGACGGGCTGGACTTAGGCGCGACTTCGGCGCGCCGACGGCGTGCCCGCTGCGCCCGTCCGCTGCGCTCCCTGTGAAGGGGCGCCATTTTATGGGCTGAGGTCGTGAGGGGCCGAGCGCTGCACCGCTCGCCTGCTCACCCTCCTCACCCAAGATGGCGGCCAAACAGCGCGACCCGGCGGGAATTGATCTCCTGCGAGGGCGGCTGTCAAAGATGTGAGTAATTAGGCTCGGCGCGCGATGGTGGCAACCTGCACAACAAAAAAGTTAGGCATATATCAAACACAGTTAAGATTTTTAAAAAGTGAATTAAATTGTGCGCGAAGAGCGCGGAGAGCAGCGCGAGTCAAGCGCGAGTCAGGCGAGTGGCTAGGTCCCACTGGCCGGCTCGTGGCATCCAACCAGTCATGAATGGCAGCACAAAGACTTTTATGGGCTGAGGTCGTGAGGGGCCGAGCGCTGCACCGCTCGCCTGCTCACCCTCCTCACCCAAGATGGCGGCCAAACAGCGCGACCCGGCGGGAATTGATCTCCTGCGAGGGCGGCTGTCAAAGATGTGAGTAATTAGGCTCGGCGCGCGATGGAGGCAACCTGCACAACAAAAAAGTTAGGCATATATCAAACACAGTTAAGATTTTTAAAAAGTGAATTAAATTGTGCGCGAAGAGCGCGGAGAGCAGCGCGAGTCAAGCGCGAGTCAGGCGAGTGGCTAGGTCCCACTGGCCGGCGAGTGGCATCCAACCAGTCATGAATGGCAGCACAAAGACTTTTATGGGCTGAGGTCATGAGGGGCCGAGCGCTGCACCGCTCGCCTGCTCACCCTCCTCACCCAAGATGGCGGCCAAACAGCGCGACCCGGCGGGAATTGATCTCCTGCGAGGGCGGCTGTCAAAGATGTGAGTAATTAGGCTCGGCGCGCGATGGTGGCAACCTGCACAACAAAAAAGTTAATGGTATACACAAAGGGTTAAACCCAATAAAGTCAAGGGACCTGGGTGATTAAGTGTTATATAGGAGAGGGGTCCCAGACACAAAGCTAACAATTACAATTTTCAACAAACATTTACAGAAAAGACAAAAAATGAATGCAAAAAGATTTATTTCAAATTTGCATGGTTACCATACATTGGTTGGATTTCATCAGCCTCACATTACAAAATTCTTATATAAGTGTGCCCACATACACAACAGGGAGGGGGTGAAGTGAGGGAAAGTGCCAAAGGTTTAAGACGGAATGGGGAAATAGTCAGATTCGCTCGTGATAGATATTAATCATAACTCAAAAACAATAATTCATGTGATTCCTTGATCCAAGGTCCACGGAAAAATAAGCTCTTATAGAGTCCAAGATAAAATAGATGCAGACCACCTAACTCGCCATCAGCTGCTTGAGTCTAGCTTGGGGGTAGGAGTTGGTGGAGATATTGGCGTCTACGTTTCGACCCACACGACGCGTAGGATGTTAGTCCTTACAAACGGGGTCTTCTTCAGGACAGGATGGTTGTGGGTGGGCAACCACCTAAAAGAATTGAAAAATATTTAGTACACAGCCACCTTGTTGAAACATACAAGGCAGGTGGATAATTAAAAAAGGGGGGGGTTCGGAGGTTTTTTTTTTGATGGACATGTTGTCTTCTATTTACTGAACATATCGAGTGCGAACACTACGATGGGTAGAGCCCTCTAGGTCATTAAAGTGTAACGGGGACTCACCTATCGTGCACAGGAAGATGAACCACATTAGATTCTTGGTCCCGATGGGTCACAAAGCTTTGGGTAGAATTCCTAAACGAGGACCATAAGAGAAATCGTAAACATTACCAGGTCATCTGCAGGCGCCCCAGAGCTATCTCATTCGTATCCCTTAAGTTTACTATTAACGTAACAGCTACCACTGAATTGGTGCCCGCTAGAATGGACCACCTACCCATTAAAGAGTTGGCGAGGGAGTGAGCTCGAAGGGAACGTTGCTCAAAGGGAAGTACAATTCAACCACGACGGCTTCAGCATGTGAATCAACAACCTATTATAAAGTATGATTTAAAGAAAGATAAGAACATCATACTTCGTCTGCACAGTACACTAATCAAGCCTGTTTAGTCGCATTATGGTTAAGACCATTCACACCGAGATGGTCGTACCTTGCATATACCAATCCAATTGGAAGCTGTCTGGGCTGTACTGGAAAGTGGCCTATAATGCTCACAGTTAGGCTAGGATCCTGTTTGGCGGCTCTCTCAGGTGCCCGCTAGTACAAAGGAATAGTAACAATGAGATTCTCGTAATTATTAAAGGATACATTAAAATGCATTCCGCATCAAAAAAACAAATACCCCACCTTCAGTTTATAAGTTTATGATGGTTTTATATCGCCTCCCTGGTCCTTAACAGAACCCTGTTAGAAACGGAGACATGATCAATTGTGAACTAGCTTTACGGATTGTTGACATACATAGTGATTGTTGGCGAACCCCGGAAACCTGGAAGTCTCACCTTGCACGCAAATCACAAAATGTTAATGGTTGTCATTTGACAACCATTAACATTATGTGATTTGCGTGCAAGGTGAGACTTCCAGGTTTCCGGGGTTCGCCAACAATCACTATGTATGTCAACAATCCGTAAAGCTAGTTCACAATTGATCATGTCTCCGTTTCTAACAGGGTTCTGTTAAGGACCAGGGAGGCGATATAAAACCATCATAAACTTATAAACTGAAGGTGGGGTATTTGTTTTTTTGATGCGGAATGCATTTTAATGTATCCTTTAATAATTACGAGAATCTCATCGTTACTATTCCTTTCTTACTAGCGGGCACCTGAGAGAGCCGCCAAACAGGATCCTAGCCTAACTGTGAGCATTATAGGCCACTTTCCAGTACAGCCCAGACAGCTTCCAATTGGATTGGTATATGCAAGGTACGACCATCTCGGTGTGAATGGTCTTAACCATAATGCGACTAAACAGGCTTGATTAGTGTACTGTGCAGACGAAGTATGATGTTCTTATCTTTCTTTAAATCATACTTTATAATAGGTTGTTGATTCACATGCTGAAGCCGTCGTGGTTGAATTGTACTTCCCTTTGAGCAACGTTCCCTTCGAGCTCACTCCCTCGCCAACTCTTTAATGGGTAGGTGGTCCATTCTAGCGGGCACCAATTCAGTGGTAGCTGTTACGTTAATAGTAAACTTAAGGGATACGAATGAGATAGCTCTGGGGCGCCTGCAGATGACCTGGTAATGTTTACGATTTCTCTTATGGTCCTCGTTTAGGAATTCTACCCAAAGCTTTGTGACCCATCGGGACCAAGAATCTAATGTGGTTCATCTTCCTGTGCACGATAGGTGAGTCCCCGTTACACTTTAATGACCTAGAGGGCTCTACCCATCGTAGTGTTCGCACTCGTTATGTTCAGTAAATAGAAGACAACATGTCCATCAAAAAAAAAAAACTCCAAACCCCCCCCTTTTTTAATTATCCACCTGCCTTGTATGTTTCAACAAGGTGGCTGTGTACTAAATAATTTTTCAATTCTTTTAGGTGGTTGCCCACCCACAACCATCCTGTCCTGAAGAAGACCCCGTTTGTAAGGACTAACATCCTACGCGTCGTGTGGGTCGAAACGTAGACGCCAATATCTCCACCAACTCCTACCCCCAAGCTAGACTCAAGCAGCTGATGGCGAGTTAGGTGGTCTGCATCTATTTTATCTTGGACTCTATAAGAGCTTATTTTTCCGTGGACCTTGGATCAAGGAATCACATGAATTATTGTTTTTGAGTTATGATTAATATCTATCACGAGCGAATCTGACTATTTCCCCATTCCGTCTTAAACCTTTGGCACTTTCCCTCACTTCACCCCCTCCCTGTTGTGTATGTGGGCACACTTATATAAGAATTTTGTAATGTGAGGCTGATGAAATCCAACCAATGTATGGTAACCATGCAAATTTGAAATAAATCTTTTTGCATTCATTTTTTGTCTTTTCTGTAAATGTTTGTTGAAAATTGTAATTGTTAGCTTTGTGTCTGGGACCCCTCTCCTATATAACAACAAAAAAGTTAGGCATATATCAAACACAGTTAAGATTTTTAAAAAGTGAATTAAATTGTGCGCGAAGAGCGCGGAGAGCAGCGCGAGTCAAGCGCGAGTCAGGCGAGTGGCTAGGTCCCACTGGCCGGCTCGTGGCATCCATAACTAATCTATAACAAACATATCATTGGTGGATGAAAAGGGATGGTAAAAGTGTCTGTAGATGACTGAATAGCAGTGGCAAAGAAAAATGTGAAAGTGAATCAGTGAACAATAAAGAAAATTATGTTAAGATTGGGTAGTGACAGGGGAAAAAACACATTTATTCTGTACCCCTTCAATCCCAAGTCAATAAAAACAGTGCAAGTAGTAGTGTAACAAATAACTACTAGAAAGTATCTTAGGTCGACATGTTTCTGCAGACAAACGGAGCCTGGTGGTCTCCTGCTGCATCTTCAGGACCATTAATGCTACTGCTAAAGATAAAATGAAGTAATATCACCTTAAGACGTGATCCGTTACCATCTTCCTGACTTCATAGTACAAGAGTCCATATAGGAAAACCAGATACATAAAAAAGAAAGACAAACAAGGCACCATCCGTATTTAGTTACCATGTGCGTGAATCTTATGATCAGTTCATCACATTCATTCGCCAGCTGATGCATTGCCAGCCACAACAGGCCATTTAGTTCTGCCCTCTTATTACCCTGCTCACTCACCTCTGTGGCAGGAAGGAATAGCCCCACCTCACCTGGCTTCAGCTCAGGTACTTGGAGCACCGCTCTATCGAAGGGAATAAAAAAAGTGCTATTTACACTATGGGATTGAGAATTCATAGAAACAACAGTAATAAGCCAGTCTTTGTCGGCCCGCCAGGCTCTACACAGTCTCTCCAACAGTATCCTTACATGGCGAATTTTGAATATGGGGGCCATGCCATTATTCATAAAAGAAGTATACGCCAATAAGTACTGTCTCTGGTGTACTACAAATCCAGGGTGTACAGCTTAATCGTACTATAGAGTGTTACTCGTTGCATCTTTACTGAATGCCATTAATGAGAGCGCGCCAGCAATATTCGCCAATAAGTTATGCCTCTGGTGTAATACAAGTCAAGGGTGTACAGCAATCACATTCGTGGTTTCAACCCACTTGCAGCCCTCGCGCTTTCACATCAGAATACCAAGATCGTATCCATAATCAGCCAATCTTTATCAACCCGCCATGTTCTATGGGGTCTCTCCAACACTATACTTTTATGGCGAATATTGAATCTTGAAAGTATTCGCCACTACGTACTGTCTATACAGAATGTACACTCTCAGCCGCGTAATTCGTGTGCAGCTTCGTTATGCTGTAAAGAAGTACTCATTGCATCTATATTAAGCGCCATTGATATAAGCGTGCCAACAAACACACATAATTGGTCATCACAGACTCGCAACTCTTGCGTTATCACATCAGAATACCTAAATCGTATCCTCCGCTACTCCCTGTATACAAGAGAGTAATACTAGACGCCAAACTCTCACCTCTCCGTCGGTGGCCCGGACGTCCCTCTGGGCTGTCTCTTGGGGAGGTACCGACGCGTCGAGGAAAAGACCAACTAGTTTGTTCCGATGGCGGCGTCACCACTGCGTGTGACGTCATCAGAGTGATCCGCGCCTGAGTAAGCGGGAAATGTAGTTCTGCCAGCATTCTCTCCATTGCGTGTAGTTCTTAGACAATTTGCACTTGAATGGGCGGCATGTGATTGCTGGCGCGCTCTCATTAATGGCACTCAGTAAAGATGCAACGAATAATACTCTATAATACGACTAAGCTGTACACCCTTGACTTGTATTACACCAGAGGCAGAACTTATTGGCGAATTATGCTGGCGCGCTCTCATTAATGGCATTCAGTAAAGATGCAACGAGTAACACTCTATAGTACGATTAAGCTGTATACCCTGGATTTGTATTACACCAGAGACAGTACTTATTGGCATATACTTCTTTTATGAATAATGGCATGGCCCCCATATTCAAAATTCGCCATGTAAGGATACTGTTGGGGAGACTGTGTAGAGCCTGGCGGGCCGACAAAGACTGGCTTATTACTGTTGTTTCTATGAATTCTCAATCCCATAGTGTAAATAGCACTTTTTGTATTCCCTTCGCTAGAGCGGTGCTCCAAGTACCTGAGCTGAAGCCAGGTGAGGTGGGGCTATTCCTTCCTGCCACAAAGGTGAGTGAGCAGGGTAATAAGAGGGCAGATCTAAATGGCCTGTTGTGGCTGGCAATGCATCAGCTGGCGAATGAATGTGATGAACTGATCATAAGATTCACGCACATGGTAACTAAATACGGATGGTGCCTTGTTTGTCTTTCTTTTTTATGTATCTGGTTTTCCTATATGGACTCTTGTACTATGAAGTCAGGAAGATGGTAACGGATCACGTCTTAAGGTGATATTACTTCATTTTATCTTTAGCAGTAGCATTAATGGTCCTGAAGAAGCAGCAGGAGACCACCAGGCTCCGTTTGTCTGCAGAAACATGTCGACCTAAGATACTTTCTAGTAGTTATTTGTTACACTACTACTTGCACTGTTTTTATTGACTTGGGATTGAAGGGGTACAGAATAAATGTGTTTTTCCCCTGTCACTACCCAATCCTAACATAATTTTCTTTATTGTTCACTGATTCACTTTCACATTTTTCTTTGGCACTGCTATTCAGTCATCTACAGACACTTTTACCACCCCTTTTCATCCAACATCTGCCAATCTATTGTGGGTACTTTACCTTCTAAGTTTGAGGGTCCCCAGATGATGAAGGGCGGTCTCGTTAGATGACTGATGGGAACTCTCTCATATGGATGAAGTTCCACTGGCAAGATTTCTCTTTCTGCTTTTGCATACACCAAGGTTCGCATACAGATACATAATCTAGTTAGCTTTTTGACCCACTGCTATTTTTTACTCTTTGAGGCACCTAGAGTTCATGTAAGATCTATAAACGGTTGTCTCCTAACTGCAGTTTACATGCTGTTTTCAATGTGAATCCTTAAGGATCTGTGGAATCCATCATATATAGTTCTAACTGGCATACTGGGGGTTCAGGTAATGCTCGTCGCCGCCTGGGTTGGATGCTTTCCATCTTAAAATTTCCGTGTCATGCAGTCGTTAAGCCATTGGCACAGGTTTGTCTAATGTAGGTACAGAGGGGCCAACATTTATGGATATCCATAAAAAGAAACTTTTACACAAAATTAATCTAAATGGAGCTTATCTTCGGTCTCTTTGGTTCTCCTTAACCCCCAAACCTACGTTGGCTATATTAGCCATATATGGATATGGCACGCTCCCGCCCTCCATCCTGAGGAGGTCATGGTTGCCCTTCCACTTTGGTGGTGAGGAAACAACTGGCATCGGTGATCACTGATCTATACCATCAGGGGAATTGAACAAGCGTACTGTAGCAAATGGGAGGATGAATGCTGTACTCTACAACTCATTTCATGCTCGGAGCGTATCCTACATCTGACGATACAAACTATTGTGCACAGTGATTGTGCTTTTGGAATGGGAATCATACGATTAGCGCATACGGATGTGGCGGATAAAGAAGAGGAGGCAACACAAACTTTGGCATGGATATCTGGGGAAAAGGACTAACGCCTAGTCCACCACTTGTGTGCGCAAATTACCAACTTTTGGGAACTTTAGGGAAACTGTAGGTGTAGGAGAGTAGGGTCTGCTATCCTATGGTCACCCCAAATTTTTGCTTTTTGCTTCACTGGTTTTCGACTACTGAGGCTGTGGGCCTGCTGATCAGACCCCCAGCCTGCTGTTCTCTCACTAAATTACTGACACATGTGCTATAGACACATACCAATTGGAAATGGACTCCTTGTCAGCCCCTGTATAATGCACTATAGGTGCCCAGGGCATAGGGGCCACCAAGGCCTTCCAGGGGCTGCAGCATATCTTTTGCCACCCCTGGCTGGTTCTTAAATTGACACAACTGGCTGATCACTCAGCTGGGGTAAGGTGGTGTAATCACCCCTTGCTTAGATATAGTATACCTATATCTAAACCTATATCTGGACACATGTAAACCTGTGAGCCACTCCTATAGAAGGCCTCATCAATCCTGGAGGCAGAGTGCGTGGTTTTATGTGAGATGGAGCTCTAGCATGAGCTGAGCCTGTCTGCAGCTGTCGGGAACAACTCCCTAAGCTGTTTCAGGATAATGCCATACCATATACTCTTAAGTGCCTTATAATCCTCGTGGTTAAATAGCAACTTTGGTTTGGCTTTATCAAAACATGTCGTGTAAGGTGTCATACGATTTGGAATACTATCCCCTCGCCAGTTCTGGCGACGGGGATAGCATTCCACCCCTCTAGAGGGGTAAGACATGTTGCTTTACTTAAATGCGGTTAATTTCTCCAAAGACCTTAAGATCCACAAAATGGATGCCTCTGCCACAGACAAATGTCTGGACCCCTGCAGTTGACCGAAACTCGACCAAATGGGTCCTGGACAAAGGGTTTCCTGTCACAGGAGGGTGTCACCGCCCTCCAGACAGGAGATAGTGGATTGTAGCAGGGAGGTTTGAAAGAAACCAGACACTGCTTGGGGCGCACAAGGCTGCCCCTTGCATAATCCGGCCAAACCGGTTCTGGGGCACTCCAGCCCTCGTGCCAGGGCGGCCTGGATCAAAGGAAGGGGGTGTATCCACCCACTTCCTGGGTCCCACCCATAGGGGGGACCTAGCAGGTAATCACGCCCCCCAGATTCGAATAAGAGTGGGAGCAGTGCCAATGCACATCAGATTTCCTGGAAGAAACATTAGAAACGAAACTCTGGACCCTTGGACCTCCATCTCAACGTGGAAGCCCGAAGAATCTCCCTTGTGGTCAAGGAGTGACCACCCTGCAGCAGCAGGCACCATCCAGCCCTCAACGTCTACTTAGTTGCAGTTCCCGCCGGAACTCGAGCGACTGAGATCGACAAGATCAAGCTTGCCTGCCTTCCAACAGCCCGATCCACAGTCCCTGCAAAGCTGAGACCCGTGGAGGCGACCGGAAGCGTGGGGCACGCCATCTTGAATTGACCACGAGACGCTGACCGTGCAGCCCACAAGTGACCCTCGAAGCTGTGCACAGGGGTTTGAGAAGCCCCTACCCTGAGCTACTCCTGAGCCGAAGTTCAGCCCTCCACACTCGACGAGTGCTGCGTGGGGCCCTTCTGCTCCATTTGGCTCAACGCGTTGGCCCGGTCACTTGCCAGCCGGCTAGTGGTCCCTGTGCCGACGAAACTACAAAGAAGACTCGTGAATCTGGTTGCTCCAGATCCACACCAGCTCCCCTGAAAAGGAGCCCCGACTCTGACCTTCCTGGTCCGAGTGAGAAGCCATCTTCCGATCCCGCGTGGATTGCTCTTGCCAAGTGTTGTTTGCTCCAAACTTGAAGCCGATTGCACCGACGGTGAGAGCCTGCGTGGGACAGATCGTGACCTGCTCCTGGACGTCGCAGATGCCCCAGAGCCCACGTGACAGCGGAGAGAAGCTCCTCGATGACCACCTGATTGCGCCCGACATTGCCTGGTTCCGTCCTGGTTCCACCCTGGTCACTGCTGAGTGACCCAGACTCTGTCCCCTCTGCTTTCAGGTACCCTTCGACTTGAGTCCACCTTTGGACTCCACCGGACACTTCATCTTCAACCCGCCTGCAGCCCTTTCAGCTTCAAGCACCAAGAGCCTGCGTGTCAGAACCCGACGCCACTTCGACCCTGTGCACCCACTTCCTGTGGGTGAGGTAACTTTGCTCCGCCGGTGTTCCCACACTGGTGCACATCTCTAGGGTCTGTGTGTTAAGTTTTGTTCCTCTAGGTTCAGCGGAAGTGTCCTTAAACTTTAACTTTACAACTTTTACGCACCATTGGTTAACATTGGTGCGTGCGTGCGCTTTCCGCACATCTCCCGAATCCCGAGGGCCATTCCCGACTTCAGCATTGCTTGTCCTGACTGCTCCCAGCGATTCCCTAGGCCCTAGGCCTAACCACTGCTCGAGTGGCATCTCTTATACCACTTGTTTAGTATATGGTTTGAGTGGCCCCCTGCCCTCATCCATAATTGTGCAACTTTGTATGTTTAAACAGTGCTTTTGATTTAACGCTTGTGCCCCTTTATTCATAAAGAATACTGGGGATTGTTTTTAGTAATAAATACATATATTTTTATAATATATACTTGTGTGGTGTCCTTTCATTTGGTATTACAGGATTGTATGTGGTAAAACAGCTCGCTTAACACGACCTCTTAAGTTAAGCCTTTAGGCTGCTTAGTCCATGCTACCCCTAGGATAGCTTGTCTAATAAGGTTGACTTACAACCAGACACCATAAGGGATTGTTTGGTCTGATAATCGGTGGTTCCAGAATTGGAAACATCACCTATCAGGCCAACTTCTCACATTGGTGAGCAGCGGTGCAGATTTGAGCTTGCTGTTGTTTTACCATTGCAATCTTTGTATCAAATTGAAAGATCACATCAAGTACCTCTAGGTACATATAAATCAAAAGCTTAGCATATTAAGTTCTACTGAACTTAGTAGTTGTAGATTAAAGGGATTAGCACACCCTGACTACAACTCACTAGCAAGGTACAGTAGGAAAACACTTAGTGTAGGTAAGTGCACCACTTACACCTCACTAGCAGTCATGTCTGACACAGGAAAAGCCTCAGGGTCTATTCCTGTGACAGTTGACCTTACCCAGGCAACTTTCAGCTATGACAAACTAACCCGAAAGGACTTGGTTGCCTTGTGCAAATCAAGAGGGTTAAAAAGGGGCAGAAGCCCCACCTGCCAAATCCTGGTAGCCATCCTAGAGCAGGATGACTTAGAAAGGGCAAAGGAAGCTTCCCTAGAGACAGGAAATGGAGGGAACCCCCCTGTAACTGACCCCCCTCAGGAGGAAGATGAGGAAGAAGAAGAGGAGGAGGAGGACTCAGAAGTTGAGGACTTAGAAGATCAGGATCAGAGGGGTAGCCAGGTCCCAGTTGCCAGGCTTAGCCAGGCCAACTTAGACCTACTGGGGAATGGAGAGGGCCAGCACCTCCCCAGAACCCACCATGTTATTCTCCCAGGCAACAGAAGAGTGAGATCTCCCTCAGGGGACTCTCATATTTCTAGTGCCTCCAGAGAATCACAGAGAGGCATGACTGCTTCTCAAAAGCTAGAGCATAGGGCCAGAATGAGGGCTGTCAAACTCCAGATAGAGAGGGAGGAGGTAGCCTTGGCTCAAGCTAGACTTGCCTTGGCAAGAGAGCAGAAATTAAGTGGCTTAGATGCCACTGGTGGCAGCAAATTTCCAAGAGAAAAAGACAGGGGCTATGACAATAGAAACCTGACAAAAATTGTGCCCCCCTTTAAAGAAGGGGATGGCATCCACAAATGGATGACTGCTCTTGAGAGAGCCTGCATGGTACAGCAGGTTCCTGAGGATCAGTGGGCTGCAATTTTATGGTACTCCTTTTCTGAGAAAGGGAGGGACAGGCTCCTCACAGTTAGACCTGAGGATGCCAAAAACTACACTGTTTTGAAGAGTGCTCTTATTGAAGGGTTTGGCCTAACCACTGAGCAATACAGGTTGTTGTTCAGAGACACCCAAAAAGCACAGACTCAAGACTGGACTGATTTCGTTGAGTGTGCCACTAAGGCTTTGGAGGGTTGGTTGCAGGGAAGTAAAGTTTCAGACTATACCGGATTGTACAATCTTATGATGAGAGAACAGATCCTTAATAACTGTACAAACCAGCTGTTGCATCAATACCTTATTGACTCTGATCTGACCTCTCCCCAAGAATTGGGAAAGAAGGCAGACAAATGGGTCAGAACAAGGATTAAGTAGAAACCCCAGAACCAAGGTGGTGACCAGAAGAAAACAGACCAGAAGGGTGGTAATCAGAAAGATAAAGAAAAAGACCAGAAGTCTTCAGGCCCCCAAACTAATAGTAAGGAGGGTGGTTCCCAAAATGGAAACAAGAAGAAGAAGAACAAAGGTCCAAAGACACCTTGGTGTAATACCTGCAAATCAGTTTCACACTGGGGCAGTGAGTGCACCAAGGCAAATCCAGCCCCCACCACTCCAGCTCCTAAAGCAACTGCAACCCCAAGTACAGTAAGCAGTGGTGGAACACAGTCCAAGGGTGTAGCTGGGTTGACCCTGGGTATTGAAGTAGGATCTGGCCTAGTCAGAATCCCTACACAGGCAGTTCTCCTGTATGATGTGGACATTGAGTTGCCCACTGCAGTAAGCCCCAGTAACCTGGGCAAATACAGGCAGACTCCCTTAATTAATGAGAAACTGGCTCAAGCCTACAGGGACACATGTGCCAGTGTCACAATGGTGACACCTGACTTTGTGGACCCTGGACAGATTGTACTAGGTGAGAGCTACCTAGTGACCAATGCAAGCAACTCCACTACTTCCCATAGTGTGGCAGTTGTGAACTTCTCCTGGGGAGGGGTTGATGGCCTAAAGAAAGTTGTGGTGAGTGCAGACCTACCAGTAGACTGTCTGTTAGGCAATGATCTTGAAAGCTCAGCATGGTCAGAAGTGGAGTACAGGACTCATGCAGAAATGCTAGGGATTTCAGAGCATGTCCTTGCCATGACAAGGGCTCAGGCTAAGAAGTGCCTTCCTGAACCAGTGGTGGATCTTGGAACAATAGACCAACCACAACCCAAGAGAAGGAGCAAGAGAGGAAAGGCTGAGCCTTCCACCTTGCCCCAGGTTGAGGATCAAGTTTCAGAGGAAACTGATTCTGCAGTCCAAGAGGAGACTGTCTCTGAGGAACTTGAACCTGACCAGGTTGAGTTTCTGGGGACAGGGGGACCCTCAAGGGCAGACCTGAGGCAGGCTCAATTAGATTGCCCTTCACTTGAACCCCTCAGACAGCAGGCTGCTGCTGAGGCTGCTGGGGATGCCAAAGGTACCCATACTGTGTATTGGGATGATGGACTCCTTTACTCAGAGGCTAGAGACCCCAAGCCTGGCATGACCAGGAGGTTGGTTATACCTCTGAAGTTTAGGGGGTTCCTCCTTACCTTGGCCCATGATATTCCCCTTGCAGGACACTTAGGCCAGAACAAGACGTGGGACAGGCTTGTTTCACACTTTCACTGGCCTCACATGTCAGAGGATGTCAAGGAGTTTTGTCGCTCCTGTGTCACTTGCCAAGCCAGTGGTAAGTCAGGTGGCACAACAAAGGCCCCCCTTATACCACTACCTGTGGTGGGAGTTCCCTTTGAAAGAGTTGGAATTGATATTGTGGGTCCAATGGACCCCCAAACAGCATCTGGGAACAGATTCATACTGGTGGTAGT
Organism: Lissotriton helveticus; assembly: GCF_964261635.1. Lineage (NCBI taxonomy): Eukaryota > Metazoa > Chordata > Amphibia > Caudata > Salamandridae > Lissotriton > Lissotriton helveticus. The sequence continues at coordinate 1,302,851,061 of NC_136057.1, forward strand.
GGATAATGCCACCAGGTATCCAGAGGCTATTCCCCTGAGGACCACCACAGCACCTGTGGTGGCAAAAGCCCTCATTGCAGTTTTCTCAAGAGTGGGCTTCCCAAAGGAGGTACTATCAGATAGGGGCACCAATTTTATGTCCAGCTATCTGAAAGCAATGTGGAAGGAGTGTGGAGTAAACTACAAGTTTACCACCCCCTACCATCCACAATGCAATGGGCTTGTGGAGAGATTTAACAAGACCCTTAAAGGCATGATAAAAGGATTACCAGAGAAGCTCAGGCGGAAATGGGACATTCTTTTACCCTGCCTGCTCTTTGCTTACAGAGAGGTCCCACAGAAGGGGGTTGGCTACAGCCCTTTTGAACTTTTGTTTGGCCACCCTGTGAGAGGTCCATTGTGTTTGGTGAAGGAAGGATGGGAGTTACCTCTCAAAAAGCCCAAACTAGACATAGTGGACTATGTACTTGGTCTCCGCTCCAGGATGGCTGAATACATGGAAAGAGCATCCAAAAACCTGGAGGCCAGCCAAGAATTGCAGAAAGCTTGGCATGACCAAAAGGCTGTACTGGTAGAGTTCCAACCAGGAGAGAAGGTATGGGTACTGGAGCCAGTGGCTCCAGCAGCACTCCAGGACAAATGGAGTGGACCCTATCCTGTCATTGAAAAGAAGGGAGAAGTCACCTACTTGGTGGACTTTGGAACACCCAGGAGCCCTCACAGGGTAATCCATGTGAATCGCTTGAAAGCATTTGTGGACAGGGAGGACATGAGCTTGCTCATGGCCACAGATGGGGATCAGGAGGAAGAGAGTGACCCTCTCCCAGACCTGCTTTCTCAGAACCCTGATGATGGTTCAGTTGATGGAGTAGCCTTGGCAGGCAGCCTCACTGACCAGCAACAGATGGACTGCAGACAAGTTTTGCAGGCCCACAGGCATTTGTTTTCACTCACACCCAGCCAGACTGACTGGTGTACCCATGTAGTGGACACTGGTGACAGTCTGCCTGTGAAGAATAAGATCTACAGGCAACCTGACCATGTCAGGGATTGCATCAAGGCTGAGGTGCAAAAGATGTTGGAGCTTGGAGTGATTGAGCCATCAGAGAGCCCATGGGCCAGCCCAGTAGTCCTGGTGCCAAAACCTCATACCCAAGATGGAAAGAGAGAAATGAGGTTTTGCGTGGACTACAGGGGTCTCAATGCTGTCACTAGGACAGATGCTCACCCCATTCCAAGAGCAGATGAGCTCATTGACAGATTGGCTTCTGCCAAGTTTCTGAGCACATTCGATCTGACAGCTGGCTACTGGCAAATCAGACTAGCTGAGGAGTCAAAAGCCAAAACAGCATTCTCTACCCCTAGTGGACATTATCAGTTTGTGGTAATGCCCTTTGGTTTGAAGAATGCACCTGCCACTTTCCAAAGGTTGGTGAACCAAGTCCTTGCTGGGTTGGATGACTTTTGTGCAGCATATCTAGATGATATTGCTGTCTTTAGCTCCACCTGGGAGGATCACCTGATCCACCTGAAGAAAGTTTTGGAGGCCCTGCAAAAGGCAGGCCTAACTATCAAGGCCACTAAGTGCCAGATAGGGCAGAGTAAGGTTGTATACCTGGGCCACCTAGTAGGTGGAGGCCAGGTTCAGCCACTGGAGAGCAAAATCCAGGCCATACAGGACTGGGCTCCTCCAGTTACCCAGACACAAGTCAGAGCCTTCTTGGGCCTGACTGGGTATTACAGGAAGTTTGTGAAAAACTATGGGTCTATAGTGACACCATTAAATGACTTGACATCCAAGAAGATGCCAAAAAAGGTTCAGTGGACAGTTAGCTGTCAGAAGGCATTTGAGGACCTGAAGAAGGCCATGTGCTCTGCACCTATCCTGAAGAGTCCTGACTACTCCAAACAGTTCATTGTACAGACAGATGCTTCTGAGTTGGGGGTGGGAGCTGTGCTCTCACAACTTAATCAAGATGGTCAAGACCAGCCTATTGCTTTCATTAGCAGGAGGCTGACTCCCAGAGAGAAACGTTGGTCAGCCATTGAGAGGGAGGCCTTTGCTGTGGTTTGGGCATTAAAGAAGTTGAGGTCCTACTTGTTTGGAACTCACTTCCTGGTGCAGACAGACCATAAGCCCCTCTTATGGCTTAATCAGATGAAGGGTGAAAATCCCAAACTGCTCAGGTGGTCCATTTCCCTACAGGGGATGGACTTTACAGTGGAGCACCGCCCAGGGACTGACCATGGTAATGCAGATGGTCTCTCCCGGTACTTCCACTTAGAACATGAAGACTTATCTGGTCAAGGTTAGTTTAATGTCCCTGCGTTTGGGGGGGGGTTGTGTAGGAGAGTAGGGTCTGCTATCCTATGGTCACCCCAAATTTTTGCTTTTTGCTTCACTGGTTTTCGACTACTGAGGCTGTGGGCCTGCTGATCAGACCCCCAGCCTGCTGTTCTCTCACTAAATTACTGACACATGTGCTATAGGCACATACCAATTGGAAATGGACTCCTTGTCAGCCCCTGTATAATGCACTATAGGTGCCCAGGGCATAGGGGCCACCAAGGCCTTCCAGGGGCTGCAGCATATCTTTTGCCACCCCTGGCTGGTTCTTAAATTGACACAACTGGCTGATCACTCAGCTGGGGTAAGGTGGTGTAATCACCCCTTGCTTAGATATAGTATACCTATATCTAAACCTATATCTGGACACATGTAAACCTGTGAGCCACTCCTATAGAAGGCCTCATCAATCCTGGAGGCAGAGTGCGTGGTTTTATGTGAGATGGAGCTCTAGCATGAGCTGAGCCTGTCTGCAGCTGTCGGGAACAACTCCCTAAGCTGTTTCAGGATAATGCCATACCATATACTCTTAAGTGCCTTATAATCCTCGCGGTTAAAAGCAACTTTGGTTTGGCTTTATCAAAACATGTCGTGTAAGGTGTCATACGATTTGGAATACTATCCCCTCGCCAGTTCTGGCGACGGGGATAGCATTCCACCCCTCTAGAGGGGTAAGACATGTTGCTTTACTTAAATGCGGTTAATTTCTCCAAAGACCTTAAGATCCACAAAATGGATGCCTCTGCCACAGACAAATGTCTGGACCCCTGCAGTTGACCGAAACTCGACCAAATGGGTCCTGGACAAAGGGTTTCCTGTCACAGGAGGGTGTCACCGCCCTCCAGACAAGAGATAGTGGATTGTAGCAGGGAGGTTTGAAAGAAACCAGACACTGCTTGGGGCGCACAAGGCTGCCCCTTGCATAATCCGGCCAAACCGGTTCTGGGGGACTCCAGCCCTCATGCCAGGGCGGCCTGGATCAAAGGAAGGGGGTGTATCCACCCACTTCCTGGGTCCCACCCATAGGGGGGGACCTAGCAGGTAATCACGCCCCCCAGATTCGAATAAGAGTGGGAGCAGTGCCAATGCACATCAGATTTCCTGGAAGAAACATTAGAAACAAAACTCTGGACCCTTGGACCTCCATCTCAACGTGGAAGCCCAAAGAATCTCCCTTGTGGTCAAGGAGTGACCACCCTGCAGCAGCAGGCACCATCCAGCCCTCGACGTCTACTTAGTTGCAGTTCCCGCCGGAACTCGAGCGACTGAGATCAATGAGATTAAGCTTGCCTGCCTTCCAACAGCCCGATCCACAGTCCCTGCAAAGCTGAGACCCGTGGAGGCGACAGGAAGCGTGGGGCACGCCATCTTGAATTGACCACAAGACGCTGACCGTGCAGCCCACGAGTGACCCTCGAAGCTGTGCACCGGGGTTTGAGAAGCCCCCACCCTGAGCTACTTTTGAGCCGAAGTTCAGCCCTCCACACTCGACGAGTGCTGTGTGGGGCCCTTCTGCTCCATTTGGCTCAACGCGTTGGCCCGGTCACTTGCCAGCCGGCTAGTGGTCCCTGTGCCGACGAAACTACAAAGAAGACTCGTGAATCTGGTTGCTCCAGATCCACACCAGCTCCCCTGAAAAGGAGCCTCGACTCTGACCTTCCTGGTCCGAGTGAGAAGCCATCTTCCGATCCCGCGTGGATTGCTCTTGCCAAGTGTTGTTTGCTCCAAACTTGAAGCCGACTGCACCGACGGTGAGAGCCTGCGTGGGACAGATCGTGACCTGCTCCTGGACGTCGCAGATACCCCAGAGCCCACGTGACAGCGGAGAGAAGCTCCTTGACGACCACCTGATTGCGCCCGACATTGCCTGGTTCCGTCCTGGTTCCACCCTGGTCACTGCTGAGTGACCCAGACTCTGTCCCCTCTGCTTTCAGGTACCCTTCGACTTGAGTCCACCCTTGGACTCCACCGGACACTTCATCTTCAACCCGCCTGCAGCCCTTTCAGCTTCAAGCACCAAGAGCCTGCGTGTCAGAACCCGACGCCACTTCGACCCTGTGCACCCACTTCCTGTGGGTGAGGTAACTTTGCTCCGCCGGTGTTCCCACACTGGTGCACATCTCTAGGGTCTGTGTGTTAAGTTTTGTTCCTCTAGGTTCAGCGGAAGTGTCCTTAAACTTTAACTTTACAACTTTTACGCACCATTGGTTAACATTGGTGCGTGCGTGCGCTTTCCGCACATCTCCCGAATCCCGAGGGCCATTCCCGACTTCAGCATTGCTTGTCCTGACTGCTCCCAGCGATTCCCTAGGCCCTAGGCCTAACCACTGCTCGAGTGGCATCTCTTATACCACTTGTTTAGTATATGGTTTGAGTGGCCCCCTGCCCTCATCCATAATTGTGCAACTTTGTATGTTTAAACAGTGCTTTTGATTTAACGCTTGTGCCCCTTTATTCATAAAGAATACTGGGGATTGTTTTTAGTAATAAATACATATATTTTTATAATATATACTTGTGTGGTGTCCTTTCATTTGGTATTACAGGATTGTATGTGGTAAAACAGCTCGCTTAACACGACCTCTTAAGTTAAGCCTTTAGGCTGCTTAGTCCATGCTACCCCTAGGATAGCTTGTCTAATAAGGTTGACTTACAACCAGACACCATAAGGGATTGTTTGGTCTGATAATCGGTGGTTCCAGAATTGGAAACATCACCTATCAGGCCAACTTCTCACAGTAGGTACATCTTCAAGACCTTGCACTCAGTTTATCCATATAGCCAGCCGATTATAGAGACATTTACACCCACAGCAGAGCAGTTATTGAGTTAAGTGGATGTTGGTGCTGTTATTGTGTGAGGGGACATATGCTGCTTCCGAAATGAAATGATGCTCTTCCTTACTGTTAATGTTATAAATTCTGTTACATTTTGAAATGAACAAATACTTCCATGTATCTAATTGTTAAGTTGTTATGTACAGATATTTAATTCTCGAGCTGTGCTTCTTTTTGTGAAGAGCCTTTAACTCCAAACCAGGAAGTGACATCAGGGGATGAGGAAGTCAGGCAGTAGTAGGTTGATCCATTACAGCAGGGAGTGTTGACATTGCAAAGTTTCATTTTCAACTTGGTGGAAAGTAAAAGCAGCCATTTGCTTTGGATGGATGGATGGGTGGGTGGGTGGATGGATGGATGGATGGATGGTTGGATGGATGGATGGATTGGGTGGATGTACGGGCGGGCAGACTAATGGATGGGTGGGTGGGTGGGTGGATGGGTGTGTGGGTGGGTGGGTGGATGGATGTATGGGTGGGTGGGAGGATGCATGGGTAGGTGGATGGATGGATGGATGGAACAGACGGGGACGGATGGATGAGTCAAAGACATAATGGATAGAAAGGACGAATGGATGGGTGGATGGATGGATCGGTGGATGAATGGATGGATGGATGGATGGATGGATGGACGGATGGATGGATTGGGTGGATGGACGGATGGGCGGGCGGGCGGACGGATGGATGGATGGACGGGTGGATGGACGGATTGGGTGGACGAACGGGCGGGCGGACGAATGGATGGGTGGGTGGATGGAACAGACGGGGACGGATGGATGAGTCAAAGACATAATGGATAGAAAGGACGGATGGATGGGTGGATGGGTGTGTAAATCTTCCTCCTCACTACCCATTCTACAGGTTTTTAACCTGAACTGCAGTTTTGACCTTTGTATGAAAGCGGTGCCCCTGTATATCAGTTTCGAGAGAAGTTTGTAACTCTCTGTTTCTCTATTTCTTCCTTGGGTCTCCAGAGCCTGCAGATTGTGACTAGCATCAGCTGTTCGAATGGGCTGTGGCCGGGCAGGGGTCCGTACTTCCTTCTTTGGGTGTCCAGTGTTCGCCCACAGTGACTGAGGTCAGCTGGAGAGATTTGGGGGCTCTCCAAAGCGTCCGATCCGCAGCGTGAGCTCATCCGCCCCCCACGCTGAGATGCCTGGTTCTAGGGACGGGCGCTGGGTGCAGCACGGGCGAGCACCGCCCCCACCCCTGGATGACATCAGCCGCTTCTCAGCTCCAGGGGACAGGCCTCACCTTCCGACCCGAGAGCTCCCACTCCACGGAAGAATGTAAAACTCGCCCGAGTTTCCCTGACGTCCCGAGCAGCTGTGCGCCTGGGAGCTGCTGCTGGGAGAGGGGAGGGGCGAGCACGGGCATCTGTCTGTACCTAGAGCCCCTGGGGGCCTGATCTGACCCGCGGGTGCCCAGTGGCAGGAGGTCAGATACGGGGTTCGGAACTTTCCAACGGGATTCCCTTGTCCCAGTCTGGGAACTGCTGCCTGCTATCACCCAGGCACGCAGGGAGCACGGAACGCTGGATAACGCGCATCTGTCTAATCCTCCGAAACCCCGGCGACTGACCCGACCCTCTACTGCCAGGGCCAGGATGAGGGCACATGTCAGCGACTTCCTACAGGACTCACTTATACTGCCGATGACAATAGGGTGCCAAAGAGCGCAGAGTACAACACTAGCAAAATGATGTCATGTCATGGCAAAGCATGCAAGCAGGGCACAAGTCGGGAATTCCCGGGGGTGTACGGCGTCCACCCACTAGTTTCACATGGTGGACGCCGTCCACACTGCCATCCTTTGTAACATGCACACGCCACTTTCCCTATTGTAATGTATAGTTTACTATCTTTTGTTTTTTATTTGCTTTTGATACATGCACAATTGCCACCATTGCCTCATTTAACGGAACGTTTGTTCTTGTGTTTTGAGTATCTGCCTTTTAGTGCAGTATTATACCTCTATTTGTACTTTGTACGCTTTTGTAACTTAAAGCAAGAAATGGGGGACCCCCTCTGGTGATGCCTAAGGCTAGGGAAGGAGGGGAATTACAAACTATACCATATTGAATATTTCCCTCATAGCCTATATATACTTTCCTTTAAACATTGTTTATATTCCTTTCGAGTGCCATCAGCGTACAACAGTGACACATATGATCATTTCATTATTCTTTTTATTTATCAAAAAAATATATATTTTTCTCTTTTTTTAAAGGTTTACTTCAAGAACACATTATAAATAAACATTTCCTATTTTTTTTCTCATCAAAAGAGAAAAAATATATTTTTTTGATAAATAAAAAGAATAATGAGATGATCATATGTGTCACTGTTGTACTCTGATGGCAATCAAAAGGAATATAAGGGAGATCAGAGTGCAGTTGGCGGCTGGCGATGTGTTTCTTGAGGGGAGAGCGCAGCGCTGGATGCATGGGGTCTCCACTGTCTGCTGTCACGCGCCGCGGGATGGTAGACGGTGAGCGGGGGCACTGCTAATCACCCTGGTGTTCCCCCAGATGTTCTGGTATTGACGATGGGGGGCTCCGATGACCTGTCCCCCCACCGGCTTTAAACTCTCTGGGTCAGATGTGTGCTTGCTGAGCACAAGATGGCGGAGTGCTCCTCGGTGCTGTGACTGCGTCCCCCCTCCGACCCCTCTTAATGGAACTCTGCTCTCATGGTTTTTGGGTCCTGACCTGGGTGTATTCTGCCATTTTGAGATGGTTTCCACGATGCCCATGACCCGGGTCCGCCATTTTGTGGATTCTTGTCCTTTCCTTTGGTCCATTGGATTCCATTCTGCCAACCTTCAGACATTTCTCTTTTGCTGGACTGCCTTATCTCTTTCTCCCCCTCAGGTCCCCCTCTCTCCTCTCACCAATCTCAGCCTCCAACTCTTCTCCCCCACCTTCCGCTCTCTACCCCTTTTTTATTTTATAATTTTTTTTTATTTTTTATTTCCCCGTCACCTCTGTAAATATGTGATATATACTTGTCCAAGCCTAATCGCTAGTAAAATGTAATCCTGTGCAAATCTACTATTTGTACATATATGTATATAGAGATAACTCTAACCACTCTTATAAGTAGTAGACCCTTGTACTCACTACCATTCCTATGTGATTCTTAGAGTTTATCCATTTGTATTTCTTCCTTGAGTGACTTTACAACTTGTATATTTGCAATTTTCTCTGTTTGTATCTCTTCTTTGTGTGACTTTACAACTTCTTCATTTGCAATTTTTTTCTGTTTGTATCTTTTATGTAACTCATGTAATCCTAAGTCCTTATGTATCGCAACTGGTTCTTTTGTAAAGCGCATTGACACCTTCGGGTAATGTTCGCGCTCTATAAAATCACATTAAATAAAATGAAATAAAATAAAGAAGTTGGGCCTCACTAAAATATGCTCAATTCGGTCCGGTGTAGGTTTCATACACAGGGACATAATCAGCAGTGCCTGCACATGTGGGCTTTGTTATTTTAAATTCCAGCTGACCCACAAAAAGGCCAGTTAAGGGGCCATCTGGCCTCCTTTTGCTCCAATATCCTAGCTGGGAGCTATCGGGAGCCTCACACCTAAATGCAATGGAGGGGAAACACAGGGACACAGCTTATCACTTCACTGGTACTTGTGACAGGCATATTTCTGAGTTGATTCAGTCCTGTATATAAGACATAACACAGTGGCAGAACAAAACTTGAGGGGAGCCCCCCTGCAAAGTACATGGAGGTCGGCCCCCCAGTCAGTGTACTGTGCTGAGGGGGTCCCCTGGAGCTTGGGCACCCCCTTACACCGTGAGGTCTGCGGAGTGGGCGAGGGCAAGGGGCTAATGTTACACCACTGCATATGCATGCAATGTAAAGAATGTCAGATGTGTTGGTCTGTCCGAGTATTCACACGATTAATAATTTAAATACCACTTTTTTGTTTTATTTGTTTCATAGCACTACTCATCCCAATGCAGGGTGTCAGAGCGCTTTACATCACATGTAAACATTAGACATTGAAACTAAATCATATGTGAGTAAATCAATCTACAGGATTTGTTACATAAGTCAGTGAGGGTTACAAGGTGTAGGAGTCACATGTCCTGCGTAGCTCACTGTGCTATATTAGAAGGATTGCAATTTATGTACTGCAAGTAACAAATAATCTTTGTATTAAAAGCAGTAACCCACTTTCCTAGCTACATAAAATAAAAATCTGTCATCTACGTGTTACATGATTTGCTTTGCTGGAGATGCATGAACCCTCAATGCTACTTTGATTCCAAACTGGGACTAGACAAAACACAGATCTCTCCAGCAAATGGTTTAACCTGCAGTTATGTTACCATTACTATTGTTCCCTGCGCTTTACTGAGCATATAAATATCTCTGCACAAGGTGCCATAACCCTATGAGATATTTTTAAATGCAGACTGTGCAACCAATTAGACAGAACAGATTTACTGCCACATTTCTCTGTGCTGCCAATTTATTTGTGCCAGAGTTAAAAAAGAAATGTATACATCCAGAGCCAAACTTTGTGTCGGCCTTGCTTCACTTTTTTGGCACAACCCCAATGCAAAATCTCACTTGGTAAATCTCATAATGTGCTCAAATGTAATCTTGATAGAACTGCTAAACATAGGTCTGAGATGATAAAATCTGATGTCACTTCTTGTGATGTTACTTCCTGTGAGGTCATGCGTTGTGATGCCACTTCCTGTGATGTCACATGCGATGTAACATGCTGTGTTGTAATTCGCCCAGATGTTACTTGCAAACTGCCTAACTTGGTTAGTCTCCCCACTTCTTTTTTAGGACTTGTCCCCTGCATGCAAGTTTTAAGAATGTTTAGTCTTTCACAATATTTCTTTTAACAACAGTGATAGATACTTGATAACTTTGGAGAGGAAGTTGGTCTTACCTGTTGTTGTGTTTCGATTTAGATGTTCATATATCGGTTTTCCTGAATCATGTCCTTATATAGGCACAATTCGCATTTAGGCATAAGATCCCAGTCCTTATTTAGGCATTAGCCATGTTACCCAAATACAGGCATGGTCACCTACATCCGTCCACGACAACGTCACCACGATTTCTTAGAAACCAGACCCTTAAGCCATTGGGAGTTTCCCTAGCCTAGGATTATTGATTTCTCCAAGAAATCATCTATTGTGCAAGAAACCGCTATTCCTTAAGGGTTCATTAATGATGTTTTCCTCTGCCCGACTTTACGTCAATGCTAACATTCCAAGGCACCTACAAGTTACAAATTTACCTTCCCTTACCATGGCAAACCACGGCTTGATTCGGCTTGGCTCGCCTCGGCAAGTTCGGAAGAAACCACGACTTCAGGAGAATTCGTGTCCCAGCCTGACCCACTGACAAGAGACACTGTCATCCCTGCTCACAGAGAATCCAGCTTACAGTGTTCTGACTCCCTTTGCGGGGTGTTAGAGTTTGAGACCCGGAAAGAGATTCCCACCTCTCTCATTCTAAGGTATGGAGCTGACTAGAACCTAGAGGGACTCTTGGCATACAAAACTATAGCTTACCATACTATAGAATACAGCACCTACTTCTTACCTTGTACTAAACTTAGGTTTTAGGTACACTGGGGTAGAACTAGTTAGAAGCATTAGACGAGTATCCACTTTTTAGCGTGTGTTATTTATGTATATGTATATGAAAATGTGTCATAGTTAAAAGACAATGCTATTGCAGTATTATTTCTTCATACTGCTTACACTGTACGTAATATATCTCGCATACTGTTATGCAATTGTAGCAGTTCATATCTCTTACACGAGAAACAAGACTGTTCAATAAATCATTTTATTGCAATGCCTGTCTATTCCTTTCTGTGTAACTCTGAAGAAACTAAGCATGCACGTTTAGCTGAGTTAAACTGGTATCTATTGTTTCCACGATTCTGAGACATGTTCCGATTCTAAAAAGGAAACAAAGTTGTCATGTTTATGCGGTTTCCAGAAACTAATCCCTTCTTGTTTACAAGGAGTTTCTAGTGGCCTCTGAGTTAGCTGGTACAAAGTAAATTAAGTTTAATATACTTGATAGGGGTATACTGACCTCAGTCCTATGTCAAAACTATAGTGTATATTATTCCAATGTGCAGAACCTATTAGGGAAATAGGAACTACACTACACTGTGGTCCATAAACTGTATTAAAAGTTGTGTTTTGCGCAGTGCTTGGACATTTTCTATAGCTGTGTGAATTGGATATCTTATGCTGCCACACGGTGCTAGCCATTCTGTAGTATTTATCTGTTTCGTGCTTTTTACACAGTCACACACTTCCAGATAAGCTGCAATTTTTGTCTCCTATGTTTTTTAGTGACTTGTACCTTCATATACTGGCTAGTGTTGTTCAGCACTTTGTGTTTGTAGGGTGCTTATACTAACACATAGTGCCCAGTCATTGCAACTTTTTATGTACGTTTCCTGTGTTTACTGCTACAAACTGTTGAGTATTTTGCAATTGTCATCTAATTTTGGGTGTTTTATATTGACACACACACTCACACTGCCCAATTTACTACTGGTTTTTTCCTCTGTTTTGGGCATCTCATACTGTCACACACTACTAGATATTCACTAGAGGGGGACGTAACAAATGTAAATCGATGTAGCCCAATCAACCCAAATTATATAAACATTCTGCGAGATTATGCTTGAATTACGTGATAAGGGTAATTCTGCATTTAGCGCTGCTTCTTAGCACAAAATTGCCCCTTCGCATCTTAAATGAAAATTGCGCTAATTGCAATAGAACACAAATAGCGAGAATGCATGAGCAGCCGTTTTGCTCGCTAAATGTGCTCTTGGGGTAGGATTTTACCCCAATTTGCTACTAATATTTAGTGCTTTTTTCTTAGGACAAATTGCATCCTTGTGTCCAAAATGGACGCGAGGGTGCATTTTGCACTTAGCAACAGCTCTAAATGCAGCAGAACACAAATAGCGAGCTTGAGCAGCCACTCACTAAATGTGTCTTGTGTTAGGATGTTTTCCTGCAAATTACTGTTAATTACACGAGGAGGAAAAATCGCGTAGTTATCGCTTATTCCGTGTCAAAGAGTAACACAGAACTACCAACATTGTTCAAATTACTCTTAATTGAATTTTCAGTCAGGCCTAATATTCATCAGCTTATCTCTGTTTGTGAGTGCGGTTTATAGCAAGTCTAGATCACATATTCTGCCGCTTTTCTTTGTTTGTGGGGGCTCCCACACCCTCGAAATAAATAATTGCTGAAGGGTCTAAGGGGAGAAAAATATTTAAAGACCAAGGTGACAGAGAAAAACCCCTGTTCCCAATATGACACAACAAAAGACTGTCACTGGTCTGTTTAAATATTATGGGTGAAGAAAAAAGCACTAGGCTTGGTGTCTACCTGTAGAGTGTATACAACAAAAAGGAAATGAATCCCATCAGCCCACCCAAATGGCAGAGCATCATCATCTGGGATACCGCTAAAAGATGGTCCGGCTATGCGTTATCGCTTGCTAGACATTTTATTAGCTGGCAGTGGGATTACAGCCTGCCCATTGTTTACTACTTGTTGGCTTCATCGTCACTCTTATTAGCTTGCTTCTCATTTGTTAACACATGCGTGCTTCAGGTCCTCTTCTTTTCTTTGACTCTTCCCTGGAGCATGACCAAAGGTCTTCCACTCCCTGTGTTTTGTGACTCTCAATCTTTATCTGATAGTAGAAGTTTTGAATCATCGTAATATGCCTACTGCAATGAACCTGTTGCATTCAGATCACAAAGTGCATAGACTATAAATAGGTCAATAGGTTATCGCATTTGTCAGAGAGATTCTTTTGTTGCTTCCTGTTTATAAACTAAAATCCTAATACACAGAAGTAAGCTATTTACTGTCATCAAAGCGCTGCATGCAAACTGCAAAGAAAATATTAAAGCTACGTTTTGTTTTGCCTAGTCTTGCCTTATTCTGATATTGCAAAAACATTTGGGTAGAAACCAGTTCTTAATATTAAATAAAACCCCTAACAATGGTGTTACATTTTAAATTCTGAATTTGTGCTTTTCCAGACCAAAGATCCTTAAACTATACACATACCTGTGTGGATGACATGTGACTCCTACACCGTGCTGTCCTCTGTCTTATGTAACATTTCATGTACACTGATTTACACACCTATGACTGTCCCCATTCACTGTATGTGTGATGTACATTGTTCTGACACTTTAAACAGGTATGAGTGGCGCTATAAAACTAAACAATCTAAGAGACAGTGGTCATGGAGATTTGGGGGGATAATCAAATGATGGTAGTGAGGGAATCTGTGGCAGACGTGGTCATTGAGGGGGTGCCAACAAACATTGTCGCACAGGGCGCCACCAGTACTAAAGCCGGGCCTGTTTGAGAGTGACTTTTTTCTTTTTGTTGGAACACTCTGAGAGAGTGCATGTGTTTGGGAGCTGTTTCCCTTATGTGCCCCCCACATGCTCTGTTCCACTCTCTCTCAGCTGAAGGCTTCTGCCTTCCACAAACGCTCCTTGTGCTCTTTCTCGCTTGTGTTTTTCTGCTTTTACGCTGCTTGCCCCATAAGTCCCCTCAATGCCCGCCTCCTTCCTGTTGCCTGCCCCATCCCTCTCCTCAATGCCCTCTTCCTTCCTGCCTCCCTCCTGCTGTTCGTGTGCTTGTTTGCCACCTGCCTTCCTTCTGTTGTGTAAACATCACAAGAGGGCGGATTTGCTATACCAGATCTGCACATCAAAACATGTCTTTGAGAGAGAAAAATCCTATGTGGGAAATTCAAATATTGAGTGCAGCCTTGGTGTTAAATGCTTATCACCTCAAACATTAGACAAGGACCATCTGCCCACCAACGGTGTTGCAGAGTGTCACATCAACAGAAAACAGATACACCAGCGCACATCACATAAAGTCACATTTATCCTTGTGCAATCAGCACTTTTCTTCTATTTGTATCCTTGCACAAACACTTCTTTTCAATCCAAGGGAGTCGCGGTGTGTAGAAACATGTGGTTTTTATTTCTTTTAAAACACAGTGCTTCACAGCCGACGCGCGTTTCGCCCTTTGCGGGCTTCCTCAAGGCAAATTTCCAATGTAATCCGCACTATGGTTGTCAGAGTACAAACTTGTCACTATAGGTAACTCTTGGTATAAGCTTCACCGAAATTATAGTCCAAACTATTCGAGCACCAGCAAAAAAAAAAGCAGTAATCCTCGTATTTTATATTTCAGGAGGCATGATAAATTCCATCACAAATGCCAAACGTTTCTTCAGACCTCCGTAGCCAGCTTCAGTAACAGTGTTCTGAAGAAATGTTTGGTGTTTGTGATGGAACGTATCATGGCTCCTGAAATATAAAATACAAGGATTACAGCGTTCTTTCTGTTGTGTGTTGCCCACACCCATCAACCCACCCACAACAACAAAGTGTCATAGTGCTTAAAAAAATCTATGTGCCCTCCCTCCCGTTGTCATTACTTTCCCCCACCCACTTTTGTCATTCCCTGCCCCCAACTATCTTAATACAAATAAGTATTCTGATTGCAGATCCTGTCTCCCTATAGATACCAGGCTTGTCCTTTTCCAAGTGTCTTTCTCCAGTCCATTTCAATGCAGAATATACTTGGGGGTGTTTATATGCCTGTTTAAGCTCTCAATGCACGCTTTCACTTAGTATGACAGTCTCTATTTACATCCCTTGGTTGCTAACATGGAATTGTCTTTTTATATCTCTGTTTTGGGGTTCTCTAGACATGTTTGTGCTGTGTGTGTGTTGGTCTCCATCTCCAGCCTATGGTTACTCACACACCAGTTTGTCTTTTTATTGTCATGTTTGAGGTCTCCAGGGATGCTTGTGCAGTATGTGGGCCAGTCCCCATCTCCAGCTTGTGGTTGCTCACACAACAGTTACACCTTGTATTTCTGTGTTTGGGGTCTCCAGACATGAACGACAACCACCTCCTCAGCACTACTCAATACAGATTCAGACCCAAACAATGAACTGAGACCACCCTCATTGCCGCCAGAGACAACATCTGGGTGATCATGACAGAGTTGACATTGCAGCCCTCTCCCTACTGGACCTTTCCACAGCCTTCAACTCCATCTCCCACCCATCCTTATCCAACAACTGTACAAAGCTGGAATCCAAGGACCAGCACTTTGCTTCCTGACAGGCCACACCCAGTTGGTCAGCCTGGCCCTCTTCACCTCGGACACCATCAACCTCATCTGTCGAGTTCCACAAGGATCTTCACTTCAGCCTCACTCTGTTCAACGTCTACATGACCTTATTCACCAGTATCATCACCACCCACAGAATCAACATCATAGCCTATGCTTATGATCCCCAGTTCATGCTCCTTCTCTCGGAAAGTCAACAGAGGGATGAAAATAAACTCCTCAAGCTCAACATAGAGGAGAAGGAAGTAGTGATCTTTGGCAAAGACACCTCACTCTAGGACTCCACCTGGTGGCCTGATGAATTCGAACCCAAACTCCACTTGGCAACTCACACAAAGAATCTTGGACTAGTAATCAACAATCAACTCACCCGGACAGGTCCACTGAACACAGTCTCCGTCTCCAGCTTCAATACACTGCAGATGCACAAGAAGATCTTCAAATGGCTCCCCACAAACATTCGCAGAAACGTCACTCATGCCTTAATCCCCAACATACCCTAAGTTGGAATAAATACTCAACTAACAAGAAGACTTCAGACTGCACAAAACTCAACAGCCAGGCTCATCCTCACCCCTTACTCACATCACCTCACACCTCAAAGAGCTCCAGTGGCTCCCAATCCAAAAAACAAGCACTCTTCAAACTCTTCATGCATACATAAAACGCCTTATACAACATTGGCCTCATATACCTTAACAACCACATAAACTTCCACAAGCCTACCAGACACCTTCGTGCAGCTGGATTCCTACTCACACACATCCATCTAATATGAGGAACTAGATCCGGCAGTCATGCCTTTTCCTACCTCGCTCTAAAGCCTGGAGCGACCGCCCCTGCACATCAAAGGCACCTCCTCAGTTCTTAAAGACCTGGATTTCACCTAGCCCCCTCCTGGCTCAGCCTACACAGTCCTGCTTCAGTGCCAGGATACCCACCTGGGTGAGGTGCATGCTATATAAATATACAAAACATCACATAACATGGTTGTAGGCAAACATTGTGGAAGAAGCCAGAAGACCAACAGGTAAGAGGGAAGTGACTAGCAGAGGAGAGCATGGAAAGTGAAGATGCAAAAGACCTTCACAAGAGGAGGAAGAGACAAGCAAGCTGGATATAGATGAGTCTCTCAATACTAACAAGAAGCCCAAATACGGTGGAATATAAAAGGGGTCGAAAGAGAGATCTTGGAATGGCAGCAGCAGATCCTAGCCAAAGATTAGCTCTATATTTGTTCTGTAAGCACCAAAGTTAGAACTCCTTAAAATTCTACTATAGCAGCAAATGTCGTGAAAAACAAATGTACAAAGAACACACACTGGAAACGAGATAATACATTCTGAAACGCCGAACAATATATAAAGTACAGAGACTAACCAGAGATATATCATTTCAGTTTCGTCAGTTCATCAAAAAATATTCAAACCCCTTTTAAACTCATGGTACTATGACAAATTGTACAGATGTTAAGGGAATGCAAAGTCCAGCCTGGGGCTAAGACTTGCATGTGTTTTCCTCCCACGCATTCTTTCTTATGTCTTATGCCGACTAATCCATTTTCTCCATATGGGCTCATAGTACTGTACTAGGTCTGTGAACTTCACGTAAAGATGTTGGATAGACGATGAAACATCATGAGCCATTTCCCACATTAGGTAGAGTACTCCTGGGTTCATGTGTTTTTCTGCAATGAGTCAACAGAATTCTCCATTAGCAATCCAGACACAGTTGTGTTTCCACAAATTCATGCAATTTCTAGTGTCTTTGTGCTTCTTCAGATTCGCAGTCATTCTCCTATGTTTGCCCCTCTTCAATTTGAGAACAATTATATTTTTATCTTTGCTTTGTGAAATTCCTGATAATTTCAACAGTTCTACATTTCTTCAAATTCACGATAATTCTAATGGCCCTGTGCCTCCTCAAATTCAGAAAATAGGTAACCGTTCCAAACGTCTTCAAAGTCATGGATAATCCTAATGAATTTGCACTTCTTTGTGTTCATAATAATATTGATGGTATTGTGTTTCCTCTTTAGGCAGACTATTCTCAGGTTAACCTGTTTTTCTTTGAGCTAACTGAGCCCTCTCTTGGCGCTGGGGACACAACAGCGCAACTTTAACTTAATGACAATTTCAAAAGCTCTTCACTTCTTCAAAATCAGGACAATTCTAATAGGCTTTGCCGTTCTTCAAATTCAGGATAATTCTAATAGGCTTTGTGCTTCTTCACATTCAGGATAATTTAATATTATCTGTGCTTCTTCTAATTTAGGATAATTCTAATAGGCTCTGTGCATCTTAAAATTTAGGATACTCCTTATAGGCTATGTACTTTCTAAAATTCAGGATAATTCTTATAGGCTTTGTGCTTCTTCAAATTCAGGATAATTCTAATAGGCTCTGAGCTTCATCAAATTCAGGATAATTGTAATAGTCTCTGCGCTTCTTCTAATTCAGGATAATGTTAATAAGCTCTGTGCATCTTCAAATTCAGGATACTTCTTATAGGCTTTGTGCTTATTCAAATTCAGGATAATTCTAATAGGCTCTGCGCTTCTTCAAATTCAGGATAATTCTATTAGGCTCTCCACTTCTCCAAAGTCAGGATAATTCTATTAGGCTCGCCACTTCTTCAAATTCAAGATAATTCTTATAGGCTCTGCACTTCTTCAAATTCAGGATAATTCTATTAGGCTCTCCACTTCTCCAAATTCAGGATAATTCTAGTAAGCTCTGCGCTTTTTCAAATTCAGGATAATTCTAATAGGTTCTGCACTTCTTCAAATTCAGGATAATTCTATTAGGCTCTCCACTTCTTCAAATTCAGGATAATTCTTATAGGCTCCGCACTTCTTCATATTCAGGATCATTCTAATAGGCTCTGCACTTCTTTAAATTCTGAATAACTGTTGGAGTTCTGCACTTCTTCAAGTTCATGGTACTTCTAATGACTTTGTCTTGGGATGTAACTGTCTCACGCATGGTACTCGAGAGCGTGCTCCCCTGCACTATATTAATCTGATGCTAAGGTCATGGGTTTGTCGCTCTAGGGTTTGTGACTTTGGCCTCACTGAACAAGTTAATTGTGTGTGCTCACTGGCAACATTCTTTTTACAAGCATTGTGACATCAGATGATGGCTTTGAAGTCAGGAGGTGCACCCAAAATTCACACCTTATAGTGAGAGTGACGAAAGTCTTCTCACCTTGCTTTGTGGGACTGGCTACTGGTGACAGTATGGATTTATAATGGAAAAGACAGGCTTTTTTAGGTCTCGCCTAGGCAGCGCCTGCGCTGTCTCGTTGAGACATGCTGTATTCAGGATAGGAATGTTGAAGAAAGTGGTACTCGCACAGCAGGGTATTCCTTGAAAATGAAGACTTGTAAAGAGTTTTCGTGTGCAGGAGGGTGGAAAACACTGTCTAGCCTTGCAGTGTGTCAATGGACATAGTAGAAGAAGCTCTCCCGCCTAGGGAGAGAACAACCCAACGCACTACTTTCAAAGGACCAAAGGTCTGATTCATTACTTCAACTGTGAGGATATTCGTACTCAAGATGAAAGAATGTTCAAATGTGTGATTTATTCATATCCATATCAGGATTTCAATATAGATGGTACATGTCAATAATCTGTATTCCACACGTATGTTCGGGTGTGTTAACCCAATGCATTTCGGGCATGGCCCGTCGTCAGGGGAATTACTTCGTGTGAATGTAACAGCGGGACTCCGAAGAGTTCCACGAGGCGTTCACCTCGTGGAACTCTTCGGAGTCCCGCGGTTACATTCACACGAAGTAATTCCCCTGACGACGGGCCATGCCCGAAATGCATTGGGTTGTGTGATGTGATAACACACAAATCACACATCACACAATCACAGATTTGAACATTCTTTCATCTTGAGTACGAATATCCTCACAGTTGAAGTAATGAATCAGACCTTTGGTCCTTTGAAAGTAGTGCGTTGGGTTGTTCTCTCCCTAGGCGGGAGAGCTTCTTCTACTGTATTCAGGATAGGGGCATTAGGCTCTGCCCATTTTCCGCCCTTCTTTTTAATTGGCTCCTGTTACTGTCCTTTGTAAATGGTGGCTTTTCATTGGCCAATAGGCTGAGTAGTCCATCCTTAGGACCACGTTTTCTCTTCTTGTAACCTCCCATGAGGGCACTCCCTGTAACATGTGTTGTTACTCAATAGGTTTTAATTACAGTCTCTGAGCACTGTTTTCTTAAATGACCATTTCCTGCCTGCCCTTGCAGAAAGGACATCTCTACCGCAACTGCTTTTTTTTTTAACTGCGCGCCTTTCGTTTTGTGGGGCTCGCCCTATTTAACTTAACAAAGTCTTTTTTGTTTTGTTTTGTTAAAGCACCCCCATGCCGCACTTTCAATTTAATGGTGGCGGCGCGCCCTCGCCGTATTTACTTTCACAAAGTTTTTGTTTTGGTTAAAGCGCCCCCATCCAGTACTTTAATTTTAATGTCGGCCGCGCCCCTTTATGTATGGGCCGGTCACTAGAATCACTTTAGAAAACACACAACTCCGTACGGCTGAGGCAGAGTGCAGTGTGTGGTGTCATTTCCTAGTTCCCTCGGCCTCACTATGTTACGGTACAATGCTGCATTTTCATTACATTATTTATGTGCTGCTTGCAGGTCCCGTTTTATGAGCGCTGTACTCCATCACCTTTCTTTCACCCCGGTGAATGGGGTTCTTACCACGCCCTCGCTGACATCAATGATGAGCACTGTCTTACGACTGTCCGTGGGCTCTCTAGTCTCTGGTTAACTTTCCCTCTGTAGTGTTCATGCGCCAGGTTCGGGGGGCACCATTTGCGCCTGTGCTCTGAAAGCACGCACCATTGTAAGTCCAGTGTGCTTTCGGATAACATGAACAGAATCCCTTATGTCCTTTTGGGGGCGCAGTGCATAATTTGTGCCACACACCAGAACATATTTTTCTATGTAGTTGCCCCAAGCATTCACACCATTGGCTTTGGCGAATGAGTGGTGAACCTATAATCAATACAGCATTTCATTGTGCCTCAGCCTTGCCTACTTCCGATTGGTTAACGGAAATTGGGCGGCCGAGCTCAGTGGGACAGGCTGCATGCCATGTGCACTATAAGACTGACTTGAGAATGCACGTATGGTGGTTATGGTGCCCAGAATGTGCTCTGTTGTGGGACAGCTTGTTTCCTTCCCAGTGTAAGAATTGGCTTTTGTAGTCTGGTCTGCCCTGTTCCCATGATGCACTGGGCCAGGGACAGACTAATTTGCATACAGCCAGGTTCTGAAACTGGGATGGTGCAATGAGCTAAAAAACGGTGTTGGATCTAGCCCTGATCTCTTGACTGGGTGAGAGTACTTTGCTTAATTCAGAGACTCTGTCCATCACCACCCCTTGTTGTAAATTATTCTGTTGTGGGACAGAGCATGCTTTGGCCCTATTACCCAACCTGTACCTCTTGTCTTCTCGCCTGTCTGAAGTTCCTTTCTGTCACTATGTTCCAGTCGACTGAAGCCACTTAGCTTAGAGTAGTTCTCTGAGCCCTCAGCCATATCACGCCTCAGCTTCGCCACTCTCCCATTAATCCTAGCGAGAATAGGTGTGGTGTCCTTTGTGCATACCAGCAAATTGTGTATGGCTGAATGTGTAACAGGCATTTCTGTACAGCTATAAGAGTAGTAAATTGTGTGTTTTATGGTTCAGTAAAACGGCATTGTATGTGTGCGGCATTTTGCATGTATGAATGTGTAACGGAGCACTCTGTTTATGAGTAAGAATGGCAGGGAGTGAGTGTGTGCGTTACTGATTGCATAATAAATCAGTGTGCAGCCTATAGTGTATCAGACAACAGACATGTATGTGATAACAGAGCAGCGTGTGTCCGATTGCCCATGCAACTTGCTGTCTGTGACACACCTGTGCCCAAGTGTCAGGAAGAAAACTGTACATGGGATTGTGTGAAATAGTGATGCATGTAGCTCAGTATGAGTTGCAACTTTTCCCATAGCAGGAACACTATTGAGCGGTTTGAGTCTGCAGCTATAGTTTTTGCATGTTTGATAGAAAATATTGTGTTGCTATACATGTTACAAAGTGTGGCAGAAGAATGTGTCTGTAAAGATAACATTTTGTTATGGCTGTTGTTCAGAAGAGCATGTCTGTGGCTGAAATAGCACATTTGTGAGGTTATGACTCTGAAACAGCACTTTGTATGTTTTGAATCTGTGTCACTAAAAGCACGTATAGCACGTTTGAATGCGATTAGTTTAGTGTTTCTGTATCTCGGCTGGTTGATTTAGCAGCTTTTTTTCACTCAGAACCACTGTTTTCATTTAACCTGAACAGGTCTGGCTCTATATTGTTGCCAACATGTGAGAGGGATATGCCTATCTGATGGCAGGTGTGGTCATGCGATTTATGTGTGCTATACATATTTGTGATGAAGCATTATCTAGCACATGTGTGACCATCAAGAAAGCTCAGTGGTCCTCACAAGAGGTAAGAGTTATACAGATAGCAGTAATACACAATGCATCTAGATTTGACCACAAAAGTGACATTAAACCAATGTACATATTATGTTCTAACTTGCCAGTGAACTCAGCAGCAAACACTGTTGCTTGCAGAACCTGTCTTGGCACTCCTTGCTGTGTCACTACAACCTCAGGAAGTGTGTCTACACAAGTTGCCAGGTAGCGCTCAACCCAAAGGAATGGCACATACATAAGAACTGTGCACGGAGATGGCTAGCATCTGCACACATGGCCGCAGCTTGGTACTGCAACAGAGGGGTCTGCTGGTACTAGACAGCCAATGAATGCCCGTGGGCTTGGCCCTGTAGTGAAGCACTAGAGCCCTGTAGCATGTGTTTAGAAGGAACTGTACCAGGCAGGCATATATCTCAGCCCTATGGATGAGGTGAGGTTCAACATGGGGTAGCAAGATCAACTGTTATATGGCTCGTATCTAAACAGCCACCAAGAACATAGCCAGCAAGAGCACCCCTGGGAGGTAAGGAGAAAACACAGCTTTCTTTTTTTGAAATGTTATAGCCTTTTAAATGTTACTGTAGTCTGTTTTATTATTAACCCAAACTGCCGTATACACATCACATTTACAGTATGCCTGGCATTAGTTTTTAGGTCTCGCCTAGCATTGCTGTGCACATGCGTAGCTCGCTCAGCGAGACCTATTGCAGAAGAGTACTTTTACAAAAGGGCTTTAAGCCCGGCCCTCATTCCCATTAGCCGGCGTCAATGTCACTGTTAAACGGTGGCCTGCCATTGGAAATGAGGTGTTTGGGTTGCCTCCCTTTGGCTTTCTGTGCCGGCCCACTTGGACTTGCTCGCCTGCAGTTTCTTATCAGAAGCTTCATCACGCTGCCTTGTACGCGCCAGGCTGGCTCTCTGATTGGGCATCTATTGCAATCACGCTGCCTTCACGTTACTTTCCCTCCTCCCCGCTGGAGCAACAGTGAGGCAGCGCCATCCGAGGGGGACTCCCCGGGGACACAGGGCTGTGCGGGTGCCCTCCTGTCTCAAAGTTCCGTCTGACGGTCGCCGTAAAATAGAAGATTTACAAATATAATAAACCCACAGAGGAAGCACTGTGGTTTAAAGCTATTCTATGATGTACTGTTTCTATAGTAACCAGAGTGTGCACCTTATTTGTTTTGCGGAAATGAAGTACAGGAGTTTTCAGCGGCAGCGGAATTATTCTCTTTTAACACCTCTGAGGCGAAGGTTGTCCATAGAGTCTTCTTTTAATAACCGAAAGTTAGAATGAACTATTGCACTGCCCGCAGCTCTTTCGTTTAATATCCGCATGTCCCACGGGCTGATGTAATTATGGCAGTACGGCGCCTCTGATATTTATATTTCGGGGGGCGAGCACTCCGAGTACAGACAGTTAGGAGCGCGAGAAACCAGGACTGTGCCACACACTTAGTTGTATCGTGACTGATGTGTAAATTTGAGGATTCTAAGCTTTACATAAACCGTGACAAATGAAGTCACCACTCATAATGGATTATCCTCTAACATAACTCGACAGGCTCGATTAAACATTTCCTTTCCTATGCCACATTCTTTCAGCAGTGTCCTTCCCTTATCTATGTAGGAGACGTCAGAAGTATCAAGGGTCCGGAAAGATAGAGAACGAGTAGAGGCAGTAGCGTAGCGTGTGAAAAATTATGGACTGAAATGCAACTCTGAACGCCCTAGAGTGTCTGATATTAATTCAAGCATTCATTTAATTGTTTGTTACTCTTTCCCATCAACATGCATTCTCTCTCTCCTCTGTGACACATTCACTCCTTGGCTGCACTCTCTCTCTCACTTTACCTGCACTCTCATCTCCCTCCTGGACATCACTCTCTCCTGTACATACTCCTCAATGGCACACACTCGTCAGCAGCACACTACCCACTAGGCCCGTGTTCTCTCCTTGGGTGCACATGCTCTCTCCTCTCTGTTCTCTCCCTTCATTGAACTATTGGTGCTTTCTAGCACATGCCACACCCGGAAGGGCAAAGGATCGTCGCTCAATTCGAAAACGAAAGCTGTGAGGAATACATGTAGGATTACATTTCATAGAGTAGGTGACTGGGTTTCCACTAAGCCCACATGGGCTGTCATCTTCGGAGGGTGCTATGCGAGGTTGCTAGTTCTTGTCAATAGGTTGGCCGAGGGACAGTGTTTCTTGGCTGCCAGAGGAAGCCTTTGGACGTGCGCTGACATACCTTGCTAGGTAGGCAATGCATGTAAATGTACCAGAGAAGCACTCACTGTATATTAATGGGCATGTGTGTTTCATATGTTTGTGCTGAGATCAGTGGACGGGCTTCAGGCTGCACAGCCTTGCATACTACACACAGGAGTCTCGGTCTGATGTTCCTTTCCACAGAGAAACTGGGCTGATCCTACGTCATCCACCGTGCAGGCTTCTGTGATTGACTCAATCGTTTTTCTCTCTACCTTCACTTCCTATATCCTCCCTTTTCTCCCCTCTCTCCACTGTATCTCTTCTTCATCCTCTCACCTTTTTTGCCTCCTCTTTCATCCAATACTCCTATCTTCTTTACTCGGTCCTCTCTTCTTTACTTCTGTATGACCTGTGATTAATGTCTACCTCTGGCTTGGCTTTCCCTTTTTATTCCCCTTACAACAATCTTACTCCAACTCTCCCATCATTCTCCTGCCTTGCTGCTTTCCAAAACTGACCTTTCTTCTTTTCTTTTTAGTCCAGTTTCACAATATTTTTGCAGTCTTGCTTCAGACAACTTTAGCTGGTTGTCTCGGACAGCATTGTGGAAGAGGTGTGGCACAGTGGCCAGGGTGCCTCACTTCGAACAACAGGGTTTATGGTTCGATCCCTGGCTCCAGCGGCAGGTTAACCCAGCACCATGTGACTCTGGGCAATAGCTTGCTTAATCTTCCCGACGGACCCCATCGCTGAGACACCTCCGTCAGAGGTAGCGGTGCGCTTTACAAATGCTTGCATTTACATTGCATGCAAAGCTACATATAGTCTGTGGGACAGTCCCTCACTTGTGATTGCTCTAGACTCTCTCGGTTCCTGTTCTTTAGTGGATGGTAGTCTTCCCTAGTCTTCTGTTTGTCCTGGCTCCGAGTATTTCATCTTTACACTCTTTGGATTAGCTTTATCCTTCCACTGCTGATGTCATGGAACTATTTTTGGGGGTTAATTTCTCATTGATCACTCAATGGGAGTGCATGTCCTCCTCCTGCCTCTGGCTCCTTTGCATCTAGAGCACATTTGTGCACTTTCCTTGGTCCCCCAAACTCTCCCACCCCATCTGTCTCCTACTTCTCTCCCTCCCTCCCTCTGAGTACAGTGCTGTCTCTGTGCTCTTTCACTATCCCCTCTATGCTCACCGCGTTGTGAGGAAGATCATGAGCAAAGAAAAACCAAAGGTGGTGATGGATGGAGTGTTGACAATACAAACACTCACCCCCAGTCAACTGATCTGGGTTTAATCCATCACCGTTCTTTAGCTCACTCCGCCACCCCAGTTCAGACACGGCCATATGCAAATCAGTCTGACCCTGTGCCTCATGGGAACAGTCCAGCCCGAACTGCCAAGCCATGTCTTCCCTGGACTGGAATCAAGTTTCCCAGGACCGGTTTCTGGCATTGCAGCCGTCTTCAGCCAGGCTTGCTTGACTCCAGTGGCAAAGTGAGCAAGGGACTCACGTCTGAGCATACCCTGTCAACTTAGGGCGAACAAAGAAAAACCAAAGGTGGTGATGGACGGAGCGTTGACAATACAAACACTCACCCCCAGTCAACTGATCTGGGTTTAATCCATCACCGTTCTTTAGCTCACTCCGCCACCCCAGTTCAGACATGGCCATATGCAAATCAGTCTGACCCTGTGCCTCATGGGAACAGTCCAGCCCGAACTGCCAAGCCATGTCTTCCCTGGACCGGAATCAAGTTTCCCAGGACCGGTTTCTGGCATTGCAGCCGTCTTCAGCCGGGCTTGCTTGACTCCAGTGGAAAAGTGAGCAAGGGACTCATGTCTGAGCATACCCTGCCAACTTAGGGCGAACAAAGAAAAACCAAAGGTGGTGATGGACGGAGCGTTGACAATACAAACACTCACCCCCAGTCAACTGATCTGGGTTTAATCCATCACCGTTCTTTAGCTCACTCCGCCACCCCAGTTCAGACATGGCCATATGCAAATCAGTCTGACCCTGTGCCTCATGGGAACAGTCCAGCCCGAACTGCCAAGCCATGTCTTCCCTGGACCGGAATCAAGCTTCCCATGACCGGTTTCTGGCATTGCAGCCGTCTTCAGCCGGGCATGCTTGACTCCAGTGGCAAAGTGAGCAAGGGACTCACGTCTGAGCATACCCTGCCAACTTAGGGCGAACAAAGAAAAACCAAAGGTGGTGATGGACGGAGGGTTGACAATACAAACACTCACCCCCAGTCAACTGATCTGGGTTTAATCCATCACCGTTCTTTAGCTCACTCCGCCACCCCAGTTCAGACATGGCCATATGCAAATCAGTCTGACCCTGTGCCTCATGGGAACAGTCCAGCCCGAACTGCCAAGCCATGTCTTCCCTGGACCGGAATCAAGCTTCCCAGGACCGGTTTCTGGCATTGCAGCTGTCTTCAGCCGGGCTTGCTTGACTCCAGTGGCAAAGTGAGCAATGGACTCACATCTGAGCATACCCTGCCAACTTAGGGCGAACAAAGAAAAACCAAAGGTGGTGATGGACGGAGCGTTGACAATACAAACACTCAGCCCCAGTCAACTGATCTGGGTTTAATCCATCACCGTTCTTTAGCTCACTCCGCCACCCCAGTTCAGACATGGCCATATGCAAATCAGTCTGACCCTGTGCCTCATGGGAACAGTCCAGCCCGAACTGCCAAGCCATGTCTTCCCTGGACCGGAATCAAGCTTCCCAGGACCGGTTTCTGGCATTGCAGCTGTCTTCAGCCGGGCTTGCTTGACTCCAGTGGCAAAGTGAGCAATGGACTCACGTCTGAGCATACCCTGCCAACTTATGGCGAACAAAGAAAAACCAAAGGTGGTGATGGACGGAGCGTTCACAATACAAACACTCACCCCCAGTCAACTGATCTGGTTTTAATCCATCACCGTTCTTTAGCTCACTCCGCCACCCCAGTTCAGACATGGCCATATGCAAATCAGTCTGACCCTGTGCCTCATGGGAACAGTCCAGCCCGAACTGGCAAGCCATGTCTTCCCTGGACCGGAATCAAGCTTCCCAGGACCGGTTTCTGGCATTGCAACCGTCTTCAGCCGGGCTTGCTTGACTCCAGTGGCAAAGTGAGCAAGGGACTCACGTCTGAGCATACCCTGCCAACTTAGGGCGAACAAAGAAAAACCAAAGGTGGTGATGGACGGAGCGTTGACAATACAAACACTCACCCCCAGTCAACTGATCTAGGTTTAATCCATCACCGTTCTTTAGCTCACTCCGCCACCCCAGTTCAGACATGGCCATATGCAAATCAGTCTGACCCTGTGCCTCATGGGAACAGTCCAGCCCGAACTGCCAAGCCATGTCTTCCCTGGACCGGAATCAAGCTTCCCAGGACCGGTTTCTGGCATTGCAGCCGTCTGCAGCAGGGCTTGCTTGACTCCAGTGGCAAAGTGAGCAAGGGACTCACGTCTGAGCATACCCTGCCAACTTAGGGCGAACAAAGAAAAACCAAAGGTGGTGATGGACGGAGTGTTGACAATACAAACACTCACCCCCAGTCAACTGATCTGGGTTTAATCCATCACCGTTCTTTAGCTCACTCCGCCACCCCAGTTCAGACATGACCATATGCAAATCAGTCTGACCCTGTGCCTCATGGGAACAGTCCAGCCCGAACTGCCAAGCCATGTCTTCCCTGGACCGGAATCAAGCTTCCCAGGACCAGTTTCTGGCATTGCAGCCGTCTTCAGCCGGGCTTGCTTGACTCCAGTGGCAAAGTGAGCAAGGGACTCACGTCTGAGCATACCCTGCCAACTTAGGGCGAACAAAGCAAAACCAAAGGTGGTGATGGACGGAGCGTTGACAATACAAACACTCACCCCCAGTCAACTGATCTGGGTTTAATCCATCACCGTTCTTTAGCTCACTCCGCCACCCCAGGTCAGACATGGCCATATGCAAATCAGTCTGACCCTGTGCCTCATGGGAACAGTCCAGCCCGAACTGCCAAGCCATGTCTTCCCTGGACCGGAATCAAGCTTCCCAGGACCGGTTTCTGGCATTACAGCCGTCTTCAGCCGTGCTTGCTTCACTCCAGTGGCAAAGTGAGCAAGGGACTCACGTCTGAGCATACCCTGCCAACTTAGGGCGAACAAAGAAAAAGCAAAGGTGGTGATGGACGGAGCGTTGACAATACAAACACTCACCCCCAGTCAACTGATCTGGGTTTAATCCATCACCGTTCTTTAGCTCACTCCGCCACCCCAGTTCAGACATGACCATATGCAAATCAGTCTGACCCTGTGCCTCATGGGAACAGTCCAGCCCGAACTGCCAAGCCATGTCTTCCCTGGACCGGAATCAAGCTTCCCAGGACCGGTTTCTGGCATTGCAGCCGTCTTCAGCCGGGCTTGCTTGACTCCAGTGGCAAAGTGAGCAAGGGACTCACGTCTGAGCATACCCTGCCAACTTAGGGCGCACAAAGAAAAACCAAAGGTGGTGATGGACGGAGCGTTGACAATACAAACACTCACCCCCAGTCAACTGATCTGGGTTGAATCTATCACCGTTCTTTAGCTCACTCCGCCACCGCAGGTCAGACATGGCCATATGCAAATCAGTCTGACCCTGTGCCTCATGGGAACAGTCCAGCCCGAACTGCCAAGCCATGTCTTCCCTGGACCGGAATCAAGCTTCCCAGGACCGGTTTCTGGCATTGCAGCCGTCTTCAGCCGTGCTTGCTTGACTCCAGTGGCAAAGTGAGCAACGGACTCATGTCTGAGCATACCCTGCCAACTTAGGGCGAACAAAGAAAAACCAAAGGTGGTGATGGACGGAGCGTTGACAATACAAACACTCACCCCCAGTCAACTGATCTGGGTTTAATCCATCACCGTTCTTTAGCTCACTCCGCCACCCCAGTTCAGACATGGCCATATGCAAACTAGTCAGACCCTGTGCCTCATGGGAACAGTCCAGCCCGAACTGCCAAGCCATGTCTTCCCTGGACCGGAATCAAGCTTCCCAGGACCAGTTTCTGGCATTGCAGCCGTCTTCAGCCGGGCTTGCTTGACTCCAGTGGCAAGGTGAGCAAGGGACTCACGTCTGAGCATACCCTGCCAACTTAGGGCGAACAAAGAAAAACCAAAGGTGGTGATGGACGGAGCGTTGACAATACAAACACTCACCCCCAGTCAACTGATCTGGGTTTAATCCATCACCATTCTTTAGCTCACTCCGCCACCCCAGTTCAGACATGGCCATATGCAAATCATTCTGACCCTGTGCCTCTTGGGAACAGTCCAGCCCGAACTGCCAAGCAATGTCTTCCCTGGACCGGAATCAAGCTTCCCAGAACCGGTTTCTGGCATTTCAGCCGTCTTCAGCCGGGCTTGCTTGACTCCAGTGGCAAAGTGAGCAAGGGACTCACGTCTGAGCATACCCTGCCAACTTAGGGCGAACAAAGAAAAACCAAAGGTGGTGATGGACGGAGCGTTGACAATACAAACACTCACCCCCAGTGAACTGATCTGGGTTTAATCCATCACCATTCTTTAGCTCACTCCGCCACCCCAGGTCAGACATGGCCATATGCAAATCAGTCTGACCCTGTGCCTCATGGGAACAGTCCAGCCCGAACTGCCAAGCCATGTCTTCCCTGGACCGGAATCAAGCTTCCCAGGATCGGTTTCTG
Organism: Lissotriton helveticus; assembly: GCF_964261635.1. NCBI lineage: Eukaryota > Metazoa > Chordata > Amphibia > Caudata > Salamandridae > Lissotriton > Lissotriton helveticus. The sequence goes on from NC_136057.1 coordinate 1,302,880,872, forward strand.
GCATTGCAGCCGTCTTCAGCCGGGCTTGCTTGACTCCAGTGGCAAAGTGAGCAAGGGACTCACGTCTGAGCATACCCTGCCAACTTAGGGCGAACAAAGAAAAACCAAAGGTGGTGATGGACGGAGCGTTGACAATACAAACACTCACCCATAGTCAACTGATCTGGGTTTATTCCATCACCGTTCTTTAGCTCACTCCGCCACCCCAGTTCAGACATGGCCATATGCAAATCAGTCTGACCCTGTGCCTCATGGGAACAGTCCAGCCCGAACTTCCAAGCCATGTCTTCCCTGGACCGGAATCAAGCTTCCCAGGACCGGTTTCTGGCATTGCAGCCGTCTTCAGCCGGGCTTGCTTGACTCCAGTGGCAAAGTGAGCAAGGGACTCACGTCTGAGCATACCCTGCCAATTTAGGGCGAACAAAGAAAAACCAAAGGTGGTGATGGATGGAGCGTTGACAATACAAACACTCACCCCCAGTCAACTGATCTGGGTTTAATCCATCACCGTTCTTTAGCTCACTCCGCCACCCCAGTTCAGACATGGCCATATGCAAATCAGTCTGACCCTGTGCCTCATGTGAACAGTCCAGCCCGAACTGCCAAGCCATGTCTTCCCTGGACCGGAATCAAGCTTCCCAGGACCGGTTTCTGGCATTGCAGCCGTCTTCAGCCGGGCTTGCTTGACTCCAGTGGCAAAGTGAGCAAGGGACTCACGTCTGAGCATACCCTGCCAATTTAGGGCGAACAAAGAAAAAACAAAGGTGGTGATGGACGGAGCGTTGACAATACAAACACTCACCCCCAGTCAACTGATCTGGGTTTAATCCATCACCGTTCATTAGCTCACTCCGCCACCCCAGTTCAGACATGGCCATATGCAAATCAGTCTGACCCTGTGCTCATGGGAACAGTCCAGCCCGAACTGCCAAGCCATGTCTTCCCTGGACCGGAATCAAGCTTCCCAGGACTGGTTTCTGGCATTGCAGCCGTCTTCAGCCGGGCTTGCTTGACTCCAGTGGCAAAGTGAGTAAGGGACTCACGTCTGAGCATATCCTGCCAACTTAGGGTGAACAAAGAAAAACCAAAGGTGATCATGAGCACCCCGCATGTCTGTCCGTGGATGAAGATGGATGCTCGTCACTACTCTGGGGTATACCAAGCGGCGGACTCGGTGATGCAATGAACGTTGACCTGCAACAGCAACGGCTTCTACAGCAACAAGTATTAATAATGCAATAGGTCTCGCCTTTAATTAAGTCAAAGCCATTTGCTTTGCTATACAATAGCATTAGCAAAGGAAACGGCTTTAACTTAATCAAAGGTGAGACCTATTGCATTTTAAATACTTGTTTGCTTTGCAACCCATCATACAACTTTATAATCAACATCAACAATGATTGGATGAGGTCCAGTCCCAAGTCCATGTTAGATCATTAATTCTCAGGTATTCCTGTTTCAAAAAAGTTGTGTCTTTGTACCGATTTCCAGCAATGCATAAATATATAAGTACGATATTACCTCCATACAACCTCATTTTTTTGTGTCGTAATTTTTTATTGAAGTAAAAGCATACAACAGGATTTCAATGCAAGAGATGCAATAGTGAACGACATTGAATGGCATAATAAGAAAGAAATGGGGGATAAGAACAGCGGGATGAGGAGGGGGAGCGGGGGGGGGTGCAAGTGGAATGGTGCAGTTTACTAGCAGAGACAGGGTATCCAGCCTTTCACCCAATTTCTGTGTGCCGGACCCCGGGCGATGGCTGTGGTATATGTAAACATAAAGATTCTATCAATGTGTAGAGGTGCAAGATATTTTTAAGAATTTTTTAGTTATAGTGAAGTGATAGGCTCTCTCTTGACGGTGGAAAGATGAGAGCACGTGTGCTTGTTTAAAATACCCCTCACACGGGGGGCGTGGCTTGGATGGCAACGAGGGCGGTCGCCTAGGTTCGAGAGCTCCGCGACCCCGGGGAGAAGAACAGCGAAACAACCAGCGATAGCCCTTGGTCCCGCACACAAAACGGAGGGTAGTGTGGGGGAATGTGCTAAGCAGCGGAGGTGAAGAGCCGAAGTGAGTGGCGCAAATACAAAGGCATCAAAAAGCCCACTTTTAAGAGAAGCGAGGGAAGCGAATGCAAGCCCAAGATGGCGGGGCAATAAAAAAAAAAAAGGACAAGGCGAAGTCAAGACGCTGCGAAGACCGTAAGGAGCTCCGGAGACACACGTGGTGGATTCGGTGGAGAACAAGGTGCGGCGGAGACAAGTACGGCGGCACCAGACAGCGAGGTGGCCGTACACGCGCTTAAGAGACAGAAGCAGAATCACAGGCGGCCATCTTGACCACATCTGGAGGCGCAACAAGAAGGTAACGACTACGGAGGTCAGGCAAGCTGCCCAGCAGGCCCCCCCGCCGGCTCACCAGGAAGCCAGCAGCCGCATGGAAAGTGTGAGAGCGGGCTAGCGGAGCAAGTGATCACCGCGAGGGCAGTGCAGCAGAGCGGCAGCAAGGCGGGGCAGAATCATACGGCGAACACTGACCTGTAAAGGAGGCACGAGTGCAACCCCCGAGAGGCAGAGGCGAGGCCGGTTCTATCCTACGCGGCGCCGGGGAGGCAGAAGATAATTCTGTGCAGCGCCCACCGGGTAACGGGGACCAACGGTGGCGGCCATCTTGGGAAGGGCAAGAATCACAGCGCCGCAGGCAGACCCAAGCCGGCGCTGGCAGGGGAGGAGCGCAGCATCACTGTGCCTCCTACAAAGGCCTCTCACAAGCGCCGTCCACCGAAGCCAGGGAAAACCAGGGGGGCAGTCGGCGAACGAAGTGTCCCGGACAAGAGGCGAGCAAAGGCGGCAGCCATCTTGAGAGGGGCGATCCACGTCGCAGCACGGCGGTCTTCCTGAGGCGCAGATGTGCATGTAAGCCAACACAAGGACACCGCTGCAAGGCCCAAGAGGCAGAAGCGAAGCCTGTTCTACCCTACGCGGTGCCAGTGAGGCAGAAGATATTTTGTGCAGCGCCACCGGGTAACGGGGACCAACGGTGGCGGCCATCTTGGGAAGGGCAAGAATCACGGCGTAAGCCAACGCAAGGACACCGCTGCAAGGCGCCTTCCATCCGCGCGACCACCGTCCACCAAAATAGAGAGGAACTAAGGCGCGACCCATACAGGGAGGTGAACAAAGGTGGCGGCCATCTTGGACGAGGGTACAGCGCACTAGACCACACCACAGGGGAAAAAAAAAACAGCCTGTGCCACGCAAACACACCGCAATACGAGACAGTCCTAGCACGCACAAGCCTGGAACACGAAGGACTACAAGCCGAACGCAAAGACAGGCACGGAGCGTGGCACAAGGCGCGAGTGGTCTATGGTGGCCGGGCGGAAGGGGAGGTGTTCCAGCGAGGCATCACAAGGAAGCATAACAACGGGCAGTGACAGCAAACATCGGTGCTTTTCAGCCGCGGCGCAAAAGCCAGCTAGACAGTAGCCCAGTACCAGACCACGTCAGTGCTGCTACCTAGCCAGAGTGGGACCACACCCTGCCGCCTGCCTAGGTGAGACATGGTTTAGGTACAGCGAAGTGTGCGGTGGTACAGTCAAACGAGCAGCGACAGAGAGGAGGGAGCACTAAGGCAAAACACCAGGAATTAGCACCTGGCGCTGTGCGGTAGCCCTGGTGTCCGGGAAAACCAGGACAAGGTCGATAAGGTGGCCAAGCAGGTTCACCTTCGGGAGCACTGCAAAGGCAGACACAGTCGCGACTGCCAAAAACTCCCCACCAAAGGAAGCACAATATAACCTGCAGAAGAAGGAGAGACTGTCCATACATCAAGGAAGAAGAGGCCTAGAGACAATGAACGGCGATAACAAAAAAATTAGGAAAGATCTGGAATCACCGATCAAAATGAAAAACCTGCAAAGCACAGAGTCTGCGATGGACCAGCTCGTCAAAAAAATAACTGAAGCCAACGACCTAGCCAAGGCCACAAAGATCTCAATGGACAACGTCCAGCTAGAACTCACAGCCATACGAGCAGATCAGAACAAAACGGCAAGCAGAGTAGCGGAGACAGAGAGAAGGATCAGCGACATAGAGGATAAATCAGGCATCATGGATAAAGACATTTGTTACATCTCCAAAGTCTCCAGTGAGCTGCAGAAAAGGCTCGCAGAACAAGAAGACAAAAACCGGAGGGGAAACATTAGAATTCTGGGCATACCAGAGGATGAGGAAGAGGGGTTGGGATCATGTGCAGCGCTACTCGAGACACTGATACCCAAGCTGACGGGCATAAAATTCGACTGAGCCTTGGAGATCGACAAGGCCTACAGGATCCCTGCCACAAAACAAGCGCACATGAAAGGGCCTAGGACGATCATCTGCAAACCCCTAAGATCGAGCCACACCGATGCGATCTTCGCCTTCGCCCGCAGAGGTCAAACCCCCATCTGGAAAGGCAAGAAAATAATCTTTACCCAAGACCTTTCAAGGGGCACGGTGGAAGCAAGGAAAGGGTTCCTCGCGCTGAGAGACACTATGAAGAGAGCAAAAGTAATGTTCAGCTTTGTTGGCCCAGCAAGAATGAGGGTAACAGACGGGCAGGACACACGTATGTTCGATGACCCAGCGGAACTACGCAAGTACCTCAGGAAGCCAGAGATAGAGGAGATGGAACAAACAACGCCCGGGACAGCAAAAAGAAGAGCCTCATCAGACAGCTCAGGGACGGAAGAGAAGGGAGCAGCAGGCGGCAAATAACACTCCACATCGGAAGGCAAACAACAAACTACCTCAATGGACAAAAGGGCCCTACCGGAAGAAGGGAATACCTCAACAAGGGGAATGTGATCCTTGGACTTGTGTAGGAACACTGAACTCTCCTACCCTGTTAGGCAAAACAAGCCCAGCGGAACATGGACTACCACACATAGAGAATAACAGGTCCTTGGACACTTGACAACTAATATCCTTTGCCTAAATGCGCAGCACGGGAACAGGGAGGGGGTGAGAGGGTTTTGTTGATTTTTAATGAACCGGGGAAGCGGAGGGCGGGAACAGTTGCTGTCGCACGTTTACAGTACGTTGACAGGGGGGAGGGGGGAGGGGGGAGGTGGGGGGGGAGGGCTGGGGGGCAGGCCCAGTATCATGGACAATCGGTGCCTGGCGGAGGTACACTTCTTTCTTTCTCTTCTTTCTCCTCTTTCCTATACCCACACACAACACCCCATCCCATCCATCACCCCAGGGGGGGACCTATGAGTGGTGGCTGTTAGCTAGCAAACATAGAGCAAAGACGCACTACAGTACCGTCACGCTCATGCATAGCGATACAAATACCACACCATGATGCTACCCGACACTAGGGGCCAGGCACAGATAGCCTCGGACATAAAAATAGTGTCACTTAACGTCAAGGGACTCAACCACCCCGTCAAGCGACGGAAAACACTAGAATACCTAAACAGACTGAAGGCGGATATATATGTCCTTCAAGAGACTAGAGTGTCCTTAGAGGACGCGAACAGGTTGAAAGCCAGCTGGATAAGCGAGGTACTATGCTCACCGGCAGTCAACAAAAAGGGAGGAGTCATCACCTTGATCAGTAAGAAAGGGAAGTTCCAGGCTCACAACAATGCCGCAGACACCATGGGAAGGAGGCTGATTACATCAATCAATAGAGGTGACGAGAAAATACACGTAGCCAACATATACGGGCCAAACACGGGAGACAAAAGATTCTGGGAGGATCTAGAAACTGAACTTAGCAAGATCCCACTGGGCGAGCTACTAATCATGGCAGGAGACATGAACCAGGCGATGGACAATGCCACAGACAGACACCCACACAGACTCAGCCACACCTCACAAGAACAGCACATACTCAAAAACCTATGCGCCAAACTCTCACTAGCAGACCCATGGAGGCTACAAAACCCAAGTGCCAGAGAATACACTTTCTACTCGCACCCCCACAACTCATACAGCAGGATAGACTACATACTCATGTCCAACACACACACACACCTGACAGACACAACGGAAATAGGACCCATTACAATTTCGGACCACGCACACATATCCCTTTCCCTGAGTGGCAAGCAAAACGAAACGCCCAGCAAGAGATGGCGCCTAAACAGTGACATACTCGAAAACCCCGCCAACATCACCGAAATTGAGGAAGCGATCAAAGAATATCTCCAATATAACGACACAGCAGACACAGGGGCGGCAACACTATGGGACGCGCTCAAAGCAACAATAAGGGGGAGACTCATGAACATCAAAGCACGCATGAACAGGGGCAGAAACAAGAAAATTAAGGAACTGGAGGAGCAAATCAAGGGGCTAGAAAGGAACCACACGGCCAACTTAACAGACAGGAATACACTCACAACGCTAACAAAAAAAAAATACGAGCTAAACAGAATCCTAAGCGAGAGAGCATCCACATGGATCAACAAATATAAATCCATAAACCTATGCTCGGCCAATAAAGCAGGGAAAGCCTTGGCGGGCTACCTGAAAGCCAAGCAAAGGCAGCACTGCGTCGCCACAATAACGGACGCAGATAACAAGACACACACAGCTAATAAACATATCCTCGAAACATTCAGGAAGTTCTACAAAGACCTATACACTGCGGACACATCGCTAGATGCGGACGGGGGGGCAAGCCTGCTGGAGAGGCTTGACCTACCCAGAATAAGCGACGAACAAAGAGAGGCCCTAGACCAAAACATAAGTAAAGCGGAAGTTGGGATGGCCATAGACTCACTAAAACCTAACAAGGCCCCAGGACCGGATGGCTTCACAGCCACCTTCTATAAACAATTCCAACCGTTACTCAAAGACACGCTTGTCAGAGTATTCCAAGCATGTGCGGAAAAAGGCAATATGACAGACTCAATGGCCGAGGCAAACATTATTGTCATCCCCAAAGAAGGGAAAGACCCCCAATTCCCACACAACTACAGGCCAATCTCCCTAATTAACGTGGACTGCAAAATCTACGCGAAAATCATGGCAGCCAGACTAAATGCACTCCTCCCCGCCCTCATACACAAATCTCAGGTGGGCTACCTCGAAAACAGACTCTCGCAAGACAACACCAGACTGCTATGCCATTTAATCAACCGCACGGCCAATAGCGCGGAGAAGGCGGTCATGATCGCGTTAGATGCGGAAAAGGCCTTCGATAGAGTCTCATGGCCCTTCCTAAACCAATGCATGCTCAAGTTTGGACTAGGCGAAAGGTACAGGGGCATGGTCATGTCCCTGTACGAGAACCCCCGGGCACGAGTGGTAGTTAACGCAGCCACATCGGACACACTCACACTAGGGAGAGGGACAAGGCAAGGCTGCCCCCTCTCACCGGGGCTATTCCTGCTTGCCTTAGAACCACTCCTCCACATGATCAGGTCAAACCCCCGGATCACGGGGGTGCAGATAGAGGGTCAAGCTTTCAAGCTAGCGGCATACGCGGACGATATTCTGATCACCACAAACAACCCACAAGAGTCGATTAAGGCACTCGTGCAGACAATAGAGGAGTATGCACATGTCTCAGGCTACAAGCTCAACAGGAAGAAATCCGAATGCAAACCTATGAACTGCCACACCACCAAGACTGTCCTGGGCACATCCGGCCTAGCATGGCAAACGAAACCCCTAAAATACCTAGGCCTCCTCTTCGGAAGGGACTTAAGATCGACACTGGACCATAATGAGGAAGCAATGCTAAAAAAAATTAAGTCCAAGCTAGACGCATGGGGCCCCAAATTCATAAGCTGGTGGGGGAGAATCGAGACAATAAAGATGATGGTCACCCCCATGCTAAACTACCTGCTCTCCATGCTGCCTCTCACACTTACATCCGAATTCCACAAACGCCTAGACAAATGCATCAACATGTTCCTCTGGGGAGGGAAAAAACCAAGAATGAGCTTAGCGAAACTCAGACTCAAAAAAGAGCAAGGCGGACTGAACCTCACAAACTACAAAGCCTTCCAGACGGCATCCCTGGCCAAACAGGGACTACACTGGATAGCCCCTACGCCAGACTACATGCCGGTATGGCTAGACCTGGAAAGGAGTATTCTGGGGGGCGCAGACCCAATTATGGCCCTCACGGCGCACAAGCACCCAGAAGCCAAAAACGCAATAATCCACAACACAAAAACAGCGCTGCTGAGAGTGGACAGGGAAATGGCAGTAAGTATCAAAGGCACCAAATGGGAATCTCTGTGGCATAACACCAAAGTCACATACAAAGGGAAAACACTAGACAGCAAGGAATGGCGTAGCAGAGGAATCACAACGCCATCACAACTAGAGGCAGGGAGCAACCCACTCTCCTACAAGGCACTACAACAGAAAACCTCCCTCCCTAACAAGGAGTTCTACGAATTCCTCAAAATCAAAGCTGCTGTCACCAGAGCAGGACTCACGAAACAGACACCCACCATTATCCAATACGCGCAAAACTTAAACAAGACAGGCCACCAAATAGCACAAATCTACAAGCTAATTACACCACGCACCACAACCCTAAACAATAAGACACTGGCATTCTGGGAGGAGACCATACAGAGACAGCTGAACGAAGTAGAAAGAGCCAAACTATGGACGGCAGCGTCCAAAAACAAAATAACGCCACAGCTAGCACAAACCAAATATTGGTTACTCCACAGGTTGCACTGGACACCAGCGAAACTAGGGAGGGTCGGAGCCAGGGAAAGCAGCACATGTTGGAACTGCCAGATGGCCACGGGAGATCTATCCCACATGTTATACGAATGCACCAGAGTCAAGACCTTCTGGAGCAAGGTCTATAACGTCATAGACACAATAACGGGAAGTAAGATACAAAGAGGGCTAGCGGGGATAGCCACTGCCTTCCTAGCAACAGAACTCCAGTCCAAAGAAGTACGAGACCTGGTCGATGTACTTCTGACGGCTGCAGTGAAAACGATTTTGGGTAACTGGAAGGACACCAGCAAAGCCACCTTTAAGCGATGGTTCAACTGGGTAACCTTCCTCCGGGGGGCAGACAATATCACTGCCAAGCAAAAGGCGGCAAATCATACTGCCAAAGAGAACATGTGGGAAGCTCTCGACGCATACTTGGAACAGTGAACACCCCCCCCCCTCATTTCTTTTCTTTTTCTCTTCCTTTCCTCTCTCTCTCAGGCCCCGCCAGGCCGCAATCTTGCAAGAACAGTACAAGTATTACAAATGTGTTTGCTCTGTATATGAAAAATTTATTTTCAATAAAAATATTTTGAATAAAAAAAAAAAAAATACCCCTCACACACTAAAAAAATCCGTTAGTGTCATGCTTCATCATAGGGGTCTTCCCGTCCCTATAATGGGGCGGGGCGTGCTACGACCAGACGGACTACGCGGGAGCACTATAAATGTGACAGAGCTATGTGTGGGTGCAGTGATGATAAGTGAAGTGTAGGGATCTAACTAGTGAATGCAAAAAAATTTCAAAAATTAAAAATTCCCTGGCTAGTAGAACAAATACACTTTATTGGTTTCTCTGGCTGGGAATATTAAAAAGGGGATATAGGTAGAGCAATTACTGACTACCGAGTCGACATGTTTCATAGGCAGTCCCCTACTGCCTACTCATCAGGACCGTATCGTGATCCCTACTGTGAATAGCTCAGTTCTATAGAAGTAGGCCTACTGTCCTACAAATATGCCAGCAAAAATAAGCTGAATATTTGTGCTTCGGGGCATGAGCTGGCCCAGGTGAAGCAAGGCACCAATAATCAGTGCCAAAAAAGTGACCAATGGTCTCTGTAAAAGAAGAGGAGGAAAACGGGGGAGAAAGCACAGACATATTCATGTTTTCACTAATGATCATGAAATGTACTTCATTAATTCGCATTTACATTCACAACAATAGCTAATCCAGTAAGATTTCGTTATGCTAGGTGCTATTTCCTTCACCACATGTTTTAGTGTGTTAATCAGTATACACCTCTTATTGCTGGACTATGTGTCCGACGTTTCATCCAGAACCATCCAAATGGACGTGGTATTACAGAACCTCTTTTGATATAGTCAACATTGTTATAACCCAAAGAGCTGGAGAGATGTGATCTGTAGGTTACTTACAGACTAAAAACAAGTCCGCTTTAGCTTAGGGGAGGAAACTGTGTGATCCCGGCCAAATCACTTTATTTCCCTGTTTCTAGCTTCTGTAGCTGCATACTGGCTCTACCTTGAGACGATACCAGGGCTTAATTTTGGATGTGTAAACATATTTGAGGAAGACTTTTATTTTAAAAACCAATCCAATTTTTATGTTTTTAAATTACTTTATTCAGCAGATTTGCGCATTATTAAACTTTTGCTGTGCCATTTGCTCTATTTTCTACATAGGTTGAACATGTCTACATTTAATGCAAATAATAAAAAGTCCTACACCAGTACACACGCTTTATTATCAATGAATAAAAAAGCTTCTCCAAGCAGACAAATAAAACGCTGTAATCTCTCAAACTCACACACACACATGGACACGCACACACACACACACATACACTGCCACTATCATCTATCCATCATACAACCACTCCCTCCTCTCATTCAAAATTACACTGCCCCCTCACATTCCTACCTCACACTCCCTATCATACATCTAAACTTCCTAGCAACACACACTACCTCCCTTTACATCCTTGTACCAGGTAGAACTCCACCTCACACACCCCCTCCAAAATAACCCTCCCACAACTCCCTCTACCACTCTCATACTCTCTCCCACCACTATCTCACTCACTAATCCACCATTTATAATATTAATTCTTTTCATAACTATATACACACTTTCAAACAATAACTTTCAAACAATAACAACAAACACACACTTTCCTGCTCTTGGTTCACTATCTTCTACGGACACAACCGCTGCTTCTTTATACATCTATAACCCTTCTATCTCTCTTTTGCACACACTATTTATGCTCCTTTATCTACTATTCATTCACCACTTCATACACAAACTACCTGTCCCTTTAATTCTTACCTTCTATTTTATTCATCTCGCATCCGTAACTATTCACCATATCACATCTTTACAATACACTGCACACCACACAATTCCAAAACACATAATTCAGCAACTAATAATTCCAATTCAAACACCACATAATTCCTCTACAAACAACATGCATCCACTCCACTACAAACAACTAAACATAAGTTAAAAAAAACACAGTCATTTACAAACCCCAAAACTCTAATTTTAACAAACGAGAGACCGATTGCATTGCAAATGCGTGTTACTTGTTAGTTTCAGGGGTCTAGATGCTGGCTGGCTTACACTTCTTTAAAGTTTCGGTAAATCTACCTTAAGTGGTTCCTTTGCTCTTTCTAGGTTGGACACAGATGCAGTGTGCATGCCCAGTTTCTATGTGCAAGGTCTTTCTGTTGCTTGAGTGGGCGCATCAGGAATCCATTTAGTGATCCCTTGGTGTGAAAGGTCAGTCCAAATGTAGGGTTCTTGGGTGAGTCTGACCAATTCGTATGCTTGACTTGGGAGTAAGCCCGAGTGAAACCTCCATAATTGACATAATGGAAATTTAGCATAATACCCAAAAAATGAGCACTATTACGCAAAAAGCCAATCCCATATCTGGCGTCCAAAGTGAGGAGGCCTTACACGCTAAAAATCAGCTCAATCGTGTTGTTCCTGAGCTCTCTCAATAAGATTTTACTCAAACTAAATCTCTTTCACACGATGTGGCCAAATGGTGTTAGCTCGAGCATCACATATAATCATAATGCGAAATGCCAGAAAGTATTCAAGATTATTCCTGTTTAAAGGTAAATTGTCCTGGGCTCACGTGGGAGTAGGCCCTGGAATATTCATCCACTTCCAGAGAATCACTACAGCCGGTACATAAGGGTGGGTAAGGGTGCTTCATCCGCTCTTTACTGCTTGTCGCCTGATTCACCCGCGAGAGTGCTATTTCTCTCTTACCTTCCTGGGTCAAATACACAAAAGTAATGAAATGCTGGAAATGACAGGCGGGAAGCTCCTGTTGGACAACACCTTCTTATGAAGTGATCGTGTAGTGTGCATCTGATTAGAGGAGTCGCCCCAAATTTTGACATTTCGAACACTTTGTGCATACAAATGGGGCAGTTGCCCTGTTCCGGGGCCAGAAATGTTCATTAACCATTGCTGTGCCCCAAGGGTAGGATCTCTGCATCCTACCACAAGCGCTGGTGGACCTGCATAAAGGAAGGGGTCTTACCTAGTGTGAAGGGGATTACTGTAGTGTGCCCCAAAGAAGAGAGCCTACCTTGAAAGGAGATCGACAGGCCAGCTACCTGGAGCGAAGGAGTTACGCAAGAAGGACTAGAGGCCACCTTCTACAATGACTGTGGTCCAGGGGATATATTAGTGGTGAGCATCCTTTATGCCTGATCCCACCAGTGCACCCCTAGTCTTCCTCCCTCAGATCTTTGAGGTCTAACTTCCAGCCTTTTGTGTTGGCCTGGAGTCTATATGTGAGGCAGCTAGAAGAAGCCAAGCTGGGCTGAGCCCCGCAAAGTGCTTCGAAATCCATTCAGCAATTGGGGAATTATCAGCTCCCACAGGTGCCACACATTTGCACCTTTGTTCTCTCCACTCCATGTTCCCAGAGTTACTGTCATCTGTTGGCATGGGAAAATGTTGAAGGCAACCAGCAGGTCCTTAAGAAAGCACCTATGAATCCCATAACAAAAACTTTCAACCACAATCAGCTGTTCTAGTGTTATTGACCCCTTGTGACTTTTACGGATTTCTAGGCCTGGGGTTTCTGGGGCACTAACACTGAGGAACATATTCAGTCCTCCAGCGAGTTCCTGCTTGAGTGCTGCCTTGTCCTTGTTTGCTCCCCAATCTGTGTGGGTTCTTCTGTCCATTTTGGTTGGCAGATTGCTTTGAGCCCGAAGAAGCTGAGACAGGAGCCTGGTTGTGGTAAGGGGGTCTCAGCTTGGTGCACAAGTTCTCTGAGACGTTTGTCGTTTCCAGCAGCCTCCCACTTTCAACCACATCCCGCTCTGTGACCTCAGGACCGCTCTGTAAAAGAGTGAGTGTAGACGGCAGAGGCAAAGAACTATGAAAAGTATAATGCGTTTGACACATAAAACTACAGCCTAACAGTGTTAGGCAAGGTTGTAGTCAATCAAATGGTTTGTATTCATCAATTCAATTCAATAAGCTTTATTCGGTTTGTATAAAACAACAATAAAAGCACAGGAAGAAAATACAACAGAGCAAACATTAGTTTAAAAGAACCAATTCTGTACATTAAATAGATAAAATCCAATCAAATTATTAATACTGCTTAAAACATCATACTTTTCCTTGCATCGATAGATTTTAAAATAAAAGTTGCAGTAAAGAAATAAATATCAGGTTCTCGCATTGTAAAAATCAAACTCATAGCAGCTTCCGTAGTAAAGGTACAATATTTTATAAACAAGGGTTTTAAAAATTCAATACGAAGGTTTAAATACAAGTCACATATGAGGAGAAAGTGCAAAGTGCTTTGTTTAGTGTGGCCGTCACATGGGCAAGGGGAGGCAGGATAATGTTTTACACATGGGAAAGCTACCAAAGTGATGGACAAGACCAAATCTCATTCTTGTGAGTACATATCGATGCGATGATCTGGTTACCTGGCTCAAATAGGTTTGGAATCCCTCGAGAACCGAATAAGAATTGTAAAACTGGCAGGTTGTTTGCTGCCCTATGTTACTTAGACGCCTCTTCTTTCTATGCAGCAGAAACAAATTCCTCATTTCTGCTTTGGGCAGCTTGGTTACTGTGTTAGGGTTATCCAAAATATTTAATTTAAAAAGATCCTTAAAACTATGTACAATGTAATTGAGCTAGGGAATCTTGAGACACTTATCTAATCGGAAACAGTCTTTGATAATCGTTCTATTGAAGGCGTCTTTTCCTTCAGCCCAGGGTCGGATTGGGATCACAATTTGGCCCGGGCACTGACGAAAAAAGTGGCCCACATTTATGGGGCGTGGCCCACATTTTCGGGGCGTGGCCCACATTTTCAGGACGTGGCCCACAATCGCGGGGCATGGCCCACATTCACAGGCGTGGCCCACATTCGCGGCCATGCCCTTTCATGAAACACACAAGGAATGTAAGTGGGAGGATATTGTTCTTGGGAAGAACACAGGGCCAAGGTGACAATGTCCTACAAGCTGAGCACCTGAATATCAGATAGGCCCCTTTCTATTACCAAATTATTCCCCAGCCCCTCCAGTGCAGGAGCATCTGAAAACAGCGTGACCCCTTTCTATTACAAAATTATTCCCCAGCCCTCCAGCGCGGAAGCACCTGAAAACAGCAAGGCCCCTTTCTATTAAAAAAAATTTATTCCCCAGCCCTCCAGTGCAAGAGCACCTGAAATCAGCAAGGCCCCTTTCTATTAAAATGTTATTCCCCAGCCCTCCAGCGCAGGAACATTTGAAAACAGCGAGGCCCCTTTCTATTAAAATGTTATTCCCCTGCCCTCCAGCGCAGAAGCACCTGAAAACAGCGAGGCCCCTTTCTCTTAAAAAATTATTCCCCAGCCCTCCAGCGCAGGAGCATCTGAAAACAGCGAGGCCCCTTTCTATTAAAATGTTATTCCCCAGCCCTCCAGCGCAGGAGCACCTGAAAACAGCTAGGCTCCTTTCTATTAAAATGTTATTCCCCAGCCCTCCAGCGCAGGAGCACCTGAAAACAGCGAAGGCCCCCTTCTCTTAAAAAATTATTCCCCCGCCCTCCAGCGCTGGAGCACCTGAAACCAGCAAGGCCCCTTTCTATTAAAATGTTATTCCCCAGCCCTCCAGCGCAGGAGCACCTAAAAACAGCAAGGCCCCTTTCTATTAAACAAAATGTATTCCCCAGCACTTCAGCGCAGGAGCACCTGAAACCTGCAAGGCCCATTTCTATTAAAATGTTATTCCCCAGCCCTCCAGCGCAGGAGCACCTGAAAACAGCGAGGCCCCTTTCTCTTAAAAAATTATTTCACAGCCCTCCAGTGCAGGAGCATCTGAAAACAGCGAGGCCCCTTTCTAATAAAATGTTATTCTCCAGCCCTCCAGCGCAGAAGCACCTGAAAACAGCAGGCCCCTTTCTCTTAAAAAATTATTATCCAGCCCTCCAGCAAAAGCACCTGAAAACAGCAAGGCCCCTTTCTATTAAAATGTTATTCCCCAGCCCTCCAGCAGAAGCACCTGAAAACAGCAAGGCCCCTTTCTATTAAAATGTTACTCCCCAGCCCTCCAGCAGAAGCACCTGAAAACAGCAAGTCCCCTTTCTATTAAAATGTTATTCCCCAGCCCTCCAGCGCAGGAGCATCTGAAAACAGCGAGGCCCCTTTCTATTAAAATGTTGTTCTCCAGCCCTCCAGCGCAGAAGCACTTGAAAACAGCGAGGCCGCTTTCTATTAAAAAATTATTATCCAGCCCTCCAGCAGAAGCACCTGAAAACAGCAAGGCCCCTTTCTATTAAAATGTTATTCCCCAGCTCTCCAGTGCAGGAGCACCTGAAAGCAGCAAGGCCCCAGCTATTTGTAAATTACTCAACCCTCCCCAGCCCTTCACTGCCTCAGGGCAATGGCCTGGCAGGAAAGAGGATAATGCAAAAAACACAGCTTCTGGGCCATCCATGGGGGTGAGGCGGAGGCTGAGGTGAAGATGGTGCAGTTCCCCACATCACCTGGCCCCCATAGTGAGACCCATCCTTCCTCGCCCATTATGGCCTAAATGAAGGGCTGTGGGTGAGGTGTTAAAGAAAACACTGTTTCTGGGCTGCTGTGGGCCCCAGGGGGCCGAGGTGAAAATGTCTCATAGGCCTGAGCAACACCTGGCCCCCTGGGAGGCCGAATCTTGCACACAATCACCCCTCCCCAGCGATTGCTTGGCAGGGCAGTGGGTGGAGAGGCCACAGCTGATCATCACTGAACTAGCCCACATTCTAACTAGGTGCTCTCCCCCATCAGTTTGGTCTCCCCCTACGGGGCTTATGGGAAGGGGAAGATCAGCCCGATGGGGAGATTAAAACGATGGAACACTGGGTGAAGCTGCTTTCCTCTCCCTGTCAGTGCTCTCTGTGGACTGGTAAAGGGGGAAAAACCGGCCCACAGAGTGCACTGAGACACCGACCCTTCGGCCCATGCCCGAGTGCCCGCAGTGCCAATCCGCCCCTGCGGTTCAGCCATATTGATCTCCAAATCAATAATGGCCTGAATGCTATTAAGTCCGTCAAGCAGCTAATTCCCACTTCCCTGTGAATTAATTCAGAGGCCATCGAAGGTGGCAAACAGAGCAACTTTTTAAGGAACATATATTCCACTGTTTGCAGATCACAATTAGAGTTAGAGTATTCATCAAATAGTTACAATAAAAAATATAAAGTATCACAATAGGGGCAAATATCAGGTGATCCTTAAAAGGTTCTAGATGCATATGTTAAAATCGATGTTTGAAACCAGTTAGCTTAATTTACTAAATTAGTATTTTATAAATTAATCTAAGAATGGCATTAGCGTTTTGATTGCACTATTTTTTCCCAACAGTAATCCAGCATCTAACAGCCTCCACAGTAGATTTTATATTGGCCTTATTAAAAATCGATCATAGATACATTTTCCTTAAATACAGGAGTTAGGGGCAATTACATAAAATGTGCAGAAGAGTTTTTATAGTGAGTCTGCAGAGTCGACAAGCAGTTTTTCCTTTGAATGGTGGCTTCCATTTACTCATAAATTCATAAATCGGGATATAAAACAGTCTGAATCTTAAAAATGTAATCTTAACATAGCCTGGCAGGTTTGACTCGATATTCTTGGCTCTGTGAGGCAAAAGTGTCGAAAACTAAGTCCATGTGATTATGTTGTTTTGACCTTGCCAAGTCGGTGTCCCCCGGGACCGTTCTGTAAAAGAGTGAGTGTACGTGCACATTCCTGCAGAGCCAGGGCGGAGAACTATGAAAAGTACAATGCTTTTAACACATAAAACTACAGCCTAAAAGTGGTAGGCAAGTTTGAACATGAACTAAATATTGAAGTGAGCAGGGAAATCCCTGATGACAACCCCTCTAGGAAGGGGTTAGACATAGTCATCTCTGTGACAAATGCAGGACACAGGACCTGGTGCATTGTGTAGATTCTGTGACAAATGTGTACTTACACGCAATTTGAGATCTTCCAAGGAAAATCTATTAGTATCCCCCCCCTCCCCCGCACCCATTTCCGTTTCATGCCCAGAGGAGGAAAATCTATCGTGGTACTGGGGACAAAAGCTTGGAAACATTTACCCACCCAACTGAGACTTATACAGATGGAGTCAATGAAAACTTGGATCTTCACAGTTCCAGATAGTTTGGCCTTATTCTTGATCTGACCACAGCGACTCTAGAGACCACACCCCCTGACACACTGCGTCTACCCGTTCCTACCGCCAAGATGCTCCATTGGAGTGAAAGCCAGCGCTTTATAAATGTCAATCATTCATTCAAAGAAGGGACATATTTTGTGAACCTTGTTAAAGATACTTTTACCCAGTTCCCTACTTGAAGAGGGGCTGCAAGACTGGTTTTCATTTGCATCTAAGGAAGCTTTGGAATCTCTGCCTTGCTATCCTATGCGCTGCTTGATAAAGAAATGTTCTTGGTGTGCTCAGTTTGGCTCCATCAGTAAGATGTACAAGGGATACCACATTTCATAGACCACAACTGTCACAATTAAATTCCAGTAATTGCCGATTGCCCTGCACCCAAAGCAGTTTCCACACTCTGCCTTTCTTCAAGTACCAGATGTTTCTAAAGTTTTTATAATTCTTCAAGTGAAGGATAATTCTAATCGCTCTGCACTTCAAATTCAAAGTACTTTCTACAGATATGTGCTTCTCCAAATTTAGGATAATTCCAATTGCTCCAACTTGAAATTCAAGGTAGTTACATTAAACATGTAATTCTTCTTATTCAGCATAACTTTAAGTGTTCCATCTTCAAATTCAGGATAACTACAATAGCTCACCACTTCTTCAAAATCATTGTAATTACAATGGTTATGCACTTCTTCAAATCAAGAACATTTCTCTGCTTTTCTTCAAATTCATTGTAACTACAAGGGTTAAGCATTTATTCAAAGACTGGGTAATTCCCATAGGAATACATTTCTTCAAATTCTTTGCAATTGTAATAGTTATGCAAATTAGAGAACACTCTAATACCCATGCACTTCTTTAGATTCACTGTAATTACAATGGTTATGCGCTCCTTTCAATTCAGGCTAATTCTTTTGTTTTCTTCAGATTCATAGTAATTACAATTAGCAAATACTCCGCGCTTCTTCAGCAAAGGCAAAAGCAAAAGGCGGGCACAGTTTGAAAAGATCAGTCAGACTGGTTACACTACAGAGAAGTCGAGCAGCGACATTGTTAGCAACGGCTAAATTGAAGCCCCAGGCAACCCCTAAACTAGTCCCCTGACACCAGGGACAGTGCATCTCTGCTCTCGGTGCCGTCTCTATAGAGAGCTCTGTTAAAGTTTTAACACTTTTTCCATGAGCTTACTATGATGCAGGATGTAAAAGGCCTGATTTGTTATAAACGGGCACATGCGTCATTGGAAATTGCATTCGCAAACGGTGCGAATCGCAAAATTCGGCCGTTTGCGAATGCAATTTACAATTTTGGGATGCATCATGTTTTTTTATTTTTTCGCAATTCAAGAAATCGCAATTATGTTGCGATTTCTTAAATTGCGATTGCATTTAAGAAATCTCAATTTGCGATTTCTTAAATGCAATGCATGACACTTTAAAAATTGCGAATTCGCAAATAGGGAGAGGTAAATTACCATGAAGTTGACCTTCATGGTAATTTGCGAAAACTTTGAAAAATGCACAAAAGTGCTTTTTTCAAAGTTTCATTTTACACACACACATGCCCTTGGGGCATGTGAGTGTGAAAAATGTACTTAAAGTCAAATTTCAGGGGTGCAGCAGGGTGTCTTTTGGACCCCCCCTGCACCCATGAAATTGCATTCTCATTTTGCGAATCGCAAATTGCTATTCGCAAAATGAAAATTACTTCCCATTCATTCCTATGGGCCTCTAGGCCCATAGGAATGAATGTAAAGGGATTCCTTATTTGCGATTCGCAAATTGTGAATCGCAAATAAGGAATTTTAAGAAATCGCAAAAATATTTGCGATTTTTTGATGCATTGCTTTTTGAGAATTCTTAATTGCGACTCCTTATTTTTCACAAATAAGAATTCGCGAAAAGCAATATTGATGCATGTGGCCGTAAGTGTTGAAATGTAACTGAGGGGCAAATGTACAAGGAAATGGCACAGCAGCAAATTTTCCAGTGTTGTGCCATTTCCAAAATGCAGGGATGCGGCGTATTTACAATAATACGGCGCACCCTTGTATTTTCCCTAGCGCCGCATTAAAAAAAGCTGCGACACCCTTGCGCCATAGTGCAAGAGTGCCTGTGTTGCAGGGATGATTGTTTATGTGCAGGAAGGTGTCCCTTCTAGCACATAAACAATTAATAATGGTGATTTGTTACTTCTATGTGTGCTACATTCTGCGGCACACATAGACGTAGCAAGTCGCCATTAATTAATGATTGTTTTTGTGCAGTAATGGGCCCCTTCATGCACAAAAACAATAATTAATGGCGATTTGTTAATTCTGTGTGTGCTCTGCAGCACACAAAGAAAAAGTAAAAACAAGTAGAAATAAAATGATCTCTCCTGGTTGCGCAATCTAACACCTGCTTTTTCATGGTATTAGTTTTGGGTGCTGCCTCAGATTTACAGATCCTTGTTAATCTGGGGCAGCATCAAAAAGCAATGGGTGTTGTGGTGAATCCCCACAGCAACGCACATTGCACTCCCCTTTCAAGCAGATACCTGTATGAAAGGGCACAATATTTGCAAAGAGGCGTTAAGCCACAGAAAGTGGCTTAACGCCTCTTCGTAAATATAGGGCTGGGTATTGCGCCGCCGGAACGTTGGTAAAAGTGAAGTTCCGGTGGTGCAATCCGCTTGTACATATGCCCCTGAATGTTTGATATGAGAAGTTAATTTTTTCATTCTAAATGCCAGTTCCCTCTACCCACCTACCCCACCATAGTCTTAATGTAACTTACAGCCCAGTAAGGACAGGTATATGCAGCTGATCTCCAACAGCTCCACCAACAGAGCCGAGAAACTAACAGTGGGGTCAACCGGAAGTTAATACACAACCTGTTGAGGAGGCAGTTATCAAAGCTTTGCAATATTAGAGCTTTGGCCAGATTATCGTATATACTGGGTTTCCAATGAGGACTAGTCTGAGTGATACACACTGAGAAGCAGAACCACTGGAAACCCATCCCTTTACTCTACAGTCTGCCAACCACATGCGGTGCTTTCACCTCCCACTGACCGCCTCTACTGACGGAAGCTGAATACTACCAGCTGTAGTGATGCCACCCTGAATGCCACTACTAGCTGCAGGGCTTTCACGTGGCACGGCCATCAACAGAAACCAATGCAGTCAAGTGCATAGCTGCCAACCACTGCCAGGGCATATAAAAGTCAACATAACCAGCTGCAATCCTGTTAACCTACCACCCATTGCCACTGCCTACCCAACCAGCTTGCCCAACTAGATTCAGCTCTACCACCCTCCCAGTTACTGATACTGTCAGAACACTCCTGTTCCAATAATCCGCCAGCTTTGGCTATTACACTCACACCGCTGCTAGTAAAGGTCCACACAACCAGCTGCAGTCCGGAAGCCTTCCCACCAACCAAACAAACCTACCAGCCACAATGCAACTAGGTGCTGTGCTTCTACCCATCATTACTGCCAGTAAATGCCCTTTTACTATCTGCATTTCAGCCGCCCTTCGACCCACTGCCAGTACAGGCCAACTCAATCTGTTACAATGCAACTACCATTCCAGCCAATGTCAGTACAGGGCAACCATCTCATCCACTACCACTGCCACTACAGGCCAGTACCACCAACTGCAGTGATTCCAAGCTTGCAACCACCGCCAGACAACACCAGCAACAGATCAATGGTAGTTGTGCAATGTTTATGGAATAGACGGGCTCTGTATGTTTAGGCAGGAGATGCGCAAGACACACTAGTTTTGGCATGACGCTGTAACAGTGCACTAATCTAAATGGGATTTCAAACCCAGGTAAATGTTAGACACAAGCTCAAATCTGAGGGTATAAAATGCAAAATATTGCCAAAATATTTTCAACTTTATGGAGGAAGTAGAGTGACCACCTGTAAGGAAATGCCAATTTTTGCATGTTCACCCCAACATTTTTGGACTGATGCTGCTGGTTTATCACCTCTGAGAGTGCACTGAGACCTGCTAACCAGACCAGATCATAGTCGTATATAACTGAAGCAGATATCCGTTAATGCAGATTAACGCACGGGCGGTCACATCATTAAGTTTCGACTTTGATGGAAACAACGCGGCTTGATTAACACTTTGTACTCTTTCCAATGAGAGGAACCAACGGGCCGAACTTTGTGTCTGAATCAATGCCACGCGTGTGGCGCTTTTGGTGCCCCCACCTCACCACATTGTCCTGAGGAAGACCCCACAGTAAGGTGCAACTCAACCTACGTGCATGAGGGGTCGAAACGTCGACTTTTTCCACCAACTCCTATCCATGAACAACAGAATCAGTGTTACTGTGTTCCGCCATATGGACTAGGATTGCGATTGTTATTCTGTGTGGTTTATTAATATGCCTGAATCACACTGAATCTTTGAAACTTTTCACTTATCCCTCACCACAAAACCACTTACCTACCCTACCCCTTCCCTTTCTTCGGGCACATGGTATATATGTGTATATTTAAAAGTGAAGTGTTTGTCACATTGATGCTTCAATGAGGATGTGATTAAATAACATCTCTCATTCACCTTCAGAAGTTTTTCTTGTTTGTTTTTTTATTCTTGCTGCATTATTCAGAATTATTTGTTCTTTCTAAATGTATGTATTGGGACCATTTTCCCTGCAACCAGACTTCAGTGGCAGTGTTTTAACCCATGGCAAAGTGTATATCGAATTGGCTACCACTATCGGCAGAGACTGACTTACCTATGTGTCCAGAGTATATGGTACCCAGGGCATGTAAAGCAGAGTGTCCTTTCAGGCCTGCAGCACTGTTTGCACCACCCTGTGTGTGACAAAGTACAAAATGGCTCCCAGCCTGCCACTACAGACTGGAGAGCAGGTTTACAACTGCTAGTTGGACTTGGCAAGGTCCCCACTTCCTATAACAATTTATGTAAGTCTCCAGTAAGTAAGACCTACCTAGCCCTAAGGCAGGGAGCTTTAAACACGGTCAATCACTTCTACTGGGCTCAGATGTCAGAAACAATTAAGGAGTTTTGTTGCTCCTGTGTCACCTATCAAGCCACCATCAAGGTAGGTGACAAGCCAAAGACTCCCCTCATACCACTGCCTGTGGTTAGGACTCCCTTTGAGAGGGTACTGATCAATTTTGTTGGTCTCCTAGAACATTCCACCAGATGCCCAGAGGTTATTCCCCTTGAGACAAATACTGCTCCTGCACTAGCTAGAGCTCTGCTTGGCATCTTCACCAGAGGTGGGTTCCCTAAGAAGGTCATTTCAGATAGGGTGACAAATTTCATGTGTGCCTATCTGAAAGCAATGTGGGGTGAGTGTGGAGTGACTGATAAGTTCACCACCACCCCTACCATCCCCAAGGAAATGGTCTTGTGGAAATGTTCAACAAGACCATGAAAGGCATTACTATAGGTTTGCCTGGGAATCTTAAAAGGAGACAGGATGTTCTCCTACCATACCTGCTGTTTGGATGCTTGGAGGTCCTACACAAAGGGGTAGGTTTCAGTCCATTTCAACTACTCTTTTGATGCCCTGTAAGATTTCCTTTGACTTGGTGAGAGAAGGTTGGAAGAGACCTCTCTGCGAACCCAAACAAGACATTTTGGACTATGCGCTTGGCCTTCCCTCCAGAATGGCTGAATACATGGAGGAAGCAAACAAAAACCTTGCGGTTCGCCAGGAGTTTGTCAAACATAGGACTGGTATGACCAGAAGTCCTCTATGGTTGAATACCAACCTGGACAACTGGTGTGGGTCTTAGAGACTGTGGCCCCTAGGGCACGCCAAGCAGAGTGGATTGGGCCTTACTCTATCTTCGAGAAGAAGGGTGAAGTCACATATCTGGTGGACTTGTAACTCCCAGACAACCCCATAGGGTGATACATGTGTTTATGCTCAGCTCCATCATGTCAGAGCAGACTTCACAATGCTTATGATGATTTTTTTTATTAATTGATTTACCGCACAAGATGGCCGCAGGGGTAGAGAGCTCCGAAACCGAGCTCCTGGCTCATCAAAATATCACCTAATCAGAGCCCCCCCCAGCGCTGCCTAGCACCAGGAACGCGACCGGAATCTGCGGCGGAAAAGTGCAGCCTGTCCCGCTACAGGAAAGCAGAGTTCTGTCGCCTGATCACTCTCACGGTGATCGGCGCTCCTCTGCCCTCCAGCGACCCCAGGACACTCACGCGCAGAGCAGCCGACCGCGTCCGGATCCCTCAGCAATGCCAGCACGGTGAAACCTGAGCTGCACAGTCCCGACCAGCCTTGGAAGACCATAGCTCCTGCACCGGAGCTCAGGGATTCTCCGCCGACGCTGCCCTCCACGCCTGTCCTCAAAATGGCGGCTCCTGAAGACCTCGCCTGACCTGAGCCTTCCCCCAGAGCCGCGGCTTCCATCATCCGAGGTCGTGAAAGGGTTGAGGGCGCTAAGCTTCAGCCCCGACCACCACTGGCAGTGATTAAATTCCCCAACCGGAGCACAAGGACTCCCAACGCTGCCGTCCCTCCGCCTGGCTTAAAAATGGCGGCCAAAGAGAACGTCGCCTGACCGGAGCCTACTCAGTAGCCACTTCTCTTCGACACTGTGAGTACTGGCATTCTTTTGGGCACCACCAAGCTTCAGCTCCGACTACCCCACTAAATAAAGCCTTTTCATCAGAGCCCCATGTTTCCAGCCACCGCCGGCCCCGTGCCTGACTTTAAAATGGCGGCCAAAGAGGACGTCGCCTGACCCACACAGAGAGATACTGGTAGATACTGGGGGCACCAAACAGAGGGGCAACTGGGATGTCCTGCCTCATCATGCATAGGGAGCTACAGGGGCCCTTGCCATATCTCCAGTGTGATCAGTTCTCGTGAACTCATAACCGGGACACCCAAGAAAAACAAAAGTAGGACTACAACAAGGAGACAAAAAAAAAAAGTGAATGAAGAGAGCAGTAAAGGAAGGGAAAGAGTGCCTTCCACCTAGGCAGAGGCCCTGGGTCTAACTGCCCTGCCCCGACCATCACCTGCAAGCCGTTGCGCAGAATAGCGGACCAGGAGGGCTTGCAATGCCCCACATGACTTCTAACCACGTGTCCTACTGAACTGCACCTTCAATCCGTCGCCTGCCCTCCGGGCCACTCTAGCGCCACACCCCTACCTAATCAGGCTCCCCTTCCACCACACCCACGATGGCCCGGGACCAGCCCCCCCCCTCCTCCACCAGCCCCACTTGCCCACCTTAAACCTCACAGCCGAAACTCCTTCACCATCATTTTCCCCCCACTCCTCTCTACTAAGCTGCGACGCACCTTCAAGCAGAAACTCATTCGCAATCACAAAGAAACCCTAATCACGGACATCTACCACTCGGCCTCCAATGGACCGACCAAGATGGACCTAATATTCCACACTGAAAGACCGGAATACTGGGTCTCCACGATTAGATCGCGGATGTTTATCGCCAAAACAACTTCCACTCTCCACAGCTGCAAACTAACCACGACTCTTCCGTTCAGATCAGCTGGCAGAGGCTACATAACCGTGACCATCTTTACCAATGGCACGGTCCTCATCCAAGCTAACAATGAGAACCTGGAAGCTTTCGACTCCATATTTCCCGCACTCAGGTCAGCCCCTCCCACCCTCCCTATCCTCGCCTCTACGCCGCCTCCGACCACGACCACAACTTACAGAGAAGACCGCGATACTCCCTTCCGCAACCCCTACCCAGCCCGTCAGGCCCCCCTCCCCCAGCAATACCTCACCCTCCATGCACAGCCACCCAACATCCGCAGGACACTCAATCCCCCTCCTCTTCCCCCTCCTCCAACTACCTCACCTCCCTTAACACCAGGCTCCGACAGCCTCCTACAGCAATCACCCCCACGCCAACAGGCTGCCTTCAGATAACGAGCCACTTCCCCTCAAGTCTCCCTACATCCCTCAATCCACCCCTGTCCAAACACCCTCCTGTCCTCCTCCCTTCCTCCCCCCTGTCTAAACCCCCGCCTGACCCTCCCCTGAACACCCCCCCGTCCTTCACCCTGACCCCTATCTCCCAACCCACCCCGAACACCCCCCGTCCTTCACCCTGACCCCTATCTCCCAACCCACTCAGAACACCCCCCCGTCCTTCACCCTGACCCCTATCTCCCAACCCACCCTCTCGAACCCTAGCACTCTCGGACCCACCGCGGATGCCCACATCCCCTTCCTTGAGGCCATATCAAAACGGCTCGCAGCCCTGGAAAACCAGGTCAACACTATCACCCATGGTCTTTCAGAAATCATCTCTAACCTTGGTATAGTCTTTAACCCCTACAAATTCTCCCCCCGGACCTCCCCCCACGTCAAAACGTCCTCTATTTCCTCTCCCACTCCAGTGGGCTCAAATCACCCGACCGCCAGGCCGCCTAGACCAGAAGTTCCTATGTCAGACAGGGAAGCAGCCTTACTAGCCGCCACCTATGACTCCTCCCCTACGGAGTCACCCAAATCCAAAATTCAAGTCATCACAGGTCACCGGAAAGACCGACCCATCGTCAAAACACAGAGATTACCAGTCCTCACCGCTATACCTAGAGAGACTAAAGAGGGAACCACCAGTAATCAGGAGAAATTCACCAACTGCCTCCTAATCAACTGCAGATCGGCCTCACTACACGCAACGGACCTAGCCGAAGCCATCCTCACTCATGACATTGACGTTGCGTTCCTCACGGAGACTTGGCTTAATAAGACATCCCCTCCCTGCCTAGACATGCTGGTTCCACCCGGCTTCTCCCTCATCTCCAAAGATAGGATTAAACAACGAGGAGGTGGGGTCGCTATCATCCACAAGGACAGCTGGAGCATCACAGAAACCTCCTCCTTCGAGTATGACTCCTTTGAATGCCTATCCACCGTCATCAAGACAAAAGACAACGACTCTCTACTGTGCCACCTACTCTATCACCCCCCGGGCAGAAATAACGAGTTTGGAGAACAACTATCAAACCTGATTGCACAAGACACACTGGGCGACTCCAAAAACTTAATTCTTGGCGACCTGAACATCCGGTGGAATGAGACCCACAACCCTCTAATCAAATCGCTATCTAGCCTCCTTGATGAGAACAACCTCACCCAACACTGTACTGAGGAGACTCATTACAAAGGAGCCACACTGGATGCCATCATTGCCCAAAAGAATTCTATCACGGTCAACCACATACTACCAGTTGACTGGTCAGATCACCACATGATCTTATTCCACATCAATCACCCCATCATCTCGCTTAAACCTCCGCAAGACCCGCCTAAATGGTCGAGAAACCTCTCCCAAGTACCCCAAGACATCTTGGAAGGTCAACTAAGCGCTCTTCTTCCAAATAACACAATGCACCTCTCGACCAACGACCTCGTCGACCACTATAACTCGGGGGTAGTCGCCATACTTGACAATCTAGCTCCTCTAAAGCTCAAAAGAAGCCGAGCCACTCCATCCAGAACCTGGTTCACTGCGGACCTCAACGCAGAAAGAAGAAACCTGAGAACCAAAGAAAGAAAGTGGAGAAACAACCCAACCGCCATTCTCCGCCTTCAACTAAAATCAGCCCGTAGGAAGTACAACAACCATATCAAAAACAAGAAATCCAGCTTCTTCCGCGAGGCATTGGTCAAATCCAAAAACAGACCCAAAGAACTCTACAACATAATCAGACAACAAACAACAAAGCCCCTGCCCTCAACCCTACAGGCTTCCAAAGAACTCTGTGACAACTTTGCCAACTTCTTCAACGACAAAGTCCTAAAAATCGAACTATCTCTAGACATCAACAACCCACACCTCCAGAAGAGCTACTCGGCCTCCCCAGTGGCACTCCCATCCGACTCCTTTCCCTCCCCCTGGCTAAGCTTTCGCCCCGTCCAGGAAACCGAGATAATCGCGCTGATCTCGACCTCAAAACCTTCAGCACACATCTCAGACCCCATCCCCCCATCTTTAATCAAACAAATGAAGCTTACCTTAGCGCCCATCTGGGGAAGAATCATAAACAGCTCCTTACAAAGCGATGTGGTCCCCGATTGTCTAAAAATGGGACAAGTCACTCCTCTTCTGAAAAAACCCGGTCTCGACTCAACTGACTTGAACAATTTCAGACCAATATCCAACCTCCCTTTACTCTCGAAAACACTTGAACGCTGTGTACTCCTGCAACTGACGCAACATCTGGACAACATCAATCTCCTGGACCCCCTCCAATCTGGCTTCAGACAAGGCCGCAGCACTGAAACCGCGATGCTGAACATCATAGACGACATCCATGGATCTCTTGATGCTGACAAGTGCTGCCTCCTCATACTCCTTGATCTCTCAGCAGCGTTCGACACGGTGGACCACAAGCTCCTCATCATGACTCTTCAAGAAAGAGCCGGCCTTGGCGAGGTAGTTCTCAAGTGGTTTTCCTCCTTTTTACACAACCGTTCGCAACTAATAAAAATCAAGAACTTCACCTCCGATACCCAGCAAGTCAACAAGGGTGTCCCTCAAGGATCAGTGCTCTCCCCCCAGCTCTTTAACATCTACATGGAACCACTCGCTAAGTTACTCAGGAACGCCAACATCCACTTCCACCTCTACGCGGATGACACGCTCTTTAAAGCTGACCTGCCTAAATACACGGTCATTACAGAGACATAATCTGGAGATTTTTACTCTACTCCAAACTGAGGATATTGATGTCCTTACCCTCTCGGAGACCTGGCTCGGGGATAGCTCATTACCTGACATCATAGCAGCTGCCCCGAGTGAGTATGATATAGTATGGCACAATCGTGCTAATAATGCCCGAGGGGGGGGAGTAGCGATTATCTTCAAGAAATCTCTAATCGTAACTAAAATATTGGCAGAAACTGTGGATCTAGCTGACACACTTGCAGTAAAGATCGAGTTTGACAATCTGTGTCTAGTGATCCTTACAGTGTATCGTCCACCTAATTCAAATCCAGGTTTTAACGATTTGTTTATGGCTACTATATCGGACATTTGCTCTCGATATAAAAATATAGTAGTAACCGGAGATTTCAACTTCCACTGGGATAGGGAAGTAAAAGAACCAGCAGCTCGCTTTCTGGAGACCACCATGTTCTCATTGGGTTTTCGACAGCTGATAGAAACCCCTACACATATAAAAGGACATATCCTTGATCTCATTTGGACGCTAGATCCCAAAGTAGCACTCCTGAGGGTTTCACCCTGCATTTGGTCAGACCACCACCTAATCTACTGTGAGGTACCCATCAATGCAAAGCCGATACAACTGCCACCCAAAATGAAGAAGGTCCGTCAATGGAAGAAAGTTGACTTACAAACTTTGTCCTCTACCCTTTCGGCATTGGCTTACCCAATTGCCCCTAATACTGACCTCGACCAGGAGTATGGGGACATTACTAGCAATCTGTTCAGAGCAATTGATCGGATTGTACCAGAAAAGCAGCAAAGGGTAAAAGAAGCTGGAAGGGGAGCTCCATGGTTTACATCTGACCTAAGGGAGCATAGGCGGAAACTTAGAAATATAGAACGAAATTGGCGGAGACAGAAAAATGAGGAAAGTCGAGAGCAATATAAATCCTTGCTCAACATCCATAAAAAGCTCATCCTGGACACTAAAGCTAAATACTATGAAAAGCGTATAAAACAAGCTGAAAATGTCCAGAAGGAAACCTTCAAAATATTAACTGAACTGAGCAAAAAATCCGAAAATATGGAAGTAGCAATCAGCTGCGATACTTTCCAAAACTACTTTCTAGAGAAGGTAGAGACCATCTTACAGGACATTGGGAATGGTACTGTGACTGAGTCCATCAAGCTGCAGGATGTCCAGATTTCTATGGAAATCCAAACCCACATCTCAAATTTTCCACCGATGGATGCGATGAGTCTTGAGCAACTCATGAATAAAGTTAAATCTGGCTCCCCGGCGGACCCCTGCCCCCCTAGTGTCTTTCGTTTAGCACGCCCTACCTTGGAAGACCACATCCTCTCTCTCCTGAATAACTCACTAAACACAGGACGGCTACCAGCTAACTTCAAAGAAGCTCGAGTGAAGCCGCTAGTGAAGAAGTCAGGAGCAAACCCTAAGATTCTGAAAAATTATAGGCCCATCTCGCAACTCCCGTTCCTGGCAAAAATCCTTGAGCAACATGTACTGAAGTCCCTGTCCGCGTTCCTGGAGTCACATCATTCTCTCCACGATCTGCAGGCGGGGTTTCGTGCACATCACAGCACCGAGCTGGTGATGCTCTCGGTGCTGGATGAGCTTAGAGGGATGGCTGACAGTAAGAAACCGAGCGCCCTGATACTTTTAGATCTGTCGGCGGCGTTCGATACTGTCAGCCATACCCTGCTCCTGGACAGATTGGCTAGTTTCGGGATTCGAGACACGGCCTATAGGTGGCTGGAATCTTTTTTAGTAGGGAGAACACAGAGGATTCAGTTGGGGGATAAGGTATCGGAGGTGGGAAATCTGACATGCGGGGTCCCTCAAGGCTCCGCATTGTCTCCACTCCTCTTCAACCTATACCTGCAACCACTGATAAGCTCCTTGGCAAAGATGGGATGTCGCGTATTCAATTACGCTGACGACACCCAACTGTTGCTGAGCATAGAGAACACAGCGCTGGCGCAGACTTATGCGCAAGATGTTCTAAGATTCACAGTGAATTGGATGACTATGAACCTTCTGAAAATCAACCCTGAAAAAACAGAGGTTCTAGTTGTATCATCTATAGGTTCCCCATGGAGTGATTTGTACTGGCCCCAGGAATTAGGTCCAACACCTACACCAGTGGACAAGGTGAAAAGCCTGGGGATTAAGATTGACAGCGAACTGTCAATGTGTAGCCAGATCTCCTCTATAGTCGGCACCTGCAATGGGCTAATTAGACAACTGCGAAAGTTAGTCCCTCTCCTATCCCAGTCTATGCTTCGCACTGTAGTCTCTGCCACAATAATCTCAAGGCTGGACTACGGAAATGCCCTTTACTTGGGCCTTCCAAAGTCCTTGATCAGTAGATTGCAGGTGGTCCTAAATGACGCCGCACGTCTTATTTTTAAACTTCCAAGAAGATCCCATGCTTCTCCATTGCTGCAGAACCTTCATTGGTTGCCTATTGGGCAAAGATCTGTTTTTAAAAGTTTGTGTATAGCCCATAAGGCAATCTACGGGCAAGCTCCCGCTTACATAAAGGAAAGGTTGGAGATATACAAACCAGAACGGAGATTAAGGTCCTCAGACGCACAGCTGTTGGTGTGCCCCCGGTTTAGGCTGGCCACAAAAGGGGGGAGATCCTTTTCTGCTCTGATCCCAAAATTTTGGAATAAACTTCCTGAGACCCTCCGAAAAGAAGGTAATCTCCTTCGCTTCAGAAAAAGTTTGAAAACCTTCCTGTTTAGGGATGCGCTAAGCTCAGCTTAAACTTCCTGTTGCTCCCTTCTTTCCGATAATGATGTAGTTGTTGCCCTTCGGTCACAAGCGCCCTGAGACCTGCCGGTGAGTTGGCGCTATAAAAGCCGGAACTAACAATAACAATAACAATAACACGCAGATTTACCTGGAAACCTCCTCTCTTAAAGACATCCAGAGACTCAACGATGTCCTAAATGAAGTTCAAGACTGGCTGACAAAGAATCACCTGAAACTCAACCCCGATAAGACAGAAACACTCCTCATCTCAAACAAAGAAGATAACCCTCAAATCACCGAGTGGCTAAAGTCGATCGATGCTCTCAAGGGTAACCTCACGCTAGCCGACTCCGTTAAATCCCTGGGCTTCACCTTAGACCCCAAACTAACCCTGACAAACCACATTAAGAACTCGGCGAAAAGCGCATTCTTCAACCTCAGACTTTTGAACAAAATTAAACCTTACATTCCCAACAAGGACCTCAAACTAGCCACGCAACCTCTAGTTCTATCAAGACTGGACTATGGGAACTCAATCCTAACAGGCATCCCCAAATCGCACCTGGCTCCACTAAAAACAACACTTCACGCGGCAGCAAGAATGATCACAGGCTGCAAAAAATATGATCACATCTCCCCGGCTCTCAAAGAACTCGAATGGCTCCCTGTGGAAATGCGAAGTACCTTCAGAACGGCCTGCCTAACCCACAAGGCCCTCCACACCGGCAAACCGGAATACCTGGCTAACAAGCTCAAAAAAGCAGGCCAAGCCAGAAATTTGAGAAGCTCTAATTCCCTGCTGCTCATCCTACCAAAAACCAGAAGGAAGAGAACTGCGGACTGCTCCTTCTCAGGAAATGCCCCCAAAATATGGAACGCCATCCCCCCGCACATCAGAACTCTACCGTCCTATGTAGAATTCAAGAGACAACTTAAATCCTTGTGCCTTATCCGCTCCCTTGGTTATGGATAACTTGGAGCTGCAAACGTCTCAGAATCCATGCGGTATTGTTGAATCCAGTACCGAGAAGCCCTGCTGTCCGAACTTTTCTTCTTTCCAAATTGTCTCTCGCCGATTGCTTTTATTGGGTTTGTTTCATGTTGTTCTCTTTTTCATGCCCACTACTGTGAAGCGCTCTCATACCTTCGGGTCTTGTTAGCGCTATAGAAAACTTCTAAATAAATAAATAAAATAAGAGGAGGAGAGTGAGCCTCTCCCTGACCTACTGACTACCAATGTCAAAGATGGCTCAGTGGAAGGAGTAGTTATCTCTTCCACTCTGACAGAATAGCAGCAAAAAGACTGTTACAACCTGCTGAGTCGGTTTGCTGAACTTTTTCCATTGACCCCAGGTTTGACAACATAGTGTACTCATGGTGTGGACACGGTTAACAGCTTGCCTGTCAAAACAAAAATATATAGACTGTGAGACCAGGTCAAAGCTGGCATCAAAGCTGAGGTTGCCTAGATACGATGTTAGAGTTGAGGGTGACTGGGCCCTCTAGTAGCCCATGGACTAGTCCAATAGTCCTGGTGCATAAGCCAAGCTCCAAGGAAGGAAAAACAGAGATGAGATTCTGTGTGGACTACAGAGGCTTAAATGCAGTCACCAAGGTTGATGCCCACCCCATTTCTAGAGCACATAAGCTCATTGATAAGTTGGGAGCTGCAAAATATCTGAGCACCTTTGATCTGACTTAAGATTCTTGGAAGATTGCCCCCACACTTGGAGCCAAGGAGAGGTATGCTTTTTCAACTCCTGAAGGCTACTTTCAGTTCAAAGTGATGCCCTTTGGGGTGCAAAATGCATCTGCCACCTCCCAGAGGTTCGTAAACAGAGTACTCTCGTGTTTGGAAGACTTTATTGCAGCATATCTGAATGATATGCCTGTGTTTAGGTCCACCTCTGAGGATCACCTTCTCCACCCCAGGAAAGTGTTAGAGCTGACTATCAAGGGAAGCAATTCCCAGACAAATAGGGAAGAGGCTATTGTGTACTTGGGACACCAAGTTGGTGGAGGCCCTGTACAACCTTGCCAGCACAAAATCCAGACAATTCTGGCCTGGGAAGCTCAAAGACACAACCCCAAGTCACAGCCTTTCTTGGCTTGACTGAGTACTACAGACGATTTGTCAAAGGATATGGGACCATAGTGGCACCTTTGACAGAGTTAACACCCAAAAGCTGCCCAGAAAAGTGATCTGGGCTGACCAATGTCAACAGGCCTTTGATAGCTTTAAGGAAGCATTGTGCTCAGCACCTGTCCTGAAGGCACCTGACGTTAGCAAGGCGTTTGTCATCCAAACTGATGCTTCAGAACATGGGATTGGGACAGTATACTATCACAGCTGAATGACCAGGGTCAGGATCAACCAGTTGCTTTTATCAGCAGGCAGCTCCTCCCCAGAGAGCACCGTTGGAGTGCCATTGAAAGGGAAGCCTTTGCTGTGGTTGGTCCTTGTACAAGCTGAGACCATACCTGTTTGGCACTTTCTTCAGAGTTCAAACTGACCACAGACCTCTCAGATGGCTGATGTAGGTGAGAGGAGAGAACCCCAAACTGTTAAGATGGTCCATATCCTTATAGGCTATGGGCTTTATAGTAGAACATAGACTTGGATCTGACCATGCCAAAGCAGATGACTTTAACCTCCACTTACATGATGAGACCTACCAGGACAAGAGTTAGATACTAATCACCTTTTGTCTGGAAGTGGTCAGTGTAAGGAAATGTCTCTTTTTGCATGTTCTCCCCCCCCCCCTTCATTTTTGGACCGATGCTGCTTGTTTATCGACTCTGAGAGTACACTAAGGTCTGCTAACCAGACCTCAGTGCCAGTGTGCTAACCCATTGAAAGTGTATATCGAATTGGCTACCCCCATTTGGCAGAGTGTGACTTACTTATAAGTCCCTAGTATATGGTACCCAGACATGAAATTCAAAGTTTCTTCCTAGGGCTGCAGCACTGATGGTGCTACCCTGTGTGTGAAATAGAACACAATGGCTCCGAGCCTGCCACTGCAAACTGGAGGGGCGGTGTTAAAACTGCTAGTTCAACTTTGCCATTTACACCAATGGAAAAGGCCCTACTTCCCTTAACAATATATTTAAGTCTCCCTTAAGGAAGGTACACAGCCCTAAATCGGGGAGCTGTATATTATTGGCTGGAGCATGTATTGCTTACATGTGTCCTAACAGCAAAACATCCAAATGTTTGTTTTTGCTATGGAAGAGTAAGTAGCCCTATTGACTAACACAGATTTTCAGCTGATCACTAGGCCCAGCTAACTTCTGAATGGGACTACTGAAATGGGTACCTTAAGGTATCAAATTAATTGTGCCATTAAACCCAACTTAATATCCAAGTCGAATTTAATGTCACTTTTATAAAAATACAACTTTTAGAAAGTTGCCACTCTGTGACTTACTTTGTCCAGTGGTTTTACACAGTCACTGGCCACCTGACAGCTTTCTGGTAGTATTGTGACTGACTCCCAGGCTTGGGGAAAACAGCAGGCTGCTACAGGGTGAGGTGCTATCTCCCCTTCGCAGTAAGCCCCTCATGGTGTTAGCCCAAAAGGCAAGCTCAAAAGGCGGAGCCACCTTTGGCGAGGAAAGGGCAAACATACTTCTGAGGGGTTGTCCTTAGTTTAGGTAGACAGGTTGACTGTGGGAACAGAAAGGGGAGACCAGGGCCCAAAATGTTTTTCACATGGGCATGTAATCCACAGGTAGCCACGCCTCTAGGGTGGGCTGCCAAGCTCCTTGCATGCAAAGAAGAGTTCAGACATCTTGAGAGTGGGCAGAATAGTGCACCATGGGATTGCTAGATACCACACATAGCCAGTAAGTCATGACAGGGTGAGAAGGAACCTGGTAGCCCATTGGCTAGTGACGGCATCATCTCCCCAGGGCACTTTCAGTGCATAATTATGGCTCCCCTGGCACCCTGAACCTCAGATCATGTTGGAACTGGAGAAAAGCCTGAAACATTACTTCCCTGCAGACCACTGGACTTTGCAAAGAGAGGCTGCACTGTCTACTGATCTGCTCCTGCTGCACCTTAGTCTAGGGAAGAGAGGACTGTGCTTATGGCTCCTGGATTGAGCACAAGTCACAGTAGGTGAACACAACTCTTCCACACTTTTCAGAAGTTTACACACTTTACCGCTACCATTGCTTGTTTGCAGTTAAACTGAGATCGACGTTAATCTGTATCTCTAAAACCCTCTGGTGGATTTTGTTCATCTTGAACCCTAAATATGAATTAAAATATAATCTATTTTTATAAATTGTTGTTAGATTTCTTTTCTGTTGCGTGACTTTCTTATTTCATTGTTTGGTACTGTTAAATGCTTTACACTAGTTCCTTTGTTTATGCCATGCAGCTCAAAGCTACAGCTACCCAGGGTTGAGCTAAAGGTTTTACAAATGAGCCTGACTGGACCCAAAATAGTTTTTGCAAGTGTATTACATGCTAAGGTCACACACCATACAATATGATACACCCAAATCTCACACTACATCACTCCGGGTTATACAGGCACTATCTCCAGTACTGAACATTTCATCTACAAATCATTGGTAATTACTTCAATGGAAATAAAACAAAATTACAAAACCCAGAATGCAATGGACTGCCATAAAAAGTACAGGACTAGAAACAGAATCTGTAATGACCTGGAGAGAGGTAGGTGACCTGAGGGGAAAAACAGGGCACAGTTGAGGAAATCATTGTGATAAATTATACTAATGTTTCTGAAATAATTATGAAAAGAATTTTCATCAGCATTTCTTCGTCCTGAAACCGTGCAATATTCACCCTCACACATCATAGTTGAGGCCCCATTTGTATGTTTGTAGAATGACTAACGCACACATGCTTGCCGCATTCAGCTAATGTGGCCAGGGCCAATGGGTGACTATGGGCCAAAGTCTGGGCAGCCCCTCTGTCAGGTATACTGCGCATGCGCCTACTGTCCTGCAACTCGGAAAAGCAGCTCACAGAATGAAGGCGCATCAAAGATGGTGCCTGTAGTGTTACAAGTCTATGTTAACAGCTGCCATTGAGCATCACCCGCCTGGCTCCAGTCATCCCCCTATCTTTATAATGTTTTACACGCTTGCTGTCTGCCTGGACATTTCGGCCGAGTGGTTAGATGAGTTGGAGGTAGTTTCCAAAATGTCACAAATCTGCAGAAATTTGGAAACTGTCCAAACTTTGCACTGAACTAAAAAATCTGTATTTTCTGGAGAAAAGTCTGTACTCAAACATGAGGCTGTTGTTCCCTGTGGGTGCAGAAGAAGCTGTAGACGTGCACATTCTTCCAGGAGTTGAAGGCGTGGCTTTCATGAATGTAACTTTTCCACTAAACATTTCAGAGGAAGATTTTTTGCTCAATGTGTTTTTTTACTCACCTCATCAATGAGTCGGCATATGTCAAAAAAAATTGCCCACGGGATACAACCTGGTGGAATTCTCTGCTGCGAGGTGGTGTCGAATTCTGCAATGTAAGGGCAAGTCAAGGAGTGGAAATGTTAACGGCGTCCCCTCAGTCATTTCTCTATAGTGTGGTTGCAATGTATCCAACGCGTGCCCCGAGCGGCATGTTTCCACTGACAGCCAGCTCTGCGGCCCAGAACATACTGTTCCACTGGTGGTGGTGGTGACCTCATGGTGTACTTCAGATACATTAAATGTAGAGCAGGGAACAGCCCCCGTGCTCTGAGACGGTATATACCCAATGAAGTCATTCCGTTGGCTCAGATCCTCCCATAACTTTATTGTACATAGGAAAGAATGAGTTTCCTCATCACTGTTTTATGTCAGATGGAAGGAGAGCTCAACTTGGGACTCCGGGTCAGAAATTCAAGCACCGAGTACAAGCATCGTTGACGTCAAATTACCAAGTGGTATTAATTTCAACCCCGTTGTCCTCACAAACACCCGCTCTAACTTTGGATTCCCTATTGGAAGGGGTGTTTCTTCAACTAGCTTGCTGATGTCTAAGGTCCATGTGAAAGTGATATTGAGTCCACAGATCCTCAGCACTGGAGATTCCTCTTGGAGATGTGTTTTGCTAATAATCATTGTTCCTACCTAAGTTACTCATCCATCGCCCGCTCCAGCATGTGACTCCATGTCAGAAACTTAGATACTGACAAGCATTTCTAGTATCAAAGATCTAACTGATGTTAGACATCAACCTATTGTCCTCTCCCAGTGGCCACGTTGACATGGCCTCAATGCCAAAAATGTGTGTCATCGATAAGGATTGTTGAATGATACTGGAAATCAACTCTTTGGTCCACACCAAGCCCCAATCTAACATGGGACCTACTGGGGCAAATGTGTATTGCTAACAAGCATCACTCATCTCTTTCACGTGATATCCAAAATCAACACTGTGTTTCCCACTAAATGCCTGTCAAGAAGACCTCTGTGAAGGTGGACTCGCGTGGTGCTCCCTCGTGACAGCGCTCAGGGCTCCAGAGAGGATCTCTGGCCGGGGCTTAGTGATAACATCACACATGAAGGTTGAACACACAAATAATTGTACCCAGCTATACATTTAGCAACAGGGTGCAGGAACATTCCAGTCTGTCGCAGATATTGAGTGCATGGTACAGCAGAGGTCACCACATTGTCTATGACACACACGCACACCTGTAATGGGAACTACCTGGTCACTGTTGAATTCAGCTAGTAACCTCCACCGGTTCCTTCCTGCTCTTTCAACCACAAATAGGTGATGACAGTGATTAATTTGAGCCGGTGTTTTCTGGTGCTCAGCACCAGCACCTTATTCTCTACACCAGCTATTATAGCAGCTGCCACAGGTGACACTGTTTGTCTAATTTTGTGAGAGGCACGACAACAGTTGTTTAATAATTAAATATACATGAAAATCAGTAGTACCTGCCACTCAAAGCTATAAGAATAGCTTGAGCGACATGTATTAGTCATTTTTAATTTATATTTAAAGTCTGAATTGTCACACTTGTATGAGTGTGGTGGTTAGTTGTGATGGTACTAGTGAGGGCAATGGATGGTGCAAGTTACAATGACCTCATAACAAGGGTCAATGCACTTATGTTTTTTTACAAATTAAGTTGAGTGGAGCCACCCAGCAAGATCTCAGAATTATCAGTTGCTGTGGTCTACGCCATCCTATAGAGCCCGCTGTGGAACTATCACTTCCGAGTCTTTAAACCCAAAATGACTAACAGGAGCTTTCTTAGTGTCTCGGTTACTTGCGGGATGGACCAGGCAACTCATGGGTATTTCAACAACTAAAAGGGTAATTGATTTCTACAGCGATTTGTTTTATACAGAGAAATAAAAGAAAACTTTTTTTTACTGTTTCAAAGGCCAATGCGTTGAGTTTATTTTGTTTTTTTATATTATTTGTTTTTGTACACTACTCAGGAAGCGCGTCAGCTGCTTTAGAGCGCTCATGCCAGCAGTGTTGGGGAAGAGGAATCTGCAGAACTAAGTCCTTTGCTGTGAGATCAGGCGCCTCAAAGGCAGGGCTCGAGTTGGGGTACCACGCAGGTGGACGGCGTCCCCCCACTTATTTTACCGGGGGGACACCATCCCCCCTGCCAAACAGCTGGACTTCACTCTTTGGCCTCTCTGGGACGAGGAGCTCGGCACCTTTCGTGACGTCACTTCCTGTTGTGACGTCACTTCCGGGGACAGCGTCCCCCCACTTCTTTTTTTACGACTTGTGCCCTTATCAAAGGGACTATTAAGCAGTGTGCACATTATCCGATTAAAAGGAAATAAAGGTTTTCAGAACTTACTAAGAGTTTCTAAAGTCTACCTCATGGGAAAGGGTACGGGGAGGGAGTTCCATAGTGTTGAGCTCTGCGAACGAAGGGAGCTCGCCCTCGAAATCTACGGTGTCTCTTGGGCCGGCGTGAGATCTGCCTTCAATTGTCTTTCTTTGTGTTGGTTGGTTCATGCTATGCCATACTTTTCTCACACCTCCCTCAGAACACTTTGGGTGGGAGGGCGGCCATCATAGAATAGATTGAGATTATACCTGCATAGGAACACCTGAAGATTGTGGAGGTTGATGAAAAGTTAGGGGTTCGCCATATTTTTACACATTTTATACTTTGGAGATATATGTCTGTCATACTTACCCCCAGCATGAGTGAGTGACATGTTATTGCTCCCTTGGTGCTTATTGTCCCACTACCAAACATCTAGTGTTAATTTCGTTCTATAGAAACAATGAGGTCCAAGTCCGGGCACTGAGAAAACACCACCATGTATTACCAATGTGCCACCACAGAAGGCTGGCACTTCAGTCTGAAGGCATCTCTGGCAGGTTGTGAACGGGTAACGTCACGTGCATTTGTAGGTACTGAATTGTAGGTCCTGATTTTCTAGCTGTGAGGACCTCATGTGGAAACCGTTCCTCGCGAGAGACTAGTACTGCATCTTAGAGGCAGCCCTGGGAGGTCATGAGAGGGTGATGCAGCATCCATGGTCCTGCATTCCTGGCTGCAGGAACCTCCCACTGGCAATGCTCCCTCAAGGGAGGCAGGTACTGAAGACGTCACTTGCAGGCTGTGGGAGCATACCACTGAGCCGGAAACATAGGGATCATGAGTCACCAATGTGGACAGTTTCTGGTGGCAAAAGATGCCCCAATCACCCAAAAGAAGCCCATGCTTGCCTGGAAGGTTTTCCTAGTCCGAGGCAGGAATGCGCATTTTTGTTCCCTGGCTCATTCTGTCCTTTGTTTCTCCCTCCCCAGACCTTTGCCTGTCCCAGGGCAGCCTGGAATCCAGGCTCTGTTCTCGCGCACGTCTCCCTAGCAAGAATGGAGGATTCTGGGCCGGTTCTGAGTCAGGCCAGAAGCCGGAGTTTTCCAATCCACTCCCACCGGCTCCCGGGCAGCGCGTCTGCTCT
Organism: Lissotriton helveticus; assembly: GCF_964261635.1. Lineage (NCBI taxonomy): Eukaryota > Metazoa > Chordata > Amphibia > Caudata > Salamandridae > Lissotriton > Lissotriton helveticus. Next base: position 1,302,920,675 of record NC_136057.1, read on the forward strand.
TCTCCTTAAACAAATCCTGTTTATATACAGACGGCCTGAGAAGATGGAAAAGACATTAAGACGTAGTCCTGGGCTGGAAGCTGGCTGTCATTACCACAGCAGCTCGGCACGCCGTCTCCCGCCATTGTTTACTCCAGACTAGGCTGACCTCATCCTTCCAATATGGTGTCTGCATCAGCATCACCCAGACGAATCTGCTGTCTCAGGCTCCCTCTTTCCTCCCCTACCACTCTTTCGCAGGTATGATTCTCAGGGCCTAGGCCTCTTCTGCGACCTGCCCGACCACCTCTGTATGCCGGGCCTTGCTAGGAACATCTGGACGGAGAGTTAGCCCTATGAAAAGCTTTATCTGTAAGGTATCAATGAGTTCTGTAGCACTTCTCCCAGTCTGCCTCTCTTTGCCAAGGCCTGCTAGGTCTGCCTAGAAGGAGGCATAGTCCCATACCAGATTGATGTATGGTTCTGACAAAGGGGCTCTTGCAGACTGAAGCCCTGAACAGTTCGGGTGGCATGAAGTCTTATGCACTCCTTTTCCGGCCTGCCTTTGTGGGTCTCGCGTTGCTAGGTCTGGACAGAAGGAGTGTTATCTTCATCTGAAGGTGTATTGGTATGGTAAAAACAAGGGTAGCCATGCACCGGAAATAGACCTGAAAGATAACATTTCAAATAACAGAGTGCCTTCCTGCATGGCTCTGCCAGTACCAGCTAGGTCTTATTTGAAGGTGTATTAGCAACATCTGAAAATGCATTGGTACGGTAATAATACTGGAACGCACAGGAAGTAGTCCTGAAAGCTGCCATCCCACTTAACAGGAAGTGCTATCGCACTTCTGTCGCTGGTAAGTCTTGATACGTCAGGCTAGAACAAGGTATTGCTTATTAGCAGCTTTATGTATGGTAATGACTAGGCCTGGGCAGAGTTCACGGAGTTCCGCAACACAGAACTCCGCGAAGTGACCAAAAAACTCTGACATGCTACGTGGAGTTCCGCAAGCAGTGGAGGGTGTTAGGTAGCGCAGTTCGGCTGATTTTTAACACTGGAAATCGTTGCGATTGACACCAGGCGCAGCACAAGAAGGCGCTGCTTCTTTCTGTCACTCGGGTAGATTTTCTACTAGAGCTGCAGCTTCCTCAAAGTGAACAGATGGTTTCTCAACGCGAGCGGTCGCGAGCATCCGCAACCTCCCCGTTGAGAAATCTCCCTGGGAGGTGGTCTAGCATAGGATTTTCCCTGCTCACACTCACCAACTTAACGTTGGTGGGTGCGAGCGAGAATAAAAACTTTGCATGCTCCGCGGAGCACAGAGTGCAGAAAACTCCGCAAACCAAACGGAGCAGGGCTCACCGCCCAGGCCTAGTACTGACATAGGAACTTGCACCGAATGAAGGCCTGAAAGATATCATTTCAGATGACAGGACGTCACATGGCACCTCTTCTGGCCTGCCTTTGTCTGCCAGGCCTTGCTAGGTCTGGCTGGAAGAATATTTAGCTACTTCTGAGCATTTAGTGGGTAGGTAATAACATCACGGCTCACAGAGGACAAGTGCTGAAAGATAGCATGCTACATAATTGGAGGTCTTCGAATGTTGCACTCAGTCCAGTCTGACAGATGGAGGTGGGCAAGCCAGGAAATTCACAGAGAGAGAAGAACCTGAGTCGATCCAAGGCCCTGGCTTGGTTCTAACCGCCAAAGCACGAGTCGAAACATCAAAGGATTGAGCATGTAAACAGTGGAGCAAATGTCATTAAAACATATGATAAAGACTCTTTAAGATTAGAAATAGGTTATTTCTTAAATGCTTGTATTTCACTTCAGTACAGATGACTATGTCACTTTGTGTACAACTGTTAAAAGAATTCGTTTTAATCATGAAATGTTCCCACCCCCGATGCCCTGACAACCCTGTTTGAAAATTGTACACAGCCAACTAGGGTGGAGGGGAGGTGAGCCGGCCTGCTCGGGTGTGGTGCCAGGAATCCAAGAATGCCTGAATACTCAGCACTTTCATGAGGACTGACGTCTCTGTCGTTAGGTGGAGCAGGCGCTTCACCTGGGACATGCATAGGCAAGCAGGTGAGGCGTGAGAAGCATCCAGCAGCGCACAGGCGCCCGATGCCTTCAGATTACATTGGACCGGCTCCTGACATGCTCAGCCCATGCTGGAGACGTGTAATGTCTTCCTACTCGAGAGCAGGTGATACATGCACCTGTGACATTTACATGTAAAGTAGGCAGTAAAAAGTACAGAGGAGGCCTGTGACACATCAAGGAAGCAGTGTACCGCTATGTCTTCTTGCATGCAGAAGATGTGCATAGCGCCTTGTCTGCATACAGCACAGGAGTTAAAAAAACAAATGATGACGGAATGCTGCATTAATCAAACATTCATCCCAGTCACAGATCTGGGTTAAATCCATCATTTGTTTGCACGCCATGCCATTCCAGTTTAGACCTGGACATATGCAAATCAGTCTTGACCCTGTTCCCAATGGGTACAGTCCAGCTCAAACTACCAGGCCAGGTCTTCACTAGACCAGAAACAAGAATCCTAGGACTGGTGTCAGGGCCTGAATCTGGTGGCATAGCGAGCACATTCGAGTGACTGCTGTGAGGAGCATTTGGGTTCTGTAGTGTGGATGGAGGTGACACCATCAGTTTGCACTCAATAAATTCTCAACACTTGTGTGTGGCACTTGCACTGTTCGGTGTGTGTGAGACACATTGTGTCAATGAACAACACAAGTGAAACTTGTGCAGCACATGAGAGATATTTTTGGGAAGCACATAGGCCCGTAGACTGTGTGGAATGTGTGAGACACCTTCAGTCTGCAAACAACTCATACATAACACCTAGAGATAGAATCTGGACAGTGTACGGTGTGTGTAGCATCTTAAAACTCTGCATAAAACATGCTCTACACCTGTGGGTAGAACGTAGTGCAGAGGGTGTGAGACAAGTTCATGTTATGCAAAAACAGAAGCGTGACATTGTCGGTAGCGCTTACACTATGCCAAGTGTATAATACACCTTCAGTCTATGCGCAACACATGCATCAAATTTGTGGGAGTATGCAGACTGTGCAGAGTGTCTATGCACAACACATCAGTGACTCCTAAAACCAGGAGTTGTAATGTGCATAATGCAAGCAAAACCTTCAGTCTATGCACAATACATAGCTAATATCTGAGTGTTGCAGTTCGACTGTGCAGTGTGCAACACCCCGACCTCAGCATAGTACGTGCAACAACATAGAAGACAAATAAGACCTGCATTTTGAGTCATGACTTAAGCCGGCATAGAGTTAGTTACTGGTTTACCCTTTCAGAATATGCAGAATATGCAAGCAAAGCCTTGAGAATCTGGATAACATTTTTGTGATATCTTCAGAATCTAGTGTGTTTGAGAGGCCTTCAGAATAAGCAGAACGTGTGTGTGTGTGTGTGTGTGTGTGATGCATGCCTAATCAAAGAGCATGTGGGTGTGATACCTTATAATCTGCAGAACGCATGTGTGCTGATTTTAGAATCTGGGGCCATATTATCAAAAAAGGGCGATACATTATCGCCGCTTTCTAAAGCGGCGATAATGGGCTTGATAATATGCCCTTGTGAATTCCCATAGAATTCCAGGTTCTGGTGTTAACCTGGGCTTCTATGGGAATTCACAAGGGCATATTATCAAGAGCATTATCGCCGCTTTAGAGGCAGTTTCCTGCCGATAAAAGCGGCGATAATGTATTACCCTTTCTTGATAATATGGCACCTGGTGATTGGAAAATACAGAACATGCATACGAGGAGTTCTGAGTCCTCCAATCTTGATGCCCATACTAAGTTCCAGCAGCCACGCTGCCGTTATGTGGTCTGACCATCTTCTAGGCGGACCTTAACCACTGTACCGCGCCAAACATAGACCGTGCAAACATTCTACCCCGAGGTGCCGATTGATGATGTTTTCTCTTGCACACAAGATAAACTTATTGTGACGAGAAAAACACTTTTTGTAATTTAATTTTTTTTTATATGCAGCGTTTAGGTTACAGAAGATGCAGTATCCCATTATTACCAAGAATAAACAAGAGCACCAAGTCCCCATCCCGAGAAGACACCAATCAGTCACTGAGGTCGAAACGTGTCGACACCCCTTCTAGGCTACAGGAACACAAGGATCATTCCCCCACGGCTTCCATTCTTGTGAATGATGCAGCTGTGGTGGCTTCAAGAAGCATACTCAGCCTACTCTTGAAAACCACTGTATAAATATGGGAACATCCTCAAGTGACTCTTTAAACAAACCGTTCCCGCATACACAAGAAATGATCTGGTGTTTATAACTTTTCAATGACATTTTTCCAACGAATTTCAGAATGACTACTGAATACAAATACCAACAGAGTTGAGAGTGCAATGAATCTTGTAGATGCTCAGGGCTTTGCACTGGTGACAGTTTCTTTCCTTTTTGGTCGATTTTCTAAAGTAATTATGAAGCTCTGAATTTGAAAGGAATTGAGGAAAAACTTCTTCTCATTGCGTCACTGGTAAACTATGCTTTCAACTTTCGTTCTATAAAGGAATCTGCTGGCTATGTAAGTGTGCGCTATTCCTAATTCCTCGATCAATAGATTGATTAATTTATGCACTGAGTATAAAATTGAGCAAGAAAAGGCATTTCTCCTGTATCAATTCTTACTGAATCCTCGTGTCAGGCTTGAGATCTAGAGAACCTGGGGAACATGTGGGGCCTCATTTATGAGGCTGTGCGTCACTTTTACACCGCCGGTGCGTCACTTTTTTGACACACCAGAGGCGTAAAAAATGCGCCTTGTTGCGCCATATTTAAAAAGTGACGCATCTAGGTAGATGCGTCACTTTGTGAACCCCTGCGCCACATTATACCTGCGCCAGGTATAATGTATGCAACTGGGACGTATTGACGCAAGAAAGGGTCATAGAAGTGACGCAGTGAAATCTATAAGATTTCACTGCGCCACTTCTAGGACACAAATGCATCAATTTCTTACGCCTGCCTCACAGCAGGCGTAAGACTGACGCAGGCCCTTTCACATGGGGCTTGCCCCATGTGAAAGGACACATTGCTGGAGTTACGTCACTTTTGTGACACACTCCAGCAATGCGTCACTTTTACGCCATACAGATACGTCAGAAATACTGACGTATCTGTAACTCCTTGCGCCATGACGGTCATACTGTAAATATGACGCATCATTGGTGTCGCAAGGAGGGCGCAGTGAAAAGTGACGCATCGCTGTTCACACGCAGCGATGCGTCACTTTTGAGGCCCCTGATGTCTTCAAAATCTGGAGTATATATGTATGATGCCGTCAGAAAATGTAGGCCATTCATTCATATGACGCTTCTGAATCTGTACACTGTGTCACGGATTCAGAGTGTGCGGAACAAGTAATTGATGAGTTCACAATCTGCAGAACACACGTGCAATGCCTTCAGAATCTGTAGAACGTGTGTGATACATTCAGCGTCTGCAAAATGTGTGTGATCCCATTATAATATGCAAATCCCGTTTGTGCTATGACTTTAGAATTTGCACAACAGATGAGAATGAGTGATGATTTCAGAAGCTACAGGAATCTGCTGAAAAAGTGTGTGATCCCTTCAACACCTGCACAACAGTGTTCTACGGTGTGCATTCGCAGTCCGTAGAACATGCAGGCCACGCAAATCATGAGCCTATGTATGATGCTTTCAGAATCTGCTGCACATGAGATGACTCCAGAATTTGGAGTGTGTGTTTGTGATGCCTGAAGATTCTGAGGAGCATGTGGAGAGTATGCTTGTGAGGCCTTCAGAGTCACCCGAGCAGCGGTGTGTGGCTCTTGGAATGTGTGAACATGTGTTTGCTGCTTTCAGAATTTGCAGGGTAAGTGTGGCATGCGTCGGAATCTGCAGAACACGCATTTGATGCCTTCAGAATCCGCGAAACGTGTGTGATCTCTTTAGAACCAGCAAAACCTGTGTGCAATGTTTTTAGAATTTGCAGAACATGAGAAATGGCTTCAAAAATCTGCAGAACATATGGTCTGCAGAATATTCCTGTCATTCTACATGTACATTTCTTGCCTTCATAAGCTACAGAACATTTGTATCATACCTTCACAATCTGATGAACATGTATGATGACTTGATCCGGACGTCATGTGTGTCTTGGCTTTGAATTCTGCAGCACATATGTGTGAGGCATTTAAGAACTGCTGAACTTCAGACTCTGCGAAGCATATGTGAAACCTTCAAAATCTGAAAATCATGTGTTTGAGGCCTTCAGAATCTTCAGAGCAGCAATGTGAGGTGTTTAGAATATGTGAACGTGTTAAATGTTTTCGGAATCTACAGAGCATGTGTGTGATGCCTTCAGAATCTGTACAAAATATGTGTAATGTCCTCGGAAACTGCACAGCATGGGTGTGAGGCACTTAAAATGTAATATTCATCTGTGTCATGCCTTCACGTCTGTTGAACAGGTGCGACACTTTCAGAATCAACACAACACTGTGTGATGCCTTCAGAAACATCTGTGGAGTATGCATGTGATGCCTTAACAATCCACAGAACATGTTTGTGGCACCTTCAGAATCTGCAGATCATGCATTTTATTGTGTTGTGTTGCAACATTTATTACTTCCTCTACTGAAGCTCTTGACTACATGGGCAGTAGGCTATGCCATGTAAGGTGTGTGGTTGGAAGGGGGTAGTTAAAAAAAAATCGTATGAGGTAAGTGTTTCCATGTCGAGCGTGATGACCACCGATGTGCGATTAAGTGTTATGTGAAGCACCACTTAGCCGTGAGATGGATGAAGACGTGTGAGGGATAGAAGTGCAGTATATGGTTAGCTGGTTGCTTTCATGAGCTCTACAGGTGTCTTTATGGTATTTCTTATAACCAAAGTCCGATTACTGGTTACTGCATTGGACTCCAATCGAATCCCCCATTGCAGGAACCAACTAGTAGCAATGTGATGTGACTACTTCTTTATATCTCGAGGTGACAATCAGATATGGGATGATAGTAACAAAGTCAAATACTTTGCCTAACGGCCTTGGGGCACTTGGCAGTGAATCAGAGCAGTGCAACAGACATAATGCCATGCACAAAGACTACCGCATGGACAGATAAGAGTGCACCCCTAATTGCAGGTGGAGTCCTGCCTGGCTGAAGTAACACGGGGTGGGAACTCCGCTCCAATACCACGAGAGAAGCCCAGAGGCAGAGGCCTGGTGGGGCACCCCTGCCCGCCCCAATTTTTGTGAAGTCTCTTATGGACACATGAGGAGGCTGCTGCTGGGTCCTTCGCCTAGGGGGCCCTTATGTGGGACGCTCAAGAGCAGATGAATAGATAGGATCTTTTGCCGGGACCTGGCCTGCTCCAACAGGTTGCACATTACGATCTGAAACATTACATGACACCCTTGGACCAAACTAGACGACTACACACAGCGCAACACGCGGTGCACCCTACCTGTTCAAGGTGCACATTTTGGGGGCCAGCCCAATTCCCCCCAGATCCTGAACCCAAAAGTGACTCCCTGCCAGGTGCAGATGCCGCCAAAACCTAAAGAATGCCCAAGCACGGCCTCTCAGACCCGCCACCCTATCAAAGAGGTAATAGCTAGAATGGCACAGAGTGCGCCACCTGCTGAGGAACCTAACCTGGGGTACTCTGTACCCCCATCGAATATGGACATGAAGAATCAGATCCTGGGGGAGGAGCCAGGCTCGCGAGCGTAATGGTTGCCTTTTAGCTCGGCTCCGTCAGCCCTCCGGCCTGACCCGTATATCCTGCTTTATATCCTGTCCGGAGACGACACATTATCGAAGAACTGGGAACATAACGCTTTGCTCATACTCACCTTCTTTCCCGGAAGCTCCGACGTGCCGCGGTTCTGAAGTTGTGCCCTTCGAATGGACCGGGGCCTCCGTGGAGCCTGGCCCGGGACCTCGCCTATGGGATCCGGCCTGGTATTGATGTGACTGTCGGCCTCGGCCGAGAGAGAGAGCCACTGGTGAGAGCCGTTGTGCGAACATCCCGGTGATCCTGAGCCGGGCCAGTCCTGGTGGCCTGAGGCTGATGCGGGGCGCGATGCTCCGGGGACTGATTATGTGAAGGGGTCCCCCCCGCCGCTGCTGCGTCCGGCGACCCTGGACCCTCGCGCCTGTACTCTGCTGGTGAGGAGCGCCGGCGTTTGATATAGGCGGACCCCCGCATTGGGCGAGTACCCTTTCTGCACCGAGGCCGCCATCGCTGGGACCCCCCGGAGTTCTGTAAAGTCCTACATTTTGAACTGTTTTGAGAGTAACGGAGGGTGGTGAAGGGGCTGACTCCACAAAATGGCTGCCGCCTATCTGGAATATGGATCACCGCGTGGCGGCGGACTTGGGTTGCCGGACTGCACGGGGGCCTGGACATGTGTGCGTGAGCCTACAATTGGAGATGTTCTTGATGCCCTGAGATCCTTGCACGCGTCCCTGGCCCCCAATGCCCCTATACGCTCCTCGCGGTCCGCCGCCATCTTGGATGGACGCTTCTTCATGCATCCCCCTTGTCCCAGTGCTTCCATTGGCTCACCCCCTTCGGCTGTTGCGAGGGTTATTACCACTGTTTATCGACCACTTAGTGGGCCAGTGGCTTTGGAACTCCTTCCTCTTCGAAGTATTGATATCGGGGACTCGGATGTTGTGCCTGAGCCCGGTCCCATTTGGGTGCCTGGGAGGAATGCTGGACTGCTGCCTGCCTCTGCATCTATGAGTTCGTGTTTCTACATAGCGGGGAAACTCCCGCGTTTACGAACGGCGAAACTGAACTCCTGTTTTTTACCGCCCGTGCTGCTGTTGCTGATACATTTGAACTACCTATTTGAACTTTTGCTCACTTGCGGGTTGATTGACCCCCCTGGTCTACGTCTTTATCGTACTTTCGCTCAATTGTGTGCTTGCCTCGCATCGAGCGGCTCACTTCACATTGTCATGTGGTGGGTGGGGTTTGTGGTTAAGAAAGGATTGGGGTGATGTGCACAACTTCCGGTGGATTTTTGGTCTACGTACTTGTGGTGTAGTTGCCTATATTCATAGCGCGGTGGGAGGTCCCCCCCTGTAAGTATTATGGCACTCGAGATTGTGTCGTTCTGGTTCATTTGTAAAACGAGTGTAAGGTTGGGCGGAGGGCTGTGGCCGACTGAATTTGTTTACGCCTTCTTGCTCCTCCCTCCCATTTCTTCCTTTGTGTTCATGTCTCTTTTTGTCTCATTTATTCTTCCTTTCTCTTCTCTCTACTGCATTTCGGGTTCTGGTTTAGGGCGACAGGCACGCTGTCTGAAGGGTAGGCCGTAGCCTTCTACAGGGGTGCAGGGTGGGATGGGTGGGTTGGGTCCTATTTGATGTTCATTTTCCTCAGTTCTATGGCCCTTTTGTATCTCTTTATAGGAGTGCCGCATCTGTCCTTGCCTCCCGCGGTATGACTGGGGGTGGTCTGTAGCGTCGTTGACCTCCTTCTTATAGTTCTGCTGTTTTCCATAGCGACTGCCATACCCTCCTCGTTGCTAATGCTCCTGCTCTCTCCTGTGTTCCCCGCCGCGGGACGCCTGTGTCGGCGTGGCGCTCTTCTCTTTCGTTTTTTGTTTTCAATTCCCTCTCTTCCTTTTTCTCCCTTTTTGTCCTCTTCTCTCTCCCCCTCCCCCCCCCCCTCTTTCCTCCCCTTCCCTTATTACCCAAGGTTAGTATGACGGGTTAGTTTTGGTAAGAAATTCATCCGATCCCTTCGTGCTGGTTCCGATGTGCTATTGGGTGGTGGGCATGCAAAGTCGATAGTGATCGCATGTTGATTGTGTTTAACGCAACTGTTTTTATACCTATGTATACGGTGCTGCCTCTCCTGTATTGCTGCCCCATACCCCCTTACTGTTGTTGAGGGTTTGTTTTGGGAATTCGGATTCTTCTATGTTGACACTGAACCTGTCGTACTCCTTCTCCCCATATTATAAAATTAACCTTCTCTGCTCCTGTTCGCTGGTCGCCTAGATCTTCCGTGTTTCCTCCTTTCCGGGATTGTATCGCTCATGCTCCTTAATGATTGGTACTGTAATGCTCGCTCTGGATCTTTTGCCCGATTTCCGTATTGTGGCCGGCCAATTTGGTTGTAGGCCCAGATTTGTATATCCTTTTAACACGAATAAAGGTTTAAAAAAAAAAAAAAGAATCAGATCCTGAAAGGTAGCAAAGCCTTCACAGAAAAAATAAATGGGGTGGTCGTCACAGTGGTGGTACTAGGGCAAGATATGGACTAGATGAGGTAGTGTGTAAGGGACTGCACGGATGAAATACTGGGGGCACATACTAGCCAACTAGCTGAGCAGGACAGACGTTGGAAGGCACAGGAGGCCAAACTGGCGGACTTGGAAGAAAGGTCTCGATGCAACAATGTGCATATGCAGAGTCTGCCTGAGGGGACGGAGACCACCACTGTGGAACAGTTTTTGGAGTCCTGGCAACCTACAGTGTTACCCAGGTTGGGGGGTGAGGGGGAGCTGCTGGTAGACAGGGCCCACAGAACTCCAGGTGGAAAACCCAAGCCAGGGGCCACACCCCGCATGCTAATAACCCGTATGCTGTGATACAAAGACAAGATAGACATATTAGCAGCAGCAATACAACAGGCCAATGTGGAAGACAATGGGAATCAGATCTCTTTACACCTGGACTACGACATAGCAACCCAAAAAAGGCAGAGGTCATTCATGGAGGTGAAACGGAAACTGAGGGAGCGAGATCTGGACTATACACTCCGGCCTTCGGCGTGTCTATGAGTGGACATACAGGAGAAGTGCCATTTTTTCGATCAGGCTGAGGACACTGCAGTTCATCGAGAACCACTGACACGTGCCCCAAAAGAGGCTGCTTAGCTATGAACACAGGTCAACAATAACTGAGGGAGGGAGGTAGCCGATAAAATGTTTTTTAAGTCAAGGAGGAGCGCTTCACAGTGATTTGAGAATGACAGGCAGGTCGGTGGTGACTGAGGAGGTACATAAGTATTCTTATCTCCAGTGTGTCAGTGTACCTAGGGGCTATAACGGAGACCGTGGTGGCACCGCGCTAGGAGAGGGAAGTTTGAGTGTTGTTTTACTGGGGAGTTGGGAATAGTAAAAGGGTAGGCAGATTTCAACTGATAACCTTTAAGTATTGCCCGGCGTTAGTCGCCTCTTATACCGCTCGAGATTATTAAACAAAGAGGCAGGCGCTGGAGACTGGAAGGCAGGAAACAGAAGTTTATTCCGACGGAGCAGAACACGTCAAATCAGACAACAGGGTATCTTCTCGAGGTGCTCTCACCGCATCTCTGAGGCCTCGTCTCTTATACACAAGTTTATGGTTTTATTGCATGAAACACATTCTTGTCAATACTTTGATGTATGGAAAGACATCCTCGGAATCCCCGCTTCAAGCCCGTTCCCACACATATCTACAGTAGAAGTCCCCACCCCAATCTCAGCATGTGATGGCTATCGCGCAGCTGGACATTCCGCCAATTCCCGGAATGTGTGCGGCTGATCGGATCTCATGGGGTGGGGGCTTTGATCAGTCGTAGATCCTTTGAAGAGGGACAGATTCCTACTGTAGGGGGCAATAAACTGCATCCGCAGGACCAGGTGGTGGCCTGGGATTCGGTCTGACAAATGGGCAAAGAGGAAAGGGGTTCATCAAAGGATGTGTGATCACGAAAGGGATGGAGGGAGGTGTTAGCCTGGTACGGGATGTGGTTCCGAGGCAGGACCGCGCTGAAGAGGAGGTTTATGGCCCAAGCATGTGAGAGCGGGGGCTGTCAGTGCGCGGGGGATGCTTGCGAGGTCAGAGTGAGAGGGGGAGAGACGCGCTGGCTATCGGCAGTGGGCAGAGAGGCCATGGCATTCAAAATGGCTGCTATTTACGCGCACATACAAGCCTGAAAAAGGGACAAGATGGCGCCGATCATGTTTACGCCGCAATCTAGATTCTAACAGTCCTCCCTTTTCAACATATCTAGCCAGCTTGTCAATCTATATCTATCCCCATTATATTTTGGATTTCAACTTCATACAAAGCTTTCATGCGTTCAGCTTCAAAGTCCAGAGTCTTAGGGCAGATACAGTTAGCAAAAAGTGAGCACAGAGGTGGCAAGCATTGAATACCCAGGCAGAATCCACATATTACGACAATCGGTATCAATATGATCATAAACAACCTCCACCCCCAGTCCTTTACAGCACTCCAGAACCAACTCCCAAGCGACCATTCTTCTTGTTCCTGATGAACTTCTGAGGAAAGTCTGTGGAGGTGTTCAATGGCTTTGTAAACTGAGGGCGAATTGTCCGGTATGTAGGTGCAGCAGCTGGACCCAATGATACGGCATGCTCCTCCACGATCTGCTAGAACCACATCTAGAACAAGGCGGTTCTGAAGTGCCACCAGGCGGACCGCCTGAAGCTCGGCTGTATTGTTTGTGAGGATGCCAGCTGTAATGTTCATCGTCGTTTCAACTGCCTGGGTCAAATGTCGGATGGCACGGCTGTTTGCCATCAGACCCCAGAGCGGAACAAGTCCCTTCATTGCGTCAGGAACTGTGCTCCGGTAGAGTCGGCTTGCTCAATGTCTCTTGCTCGCTTTTGTCGGTGATGGTTTGCTGGGGCCACATAGGTTGGCGGAAGGATGAAGGCAATGTAGCAGGTACCTCCCCAGCCCTTTGGGAGCCAGGTGTAGGCTTTCGTACCACAGATAAAGTACATGTTCAGAGAAGTGACAAAAGAGGGTGGATCAGTTGAGTCCAAAGTTCTGGTGATGCGGCAAGCGCTGTGGCCCACCAATTGTGTCCCAAGGCCTTCGATGCATACAAGGCCCGAGACATTGACGACAGATAGGGCCACAGTCAGGGTGGCAGCTGTTCGTTTCCGGAGGTAGGAAAAGGTGGGTCTGGCTGGGTTGTTGAACACCTGCATTTCAACTCGTTCTTTGGCAGGGATGTCCATGTGAATAGAGGCGTTGGATGTCAGAGGGAAAAAGGGAGCAGCAGTTCTTCTTGTTTTGTTCAGCCAGACCCCATGATAAAAGTGTGACACAGTTTCGCTGGAAGTGGCATTATCCCTGTAACTCTCCTGCAGGAGGATCAGCCAAGCAAGGCAGGAACCATGGACAGAGAAAGGTGAAGGGATGAAGGGGATGGAATGTCCAGTGGCATGTGGTAACAACCCACAGATCCAGCAATTTGTGGCATTGGCGGCAAGGTTGTGTTGGTGTAGCAACTGCGCGAAGGAGATGTTCCAGAACTCCTTACGTCTTTCTCGGAGTTGAGGTGAAAGAGAGACCAGGTAGTGTTCTTTCATGGTGGTAGGCTGTGCAGTAGTTAGAAATGTCTTATGAGCTGGTGCGCTCTCTTCCATGATCCAGAGGGTTGTCATGAGGAGGAGGCAAAAGAGAAGGGCGATAAAGAGGGCAATAGTCTTTGAGCTGTGTATTTTGTCAGTCTTTGGGTTTCTGTCGTGGGTCTTCGGATGTCCGGTTGCTTCCATCATCTTCGTGTCGGGTGCCTCCATCATCTTCGTATCGGGCGCTTCCATCATCTTCAAGGGGCTCGGTAGCGGGCAGAACCACAAACTTCGTTTGGCTTCTCTCCTGGCAGCCTTAGTAATGTTAGGCCACCGTTCTGAGAATTGTAACTTAGTCAGTGGTCTGCTTAGCCGAAGCTCCCTCCTTTCGTCGCAGGTTATACCCTTCTTTGGATGGCACAGTGGGATCGGGGAATTCTGCCAATTCAAGTGTCTCTGTATCAGGGTAACAGCTCAGGGATGGTCGGTCTTTGTTCAGGAGCTCTTCTTGGGTGGCCACGTCTTCGGTCGTCGTCAGGGTTGAGGAGATTTTCTTACAATGGTGTGCATGCAGCCAGTTCCGCTTCCCTTCCACTCGAAGAGCTGTTCGGGTGGTGATCAAGACTTGCCAGGGGCCCGTCCACCGGGGTTCCAGACTCTTTGCACGCTGGAAGTTTCAGATTAATACATAGTCACCGGGTCGGATGTCGTGTCTGGGGCCCCTGGAAGCATCGGGGATGGCCTGCAGCACCTGTTGATGGATAATAGACAGTGTTTTGGTCAAATTGTACAAATAATCAGACATTAGGACGTCCTGGACGTCGTGAATGGATGTCGGTTTTGGTGCAGACCAGACGCTCATGGGCCGGCCGAAAACGACCTCGTAAGGGGTCAAGTGGTGTTTGGTGGGGGTGGAACGCATTGACAACAATGCCAGTGGGAGAGCGTCCGGCCATTTCAGTCCTGTGGTAGCCACTATCTTTGCTAGTTTGAGCTTCAGCGTGGCATTATGTCGCTCAACCAGTCCAGCAGATTGGGGGTGGAAGACTGCGTGGAATTTTTGTTTTACACCCAACCCCTTCAAGATGAGTTGGATAACCTCGGCTACGAAGTGAGGGCCATTGTCACTCCACAAAATTCGACAAAGGCCGTAGCGAGGAAATAATTCCTTCAGTAGTACCTTTGCAGTGGCAATGGCGGTGTTGTCACGAGTTGGGTAGGCTTCCACCCACTTGCTAAATGCGCACACGACAACAAGTACATACTTCAGTCCTTGGCATCTTTCTAGCTGGATATAGTCCATCTGTAGGACTTCAAATGGATGGTTGGGGACCCCAAACCCTCCCCGGGGTACGACAGTTCCTTTCCCAGGGTTGTGTTGCAGGCATATCAGACATTGTTGGACCAGACGTTTAGCTGAGTCTGTGATTTTGTCATTATGCCAAACTTTGGAGACAAGTTCGGCCATAGGGGCAGATCCTATGTGTGCAGGGGAGTGAGCCATGGTCAGTATAGGGATCAAGTACGAGTTGGGTAGCAACCATTTGTTCGTGTCTTTTATCCGCCAGCAGCCTTCATCGTCTTTCAATCCCACCCGTGCCCATTCAGTCAATTCGTGTGGTGAGCTGGCCATCTGGATGTCCCTAATAGTTTCCCTAGCGTCCTTCCATTTTTTTGCTTGTGACCTGGTCACGTATATGCGTGTCGTTGTCCTATTCTCGGCTGTGGTCCGGGCAGTAATGTCGGCCAGTGCATTCCCCTGCCCAATGATGTCCGTCACCTTTTTGTGTGCTTGGCATTTAATTACAGCAAGTTGTTTGGGAAGGAGGACCGCTTCAGTCAGAGCGGAGACTAGATCTCCGTGCAGGATGGGTGTGCCGTGTGAGGTCAGAAATCCCCTCTCCTTCCACAAGAGCCCGAAATGATGAACCACCCCGAAGGCATACTGGCTGTCTGTGTAAATATTTGCTATCGTCCCTGTTGCTAGGATACACGCTCGTGTGAGGGCAATCAGTTCCGCTGCTTGTGCGGATCGTTGCGTGATGCGGGCGGTCTCAACTGCGGTTCGGGCTGTGGTAACTGTATAAGCAGCTGAGGTGGTGCCATCGGGGAGTTTAATACAAGAGCCATCCACCCATAACTCTCCGTCAGGATCTGGGAAGGCAGTGTCTCGGAGGTCAACCCTACTCCTAGTCTGTTCGTCCGTGAGGGTCACACAGTCATGTATAGGGGGCACATTGGGGTCGTTCTCAGGTAGGGGTAACAAAGTGGCTGGATTCAGCGTGGTGCATCTTTTCAGTGTGATGTGGGTTGCAAGCAGAGTCAATTCGTACCCAGTCAGTCGTGCGCTAGTCAGATGCTGCATCTTAGTCTGGTTCAGGAGGGTGTCAACCGCATGGGGCACTAACACTGTAAGGGGGTTCGAGAGCACGATCCCCTCACTTTGTCGGATAGAGACAGCAGCGGAAGCTACGGCTCGAAGGCAGGCAGGTAAAGCTCTGGCTACGGGGTCAGGAGTGGCAGAGAAGTAGGCACATGGGCGTTGCTTGGGGCCAATGGACTGAGTCAGGACAGACAAAGCGCACCCCTCCCTTTCGTGGGTGTAGAGGGAGAAGGGCTTCGTGTAATCGAGGGTTCCTAGGACTGGTGCAGAACAAAGGGCGTCTCGTAGTTCTTTGAAGGAGGATTGGCATTCAGGGGTCCAAGGGAGCGGGAAGGGGACATTTCTAGCCAGCAGGGAAAGTAGTGGTTTTACAATGAGGCTGAAATTTGGCAACCACTGTCGACAGAAGGAGGTAAGGCCTACCAGGGAGCGGACTTGTTTCTGGGTTTTAGGGACAGGGGTTTCTAGAATGGCCTGAATTCGATCGGGTGTAAGCTTTCTTCCGTCTTTGGACAAGAGGTGGCCTAGGTAAGTGACCTGGGGTTGGCAGAATTGCAACTTCTTCCTGGAGACCTTGTGGCCATTTTCCGCGAGGAAGTGCAGGAGTTGGATAGTGGCTGTGACTGCAAGTGGAGTGGTGTCGGCCGCCAAGAGGATATCATCGACGTACTGTATTAACACCACTCCATCTGGTAACTGGACTGCGTCCAGTTGTCTCTTGAGGGCCTGGCTATAGATGCTGGGACTTTCAGTGTAGCCTTGGTGTGCTCTACAAAATCTATATGAGCGGGCTTTTAAGGTGAAGCCGAAAAGGTAGCGGCTGTCTGGGTGCATGGGGATGGAGAAGAATGCGTTCTTGAGGTCGATAACAGTGAAGGTGGTGGCAGTGGAAGAAATCAGAGTCAGAATGGTGGTGATGTCTGAGACTACGGGGTACTGAGGTACAACTACTTTGTTGACCTCTCGTAGGTCGATGATGAAGCGGTACGCTTTCTCATCTCCCTCACCTTGCTTCTTTACAATGGGTAGGATAGGGCTGTTGCAAACATTGCTAACTACTTCCTCTACCACTCTATCAGGGACTGGATGATCTTTACCAATGCCTTCTCGCCCTCGGGCGATATCCGATATTGTGGAAGGTTTGGGAGTATTGCGTCCTGGCGAACAGTTATGTGTACTGGGTCGATCATCATGCGTCCTACGTCCGAGTCAGTTTTGGCCCACAGAGGGAGAGTGTCGAGTAGGGACGAGTCAGCATCAGTGATGGAGAACATGCGTCGTGTGGGACAAGGTCTGAAAAGAGTCGGGTTGTCGTACAGAATGACTCGAACTCCGTCTTGTGAACATCTAATAGTAGCTCGGAAATGTTTCAATAAGTCAAGTCCCATAATGGCATCGGGGATGTTGGATGAAAGTAAAAACGTCGTGTCAGTGGTGTTATTATCCAAGTCAAAGGAGATCGGTGTGGACAAGGGATTAGTGGTGGGCGTTCCATCAAAACCTATTGATGTTATGTGTGAGCCAGACAAGGCTGCCCTTGGAATCAGTCATTTAGATAACGCACTACGTGTCGCGCCAGTGTCTACCAAAAATGGAGACTTCGTACCCAGGACCTTAGCGGTGACTTAAGGACCTTGCTGGTCAACATAGAGCTCGACTGGATCCCTCCCTTGCCCTTGGCAGTCCTATGCGAAGTCGTGGGCATCGTCACAGTCAGACTGCTGGTACTGGTTCTGTCGGGGACGGTCAAACGTGTTGGGTCTGCCTGGCCTGTCGTTGTTGGTGTCGTTTGTGTACCCTCGTCCCTGTCCTCTATTTCTTGGCCCACCCGCTACCTCCCTTGTGTCCCTATTTTTGTTTGTTTCTCGCAGAACCGGACACTGGGATTTCCAATGACCAAATCCCTTGCAAAACGCACACTGGTTCTCGTCGATGTCTTTACGTCCAGCGTAGGGTGCGGATGTACGGTCTCTATGGGGTGGATTTCTAGGAGCATTCGATTGGTAGCTTCCTTTGTACTGCTCCCTTCCTATAGTCACCCCTTGCAACTGAGCAATCATCACCCTTTCTTCCAGGTCCTTTTTCATTTTCTCAGTCGCCCTATCGTTCTCATTCTTTTGATGCTCATAGTACTGGGCCATCTGAAGGATAGCCGCAGGTTTGGAGGCCGCCCAACTACTCACGCTAGTCTGTAGCTTCTGTGAGACTTCCTGTGACAGACCTTTGATATAATTCTGGACAAACAGGTGATGTCCAGTTGCAGTGGTCATGTCCTGGCCACTGTAATCGGAAAACACTGTCTCAAACCGGGAGAAGTATTCTGATACGTCTTCCTGGGGTTTCTGGCGGCAGGCCGTTACTATCGACCAGTCCACCTTCTTCTCTGGGATCAGGGTTTTCAATTTCTGCATGATCTTATCTGGAAGGTCTAAAATGTATTTCAAAGGTTTCTGTCCAGGCTCTCGTTGTTTATCTATACCATCGAGTTGTGACCAGGTATGTCCGAACAGCTCATGGTGGTCGACTTTCCGGATTTGCTTCCACACATCAGCTGGCAGACATAGCCCGAAAAACAAATCGATGTCCGCTAAGGCTGCCTAATTCCGTATAAAAGGCAGTGGGGTTCTTTCGTAAATCAGGCAAGGACTTTCGGAAAGTTAGGATGTCTTGCCGATCCCATGGTTGGTAGACCCAGTTATAAACTACCCTCCCTCTTGCATCTTGGTGGTTAATGTCATCATGTGTTCCCTGTCCTCGTGGGGGAACCCAATAGGGAGCGGCCTCCTTTATAGGCATCATCATGTCAGTTTTCTCTGTTCGGGGTTCGGTCGCCACAGGAGTCGTTGTGTTAGTTTCTAGTCTCTGTTCTGTGAGGTGGCGGAAAACTTCAAGCGTACGCGTGAAGAGGTCCGTCACATCACACTCGCCTTCATCTCCAATGTTGACTTTCCTATACAGAGTCATTAGGCTCTCAGGGCCTTTGTCTTGGTATCGGTCCTCATAGGCATTAAGGGTATGATAACAAAATCGCACGACAAAGTGAGGTCTGTGGCTGTTGGCATATGAATTGTACATATCCGTTACGTATTCCTCACTCTCTTTTCGTTCCACCAGTGTCTTCACAATTTTATCGATCCCTGCTCGTTCATCTTTGCTTAATCGGTTCATTCTAGTGGAGTCTTTCTTTCTAGCTTCAGGGTCATCTAATGTTACTGCTTGCGTTGCACTGAGTACAAGGGGCTCGGCCGGCGCGGAGGCCGTGAGGACCGAGGTTCTGGCACTAGTCTCACCTGTACTTGGGGGCTGCGGGTGCTGTACTAAGGGTTGGGAAGGGGCATATGGAGGGGGCATGTAGATGATTGGGGGACCTAGTAATATATCATCGTTCGCTCGTTGTTTCGAGGGTAACTCAGGGTAGAGCGAAGAGGGTGTTCTAACGGGACACTGGCCCGATGTTTCGGACTCTTGCTTCTGCTTGACTTCCTCCCTCTCCTTTATCTCCTTTATCTCTTCCTCTAACCTTTTAGCGGCTAGGTGAGCTGCTTTTCGTAGCTCTTTTTCTAACCTAACTCCGTTTCTCTTTTTCCGTTGCTCTGCTTCTTTGCGCCACATGCCGAGACTATCAAGCATAGTGGGCATTGTCTTATTGTTACGAAGGGCTGTTTCCAGCACGTTTATTTTATCGTCATCAAAGGATCCTCACAGTGGCCACTGACTTTCCTGATCCTTTCTTGTGTATTTGTGCCATAGCTTACTATAAGCCACGGTGACTAATCCATATTTAGTGAACATGTCCTTATTAGGGGTGCCTTCCAGTGGAGCTGGATGGTTCATCTCTAATAAGCGGTCCGGGCTGAACCAGCTCCCAATCAGTGGGGAGAAGATAGGCATGACAGATTACAAAGAGGGACAAAGGTCCGCACTACCTACCCTTCACTACTTGCAAAGACTAGACAGAATATTTCTATTCTACGTTATTTGCAAACAGAGAATATCTCAAAAGAACCAACTTCGAACAATCAATGTTCGGACAATGAATCAATCAGTGGGAGAAAAATAGGCAAAACAGATTACAAAGGGGGACAAAGGTCCGCGCTACCTACCCTTCACCATCTGCAAAGGGAGAGGGAATATTCCTATTCTTCCCCGTTTGCAGGCAGAGAATATCTCAAAAACAATCAATGAGCAATACTAGTATTTTTCAAACAATCAAACAATCGCTTCGCAATTTGTCGTGTTACACGACCTTACCCGGACAGCATGGACAGTTTCTCGTCTTCCGCTTCCAGCGCTCGATCGTCCTCTATTCTCCGTAATTTGCCGCGGCACTCCTGATGGTTTCCAGTCAGGACCGTAGACCACTCGAGAGAGGTCTGCTCGGAACCGGTGAAGTTCAGATGATCGGCTGCCAGACGAGGGTCTATCGGGCAGGTGCACTCCCGATCGTTGCAGTCGTTCACTCTGTCGTCAGGACCTCTCCCACTGGATCCACATGTCGCTGATGGGCCCCACGCTTGGGACGCCAATTGTAAAAGGGTAGGCAGATTTCAACTGATAACCTTTAAGTATTGCCCGGCGTTAGTCGCCTCTTATACCGCTCGAGATTATTAAACAAAGAGGCAGGCGCTGGAGACTGGAAGGCAGGAAACAGAAGTTTATTCCGACGGAGCAGAACATGTCAAATCAGACAACAGGGTATCTTCTCGAGGTGCTCTCACCGCATTTCTGAGACCTCGTCTCTTATACACAAGTTTATGGTTTTATTGCGTGAAACACATTCTTGTCAATACTTTGATGTATGGAAAGACATCCTCGGAATCCCCGCTTCAAGCCCGTTCCCACACATATCTACAGTAGAAGTCCCCACCCCAATCTCAGCATGTGATGGCTATCGCGCAGCTGGACATTCCGCCAATTCCCGGAATGTGTGCGGCTGATCGGATCTCATGGGGTGGGGGCTTTGATCAGTCGTAGATCCTTTGAAGAGGGACAGCTTCCTACTGTAGGGGGCAATAAACTGCATCTGCAGGACCAGGTGGTGGCCTGGGATCGGGTCTGACAATCGGGCACAGAGGAAAGGGGTTCATCAAAGGATGTGTGATCACGAAAGGGATGGAGGGAGGTGTTAGCCGGGTACGGGATGTGGTTCCGAGGCAGGACCGCGCAGAAGAGGAGGTTTATGGCCCAAGCATGTGAGAGCGGGGGCTGTCAGTGCGCGGGGGATGCTTGCGAGGTCAGAGTGAGAGTGGGAGAGACGCGCTGGCTATCGGCAGTGGGCAGAGAGGCCATGGCATTCAAAATGGCTGCTATTTACGCGCACATACAAGCCTGAAAAAGGGACAAGATGGCGCCGATAATGTTTACGTCGCAATCTAGATTTTAACAGGAAGACATCATGTGTGTCTAATGTGGAGGCTGAGTTGGGTCGGGCTATATGGGTGGGGGGGTGGGGATAACACAGGAGCTCAGTTTGATAAGGGGGGTTTGTTTATGGTTAATGGAGAGAGGCTTGGGCCACAGGTAAGGCGATGACATATTAGCACGCTTGGACCATGACATGCAAACGACACACACACTACATACAAGGGGGTCAAAGCGATATCCAGGAACGTTAAGGGGATACAGAATTCCATAAATAGGCATAGGATCCGGTCCTATGTAAAAAAACATCAGGCCCGGATAGTAATGCTGCAGGAAACACACCTGCTGCCTCAGGAAAATGAGAAAATACTAACCAAATGGGGATGGACTATGGTACTACAGCTTTACCTCATCGGTACATGGAGTGTTGCTATGGGTGGATGCCAGTTGTCCCCTTAAGGTCCGCACTGAATTGAAGGCGGCGATGGCTGATATGTCAGTGTAGTGAGGAGATAGGTGGCAAACCCACGATCCTTTTGAACACATATGCCTGAACATGGATACACCTGTTTTCTTCAAGGCAGTGACACAACTATTGACATCCTATGCCCATTGCTATATCATATGTATGGGCGACTCCAATTATGTGCTAGATAGACGCTTAGACAGCTCCAGGCTCACCACTATACCCCTTGGTAGATCCTCTAGGGCATTATTGGAATGCAAGGAAACACTCAACCTGCTGGAGTACACAACATGGTACAAAGAGGGGTTACTCTTTCTATTCTCACACAGGACCTTTTCTAGGATATTCTATATATTCACCCACCTGGAACAAATAGCGCAGTATGGCACGGACCAGTACCTGGGCCGAACCTTATTGGACCATGCACCACTCGCAGTGGAACTGCAGGATCGGGTCTATGTGGCACCAGTGTCGCAGTGTCATATACAATCAGGGGCATTGCAGGATCAGGTGTTCCGGGAATACATTAGGGAGGTGGTGGGGAGTTCTTTGACATCAATACTGGGACAGTGGCATCTGCTGGGGTACTCTGAGAGGCATTCAAGGTGACAGTATGGGGAAAACACATGGCTACATCATATAGTGTGCGCAAATCACTAGGGCATACAGTTACAAAACTGGAACAATGGATAGCTGATATTGATAAATAAGCACCACACATGGAAGAAGTATGGAAGCATGACAAGGATTGCAAGGGGAACTGGCCGAGGCCTGGGACACTCTTGGGAAACATGATTTCAAAATCTACACTGAAATACAATATGAACAGTGCGATCACCCAGGCCGACTCTTGGCTTGGTTAGTCAAAAGGGAGAAGGGCGGAAATGCGATAGTGTCTGTTAAAAATGCAAATGGGGTGACCCTGACCACACAGGGGGGTATCCTGGCCCAGTTTGCTCAATTTTACTCAATACTCTATGCACAAACAAGTCAGGATGATGAGGCTGCCATAGCGAATATACTGAACAAGGCATACCTCCCTAGTATAGATATAGACACGAGAGCCATACTGAATGCACCATTCGATGAATCGGATATAAGCTGGGCCATTAAACACATGAACACAGGAAAGACCCTGGGGACTGATGGGGTTTCTGTTGAATTTTACCAGTCATATGTACACTTACTTTGGGCACCGCTGATGGCCATGTACACAGAGGCCTTTAAGACAGGTGTTTTACCGTCATTGTTGAGGGTGGCTAAAATAGTATTCCTACCTAAGCCAGGCAAGGTTTCCCACAGATTGTGAATCATACCACCCACTATCAATGATAAATGTAGAAGCAAAAATACTGGGTAAAATTGTTTTGGTGCAGAGGCTGTCAAAGATTGCAGAGGGGGTCATACACCCGGAGCAACCTGGTTTTATGGGTGGTCTTACCACCACCAATAACATCCGGAAGGTAATTCTTATCACAGAACAGGCTACTGTGGAGGAACCCTGCACGGTGGCTTGTCTGGATGAGCACAAAACCTTCCATATGGTCAACTGGACATTTATGCACCATGTGCTCCGTTGGTACACCTTGGGTGCAGATAATCTGCGAAGGTTGAAATTGCTATATACAGACAGCAGAGCGAGAGTGGCGGTGGGTCACAGATTCTCGGACAGTTGGCCGGTGGAGAGGGGGATCGACAGGGATGCCCTCTCTCACAACTGATCTTTGCTTTGGTTATCTAACCCTTGGCTCAACTTATATGTCTCAGACATGAGGACGCCGGGAAGATGGTGGGAGGCAAATGAGAGATCGACACAGAGGAACCCAATAAACACATGGGGTGCAGTACTCAAACACACTGATGGAAGTGGGGGTGCAGTCAGAGTTCTGGCTAAATACTGATAAATCGGTACTCTACGCTATACGGGCAGCTGTGACAGCGGATACAGTCTTACCTAATGTAAAAGTGAAACCAACACCGGTCAAATATCTGGGGGTATATCTCAGCTCAGACATGCCTGAGAATTATGCCTCAAATGTGGGTGCACTTCTGGATGGCCTAGAAAGAAACATATGAAAATGGCTTCGGTTCCCGATGTCCGATATGGGCCATACAGCTTTAAGCAAAATTATCATGTTACCTCGGTGCTATATGTGGTACAGCACATGCTAATGCGAATTCCAGAATCATGTTTCCGCAAACTGGATGAGCTCCTAAGCCTATTATACTGGAGACTTGGAAGGGCACGGATCAGTCTGGAGGCCCTCAAGTTTCCTTGGGACAGTGGAGGGCTGCAGGTTCCAAATTTCAGGGTCTATTACTGTGCAGTACATCTCCAACACACAATACCATGGTTCCAGGAAGGGGACGTTGATCCTGTAGCCGGGATGTTCACTCGCCTGACTCGACCCTGATAGGTCCTAGCGCTGCCTTAGGAAACAGGCCAGAGCAGGGCGACTCTACCAGAACAAACTCGCACACTACTTCATATATGGGAGCGCATGCAAAGGCGGGAAAGAGTATATATACATACAACAGCTGGTTTCCTGGAGTACTGGGATTAGTCCCACAACGCCCGAATTTCTCCAACGGCGGGGGGAAGGAGATGCTCCACGTCGCTTAGGAGATCTATATGAAGATGGTGGGTTATGCGGGCTTCTGCACTTGATGGGATGTTGAGAGTAATTTTTTTTCTAGTTTATGCCAGTTTGGCATCGGCCATCTGGAAAGCCTGGGAGGGGTTTCCGCAGGAACCGGAGATGCAAGTACTGAATTAGGCACTGTGGGGAAAGTGCAAACTCATCACAAGCCTATTTGCCTTGCTCTTACCATGCACAGCCACTAGTATCACGACACTGAAAACACTATGGGAAGGCGATGTCGGTGAGGAGTTGAGTGAACATGAATGGGCATTTATATTAGGCAATTGTAGAAATATGACCCGTAATGCATGCTTGAAGTTAAAACATTACAAGCGTGTGCACAGAGATTACGTCATCATGAGTCATCAGTGGAGTGGTGTGGCTCACTGGTTAGAGGCTGCAGACCCGGAAGCAGAGAACGGCCCGGGACCAGGGTTCAATTCCCGACGTGGCAGGGTCGTGGACCAGGGTCAGCAGACTCGATAATTCTCGCCTCGGTGCCTACTCTAACCAGGGATCATACTCGGCAACTCTGGGCATTAGCTTGCCTCATCTCTACAACGGCCACCCACATTCGCTGGGGATGCCTGGTTTCACCCTGGAGATACCCAGTAGGGACCATCTCACAGGGATAGCCAGGACGGGTTCCCCAGCAGTCTACAGCGCCACGACGCCTCAGGGCAGCAGTGCGCTTTACAAGACACATACATTTACATTTTACATTTACATGACTCAGAGCCTACAAAGACTGGACCCAAATAAACAGGAGCACTGTACTAGATGTCGGTCGGCTACTGGGATCTATATTCATATATGATGGACATGGCCTTCTGTAACAAAGTAATCTAGCTGCTGGGAATGCTGACTGAGCTGCCGCTATTGCCAACAATTCAGCTATGTCTTCTAGGTCTAGTAACCAGATCTAATCACACTAAATATGCAGAAAAGGTGTTGGAGTTAGGTCTTGCAGTGGCAAGGAAATGCATAGCATTACGGTGAATGAGTAACCGACCACTCACTAGGAAGCAGTGACTCTGGGAATTAGCGAGATGGGTACAGGTGGAATGCGTGATGAGACATAGATGGTATACAACCTTTACAACGCAACTTTTACCACGCAGTGCCTTTACGACGCAACTTTTACAACGCAAACCATTACAACGCATTGCGCTGGGGGGCGCTCTAGGATAGGGAACATGTTTAATGTACTATCCAACACCTTCCCTACTATCCACGGGGACTGGAGTTGGAATAGTAAATTAAACAATTCACTATCCAGCGCCTAAAAGCACTATGCGTTGTAATGGTATGCGTTGTAAAAACCGCATTGTAAAAGCATGCAATGTAAAAGCATGCATTGTAATGTCATACATCCGACATAGATTGGTGTATAGTGGGACTGACCAAGGGGGTAGAATGGAGTGGAACCTGGTTGAGGTTCGCCTTCAGCCGGACTTGGAGGAAACTGTTGTGGAGCAGGAAGAGTATCCTGGAGAGGATTGATATGTGAATATGCCTAGGGATGCACGGGAATGTGTGATGGTTTAGTATTAACATATTTATAGGCACTATGTACAACCTATTTACTTTGCCTGCAAGCAATGTACTGGTCCTTATTTTAATTTATATTTAAAGTGCTATGTCAGAGGGACTTGCCTCTCTAGACTTATGGGGCGGTGGGAGAGGGGGGATGGGAGGAAGCATTACTGAATTGAATTTTGGTTTAATTGCAAAAACCAATAAAAGAAATAAAGAAAAAATATGTAGTCACAGCATATTGCTACTAGTTGAGTCCTGCAATGGTGGATTAGATTAGAGTTCTCTGATTGGCCTGTATTATGTAGCAGATATCTTCTATTATTCCATGCCTCTTCAGTTGGTGATGGCTGGTTTGTGGGCTGGTATAATAATAAGTGATAGACAAGACGTGCAGCAGATATGTCTTACGTGGGTGTAAAAAGATTACGATTACGATTAAGCAGTGACAGCTCCTCTGCCCCACTGCTATTTCAGCAGTGCAAAGGAGAAAAAGAAAATGATAATAACAGGACGTTATTCGCATTTTCTTTTCTTTTGGGAGTCGGGCGGGGCTGGCTCTGTGACGCCAGAGCAGGAAAGGAGTGGTTTGCACTCCTCTAAGTGCACATGACGGTTTGGCCGGGCATCTAGAGCAGCTAAACCAACATGTGCAGTTGGCATGTTCTCTGAGAACATGCCCAGCCTCCCCAAGCACTGCCTGAGCATCCAAACAGGACGTTCAGGCCAATCACGACGCTGCAGCGTCATGATCTGCTGGGACAGCCTGGAAGCCTGAGTGCTTCTGGTGCTGTAGCAGACCTGAAGAGAACGGAGGAGAGGCTACAGCGGCGAGATCGGAGAAGGTACCGTTTTTTTTACTTGTTTTTAATCCACTCCCCCACCACTCCCGTTCAAAGCGAGCCGCCACTGCAATTAAGAAGTATCAGGGTGGTATGTAGCCTGTACGAACGGCAATTGGATGCTGACCTGTGTGCCCGAAGGATTATATGTGCATTGCCATTCCTATATAATAACCAGGCTAGCCACAGCTCACCCCGTTATAACTTGACTTACTTGTGATTCTATCCCAGGGTTGTGGGAGGAGGTAGTTCTTTCAGAAACAGCCATGTATTCAACTGTGTTCTGGAATGTATATGTTTCTGAATGTTTTCAGTCTTGGATGGCAGTGAGTCCCAGAGCTTGGTAGAGTGTAGAGAGAAAGCAGTGCCTCCTATGGATTTCTTCTAGCAAGGTTGTATGATTTTTTTATATATATATCTTTATTCATCTTTTATCCAAAACAAACATCACAGATATCGGCATGTACCACAACAGGGGCATACAATACTGATTGATCAAATTCCAGATACAATTGGCCATAGCCCAAGCACAACAGCTTCAAGTTCAATCAGTATCCTGGCGTCTCCCCCCTCCCGTATCTTATATATGATGCCTTGGTCTTCAACAATTCCGCAGCAAGGTTGTATGATGATCCATGGTGCAAACCTGAAGAAGAGCAACCTGTTTATTTGTGTTCTTAAATTTTACTAGTAGATACGGCATTCCTTTTCCTTGGGAGGCCCTGTGGACAAGGCAGAGTGCCTTGAACTTTGCCCTTCTAGATATAGGCAGCCAGTGGAGAGATTGTAGGACTGGAGTCATGCGTTCTCCTGGGTGAAAACGGAGAAATAGTCTTGTGGCAGAATTTGGGATTACCATCTTTTGTGTACGATGATACTGGATTGCCAATGTAAAAGCTTGGACATTACAAGTGTGACAATAGATGGTACCTGTTTTTGGTACCCAAGGTATAGGAAGATGTTTTTCAGTGTAGTCATTGCGTAGAAGGTGTTCTTTGTTGTCTTATTAACATGTGGTATCAAGGAAAGGTTTCAATCTATGTTTACCCCTAGGTTTCTTACTTCTCTTGATGTTGTTAGAGGGGTCTTACTTTCCTTGTGCTGGTATTTTGGGCATATTCCGGAGCTGATGTTCTCTGTCTTTGTACTGTTGAACTTTAGGTGGTTATTCATCACCCATGTATTTATGGTGGAAGGGTTGCTGTCAAGTTTTGAATTATGGTGGTCTTCTAGCCTTTCCATTTTTAGAAAGGTCTGTATGTCATCGGCACAGTTGTAACAAGTGAGGTTGAATTATTTAATCAGATCTGGTAAGGGGTTAGGTAGATGTTGACTAATAGAGAGATATGATGAACCCTGTGAGGGATGCCACAGTGTTGGGTGTGAGGAGCTGATGTGAAAGGTGGGAGGCATACCACACTATGTCTTCTTGCCATGTAGAGCACCCTTGAGTAATACCTTCCTTCTATGTAGAACATGTGTGTGATATCTTCATTTTACGAAGACCCAGAAAACAATACACGTGGACAAGCTATGGCAGCAGTTATTGGCCACGTGATAACACTGTGCCATAAAGACGCAGAAGAAATAGGAAAGTGGCAACCAACCCTGCAACAACAGACAGAGTAAGCTTGTTTTTGGTGACTAAGTGTACAGCCACAAATCTACAGAGAACTGAAGCGAAAATACCTGCAGCCAACACTGAGATGGAATTACATCTTCAGCCGGAATTGGAATGTGAAACGCTATTGGCTGAAAAATGGAAAACGTGTGACGGCAAATTTGCTAAAAGAACCTCTGCCAGGTAGAGAAAGGGGAGCTTCACACTTATGGAAACCGGTGAAATATCATGAAATGGAGAGATATATATGACCTTCCTCGGCTCTTAATCCAAGTACTGTTTCTGTTCTTTAAAATCATGTTCTAAGTATTTGAAGGTGATTTTTTAATAAAAAGTAGTAAGATTTCTGATGAGAACCATCAGAAGATCAGCAATGTGCCTTATTGACTTCTGGCCTGGTTGAATTACAGACTAACAGCCACGTTTTGCTATATCTGACCTACAGCACCTTTGAGAGCTCTGATTTGCACCTTGAATAGTCTAGATACACATTTGTAGGAGCAGTTTGCATCGCAAAATCCTGTGATACTTCTAGCAAGTTGACCGAAAGCAATTCTTCCTCTGCAGTATTGGTCAAGCTATTGCTTTCCAACAATGTACATTCAAATCACTTAGGAGACAAGGTGGCAAGGAGCCACGGAGGTGATAACGACTCACAGGAGTTATATTTCATGGTCCTTCGATGATGATAGAGGTGGCCATATCTCTTGTTCCAGGTGGGCATAGCATTCAGCTTGGCCGCTAATGGTGGCTTTGAAGAGTGTATTGAGGGAACACCAGTCTGTTGATGGCTCTTGCACACATAGTGAGAATGATTCTAGTTGGGGAGGGATCCAACAAGACCAAGGAGGGTGTGGCGATATCTAGCTTCCCATATGCAACTGGCGTTAAACGCTGCAAATATGTTTTTAGAGGACTAACTCCCATCAGATTTTTCCTTAAAGACGGAGGTCACAGGGCATTATCATAACTCGGCCTTGGCAGAGGGGGTATTTGAAGCTTTAATCATAATATAAAGTTCAGAGAGTGACAGAAAGGATCAGATCCATTGGAGCATGCTTAGTTAAATGGAACCCATCCTGTCGACAGACGTGGCTTGTATAATTCTTTAAAGGTGACATACAAGCAAGGACAGCTACAGAGGTTGCTCCAGGACAGGGAACCCATAATGACCATACTGTATGTAGAGTAACACATGTATGCTACAGATAGCGGACAACAGCCATTCCATGCACCCTACACACAGCCTGCTACATGCACACAGGGGATGTGAAGGGACCTAGGAATGTGAAACAGAGAATTTTGCTGGGATGATGCTGGCAGGCCTTATTCCACGCACAAGAAAAGGCTAAAATGACCATTGTCACACATGTCATGGCAGAAGAGCGTCGCTCCACAGCTTTTAAGCAGTGCAAATAAAGGAAACATAAAATGATAATAACTTTGAGTTATTATCGCTTTATGTTTCTGTGCTGCTTTGCAGGCGGACGGACCTGCTCTGCTCTCGGAGCGTGGGTGGAGTGGTTTGCCCACCACTAAGTACACATGACTGTTTGGCCGGCCCTCTTGGGCTGGCCAAACAGTCATGTGCACCTTCCCTGTTCTGCATGCAGGCTGCATTACAGCCTGCATGGAGAACATGCCCAGGCCCCCATACCCTGGTTTAGCCTCGAACCACGACGCTCAGACCAATCACAACGCTGCATTGCAGCATTATGATTGGTCAAAGGAGCTGAGGTGCTTACCATGCAGCATTGTGATTGGTCATGGGAGCATAGCTCTGCTTCCTGTTCCTGGAGTACGACGGAGGAGAGCTGGAGCAGAGACGCTGGACCCGGTGGCAAGGTAAATGATTTGTTTTTTAACTTTTTTATTTTTATTGCGCCCTCCCTCCCCACCCCTTCCCCCCCGCCAGCGAGCTGTGCCAGCCGCCACTGTTGACACAAATGATTTGGTTGCTACAATCATCAACCCAGGGCTCGAGTCGGGGTACCATGCTGGTGGACGGCGTCCCCCCACTTATTTTACTGGGTGGACGCCGTCCCCCCTGCCCAAAATTGCAATGAAATATTCAAGAAGTACGCAACGCTTTTACTTTCAGGGTACGGCAATAACAACCAAGTGTTCCATTTACATTTTGCACTTGACTTGATGTCTGCCACGATATTGCGTTGCGAAGTTGCTAGCCACCAGGTTATATCAGGTGCCAAGTGAAGCGGGACTCCCTGTAATAAGAGGGGACTGGCGGAGTCAGTTGTCGTGTCTTTGTTGATGAAGCACGACAGGGACTACCTGTCATGACGTCACTTCCTATGACACCACCTAACTTGGGCGTCCCCCCACTTCTTTTTTTAGGACTTGGGCCTTGCATCAACCCTACGTCTTTCAATAGTCTGTTTTGAAGTGGAAATAGCTTTCTCTACAGTAGGTGGTAGTAGCAGTAATCCACACGAGGCCATCCATAGGCCCCAGGAGCCGGTCATAACCACACGAGCGGCGCTCTGGCTTCTCCCCTTGCAGGCCTGGCCGCTTCATTCAAGGCTTGTGGTTCGCAGTCACCAAGGGAGTCATTCCTTCATCGCCGGCTACTGGTTGGTGAGCAAAAAACCCAGGCCTAGGGTCCGGCGAGGAAGAGGCTTAGCTGCACTCCGTGTCACGCTGTTCTAAAGGGGGTGTCGTCATATGCCAAAGTGGAGACGAAAACATCTGAGCCGGAGCCCCCGCTGCCAGAACAAAGAGAGCTCTTGTTTCCATTACAGTGCACGGGGCGGGGGCCCCCAGAGCTGCTCACACTTTGCGCCGGAGTCTGGGTCGGCTCCGTCTGGGTTCCGCTTGGCGTGAGCTCCAACTGGGAGGTCCCGGGGGTGGGGTGGAGGAATGTTCCGGTAGAGCCCCACTTCCGGTATTTTCCAGACTTTGGCCTAGGTCCCGGAAATGACCCTTCTCATTCTTTACGGGAAGAAGGCCGCTTCGAGGGGGAGCCGACTCCGAGGGGAGGGGGATTCCTCGTTTCCGGCCACCCACCTTTGTGCTTGACACCCCGCCCGTCCTCACATAAACGTGCCACATATTTCCCTCTTTAGAACATTCTATTTTCGCGCAGATGTAATATCTGAAAAGGCACTCACTGGTCCTGGGTGCGTCTATTGGGAGAGATATATACTGTGCGCGCAGATCAACGTACAGGCAGAGGAAGAACTGCTAATGAGGTGCACCTGCGCACATATTGAGCAATGATCAGCCAAGACCCGGCTACACCCCAATGTTCTGTGATGTGGAGAGGAAAATCAATGGATGCTGGGACAGAATGTTCCTCTTTACTATACTACTGCATTTATTACGGCATGACTTCCTAAGTGGTAATAGAAACCTAATACCTTCTTGCACACTCTTGCACGTGCAGATGTGCACCCTACCGGAAGGGTGCCAGAGAGACACTGTTTGCTACTTCTCACATTTTGTATGCTTTTGATACTTGCAGAAGTGCCACCATTGCCTACGTAACGTTTGTTCTTGTGCCTCAGTGTCTAGCATATATTGCAGTATATTACCTCTAAATGTACTTTGTTTTCTCTTGCAACCTGCACACTTGTCACTCTCCCCTCCTGTATTGCACTGTTTGCTACCTCATGTATTTTGTTTGCTCACAATTGTCACTTTTACCTCATGTAACTTATCGTCTTCTTTTGTAATTTGTTCATTTGTAATTTTCTGTTCCTTTTGTGAAGCGCTCTGACGCCTTCGGGTAAAGTCCGCGCTATATAACAGCGCATAAATAAAATAAATAAATAAAAAAGGTGAGAATTCACATCCTTCGTGAGTCCCACTCCTCACTAATGGAACGTGTTGTTTGTGCTGATATCTTGCTTTTGAGATGTGGAACAGACATGCTTTTTTAATCCTCCAGATTTTTAGAAATGGAGGCAGAGGTCAGTGGCAGTCTACCTCTTGCACACTTCAACACCCCCGTTCCTCTATCCCACGTGGTTACTTACACCCACCTAGAAAGGGAAATCCCATATAGCTTGAACAGCCACCAATGAAAACAGTGCTCTTGTTGAGTAATAAGTCAAAGCTTAGGAGACAGTGCAGATTTCTGGTTTGCTACAGACATCTTGGGGACAGTCAGAAAACTAATCTACAAATGTATTCCGCCCGTTGCTCACCATTAGGTTTGTGGTTTGTAACTCACATTTTCTGACTTTATTTGCTGTCCAGCTCAACTTTGTCCCTCCCATTACCCAAACCTTGTTTACTGTATTCTTCTGCAAACTCGCTTTCTGTAGTCAAGCCTTTAAATCTTGTTCTTAACTTGTCACATTTGCTATGCATTCAGGTCAAATGCCAGGCTCCCTCTTCCAGGGAGCTTGACATTTATTTTTCTTTCTCTGACTTCAAAGTGAGAACATTTATGTGACAGTCCTGCTGAGTACCCATGTAAGAGGAGAGGGTGTAGGATGTTTTTTGTTCAAGCACACAACAAAACAAATGAACTGTGCTGGGGTTTCAGAATATATAAAAATGAGTACAAATGAAGCACATTTTTGGGACTATTGAAGTTTAATTGTAATTGCAATTTTATTTATATAGCACTTACTATCCCTGGTGAGGCGCTGAAGCGCTTTTCAGCGAGTAGCACGATACTCTGGAACCCAAAAGATTAGTGATGAATTAGTATAGGGAAATATGAGTTAAATTGAGCAGTGGGCACGTGAGTTTGTTAGTTGGATTAAAAGGGATAATGGAGGGATAGAAGAGGGAAGAGTCTAGAAAGTGTTTATTGGGAGATCATAGGAGTAGGAGGAGGTTTGGGATGAGTAAAATAGATAGAGAGATAGAGGAGAGAAGAGTCTCTATATATGGATTAGGGAGATCATAATAGTAAAATGAGATTTCAGATGAGTCTAAGGAGGGAAGCATGAGGGAAGAAGTTAGACAGGGTTGTTTGTAGATCATAGTAGGATAATAAGGTTTGGGGTGATGTAAGGTGAGATGGAGGAGGGAAGAGTCTAGAAAGTGTTATTTTGGAGATCATAATAGTAGAATGAGGTTTGGGATGGGTCCGAGAGTGGAGGTAGAAGATATATTGAGAGAGGTATAGGGTGAAACACAGTGTAATGGAACCAAATATTTGAATACGATCAAAACACCCAAGTACACTAGGTGATGATATTTGCACTCATTATCGTTTGTGTGCAGTAAAACCTTTTTTCAGTGCAAATGTAATAGTCATTTCAATTGAAAATGTGTTGTCTATAATGGCAGTGCGCTACCACACCATGCATACTCCACATGATGCCACTCTACTCTACTCTGTGCCCTTCCATTCAATGCCATGCCACTCCTTTGTACAACACTCCATTCTATGGCATGCCACTCCACTCTATGCCCCTCCACTCTAAGATTCTCTGCGATACACCACGCCACTCGACTACACACCACTCCAATCTACACCACTCCACAACACGCCACTCCACTCTACCCCCTCCACTCCACACCACTTGCCCCACTCCACTCTACCCCACTCCAGTCTACCTCACTCCACTCCAATCTATCCCACTCCACACCAATGTACCCCACCCCACTTCACAACAATCTACCCCACTCCACTCCACCCAATCTAACCCACTCCAATGTACCCCACTCCAATCTACCCCACGCCACTCTACCCTACTTTAATCTACTCGTCTCCACTCCAATCTACCCCAATCCACTACCCTCCAGTTTTCCCCCTTCAACCCCACTCCACTCCAATCTATCCTAATGTATCCCACTTCAATCTACCCCACTCTACCCAATCTATCCCACTCCACTCCAATCTACCCTACTCCACCACAATCTACTCCACTCCACTGTACCCCAATATACCCCACTCTGATCTATTCCACTCCTATACCCCACTCCACCTCACTCCAATCTACCCCAGGCCATCCCAGTCTACCATACACCACTTCAATCTACCCCAATCTGCTCCACTCCACTCTACCCCAATCTACCCCACTCCAAACTACCCAATCTACCCCACTCCATTCCATTCTGCCCTCCTATAATCCACCCAATCTACCACCCTCCAGTCTACACCACTCCACTTCAATCTACCCAACTCCACCTCAGTCGACCCCAATATATCCCTCTTCACTCTACCCCAATGTACCCCAATCTACCCTACTCTTATCTTCCTCACTCCAATCTACCCCCTCTATTCTACTCCAATTTACTCCACTCCAATCTACCCCATTCCACCCCCATTTCCACCACTCCACCCCAATTCTATCTACTCCACTCCAAACTACCACGCTAATCTAACCAAGTCCCCATTCCAATCTACCCCAATAGAACCTATTCCAATCTACCTAATCAGCCATGCTCAATTCTATCCCACTCTACCCCCACTTCACTCTAATCTACCCAACTCCACTCTACCCCATTCCTCTCTACCCCAATCTACCCCACTCTAATCTACCCAACTCCACTCTACCCCATTCCTCTCTACCCCAATCTACCCAACTCCACTCTACCCCATTCCTCTCTACCCCAATCTACCCCACTCCAATCTACTCTACCCCACCCCATTCCATGCCACCAACCTGTAGCCATGCTGAACAGCAGCTTCCCTGATGTACAACATGGCTAAAGCATATCGACAAAGCCCATAGGTCTCGCATAGGTGAGACCTATGGGCTTTGCCAATGCTTGTTTCATTTCCTTGTACTTTGCGTAAATGACGCAATTTGTAATTTTGTACGCTAATCATTAACATTGTCTTCAATATAATGCTTGGTGACAAGTTCATTTAGTTTTGGGATGTGCTCTCTAAGTTTGTTTTTAAACATAGTGGGAGACCCCAATTTTGCCTCTTACCCATGCCGGCTTTCTTTCACTGTCTCTCCGACGTTTGGCCATTTTTTAGGTCTTGCCGTGCGATAGCAGCACATGCGCTGCTCTCGCCAGAGAGGACCTTTTGCAATCGATTCTCCGAAAGCCTTACATGCACGCGCAGGGATGGACAAAGATGGCTGCTCTCGCCATTTGTCCAAACCTAACAGCATGCGTGTGCATGTAAGGACAGTGGACAGTCCGCCGCCATCTTGTTGAACACGCCGGCTTCCTTCAACTCTGGCTCCAAAGATGTGCACGTGAGCACGTGGCGGCGTACTTTCACTTTAAACACTCTGCGAGCTGCTTATCTGTCCTGAAGTTTCCCTTTTGGTTTAGGGTGTCATGCAGTAACTCGAACGGCAACAACAGCATTCCTTTCGTTATGTGGACGCGACTTGTTCTAGTTAAATTTGCGTTTAAAAATCGACAGCAACGAAACTACAATGTGCGTGGTGATTTGGCTTATAGTTTCAATAAACTGCAGCAGCGCTAAACTACTGTACAATCCCACACTCAAGCCAGGCACGCGCCAAACGGGACAATAGAGACTCACGTTGCGACAATGAAGAGGGAATGATGTGTAATGATGTCTATTTATTAAAGAGCCACTGACAGCAATATCAGCGAGCAGCTGCATGCGCCACGTCACCGGGGTCAGGTGAGCGCCGCTCTCTTCCCCAGCCTGGCAAGCGCTACCTTTATTCCAGTTCTACAAAGGAACCAAAACATTTGCTGCATTAATTGCGCTGCCACCTTTGGTACCCCCATCGCTGCAGAGCTGCCCCCTTAGAAGATGGGAGAACCCTGACACAATGTCTCAGAAGGCCCCAATTACGGGCCTCTCTATGGGAAGCTCTTCCTTTGCATATTAATAATACTGGCTCTTGTTCTCCTGAGGTCCTGGAGTGCTCATTCCAGCATGTGCGGCCGTTACAGACGCGGGTCCTAGTGACTTGCTAGGCGCTTAGCTGCCCGCCTGTGGCTGGTGGAATTCTGCAATATTCTCCTCAGCCTGGGGGTGGGCGTGTCTCCAGTCCACGCACGGTACAGAGCACGTGTATGTACAATCTGAGCAGCGTCATCATGTATGTGACAGGGAGTATCTAGTAGCGGCCATAAGAAACATGTTAATCACTTGGTAAACAATACTCCACCGCATTTCATACACAATAGTCACGTCTACACACACAGTTTCAATACCCTATATCAGACCTGAACATTGGCCTGTTTTGACCTCTTAGGACCCTGATACACACCAGCCTCAGAGAATGTCTATACAAGTCTCGTCGGCTGTTCACAGCCCTGCATTCCCAGCGATTGAACGTGAGGGGAGGCGTATTGGTCCCTTTACAGAGTGTAAATGGTTACTTTTAACCTCTCACACGCCGTTGCATAGCTGCAGAGTAGAACCCTGAACTCGTTTATGAGGCCTGAGTTCAACATGTGTCTCTCCTTGCTGCCGGATGAGAAGCAAGGGTTCTGCAGCTCAGTGCCCATCACTCAACATAACACTGCAGACCCCTCGGGCTGCAAGCACCAGTCCTCCAAGTCTCCTCCAGCCTGGGGGACCAGAGATTCTCCAGCCTGGGGGACCAGAGATGCTCTAGTCCCGGTGCCAACAGCACTTTGCACAGTGGAATACGCAAGACACGCGGAAAGCATTCCAAGTGACGACAGCAGCAGGCAGCCATACCAAGCCAAACTGTAGCCTGCAACATCTAGGGTGTTGTGTAGTTAGGATTCACATTGGAATTAATCTGGAGGACAGAAAAATATAGAAAAAGATGTCCTATAAGAAACTGGTTTTATAACCCTTGATGCTTATGTGATTATATAGTTATATATGAAAAATTCCACCACTATGAACACTGCACCGTCTGCACTTTAAATATTTACCTGTTGCCTGCTTTGCATTGATTTTATAAAAGAAGCCTTGTTCCCGTTTTTTGATACACTGATTGTTGAATTTATAGCATGATGTAATCATTTTCAAGGTACAATTTCTGTATGTTAATCTTTGAATTAATTTCCCCAGCCAGCTTTCTACATATGTATCAACATTACCCCAGTCCTAGATAGTTATATGGGGTTTGGTCCATGTTCGAAAGTATCCCCATGCCTGGATCGGCACCAAGTTTAGCATGAATGTCAAACTTTAGATTCTTGGTTTTGTGTAAATCCACTTACTACTTTTTGAGATAACTGAATTTAACAAGCATTCAAAATGCAATAGGTATCGCCTTTAATTAAGTTAAAGCCATTTGCTTTGCTATACAATACCATTAGCAAAGCAAATGGCTTTAACTTAATAAAAGGCGAGACCTGTTGCATTTTCAATGCTTGTTTTTCTTGCTGGCAATTTCACTGACCATTTGTAACACTCTTGTATCTCGGTCGTTTGTCATGACTCAACAATGTCGACTGTATTTCTCTTCCCTCATAGTCTGCGGACCTGCCTCCTCCACTGTAATCTTACCCCATCTTGACACTTCAGCCATGGTGCGACAAGCATAGGGTTGTGGAGACTTACTGTAACCCTGCGGCCATTTTCTTAGTCTGTTTCTTATGATAAAAACCCTACACATCTTACAAACTAAACCATTGATTGTCCTCGTGTGCGCAGCATCCAGCAAAGACTGTGAAACGGATGTAGTGTTTTGGAATTAGTTTTAACTGCATTTTTTATATGCACTGGTGTGTCATTTTGGAAATCACACCTTTCGACAAAATATAGATTTTCAGTTAGAATTAAAGGCAGTAGGTACGGTTAAAATCGGAATATCATACAAGTCCTACATAGTGAATTTAGTAATTGCATAATTGATAGAAAATGTGAAAATCCAGGCGGTGGAAAAGCGCACAGCTCACATTTGCCTATGTGTTTGCAAAATCTATCCTAGTATCAGCCTGAGGGCGGTAGCAACTGTGAATAAATGCGATATAATGCATGGCATTGTGGCTGGAGCCAGCAGGAGCCTGTCCTTGGCTTTGCTCATGATAGGACACTAGAGAGAAACGGAAAGATGATGTCTAGCTCAGTGATAGACAGATGATTTTTGGCAGGTGGTTTGAGGAGCCCGCGCCCGCTGAC
The DNA here is from genome assembly GCF_964261635.1 of Lissotriton helveticus. NCBI lineage: Eukaryota > Metazoa > Chordata > Amphibia > Caudata > Salamandridae > Lissotriton > Lissotriton helveticus. The sequence continues at coordinate 1,302,958,863 of NC_136057.1, forward strand.
TAGTGCGTCTTTATGAGGTGAGCCATTAAGCTGCCCTGCTCCAGGAATCCCAAGCAGGGAGGCTGCCAGATGGCATCTAGTGACTAATATTTCTCATCAGAGGCAGAAGATGTGAGGTATTTCTCTTTCACACCGCACGAGCCGCTACTATGGCTTTTGAACTCTACACGTCTGTCGTACATGAAGTCTTTGAACATAACAAGAAAACGAGCACATGTCATTTCTGCCCGTTGACCTGTAGATCCTAATATAGCAGGCTGAGGCCAGCGGTGGTGGACGGTCATTGCTGAGTGCCTTGCCGTGGCTCACTCGTGGATGGGTCATGCTGATGGCCGATGACCATATCTGACCCTGCCTTGCTGTACCTGCACCAGCCACTGGTTAGTTTTTGTGGCTTCCATTGGCTTTTTACTTCGAGGTTGGTCATTGCTGGCCAAGGGGGATCAGACTAAAAATTCTCCTCTTACTGAATGAAATTTATTCTATATGTGCCTTAATTGTACACAATCTTGTCTGGTCCTGGTACATGTGTAAGAGTAGGTCTGGTGACTACATAGGCTTAGTGGAAACAAATTAATATTATGTTCTTATGGAACGAGGTCCTCTCTTTGAGAAGCTTTAGTGCTCTGTATAGGGTGACCAGGCGTCCCCGTTTTGCCAGGACGGTCCCAGTTTTTAACCAGCTGTTCCAGCAAATTTCAAGAAATATAGCTCATGTCCCTGTTTTTAAAGAGGGTCGACTGAAAACGATGGGAGGTGTTTTTTATGTTTTACAAAGCGGGGATAGTTAGCATTTGTTCCAAGAAAGCAATTTAATTAACAGCCAAGCTACTGGGTTTAAAAAATGCATTTTATGTATGTTCTTACTGCCTGTTTTGTAATTCTCTGCTGAGGAGCGCTCTCATCGCTTGAAGTAAAATTGTTGTCCTTCCTCTATTTTTGTGAAATGTCCCGGTTTTTGGCTTTAAAATTCTGGTCACCCTAGCTCTGTATAGAGATAGGGTATGCGCACTTTGCAAGGGTGCGATTCGATGATCATTGCACATACCCCCGCGGGGGAGTTCTACTCTAAACAGAGAGAGGGTAAGCAGTGCTTGGGCGCATAAGATTCAATGACTATTTAAATGGTCCCAAAGAGGGACAGAGTGAGGATCTGACACCCACTCCAAGGAGGGAAGGTACAGTGTACAGACACGTGGAAACACTAACTGCTGGTATGATTCAATGATCGGTGACAGTGGACTTAAGGAAGGAAGGGTATGCTAGAGAGAGAGGGTAAGTACAGACTAGCAGTACGATTTGTTGGTCATCACGAAAAAGGGATACATCATGCTTACTTCCCCTGAAACCTCTGGCCATGCCGGAAGAGATGCCACCTCACACTGTGTCCCTCAAGGGCTCTTAAAGGTCTTTGACATAGCTGGGCATCTAGGTTTTTTCAGGAAGATACAGATGAAATAGAAGGCAAGCAGGGAAAATCAATAACATCCTTGAAGGAGCCCACTCGATTCTGGAAAAAAAAGCCTTCAGCAACAAGGGGTCACTCATTATTTTTGTTGTTCAGTGCCAGTATCAATAGTACCAGACTGTGTGAAGTGACCATCTGGGACAATATGTTGTGCCACTGAAGAGCAAAATTCACGATAGGGCCCCCCCCCTCCACTTTGAGAATAATAAGGCATAGCAGATCCACTGGTACTTTAAAAGGAAAAGGGACAGAGGTGATCCCTTGTGCCCAACTTTACAAACACTAGAACCTCTGCCGTTAACACACTTTTCATAGCATGGGAATCGCAGTTTCGCATGGAACTCCAGTTGTCGCCCCAGCCCCCCATGTCCCGTAATAATGACCTTGAACCCAAGCCCATAGTAACACTTCCAGTTCCACGTAACTTGATGAACCGTGTACCCCACTGGTGTCTAAAGGTAGGACATATTGTTTCAATGTCAAGTTGCCAAGCGTTGACTGTTTTTTGTTATAATTGTTAATATTTTTCTTCTTTTTGTTGTCAGTGCACATTCTTCTTCTTTATAAACTGCTGCTGCGGAAAGCGGGGGCAACATTTTCTCTATCCCAATGACCAATTTCAAACCAACCTGACTTCCCTGCTAAAACTAAATTTGGCCTTTACCTATAACAACTTGGTCATCCGATGGACCTTCGGAGAGTTGTTAGTGACTGACTATTGTTAAGACGGATAATGCCCCCCTTATGAGGACCTACAAGAAAGGAAATATTCTACAGAGATTTCTTTAGTGTATGAATGAGCAATCAAACAATACAGCTTTGAATCACTGATTTTCACAAGAGATAGAGAGAAAAAACAATTCACAATAACATCTCAATTAACGTGCCGTGAGTGAGTGGATAGGAGAAGAGACAAAATAGCATTGCAATAATATCAAAGCAATTACCGAATTTCATACGAACCTAGATGATACTATAGCACAGCGTGCTAATAGTCAGAAGAGCTAACCCTCCAACCGGAAGGGAAAGCTAGGCAACCTCACAAAGTATGAGTAGCAAAGTTATAGAGTCAGGATCAGACAGACAGCTACAGACAGCCAAATAGGGAAGGGACCTCAACACGGCTCTCTCCTCAAATCAATCGCCTTGCCTCTCCTAGCAGAATACATTGTAGCACTAATAATTCTACCCTAAATTATAAAGGCCATCCCTAATTTTGTCGCAAACCTCGATCATTCACAGTTCTCATTGCTCCAGAGACGTAGGGTGTTCAGTCACACCACTTCCATTGCACCTGACTTTCCAAAGTTCTTTGTTAGAAACATGTTGTCGTCATCATCCTACAGCAGAGGAAATCATATTATCCTCCTTCCGAAGCTCTCGCTCATATTCGCGATTGTTGCAACAATTTATTAGGACAGTTATCCACAGGAATAAACATTTCCGAGGTCTGCAAAGAAGTTCCACAGTTTATCTCCACCACATAAAAGAAAAGCAAATTAACCCTAACAGTGGATTTAGGCCTTCTCTGCAAAGTGTGCCATTTCCCTAGGAAAAACAGAACAGGTTTTAATCATTGGTTCACATAAATGCTTCATTACTGTTATTCTAATATAAACGCAAATATTCTTAAACATATATTCTATGTATTAAGCATTAAATTAATTTATAAACATATTCTTGTATTCGTTTTTCACTCTTCACATTTCTGGTGCAATTTCTAACATGGTCAAAGGAAGAAAAAAATCTCTTCTCTCTTATACTTAAAAACTCAAAGCCAAGAAAGCGGAGATAAAATTATCTCCCTATTACCTAGCTGTCGCTAACACCAGTTAGCGACAGCTAGTAGGAGATAGCGACCATCTTGGGCCCCGCTTTGCATGTCAGTGACATTTATCACTAATGACATGCAAAGTGGGCGTGCCAAGATGTTAGCGACTGGAAACAGTCGCTAACATCGCTATCTCCTATTACCAACTTTTGGAAATATTTGCGCTAAGCGTGAATATCTCCAAAAGCTAACACCTGCCCCTGAGCAGTTCTTAGCCATGCTATCCAATGGTAGGTGGATAACATGGCTAAGAGCATTAGCTCGGTAATGCATGAATATCGCTGACTTTTCAGCGATATTCATGCATTTCGGCCGATTTTTATCGCTTAGGAGATAAACCTTGATAATTGCAAGGTTCCTAAGCGATAAAAATCGCCGCAGCTCGGCGATAAAAATATTGCCGCTAAGCCAACATAGCGATAATTATCGCTAGTTGTTGGTAATATGCCCCTCAAACTCTTAGCATTATTTCTCATGCTACCTCGTGTGCAGAAAATCATTTGGGGCCTACAAAAATCATTTGTCATTTTCTCTTGCATGTTTTCACGATTCTCTTTCTAAATACCCCATGTTAATATTTTCTCAGGATTGTTTCACAAATTTTGTTTATAATTTACACACAGAGGGAGGTTTAATCTGAGCAGGTTTATTTTGCGAAAATCCCGGAAGAGATGGCACCTCACACTGTGTCCCTCAAGGGCTCTTAAAGGTCTTTGATATAGCTGGGCATTTAGGTTGTTCACGAAGACGCAGATGCAATGGAAGGCAAGCAGGGAAAACCAATAACATCCTTGAAGGAGCCCACTTGATTATGGAACAAAAAGCCTTTAACAACAAGGGGGTCAGTCATTATTTTTGCTCTTCAGTGCCAGGATCATATGGTACCAGACTGTGTGAAGTGACCATCTGGGACAATATGTTGTGCCACTGAAGAGCAAAATTCACAATAGGGCCCCACCCCCTCCACTTTGTACTTTAAAAGGAAAAGGGACAGAGGTGTTCTCTTTCGCTCCACCTTACAAACACTAGAACCTCTGCCGTTAAAACACTTTTCATAGCATGGGAATCGCAGTTTCGCATGGAACTCCAGTTGTCGCCCCAGGCCCCCATGTCCTGCGATAATGACCTTGAACCTAAGCCCATAGTAACACTTCCAGTTCCACGTAACTCGATGAACTGGGTATCCCACTGGTGTCTAAATGTAGGAAGTATTGTTTCAGTCTCAAGTTGCCAAATGTTTACTGTTTTTTGTCATAATTGTTAATGTTTTTCTTCTTTTTGTTTTCAGTGCACATTGTTAAGCATCGGAATAAACTCGGGACTGCACTGAATGCACGTTATAAGAGAGAAAGTGTAATAAAATAAAAAAGATTTGATAATTGTTGAGATCCAAAAGACAGACATGTACTCTGTGCAGAGAGGCTAAATACATCTTGATGGTACAAGTCAATGATTTTTGGCAGTGGTCCCAAGGAAGGAAGAGTACGAAAGACCTGATGATCATGAACAGTAGTCCCAAGAAGAATGGGTACGCTGTACAGAGAAACTGTCAATAGAACTTGGTGGTATGAATTAATGATCTTTGCCAGAGGGGATGACTGACGATCAGATTGAAACTGGCTCCAAGGAAGGAAGAATAAAACAGGGGGTAGGCAAGCACAATTTGGTACTCTTCAATGATAGTTGACAATAGTCCCAGGAAGATATATATACATATATTTGTGAGAAAGTGGCTCTATATATAATGGAACAGAATAAGGTACAGTGTGTGTATAGAGTCCACAAACCCCAGAGGTATAACAGAGGTTAAAGCCAGGTGTGACCTTAGTCTCTAAAGTGGTAGCTTGGTCGAGCAGTAAGGCAGTACCAGAGGACAGTGTAAAGCATTTGTTGTACACACTCAGTTAGCAAAAGGTTTCACATACACAAAGACTGAACTCCAGGCCAATTGTTTTTATATCAAAAGATATAGTTGTTTTATTTCTAGAACCAACAGGCATAAAAAATATACTGTTCTCAATATGTGAGGTCTCAGATGAGTACTTTGCAGAAAGGCAATACACTTTGTAAAGACAATAGATACAGGGGTTGCAGTAGGCAACACAATTCTACACACAATTTAGCATTGAGCTCAATGGATTCCCTTATATAAACACAGGTGATTACTTTGTAGTTTACTTTGGTAATTCCAGGACTGGCTCCTAGGTTCAGTCGTGGGGGTCTAAGCTGGAAACAGTTTAGCAAAAACGTTTTAGGTATTGTGGTGATTTTTCAGGAATAAAAAGCTATTTTAAAAGTTCACACTTAGAAACTTTTCAACAGAAATCTGGCAATGTTATCCAATGGGAGAATAGTCAGGTTGCAGGTAAAGTACGATCTTGTTACTTTTGTGATCCAGTACTGGTCTTCTGGGGCCAGCACTGGGGTCTCAACTCAAAACAGCTAAGTAATTACGTTTCAGTATTTTGTATTATTTTTAAAGAATATTTCTAGTTTTCAAAAGTAGATACTGAGAAGAAATTTCATAGAAAAGCAGACAATGGATTCCTATGGAGAAAATACAAGTTACTAGTAAACCCGCTAGGGATTACTTTTGCGGTTCAGCACTGGGCTACAAGGGACAGTACTGGTTCCTCTCCTGATCACAGGTGAGTATTTCGGAATTCGGATGATTTTATATGAATATTTCAAGTTTTCAAAAGTAGACACCTAGAAGATTTTTCGAGTCAAACAAGTCAATGTTATTCAATGGCAGGTAAGTGAGTTACCGGTTTCCTGGGGAGTACTCGACTGGTGAAGTTGTGGTTCTGGGCATAGACTCAGGGGTCCCCCAGGGTCAGGTAGGTACAGTTGGTTCACCCTCAGCGGCGCAGGGGCGGCCGTGTGCAGAGGTAGTTAGGCCCAATGTTATCCAATGTGGGCAGGGGGGCCGCTGGTTGGTGGCTGCTGGCTAGCAGGCCACACGGCTGTGGGAGCTGGGCTCCTGGTCACTTGCTCAGGGCAAAGGGGGAATCAGGCTAGGACAAAGGCGGCACAGCCAGCGGTACTCGGGCGGCTGGGTGCAGGGTGCTTTTGAGCCGTCGGGCGCTCAATGTTATCCAATGGAAAAGGTCAAAAGGGAACAAAGGCTTCAGGCTCGGTGGCGGAGACTCTCCAGGGGCGACCAGCACGTTGAGAGGTAAGTTGGGATCTTGGAGCACAGGTAGGTACCCCAAAGGGAGGCACAGGGGGCTGTAGGGCGCCAGGTGCAGGGGTGTCAGAAAAGCTTACCCTCAGCTGGTCGCGGTTGGGGGGGGCCCTGGTTCTGAGTGTGCAGGAGTCATCTGGTTCGTCGAGGGGGTTCTTTGAGCACTGAACTTCGGGACCCAGTTGCCGGGGACGTCATCGTGGTCTTGGATCACTCGGGCACGGGCCGTGCTCGGCGGGTGCAGAGTGGGCTGGTCCGGAGCTTCCTGGCTGGCACCAGTGGGGTTGTTGCAGCAGAGCCTCTGCTGATGGGAATCCCAGTCTTTAAGAAGGTCAAGTCAGGCATGTCCTCTGGGTGTCCCAAGGTTGCTGTCCGCAGGAGTCGCCGGGATTTAGGCAGGAGCAGGTTCCACGATCGACAGGCCGGTAGGGCTGGGGCCAAGTCAGTTGTTGGCATCCTGTTGTTAGCAGCTGCGCTGCGGGTCTTCTTCTTCTTGATCTTCTTTCTTCTTTTGGCATCAGGGTCCGAGGAAGGAAGGTTCAGGGAGCCCCTAAATACTGAATTTAGGAGTGTTACAGGTAGGGCAAGGTCAGGGACCAATAGGTCCCTGTCCTAGGGTGGGTACACCCCCTACCCATCTCCTCTCCTGTGGGAGGGGGGCAGGAGCCTAGCTGGGATTGGGCAGGGCTCCCCATCTTCAAGATGGCCGGAGCCCTGGGTTGTGCTTCACCTCATCTCCCCCACCTGAGGGATGGGGTTGGCACAGGCTGGCACAATCCCTTCCTGACGTAGTTTTTCCCGCCAGGCTTCCCGCCAAAGTGGGGGTCAGAACTGGTGGGGGACAGTTGCTGGGTATAGCAAATGGTCTGGAGAAGCTCACAGAGGCGGTATGCCTTTGAAGCTTCCCCCTGCCTATCCTGGCGGAGGAGACCTAGCACCACACCCAGGATGTGCATTGTTGCAGGCCCAGGAGAGCGGGGTGCTCTCCACCTAGGGGTCCAGCAACGTGTCTGCTGTGTGGCAGCTCTGCAGCCTCTCAGCCCAGACGTGGATTGTAGGTTAGGTTTTCAGAGGGCATCTCTAAGATGCCCTCAGGTGCATTTTACATTAAATCCCACACTGGCATCAGTGAGGGTTTAATGTGCTGAGAAGTTTGGTACCAAACTTGTCAGTCTTTAGTGTAGCCACTATGGTGCTGTGGAGTTCTTAATGACAACCTCCCAGCACCATATACTCTTAATGGCACCACTGCACTTACAGTGCCCAGGAATGGCCCTGGGTACTGTAGGGGCACAGGGCTCATGCACCTGTGCCCACACCTCTGGCATAGGGCACCCAGCTAGAGGGGTGACTGAAGTATGCCAGGGCAGTGGGTTCTGTGGGCATGGCACACAGGGTTGTGTGCCATGTCGTCTCTTGGTTTAGCTCTGTACCTAGACACTCAGCCTGGAAAGGCAGTGTGTGGGTGTCAGGGTACAGGCCCTTGAGGGTGGCACAATAAGTGTTGCAGTCCTCAGGTGTCTTCTCTGGTCATCATGCCCTGGGTACCTAGGGTACCATTTACAAGGGGCTGACAGGTGGCCAGAGATGCCAATTGGGGTTTTGTTTCAACACAGCTTTTAGGTAAGGAACACAGGCCCTGGGTACCTGGTTGGCAGGAACCCAGGGCACACTCAGTCTCAGTCAAAGCACATCAGCAGTTCAGACAAAAGTGGGGGCATACCAGTGCAAGAAAGATGGCACTTTCTCACACAACCCCCCCCCCAACGAAAGGTGATGAGACTAACCTTGCCCTAGGGAGTCTTCATTGTCTAAGTGGAAGAACCTGGAAAGTCCATCTGCATTGGCATGGGCAGTCCCTGGTCGGTGTTCCACTTCAAAGTCCATACCCTGTAGGAAGATGGACCAACTCAATAGTTTGGGATTTTTCCCTTTCATCTGCATTTGCCATCTGAGAGGTCTGTGGTCAGTTTGAACCAGGAAGTGAATTCCAAACAAGTAGGGCCTCAACTTCTTCAGGGACCAAACCACAGCAAAGGCCTCCCTCTCAATGGCACTCCAACACTGCTCTCTGGGGAGCAGCCTCCTGCTTATAAAAGCAACAGGTTGGTCTTGGCCTTCCTCATTGATCTCGGAGAGGTCCGCTTCTATCCCCAGCTCTGAGGCATCAGTCTGCACTGTAAACTGCTTGGAGTAGTCTGGTGCTTTTAGAATAGGTGCTGAGCACATTGCTTCTTTCAGGGTATCAGAAGCCTTTTGGCAGCTAACAGTCCAGTTTACTTTCTTGGGCATTTTATTGGATGTGAGTTCTGTGAGGGGAGTCACAGTTGACCCATATCCCTTCACAAACTTCCTGTAGTATCCAGTCAAGCCAAGGAATGCCCCGACTTGGGTCTGGGTGGTTGGAGTTGCCCAATCCATAATGCTCTGGATCTTGGGCTGTAAGGGTTGGACCTGGCCTCCACCAACAAGGTGGCCCAAGTACACCACAGTGCCCTGCCCTATCTGGCATTTGGATGCCTTGATAGTCAGTCCTGCAGATTGCAGGGCCTGTAGAACCTTCCCAAGGTGGATCAGGTGATCCTGCCAGGTGGAGCTAAAAACAGCAATATCATCAATATAAGCTGCACGAAAGGACTGTAATCCAGTCAGGACTTGGTTCACCAACCTCTGGACTGGAAGGTGGCAGAGGCATTCTTTAACCCATAAGGCATTGCAGTGACCTTATAGTGCCCACCAGGGGTGGAAAATGCTGTCTTTTCTTTGGCTCCTGGGGCCATGCCAATCTGCCAGTACCCTGCAGTTAAGTCAAAGGTGCTGAGGAATTTGGCTGCCCCTGGCTTGTCTATCAACTCATCTGCTCTTGGAATGGGGTGAGCATCTGTCTTGGTGACAGGGTTGAGCCCTCTATAGTCCACACAGAACCTCATTTCTCTCTTTCTACCCTGTTGATGAGGTTTCGGGACCAGAACCACTGGGCTAGCCCAGGGGCTCTCAGAGGGTTCAATTACCCCAAGCTCCAGCATCTTGCTGACTTCAGCTTTGATGCTTTCCTTGACTTGGTCTGATTGTTGATAGATTTTGTTTTTGACAGGGTTACTGTCACCAGTGCCACATCATGGGTACACCAGCTGGTCAAACCAGGGGTCAAGGAAAAGCTGCTAGCAAACTGTTGCAAGACTTGCTTGCAGTCAGTCTGCTGTTGGGTAGAGAGGGTGTCTGAAAAGACCACTCCATCCACTGACCCATCTTTTGGGCTGGAAGAGAGGAGATCAGGGAGAGGTTCACTCTCTGCTTCCTGTTCCTCACCTGTCACTATCAGCATGGTGAGGTCAGCCCTGTAATTGTAGAGTTTCAGGCGGTTCACATGGATAACCCTTTTGGGTGTCCTCCTGCTGGTGCCTAGGTCCACTAAGTAAGTGACCTCACTCTTTTTCTCCAGGGTAGGGTAAGGGCCACTCCATCTGTCTTGGAGAGCCCTTGGTGCCACTGGATCCAAAGCCCACACCTGTTGTGCAGGTTGAAATTCAACCAATGCAGCTTTTTGGTCATACCAGTGCTTCTGCAGCTCCTGGCTGGCCTCACGATTCTTGGATGCCTTGTCCATGTACCCAGCCATCCTGGACCTTAGGCCAAGCACATAGTCCACAATGTCTTGCTTGGGTTGTTGAAGAGGCCTCTCCCAACCCCCTTTCGCCAGACAAAGTGGTCCCCTTACAGGATGACCAAGCAGAAGTTCAAAGGTTGAAAACCCCACTCCCTTCTGTGGCACTTCCCTATAAGCGAAAAGCATTCATGGCAACAGGACATCCCATCTTCTTTTGAGTTTTTCAGGGAGTCACATGATCATACCTTTCAATGTCTTGTCTAACCTTTCCACAAGACCATTGGTTTGTGGGTGGTATGGGGTAGTAAATGTGTACTGCACCCCACCCTCCTTCCACATGTGTTTCAGGTAAGCAGACATGAAGTTGGTACCTCTGTCTGAAACCACCTCGTTAGGAAACCCTACCCTGGTGAAGACACCCAGGAGGGCCTTGGCTACTGCAGGAGCTGTAGTAACCCTAAGGGGAATTGTTTCAGGGTATCTAGTAGCATGATCCACTACTACTAGAATGAATTTGTTCCCTGAGGCTGTGGGAGGCTCGAGTGGACCCACAATGTCCACACCTACCCTTTCAAAGGGTACCCCCACCACTGGCAGTGGTATCAGGGGGTCTTTTGGTTTGTCACCTGTCTTGTCACTGGCCTGACAAGTAACACAGGAGCTCACAAACTCCTTCACCTTTTGGTTCATCTGGGGCCAGTAGAAGTGGCTAACTAGCCTTTCCCAAGTTTTGGTTTGCCCCAGGTGTCCAGCTAGGGAGACGTCATGAGCTAAAATTAGGAGGAACTCCCTGTACTTCTGTGGCACTACCACCCTCCTGGTAGCTCCAGGATTGGGGTTTCTTGCCTCAGCATACAGTAATCCCTCTTCCCAATAAGCTCTGTGGGTACCACTGACCTCTCCCTTTGCTTCTGCAACAACTTGCTGCCTCAGGCTTTCAAGAGTGGAGCAGTCTCGCTGACCGTGGCACTGTTCTTCCCTAGTGGGTCCCCCTGGGCCCAGGAGTCCAGCCTGGTAAGGCTCAAGCTCCATGGGCTCAGTCCCTCTAGGGTTTCCAAGTCCTCTCCCTGAGGAGAAGGGCCCTGAGAGGCTTGTTGTGTAGAAGCTGGTTCCCCAGTCTTCTTGCTTTTTCTATTGGTTGGTTGGGCCATACTTTCAGGCTCCAAACCTACTTGTTCACCCTTCTTTTTGCTCTGTGCTCTGGTTTGCACACACACCAGTCTAGGGATACCCAGCATGGCTGCATGGGTTACTTGCTCAACTTCAGCCCAGGCTGAGGTTTCCAGGTCATTTCCAAGCAGACAGTCAGCTGGCAATTGTGGAGAGACCACTACCAGTTTCAGGCCAGTAACCTCCCCCCCACCCTAATATCACCATATCCAGAGGGCGTTGGGTGGTAATGCTGTCAGCATTGGTGACTGGGTAAGTTTTCCCAACTAAGTATTGCTCTGGGGAAACCAGCTTTTCCTTTACCATGGTTGTGTGGCACCTGTATTCCTCAGAGCTTCAACTCTAGTTCGGTAAATGGAGGGGTATTGCAGATACTTGTTACAGTTGGGTGGCCAACCAGCTACATTGACAACCTCCATTTACCCCAAGGAGACTAGACTAGCTTGAGTGTATTCCCAGATTTGCTCTGGACACTCCTCTGATCCCATCTGTAGATTTACTGTCCCTGGAGTAGCTGTATTGGGTGCCTTAGGGGCTTTATTGTAGGGGCAGTTTTTGTCTACAGTTAAATTTCCCAACTTTTTACAGTTGTTACAATAGGCCTTGTTGGGATCGAAGTTCTTCCCCCTATAGGGCTGAGGCACATAGGGAGTACTTTGGGACCCACCCACCTGGACAGGTTTTTGGGACCCTTTGGAAGACTCAGACTTTTTATCTTGGGGATTCTCATTACCTTTCCCCTGGGGAGGTTTTGTAATCACCTTCTTTTGGTCACCCCCAGTGGCTGTCCTGGTCACCCTAGTCTTGACCCAATGGTCTGCCTTCTTTCCCACCTCTTGGGAAGAAATTAGACCTAGGTCTACCAAATACTGATGCAACTTTTCATTTGTGCAAATACTCAAAATGTGTTCCTTCATAAACAAATTATAAAGTCCAGTAAAATCGTGCACATTGTGTCCAGTTAACCAGCCATCCAGTGTCTTTACTGAGTAGTCTACAAAATCTATCCAGGATTGGGTCTGGGTTTTGTGAGCCGCCCTGAACCTAATCCTGTACTCCTCAGTAGTGAGTCCAATTCCGTCAATCAGAGTTTTCTTCATGAGGTCATAAGACCCTGCATCCGGCCCAGAGAGGGTCAGAAGCCTGTCTCTGCCGTTACCAGAGAACAGTTTCCAAAGGAGTGCCCCCCAGAGAGGTTTCTTTAGTCTTCCGATATCACAAGCCCTCTCAAAGGCTGTGAACCACTTGGTGATATCATCACCTTCCTCAAACTTAGGGACAATCCCTTTGGGGATTTTAGGATCATAAGATTGCTCTTTATCCTTATTCTTGGTATTGCTGCCACCAAAGATGGGGGCTAAGCCCATCTCTTTCCTTTCTTTCTCTAGAGTCAGGAGTTTGGACTCTAGGTCTAATCTCTTGGCCAACTTTGCTAGAAAGTTGTCCTCTTCATTGGGGCTCTCCCCATTGTGTTCTCTGGGGCCTAGTCCACCTGTGTGGTCCCCAGGCTCCCAGAAGCTGACTCCTGGAGTTAAGGGTGTAGAGACCCTCACTTCCCTAGAGATGGGGGGGATTGGTATTATCCTCGTCCTCCTCCTCCTCTTCGTCCTCTGAACTGACATCACCCTGTTCAGAGGGGTGGCCTTTTGCATACTCAGCCAGGAGCTCGTGGAGCCCTTGTTTGGTTGTATGCAGGCCCATGGCTATATTTTAAGTTTACATAGGGACCTCAATTCTTTGAAATTCAAGTGCAAGTAAGGTGTGAGGTTGAGCTCCTCAACCAGGTCCATATTATCTCCACTAATAGCTGGGTTCTGTTGAGACATTCTAAACTGACAGTTCTAACCCTCTACCCTAACTATAGTGACTTTTTATTTTTCTGGAATTCTAATGGGACTTAAGCAAGGCCCTATCAGACTTTTAGTATTTTGGAAAAAACAATCTCAGAATTCTAAAGGCAATTTATGAGTTCTGTTGTGTGAGCAGATGGTAACCACGTAGTAAAACAAATGCAAGTGTGTATCCCACCGCTGATCCACCAATGTGAGAAAGAGGCTATATATATACTGGACCAGAATAAGGTACAGTGTGTGTATAGAGTCCACAAACCCCATACGTATAACAGAGATTAAAGCCAGGTGTGACCTTACTCTCTAAAGTGGTAGCTTGGTCGAGCAGTAAGGCAGCACCAGAGGACAGTGTAAAGCATTTGTTGTACACACTCAGTCAGCAAAAGGTTTCACACACTCAAAGACTGAACTCCAGACCAATTGTTTTTATATCAAAAGATATAGTTGTTTTATTTCTAGAACCAACAGGCATCAAAAATATACTGTTCCCAATATGTGAGGTCTCAGATGAGTACTTTGCCGAAAGGCAATAAACTTTGTAAAGACAATAGGTACAGGGATTGCAGTAGGCAACACAATTCTACACATAATTTAGCATTGAGCTCAATGGATTCCCTTATATAAACACAGATGATTACTTTGTAGATTACTTTGGTAATTCCAGGACTGGCTCCTAGGTTCAGTCCTGGGGTCTAAGTTGGAAACAGTTTAGCAAAAACGTTTTAGGTAGTGTGGTGATTTTTCAGGAATAAAAAGCTATTTTAAAAGTTCACACTTAGAAGCTTTTCAACAGAAATCTGGCAATGTCATCCAATGGGAGAAAAGTCAGGTTGCAGGTAAAGTACGATCTCGTTACTTTTGTAATCCAGTACTGGTCTTCTGGGGCCAGCACTGGGGTCTCAACTCAAAACAGGTAAGTAATTACGTTTCAGTATTTGGTATGATTTCTAAAGAATATTTCTAGTTTTCAAAAGTAGACACTTAGAAGAAATTTCATAGAAAAGCAGACAATGGATTCCTTTGGAGAAAATACAAGTTACTAGTAAACCCAATAGGGATTACTTTTGCGTTTCAGCACTGGGCTACAAGGTACATTACTGGCTCCTCTCCTAATCACAGTTTAGTATTTCGGAATTCGGATCTTTTTATATGAATATTTCAAGTTTTCAAAAGTAGACAAGATTTTTCGAGTCAAACCAGTCAATGTTATTCAATGGCAGGTAAGTGAGTTACCGGTTTCCTGGGGATTACTCGACTGGTGAAGTTGTGGTTCTGGGCATAGACTCAGGGGTCCCCCAGGGTCAGGTAGGTACAGTTGGTTCACCCTCAGCTGCGCAGGGGCGGCTGGGTGCAGAGGTAGTTAGGCCCAATGTTATCCAATGGGGGACGGGGGGCCTCGGGTTGGTGGCTGCTGGCTAGCAGGCCACGCGGCTGTGGGAGCTGGGCTCCTGGTCACTTGCTCAGGGCAAAGGGGGAATCAGGCTAGGACAAAGGCGGCACAGCCAGCGGTACTCGGGCGGCTTGGTGCAGGGTGCTTTTGAGCCGTCGGACGCTCAATGGTATCTTGGAAAAGCTTACCCTCAGCTGGTCGGGTTGGGAGGCCTCTGGTTCTGAGTCTGCAGGCGTCGTCTGGTTCGTCGAGGGGGTTCCTTGGGCACTGGACTTCGGGTCTCAGTCACCCGGGGGACGTCCTCGTGGTCTTGGATCACTCGGGCACGGGCCGGGCTCGGCAGGTGCAGTGGGCTGGTCCGGAGCTTCCTGGCTGGCGCCAGGGGGGTTGTTACAGCAGAACTTGTGGGACACCCCCGCGCCGCATGGCCACCAGCTGCTGCGTGTGCCCCTGTGCTGTGCCCTCTGCCTCGCTGCCTGCCTAGCTGCCGGCTGACCCTGCTGTCGTTTGCTCTGTTCTGTTTTGCCATTCATTTGTGCTTGTTTTATTTTTCTTAGTTTCTGCCCGTGTCAAGCGTTCTTTGAGTGTCATTTGTGCTTGTTTTTATCTTTCTTAGTCTTTGCCCGTGTTAAACGTTTTGACTGTAATTTGTGCTTGTTTTCTTAGTTTCTGGCCGTCCTCCGTCCTGTTTCCCGCCTCCCTCGCCGCCCCCCGCTTCCCGCCACCACCGCCGACCCCGCCCCTTTTTTCCTTCTGTTCCCTCCCCGCTCCCGCCTCCCAGCTGCCCCGCCCACCCGCGCACTTGGCCTTAAATGGCGACCGTGCGACACAGGTGAGTGTGACCCACTTGTGGGACACCCCCGCGCCGCACGGCCACCAGCTGCTGCGTGTGCCCCTGTGCTGTGCCCTCTGCCTCGCTGCCTGCCTAGCTGCCGGCTGACCCTGCTGTCGTTTGCTCTGTTCTGTTTTGCCATTCATTTGTGCTTGTTTTATTTTTCTTAGTTTCTGCCCGTGTCAAGCGTTCTTTGAGTGTCATTTGTGCTTGTTTTTATCTTTCTTAGTCTTTGCCCGTGTTAAACGTTTTGACTGTAATTTGTGCTTGTTTTCTTAGTTTCTGGCCGTCCTCCGTCCTGTTTCCCGCCTCCCTCGCCGCCCCCCGCTTCCCGCCACCACCGCCGACCCCGCCCCTTTTTTCCTTCTGTTCCCTCCCCGCTCCCGCCTCCCAGCTGCCCCGCCCACCCGCGCACTTCGCCTTAAATGGCGACCGTGCGAACGCGCAGCGTTGAAGCGCAGCAGGCGCGCCGATTGTGCGCCAAAGACGCGCCAAAGGTAAGCCCGTCTGCGCCCGTCCGCGCCTGGACCGCGCCCAGTGCCAGGACCCCTGGCCCCCACCGACGGAAGCCGACCCGACGCACCTACAACGCCGCCGAACTCCTCGCACTCAACACCAGCGTCATCCCGGGATGTCACCGAGCCACCCCGAAGCACACCCACGGACCCTTCAGCTGCCACGCCTGCAAGTTCACCTGCATCCGGACCTTCCCTGCACCAGCCAAGCCGAACACCAGCAGCAACCACCTCAAGTGCATCCTGCTCAACACCCGCTCCGTCCACAGACACGCCGTAGAACTCTGGAACCTCCTCGACACCACCGCCCCTGACGTTGCCTTCCTCACCGAGACCTGGATGAACGCCTCCTCAGCCCCCGACATCGCCATCGCCATCCCAGAGGGCTACAAGATCGTCCGGAGGGACCGCAACGCCAACCAGACGGGAGGAGGCATCGCCATCATCCACAGAGACACCATCCGCATCACAACCAACACCGACGACACCCTAACCACCGCTGAACACCTGCACTTCCAGATCCACACCAACCCGAACACCACCCTCAGAGGCACCCTGATCTACCGACCCCCGGGGCCACGCACACGATTCAGCGAGGACATCGCCGACTTCGTCAGCCCGCATGCCCTCCCCTCCGCCGACTACATCCTCCTGGGGGACCTCAACTTCCACCTGGAGAACAACAGCGACCGCAACACCATCAGCCTGCTCGACAACCTCGCCAACCTCGGACTCAAGCAGCTGGTGTCCACCCCCACCCACCTCGCCGGACACACACTCGACGCCGTCTTCTCATCCAGCAAAGACGTCACCTTCAGCCACGCAACAGGACTCCACTGGACGGACCACAGCTGCGTCCACTTCACCTTCAGAAGAACGACGATCCACCACCACCAGCAACAGGTTGCCCGAAGAAGCTGGAACAAGATCACAGCCGACCAGCTCACCGCTTCCCTGAGCCAGCACCCTCCCGCCAGCTCAGCGAACCCCAGCCAGGCCGCCGACAACCTCACGAAGTGGATCAACAACTGCGCGGACGAACTCGCCCCTCTGAGAACCCCACCCAGCAGACCCTGCAGCAGAAAAACACCATGGTTCACCGACGAACTCAAGAGCTCCAAGAAGAACTGTCGAGCCCTCGAGAAAGTCTGGAGAAGGGAACCAACTACGGACAACATGACCACCCTCAAGCTCGCCACCCGGAAACACCACCAACTGATCTGCGCCACCATGAAAAATACATACAAGGACCGACTGGACAACAACGCACACAACTGCAAGGAACTCTTCAACATCGTGAAAGAGCTCTCCAACCCCAACGCCGGAAACAATTACATCACCCCGTCGCAAGACCTCTGCAACTCCCTCGCGTCCTACTTCCACAACAAGATCACGGACATACACAACAGCTTCAGCAACCAACCAACGCAAGCCACAACCGCAACAACGCCACCCACCACCACCCTCCGCACCTGGACTCCGATCAGCACCGAAGACACCATCCGCACAATGAACTCCATCCATTCCGGATCTCCGACTGACCCCTGCCCTCACCACATCTTCAACAAGGCCGACGCTGTCATCGCACCCCACCTGCGGGACATCATCAACACCTCCTTCGACACCGCCACCTTCCCTGAGAGCTGGAAGCACGCCGAACTCAGCGCTCTTCTCAAGAAACCCACAGTAGACCCCACCGACCTCAAGAACTACCGTCCCATCTCGCTCCTCCCGTTCCCGGCCAAAGTCATCGAGAAGACCGTCAACAAACAGCTGGCTGCCTTCCTCGAGACGAATGGATCCCTCGACCCCTCACAGTCGGGCTTCCGAGCGAACCACAGCACCGAGACCGCCCTCATCGCTGCCACCGATGACATTCGAACTCTGATGGACAACGGAGAAACAGCGGCCCTCATCCTCCTGGACCTCTCCGCGGCTTTCGACACTGTCTGCCACCGCACCCTAGTACAGCGCCTCGGCAACATCGGAATCCAGGACAAGGCACTGGAATGGATCACCTCCTTCCTCGACGGAAGAACACAGAGAGTCCGCCTACCACCGTACAAGTCAGAGGCCACCAAAGTCATCTGCGGCGTCCCTCAAGGATCCTCACTGAGCCCCACCCTCTTCAACGTCTACATGAGCCCCCTCGCGGCCATCGCACGCCAACACAACCTCAACATAATCTCCTACGCCGACGACACCCAGCTGATCCTCTCCCTGACCAACGACCCCACCACCGCCAGAGCCAACCTGCACGAAGGGACGAGAGATGTAGCCGAATGGATGACGACCAGCCGCCTGAAACTGAACTCGGACAAGACGGAGGTCCTCATCCTGGGTTCCTCGCCCTCCGCCTGGGACGACTCCTGGTGGCCCCCCGCCCTGGGCACCGCACCCAAACCGACGGACCACGCACGCAACCTGGGCTTCATCCTGGACTCCTCCCTCTCCATGACCAGACAAGTAAACGCCGTCTCCTCGTCCTGCTTCAACATCCTGCGCATGCTACGTAAGATCTTCTGGTGGATCCCCACCGAGACGAGGCAGACGGTCACCCAGGCCCTCGTCACCAGCCGACTGGACTACGGCAACGCCCTCTACGCCGGAACCACCGCCAAGCTCCAGAAGAGACTCCAGCGGATCCAGAACGCCTCGGCCAGACTCATCCTCGACATCCCCCGACGCAGCCACATCTCCGGACACCTTAGTGATCTGCACTGGCTCCCGATCAACAAGAGAATCACCTTCCGTCTCCTCACCCACGCGCACAAAGCCCTACACGACCAAGGCCCGAGCAACCTCAACAACCGGATCAACTTCTACACTCCCAAGCGCCTCCTCAGATCAACCAACCACGCCCTCGCCGCCGTCCCCCGCATCCGAAGAGCGACAACAGGAGGAAGGTCCTTCTCCTACCTGGCCGCCAAGACCTGGAACTCACTCCCAACCGACCTGCGCCTGACCCAAGACCACCTCTCCTTCAGGAAGAAGCTCAAGACCTGGCTGTTCGAGCAGTAACGGCACCCCCCTCCCACCCAGCGCCTTGAGACCCTACGGGTGAGTAGTGCGCTCTATAAATGACCTGATTGATTGATTGATTGAACCTCTGCTGATGGGAGTCCCAGTATTTAAGAGGGTCAAAGCAGGCAGGTCCTCTGGGTGTCCCAAGGTTGCTGTCCGCAGGAGTCAATGGGATTTAGGCAGGAGCAGGTTCCAGAATCGACAGGCCGGTAGGGTTGGGGCCAAGTCAGTGAGTGTCGTCCTGTTGTTAGCAGCTGCGCGGCGGGTCTTCTTCTTCTTGATCTTCTTTCTTCTTTTGGTATCGGGATCCGAGGAAGGAAGTTTCAGGGAGCCCCTAAATACTGAATTATGGGGCATTACAGGTAGGGCAAGGGCAGGGACCAATATGTCCCTGTCCTGGGGTGGGTACACCCCCTAGCCTGCTCCTCTCCTGTGGGAGGGGGGCAGGAGCCTAGCTGGGATTGGGCAGGGCTCCCCATATTCAAGATGGCCGGAGCCCGGGGTCATGCTTCACCTCATCTCCCCCACCTGAGGGGTGGGGTTGGCACAGGCCTGGCACTGCCCCCTTCCTGACGTAGTTTTTCCCACCTGTCTTCCCGCCAAAGTGGGGGTCAGAACTGGTGGGGGCCAGTTGCTGGGTACAACAAGTGGTCTGGAGAAGCTCACAGAGGCTGCCCATCCTGTGGGAGGAAACCTAGCACCTTGCCCAGGATGTTGATTGTTGCAGGCCCAGGAGAGCGGGGGGCTCTCCACCCAGGGGTCCTGCAACATGTCTGCTGTGTGGCAGCCTCTGCAGCCACTCAGCCCAGACGTGGATTGTAGGTTAGGTTTTCAGAGGGCATCTCTAATATGCCCTCGGGTGCACTTTACATTAAATCCCACACTGGCATTAGTGCGGATTTAATGTGCTGAGAAGTTTGGTACCAAACTTGTCAGTCTTTAGTGTAGCCACTATGGTGCTGTGGAGTTCTTAATGACAACCTCCAAGCACCATATACTCCTATTGGCATCAATGCACTTACAGTGCCCTGGAATGGCCCTGGGTACTGTAGGGGCACAGGGTTCATGCACCTGTGCCCACACCTCTGGCATAGGGCACCCAGCTAGAGGGGTGACTGAAGTATGCCAGGGCAGTGGGTTCTGTGGGCATGGCACACAGGGTTGTGTGCCATGTCGTCTCTTGGTTTAGTTCTGTACCTAGACACTCAGCCTGCAAAGGCAGTGTGTGGGTGTCAGGTTACAGGGACCCTGAGGGTGGCACAATAAGTGCTGCAGTCCTCAGGGGTCTTCTCTGGTCACCATGCCCTGGGTACCTAGGGTACCATTTACTAGGGGCTGACAGGTGGCCAGAGATGCCAATTGGGTTTTAGTTTCAACACAGCTTTTAGGGAAGGAACACAGGCCCTGGGTACCTGGATGGCAGGAACCCAGTGTGCAGGAACTCAGTGTGTTGGCAGTGTGCTTGCTGGAGTATGGCTGGAAACTAACTGTAGTTATAAG
This sequence comes from Lissotriton helveticus, assembly GCF_964261635.1. Lineage (NCBI taxonomy): Eukaryota > Metazoa > Chordata > Amphibia > Caudata > Salamandridae > Lissotriton > Lissotriton helveticus. Next base: position 1,302,979,237 of record NC_136057.1, read on the forward strand.
TGATAAGGACTTAGTTGGTGCAGAGTTTAGTGATGTGGTGGTGAAGAAGTAGACTGAATCACAGGAGACTAAGGGCATCCTTTAGACCCCGACTGAGAGTCCGTGGGTTTACCAGAGGGAGCAGAGGCCATGTCCTCTGCCACAGAATGATCTACACGGGAAACAACCTTTACAACACAACTTTTACATCGCACTACCATTAGAACGCAGTCATTACATCGCAACATCCTTTACATCGCATGCCAATATAACGCAACCATTACATCGCATGTCACTACAACGCATACCATTACAACGCATGTCTTTACAACGCAGTCATTACAACGCAGTCATTACAACGCATACCATTACAACGCATAGTACCCTTACACTATCCAACACTTACCCTACTGTTGCACTCACTGGTGTTAGAACAGTAATTTTTACCCCTACACTATCCAACATTTACCCTACTGTTGCACCCCCTGGAGTTAGAATAGTAATTTGTACCCCTATACTATCGAATACTTACCATAAATGTAATGTAATGGTATGCGTTGTTAAGGTAGTATGCGATGTAATGGAATGCGTTGTAAAGGTAGTTTCTTAAAATGCGATGTTGTGTCATGCAATGTAATGGAATGCGTTGTAAAGGATGTTGCAATGTAAAAAATGTGTTGTAAAGTCATGCGTTGTAACGTCATACAACCATTTACCCTAAATAGAGATTCCCACATGTCATACCCAGATATCGGCGCTGCGAAGGGAGCCATGAAAGCAGCGGCTCCCTTCACAACACTAAACGATTGGTAAATGGGCGCCATGTTTGAAGTTTTAATTCTTTTCAGAAAATAAACCCCCAAAGCGGGAGTATGCTTTCTCAGTGCTAAAAACACAAATTGTTTAATGCGCAGGAAATTTCCCTCCTGCGTGTGGCGCGTGGCAGGAAAGAGCACTGGAAATGAGTGGCGATTGCCATGTCCTCAGTAAGGTGGGATGACCATCACTGTGACCTGCCAGATGGGTCACCAGATTAAAGGTTTAGAGTGGCTGAGTTTTCACAGCCTTAGCAGGTGGACACACGGCACTTCCTCCGAGTCTAATGAGAGGGTGACCACGACAAGTCTGGTGGAGCAGGAGCTCAGTGATGCTTTCATTCAGTCAAACCCTAAACAAGGCCCTAAGTCCACCACCGGTGTTTACTGCATTAAGACTTCATCGACAGTGGTCCTATGAGTTATTTGTATTAAGTAGTAACTTTGCAGGAAGCCTCATGGTTAGGAATGTAACTGGTGCTTGATGATTAGTAGCTACTAGTCTCTTGACTCTGCCACCAAAACACTGAGTATCTATTTATTTATTTAAGAAGCTTATAGAGTGCGCAGCTACCCAAAAAGGTCTCCCGGCGATAGAGGCAGACAGTAAGCAGAGATGCTAAATCAAGCAGGAGCCACAGCAACATAACCAGGTGACAAAGAACTCAGTCAGGGCAATTGAAGAGCATGGTTTTTAGGTTCTTACGGAAAGTAAGCAACGAGTTACAGTTCCTGAGAGCTACCGGAAGAGAGTTCCAGAGTTTCGGTCCTAAAAAGGAGAAGAAGCGCCCCTTAATACGAGCTCGACGAACCCTAGGCGTGGTAAAACAGTGCGAGGTTAGCTGATCTCAGAGATCGGGTAGGGGCAGGAGACACCAGATCTTGGATATAGGAAGGGGCAAGACCGTGTCTAGTTCGAAAATGATAGCTGATGAGAATCTCCTGAGAGATCCCTCCCCAAAGAGTTTGCACCTCAAAGTATGTCGGAGTTAATACATTATATTCCTCAAATGACTACTGCCCTCCTAACAAAGTACTGTATCCTCATGAAGCTACAAATATGCCTCCTTGGACAATTCTATTCCTGGGTACTTTCAGCCAGATGTAATGTATTTTTCCAGACCTTAGGAGATTTAGAGATGTCCTGGTCCTATCAAGGTTGTGTCTCGTAGGTTTCCTGCTGGTGACACAGGAATCTTTGCTTCTAAAGCCGCCTTGATTCTTTTGGGGAGGACATGATCAAGCGGGTAAGGCCTGGTTCATGGGAGGTCGAGTGAAGGTTGAGGTCAGCTACAATAATGGCCGAAGTCCCGGTAGAGTGACTACTTAAATTCAGTATTTCTTAAATTAACACATTCAGCAATGTAACTCTGTGAATTCAGCACCTCAGATAGCTCCAAACCTGTTATTTCTCTGCAACGTTTCGCATGGTAGCCTGGGGACAGCAACCGACCAACACCACTTTTTAAAACTTCCTGAAGGTCCCGCCCTGGACCTGTTTTTAAGTCTCTCTGAGGTTTAATGATTTTTTTTAGAGGTAACAAAGATTGCCAAAAAAGAAAGTTCTGAGCAGTTCTTGCCAGTTGCCACTGGTTGCAATTGTAACATTTGGATGTCCGGTTCAAAGTTACCATGGGCTTAATAGTCCTGTGTCTCAATGCCAGATTTCCTGGTCAAGCTTTTCAGGGTCCTAGCACATGCGAATGCCTTGAAATTACAGTACCACCCACCCCCCTTAAAAAAGTTTAAATCCTGATTTCTTTTGCTCAGGTCATTTTGGTAAAGGAACCCCCTTCACCCCTGAGGTGCCGGACCATAGGCATACCTTGCAGTTAGAGAGAGAAGCCAACCTGCACTTTAAAATCTCAGGGCTGGACAGTTGTGGCCATGAAATTCCTTTCCTCACAATATAGCAGCGGTGGCCGGCACAGGTAAGCGCGGTGGGCACGACAGGGGGGAAGCCGACAGACAACTGAATAGGTATTATTTATTTATTTAATTATACCTATTCACGTCGTAACCCCCCCCCCCCCCGCCACCCCGCCCTCGACCCTCCTCACCGCGTTTACATGTGCTGGCTGTCGCGGAAAAATAGTAAGCCCTAACAAAAGGCGCTAGAAACAGTCTGACTGTGCCTGGTTAGGTTTTCACAGTTCCACTGGGATGCTTCAAGACTTTTTTCGGGTGGTGCCACTGGAAAGCCAGTTGGTGACATTAGGGGTTTGTGGTCAGAATTCCTAACCAATAAAGTGAGTATGAGTGACTTCATGTTCTTGAATGGGAGACAGAAGTTACAAAGCTATGGATCTGTAACCCTCCGGCCTATTGGTGGCTGATACCTGCGCAACCAGATAGATCCACTGGAGGTAACTCAAAGTATGACCAAGAATACTCTTCCCGCCCGCAAGTCAGGGAGAGGGTTAACCCTAAGCCCAGGACTATGTGAGTGCAGACTAGTCTGTACAGGGGTGAGTGTTTAGTCCATTGCAAAACAAAGTTGATACTGGTAGGTGAATTGAGCTTGATAGGCGGAGTCTGCACTCCAGAGCTGGCCATGTCTTTTTTGCCGAGTTGGGGTCCGGATGTTGGGGCGTATTGGAGGTCTGAGGCAATCTGTAAGGGTTCTGATGGGGGGGACCTTTTTGCCGGCGAGGGTCACTGGGTCAGCATACACTCTGAGGCGTGCAGACATGGCAGTGAAGGAGTAGGCAGATCTCTGTAGGCTGTAAGCTTGGTCCCAACCTTGGGTGGCCGGGCAGCATGCTGCTACAGAGACCAAGAAGTACCTCCACAGGTCCATGCTGGTCCTTCTTTGACCCCACAGCTTTGAGATATTGGACCTTTGGACAAGCATGCATTAGTGTTTTTTAGGAGCAAGATGGGAGTTCAGCTCCGATCAGATCAAGAGCAAAGTTCAAACTTTTGGAGGCCAGTCAAACGGAGGGGTTCATGCGTTTGCCCACCACAGTGTGGGAAAACAGCCAATCTTTAACGAATAACAATGCTGCTCGGCGTAGGACGCCTTTAATCCCAATATCGATATTTACCAAATAAAGAGACAGGCACTGGAAATCTGGAAAGCAAGAATGGTTTATTGCTTCAATAGAGAACACAACAGGCCTGACACAAGTGAATGTCTTCAGGAGGTGCTCTAACAACATCTCCGCGGTTCCACATTATATACAGTTTTCAGTGCGTTTATTGGTGGTCAAACATCCTTGGAATTCCCGTCCCCAGCAGGTTCTCACAGAGTCCCAACAGTTGGTAGTCCCCCACCCGAGTATTGATTGGTGATTAGTATCACACAGCCGGACATTCCAATGGGGGCTGTAAATACGTGGGATCGGTCAGATCTAAGAGTTATGTAGATGATAAGATCCTGCATCTCTGTGTGCGCAACACGTCCTGTAGTGTGGGGGCAATAAAGTATGTCCGCGAGGCTTGGTTTACAGCCTGGGACCGGATCGAGTGGCCAGGCGCAATTGGGGGTTATCAGAAAGGCCTGCTCGAGCGGGGAGGATGAAAGGGCATGTGGGTTCGGCACGGGAATTGGCTCCGGGGCAGGGTCGCGCTGAGGATGCTTTATGACTCTATCATGTGTGTTTGGGGGCTGCCAGCGCGCGGAGGATGATTGCGAAGTCAGGGAGACGTGTAGGTGACTCGCAAAACGTGAGATGACCGCGGCACCTAAAATGGATGCCGTTTACATGCGGCCGATGGCTCTTGTTAAGCAAGATGGCGTCGGTGATGTCCATGTTTGTCGATTCTACTTTTAACAACAGCCTACAGCGTGGAGCGATGGGTCATTCCAATTCAGCCTTTAACTTTCTATGCTGTTAGTGACTGCGTTTCGCTCTTGCTCGCTTGTGTATCACATAGAACATCGTCAACTTTAGTGCTAGGCCTGGTAGGCCTATCCCTGCTTTCATTTATTTCTTTTTAAATAATTTTTATGACGGGTCGCTTTTTACTTCCTTTTTTTTGCAAACATTTGAAATTCCTTTTAGACATTTCTATATTTCCACGTTTTATTGCTTGTCCACTGATAATTTATGGCATATGTTTGAGAAAAATAAAGGCTTGCCTAGCGAGGACCTCTGGCTTTGCCTGTGCTTGTTTAAGGAGATAATCTACGAGTACTTTGATCTGCTTGGTAAATTTGAAGGCCAATGACCATCAAGGGTTTTAATCCTGGCAAAGGCATAGCAGATAATTCAGAAATGCATAAAATTATGCACAGTTATGGGCACAGGAGGTACCCTTTTGAGTGCAGTCTGGTACTTAATTACCTACAAAAGATAAAGGGGCATATGCATCAACAATCGGTAATACATGTCGGTAATAGCGAAAAATAACGAATCGCTATTAAGGACATGCAAACCACGATGCATCAAACTAATCGGTAAAAATTACCGAATCGGTAATAATCGCTATTAAATAGCGAAAGTACGACAGCGAGAGTAGCAAATACCGAGTTAGCTAATACCGAATCGGTATTAGTGATTCCGGTATTAGCGAAATCGGTAATAGCGAAAACGGAAAAATTACGCGACGCCTCGGAAGCAGGCCGATGACATCACAACCAGGAAGTAGGACAGCCACGCTGCATTCAGTGTTCGGAGTAGCACAGAGGAGGAGGCAGAGCACAGGAGCTGAGGACCCTGACAGAACCAGTAGCAACCAGGACAAGGCAAGCAGGACAAGATGGAGAAGGAGGCCCCCCAGCAGGGAAAGGACACACCCCGAAAGCGAAAACGCAAGTTTTCTGATAAGGAGCTGGAAATCCTAATAGCGTGTGTGACCAGCAACAATGACCGACTGTTTGGGAAGTTGTCGCTGAAGGTGCCAGAGGCAGAAAAACAAAAGATGTGGCTGCGCATCAAGGACAAGGTATATGCCTGCGGAGTCACCCACCGCAGCATCGACGACCTAAAAAAACGCTGGTACGACCTGCGTAAGAGGGCCAAGGAGAAGATAGCGCAGAGGGTCAATGATGCTGCTGGCACAGGAGGGGGCACATCCAATGTGACGCCTAACACAGCCCTGGAGGATCTAGTGGAGTCCACCATAGAACCGGAAGCTGTTGTGGGGGTCACGCGTCTGGACACCTCTGGTGATGCGGAAGGAGGACAAGGTAAGAAGCATGGCAGCGTAACAAAGCAGCGTGTACTAAGTCCCTGCCCAATCCCCCATGCCAGACCCAGTGCACATGTAGCGTTGCCCTAAACACATACCCTCACCACTGTGTTGCACCATGGGAGTTGTAGTCAATACATGAATGGGTGCATGCCAGAGCCCAGAGAAGAATACAGCAGCCAAGGGCCAAATGTCAGTCAGAAAAAGTAATTTAATGTGAGATGCCACAGCTATTGTCACATACTATACCATGATAATAACTATGCACTGTTTCACACACAGATGCATCCCCCATCGATTCAGACGACAGTGCCCGCCTCGTCATCTCAGAGACGCCAGTGTTGTCAGATGCGGAGTGCTCACAGGGAGCTGAAGCCATGTCCTCCCCTTCACCACCACGGCGGACAACACCTCCACCATCCTCGCGGTCCAAGACACCACCACCACCACCACCATCCTCGCGGTCCAAGACACCACCACCACCACCACCACCATCCTCGCGGTCCAAGACACCACCACCACCACCACCATCCTCGCAGTCCAAGACACCACCACCACCACCACCACGCCAGGCTGTCGTCACTCCAACCAGCCAAACTGCAGCACGACAGCGCATCAGGCAGAGGGTTGTGCCCCCGGGTCGGGCTGCTGCAAGACCAGTCGATCTGTCCGAAGGGTACGGAGTTGTGGAGACCCGGATGCTGCGTTTCCAGCGCCTGCAGGGGAGACACATGGGTGCCATGAAACTTTCCATGACCAAACTTTGCAACAAACTAGGCAACATGACTGACGCTGTGCGTGAGCACACCACTGCCGTATCTGCCGGCAACAATGAAATCAAGCTTTGCCTGCAAGAACTGACACGTGCCGTAGTCGCAGGCCAACAAAGTGAGCGCCGGCGTCACAGGCAGATCATGCTGGCAGTGAATACAACTAACAAGGCCATTAATAAGCTGTGCAACAGCACGGCTGTGCTGTCCTGCAGGTCCGTGTCCCTGCAAGTGGACCTAGGTCATTATTGTGGGGATGTGGCAAAGGCCCTTGAGAGGGTGACCACTGCAGTGGAGCAACTGCAGCCTGGGTCAGCCAGTGTCAGCAGTCTGGGAGCGGAAGAGGGGAGTGAGGCAGCCTCCAGTGTCAGCAGCGTCTCCCTGTCGGAGACCAGCGGGAGGAGGCGCAGTGGCCGCAATGCAACTGCCACTGACTCCCATCGTGTAGAAGCCGAGGAGTCACAGGACAAGAGACTGGGGGTACGCGGCAAACGGAAATGAACATGTGGCAAAGTCACACTGTCCTTGGTGAGGTAACCATGGCCAGACTAAAGTGCCGCACTCATCACCCGTTCTGAGAAGGGACATTTTTAGTTTTACTTTAACTGCAGCAGCAGCATGTTTGTGTTACGTATTTCTGCACCAGTCAGGTGTCCATGCCCATTAAACCCTTGCAAATCTGATCCTGTTGTCAAGTCACTCTCTTACCTGTCTCAGAAATGATTCGTGTGATGTATGTCCGCCTCCTTTGCCCTTCAGCTGTGTTGGGCACATGCGCCTGTCGGTGTTGGGGGGGTTGCTGTGCACGTAGTTCATCCTCTCCGTCCACCTCTATGGGTATCCCCCTGCGTGTGGCGATGTTGTGCAGGATGGCACACACAGCAATGATCTGGCAGCAGGTCACTGGGTCGTACTGCAAGGCACCTCCAGTCTTGTGCAGTATTCGGAAGCGGCTCTTGAGGATGCCGAATGTTCGCTCAACCACATTCCTTGTGCTGATGTGTGCTCTGTTTTAGCGCTGCTCTTGCGGTGTAGCTGGGTTGAGATAGGGAGTGAGGATATATTCACGCAATGCGTATGCGCTGTCACCTGCAGGATGGGGAGAGAATGGTAATCTGCATGAATGAAAATATACATGTGGGGATGGAGTGGATGTAGAGTACGATGATGCATCTATATGTACCTAGTAGGTGTCCCTCTCCGAATTCACCGTTGATCAGGCGCCTGTGGAGGCCACAGTGACGGAATATGTAGGCGTCGTGTGTTCTCCCTGGGAATTGGGCTACAAGGTCCGTAATGATGTACTTGGCATTGCACACCACCTGCACATTAATAGAATGATATGACTTCCGGTTGCGGAATATGTATTCGGTGGCTGATGGAGGACAGATGGGGACATGCGTGCAGTCAACACACCCTATGACATGGGGGAATTGTGCCACCTGGTAGAATTCCCGTTTGGTGCGGGTTAGCTGCTAGGGGGTTGTGGGGAAGGTGATGTGACGATTAATTAATGTCAGCATGGCCTCTAGGAACCGGTGGAAGAAGCGTGATAAAGCACTTTGCGACACGCCTCCAGTCTCAGCTATTACCCCTGGAAGCTTCCAGACGCAAGCAGGTGCAGGCAGCATAGGACCTGCACATGGGCTGGTATGGCGTTGGTCCGACTGGTCTCGTGCTGCAGTAATGGTTCCAGGTCTGCTATTAGGCCCATTATCATGGCACGGTTGAGTCTATACTTGTCGTACACCTGATCCTCGGTCTGCCCCAGCAAAGTGATGCGCACCCTGAAGATCCTGTCCTGTATCATCCTCCTGCACTGGGCCTGGGCGTTGATCCTCCTCCTCCTAGCAAGCACGTAGGGGGCAGCCATTTTGGTAGACATGTGGGGTTTCCCAGGGCATTTATGAAGGGTTACTGATTGTCAGCACCTGCTGATGGGGTTAGAATTTTTTTTTCTGTCCTTCAGTTAACTTTACCTCCTGATTGTGATTCCCCTTATTTTGCTCATGCTAAATAGCGATTTTTGGGATTTTCGGTTTTAGCGACTTTTCATGCATACCATTTCGATTCGATAATGGCGATTCGGTATTTCCGAAGTCAGCTTTGGGGTTCGGTAATTCCGATTGTCTGTTTAGCGATTCGGTAATTTACCGCGGGGGATTTTAGCGATTCTTTATTTTTTTCCGAATTATTGTTTGATGCATAGCATTTTCTGGTTTTGCGTTCGGTATCGGCCTGTTTTACCGATTCGGTGTTTTACCGGGAGGTATTTTCATTGATGCATCTGCCGGAAAGTTATGTTAGAGTAACCCCATATATTATTATCTGCTATTTATGAAAAGATATATGCTGTGCTATACACTCAGGTCTGGAGATTTTAGTTTATGGTGTTTTTTGAAATTGTAATTAGCAAATCAGAATCCTTCCATCTCAATGATAGGAGCCAGCCAGTAAAAAGAAAAGTACAGTTGTCTTTAACCAGTCCTTTATCACAAACAAGAAGCATTCTACAAGGTTCCTTTATAGCCTTAGAGTCCGCTGTAGCAGGCTGTACCGGCTTTTAAAACCCCGCTCCTTCGGCTTGGGCCTTTAACAAGGGACTGGGCCGTTAATGGCCAGTAGACCCCGCTACGGAGGGCTCTAAGGCTATTAGAACTTCCGCCCCTAGAGGGAAGCATGCTCTAATTTGTAAAACAAAGGCCTCACGGAGCCCGAGGGGAGCTCTGTTAGGCCTTTTGTTCACAGCAACACCCGTGAACAAACATTGGAATGTTGGAGCTCCGGGCTTCTACCGCCATTAGAAGCCCAGAGCACTCCATTATCTTCAATAGAACGCTCAGCATTCCAATGTTTGGGTTTTGTGGCCTACTGTGACTTCATTCATCAACTGACTCATTGAATGCAAATGTTTGGACACAGACCCATACCTCGTTCTTTCACTCGGATGTCTATGAGAAACGGGTGACTCAGTGCATCTGAAGTGCATTTCCAAATGGCATCACACCCACTGGCACTGCCAAATCCTAGGGTAGAATCAATGGCAGTAGGGTGAAGATGTGTTGTAATCTAAATTGAAACCTCTGCACGGATGTTGATAATTTCTCTCAAATTCCCACAGCACAGAAAGTGTCTAATGCTGGAAGAATGAGAAAACCGGTCTTGGATAGGCCTGTTGAAACTCTTATTAACACAGGTTTTCACCCAGAAGAAAGCATTCAACTCCACCCCAAGGGAAAGAAAAAAGCAGCCACCTGCCATCTCACCCAGCTCTCCTGGCTGACACCCAATGTACCCGGTGCTGCATAGTAACTCCCGCCCTCTCTGCAGTTCCTCAGGTGAACGAGCATGCCAGGGAATGTCAACAAGCTGTCTCAATGCTTTCACGCCCCATACTTCTAGTTCATAGTTTTTCAGTGTGACTAACACTTCTCGACTTGTGGCAACCTATCGCCCTGGGATGAGCTCCCCCAGAACATCCTCAAACAAATCCATCAGGCCCCACTATTGTAATTGTAATTGCATTTATATAGCACTTACTACCCATACTGAGGCATCTAAGTGCTTCTCCAGCGAGTAGCACCCTACTCTGGAATCCGAAAAGGATTAGTGGTGAATTAGTATAAGAAATGTATTTGAATAGTGGACATGTTAGTCTGTTATTTGGATTGAAAAGGATAGTGGAGGGATAGAAGAGGGAAGGGTTTGCATTTATGGACCCACATCCCCTTTGATGTGTGTGAGTGATTCAAAATGATACGTTTTTCAAGGATTTTTTGGCAAGAATTGCCTTAGATATGCAATGAAGACATGTCTTTAATGAAGTGTACCCATAGGTATAAGTAGTGGTGCCTAAAGTACATTCATGTGAGCTGGATCTTTTCCAGATTTTCATATAAGATAAATTTGTATAGAATAAATCTGGATGGATGTCATCTACATAGTTAGTGATTATACGGAAAATCTGGCTTAGATCAGGATCTCTTTTGACATCTGTGTTCTATAGGCTGACAACCACCCGGTTTACCAGGCATTCTTTCTCTTCCTCAGATCCTGACTGCAAGAAATTTGCCTTTTCTCCTTGGCCACCTCCAATTTTTCACCTGATCTCTGATTGTATATTTTTGTTGGCTTTAGAACTGTATGCACTTTACCCCTGCTAACCAAGAGTAGCACACCTGTGTGCCCCCTTTAAACATGTTTTAATTGTCTTGTTCCTAATTGGCACATTTAGCTTGCCTGTAGGTCCCTAGTAAATGATGTAGAAAGTGCACCCACGGCCTGTAAGTTATACGACACTTTTGGACTGTGGCACCTTTTGTGCCATCCACCACAGTGGAGAACAACATGGCTTCAGGCCTAACCTCTGTATCCTGACTGCAGCAATCTAAACCCTGCAGTACAACCTGGTAAAATGAACCTTTTTGAGAGTTAAAAGCCTCCCTTTTTAATATTATTAAGTCACCCCTATGCACGTCTTGAAGGTCACAAGGTAGGGTGCATGGTATTTAAAAGTGAAACATATAGAAAATGAATATTACTATATCCCTACAGTGGCAAGGTCAAAAAAGCTAGTTTTACATTGTCAGGCCTAGCTGTCCTATGTAAAACACTCCATCCCCTTAGAGGAGTATCCGTCCTCCGAATCTAGAGATGTCCACTGACTCTATGAACATATCTTACATTGGCAGAAACCGCCTTCCAGGCGATAAATGCCAATGTATTAAAAGTTTGAAAACAGCTCTGTCAACATGACGGTACCATCCGTCAAATGTTATACCTGTGTTTTTTATCTTTAAAACAAAATGGCAAAGGAGGACGTTGTTTTTGAAAATAAAAAACTCACGACCACCAGACCATGAGAGATGTATCCCATGGTGTGGGAGCCATTTTGTAGTTTTCACTACCCCTTACAGCTATGGTTTACCTGGCGGTGACAGACAGTGAAGCTGACCATTTGACCTCGCACTCTATATCGGGTGAGTGGTCAAATGGCCAAACCTCCGAGGATCCTTACTCCAACGAGCCATCAGAAGTGTATGTCAGCAGTGAAGGCAAAGTAGTCTCCTTCGCTGACAGACTGAAATTTCACCGGACTCTAAATGAGGTTAGGAAGAACTTCAGTTTAGCAAAGAGTGTACTCCGTCGCTACTGCGATGAAGCACCCTCTCCGAGAAACTCTAAATCAGGGCCTGAGTCAAAATGAGAAATCTTTTGCTGGGACCAACCTGGTTGGTATATCCTACTTGTGCTCCATCGCAGTCAGCCTGAAATAGTTCTTAGGTCCTGGTCAACCGCGACCAGAAGACTATTCTTTGCACCTATCACTTTTTTGCCCCTTTTCTGATTAAAACTTTACAAATTCATATCTCTGGTCCCTCTTATTGGATTTTTTTGTCATAATGTTTATTACATTTTATTTTATTTTCCTAATTTGGTTAGGGATTTTTAATGTTTTTCATTGTGACTTTATTACTGTTTTTGTACGGCATACACATTACCCAAAATTAAGCCAGCCTTTCTGTGCCATTGCTACCAGGGGGTTAAGATCAGGTTAAAATTAGTGACTTAAAGGATTCACCCTGATAAGAGTTGTGATTATTCCTTGAGGTGTGGAGTCGCCGACCCCACATAACAATCCAGTATCTCACGCTGACATTTACTCTTCGAGTCTGGCATTTGACCAAGGCATGAAATTCAATTTACATCCAGTAAAGCATAATCTGAGTTTGATTTTTCAGGCAATGCACTGACTATGTAATTGAGTTCAAATAGATGTATTGTATAAAAATGTATCACATGTGGAGAATGTGAAACCTTGGCACGGATTCACTTTACGATGCCTACTGTATTAAGGTCTGTGCCATATCTGCCTTGTCAGAGAATACATTACCTCCTCTCATGATTTACCAAAGTCTTCCCTCTCAGGGGCTGCGTAATGTGTGCCCTCTCAATGTCTCCCCTCTTCTTTACTGCACAGTGGCTGCCCACTCAATGACTTTACCATGTCATTCCTTCCCTCTCAGAGACTTTTCCAATTCCATCATCTTACTGGTTGTTCAATCCCTGCCCTCTGGCAGGCTTTACCAAAGTCTCCCCTCTCAGTGTTTGTGCAATATGTGCCCATTCAGGTGCTTTGCCATGTCTGCCCTCTCCTTGTCGTACTATGTCTGACCTCTCTTAGGTCTGAAGTTGCACTGTACCTTAGGGTGAGGCTGTCTGGCACAGGATGGAGTAGGAAAGATGGAGCCTGCCTCCCTGCCTGGGGGGCATGTTCCGCTGCTGCCGCCAACGGCCAGCCATTGGTCTGAAAAGGGCACCCGACAGTCTTGGCAGAGATGGGCAGAGGCTAGCTGGAAAGTGCTGAAGGCAAGCCTTCAAAGAGGCCTTTATGTACCTGGGAGGGACTGACGAACATCTTGCCACATGAAAGAGTCTTAGAGGTGTCTGACAACAGAGGCAGGGACTATTCTCTAGTGTGCAAAGTGAAATTCAGGAATGGCAGCGCCCATACCCTCCAACCCCTTACTAAGGGCCACTAGAATTATATGGCAGCTGTGGACCAAATTATACAGCAGGGTTTACTAAATTATACGGCAAGGAGATAAATTATTCAGTGCAATATGGCACATTTTGTGATAGTATTACCTCATTATTGTGTCATTTTTATATACTTTAATACTATCTGGGCAAATGTTTCAATTCATTAGTACCAGTCTGACACCCAAATGCAGCAATAAGCAATAGAAAGATGACCAGTCAACCTTTGCATAGAGCTTCGACTGCGCAGCAACATTTGTTGCTGTGTTGTTAATGACTTTTGATTAGGGGTGGGAGGAATGTTTCATTCCGCCCACGGGATTGGCAGAATTTGGTGATGCTGCGTTACTTTTGTACCGCGGAGTCCAGCCAAATTCTGCCTATCGCCACTTGGCATAAAAAAATTCCCGCAAGGCTCCAGAAATGCGAGTTGGCATGCGAGATTTGGCATCCGCTAGCGTGAATTTATAACATGGGCAGTCGTGGACAGCGGTTGCAGTCAGAGGGCTGCTTCTCAAGTAGATTTGCTGAAGTTCGAGTAGATTTTTCTACTCTAACGGTAGCAAAATCAACTTGAATGTCAACACGCGCTTGTGCATTGCATGGTGCCGTTCACACTGATTTTTCAGTGCTGCTCATGCTACTATCACTAATTTACAGTGCAAGCAGCGTGACATGCATATTTTATGCCCATTGGCTAAACTCTGTTGAATCTCTGGGAGTTTTTATGTACCTCCACGGAATTCCGCGAACTGAAATTCTGCAGAGTGAAACTCACCGCTACGATCCGTTTGACCTAAAAACATCTTTGTCGTTGAAAACTTCAAATTGTGCAGCAGATGATAGATTATGTGGCAACTATGGAAAATACATAATTATATGGAAAACGCAGCAGCCGCAGAATCACATCATTCTAGTGTCCTGCCCTCACTACACCCTTATCTAACCTAGAATTCAGTGATGTCCTTGCCAATACCCTCACTGTCCTCTCATCTCCACTGCAAGTCAATGCTAGTCCCCCATATCCCTCACTTCCCCCTCTGCAGCTCTTACCCTCTCACTGCCCCCTTATACCTGACTGCCCACCAGCAGCGGCCTGTGCAGGTAAGAGCAGTGGGACGGTAGAGCCGGGTGGGGGTGGATTTTGACAGACGACGACGAGGGAAAATTAATTATGCTCTCTAATCCCTCACTGCCAGGGTCAGACTATGACTGTGAGGCGCCAAAATAAAAGTGGCCTCATTAGTGAATTAGGTATCGATAAAAGTGGTCCATGTTTGCAAACTGGGGCAGTTTTAAAATTGCACGGTGTGGAAAACTGCATGGATTTGGGCTTCCTTCTGGCAATGTTTGTTTTAATAGCAGGGAAGTCAACAGTGAAAACCAGCAGAGCAGACCATAAAACCGGCCTACAAATAGCCAAAAACCTGCCCTCACTGATCTGTCAGACCAGCCTGTGGGGCACTGCCTGATTGCCCTATGAGCCAATGCAACCCTGCTCACTGCCCCTATAGTCACTCTAACCTTTTCACTGCCACTTATCTCTCACTGCCCCTTTCTTTAAGTAATGTCTGTACCACAGCCTTTTTACCCTCTTACTGCCCCTTATGTGGCATATATTTGAGAGATGCCTGCACCCCATGTGCACCCCCCTCCATTCTAATGCTTCATAGGTGAAAGTGAAGTCCTTCTCTGTGGCACCCCACACCTTCAAGGACAGCGAGGGCACGGGGGTGGAAGGGAACATGACAACGGGCACGACCCCACAGGGGAGGGCGGTGAACAATGACCACTCTATCCATTATAATGTGTAGGTCAGCATCCCCTTAGGAGAAGCTCCTACGACAGACCGTATCCGACAAAGGAAGAGGACAGGGAACCTGTGAGTAAGACAACCTTCACCTCCAAGACATCCTGCACTTGTGAGTCTGTCACGACTGGGGCTCAGTGGCGTCACTAACCACTTGTATCTGAGGTATGCCAGTACCCTGCTAGTGCCAACTCCCTCACACGCTCAGCCCTGACACACCCATCCTTTCATCTGGCCCCTCTGTGACCCACTGATCGCTACATTTTATAGACACCTTCACGTGCCCTTCAGTGGTCCCCACCCCCGCTTCAGCAGTGTCGGGCATCACTCTCTTTCCCCAGTACCTCTGTACCTCCTTACATTTCAAGACGACCCCCTTACATTTCAGGAATACAGACCAGTAGTGCAAAGGTCCCCTGCCTTCACTAGCCTCCTCGCATCATGTCCGCCATTACCATTAATATTTCGTAAGTATTTATTCAGATAGAGTTCTCCAATACTACACTGCTGCCGTCACTTCTGCCTTCACCAACGTTCTGAAGCGAGCGCCCATGTGAACGTTCTAACTTGGAACGGAGCATGACAACGGCAGGGAATGGGGGGGGGGGTAAAATTGTGGGGAGGTAAAGTAGGGAAGAAGCACCGGGGAATGTACTAGGCCTGGTCGAAGCACTACGCTATGCTCGCTTAGTTTGAGAAGTTTCCGCAACTTGGCACTACGCGAACTGCACGTAGCACAGTGCGAACGCGCATAGCGTAGTGCAGCGGTCATTTTTTGCTTGCTCGCGGTCCTCAACGTCAAGTTGGCGACCGCGAGCAAGCAAAATGACATCCTGGCGAGACTTTTTCCTCGTTCGCGATCAGCAACATCAAGTTGCCGATCGCGAGTGTGGAAAATAAACCTCCCTGTGAGATTCTCAACCCGGGGAGGTCTGGTTTCTCATTGCGAGTGGTCACGTATGCTCGCGACCGCTCGCGATGAGAAACTACCAGTCCGTGTTAAGAAAGCTACAGCTCGAGTAAAAATCTCCTCGAGCCGCAGAAAACTACAGCTAGCACTGTGCAAGATGCCGTTTTCAATGATTGCACAGTGCTGGATGCTTGTCCGCACTGTGCAATCATTGAAAACGGCATCTTGCACAGTCTGAACATACTACTACGCAGTTCACGTAGTGCTACGCGTAACTCGCGTAGTGCGAAGTGCACTTCGCACAGCTTTGCGAAGCGCTACTTTGTAAACTACGCCCAGCCCTAGAATGTACCATTCAAATATAGATTACAACACCCTTACACCTCCTAACTCCCAGCTCAGTCTTGCTCTCCGTGGCCATTTTAACAGGCCTAATGCGACCAAGGACAGGGGGCCTCATCCCCTGATCTGGTGGTAATAAATACCAGTGACAATTGGGGCGCAGTGGGCCTCTCACACCTTTAGGGCCCCAGTGCCACTACACCTGCTGCACAACTGATAGCTCTGCTCTTCTCTTCTCTCCACTCCTCCCCAACCACGCCTCCTCCTTCCCTCTTGTGCCTCGCCTCTGCCTTCCTTCTTGTCCCTCACTCTCTGTCACTCACTTCCTTCTCTCTGGCCCCTCGTGCCCCCTCGACACTCTTGGACCTCCTCCTTCACTCCTGCACCCAATCCCCTTTTCCCCAGAATCCTCCATCTTTGGGCCTACGAGCCCCCACCCTCTGGACCCCGAATAGCTGGTTATAAAAGAGCCTTCCTTGTGTACTGAGGGCTGGCCTCCTGCACCTGATGGAAACCATGGATGTGAGTATAGCGCTTCTCTCCGAGACCCACCTCCAAGGAAGCCAGGAGCTCAACATAGCAAACCACAGGGTGTACCGCACAGATCGCACCACTGGAGCCAAGGGCGGAGGAACAGCGGTGATTGTCAGAACGAAAGTGAAGCACCACGAGATCTCTCTACCACCAGTGGGGAGTATTGAAGCAACTGGCATACAGATCCAGACATCTGCAGGCCTGCTACGGCTGATTGCCGCCTACTCACCCCCAGGCAAGCTAAGCCCAAAGGACTTGGATGCTTTATTGGACCCCAGCATCCCAACACTAATTGGAGGCGACCTTAATGCCAAGCACCAGTGCTGGAACTCTCGCACGGGAAACAGCAAAGGACACGCCCTACTTGCCCACTCAAAGAAGGAGGACTTTGTAGGGGCCGGCACGACTCAACCAACATACTATCCAGGCTCTGCACTGCATAAACCGGATGTTCTGGACATCGTCGTCATGAAGAATCTCTCACAGTCTACGGAGCTTGAAACCCTAACAGCGCTGACGTCCGACCACAACCCAGTGTTGATCACAGTTGGAGACGTACTTGAAGACCAGCAACAGGGCACCAGGCACAACTTCAAGAAGGCGGACTGGTGCCTATACAAGAGATGCCTGGAGGAGACACTGGTCCCTGGCCCCCTACGCGGCATTGAAGATATTGACCAGGCGGTTCACCACGACACAGCTTCAATCCACACTGCTATTGAGCGCAGCATTCCTGAGCAGAAACTCCAACGTTGCTCTATCTACGACCTCCCGAAGGGCATCAAGCAGTCAATAGCTGACAAGAACAGAGCCCGCAGAGAGTGGCAAAGGAATCGCACCCCGACCTGCTGAAGAAGTACAATGAGCTGACAAGACAGCTGAAGATGCAAATAAGCCAGCACATAGGTGAAAAATCGGAAGCAGCTACAGCTAACTTGAAGGACTCAGACAACTCTCTCTGGAGAATGACCCGAAGCTTGACTGGGAAGAAGGAACCTAACCCACCGATACAAGGGAAGACTCACTTGGCATGCAGCAACAGGGACAAGGCTGAGGTTTTCACCGACACACTGGAGGCATCCTTCAGGCCTAATCAGGCAAGCAAACTGGCAACCGAAGTCGAGCAAGAGGTCGCTAAGCACCACCGGGAGCACCCACCAGAAACAGAAGCTGCAATCATTAAGAAATGCTCAACGGGCGAATTACTGGCCCTGGTAAATACACTAAAAAATGGCAAGGCACCAGGAAAGGACAGAATAGCCAACCAAGCCATCAAGATGCTCCCAGATACCGCAGTGGATCATCTTGCTGAGATATTCAACGTGTGTATGCAGCAGCAGTATTTCCCTAACGCCTGGAAAGAAGCAAGAGTCGTCGTATTACCCAAGGCTGGGAAACCACTGCGAGATCCTGCAAACTACCGCCCCATAAGTCTGCTATCTGGCCTATCAAAGCTCTTAGAAAAAGTTATCCTTGCCTGTCTCGTGGACTTTGCGACAAGGGAAAACCTCCTTGCCAAAGAAAAGTTTGGGTTCCGGAAAGACCACTCAACCAACCACCAACTCCTCAGAGTTGTGGACATCATTAGCCATGGATTCAACATCAACAAGTCTACTGGAGTAGTCTTTCTGGATGTAGCCAAAGCATTCGACCAAGTATGGCATGAGGGACTGCTTTACAAACTTATCAAGCTCAAGTTTCCAAGCTACCTGGTCAAGCTGCGTTCTAGCTACTTGTCAAAATGGACCTTTCACGTGGCGGTGCGAGAAGAATGCTCAACGCCACGCACAATTCTTGCTGGAGTGCCTCAGGGATCAATCCTAGGACCATTCCTCTTCAACATATTCACAAACGACATCCTCACGGACCTAAAGAAGACTGATCTTGCCCTTTACGCAGATGATGTTGCAGTCATCTCCCAATCTTTCAGCGACAAAGAAGTGGCTAAGAACCTTGAAACATCGCTCTGCAGACTCTCCGAATGGTACAGCGACTGGCAGATCACCCTGAATACAAGCAAAACCACAGTAACACTATTCACCAGGAAGCTGAACAGGAAACATCCACAGATCCTCCTCAATGGGGATGAGATCAAATGGGAAAACAGCAGCTCCTACCTGGGGGTGACTCTGGACTCTAAACTCAGCTGGAGAAACCACATACAGAAGACCTGCCAGAAAGCAGCAGCCAAACTGACTGCATTATATCCACTCCTGAAGACCAAGTTGATGCCCATGCAGAGCAAGGGGCGAGCAATCACTTCAATAATTCGACCAACTATGACATACGCTTCACCAGTTTGGAGTGGCTCCCGCCCGCAGCTTCGGAAAGACCTACAGAGACTACAGAGCAAGGCCTTACGGATTGCAGCAGGTGCTCCTATGTTCACACGAACAGCAGACCTCCACAGAGACCTAGACGTTGAGATGTTGGACGACCATCTCCTCAAACTCAACAGGACGTTCTACAAAGGATTGGATCAAAAAGAGAACCCACTGATCAGGAAACTCGCAGACATCGCTGCAAACCCATTTGACCGCTACCCGTGGCCCATCGAAACGCTAACCTTGTGAAACTGAAACAGCAACGCAGCATTCAAATACTCATCACTGCTTGAAGGCAAACGCCCGGCAGGTACGCAAAACTCACCACTGCCTGACGGCAACCGCCCCAGCAGGCAACTAAAACCCTTTCACTGTCTGACGGCATAATCGCCTCGGCAGGCACCCAAACCTCAACACTATCAGAAGGTACTAGATAGACAAAGACGAGACTCTTTGAGGAAACATGCTGACAATTCTGCAAACTCAATTGACCGCTACCCGCGGCCCATCACTGAGCTGACCCTGTGATACAACCTCAACTGTGACAATGCGTCACACATCAATAAGACAACTTAAACAGCGACAAAAAAAAATTTGAAATGAATGTGGAGTAATGAGGGTACTGCCTCGGTATCCAAAAACTCACCACTGTCAGAAGGAATCTGACAGACGAAAACAAGACACAGACTGAGGGCTGGCACTCTGGGGTTTGGCCATCGCCCCCCCCCCATTCCTTCCCTCTTCCCCTCACCCCGGCCTCCTACCCAAACCCCCCCCCCCCCCACCGCCACCACCGACTCCTCGTCCTTTAGCGGTAACTGCCAGTGTATTGGGGCCTGGCCCCATGAAGTTTAGCCCCCGATTCCTCTTTTAGATCTCACTGCCTCTCGCTACCTCATCTTGTTGGCTGGGGGTGGCCCTTAAGTGTGGCCTTCGCCCCTTATTCCCTCAGGCTCCCCAAGTTCCTGAGCCAATGTGCCTGGTATAAACGCTCTGTGTATTGGGGTCCCCCCCCCGTTGCCCCATCTCCTTCCCCCAGGCCCCCGCCTCCTCTAGCCCCTGCTCACTGACACCCCGTACCCCCGCGGCTGGCCATGAACGCGCCTGTGTATTGGGGGGCTGGCCCGGTGTGTGCGCTCGCTTCTGTTGGGTTTTATGAATGGCCCCATTGAGCGGGCCCCGCCTCCTCCCAGGAATGTCTGCTCAGATGCAGGGGTTGATCTTGGCTGCGCCCGGGCTGGAGCCGTGCCCGGGGCGGGGGGCGGGCAGGGCTGAGGTATGCCAGCCCCTATATATACAGGACAGGCCGAGTGCAGGCTCAGAGCAGGATTCGCTGCGGACCAGGAGACACCCACCGGATTCACGCGGGTACCTGGGCTTATTTTTGGGTTTCATTTTTGAGCATCCGTTCACCGCCTTTCGCTGATTACTATCCGAGGGAGGAACTCGGGCGCGCAGCACTTCACGACAAGCCGCACTTTGACACAAGGATGGACTCTGTGGCCGTGCTGCTTCACCTGCTGGCGGCGTGCATGGCGCTGGTGAGTACTCGGAATTATGCACTATTCCCTGCGTGTGTGTGTGCGCGCGCTCCCGTGGCACGGAGTGCGCCTCCCGTGGGAGACGGGGGCAAGCGTGCACTTGGAGTGACAGGCAAAGGTGCCTACCTGGGAAGGAATGGAGACACATGTATGCCACGTGCGCACACCTGCTTACCT
This sequence comes from Lissotriton helveticus, assembly GCF_964261635.1. Taxonomy (NCBI): domain Eukaryota; kingdom Metazoa; phylum Chordata; class Amphibia; order Caudata; family Salamandridae; genus Lissotriton; species Lissotriton helveticus. The sequence goes on from NC_136057.1 coordinate 1,303,000,115, forward strand.
GGGTCATGGAGTTGTAAGTGTGCAATGCGGGCACAGATGTTGGAGCATGTGTGCGCGACGGCCCGAGCTGCCGACTTTGGAGCTGGGGAACGGGGGCATATTATCAAGACAGGCGATACCATTATCGCCGTTTTAGCGGCAGAAAACTGCCGCTAAAACGGCGATAATGGGCTTGATAATATGCTCTATGGAATCCCAATTGAAGCCCATGTTAGATGTCCTTCGCATTTAACATGGGCTTCAATTGGAATTCCATGGAGCATATTATCAAGCCCATCATCGCCGTTTTAGCGGCAGTTTTCTGCCGCTAAAACGGCGATAATGGTATCGCCTGTCTTGATAATATACCCCTGGGTTCCAGTCTGAGTCTCGGCGTCGGCTCAACATCCTGTGTTTCGGGGCACATCACGTAATCTTCCCGCGCCTACTAATAATGAATTTGTCTTTGTGTAATGTAACTGGTGCTCATGTATAGCGCTCCAATATCTTCGGGTCGACTTCGCGCTATATAAAACCGCAAAAAAATAATGGTTCATGGAGGCAAGGGGCGCAACGAATGTGCATTTTTGGGGGACGGAGGTAGTTGTATAAGGGGGAAGTGATGGACCTATGTGTATCTGGGGTAATTGAGAGGCGTGTCTACTTAGGGGTCATACACCCGTGTGTGTGCACCGGGATTATGCACTCGTGTGTAAAGTGTGAACACCTGCGAGGCATAAGGCTTGTATGTGTCGTTTAAGAGTACCTGGGGGCGAAGAAGAGTGTGTGTAGACCTGTGGCTGTCAGAGGCAAGTGTGTACACGTGTGGCACAAAAGGGCTGTGCGCAATTAAATGTGACGGAGATGTGTACCATGCGTGTACTCTCAGAGATACAAAGGTACATCCGTGAATATGAACATGGGCCAGTGAGGCTTGTATTTACTAGCAATGCAGGATAATGTGTGCATGCCTACGGGCTACATGTGTCGTGTGTGTGCATCTACACGTAATTATGTTCATGCGGGCCCTAGACCGTGGGAGAGGGAGACACGTGTGTGTCTATGGGGTTCTCGAAAAATGCATGTGTACATTGGGGTGATGGGGGCGTGTGTCAGCATTAATGCGGTACCTGTGTGTGTGTGTCTGCAGGGTGTATCGAGGTGTGTACCTGAAAGTGATGGAGGCGTGTGTATGTGAGGGAGGGCGAGGGGGAGAGAATGAGACAGAGAGAGCGAGGGACAGAGAGAGAGATTAAAGTGTGCGTCTGGGGTGAAGGGGACGTGTGTCAGCATTAATGCGGTACCTGTGTGTGTGCCTGCAGAGTGTATCGAGATGTGTACCTGAAAGTGATGGAGGCGTGTGTATGTGAGAGAGGGCGAGGGGGAGAGAATGAGACAGAGAGAGCGAGGGAAAGAGAGAGAGAGATGAAAGTGTGCGCCTGTGGTGAAGGGGACGTGTGCATGTGTTGGTGGTGGAGACATGTGTCAAGGGGTCTGGGAGACGTGTACATGAATGGGGGTTATCGAAACATACGTGAGCCTGGGAAGGGAGCGAAGTGCCCGGGACACAGCTTCCAATCCCTTATTGCCAATGGCTTCCAAGCCAACAAAAACAGGCGCCAAATCCGTAGACGCCTTCACACCCAGAAGAGGGGACATTAAATAAAACCCGCGGAAATACAGACAAATTCACATTAGGGAAAGTCACAAATGTGCCCTCACTCTTAAAGGTTGGGACTTGTCCGACCCCACACGTAAACCCTTCTTTCTCCACTTCCCGGCTCTTTCTGCGTCTCCCTATCCGTAAAATCACAAGAAAATCCATGTTACACCACACACAAGTCTAATACTAGAGGAATCAATCAACCGAGGAACGGCCTTTGTGTGCACTCAGCTTGTTTGTACCCTTGCAACACTCACTCTGCAGATTATGTCCCTCCCTGTGGCAGGGGTGATTTTTTTCATTTCTCCTTTCTGTCTGGCTTAGTTTCATCGCGTGCACTTACCTCTCCATGCCGACTCAGTCAGAGCACACTCAGCTACCTGTAAGCCACTGGCAGCTCCACACTCAGAAAACTCTGGGCTGGAAATGCAAGATTGCAGAGGCTCGACTGGTCTGTAGAGGTAATCCACAGACGTCAAGCCAGGCTGCTGCCACTGAATGACCGCTGGGGGTGGCCATAGTCAGTCACGTCTCTTGCTCTCCTGACATATGTCACTGACTGGCTCTGCCCCAGCACAACCTGACTTTTAGTTTTCCTCGTCGATGTTACGTGTTTTACGTTTGGTGCTATATATTATGTCATTATCAACACACAGTGTGCAGTGAAGGGCATGATTCGCTGTACTGAGACTGTTACAATGATACTTCATTAGAGATCATCAATAAACCCCCCACACTTGCCTGATGTGAAGTAGTGTGGCTCACTGGTTAGAGGCAGCAGACCTGTAAGCAGAGAACGGCCCGGGACCAGGGTTCGATTCCCGGCGCGGCAGGTTTCTGGACCAGGGTCAGCGGACTCGATAATTCTCTCGCCTCAGTGCCCACTCTGATCAGCGTTCACACTCGGCAACTCTGGGCATTAGCTTGCCTCATCTTCACTAACGGCCCCACCAGACCGCCGGGGATGCCTGGTCTCACCCTGGAGATACCCATTAAGGGACCATCTCTCAGGGAAGCCAGGAAGGGTTTCGCAGCGGTCGAAGCGCCTTGGGACCCTACGGGTAAGTAGTGCGCTATATAAATGCCTATACATTTGCCACACAGCAGAGGAACACGTCACCCGGAGCTCACCTTGTATACGAAGAGGCTGCTTAAATACTTGTATTACGTCATTTCACAAGCACGCGCTCTTCTGCTTTCTCTGCCTATCACGGTGTAGGGTACAGCAAAAATGCTCACAAAATGATCGTTTTACAACCATTTGTTACTCGTTATTAGTGGGTTAAATAAAAACCCACATGTATGTTTGTCAGTAAACTAACAAGATCGCTAATGGCGTCTGGCTCAAGAGTGCTGGCTCTCCTCAGTGGCGGCTGGAGGCACGGGGCGCTGGAGGCGTGTGTGAGTGTGTTTGCAGGTGGGGACATGGGGGTGCCTGGGAGCGGTGGAGATCGTGTGGATGTGGCGCGCAGGCGTGTGAGTCGGCGGGTGCTGCATTACAGGAGGGGGCAATGGTGACACTTGCGTCATGGTGGGGAATAGAGGTACATGCTCATTAGGGGGGGGCGTGTGCAGGGCAATGGGGACACGTGCATCTACAGCTGATGGAGAGGTTCTGGATTCAGGGGATAGAGCGATCAGGGACCACTGGAAAGAGAGGGGGGACACACCTACGTCATAAACTAATGATGAGAGAACTTGAAGGCTGCCGTGACAGGGGGTCATGGAAGAACAGGGGTGCAAAGGGTGGTGGAGGGCGGAGGTGTTAGAAATAAGACTTGCCTACACCAATAAGAGGTCAGATACAGAAGCAGGCCCTGTGCACTCTTCCCCTTGTCCCACCACGTGGTACAGCCCGCCCCTTCATTAGTACTACAGTTAAACGTTCCCAGATATGCGAATTACACCGCGAGGCAAGAATGTGGCAGGCAGCTACTCTGTAATGTAGGCGAGAGTTAGGGGGTCCAACAAGCGGGAAAGTAGAGAGGACTGCAGCCCTGGTGATGAAGGTGATTGGCTGGATCCGGGAATGACCTTGAGCGGAGCCCCCTGCAGACACACCGAGTGACCTTGGGCAGGTTGCCAGTCGGCCCCCATTGCACTCGTCATTTCAGATGCTCTTGGAAGCTGCTGGCTTTTGACGCCCTCTCTGTCTTTCCTCCCCCCTCTAGGTGTCCTGCGCCTGCCCCAAGGAGTGCACCTGCCCCCCGAGGCCGCCCCGCTGTGCCCCCGGGGTCAGCCTGGTGCTGGACTCGTGTGGCTGCTGCAAGACCTGCGCGGGGCAACTCAACGACGACTGCAGCCGCCTGCGGCCCTGCGACCACCACAAGGGGCTGGAGTGCAACGTGGGCGCCGACCCGCGGGCTGCGCGGGGCATCTGCCGAGGTGAGTCTGGGAGGCGGCCTGCCTCTGTTTTGCGGTCTTTGGGGGGAGGGGTCAGTCGCGTTGGACATACAGTTGATTCCACTGAAGTCTTTCTTCTACCTGATCCTTTCTGCTGGACATCCTCTCGTCTTATAACGTGGAGGGCTGGGGTTATACCATTTAGAGGCGGGCGAGGGGGGAGCCAGGCGTGGTGTCCACGTGCTGAATACCGCACACCAACAGACGGGGGTTGAGGTTCACTGTCAGCGATGTCTGTTGTCCCAGATCTCAAAGGGTCTAGAGTGAGTGCGTCGAGAAGCTGTTTATAGACCCCGACGTAGGAGCATCTCAGGACACCAGCACTCCTCTACCCCGAGCCTGCAGACACCAGCACTGCCCTAGCCAGAGCCTGCAGACACCAGCACTGCCCTAGCCAGAGCCTGCAGACACCAGCACTGCCCTAGCCAGAGCCTGCAGACACCAGCACTGCCCTAGCCAGAGCCTGCAGACACCAGCACTCCTCTGCCCCGAGCCTGCAGACACCAGCACTCCTCTACCCCGAGCCTGCAGACACCAGCACTGCCCTAGCCAGAGCCTGCAGACACCAGCACTGCCCTAGCCAGAACCTGCAGACACCAGCACTCCTCTGCCCCGAGCCTGCAGACACCAGCACTGCCCTAGCCAGAGCCTGCAGACACCAGCACTGCCCTAGCCAGAGCCTGCAGACACCAGCACTCCTCTGCCCCGAGCCTGCAGACACCAGCACTGCCCTAGCCAGAGCCTGCAGACACCAGCACTGCCCTAGCCAGAGCCTGCAGACACCAGCACTGCCCTAGCCAGAGCCTGCAGACACCAGCACTGCCCTAGCCAGATAGATCTATCTATCTATCTATCTATCTATCTATCTATCTATCTATCTATCTATCTATCTATCTATCTATCTATCTATCTATCTATCTATCTATCTATCTATCTATCTATCTATCTATCTATCTATCTATCTATCTATCTATCTATCTATCTATCTATCTATCTATCTATCTATCTATCTATCTATCTATCTATCTATCTACTATATCTATCTATCTATCTATCTATCTATCTATCTATCTATCTATCTATCTATATGTCTGTCTGTCTGTCTGTCTGTCTGCCTGTCAAGAGTGAAGACTAGTAAATCTCTTCTTACCTATAAATACTTATGTTGGCGATATAGTGGTAGTCAGCACAGCATAGTGCTAGTTGACAAGCTGCTGGTGGGTCTCCTGCACTCAGGGTTATGGTAGATCTCCCTGGGCTCGAAGGACACTGAGAGCCATGCGAGTGGGCCTCCATCCAGAGAATGAGCAGCAAGGTCTAAAAGTGGCAGAGGGTGGCGATGACGGGTGATACTGCAAACAGGTATGCAGGACATCTCACCCATCACCAACCCTTTGAAGTTGGTGTTTATTTTTGTCCGCCACAGTCTCAGCACGTTCCTTCTGTTCTCACCACAGCCCTAGCGGGGGTCCTTTCTAGGGGGGCATTATGTGGGATGTTACACAGGAGATCATTGCACCGTCGTGTGAGTGCATGATGAGACTAACTCCACCTGCATAATGATTTTTTCCAGTTTTGTATGGTCCTTCAGAAGGTTCTAGAACAGCCGAGAGGAGATCATGGTACCCAAACTTTGGCCAAAAAAACAAGCGATGGACTTCTCGCTTTCACTTCTTCGACTTCTTGCTGGGTTCGGCCACCTTTTTACCACAGACCAGAACTCAAACACCCTGGGTGGGCACATCTGTGCAGTATTCACTCACAAGCCCACTCAACCTTCAGAAAACATGGCACCCGAAGAATTGGGAGGCATTGGTTGCTTGTTTCGGTTGCACCCTCTCTCCTCTGCTCCAACACATATCCGTACCATTGTTACAAAACTTGTCTGAAAACTGGTGTCCTCAAGTCCCCTCTTACTGCCTACTTAGGAGTAAGAGTCCAGCGTCCAGTCTCTGTGTGAGTGAGGCTTGCATTGCCGCTGCTTGCACAGTGTCCAGTCTCTGTGTGATTGAAGCTTGCATTGCGGCTGCCTGCACAGTGCCCAGTCTCTGTGTGAGTGAAGCTTGCACTGCCGCTGCCTGCACAGTGTCCAGTCTCTGTGTGAGTGAAGCTTGCACTGCCGCTGCCGGCACAGTGTCCAGACTCTGTGTGAGGGAAGCTTGCACTGCCGCTGCCGGCACAGTGTCCAGTCTCTGTGTGATTGAAGCTTGCATTGCCGCTGCCTGCACAGTGCCCAGTCTCTGTGTTAGTGAAGCTTGCACTGCCGCTGCCGGCACAGTGTCCAGTCTCTGTGTGATTGAAGCTTGCATTGTCGCTGCCTGCACAGTGCCCAGTCTCTGTGTGAGTGAAGCTTGCACTGCCGCTGCCTGCACAGTGTCCAGGCTCTGTGTGAGTGAAGCTTGCACTGCCGCTGCCAGCACAGTGTCCAGTCTCTGTGTGATTGAAGCTTGCATTGTCGCTGCCTGCACAGTGTCCAGGCTCTATGTGAGTGAAGCTTGCACTGCCGGCACAGTGTCCAGTCTCTGTGTGATTGAAGCTTGCATTGCCGCTGCCTGCACAGTGCCCAGTCTCTGTGTGAGTGAAGCTTGCACTGCCTCTGCCGGCACAGTGTCCAGACTCTGTGTGAGGGAAGCTTGCACTGCCGCTGCCTGCACAGTGTCCAGTCTCTGTGTGATTGAAGCTTGCATTGCCGCTGCCTGCACAGTGCCCAGTCTCTGTGTGAGTGAAGCTTGCACTGCCGCTGCCTGCACAGTGTCCAGTCTCTGTGTGAGTGAAGCTTGCACTGCCGCTGCCTGCACAGTGTCCAGTCTCTGTGTGAGTGAAGCTTGCACTGCCGCTGCCTGCACAGTGCCTAGACTCTGTGTGAGTGAAGCTTGCACTGCCGCTGCTTGCACAGTGTCCAGTCTCTGTGGGAGTGAAGCTTGCACTGCCGCTGCCTGCACAGTGCCCAGTCTCTGTGTGAGTGAAGCTTGCACTGCCGCTGCCTGCACAGTGTCCAGTCTCTGTGTGAGTGAAGCTTGCACTGCCGCTGCCTGCACAGTGCCCAGACTCTGTGTGAGTGAAGCTTGCACTGCCGCTGCTTGCACAGTGTCCAGTCTCTGTGTGAGTGAAGCTTGCACTGCCGCTGCCTGCACAGTGCCCAGTCTCTGTGTGAGTGAAGCTTGCACTGCCGCTGCCTGCACAGTGTCCAGTCTCTGTGTGAGTGAAGCTTGCACTGCCGCTGCCGGCACAGTGTCCAGTCTCTGTGTGGTTGAAGCTTGCACTGCCGCTGCCTGCACAGTGCCCAGTCTCTGTGTGAGTGAAGCTTGCACTGCCGCTGCCTGCACAGTGTCCAGTCTCTGTGTGAGTGAAGCTTGCACTGCCGCTGCCGGCACAGTGTCCAGACTCTGTGTGAGTGAAGCTTGCACTGCCGCTGCCAACACAGTGTCCAGTGTCTGTGTGAGTGAAGCTTGCATTGCCGCTGCCGGCACAGTGTCCAGACTCTGTGTGAGTGAAGCTTGCACTGCCGCTACCGTCACAGTGTCCAGTCTCTGTGTGAGTGAAGCTTGAATTGCCCCTGCCTGCACTGTGTCCAGTCTCTGTGTGAGTGAATCTTGCACCGCCGCTGCCTGCACAGTATCCAGACTCTGTGTGAGTGAAGCTTGCACTGCCTCACCCTGCACAGTGTCCAGTTTCTGTGTGAGTGAAGCTTGCACTGCCGCTGCCTGCACAGTGTCCAGTCTCTGTGTGAGTGAAGCTTGCACTGCCGCTGCCGGCACCGTGTCCAGTCTCTGTGTGAGTGAAGCTTGCACTGCCGCTGCCGGCACAGTGTCCAGTCTCTGTGTGAGTGAAGCTTGCACTGCCGCTGCCGGCACAGTGTCCAGTCTCTGTGTGAGTGAAGCTTGCACTGCCGCTGCCTGCACAGTGTCCAGTCTCTGTGTGAGTGAAGCTTGCACTGCCGCTGTCGGCACAGTGTCCAGTCTCTGTGTGAGTGAAGCTTGCATTGCCGCTGCCTGCACAGTGCCCAGTCTCTGTGTGAGTGAAGCTTGCATTGCCGCTGCCGGCACAGTGTCCAGACTCTGTGTGAGTGAAGCTTGCACTGCCGCTGCCTGCACAGTGTCCAGTCTCTGTGTGAGTGAAGCTTGCACTGCCGCTGCCTGCACAGTGTCCAGTCTCTGTGTGAGTGAAGCTTGCACTGCCGCTGCCTGCACAGTGTCCAGTCTCTGTGTGAGTGAAGCTTGCACTGTCACTGCCGGCACAGTGTCCAGACTCTGTGTGAGTGAAGCTTGCACTGCCGCTGCCGGCACAGTGTCCAGTCTCTGTGTGAGTGAAGCTTGCATTGCCGCTGCCGGCACAGTGTCCAAACTCTGTGTGAGTGAAGCTTGCACTGCCGCTACCGTCACAGTGTCCAGTCTCTGTGTGAGTGAAGCTTGAATTGCCCCTGCCTGCACTGTGTCCAGTCTCTGTGTGAGTGAATCTTGCACTGCCGCTGCCTGCACAGTATCCAGACTCTGTGTGAGTGAAGCTTGCACTGCCTCAGCCTGCACAGTGTCCAGGCTCTGTGTGAGTGAAGCGTGCACTGCCACTGCCTGCACAGTGTCCAGTCTCTGTGTGAGTGAAGCTTGCACTGCCGCTGCCTGCACAGTGTCCAGTCTCTGTGTGAGTGAAGCTTGCACTGCCGCTGCCTGCACAGTGTCCAGTCTCTGTGTGAGTGAAGCTTGCACTGCCGCTGCCGGCACCGTGTCCAGTCTCTGTGTGAGTGAAGCTTGCCCTGCCGCTGCCGGCATAGTGTCCAGTCTCTGTGTGAGTGAAGCTTGCACTGCCGCTGCCGGCACAGTGTCCAGTCTCTGTGTGAGTGAAGCTTGCACTGCCGCTGCCTGTACAGTGTCCAGTCTCTGTGTGAGCGAAGCTTGCACTGCCGCTGCCTGCACAGTGTCCAGTCTCTATGTGAGTGGAGCTTGCACTGCCGCTTTCTGCACAGTGTCCAGTCTCTGTGTGAGTGAAGCTTGCACTGCCGCTGCCGGCACAGTGTCCAGGCTCTGTGTGAGTGAAGCTTGCACTGCCGCTGCCGGCACAGTGTCCAGTCTCTGTGTGAGGGAAGCTTGCACTGCCGCTGCCGGCACAGTGTCCAGTCACTGTGTGAGTGAAGCTTGCACTGCCGCTGCCGGCACAGTGTCCAGGCTCTGTGTGAGTGAAGCTTGCACTGCCGCATGCCGGCACAGTGTCCAGGCTCTGTGTGAGTGAAGCTTGCACTTGCGCTGCCAGCACAGTGTCCAGTCTCTGTGTGAGTGAAGCTTGCACTACTGCTGGCTGCACATTGTCTGCTCTGTGTACAGCAGGGGCATCGCACTGCTGTTATTTGCACAATGTCTCTTCTCTATATGACTGAAGCACGCACTGATACTGACAGCTCAGTATCTGTTCTGCCTGTGCTGGGTGGTTGCATCACTGCTGCCAGTGCTATAGCTGTTGTGTGTGTGATTGAAGCTTGCACCGCTGCTGCCTTTGCCTATGTGTTGTATGTGGGAGGGACTTTTGCACTACTGTTATCTGCATTGTCTAGCCTGTGTGTGAATGATGCTTGTGCTGCTCCTGTCTGCATAGTGTCTTTTCTGTGAGTGAGGTACACTTGCATTCTTGTATGTGTGTGTGTGTATGTGAGAGAAAGAGAGATGCAGAAGCTTGTACTGCAGCTGCCTGCACTCTGCCGCTAGTTTGTGTGGGGTAAGGTTGCATTTCTGCTCCTTAAGTAGCTGTTCTGTGTGAGAAGGAAGCTTGCACTGTTGCATATGGTAACTGTTATAGCTGTAGTCCGGAACATCAATAATAGAATATCGAGTGACTACAATTTGGTGACCAAAATATTGAAAACCAAAATACTGAGGAGACAAGTTCATATAGATGAGTATAGATTTACTGTTCTTAATGTCACATCTACAAACCTTGAAGAAATATATGTGTGTGTGTGTGTACGCACACAACAATGTGCATATATGTGGAGTTAGGTATAAACAAATCCATAAATGCTTACCTGTCAATATTTTTGAGCCCAATGTTGTGGTCACGATATTGTGGCTGCACCGTATTCTTCTATGCGTGATATTCCGGATCTACGCTACTGTTAGGTTATGAGGAGGCCTTGGACTGCTGCTTCTTAAGTATCTGTCCTGTGTGAGAAGGAAGCTTGCCCTTTTGCTGCCTGCACAGGTTCTGTGCTGTTCTCCAGGGATGCTTGCACTGCTGCTCCCTGAAAAATAATGCAAGTATCTACACAGCCCCAAAAAGTAACCTCGAAACTGTGCACCCCAATGTTACCACATACATGTTCAGCTATGTCATATTGATATTGTCGACATGTTCACGTATGTTCCTGTACATCATGCTATCTAGTGACCTCAGTCTAACCCCCTCAGCAAAACCATCAAACATTCAAATAAACATTCCCACGTGGGCATTCTCCCCCACCCTTTCCCCTCCTTGGCCTTTGGACTTGTGTCGTTTACAGACGCTAGTCGGAGGGGTGCCGAGTGTGGGTACAGTGGCCCAGTTCTAGTGAGAGATGCGTTGTATTTTCTGCTCTGTACCTAGATCGCCCCACCGTCGTCCCGAACCCCTTCCTAGTCCCGGGAGCTGGGGACGTCCGTGGAGCCAGACAAGGTTGCTTCAGTAACGCGATCGGCCCTTCCTCCCCAGGAGACATCCTGTTTTCCAGAGGTTATTTAAAGCCTTGCGTGCCACCCCTCCCCCTGCTGGCAGCATCCAGCTGTCTGGGTTCTAAAGGGGGCAGTGTGTGGGGGCACGGGGGGGGGGCACGCACAGAGAGGAGAGGAGGTCAAGTTCACTGAAACCTTTATTCATGGCCGGGGCCACCCCTTCCCTTTGAAAGTGGAGTCTGCCGAAACATCCTTGGCTGAGTAGGAGTCGGGCTGCTCGGCCAATGAGGAGTCTCTGGCCGGGAGGGCGGGTTGTTTGGACTGACAGAGCACCCCAAGGGTGTTTCCCAGACGTCGAATCAGTCTGACCACGAATCAAGTCTACCCCGTGCCCGCACGCAGTCACCCTGCCCCTCCAAGGGAAGGTGTGAAACTCCCGCTCGAGCACGTGGCGTCTTGGCATGGTGGGGGCGGGGAGAGAGTTATACAGAAAGGTAGACGCCAAAAGAGCAGGAGCAATAAGGAAGAAATGTGCTGATGGAAAAGAATTGATATTATGTGAATAGAATAAAGAGATTTAGATTTTTTTTTTATAGATTGTGCTAAATGTGTTTTTCGTTAAATGTGTTTTCCATAGAGGCTGAGAGGGATTGTGTTTGGTTATTGTAGTTGTTTGCCTTTCCACCACCTTAAAGTATAATTTGGGGGTCCCCTGTTGTCCGAGTTCAACCTCTCAAACTCTTTGGGTGAGTTGGGTTGGGTTCCACATTCACAACAGCTGCCATTTTGTGTGGGAATTGATATGCAATGATGCATCAGAACCTATGCCTATCACAATATTCAAGGAGAGTTAGAGTCCAATCAGGTGTGGGCAGTGTCTCCTTTCTGACATTCTTCAGATGCAGCCATTGGCTAATACTTCAGCCACATGACCACCTCAAAAGTTCTGTTGTGAGAATTCGCTGATCAAGCAAAGTGACTGGAGTGGGCATTTCTGGATTCAAATTGAGTTGGCCTTGGTTGCACTAGGCCCCATGTCACTGTGCTACTGTTTTTGCTGCTTGCTTTGAGACGCACTAAGGGTGGCTTCTCATTTTGTCTCCTTGTAGCCAAACAGGAGGGCCGGAGTTGCGAGTACAATGGACGCATGTACCAGAACGGCGAGAACTTCCAGCCAAGCTGCAAGCACCAGTGTACCTGCATCGATGGGGCCGTCGGCTGCTCCCCACTCTGCCCCCAGGAACTTCCGCTCAACACTCTCAAGTGCCCTCACCCCCGCCTGGTCAGCGTGCCCGGCCAGTGCTGCAAGAAGTTTGTGTGTCTGAAGGGGCCGAAGAAGTTTGGAGTGGTGACAGAGGACGTGCTGGGAAACAAAGTCAACAGCAATGAACTTATCTATGTGGGCAAAGACAGCCACTGGAAGAACATGCCTGGTGAGTGTTCATGGCCTGGCTCCTTATCTAAGCAACACCCCTTCCTGTACAGTCACTTCCTGTCCCATCACTTTCTATTCCATTGCTTCCAGACTCTTCAATTACTGTCTCAAGACTTCCTTTCCCATCACTACTTTTTCCCATCACTTTCTGTCTCCCTGACAGTCTGCTGGTCATCCTACATTTGGTAATGTGGGGAGTCAAGGCTAAAAGGGTTAGATACCTCTTGTGCTTACCGTGATCATCACATGCATAGATTTTGACCTACAATCTACCTGAAAATGTATATATATCTTTTTTTTGTGTAAATCAATGTAATGCAGATGGCTTCTGTGTCTGTTAAATTGGTACACTGAACACAGACTCAGTTGACTTTAGTAAATTCTCTGGTTTCTAAGGAGACAGTAATTATATACCGCTGATCATAGATGGTCCTAAAAACAGAAAAGAACTAAACAAGTTAATTAGTTGTCTTTCCTACTAGAAAGAATTTGCTAAGCCAGGCACTGCTTCCCGGCCAATGTCCCATTGTTCTTTGCCGAATGGCAAGCGCAGGCATGTATGCCTATACCATACAAAACCATGGGATGATTAAGCACTAGGGTTCTCTTTTTAGATTTGACAAAAACTGTATTTGCACCATTCAAGACAAGCGTGTTGTCTCCTACACAGATTTGGAATCCCTTGGATCAGTCTCCTTTAAATATTGGCTTCTTTTGCTCTTGAAGTACGGCCACTGGCTTGAGACATTAACACATATGGTAACGGCGCACAGGAGTTTTTTACATTCATCATTTTCCTATTGGCTTTTTGGGTGTATTTTTCCATCTCCAGTGGTTTTGTGAGAGAAACCATTTTAAATCTAAAATCAGCCGGCAAGCGGCCTGGTAGCACCAGGGAGTGAGCGCTAACAAAAGTATCTAAAAATGGGAGATTCAGCGATATGTGCTTTGAGCTTCCTGTCTTGTTTCCCACCTCATTAGAAAGCTCATTGGGGTATATATTAATGCACTTTTCTTTTGCCATATGTAACATTTTATGTAATGATCACAAAAGAGGTGCCATCAACCAGAAACAAAGTAGCATACAAGAGTAGTCTCACTTTTTGTGTTTCCATGTTGGGGTTGGTAGGTGTGGGAAAGATAGAAAGCAGGACTCATGAGATGAGGAAAGAGGCGGTGGTAGATCTAAAACCAACACCACGCACAAGTTACATGTTTAGCAAATCAGACGGTTATTCAGGAGCTACTGAAGGCGCATTAAAGATGGGGTTGTTTTCCTACCTCAAGAAAGTTGAAATTCCAGCCATAAATCCTTAACTCAGAATTTCCAAGCACGAATTAACAAACCAGTCCTCTATTCCCTGACCAATGACAGCCAGACTCCATGGCTAGCTTCCAGTTAAGACTGGGCAGTGGGAAGGGGTGAGTCACGCTCGCTACTGAAGAGAGCAGTAAAAGCTTTAAGCAAAGCTATAATGCTGTCTGCTCCTGGGTTTTCTGACTCCTGGTTCTTCTCTCCGGTGGCATTGCCCAAGGTTCATTAATGTTTTCTAATGGGGAGTAAGCAGAGGATGGCTTTGAAATTAGTATTTTGCTGTCTATAGGTGGTGATTTGCTATTTCCATTGGCCCCAACACCCAATAGCAATGTTGTCTTGTTTTTATTTTCTAGCTTGGAGACCGCTCTTCGAAAGCCGAAATATTGGGCAGAGAAAATGCCTTACCCAGACGACGGAGTGGTCTTCTTGCTCCAAGACTTGTGGAATGGGGTTGTCTACTCGGGTCACCAACAACAACCCGATGTGTAAACTGGTGAAGGAAACGCGTCTGTGCACTATTCGGCCTTGCAGTCGCCCCAACTTCGCCAAGCTAAAGGTAAGAAGATAATAGATGTTGGGTGCACAAAGTGCATCATGAGCAATGCATATATACTCGAATACAGAGACACTAGAGTGAGGATGGTAGGGCACGCTTCCCACACATGCACAAACCAGGTAATTTATAGTCTGCAGAGGTGCAAACCTAAAGAGACGCACATGCACACAGAGCACAGCCTGCAACAGAACTCGCTTCCTTCATAGACACAAGTGTGAAAAAACATGTACAGTATAAGCAGCAGTGCTAGTCTTCCTCTCAAACAGAATATATACAGCATGGACAGGTATAGGAGAGGCAGCAGCGACAAAGCCTCCTGCACACAGAGAACAGATATTGTGCACATAGCAGTGCAGGTGTCCTTCACACACGTGACACAAAACAGTTACAGCACAGGACTCCATTGCATACAACATGTACAGGGCAAGTAGCAGAGCACACTCCTCCCTCACACACATAATAGATACAATGCGGGCAGAGGCAGTGCAGACAACACAAGCATCAGGCATGCAGGCTTCCGTCAGGCAGGAGACACACAGCCAGGGTTGCAGTTGTGCAATCTTCCATCACACTGAATACACAGAGCAGTTGTGAAGGCTGGCCAAATGCCATCCTCTCTCTGTTGATTCTCAAAGGTGACTAGACAGATCTTGGGTTATATATATTCCCTTAATAATGTATTTACACTTAAACACTGCCTTGTAAGAAAAATAAATTATTTTCAGTTGGGCTCAGAAAAATGTTGCCAAAGATAAATTCTCCAATGACTGTAAAATGAAGAGTTTCATTTAATAATTTCTATTGACCTTTCAGAAGGGCAAAAAGTGCCTGAAAACCCACAAGCCCCGCGAGCCAATACGCTACACCTACGCCGGCTGCAAGAGTGTCCAGCGGTACCAGCCCAACTTCTGCGGCACTTGCATTGATGATCGCTGCTGCGTACCTCAGCAGACCCGCACCGTCAGCGTGCGCTTCCGCTGCCATGATGGCGACACCTTTTCCAAGAACGTCATGACCATCCAGTCGTGCAAGTGCGGCACTGAGTGCGGACACCTGAACGAGGCCTCACAGCCAAACTACCAGCTATATGGAGATATGCACAAGTTCAACGAGTGAGGGGACCAGGGCGGTGTGATGACCTCCGCTAAATACAGCAATGCCCCACACTGGAACGGGACAGTACAGAATCAGGAAGCACCTCTGAGAGTGCCTCAAGGCATGGGGGGGACAGAGAGCGTAAATAATCGAGAACAAAGCGCTAAACTTCAGAGGAAGCCCCTTCCCCAAACTGCTGTAAAAATTATCCTGCCTCCATAGAACAAAGATGTTCGCAAGCCACATCATTTGAAGAGTGGCGATAAGCCACATGACCAACAGGGGTGTCTACTGGACATTCTAAGGCAGTTATGGACATGTGCCCAGGATGGACAAGGGCTGGGGAGGTGGTTGCGTGGTGCGTAGATGAGTAAACATGCCACCCTGTAGCATCGACTTAATTGAGGGTATGATGCGGCACCGTTTACAGTCTCAGCACAGTGCCAACATTGGGCGACGATCAAAATACTCAACAAGTTTAGTTGGCAAGGAAAAGACAAGATGAATATCTTGTTTTTTAAGTCTGCGTCTATGACCAGTGACTAAGTTTGAAGCGTTCCTGTTCAACTTATCAGTTGGTAGGTTGTTGGCTTTAGTTTTCGGCGCCATGCTCCCAGGATATCCAGGCTATTTTAGAACCCGCCTCCGCATGACGCGTTGGATGCTGCCTTTCTCAAGTTGCGCAGATGTTTAGATCGCAAAGTCATCAAGTTTTAAATTAACCTGATATATATAGAAATATATATATATATATAAATATTTTAAATCATTTGAAAATGATGTTTGAAGCTCTTTGAGTTAGTCGAGACGTCAAACGATACTGTTGCCATTCAGAGATGACAGCTATGGTAGAGATAGCAGCCAAGCTGCAGCGGTGGACCGAAACAGAGATTTTCCCTCTTTAGGGGGTTCAGAATGAACTTTATGAAGGTTTGCACAAAATCAGCTTCACAAAGGGAGCTCTTGGCTAAGTTATGGCTTCGTTAAAGGAGCGTTGTTTTTTAACATTTTAAACCATTTGTACCAAATGTTTAAATTAGCCTTTGTGTTATTTTTTACACTGTTCAAAAGTCAAGTGCAAACTGTATATCTAAGTATTTAAATGTATTTTTTCTATATTGTCGTATGTATGTTTATGTTTTGAGAGACTATGTTTTCTAACACAGTGTGAATGAAACATTCAGGTGTTGCAAAGGAGGGATTGGATTTCTGTCTTTGCTCTTGAAAATGAGGTACATTGTTTGAAAGACATTGAAGTCACTGAAATAAACCTTTTAGGAAAGGCAGAATTCAACCACAAGAATGCATGAAAGTCCAGCCAGAGACCCCATGTTACGGTTCCCAGTATGGAGACCAAAAGGATTCATAAGATTCAGCTCATGTACTCTCGCAACTCTCTTCACGTTGGATTTGCAGCTCCCTCTTTAAGTTCCGACCAGTCCAAACTACGCCTATTGCTGACTCCTGCCATCCTCAGCCCATTTGCCTATCCAGAGGTTTCACTCCTTCCCATATTCCTCGCCTCTTAGCCTATCATAGAACCTCACTCCAGCAAGCACTACAATCCTTGTGAATTCAATTGCTATTTGAGCTCTATTTCACAACCCGTTCCTAATGCGCTACCATGGTGTTTGTTTTTTTCCTAAAAAAAGTCCCTTCCCTCCATCATACATTCCATTTTTCCTTTTCCCATGGACTGCCATGGAGCATCATCTCTCTGCCCACAACCTACTCCTCCTCACACAGGTCACATCACTCCTGTCCTCGTGGGTTGCAATGACGTCTATCTACTTCCCACATGCCTATCTTCACGGGTTGCTGTCGTGTATGTCTTCTTCTCATGGTCTTCCATAAAGAATCTGCCCACAACATTTGCTTCCTCACATGAGATCCCATTGTTCCTCTCCTTGTAGCCTGCCTTGGGGTCTCTCTTGTCCTACACCCACCTCCTCACACAGATCCCATCACCCTGCTGCCATGAAATGTACCTACATCACTCATCCCTCACCTTATCTGGGTCGACCGTGGTTTCTCGCTATTTCCTCAGCGAGGTCCTGTCACCCTTCTCCTGAAAGGTTTATTTTAGGACATTCTTAGGGAGAGGAATTTAGGGGCAGCACTCCTAAGCATGGTGAGGGTGGCACCGGAGAAGCAAGATTTAGCAAAACCAGGGCAGACGGTGGCTGAAGCAGCTATGGCCAGTTCAAAAGCCGTGCCACATGCTTTCACGACATATGTGCCCTAAATGTCTCCAATCCTCCTGTTCAGTGTGTTAGAAACCTGTTGGCTCAGAAGAGTATTTATCGAGAAGTAGTGTCTACCATGTCCATTTTGGTTCTAATAAGATGGTATCTATTTGCAGTTTTTAATTATTTAACCATAAATTTATTTTACTGAACATTCTCTCCTTTGTCTTGATTTTTATTTCTATAGTTTTAAACTGGTGTGAGATGGTTTTTACATACACGGTGTATTGAGGTGGCGGGATTAAAAACCTGCGACATTTCATCACTGGTTTTTCACTCCACAGCCATGAGCATGAGATTGGATCCAAGAGCAAATTTTCAGAGTTGTAAAACAATGGAAAGTATACAATCCAGGGGTTGCACATTATTTTAAAAAGGCGCTATGTGAGGCTCGCCCTATGAACGCTCGGAGAGACTTCACTAGCCTCTGTGGGCTTATAGGCACTATGGAGACAACAGTTCTCACCAAGACTCTACACCACAGAGCTCAGTTATTTTCTGATTCAAGACCAGCTGAGGGACCATCGTCAAAACGAAAACAAAGAGAAAGGTTAACTCTATACAGATCTATGTTAAAGCTTCAGACATTGTAGGCAGAAACGTTGTGCAACTCACTATTTTGGTAACAAGGAGGCATGCATTCCAAAGTAGCACAGATGTCCAATAATTACATTTCTTCATAAATCCCTGTGGTCCGAATTAGATTTAGGAAGACGTTTCTGGTTACAAGGATCAGTTCTTGCAGCATCATTGGGTTTGGGTTATTTCCAGAGAGCATTGATGGGGCGTGCAGCTGCAGGACCCTTGCAAAGCGCATTATTCGGGCTTGAGGGGAGGTGGGAGCTGATGACTAGGGAACTATTTATTCCTTCGTGATGTGGCAGAGTTGACCAGTCTTGAATACGCTCAGAACTGAGTGGTACAAGCTGCTTTAGGTCTATCCTACCCACCACTGAAAGCCCTGGGTGTTTCCTTGACTCTCATGGCGTCAACTTTGAACCTTCATGATCATGGCTCGCATTACAGGCCTATTTCCCTCCTCCCGGTGCTGGCTAAAATCACGGAGAAGCATGTGCACGGCGCACTCTCGAGCTTCTTAGAAGCCAACGACCTGCTACACCCCACGCAATCTGGTTTCCGCCCTAATTTAAGTATGGAGACGGCACTCTTGGAGGTGTCAGAGGTCATCAGGGAGACACTGGATTCAGGAGGCAAGGCCATGCTTGTCATGCTTGATCTGTCGGCGGCCTTTGACACCGTCCCCCATGAGGCGCTCCTCGCCAGACTTTATGACATCGGTCTGAGGGGGACGGTGTTCAACTGGTTTACATCTTTTCTTGAGGGTCGCCGACAAATGGTCTGGGCCTCCCCGAGCTCCGCTGAGATGCCGCCATTGGGAGTCGGAGTTCCGCAGGGCTCTGTGTTTAGCCCGACTCTTTTTAACATCTTTATGACCCCTCTGGCGGCACTGGTGGAGTCCTTCGGGGCCCAGATCGTTTCCTACGTTGATGATACCCAGCTGCTTTTCTCGTGTAGGAAAGATCAGGTTTTTGATGGAGAGAGCATTCGGGGCTGTTTAGGGATGGTCTTCAACTGGTTTCAGCAGAACAGCCTCAAAGCTAATTCTAACAAATCGGAGGTGCTGTTCTTTGGTTGTTCCTTAGACCCTGATTGGCGGGCTTGGTGGCCAGTGGATATGTGCCCCCCTGCTCAGGCTTCCCTGGTGGCAAAAAATCTGGGAGTCAAGATTGATAATAATCTGACGCTGAGATCCCATATCCTTGGTCTGACGGGCACTTGCTTTGGCATTCTTAAGATGCTCCGGAAGTTCTTGCCTCTGCTCACAGAAGAGCATAGAAAGATCACTGTGCAAGCCTTAATTGGCTCCAGATTGGACTATGCCAACGTCCTCTATTTAGGTCTCCCGGACTATCTTGTGCAGCGGCTGCAGGTTGTGCAGAACTCTGCGGCTCGCGCTATTTTTGGCCTTCATAGGCGAGCTAGAGCGTCCGGTTTGGTGCAGTCGCTTCACTGGCTGCCCATCCGGAAGCGGATTATGTTCAAAGCATTGACCCTGGCTCACAAAGCGCTTTTTGGCTTTGGAGCAAAGTACTTGCAGCGCAGGCTTGTCTTTTATTGCCCGGTTCGATCTCTGCGGTCGGAATCTTTGTTTCTGGCCGTGGTTCCCCGAGTGACGAAGGCCCGTATCGGGGGGCGCTCCTTTAGTTTGAGGGCCCCTCAGCTTTGGAACACCTTACCTCTGGCCTTGCGACGTACATCTAATCTGCTCTTGTTCAGGAAGGGCCTTAAGACCTGGCTTTTTAACCTTTAGTGTGTCTTTTTGTCTCCTGTTTATGTTTGTTTTTATGGTGTTATGTTTTTTTCACTGAGCTGCCTAAATAAAGCGCCGGGACACTCTTATTGAGTAGCCGTGCGCTATAGAAATAAAATTTAACATAACATAACATAACATAAGTAGTGTGGTCCACCTCAAATTGGTGGTTTCCACTGGGACTGGGAGGAGTTCCGCGAAGTGACCAAAAAACTCCACAGCGCTACACAGAGTTCCGCAAGTGGCAGAGTGCGTTAGGTTGTTCCGTTCGCGCTGATTCTTAGTGGCTGCTGTTTTGTCCCATTCTGGAAATTCTGCAGAAATGGCACCATGCGAAGTGCAAGAAGGCACTGCTTGTTTCTGCCGCTCGAGCAGATTTTCTACTTGAGCGGCAGCTTCCTCAACGCAAACGGATGGATGCTCAATGCGAGTGATCGCGATCATTCGCGACCGCCCACGCTGAGAAATCTCGCTGGGAGGTGGTCTAGCGTTGGATTTTTCTGACTCGGGCTCACCAACTTAATGTTGGCGAGTGAGGAAAAAACTCCACTCCCGGAACTCTGCGTGCTCCGCGGAGTGCGGAAAACTCTGCAAACCCCACAAATGGATCAGGGTTCACCACCCAGGCCTAGTTTCAATTGCAAAATGTAGGGCGTGTTCCCAAGGAATCCAACTTCTCAAGCATTCACAAAATGTTTTAGGCTTCACCACCCTGAGAGTGTGCCCGCCACAGGAGCTGCTGTGGGCATCGTTGTGTCTTTGGCAATGAGTTAGTCCTTTCTATTTTGGGGGGGGGGGGGGGGGGGGGGGGGTTGCAGGGTAAATGGTGATGGGTCACCAACGTCTCTTGCATGCTCCACACCTGGTTAGCAGGCACACAAGGGTGCATTTCCCATAACACAGGACTTCGGTGTTGCTGTCACTGGCGCTGTCGCTGTGTGTGCTCGTTCACATACATGGAGCAGAACCAAACACGCTCTACACGTCCCGTGGACCACTCAGTGTGCAACCAGAGTGCTTTGAATGATATTCTCCCAGTGACGCAAAGCGGGGCCAAGTTTTGGGTATGTCTATAGCCCTACCCATAGTCCCTGCAAGGCCTGCTGGACTCCTGGATGCCCTCGATGTGCATGTTTGAAAGGCTGTTGTGTATTGAATGTGCTCATTGCAGAAAAGTGTGAGAATCGATACAGCCACACATACAGATAACTTATTTTGGGTGGACAGTGGTATCCGGCAGGGTGGGACTGGGACAATAAATCTACCCAGGCACTAAAATAAAAGTGGCTCCCAATATTGAATGATATAGATAAAAAAAAGTGAACCAGTTTGCAAATTGGGGTAGTTTTGAACTTGTAAAGATGCATTCTATAAGTGGTTTGCAAGGTATGAAAGACTGCATGGATTTAGATTTGTTACAGGCAATGCTTGTGGTAATATCAGGGAAAACAACAGTAAAAATTGATCCAGAAGACGATAAGACAGGCCCACAAACAGCGTAAAATTCGGCCTGTATACTGACCCATACCCTACACGATTGCCCTATGGGCCAGTCCGACCCTGGTATCAGGCGCATCTGGGGCCGCATTACAGAAAGTGCCCTGGGGGCGCAACAGGTGTTTGTGCCCGCTTTGCACTTTGGTATTACTGAAGGGGCCGCAAATTCTTGCGCAGCTCCTTCTGCAATACTGAAAGCACAGGTGCAGATACAGCACCAGCGCTTTGGCAAGAGGGCGCTCCCTCATTGGCATGGGGGCTTGGCCCCATGCCAATGAGGGAATCCGTTTGTCTGTGCAGCTGTGATGCATTAGAGATGCGGGTGCAGAGGCAAAGAAGCTGTCAGGAAGTGCACTGACAGTGAGGCCCCCTGATAGCAGCCCTCTGGAGGGGGTAAGGAGGTCCTATTGACCCTCCCAGACTTCCCCTTGCAGGCTGGTGCAGTCACTGATTGCACCCACCAGCAAGGGGATCTTTAATCCACTTTAAAAGTGCAGACAGGTTGCTGCCTGCACAGTGAAAAATGGTGGCATATTTACAAATAAATGGTGCTGTGCTGCGCTGTAAGCAATTTAACTGTGTCACGCTGCGTCATTTAAAAACGGTGGGATGCGCCATATTTACAAGAATACGGCACACCCGTGGATGCACTGCTGTTGCACACCCGGACAGTTGTCGGAGTGTGGTGGGAGGCGTCGAGGTATGTAGGTTGGGAGGGGAAATTGACAGCCTTGAGCCTGCTCTGGTGCAGCCAAAATCCGCATGAAGTAGGGGCCCTCATGGGCATTACAAAATGAGATGGTGTCATTTGGCACCCAGCAACGGGATATGATATGGCCGGGTCTGAGCACGACAAGTATATACAGCTAAGACATTCCCTTCATAGACACATAGTGAAGGGGGAGCAAGTGCTGGAGGTGGCCCCGCTGGAGGATCTTCTTATTTTATCCCGTTGGAAAGTACAGCAGTGTCCATGTCCTATAGGAAGATAAAGAATAACTCTCCTGACCTCTTGGTTGGTCTGAGGGTGTCCTGGGAGAAGGACATGGGGTCCCTGGATGATGAGGACTAGATGGAAACCATTCAAAGTCCCAGGAAGATAGCCACACGGGCATGATTTAGATTGATCCAACTCACGGTACTCCATAGTGCATACTATTCCAGGGTTCTCTTACATAGAATGAATAGGGGAGATACGCCTTTCTGTCTGAGGGGTTGTGGGCAGGAGGGCACCTTCTTCCACATACTATGGGAGTGCCCCATGATTCAACTGTCCTGGAAAAATGTCCTGTAAGTTATGACTGAGGTCCTGGGTCAGGATTTCAGCACGGATGCCAAGTTCCTCCTTTTGAATGCATCTGGGGAAGAGGTGTGGCCCAGGTACCAGAGGATTTGTTTGGCGATAGTGGCTAAGCGCAATATAGCGCACGCCTGGGGGTTGGGAGTCTCTCCTCGACTGGAAAATAGTTCTTGACTGGTGCCAAAGGGTGGAATGGGTAGTCTACCGAAGAAGAGGCTGCCCTAAGAAACTGAACAAAGTGTGGGGCAAATGGTGTGCATATCGGGGTGAATGACTGTGGGAAATGGGGTGGATGAAGACCACAACAGGGCTGTTGTGGTCATGTTTGTAAATATACCCCTGTCGTAGTCGCTATCTGTAGCTGACCTGTGAGAGAAAAGCATTGCATTAACACCCGTATCCATTGTTTTATGCATTATTTTTGGCTTGTACTCAAAATAGGAAGATCAAAGATTATGGCGCACCCCTGTGTTTTCCCTTTTGCTGGCGCTCAAAAAAGCTGCCTAGTGCCAACACTAACACACTTGTGCCATGGTGCCAGGGTGCCTATGTTGCAGGGATGATTGTTTATGTGCATGACGGGACACCTTTCTGCACATAAACAATATTTAAAGGGGATTTGCTCCTCTTATATGTGCTGCAGAATGCATCATCATTCACAAAGAAGGGGAGATGGTCAAACATAAACTCTACCACCCTTGAACCCCCTAGGTAAAGTTATGCACACACAAAGAGGGTGGCAGGACTAGAACACACGTATAATAATACAAAACAGAGAAAAATTCATCTGTTTTGAAAAACTGCCCTCACTCACACACCGAGGTGTGTGACATGCTTCTTCATCGGGTCTGCTTACAATACGCCCTGGTGTAGCCACACACAGGGTGGAGCATAAGGGAGGGGGTAAAAATAAAAAATGGTACAGAATCACAAGACACAACACGTACAAAAATATGACAAACACTGTGGTCAAGTGCCAATTCTCACCCTGTGACTGGGAATGGTGATACGACAAAAGTGCAGTTAGAGGGAAAGTGCTCTAAAACTGGTTTGGGGATACCAATCAAAACCTTTATTCATAGGTTCCACAACCAGGTTTAAAAGAAGAAAAGGATGGGTCGTGTTTAGAGGAGAAATAAGGTTCTCAAAAACCCCTCCTGTTACTGCTTGTGCCAACATGCAGAATGCATCACACATAGAAAGAACAAAAATGAGGGAAAATAAAACTATTTCTCCTCATTGGGCCAATTTAACGCCATCTAATCAAGTGACTTTAGTTTTGGGCTCTGCCTAATATTTACAAGTCCTCGTAAATCTCAGGCAGCATCAAAAAGCAATGGGTGTTGCTGTGGGAACACCCACAGCAACACCTATTACACTCCTCTTTCACGCAGACATCTGTGTGAAAGGGTACAATACTTACAAAGCGGCGTTAAGCCACACAAAGTGGCTTGACGCTGCTTTGTAAATATTGAGCAGGACATTGACTCACCGGAGTGTCCTAAAAAGTGATGTGGCACAATGCACTTGTAAATATGCCCCACTGAAGAGCTGCTTCAACATTGCTTCGTTTTTCACCTCAATGCGCTGTTTTAATGGTGCACCAGGTGCAAATAGGGAAAGTGCGCCCTATACATAATAGGGCTCCTGGGGTATGCCTCGGAGATACAGACATGCAACAGATTGGAGTCCTTGTTAAACCACCATGGGTGTTATGTGAGTCAACTCATTCATGTGGTCTCATCTGCTCTTACTCCAAGGTGGCTATGATGATTGATGTTCAGTAGAATTAAGGCATTTTCGCTGGTAAATGCACATTATTAATTTTCAGATGATTTCGTTGTTTTATTTCTATTTTTTATATTTGCTACTGTAGCACCAAACAAATGAGCCCGTTACCTGGTACCTTCCCTGTTCAGATTATTAAATGCATTAATTAACGAGAGAAGCCACCTGTGGCCTCTCCTCTGTGGGGTGTATTAATTGCATCCCCAGAAGATGCCCCTCCACAGTGTATTGTTTACATTAACAGGGAAGGGAGTGCACTGTGTGGTCTCCCCCCCCAGAGCATTGTTTACATTAACAGAGAAGGGAGTTCACCGTGTGGTCTCCCCCCCCCCCCCGCAGAGCATTGTTTACATTAACAGAGAAGGGAGGGCAATGTGTGGTCTCCCCCCCCCCCCGCAGAGCATTGTTTACATTAGCAGAGAAGGGAGTGCACTGTGTGGTCTCCCCCCCGTAGAGCATTGTTTACATTGACAGAGAAGGGAGTGCACTGTGTGGTCTCTCCCCCCCCCCCCCGCAGAGCATTGTTTACATTAACAGAGAAGGGAGTGCATTGTGTGGTCTCTCCCCCCCTCAGAACATTGTTTACATTAACAGAGAAGGGAGTGCACTGTGCTGTTTCTCCCCCCACAGTGCATTGTTTGCATTAACAGAGAAAGGAATGCATTGCGTGGTCTCTCCACCCAGAGTGCATTGTTTACATTAACAGAGAAGAGGGGGCATTATGTGGTCTCCGCCCGCAGTGCAATATTTACATTAACAGAGAAGGGAGTGCACTGTGTGGTCTCTCCCCAAAAGTGAATTGTTTACATTAACAAAGAAGGGAGTGCATTGCGTGGTCTCTCCACCCACAATGCATTGTTTACATTAACAGGGAAGGGAGTGCATTGTGCGGTCTCTCCTCCTCAGTGCATTGTTTACATTAACAGGGAAGGGAGTGCACTGTGTGGTCTCTCCCCCCACAGGGCATTGTTTACATTAACAGAGAAAGGAGTGCACTGTGTGGTCTCTCCCCCCCGCAGTGCAATATTTACATTAACAGTGAAGGGAGTGCACTGTGTGGTCTCCCCCCCCCCCGCAGAGCATTGTTTGCATTAATAGAGAAGGGAGTGCACTGTGTGGTCTCTCCCCCCGCAGGGCATCCTTTACATTAACAGAGAAGGGAGTGCACTGTGTGGTCCCCCCCCCCCGCAGTGTATTGTTTACATTAGCAGAGAAGGGAGTGCTTTGTGTGGTCCCCCCCCCCCGCAGTGCATTGTTTACATTAACAGAGAAGGGAGTGCACTGTGTGGTCTCCCCCCGCAGTGTATTGTTTACATTAGCAGAGAAGGGAGTGCATTGTGTGGTCTCTTCCCAAAAGTGCACTGTTTACATTAACAGAGAAGGGGGTGCATTGTGTGGTCTCTCCCCCCGCAGTACATTGTTTACATTAAGAGAGAAGGGAGTGCACTGTGTGGTCTCTCCCCCCCGCAGTGCAATATTTACATTAACCGAGAAGGGAGTGCACTGTGTGGTCTCTCCCCCCGCAGTACATTGTTTACATTAAGAGAGAAGGGAGTGCACTGTGTGGTCTCCCCCCCCGCAGGGCATTGTTTACATTAACAGAGAAGGGAGTGCATTGTGTGGTCTCTCCCCGCAGTGCATTGTTTACATTAACAGAGAAGGGAGTGCACTGTGTGGTCTCCCCCCCCCCCGCAGGGCATTGTTTACATTAACAGAGAAGGGAGTGCATTGTGTGGTCTCTCCCCGCAGTGCATTGTTTACATTAACAGAGAAGGGAGTGCACTGTGTGGTCTCCCCCCCGCAGGGCATTGTTTACATTAACAGAGAAGGGAGTGCACTGTGTGGTCTCCCCCCGCAGTGCAATATTTACAATAACAGAGAAGGGAGAGCAATGTGTGGTCTCTCTCCCCCGCAGTGCAATATTTACATTAGCAGAGAAGGGAGTGCATTGTGTGGTCTCTCCCCCCGCAGTGCATTGTTTATATTAACAGAGAAGGGAGTGCATTGTGTGGTCTCTCCCCCCGCAGAACATTGTTTAAATTAACAGAGAAGAGGGGGCCTTGTTTGGTGTGAGAAGTTGGCCTGATATATGATGTTTCCTATTCTGGAACCACCTTGTATCAGTCCAAACAACCCTTATGGTGTCTGGTTGTAAGTCAACCTTATTAGACAAGCTATCCTAGGGGTAGCATGGACTAAGCAGCCTAAAGGCTTAACTTAAGAGGTCGTGTTAAGCGAGCTGTTTTACCAAATACAACCCTGTAATATCAAATGAAAGGACACCACACAAGTATATAATATAAAAATATATGTATTTATTACTAAAAACAATCCCCAGTATTCTTTATGAATGAAGGGGCACAAGCGTTAAATCAAAAGCACAGTATAACATACAAAGTTGCACAATTTTGGATGAGGCCTAGGGGCCACTCAAACCATATACTAAAAAAATGGTATACGGGATACCAATCGATCAGTGGTTAGGCCTAGGGCCTAGGGAATCGCTGGGAGCAGTCAGGACTAGCAATGCTGAAGTCGGGAAAAGCCCGCTGGATTCGGGTGCAACACGTAAAGTGCGGCTTGCATCAATGTAAAGTCAATGGTGCGTAAAAGTTACAAAGTTAGAGATTAAGGACACTTCCGCTGAACCTAGAGGAACAAAACTTAAGACACAGACCCTAGAGGTGTGTACCAGTGTGGGAACACCGGCGTTGCAATGTTACCTCACCCACAGGAAGTGGGTGCACAGGGTCGAAGTTGAGTCGGGTTTCGTCACGCAGGTTCTTGGTGCTTGGAGCTGAAAGGGCTGCAGGCGCTGTGAAAGAGAAGTGTCCGGGTGAGTCCAAGGGTGGACTCAAGTCGAAAAGTACCTGAAAGCAGAGGGGACAGAGTCTGGGTCACTCAGCAGTGACCAGGGTGGAACCAGGACGGAACCAGGCAATGTCGGGCGCAATCAGGTGGTTGTCGAGGAGCTTCTCTCCGCTGCCACGTGGGCTCTGGGGCATCTGCGATGTCCAGGAGCAGGTCACGATCTGTCCCACGTAGGCTCTCACCGTCGGCGCTGTCGGCTTCAAGATTGGAGCAAACAACACTTAGCAAGAGCAATCCACGCGAAACCGGGAGATTGCTTCTCACTCGAACCAGGAGGGTCAGAGTGGAGGCTCCTTTTCAGGGGAGCTGGTGCAAATCTGGAGCAACCAGAATCGCAAGTTGAATTTCAAGGTTCGTCGGTACAGGGGCCACAAGCCGGCTGGCAAGTGACCGGACCAACGCGTTAAGCCAAATGGAGCAGAAGGGCCCCACGCAGCACTCGTCGAGTGTGGAGGGCTGAACTTCGGTGCAAGAGTGGCTCAGGGTTGGGGCTTCTCAAACCCCGGTGCACAGCTTCAAGGGTCACTCGTGGGCTGCACAGTCAGCGTCTCGTGGTCAATTCAAGATGGCGTGCCCCACGCTTCCGGTCGCCTCCACGGGTCTCAGCTCTGCAGGGACTGTGGATCGGGCTGTTGGAAGGCAGGCAAGCTTGATCCCGTCGATCTCTGTTGCTCGAGTTCCGGCGGGAACTGCAACAAAGCAGACGTCGAAGGCTGGATGGTGCCTGTTTGCACAGGGTGGTCACTCCTTGACCACAAGGGAGATTCTTCAGTCTTCTACGTTGAGTAGGATGTCGAAGGGTCCAGAGTTTCGTTTCTTATGTTTCATCAGGATAATCTGAAGTGCATTGGCACTGCTCCCACTCTTATTCGAATCTGGGGGGCTGGATTACCTGCTAGGTCCCCTCCTATGGGTGGGACCCAGGAAGTGGGTGGATACACCCCCTTCCTTTGATCCTGGCCGCGCTGGGACGGGGGCTGGAGTGCCCCAGAACCGGTTTGGCCGGATTATGCAAGGGGCAGCCTTGTGCTCCCCATGCAGTGTCGGGTTTCTTTCAAACCTCCCTGCTACAATCCACTATCTCCTGTCTGAGGGGGTGTAACACCACCCTGCGACAGGAAACCCTTTGTCCAGGCCCCCTTGGCTGAGTTTCGGTCAGCTGCAGGGGGTCAGACCTGTGTCTGTGGCAGAAGCATCCATTTTGTGGATGTGAGGCTCTTTTAAAATTAACCGCATTTCAGTAAAGTAACATGTCTTCTCCCTCTAGAGGGGTGGAATGCTATCCCCGTCGCCAGAACTGGCGAGGGGATAGTATTCCAGATCGTATGACACCTTACACGACATGTTTTGATAAAGCCAAACCAAAGTTGCTACATAACCGCGAGGATTATAATGCACTTAATAGTATATGGTATGGCATTATCCTGAAACAGCTTAGGGAGTTGTTCCCGACAGCTGCAGACAGGCTCAGCTCATGCTAGAGCTCCATCTCACATTAAACCACGCACTCTGCCTCCAGGATTGATGAGGCCTTCCATAGGAGTGGCTCACAGGTTTATATGTGTCCAGATATAGGTTTAGATATAGGTATACTATACCTAAGCAAGGGGTGATTACACCACCTTGCCCCAGCTGAGTGATCAGCCAGTTGTGTCAATTTAAGAACCAGCCAGGGGTGGCAAAAGATATGCTGCAGCCCCTGGTAGGCCTTGGTGGCACCTATGCCCTGAGCACCTATAGTGCATGGTACAGGGGCTGACAAGGGGTCCATTTCCAATTGTGGTATGTACCTATAGCACATGTATTAATAATTTAGAGAGAGAACAGCAGGCTGGGGGTCTGATTAGCAGGCCCACAGCCTCAGTAGTCGAAAACCAGTGAAGCAAAAAGCAAAAATTTGGGGTGACCATAGGATAGCAGACCCTACTCTCCTACACAACCCCCCCCCCCCCCAAACGCAGGGACATTAAACTAACCTTGACCAGATAAGTCTTCATGTTCTAAGTGGAAGTACCTGGAGAGACCATCTGCATTGCCATGGTCAGTCCCTGGGCGGTGCTCCACTGTAAAGTCCATCCCCTGTAGGGAAATGGACCACCTGAGCAGTTTGGGATTTTCACCCTTCATCTGATTTAGCCACAAGAGGGGCTTATGGTCTGTCTGAACTAGGAGGTGAGTTCCAAACAAGTAGAACCTCAACTTCTTCAGGGCCCAAACCACAGCAAAGGCCTCCCTCTCAATGGCTGACCAGCGTTTCTCCCTGGGGGTCAGCCTTCTGCTAATAAAAGCAATGGGCTGGTCTTGACCATCTTGATTAAGTTGTGAAAGCACAGCTCCCACCCCCAACTCAGAAGCATCTGTCTGTACAATGAACTGTTTGGAGTAGTCAGGACTCTTCAGGATAGGTGCAGAGCACATGGCCTTCTTCAGGTCATCAAATACCTTCTGACAGCTAACTGTCCACTAAACCTTTTTTTGCATCTTCTTGGATGTCAAGTCATTTAATGGTGTCACAATGGACCCATAGTTTTTCACAAACTTTCTGTAATACCCAGTCAGGCCCAAGAAGGCTCTGACTTGTGTCTGGGTAACTGGAGGAGCCCAGTCCTGTATGGTCTGGATTTTGCTCTCCAGTGGTTGAACCTGACCCCCACCTACTAGGTGGCCCAGGTACACAACCTTACTCTGCCCTATCTGGCACTTAGTAGCCTTGATAGTCAGGCCTGCCTTTTGCAGGGCCTCCAGAACCTTCTTCAGGTGGATCAGGTGATCCTCCCAGGTGGAGCTAAAGACAGCAATATCATCTAGATATGCTGCACAAAAGTCATCCAACCCAGCAAGGACTTGATTCACCAACCTTTGGAAGGTGGCAGGTGCATTCTTCAAACCAAAGGGCATCACCACAAACTGATAATGTCCACTGGTGGTAGAGAATGCTGTCTTGGCTTTTGACTCCTCAGCTAGTCTGATTTGCCAGTAGACAGCTGTCAAATCAAATGTGCTCAGAAACTTGGCAGAAGCCAATCTGTCAATGAGCTCATCTGCTCTTGGAATGGGATGTGCATCTGTCCTAGTGACAGCATTGAGGCCTCTGTAGTCCACACACAACCTCATTTCTCTCTTTCCATCTTGGGTACGAGGTTTTGGCACAAGGACTACTGGGCTGGCCCATGGGCTCTCTGATGGCTCAATCACTCCAAGCTCCAACATCTTTTGCACCTCAGCCTTGATACAATCCCTGACATGGTCAGGTTGCCTGTAGATCTTATTCTTGACAGGCAGACTGTCACCAGTGTCCACCTCATGGGTGCACCAGTTTGTCCGGCTGGGTGTGAGTGAAAACAAGTGTCTGTGGGCTTGCAAAACCTGTCTGCAGTCCATCTGTTGCTGGTCAGTGAGGCTGACTGCCAAGGCTACTCCATCAACTGAACCATCATCAGGGTTCTGAGAAAGCAGGTCTGGGAGAGGGTCACTCTCTTCCTCCTGTTCCCCATCTGTGGCCATGAGCAAGCTCATGTCCTCCCTGTCCACAAATGAAATGCTTTCAAACGATTCACATGGAGCACCCTGTGGGGGCTCCTAGGGGTTCCAAAGTCAACCAAGTAGGCGACTTCTCCCTTTTTCTCAATGATAGGGTAGGGTCCAGTCCACTTGTCCTGGAGTGCTGCTGGGGCCACTGGCTCCAACACCCACACCTTCTGCCCTGGCTGGAACTCAACCAGAACAGCCTTTTGGTCATGCCAAGCTTTCTGTAATTCTTGACTGGCCTCCAGGTTTTTGGATGCTCTTTCCATATACTCAGCCATCCTGGAGCGGAGACCAAGTACATAGTCCACTACATCTAGCGTAGGCTTTTTGAGAGGTAACTCCCATCCTTCCTTCACCAAACATAGTGGACCCCTCACAGGGTGGCCAAACAAAAGTTCAAAAGGGCTGTAGCCAACCCCCTTCTGTGGGACCTCTCTGTAAGCAAAGAGCAAGCAGGGTAAAAGAATGTCCCATTTCCGCCTAAGCTTCTCTGGTAATCCTTTTATCATTCCCTTCAGGGTCTTGTTGAATCTCTCCACAAGCCCATTGCACTGTGGGTGATAGGGTGTGGTAAACTTGTAGTTTACTCCACATTCCTTCCACATTGCTTTCAGATAACTAGACATGAAGTTAGTACCTCTGTCTGATAATACCTCCTTTGGAAAGCCCACTCTTGAGAAAACTGCAATGAGGGCTTTTGCCACCACAGGTGCTGTGGTGGTCCTCAGGGGAATTGCTTCTGGGTACCTGGTGGCATGATCCACTACCACCAGTATAAATCTGTTCCCAGATGCTGTTTGAGGATCCATGGGACCCACAATGTCTATTCCAACACGTTCAAAGGGTACCCCCACCACAGGTAGTGGTATTAGGGGGGCCTTTGTTGTGCCACCTGACTTACCACTGGCTTGGCAAGTGACACAGGAGCGAAAAAACTCCTTGACATTTTCTGACATATGAGGCCAGTGAAAGTGTGAAAAAAGCCTGTCCCACGTTTTGTTCTGGCCTAAGTGTCCTGCAAGGGGGATATCATGGGCCAAGGTAAGAAGGAAACCCCTAAACTTCAGAGGTATGACCAACCTCCTGGCTGTACCAGGCTTGGGGTCTCTAGCCTCTGAGTAAAGGAGTCCATCATCCCAATACACAGTATGGGTACCTTGGGCATCCCCTGCAGCCTCAGCAGCAGCCTGCTGTCTGAGGGGTTCAAGTGAAGGGCAATCTAATTGAGCCTGCCTCAGGTCTGCCCTTGAGGGTCCCCCTGTCCCCAGAAACTCAACCTGGTCAGGTTCAAGTTCCTCAGAGACAGTCTCCTCTTGGACTGCAGAATCAGTTTCCTGTGAAACCTGATCCTCAACCTGGGGCAAGGTGGAAGGCTCAGCCTTTCCTCTCTTGCTCCTTCTCTTGGGTTGTGGTTGGTCTATTGTTTCCAGATCCACCACTGGTTCAGGAAGGCACTTCTTAGCCTGAGACCTTGTCACTGCAAGGACATGAGCTGAAATCCCTAGCATTTCTGCATGAGTCCTGTACTCCACTTCTGACCAAACTGAGCTTTCAAGATCATTGCCTAACAGACAGTCTACTGGGAGGTCTGCACTCACAACAACTTTCTTTAGGCCATTTACCCCTC
Organism: Lissotriton helveticus; assembly: GCF_964261635.1. Classification (NCBI taxonomy): domain Eukaryota; kingdom Metazoa; phylum Chordata; class Amphibia; order Caudata; family Salamandridae; genus Lissotriton; species Lissotriton helveticus. The sequence goes on from NC_136057.1 coordinate 1,303,032,385, forward strand.
CCCAGGAGAAGTTCACAACTGCCACACTATGGGAAGTAGTGGAGTTGCTTGCATTGGTCACTAGGTAACTTTCACCTAGTACAATCTGTCCAGGGTCCACAAAGTCAGGTGTCACCATTGTGACACTTGCACATGTGTCCCTGTAGGCCTGAGCCAGTTTCTCATTGATTAAAGGCGTCTGCCTATATTTGCCCAGGTTACTGGGACTCACTGTAGTGGACAAAGCTAGGTCCACATCATATAGGAGAACTGCCTGAGTAGGGATTCTGACTAGGCCAGATCCTACTTCAGTACCCAGGGTTAACCCTACTACACCCTTTGGCTGTGTTCCACCACTGCTTACTGAACTAGGGGGTGCAGGTGCTTTAGGAGCTGCAGTGGTGGGGACTGGATTTGTCTTGGTGCATTCACTGCCCCAGTGTGAAACTGATTTGCAGTTATTACACCAAGGTTTCTTTGGGCCATTATTCTTCTTTTTCTTGTTCCCATTCCCATTTTGGGGACCACCCTCCTTATTATTAGTTTGGGGGCCTGAAGACTTCTGGTCCTTTTCTTTATCTTTCTGATTCCCACCCTTCTGGTCTGTTTTCTTCTGGTCACCACCTTGGTTCTGGGGTTTCTGCTTAATCCTTGTTCTGACCCATTTGTCTGCCTTCTTTCCCAATTCTTGGGGAGAGGTCAGATCAGAGTCAATAGGGTATTGATGCAACAGCTGGTTTGTACAGTTATTAAGGATCTGTTCTCTCATGATAAGATTGTACAATCCTGTATAGTCTGAAACTTTACTTCCCTGCAAGCAACCCTCCAGAGCCTTAGTGGCACAATCCACAAAATCAGTCCAGTCCTGAGTCTGTGCTTTTTGGGTGTCTCTGAACAACAACCTGTATTGTTCAGTGGTTAGGCCAAACCCTTCAATAAGAGCACTCTTCAGGACAGAGTAGTTTTCGGCATCCTCAGGTCTAACTGTGAGGAGCCTGTCCCTCCCTTTCTCTGAAAAGGAGTACCATAAAATTGCAGCCCACTGATCCTGAGGAACCTGCTGTACCATGCAGGCTCTCACAAGAGCAGTCATCCATTTGTGGATGTCATCCCCTTCCTTGTAGGGGGCCACAATTTTTGTCAGGTTTCTATTATCATAGCTCCTGTCTTTTTCTCTAGGAAATATGCTGCCACCAGTGGCATCTAAGCCACACAATTTCTGCTCTCTTGCCAAGGCAAGTCTAGCTTGAGCCAGGGCTACCTCCTCCCTCTCTATTTGGAGTTTGACAGCTCTCATCCTGGCCTTATGCTCTATCTTTTGTGAGGCAGTCATGCCTCTCTGAGATTCTCTGGAGGCACTAGAAATATGAGAGTCCCCTGATGGAGATCTCACTCTTCTGTTGCCTGGGAGAATGCTCTGGTGGGACCTGGGGAGGTGCTGGCCCTCTCCATTTCCCAGTAGGTTTAAGTTGGCCTGGTTAAGCCTGGCAACTACAACCTGGTTAACCCATTGATCCTGATCTTCAGGTTCATCTAAGTCTGAACCATCCTCCTCCTCTTCCTCTTCTTCTTCCTCCTCTGGAGTGGTATCAGTTACAGGGGGGTTCACTCCATCTCCTGACTCTAAGGGAACTGCATTCGCCTTTTCTAAGTCATCCTGTTCTAGAATGGCTATCAGGGAAGGACTGGTGGGACTTCTGTCCCTTTTTAACCCTCTTGAGATGCACAAGGCAACCAAGTCTTTGTGGGTTAGCTTGTCATAGCTGGAAGTTGCCTTGGTAAGGTCATCTGTCACAGAACCAGACCCTGAGGCCTTTCCTGTGTCAGACATGACTCTAGTGTGGTGTAAGTGATGCACCTACCTACACTAAGTGTTTCCCTACTGTACCTTACTAGTGAGTTGTAGTCAGGGTGTGCTAATCCCTTTAATCTACAACTACTAAGTTCAGTAGAACTTAATATGCTAAGCTTTTGATTTATATGTACCTAGAGGTACTTGATGTGATCTTTCAATTTGATAAAAAGATTGCAATGGTAAAACAACAGCAAGCTCAAATCCGCACCGCTGCTCACCAATGTGAGAAGTTGGCCTGATATATGATGTTTCCAATTCTGGAACCACCTTGTATCAGTCCAAACAACCCTTATGGTGTCTGGTTGTAAGTCAACCTTATTAGACAAGCTATCCTAGGGGTAGCATGGACTAAGCAGCCTAAAGGCTTAACTTAAGAGGTCGTGTTAAGCGAGCTGTTTTACCAAATACAATCCTGTAATATCAAATGAAAGGACACCACACAAGTATATATTATAAAAATATATGTATTTATTACTAAAAACAATCCCCAGTATTCTTTATGAATGAAGGGGCACAAGCGTTAAATCAAAAGCACAGTATAACATACAAAGTTGCACAATTTTGGATGAGGCCTAGGGGCCACTCAAACCATATACTAAAAAAATGGTATAAGGGATACCAATCGATCAGTGGTTAGGCCTAGGGCCTAGGGAATCGCTGGGAGCAGTCAGGACTAGCAATGCTGAAGTCGGGAAAAGCCCGCGGGATTCGGGTGCAGCACGTAAAGTACGGCTTGCATCAATGTAAAGTCAATGGTGCGTAAAAGTTACAAAGTTAGAGATTAAGGACACTTCCGCTGAACCTAGAGGAACAAAACTTAAGACACAGACCCTAGAGGTGTGTACCAGTGTGGGAACACCGGCGTTGCAATGTTCTTTTTTTTTTTTTTTTTATTAAAAACTTTTATTGAGCAGCAGAAATCAAATTTACAAACACGGGCCTACAACCACACGGGCCGGCCGCTAACAGCAAGGCATGGTGCAGTATAAGAAAATCAGTGGTCGAAACCCCAGCGGTCAGGCGAGAACAGGATACAAAATGCCGCACAGAGTGTAAAGCAGGATAGAAAACTTTTCTTATTTTAGAAAAAACTAAAAGGAAACAAACACAAAAACAAAGGCGAATAGCGTAACGGACAGAGTCAGCCCATGAGGGGGGAAGCTCACTAATGGGAGATACAAAATTGCAATCAATGGAACGAGTCAGGGTGGGGGGACAGAGGGGAGGTCAAGCAAGCCATATGAATAATGAACGAACTTATGGGAATGCCAGTTCAGGGGGACAAGGGGAGATCAGGGTTATCCACCAGGGGAGGAGTACAAATGTTCGAATGTACGTCATTACGACGCACACTTTTACAACGCGTTCCATTACAACGCGGTTGTAACAACGCAAGTCGTTACAACGACTTGCGTTGGGGGGTCGCAAATTAAATTTTTTTGAATTTACTAGTCCAACACCAGTCCCCGTGGATAGTAGGGAAGGTGTTAGGATAGTAAATTAAATGATTTACTATCCTTGAGCGCCCCCCAGCGCAATTCGTTGTAACAACTTTCGTTGTTATGACCGCGTCGTAATGGAACGGCGTTGTAATGGTTGCGTCGTAAACGTCGCATACCAAATGTTCCCACGATAGGCGTTCCACTGACACCAGATCTTCGTCCATGCCCTTGGTCTGCCCCTAGCTGTGTATACCGTCTTTTCCCTGAACATAGACCAGTCCATATTTTCTTCCCACACAAACACGGTAGGGGGTCTGTGCGAGCCCCAAAGCTGCGCTATATCTCATTTTGCAACCATGTACCCCAGGGTCGCCCATCTCGTCTGGGCCACTGTGTAATCGTTGGGTTCCCACACGTTCAGCAAACACCTCCGGGCCTCAGGCAACAGGGTAATCCCAGTAACATCAGCCATCACCGCAAGCACTTTAGTCCAATAATCAGCCACCTCCGAACACTCCCAAAGGATATGGAGAAACGTAGCACTCATACCGCACCCACGCTTGCACAGCCCATCCGGGGAGAAACCCATTGCAACCAAACGAGGACCAGTAACGTACACCCGGTGTAATATCTTAAGCTGGACGAGATGGAGACGGGCGGGAATGGCGACCTCTTTCGGGGAAGACAGAGCCGATTGCCAATCTTCGTCGTCCAATTCCAGCCCGTCTCCAGTCCACACTTCTCTAAGCCGGCCGAGCAGATCCGCTCGATTGTTGATCAACTTCTTGTAGATCAAAGAGATAGTGCTATCAGGGAGATGACCGTCAAGTATACGATCTTCAAGGGGGGAGGATTCAGGGATGGCGGCACCGGAAACTAGAACCGAAGTCAGAGCATGACGGACCTGCAAGTATCTAAAAAACTCTCTGTCACTCAATTCATATTCATTCCGAAGGGCCTCGAAGGACTTCACTGCTCCGTTCACCCAAAGGTCACCCACTCTACAGCTACCAATCATGTCCCAGCGTTCAAACCCCTTCGTAGTCCAGAGACATCCCAAACGTTCAGACGCATAAAGTGGAGTCGCCAGCGTGACTCGATCAACCCAGCCCATGCTCACATTCGCAGCTCGCCACACACTAACTGCAATCCTAGTCGGTCCCGTAAGGTGAAGCCCAGCGCCCTGGAATAAAGCACTCTATTGAAGTCTCCACCCGGCAATTGAAATTTGTCCATTTCAAAAGCCGGATTCGGGCCGGGTGAGTATACCGAATGGTTGATGGCGGACAACTGGGAGGCCCAATAATATCTTCTGATGTCAGGAAGTGCCATACCCCCATCATACCAAGGGATGGTGAGCTTCGCAAGGGCAATGCGTGGACGCCCGTCCCAAATCAGCTGTCGCTGTAAACCCTCCACCTCCCGGAAATAACTAGTAGGGATGTCATCAAAAGAATTCTGGAGTGCATAAAGAAATCGCGGTAGGGACATCATCTTGAAGAGGGCGGCCCTGCCCAGCGGCGACAAAGGTAATTTACGCCACCGGGCCACGTCCAGCCTCAATCTACGAAGTGGGGGAAGGAGATTGCGTTCGAAGCGGAGCGATGAGTCCAGTGTAATAAAAATCCCCAAATATTTAAAGCCCGATCGAGTAACCTGGATGGGAAATCTACGTGGTAGCGGAGGCAAGCCGCCAGAAATAACATACACACAGGATTTAGCCCAGTTTATAATCAAGCCAGAGTTCTTGCCGAACGAGGTAAGGACGTCAAAGAGGACATTTAGAGATTTACGCGGGGAGGTGAGATAGAGAAGAATGTCATCGGCGTAAAGCGAAACACGATCCTCAAAGTCGGGGGACCACCGTATACCTTTGATGGACGGCTCCCATCGGAGCCACGCAGCTAGCGGCTCCAATGCGAGAGCGAAAAGCAGCGGAGACAAGGGACATCCCTGCCTGGTCCCCCTACCAAGGGAGAAGGGTACCGACACTCGACCGTTAACAACGACCTGCGCCAGGGGGTTGGTATACAACAGTTTCACCCATCCGATAAACTCCGGGCCGAAACCAAACTTCACGAGGGCAGCCCAAAGGTAGGGCCACTCTATCGTGTCGAAGGCCATCGAGGCGTCCAATGAAGCCAAAATGGCCGGTTCCGTCAGTGACCCCGCTCTCGCGAGGACTCCATGAAGGCGCCGCAGGTTAAGGGCTGTGTTCCGGTGCGGGATAAATCCGGATTGGTCCGGATGAATCAAGTCACCGATGACCACTAGCAAACGAGTGGCAAGAACCTTGGCTAGCACCTTAGGCTCAGCGTTTAACAGGGAGATGGGCCTATATGACGCACAAAGGTCTCGGGGTTTACCTTCTTTAGGAATAATCACTATCGTGGCCAGGCGCTGGTCATAGGGGAGTGTGCCTAGATCACGGGATTCCCGAAACATCGCTCGAAGATAGGGCGCAATCTTATCAGGCCGCAGTTTGTATAACTCAATCGGCAGGCCGTTCGGGCCCATAGCCTTGCCCGAACGGAGAGATCGAATTGCCGCCGCTATTTCGTCTGTAGAGAACGGGGCATCCATAGATACCCGCTCCACCTCGGAAAGGCAAGGCAGATCTATGTCACGCAACAAAAAGTGGGAGTCATCTTCGTCCCTAGCCGACACTGGGGAGTAAACAGTACGGAAATAATCCGCAAAACATTCCACTATCTCAACCGGATCAGTCACTCTCACACCATCCAAAGTCTGAATCACAGGTACAACACGATTCGCTCTTTCCTTCTTGTCCAACCAGGCAAGCAATTTACCCGCCTTATCCCCAACATCGTAAAGTCGGCCCTGTTGTTCCCTGTACATATTCTTGGCAGCGTCCGTGACCAGGGACTTGTAGTCAAATTGCTTCAGACCAAGGGCATGGAGTTTGTCACGGGTAACACCCAACTCCAGGTCAGCCTCCAACCCAAGTATTTCCGTCTCCAGAACCACCACCTCCCGATTCCTTGCCTTCTTAGTTGCAGCGATAAGAGATAGGGCCTGCCCACGAATCACCGTCTTAAAGGCCTCCCATAGGGACACTGCAGAGGAGACGGACCCTTTGTTGTCCAGAAAGTAGTGGTCTAAGGACTTGATTAGTTGATCACGTGTCCCAGGAGAGCTCAAGTACCAAGGATTGATAGGTGCCACCCGCCCCACTGCTTCTATACCCATTTCAAAACAGAGCCAGAGCGGGGAGTGGTCAGAGATGCCCCGGGCCAGGTGTCTAATCTCCCGGACCGAGGAAGCCTGCGCAGCTGGCATGAGGTAGTAATCAAGGCGGGACAAGCTCCCATGAGCCCCGGAGTGGAAAGTATATTGGAGCTGGGTGGGATGCATAAATCTCCAGCAGTCCACCAAACCAAAGGTATCCAGGAAACCACCCAGCCACGCTTGGGCCGAAGGAGTATCCCTGGGGGGGTGACGATCAATCAAACCCGAGAGAACAGAGTTGAAATCACCAGCCATGAAAAGAGCACCATCAGGAAGTCCCAACAGCACTCGGCCAACATCTGAATAGGTGGAGGTCTGCAGGCCAGGGGGTACATAAACGGTAAACAGGGAAAGGGTCCTGCCCTCGTACCTTCCCACGAGGGCGGCATAGCGCCCCCTATCATCCAGGAGTAACTCATCTATCTCAAGGGGAAGGGAAGACCGGACAAGAATGCCTACCCCTCTGGAACCCGTAGTAAACCCCGAGTGTGCAACAAGACGATAGCCCCACCTATTCATCGCATGACAAGTATTACCCACTAGGTGTGTCTCTTGCAAGAACACAATATCAGGAGACAGTCGTCGCAGATATCGTAACACCACCCCCGTTTTATACGATCCCCCAAACCATTGACATTCCACGAAACGAACCTCAACCCATTACCTCCCATCCCAACATGTGACGCAGGAGCCACCCCACAAAGAGCCAGGCACTGAAAACAAAATTGCAAACATTACATCGCCTTGAAAAGAACAGAACACAACCACAAACACCCCACCAACCCACCCCCCAACGCCCAACACAACACCCCCCACCCTGCACCCCTGCAGTAGACTAAAAAGCCACCCCAACATGCAGTGTGCCTGTCGCCCAAACAACCCCATTCTACAGAAAGACCCCGGAGGAGGAAAGGGCCCTTGTCCCACCCGCCACCCCGAGGGAGGAAGAGGAGGGGAATACACAGAAAACATAAACCACACAACTACGGAACCCCAATAGAAAGTGTCTTGTTACGGAGGCAGGGGCCAAGATATTGCTTTCAGCTCTCCCCGCCACCCTCGGCTCCACCCGGGTGTTCGATGGAATCAGTCAAATTAGTCCGGTCCGGTAAGGAATCCAGCCAATCACTTACGATCTCAGGTCGATCAAAGAAAAATGTTCGCTCATTGTACTCAACTCGCAGCCTGGTGGGAAAAAGCATGGCGTATTTCAGTCCCAGGTCTCGGAGACGCTTCTTGACCCCACGGAAGCCCATTCGCTGTCTCTGGACAAACTGAGAAAAGTCTGGGTAAAAATTCACAGTGGCATTCTCAAAGGCCACCGGGCCCTTCACTCTCGAGGCCTGCAGGATAGCGTCTCGGTCTCTGTAGTGAAAAAGCTTGGCAACAATGGGCCTCGGCGGGGCGCCCGGCTTGCCCTTCCCACACGGAACACGATGGGCACGTTCCACCGCAAAGAATTTGCTCAACCCAGATGGAGCAAGGTAGTACTCAACCAGGTCCTCAACAAGGACATCAACGGAGAGAGCCTCAGGAATTTCCGGAACGCCAATTACACGCACGTTACAGCGACGTGCCCTGTTCTCAAAATCCTCCAGACGATGGGACATAAAATCGTTCGCCGTTCTAAGATTGCCAATCTCCGTCTGAAGCTCCGAGACATCGGTCGTGAGACTAGTTGTCTTGAGGTCCAATGACTTCACCTTCTCATTGGTCTTAGACAGATCGGCCCGAATCAGATTCACATCAATGGCCACAGTGTCGATTTTGTGAGCCAAGGCTTCGTACTGCTGGCCGATAGTCTCCTTCATGTTAGAGATGGCGCCCATGACGTCCTGTAGGGATAGCTCCGCCGAAGTAGCCATCGGGTCCCCCATTGCACTCGGGGTAGGTATGACGGCACCCGGGGACAATTTAGACTGGGTATACCGGTCCATGACGTTAGACTGGACCGGGCCCCCACGAAGGGGAGTCTTGGTCTTCCATCTCTCTTGGTCCCCTCTGCCAGACATGGTGGAGAATAAGCCCCCGAGGGACCCTCGCGACCTGGTGAAAATGGCCGCTGAAAAACAGGGTGCCACTGTCCAAAAATCACCAGCGGGGGCAAGTCAAGGTGGGAGACGGCCCGGACAAATCCAAATCGAGCGAAAGGCTCCCTTACACTTCTTCGTTGTTGGATCAGCCACCGGCCAGACACATCGGTAAAGAGACGTAGTCAGAGTGAGAATCGAAACCGAAAGTTAAGGGGGGGACTCAGAAGTCGAATCCCACTGCCGCTGTTATTCAACTCAGACACGGCATCAGAGCCTCGCCAAGTCCCGGGTGTGTCCCAAGGCGGGCCTCGGGAAGTTCGAGTCGACGTATCTTCGGTGCCCCTGGTCCAATTCAAAATCCGAAACCAGTATTGGGTTCAGCCCAGGTTCCTCTTCAATAATCCCTTTGAGAATCCAGGATATTTTCAGGATATTATGCCGGGAGTGGCGGGGGTCCGGAGAGCGCTGTGCTCACGCGGCCATCACGGATGCCCGCTAAGCTCCTCCTCCCGGCGTTGCAATGTTACCTCACCCACAGGAAGTGGGTGCACAGGGTCGAAGTTGAGTCGGGTTTCGTCACGCAGGTTCTTGGTGCTTGGAGCTGAAAGGGCTGCAGGCGAGGTGAAAGAGAAGTGTCCGGTGGAGTCCAAGGGTGGACTCAAGTCGAAAAGTACCTGAAAGCAGAGGGGACAGAGTCTGGGTCACTCAGCAGTGACCAGGGTGGAACCAGGACGGAACCAGGCAATGTCGGGCGCAATCAGGTGGTTGTTGAGGAGCTTCTCTCTGCTGCCACGTGGGCTCTGGGGCATCTGCGACGTCCAGGAGCAGGTCACGATCTGTCCCACATAGGCTCTCACCGTCGGCGCTGTCGGCTTCAAGATTGGAGCAAACAACACTTGGCAAGAGCAATCCATGCGAAACCGGGAGATTGCTTCTCACTCGAACCAGGAGGGTCAGAGTGGGGGCTCCTTTTCAGGGGAGCTGGTGCAAATCTGGAGCAACCAGAATCGCAAGTCGAATTTCAAGGTTCGTTGGTACAGGGGCCACAAGCCAGCTGGCAAGTGACCGGACCAACGCGTTGAGCCAAATGGAGCAGAAGGGCCCCACGCAGCACTCGTCAAGTGTGGAGGACTGAACTTCGGTGCAAGAGTGGCTCAGGGTTGGGGCTTCTCAAACCCCGGTGCACAGCTTCGAGGGTCACTCGTGGGCTGCACGGTCAGCGTCTTGTGGTCAATTCAAGATGGCGTGCCCCACGCTTCCAGTCACCTACACGGGTCTCAGCTCTGCAGGGACTGTGGATCGGGCTGTTGGAAGGCAGACAAGCTTGATCTCGTCGATCTCTGTTGCTCGAGTTCCGGCGGGAACTGCAACAAAGCAGACGTTGAAGGCTGGATGGTGCCTGTTTGCACAGGGTGGTCACTCCTTGACCACAAGGGAGATTCTTCAGTCTTCTACGTTGAGTAGGATGTCAAAGGGTCCAGAGTTTCGTTTCTTATGTTTCATCAGGATAATCTGAAGTGCATTGGCACTGCTCCCACTCTTATTCGAATCTGGGGGGCTGGATTACCTGCTAGGTCCCCTCCTATGGGTGGGACCAAGGTAGTGGGTGGATACACCCCCTTCCTTTGATCCTGGCCGCGCTGGGACGGGGGCTGGAGTGCCCCAGAACCGGTTTGGCCGGATTATGCAAGGGGCAGCCTTGTGCTCCCCATGCAGTGTCTGGTTTCTTTCAAACCTCCCTGCTACAATCCACTATCTCCTGTCTGAGGGGGTGTAACACCACCCTGCGACAGGAAACCCTTTGTCCAGGCCCCCTTGGCTGAGTTTCGGTCAGCTGCAGGGGGTCAGACCTGTGTCTGTGGCAGAAGCATCCATTTTGTGGATGTGAGGCTCTTTTAAAATTAACCGCATTTCAGTAAAGTAACATGTCTTCTCCCTCTAGAGGGGTGGAATGCTATCCCCGTTGCCAGAACTGGCGAGGGGATAGTATTCCAAATCGTATGACACCTTACACGACATGTTTTGATAAAGCCAAACCAAAGTTGCTACATAACCGTGAGGATTATAATGCACTTAATAGTATATGGTATGGCATTATCCTGAAACAGCTTAGGGAGTTGTTCCCGACAGCTGCAGAAAGGCTCAGCTCATGCTAGAGCTCCATCTCACATTAAACCACGCACTCTGCCTCCAGGATTGATGAGGCCTTCCATAGGAGTGGCTCACAGGTTTATATGTGTCCAGATATAGGTTTAGATATAGGTATACTATACCTAAGCAAGGGGTGATTACACCACCTTGCTACAGCTGAGTAATCAGCCAGTTGTGTCAATTTAAGAACCAGCCAGGGTTGGCAAAAGATATGCTGCAGCCCCTGGTAGGCCTTGGTGGCACCTATGCCCTGAGCACCTATAGTGCATGGTACAGGGGCTGACAAGGAGTCCATTTCCAATTGTGGTATGTACCTATAGCACATGTATTAATAATTTAGAGAGAGAACAGCAGGCTGGGGGTCTGATTAGCAGGCCCACAGCCTCAGTAGTCGAAAACCAGTGAAGCAAAAAGCAAAAATTTGGGGTGACCATAGGATAGCAGACCCTACTCTCCTACATTTGGTCTCCACCCACAGTGCATTGTTTACATTAACAGGGAAGGGAGTGCATTGCGTGGTCTCTCCACCCAGAGTGCAATATTTACATTAGCAGAGAAGGGAGTGCATTGCGTGGTCTCTCCCCCCACAGTGCAGTATTTACATTAACAGAGAAGGGAGTGCATTGTGTGGTCTCTCCCCCAGCATTGCAATATTTACATTAACAGAGAAGGGAATGCATTGCGTGGTCTCTCCCCCAGCAGTGCAATATTTACATTAACAGGGAAGGGAGTGCACTGTGTGGTCTCTCCTCCTCAGTGCATTGTTTACATTAACAGAGAAGGGAGTGCACTGTGTGGTCTCTCCCCCAGCAGTGCAATATTTACATTAACAGAGAAAGGAATGCATTGCGTGGTCTCTCCCCCAGCACGCAATATTTACATTAACAGAGAAGGGAGTGCATTGTGTGGTCTCTCCCCCAGCAGTGCAATATTTACATTAACAGAGAAGGGAATATATTGCGTGGTCTCTCCCCTCACAGTGTATTGTTTACATTAAGATAGAAGGGAGTGCATTGTGTGGTCTCTCCGCCCACAGAACATTGTTTACATTAACCGAGAAGAGGGGGCCATTGTGTGGTCTCTTGTCTCTTCAGTGCATTGTGTACATTAGCAGTGAAGGGAGTGTGGTCTCTGCCTCCACAGTGTGTCTTTAAATTTACAGAGAAGGGAGTGCATTGTGTTTTCTCTCCCCCCCCCGCAGTGCATTGTTTAAATTAACAGAGAAGTGAGTGCACGGTATGGTCTCTCCCCCTGCAGTGCAATATTTACATTAGCAGAGAAGGTGTGTGGTATCTCCACCGCAGTGCATTGTTTACATTAACAGAGAAGGGAATGTACTGTGTGGCCTCTCCCCCGCAGTGCAATATTTACATTAGCAGAGAAGGTGTGTGGTCTCTCCCCCACAGTGCATTGTTTACATTAACAGGGAAGGGAGTGCACTGTGTGGTCTCCCCGCCCAGAGTGCATTGTTTACATTAGCAGAGAAGGGAGTGCATTGTGTGGTCTCTCCCCCCCCCCCGGAGTGCATTGTTTACATTAACAGAGTAGGGAATGTACTGTGTGGTCTGTCCCCCTGCAGTACATTGTTCACATTAGCAGAGAAGGGAGTGCACTGTGTGGTCTCCCTGCCCAGAGTGCATTGTTTACATTAGCAGAGAAAGGAGTGCACTGTGTGGTCTCTCCGCCCAGAGTGCATTGTTTACATTAGCAGAGAAGGGAGTGCACTGTGTGGTCTCTCCGCCCAGAGTGCATTGTTTACATTAGCAGAGAAAGGAGTGCACTGTGTGGTCTCCCCGCCCAGAGTGCATTGTTTACATTAGCAGAGAAGGGAGTGCACTGTGTGGTCTCTCCTCCCCCCGCAGTGCATTGTTTACATTAACAGAGAAGGGAATGTACTGTGTGGTCTCCCCCCCTGCAGTGCATTGTTTACGATTCGATTCGATTCAAAATCTTTATTCGGATTCAACAAATCCATAAAAGCACAATTAAAATACAATTCAACATTTTTGGTTGTAATAAGTGCATATCAATACAATTTACAAAATATCATATTTATCATTATATAAAGTGTAAAAAAGGTCAATAGCCATGAGTGCAAATAAATCAGGGGCATTCCATAGTTTTACGTACATTGAAAATAACTTTTAAGAAAGTGCTTGAGCAGAATATAAGTTCAACATCCTCTAATTTTAGGAGCATTAAATAGGACTGATTCAAGGAGAGCGGTCTATGTTTTTTAAAATATGGGGCTAAAAACCATTTAATATATTTCATGTAAAATTTGCAATTAAAAAAGAAGTGTAGGTCATTTTGTTTACTGACTCCATCACAAGGGCACGGAATATTTCCAGATGTGCTATGTCCCAAAGGAAAACAGAGTGAAAACTTAATAGTTCCTGCTCTCATTCGAAAAAGTAGAGATCTTTCCCAGTTACACATTGGCAGTATCAAATACAAAGGGAGTTGGTCTATAAATAACCCATTGTTAGTATAGGACACAACGGTTTGTTTCCGCATCTCATCGGACAATCTCTTTTCATTGTAAATGGCATATAGTCCAATTTTGACTTCCTTTTTATCAGTACTCTTGATATAAGATGGATTATCAAAGAGGTTGCCTCTGCCTATGCTAGATAAACTTTCCTGTATAGCACGGAGCCATGGGATCCTATTCCATTTATCACAGGCCAGGCACTCCCTCAAGATATCCTGTGTTAAACTAGCATAGTCATTAGCCCAAATGGCCAACCAGAATAGTGCAGGCCTTGCAGCAATAAAATCGCTGATATACGGTATATTCAACTCTGAATGACAAATGTACCCCGATGATGAAATGGGGGCCCCCAGCAGTTTCCTACAGAGCCGGTTCTCTTCTCTTTGTAATGTAGGGGTTTTTACTAACCCCCAAATTTCGGCGCCGTAGGTTGCCACTGGAGTGCACTGTAGTCTGTATATCTTTAGGACTGCTTTAGTTGCTCCAATTCTCTTCGGTCTGGGAAGGGAGAGGATTGAGTTTATGGCCTTTGAGAACTTGCCTGTGGCGTGGGCAATATGCCCACTCCACAGGCCGCTCGCAGCAAAGACCATACCTAAATATGGAAAAGTCTTAGTTGAAAGCAACTTATCAGCTCCTACCATGATAGAATTTAGTTGTCTGGCACCCGGCCCACAAGACATAATAAATGATTTATTAAAATTTACCTTAAGATCCAAGTTCCCCATATAATAAGAAAAATCCCTGACTAGTGCGCGTAAGGCGTTAGGTGTTAATCCCATGAGCACAGCATCATCTGCATACAAAAGACAAGGTAATAGACCTCCTTTAATTTTGGGAACATCTGTGGTGGCCCTCTTCAGGGAGTTACTCAAGCCATTTATGTAAATATTAAATAACAGGGGTGCTAAAACGCACCCCTGCCTCACACCTCTTTCAACATTAATTGGCCCGGAAACTGTGCCCTCCATATCAATCCGTACCTGCGCCTTTGTATCTTTATGCAGGTAGGCGAGGAAATGTACCAAGGGGGCGTCTAAGCCATAAGACAGAAGAGTCGACCACAATTTTGACCTATTTACCAGGTCGAATGCGGACGATAAATCCATGAATGCAAGGTAAATGGGCGATGCCTTGGCTATATTATATTTGCTTATTAAAAGATTTAAATTTAGGCATTGTTCGATAGTCCCTACCTTGCATCTAAAACCCATTTGGCAACGGTCTAGTACCCCCATTTCCTCAGCCCAGTCGTTAACTCTATTGTACAGTACCCTACCCAAGATTTTCAACGTGTTGTCCAGGAGCGAGATGGGCCTGTAATTTGCAGGGTCAGATCTTTTGCCCTTTTTATAAATAGGCACAATTATGCTCGTGGACCAGGTCGCAGGTATTGGGACAGACGGGAGACTATTAAAAGTGTTTACAAAAATCGGTCCCCAGAGTTCCGGCTTATGCTTGATTATATCTATTGGGAAGCCATCAGGCCCAGGTGCCTTATTACCAAGGCTCTGGTTAATGGCCACGGTAACTTCCCCCAAAGTAATTTCTAGTGATTCCAGTGTTCCAGGGCAATAATCTCCTATGGCAGCTCCCGGGCTAGCATATATTTTAGAAAAGTGTAGTTCCCATTGCTCGCTTGCTATAGTACAGCTTGTTGGAGTTAGCTGCTTACCCATGTCCCGCATCTTTTTAACAGCAGGCCAGAAAGTCGTACTGCTCCCTATTGCAGCAGCAGTTGTTAGAGCCTCCCATTGCTCAACTAATAAAGCCGCCTTCCTTGATCCTATAGCTGTTTTATAATTTTGTCTAGCAGCCCGTACATCCCTTATACTTCTAGGTTTACAGTTTAGGGCCCTACGAAGGGCTTTGTTAGCTGCTGAGCAATAGCAATCGAACCACCTTGGTTCAGAGGGAGTCAATTTAGTGGGGACACTTAAAAGAGTTTTTATGATATAACAGAGTGTGGCAAAATCTTTTACTATCCTCTGATGGTTCCCATCAACAAGAGAGCAAGAGTCGACCAGCGAGCCATGATTACTCATAATTGTATTTATTATTTGACTGCTATCTACCCCCCGCCATTTTAATCTTAAATTGTTAGTCGAGGCCGTGATATCCCTGGCTCCCAAAGTGCGAGCAAAGGCATTGGGGGGACCTAAACCAATATTTACCTCCAAAGCGTTATGGTCCCCGAAGGCGGTCTCAAGAACCCCAGCCTTCGTGACTCTATCTATTAGGTCAGAAGACATAAAGATATAGTCCACTGTACTAGAGAATTCTCGACCTCTAAAGGTAGGGATGTAAGTAGGTGGCTCATTTTTATTGACATCCATTATGTCTATTAGGATATGTTCGTTAATAAAGCATTCTAATTCTTCACCACGTTTGAATGCCCTGTCTATTTGTATGTTGTCCCTTTTAGATTTTAAGAACTTCGCATTAAAATCTCCTGCAAGAATTGTCCTAGTGCTCACCTGATTATGAGAATTTTCCGCTATTTTGGATAGTTCTCCAAAAAGTTCTATATAGTTCTTGTTCGGAGTTGAGTTAAAATCATTATTATAAAAGTTAATTAAGTAATATGGGAGCCTGTGGGTGTACTCAATTATCTGAATGTTTGCACTTTTAGATGGAATCAGTTTTATAGACCCTCCTATACTTATCTTAAGGCCAATTAGTAGGCCTCCAATTGGGCGGCCAAAAACAGGCTTTTGGGCCTTAATACAATAACAATGAAAACCTTCTATGTGCACCGCAGTTGTTGCCCATGTTTCCTGCAACAATATTATATCCTTATCCGAGATAACCTTTAACCATTCCAAGTCAGAGACCCTTTGTTGAAGTCCTGCAACATTCCAGCTTATGATTCTGAGTTCCTTATTTGGCGCCTGTGAGTGTTGTCTGCCCATATTTAAGTTAATATCCTGAATGCTGATATGGCGACCCGGGTCTTGAATCCTCTGTTCCACCTGCTTATAAGGGGTGGCATATTCTTCCCTTTCCGGGGGCAGCCTCTGGCCCATTAAGCTAACTAAGCCCTGAGCTAGTGTAAGGTGTGCCTCATCGATTTGCGTACTTTCAAGCTCAACCTCGCTGCTCTCTTTTCCCCCAGCATTAACATCCGATGTAGTGTTTTGTGGTTCAATTAGTGGTGGAAGTCAATCAACCATATCCAAACTGTTGAATCTGTTGGATGTAGGGAACCCCCAAATTACATCCCTCGCTGGAACACATCTCTGGTAGTTTCTATAAGTATTATACCTGTGGTCGTTTCTCCCCCATTCTCCCCAGTTGTTTCCTACGTCCCTCTGCCCCACCCGGCACCATCCTACATCCAATCCATGATCATAACGTTCTTGTCTAACATTTCCCCTTGGTGGGTAGAAATATGAAAGATGCCTTGTCTCGATGCCCTCGTTATATCCCTCACTAACCCAGGAGCAGATATAGTCCACTGTGCGGGGGTCATCGAAATTAATGATCACACAGTCACCTTGTACTTTCTTTTTCTCATGGCCTACCCAGGGTACTCGCCGTACTGTCAGGATTTTACTTGCACAGTGTGGAGGTAAGGGCCTATTGTTACTCAACCATTGAGTAACTTTGTTTAATAGGGACCATGATGGCTCATCTATATTATCTGGGGTCTCTGGTACTCCCGTCATTACTACTACAAAAGGACTTGAGCCTGGGGGAAGGTTGGCAGCAAATCGTCCTTTCTTCCCTTTATTTCACCCCTTTTCCTTATTCCCCTCATTAACTATATCTTTCCCTTGTATCCCTTTCATAGAACTTTCCCCCGGGGTTTTTGGGTTATTACCTTATAATTTTGTGGTTGGGGTGGGTACTATTGGCTTTATTACCAAATCCTTAGCCGTTGAGACTGCCTTAGGTTTGGTAGTAGTGGTGGGAGCTGGCATGGTTTTTATTGCTAGCTGAGGAGTTTTCTGGGGAGGGGGACAATGTTTTGCTACATTCGATGAAAATGATGCTTTTACAGGGGGACTTCTAACTATAATACTTAGTTCAGTTAATTGTTTTTCTATCACCCCAATCGTGCATCTATAGTGGCTAGATGGGCGCTCACAAGTTCCCCAACCTTCACTATTAGTTGGCTACTAGAGGTACAATCTTTACATGTCAAACCCAGACTGGACATTTCCCCTGAGCATGCAGGATCTATGGTCCCTTTCTTATTCCCTTTCTTAAGACTATTTGCTGAACCTTTCCCCTGCTTTTTCTGTACCTGGGGATTTTCCCTAGGGATAGTTGGATTTGTGTTTAAACTTTGGGGCAGTCGCTTCTGTATAGCCCCCTCCCTTAAACCTCTCAAGGTTCTTGAAATGGAGGTTGAATCATCCAGTGTATTACTGATAACAGTAGGTGTATCAGGGATGGGGTTTGCAACTACCCGGTCCAAATTTATAGTCGGGGTGTGATTGACAATAGAACTGCTTACAATATCAATATTAGAAATAGCTTGAGATGTCTCTACCATAATAGAAATCGGGACTATTACAGGACTTGCTGTTGGAATTGACTCAGTCACCATACCCAGTTCTGTATTAAAATCATCGGACAAGTCTAAGTTTGGTGATTTTTCCAGGCTCAACTGTGAATCCAACAGCGACTGGGTTACAGATAAGTCTACAATATTTGGCATATTATGTATTTCCACTATTACACCAGGCGTGGCAAGTGTTTCAGGATCTCGGTGAGGTGTTTTGGCTGAGGCAAGCAGGCCCAATGACGACCTTTTCGCCTCTGCCAATTCTAGAGAAACTCGTCGTTCCAATAAGGATATTCCGTGGTCTATATACTCATTTACTATCATAATAAAATTGTCAATAGGACCAGTAATCTTGGCTCCTCCGGCTGCAGTTTTGCTCCGGCTACCCCTTGTGGACATAGTGGCAAATATTTATCTAAGAGGAAGTGATATATTACAATTATTGAAATGAGAGTACTTATCTTTAAATGGAAAACACGTAAATAGGAGTCACAAAATCCAAATAAATAGTGAAGTAAAAAGGGGGGGTGGCCTGTCCCGTCCTCGATCGTCCCCGGACGGCCACAGACGGTCCCGCCCTTGTCCCGGGCTTCTCCCGGGCACGCTCCCGCGCAGCGGGTACACTAATAATTTTTATCAGTGTAGGATGTGATGGGCGTGGTGGGCGGAGCCGGCAGGGAGAGCAGGCCAGCTGGTAATCCTCAGGCACGCAGGGTCTCCTGGTCCACGGAGTCCCTGCCTTGCACTCGCAGCCCTGCCGGTCAGTCAGAAGATGATGAGCCCCACCTGCAGCAACACTCGCGGTTCAAGCCACGCTGCGGGACCCGCGAAGCGGGTCCGACGAGTTTCTACCGTCAGCCCCGGTAGAGGAACAAGAGAGATGCGGCTTCAGCGGCCGGGTAGGTTTAGTTTCAGGCTCCTTTGTAAATGCGTCCCGCTTGTTACTTGCACAAGCCCCCGTTTTAGCTCTGTGGGCATGGTGGGCGGAGCCGGCAGGGAGAGCAGGCCAGCTGGTAATCCTCAGGCACGCAGGGACTCCTGGTCCACGGAGTCCCTTTCTTGCACTCACAGCCCTGCCGGTCAGTCAGAAGATGATGAGCCCCACCTGCAGCAACACTCGCGGTTCAAGCCGCGCTGCGGGACCCGCGAAGCGGGTCCGGCGAGTTGCTATCGTCAGCCCCGGTAGAGGAACAAGAGAGATGTGGCTTCAGCGGCCGGGTAGGTTTAGTTTCAGGCTCCTTTGTAAATGCGTCCATTGTTTACATTAACAGGGAAGGGAGTGCACTGTGTGGTCTCTCCCCTGCAGTGCATTGTTTACATTAACAGAGAAGGGAATGTACTGTGTGGTCTCTCCCCCATAGAGCATTGTTTACATTAACAGAGAAGGGAGTGTACTGTGTGGTCTCCCTGCCCTGAGTGCATTGTTTAGATTAGCAGAGAAGGGAGTGCACTGTGTGGTCTGTCCCCCTGCAGTGCATTGTTTACATTAGCAGAGAAGGGAGTGCACTGTGTGGTCTCCCTGCCCAGAGTGTATTGTTTACATTAGCATAGAAGGGAGTGCACTGTGTGGTCTCCCTGCCCAGAGTGCATTGTTTACATTAGCAGAGAAGGGGGTGCACTGTGTGGTCTGTCCCCCTGCAGTGCATTGTTTACATTAACAGAGAAGGGAGTGCACTGTGTGGTCTCTCCGCCCAGAGTGCATTGCTAAGATTAGCAGAGAAGGGAGTGCATTGTGTGGTCTCTCCCCCCCCTCCCCCCCAAGTCATTGTTTACATTAACAGAGAAGGGAATGTACTGTGTGTCCTCTCCCCTGCAGTGCATTGTTTACATTAACATTGAAGGGAATGTACTGTGTGGTCTGTCCCCCTGCATTGCATTGTTCACATTAGCAGAGAAGGGAGTGCATTGCGTGGTCTCCCTGCCCAGAGTGCATTGTTTACATTAGCAGAGAAGGGAGTGCACTGTGTGGTCTCCCTGCCCAGAGTGCACTGTTTACATTAGCAGAGAAGGGAGTGCACTGTGTGGTCTCCCTGCCCAGAGTACATTGTTTACATTAGCAGAGAAGGGAGTGCACTGTGTGGTCTCTCCGCCCAGAGTGCATTGTTTACATTAGCAGAGAAGGGAGTGCACTGTGTGGTCTCTCCGCCCAGAGTGCATTGTTTACATTAGCAGAGAAGGGAGTGCACTGTGTGGTCTCTTCGCCCCCCGCAGTGCATTGTTTACATTAACAGAGAAGGGAATGTACTGTGTGTCCTCTCCCCTGCAGTGCATTGTTTACATTAACAGAGAAGGGAATGTACTGTGTGGTCTCACCCCCTGCAGTGCATTGTTTACATTAACAGGGAAGGGAGTGCACTGTGTTGTCTCTCCCCTTGCAGGTCACTGTTTACATTAACAGAGAAAAGGGGGCATTATGTGGTCTCCACCCACAGTGCATTAATTACATTAACAGAGAAGGGAATGCATTGCGTGGTCTCTCCCCCCACAGTGCGATATTTACATTAACAGAGAAGGGAGTGCATTGTGTGGTCTCTCCCCCAGCACGCAATATTTACATTAACAGAGAAGGGAGTGCATTGTGTGGTCTCTCGCCCAGCAGTGCAATATTTACATTAACAGAGAAAGGAATGCATTGCGTGGTCTCTCCCCCAGCACACAATATTTACATTAACAGAGAAGGGAGTGCATTGTGTGGGCTCTTCCCCAGCAGTGCAATATTTACATTAACAGAGAAGGGGGTGCATTGTGTGGTCTCTCCCCCAGCAGTGCAATATTTACATTAACAGAGAAAGGAATGCATTGCGTGGTCTCTCCCCCAGCACGCAATATTTACATTAACAGAGAAGGGAGTGCATTGTGTGGTCTCTCCTCCTCAGTGCATTGTTTACATTAACAGAGAAGGGAGTGCATTGTGTGGGCTCTTCCCCAGCAGTGCAATATTTACATTAACAGAGAAGGGAATATATTACGTGGTCTCTCCCCTCACAGTGTATTGTTTACATTAAGATAGAAGGGAGTGCATTGTGTGGTCTCTCCGCCCACAGAACATTGTTTACATTAACCGAGAAGAGGGGGCCATTGTGTGGTCTCTTGCCTCTTCAGTGCATTGTGTACATTAGCAGTGAAGGGAGTGTGGTCTCTCCCTCCACAGTGTGTCTTTAAATTTACAGAGAAGGGAGTGCATTGTGTTTTCTCTCCCCCCCCCCCGCAGTGCATTGTTTAAATTACCAGAGAAGTGAGTGCACGGTATGGTCTCTCCCCCTGCAGTGCAATATTTACATTAGCAGAGAAGGTGTGTGGTATCTCCACCGCAGTGCACTGTTTACATTAACAGGGAAGGGAGTGCACTGTGTGGTCTCCCCCCCCCCGCAGTGCATTGTTTAAATTAACAGAGAAGTGAGTGCACGGTATGGTCTCTCCCCCTGCAGTGCAATATTTACATTAGCAGAGAAGGTGTGTGGTATCTCCACCGCAGTGCATTGTTTACATTAGCAGAGAAGGGAGTGCATTGTGTGGTCTCTTCCCCCACCGCAGTGCATTGTTTACATTAACAGAGAAGGGAATGTACTGTGTGGCCTCTCCCCCGCAGTGCAATATTTACATTAGCAGAGAAGGTGTGTGGTCTCTCCACCGCAGTGCACTGTTTACATTAACAGGGAAGGGAGTGCACTGTGTGGTCTCCCCGCCCAGAGTGCATTGTTTACATTAGCAGAGAAGGGAGTGCAATGTGTGGTCTCTCTGCCCAGAGTGCATTGTTTACATTAGCAGAGAAGGGAGTGCAATGTGTGGTCTCCCTGCCCAGAGTGCATTGTTTACATTAGCAGAGAAGGGAGTGCAATGTGTGGTCTCCCTGCCCAGAGTGCATTGTTTACATTAGCAGAGAAGGGAGTGCACTGTGTGGTCTCTCCGCCCAGAGTGCATTGTTTACATTAGCAGAGAAGGAAGTGCACGGTGTGGTCTCTCCACCCAGAGTGCATTGTTTACATTAGCAGAGAAGGGAGTGCACTGTGTGGTCTCTCCGCCCAGAGTGCATTGTTCACATTAGCAGAGAAGGGAGTGCAATGTGTGGTCTCCCTGCCCAGAGTGCAATGTTTACATTAGCAGAGAAGGAAGTGCACTGTGTGGTCTCCCTGCCCATAGTGCATTGTTTACATTAGCAGAGAAGGGAGTGCACTGTGTGGTCTCCCTGCCCAGAGTGCATTGTTTACATTAGCAGAGAAGGGAGTGCAATGTGTGGTCTCCCTGCCCAGAGTGCATTGTTTACATTAGCAGAGAAGGAAGTGCACTGTGTGGTCTCTCTGCCCAGAGTGCATTGTTTACATTAGCAGAGAAGGAAGTGCACTGTGTGGTCTCTCTGCCCAGAGTGCATTGTTTACATTAGCAGAGAAGGGAGTGCAATGTGTGGTCTCCCTGCCCAGAGTGCATTGTTTACATTAGCAGAGAAGGAAGTGCACTGTGTGGTCTCTCTGCCCAGAGTGCATTGTTTACATTAGCAGAGAAGGGAGTGCACTGTGTGGTCTCTCCGCCCAGAGTGAATTGTTTACATTAGCAGAGAAGGAAGTGCACTGTGTGGTCTCCCTGCCCAGAGTGCATTGTTTACATTAGCAGAGAAGGGAGTGCAATGTGTGGTCTCCCTGCCCAGAGTGCATTGTTTACATTAGCAGAGAAGGAAGTGCACTGTGTGGTCTCTCTGCCCAGAGTGCATTGTTTACATTAGCAGAGAAGGAAGTGCACTGTGTGGTCTCTCTGCCCAGAGTGCATTGTTTACATTAGCAGAGAAGGGAGTGCAATGTGTGGTCTCCCTGCCCAGAGTGCATTGTTTACATTAGCAGAGAAGGGAGTGCAATGTGTGGTCTCCCTGCCCAGAGTGCATTGTTTACATTAGCAGAGAAGGAAGTGCACGGTGTGGTCTCTCCACCCAGAGTGCATTGTTTACATTAGCAGAGAAGGGAGTGCACTGTGTGGTCTCTCCGCCCAGAGTGCATTGTTTACATTAGCAGAGAAGGAAGTGCACGGTGTGGTCTCTCCACCCAGAGTGCATTGTTTACATTAGCAGAGAAGGGAGTGCAATGTGTGGTCTCCCTGCCCAGAGTGCATTGTTTACATTAGCAGAGAAGGAAGTGCACTGTTTGGTCTCCCTGCCCAGAGTGCATTGTTTACATTAGCAGAGAAGGAAGTGCACTGTGTGGTCTCCCTGCCCAGAGTGCATTGTTTACATTAGCAGAGAAGGGAGTGCAATGTGTGGTCTCCCTGCCCAGAGTGCATTGTTTACATTAGCAGAGAAGGGAGTGCACTGTGTGGTCTCCCTGCCCAGAGTACATTGTTTACATTAACAGAGAAGGGAATGTACTGTGTGTCCTCTCCCCTGTAGTGCAATGTTTACATTAACAGAGAAGGGAATGTACTGTGTGGTCTGTCCCCCTGCAGTGCATTGTTCACATTAGCAGAGAAGGGAGTGCACTGTGTGGTCTCCCTGCCCAGAGTGCATTGTTTACATTAGCAGAGAAGGGAGTGCACTGTGTGGTCTCTCCGCCCAGAGTGCATTGTTTACATTAGCAGAGAAGGGAGTGCACTGTGTGGACTCTCCCCCAGCAGTGCATATTTACATTAACAGAGAATGGAGTGCATTGTGTGGGCTCTCCCTCAGCAGGGCATTGTTTATATTAAGCGGGAAGGGAGAGCATTCTTTGGTTTACCTCCTACATAGTGTATTATGTACATAAACATTAAAGGTATTGTGTGTTCTCCGCCCTCCACTATTGTACATTGTTTACATTAACAGAAAAGCAGGGCCTCTCCCCCCCAGTGAGTGCATGTTTACATGAATCCCTAGTGAGCTGCATGAATTTTTACGCTGTGTGGGCGAAATGAAGAGTGGGCGGGGTTCGGACGGCCCCCGGACGTCCTCCTCACACACCCACCGTGATGTTTGATGGCCAGAGGGTGTCCGCAGCACGCAAGGGGTTAACAGAGAAGGGGCATTGTGTGGCCTCTCTCCCCCAGTGAGTGCATTAACAGAGAATAGCGGGCCTTGTGTGGCCTCTCCCCCCCAAGTGCATTACCTACATTAACAGAGGGGGCTTTGTGTGTGGCTTTAGCCTGGGGGGTGTACGTAAAGTGTGTAACCAGCAGGAGGCCATTTTGTGGTTCCTCCTCTGCTCTCTGTGTAGTCTACGGGTTACACACTATAAGGAAAGAGTTAGAGGAAGCCAGAGTGGAGTAGCGGCAGTCCTCTTAATGGCAGCACAATCACGCTCCGTGCATCTCCACCGAAAGGTTTCGCAGCAGTAGATGGACTCAGGCATCGCCAGGAGAGGCCTCGGACTGCGCTACAGAGGACCAGCAACCAGGTGCGCTTGTTAGAATGTTGTAGTAAGGAGGTCCACGCAGGTAGGATGTTATTCAGGATGATTTATTCAAGCAGGTAACATGTTGAATAGTTCCAGACAACAGGGAGTTATGTTGTGAAGGGGAGCCACACCAGGAGCTGCCTGCCTGCTTCTCAGCCCAAGCTCAACTGTCACTTCACCTCTCTATGTCCCAACATTCCGAGGCACATCAAGACTCCAACATTCTATTGAGCACAGAGCACAGGCACTGGCTGAGCAGGAGGTGTGAAATACATTACATTAACAAATGCAGGATACTACAAATATGCCAGCGAACAGATGGCTCCGGGTGCAAAGGATTCTTCGGAAAAAGACAGTGGTACAGCATCCACCGGCATGGCCCCTGCATAGGGGACGCTGGCCCTGTCCCCTTTCTAGGTGGACACAGGGCCTGATTATGATGGCGGGACCGTATCAGACACAGGACAGCCCTACAGTCTGTGAGCGGCATAGGTGTTACAATGCGATCACCACCACGGCAATCTCTATGCCTATATTTTTCTAATGCGGCGTGTGTTGCTGGCTGCAGCACATGCCACAAGACAAAAAGGGGACACTGCACATATCCCTGCACTACGTGGCAGGCACCATGGGGTGCATGCCACCTGGTGCAGGGATATGTGGGGCAGCACCATAGGTGCCCCTCCCCAGGTCCCATGTCTTGGGGAGGGGTTAAGGGGGCCGTTATGGGCCCCCAAAGTCCCTCTCCGCCTCCCTTTTCATGGCAGGTTACCAGCCATGAAAGGGAGGGCAGAAAGAGACATTGTAATCCCTATGGCGGTGCCTGGCTGGCACATCCACCACTGTAGGGAATGCAATTCCCTCCAACACACCGGCGGGCTCAAGGAGCCAATGGGATGCATGGCGATCGGGCATTCCGACTGCCAAAACATCAACCGCCATCCTAATGTGTCAGGCGGTGAACTTGGTTACGATGGTGGGGAGACCGCCACCGACAGCCTGCCGGTGGCGGTCTCCCCACCATCGTAATCAGGCCCAAAGCTAGTTCCTGGGAGTTCATTCAGAAGCAGAGATTGAGACAATACTTTAAGGCAAAGCACACTGTGATGTCTTTGGAGCTTGGCCTCCAATGTCCACAGGAGGGAAATAATATGGTTATTCAGTACGGGAAATAAACAACGTTTATTACCTTACAAGTAACTGTATATAGCATACATCGGATAAGAATGCTGGCGTGGTCTACAGTGATTCCAAATTACAGAATGCACACGTACAGTTCACATCGGCTCCCACACATGTAACCCACTGGATTTCCTTAGTACAGGTACCCCATAACTGCGGTTCCTTGCCAATCTTGATTGTGAGTTCTGTGTGTGCATGGTTTCGCTACCAACGGGTAAATAATGGTGGTGTCCACTCGGACACAATGTGCTTTAGTGTGTGTGCAAGATCTCCCAACAGGCTGTCCTCAAGACTCCTTCCACAGAATCACTCTTACCTGTTGGATGGGGAACAGGGCCGGACTGGCTACCGGGCAGTTGTGTGTGCTGCTGTGCTGGGGGCTAATTTCGTTGATGGGGACGAAATTCGTTTTGCTTTTTTTATTTCAAATCGCACACAGGTCCCCATCAACGAAATAGGCCCCCACCACAGAGAAATTAGCCCCTAGCTCGGCAGCACACACAACTGCCCGGTAGCCAGTCCGGCCCTGATGGGGAAGCCTTCCCACCCACTCACGCTGTTCATTGAGGGTTCCTCTTCCAGAGTAAAAGCCACCCCTCCCCGCCTTCCTGTGTTGCTTTGCTGGCTGTCATTGAGTTGTGGTGCCTTCTGTAGGGGCTCTGCCTGGCTTAGGTCAGCAAAACATCTCGAACCAGACCAATCTGGTCCCACCATGGACTCCCTGCTCCAGAAGCCAGTGCAAACCAGGCATGGAAGAATCAAAGGATTTTGAATTTTAAACAAAGCGCCACTCTGCTTGGCACAGACGTTGTGCCCTGCTCCTCAAAGGAAGGAAAGTACTGGGTCCTTTGAGCCAGTAACCTGTGAAACATTTGGACTTCAGGTTGGTGCACTGCCCGGAGCAGAACAGACAGGCCGGCTTTAACACTGGTAGCACCCTGTGAGACAATGCTTGTTGGTGCCCCCTCCCACCCCAATGACCACCTCTGCACAGATTCCCTCACTTGCACCCTTTAACTGTGCCCCTCAAGTCTCCATAAGCACTGTCTCTCAGATTCATTTAGTTTTATAGCATCACTCATACCAGTGTAGGGTATCAGAGCACTTTAAACCACACACACATTGCACAGAGACAATCATACGTGTAAATCAGTGTATGGGAAATGTTACATCAGACAGGACTACAAGGTGTAGTGTGGGAGTGGCATGTCATCGATACTGGTAGGCAATATAGTTTGAGTCCTTATTCTTTAAAGCACAAATTCAGAATTTAAATTGTAACACCATTGTTAGGGGTTCTCTTCAATAATAAGAATGGTTTTCTACCCAATTGAACACTTTTGGCAAGATTAGGATAATAAAAGAATGGGAAAAAACATATATTTCTAACATATACCTTGCAGTTTGTATGCAGCTCAATGATGACAATTAATAGCTCAATGTTCTATATTAGGATTTTGACTTATAAACGACAAGTAACAAAACGAGCTCCCTTACAGAAGCTGTAACCCACTGACCTATTTACATTATATGCAGTTTGTTAGCTGTGTGGTATATGTTCTTAGCAGCAGGCATGTTAACAATCTGCACTACCTTAGAATTAGTCAACACTTCCACTAAACAAGCCCCCAGTCTCTTTCCATGAAGACGATTCATCACCAGAGTTATCTTGACAGTTAATTGATGCCTGAAAATTGCTGGAGGCCAGGAACACAGCAGCAGGTGCTCTTAAAACCATAATACGCTTGCAAAAATAACACCCTCACCTCAAGTCAGCGCCCGGTGCGGTGGCACCAATCGCACCACCCTAGAGCCAGCCCTGACAAGAGATGTTCCGTAGTTGATCTCTCTCTCGCCCTCTCTCCCTTTCTCTCTCTCTCTCTCTCTCCATCTCTTTCTCATTCTCGCTCACTCTCTCTCTTTCTCTCTCTCTATCTCTCTCTCCCCTCTGTCTCTCTCTTTCTTTCTCTCTCTCTCCCTCTCCCTCTCTCTCTTGTTCTTGCTCTCTTTCTCTCCCTCTCCTCTCTCTCTCTTTCTCACTCTCTTTCTATCTCCCTTTTTTCTCTCTCCTCTCTCCCGTCTCTCTCTCAATCTCCTCACTCTCTTGCTCTCTTTTCTCTCTTTCCCTCTGTCTCTCTGTCTCTCTCCTCTCTCTTTCTCTCTCTCTCTCTCTCTCTCTCTCTCTCTCTCTCTCTCTCTCTCTCTATCTCTCTTTCTCTCTCTCTCTCTCCCCTTTCTCTCTCACTCCTCTCTCTCCCTCTCTGTCTCTCTCTCTCTCTTTCTAGCCATCTATCTCTGTCTCTGCCCCTCCCTCTCTTTCTCTCTCTCTCTCTTTCTCTCTCTCTCCCCTCTCCTCTCTTTCTTGCTGTCTCTCTCTTCCTCTCTCTCGCTGTCTCTTCCCCCTCTCTCTCTTTCTCACTCTCTTTCTCTTTTCCTCTCTTTCTCTCTCTCTCCCTCTCTCTCTCTCTTTCTCTCTCTCTCTCCCTCTTGCTCTTGCCGCTCTCTCTCTCTTTCTTTCTCTCTCTCTTTTTCTCTCTCTCTCCTCTCTCTCCTTTACTCTCTCCCTCTTCCTCTCTCTCTGACTCTTTCTCGCTTTCTTTCTCTCTCCCACAGTCTCTCTCTCTCTCTTTCTCTCTCCACTCTCTCTCCCCTCTCTCTTGCTCTCTCTTGCTCTCTCTCTCTTTCTCTCTCCTCCCTTCCCCTCTCTCTCTTTCTCACCATCTCCTTCTCTATCCCCACTCTCTCTCTTTCTTGCTTTCTTTCGGTCTCTCTTTTCCTCTCTCTCTCTCTTTCTCTCTTCTCTCTTGCTCTCTTCCCTCCCCCTCTCTCTCTCTCTCTTTCTCTCTTCTCTCTTGCTCTCTTCCCTCCCCCTCTCTCTTTCTCTCTCTCTATCTCTCATTCTTGCTCTCTGTCTTGCTCTCTTGCTCTCTCCCCTCCCTCTCTCTCTTTCTCTCTCTCCTCTCTCTCGCTGTCTCCTCTCCCCCCCCTCTCTCTCTCTCTCTCTCTCTCATTCTTGCTCTCTTTCTTTCTCTCTCTCTCTCTTTCTCACTCTCTTGTTCTCCTCTCCTCTCTCTCTCCCGTCTCTCTCTCTCTCTCTCCCTCTTTCTCTCCCTCTCTTTCTCTCGCTCTCTCTGTCTCTCTCGCTCTCTCCTCTCTCACTCTCTCTTTCTTTCTCTCTTTCTTTCTCTCTCTTTTTCTCTCTCTCTCCCTTTCTCTTTCTCTCTCTCCCTCTCTCTGTCTCTTTCTCGCTTTGTCTCTCTCTCCCCCTTTCTCTCTCTTTCTCACTCTCTTTTTATCTCTACCCTCTCTCTCCTCTTTCTCCCCTCTCTCGCTCTCGTTCTCGCTCCCTCTCTCTCCCCTTTCTCTCTCTCTCTCTCCCTCTCTGTCTCTCTCTCTCTTTCTAGCCATCTTTCTCTCTCTCTGCCCACTCTCTCTCTCTTTCTTGCTGTCTCTCTCTCGCTCTCTGTCTCTCCCCTCTCTCTCGCTTTCTTGCTGTCTCTCTCTCGCTGTCTCTCCCCTCTCTCTCTCTTTCTCGCTCTCTTTCCTCTCTCTCTCTCCCTCTCTCTCTCGCCCTCTTTCTCTCCCTCCCTCTGTCTCTCTCTCTCTTCCTCTCTGTCTCTTTCTCACTTTCTTTCTCTCTCTCTCTCTCTCTCTCTCTCTCTATCTCTCTTTTTCTCTCTCCCCTCTCTCTCTATCCTCTCTCTCTCTCTCTCTCCCCTCTCTCTCTCTCTTTCTCGGTCTCTCACCCCCCATTCTCTGTCTCTCTGTCTCTCCTCTCTCTCCCTCTCTCACTCTTTCTCTTTCTTGCTTCCTTTCTCTCTCATGTTCTCTCTCCTCTCTCTCTTTCTCTCTCTTCTTTCCTGTCTCTGTCTCTTTCTCACTTTCTTTCTCTCTCTCTCTTTTTCTCTCTCCCCTTTCTCTCTTTCCTTTCTCTCTCCCCCTCTCTCTCTCTCTCTTTCGCTCTCTCTCCTCTTTCTCTCTCTCCTCCTCTCTCTCCCTCTCTCTCTCTCTCTTTCTCACTTTCTTTCTCTCTCTCTTTTTCTCTCTTCCCCCTTTCTCTCTCTTTCTCACTCTCTTTTTCTCTCTCCCCTCTCTCTCCTCTTTCTCCCCTCTCTCTCTTTCTCGCTCCCTCTCTCCCGCTCTCTCCCTCTGTGTGTCTCTCTCTCTTTCTAGCCATCTCTCTCTCTGCCCACCCTCTCTCTCCTCTCTGTCTCTCTCTTTCTCTCTCTCTCTTTTCTCTCTCTCCTCTCTCTCTCTTTCTTCCTGTCTCTCTCTCTCGCTGTGTCTCCCCCCTCTCTCTCGTTATCACTCTCTTTCTCTCTCTCTTTCCTCTCTCTCTCTTTCCCTCTCTCTCGCTCTCTTTCTCTCTCTCTCCCTCTGTCTCTCTCACCCCTCTCTCTCTCTTTCTCGCTTTCTTTCTCTCTCTCGTTTTCTCTCTCTCCTCTCTGTCCCTCTCTCTCTCTTTCTTGCCATCTCTTTCTCCCTGCCCCTCTCTCTTTCTCGCTCTCTCTCTCTGTCTCTTCCTCTCTCTCTCTCGTTCTCTCTCTTCTCTCTTGCTCTCTCCACTCCCATTCTCTCTCTCTCTCTGTTTCTTGCTCTCTCTCTCGCTCTCTCTCTCTCTCCCTTTCTCCCTCTTTCTCTCTCTTTTTCTCTCTCCCCTCTCTCTCTCCTCTCTCTCCCCTCTCTCTCTCTCGTTCTCGCTCACTCTTTCTCCCATTTCTCTTTTTCTCTCCTCTCTCTCCCTCTCTGTCTGTCTCTCTCTCTGCCCCTTTCTTTCTCTCTTTCTGCTTTCTCTCTCTCTCTCTTCCTCTCTCTCGCTTTCTTTCTCTCTCTCTCTTTTTCTCTCTTTCTTCTCTCTCTCCCTTTCTCTCTATCACTCCCTCTGTCTCCCTCTCTCTGTCTCTTTCTCACTTGCTCTCTCTCTCCCCTTTCTACCTCTTTCTCTTTTTCTCTCTCCCCTCTCTCTCTCTCCTCTCTCTCTCTCTTTCTCTCTCTCTCCCTCTCTTTCTCTCCATCCCTCTGTCAAGCTGAAGCCACTTCAGTTTTCATGGTGACCTGTGCAGGAAGAGGTGTAGTACTGCTCTGCCAGTAAAGGAACTGACTGACAGTTGGAAGATTTGCAGAAGCTCCTGCTGACTCCAGACCTGGGCGAGGCTGCCTCAAGAAGCCACAACCACTTGAAAGCCATGAAATCCCTACTGCCCGGGTGGCCAAGAAGAAAGCAAGTGTTAACACCACAACGAAGCATTTTCTGGGTTAGGGCACCACAGAGATTGTGTTCTGCAACATCACTGATGAGCTCAGCCACACCAGAGCTTCTCTTACCCCAAGGGTGTCATGGTTACCCTCCTGAGCCCATAAACACCTGAAGGTTCGGAGCCTTCAGATCCACAGTGTGGGTACTCCAGGGGGCCCGCCTGATACCAGAACCTTTTAAAACACATCTTTCCCCTTTGTGGTTCTAAAAGGGTCATGTTTAAAGCTCTTAAAACTCGTGGAAGGTTCTCCAGCAGCTATTTGCAGCTCCAAGTTGGAACTAGTGAAGCCTTGGAAGTTTGCTGTGTGCCCCAGTCCCACGTGGGGACCACCACCAGAAAACCTTGAGAACAACTAGTGGTTTCCCATACATGGGCCCAAAATATAGCTGCCCCTGCGGAGATCCAAGTTGGTTCAATCCACTTCTGTATCTTCCCCCATTGAGAAACAAGACTATTTTGGAAATGTTCCTGTTGCTTGAAAAGAAAAATGAACAGTGTCTCGCGTGGGCACCGGTTACCAAATTGAATCCACTGAGACTCTTGCAACATTCAGAGACTAATGTTGACTCCATCTGTGAGTGGTGATTTTAATATAGCTTCATTAATTTTCCATCTAAACCATCAGTGAACAAATATAACATCAATATTAACAAGAATACATGTAATTACTTCCTATCAAATCAAATGAAAAGGCTCTGACAGTCTTTTTTAACAGCGCAAGTTACAAGCACATATGGTTAGGTTTAGAAGGGAAAGAAAACATGTACAAAGGTATGTAGGAAATGTGTCTTTTCTGTTTGGTCACCCCAGTTTTTTTGCCTTTTGCCAGAGCCTGTATTTTTGCTGGCTTTGCAAATATGCACTTTTTATCCCTGCCAAATAGTAGTAAACTGTCTGTGCTCCCCCTTTAACATGGTGGAATTGGAATACTCCTAATCGGAATCTTTAACTTACCCATAACTCCTTATAAAAAAATAATAGTCGGGTATTTGTAAAGCACAAACTAATCACCCCTTGAGGTCTCAAGGCATTGGGGGCCGTAGGGGAGATTAAGTGGACCATTGCCCAGAATCACATGATGCTGGCTGAGCTACTGCAGGTGCCAGGGATCCAACTATGAGCCCTGTGCTCCAAAGTCAGCTGCTCTGGCCACTGCACCACACCTCTCCTGTACAGAGGGCCTGGAAGTTAAATGCCACTGGTGGACTGCATCACATATTGTGCCATCCACAACAGTGGCAGTGCAAACCCTGATTCAGGCGTAACCATTGTAGGCTGACTATAGCAGTATAAAAACTACAATTCGACCTTTCAAAATAAAACATTCTCACAGGTCGAAACCTCTCTTTTAAATATTCATTAGTCACCCCTATGTAGGCCCTATAGCATACAGGGCAGAGTGCATGGTATTTAAAATGTTAACATGTCCTTGCAGTGCCTAGCACCCAAAAGATAATTTTCACTGTGGCAGACCAAACTGTCCTCTGTAGAAAACCAGAGGACAGATTAAAATCCTAATACAGTATCTCGAGAATGGGACTAGCTAGCTAGTCAAATATTTAAATAACCATTTTTATAGTTAGTAATATCAAATTCAATGGTGAAATCAGATGTTTATAAATATTAGGGTAAAGCAACTTTTAGAAAATTACCTTTTCCTTGCCTGAAGTTCCTAGAGGCTAATATACATTTGCTCTCCGAATTCCCCCACCCAGTGATTATCATTTGAATAGTGGTAAAAAAAAGTGTGAAATTCCTCTCAGGAGCTACACAGTATATCACTGTGATTGACAGGTCGACCTGAGATGGCTCCGCTGGACCTCTCAGAATATGCAAGGTAGGTGCTGTGAGCATCTGTTTTGACATTACACTTGAAATTATGTCCAATCCTACTGGAGAGCAAAATCCTGCTTGACAGATCTGCTGGGGTTTACATATAATACTTGTCCCACACTGGAAAATAAGAAAACAGGGTGCTAAGGCAATTCTTGTGTAAAACCTCTGCTTTTGTCCTGCCTATCTTTTGTTGGTGGGTTTTACATATAGCACATAGAGTGTACTTGAAAGGAAGAAAACTGGATGCCAAGTCAATTGTTGCACATACACTGGCTGGTTGCTGGAGAGCCCTGCTTTAGCCCTACCAGGCTTCTTTTCCTGAGTTTATTGGGGGTACAGTGGCTGCCTCAAATTGTATTTTAGAGTTAGATGTGGAAGGACACTAGAATTACCAAAGTACACTCCCTGCATACAACACCAGCCCTCAGAGCCCAAGGTTAGTGAGGTAGAGCCATTTTACAATCTTGAAACTGCCCGAAATGGGTGGTGGGGGGGCAAGAACCTTTAACCCATGGTAAGGGAGTGCTCAGGAGTCATTCCCACACACTACATGTGCCAGGCATACATGTGGAATCTCCAGGCACCCACTTCAAAACACTACTGGACCTGAGGAAGAACAGAAGAGGATTGAACCTACTGTCCGTGACCTGAGAGGAGCCCTGAAGGGTTATACCTGCCCCCTTTCGTAACCAGAGCAAAGAAGTGGACTCCAAAGGTCATGAGGCTGACCTCCTGCTTATGCTGCAGGGATACAAGCTACAAGAGGCCTTTCCTTTAACTGCTCAGCTGACCAGTGGAAATTGGTCCTTGACTGGACGCAGCTGTTAGCCTCTGCCTGACATCCTATGAGTAGCCGCTTCCCGTGCAGGTAAGAGCAGTGGGGCGGGGAGGGATATTTCGACAGACAACAAGGGAAAAATAATTATTTATTTAATTTTCTCTCATCGTTGTCTGTCAAAATCTCCCCCCCCCCCCCCCACCTGGCCCCACCGCTCTTACCTGGACAGGCTGCGGCTGCCTGTGAGTCTGCACTTGCTGCCCCTGAAGTCCTGGGGGCTTTAGAAGTGTACTCCTGTGATGGATTAGGACTTAAAGGACTAAACTCTGAAGGTAAAATCTTTGACTAGGATGAACCTGGATGATGAAACCAAACCGCGCTCTATCAGGGTCAACAACAAATTGTTCCTACATCCCGATGTACAATGACCATTGACTATTATTGGCACTTTGTGCTTTTTGGTGCTATTTGTACTTAAAACTTTTAAGATGGTCTCTGGTTCCTGTTATTGGACTTTTGTCATTTTGGTGTCATTTTGATTCTTAAATTTCACTCTATTTTTCTGATTCAGTTTAGGAGTTTTATTTCGACTTCATTACTGTTTGGTACTGTATACATACTTTATATATTGCCCTATGTTAAGCCTGTCTGCCCTGTGCATAGCTACAAGGGAGTTGAGCTTAGTTTAATTTAATGACAGTGAGGGTTCACCGTGACAAGAATTGTGATTGTTCCTTGAGGTGGGTGGTCACCAACTCCATATAATAATTCAATTTCTTACATGGTAAAGATAAGAAACAGGAAGTAGGATAGGCATCATATCAGAACAGGCACCTAAGCATGCAGCTCACAGAATGCACTCATTTTCTCATTTTATAAATTCTCTTGTTTACATTCATAGGGGCATATTTACAATAAAGTGATGCAGAACTGCACTGCAAGCCATTTGGCTATGCAGTGCTGCGTCACTTTTAAAGCACATGGATGGGTCCTATTTAAAATATTATGTCGCATCCCTGTGCTTTCACCTGCACTTGCGCACAATTGGCTGCCAAGCGCCAATGTAGGAACCCTTGCGCCATGGTTTTAGGGTGTCTGCATTTTAGGGGAGATTGTTTTGTGCATCATGTGAGGTGTTTTCCTCTTTCTATGTGTACTGCAGAATGCAGCACGCAGAGAAAGGGGAAAAATTAGCAGAAATATATGTATTCCTCCTCATTGTTAGGGGTAGGATTCTGACGCATTTCCAGGTTTACAAAATGTTGTAAATCTGAGGATATGGCAGAATCAATGGGAGCTGCTTGGGAACACCCACAGCAACACCCATGGCATGCCACTTTCACGCAAAGTGCTGCGTGAAAAAGGGCCACATTTTAAAGGCCATGAAAAGCCATGCAGGGTGGCTTTACACGGCCTTGTAAATATAGAGCACCAAACTGCACCAAGGGACTTGTAAGTATGCCCCAAAGTACATTGAGTAGTCATACCTAGTCGATAACAGTAGGCCTTTAAATCCAACCATCAACAGACGGAGAATACTTGTTTCTCCATTGCTTCAAGACCTATGAAACTATGGAACAATTAATGTTGCCATCCACTAGTTCGTTTTAGAAGCCTAGTATGAAACTTCAGCTGATTCTAACCCTAATGAAGGGCCTCGTCATATGATCCATGCTGAATGACACAAGCCAATGTGTACACATTTAATTTTTTCATTCGTACCAAGTGCAGTATAGATAAAATGGCAGCTTTTGTTGAGCAAATTTAAGATTGAGGTCAACCGAGTGGTGGATTTTTGGGTGCAGGGATTTTGCTGTATATTTCTAGACTAAGATAGTGCATGCGGTGACTGTTGGAAGACATATTGTTAATTAACAGAGGACTTAGAGCCCACCCACTGCTCACCATTGGTTGTCTTTATTGTCACTTCCATTTGCTTGCTTCTTATTCAACAGCTTCTGTGGGCTTTCCTTCCTCTTTTGGTGTTTGTCCATTCCCTAGAACACAGACCCATTACTTGTTTCCTTCCACTGCTCCCTTTTCAGGTGCTACTTTTGAGGTCAAAGCCTGTCAGACTGCACATCTGTCTGATTGTGAAAGATTTATTGGAGACATGTTGCTGGCTGACTTGGAAAAAAACTCCAAACTTTGCTTTCCATTGGCTTTTTGTTTTGTCACTTTTATTTTCACGCTTTCTATTTGATAGTTTTATTTGTTTGAGCCTATTCAACTTCTATTTCTCCCTCCCATGGAGCACAGCCTGTTTATGATGTCTCTGACTGGCTCCTTTTATCCTTCCACAAGTGTCTGCTTTATGGGAACTTCTATCCTTTTGTAAAACCACTCCATTTCTATTTCTACCAATTTTCTGTGTTTTCACTATGTCTGGGTGAAATTTTAATTATGCGATAAGAATCAGAGTCATTTCAGTGATTACGCATTACTCTTGTGATGCAAAATTACCGAAATTCCACGATTACGCCAGCTTTAGTAATTAAGAGTAATTTGGGGTAAAAATCCTGCCACAGAAGCACAAGAACAATGCACTAAGAGACAGTGAGCGGCTGTTGGCTTCTGCTGTTTGCGTCCCGTAGCAATTAGTGCTATTTTCTTAACGAAAAATGCATCCTCTGGCCCATTTTCAACGCAAGGGTGCATTTTGCAGTAAGAAAAAAACGCGAAATGCTGGATTACACTGTGCATGTAATTATACATAATTACAATTAATCTTGCCAAA
The DNA here is from genome assembly GCF_964261635.1 of Lissotriton helveticus. Lineage (NCBI taxonomy): Eukaryota > Metazoa > Chordata > Amphibia > Caudata > Salamandridae > Lissotriton > Lissotriton helveticus. The sequence continues at coordinate 1,303,068,242 of NC_136057.1, forward strand.
GTTACGAGTGAGTATGCTAGGTACGCCCACCTCTAGTTTTCACCCTTCTCCCAGCACATACATTAATGCCAAGAAACATCAATCTCGCATTTCCTATTCCTGTCAGTATACTCCATTTAACACTTCTGCTTTCCTCTCCTGTCTTGCTCTTCTTTCTCTTTCCCATGTGCTTTTGATTTCAACCTGCGCATGCTGTGCTTATTGTCACCATTGTTATTTGTAAACGACCATGAACTCCGACCTCTCCATTGTCCTTTTCCACTTCTAAGCTTCCCAATCGCCCTCATGTTCTTTTACCCTTTTTGCCATGATGGTGTCCAAATATATTTTATTTTCTTTTATCACTTTGTAAAGCGCATGGTTACACCAACGGTGTGTCCATGCCTAATATGGACTTCTCTGAAGAGCAAGCAAGTAAGCTGAACTGGCTGAGAGTCCCCAGAACATACAGAGGCTCTCAGTATTCTGGTTTGAATATGGGAACAGCCAGGTCTTTAAGCCCTTGCGAAAAGTATTTTCGCACGGTTCACTTCTCAAAGATACTGGCAAAGAATTCCAGCTCTTGGCTGCAAGGTATCCAAAAGATCGAGCTCCCATCCTAACTTTTTGAATTCTTGTCACCATGACCAGGGATATTCCTTGAGATCACAAATTGCGTGTCGGTATTGTGGGGAAGACCAGACCCCACTCCCTGAAAACACTCTATTAGCCCTAGGGGACCCCGACCAAACCTCCATAATCAGTCCTCACTCAACTCTTTTGTCCCAGCACGGCGAGTGGCTCCAACAGCTCCTTTCCTGCAAAACAAAAGTGGACAGGGTTAACATCGTCGACGCAGATCCGTTGATGGATGGAAGAGCTAGGTCTACCCAAGCTAGCATCCAATTACGGAGGGGAATGGAGAGTCAGGAAAGGACAAATGGAGAGGAGCAGAAGGGGCGGGGCCAGGAAGACTCCAAAGACAACAGCATAGGTCCAAGTCGTGGTCCAGATGAGGAGAGGAGAACCTTCTCAACCGGGTTCCCAACCGGGTTTGAGGACATTAGAGGCATTGCACATGGAACCGAAGAAAGGAGCCCACCACCAGCCACACAGGAGGCAGAACGCGAGGATGACAAAGCTCCAGAGACCTGGAGCGAGGAGTGGTGGTCGCCCTGGGAAGTGGGACTCCTGAGCCGCAACTCAGGAGTGTTGCGGCTTTCCTGGTCCCTGTCCGGGACCGGTGGGAGGTGTACTGGACAGTACAGCGGGGAAGGGGGTGAAACGAGACACATGAGGATTGGAGGCCAAAAGCAGTGTCGCCCTGATCACGAGAATGCCGGTGTCCAGAAGGCACGACCCTGGCCATTAAGTGTCTTCTTTTATTTTTTGGGCAATTTGTTTACGCTAATTGTTTTGTCCATTTGTGTGTAGAGGGCATACCCTAGAGAAGACTAGGCCCGAGACTGGGCTTGAAAGAATTATCAAGAGGTAGAAAAGAGTATCTTAAGCAGAGAGATAGCAAGAGGAACACAGCTAATACTGCACTTTATAAATCTAATTAACAGCAGCATAGACTAAAACACTATTGCACATGTTTAATTTCCCTTACACACTCTCCCTTCCCAAAGTCATAGTAGTGAAAGGAGGAGGTCTAACAAATAAACAAGCAAATAACCCCATAGAAAGGGGGGTCACTGCTCTACCATCTTCACCAGAAAGGAGTGCTCCCCAACACCCGTGGATGTGGTGATGGTCTCTATCCCTTAACCCCTTCCATGCTCATGACGAGCTCAGCTCGTCATGGCATATACCTCTCAGGTGCTCATGACGAGCTGTGCTCGTCATGACCTCACCCATTTTCTTTGCTGTCCAGCACAGCAGGGGAAACTCTCAAGCAGCGATGAGGTTAGAAAAACACCTCCTAGACTGTCTTACTTACCTTGCTCTTCTTGTCTTCTTTCTTGGTAAACCGGGGATGACCCACCACGGAACCACAAGCCTAAAACAAACAGAAGAAGAAGAAGATTACCAGTGAACGGAGAGAGACCCAAAGACTTTTACAGCAGCCTCAATTATCTCCAGTCCTTCTTTATTTTCCCATTAATATAATTTGGTTCGTAGTTGTTTCTCCAGACTTTCCTTCAAATAAACGCCAAAATTGAGAAACACATCTGGCCTCCTAGATTCGTCTTTCGCCCATCCCTCACAGGTATGTAGAAAGACATCATAGAGCGAAGGTATCTCCGACCTTTTTTCAATAAAATTATGTGACAATAGCACATGGCCTTGAAAGTAATTCTCTGCTCCACAGGGAGGCAGTGGAGGGTGAGCAAAGCCTTCGTGGCAGATGTTCTTTTTGGAAGGTTCAGGACCTGGAAGACGGCCGCATTTTGAATAGACTGGATCTGAATTGGGCCTTTTTTTTATGATCCAAATAGAAAACATTGTAATATTCCAACTGGGAAGTGACCAAGGTGTGAACATCAGTTTTTCTGACAGTAACCGGTAACAGATCTAAGAGTTTCCTTAGGACTTTAAGAGTCCTGAAACATTTCCCTCACCCTTCTGGATTTGGCTCCCAAACATGAGTTTGGAATCCAACCACACCCCCTAGATTTTTTACTTCTACTTTTGGTGCAGGGGTTTGACCCAGAGCCTCCGGTCACCATGCTGACGGCCATATGGAGGGTGCCTTCCCTAATATCATTATTTCAGTTTTATTGCCCTTAGAATAAGGCAATGGTTGAACATCCATAAGGCTAGCTCCTCTAAACATAGAGGGAACCGACTTGCAAGCCGTTGCAGAGTCCTGAGATAGAGTGACAATAAGTTGTTTATGTTTATGTTTATGTTTATGTTTAGGTGATTTGTATTGCGCGCAAATACCCTGAGGTGTCTCGGCGCATAGGATTGTTAGTTGGACAGACAAACACTGAAGGGCGGTCATTGATTGAAAAGCCAAGTTTTCAGATGTTTTCGGAAGATGGTGAGGGTGGGACTAGATTTGATGGACAGAGGAAGGGTGTTCCAGAGCTTGGGAGTAGCCACTAGGAAACGTTTGTTTCTACTTTGGACGCAAAAAACTCGGCAATTTTATTACAGTTCTCAAGAGAAGTAGGTGCAGGGACCGTTATACATTCAGGCGAGGTCAGAGATTTTAAAATGGTAAACAGTTCTTTAAAAGAATTGTTGGAACTTTCTATTTTCCCACTATAAAAATCACATTGTGTTTTCCTCATTAGAATGTGGTATTGTTTCGAGATTGTCCTAGCCGCTATCTCCGTGTGGTCTATTAGGTGGGTGTGAGAGCCTGATATTAATATATAGTCTATCCTACTGTAGGAGTTGTGTGGGTTGGAGTAAAACATTAACAGGTAGATTCATCAAGCATTTTTTCGAGCGCAAACAGTGCGAAACGCAAAATTCGGCCGTTTGCGCCCGCAAAAATGGCATTTGAGATTCATCAATGGTTCATGAACTCGCAATTTGAAAAATCGCAAATAATTGCGATTTCTCAAATGCGATCGCATTTAAGGAATCTCAATTAGAGATTTTTTAAATGCTATTCATGAACCTTTTAAAAATTGCGAAATCGCAATATTGGGCCGCTATTTACCGCGAAGTGTAACTTCGTGGTAAATAGCGAAAACTCAGAAAAATGCACTTTAGTGCATTTTTCTAAGTTGGATGTTCCACACACACACATGTCCTTTGGACATGTGTGTGCGCAACATCAGGCTACATTTACATTTATGGGGTGCTACAGGGTGTCCTTTGGACACCCCTGGCACCCTTGAAATCGCATCCTTATTTGTGATTCGCTAATTGCTAATCACAAATAAGGATTGACTCCCCTAGACAAGACAGCTGAAACTCTGTTGCACGTGGTCTGCCTTTGCCCAGCCCTTAATTTCCAACGCAGGTACAAACTCAAAGCCGAATGGAACAGGCTGGGTGTTCGGACTTGTAGGCAAGCCATCATTGCGGCTTTGAACCCTGAAAACACAGATTTAAATATAGGATTAACAATTTTTATTCAGCAAGCATATCGTAACTTTGTGCAAAAGAGGTCCTGCTAATCCTTTCCCCTTATTTTATTGCTCAAATCATTGAATATATTTATTTACATCCCTAAAAGAAAAAATTAGAAGATGAAACAAAAAGAACATTATGTCTTTTAATTTGACTGACCAACACATTGAGTGGTACTCCTCAGAACACTGGTCTGCCTTTTACATGCACGATACCACTGACTGTCAGTGTAACAAAAATGGGGTGAATAATTTTGCACATTACGCTTTAAATTTTAATATGTGATGGAATTAGGAGGTCCAGGATGCAGAAGATCTCTACTTTTTTATTACAGTTGCCTAACTGATCGCCTTATTTTCGTTTTTATTTTAACAGTTTGTATACAATGTGAATTTTGCAATTTTCTTTTAAAGATATCTGTGTTATATCTAAATAAAGATTTTTACTTGCAACTTACTTGCATCTGATTGACTCCCCATTCATTCCTATGGGCCTTTGGCCCATAGGAATGAATGGGGAGTCATTCCTCATTTGCGATTCGCAATTAGCGAATCGCAAATAAGGAAGATGTAGAAATCGCTATAAATTTTGCGATTTGTACATGCATCCCGTTTTGCGAGTCTTTAATAGCGATTCCTTAATAATCGCTATTAAGGACTCGCAAAACGGGACTTTGAAGAATCTGGGGGATAATCTCTGGTGCGGGGTGTTGTAGTCTCCAAGGGTCCCTGAGGTTGAACCTGTTGCAAATGTTCTTTGTAAACGTTGTGTGAGGCGGGGGGAGGTTGTGCGCCTGTGTTTGTCTGTCTAGGGTATAGTCGAGTTCCAGGTTGAATTCCCCTGCCAGCACTGTCATGTCGTTTGGGGGCCCGTTTCCAGTCTCCTGGCGACATCCTCCCAATATGCGGTGTCATCTGTGTTTGGGGCGTATAGGTTTACTACTTGGATTGTTTTGCTGTCCCTTTTCAACTGTGTTACTAGTATCCTACCTTCGGCATCATGCTGTTGGTCTTCTATGGTTATTCTAAATTTCTTGTTTATGAGTGTAATCACTCCTCTTTTCTTCCCTGTCGCTGGTGAGCATGCAGCCTGTCCTATCCATCTCGCCTTGACTCTAGATGCGTCTTATAGAGATAGTTTGGTTTCCTGTAACAGTATGACGTCACCTTTAGTCTTGGCTAAATAGTGTAGGATCTTCTTCCTCTTGACGGGGTGGTTGAGGCCTGAGGGAGACTATCTTTAGGTTAGATACCAGTGAGGGGTAGTTGTTGTGTGACATAACTTGGTCTGTGTGCGTGTCGCGTTTCCTCCCCGCCCCCAATGTGGGTTGCGCGCCTTGCCTTTTAGTTCTGCTAGTGACCCTTGTGCCCAGGTCGGCCTCCCTCTAGGAGTCCTCTCCTTGGTTTGGTGTAACGCCCCATAAGACTTTAGTCCCGTACACTTGGCTTTGTGCGGGCAGTTGTAGAGCAGGATGTAAAAGGGGAAGTATGTAGTAGTGTGTGACAGAGTACTCGAGAGACGTAAGAAGTTCGTGTAAGACAGACTGGACGAAAGAGACGAACTGGACAAGATAGACGGACAAGACATACGCACATTAACCTTCTCCTCCCCCTCTCACCATCTCTCTCCCCCTCTGCTCTCACCCTCTCCCCCCCCATTCCTTGCATGCTGAACGTGCGACGGCAAGATCCCCCGTTCCACCTCCCTGAGAGTGTCCCATTCGGATACCCTACCACTCCCTCAAGGATGGGCCATGGCAATATTTAGATTATAAAGGTATCCCTTATTAGTGATCCGTAATTATGCATTTTTAGATTGCAGTGAATGCCCCCCCTTTATGCCCTCTGTCCTTAGTCCGCTCGTGCTGGCCCTTTGAGAGTTGCTTTTACGACAAAAGGATATATAGCAGCAGGCTTGAGGTAGCTTAGTTGTGCTTGTATAGTCATGAGGAGTATGGCTGTTCTGAGGTAGATGTGGTTGATTGTCCTGGTTTAGCCCTTCAACTTCTTTGTGGAGGTTTAACAATGCTGTTATTACCAACCAAGAAGACAGGACTAAGATAGAGCAAGCCATTAACGAATACATAAAACATAATGACACACTAGACATGGACCCGTCCATAGTGTGGGACGCACTAAATGCTACAGTCAGAGGCACACTAATCGACATCATGGCAATACGAAACAAGATAGTTAGAGTAGACCTAGACCGACTAGAATTAGACATCAAAACTCTAGAGGGTTCTCATAGCAATGATACAAGGAACGTAAACGTATTAACTGAGCTGACAAAAAAGAAATACGAACATAACAGAATTCTGAGTGAAATGGCGGGTCTGTGGATCAACAAATACAAACAGATCAAGCTATGCGAGGCCAACAAGGCAGGGAAATCCCTTGCGGCATACCTGCAACACAAACAGAGACAACATACCTTACCATCCATCACGGACGCAAACAAGAACATACACACTAAACCCAAAGACATCCTTCGCACGTTCTGTGAGTTTTACCAAGATCTCTACAGAAGTGACGACGCACTAGACCAGGACGGTGTCACAGAGTACTTAAACCGACTAAATCTGCCTAAGATAACGAACGAAGAAGAACTCACATTAGGGAGGGAGATAAGTGCTTCCGAAATTGAGGTGGCAATTAACTCACCTAAAGACAACAGGGCCCCGGGGCCGGACGGCTATACAGCCTCCTTCTACAAAACCTTCAGGCCTCAACTACTCCCAATCATGAAAAAGGTCTTCAACGATTGCGAGGGGGAGGGCAGAGTATCAAACACCATGAAGGAAGCAAACATTATAGTTATCCCTAAGGAAGGCAAGGACAAGCAACGCCCCCAGAACTACAGACCCATTTCTCTTATCAATTTAGATTACAAAATCTACGCCAAAATTCTAGCCACAAGACTCAGCGCGATACTCCCAAAGCTAAAAGGTAACTCACAAGTAGGCTTCATGAAGACACGCATGTCACATGACAACACAAGACTCCTTTGCCACGTCCTCGAACAGTCATCCAGTTCTAACAAACCTGTGGTGGCAATCACCCTAGACGCAGAGAAAGCCTTCAACAGAGTGTCCTGGCACTTCCTAGAATAGTGCTTGAGGTCATACAACCTGGGAGTTAACTTCACACAGAAAGTTATGGCACTTTACGCAAACCCTAGGGCGCATATAACGATTAACCGGGGAGTCTCAGAAGAATTCACCCTACAGCGAGGGACAAGACAGGGCTGCCCCTGTCCCCCGTGCTATTCTTGCTGGCTCTCGAGCCTCTGATCAGAGACATCCTAGCCAATAGGGACGTGGCGGGGTCAATATAAATGGGGCTACTGCCAGACTAGCCGCTTACGCGGACGACATACTCATAATCACAGTGGACCCCAAATCATCCCTGCCCTCATGGAAACCATCGGTAAATATTCTACCCACTCAGCATACAAACTCAACAAAGACAAATCAGACTGCATGCCACTCAATATCCATACCACCAGAGAGGTGGTTGACAACTCAGGTCTCATGTGGCAACCAGGGTTCATCAAATACCTACGAATCCAATTTGGCAAAAACCTCAAATCCACACGAACAAAATGAGAAGCTAACCTTAGAAAAAAATTTAAAAAAGCTCCTGGAAGCATGTTCCCCAAGTTTGTATCCTGGTGGGGGAGAGTAGACACAGTTAAAATGATGATCACTCCGGTGATAAACTACCTCACGGGAATGATCCCACTTACACTACCAGACGACTTCCACCGCAAGACAGACAAATTGCTAAACAAGTTCTTCTGGCAAGACAAACAACCTAGAATAATCCTAAAAAAATGAAGACTAGATAAGAAACTAGGAGGCCTAAACCTGGCAGGTTTCAGAATGTTTCAGATGGTATCTATAGCGAGACAGGGAATTTACTGGGTCGCACCCAACCTAAGGCTACACGCCAGTTTGGCTCAAGATAGAGAAAGCCATACTCAACAACCTTGACCCACTATCACTACTCACCATAAACAAACAATCACAAAACATGAGCCTTATACTCAAAAAACACAAGACTCGCCCTCCTCAGGGTGGATCAAAAACTAAAGCACAGCATTAAAAACTCGAAATGGGAATCGCTGTGGGGAAACTCAAAGATAAAATACAAAGGGAAACCCCTAACCATAGACACATGGAAAAAATAGGGCTCTCGTTCCCTGCCCACCTGGAAGAAGGGAGATCACCCCACACATGCAGCATACTACTAATCCGACATAAATTACCTGACATAGAACTCTACAATTTCCCCAAAATCAGAACCGCCCTAACCAAATCAAGTTTAGCCAGACACGTCCCATCAATTTTCCAACATATGGAGAACCTGAACAAAGTTGGCAACCAGATCTCCCACATCTACAAACTTCTCGGACCCAACACTTCCATGCTTCACAGCAAAACAACCAATTACTGGGAGGCAGATCTAGACTCCGCCCTGACGGAACAAGAAAGACACGCCTTCTGGTCGGCTCCCACTATGAATATGGTGTCCCCGGTCCTTGCCCAGACAGAATTCTGGCTGCTACACAAACTCTATTGGACCCCGGCCCGCCTAGCGGCCACGGGCCAGAAAGAACACGACCGTTGCTGGAACTGCGACATAGAACAAGGAGACCTGGTACACCTCATCATCCACTGCACAAAAGTCAAAAAAATTTGGAACAGAGTCTTCTCCTTCATAAACAAAGCCTTAGGATGTACTCTTAAAGAAGAGTTCTCCTCACTCACCACCGCATTCATAACTTCTGATCTAGATTCGCAACACAACAGAAACCTGCTAGACCTCTTATTAATAGCAGCAACTAAAATAGTCCTTACCAACTGGAAGGCCACCTTAAAGGGGTGGCTGAATTGGGTAACGTTCTTGAGGGGAGCCGACATCCCAACCCTTCGCAACACACCATGGAGAATCCCTAATAGGGGACTGTAGACCTCCCTGGACAGATTCCTAGACCCGTATAACCCACCGTGAAGGTGCATGCCATCACCAATTGTATAACTCAGCACGGCCCTGTTAGTCAGAGCAGGACACCCCCACTACCCTTTTTCCCTTGAATTATCTCTCCTCTTTCTCCTTTTCTCTCTCCCCCTACCCTTACTTCCCACAGAGTAGTCCAGGTGGCAGGTGCCCGTGTAAGCCCATGACCCACTGTATCCAGCCAGACCCTACACTTACTGGACCGTGGAATCCTTATGTGCAGCAGGTGCAGTGGCACCAAACCCAAAAAACCCATGGAACCCAGATTACTGCTTTATTTCACAATTCAAGCAGGAGCCTAGGATCCCATTTACATCATTGTACTATTGCCCATCACATACTGACTACCCCACTGCACACTTCCATGTGTTTTATATTTGCCTTTATTGCCAACCAAAAACTATGTTGTTTCATAGCTGTGGTCTTCAGTAACATTACCACTACCTATCAACCATCTTTGTCGTACCCCCCTCCTCCCCGACTGGAACACATCTATAAGCATTCCATGGTTTATGTTTCCTTTATTAATAGTATTTACAAACTAAACCATATGATTTACAAATATTTCTAAACATTACAATCAGAACACAGCTTTGAAATATTTTAAAATACATTTCTGCTTTTACATTTCTTTCTGGTTATTATATTTTTTTTAAACAATACTTTACAAACAAACATTACTAAAGCAAACAGCTCCACAGTGGAATTATAAAGACACGACCTATTGGCTTTGTCAATGCTTGTTTCTCTTTGGTTAAGCACTCTCTGAGAGTGTATGTGTTCCAGCTCTTTCCCATGTGTATTTTATGTTTCTCTTTTTTTACCCGTGTGTTTCTCCGTTCACTTCCCCCCCCCCTCAGTTGCCATTCTTTCTTCTCCATTGTCTGTTTGCTTCCCCGGCACCACCCACCCACAGTCTGTTGTCCGTGTGCTCCCTGCACTGCTGTAGAGCATGGCTAAAAATCATTGCCAAAGCGAGTAGGTCTCATACATGAGACCTACTGGCTTTGTCAATTTCATTTTAACATGTAAACTTGCAGCTGGGAATTGTTTCCACTAATATGCCCAGTATTGAATCAAGAACCAGTGACAATTTAACCAGAAAGGTATACATATCATAGCAAAGTTTTACATTGAGTTCTTTTTGTCTGATATCTTTTGCCCGGTGACCATAAATTTTTTTGCTGGTAAACATTGTAGCAGTTCAGAATTCCATTGAATCAATTTGAGCAAAGATTCATAGGATAATAATTAACACCTAAAAACTAGTGAGGCTTTTGGGGGTCACATCACAGCTCCAGAAGTTGTGTTTGTTCAAGTCCTACCCTTTTTCAAAGATATATCGGGAGCAATTTACAAAAGAATACATAAAAGATTTCTCCTATTGTGCGTACTCTTACAGGCCCTAATAGGCTTAATTGTGAATAAGGCTCCCTGTTTTCAGTTTTTACTGATTTTTACAGATAAATACAGACAGAAAAACATGTATTATCTTGTCTGTATTTTTTTTTCATTGTGGATAAAAACGGAAATTGGGTGCTATTTGAGTGATTCTAAATAGAACTTTACCATGACTGCCAGGCCAATAACTGTGTGGATTGATAGGTAAGGTGGTTAAAAAAAGAAAGGAATTTTAGTAAAGATGCTTAAACAACAGTAGATATACACCAGGCTGATATTGAAAAGTGCATATTTTCATTTACTTGCATTGATTTATCTTCTGCGGGCACTCATATCACTGAAACCTAGCAGACATTCAAGAATGACTGCGTTTTTATTGGTTAAATAAATGTGGAAATATACCAGTTTCAGCTTTATTTTTTCACAAAACCCATAACAAATATGGATAAATACAGATAAAGTTGCCAAAAAATAAATATGGATAAATATAGACAGAAATGTCAAAAAAATAAATACCGTAAAATTGTGAATTGGCCCTAAAACATCTAAAATGGGAATACAATGGGGATATTCAGGCTATATTCATCGACACTCAGTACAAACAGAAACGACTGTGTCCTCTTTGCGTGTTTACTAGCAGGGAGATGTATGTTTAGGGTCCATTCCAAAAGACACGCCAGAGTACACAGAGAGTACTTCAGTAGTAGAAATTCCTGTTCTCATAAATGTTTTCGTGACTCAGCCCCATTAAGTTTATTGAGTGGTACTTGCTGTCTCGCGCAGTGTCTGCGTTCACAGCCCCTTCAACTCCCACATGAAACCTTGATTGCTCAACTCTTCCACCCGGGAGCGTCAGTTACCCTCAAGGAGTGGCTTGGCTATCCACTGAGGGTGCATTATTCTGGCTGGTCCTGGGACCTTGAGTACTGACGACAAGAATATTGAGCTTCAAAAATATAATAATATATGAATTACTAAAATATTGTGAAGGCAAGTACGCAGAGATAAGTATAGAGTTACTGTTCTCAACTCCAAATCTATGAACCTTGAAATTATCCATATTATGGGGGGGGGGGAAATATATATATATATATATATATAATATATATATATATATATATATATACATATATATATATATATATATATATATATATATATATATATATATATAATATATATATATATATATATATATATATATATGTGTGTGTATATATGTATATATATATATATATGTATATGTATGTATATATATATATGTGTGTGTGTGTGTGTGTGTGTATATATATATATATAAATATATATGTATGATATGTGTGTGCGTGAGTGTGTTTGAGCGTGCGTACGTGCGCAGAGTTATGTATATAGTAAATGTGTGCTTGCTATGCTTGTGTTTATTTTTACCTTGTTAATATTTTGTCATTCGACGTTTTTGCCGTGATAGTTTTGTGCCCTGTGTTTAGCGTTGGATGTATACTCTGGTACCCTAACCGTTGGACGAAGCACCCACAATGGATCCTGCCCCGGGAGCTCTGACTGCCCCTGGGCCCGGAGAAAGGGCCTCCCAGTGCGGCGCCGTCCTGATCCGTCCGCCCCGCTCTGCCCTGGTCGACTCTTCCCTCTCTCCTCGCTCCCCGCGCTCTTTCCAGCAGCAGCTGGTGAGATATTCACGAATTCCCTCACGCTGAGCGAGGATTAAGCTGTTTAAAAGACACTCTGGAAGGAATGTCCCTTGCTGAGCTAAAGTCTCGAGCCTTCCTCCAGCCCCAGAACCAAAACAATGCGCGCGGGCCTGCACGCGCACCGCAGCCTCCCCCAGCGGCCTGAAATCACCTCCACCTGAACCCTCGAACGCCCCCCCCCCCCCCCCCACACACAAAACAGCACCCCTGTGGAGCGCAGAGGGGCAACACCGCTGCCAACCGAGGAAGCCGAGAGGTGGCTCTGGTACACATAGGCGGGTCCAGGGGTCATCTCTTCTGTGTATGGGGCTGGAGGGGTACCCCCAGTGACGTCACGGCTGTCTGTAGGCCATGGAGGGAGGCAGGCATAGGAGCACCTCTGTGGCCCACGTAAGGGGCCAGGGGGCCCACACAGGGACATCTCTGCAGCCCATAGGAAGGACCAGGGGACTCACAGGGGGTAACCCTGCTGTCCACTGGAAAAGCCAAGGGGTGCAGGGGGGATGTGTCCGACTCTGCTATCAGTGGAAGGAGGGAGGGCACAGTGGGTGCCAGGGGCCCACCACAGAATGATAGCTCCACTGTCACTGGGAGGCGTCAGGATGGGTACTTAGAAGGTCATGGGTGCACACAGGGGTCCCTAACAGATGCACTTCTGTTGCCCTCGGAAGGGGACAAGGGCACATTGAAGGGAATCTCTGATGCCCATGGGGTGGTCAGGGAGCACAGAACGGGAAATCTCTAATGTTCAAGGCAGGGGCTCACGGTGGCACAAAATCGAGGGGCAGCGCTGCGGTCCCTGAGATACTCAAGGGGGCACAGAAATATATAACTGCTGCCCATAGTCGAAGTAGGTGTAATTGACATTGAGGGGGGCATTGCTGCAATCCTTGGGTGGGGTTAGGGGCATTAGGGGTCACACAGAGGACCCTTGCTGATGTCTTTGAAGATGGGGAGCAGGGCTTTAAGTGGGATGAAAAAAACGGGGTCTCTCAAAGGGGTGTGGTCAATGTAATTAAGGGCGTGGCTTAAAAAAGGTAAGCTAAAAATCTGTGCTTAGCATAGTGTGCCGCCAGACTTGTATTTTGCTGTTCCTGTCACTGCATCCAGATATATGATACAATAAGTCACATCATACCTACAAGTCGGGACTATTGGCTTTGTTAATGTTTGCTAGTTGCATAAGATAAATAAGCAGCAACTATGGCTTGTATATAAGATTGAAAACACTTCCACTTAAAGCCCTGGTGACACCACGACAATGTTGCTGCTCCTGAGTTTCAAAAAGAGAAGGGAAATGCAGAGAGAAAATTACTCTCTTTAAAGGATTTCCCTTCCCCTACAATGCTCACCACGCGCATATCGATGTGCCTGCTGTCACTGCAGTCTGGAGAAAAAAACAGACCGCTTGTGCCAGGGCACAAAACAGAGCCATTTAGAGACCCATTTCGAGGCCCCCTTAAAAAAACTGCTGGTGCTCAGACCCGGTGAGACCTGGCCCACTTAAAGCCCTGGAGGGGAGTATGAGCGGACTGGGGAACCAAAAGCAGCCCTGACAAAAATACTCAATGCAGCCCCGATCCCTTCATCTCCTCACACTAGCTCTCTCTTTCCATTAATCCATTCTCTCTCTCTCCTTTTCTCCATCTCTAAACACTTTCTCTCTACCGTTCCACTCCCCCATCCCTCTTGTTTTCTCTCTCTCATTAAGCCTCACCTATGCCTGCTGCAATAACCCTGAGGAGCTGGGGAAAGTGACAGAGACATAGCAGTGGCCCTGTGCTTTCTAAACAAGCCCACAGGGAAAATGCCCAGTGGATTAAAAGGTCTGTCCAGCCCTGGGGCCGGGAGATAAAATGGTAGTGTGGGGTTTATGTTGGTAGGGTGCTGCCATGAATTGTATTACCCATTTTTAGCTAATGTAATCCCTTATGATGCCAAACAAACTTTCAGAAACAGGGTTCACAAAAAAACTGTTAATATAAGTATATCCAGGACCCCCAAAATCCTTAAACTGCCTCTGGGCAAAGAGAGACTGACTCAGACTCAGAGGTAGGCAGAGAGGAAAAAGGTTGAGATATGGAAATAAAAAGTGGTGAGCTAGATAGGGATAGTATTTAATTTCCCAATAGAGCGGCATGAAATGTATGAAGGGGTGCTGGGCAATTGCCCACTTTGCACATGCTTTAAAATGTGTCTTAGTGTGGAGCCAGCACCACAACTTCCATCCACACTGTAAACTCTTTATTGTGCAAAAATGTTCTGGCAGCTGGACTGTGGCCCGGATATTCAATGGGGCATGAGGAAAAGCCCTGGAAACACCATTATCTGGGTAATGTACATGTTTAAGTAAGGTTTCATCCCCTGGAAATAACATTAACTGGGTAATGTACATATTTAAGTAAGGTTTCACCCCTCCCCCCGCGCCAACTAGACAGACACATTGCTGGGGCCCCAGTCCCTGAAAGCTACACAATCCAGCCCTCGAGTTTGTAGCAAAAATGCTATTGGCTCTAATGTAGGCAAGGAAAACTGGCCCCTATGTACTCGATCAGTCCTACGCTCTTCAACATCTACATGACCCCATCGGCAGACAACATGGACTGAGCATAATATCCTTCGCTGACAACGCCCATATCATCCTCGCCTCTACACTGGGGTGGCATGAGCAAAAGAATGATGGAGTTAACCCAGATCTCTTGACAGGGGGTGAATGTATGATTTATTCAGCATTCCGGCCATCTTTTGTTTGATGATCACATCACCCAACACCTGCGGACCTCCACTGGCTTCCCATCAGGAAGAGAGTAACCTTCAAGTTACTCACCTACGCCTACAAATCTCTCCACAACACCGGACCCAAATACCTCAATGAAACAGTCTCCTTCTACGTACTCAAAAGAATCCTCCGCTCCGCCAACCTCGCCCTAGCAGAAAACCTGTGCATCCGCAGAACCAGAGAGGGTGGAAGAGCCTTCTCTTACGTCATGGCTAAGGTCTGGATTGAGCTCCCGGTCAACATCAGATGCTCCCCTACTCTGCACACCTTCAGGAAGAGTCTCATTACCTGCCTTTTCAACTCACTTGAAGCTGCACCCCCCAACCCACAGCGATTTGAGGCCCTCACGGGTGAGAAAGCGCTTCACAATTCCCTGATTGATTGATTGGTAGTAGAAATCAGATATAACTGTGAAACAGGAGTCCTCTCACTCCTCTGTGACCCCGGTGCTACTGCACCTGCTGCTACATTGATAGCTGCCCCCGAACACCCGTCATGATAATGCTGAATGCTCCCATATTGTAAGCTTATACCAGGAGTTTGGCATTCACAGCTCTTGCCGGAACTGCTAAAAAGTACACTTTCGTTTTTCTTTCATTTTTATTAGGTTTCCCCTGCACAGCGCTTACGCTGTGCTTAAGAAATCTATTGTTTTTAATATAAACTTAAAAGGGGCTTACATCCTGCCTCCTCTCTTTCCTGGTTTCAATGGTTGCTGTGCGTGCCACTTACCTTTCCTCCGTTTCTATTGGCTGTAGCATATTTTCCTGCATTTACCAATGCTTGTTCCGCATCTGCTTTTCTTATCAGTTTCCCACCACCAAAATACTGTTAACGTCCGCTTTGGTGGAACTATATTTTCATAAATGTTTGCCTTTTACTATTGCAACAAAAGGAGTGGGGAAACCCAATATACCCTTAGAGGCTTGGGCGATAGAGTAAAAGATAAGTAAAAGGGTGCCTAAAAGGGATTTTGTTTCTAAACTTGGTTCAATAATTACTTATGTACAGATTCCTTTTTGTTCAACCCTGATTAGTGGTGAACTATTGATTAATCAAACAGACAAATCAAGGAGCAATTCTTTTTCAGGCGGACAATTTCCTCACAAAGATAAATTGGGTAACAAGGGGCAAACTTTTCTTCAGGAAAAACATATATTCAATATATATTCAAAATGAGAACAGGGAAAGTACAATCAAAATCAACCAAACATAGTGCTAGAGGTGTGCCAACTTAACCTGCAAAGCAACTATGTGTACATCTACTCCGTAAGCTAACCAAGGAAAACGATCTGACAATAACAGAAAACGGCTCCTTAAAATCAACAAATGTATGAAGAAATAGATGTTGCAGTTGACGTTTCGGTCTGTGTTGGCTATAAGACCTCCAGACCATCTTCAGGACGTGAGATTGCATATGAAACCTAAAGATACCCTTCTATAATTTCTTTAAAAGGATTTGGACCCAGAGGAGTTGAGGTAGTTAGAAGTGTTCTCTGCGACCAGTTTCATTGCACATGTTCAAATAAACAATGCAGACACATAAAGGCAAAAAAGACTTATTCGGTAAAGTCTTCGCATCTGTAAATTATCAATTTGTGTGCAAAATGCAGAGCAACTCTTGGTGTAGAGTTGTAGCATATTTATATAACAATTTATCACCCACAGAGATTAAGCACTTTGCATAGAATCACAGAATGTCGCACGGCTGCTGCCGAGACTTAAACCGGCATCGCTACCACTCGAGTCAGCAGCTCTCCCTGCTGTTCCACATCCTTTCCATTTCCTTGTTATCTGTTAGGGAGCTCTTTCCTTCTCCCGGACGATGATTGATGAAAACAGCTCTTTATTCATTACATAGGCAAAACGTATGCATTACTAATGCTTGTTTATAATGTACAACAAATCCCATTCAATGACAGTTTCCAGGTGACTCTGCATTATGCACACAGCAGTAACAGCAGGCATTCCCAATACTGCTGCATAAAAATAACTGAAATGTATTAATAAACAAAGGGGAATATTTATGAGAGGCTTGCATCATCATTGCACCATGCAACGTGATACATGAGTGATGCAAACCTCTACATCAGATTCATGAAGACATGCAATGCCACTTTGCATGGCTCTGAGTGGCCTCATAAATCTTGATCGCTGTGTCAAGTTACTCTGCCCTGGGAAGGCGTTCCATGGGCGTTGCGTGGGTGTTCCCACACAACTGCCATGGATTTTGATGCTGCCCCAGATTTACAAGAGCTTGTAAACTTGGGGATGTGTCAAAATCTTATGCCTCCCTAGGTGAGGCACAACAAGAAGAAATAATCTCTCTGTCTCCTTGTTTCTTCCTCTTTCTATGTGTGATGCATCCTGCAGCACACATAGAAAGAGGCCTCTCAGGATTGTTTTTGTGCAGGAAGATCCTGCACAAAAACAACCCTGCATGCAACTTAGGCATCCTTGCACCATGATGCAAGGGTGCCTGCCTGGCGCTAGGCAGCCAAAACGGTGCCAGAACAAGGGTAAGGACTTGAATGCATCCTATTCCATTAAATGAGGTGCATTGCTTCCCTTTTCCTGTGGAGCTGTGTGGCACAGCAAGGTGACTTGAGGTGCTGCACTTTGTCATAAATATGGCCCATAGATTCTAAAAACTACAAGAAGTTCATTTTGAAGAGCTGCCTCATCTCAATACACATCTGCCCTCTGGCGGTCATGAGAGATATTTCACACAGCTAAGGAAGCAAAACTGTGAGTGCAGAAGCCCAGGGGTGCACAGAAGTCTAGCTGCCTGTAAAGAACTTTGAGGAGTCAATATGAGGCCTGCACTGCTCTAGGAAGACGCTGCCTTGAGACTGTTGAAGAGGATACGCAACGCCGCATGGGTACCGCTCTCTGCACCATTTGACGCCCAGGAGAGTCGTCATTGCCTATTGCGTCTGTTGCACAGCCTCTGTGGCCCAGTTGGATCTGTAGGACAGCTCATGCAAGCCTTCAAGTTGCCTCCAGGACCTCAGCCTCTGGCCTCAGGAGGCAGGGCGGGAGCTGAAGGAGGTAGCCTTGAGACATGAACCTTTGCTTTAATTGAGATTTGTCCACCAGGACCGGAGATATTCCCATTTGACCCCTGGGATGTTGTCTGTAACACTGTCTTGGCTTGAGGAGTTGCTGCGGGCCGTACCCCTGGACCTGTGGACATCCTGGCACTGTCAAATGCCAACCACGATTGGAA
The DNA here is from genome assembly GCF_964261635.1 of Lissotriton helveticus. Taxonomy (NCBI): domain Eukaryota; kingdom Metazoa; phylum Chordata; class Amphibia; order Caudata; family Salamandridae; genus Lissotriton; species Lissotriton helveticus. The sequence continues at coordinate 1,303,086,371 of NC_136057.1, forward strand.
TTTACCAACAGAATGGGTTCTACCACTGAGATTTCAAGGCGTTAGCACCAGAACCATCTTTACTCTTCCAGTAACTGGCCTGTGGGCGAGTGGATTCTAATGGATGGTGCACGGGCTTTGGGCACAGGACATTGTCCCCAACACTTGTAATGTATCTTTGTAGTACGCCAGGTTTGGGTGGATGCTTCAGACCTTTTGGGGCGGGTTTCTGGGCATCTCTTTAGACCTAAGAGGTTTCATGACAGGTGCACCAAAACCTCAATAAAAACCCTATAGCAGAACCTGAAACTCAAACCTGCATAAGGCTAGCAGAGAAGGCACATTTTCCCTTGAAGAGTACAGAATAAACCTGTTTCTTCTTTCAAACACATATTTTACAGGGCTGTGAAACCAGCTGCAGTTAGGGTTTTGCATTCTTAGTGAACAACTTTTGCTGACTCTAAGGTGCTGTCCTTGCACGCACGCCCCTTCCTTCATCGTCATTGAAGCCAATGGTCTTGGGCTCCTGCACCTCAATTCTGTGCTGGTAAAGTCGGGCTATGTGAGCGCAAACATCTCCATAGGCGAACACTGCCAGTCCTACCAAGCTTCCAGCTCCATGCATGATGTGCTCCTCCAGTCCAGGTTTGGTTTTTTCTTTGAATTCTGGGACTTGTAGTCTCGTTTATCAATTATAAAACAGGACAAGAAGTCCCAGAATTCAAAGGAAAAAGAACAGGACTGGAGCAGCACATCACACACCGGCCTGGGACCATTGGCAGCTAAGCACTGTCCCTTGCCCAACATTAACAATGAGCACAGGGCTTCTCAAGCCGAAGTGTTGCATTTAACTTTTGGGTCAGGTCTCTGGCTAGGAAGGAGCCAGAGGTTTCTGGTTTTATTTATCTATCACAATTTCACATACAGTATTTATGTCTATGAGTAATAAAGTCCTTTACTTTTTATAAAATAATTCCTAGCTTTGACTGGGAATTCAGTTAACCAGGGATATTGTTGTGGTTTACTTAAATGTAAATGTCTAACCCTCAACAATTCCTTGAGGAATCCCTGGACTGGTCACCTCGTTACCTCGACAGAGTCAATTGATAAAGAAGAACGGGACAATCTAATTTGGGGTCTGAAATACTGTGGTCCTGGGACACCTGAATAAGGATGTACCGAAAGTGAAAGAAAAGCGCCGAGGTGTGACGGGCAGCAGGCGTGCAGTGGGGTTGGAGCCAGCACGCGCACAGCACCGCACCCTCCATCCACATTTGAACCCTTTACTGTGCAAGGAACGTCCCGGGAGCTGGTCTGTGGCCAGGACATGCAATGGGTCTGCAGGAAAAGGCCCCGGAAATAACATTATCTAAGTAATTAATGCATTTAAAAAAAGCTTCAGCCCCTAGAGATACCGTTAACTGAGTAACTTGCATATTTAAATAAGGATTCGACTCCCCGACTCGGCAGACCGATTGGTGAAACCCCACCTGAAGTCACATAACCCAACGCTCGAGAGGTGCGGTAAAAGTTCCATTGGGACTAATCTAGGCAAGGAAAGCTGGCCCCCATTTAATGCTTTGTTAGTAGACATCAGATATAATCGTGGGAGAGAAGGCCCCTCACTCTCCTGGGCCCCTGGTGCCACTGCACCTGCTGCTGTATTAATAGCTGCTCCCCAATACCCTTCATGACGAGGCTTAAAGCCCTCGTATTATAAGCTTGAAATTTACAGCTCTCACCGGAACGGATGAAAAGTTGTTGTTTTTTAAATCTTATTTGATTTTTATTCATAATGTACAGCAGTGCTTAATTTGTAAAGTATTAAGTGCCAGGGCTCTTTGGAGGCTCTTGGGACCGGGAGGACACTGCAGCCTGCACCGCCCACTGCCACTGATTGATCTACTAATCATCGCAGTCCTACACGTGTGAAAATTCAGCCTATTCTAGGCCATCCAAAGCTATAATAATGGCGTCAGCATCAGGTAATGTTAGTCTTTAATGTATATTCACTTATAAAACCCTGTTGTTGTGCTCAAATCAAAATTAGATAGACAGCGCCTCCATGTGGTGGGCTGTCATTAGAGGTCCGGTGCCTGTGGCATAAAGCAAACTGATGCCCCACTCACCCGCAGATTGTGATGAGGGGGCTCTGAATCTCACACATCTCATAGATATTTATTGGCGAGGACTGCATGGGGCACACTTAAGTGCCCCCACCCCGCGCCTCAGGGGCAGCAGAGGCTTACGTTGCACCCCAGACCCTCTAGAGAAAGCCGCAAAAGTAGATATTTTCTTGCATGATTTTGTAAATCTGCCTCATCTCAATATTTGATTTACTTCATCTCAATGCACGACTGTCCTCTAGTGGTCATGAGAGATATTTCAAGCAGCCAAGGAAGCAAAACTGTGAATGTGTTTGTGTAGCTCTCTGCTTTACGAATACGCACCAGACCTAAGACTCAGGGAGATTAAATGATTTGACCAAGCTCACACGAAAGCTCAAGGTGAGATATAAACGCAGTTCCTCATAGAAGCAGTGACAGGTAGGGTGACAAGGCGTCCCAATTCTTCACCATATGTCCTGGCTAATCACATGTCCTAGATTACAGAAAGGTTTGGATGAACAGAGAGAGAGGGGCACCTTTTTAGGTCTCGCACCTGCCTACGCAGCGCGAAGCACTGTCGCCAGCGAGACTTATTGTCAACGACTTGCCTGCGAAGTGGTACAGACCCAGGCACGCGCAGGCGATTGGGGTCTGTGGACGCGCTTGCTTCTAAAGTGTGATTCAATTTCACTTTAGTTTTCCAATGCGCACGCGCGCTCAACTCGCGCAACACACCTTCACCCTTATAAATATAAAAGAACGTCATAATGTACAAAACGGCTTTCACGTTGTGAAACCTGGCAAGCACTTTGAATTGCATTAGCTGTGCAAGGGGAAGAGATGCGACAAGCAGTTTACGGTGTTTACCTTATGCCGCACAACGTGAGGAGCGAGGGTGATGCGCCATCCAGCATTTCACACAGCACTTTCTCCGCTTCACCCGTCAGCACGTGCCCACCTCTTCCACACCTCAGAGGCTGCTCGCAGAATGCAACCCGTGCAGCTCAGAGGAAACGAGAGTCATCCGACTGCCAGCCCGCCCCCTCCCCTTACACACTGGAACTCATGCCCCATCCGTACCCCTATTTATTCCTATGTCCTACCTTGGCTCTGGGCACCGCGTGCGTGCGTGCGCCCCACTCCTCCTGGCATCAGGTTCCTTTCTGTGCGCGCACCGCTGCTGCTGCTGTCCACGCGGTTGGGGTTGCCTCCGTGTGTGTTGGCGCTCGGGGGGTGTGTGTGTGTTTGTGTGTCTGTGTTGGCGCTGGGTGCGTGTCTGTGTTGGGTGTGTGTGTGTGTGTAGGGTGTGTTTTGTAAATTTCATTTGAATTGATGAAGCCAGTTTCATATATCAGTTCATTACGTGTCTTCACAGTTCTATCATTTAGTCTGGATCTGCTTGACTGTTAGCTGCAGTTTAAATTTCTACATTTACATGCTGGCCCGTACACTTCACAGTCAGGAGTGGACAGAGGTATTTAGAGTACTTTGCTTGTTTCACTGCAGAAGTTTGGTACAGGAAAACTGGGGTCTCTCTGCAAGTCATCACACCCTTTAATTCACAATGACGTCTTTAAAATCCAGTTATACAACATTTTTTGTCTTAGAATGTGTTTCCAACAAAGTACAAGCTGCATGTTGGCATGTTTATTTTCCCACTACAGATCCCAGATTCAGTTTTCAAGTCAGTAACTGAAAGATCTCTTCCGTCACAGGCAGCAAAACATTGAAGTGTCGAAAACGAGTGGGTGATGGACTTTTTTCCAGCTGTGGAGCCCCCAAGAAGAATCAAAGCCCCCCCCCCCCCCCCAATTCCAACCCGAAGCGTGCTCTGCATGACCCGCAGCTGCCAGGCCTGGCCTTTTGTTAATATACTAATTAATGCATTCTGGGTGTTGTAGTCTTGTTTTTGTGAGCTGCCTTCTCGTGGCCACAAGACTCCACACTACAGTAGGTACCTCGGGTCTGTGTGCTCAAACACATCGGAAACGTTCTTCCTCCCAGCACAGTTGTCTCCTGTGCTCACGTGCCTTGCGCAGTACCCAGAGCTTTACAGGCTGCCTCTTCCAAGGGGCCTGCGAGGAGGAATCCTCCTGAAACAAGCATTTGCAATGCAAGTGGTCTCGCATTTACGCAAGTTTAAACTATTGGCATTGTAAATGACAGTGCCTTTTATTTATGTTTTGGTTTGTACAACATAAATTAAAGGCATTGTCATTTACAATACCATTTACAATACCAATAGCTCCAAAACTCGCAGTTGCGGGACCTATTGCATTGCAAATGCTTGTTATATTTTCTAGCAGAGAATGAGCAGCTCCTAGCAGACAGCAGTTCAATAAAGATGATACTGTAGGTGAAAGCTTAATTTAATTCCACCTTGTTCCTCATTATCTGTGTTTTTCATGTTGGCGAGCATTGTGAATTTAGTCATTCTGTGCCCCTCAGACAACACAAAGTTGTAGTCCTACTTCTGTGTTTGTGGGATTTCATAGTTTTTAGTGTTCAAAAACAGGTTACCCTATGGCAGTGCTTCAAAAAGCTGAGATACTATAACCAATGACAAGGAAGGTACTAGATAGGGTGTGCTCCCAACCACCAACATGGGAGCAGGGCAGACACTGGTAAATACTAGGTGCCTCAGATGATAGAGAAATACATGGCAATCACTGTGTTTATATCTGCTGCCAGTGGTTGAAATGTATAAAAAAGCAATAGGAACTCTAATCCTGAGCACATGGGGGTGGGGATCAATGAGTGTGGGGGTGGTTCAAACGCTTGGCTAAAAAAGCAGAATATTCAGAAACTATTTTGTTTGTCTTTCACGTTCAATTACCTGCTTGTAGATGAGCGCAAACACCTTAGATGACAAATTAAATAAATGCAAGTTAAACTAATTGGAAAGAAATGCAGCCTCTTACCATATGAAACCTCAAATGATTAATGCCATCACTGCAGTTGTCTATGGGGGTATCCAGGGAGTCACAGAATTGAATCCCGTTGGAACAGTGGAGAATAGAGACGTGTATTTATAGTTCTATGGGGTCCCAGCCTGAGGCTGAAACTACTTTGAATATGTAAGTCATTGGCCCTCAAAAAGAATACAGCTTCAAGTGACGCCATCAATTATAGGCTATACTGGATGCCAAGTAGTATTTTACATTAGCTGATTAACCAATGTTTTATTTTTTATTTGTTGGTATTCATTGAGCATAACATACACCCTAAAACAGGGCTTCTTAGCGCTATATGGAAACCTGCTAAAACTGTGCGCGTGTCAGTTACCGAGCCTAACCGATGGCAAACAGCCATGTGTTTAGCCTTTTCTGGACCACTTAAAGATACCTGCAGATAATGTGTTCTACCCAAGTTCAGAGTAGGTAATGGACTATAAAATGCAATTGCCATTCACCTGTTTAATCTATTTTTTGACCATGTATGGAGCCCCTGAGGCTCCGGCCTCTTTTCTGGAAAAGATTGCAGAAGCTGTTCTCTTTTTATTGGCTAAGAATTCCCAGGTGGTTATCCTGGGTGATTTGAGCCTTTGGTTAGACTCCCAGCCAGGCCCTTCACTAGCATTATTTTCTCTAATGACTAACTTTAGCCTAATGAAAATTGTTAACCCCTTCCGCGCTCATGACGAGCTGAGCTCGTCATGAGTTGTGCCGCTCGCACGCTCATGACGAGCTCAGTTCGTCATGTAACGCGGCTTTTTGAAAAAAGCCGCGCAGCGCAAAAATTGCCGCCGCACGCATGCGGTTAATGAACAAACCCAGCGAAGTGGCCACACATTAGACCTTGGTTTTGCAACACCTGGCTTAACAAAGTTTAGATCTTCCACCTTAAGGGATGGACAGACCATTTTTGGTCGAATTTGATATTCTATCTACTATTCCCTGCAAAAAGGACACAGATCGAAACAAACCCATTCCCTCTTTCTGTTGGAGTAAAGTTGATATATCAAAACATTCCCAAACCTTTAAAGGGTTGGGTAAACATGCCTCCAACTATGGAATTTGAGGCCTGGTTTTTGTATTTTGATTCTTGTTTATTTGTGGCTTTGAAAGACATTGCATTGACTGCTACTGACAAAGCTCCTCCTAGGGGACCCTGCCTACCTTGGTTTTCAGTCACTCCTGAAGCTGAAAAACGAAAGGTTAGTAAAGCGTGAAGAAACTGGCATCCATCTTATGCAACAGTTCATTGATAACTTTTCAATTGCAGTTGAGTAGCGACAAAAGCCGTTTCCTTCAAGCGAAAAGTTCCTATTTTGGAACCATAATAAAGATGCTGCACTCATCTTGTTTAATATTGGTGGAGACCTCACTGACATTTCTTGGTCTGCTACCTCAGTAATTTCTACCCAGAAATATGTGGTAAATTGTCTCCTTATTTTATCAATAAGGTTCAAACATTCTTTGAAAGTTTCAAAAGTGACTCAATCTCACATGAGGCTTCAACAAATCTCCATGATAGACAAGTTATATTCTCAAGAAGATACTCTGGCCTAACCCGATAAGCGATCTCCAAATTGCACCTTCCCTGCCGTTCACGAGGATACCAGATCCAACTAAGTCTGGATCTCCTGATAATATTTGCCCTTTCCTTTTACAGTCCACACTTGCCTGATTCTCAAGTCTCTGCAACTGCTGCTGAGATGGAAACACTTTATACTACTAATTTAAGAAAAACTATTTTAAATCACATAAGCACGGAGTAATAAGAACCTCGATTGTTCCCTCTAGTACAAAGATTCTGAGAATAGAATCAAGCTTAAACCAATCATCCAAGTTTTTGCTTTCCCTTACTAATTTATTTGCAGGTTTATACAGCGCATACTCGACTGGTAGTGGGATGCCAGTTACATTACAGAAGGTCACTTTCATTTTTGTTTGGTAGGCACAGGAAGATTAAGTGATTTGCCCAGAATCACAGGATGTATATCTGATGCTCAGATTTGAACCTGGTTCCCCAGTTCCAAAGGTCTGACCTTAAACTACACTGCCTACCTGCGAAGTAGTGTTTTTATGAGATGCAAATCGGGGCTTTAAATTTCAATGCTGGGGAGGTGCTTGGTTCTTACTGAACCCCTGATTCTGATGATTCTTTCTTTTATTTTTATGAGTTTGCTTCCTCACTTTTAATTTAATTTATCTTTATTCCTTCGTAGAATGTGAGGCAAGGGAGTCTGACCTCATACACAGGATTTGCCGGGATCCAGTTGTACTTTTATTTGTCAATCCTCTTCTACGCTTCAGCTGGTTTGTTAGTGTTCCTGGTTTTTCAAGACCATGCCAGTAGTGTTGCAAGAGTTTGTAATGACAGAACCCTTGTGGGTCCTGATGGACTCCGTAGAACTGTGACTTAAGCATTAGAGGGTAGTGAAGGTAATGCAGGTTTAGAATGTTGAGTTTGTGGTAGCAGCACTTTCTTATTGAGGGTGAGATGGGATTGCCCTCCCAACCCCACCCACTGCAGTGATGATTGTATTGCCATTTAATTTTTCATGTTTAGCCCGCAGCAGCCTCAAGGCGGGATAAATGGAGGTGTGCCGATTGGCAGCATAGAGGACTGGAGGAGCAAGATGGACCCTCCAAAGTATGCATGTCAACGTGGCTGGCTCTCTTGAGCCAGCCGACGTGACATGCACACTTTGCAGCTCTCTACTCAGCTGTCTTGGACAGCTGAGTGGAGACCAAGGACAAGCCTACAGGGCCTGAAGGAGCTTCATCCAATCTTGGAAGCTTCATCCAATCCTGGTGCTGCTCTCATACCGATGAGAGTAGGACCAGGATTTGTTAGTGGACTTTCCTGGAGGCTGGAGCCCGCAGAGCTGATAGAGGAGGGACAGAGGAGGACATTGGACGTGCAGCAGGCAGGGTAAATTACTTTGTTTTTGACTATTTGCCACTTTCCTTGCCTGAATGCATGTACCCACCCACCACTTAGTCGCCTGCCTGCCTGCCCCACTGGTGCATATATGTGCCAGCTGCCCCTGGTTCACGGTTATCCGCAGAAGAATAAAAACATGTTACAGTAAGCTCCGTGTAGCATACTCATTTGTGAGTACCCAGGCTGGGGAGGATGCTACAACTGGTGGAGTGATAACAAATCGAACAGATGCATTGTGAAGCAGAGATCGACTAGGTGTCAAGCAGTACAAAGAGACATTTACAAGCAATGAAATTCAAACACAAAACATGGTCATTTGCTCATTGAAGCAGAGCGGAGAGGCATTGTGCCACTGCGCTGAGGGAAGGGACCCCAGAGAAAGCACCCAGGGTTGTGCTTGCAGAGCTGTCCATATCCAAAGTGGCACACCACCAAAGCTGCTGTGTGGTGGCTTAGAACAACTCTTAAGGTCTCCTGAAAGAAAAGGGCTCCCATGGAGAACAAGAGGGGGTTCAAGGCTCCACAGGCTGACCAAGATGACCCAGAGGCTAGCACAGCACAGGGCCTTTGAGATAGTACGGATGAAGCAGGATAGGTGCCAAGGTCAGAAAGAACTCCACGTTCAGTGTCAGCCAATCTCATAAATGGTTACAATAATACTGTCTTCTTTAAACTACCACCGTCAATCGATACCGCCACCAAATTGAATATTGGTGACAGATGGGCTGCCTGGATAGAGGCCTTTGATAATTTCATTGATGCGATTGAAGAACCAGATAACAAGAAGATTATGAGGTACCTTAAGAATCTTGCTGGTGAAGGTGTAAAAGAAGTCATAAAGCAAATGCTGTGAGCTGACAAAATTACATACAGTCAAATCAAAGCAGCGTTGAATCTCGAGTTCAATCCAATGCCAAATGTAGATTACAAAAGGTACATCTTCCGTTAATAACAACAGAATGCCGGTGAGACCCTTGTCGAATTTGCTGAGAGAGTGGATATGCTCATCTAACACTGTAAGTTCAATTAATTTAATGATGAGGAAAGTATACGCCTCCATGTGATTGGCGGATGCTTGTCAGATCTGTTCCGACGATGAATGCTGAGAGAAATTATTAGTCTGGAGCAAGATCTCATGGCTGCTAGAGCTGAGGAGCGTGATGATTGATAAGCTACTGACATGGAGGCTGATGGTGCCCGGAGTGAGTAGTCATGAATGTGAAAAGTAAGCTAAAGCATAAGGCTGAGGGACACAGAGCGAATTCTCCACAGAAAAAGAAATTGTGCTTCAGGTGTGGATTTTCATTTCCACACAAAGATAAATGCCCGCCATTTGGCAAATCTGCAAAGGCTGTGGAAAGGAGAACCATTTTGTGATAGTTTACAAGGCGGAGGAAAAAGGAAAGTGCATCACAGCGTGAAGACAAAGTGGCCACCTGAACACTCCAGAAGCAACGTTCAATGCATGCCCATAAGGCCAAGTGAACACATCAGCTGAGGCAAATCGACAATAAATGAAGTCGATTGACATCTAAATCTTTGTCAAACAGTTCTTTTGTATCAATATCAAGTGAGAAGGGGGCACTAGGTGGCGCACGAGCGGAATGGCCGCACCTCTGTGAGGCTCCCGCAGTCCGGCGGACTAAACTATATTTATCCTGAAGCAATCATCCTCTGACATGCTGTTAATCGTCTCCCCTGCATGGTCGTAGCACAGGGCAACTGCTGGCGAGCGAAAATCGGCAGGGCGGCTGTCATTGCGGAACCAGGAGTGGTCGAAGCCTGCTCCCGAGAGGACATCGTGAGCTGGCCGCCGCGCGGCACTGGGCACGGCAGTGTCGTGCCTGCACAAGCGGCAGTGACGTGGTTGGCGATTCCGAGAAGACAAATGGTTGGCAAAGCGTATGGGAGACACCAAACGCATGCGCGAAGATCGGCGCATGCGCACAACAAGCATAAAGTCCTTTCTCACTATCGGTAGAGCGCTTCGCGTTCCTTCCGGGTACTGGAGTCCTGTTTCTCTTCCGGGTCACGGTGGTGGCGTTGCGGTTCCCTGTCGGGTTCGGTGAGCGGCTCTCCGGTTCTGCGTAGCTCCTGTTCTCCTGGTCGTTGCCGGTATTGTTTTACAGTGACCTGGCAGGTAGTTAGACATTTTGTGCGGCTTGCCGCCTATTCTTTCAAAGTGCCAGTTCCGAGTTTTCGGATATCGTATTTGCTTTCTAGATTTGGTGTAATCATTGGAGGGAGCGTTGCTCTCTATCTTCTTTGTGTATTTAACTCAGAGGGTTCTGAGTTTCCTGGATTATCTTTGATGTTTATTAACCTCCCCACACAGGTATGGAGTGATATTAATCTCACTGAGCTGGAACCCTTGGTATAGGAGACTATTTCCATTGATGTGTTGCATTCTCTTTTGATAGAGTATACAGTTCCACTGCCCTATTCCTTCTCTTGTGAAGCTAACAGGAGACACATAGACACCCGTCCCTAAGGTATCTATAGCAATCTTCTACTGTGTGAATGGTATGGATATTATATAACTGGAGTCATATAGATACTTACCATTAGGTGTTTCCAGTATAGATTTATCCATTTTCCCTGCATTGCGGAAGGAACAAGACATTGGTGATCTCTACTCCTTTACAGATTCTACACAGGTAGTCACTTACATCCTTGTACACTCACTTACAATAAGACCTGTACTATTTGTTATTTACTTATATGCTTTGTTTTTGATTACCAGAAGATTCCCTGTCCCGCAAGCAGACGATCCTACATACTGTATACGAAGACTGTGTTTTTCCCTCCTTACCTTGTTTTGTTTCCCTGCTTTCCCCACACGGGCATCACTTATTGCTACCAGTATATATAATTTGGGGCAGAGTGAACCGGTGAGGGGGAGTTGTGGACAGTGCTTCAATTCCATGGTGTTTCCGAGGCAACCACATTTACGAGCTTGACAGAACGCTAAGCCTGCTTATATATTTGCCGCCCAAGCACCATGGACGTGACGCTAGGGGATTTAGCCAACATGATGGGAAGCCTCCAACTAGAAACCCAAGCATTAGCCAGTCGGTTAGACAGAATAGATAGAGATGGAATGGGAGGAGCTTCTGGTGCACAGAATCCTGTTATACAAGTAGTCACTCCCTCACCCCCAATACCACTAGCTCCTCCTGAAAGATTCACAGGAGACCCTACAAAGTGTGCTGCATTTATAAGCCAATGCCAATTACATTTCATGTGTAAAACAACTTGTTTTCCTACAGATCAGGCTAAGGTTGCTTTTATGATTTCGTATTTAGGGAGTTCGGCCGCCAATTGGGCTATCGCATTGATCGAAAGGAATGATCCATTATTATTGGATTATGACTCTTTCAAGAGTGAACTACGCAAGCTGTTTGACAAACACTCTTTCACTCATGCTGCGGATACTGAATTATTGAATCTACGACAGGGAAATAAAGATCTGCCTACATATATAGCGACCTTCAATAGACTAGTTGCTGAAGCAGATTGGCCAAGAGAGAAGCGTAGCGCCCTGTTTTACAAGGGGCTACGTGATGAGTTAAAGGATGCCTTGGCCCATGTAGTTGATCCCCCAGATACTTGCCCTGAATTAATTGATTTAGTGGTAAAATTAGACCACAGATTGGGAGAACGAAGGAAGGATAGAACAAGATTTGATGTGAACAGAACCTACTATAGAGAAAAGAAAACAGAAACAGAAGTAGGTTTGGTACCTAGCTCTGACGGTGCTGAACCCATGCAGATTGGAAGTGTAAAAGGTCCATTAAGTGAAGCAGAAAAACAGAGAAGAAGAGACCAGAAATTGTGTCTCTATTTTGGCAAGGCAGGGCATTTTTTAAGAGATTGCCCTATTAAACCAAGACAAGTTAGGAAGTCGGAAAACTAGAGGACCCGAAGCCAAAAGAGACTGCGGCATCGGGTCATTCGGGATCTATAGTCTCCTCCCTCTCTCCTACACAAGGCCATTTTTTCGTACCTTCTTTATTGCAATGGGAACACCATCAAATGGAAATATCCATTATGATCGACTCCGGTGCTTCAGGAAACTTTATGGATCTACATTGGGCTCAAGAATGTAATCTGTCTATGCTCAGAAAGGAGGCTGTGGAAGAAGTGTTCACCATAGACGGGAGTTCCCTGAAATCAGGTCCTATCACACATACTACCATTCCTCATTCTGATGACTTTAGTAGACTTCCATAGAGAAACCCTACAGTTTGACCTTATTCTGTCACCTCAATTTCCGGTGGTATTGGGTCTTCCCTGGCTCAGGTTACAAAATCCTTCCATTGATTGGCTGAAGAGTACAATGCTTTTTGACTCTCCGTCTTGTAAAGAACACATGAGCAATACAGAAAACCATCACACAGATGTAAAACAGGAAAGGATTGGTGCCAAGCTCATCGATCAAACACTAGATAAGCCCGTTGTAAATGCTTCCAGTAAAGACTTTGACATAGATCAACCTGATAACACTTTACCCCATGAGTATTTGATGTTTCAGTCCATATTTGATGCTAAGGAAGCTACAAGTCTGCCCCCTCATAGGGTATATGACTGCCGCATCGATTTGCAAGTAGGGGCGCGAATACCAACTAGCCGCGTTTACGCATTAACTGAAAAAGAAAATGTATATCTCAGAGAATACCTAGATAAAATGTTAGACCTCGGGTTCATTCGTGTGTCTAGGTCCCCAGCCTCATCTGCTCTCTTCTTCATTCCGAAAAGAGAAGGGGGATTGCGATGCTGTATCGATTATCGCTCCCTTAATGCTGTGACCATTAAGAATAGATACCCTCTTCCACTCATCTCCTCCTTGGTCGATCAGGTGAAGACTGCCAAATACTTCACGAAGTTAGATCTACGAGGGGCATACCACCTTGTAAGAGTAAAGGAGGGTGATGAGTGGAAGACGGCGTTTTGCACAAAGTTCGGATTATTCGAGTATCTAGTGATGCCATTCGGCTTGTGCAATGCACCCTCAGCCTTTCAATACTTCATTAACGATGTGTTGAAAGACCTGTTGGACAAATGTGTAATCGCATATATTGATGATTTGCTAATCTATTCAGACGCCCTAGAAAACCACGTTATCCACGTTCAAGCTGTTTTACAAAAACTAAGGGACAACCTTTTATTTTGTAAATTAGACAAATGCTTTTTTCATAGAAAACAGGTTGCATTTTTGGGATATGTAATATCCTCACAGGGACTAGAGATGGATCCCCATAAGGTTCAAGCAGTGATACAGTGGCCTTCACCTATGACAGTTAAGGAAGTACAACGATTCATAGGATTTGCCAATTTTTATAGGCGCTTTATCAACCACTTCTCTGACATTGTGACCCCTATTACCAGACTTTTACGGAAAGGCATTCCTTTTGTGTGGACTACTGAAGCAGAAAAGGCCTTCAGTACTTTAAAGAAGGCTTTCACGAGTGCTCCTATTCTCAGACATCCCGATCAACAGAGTCCCTTTATAGTTGAGGTAGATGCATCGCAAGTCGCAGTGGGAGGTGTACTGTCTCAAGTCCATCCCGAAACAGGTGAATTACATCCAGTAGCCTTTTATTCTCATAAACTTACAGTTCCTGAAATCAATTATGCTATTGGAGAACGTGAACTACTTGCAATAAAGAAGGTACTTGAGGAATGGAGGCAATATCTGTTAGGTACACGATACACTGTTACTATCATAACAGATCATAGAAACCTGCAATATCTTAAGACCACTAAAGCGCTATCCATGAGACAACTGCGATGGACCCAATTTTTTAGTGGGTATGATTTTGAGATTCACTTCAGAGCAGGCAGATGGAATGGGAAGGCTGATGCCCTTTCTCGCATTGGATTTGAACCCTCGCCCTCCGTTGAGATTCCCCCCAACATCTTAGACACCCACAAGATTATAGGAGTTGTCACGGCTGAGGAAAAATTCATGAGTGAGGTGAAGGAAGCTCAACAGACTCCTAACGTTCTTGAGTTTCTTAGAACCCAGAACACCCAGTACAGACAAGGGTTATATTATGAATAGTGGAGTCTGTATATTCCCACTACTCAACAACAACAAAAGGTGTTACAGTGGTGTCACACTCAGGGAACAGCCGGTCATCCAGGGTATAAAAGAACGATAGGGATGGTGAAACGTTATTGTTGGAGGCCTACTCTTTCACAAGATGTACAGCAGTATGTTAAGACGTGCCATGTCTGTGCCCAGGGTAAAACTTCCCATAGCAAACCAGTTGGCCTTCCTTGTCCTATTCCTACGCCTCCGGGGCCATGGCACACTGTGTCTATGGACTTCATTGTGGATTTACCACGCACTAACAAGGGGAACACTACTCTGTTGGTAGTAGTTGACTCCTTCACTAAGACTGCCCATTTTATTCCTTTGCCAGGTCTCCCTACTTCGGTGAAGTTAGCCCAAGTGTTTTTACAACACATCATCAGATTACATGGAATACCCTTTGTTTTGATAACGGATAGGGGTACACAGTTTATATCTAAGTTTTGGAGACAATTATGTAAACTACTTCAGGTGGACGTTCGTTTGTCATCCAGTCACCATCCACAGACAGATGGACAAACAGAACGTGTAAACCAAAGCCTCGAACAATTTTTGAGATGCCAATGTATCCAGTCTACTCGGGATTGGGATGAAACACTTTGGTTGGCAGAATTGTCTTACAATAACAGCCATCACTTCTCTACCTTATTCACCCCCTTTTATGGATCCCATGGGTTCCATCCGAGAGTACTTCCTATTCCCCTTTCAACTTCTTGTGACATTCCAGCAGTGTCGGCATTGGTACAGCATTTACAAGTAGTGCACAATTCCATCCATGATAATCTCGATAGAGCCAAGACACAATACAAAAAAGGGGCGGACACACGTAGGACACCTGAACCCAAGTACCAGATAGGGGATAAGGTATGGCTGTCAACCAGACACATCGCATTGAGAGGGGCATGTAAATTTCAACCTAGATATATAGGTCCCTTCTCTGTGTCCAAGATTGTGAACCCTGTTGCTATAAAGCTTGAACTACCTCAGACCATGAAGATTCACCCTGTTTTTCACGTCTCACTATTGAAGCCTGTTGAGCCAGGTACTCGTCTTCCATTGGCTCCCACCCCTGTTGTTGTTGATGATGAGGAGGAATATGAGGTAGAGGCTGTCATTGATTCCCGCAGGAGTAGGGGCAGGTTACAGTATTTGATTCATTGGAAAGGCTATGGTATTGAGGAATGCAGTTGGGAGCCTGCTAGCCAGATACATGCGCCGCGGCTGTTGCGTATGTTTCACAGACGATACCCCGGAAAACCCAAACCAGTTGGCGGGGGTTTAGGAGGGGTGTACTGTCGTGCCTGCACAAGCAGCAGTGACGTGGTTGGCGATTCCGAGAAGACGAATGGTTGGCTAAGCGTATGGGAGACACCAAACGCATGTGCAAAGATCGGCGTATGCGCACAACAAGCATAAAGTCCTTTCTCACTATCGGTAGAGCGCTTCGCGTTCCATCCGGGTACTGGAGTCCTGTTTCTCTTCCGGGTCACGGTGGTGGCGTTGCGGTTCCCCGTCGGGTTCGGTGAGCGGCTCTCCGGTTCTGCGTAGCTCCTGTTCTCCTGGTCGTTGCCGGTATTGTTTTACAGTGACCAGGCAGGTAGTTAGACATTTCGTGCGGCTTGCCGCTTATTCTTTCAAAGTGCCAGTTCCGAGTTTTCGGATATCGTATTTGCTTTCTAGATTTGGTGTAATCATTGGAGGGAGCGTTGCTCTCTATCTTCTTTGTGTATTTAACTCAGAGGGTTCTGAGTTTCCTGGATTATCTTTGTTGTTTATTAACCTCCCCACACAGGTATGGAGTGATATTAATCTCACTGAGCTGGAACCCTTGGTATAGGAGACTATTTCCATTGATGTGTTGCATTCTCTTTTGATAGAGTATACAGTTCCACTGCCCTATTCCTTCTCTTGTGAAGCTAACAGGAGACACATAGACATCCGTCCCTAAGGTATCTATAGCAATCTTTTACTGTGTGAATGGTATGGATATTATATAACTGGAGTCATATACATACTTACCATTAGGTGTTTCCAGTATAGGTTTATCCATTTTCCCTGCATTGCGGAAGGAACAAGACATTGGTGATCTCTACTCCTTTACAGATTCTACACAGGTAGTCACTTACATCCTTGTACACTCACTTACAATAAGACCTGTACTATTTGTTATTTACTTATATGCTTTGTTTTTAGATAAAGATTACCAGAAGATTCCCTGTCCCGCAAGCAGACGATCCTACATACTGTATACGAAGACTGTGTTTTCCCCTCCTTACCTTGTTTTGTTTCCCTGCTTTCCCCACACGGGCATCACTTATTGCTACCAGTATATATAATTTGGGGCAGAGTGAACCGGTGAGGGGGAGTTGTGGGCAGTGCTTCAATTCCATGGTGTTTCCGAGGCAACCACATTTACGAGCTTGACAAGCAGCTACGTGAGTGCCGTGGTCCCCACGTGTGCGGTAGGCCGCATAGTAACGGAGGACGCGGCTAGCAGGAAAAGGCAGCGCTGCAACTTGAATACACCAGCAGTGAGTCGCACCATTACATGGTCCCCCTTCTGAATAATTTACGGCTACATCCCGAGGCAAAGCTGGACTTTAATATATGCCCGGGAGGTAACAACTCCGGTGGCCGCCATCTTTCTTCTTCGCCAGCGCCGGTGACAGGCCCCATACTCTGGAACATTGGGGAGACTATCAGTGATGCCAGGGGAGAACTAGAAGGGGGACACGGCGGATATTTTCAGCAGTCACTGCGGCATTGCAAGGTGTACTAGCCTCTGTACTGTCCACCCTGCAGATCGGTAATTTTACAGACGGTGGATGCAGTATACACAACGGCCGTGCCTTGCAGGCACAGTGTAGATAGTATTTGCATGGAACATTCTTAAAATTGAGGAAAAGCTGTGGCACATGACTAAGCTACTTATATGCACCTGTGTAGGGGCAGGCTACAATAACATGTGCTTGAGGATTTGCGAGACATGGCACAGCGACTCTGGCTGGTGCGAGGCGACTGCTGACAAAGAGTTGTAGACAGTGTAAGACCATAGGAAGTGTGCACTAATACACTGCGTGACTGGAGGCACATATTCTTTTTGTCGAAACTGGGCTTCAAACAGCATTTCTTGTCAGGACATACTGCGCATGTGCTGAGATTTGAAGATTTGAGGGCGCGGTGCTGGCACGAAAGAGGGATTCTGGGCCTAACTGGCTAGGGTTCCTTCTCTGAACATTGCTGTGTTTAGGACCACACCAGCTACTTATACCAGCGGTGTGCATTCGGAGAAGCTGGGCGACTTACATAATAATTGAATGCGATACTGGTTGACTGCTACTTACCGCACTCACACTACTGAACGCATGCCACTTGACCCGCGCATGGCGGGCCGCTAGACTTGCCGTTATCTGGGGCGCTGAAGGAGATGACTGGGGTGCTGTAAGCGCCTCCCAGTGCGCAGTATGAGCAGCAGTTATTAATATGTGTGGCAGAAAAGTAGACACAAAACTCACGAACGGATACAGCATACATAACTATTTACATACCTGACCATTCACATTGCGAGACAACTGGGTAACCAGGAGAGGCGGGTGGACGAAATGGGGCGACCAGCTGCCAGGCAGCCTCGCCTCACATTTGAGGCCAAAAAGACCACTTCTAAAAAAACACCTACAGAAGGTGAGGGGGAGCACTGGAGGTGCCAGCAGAAGGAGACTCGAACACAGCTAATGATCTACAAACCATATTAACGGAAATGAGACAAGGGTTTGCAACGATCGCTGGCAAGGTCGACACGCTAACGACCCGCATGGACAATATAGAGCGAAAAATGGATCAGCATGATACCCGGCTAAAAGATGTGCGCTGAACAGCGCACATCCGATTCGGAGGATGTATCAGAGCAGCTAAAAACAGCGATGATGCAAATGGATAAACTGATGCGCATCATTATTGCGTAAAATGAGGATGTTGAAGCATGCAGTCGCCATAACAATGTGCGCATCCTAGGCATACCAGAGAGCACCAATACTGGGCGTATGGAATTCTACGTCGTAAAAAAGGCTGACGGCGATTGCTGGTGAGGGGGCCCTTTCTGCACAATTCATAGTGGAGAGGGCACATAGATCGCTGGGGCCACGGCAGAAACCAGGAGCGCCTCCGCGTCTCATAATTGCATGCCTGTTAAATTACAGAGAGAGGGATGTGGTGTTAAGGATCGCAAGAGAAAAGAAACAACTGAATTATGAGGGTGTGGCCTTTACTATCTTCCGTGACGTTACGGTGCGGTGCAGGAGGAAAGGAAAAAGTTTAATGGTGTGAAGCAGAGACTGAGACAAGAGCAGGTGGATTACGCTCTACTGTACCCAGCATGACTGCGAATCACATATCAGGGACACCAAACCATACATACATCGCCACAATCGGTAGAAAAGTTCCTTCATATGCTGAAACGCTGAAAGACGGAGTACGCGTCACGGGAGGGGATGGAGGATGCACTGCTGTCGGACATTGAATGACTTTGGCACACACTGCAACACAATTTACTGCACAGCGATAGAGGATGGATAGGCACTCTGGACAATGCAATGGGAGACATTACATATGATCCATGGTCACGTACAGTAGCAACTGCTGTGCACTGTGAGAAGCTGTGCCATTAAAGTAAGAAGGAATTGTACTCTATGCGGGGGGAGGATGGATACAGCTTGTGAACGATTTTTTTTAATTCAGTTATATAATTCATTACAGAAATGATAGTCGGACGCCCGTGCTGGATCTGGGGTACTGCAACATACAAGCGGGCCCCGGCATCGCAGCAGGGTGTACAGTGTGCCACCTGGGGTGATAGCCCTGATGGGAATACACCAATTCTTTCATGACTCTGGAATGTTTGGGGAGGGGGTGGGGGCTGGGAGGGGACGGTCTGACATGATTGGGATATGTCAGTGGGAGGGGGGGGAAGGGGGGTTATGTTCTGGTGTTGTACGAGTTCAGTTATGGGTACATATCTTTAGGAAGCTACGAGTTGATGGAGACGGGAAAATGCTTGGCCTTCTGATGTTGTTCAGTTGTAGCATGTCAGACAACAATGATGAATGATGATGGGGCGGGGAAGATATCCGTAATGTCCTGGAATATACAGGGTCTGAATGATACTAGGAAAGGCAGAAACATATTGCCGTATTTAGACCGACACCATGTGCACATCGCTTTATTGCAAGAGACACATCTACATCCATGATCCAGTCACACGTTTGCGACTAGATGGGCATCAGTTAGGAAATTCTCTTCATACTCTTCATATGCCAGAGGTACAGCGGTGTTGATCAAGAAGTCAGTGCCTTTTCAGGCACTTGGAGATATACTTGACCCTGACGGACGTTTTGTTGTAATATGGGGCAGACTTGGCACTAACACTGTTACGATTGTAAATTGCTACGCTCCGAATGTAGATACACCTGAATTCTTTACAACACTCTGGGGAAAGGTGATAAACATTGGCTCCATGCATGTTATATGGGGAGGGGATTTCAATGTAGCGATAGTGCCAGGTATGGACAGGTCTGATGGATGTACACAATATAACAGACACGCCAGGGATGTGTTGAGCGGCATTATGGAGGAGGGTGGACTGATTGACATCTGGCGTTTTGCCCACCCACTGCGTAAAGAAGGGACACATTTCATGACGTATGCTAATACATGGGCTCGCCTTGATTACTGCTTAATATCCCGGGGTCTGAGTGCGGATATGGGGAAGGTTGTACATTTAGCCAGAACATATTCCGACCACTGTCCAGTGCTGGTACAACTGGGTATACCTGGCTATGATAGACCACGACCTTCATGGCGTCTTCTACCCACGGCACTGCTTGATGAAGTCTTTAAAACTGAACTGGGCAAGCATTCTTTCCCAGGAACAAGGGCTCTGTAGACAGTGTTGCAATGATATGGGAAGCGTTTAAAGTCACAGTCAGAGGGTACTGCATATCCTAGAGCTTCGGGGTTTTGAGGGACGTCAAGGGTACTATAAGGAAGTTGGAGCAGGAATTAAAGGGTTTGGAGACACAGATTGCGCGGGGTGCTGGGGCAAGTATACATAAAGAATTTAGAGATAAACTGTTGCAATATGAAGAAGAGGCCGCCAGGGAGGCAAAATTTAGGGGGAAACACTGGATTGCACGGCGATACTGTGAAGGGGGGAGACCGGGCAAAGCGTTAGCAGAAATCACGAGGAATCCGTGATTTGGTACACACATATTGGAAATGAATACATCAGAAGGCGGGGTATGTCGAGATACTGAGGGCATTCAAGAACTATTTATGGCACATTATGAGCAACTATACACTTCGCAACAAGCAGAGGAAGTGAGATTCGAAGATTTCTTAGATGATATTGCACTATGTTGGTTAAGCGACTGGCATAGAAAGTTCCTCAGTGCTCCATTGGAAGTGGACGAGATAAGGGACGCAATAATGTCACTACATAATGGGAAAGCAACTGGACTCAATGGCCTACCTGCCGAGTTCTATAAATGTTACATAGACATTATGGCCCTGGTGCTGAAGGAAAAGTTTGAGGCATCATTAGAAATAGGGGTGTTGCCTTGCTCGAAGCGCGAGGTAGTAATCACATCCCTTTTGAAGCCTGGAAAGGACCCCATGGAGTGTGATTCCTACCGTCTGCTATCGCTTATTAATTGCGATGCAAAAATACTTGCCAAAGTTCTCGCGACTCGTCTGTCCCTTCTAATGATGAGAATAGTGCTACCAGACCAAGCTGGGTTTGTCCCTGGTAGGTCCACTAATCATAACCTGCGCACTCTCTTCTCCCTAATTCAAACTATAGACCCGGGGTTTCCGGTCGCTGCCATATTTCTTGACGCTACGAAAGCGTTTGATTCAGTTGAATGGAACTACCTCTTTACCATTTTACACAGAATGGGATTCCCCAAACTGTTTGTAGCATGGATAGAGTTGCTTTACACCAGGCCCACGGCAAGAATGCTTATCAATGGTGGATTGTCTACCCAGATACCCATCACAAGGGGCACCAGACAGGGGTGCCCTCTTTCCCCGCTCCTCTTCGCTATTGCGATCGAGCCGATAGCATGCCGCATCCGACAATTGCATAGAGCGAGCGCGTTCAAATGTTTCTAACGACAAATTGGGGTGTCATTATACGCGGATGATCTAAGTTTATATGTCACAAACCCTCAATCCAATCTTAATCCTATACTGCGTGAATTACTGGTGTTTGGGCGCCTATCGGGCATTCAAGTAAACTGGAATAAATCACAGTTTTTTCCACTTACCCCTGCAGTGACACGGTTCCAATTGGATTACCCGCTGGAGTGGGGTAGCTCCGACCTCCGTTATTTAGGTATCATGGTGTCTACGGATAGGGAAGAGACGATTAGATTGAATTATGGCACGGCCATTACCAAGCTGGCTGATAATGTTACCCGTTGGATGTTGTTGCCATTGTCTATGGCGGGAAGAGCGTCTCTCATTAAAATGGTGATACTGCCTCGTTTTTTATATCTCTTCCAGAATATCCCTTATTACCCAGGTGCATATTTTTTTAAACCGCTGAGATCGGAACTCCTTCGCCTGTTTTGGGGCGGCAAGCAACCGCTGCTGCGATGGTCCATCATCACACAGCCTTACGATAAAGGAGGTTTCGATGTGCCTGACTTCGAAATATATTATACGAGTGCACAGGCGCACTATGCATATCATTGGACTGCTCCGACGCCATATATGCCTCAGTTAGAAGCTGAAGATTGGGTTGCACGGCCTCTTCCTCTCAATGGCTTGATTCATGGCCCTATCGAGGCTCTGGAAACACCGTTCACCACGGTGACTTGCACGATAGACGCCTGGAGAAGGATTGCGAAGGTCCTAAACGTCAAATTACTGTACTCTCCGTGCATTCCACTCATATATCATCCCCAACTGACACTATTACAGGAAACGGGATTTCACTTAATGTGTAGGCGCCTTAAGATCCTCACATGGGGGGACTTGTTTATAAATGGGCAATTTTCGGACACAGGAACAGATGTTTCAGGAAGTGCACCCCACACCGTTAGAGGTTTTTTATTATGTTAGATTACGGCAGGGACTGAAAGAAGTACTGCCACAATTCCCGGATGAACCGGTAACAGTGACGCTACACCGCTACATCCTATGCTGACATCACCGGATGGGCGTCATTTGGTCTCCAGAATATACAGAACTATTAGGATGCAACGCACAGGCATCGAGAGTGCTGCTTGCAGGTTATGGAGTGCAGACATAGGCAATGAAATTTCTGAAGCGCAATGGAACTACTGTTGTAGTATCACTGCCAACATCTTGTCTAGTTGTAGGCTCAAAATTATCCATTTTAAATTTCTACAGCGGTTCTATTACACACCTGCTAAAAAATTACGATTCAAACTGACAGACAATGATAGATGTGAAAGATGTCATGCAGAGGGAGGGGGGGTTTCTCCACTTAGCGTGGGAATATCCAGGGATAGATGAATATTGCAGATCATGATGGAGGGTGAGATTGATCGGGACCCACTCATTATGCTCTTGGGTTACACATTGCAGACACCCAGGCCCACTAGAAAATGTCTTGATATTGCTCTACTGCTTGCGAAATGTAGGGTTGCATGCTGATGGGGGAGAGGAAGAGCACCCAAATTTAAGGACTGG
This sequence comes from Lissotriton helveticus, assembly GCF_964261635.1. Taxonomy (NCBI): domain Eukaryota; kingdom Metazoa; phylum Chordata; class Amphibia; order Caudata; family Salamandridae; genus Lissotriton; species Lissotriton helveticus. Next base: position 1,303,109,159 of record NC_136057.1, read on the forward strand.
CTGAATGATATTATTTATTGCCAAGACCAAAATACTATTTATGCTGAAACACAGCCTGTTCAGAATAGACCTAGGGATATATGGGGCCCATTACAGGTATACGTATCAGCTTACGCAGGACGACAAACCAGCAGAGAGCTGGACGGCAATGATAATGTGACACAGATATAGATTGTGAAGCCTCATGTATTAACCTTACCAGAGATGTGAAACGGCAAATAAGCTGAAGATACATTCTTTTGCCGTTGATTCAGACCTAATGCACATATACATGTATGCTTTGTACTATTGGTTCAATGATAATGTATATATACTGATGCATGATATCAGAACTAGGCTTGCATAAAGGACTATGGACACTTAGCTCCAGATTTAAAGTAGTAATCTTTGTTAATTTGTGTGATATGCACTGATGCAGGCTGGCTTGAGCCGTCTTCAAAAGTTAACTGTCAATTTGTGATTATACATATGCCTTGTTTTCCAGTGAAGAGATTGTACCCATATGTTTAATTGAGAAAATGAAATAAATAACGGTTTAAAAAAAAAATCAATATCAAGTGAGAATGAAGAAGATGGTTGTGCCATGTCAAAGTTTACTCAATACAAAAGAAGGAACCATATGTGGACGATATTTAGCGGGGTCCAGTGTACATGTCCAGTCAACCATATACAACAAAAGGTACAAAGTTCCCCGGGGGATAGACAAGAAAGTGTGTGTGTGTAAAGGAGGAGAGCAAAGGCAGGGAACAGGGTGTTCCCTTGTTGGAACTAGAAGGCCTCACACACCCAGTGAGCTAGATGTCATGCTTCATCATTGGCCTCCTGCTCCTCGTCAGATTGGCGCTGCAATGTCTGACGGGCGCCTAACAGGCGCTCTTTGTTGGAGTTCTTTTGTTCCAGCCAATGGTTGAGTGCGTGTGAGGGGTCAGGTGAAGGTGTAGTCGTGAGGGAGTGGTGGTTAAAAAAGGTGGGTCAGTTCACAAGGACCTTTATTCACGTGGCTGACTCCCTTGATTAAAAGAGTGGGAGGGGAGATAGGGACTGTAAGGGGCACAGCGGACTACCTCAAACCCTCTGATTAGGTCGACATGTTTCTTGCCCAACTGGCAATTCTTCAGGACCTCAGGTGCTCAGTACTACACAGTGATGAAAAACAACAAAGAAAAGGAAAATAAAAAGATACAACCTCTCTGGGTCAGTAAGGGGGCAGGCCAGGAGGTCCTGCTCTAGTGTGGTGACCTAGAAGAAATGTATAGAAATAAGCCAAACATTTACAGTGGCGTTATCTCATAAACAATCGATCACCACAGCTCTCCAAAACAAGTTCCCACACACCAGGAAACACAATCAAAGGGCATCTCTTGCAGTATTTGCCCGTGGTCACATATGTACGCTATAACAGTTTAAAGAACAGAAATGGGATGAAGATGTCACAAGGTATGGAATGCAAGGGCTAATTCTTACCCTAGGGGTGTCCCTAGTAGGCCCCGCAGTTTGTTCCCGTGGGGCAGCACAATAAGGTACGGTACCTGTAAAGAGAGAGATACGTGCACCGGGTGCCAGATTTATAAGAGTTGAAGAGCCACTCGGAAGGTAGTGGATGTAAAGATGCCTGGATATCAGGTGTCTAAGCATGATCGTTGTTGTACTCGCCCCCGATTCCAAGATCGCAGCGAGCCAACACAAGCCCCCAGTACCTCCTGATTGACTAGCGTGTAGTGCAACCCCCCAATGTTAATAAGCGGACAATCAGGGCATGAAAAATGGCATGCTCAGCTTAAAACAAGACAAGAGCCCTGTTGATAACGCCCCCTTGGGGTGGCGAGGTGATGTGAGACAACTTGCCGAGTTCCCTGACATTCCCCTGTGACCCGACTTACAACATCCATGGGGGGTCACGTACACAAACCACCAATCTATGAAAAGGTCTGGCGAAGCCATGTCAATTACTCAAGTGGACCTTTGAAGTTCATGGTCAAATACCGCCAATGAAATGCGGAAAGAGCCTGCATACCACAAAGACCCGGCACTTAATACACGGACACCTTGCTTAGCTCTAGTGCGTGCAGCCAGGGCTCGCAAACCTACCCACACGCGTGGCGCTCCAAAGGTAGCGCGGAACAGCTGGTGCCGGTTTCCCGAGACAACCGGGTTTAAAAGCTGTCCGTACTTCCGCGTCGAGGACTCTGCAAGTGGGCGTGGTCTCCGGAAATCATGTCTGCGCATGCGTCTCAGAGGTGTATTGGTGTCATGAGAAGCTGCTAGTGTCAATTGGGTAAACGTAGCGGCCATCTTAAGGTGGGGTGTTTGGAAAAGCCCAATGCCTGTGTAAACATACAGGGGGACAATGCATCTTGTGATGCTAACAGTATAGTCGTGTTACCCCAGTGCCTGTGCAACAAAAATATATAAATATATATCGAGGGACACTGCTTATACTGATGAACACAGTTTAATGGGTAAATCTAAAGACAGGATGCTAGTCACGGATAGCAGGATAAATCAACCTTGAACCCCACAGGAGAAAGGGGACAGATTAATTGATACAGCTAGTCGTCTGAGCAGGTGATGGAATAGTGCCTACTTATCCAAATGGGGATCATCTAGACAGTGATGACCAAGGGACGGAGTCATTTAGGCCCAGTGTATCGAATTGGAGGCGATGTACCCATCGCTGTTCAATCCTGAACAGAGCTTGTTGTGTGATTGATGGGTGAGATTCAAGTACTAGCCACTTGATGCTATCCGCCTGGTGGCCATGTTGGATGTAGTGTTCATACAGTCTTGTGTGTGTTCTAGAACACCGGATGTTGCTCTTATGCTCCATGATCCTTAACTTCACCTGCCTCATTGTCATGCCGATATAGTTTTTTCCGCAAGGGCAGATCAGCATGTAAATACATCTGGGGCTGTTGCAATTTGTGTGTTTGTTCAAATGCCAGGTGAATGTATCGGATAGTTTAATTTCCTTGCACTGTACTGTCTGTGGGCATACAACGCAACCCCCACACTGGTAGTGACCAACTACTGGTGGGAGCCTCCACAAGGTACTTTGGCCAGAGGTCGTTTGTTTTTTGGGGCGTGTATGGATAAGGGCGTCTTTTAGATTGGCTGTGCGCTTGAAGGCAAAGCGGGGACGTGGGATGTCTAGGCCCCCTGTGTTCAATAACCCCCAATGTTTATTCACAGTTTTTTTCAGAAACGATGAATTTTATGTGAAGCAAGTCACGCAAGTGATGAGGTTGTCAGGTTCTTTTGGGTGTGTCTCCAGTAGTGCCTCTCTAGGGTTATTAAGGGCCCTTTTGCGTGAATCGTGAATCAATCTGGTTGGATACCCTCTATCCTGTAGTTTGTGTTGGAGCAGAACAGACTCCTTTTTGTAGTCGGAGCTGGTGGTGCAGTTTCTGCGTATCCTAAGAAACTGGCCAAAGGGTAAGTTATCCCTCAGGGCCCTGGGGTGATGACTATTGTAAAGGAGAAGACTATTCCTATCTGTCTCCTTGCGATACAGGGAGGTGCTCAGTCCTTCTTGGTCCAGACAGATTGTTAAGTCCAAGAATGGTATTGTTGTATCTGAGACAATGCCTGTAAATCTAAGGAATGGATTTTGATGGTTGATCCAGGCACAGAAAGCGTCGCAGCTCTCCCGGTCCCCTCGCCAGAGGACCAGTATATCATCGATATACCTGCGCCAGAGTGCTATGTTCTGACAAAAGGTATTTTGTGCTGACAGGATGCATTGGTCTTCGAAGGTGGCCATGTAAATGGAGGCTAGGCTAGGGGCAAAGGTAGAACCCATCGAGGTCCCCTGGATCTGGTGAAATAATTGGGACCCATACTGGAAGAAGTTCTCCGTCAATGCTATGCTAGCGCAGGCCAAAATAAAGGAAATTGGCGTGGGTGAGGTCCATTCTTCCATCCGGAGAGTGGTCTCCACAGCTTCCAGGGTAGCCTGCTGGGGAATGTTGGTATAGAGCGCCTCCACATCCAACGTTAAGAGGAGGTTGACGCTCTCTCTCCCCTCGATGGAATCAATGAGGCGGAGCACATCCCTGGTATCTTGAAGAAAAGATGGTATCTTCTTTACAACAGGTTGGAGGAATATATCACAAAATTTGGAAAGGGGCTCCAAAAGTGAGCCGATGCCGGATACAATGGGCCTACCTGGAACAGGAGTTGTACCCTTATGAATTTTGGGTAGGGTGTAGAAATAAGGGGTGACTGGATCTGTAGTGAGTAGAAATTCTGCCTCATTTTTTGTGATCCACTCATTGGTTTCTCCTTCCATGATCAGGCTAGTGATAGTGGTGGTTAGCCTAGGAGTGGGGTCAACTGTCAATGGTCTGTAGTGGGTTGTATTGGCAAGTTGTCGTTTGCATTCAGTGTCGTAGTCACTGGTGTTTTGGATCACTGTAGCTCCCCCTTTATCCGCCTGCTTGATGACTATGGTATTGTCATTCCCGAGTGTTTTCAGCATTGGTGAGGTTGTTAAAGCTCCTCGTGTTTGGTTTAGTCTCCAAAGTCTTAAGGACTGCCCTCTCGAAGACCAGAACTTCGGGTGGAACCATACCGTCAGTTGGTGTAAACCTGGATGGTTTCCGCAACCCTGTATCGGTTTTGTCGCTGTCTGGTCTTTCGTCAAAGTAGGAGCGCAAGCGTATTTTCCTAAAGAGTTGCTTAACCTCGCACATTTTGTTAAAGCTGTCTGGGATAGGAGTAGGAACAAAGCCTAGACCTTTCTCGAGGACCTTAGTTTCCGTAGGGGTGAGAGGTCTAGTGGAAAGGTTGACAATCAGACTCTCCTCCCTCTGGTTGTGCTCCTGGTCTCCACTGATGTTGATGTGGTTGGCTGGTCTTGCCACTGTACCCCTTTCTGGCCTCCCCACCTTCGCCCTTTTCCTCTGCCCCAACCTCTGTCGTGAAAAGGAGGTTTCATTGGGAAGAACTGTGGTGGTCCCTGGGGATAGAAGGGGTATTGCCAGGGGGGCATCATTTGTGGTGGTCCCTGAAACATTTGACCCTGGTTGAAACCTTGATTCCAATTTGGACGGCGCTGATTGCGGTTGTTGTTGGGGGGGTACCCACCGCTGGAATCACTGCCGAACGAGCCCCCCCGGCTGCCATTATCTGAACTTTCATCAGAGGAGTAGCCGTTTTTCTTATTTGTGTATCCTTCCTTGAGATAGGAGTACACCTTCTCTTTATCAAATTTGGCCACATCCTTCTGGAGTTTGGTCATTTTTTGTTTGAGTAAAAACTCTTGGTTCTCGGAAATCTCTTGATTAATTTCTGCTAATTTGATGGTGAAGGGAGTCTTCATCAGAGTGCCTCTAATTGCTGTTTCTACAGCTGTGATTTTAACAAGCAGTGTGTCCGCCAGTCTTTTGGCCGTCTTGACGATCAAGAACAGGAGTTCCTTGGTGCACTTCCATGACACTTGGCACGAATCTCCCTTAAATTGGCTGTCTTGAAGGAAACGTCTTGGCACGATGTTCACAAGAAGCCCCTGTGGGGCTATATTTGCACTTAGATATTCCGTCATCATAGCCCCATGGACAGTAATCCTGAGCCATTCTTTCTTCATTATGGTTAATGTGGCCCAATCGTCATTAGTAGAACCTGAAGCAGTGGCACCTCCAACCCCAAAGAGTAGAGGTGCCGATCTTAACGCCTCGGCTATAGCATCTTCATCGAAGCTCAAGCCCGGAACATCTTCCATAATGAGGAGATCGCTCCTAGCTAGTGTGGTATTTCCACAGAGCTAAAAACGAAACTGGGGTACCCTAGAGAGAACACAGTATGATTCTAGGGACCCAGTGGTCCTAACAGTGGACTGTCACTGTAGGTAACCTGAACGGTTCCGTGGGACTAAGCCCACGCTAGGAATTCAATACAAAAGAGGGAACCATATGTGGACGATATTTAGCGGGGTCCAGTGTACATGTCCAGTCAACTATATACAACAAAAGGTACAAAGTTCCCCGGGGGATAGACAAGAAAGTGTGTGTGTGTAAAGGAAGAGAGCAAAGGCAGGGAACAGGGTGTTCCCTTGTTGGAACTAGAAGGCCTCACACACCCAGTGAGCTAGATGTCATGCTTCATCATTGGCCTCCTGCTCCTCGTCAGACTGGCGCTGCAATGTCTGACGGGCACCTAACAGGTGCTCTTTGTTGGAGTTCTTTTGTTCCAGCCAATGGTTGAGTGCGTGTGAGGGGTCAGGTGAAGGTGTAGTCGTGAGGGAGTGGTGGTTAAAAAAGGTGGGTCAGTTCACAAGGACCTTTATTCACGTGGCTGACTCCCTTGATTAAAAGAGTGGGAGGGGAGATAGGGACTGTAGGGGGCACAGCGGACTACCTCAAACCCTCTGATTAGGTCGACATGTTTCTTGCCCAACTGGCAATTCTTCAGGACCTCAGGTGCTCAGTACTACACAGTGATGAAAAACAACAAAGAAAAGGAAAATAAAAAGATACAACCTCTCTGGGTCAGTAAGGGGGCAGGCCAGGAGGTCCTGCTCTAGTGTGGTGACCTAGAAGAAATGTATAGAAATAAGCCAAACATTTACAGTGGCGTTATCTCATAAACAATCGATCACCACAGCTCTCCAAAACAAGTTCCCACACACCAGGAAACACAATCAAAGGCATCTCTTGCAGTATTTGCCCGTGGTGACATATGTACGCTATAACAGTTTAAAGAACAGAAATGGGATGAAGATGTCACAAGGTATGGAATGCAAGGGCTAATTCTTACCCTAGGGGTGTCCCTAGTAGGCCCCGCAGTTTGTTCCCGTGGGGCAGCACAATAAGGTACAGTACCTGTAAAGAGAGAGATACGTGCACCGGGTGCCAGATTTATAAGAGTTGAAGAGCCACTCGGAAGGTAGTGGATGTAAAGATGCCTGGATATCAGGTGTCTAAGCATGATCGTTGTTGTACTCGCCCCCGATTCCAAGATCGCAGCGAGCCAACACAAGCCCCCAGTACCTCCTGATTGACTAGCGTGTAGTGCAACCCCCCAATGTTAATAAGCGGACAATCAGGGCATGAAAAATGGCATGCTCAGCTTAAAACAAGACAAGAGCCCTGTTGATAATGCCCCCTTGGGGTGGCGAGGTGATGTGAGACAACTTACCGAGTTCCCTGACATTCCCCTGTGACCCGACTTACAACATCCATGGGGGGTCACGTACACAAACCACCAATCTATGAAAAGGTCTGGCGAAGCCATGTCAATTACTCAAGTGGACCTTTGAAGTTCATGGTCAAATACCGCCAATGAAATGCGGAAAGAGCCTGCATACCACAAAGACCCGGCACTTAATACACGGACACATTGCTTAGCTCTAGTGCGTGCAGCCAGGGCTCGCAAACCTACCCACACGCGTGGCGCTCCAAAGGTAGCGTGGAACAGCTGGTGCCGGTTTCCCGAGACAACCGGGTTTAAAAGCTGTCCGTACTTCAGCGTCGAGGACTCTGCTAGTGGGCGTGGTCTCCGGAAATCATGTCTGCGCATGCGTCTCAGAGGTGTATTGGTGTCATGAGAAGCTGCTAGTGTCAATTGGGTAAACGTAGCGGCCATCTTAAGGTGGGGTGTTTGGAAAACCCCAATGCCTGTGTAAACATACAGGGGGACAATGCATCTTGTGATGCTAACAGTATAGTCGTGTTACCCCAGTGCCTGTGCAACAAAAATATATAAATATATATCGAGGGACACTGCTTATACTGATGAACACAGTTTAATGGGTAAATCTAAAGACAGGATGCTAGTCACGGATAGCAGGATAAATCAACCACCCCACAGGAGAAAGGGGACAGATTAATTGATACAGCTAGTCGTCTGAGCAGGTGATGGAATAGTGCCTACTTATCCAAATGGGGATCATCTAGACAGTGATGACCAAGGGACGGAGTCATTTAGGCCCAGTGTATCGAATTGGAGGTGATGTACCCATCGCTGTTCAATCCTGAACAGAGCTTGTTGTGTGATTGATGGGTGAGATTCAAGTACTAGCCACTTGATGCTATCCGCCTGGTGGCCATGTTGGATGTAGTGTTCATACAGTCTTGTGTGTGTTCTAGAGCACCGGATGTTGCTCTTATGCTCCATGATCCTTAACTTCACCTGCCTCATTGTCATGCCGATATAGTTTTTTCCGCAAGGGCAGATCAGCATATAAATACATCTGGGGCTGTTGCAATTCGTGTGTTTGTTCAAATGCCAGGTGAATGTATCGGATAGTTTAATTTCCTTGCACTGTACTGTCTGTGGGCATACAACGCAACACCCGCACTGGTATTGACCAACTACTGGTGGGAGCCTCCACAAGGTACTTTGGCCAGAGGCCGTTTGTTTTTTGGGGCGTGTATGGATAAGGGCGTCTTTTAGATTGGCCGTGCGCTTGAAGGCAAAGCGGGGACGTGGGATGTCTAGGCCCCCTGTGTTCAATAACCCCCAATGTTTATTCACAGTTTTTTTCAGAAACGATGAATTTTTTGTGAAGCAAGTCACGCAAGTGATGAGGTTGTCAGGTTCTTTTGGGTGTGTCTCCAGTAGTCCCTCTCTAGGGTTATTAAGGGCCCTTTTGCGTGAATCGTGAATCAATCTGGTTGGATACCCTCTATCCTGTAGTTTGTGTTGGAGCAGAACAGACTCATTTTTGTAGTCGGAGCTGGTGGTGCAGTTTCTGCGTATCCTAAGAACTGGCCAAAGGGTAAGTTATCCCTCAGGGCCCTGGGGTGATGACGATTGTAAAGGAAAAGACTATTCCTATCTGTCTCCTTGCGATACAGGGAGGTGCTCAGTCCTTCTTGGTCCAGACAGATTGTTAAGTCCAAGAATGGTATTGTTGTATCTGAGACAGTGCCTGTAAATCTAAGGAATGGATTTTGATGGTTGATCCAGGCACAGAAAGCGTCGCAGCTCTCCCGGTCCCCTCGCCAGAGGACCAGTATATCATCGATATACCTGGGCCAGAGTGCTATGTTCTTACAAAAGGGATTTTGTGCTGACAGGATGCATTGGTCTTCGAAGGTGGCCATGTAAATGCAGGCTAGGCTAGGGGCAAAGGTAGAACCCATCGAGGTCCCCTGGATCTGGTGAAATAATTGGGACCCATACTGGAAGAAGTTCTCCGTCAATGCTATGCTAGCGCAGGCCATAATAAAGGAAATTGGCGTGGGTGAGGTCCACTCTTCCATCCGGAGAGTGGTCTCCACAGCTTCCAGGGTAGCCTGCTGGGGAATGTTGGTATAGAGCGCCTCCACATCCAACGTTAAGAGGAGGTTGACGCTCTCTCTCCCCTCAATGGAATCAATGAGGCGGAGTACATCCCTGGTATCTTGAAGAAAAGATGGTATCTTCTTTACAACAGGTTGGAGAAATATATCACAAAATTTGGAAAGGGGCTCCAAAAGTGAGCCGATGCCGGATACAATGGGCCTACCTGGAACAGGAGTTGTACCCTTATGAATTTTGGGTAGGGTGTAGAAATAAGGGGTGACTGGATCTATAGTGAGTAGAAATTCTGCCTCATTTTCAGTGATGCACTCATTGGTTTCTCCTTCCATGATCAGGCTAGTGATAGTGGTGGTTAGCCTAGGAGTGGGGTCAATTGTCAATGGTCTGTAGTGGGTTGTAGTGGCAAGTTGTCGTTTGCATTCAGTGTCGTAGTCACTGGTGTTTTGGATCACTGTAGCTCCCCCTTTATCCGCCTGCTTGATGACTATGGTATTGTCATTCCCTAGTGTTTTCACAGCCAGTCTTTCAGCATTGGTGAGGTTGTTAAAGCTACTCGTGTTTGGTTTAGTCTCCAAAGTCTTAAGGACTGCCCTCTCGAAGACCGAAACTTCGGGCGGAACCATACCGTCAGTTGGTGTAAACCTGGATGGTTTCCGCAACCCTGTATCGGTTTTGTCGCTGTCTGGTCTTTCGTTAAAGTAGGAGCGCAAGCGTATTTTCCTAAAGAGTTGCTTAACCTCGCACATTTCGTTAAAGCTGTCTGGGATAAGAGTAGGAACAAAGCCTAGACCTTTCTCGAGGACCTTAGTTTCCGTAGGGGTGAGAGGTCTAGTGGAAAGGTTGGGATACAACAATACCATTCTTGGACTTAACAATCTGTCTGGACCAAGAAGGACTGAGCACCTCCCTGTATCGCAAGGAGACCGATAGGAATAGTCTTCTCCTTTACAATAGTCATCACCCCAGGGCCCTGAGGGATAACTTACCCTTTGGCCAGTTTCTTGGGATACGCAGAAACTGCACAACCAGCTCCGACTACAAAAAGGAGTCTGTTCTGCTCCAACACAAACTACAGGATAGAGGGTATCCAACCAGATTGATTCACGATTCACGCAAAAGGGCCCTTAATAACCCTAGAGAGGCACTACTGGAGACACACCCAAAAGAACCTGACAACCTGATCACTTGCGTGACTTGCTTCACAAAAAATTCATCGTTTCTGAAAAAAACTGTGAATAAACATTGGGGGTTATTGAACACAGGGGGCCTAGACATCCCACGTCCCCGCTTTGCCTTCAAGCGCACGGCCAATCTAAAAGACGCCCTTATCCATACACGCCCCAAAAAACAAACGACCTCTGGCCAAAGTACCTTGTGGAAGGTCCCACCAGTAGTTGGTCACTACCAGTGCGGGGGTTGCGTTGTATGCCCACAGACAGTACAGTGCAAGGAAATTAAACTGTCTGATACATTCACCTGGCATATGAACAAACACACGAATTGCAACAGCCCCAGATGTATTTACATGCTGATCTGCCCTTGTGGAAAAAACTATATCGGCATGACAATGAGGCAGGTGAAGTTAAGGATCATGGAGCATAAGAGCAACATCCGGTGCTCTAGAACACACACAAGACTCTATGAACACTACATCCAACATGGCCACCAGGTGGATAGCATCAAGTGGCTAGTACTTGAATCTCACCCATCAATCACACAACAAGCTCTGTTCAGGATTGAACAGCGATGGGTACATCGCCTCCAATTGGATACACTGGGCCTAAATGACTCCGTCCCTTGGTCATCACTGTCTAGATGATCCCCATTTGGATAAGTAGGCACTATTCCACCACCTGCTCAGACGACTAGCTGTATCAATTAATCTGTCCCCTTTCTCCTGTGGGGTTCAAGGTTGATTTATCCTGCTATCCGTGACTAGCATCCTGTCTTTAGATTTACCCATTAAACTGTGTTCATCAGTATAAGCAGTGTCCCTCGATATATATGTATATATTTTTGTTGCACATGCACTGGGGTAACACGACTATACTGTTAGCATCACAAGATGCATTGTCCCCCTGTATGTTTACACAGGCATTGGGGTTTTCCAAACACCCCACCTTAAGATGGCCGCTACGTTTACCCAATTGACACTAGCAGCTTCTCACGACACCAATACACCTCTGAGACGCATGCGCAGACATGATTGCCGGAGATCACGCCCACTAGCAGAGTCCTCGACGCGGAAGTACGGACAGCTTTTAAACCCGGTTGTCTCAGGAAACCGGCACCAGCTGTTCCGCGCTACCTTTGGAGCACCACGCGTGTGGGTAGGTTTGCGAGCCCTGGCTGCACGCACTAGAGGTAAGCAATGTGTCCGTGTATTAAGTACCGGGTCTTTGTGGTATGCAGGCTCTTTCCGCATTTCATTGGCGGTATTCGACCACAAACTTCAAAGGTCCACTTGAGTAATTGACATGGCTTCGCCAGACCTTTTCATAGATTGGTGGTTTGTGTACGTGACCCCCCATGGATGTTGTAAGTCGGGTCACAGGGCAATGTCAGGGAACTCGGCAAGTTGTCTCACATCACCTCGCCACCCCAAGGGGGCGTTATCAACAGGGCTCTTGTCTTGTTTTAAGCTGAGCATGTCATTTTTCATGCCCTGATTGTCCGCTTATTAACATTGCGGGGGTTGCACTACACGCTAGTCAATCAGGAGGTACTGGGGGCTTGTGTTGGCTCGCTGCGATCTTGGAATCGGGGGCGAGTACAACAACGATCATGCTTAGACACCTGATATCTAGGCATCTTTACATCCACTACCTTCCGAGTGGCTCTTCAACTCTTATAAATCTGGCACCCGGTGCACGTATCTCTCTCTTTACAGGTACCGTACCTTATCGTGCTGCCCCACGGGAACAGACTGCGGGGCCTACTAGGGACACCCCTAGGGTAAGAATTAGCCCTTGCAATCCATACCTTGTGACATCTTCATCCCATTTCTGTTCTTTAAACTGTTATAGCGTACATATGTGACCACGGGCAAATACTGCAAGAGTTGCCCTTTGATTGTGTTTCCTGGTGTGTGGGAACTTGTTTTGGAGAGCTGTGGTGATCGATTGTTTATGAGATAACGCCACTGTAAATGTTTGGCTTATTTCTATACATTTCTTCTAGGTCACCACACTAGAGCAGGACCTCCTGGCCTGCCCCCTTACTGACCCAGAGAGGTTGTATCTTTTTATTTTTATTTTCATTGTTGTTTTTCATCACTGTGTAGTACTGAGCACCTGAGGTCCTGAAGAATTGCCAGTTGGGCAAGAAACATGTCGACCTAATCAGAGGGTTTGAGGTAGTCCGCTGTGCCCCTTAAAGTCCCTATCTCCCCTCCCACTCTTTTAATCAAGGGAGTCAGCCACGTGAATAAAGGTCCTTGTGAACTGACCCACCTTTTTTAACCACTACTCCCTCACGACTACACCTTCACCTGACCCCTCACACGCACTCAACCATTGGCTGGAACAAAAGAACTCCAACAAAGAGCGCCTGTTAGGCGCCCGTCAGACATTGCAGCGCCAGTCTGACGAGGAGCAGGAGGCCAATGATGAAGCATGACATCTAGCTCACTGGGTGTGTGAGGCCTTCTAGTTCCAACAAGGGAACACCCTGTTCCCTGCCTTTGCTCTCCTCCTTTACACACTTTCTTGTCTATCCCCCGGGGAACTTTGTACCTTTTGTTGTATATGTCAAAGTTTACCTCAGAGACGCATGTGCATGTTGGACTGGTCGCTTATGAGGAAAAGTTCCTGTCCAAGACAAGTCGACATGACAAAGCACCAAAGTAATTAAAACATTTTCTGAAAATCACACTAAAGGTCAATGGTTGCTCAATACCTGTCATTATCGATAGTGGTGCTTCAATTAAATTATAACTCAAAGAGAAAGGACTGGGGGTGTTATAAGGTCCAGCATATGCGCCCCTTCAATAATCAATACAAGGAGGTATACAGTCCCTTAGAAGGGAAGAAGGAAGGGACAACAGGACTGGGCGGTCCTCAGTCCAAGGTTGTAGGAGGGATAAGGGAATCCCCCTTTTGGAATTAGGGCCCTCACACACCCGGTTGGGTATCATGCTTCATCATAGGTCATGCTCCTCATCAGGTCGGTACTGCAATACCTGATGGGCTCCCTATGAGGGGCTTTTTGCCGGAAATCTTTTATTCCAAAGTTCCGTTGGGTGTCGTGTGGGAATAGGGCCTTGGTGTGTAGATGGATGTGAAGAAGGTGGGTGCTCTAAGCAGTGGATTAAAATGGAATATGGATGGTCCCTGCAAGATATTTCAGAGACGTAGAGAGCCTTCAGAGAGAACTACTCTGGGACAGGAGACCCCGTATCGCCTTCCAAAAACTATTCCTGAGTTGGTACAACGGAGGAATGGGCTAACAAACATTAAAAAATACTATTGGGCCACACACCTGGTGGCAATCAACTACTGTACTTACTGACCTGAAGACAACCCAGTCTACAGAATGGATAAATGGCTGCTGCCAGGGAGTAACTACAACCGGTCCCTATATTCTAAACCATGCAGATTCTACCTGACCGGACCGACTAAACACGCAGTACAGATTTGGCATGCTACCAGCAGAAGCCTGGGGTTGGAACACAAGCTCACGCAGGCCGCCCCCCTGTGGGAAGCAGAACAGGGCACCCTAAGGAACACTAAGGGGTTTGATAAATGGGATATTATGGGTATCTCGAAGATTGGGGACCTATGGGTAGGGAGAGAGGTGACTTGATTCTGCTCGCTGCATCAGGGCTATGAACTCACAGATAAGGAGTACTTTTGATACTTGCAGGTCAGGCATGCACTATTGTTGATCCTTCCTACTGGTACCCCCCCCCCTCCCCCCTCCCCGGACTCCTCACCGCTAGATGACAGAGTACTTGACGGGCACTTACCTGATAAAGCGATATCCCTCACTTACAAAAAACTGGTTAATAATACCCCAGACCCCCTGAGACTTTTGAGACAATGCTGGGAGGGAGATGGGCTGGAGCTGGTGATGAAGAATGGCAGGGGGCAGTGACATCCCCACGAGAGGTGGCGATCTCATCTAGACTGCGCCTAGTCCAACTGACAGTCCTTCGCAGAATCTATGTCTCTGGGCCTAATCTCATCAAAATGTGGAGGGCAGACGAGGGTAAATGTAGACAAAGGTGCGGCCTGGTGGGATCATTCCTGCATATAATATGGGAATGTGAGTGTATCCGGTCCTACTGGAAGAAGATAGACGAATGTATGAGTGAAGTGTTAGAAAAAACTGTCTATGTAGCATGTGGATGCAACCAAAAATGGTCCTCTATATGGAGCAAATGGAATGCCTACCGGGGTGACATATGTATCCCCCAGCTCTACCTTCAGTAGAAGAACCATTTACACTGTAGGTGCCTTGCAATACCTGTCAGAACCTGTGTGACTCTTGTGCGCAAATGTATGTCTCTGTCATCAACATAATCCCTCTGTATGTATTTGAAATATCAACTTATTTTGTTAAATAAAAAGATTTAAAATAAATAAATAAAATGGAATATGGAGGTTCTCCAGAGAAACACTTTATTCAACGAGACATCCAACCCAATTAAAACAAGGGTGGCACACTGCTAAAATAATGGTCAGGGGTGGCACAATTTTAAATGGTCAACATGTTTCGGCCTGAATAGTCCTAAGATCAAATGGCAATTCATTAGGACCAGAATATTAAAAAACTATCTATACAGTGGTTGGTTGTCTGGTAGTGTGACCCTAATTAACCAAACCTAAAACCTACAGTGAGGTACCTGAATTTGGATAACCGAACTATAAAAATAAATTGTTATACATTAGGTATATAAAACATAGATATAGTCAAGAGTAATCTGTGAAAAGCATGGAGTGTCACCTAAGGAATGGCATGCACTAAACACTTCATGACCTCTTGTTAGTGCAAAGTGCAAGACGTGTTAATTAAGAAAGAGCTATAGTGGTTGGTTAGCTCATTTTGAAAGAGTGGTGGAACAATAACCACCATGGTATCAAACATATTTTGACACTCACCCAATTGGGGTTGGCAGCAATCAACAACAACTCTCAGCAGGTAGGACACTGGGAAGTACCTAGTGTCCTGAATCAAAGTTGTGCCAAAAGAAAACATAAAGGTGTATTTTAGCAATTTAGATGAGTCCAGGGTCGATAGCAGGAGAGAAGGACAGAGCGAAGTAAATTTGGGCGCTCCAGTAGTATCAGGAGTTCGAATAGGATCCTCACGCTTGCAGACCAGTACTTGCGCCATCAGACCTACCCACTCTCTGACGGAATTGGGGCAGTGGATAGTGGGTACGAAGCTTCTCATTTAATACTCTGTAGCAATCCAATTTAGACATTGCACATAACATAGCGTTAAAGACTTTCAGCCTGATTCATGTACGGGCCGTTTTGCGTGTCCCTAATAGCGATTAATAGCGACTCGCTATTGAGGAAACGCAAAACGGCATTCATGTACTTTTCGGGGAAACAATAGCGACTCGCACGCGGGCGCTAAATCCGATAGCGACCAACTAAAAACGCAGAAAAATCGCTAATCCCGGCTACCTGCGTCGGGATTGCGACTCGCAATCCCGTGCGATCGGAAATGCGACTCGCAATCCCGTGCGATCGGAAATGCGACTCGCAATCCCGTGCGATCGGGAATGCGACTCGCATTCTCGCGCGATCGGGAAAACGGAAAGTCGCTTTCCGAGCACAGTGATGACATCACAACCAGGAAGCAGGCAGTTCCCACCCCCAAACACCACAGCGAGGCAAACCTCCGAGGGAGCAAGTCGGAAAGCAGACGCTAAACCAGCGATAGCGACTTCTCTACCGACTGAAATAGCGACATATCTGCTGCCATGTCTGAGGAACCTGTCCCTGGCCCCAGCAACAGCGCAGGACGAAAGCGAAAGCTCAAGTTCTCAGAGCAGGAGCTCGAGAACCTTATTGAAGGGGTGGTGGCCAACCATGACCGGCTCTTCGGGACCAACTCCAGAAAGGTCCCAGAGCAAGACAAGCGGAGGATCTGGCTGGGAATAGCCTCCAGCGTGAACTCGGTGGGTGTGGCCGATAGGTCATTGGAGGAGCTTAAGAAGCGCTGGTATGACCTCCGAGGTCGTGCCAAGGAGAGGGTGGCGGAGCGCCTTGGAGAGGCATCGGGCACTGGAGGTGGCGGACCGACAGTCCCACCCAACACACCCTTGGAGGACCAGGTCGAGGACACCCTTGAGAGGGAGGCGTGCGTTGGCGTGACCCCTCTGGACTCCTCCCGCCCCACCCAAGACACCCAAGGTAAGTGGCATGCGACTGCGACCCTGTCCCCTATGACCGTCCCTGACCAAATAGGCTCACTTATTGGCCCTTAGTCATGCCTTTGTTGCGCATCAGGGAATGCCCTGAAGCATTGTGGGAGATGTAGTATGTCCACAATGTAGTAGTACCCCAATGCAGCCAGACAGGTCCCAAAGTACGCAAATCCACAGCCATCCAGGGAATGTCACCCAGCATGCATGTAACATCAGCACGTCTGACAGTCACATGCAACTAATGAGTATCCACTTACCCTCACAGGTGGCGCAGACAGCAGTGACAACGAGAGGCTGCAGATAGATGAGGAGGCCCAGGAGGAGGATTCACAACCAGAAACCCAGGCACCAGCCCCTGCCGCTGCAACAACACCAGCAGCCAGGCCCCCCACCGTTGCTGCATCTGGATCTGCCGTCCCACCCGCAGCCAAGGCCAGGCCCCCCACCGTTGCTGCATCAGGATCTGCCGTCCCACCCGCAGCCAAGGCCAGGCCCCCCACCGTTGCTGCATCTGGATCTGCCGTCCCACCCGCAGCCAGAGCCAGGCACCCCACTAATGTGCCCCCAGTCCCTGCCGCACCAGCAACGCCTGCTGCAACACCACCTGCAGCTGGTGCCAAGAGATCTGGGCCTGCGACAGCGGCAACACAGCGGGCAATCAGCAGGAGGGGCAATGGACATCGCTATGCCTGCATGAGCGTAGAGAGACGCATGCTCCGGATCCACCAGCGCCAGTCACAGCAGCAAGGTGCCATCCAGCTCCAGCTGCACAAAATTGGGCGCAATATGGCGGGAGTTGGAGACCGCATGGACCGCATGACGGCGGCCATGCGCCGCATGACTGCAGCCATGGAGGAGAACACTGCTGCGCTCATCAAGCACCGCAGTGTAGCGAGCCGGCGCCACCACCAGCTGATGAGCCGGCTGTCCACCTATAGCAGGTCGAATTATGTGGCAGCAAATGCCACCACCCAGTTGTCGCGGCGCTCTCTCACACAGCAGCACCAACTAGTGCAGTGCTGTGAGGACATCACCAGGGTACTGGAGCACCTAACCACCGTGGTAACGGCACTACACACACCTGCGCTACCGGCCACTGTAGGGGGCGACGATGCCAGTGAGGGTGCCTCCAGCGTGAGCAGCCAATCGGCCACACTGGTCCCGCCACCTAGGCGCAGCACCAGGGCAACGGCTGGTACAGGTGCCCAGGAAGAGGAAGAGGAAGAGCCTCAGAGGCGCTTGGGCATTACGCGCAGGAGGCGCCATTGACACTGTCTGCATAACACTGGCACAGGCTGACGCTAAGCCTGCCATGTATATGCACACTGCAGTATGAAGCAATACTGTTATTTGTAAATAGTTGGACTGATTACCTTTTTCTTGTGAATGAAACAAATATATTTATTTTGCTGCACACATTAGCCTTGTGTAATCATTACATTTTGCATGCAATTGTGATATGTGGGGTGGGGGAAGAGGGTGGGCTAGAAATTGTTCAGTGTGATGTGGTTGCGACGTCTGTGGCCTTCAGCTGGGTTCTCCCCGCGTGCATGGTGCACATGTGCTGGTGGCCGGTCGTCCCCTTCAGATTCACTGCCTGAGATGTCAACAGGTATCCGGCGCTTGGTTGCAATGTTATGGAGCATTGCACAGACAGCCACAATGCGGCAGCACGCAGCAGGACTGTAATACATGGCCCCACCTGTCTTGTGCAGTATACGGAACCTGCTCTTGAGCAGGCCAAATGTCCTTTCTATACAGTTCCTTGTCCGGATGTGCGCAACATTGTAGCGCCGTTGCTGAGGTGTGGCAGGGTTGAGGTAAGGGGTCAGGAGGTATTCCCGTAGGGCGTAGCCACTGTCACCTGAATGAGAGGAGCAGATGTTGATTGCCTGTGCAGCGCAGTGACTTCATTGCAATGTGACATTGTCGACAAAGTGTACTTACCAAGTAGGTGTCCTTCCCCAAACTCTCCTCTGAGCAGTCGTGTGTGGAGTCCACTGTGCCTGAAGATAAAGGAATCATGGGTACTCCCTGGGTACTGTGCGACAATGTCAGTGATGATGGTCTTGGCATTGCAGACCATCTGTATGTTGAGGGAGTGGTAGGACTTCCGGTTGCGGTACATATACTCCGTGGCAGCTGGTGGGCAGATGGCGACGTGGGTACAGTCGATGCAGCCGAGGACATGGGGAAAATGGGCTACATTGTAAAATTGTAGTTTTGTCAGGTCCAATTCCTGTTGGCTCGTGGGAAATGTGATGTGGCGGTGGAGCTGGGTGAGCATGGCGTCAACGAAAGTGTGGAGGCAGCGTGACATGGTGGGCTGGGATATCCCCCCAGCAGCCGCTACTATGCCCTGGAAACTGCCGGAGGCCAGGAGGTGCAGGCTGCACAATACCTGCACATGTGTAGGCACAGAATTGTTTCGCCTTGTTGGGTGCTGCATGAGGGGGTCAAGTTCTTGTATCAGCCAGGTGATCATTTCCCCATTCAGCCTGTATTTGGCATAAATCTGTTCTCTGGTCTGGCCCAGCAAGGTGACCCGCTGCCGGTAAATCCTTTCCTGCCTCATGCGTCTCCTCCGTGCTGCTCGCTGTAGCCTTCGCCGCCTCACCACCATGTACATTCCTGGCATTGTGGAACGCCTAATGCTGCTGCTGAATGTCCTTATGTGTGATTGGTCAGGCCTGGACCTGTTGGTGATTGGCCAACTGTTTTTCAAATTTTACTTAATCATGGCTTTTATGGTTACCACCTGCTTTGAGTTGTCCTTAATTTGCGCCGCGCAAAACTGCGATTTTGGGGTTTTCCGCTATTGTATATTTTTCATGAATGCCGATTGAGAATAAATTGCGTTTCGCTATTCATTTCGCAGATTCCGTGGTTGGTCGCTATTTCCGTATCGCTAATGCACGACTACCGGGACTCTGCGACTATTATAGCGTAATCGCTATTTTAATCGCTATTCTGTGTTTGCGAAATCGCTATTTTGTACTTGAATGCCGATTCCGTGTTTTGCACCCGCAATTGCATTTTCGCAGCCATTGCGGGCGCAATTTCGCTTCATGAATCAGGCTGTTTATCTTTACCTCCAGACCATATGACATACGCCAAAATGGTGACCATTTAGGCCCTTGATACAGTACATACTAGTAGATTGCGCACTATCTAATGGGGTGAGTGTCAAAATATTTCTGCTACCATGGTGGTTGTTGTTCCACCACACTTTCAAAATGAGCTAACCAACCACTATAGCTCTTTTTTAAATAACGCGCCTTGCACTTTGCACTAACAAGAGGTCACAAAGTGTTTATTGCATGCCATACCTTTAGGGGACACTCCATGCTTTTCACGAATTACTCTTGACTATATCTATGTTTTATATATCTAATGTATAACAATTTATTTTTATAGGTCGGTCAGCCAACTTCAGGTACCTCACTGTAGGTTTTAGGTTTAATCAGGGTCATACTACCAGACAACCAACCACTGTGTAGAAAGTTTTTTAATATTCTGGTCCTGACGAATTGCTATTTGATCTTAGGACTATTCAGACAAGAAACATGTTGACCTTTTAAAATTGTGCCACCCCTGACATTATTTCTGCAGTGTGCCACCCTTGCAGGTCTCATTGATTAAAGTGTTTCTCTGGAGAACCTCCATATCCCATTTTAATCCACTACTTAGAGCACCCGCCTTCTTCACATCCATCTACACACCAAGGCCCTATACCCACATGGCAACCAATGGCACTTTGGAATAAAAGATCTCTGGCAAAGAGCCCCTCATAGGGAGCCCATCAGGTATTGCAACGCTGACCTGATGAGGAGCATGTCCTAAGATGAAGCATGACACCTAGCCGGGTGTGTGAGGTCTCTAATTCCAATAGGGGGAATCCCTTATTCCTATAACCTTGGACTGAAGACAACCTAGTCCTGTTGCCCCTTCCTTCCTCCCTTCTAAGGAACTGCATACCTTCTTGTATTGATCAATAAATATTATGCCTGAGGAGAAATATAATAAACTGTCTCCATTTGACCCACTTACGTCATCGAAAACTAAAGTGTATACATGGGCTGCATCAACGCCACTAAAATGTCAATGTTCATTTGTGACAACGATGAATCATAAGAAAACAGTGGTACAAGTGCTCATACATGTACTACAAGATACGACATCAAGTGCTTGTTTACTCAGCTTCACCACAGCTGCTGGGACTGATATCCGTGGACTATGAGATTAATGCTTAACATGAGATAGTAAGTCAATTCTCTTCATTGTTTCATTGTCGTAATTTAGCAGCGATTAGATTAAGCATTAGCAGAAGACATCCTGTATTTAGAGACTATCTTGTCTTTTTATGGAATCCATTTTGTATTTGGCAGCCATTTTAGATGGCCATGTGCTCACCATGTACTCAGTCCTATCTTGCTGTTCTCTGCTCGGTATATTTAGCCTCTTCCTTCTACTTTGCACATGCTCAGTTGTGCTTGCAGCTGCTAATATTCTGTAACTGTCAGGATGTGCTTGCTAGCATTGGCAAAACTGTTAGCTCCTCCTACTTGTCGACTGTGCATTTTCTGTATGACCATCTATGTGTGTAACTCTTCCTCTGTGCACTTGTACTGCCTCTTTTTAGCCCCTGTGAGGGTATATAAGAGATACTGTGGCCTTCAGTCCTCAGACCATCTCATACAGAGTGCTGCGGCTTCTGTGTGACATGGCCTCACTTGTTGTAATTTAATAAATATGTTTCTCTTGATTACAGATTCTGTGCCAATTTTTTCATGCTGCTTTAAAGGATCAGGTGTTAGTGCAAACCCCTGAGATGGGATTTTTGATTTCCCTCATTTGGCGCGCCAACTTGGGGCTCATCAGAGCGGTGACTATCTGAAGGAGTGAACTTATCAGGAGTCAGACATTTACTGAGGAAGACAAGGCAGGATTCTACTAAAGGAGGTACCAATTCTGGGGGTTCTTAGTCTCTGTAGCCCAGTCTACTTCTGACCTTCCTGATTTTTGATCCTCCACATGATGGCACCCCTGACTGAGAACATTTCTGGCGTGAATATTTTAAAAGAAAAGACTGTTAGGTCATTCAAAACTTGGCAGATAGAACCTGGACGCTCGTGCTTGGTAAGAACCATTGTATGGTAATTACTGTGAGCTTATGGTAGCCAGTGACTCGCAAGGCAGTTTTAGGATACGCTTGCTGTGGCTTATGGATATGGATATGGATATGGATATGTATGGATGATCGATCATATTTATGATATGGATTATGTGATATATGCGTTGCAACACATGTAGGCAGGTAATGTGGAGATGTTTCTCCATTTATGGTTATGAGCGGCGCAATGATTAAGTGCCATTTTAGATTATGATAATGCATATTTTGCATTATGTTTGTTTGCATGCCTGTTCCAAACTCACATGTAAAATGTGTAGTTTTATGAGAGGTACCATAGTGAGATATGAATTGAATTAGCCGGCTTCCCCTAGAGGGAAAACTTAAAATAGGTTTTAGGTATGAAAACATATTTCTTCCTTGGTGAAATTTTTCCCCAGAGAATTTAAATATGCCCATAATACACATGAGGATCCTTTGTTCTGTCGAATTTTATGTATGAAGATATGCAGAGCGGTTTTTGGTGTTCTGCCAGCCTGAATTAGTGAATTGAAAGTATTTCTACTTCAGTTTTTAGAATACTGTTGAGAATAGGGTTTCTCCTTGTAAATATGACTTACAACTGGGATTTACATAGGTGGTTTGGATGCAGTCTGTGAGCTGTGTTTTGTTTCTGGCTTTAGTGTTGACCCATGGTTTAAAAGGTGTGTTTAAATGTCTAGCTGATTTGTGGGTTTTTTCCATTCATGTAACTTTTGCTTGTACATTGCGTCATCGCTATTTACGAAACATGGCTAAAGCGCGCTGTATTGTGTGTCTTTTGTGTTTTACCCCTTTTCTGTTTATGTCTGTACTGAGCTCAAATGTATTTTTGTGGGTATTTTTGATGTTTTCAGTCTGTTAAACATAATGTTAGATTAATTAATATTGGATAAAAATTCGATAGAAATTCAGGAATGACCTATGTGATGTGCTAACATAACTATATGTTGCTCTTTAAAGTTATAGGGTAAGGAATAGCGCACATGTACAATTGTTAAATGTTTAAGGGATAAACTTAAAATTCTTATTCACTAGGAATATTAAAGGCCTACAGCAGAAAAATGAAATGGTGTGTTTTTGTAGACAACACTCTCATAGCATGTTTACTTCTATACTTCGCATTAGATGTTAACAGACAAAACAGTTTAGCTGGAGTGAATTTTTCTGAACTCGAAATGTGTATTCTTGCACACGCATTTCAAAGCTTGGAATGTCTGTTTTTAGTAAGGCTGCCTCCAGGAAATTTAACACTGGGTAGGGCCTGCCGTCAAGGGCACAGCTGTTGTTTTCGCAGGCCATGTTTATTTAGCCAGGACTTCTTCCTTAAGTTAAACATGCAACTTTGCATCTCAGAGTGTTATTTTGGAAGCAAGGTTTACAAAAATAAGGTTAATTATTTGTATCACAGACAGACATTTCAATTTCGGTTTTCCTTCTCTTTTAGCATTTTTCTCGTCAGCACATGTCTGGCTCTGTTGCTAAAATCATTGTCCTTTTCAAACAAAAGTGGCGCGAAGTTGTCGTATATTTAAAATTGAGCTTATATACTTAGGCTTGTGAATAGTTGCTCTAAAAACATAAGCAAGGGGCAGATTTATGATAGGGATGCAGCTTGGTTTTAAATATAGGATTATTACAAAAACGAAATATGGAGAGTAATTTTGAATTATGACATAAAAAAAAAAATTTGAAAAAAAAAATAGTGCTTTTTAAAATCGTTTTTTGATATTCATAAAGCTTAATACTCATACTGTGACCTCCTAGCATTATAATTTAATTTAAGTTGTGCAGTACTGCATAATGAGGACATTTATGTATGGGACCTTCACTTGGCGCAGGCGTAAGAAGTCATTTTTTTTAAAGATCTATATGAGATATGTCTAAGTCTGATTTCTGCAATCTGTAAAGAACAATCTGAGGATGATTAATATGTAACACAAGTATAGGTTATTTATTTTTAAGTACCTCAAATTGCAAAAACGATATTGAGTTAAATAGACCATTTTAAAAGGCTTTCTTGCCATTTAAACTAGTTTTATAATGCCTTAGGCTTCAGTGAATGCATACATTCAAGTATAATACAAATGTGCACGTTTGCTTTTTCATAGCTTAGTGAGTCAATGTGCCCAGCGCAGAGGCTTATATTTAATATCAGGGTTGAAAGTTTTGATTTCAGCGGGGCCTACTGAGCCATTTATTTATTTAAGGTTGATACAATATTGCATGGGATAGTGACACACATTTATTATGAAGCTGGTATGGTGTGTTGTTATGTTCCATAAATTATTCACAGGCTCTGAGAATAAATAAATTGTAGTTCTCTAAAAGAAGTAATATATTTAAAATGTCTTTTTTTAAATAGGGTTGATTATTGCACAGACTTGCAGAGACTTATTGTCTTTGTCAGTTTCACAGGGAGGTTACAAGAAAGCTTGGTGCTCCAGCCAGATTTTGACCTTTAGGTCAGTGTGGTGGGGGCTTAGGAGTATGTGACAACAAATGGTGAAATGATTGCTTGGAAAAGCGTCACGCAAAGGAGCCATTCACGTCGACATTTGAAGAGTGCATTCCTGACACGGCTTTTTATAAACAGCAGGGCCTAAACTGGGGGGTTGGTGTAAGGGACACGCAGAGGCTGTGAAAGAGTTTTTGCTTAAGATATTTTGTACAGTTACAAAAACTGGGTGGTTCCACTTGAGATTTTGCGTGTTATGTGAAGTATTGGCTGTATGATGAAACAAAGATGTGTTTTTATGACTTCTTTGAAATGAATTATCTGTGCATTTTCATGTTTTTTGCATTTCTTCTATGAATTTTCCCTGCTTTTCCTGTGTTTCTGACGCGACACAGTAAGTTATATTTGACAAGCTGATCTTCACTGACTGCTTGATCTGCTGTCAAAGGGGTGAGGATGGATTAAAAGAAGGTGTTATTTAGGTATAAGTCTGACAAAATTAAAATGGGCCCAAATGTTTTTTTTTATGTTATTGGAGTGTTTATTGTGCAGAAAGTGCATGAAATGGTGTTGCATGCTATTGTGTTTTTTCTGTGCTTAGGTATACAGCAAAGTATATCTGATGGCTTGGCATGACATGTCCTATATTATGTATGTTTGTGATCCATGTTGGTGCTTTTGTAAGTTTTGCTGTGTTGTGAAGGGATGACATGACGATGTATATCCTTTGAGCAACAGTGGTTAAAACTTGTTAAGTGGTAAAACTTGCTGATACTAAATTATGATATATGATATTGTTATATTGTGAGCAAGAACAGACAGCACTTCACCAAGTGCATGCCTGTGTGGTTATAATATATACAGCAAAGTGTGTCACCTTTACTCACGTTACTGCTATTTTTCCCTTAAGGAAAAGGCAGCCTCACATTTATATTTCCTTGATTGGACCTAAGGAAGCAATTATAGATCTGTGACTCTTATGTAAGGTGACCTAATTTCTATATAGTATTAGTTAAATGATGTTCTGTCTTAAAAGGAAACCAGGTTTCATTTTCCCCGAGAAAGGAAGGAATGGGATCACTAGCTGAGATTACCGTAGATGGTGTAGTGGCCAGCGGTAGAGTTATAATATGTGTACTATTTTTGACTTTTTTGTATCACCCATGCTCTTGGCATTATGTCACAAACTTGACTATCACCCAAGTACTTTTTGTCCTTCCTATAGATTTTTCTTTTGCTGCTTCTCCCCTGATTGATGTCACATTGTGCCTAGTTTTTGGGGATTTTAGCTGTGTTCTAGTCCTATTTTCTTTTTCGTTTTTCTTTCACCATTTAGAGGTTTACATTTCCAGACTACAGTGATGTATCAGGTTCCTCTATAATATGTGTAATTCCCTTTTGTATGACCAAACTGATTTTCAAAAATTTCTTTAGGCCTACTCTGATGTTTTCTAGTCTGACTGTTAGGGTAGTGATAGATTATAGTAAGATCAGTTGTCCACCTCAATAGGAGATACTTTCACGAGTATTTAGTATGACAAATTCAAATGCCTATTCTAATTTGGTTTTTAGTTCTTTTGCCTGCTGCTTTAATTTTTGGTGGGATCAGATGTGTCCTAATCATAGAAATACCAGGACTCTAGTTCTTGTCTGTTGTTTCTACATTGCTTTTAGCTTTTGTATTGTATAGTCCACCTGACGCACAATTAGTCTACATGTCCCTGATAATCTGTATTATGTGATTTCTCTTTTTGAGGTGTTCTAGATAAGGAATTTAGGAACACCTACACTTAATAATTGAGGACAGTGTGTTTACCCCCTTAGACAATGCCACTATGTGTGAAGACATCCATTATGTAGTTGTCTACCTTTAGATGGATGAGGGTATGCTCTCACATGGAAACCCAATTGAAGAGGCTAGAGGTGCTGTTTTACCTACTACCTTTTGTCTTTGTACTCTATGACAATGACAGTATTTTGTTTTAGATCACTATAGTCCCCTGGTGTATGGCCACTCCTTTGAAGATTGCAGGCCACCTGCTTGCAAATCCCCTGCAATGAATTGTTTTTTGTATACTTGCCAATAAGTCCAGCCTGTGTTTTTCTTTACTCTCACATAGATAGATGGAAGTGGTTCTTGGGTGCCTTGCTAATATATGGGGCATCCCAAGACTAGGAAGTATTTTCTAACACTCTGTTGATAGACTGTTTCTGTGCCTTGTCTAAAGACAATTTGTTCTGTCCACCAATAGATATTTGCTGCTGTATAAACCACTACCAGAGGGGCCCGGACATCAGATTCAGCCTGGGGAGTCAGCGTCAGCACCAGTGCAGCTTGAAGCCAAAGTGAAGGTAACCAGCACAAGCATTGCTGGCAACTAGGACCTCAGTGAAGGCGGAAGCCCTGTGATTAAGTGTGTACCCCTGCCACTGTTTTGAGCGAAAGACGGGGTCACAAATCAGAAAGGAGAAATCGTGGATCATGCCCAGCTGAGAGTCACAGACCGACCAGAATGGCAAGGAGGCTTTTGCTTGAGGTGACCCCTTCTGAAACAAGGGTTGCTTCAGAGATCCTAGAATGAGGCCTCTGATTTCTGGTCCTAAAGTGAATACAAGTTTGCACCTTTGTTTGTTGGTCAAGAGATACCTGGGTACACTGGATGCAAATGTGTAGCCCCAACGAATGAGCAGTGCGCCAGCAGAGCAATATAGGAGATAGGGAAGGACTTGAGATTAGGGTTCAAGTTCTGTGTCTCTGGTGCCTGTTAGATTGAAGTGAAGAAAAGTGGTGCACTGTTTGAGACACTGGACAGGATCGCTAAGAGCATTTGCCTGTTGGGTGACTGCCCTATCCTGAAAGAAGAGACTTTTTTTCCTTGAAACTGGACTGTGATTCTTGAGTTGCGAGTTGTGCAGCTCCACCGTGGAAACAACAAAGAGCTTGCCTGTGAGGCTCAAACGGACACAGGGAGAAGACTCCCCCTCTGGTTGGTTGTACAACGGCTTCAATTTCCCCAAGGACTTCCTCTTTTTTGTCAATAATGTATCCCTTTAGTTGTCCCATTTTTGAAGAGCAGCCCTTTGCAGCTCTTGGTCCTAATTCCTATGGCCCTGTGTGGTCCTCCTGGTCCCAGATATGCTTGATGTTCTAGCCATCATAAAGGGAAAATGTAACAGTCAATTGGAAAATGTTTTTATTAGATATGAGCTGTTAGCTATTCTGAAATTTAAAATGAATAGTCACTGAAATGCATAGGAGCCCTGAAAATGTCTACTAGATGATTTTAGGATTTGCTTTAGCTTAGGCCAAGAAAAATGATAATTCTGTTTATAATAGTGGCCATTGCTTTCTCCTACTGTCTGTATGTTTATTATGATCCAATGCCCGTTTTTCTTGGATTCCTGCTGATACCCTTAGTGAAATGTTTAGACTGGAAAATGCTCCCCTAGCAATAAATTAGGATATTGATAAATTGTGAAATTGAATGTACAAATATTTTCTATGTTCTTACTAGATCATGGGAATGTCTTCACCTAATGCTGAAAGGGTTGTCTGTCGTAATTTAGCAGCGATTAGATTAAGCATTAGCAGAAGACATCCTGTATTTAGAGACTATCTTGTCTTTTTATGGAATCCATTTTGTATTTGGCAGCCATTTTAGATGGCCATGTGCTCACCATGTACTCAGTCCTATCTTGCTGTTCTCTGCTCGGTATATTTAGCCTCTTCCTTCTACTTTGCACATGCTCAGTTGTGCTTGCAGCTGCTAATATTCTGTAACTGTCAGGATGTGCTTGCTAGCATTGGCAAAACTGTTAGCTCCTCCTACTTGTCGACTGTGCATTTTCTGTATGACCATCTATGTGTGTAACTCTTCCTCTGTGCACTTGTACTGCCTCTTTTTAGCCCCTGTGAGGGTATATAAGAGATACTGTGGCCTTCAGTCCTCAGACCATCTCATACAGAGTGCTGCGGCTTCTGTGTGACATGGCCTCACTTGTTGTAATTTAATAAATATGTTTCTCTTGATTACAGATTCTGTGCCAATTTTTTCATGCTGCTTTAAAGGATCAGGTGTTAGTGCAAACCCCTGAGATGGGATTTTTGATTTCCCTCATTATGTGTTGAGAAAACTCATGACTATGAAAGTTCGATTACACATTATTGGGGACGTCAATCCTACTGATCAAAGACATATATGAATTGCCTTTCACTTACAGAAAGCTATTGATAAAGAGCTTGAATTTGAAAATCAAACATGATAACATTGCGCGTTCCACTGGTCCAACTCCATAGGTTTCTACCATAGTGATAGTACCCAAAAAGGACAGTGAAGGAGCTGTTCGTATCTGCATGGATATGCATCAAGCGAACAGGGTAATTGAGAGAGAACAGCATCCAGGTCCATACATTTCTGACATGATAATACAAGAATGGTACGAAGGTATTCTCTCGCCTGGATCTGAATAAAGGATGACATCCATTGGAGTTCGAAGAGAATTACAGGTACATTTAAAAAAAGCTGATTTGGGTAAGTGTGCACCACAAATCCTTTGCCTCTGTCGAGTCAAGGCAGCCTGTTGGACCACCATTATCAGCTCGTCAAAAATTTATATTGTGATCCAAACAGCGGTGGGAACTCCCTGTACAGCTCTATGGCTGTTGCTTTTATCCGACCGCCATCTCAGCAGTCAGAGAAAGGCTGTCGGAGTTGGTGGTCTGTCAACGGTCAGTCAGAGTGCATGATGAATGCATCATAATCCGGCAGTCGGACTGACCAATTCCGATGTGACCGCAGCCGTCCAGCCACCTCAGAGCCACAGAAGCTCGTCGGACTGGCATCGTAATGAAGCCCTAAGTTTTGGTGTGTTATCAGCTGCAGAGCTATTAAAAGATATCATTTGACGTATCATACAGCCTGACATGAATGCTTTCAATCATAGTGATGACATATTTGTTTTTCTGAGCAACACAGGAGCATGGCAAAGCTCTCAAACAAGTTGTTCAATTGTTTGATGATGCCAGGTTAACTTTGAATGCCGAGAATTGTGAGTTCCATTAAATAAAGTTAACATTCTTTGGCCATATATTTTCTGATGGGGCATGACACCTAATCCAGCTAAGGTGAAGCGCTGGTAACTGCCAATCCCCCACAAGATGTTTCCATGTTACGTTCATTTCTTGGCATGGCCAGTTATTGCTTTAGATACATACAAGACTTTGCCACTGTTAATGTGCCATTAAGAGACTTGACAAAGAAGAATGTTTCTTTTCTTTTGTCACCTGAATGTGAGCAAAGCATCCAGAAAATCAAACAAGCTCTTGAAAATACAACTGAAATAGCATAGTTTGATCCAAAAGCTTCATACTAAGGTTGTTGTTTATTCTAGCCCTGTCTGGATGGGTGCCATCCTTGCACAGCACAGTGGACACCTACATGCTCACAAACGTACTGTGGCATATGCAAGCCAAAGTTTATCCCAAACTGAACAAGCTTATTCACAATCTGAAAAAGAAAGCTTAGAAATGGTGTTGTCTTGTGAACATTTCCACATATTCTTATATGGGAAGCCCTTCACGCTTGTGACTGATCATCAAGCATTGTTGACTATCTCTGGTAATCCAAAAGCAAAAATGGCTCCTCGCACTGAACGTTGGGGTCTGCGATTGCAAGAATACAACTACACCATCCAGGGAAAGATCAGAACCCTGGTGACTACTTCTCAAGAGTGCTTCTAAAATGCCTTGGCACTGCTTCTAAGACAGCTGAAGCTTACATAAATTTCATAATGAAATCAAGCACCCCAGCAGCCATTTATTTGGAACAAATTATCACTGCCACTAGTCAAGATAGTGACATGCTGAAACTGAAAGACATTATTATGTATCAGTCTTGGTACCAGCACCCTCAACCTCTTACCAGTGACAGTGAATATCAGAAGTTTAAAAATGTTAAAGATGAACTGTCCATTACTCAAGAAGATATTATTCTAAGAGGTTCGAGAATTCTCATTCCGGAGAGTCTTTGACAGCAGATAAATGAAGTTTCCCATGAAGGACATCATTGAATTGTTGCCCCTAACTGAGCTTTCTGAGACCAAGTCTGGTTTCCACATCTCTACGAGAGAGCTGAAAGAAAATTAAACCCGTCTTCTATGCAATTGAGTGTTATCAAAAACCACTCAACACCCCATAAACATGTCAGATTTGCCAACACATGTATGGGAAAGCATTACCATTAATTTCTTCCATCCGTTTCACAATGGACATCACCTGATCGTGATCGTTGATGAATACTCCCATTTTCCATTGATCGAAGATCTCTCATCTATCACTCAAGAACGTGTCATTGAGAGATTAGAACACATCTTCATCACCTGGGGTGTTCCTGCGATCGTAAAATTCTGAAAACAGCCCATCTTTCAACAGTAGAGAATTCAGAGACTTTCTCAGTCATCTTAATGTGAAGCATCAGAAGAACACACCTCTTTGGCCACAGGCCAATAGCCTTGTCAAATGCTTCATGAGTACTCTAAAGAAACTAGCCAGAGTGCTTTACTAGAAAAGCTCAACCATAAGGCTGTCTTAAATTCCACTCCTTGAGCTTACTGTTCAGCCCCTCAGTCGCCCAAAGGTGAAAGCCCTGCAACCATGATGTTTGGGTGAGCCACGACAACCAGTTACCACAATGGATCAACAGAAGAGCAAACACTGAGGAAGAAACATACATGAAAGACTTGGATCGCAAGAAGAAAATGAAAGCCTATGCAGCATGCAAAATATGTCACGTTCACTATAGGAGATAAAGTGCTTATTCGTCAGCACAGAAAATGAAAGTCTGATGCCCTCTTTGATGCTGAACCATTTCAAGTTGTGACGAGCAAATGACACATGGTGACTATCCAACATCCTGGAAAGTACATTACACAAGACTGCGCGCATTTCAAACATGTGGGTCATCGCTCATCAGGCACTGATGTCATTGTAGAGACTGATTCTGCAAGGACAAGTGAAGAACCCCTGACTGCTGCTAGTTCTACGTCACCAACTCTTGTTATGGACATTTCCACTGCCTGCCCCCAGTTTCCGAAGACACCGTCGGATGTGTGATCAAAGCGCCACGAAGACTCTTTGAAAAGCTCTAATTATGCGTTATATTTGCAAAATGTGTTATTTTGTATTTAACAAAGGGGAAGATCTAGTGTCATGTGAGATTGTAATGACTGAACCCTTTTGGCTCCTCATAAACTCTGTAGAACTGGTTAAATGCAGAAGAATAAAGATGTATTATACTATGCTCTGTGTGTGGCGTAGTCATTGGTGAGAACCTGGGCTGGGGAGGGCTCTACAATGCCCACTGCCAGGACAAGCTTTAAAAATGGCACTACTGTGCATCCCCACAGTGGGACAAGTGAAAAATGCCTGTAATGAAGAATATTAACAATATTCAATCCACTTGCTCATCTTGTCATATTATTTGTAATGATCCTTCACCTTCTATCTACCTCTTCGCCCTCATTCGACCTCAAACTAAAGTGCCAAAGGAGCAGATTTATCAAATGTATTTAAAAAGTGCTCGTTCTTTGCTGAAACAGGAACTCAATATTTATGATTTCATTTCAGATTTGAATTCAGACACCATTTTCCTTATGGAAACATAGCTAAAGCCTTGCTCTTAAGCAGATATTAACCGCTTCGCTGAGGCGGACACTCCGCCCCGGTGCTGAAATAAATTACACATGCGCAGTTCGGACAGCCGTCCGACACACACGCCCACTGCGACGTCAGATGGCCGGGGGCCATCCGACGCATCGAAAAGGTTAAGGGGGCTCTTGTTGATAATTTCTCTATTTTACGTCATAAATGGCAGGATGCTAATGGCTGTGGAGTCACCATCATTTCTAAGCAAACTTTGACTTGCTCTATGGTCACCGTTACTACCCTTAAAAATAATAAAAGCCTGATTCTTCCTTTAACCTTAACACAAAACTTTACTTTATTGAGCAAATTAATATACAGTACACCTGGCTTTGATGCATCTTCTCCTGAAGATGGAATGGACTTGCTAACCCCCTATTTAACCAGAGCACCAAACTTTACAATCTTGGGGGACTTCAATTACCACATAGACTTTTGTTCGGATGGTCTGACTTACCACTTTCTAGAGGAGTTGTCCTCACAGAGTTAGTTACTCATGTCATTCATTCGACTGACAATATATTAGATTTAAAATTCACTAATTCAGAAAATCTTATTTGAGAAGTTCCACAACCACTTGGTCAGATCACCTGCCTGCCCCTTTTTCCTTCACACTACATAGTAGGGAAAACAAAGATAATGTAATCTCTCACAAATGCCCCTGGCACTGGATTAAAGACTGTGAATTTAATTAGCTTCTGGCAACTAACCGCCCATCATTGTCGGGCCTCTAGCTATCGTTTGGACACATTTTCGAGATTTTATTACTTTGGCCCTAGATACCTTGGCCCCTTTTAAAATCAGTAAAGGATTCATGAGAAATCATCCCACTCCCTGGTCCAATCCTAGTCTATTTCCCTTAAAGTGCCAATGTCGTCAGGTTGAAAGAAAGGGCACTCTGCACTAAGTAATTCAGAAGAAGTATATATGGCTAGTATAGAGCTCTATCATAAGGAGATCAAATCAGCTAAATGTGCACTTTATGAAACTAGGATTGAGACCACGAAGCACTCTTCCAAGACTACATTTAACCCCTTGTGTGCTGCCGTCGGCCGACGGGAGCACTACCTCGCTAGTGCTGCCGTCGGCCAAGGGCCGACGCGGCCCCGCTCATTTTGCGGAAGTGCCGCACTGCCGAGAAATCGCGGCCGCGGCAAAGGGGTTAATATAGTTAAATCTATGACTCATCCAGAAGTGGTTATTTCAAAGATTAACTATTTGCAAGCTAGATGCGACGCACTGGCATGCAGTTTTACTGAAAAGCTCAATTTAATCTAGGACTCCTTTGAGGCTTGTAATGTAGCTGCTACACACAGTAGGAGACTTGAACAAGTATTGGCAGCTGGGGGACCCATATGTCACACTACCAGAAATGTTCTTATTGTTTATGATTAAAGCAACTGTTAGCAAACTTTGACGGCCAACTACCAATTGGCCAATAATTAAATACATTGAAACACAATTGAGAGGCCACAAATCAGGATATCAAAAGTGGTACATAGATCATCAAGAGGAATTGAGTTCAAACAAAATGTTGGGTTGATTCTGTGATTCTTTAACCTCATCGTTACTTGAGAGTTTCCCCTGCTGTGCTGGACAGCAATGAAAACGGGTGTGGTCATGACGAGCTCAGCTCGTCTTGAGCACCAGAGAGGTATATGCCATGACGAGATGAGCTCGTCATGAGCATGGAAGGGGTTAATCAATTACTTCCTCACCAGATATAGATAAGTACAGCCAACACATTTCTCCTGGTTACAGGCTTCCTCAGGGCTGCAAACATACACAAACAAAATATCAGTCTAAAAACTTCTCTTTACAAGGATACAATACGTACAGTTATATTTACAACATAAGACAGCACATAAATATAAAACCTAGTGTCTGTAAACTCTCATTAAACATGACTTTTGAAGCATCATGACCCAGAAGACATTATATGGTTCATAAAGGTCAAAAAGCTCCATGAGAAGCTATATTGCACATCATTATTAGACACTTATTAGGCTAGAGACTCTATAACATTCATCATACAATACGATAGACTGTACTGCAACAAATGATCACAAATACGTATGTACCAAGATGACATAAAAAACAAACTAAACATGTTTTAAAAAACAATCAATTGGCTGCCAATGCAATACGTGGCCAGAGAAATGAAGACAAAACAGCAACATAAAACACAAATTATTAATAGTACCTTAAAAGTCCAATGCATTATATGAAAACATGTATGTACACAATTTCCATTTTTACAACTGAGATCCAGACCATATGGTACTCGTTAATGTCAATGTCCAATGTGTACCAAAGTTAATATTTATTTGACCCCCTCTGGTAAAACGTATCTAAGGCTTTGGTTTCATCGTTCTGTCCAATGCAGACAATACGCAACTGATTATATCTCTGGCCAAAGACGAGGGCTTTACAAAACAAAGACTTAAGCAATGTCTTTTATCACTAGCCTCTTGGATCAGTGAGAAACACCTTACACTGAATTCAGTTAAGACCGAGCTTCTTATCTTGGCAAACCTATCTCACCCCCTCCCCTGTGGAGGTTGTTCACAATCTTGGGCTCAAAGTAGATACACAACTCTCATTTAACCATAATAAACAAACGGTATCATCAATTTGTTTTGGTATGTTAAAAACCCTTGGTAAAATCCTAACATTCCTGCCATTTACAGCTAGGAAAACTGTATTCCAAGCTCTAATAATCTCTAGGTTAGATTACTCAAATTCTCCATACATAGGGCTACCTAAAATGCATACTGGCAGACTTCAGTGAGTATAAAATTCAGCAATGAGGTTACTGCTTAATATCCCTTGGTACTGCTCCGTATCTCCCAGACCGAAAGTACTCCACTGGCTACCGATAGTCAATAGGATTCAGTTTAAGATTCTATCACACATTCAGAGAGCTGTATTTAAATCAGGTTCTTATAATCTTCAGAA
Source organism: Lissotriton helveticus (assembly GCF_964261635.1). NCBI lineage: Eukaryota > Metazoa > Chordata > Amphibia > Caudata > Salamandridae > Lissotriton > Lissotriton helveticus. The sequence goes on from NC_136057.1 coordinate 1,303,144,068, forward strand.
TCTCTTTTCCTTCGATGTTCCAGCCAGGTCTTTGAGACCAGCTAACTCCCTTACTATACAACCATTCAGGTTTCAGCCTGTTAGGCAAGGCTGGTACAAAAGGGGGTGGTGATGGACGGAGCATCTGAACCAATCAAACACTCACACCCAGTCAACAGATCTGGGTTTAATCCATCACCGTTCTTTAGCCCACTCTGCCACCCCAGTTCCGACATGGCCATATGCAAATCAGTCTGACCCTGTGCCTCATGGGAACAGTCCAGCCCGAACTGCCAAGCCATGCCTTCCCTGGACCGGAAACAAGCTTCTTGTGTGTTTTGCTGTTAGGCAAGGCAGCAGTTCTGTCGCAGTGGTTGGGGCAAAATTATGGAACAACTTAACTCCCTCACTTCGTGCCACATCTGATTGCCTGCTCTTTCTTTAAAGTCTTAAAAACCTGCATTTCAAACAAAATCTGTAGTAGGATTCTCTTTTACATTGCCATTATCTCTCTCTGGTCTTTGTGTTTTGGTCATGGTTTCAGCAATCAGAAGCTCTTCCTTTAGCAATTGTTGTGCTCTACAAACTTAAAATCAAGCTCAACTTCATTATTTATTTATTTATTTATTCATGTGACTTATAAAGCGCACTGTCACCTTGCAGGCATCCTGGCGCTGGAGGCTCAAAAGGGGGGCGGACCGTGATTGGAGGAGCAGAATGGAGTGCACAAGTTAGAGTTGTTTAGGAAACAGCCAGGTTTTGACCTTTTTCCTAAAGGGGAGAAGCTCCTTGGTTTGCCTTATCTCCCCCGGGAGTAGATTCCAAAGCTTGGCCGCGGCCACCTCAAAAGATCTACCCCCTGATCTGACCTTTCTGAATCTGGGCACCCTCACCAGCCTCGCCGCTGAAGAGCGAAGCAGTCTAGTTGGTATATACCAAGCAAATTTCTCTTGTAAGGGAAGAGGGCCTAATCCATAGAGGGCCTTGAAGACGAGGCATAAAGCTTTAAATTGGATCCTCTGTTTCAAAGGGAGCCAGTGCAGTTTTGCCAAAGCAGCTGGCCCATGTGCTCTCCTAGGAAGCCCCAAAACCAATCTGGCTGCCGCTGATTGCAATCTTTGGAGTCTATCCAGCAAAAAGCCAGGGGACTCCAGCAGTAGGGCATTACAATAGTCCAACCTGCTAAGGATCGTGCATCTTACCACTTGTGCGCGTGCCTGGAAAGGTAGGAGTGGGAGAATCTTCCGCAGAGACCGCAGGATAGCAAAACAACAGGCGGTCGTTTTCTTTACATGTGTTTCCATACTAAGCTTCTGGTCAAGCATAACCCCTAGGTTACGGACTGAGTCCACTGGCCGCATTTTAGTCGCTGTCTCCGGAGGCCAGAAATTATCAGGAAGCGGACGGGGGATCTTGTTACCAGCGCTAAAAAGCACCTCCGTCTTCCCGGCATTAAACTGCAGCGAGTTGTTTTTTAGCCACCGTGACGTGTCCCGTAGGCAGTTATGGAATACCTCCAGAGGTGTTGATTCATCTCCCTCAAAAGAAAGGACCATCTGAGTATCATCAGCGTAGTTTATTATCTTGATTTTATAAGCTTTGATAAGTGATACCAGAGGTCTTAAATATAAGTTGAAGAGGATGGGGCTAATAGCTGAACCCTGTGGCACCCCATGTGGGACATGGGAAAATGCTGATTGAAAAGGGGGCAATCCCTGGTGGAGAGAAGTTTAAATGTAAATTAGCATCCAGGAACTTCAGGAAGGAAAACATATCTCTCTAAAAGTAACTTTTTCCTAATATGTATTAAAAATCCAACTTCACAATTGAATTTGATTTTTAGTAATTATTAAATTGTTGTTTAATTATGTTGTATCTATTGCCATTCCTGAGATATAGTATTAGGATTTTATTCTCTACTCTGTGTTGTTTACATAGGACAGCTAGGCCTGCAAGAGTGAAAAACAGCCTTTTGGTGTTAGTCACTGGAAGGACAAGTTAATATAAAATTTCTACATGTCCTAATTTTAAATACCATGTATTCTGCCTTGTGGACTACAAGGCATACATGGGGTGACTTATTAATATTTAAAAGGGAGGTTTTGACCTTTCAAAAAGCTTTATTCTGACTTGTTGAATTGCTGTCTTTACATGTCAGGCTACACAGGGTAGGCCCGAAACCATGTTTGCACTACCACAGTAGCGGACGGCACAACAGATGCTGCTGATTACCAGCGGCATTTAATTTCCAGGTCTTCGTTACACCTTGTACAATATACTAGGGACTTATAGGTAAGTTGACTATACCAATTAGGAGTATACTAAACTCATCATGTTAAAAGGAGGAGCACGGGCACTTCACCACTAACTTGCACTGGTAAAGTGCACATAGTTCTACAATCAGCAAATATGTAAGATCCAGCAAAAGCCAGAAATATGGGGTGACTATGCACAGAAGGTGGATTTCCTACAGGCAGGCAGTTTGGGCTCAGGCCAGAAGTCAAAAGCAGGGGTACAGGAAATTTAAATTAGGTCTACTGGCTGGTGGCGTGGCTCATGGGCTCACCCAGACTTATCCATTGGCTGGACTGGCCTTCAAGTGAGACTAAAATGATATTAAGAAGATGACAAGCTAACTAATGTATGCCTTGAAGTTTGGCAAACCCTTGGGGGTTGGATACAACCCTACCCCAGGCAGGCTCCTCCACATAGTTACAGCCTTGACCTGCGGAACTTCACCCGCCTCTCACTGCAGAATAGTGGAACTTCCGCCCAAAGGAGCCTCATATCCTGCTCCAACCCCACCGTGAACCTGTCAGGCTAGGTGGCATTGCCGGGTGGCTGGAGACCCGGTCCTATGGGACCAGGCATCCCCACGTGAAAGCCATGGCTTCACCTGCCTCTCACTGGTTGATTCTTGGAACTGGTCAGCTGGCGCAGAGGAACTTAAGACTCCTGCCTGGTCGGATACCACTCTGTGTTTTCTAGGTGGCACTGCCACATGGCTGGAGCCCCAACAGTTTGTGCTGGACTGTTCCCATGAGGCACAGGGTCAAGGCTGATTTGCATATGGCCATGTCTGAACTGGGGTGGTGTGGAGTGCAAAAACACGATGGATTTAGGCCCAGATCTCTGTACTAGGGTGAATGTATGACATTGTTCTGCATTCTGTCGATCAACTGTTGTTTTTGAATTTGAGGATCAGGAGACAGCTTCTCACTGTTTAAGAAACACAGATGACCCTGCACTTGAAAAACACAAGTAAACTATTTATGAGGGCAATTGTACACCATATTATAAGAACAGAACAAAGTATAAACAGACAGCTTCCCAAATGAAAAAGCCAGACGGTCGTATTTTTGATTGTAGAAAAAACGTTGTCTTTTTTATTCCATAAACTTAATTCTTTAAAATACAGATGCACACTGGACAAAATTGCTTGCCAACTCGTTTCGTCCCGCTTGGGACTACTTCAGGGCTAAAAAATTCTGTATTTGCTGTGTTTTATAGTTCCCATGTGGTATTCGAATCAGCAAAAAGTATAATGTATGGTTTATCGTGTTTCTAATGTTCGTTATTACATATCTGTTTGATTTTTGGAACTGGGTGGACTGGTGGACGCCCAGACTCCTCCCTGGTATGACGCCACCCTGACCTAGGAAGGGAAGGCCCCTGTGGCTGGTGCCTGTGGGACCAATTCCCCTAAAGCATGAGAGCTGGCTTCACCTCTCCTGTCTCTGGTGATTCTTGGAGCTGGTTGAACCCAGAGGAGCCCTAGACACCTCCCCATTCCAACGTTACCCTGTCCTGAGTAGGGAAGATCATACACTTTCCCTGGCTGCCTACTGCAAACCCAGTCATTTGGCCCTGGATGCCCAGGGGTGATATCTGCCTTCCTGGATCTCAACCCTCGTTCGCCAAGGTTGTTTAAGCCCCCCACCTCCCATTATACACTTTGGGCTCAGCAAGAAGTCATCTTCAGCAAGTATTAAGCCCCTACAAAGTGGAGCTAGTGGACCTAAGGGGGGGGCATAAGTTTGTAGATTAGCCGTGCTGGATGGCACTGCGGTCATCCGGTCTGCCAGCCCTCTGGCCAGATTGCCCAGGCCAGCCACCGACCAGATGGCCCTGTCCAAACACCAACCAGAAGGCTCAAGTGACCACTGACCAGAGTGCCCAGGCAAATGGCAGCCACCAACCAAAGCGGCCATGCAAATGTCAGTGATTGGAAGCCCCTCAACATGAGGCCCTGCCTCAGGCTAACTGCCTATATCTCAGCACCTTTGCTGGCACCCTCTCACGCCATTTGTTAATCCTTTGGACGTGTACGGAGCGGCGCCCCCATCCTCGCACTCAGCGGTGTGAGATGGGGGACGCCCATGCACCGCACTGCACGTGGAGACATCCCCTCTGCCTTGTCCCCCTCGACTCCCGCCAGCAGCAGCAGAGGGAAACCGGCACACAGTTTTCCAATGACAGAGGCAATTCTTGGCTCCACGTGATCACCATACCTGATCTGCACTATACAAGAACTCATACTGACCCCCATTGGGCTGATCCAAGGACCCCACTAAACCATCTAATCTGTAGTAGCAATGGAGGTGTATACAAAGGGCAGGGACTTCATTAATGTGAATTTATAATCAGCACTTACTGAGAATTCCTCTGGAAATATGTGCAGTCTACCACCCTTGTCATACATGGGGTACATTAGGATCCTGCTCCTTCAGGATCCTGTCCTACCACTTTGTGATACAGAGATAGCTGGAGAATTGAGCCCAGGGTAAAGGGCTTCCACCCCAGGGCCAGCTGGCACTCTGAACCGAGCCTGGTCAGAGCTTCTTAATCCTGCCAGGCAGGGGAACCCTCCAAGTGCCTGTGGGACCTTGTCCTGGACATTTTGCGAAAAGGCAGACCGGAGATTGGAGCCCAGGGCTGTGGGTTGAACACCCAGGCTAGCCAAAGCTCTGTTCCAGGGCTTGGTCAGTGTTTCTTAAGCAAGCCAGGTAGAAAAGCCCTGCCTTAGCCTGTGGGACCTTGTCCCGGGTATTTAATGACACAGTGGCCCAGAGTGGATGGAGAATAAAGCCAGAGCCCAGGATCAGACGTTTCCACCCCAGGACAAATCAAAGCTCTGACTCCAGGCATAGTCGGAGCTTCATAATGCGGCCAAGCCCCTTCCAGTTGCTGCGGGACCCCTTCCCAAAATGTTTGTAACACAGCATGCCAGAGAAGGGAGCCCAGGAATGGAGGCTTCCATCCCAAGGCCAGCAGGAGCTCCGACTCCGCATCAGATTAGAGCATTTTTAGGCTAGCTAAGTGGGGGGGACACTTCAGAGTGCCTCTGGGACCTCATTCCAGGTACTTTGTGACATGGTGGGCTGCAAAATGGCGCCCAGGACCAGGTGCTTGCAACTCAGGGCAAGCCAATGTTCTGACCAGGGCCTGATCAGACCTTTTTATGCCAGAAAAGCAGTGGAGCCTTCCTTGTGTCTGTGGAAGTCTATTCTTAGCACTTTGAGACACAATAGGCCAGTGCTTAACCCCTTCCACGCTCATGACGAGCTCAGCTCGTCATGAGGTACACCTGTCGTACGCTCATGACGAGCTGAGCTCGTCGTGTAATGCGGTAATTGCGAATCTTTAGCGCACAGCGGTAAAACGCTTAGCGCGGATGGGGTTAATTTGGGCCAGTGGTTTCTGGTGCTCGGCACCAGCACTTAATTGTGAACACCGGCCCTTATGGCAGTCTGCCATAAGGATGGCATTGTCTGTGTAATTTAGAGATGAGAAGAACAACAGCTGTTTATTAATTCAATGTACGCTAAAAGCAATTAATTCCTGCCGCCCAAGCCATTCTTGTAGTGTTGGGGGCCTAGAATAGTCTGAATTATCACACTTGTTGGAGTGTTATGGTTAGTAGTTTTTTTTTTTTTAAACATTTTTTATTGCAGAATTATGGACAAACACCTGGATATAACAACCATCTTCCCCACCTCCACATAAGGTACCATACAGGTGCAGGGTTGTACACAGCCCATCAGCCCACATCCCGGAGGCTGGGCGGCGTCAGTTCAAAGTCCAATATCAGGTTTCCCCATGTGTTATAGAGGGGTTTCCGGTTAACAACACAATAGTGCATCTGCTTTTTTGTGTCCCTTCAACAACTCCCCCCACCCCCCCGGACCCCCCCCTGGAAGAACCGTACCAACTATGTGGGTAACCCCTGTATCCACTGGATCTGTGGGTCAGGACTCCGCTAAAACACTGTGATGTTGATGTGCAATGTCCCCCTCCCAACGCTACATGCATCCCTAGCCCTACCAGGGTGGTCAAAAGAACTCCCCTATTTCCCCCCCCTCCCTCTAACTGCTGCCGATGCGGGGTGTGAGTATAGGTGTCAAACAGAATGGAGTGCCCTCAATAGTGCTCGGGTGCGCGCGCCTCTGGTCTCATGGAACCTCCGTCCCAGACAATCCCTCCTCCACATCTCCTGACATATAATCACACAAAGCCTGCACTATCGTCTCCCAAGCCCTAGCCGTCTCCAGGCCCCTCTCATTCCCCAGTCTGGTGGCCTGCCGCATCCTCAGTACACTCTCGCACCTTGACCATTTCAACAGCTCATTCGTCCACCTCCTCACCGCAGGGCCTTCCTTGGTTTTCCAGCGCCATGTAACCTCTCTCTGAGCCAGCATGAGCCCCAGATCAATGAATTTGCTTGTTACTTTCGTCTTCGCCGTGTGAGGAAACCAGAGTAACAGGCACGCCGCCATGTCAAATTCCACCTCCCTATCCGTGACCACGTTCAGAAGGGCACCTACCTCAGGCCAGTACGTACCCAGCTTTGGACAGTCCCACATCATATGATCCAGTTCAACCCCTGGTGCCGAGCACCTCGGGCATGCCGCATCCTGCACGTGAAAGTGCCGGCTGAGCTTCCCCGGGGTCAGGTAAGCTCTATGCAAAAGGAAAAAATGAACCTGTTGGAACCTAGCATTCCTACTACCCTTCCATGTTCGTGTTATGATGTGGTCCCAATCCGCATCCGGAATGGGCTTGCCAATACTGTCCTCCCATCTGGCCTTCAGTGCCGTGAGCGGTTCCAGCCCCTCGGTCAGCATCCGCGATTGGAGGCAGGTTACCGCCTTGATCGTACCCGCGGCCATTACCACATACTGGCAGGCCATGGTCGTATCCGGCTCCGTCAGTCCCACCATCCAGTGTTTTTGCATCGCTGCAGAGACCGCCGCATGTAGTAGATAACTCTCATCCGGGAGGCCAAACTGTTCCTGCAACACCGCAAAAGGGGCCATTACACCCTCCACAAACAGATCACCTATGACGTGCAGGCCCAACTCCTCCCATTCTAGCAGAGGCGACCAGTCTCCCCCGTGTGGTAGCGCAGTCAGCATCCCAATAGGTATCTCCGGGGCATAGGGTCGCTTTGCCCTTGCACTGTTCAAGCTCCTATTCCAGCACAACCTGAGGGTTTTTTCCTCTAAGGTGAGTTTGTGTAACGCCAGTCTTTGCTGCATAACTATATAGAAGAGGACATGTCTCTGAATACCTGTCCCACGGGTCCGATCTGGGCCTCTAAATTCTCTAGCAACATTCTGTGTCAGAACCTGGAGCTGAGCTGCTAGGTAGTATAGTTCGAAATCCGGCACTGCCATCCCGCCTTCGAGTTTGGGTCTAGTCATGGTATGCAGTGCCACCCTACGTCTGCCATGTCCCCAGATGAACTCAATAATCATCGACCTCAGGTCCCGAAAGACCCTTTGGGGGATCCAGACAGGCAACGTTCTGAAGTAATACAGCAGTCGAGGGAGAGCCACCATTTTTAACAATGCCACTCTACCCTGCACAGACAGGGGGAGAGAAGCCCAGAAGGACACGCAGCCACGCAATCCCCTGATACACCGTCCTATATTGCCTTCTAAGAGGCTCGTCGCATCGTGATAGATCCTGACTCCTAGGTACGTAAAGCACCTATCCGCCCAGATCACGTCCACTGCAAGAGGAGGGCGCTGGATATCCGCTCGCATCGGGAAAACACAGGTCTTAGCCCAGTTTACCTTTAGTCCCAAGAAACCGCTGAAGGAGGAGAGCAGCCTCATAGCCCCATCTAGTGCCCCTCCCATATCCTCCAGATACAGCAATAGGTCGTCCGCATACAACGAGATGTAATGAGTGGTCCCTCCATGGTGGATCCCGTTAAAGGAATCCCCCAACCTGGCCTTCGCCGCCAGTGGTTCCATCGCGAGAGCGAACAGAAGGGGAGATAGGGAGCACCCCTGCCTGGTCCCTCTGCGTACCGGATAAGCGGGTGATATAAGTGACCCCAGTCGCACCCTAGCGGTGGCAGAAGAGTAAAGGACTTTCGTCCATCGTCCAAACCCTCCACCCAGTCCGAACTTCTCCAGTACCCCATCCAGGTAACACCACTCGAGGCTATCAAAGGCCTTCTCAATGTCCACCGATAAGACCGCTGATGCATAGTCCGAACTCAAGGCACCCTGCAGTATACGGATCAGTTTGCGGGTGTTAATGGCTGTGTGTCTAGTAGGTATGAACCCTGCTTGGTCCTCGTGGACCAGCATGGTCATATGCGGTTGCAGTCTGGTGGCCAATATACGGCTCAAGATCTTGTAGTCCACCGTCAGCATAGAGAGGGGTCTGTACGATGTCACCTCCAATGAGTCCCTACCCGGTTTCAGGAGCGGTACCACCAGCGCCTCCCTCATGGAGGCGGGGAGGCATCCCAGAGTCGCCGCCTCCGTGTACACTGCTAACAATCTGGGTGCCAGTACCTCAACATACTTCGCATAAAACTCAATCGGCAGGCCATCCACCCCAGGTGTCTTATTCCTGGCCATCTGCTTAATAGCCCCTCGGATCTCCATCAAGGAGATTGGGCCGCCCAAATCCTTCGCCGACCCCTCATCTAGCACCGGAAGCTGCACCGTGCTTAAGTAGTCTCTTATTTCAGAGGGCCCCGCCTTCAACTGAGTATCGTAGAGGCCCGTATAATACGCCTGAAACCGCTGCAATATGGCCGTCGGGGAATGGACCACCTGCCCCGTATCGGTTCTGATGCTCAAAATCGTGCTATGTCTTGGGTCCTGACTAGCAAGTTTCGCTAGCAGCGTGCCCACCTTATCCCTCTCCGCGTGGACTTTTGTGAGGTATAACTTATAGTCATAGCATCGCAATCTCTCCGTTTCTCTCGCCACCACCTCTTTCGCTTCCAACAGTCGATCCTTCAGATCTGGCCGCTCAGGTCTACACCTCTCAATCTCTCTCAGCGCACATTCCGCCTTCTCCAGATCTGCTAGAACCGTTGTCCGTACGTTCGAGAAGCTGCCCATGCATACACCCCTCACCACCACTTTCATTGCGTCCCATTCAATCGATCTCGTGTCGGTTGAGCCCCCATTCTCACCGAAATAAAGCTCTATTTCCTGATTGATCCTTTCCCCAAACACAGAGTCTTCCAGAGTGTCCGGCCGTAGCCTCCATGTCGGGATCGCAGACCTCACCCGATGCCATCTCACCGCCATCAGCAAGGGATTATGATCCGAGATGGTTCTAGCAAGGTATTCGGTGTGTGTCACCATAGCTGCTATGGGGGCGCTACACAGTATGGAATCTATTCTGACATGCAGATCGTGCAGTGCCGAGTGGAAGGAATAATCCCTAACAGTAGGATGTTGTGTTCTCCACACATCCAGCAAACTCCACCCTTCCTGCCATTCCCGTCTACGCTCTGACAGTTTCCGCACCGGGGAGTCGGCCAGTGGCGGATGTGATCTATCCCACGCTACATCTGTGATAGAGTTAAAGTCCCCTCCTAGTATAATGGGGCCCGCCAGAAAGTGGGCTAGCGATCCCGTAAGGACGTCAAAAAATCGGGCCTGATCAGCATTGGGGGCATATACATTACACAGGACCACCTCACAGCCATACAGCCTCCCCTCTACCGCCACAAACCGACCCCCAGGGTCCACCAATTGATTCGTAAGCTGGAATCGGGTCCCCGCCCTAATCCATATCAGTACCCCCCTTGCAAACGCTGAATAAGAGGTACCAAACACCTGGCCACGCCACCTTTTTTGTAATGCATCACACTCTTGCTTGGTGAAATGAGTTTCCTGCAACATAGCAATTTGAACTCCCCTCCTCACCAAATAGGCATGCACTTTGAATCTCTTCGACATAGTTCTGAGTCCGCGAACATTCCATGTGAGGCACTTCAAATCAGGTAACGACCCCATCTCTGATGTCCCTCCTCCCCTTCCGCAACGTCAGTTTACCCCCCACATCCTTGCAGCGATACCCACCCCCCAAAACACCCCAACAAACTTCCCCAACCCCACTCCCCAGGACAGGACCTAATAGCACTGCTTCAGCCCCCATCCAAACCTGTAACATCACACACATTCTACTATCCTGTGGTAGTCACCACAGGAGGCCGTAAGGGCAGTAGGGGGTGTTCCAGTACCGACCCGGGGCAGGTCAACCCTCACCCCAGGCCCGTGATCCCATATGAATGTGTCAACAGAGTACCTGCCAAACGCCGGCCATCAGCATACGTGTGCACCAGTGCTGGGCCAGCTCCATGTCCACATTTTATTCATTGAACAGTCCATCCGCCGTCTGTGGTGTGACCGTCGGCCCCGCAGAGCTGTCAGCTTCAGAGAGTTCTCCTCCCGATTTCCGTCCCCCGCTCTCCGATTCCGAATCCTCCCCCACCTCTCCACGCTGCGACCCCGTGATAGTCGCCGTCGCATCCAGTGCACCCCTCCTTTCTGCCGCCAGCAGTTCTTCTCTCATCGCCCTTTTGAGCCTATCGCGTTTGCGGATCCGTTGAGATTTTCGGATCTGAACTGGTCCTTTTTTCTCCCTACCACCTTTGTGCTGACGGTCAGTCCCTGCTCTGTACAGTTCTGTCTGTCATGACCAAGCTTCATCAGGGGTTTGGAAAAATTGGGTAGCACCGTCTAGGATCACTCTCAGTCTAGCTGGAAAGAGTAGCGAGTATTGTATTCCCTCCTCTCTCAGTTCCTTCTTGACCGCTAGGAAAGTCGCTCTGCTCCGTTGAACTTCCTGAGTATAGTCCGGGAAGAGTGTGACCGAACTATTGTCCACCTGGAAGGGGCACGCTGCTCTCGCTCTTTGTATCAATAAGTCTCGGTCTTTGAAATGCAGGAGCCTAGCTACCATCGGTCTGGGGGATCGACCCTGCATGGGCGGACGAGAAGGGACCCTATGTGCCAGCTCAATTGAAAAGAACGGAGATAAGCCTTCAGGAGCAACGGTGGATCTGAACCAGTGCTCCATATATGCCACTGCATCGTCCCCCTCGATTTTTTCCGGCAGGCCCACTACCCTCACGTTGTTCCTGCGGTTGCGACTTCCGGAATCCTCCGCTCGTCTCTCCAGCGTCGTCAGTCGGGTCAGGATGTCTGATAGTTTATGCTCCGCAGTGACCATCGCCGGTTTGAGCTCCTGGAGAAGCAGTTTGTTGTCTTTCACCCTATCCGATAGTTTGGCATGATCCGCCCTCAAGAAGCCCAGTCCCGTAGCCACCTGCGCAATGTCCTGATGCAGTGCCTCCTTGGTCGCTGTGATCGCCTCCAATATATTGTCGAGGCGTGCATTCAGTCTGCGTTCCTGTGCCGTCGCATCTGGGCTTTCCTGGAGCGCGTCCGCCATGCTCGGCTGGTCCGCATGACCCTGAGTTAGCCCTGCCGCCGCCGTTCTACCGACATCAGCCATCTTGGATAGCACTCTGGCTTCGCAACCACACCCAGGGGTAGCCTGCACAGACCTAGCCTCGACTCCCTAGGGTGGGCCTTCCTATGTTCCAGGACTGCGTACGCCCCGGGTAGTAACTGTCCCCTTTCGGTCAGAAGTCGCCCGGTGGCTGGAAGATCCCTCGGGTGTTCAAAATGGCCGACTTCTACTCATTCCACTCGGGGGTCAACCTCCCCTCGGTAGTCCGCGGGGTTTCACCTCAACCAAACCCAGGACTAGATTCCCTCCGCTCCAGTGCCCGCTGCAGAGCCCATGCAATTCGGCCCTCTGTCCCACACGCGGGCGTCAAGCCTGAGGGGGGAATGAGTCTGCCATCTCTCCGCCTCCGCGGTGCACCCAGTCCATATCTGTGGCTCAGGTCCCTCAGGGGCCACAGCCGCTCGGCACGAGGCTCATCGGCGTCTCCCGCGTTCGACCACTCAGAGTGTGGGTGGCCGTGTTACAGCGATTCAGCCCTGCGCCAGCACAAAAGTCACACCTCCGGGTCTCCAGTGGCCGGCATCTTGCCACCTACTATCACTGCCAGCTCTTCCTGTCCGCCGGATGTTTCTCGGGGCCCCCCTGCTGAGTGAACGACCAGCCGTCGTTCCGGGAGTCTACTCCTCCATGCGTTCACTCCCCTTCTCCAGGAGCGCCCGTGTCTGCAGTCCCGTACTGCTTCCCAGCGCTGGCCCCACCGTCTCCGCCCCTCTTCACGGGGCAGCCCGCTCCATGAAAGCAGCCGAGAACAGTGGTGGGGGGAAGGGCCTCTCGGTCGCCCGCCGACTGGCAGCCACTGATTTCTCCAGCCCCCACCGTGTCTGCAGGCCGCCGCTCTTCTGTTTCTCCAGGAGAGCGGCGCACACTTCAGCTCCGCCGGGACGCTCCGTGGTCCGCAGTTCCTCCGCCACCATCCGGAGCCGTCGCCATTTTAGGGTCTGTGTCGCGATCTCCGGCAAGGACCGTATTGTCTCTCCGCCCTGCCCTGGTGCATCCGCTTTCGTTTCAAAGCTCGCCCCGGTGTTACCAGCTCCGAGGGCAAGTTTCCCGGGCTCTTCGCCGGCGTAGCAGCGAGGGATATCAGGAGAAAAACTGGATCCGAGACGGAGCTCCGGGCGCACGCCGCCATCCCAGTCGGCGCCCAAACCACGCCCCCGTGTTATGGTTAGTAGTTGCGTAGGAATTGTGTAGTAACTCAAGACACAAGAGTTGATTGAAGTAAATGTTTATTCCAAGCTTCCGCTAACACGACATACATCTGAGGCATACAAGAGAATATGGCCGTTATCTCCGCTACCAACTGTCAAGCCATCACTACGTCAGCGGGCAGCACGAGACCAGTGCCTCGCGCTCACTGTGTACACAGCGCGAGGCAGGCTGGCTCACTACATATCTCCTTTCCTTAAACAAACAGAGAGGAAGAAAAGGAAGAGGAGAAGAAAACAAAAGGTAAGTTCAGAGAGAGATGAGAAAATCAACGACGGAACCTAATAGGAACTCTGATGGTTCTGGTGCTTCTTCTCACCAAAGAGGATTGAGGAGAGGAAGACTGAACACTTAAGTCACATGACGAATTGTCACTTGAAACATTTTTTGCATCATTTGAGTTCAACAAATTGTTCTCGGCATTTTTAACTTTTACCACCTTGTTGACGTTCCACCAGTGCTGTCCATTGACACGAACAGCACTACCACAGACCTTGTCAACCACCACGATATCACCAAACTTGGTTTCACCTTTTTGTACAAATCCTTGTTTCTTTATCCTTACACAGTCCCCCACAACAAATGCTCTGCTTTTAACATGTTTTCTTTCATCAAAATATTCTTTCTGTTTGGATTGGACTTTTTCATTCTTCTTTCTGACCTGTTCATCAATATCTTGAGGAGAAGAATGAGATTTAAACCATTTGGACATCCATGCTGGTCTAAATTCAGTGCAAGGTTTCCTCCCCCTAAGAAGTTCAAAGGGAGACACTCCCGTAGATGAATGCGGGGTGGTCCTGTTGAACCATAGCATGGCCCTCACACTCTGGGGAACAGATTTGTGGTGTGCAATAGCCCATTTAACGCAATCGCCAATGACTCTGTTGAGTCTTTCCACCAGCCCATTGGTTTGGGGATGGTAAAGGGAACTTCTATAGTGTGTGATGGCAGATTCTTTAAGGAATTCTTCCACCTCAGTGGATACAAACTGCACCCCGTTGTCGGATATAATGGAAAGGGGAAACCCTTCTCTCATGAAAGTTTCTTTCATGAAGTCAATGATCTCTTTGGAGTCAACTTTGGGCACAAACTTTGCTTCTGGCCACTTGGTATAGTAGTCCATCATAACGATGGCAAATTTGCATTGATGGGGTAAGCTATGGAAGGGTCCTAACACATCTATACCAAGTTTCTCCCACGGGGCACCTGGAAGAGGTATGGGCGTGAGTGGTGGACTGGATGTACGAAAGCTTTTGTCACAGGATGAACAAACTGTGCATTCTTGCACCATTGCATCAATATCTTTATCCATCTGGGGCCACCAGAAGTACTCTCTTACTCTACGTTTAGTGAGTGTGGCTCCTAGGTGTCCTTCATGGGCCTTGGCTAACAGCGTGGTTCTAATTTTCTCGGGGGGTACCAGTTTCTCAATTCTGAAAACTAAACCATCTTCGATGGTGAGTTCATCATTCACTTTCACATAGGGTTGTAAGTCCACACCCACGTTCCTTTCTCTCGGCCACCCTTGGATAATGTACTTCTTCACTTCCTTTAAAACTTGATCACATTCTAGCGCTTCCCTCCAACTTTCTTGTCCTACTGAGCATACATGTAACAATTCAACACTGGCAATAATACAATCTTCATTATCATCACAACAGCAATCATCATTACTTTGCATGGTTATGTTCGAGGAGGGAGGTAGGCGTGACAAAGCGTCTGCTCTCACATTTTTCCCTCCAGCAATATGGACAACATCAAAATTGTACTGTAATAACTTGGAAGCTAGGCGTGCAATGCGGGGAGTAGCACTGCGGCCTTTAGTGTTACCCAGAATAGACACTAGTGGTTTATGGTCCGTTTGGAGTGTGAATTTGCGCCCCCACAGATAGTTTTTGAACTTTTCAATGCCCCACCAACATGCTAGGAGCTCCTTTTCAATCACAGAGTAATGTGTTTCTGCCTCTCTAAGTACTCTGGAAGCAAACCCTACAGTATGTTCATTAGGACCAACATGTTGTGTCAAAACAGCGCCCAACCCATAGTTGCTGGCATCAACAGTCAAAGTGCAAGGCACTTCCTGAACAAAGGGCTTCAAGGCACTGACGGTGCACAACTTATCTTTGATCCATTCAAACGCCAATTTGCATTCTTCATCCCACACAAATTCACTTTTATCTTGTAGCAATCTAGAAATGGGGCGAATATTGGTGGCATAGTCTTGGATAAAACGAGAATAGAATTCTGTGAGTCCTAAAAGCGATTTAACTCCTGCTTTGTCTTTTGGGGCAGATGCATCAACTATGGCTTGAACTAAGCTCGGCTTAGGTGTGACGCCTTGACTTGAAATAGTGTGGCCCAGATATTCCACACTGTCTTTGGAGAAAACACACTTATCTCTTTTAAGAACAACTCCGTGTTCTTGGAAAATGGACAAAATTTTGGACAAAACAATGTCATGTTCCTGTTGATCCTTAGCATATATCAGGACATCATCTTGAAATATGGCAACATTTTTGATTCCTTTGAGTAGATTGACCATGACTCTCTGAAAAACAGAGGCTGCCGACGCCAGGCCAAATGGCATACGGCAGAACTGAAATAATCCAGATGGAGTGTTAAACGCAGTGAAGTGGCGAGAATCTTTGTCAAGCTCAATCTGGTGGTATGCAGAGGCCAAGTCAAGTTTAGTGAAAACCTTAGCTCCTGCAACTACACCTAGCATTTCTGTGATGTTCGGTAATGGGTGCGAGTCCACCCAGATCACTTTGTTCAGGCTGCGCAGGTCAATGCATATTCTGAGATCATTGTTCTTCTTTCTTGCTACCACTAATGCCGAAGACCAATCCGACGATTCAATTGGTTCAATTACACCTCTTTTTTGCATAGACAAGAGTTCCTTTTCCAAATCGTTGCGGATGCTGAAAGGTATACTCCTTATTTTGTGCTTGACAGGCACAGCATCACTCTTTATCTTTATCTTGTGCTTGAACCCCTTGATCTTCCCTAGCTCACCAGAAAACACTTTGGGAAATTTATTGAGAAGCTCTTCCACATGTGTTTGGTCGCGAATAACCAAAACTTGTTCTTTTGCTCCAGGACATAGCATCATACTGAACAAACCTTGATGGAACCATCCCAGGATGTCTAATCCATCGACGGCCACATAAATTTTCCCATATATGTGCCTGTTTTTGAACACCAGGACATCTTCAAAATACCCTAGGAGTTCAATGCTCTTCCCATTGTAGGATACTGGTTCTCGATCAGGAGGTTCCAGAGGTCTTTTTCCCCATTTCTCTCGGAATAAAGATTCACTGATAAGTGTGATCCTTGCGCCTGAATCTATTAAAAGTCTCAGACTTTTATCTCCAATACCTATGATAGCATACGGGTCAACACAGTCATTAGGATCACCAGTTATTATATCTCTTTCACTCACCACTAGAACCATGTCTTTAAGTTCACAGAGGGCGTCTTCGCTGTCACTGTCACTCGAGTCTTTAATACATGCCACTTGGTTGGGATTTTTCTTGTTTGTCTGGCACACTTTGTCAAAATGCCCCAACTTTCCACATTTACGACATGTAGCATTCCTTGCAGGACATGGCCTTCCACTTCTATTGTGTGAAGGATAACCGCACCTGAAGCAGATATCTGTCCTCTTGAAAAAATTGTTCTGTTGAAATTCTTTTTTCTTCACTACATTTTTAAAACGAACAGGGGTCACCACTTCAGCATTTTTACTTTCAAGTTCTCTGATAGAGGATTGAGATGTCTCAATGCTTTTAGCTATGCGGATTGATTCATCTAAAGACGGATTTTCTAAGGACAACAACTTTTGTCTGATGGATTTGTCCAGGCATTTACTGATGAATTGATCACGCACAAGTTGCTCACTAAAATTCTCAAATTCACATTCTGCTACCATTTTTCTCAAAGCAGTAATGTACGTGTCAACATCTTCCTCTGTTTTTTGTGCTCTCTTGAAGAACTTATGCCTTAAAACTACAACACTGGGTTGCTTGTCGTACCTTGTCTTCAGTTTATTAACTGTGTTTTGATACTCATCAGTTTCTTCACCACCTACCTCAACCACTTCGGGTAAGTGTTTGAGTGTTTCTCTACCCTCAAACCCCAATGAGTGAAGGAGTAAAAATCGTTTTCTTTCTGCTCTAAACCTGTGCGCTCCAATGGCACCCAAATAATTCTCGAATGCATCAAACCATTTTCTCCATGGCACAGGTGGTTCCCCTGGGGTATCTAAGAAAGGAGGCGGAGGGTGAATTGACTGCATCATTACCTATTTTGTGAAGAAAGCACGTTGTAAAATGTATGCCACAGCAGTTTCCTTTGTTGTCAAACAGCAGATATATATATATTACAGTCAGATAGAACAAAAGTGGTTCATGATAAGCTGGATGAACACAATCGATTGTTCCAGGGCCTGACAGTGTCAATATCCTTTGTCATGTAGAGAAAGATCAAATCATCGGGTGTTATTTCCCTTTATATTTCCTTTCCCTAATAAACAAGTTCAGTATGTCGTGCTTTTACTTTTATTTCCGCAGATAAAATGTGTGGGGCCCAGCGATACTTTCTCTTAGATACTACACTAGTTTTGTGCAGCAAAAACGCTTTTAAAATGTCCTTCCCACAGAAGTGAGCTCACACCCAACCGGGTTACCTCCCCTTTAAGAAGCGATGAAAGGCAGCAGCCGGGCCGGGCAGCTAATGAGGTAGGCGTCTTCACGCGTGACTTACTTGAGTCTGCGCAATCACAACTTCAGCGTCTCACTTCGGGCTGAGTCGAAGAGAAGGGAGGATCAGCGCCGATCGTCAGCAGAGCCGATCTAACATGCAGGGTGATGGCGCATAGGAACGCGGTCAACTTTCTTCAACTTCGCCTCCCATTTCTTGCCTTCGAGCCGGGTAAACCATTTTCTTTTCTACTATCTTCGTGGGTTCGATGCGGGAGCTTGTGGTCCTCGTCGCCAATCAAGAGTTGTAGTAACTCAAGACACAAGAGTTGATTGAAGTAAATGTTTATTCCAAGCTTCCGCTAACACGACATACATCTGAGGCATACAAGAGAATATGGCCGTTATCTCCGCTACCAACTGTCAAGCCATCACTACGTCAGCGGGCAGCACGAGACCAGTGCCTCGCGCTCACTGTGTACACAGCGCGAGGCAGGCTGGCTCACTACAAATTGTACTTGGCAGCACTGGCAGGAGCAATGGGCAGTTAAACTGCAGTGGCCACCTGACGAGGGCCCTGTCACATATTTTAATACAAACTAAGCACTGAAGTGGGCCCCCCAGGATCCCACAGAGCTCTAACCTGGGACCAGTTCAGGTCTTTTCAGCCTGACGAAGAAGCGAAGCCTTTATTTGACACTCTACAACATGGTGAGCCAGCACATCAGAGCTTTGGCCTGGGGCCTTAGCAGAGCTTTCTAGACCACCGAGAGCAGAGACTATCCACCTGGTTACTTGTTTAGGGCTTCCATGACCCTTTTACCATCTGGGGAGAGAAACCAGTTAGAAGGCAGGACACCCATACTCTCGATCTACTTACCTAGAGCAAAGCCACTAGCCTTTCATGTAATCCATACACACCAGGTGATCAAATGCATCTGACCCTCCACCCCCACCCAGGGGCCCTTACCAGGCTTGAAGCTTCAAATGCGCCCTAAATGAGTCATGTAGGGCTGTTCAGAATCTTGAACACTGAGTCACGTTCAGAAGTGAACATGTTTTGTTTATTTATTTAAAATACAAAACGTCACCATTGTCATGGCACATTTTATACCATCCATATGGGTGTGGTTCATGTCTCACTGGGATTATTGCACACACCTCTAATTATAATTTCACAGACCCCTAGTTAGACTGCAAGTCAGAACCAGGCCTCTCTGTGCTCTCTGGTTGCATCTTTTAATTGCACCTTGTGTGGGGTAGAGGCGCTAAGGAAAATAATGGCTTATTTGAAGCAAATGTTTGTTGACTGGAACCTTTTAAATATGAATTGAAATATGCTGGATTATATATATATATTATTACACACACCCCGCTGCAGCCCTTTCTAGGGGGGTCCATTTCCGAATCAAGACGCAGATACACAACAAAAACTGTTCGTTAAACTTTAGTGTCAATCCCAAATACTGACAGGAGGTGGCGCCCCTGTCTTTAGAAGCACCCGAGGAACGGCCGCTCCCTTCCTCCCTGGGCACCTTCTGCTGCTCGCAACGTCCCAAGCAGCCAAGAAACCCCATTGTCCCACTCCAATTAATAGAGAAAACTGCCTCCCACATCATCCAAGATTTAAGGAGCAGCGCTCCCATGTGGGGGATGGGGCGAGGGGGGCGTGCGATAATTCTGGCATCTCCAGCAGGAGCTGCACAGTATGTGAAAGTGGGAGGGAGGCGCGCGCCCAGAGAGTGCAACAACAGGCAGCGGGGCCAGAGAGCGCGCGAGGATGCACCCAGACGCGAAACAACAGGAGGGACAGGGAGGGCAAATCAAACAATTAAATAACAGCGAAAGAAAGCACGTCAAACAGTGAAGTAAGAAAGAGAGAAAGGACTACTACGTACATGAAACAGCACAGAGAGGACGGAAAGAAGAAAGCGGTTTTTTTTTGTAATACCGTAAACTTGGTCCAATGACATGAGAGCTCTTTGGAATAAAACAAAACTATTACACATTTTTTAAGCACAGGGGATTTTAAGTGATTTGACCAAAATCACAGGATGCTGAGATGAGATCGGGTTTCACACCTGATTGATTCCCAGTGTCCCATAACCCTCCGCCCCCCCCTCACACACACACACACACACACACACCCTGCAGAAAGCGGTACGACAGAGACAGAATGCCAGACATGACACAATAGAGTCGGTACACAATTGTGAGAAAAGCCACCACACACATATAAACAACAGTGAGAGCGAGAGAACACACAACAAACACGAAACTACAAGGAGAGGCCAGAGGGAGCGAGGAAGTGAAACAACAATGAGAAACCACAGCACAGAAACGAGAGCGTGTGGGGGCGAGACAGAAAGAGAAAGCACAGCAGAAAGAGAAACACCAGAAACCTAACTGATAGCTAACTCAGGGGCATATTAACAGGCAGCAGCAATAATTATCGCTGGCCGCGCTTAGCGAGAAAATAGTTATCAACGGCTATCGCAGAAAATTATCGCCATACTAGCACTGTATTAACAACGCATAGCGCAATGGCGATAATTTCCTAGTGATAGCGATGTTTTCCATGGAACATCACTGGTTTTCCAGCGATGTTCCATGGAAAACGGCGATAACCTTGATGATACGACCCTGTGGTCGTATCAGCATAATCCACCCACAATGACGAGTATAGCTAAGTCTGCATTTTAGCAAACGTTAGTTTTTGGCGAAAACAGGGGTTTTCTCCAAAAACTAATATCTGCTAATATGCGTGGGCAGCCTTGTAAATATCGCGATGTGCACATCAGCGATATTTACAAGGTTGTACTGCCCAGTAACGCCCACTTTGCATCTCATTAGAGATGCAAAGGGAGGCGTCGTGTAAAAGGGTGCTAAGATGCACTAATGCATGTTATCACCCTCTTGTAAATAGGGCAATGTTTTTATCTCCACTTTTTTGGCTTTAAAAGCCAAAATAACAGAGATATGGCTCTTGTTATTATGCCCCTCAGTATCTGTAGTAGGCATATGTACTTACTACCATTCTTATGTGAGTTTAGAGTTTATCTGTTTCGTATCTTTTATGTAATTCATGTACTCTGAAGTCCTCATATCATATATATTTGTCCAACCATAATGACTTCTACTTTTCTTAAAATGTAATCTTGAGTGAATTTGCATCTAATATATATGTAATTCTAAGCGCTGATATCTGTAGTAGACTTATGTACTTACTATCATACTTATGTGAGTTTAGAGTGTATCTGTTCGTATCTTTTATGTAATACATGTACTCTGAAGTCCTTATGTAATGTAACTGGTTTTATTGTAAAGCGCTCTGACACCTTTAGGTAAAGTTTGTGCTATATAAAAATACATAGACCAGTAGCTACAGCACCCCCGTCCTCCCTACCTCTCAGCGCCTTGAAACCCTTGCGGGTATGTAGTGCGCTTTACAAATTATATGATTGATTGAATGATAAATGAATAAACAGCGTGAGCGATTAAAACAGAAGCAGAAAAACAGAAAGCGAAAGAAACAAGATGCAACAAATAAAGTGTAAAGAGGGCGAGTATAGAAGCCAGAAAAAAAAGAGAAGCAAAAGGGATAAAGCTCATGTCAGGCACAAAGAACAGACATCTTTTACAAAAACGTGAATAGGTTCACCTGCCTTGAAAGCCGCCCTCATACTCCAAAAAAATGTCATCTCAGTTGTCTTGGGATTATCCCCCAAGACACACTGAACCTAACACAGCCTCTTTGGAGACTAAAAACGATATGGTGAAGGAGAGACGAGAAACCAAGAGAGAGAGACAGAAGCAGTAAAAGCAGACATTCCCACAGAAGAAAAGACTACAGCAGACCTAGAGGCAAGGAGAGGTATATAAAGACTGAGAAAAAGATTAATAGATGCAGAAATAACACAGAGAGGAATGAGAGCTACAGAAAAGCTAATCTGGAAACAACAACATATAGAAAGTGAGACAAATCACTACAGATCGAGAATCAACAGAAAGAATGCAAACATGATAAACAGAGTAGATAAAGAAGCAACAGAGAGGGGTAAAAGTGCGAGAAAGCAATCTACACTTATTGACCCTCAGTTAAAATAATTAGTTTAGACGTTTATTGAAGATTGAAAACTGTTGGCTCCAGTTCGTCCAGGCTTCAACTGGAGAGGAGCAACCAGGGCCGGGCTGGCCGTAGCGGGCACCGGGCATTTTCCTGGTGGGCCGCCAGGGTGGGGGCCGGTTTTGGACCCCTGGGGGCCCTTTTTGTTACTGGGGCCGGCAATTTCGGCCCCCTGTAACAAAATCACCCGA
Source organism: Lissotriton helveticus (assembly GCF_964261635.1). Lineage (NCBI taxonomy): Eukaryota > Metazoa > Chordata > Amphibia > Caudata > Salamandridae > Lissotriton > Lissotriton helveticus. The sequence continues at coordinate 1,303,166,069 of NC_136057.1, forward strand.
AACTGTCCCTGGCAAACAACTCGGCCGTACACCCCCTTGCCACCCAGGGGGCCAGCCGAGCAGTTTGCCAGGGTCGGTTTCGGTTCCCAGTCCGGCCCTGGGAGCAACCTCCAGAAAAGTATTTGGCACAGGTCCAGCCGCAAAACGGGCAGTCCTGCCCTTTTGAAGGAGAGATCGTGGCCAAGTGTCTTCTGCATCCAAAAAAACCCAGTCACAGCCACCCCAACCAACTAACCCTCCTGCCCCTCTTAAAGCATGACTATGCTCAAATCAAGTCGATTCTTAAATTTTTTTCCCCAATTCTGAGAAAGCATTTAGAAGATCTACAGGGATATACTATTCTTTCAAATAGTCTCTCAATCCTCATTGACTGCTTCAATTACATCCCTCTCCATTGTCAGCCCATCGCTGGACCGAATAATGCTGCTGTAGTTGTGTTTAGAGGTTTGGAACTTGAAAGGCTAAATTTAAGATCTCACGGTTGTTCTGCAGATGTCGCCATAGACAGTCAAAAAGTCCAGATGCCCGACAACTACGAGGGCCTCGTTTACAAGGCCCATGTGCCACTGGAACGTCACTTTTAATGACGCTCCAGTGACGCACATTGCAGTGCCATCTCTACAAGGCCACGTAAAGCAAGTCGCTGTATTGCCTCACACTGCGATTGGGGAAACGTGCCATGGGTGTTACGGGCTGGTTGTTCCCACATAACACCCATTGCATTTCACACATTCCCAGATTTACAATGCTCTGTAAACCTGGGAATACGTCAAAAGCCTACGCCTCCTCAAGGGAGGCTCACCAAGGAGAAATAACTTTATTTCTCCTCGTTTTTTCCTCTCTCTCTGTTTGTGCTGGATTCAGCAACACACATAGAAGGAGTAATTCGCCTCCATTGATTGTTTTTGTGCAGTAAGGGACCCCTTCCTGCACAAAAACAATAATTCCTACAACACAGACACCCAGGACCAGACTGGGAACCAAAACCGGCCCTGGCAAAGTGCTCGCCCCCCCTCCTCCCCTGCAAGGGGGTGGGGGGTAGTTGGGAGTGACGCCGAGCTCTTTGCCAGGGCCGGTTTTCTGCCGTTTTTGTTACAGGGCCGATTTTGCAGGCCCTGCAACAAAAAAGGCCCCCAGGGGCCCAAAACCAGCCCCCACTCGTGTGGCGCACCGGGGGATTGCCCGGTGCCCACTACGGTCAGTCCGGCCCTGCAGACACCCTTGCACCATGGTTCAAGGGTGCCTGCATTGGTGCATGGCAACCAACTGAGCAACAGCGAAGGGAAAGCGGACAGGAGTGCTCCGTATCTGATAGATATGGCACATTCCTGCCCTTTTCTTTTGCCATAGGGCAGTGCAGCAGGAAGGCTTGCGGCGCTGCCCTAAGGCAAAATATTGTAAATGTGGCCCTGAATGTTTACACAAGCCATTGGGCTTCGCACTCAAAGTGGTGTGAGGCAAGAGCCAGCTTCCTGTGATCTAACTATAGTTTTAGAATTATTAAGAGATGGGTTTCTGCTGGGCATAGCAGTATACATCTTGAGCCAGTGGGCAGTGATTAGAGCAGTTCGAGCTTCTGACTGCTCTTCTATTGACGGTTTCATTCATCAGTCTTTTGAACAGTTGTTTCCCGAAAAGACCAGTAACACGTTTGCATCTTCCATCATGTGGTGTACATTTAGTTCAGCTGTCTTCTTCCTTCAGGCCTCATGTGACTGTAGACTAAAATGTATTTCTTTTAAAACGCTATTTTTAGTGGCAATCTGTTCCAGACATAGGGTTGGGGAAATAGGGGCTTGTTGTGTACTGATTCTTTTTTGTTTTTCTTTCAGATAAAGTTATTTAGACACCTGATCCAACTTTTTTGCCGAAAGTTCCATCCTCCTTTCTTGTAACACAGGATTTGATTTTGATTTTCTTTTCATCCACCCTTGGCTTCAGTAGAAGAAGAAGCATTCCATTCCTTTGATGTTCACCATACACCTTCACCTATATTGACAGGACAGCACCATTGAAGGAAGGTGAGCCATAGTTTGTCACGTTTGGTTTGGCTGGTCAAGCAACTTAAAATATCTGGGTCCACATTAAGCAGATAGTTAAAGAAAACAATTATCATTGCTTATCTGAAAGAGGAGGATCTTCCAGGAACTGGTCACATATAGATTGACTCTTGGAGTATCTGTTATTCAATTCTATTATGCTCTTTCCATGTTCTCTTTCCTAGTTTTTTCCTTCGCTGCTGTACTTTCAGTTGCTTGTTTTTTCAGTGTTTTTTTGCGCCGCCCCCTGCTGTTTTTGCAGTATCTGTTTGCCCAGAAAAAGGCAGTTGGATTAATAAGTATTTTGAGATGCTTCCGCTTTCCAAGAATGCTTCCAAAGATGCCGTCTGGCCACCACTACTGCTTCCAAGGATACGGTCGCTGCTACTATAATTCAAATGAGAAATTTGATAGGAAATTAACTTGCTGTTTCAAAGTAGCAGACAAATCTACTCCATTCTGCATTTGATCTGACAATAATTGGAAGTCCTTAAGCAGAGATTGAATGGTGAAATTTGAATAGGTACTTGCTTGTATTGCAAACTTTGAGGCAGCATATGGCCTTTTTACTACAGATTCAACCTTTTTATCTAAAGCATTTGGAACGACTCCCTATTAGAAAAAAATCACTCCCTCTAAGATAGACACACCATCAATTTATTTATTTATAACGTTTTATATAGCGTGAACAAGATCCCGAGGAATATCAGAGCTCTTTACATAGGAAGGAAGGAAGGACATAAATCCAGTATTGACAACAAGTAAGAAAATACAACAGGAATAATCACATATATCCCAGACAAATAAACGCATAGTTTCCTGACAAATGAAACAAGGAGAATAGTACAATAAACAAGTATGTAACAGTCTAAGAAAGGGGGTATAAAATGCGGAAAAAAGAGCATAGATCCCGTATGGACATCAAGTATGAATACAAAACAGGAATACTCACATGTTTCCCAGACAAGTGAATCACGGAGAGTAATATGACAAACCTGAAAATAACAGGCAACAAAGGGGGACACAGAATGCAGTAAAGACGAGCAGCATCACATGAGGGTACAATGGTTGTTGGAACAGTGGTTTCGAACAAGTGATCCAAGCCCAAATTAAGGTAAAAATGTGTTCATTAGGAGTCTTTTGGCTTTAAGTTTGAAAGCAGTCGTTGAAGGATTCTGAGTACTTCCGGTGGAAGAGAGTTCCAAATCCTTGGAGCAGCGCCGGAGAGGGTTCGGCGAGCGGTTCTCATTTTCTTAAGGATGGGTGGTTTCAGGAGGAGACTGATAACGCTTCTTGATGCTCTCCCACCAAAGGATAATTCAAGCTTTTGCGCAAGGTACCTGGGAGTTTTGAAATGCAAGGCTTTGTGCGCTAGAACGGCAATCTTTAACTGAATTCGAGATTCATAAGGCAACCATTTAAGAGATTTAGGATTGGGGATATGTGCTCACTTCGTTTGGTACCTGTGACCAGTCTGGCCGCAGCGTTCAGTGATGTCCTTAGTGGTGCCAGGGTGTATTTGGGCAGGCTGCAGAGCATCGCGCTGCCATAGTCCAGCCTCGGCAGGACCAGAGCTTGTACCACCTGCTTGAAGTCCTTTTGTGGAAGGAATGGTTAGATGTTTCTGAGTGTCCTCATCAAGTGATTAATTCACCCTAACTACAAGCCGAATTCCTTTGTGGGGTTCTGCAGCGAGAGTCTTTGTTTGAGCAGCATCTAGAGGTAAGGATTCAGACCTCCATCTTTGGTAGTGACTGAGGAGATATATATTGCTTATCCACTAGTTCCAGGGATTCAGGTAAAGTAAGGTTCTCCCTCAAATGCTGCCACAGTTCAGAGAGTTCTTGACCTGCACCAAAATACCTCTGACATCTTCTTCAGTAAGGCAGGTTGTGTCATCATCACGTTCTGAAGCTGCCGTGGGGACTTTAGAAGGAGATGGCTCTTCCCTGGCTACAAAATCTGCCTCTACAGCCTGATCAATCATTTTCAGATTTGACAAGAGAGCAAATCTGTCAGCAGGGTGTGGAGCATTACCAGGATCCTCCTCATCAGGAGAAGAGGAAGAAGACTCTATGGTGCCTCTATTCTGCTTTAGCCTCCATGATACTACACAGTGAACCAAACTAACAAAACACCTGTGGTCGACACCCACTTGCTATTTATGTGGCTGCCAAGCAACAAAGTATTGAGTACATTGTCAATATTGTGAGAGTTTAGGAAATAAAGTTCAAAAATGGCAAGTGCACTATAAAATAAGAAACAGCTGTACACGCCAAACCCCGGGAACATGGGGCGTAATAGATAATGAGCTCCCTATCGTCAGAGCCCGATCATATAAAAACTAGATAAACTCTGCTTACTCACCATACAGGCATCTTGGTGGCATGAAAAATCAAAACAGCTTGTTGGTTACGCTTCTCCCTCTTTTATGTTAATATTCAGGAAGAAGAGGTCATCCATATTTGTAGTTTAAAAAAATATATCAACTTAGAATAGACATGTGAGTTTGGGAACAGGGAGTGGAACTCATACGGTAAGGACTAAAACAAGGAAGACAGGTGAGGAGGTCATATTTTTGGCTTGCGTAGCGCTTACTGTGCTCTATAGCTACCTCAATGCACTCTGAGGAAACGGGGAGTTGAGACGGTGAGTTAAAAGATGGAAGGAAGATATTGGGGAGAGAGAAGCAGAAACCCTGATATATAATTTTGCACACTTCAATAGTGTCTATATTTCCATATGTTCACTTCAAAGAGCTGAGGTGTACAGGAAGATGATGACATGAACGGGAAGGAGAGAAAAGGAAAGCATGAAGGATGCTATTGGGAAATGGAAGGAGGAAACATGATGCTATGTGCTTATATAGCGCTTATTCTTGCAAATGATTTGAATAAAGGTCAGAGAAGGAACAGAAGAGGCAGTGGATACATGGGAGTGAAGGAAGAACTCTGTGAGAAAGCCGAAGCTCAAAGAAAACAAGCATTTACAATGCAATGGTCTCGGCATTGGTAAAGTTAGAGCTATTGGCATTGCTCATCACATTATTTTTATTTATGTTTTTTTTCCAAAACATAAATAAATGGCATTTGCCAATAGCTTAAACGCTCGCAAATGCGAGACCTATTGCATTTGCACCCACACACAGAGCCACTCACAAAGCCACCCACACACACATACAGAGCCACCCACACAGAGCCACCCACACAGTCATTCATATAGAGCCACCCCCACACACACAGAGCCACCCTCACACAGACAGAGCCACCCACACATAGAGCCACCTACAAAAAAAGCTACCCACACAGAGCCACACACACACAGACAGAGCCACACACACACAGACAGAGCCACACACACACACACAGACAGAGCCACACACACACACAGACAGAGCCACACACACACACAGAGCCACACACATAGCCACACACACACACACAGAGCCACACACACACAGAGCCACACACACACACAGCAACACACACACACACAGCCACACACACACAGCCACACACATACAAAGCCACACACACAGACAGACAGAGCCACACACACAGACAGACAGTGCAAAGAGGAAGCTAGAGCAGGACTACATGCCTTACCGCTCTATCTCTACCAACAGTCACTCAGCACATCAAGTGGGGGTTAGGGCAGCCAAATAGTCTTGTGGGCTTCGTGCGACCAAAACAAACTTGGTCTTGAGAACTCTGCAGAACACAAAGCTCTGAAATTAGAAGTGGAAACATTTAGTCAAAGGTAAAGACAACAAGATACTGTGCTAAAATCTGAACTTCCGAAAATAGCAGAAGATTTTTTTATTTTTTTTAATGGTGTGAAAATTCAACTCTTTCCTGCCTGCGCAAGAGAACTTCACAGTGGAGAGCTGTGCAATGGCCCAAGGTTACAAAGCGAACACAGATGGTGGAAAACTCGTGGAAACCCTATTTACTACTTCAGGAGGGACCATAAAGAGGAGGTATACCTGACCGAGGCCCTGACATCACCAAGTACTGGGGATCGAAGTTGCCCCACGGAAGGGAATGGAGTATAAAAGTAATGGGAATAGCAAGGTAACTAGAGAAATGAATTTTAATGCAAAATAGTGGTTGCATTATCTTCTCAACCATTCCTCAAGCCAGTTCTTATTTAATGGCGGATATACTAGCGCAATGAGCCCAATAACTGTTCCCCTATAAAGCAGAATCCTGAAGAAGAGCACGAAGACCCACACGTCACCCTTGAGCGACCCTGACAGAAACACACCATGAGCTCAGAAATCCGACTCAGGTTCAGATTAGAACCCATGTCAAACCTTTCAGGGAAGCAACTCAGCATACCTACAAGGAGGAAAAGCAGTCTTATTAAAGTCCAGAAACTGAACTCAACAAACAACCAGGCCACAGGGAAAAAGCAAGTCAAAGAAGCAAGATGAAAAGGTGACCAATCTTAAAGCACACAGTTCCAGGGGACTGAACAGGTATGTGGAGGCCAGCAACCCCAGAAATGATGCTAGGGAGAACCACAATTTTGTGAGCAAACAGAAGTGCACAAGGTAGTGTCTGCAGGATAGACCAACACAAGCCAACTCAAGAGGGCACCACCACCAAAAACCTAAACGTGTGCCAATGGGGCACCCCACAACAGGGAAGCAGGCACCTTCACATGCAATATCCCGCCAAAAAGCAATAAAGGCGAACCATCAGTGCTTAAGATAATCAGAACTAAGGAGAAAGAACAAAACTAGAACCCAGGTGCACCAGAAGAAAACAAAATAGAAACAAACAGCCACAACTCAAGGACTCAAGCAGCTAGAGTCAGGGAGAGCAGAACATTGCCCACATCACCCCAGGTCGACCAAGAGCAGAAAGAGCAGCTCACCATAAAACCCACCATGAAAATCAAGAAGAAAGTGAGGGGCAAGAAATGATTCCTGTTAGACCTGACACCTTTTGGCGTGGTTCTTCCCCCATCTTTTTGCCTCTGACTCATGTGTTTTGATGCTGTGCTGGATTTCGTTTTTGCTGATTTAGATGCTTTGGACACTCTGCCACTGCTGATCAGTGTCAGAGTGTAAGTGCTCCCTCTGTAAATTGCCATATTAATTGAATATACCGGATTGGCATATTTGTATCACCATGGGGTCCTTAGTAAAGTGCACTGTGTGTGCCAGGGCTGGTGATGACAGATGCTACTAGTGGGCCTGCAGCGCAGATTGCGCCACCCACATGAGTAGCTTTAAAATAGTGACTCAGGCCTGCCAGCGCAGGGCCTGTGTGCAGTCAGTGGACTGCCCTGTCCCCCTGGCCAGTGTGCAGTGTATAGCTAAGGTAGAGCATGTACTAGTGCAGGTCACATGCTCTGGTAGTGGGCAGCAGCCATTTTATGTGCTCACTGCTGTAAGGCTCTCTTGCTCCATAGAGTAACATGGAGGAGACTGGCCCCATGTGATCCCAGCCTATCTTCCCATAGGAACAAGATGGGACATACATAAAAGATATCCCTGAACTCAGAATTTAATGACACATCTTTTAGTGAAGGGTGTTTTTAAATCCTGTGTTGGAGAATAGCACTTTTAGAAAGTGGCTGTTCTCTTGTCTAAACCTTTCTGTGTGCCTGGGTTTGTGGAATGCCTGCCTGGTCTGGATGTGACAGGGGGGGCTGCAGAGCCCCGGAGGAGAGGGTCGGAGCCAGCCCGGGGATGAAAGGGCACATCTGCCTGCCTGGGAGGTGGGAGGAAGGAATGCCTGATAAGTGCTGGGCTGCGCTGGCCTGCCTCCCCCTGCTAGCTCCCTCCTGGTGGTCAACTGACACCTCTGGCCCTGAAGCTGACAGGAAGAAGAAAACCAGAGACACCTCAGTGCTCCGCAACCCCCAGAACTGGTTTAGACTGGACCCAGGGCCTCCATGCACAAAGACTTCAAAGGACTTCAAAGACATTGAGGGGTATAAGGAAAGGACCCCTGACTACAGAAGTTTAGATTCTGAAATTCTGCAAGCAAGAAGGAACCTTTGCTGGAAGGAGGACAGCTAGAGAACTAAAGGAAGACTGCCTTGCTGTGTGCTCTAAGGGCTGACCTGTTCTACTGTCCAACTGGAAGCTAAGGAGGAGAAAGGGACTTTGCTGTGTGCTGTGACCCTGCCTACTTGAAACTGCCAAGACTCTGCTGTGTGCTGTGTCTACAACTGAATCTCCAAGGGCCTGAGAAGAGCTGGCCTCCTGTTGGGAACCCAGGGCTAAAGGTTCCTAAAACTGTCCCAGAAAACAGCTGCAAAATCGTGCTGTTGTGACCCGAGACGCGGGGTGCTTGACTGCGGAGCGTGAGGAGGGGATCGGTGTGCTCATCGGCACATTCCCAGCGAGGGTTGGAGGCTTGTGGTGCCTCCCCTCGTGAAATCCGCTCCCAAGGGGTTGTGAGCCGAGAGGGGGGTCTATTCGTGACCAGCGCCCTCGAAAACCCTTTGCCGCCAAATCACCACCGCGGCCCGGGGCCAGCAAACCCCGTAACCTGCTTCGAGGTCTGGGAGCTGCCGCGGCGAAGAACGAAGCCACCGTGCTCCCATTGGTGGAGGGAGCCGAGCCCCCTCACTAACGCCGCGACGGGATTGGCCCGTGCGGCGCAGCGTCATCAGTGGTGGTGGGCCGTGATTGGCCGAAGTAGCGGAGCGTCATCATTGGCCTGCCCCGGGAGCCGCACTGCCATTGGCTGACTCCCGGGCTGCTGCGGGAGGCTCGACCCAACGCCGCGACAGGATTGGTTGGTCCCGGCGAGGAGAGAAGGAAGAGAGGGGACGACCCCTCAGCGAGAGCCGACCTCGCCGAGGGACTCCGAAGCGTTCCGCACCCCCGGCCAGCCGTCCCCCACCAGGTGAGCAGCACCACCTCCCCCGCCGCTCGTTGGATTGTCGAGAGCGGGCGGGAGAGGACAGGGGACCGGCCGGGGTGGGGGCGCGGGAGATCTGCTGTGCGCAAGGCGCCCGACGCCTAAGAACGCGTGAGTCTGTCCCGGGGGAAGGAAAGAGTCCCCGGGCCTCGCGCAAGGAGCGCATTTGCAGCGCAAGAAGCCCACGCATAAGAGCACGCGTGGGCAGAGGGTCCCTTGCTCGTTTTGAGAGCGGATTGATTAGAAATCAGTAGCAATATTTTTAGACCTCTGATTTGAGAGACTTGAGACTGTTTTGTTTTGCTTCTGAGAACTGCCTATTTACAAGAACCATTAAGAATTAAGTGCATCCCTTAAGATTGAATACAACCGTTTTTCCTAAGAAGTGATTATCATGCAACTGCTTCATTTACATGCTGAAACTAGATAAAGTTATATATTTTTATAAAATATACTTACCTGTGTGGTCTCAGTTTGTGGTGGATTGGGGATTATTGTTGTGTCAAGTGCAAATGTTATCCACATTGCCTCTGTTTAGCCTAGACTGCTCGCGCCATGCTGCCTAGAGGGTGAGCAGGGGTTATCTTAGAGGGTTATTCCGTCGCCCTGACTGGAAGCTAGGGTCCCTACTTGGTCTAAGGTACTTACCTCTGCCAATCAGAGACCCCGGGTTCTAACATTGGTGGCTCGCGGTGCGGATTTTTGAACTAATAATTGCACTTGACCGGCAGTGATCTCTTGTACATCACTAGTCTAGTTTAGTAACAGGTTGCACAAGATTTTTTTTCTTTTTGGTGAAACCTTTTTAGTTGAAAAGGTTAGGAAGCATCATGTCTCGGAAAGCGCCAAGCGTGAATGGAGACGTGGAAGTGGAATTTGAAATCCGGGAGTTGTTAACCTATAACAAGGAGCAACTGAGGAAAGTCTGCAAACAGCTTGAATGCCCAGTAAGGGGCGGCGCAAATAAGGAAGAGCTACGGACAGCTCTGAGGGCCTGGTGGGAGGCCAAACATGGTGCCCCGGAAGCTGCTACTGGAGAGGGAGACACACAGGAGAATGGGTTTTTGCCCAGTGAATTGCCAGTGAGGAAGCCAGGGTCTAGGACCGGCAGCGACCACTCCAGTAGGGGTATGTCTCCAGAGGAAATAGAGGAGAATCAGCGAGTTAGGGCCCATGAGATTGAGCTCTTGAAGCTCAGAGCGGAAGCCGATGAGAAGAGACTGCGCCTGGAAGTTGAGAAAGAGGCGCAGGAGAGAGCGGCGCAAGAGAGAAGACATACTCTCGCTTTGGAGGAAAAGAAGCTCCAATTGGCTCATGAGAGGAGCATGAAGGAGTTGGACTTCAAATATAAAGAGAGGGTGTCCAGTTCTAATGGTGGCAGCGCACAACCAGTACAGGCGGGTAAGGTATACATACCAAAGGATCTGGTACAGAATTATCAGAGGGGTGAGGATATTTATGCGTGGTTCAGAGCGTATGAACTTGCCTTAAAGATGAATGAGGTGCCTGAGAAGAATTGGGGAGCAGGATTGTGGAAGCATTTTGAGGCCTCTGGGAGGGATGTTTTGGCACCCTTAGAAGCAAAGGATGCTTTGTCCTACTCCGCCATGAAGGAGGCTTTGTGCCTCAGGTATGGGCTCACTGCTAAACAGTACCGCCAGAAGTTTAGGAACTTCAAGAAGCTTGATTCAAGTACTTGGGTGGAGTGTGTGAGTATGTACACGCGTGCACTGGAAGGTTGGATGAAGGGCAGCAAAGTTACTGATTATGTGGGTGTTAGACCTGACACCTTTTGGCGTGGTTCTTCCCCCATCTTTTTGCCTCTGACTCATGTGTTTTGATGCTGTGCTGGATTTCGTTTTTGCTGATTTAGATGTTTTGGACACTCTGCCACTGCTGATCAGTGTCAGAGTGTAAGTGCTCCTTCTGTAAATTGTGATATTGATTGAGTATACCTAATTGGCATATTTGTATCACCACGAAGTCCCTAGTAGAGGGCACTGTGTGTGCCAGGGCTGGTGATGACAAATGCTGCTAGTGGGCCTGCAGCGCAGATTGCGCCACCCACATGAGTAGCTTTAAAATGGTGACTCAGGCCTGCCAGCGCAGAGCCTGTGTGCAGTCAGTGACTGCCATGTCAGCCTGGCCAGTGTCCCCACTGGCTAGGCCTAATCCTTCCCTGTCTGTGCACATCAGTCACCCCTATGGAAGGCTCAAGGTACCCCCCTGGGCAGGGTGCAGTGTATGGATAAGGTAGAGCATGTGCTAGTGCAGGTACTATGCTCTGGTAGTGGGCTACAGCCATTTTGTGTGCTCACTGCTGTAAGGCTATCTTGCTCCATAGAGTAACATGGAGGGGGGCTGGGCCCATGTGATACCAGCCTATCTCCCCATAGGAACAAGATGGGACATAAGTGAAAGATATCCCTGGACTCAGAATTTAATGACACATCTTTTAGTGAAGGGTGTTTTTAAATCCTGGGTTGGAGAATAGCCCTTTTAGAAAGTGGCTATTCTCTTGTCTAAACCTTTCTGTGTGCCTGGGTTTGTGGAATGTCTGCCTGGTCTGGATGTGACAGGAAGGGGCTGCAGAGCCCCAGAGGAGAGGGTCGGAGCCATCCCGGGGATGAAAGGGCACATCTGCCTGCTTGGGAGGAGGGAGGAAGGAATGCCAGATAAGTGCTGGGCTGTGCCTGCCTACCTCCCCCACATTAGCTCTCTCCTGGTGGTCAACTGACCCCACTGGCCCTGAAGCTGACAGGAAGAAGAAAGCCAGAGACACCTCAGTGCTCCGCAACCCCCAGAACTGGTTTAGAATGGACCCAGGGCCTCCATGCACAAAGAACTTCAAAGACATTGGGGGGTATAAGGAAAGGACCCCTGTCTGCAGAGAATTAGATTCTGAAATTCTGCAAGCAAGAAGGAACCCTCGCTGGAAGGGGGACAGCTAGAGAACTGAAGGAAGACTGCCTTGCTGTGTGCTCTAAGGGCTGACTTGTTCTGCTGTCCACCTGGAAGCTAAGGAGAAGAAAGGGACTTTGCTGTGTGCTGTGACCCTGCCTACTTGAAACTGCCAAGACTCTGCTGTGTGCTGTGTCTACAACTGAATCTCCAAGGGCCTGAGAAGAGCTGGCCTCCTGCTGGGAACCCAGGGCTAAAGGTTCCTAAAGCTATCCCAGGAAACAGCTGCAAAATCGTGCTGTTGGGACCCGGGACGCGTGGTGCTGGACTGCGGAGCGTGAGGAGGAGATCGGTGTGCTCATCGGCACATTAATCGTGAGGGTTGGAGGCTTGTGGAGCCTCCCCTCGTGAAATCTGCTCCCAGGTGGTGGCAAGGTCGAGAGGGGGGTCTAGTTCCGACCAGCGCCCTTTAAAACCCTTTGCCGCCAAATCACCGTCGCAGCCCGGGGCCAGGATCACCCCTGGAAGTTGCTGTTCGTGACCAGGAGCGGCCGCGGCGAAGAACGAAGCCGCCGCGACCCCATTGGCTGAGGGAGCCGAGCCCCCTCACTAACGCCGCGACGGGATTGGCCCGCGCGGCGCAGCGTCATCAGGTGCGGTGTGCCGTGATTGGCTGCCTCCGCTGAAGCTGCAGGAGGTGCCTCAGGATTCCCCAAAATCACCGCCGGGACCGGGGAAGAGGTCCGACCCCGCCGAGGGACCTGGAAGCGTCCCGCACCCCTGGCCCGCCGTCCCTCCATCAGGTGAGCTTCACCGCCTCCCCCGCCGCTCGTTGGATTGTCGAGAGCGGGCGGGAGAGGAAAGGGGACCGGCCGGGGCGGGGACGCGTGCAGTCTGCACGGCTGGTGCGCAGTGGTGCGCCTGTGATCAAGGAAGACGCGAGGCTGCCCCGGGGACGAGAAAGAGTCCCTGGGCCTCGCGAGGGAGTGTCTGACAGCGCCTGAAGCCCATAAATATCAGTACACGTGGGCCTGGTGTTGACTGTTCGTTTTGAGAGCGAAGTGCATAGAAATCAGGGGCATATTTTTAGGCCTGATTTAAGAGACTAGAGACTATTTTTATTTTTATGCTGAGAACTGCCTATTTACAAGACCTACTAAGAATTAAGTGCAACCTTGTTCTAAATGAAGTGTTTAACGTGCAACCTTTAAGTTAGAAGTGCTATGTGTTCTAAAGAAGTGATTATCATGCAACTGCTTCATTTACATGCTGAAACTAGATAAAGTTATATTTTATATATACTTACCTGTGTGGTCTCAGTTTGTGGTGGATTGGGAATTGCTGTTGTGTTAAGTGCAAATGTTATCCACATTGTCTCCGAGTTTAGCCTAGACTGCTCGCGCCATGCTACCTAGAGGGTGAGCAGGGGTTATCTCAGAGGGTTATTCCGTCGCCCTGACCGGAGCTAGGGGTCCCTACTTGGGCCGAGGTACTTACCTTTGCCAACCAGAGACTCCCGGTTCTAACATTGGTGGCAGCGGTGGGATTTTGAACTAATAATTGCACTTGACCGGCAGTGATTTCTTGTACATCACTAGTCTAGTTTAGCAGAACAGGTTGCGCAGGATTTTTTCTTTTTGGTGAAACCTTTTTAGTTGAAAAAGGGTAGGAGGTAACATGTCTCAGACCGCGCAAAGCATGAATGCAGAAGGGGAAGTGGAATTTGAAAGCCAGGAGTTGCTCACCTATAACAAGGAGCAACTGAGAAAATTCTGCAGACAGCTTGAATGCCCAGTAAGGGGCGGCGCAAATAAGGAAGAGCTACGGACAGCTCTGAGGGCCTGGTGGGAGGCCAAACATGGTGTCCCAGAAGCTACTATTGAAGAGGGTGGCGCACAGGAGATTGGGTTTTTGCCCAGTGAATTGCCAGTGGCGAAGCCAGCGTCTATGGCCGGCAGCACCCACTCCAGTAGGATTATTTCTCCAGAGGAGTTGGAGGAGAATCAGAGAGCTAGGGCCCATGAGATTGAGCTTTTGAAGCTCAAAGCGGAAGCCGACGAGAAGAGACTGCGCCTAGAAGTTGAGAAAGAGGCGCAGGAGAGGGCGGCACAGGAGAGGAGGCATGCTCTCGCTTTGGAGGAAAAGAAGCTCCAATTGGCTCATGAGAGGAGCATGAAGGAATTGGATTTCAAATATAAAGAGAGGGGGTCCAGTTCTAATGGTGGCAGCGCACAACCAGTACAGGCGGGTAAGGTATACATACCAAAGGATCTGGTACAGAATTATCAGAGGGGTGAGGATATTTATGCGTGGTTCAGAGCGTATGAACTTGCCTTAAAGATGAATGAGGTGCCTGAGAAGAATTGGGGAGCAGGATTGTGGAAGCATTTTGAGGCCTCTGGGAGGGATGTTTTGGCACCCTTAGAAGCAAAGGATGCTTTGTCCTACTCCGCCATGAAGGAGGCTTTGTGCCTCAGGTATGGGCTCACTGCTGAACAGTACCGCCAGAAGTTTAGGAACTTCAAGAAGCTTGATTCAAGTACTTGGGTGGAGTGTGTGAGTATGTACACGCGTGCACTGGAAGGTTGGATGAAGGGCAGCAAAGTTACTGATTATGTGGGGTTGTGTCACTTGATTAGTAGGGAGCACTTAAGTAGTTTGTGTGTCCCAGAGCTGCGCCAGCATCTTTTGGATAGTAAGTTAACTGATCCCAGTGAGCTTGCTAAAGAGGCGGACCGGTGGACTAGCACCAGGGTCCACAAGGGGGTGGTAAGTACCCCCGCCAAAGGTGGACAGGGTCCCCAGCAGAAGAGTGGGGGGGACACGGGTAATCAAAAGGAGTCTTCTAAAGGGCCCCAAAGTAGTTCCCAAGAGAAGGTGTCTCAACCCCCCAAGTCTAAGAAGTCCTGGCCCCATAAGGGCCCGCAGGACAAGAAGACCCTCGCTTGCTATGCATGTAGGGAGGTGGGGCACATTGCTCCAAACTGTCCAAAGAAGAAATCTGCACCCACTGGTGCTCCAGCTCCAGCTCCGGCGATAGCCAGTGTAGCTTTGGGAGGGGATTTGATTTCTAGTGGGGAGGAGGGGTTAGCATTGATGACCCTTGTCTCTCTAGGAGACCGAGAGATGGCCCAGGAAACCTTGCTGCCCCAAAACACTAAGAAATACGGGCAGAAGGTAACCATCAATGGACAGGTGGTGGAGGCTCTGAGAGACACAGGGGCCAGCGTGACATCTGTTAGGTGTCAGTGGGTGTCTGAAGAGCAAATTGTTCCCCAGGTACTCCGGCCTGTGGTGGCAGCTGACAGTTCAGTGCGCTACTGCAGGCTGGCGAAAGTTCCATTTGAATGGGGAGGAGTCTCCGGTATTTTGGAGATTGTAGTAAGTGATGCCTTGCCTGTAGATTGTCTATTAGGTAATGACCTGGAGAGCTCCCCCTGGAAAGAGGTGGAGCCCAGGACTCACTTGGAGATGTTGGGTTTGCCTGCGTGGATCTGTGTGTCCACCCGTGCAATGACAGCAAGAGAGGGCGGTCTAACAGAGCTGGAGCCTGGAAAAATGGCCCAGGGACCTGCCAAGAGAGGAAGGGGTAGAGGGCGCGGGAAACCAGCCCCCACTGTTCCCACGGTCCAGGAGGAGGCAGACCCGGAAGGGGATGCCCTGGAACCTACAGGGGAGCAGGTGGCTGAACTAGGGGAATTGCCTGAGCTGTCCCAGTGGCAGCAAGAGGGTGGTCCCTCCAGGGAGGAATTCTGCCAGGCTCAGAAGGAGTGCCCTTCTCTCATTGGTGTGCGGCAGCAGGCTGCAGACCAGGCCGCCGGCCTGGGGTCCAAGGAGCATTTGATCTATTGGGAGGATGACTTACTTTATAGTGAGCCTAAGTTCGCTGAGCCCGGCGCAGCCCGTGTGCTGGTGGTACCGGAGCGCTTCAGGAACTTCCTACTGGGTCTGGCTCATGACGTGCCTCTCGCTGGACATCTGGGGCAAGACAAGACCTATCACAGGCTTGTCACCCATTTCTACTGGCCCCAGATGAAGACGCACGTCTCTGCCTTTTGTAAGTCTTGTCAGACTTGTCAGGCCAGTGGCAAGAGTGGAGGGAAGCGCGTGGCACCCCTCCAACCCTTTCCCGTGGTGAGCACCCCTTTTGAGCGGGTGGGCATTGACATCGTGGGGCCCCTGGATCCCAAGACAGCCCTAGGCAACAGGTTTATCCTGGTCTTGGTGGACCATGCCACTCGGTACCCGGAAGCCCTTCCGCTCAGGACAGTCACCGCCCCAGTGGTGGGCCGTGCCCTGATGGGGATCTTTTCCCGGGTGGGATTTCCGAAGGAGGTCGTTTCGGACCGCGGGACAAACTTCATTTCTAAGTATATGAAGTCCCTGTGGAGTGAGTGTGGGGTGACCTACAAATTCACCACTCCTTACCACCCTCAAGGAAATGGTTTGGTTGAGAGATTCAACCGCACATTGAAGGGCATGATCATGGGCCTGGAGGAGCCCATGAGGCGGAAATGGGATGTCTTGTTGCCATGCCTGTTGTTTGCCTACAGGGAGGTGCCTCAGAAATCCTTAGGGTTCAGTCCCTTTGAGTTGCTGTATGGCCACCCTGTCAGAGGACCTCTGGCTCTGGTGAAGGAGGGGTGGGAGAAATCCCGTGGGAAAACCCCTCAGGATGTGTTCAGCTATGTGCTGGCCATTCGCAACCAGACCAAGCGCTTCAGGAAGCTCGCTCAAGAGAACCTGGGGGCTAGCCAGGAGGAAATGAAGAGGTGGTATGACCAGAACACTTCTCTGGTTGAGTTCCAACCTGGTCAGAAGGTGTGGGTGATGGCGCCAGTGGAGCCTTGTGCGCTCCGTGACAAGTGGTCTGGCCCATATGAGGTGGTGGAGCGCAAGAGCGAGGTTACCTATTTGGTGAACCTGAAGACTCCCAGGCAGCCCCTGAGAGTGCTACATGTGAACCGCCTCAAACCCCACTTTGAGAGAACTGAAGTGACTATGCTCATGGCTACAGATGTTGGAGGGGAGGAGGATAGTGATCCTCTCCCTGACCTCCTGGCAGTCAAGGAGCAAGATGGGTCAGTGGATGGCGTGGTCCTCTCCCCCACCCTGACCCCAGAACAGCAGGAGGACTGTCGCCAAGTCTTGGGTCAGTTCGCCCCACTGTTCTCCCTGACCCCAGGTGTCACCAAATGGTGCGTCCACGACGTGGACACTGGAGACAGCATGCCTGTGAAACAGAAGTTTTACAGGGTGGCTGACAAGGTCAGAGCTAGCATCAAGGAAGAAGTTTCCAAGATGTTGGCGCTTGGGGTTATTGAGCCCTCCAGCAGCCCCTGGGCTAGCCCAGTGGTCTTAGTGCCTAAGAAAGCTGCTACCCCCGGTGGCCCCCCAGAACTTCGGTTCTGCGTGGACTACCGTGGGCTCAATGCGGTCACGAAGACTGACGCGCACCCCATCCCCAGAGCTGATGAGCTGGTGGATCGGTTGGGAGCTGCCCAGTACCTGAGTACTTTTGATTTGACTTCAGGGTACTGGCAGATTGCCTTAACTGACGGGGCAAAGGAGAGGTCAGCATTTTCAACGCCAGAAGGACACTTCCAGTTTCGTGTCATGCCCTTTGGGTTGAAAAATGCCCCCGCCACATTTCAGAGATTGGTCAACCAGGTACTGGCAGGGCTGGAGCAATTCAGCGCAGCCTACCTGGATGACATTGCGGTGTTCAGCTCCACTTGGGAGGAACACCTGCAACACCTCACTGAAGTGTTGAAGGCTCTGCAGAAGGCAGGCCTCACTATCAAGGCCAGTAAATGCCAGATAGGGCAGGGATCTGTGGTGTACTTGGGACACCAGGTGGGGAGCGGCAAGGTGGCGCCCCTACAGGCAAAAATTGATACCATTCTGGCTTGGGAACCCCCCAAGACCCAGACTGAGGTGAGAGCCTTTCTAGGTCTCACCGGGTATTACAGACGGTTTGTCAAAGGCTATGGCACCATTGTGGCCCCTTTGACAGAGCTGACATCTAGGAATCAGCCCAGGAAAGTGAATTGGACTGAGGCCTGTCAAACTGCTTTTGACGCCCTCAAAACTGCCATGTGCACAGCACCGGTGCTTAAGGCACCTGACTTTTCAAGTGAGTTCATTGTGCAAACTGACGCTTCAGAGCAAGGCGTGGGAGCAGTGCTCTCACAGATCAATGACGAGGGAGGAGACCAACCTGTGGCTTTCATTAGCCGGAGGCTGATCCCCAGGGAACAAAAATGGAGTGCCATTGAAAGAGAAGCTTTCGCTGTGGTCTGGGCTCTGAAGAAGCTGAGGCCCTACCTGTTTGGGACTCACTTCCGTGTTCAGACCGACCACAGGCCCCTCAGATGGTTAATGCAGATGAGGGGTGAGAATCCAAAATTGTTGAGGTGGTCCATTTCCCTACAGGGGATGGACTTTACGGTGGAGCACCGCCCTGGTACAGAACACGCCAACGCTGACGGTCTGTCCAGATTCTTCCGCCTTAGTGATGAGGACTCCCAAGAGGTTGGGTAGTTCTCCCCACTTTCAGCTGGAGGGGACACGTGTTAGACCTGACACCTTTTGGCGTGGTTCTTCCCCCATCTTTTTGCCTCTGACTCATGTGTTTTGATGCTGTGCTGGATTTCGTTTTTGCTGATTTAGATGTTTTGGACACTCTGCCACTGCTGATCAGTGTCAGAGTGTAAGTGCTCCTTCTGTAAATTGTGATATTGATTGAGTGTACCTAATTGGCATATTTGTATCACCACGAAGTCCCTAGTAGAGGGCACTGTGTGTGCCAGGGCTGGTGATGACAAATGCTGCTAGTGGGCCTGCAGCGCAGATTGCGCCACCCACATGAGTAGCTTTAAAATGGTGACTCAGGCCTGCCAGCGCAGAGCCTGTGTGCAGTCAGTGACTGCCATGTCAGCCTGGCCAGTGTCCCCACTGGCTAGGCCTAATCCTTCCCTGTCTGTGCACATCAGTCACCCCTATGGAAGGCTCAAGGTACCCCCCTGGGCAGGGTGCAGTGTATGGATAAGGTAGAGCATGTGCTAGTGCAGGTACTATGCTCTGGTAGTGGGCTACAGCCATTTTGTGTGCTCACTGCTGTAAGGCTATCTTGCTCCATAGAGTAACATGGAGGGGGGCTGGGCCCATGTGATACCAGCCTATCTCCCCATAGGAACAAGATGGGACATAAGTGAAAGATATCCCTGGACTCAGAATTTAATGACACATCTTTTAGTGAAGGGTGTTTTTAAATCCTGGGTTGGAGAATAGCCCTTTTAGAAAGTGGCTATTCTCTTGTCTAAACCTTTCTGTGTGCCTGGGTTTGTGGAATGTCTGCCTGGTCTGGATGTGACAGGAAGGGGCTGCAGAGCCCCAGAGGAGAGGGTCGGAGCCATCCCGGGGATGAAAGGGCACATCTGCCTGCTTGGGAGGAGGGAGGAAGGAATGCCAGATAAGTGCTGGGCTGTGCCTGCCTACCTCCCCCACATTAGCTCTCTCCTGGTGGTCAACTGACCCCACTGGCCCTGAAGCTGACAGGAAGAAGAAAGCCAGAGACACCTCAGTGCTCCGCAACCCCCAGAACTGGTTTAGACTGGACCCAGGGCCTCCATGCACAAAGAACTTCAAAGACATTGGGGGGTATAAGGAAAGGACCCCTGTCTGCAGAGAATTAGATTCTGAAATTCTGCAAGCAAGAAGGAACCCTCGCTGGAAGGGGGACAGCTAGAGAACTGAAGGAAGACTGCCTTGCTGTGTGCTCTAAGGGCTGACTTGTTCTGCTGTCCACCTGGAAGCTAAGGAGAAGAAAGGGACTTTGCTGTGTGCTGTGACCCTGCCTACTTGAAACTGCCAAGACTCTGCTGTGTGCTGTGTCTACAACTGAATCTCCAAGGGCCTGAGAAGAGCTGGCCTCCTGCTGGGAACCCAGGGCTAAAGGTTCCTAAAGCTATCCCAGGAAACAGCTGCAAAATCGTGCTGTTGGGACCCGGTACGCGTGGTGCTGGACTGCGGAGCGTGAGGAGGAGATCGGTGTGCTCATCGGCACATTAATCGTGAGGGTTGGAGGCTTGTGGAGCCTCCCCTCGTGAAATCTGCTCCCAGGTGGTGGCAAGGTCGAGAGGGGGGTCTAGTTCCGACCAGCGCCCTTTAAAACCCTTTGCCGCCAAATCACCGTCGCAGCCCGGGGCCAGGATCACCCCTGGAAGTTGCTGTTCGTGACCAGGAGCGGCCGCGGCGAAGAACGAAGCCGCCGCGACCCCATTGGCTGAGGGAGCCGAGCCCCCTCACTAACGCCGCGACGGGATTGGCCCGCGCGGCGCAGCGTCATCAGGTGCGGTGTGCCGTGATTGGCTGCCTCCGCTGAAGCTGCAGGAGGTGCCTCATGATTCCCCAAAATCACCGCCGGGACCGGGGAAGAGGTCCGACCCCGCCGAGGGACCTGGAAGCGTCCCGCACCCCTGGCCCGCCGTCCCTCCATCAGGTGAGCTTCACCGCCTCCCCCGCCGCTCGTTGGATTGTCGAGAGCGGGCGGGAGAGGAAAGGGGACCGGCCGGGGCGGGGACGCGTGCAGTCTGCACGGCTGGTGCGCAGTGGTGCGCCTGTGATCAAGGAAGACGCGAGGCTGCCCCGGGGACGAGAAAGAGTCCCTGGGCCTCGCGAGGGAGTGTCTGACAGCGCCTGAAGCCCATAAATATCAGTACACGTGGGCCTGGTGTTGACTGTTCGTTTTGAGAGCGAAGTGCATAGAAATCAGGGGCATATTTTTAGGCCTGATTTAAGAGACTAGAGACTATTTTTATTTTTATGCTGAGAACTGCCTATTTACAAGACCTACTAAGAATTAAGTGCAACCTTGTTCTAAATGAAGTGTTTAACGTGCAACCTTTAAGTTAGAAGTGCTATGTGTTCTAAAGAAGTGATTATCATGCAACTGCTTCATTTACATGCTGAAACTAGATAAAGTTATATTTTATATATACTTACCTGTGTGGTCTCAGTTTGTGGTGGATTGGGAATTGCTGTTGTGTTAAGTGCAAATGTTATCCACATTGTCTCCGAGTTTAGCCTAGACTGCTCGCGCCATGCTACCTAGAGGGTGAGCAGGGGTTATCTCAGAGGGTTATTCCGTCGCCCTGACCGGAGCTAGGGGTCCCTACTTGGGCCGAGGTACTTACCTTTGCCAACCAGAGACTCCCGGTTCTAACAGTGGGGTTGTGTCACTTGATTAGTAGGGAGCACTTAAGTAGTTTATGTGTCCCAGAGCTGCGCCAGCATCTTTTGGATAGCAAGTTAACTGATCCCAGTGAGCTTGCTAAAGAGGCGGACCGGTGGACGAGCACCAGGGTCCACAAGGGGGTGGTAAGTACCCCAGCCAAAGGTGGACAGGGTCCCCAGCAGAAGAGTGGGGGGGACACGGGTAATCAAAAGGAGTCTTCTAAAGGGCCCCAAAGTAGTTCCCAAGAGAAGGTGTCTCAACCCCCCAAGCCCAAGAAGTCCTGGCCCCATAAGGGCCTGCAGGACAAAAAGACCCTTACTTGCTATTCATGCAGGGAGGTGGGGCACATTGCTCCAAGCTGTCCAAAGAAGAAATCAGCACCCACTGGTGCTCCAGCTCCAGCTCCGGCGTTGGCCAGTGTAGCTTTGGGAGGGGATTTGATTTCTAGTGGGGAGGAGGGGTTAGCATTGATGACCTTGTCTCTCTAGGAGACCAAGAGATGGTCCAGGAAACCTTGCTGCCCCAAAATACTAAGAAATACGGGCAGAAGGTGACCATCAATGGACAGGTGGTGGAGGCTCTGAGAGACACAGGGGCCAGCGTGACATCTGTTAGGTGTCGGTGGGTGTCTGAAGAGCAAATTGTTCCCCAGGTACTCCGGCCTGTGGTGGCAGCTGACAGTTCAGTGCGCTACTGCAAGTTGGCGAAAGTTCCATTTGAATGGGGAGGAGTCTCCGGTATTTTGGAAATTGTTGTAAGTGATGCCTTGCCTGTAGATTGTCTATTAGGTAATGACCTGGAGAGCTCCCCCTGGAAAGAGGTGGAGCACAGGACTCACTTGGAGATGTTGGGTTTGCCTGCGTGGATCTGTGTGTCCACCCGTGCAATGACAGCAAGAGAGGGCGGTCTAACAGAGCTGGAGCCTGGAAAAATGGCCCAGGGACCTGCCAAGAGAGGAAGGGGTAGAGGGCGCGGGAAACCAGCCCCCACTGTTCCCACGGTCCAGGAGGAGGCAGACCCGGAAGGGGATGCCCTGGAACCTACAGGGGAGCAGGTGGCTGAACTAGGGGAATTGCCTGAGCTGTCCCAGTGGCAGCAAGAGGGTGGTCCCTCCAGGGAGGAATTCTGCCAGGCTCAGAAGGAGTGCCCTTCTCTCATTGGTGTGCGGCAGCAGGCTGCAGACCAGGCCGCAGGCCTGGGGTCCAAGGAGCATTTGATCTACTGGGAGGATGACTTACTTTATAGTGAGCCTAAGTTCGCTGAGCCCGGTGCAGCCCGTGTGCTGGTGGTACCGGATCGCTTCAGGAACTTCCTACTGGGTCTGGCTCATGACGTGCCTCTCGCAGGACATCTGGGGCAAGACAAGACCTATCACAGGGTTGTTACCCATTTCTACTGGCCCCAGATGAAGACACACGTCTCTGCCTTTTGTAAATCTTGCCAGACTTGTCAGGCCAGTGGCAAGAGTGGAGGGAAGCGCGTGGCCCCCCTCCAACCCTTTCCCGTGGTGAGCACCCCTTTTGAGCGGGTGGGCATTGACATCGTGGGGCCCCTGGATCCCAAGACAGCCCTAGGCAACAGGTTTATCCTGGTCTTGGTGGACCATGCCACTCGGTACCCGGAAGCCCTCCCGCTCAGGACAGTCACCGCCCCAGTGGTGGGCCGTGCCCTGATGGGGATCTTTTCCCAGGTGGGATTTCCCAGGGAGGTCGTCTCAGACCGCGGGACAAACTTCATTTCTAAGTATATGAAGTCCCTGTGGAGTGAGTGTGGGGTGACATACAAATTCACCACTCCTTACCACCCTCAAGGAAATGGTTTGGTTGAGAGATTCAACCGCACATTGAAGGACATGATTATGGGCCTGGAAGAGCCCATGAGGCGGAAATGGGATGTCTTGTTGCCATGCCTGTTGTTTGCCTACAGGGAGATGCCTCAGAAATCCTTAGGGTTCAGTCCCTTTGAGTTGCTGTATGGCCACCCTGTCAGAGGACCTCTGACTCTGGTGAAAGAGGGGTGGGAGAAATCCCGTGGGAAAACCCCTCAGGATGTGTTCAGCTATGTGCTGGCCATTCGCAACCAGACCAAGCGCTTCAGGAAGCTCGCTCAAGAGAACCTGGAGGCTAGCCAGGAGGAAATGAAGAGGTGGTATGACCAGAACACTTCTCTGGTTGAGTTCCAACCTGGTCAGAAAGTGTGGGTGATGGCGCCAGTGGAGCCTTGTGCGCTCCGTGACAAGTGGTCTGGGCCATATGAGGTGGTGGAGCGCAAGAGCGAGGTTACCTATTTGGTTAACCTGAAGACTCCCAGGCAGCCCCTGAGGGTGCTGCATGTGAACCGCCTCAAACCCCACTTTGAGAGGACTGAAGTGACTATGCTCATGGCTACAGATGTTGGAGGGGAGGAGGATAGTGATCCTCTCCCTGACCTCCTGGCAGTCAAGGAGCAAGATGGGTCAGTGGATGGTGTGGTCCTCTCCCCCACCCTGACTCCAGAGCAGCAGGAGGACTGTCGCCAAGTCTTGGGTCAGTTCGCCTCCCTGTTCTCCCTGACCCCAGGTGTCACCAAATGGTGCGTCCACGACGTGGACACTGGAGACAGTCTGCCTGTGAAACAGAAGTTTTACAGAGTGGCTGACAAGGTCAGAGCCAGCATCAAGGAAGAGGTTTCCAAGATGTTGACGCTAGGGGTTATTGAGCCCTCAAGCAGCCCCTGGGCTAGCCCAGTGGTCTTAGTGCCTAAGAAAGCTGCTACCCCCGGTGACACCCCAGAACTTCGGTTCTGCGTGGACTACCGTGGGCTCAATGCGGTCACCAAGACTGACGCACACCCCATCCCCAGAGCGGATGAACTGGTGGATCGGTTGGGAGCTGCCCAGTACCTGAGTACTTTTGATTTGACTTCAGGGTACTGGCAGATTGCCTTAACTGACGGGGCAAAGGAGAGGTCAGCATTTTCAACACCAGAGGGGCACTTCCAGTTCCGTGTCATGCCCTTCGGGTTGAAAAATGCCCCCGCCACATTTCAGAGATTGGTCAACCAGGTACTGGCGGGGCTGGAGCGATTCAGCGCAGCCTACCTGGATGACATTGCTGTGTTCAGCTCCACTTGGGAGGAACACCTGCAACACCTCACTGAAGTGTTGAAGGCTCTGCAGAAGGCAGGCCTCACTATCAAGGCCAGTAAATGCCAGATAGGGCAGGGATCGGTGGTGTACTTGGGACACCAGGTGGGGAGCGGCAAGGTGGCGCCCCTACAGGCGAAGATTGATACCATTCTGGCTTGGGAACCCCCCAAGACCCAGACTGAGGTGAGAGCCTTTTTAGGTCTCACAGGGTATTACAGACGGTTTGTCAAAGGCTATGGCACCATCGTGGCCCCTTTGACAGAGCTGACATCTAGAAATCAGCCCAGGAAAGTGAATTGGACGGAGGCCTGTCAAACTGCTTTTGACACCCTCAAAACTGCCATGTGCACAGCACCGGTGCTTAAGGCACCTGACTTTTCCAGTGAGTTCATTGTGCAGACTGACGCTTCAGAGCAAGGCGTGGGAGCAGTGCTCTCACAGATCAATGAGGAGGGAGGAGATCAACCAGTGGCTTTCATTAGCCGGAGGCTAATCCCCAGGGAACAGAAATGGAGTGCCATTGAAAGAGAAGCTTTCGCTGTGGTCTGGGCTCTGAAGAAGCTGAGGCCCTACCTGTTTGGGACTCACTTCCGTGTTCAGACCGACCACAGGCCCCTCAGATGGTTAATGCAGATGAGGGGTGAGAATCCGAAATTGTTGAGGTGGTCCATTTCCCTACAGGGGATGGACTTTACGGTGGAGCACCGCCCTGGTACAGAACACGTCAATGCTGACGGTCTGTCCAGATTCTTCCGCCTAAGTGATGAGGACTCCCAAGAGGTTGGGTAGTTCTCCCCACTTTCAGCTGGAGGGGACACGTGTTAGACCTGACACCTTTTGGCGTGGTTCTTCCCCCATCTTTTTGCCTCTGACTCATGTGTTTTGATGCTGTGCTGGATTTCGTTTTTGCTGATTTAGATGCTTTGGACACTCTGCCACTGCTGATCAGTGTCAGAGTGTAAGTGCTCCCTCTGTAAATTGCCATATTAATTGAATATACCGGATTGGCATATTTGTATCACCATGGGGTCCTTAGTAAAGTGCACTGTGTGTGCCAGGGCTGGTGATGACAGATGCTACTAGTGGGCCTGCAGCGCAGATTGCGCCACCCACATGAGTAGCTTTAAAATAGTGACTCAGGCCTGCCAGCGCAGGGCCTGTGTGCAGTCAGTGGACTGCCCTGTCCCCCTGGCCAGTGTGCAGTGTATAGCTAAGGTAGAGCATGTACTAGTGCAGGTCACATGCTCTGGTAGTGGGCAGCAGCCATTTTATGTGCTCACTGCTGTAAGGCTCTCTTGCTCCATAGAGTAACATGGAGGAGACTGGCCCCATGTGATGCCAGCCTATCTTCCCATAGGAACAAGATGGGACATACATGAAAGATATCCCTGAACTCAGAATTTAATGACACATCTTTTAGTGAAGGGTGTTTTTAAATCCTGTGTTGGAGAATAGCACTTTTAGAAAGTGGCTGTTCTCTTGTCTAAACCTTTCTGTGTGCCTGGGTTTGTGGAATGCCTGCCTGGTCTGGATGTGACAGGGGGGGCTGCAGAGCCCCGGAGGAGAGGGTCGGAGCCAGCCCGGGGATGAAAGGGCACATCTGCCTGCCTGGGAGGTGGGAGGAAGGAATGCCTGATAAGTGCTGGGCTGCGCTGGCCTGCCTCCCCCTGCTAGCTCCCTCCTGGTGGTCAACTGACACCTCTGGCCCTGAAGCTGACAGGAAGAAGAAAACCAGAGACACCTCAGTGCTCCGCAACCCCCAGAACTGGTTTAGACTGGACCCAGGGCCTCCATGCACAAAGACTTCAAAGGACTTCAAAGACATTGAGGGGTATAAGGAAAGGACCCCTGACTACAGAAGTTTAGATTCTGAAATTCTGCAAGCAAGAAGGAACCTTTGCTGGAAGGAGGACAGCTAGAGAACTAAAGGAAGACTGCCTTGTTGTGTGCTCTAAGGGCTGACCTGTTCTACTGTCCAACTGGAAGCTAAGGAGGAGAAAGGGACTTTGCTGTGTGCTGTGACCCTGCCTACTTGAAACTGCCAAGACTCTGCTGTGTGCTGTGTCTACAACTGAATCTCCAAGGGCCTGAGAAGAGCTGGCCTCCTGTTGGGAACCCAGGGCTAAAGGTTCCTAAAACTGTCCCAGAAAACAGCTGCAAAATCGTGCTGTTGTGACCCGAGACGCGGGGTGCTTGACTGCGGAGCGTGAGGAGGGGATTGGTGTGCTCATCGGCACATTCCCAGCGAGGGTTGGAGGCTTGTGGTGCCTCCCCTCGTGAAATCTGCTCCCAAGGGGTTGTGAGCCGAGAGGGGGGTCTATTCGTGACCAGCGCCCTCGAAAACCCTTTGCCGCCAAATCACCACCGCGGCCCGGGGCCAGCAAACCCCCCGTAACCTGCTTCGAGGTCTGGGAGCTGCCGCGGCGAAGAACGAAGCCGCCGTGCTCCCATTGGTGGAGGGAGCCGAGCCCCCTCACTAACGCCGCGACGGGATTGGCCCGTGCGGCGCAGCGTCATCAGTGGTGGTGGGCCGTGATTGGCCGAAGTAGCGGAGCGTCATCGTTGGCCTGCCCCGGGAGCCGCACTGCCATTGGCTGACTCCCGGGCTGCTGCGGGAGGCTCGACCCAACGCCGCGACAGGATTGGTTGGTCCCGGCGAGGAGAGAAGGAAGAGAGGGGACGACCCCTCAGCGAGAGCCGACCTCGCCGAGGGACTCCGAAGCGTTCCGCACCCCCGGCCAGCCGTCCCCCACCAGGTGAGCAGCACCACCTCCCCCGCCGCTCGTTGGATTGTCGAGAGCGGGCGGGAGAGGACAGGTGACCGGCCGGGGTGGGGGCGCGGGAGATCTGCTGTGCGCAAGGCGCCCGACGCCTAAGAACGCGTGAGTCTGTCCCGGGGGAAGGAAAGAGTCCCCGGGCCTCGCGCAAGGAGCGCATTTGCAGCGCAAGAAGCCCACGCATAAGAGCAGGCGTGGGCAGAGGGTCCCTTGCTCGTTTTGAGAGCGGATTGATTAGAAATCAGTAGCAATATTTTTAGACCTCTGATTTGAGAGACTTGAGACTGTTTTGTTTTGCTTCTGAGAACTGCCTATTTACAAGAACCATTAAGAATTAAGTGTAACCCTTAAGATTGAATACAACCGTTTTTCCTAAGAAGTGATTATCATGCAACTGCTTCATTTACATGCTGAAACTAGATAAAGTTATATATTTTTATAAAATATACTTACCTGTGTGGTCTCAGTTTGTGGTGGATTGGGGATTATTGTTGTGTCAAGTGCAAATGTTATCCACATTGCCTCTGTTTAGCCTAGACTGCTCGCGCCATGCTACCTAGAGGGTGAGCAGGGGTTATCTTAGAGGGTTATTCCGTCGCCCTGACTGGAAGCTAGGGTCCCTACTTGGTCTAAGGTACTTACCTCTGCCAATCAGAGACCCCGGGTTCTAACAATTCCCAAACCATAGCAGTAAGCCAAGAGCCTCTGCCTATAAGCACCAAACCACCTGCCCGACATGACAAAGCAGGCAGAACCATCCAATGTAGGACAAAAATGGGCTGCTCCCAAACGATCAACAACACCAACACCAAATACAGGAGTGTAAGACCCGAAAACCTGGACATCTAGAAAGCCTGCCATGGCAACTATCTCAGAAGCACAGGGGAGATGTTTATGGTGAGTCCAAAGAGCTGGAAAACAACATGTTGCATATAGCAATCAATCAATCATGCCATTTGTATAGCGCACTACTCACCCGGGAGGGTCTCAAGGCGCTTGGGGGGAGGGGTATGCTACTGCTCGAACAGCCAGGTCTTGAGTTGTTTCCTGAAGGCGAGATGGTCCTGGGTCAGCCGAAGGTGGATGGGGAGGGAGTTCCAAGTCTTGGCAGCCAGGTAAGAGAAGGATCTTCCTCCGGCGGTGGCTCTTTGGATGCGTGGTACGGCTGCGAGGGCGAGCCTGGTGGACCGTAGCTGGCGGGTGGGCGTGTAGAAGGTCAGGCGGTCGTTGAGGTACTTGGGGCCCAGGTTGTGGAGAGACTTGTGTGCGTGGGTGAGGAGCCGGAACGTGATCCTCTTGTCGACGGGGAGCCAGTGCAGGTTCCTCAGGTGGCTGGAGATGTGGCTGCGTCGGGGGACATCCAGGATGAGTCGGGCGGAGGCGTTCAGGATGCGCTGGAACCTTTTCTGTAGCTTGGCTGTGGTTCCGGCATAGAGGGCGTTTCCGTAGTCCAGTCGGCTGGTGACGAGTGCCTGGGTGACAGTCTTCCTGTTCTCGGTCGGGATCCAGCGGAAGATCTTGCGAAGCATACGCAGGGTGTTGAAGCACGTTGAGGAGACGGCGTTGACTTGTCTGGTCATCGAGAGGGAGGGGTCCAGGATGAAGCCCAGGTTGCGAGCGTGGTCGGTTGGCTTGGGTGCGGTGCCCAGGGCTGGGGGCCACCAGGAGTCGTCCCAGGCGGAGGGCGAAGATCCCAGGATGAGGACTTCCGTCTTGTCCGAGTTCAGTTTCAGGCGGCTGTCCTTCATCCACTCGGCGACGTCTTTCATCCCTTCGTGTAGGCAGGTTCTGGCGGTGTCGGGGTCTCTGGTGAGGGAGAGGATCAGCTGGGTGTCATCGGCGTAAGAGATGATGTTGAGGTTGTGCTGGCGTGCGATGGCTGCGAGAGGTTTCATGTAGATGTTGAAGAGGGTGGGGCTGAGTGAAGATCCTTGCGGGACGCCGCAGATGACTTCGGTGGCCTCGGAGCGAAACGGGGGGAGGCGGACTCTTTGTGTTCTTCCGGCGAGGAACGAGATGATCCATTCCAGTGCCTTCTCTTGGATACCGATGTTGCTGAGGCGCTGGACTAGGGTGCGGTGGCAGACCGTGTCGAACGCAGCGGAGAGGTCCAGGAGGATGAGGGCCACTGTTTCCCCCTTGTCGAGCAGGGTCCGGATGTCGTCGGTGGCTGCGATGAGGGCGGTCTCGGTGCTGTGGTTGGCTCTGAAGCCGGACTGCGAGGGGTCGAGGGATCCGTTCGTCTCGAGGAAGGCGGTCAGCTGTCTGTTGACGATCTTCTCGATGACTTTAGCAGGAAAAGGGAGGAGCGAGATGGGGCGGAAGTTTTTGAGATCGGTGGGGTCCGCTATAGGTTTCTTCAGGAGGGCGCTGATCTCGGCGTGCTTCCAGCTCTCCGGGAAGGTGGCGGTGTTGAAGGAGGCATTGATGATGTTCCGGAGTTGGGGTGCGATGGTGGAGTCGGCCTTGTTGAAGACGTGGTGTGGGCAGGGGTCGGTCGGTGATCCGGAGTGGATGGTATTCATCGTGCGGGCTGTGTCACTGTATAGCAGGAACACAGTTGAGAAAATTGCGCTAAATTCACCCCTCATTTCTTCTGCCAGCAAGTTCCGCTCACTCTCATGCATAATAATGAGGACAAGGGCCAGAGGAGGAGGAAATACAGCCAGAAGCACAATGTAGTCTGCTGAAATCCAGACAAAAAAAAACAACAGGACTTGGGTCCGCCTGGCAAGCGGTGGACACACTTCAATAAAGTAGGGACTGCGACAAAGAAGAAGTAAGGTGGAAGTGGACTCCACCAAAAAGGCCATTCTTCTGGAATCTTGAAAACATTAGCACTGCACATATGTACTAGATGCAAGGCCAGGCCCGGCTTGGAAAAATGCCAAGCAACAATGTGGTGTGACTGAGGATCTGCTTTCCTCGGAAAGTTATTAGAAATATGCATACTATTTGCTTCTAGAAATGTGCCACGCATTCTTGAAAAACAACCCTATATTATTCACAAATGTTTGGTGTGTTTTTAATTTTTTAATTCTATAATGTTCTTGAAGTATTATGATTTGTAGGTTGGTGTCATGCGGCATCTTGGCTGTATGCTGATGGACCGGTTTATAAATAAGACAGACGAAATACAATTAGAACACATCTTCAAAATACAGCGTAACTAAGAGAATAGAATGCTTGCTTTTTCTGCTGGTCACATGCATGGAGCATAATGTGAAATATAAAGACCCACAGGCCAAATGGGCACAAAAATGAACCATTTTATAGCTGCATAACTTTTCATAAGTGAAATAAAGCAGGAGTGATGTCTATTCTGTCTCGACAGTGTCATTGAGAGAAGGACATGTAAAGCACAGAAAACACAAGGTTGCCAGATTACTTTATGTCACCAAAGATGGTGACATAAAGTAATCTGGCAGCCTTGTGTTGTTTATCTTTAATTTGCATTCTCGGAATTATAGTCCTAGTTCACTTTGTTTGAGTAAACTGGACTAACAAACAGGAAAACAATATTCAGTAAAAGAAAATCCCAGGAGTAGATCACTGCGTACTTGATTACATAGAATCATCTGACAACCTTACCTTAAAGCCCATGCCATCCCCAACAGTAGATACAATAATTATACCTAGCAGTAATCAAATGGTTGCAGATACAACTATGCTAGTCTATCATTTGATTAGCCTGTCGCAATGGGCAGGTTTTGCTTTTATTTGCCAAGGCAACATACACCTTTAAGCTCTTGTCTGTCATTCCGGAAATTCCATACAACCTACTAAACAGCGTGTTTTTTTAATTCATCCATTTGCGACACCTGCTTATGAACTAGCCTCCGGGCAACCACTGCATCTGACAATGTAAGTTCTACCAAACCATAAATAAAACGTTACACCAATACGCACTATCAAACAGTACTGAAAATATTTGTAATTTCAATATGGGTGGGCATGTGCCACTATGTACACCAAGTTTTTTGGAAAACAAGGGGGACACAATTGGTAGCTGTGGACCATAGGTATCAGTTATTAAGAAAAACAAAGGTCCAAGGCTAGAGGAAATAACAAACTTATACTATATAGACCACAATAGGCTGCTATATGTTTTCCATGCCCAGCCGGACAGGAAATTTATTGTCAATCAATTCAAGTGTTTTTAGGAGTTTAAATACATTTTTGCAACAAACAATTTTTGCAGTAAGGCACAGTCCTGCGCCGTACTGGAAGGATGAAAAGAGAGAGGAAATAAAATAAAAGGAAAGGTTCTTCAGGCAAACAAGAAGTGAGCGATCTGGGCACAGTCAGAGTCACAATTATCAGTGTTTCCCAGAGCAGTACATACAGACAATAATGTACAATGGTCAACAGTATGTCTACTAAGAGCAGTCGACGTTTCGATCCCGGGCTCTAATTTAAAGGGATCATCTTCAGGACTTAACTAAATAATTGCCTGGTAAAACAATATACACGCCTGTTAGGGAAGAAAACAGGGAAAAAGAACAAAAAATAAACAGTTTAAAATTCAGAGAAATCAGCTAAGCCACGTTTTAACATTCGAATTCGCAGTGATAAGGTGCCAGCCAGGGCGTACTTGGGGTTCTGAGATATTGTATCGTCGTGTCTCCTCTTTATCACCACGGAGGTCTTAGCATATAAATCGAGTCACTTGGTCACCCGCCCTACTAGCAAATAGCACCACCGGCTTCTCAGAACCCCAAGCACGCCCTGGCTGGCACCTTATCACTGCGAATTCGAATGTTAAAACATGGCTTAGCTGATTTCTCGGAATTTTAAACTGTTTATTTTTTGTTCTTTTTCCCTGTTTTCTTCCCTAACAGGCGTGTATATTGTTTTACCAGGCAATTATTTAGTTAAGTCCTGAAGATGATCCCTTTAAATTAGAGCCCGAAATCGAAACGTCGACTGCTCTTAGTAGACATACTGTTGACCATTGTACATTATTGTCTGTATGTACTGCTCTGGGAAACACTAATAATTGTGACTCTGACAGTGCCCAGATCGCTCAATTCTTGTTTGCCTGAAGAACCTTGCCTTTTATTTTATTTCCTCTCTCTTTTCATCCTTCCAGTACGGCGCAGGACTGTGCCTTACTGCAAAAATGTATTTAAACTCCTAAAAACACTTGAATTGATTGATAATAAATTTCCTGTCCGGCTGGGCATGGAAAACATATAGCAGCCTATTGTGGTCTATATAGTATAAGTTTGTTATTTCCTTTAGCCTTGGACCTTTGTTTTTCTTAATAACTGATACCCATGGTCCACAGCTACCAATTGGGTCCCCCTTGTTTTCCCAAAAACTTGAGCGCAATCGCAGGATTGCATGGGTTCTTTAACCTTTAAGCCTTGTTCCACGAGGACGGCCGCCCTAGTGCCCTTGTACATACATCTGTTTATTCTTCGTTTTACCTTTTTACCTTTTTTCACTATTCAAGAGATGTCAGCTCATGCCCCACTGTACACTGCAGATTATCTTAAACACTTATGCTCTGGACCCTCTCTGTTATCAGACACCCCTGATGTCCCCGCTGTGACTAACACTTCTCTGCCTGACCAGTTAGAGAAACTTAAAAAGAAACAGGTTCGCTTACAACTGATGGTGTTAATGTTAACAGATTATTTAAAGGCTGACGTTATACCTGTAGGTCTGCAAGTCCGTAATATTCCAGGTATCTTTACGGATAACCCGAAGTACATATCTAACTTTAGTTATATTGGCACCACGTGCTCTAGGCACTGGCTCGCATTAGGCATAGACATAGCCACAGAGACACTTAAATCTCTGGAAATAGAAATTAGCGACATATTGAAACAAATTAACGATTCTGACCCAACCGCAGAGTGCAAAAAGCTACTTGACCAAGTTGAAAAGACTGTGGCAGATTTCCACAGGATTGAATTAAATAAAAAATCGAACAAAATCAAGAAAGACATCAAGTCGTACAATATTGAAAACACCTACCCCTACCTACACAAAGATTTTTACATCAACA
The DNA here is from genome assembly GCF_964261635.1 of Lissotriton helveticus. Lineage (NCBI taxonomy): Eukaryota > Metazoa > Chordata > Amphibia > Caudata > Salamandridae > Lissotriton > Lissotriton helveticus. Next base: position 1,303,199,051 of record NC_136057.1, read on the forward strand.
GGCCACACTTCAACCCAAACAGTAGACCTTGGGGCAGATATAATAAACGTCAAAATTTAGTCGGTTTCACTGATACTTCTGAGGACTCCTCTGAGAGTTCAGACCCAGGCGAAGGAGGCAGTAATCCTCGACGAGGGGGTGGTGCCCAATCTAATTTTTTATCCAGAGGCCAATCGAACACCCCCCAAAGAGGACGAGCAAAGAAACCACAACGATGGTTCAACTCTCCAGGGGAACGCAGAACGAGGAACAATTTCTACCAGTGGTAGAGTATAACGCAAGAAATGACCCTTATCCGCCTACCCGCCAAACCTCCCTAGCTGAACTAATACCCATTTTCAACTTGTCCAAGCACACATTACAGGACACAGAATTAGACCTTCTGAAAAAAGGACTGTCCTTAGTACCGACTGTGCGTCCCAACTTCATGGAATTGCAGACAGAACTGCTAAGATTCTTTAGATTGATCCGCCTGAAAGCTTTCTTTCAAATACACCCGTCACCCACCATTACCTCAAACACACCCTTCCGCCCACCATCCACATTTCTCCCCACTGCCAGCATGATTCCATCTGAGATCATAACGTTTGAAAAACTGGTTCAAAAAGATTTTGTCGACTTAGAAAAGAAAAAGCTGAACATTCCATACAACATCTCCCCACAGGAGAAGGATGCCATAAGCACGCTTAAGAGCAACACATCGCTCATAATAAAGAGTGCCGATAAGGGAGGTGGAATCGTACTCCAAGATATTGACTCATATAAAGGCGAAATTCTGCGCCAACTTGATAACACAGATCACTACCAAAGACTACCGGGTAACCCAACGAAAGATATCCAGGATATCATATTGAAACTCACATCGGACGCATGTGCCGAAGGCTATCTGAGCAAAAAAGAATATATCTTCCTTAATGTAAAAAGACCGCGCCTACCTGTGATATATACCCTCCCCAAGGTGCATAAAAACATTGATCAACCTCCTGGCAGACCGATTGTCTCAGCCTGTGGTTCAATTTTGGAACCTTTGGGAGCATATGTGGACTTCTTTATAAAAGAATTTGTGCCATCTACAGCCTGCTACGTAAGGGATAGCATGGCAATGATTAATTTGGTAGAACACTATCCCTTTGACCCAGTACTAAACACACTCTGTACCTTGGATGTAGAGTCGCTGTATACAAACATCCCCCAGACAGCTGCTCTACTTGTCATCCAAAAAACTCTTGACTCTCGCCCTCGTCCACACAGGGTTCTACCCTTTTTATCCTTCAGTTACTAGAACTATGCCTTTCCCGAAATTTATTTTTACCTTCGACAATGCTTTCTACCAGCAAATAAAGGGGACTTCTATGGGGGCTATTTTTGCCCCCAATCTGGCCATCCTTTTCATGGATGCGCTAGAAACAGGATCAATTTTGGCGGAAGGGAACCCATTCCTACCAGGAATAGTATTAAGGCATCGTTATATAGACGACATTTTTCAGATTTGGAAGCTTGACATTGCCACACTGAAGATGTTTCTCCACTGGCTAAACAACAACTGTGCAGACCTGACCGTCACTCTTACCCATGACAAAACCCAAATAGCGTTCCTAGATCTGACTATTTTTTATAATGAAGGCGAACTTCTAACACGCCTCTACCGCAAGCCCACAGAATGCAACACTCTTCTTAGCTATAACAGCAACCACCCTAGGGCCTTGAAAGATTCATTGCCCTATTCCCAATTCCTGAGTATAAGGCGCAATTGTTCCTCTAAAACAGATTATTTCAGGGAGGCAAATATCCTTGCAAACAAACTCAAAACTCGTGGCTATCCAAGACGACTGGTGAAAACTGCATCTAAAAGAGCTTGGTACTGCCCACGAGAGGTTCTGCTTACACCAAAGGAACGTGACAAGACTGAGAGGATAGCTTGTGTAACTACATTTTCCCCGGTCTCAAATAAAATCAGAAAATCCATTCTGAAGCATTGGCCTATAATAAATGCAGGGACCATCAATCTAGAAAGACCACTATTTGCCTTCCGCAAGAATAAGAATTTAAGAGATCACCTGATCAGAGCAGCCTTACTGGCCCCCACACCCAGAACTACAATTGATTTCAATTGGGGTTTACCACCAGTGTTGGGCCATGTAAAATGTGGATGCTGCAATGTTTGTGATTTTACGATTGAGGCACGAAATTTCTGTCACAATGGCACTAGTGTTGAAATTAAATCTTTCGCGAATTGTAACACCTGTAATGTTATTCATGCTATACTCTGCCCTTGCCCGAAAATGTATGTGGGCCAAACTACCCATAAAGCAAAGACCCGCATCAGCCAGCACAGGAGCCGCATCAGATGTGGTACCCCTAACGCTCTGCTGGTTGAGCACTATTCAGAACTAAACCACACGGCGGATGACATCAAGTGGACTATCCTCAAAGCCGTTAAGTTGCCACAAAGAGGCGGCAACCTGGCTCAACTCCTGAATCAAGAAGAACTAAAGACTATAATCCAGTTCAACACCATCCAGACTGGATTAAACAGAAGCGAGGACTGGACAACCCTTCTATAGGACATAAACTTTACAAACTCCTTGTTCACCCTCTTTCAAAGTACCAACGTGCTATCTTGACCAGGCATAAGTGGCACCGGATCGAGTAAGAGATGGCCCTTGCCCTTCTCTTCCTTGCATTGTTAATTATACATTAATGGTAAATGTTATTTACACCATGTCACTGCTCCGTTTTTCAGAATTGCATGACAGAATTGACTCGCCCTTGCCTCAATGCAATAAATAGTAAGCGACTCCACCATTGTGGTTCACTCACTTGCGCCACTATTTTCACAAATTTTTAAATTTCACGTGCATGGTAGTAACCCCTCACCACTCCAAGATGGCCCCCACAGTGCCCTGGGGCTGCCATTGTCACCCAGACGATCCGTTGCCGTAGCACGTGATACGATCACCTGATACGATCACATGACAATGCAAGCAAAAACAACCATGGCTCCCGCTCTCCTCAGGCTCCCTATCCCCCGTGGAACCAACAGCCAGACCAGCTTGCATCTGGACATTGCTCCAACCTCGGTAAGTCAAACCCCCTTTGGCTTACGGCCCCTTCTATCGTCCGTTTAATTAATCCAAATTACTTCTCTCGCCAGCGGATCGTTTTAACTGTACAGACCGCTAACCCCAGGTTTCCTAACCATTAGTGAACCGAGAGCGTGGCCATCATTCAATTTCTCCAAATTGGTAAGTCCCATCCCCTTCGGTTTGGCGGCCCTTGTCGCACTGATCACCCCAGTAATCGCACATGCTTTGTCTCCCCAGCGGATCGACTCTACTTAATTGACCGCCTCGAAATAAAAAGCTATCCCTTCCCTTACTCCCAGACGGGCAGTCCAAACGGACTTACAGACAGCTCGTACCATCTCTTGCCACGGGTATGAAGTCTTCAATTCACTCCTTCAATTGCGGTTCATTGTTGGACACTATCTTGGTAACCCTCATTTTCTATCCCGTTCCAGTGTCCCCATGCGACCCTCCACGCCCTGACCAATCGGGAGCGCTTCCAAGCCCCGCTGAACACATATTGTTCACGCGCGCCTTGAGGCTCCAACCAGTTCTCACAGAGGTATTCCGCTGTTCACACACGTTATTCTTCACGGCGCACATCAGGACTGCCGTTCACATGCCACTCTGCATACCTTCAAAACGGACATCGAACCCTTTGTCCCCCACAACTCGACATCTAAGGCACTATCGCGACGCCATGCGGAGTCTTTCACCTTTTTGATCCAACCTCCCGTTGGCATTCACAGTAAATCGTCGTGTCTCCTCTTTATAACCACGGAGGTCTTAGCATATAAATCGAGTCACTTGGTCACCCGCCCTACTAGCAAATAGCACCACCGGCTTCTCAGAACCCCAAGCAGGCCCTGGCTGGCACCTTATCACTGCGAATTCGAATGTTAAAACGTGGCTTAGCTGATTTCTTGGAATTTTAAACTGTTTATTTTTTGTTCTTTTTCCCTGTTTTCTTTCCTAACAGGCGTGTATATTCTTTTACCAGGCAATTATTTAGTTAAGTCCTGAGGATGATCCCTTTAAATTAGAGCCCGGGATCAAAACGTCGACTGCTCTTAGTAGACATACTGTTGACCATTGTACATTATTGTCTGTATGTACTGCTCTGGGAAACACTGATAATTGTGACTCTGACAGTGCCCAGATCGCTCTCTTCTTGTTTGCCTGAAGAACCTTTCCTTTTATTTTATTTCCTCTCTCTTTTCATCCTTCCAGTACGGCGCAGGACTGTGCCTTACTGCAAAAATTGTTTGTTGCAAAAATGTATTTAAACTCCTAAAAACACTTGAATTGATTGATAATAAATTTCCTGTCCGGCTGGGCATGGAAAACATATAGCAGCCTATTGTAGTCTATATAGTATAAGTTTGTTATTTCCTCTAGCCTTGGACCTTTGTTTTTCTTAATAACTATGTACACCAAGCTCACTGGAGAATATCCTATTGTATACCTGACGTGGATGCCAACACTTAGGTGTCCATCCAAGACAATTCAGTGCATGATGTTAAGTAATGCCCCATCACTGTCCTGGGTCTCTTCCCCAAACATGGGCTTTCCGAACAATGATCATTTTTCTAAGCACAGCATCTGTTGTCTGCACCTGAATAAATGCAAAGCAGGTTATCGAATAAGGTGGGCTCGCACACCGCTCACTCATCAGCGGGATCGCCCCAAAGGATCATGGTAATTGTAGTTACCTTTGTTCAGAACGTCGTATCTTCTATTGAATTTAAATATCATCATCTTCGCCATCCCTGGACACGTGTTTCGTGGTATTTGCCACTTGTCAGCAGGGAGCAGGTCAGCTTCTGGGGTTGCCGATAGCTGCCTTATATCACCAGGTATAGTACCAATACAGAGGCGCGCAGGTGCAGAGTCCCATGCTCGTCAGCCAAAGAACAGAATATCGAATAAGGTGGGCTCGCACACCGCTCACTCATCAGCGGGATCGCCCCCAAAGGATCATGGTAATTGTAGTTACCTTTGTTCAGAACGTCGTATCTTCTATTGAATTTAAATATCATCATCTTCGCCATCCCTGGACAAGTGTTTCGTGGTATTTGCCACTCGTCAGCAGGGAGCAGGTCAGCTTCTGGGGTTGCCGATGGCTGCCGCATATCACCAGGTATAGTACCAATACAGAGGCGCGCAGGTGCAGAGTCCCCTGCTCGTCAGCCAAAGAACAGAATATCGAATAAGGTGGGCTCGCACACCGCTCACTCATCAGCGGGATCGCCCCAAAGGATCATGGTAATTGTAGTTACCTTTGTTCAGAACGTCGTATCTTCTATTGAGTTTAAATATCATCTTCGCCATCCCTGGACACGTGTTTCGTGGTATTTGCCACTCGTCAGCAGGGAGCAGGTCAGCTTCTGGGGTTGCCGATGGCTGCCGCAAATCACCAGGTATAGTACCAATACAGAGGCGCGCAGGTGCAGAGTCCCATGCTCGTCAGCCAAAGAACAGAATATCGAATAAGGTGGGCTCGCACACCGCTCACTCATCAGCGGGATCGCCCCAAAGGATCATGGTAATTGTAGTTACCTTTGTTCAGAACGTCGTATCTTCTATTGAATTTAAATATCATCATCTTCGCCATCCCTGGACACATGTTTCGTGGTATTTGCCACTCGTCAGCAGGGAGCAGGTCAGCTTCTGGGGTTGCCGATAGCTGCCTTATATCACCAGGTATAGTACCAATACAGAGGCGCGCAGGTGCAGAGTCCCATGCTCGTCAGCCAAAGAACAGAATATCGAATAAGGTGGGCTCGCACACCGCTCACTCATCAGCGGGATCGCCCCCAAAGGATCATGGTAATTGTAGTTACCTTTGTTCAGAACGTCGTATCTTCTATTGAATTTAAATATCATCATCTTCCCCATCCCTGGACAAGTGTTTTGTGGTATTTGCCACTCGTCAGCAGGGAGCAGGTCAGCTTCTGGGGTTGCCGATGGCTGCCGCATATCACCAGGTATAGTACCAATACAGAGGCGCGCAGGTGCAGAGTCCCATGCTCGTCAGCCAAAGAACAGAATATCGAATAAGGTGGGCTCGCACACCGCTCACTCATCAGCGGGATCGCCCCAAAGGATCATGGTAATTGTAGTTACCTTTGTTCAGAACGTCGTATCTTCTATTGAGTTTAAATATCATCTTCGCCATCCCTGGACACGTGTTTCGTGATATTTGCCACTCGTCAGCAGGGAGCAGGTCAGCTTCTGGGGTTGCCGATGGCTGCCGCAAATCACCAGGTATAGTACCAATACAGAGGCGCGCAGGTGCAGAGTCCCATGCTCGTCAGCCAAAGAACAGAATATCGAATAAGGTGGGCTCGCACACCGCTCACTCATCAGCGGGATCGCCCCAAAGGATCATGGTAATTGTAGTTACCTTTGTTCAGAACGTCGTATCTTCTATTGAATTTAAATATCATCATCTTCGCCATCCCTGGACACGTGTTTCGTGGTATTTGCCACTTGTCAGCAGGGAGCAGGTCAGCTTCTGGGGTTGCCGATAGCTGCCGCATATCACCGGGTATAGTACCAATACAGAGGCGCGCAGGTGCAGAGTCCCATGCTCGTCAGCCAAAGAACAGAATATCGAATAAGGTGGGCTCGCACACCGCTCACTCATCAGCGGGATCGCCCCAAAGGATCATGGTAATTGTAGTTACCCTTGTTCAGAACATCGTATCTTCTATTGAATTTAAATATCATCATCTTCGCCATCCCTGGACACGTGTTTCGTGGTATTTGCCACTCGTCATCAGGGAGCAGGTCAGCTTCTGGGGTTGCCGATGGCTGCCGCATATCACCAGGTATAGTACCAATACAGAGGCGTGCAGGTGCAGAGTCCCATGCTCGTCAGCCAAAGAACAGGATATCGTAAAAGGTGGGCTCGCACACCGCTCACTCATCAGCGGCATCGCCCCAAAGGATCATGGTAATTGTAGTTACCTTTGTTCAGAACGTCGTATCTTCTATTGAATTTAAATATCATCATCTTCGCCATCCCTGGACACGTGTTTCGTGGTATTTGCCACTCGTCAGCAGGGAGCAGGTCAGCTTCGGGGGTTGCCAATGGCTGCCGCATATCACCAGGTATAGTACCAATACAGAGGCGCGCAGGTGCAGAGTCCCATGCTCGTCAGCCAAAGAACAGAATAGCGAATAAGGTGGGCTCGCACACCGCTCACTCATCAGCGGGATCGCCCCAAAGGATCATGGTAATTGTAGTTACCTTTGTTCAGAACGTCGTATCCTCTATTGAATTTAAATATCATTATCTTCGCCATCCCTGGACACGTGTTTCATGGTATTTGCCACTCGTCAGCAGGGAGCAGGTCAGCTTCTGGGGTTGCCGATGGCTGCCGCATATCACCAGGTATAGTACCAATACAGAGGCGCGCAGGTGCAGAGTCTCATGCTCGTCAGCCAAAGAACAGAATATCAAATAAGGTGGGCTCGCACACCGCTCACTTATCAGCGGGATCGCCCCAAAGGATCATGGTAATTGTAGTTACCTTTGTTCAGAACGTCGTATCTTCTATTGAATTTAAATATCATCATCTTTGCCATCCCTGGACACGTGTTTCGTGGTATTTGCCACTCGTCAACAGGGAGCAGGTCAGCTTCTGGGGTTGCCGATGGCTGCCGCATATCACCAGGTATAGTACCAATACAGAGGCACTCAGGTGCAGGGATGGCGAAGATGATGATATTTAAATTCAATAGAAGATACGACGTTCTGAACAAAGGTAACTACAATTACCATGATCCTTTGGGGCGATCCCGCTGATGAGTGAGCAGTGTGCGAGCCCACCTTATTCGATATTCTGTTCTTTGGCTGACGAGCATGGGACTCTGCACCTGCGCGCCTCTGTATTGGTACTATACCTGGTGATATGCGGCAGGCATCGGCAACCCCAGAAGCTGACCTGCTCCCTGCTGACGAGTGGCAAATACCACGAAACACGTGTCCAGGGATGGCGAAGATGATGATATTTAAATTCAATAGAAGATACGACGTTCTGAACAAAGGTAACTACAATTACCATGATCCTTTGGGGCGATGCCGCTGATGAGTGAGCGGTGTGCGAGCCCACCTTTTACGATATCCTGTTCTTTGGCTGACGAGCATGGGACTCTGCACCTGCGCGCCTCTGTATTGGTACTATACCTGGTGATATGCGGCAGCCATCGGCAACCCCAGAAGCTGACCTGCTCCCTGCTGACGAGTGGCAAATACCACGAAACACGTGTCCAGGGATGGCGAAGATGATGATATTTAAATTCAATAGAAGATACGACGTTCTGAACAAAGGTAACTACAATTACCATGATCCTTTGGGGCGATCCCGCTGATGAGTGAGCGGTGTGCGAGCCCACCTTTTACGATATCCTGTTCTTTGGCTGACGAGCATGGGACTCTGCACCTGCGCGCCTCCGTATTGGTACTATACCTGGTGATATGCGGCAGCCATCGGCAACCCCAGAAGCTGACCTGCTCCCTGCTGACGAGTGGCAAATACCACGAAACATGTGTCCAGGGATGGCGAAGATGATATTTAAATTCAATAGAAGATACGACGTTCTGAACAAAGGTAACTACAATTACCATGATCCTTTGGGGCGATCCCGCTGATGAGTAAGCGGTGTGCGAGCCCACCTTTTACGATATCCTGTTCTTTGGCTGACGAGCATGGGACTCTGCACCTGCGCGCCTCTGTATTGGTACTATACCTGGTGATATGCGGCAGCCATCGGCAACCCCAGAAGCTGACCTGCTCCCTGCTGACGAGTGGCAAATACCACGAAACACGTGTCCAGGGATGGCGAAGATGATGATATTTAAATTCAATAGAAGATACGACGTTCTGAACAAAGGTAACTACAATTACCATGATCCTTTGGGGCGATCCCGCTGATGAGTGAGCGGTGTGCGAGCCCACCTTTTACGATATCCTGTTCTTTGGCTGACGAGCATGGGACTCTGCAGATGCGTGCCTCTGTATTGGTACTATACCTGGTGATATGCGGCAGCCATCGGCAACCCCAGAAGCTGACCTGCTCCCTGCTGACGAGTGGCAAATACCACGAAACACGTGTCCAGGGATGGCGAAGATGATGATATTTAAATTCAATAGAAGATACGACGTTCTGAACAAAGGTAACTACAATTTCCATGATCCTTTGGGGCGATCCCGCTGATGAGTGAGCGGTGTGTGAGCCCACCTTTTACGATATCCTGTTCTTTGGCTGAGGAGCATGGGACTCTGCACCTGCGCGCCTCTGTATTGGTACTATACCTGGTGATATGCGGCAGCCATCGGCAACCCCAGAAGCTGACCTGCTCCCTGCTGACGAGTGGCAAATACCACGAAACACGTGTCCAGGGATGGCGAAGATGATGATATTTAAATTCAATAGAAGATACGACATTCTGAACAAAGGTAACTACAATTACCATGATCCTTTGGGGCGATCCCGCTGATGAGTGAGCGGTGTGCCAGCCCACCTTTTACGATATCCTGTTCTTTGGATGACGAGCATGGGACTCTGCACCTGCGCGCCTCTGTATTGGTACTATATCTGGTGATATGCGGCAGCCATCGGCAACCCCAGAAGCTGACCTGCTCCCTGCTGACGAGTGGCAAATACCACGAAACACGTGTCCAGGGATGGTGAAGATGATGATATTTAAATTCAATAGAAGATACGACGTTCTGAACAAAGGTAACTACAATTACCATGATCCTTTGGGGCGATCCCGCTGATGAGTGAGCGGTGTGCGAGCCCACCTTTTACGAAATGCAAAGCAGGTGCCCAGCCTGCTGGGCTGCAGACTGGCTGAGCCTGGGCTTCTGCACCCCCTGGGGGTGACCTCTCTGCCGCGACTGCAGGCAGTGAGAGCGAGGACCAGCCTCGACCTCCTGAGGTGTCCGGACACGGGGCTCCCCTGCTGGCGCAGCTGCCCTAACTGTCAATCCGCCGCCACCTTCCTCTCCATAGCCTCTCCTCCACTGCAGCACGGAGTAACTATTCAGTTTCTCGGTCACCCAGGGCTTCAGCGCATTCTTCAGCAGCAACTCCTCGGGTCGCCACCACATCTTGGCTGCGGTGGTCTGTCTATCCTCCTCCTCTTGCCTCCTCCTTTCCTATCGCAATCTCTCTGACGGCTCTGCCTCACCCTTACACGTAGGACCGCCAGCCGCTGGACAAAGCAGCTGAGAGCGCAACCTCTTCTGGGAGATGTAGTATTGTTACAAGCCGTCCAAACGACCACGGACGCTGAACATTCGGACTACATTTTCCGAAACGCCGTGCTACTGTCAGGTCTCTGACTGGCGGTTTCTTTTAAATTATCGTAGGAAATTAACGTATTACCCAACACCCGCTGGCTTCTTTGATTCCGTCTGTTCATAGGTCATGATTCTTGTGGTTAGTATTTCAACATGCCACAGATAATATGCACGTGTTAAAATTGACAGTCTGCTGTTCATGTAAAATCTTTTGAGGCATGAAATTCGAGATACTCGATTCCCTACAATAACTAGGGTGAGCGACAGACGCGGCGGTGACTCGATTCCAGCGGCGATGTGTCTGCTCACGCTGCCTGCACGCCCAAGTCGGCCCTCTGATTGGTTAATAAGGAACACCAATCAGAGAGCTGACTTGGGCGTGCAGGCAGCGTGGTGAGGGGCTGCTCTCTCCCGATGACGTCAAGGAGAGAAAGAACAGCAAAAACACACTCCTCTATCCCAAAAAGACGGGGCTTGAACGGAGTGATGCCCCTCTCCTCCAATGGCTGGCCTCCGTTTAGGAAGCCAGCAAATGGAAAAGAGGGGCGGGTTCAAGCCCCACTCTAGGAAAAACATAAAATCTCGGCTGTGCGACACTGCTGCGCAGTGTACGCTAGGCCGAGACCTAAAAAGTAATTAGGGGCAAAGATACTCAGAACAAACACACTGAGAAAAGGTTCTAAAATAATACCACATTTGGTTAGTTTTAGAGGGCTACCTTTCATTAAGTCAACAAAATGAGTACACAGCATGTAAAAGGACACACATCTCATTTTCAGATGTGAATAGCTGGGGTGAGGGTAGAAGAAAAGAAGAATGCAGCAGAGAGATGGTAAACTGCAGGAAGTAGATGAAGATGAAAGCCCATAGCCAGTTCAGACATCCTCATCGTGAGAGTTCCTACGAAAGACCCACAGGACTGAGGTAGTGTCAGACCTGACACGCAAGCAACCCTTCAAAAGACTGACCATAAAGGACAAAAACAGGTTTCCTCAAAGGCATGCCACCTCTGCCAATATCTTCTTTCTCACAATGTAAATAAATATAAATGTCCAGTATTTGTAAAGTGCAAACATTTACCCGAAGGTGTCAAGGCGCTGGAGGCTGTCGGGAAGATTAAGCGAACTATTGTCCAGAGTCACATGGTGCAGGGCTGATCTGCCGCCGGCGATCGAACCGTGAGTCCCCGGGTTCCGGAGTTAGTCACCCTGGCCGCTGTGCCACACCTCTTCCACAATGGTCATTCTAGTGCTTTGAATAGATAATGGGTTGCATAAAGTGCTACATAAGTACTTCGAATTTGAAACGTGAAACCAGAGCTTAAGTTGTAAAAAAAATGTTTTAAAAAAGCAGGGGCTCAAAGTGTTTCTTAGAATCTCACTGCCTGAGCTGACAAATGCTGTGACTACCAGACGCAGGCATCTCATTCACTGACCCTACACTTCCTCTCTTGCAGGTGCATTCCCCCTCCCATTCCAATCTGTGACTGTTGTGTGTTTTCAGTATTGTAACACAGCTGCAGCTCAGTAATATTACTGCAAATAATCTCTGTGACACCCTCCCATTTGTCATATGTGAGGTCCTGTATTAATCTAAAAGAAACTTTTTATTGGATGTTGCATGAAACATAAGCACACTTTGTCTGCAAAATGTCTGTAATAAACTCTCAAACATTAAAAATAAGTGATAGAAAAACTCTATTTACAACAATGTTTAAAAATTATTCAAGGTCATCAAGGTAAGACTCTGCAGAACATGTTTCTGCCTCTCTCTCACTTGCTGTATGTCAAAGCTAATCATGAAAAATAAGTCCCTGCCCACCACCTGCTGCCACTGGCACAAATGTATGCACTGTCTGTATGGAACTAGAAGTTCCAGAATGTAAAGTGATTGTCCCTTGAAAGTGATGTGATGTGGATTGATGTGTGCTGTCTTGTTGCGTTTGTATACAGTTTCTCACCCCTGGTGACTCTCAAGCGCATTGTTGGTGGTCGGGTATGAGGCTACTCCATTTATGCATCAGTGTTGACTACATTATGAGGTACGAAAAGAGCAAATTATGCAGCGTAATGCGCCACGTTTTGTGATAGTATTACTTATTTTGACATTTTTACACGTCTGGGCAAAGGTCTCACCTCACTACTATCAGTTTAACACACCAATACAGCAATCAGAAGCTAATGGAGTCCTCTCAACCTTTGTGAATGTTGCACTGCAACACGTCACAGAATTTTGTAACTTTTGATCCACTCAAGCTAGAAATGTTTTTGTTTGCTAAAATGTGCACATTATATGGCAAAAGTAGAAAATCTATAATAACTAGTCGCCCTGGTTGGACAGAATTGTGCTTGCAGAAACATACTATCTTCTGTGTGGTAAGCGAAAAGTCTGCTTTCTGTTATGCCTGGTGGGTTGGGTAGAGTGTAAGTTTTGTGGTGTGGCATGCGTGGGCAGCTTTGGCTGGCTGCCTGGGGTTCGGATGTGTCCTCCAATCGTGGCATCACGCAGGACACGGTGCCAGTTGGCAGCTCGGCAGCATGAACTCGCCGCTATAAGCAGCCTGGCCGGGCAGGCACTTTCGCCACCTCCAGCGGGCTCCCGCCTTCCTGTCCTGCCCGTGATCCGCAGGGGCTGCCAGGCCTCCTCACGCCTCCGAGCCGCGGCCTGGCCGGCGGCCAGCAGGCCTTTGTGGCGAGGGCGGCCGCAGCAGCCGTCTCTCTGGAAACGGATGAGATCAGGGGGAGCGTTAATAACGCCTGGAAGGGCCGGGGCCGGACGGCGGTGAGGTCACCCGGGCGGGGCACGCGGCCGGGGGGAGCGCGAGCGGCGTGTGGGATGAGAGCGCGGGAATCTACGCAGACCGGAAGTCCGTTTTACAAGAGGAGGGCCGATGGGGCGAGTCTAAACTTAAGTCCTGTGGGGCTCCGCAGGTGAGGGCAGGGAACTACTTCGAATAATAGGTTCAGAGAGGGCGGACTGGGAAAACTTGGGAAAGCCAGGAACCTAAACGGTGTCAGGAAGGGGTTCGGGCCTAAAAGAGGAGAGCTCCAGGCTCTGTCAGGCTGGAGTGGGACAGGAAGATGCAGACAGACCCCCCCTGTCAAGAAGTGGAGTCTTCCAGGTTCGAGAGGGGCGGGGGAGTTGATGTAGAGATTCTGGGGCAGATTTGTGAAGGCCTTGCGCCGCCGGTGCGTCACTTTTAACATGGGAAAAAGTGACGCACCGGCGACGCAGGGCCTTCATAAATCTGCCCCTCTGTGTCCCGAACTACAGGGGTGTAGGCCCAGCTGAGCAGGGGTGGAACCGGGAGCAGCCTCACGGGAGAACAGCATTCTGCTCCCTTCCTAAACAAGAGGCCCTGCGTACACAGGTGTCGAGAACACCTAAGTTATTGTCTCCTCCTTGCATTCCTGCCATTTCTAAGGCTGACCTCATACTCGGAAGACTCCGTGGCATCCGCCCAGACAGCCCTGGCCTGGTGCTCACTTCCCAGGGCCAGCACCCACCTGACAGGCGGCGGAGGCGTCCCCAGGGCGTGCAGCGACCGAGGCTGCAGCTCCACCCGGATACCTGCCCGGTCTCGGTGCGCTGCGCGAGACGGCTCACCCTGGTGACAAGCCAACCGACCTGCTGAAAAGGGAATTTTTGGAATCCTGTTCTCAGATTGTTTAAAACAATGACTATGTGTGCCAGCAGGAAACAGCTAATGCATTTCACCCGTTTAACTCAAATCTAATAGGTTATTGTGGTGTGGGGGGGGGGGGGGTAGAGGAGGTGGGTCATCACCTTGTTTGTGAACTCACACTCAACCATTGGTCCTAGGATTTTCGGGGCCCTGGGCAAGAAGGAATGTGGGAGGCCCCTGAAATCTACATAAGTGACACCTTCTGATCTCGGGGAAGCTGCTTTGTACAGACTCCACTTGGGCCGCAGCTCCTTGTCATTGTAGGGGGCCCCATCCTGGCAGGCAGAATGTCAGGCCCTGGGCAGCTGCCCACACTGCCTATGCCTATCGCCAGTCCTGGTCCTAGGGTTCACAAACTGAAGGCCATGTCTAGGCGCGAGTCACTGAGGTATAAACATTCTGGGGGGAAACAGTCCTGGTCCTAGGGTTCACAAACTGAAGGCCATGTCTAGGCGCGAGTCACTGAGGTATAAACATTCTGGGGGGAAACATTTACATTGACAATGCCACAGGCCCACCTTAAGACTGCATGTATATGCTACTCCTGGCACAACATAATTCAAGAGGGAGCCAATAAGGGGAAAACTGTTTTCACCTCTAAAGGAATTAATAAATCTTGAAGTTAGGCAAGTCCTTCATACTAGTCTCATGAGTACTGCCAAAATAAAGCTGATGTTTTATTTAAAAATAATCAGCAACAGACGGGACAGGATTGTGGCAGTGAATCAGGAGCCTGGTTGTGACACAAGCAAGCCTGCGTCTAATCTCTATTCTCTAGTGCCCAATTTTTCTTTTACCGAATCACAGTTGGGTCTCTTCTCTCGCTGCTCCTTGCGGTAAAACCTACAGACCACATCCCTGCGTGTGAGTCACACCATTTACTCCAAGTACACTGGAGTATCCAAAGTAAAGTTGTGTACACCATGTACAAGACATTTTGGGACAGAGGCCCTCTCCACCTGCAAAAGTTTTGGGTCCAACTTTGAGATGCCAAACAAGCTAGCGGCAGTTCAGGAAAGATCCTCAAATTGCTTTCTTCAAGTTTACAATTCAATTGGACTAGCCCTAAATAACCCCGCCTCTTGCCCTACCACAACTCTAACACATCTCCCATCCTGAAGTAATCGGCTCCACTCCTTAGTCAGAGCGCCTTAACGAATCATCACAGGCTCTCGAAGTCGCAACACAGCAGAGGGGGTGTGAACTGACCACGAGGTGGCAGGCTCTAGGCCCTAAGCTATGCTCCTAAACAATCACCTACCCCAAAACCCGGATTCAAGGTTGGGTAGTTACATTTTTATTAAAGCTTTTCTTAACTCCTCTTAAATGGAAAATCTAGACCCTGCCCCTTTTAAGATCAATGCAGACAAAGCGTTTTTAAACCTACTCCTGATACATCAGTTCCATCTATTTGTGGATCTATTCCAATCCGCCTATGCTTTTACTACATGGGCCCAGAATGACTGCAGAGCGCAGAACACACAACTCACACAGTCATGGTGGCACCTTGATTTTTCATCCACCCAAGAAACATCCACAAGGTTCAGTTACTCCTTCAGCTTCATGTGGTACTTACCTGGTTGGCAGAGGAAGTGAGGTTATCTACAGTTCTGAGGCGATGATTGACTTCTATTCAATCTGTTTGTTCCCAGATGTGAGGTCATGGGTCTTGTGTCGCAACTTACTCTGTGTTGGCTTGCTAAGTGTTTTGGTGGTCTCCATTGATGCCAGTGATGATTTATCCATACAAGCACCATGGGGAATTTAATTGTTGTAGCAGGATATGGATTTCAGTTGTATTTTAATGAAACATAACTGTGAGATTGTAGCGGGGTGTACCGGAGGGCCTCGACCGGCTCCCCGAGTCGGACATCGACAATGGTCCGTGGGGCCCCTCCCGCAGGGAGTCATGACTTAACCCTTGTACCAACCCCCCCCCTCTCTCTCCCTGTATCACAGGACTTGGGTGCCGGCGTGGAGGAAACGGGCACACTGGACTGGCCCTTTAACTCAGAGGAAGATACGGAGTGGGAGGAGCCGTCCTATCAGGCCTGCCCTTCAAAAGAAGCCGACGCCGACTCTCAGGTGTGCTTGTTCACCTGGAGGCGGGGAGATTGGAGAGCGGTTCGGAGCGAGGAGGAAGCAGACCACGGGAGGAGAGTACTCCTGGAGAAACGAGCCGGACTTGACAGCGGTACCATCGGGACCCGACCACAGAGCCCGGGAGAAGAGGCGCGACGCGGGACTCCGGAGCATCTACTGGAGGAGGAATCCCGAGACCAGGGCGACGCTGCCTTCACCCCAACAACCGACGGAGCAGAGCCAGGAGGCCACCGATCCCGCGATCCGCCCAGCCACTCACCCCGGGGAGGTGCGTGGCTCAACCAGGTGCGTGACCGGTTCAGGGGCTGGGTAGGAAGACCACGTACGCTAGGTACGCCTCCCCGGGATGTGTAGCTTGCCATTGTCCCTAGCTGGTATCTAACTCAACCCCCCCCTCCACACCTTAGGATCTGCACGTTGTAGCACGGATTGTACTGAACACCGGTGATCCCTTCACTCCCTGCCCCTGTACTACTTACGCGTTGAACATACGCCTGACCTGGTTTTGTTCCTCTCTTCTCTCCCTGGGGGATTGCTGGAGAGCCACTCCGACGGCCGGGACGGACTCCGAGGAGGACGACGCTCCACCCAGAGGACCGGAAGCAAGCCGGAAGAAAGAGAAGACACCGCGCCGTCGGAGAAGCCGGAGTAGGTCTCCCCGACGGCACCCGACCCGGACCAGTTGTTCTGATCAGCTTTTTGCCTTAATAAAACCACAATTACCGAGAGTACGTCTCTTGCCCCTGTCTTCTGCGCCACAACCCGTCCAAAACCCCACAGAGATGCAGTTTCTGGGTGCCTGATCACTATCAGCGTTTGGTGTCCTGCGCCCAATAAAAAACTGGATGGGGATAAAACAGTCCAGATTGTTTCATTTTACATGGCGGTACACCTTTTGGGCACATGGTCAGAACTCGGTGAACCCCAACTTGTTTGAGCCAATGTGGGATCTGGTGAGGCTATACTTTGTCTTGAAAAGTTGAATGAAGTTGGGCTGCCGTGAAAGAACCTTCTTTCACCATTGGCGATTACGGAAGGTCTTCTCTTTCTTTCACAAACACTGAAATCTGGTGTTTGGGACCACTGTCTCCGCAAGATGTGTGCCAAACTCTACAGAGGGATTTACAAGGAAACACAACCATGTGTCTGGACTCTGTAGACCCTAGCACTGCTTCCCAATGGCTAAAAAATTTAAATTAAACTGGACTACCTCGAATGTAAGTCCATCCATGCTGTGAGAATAAGATCACTTCCAGTGTCCCTGTTAGATCCGGCATGGCTGGTGGTCAGTCTGTCCATGGAATATGGTCACTCCCTATTTCCTTTTGGAGCTTACATGTTTAGACACCAATCTCATGGAAGTACAGGATTGCATCATATATCCCTGATATATCATCTGTCGTTTGGGGGTAAAATATCTCTCTACATCCCTGCTAGACCATCCCTTGTTAGTGTACAGTCTCTCGGGTGAATACAAGAACTTCCACTCTATTCTATCTCTCTAGTCACTAAATCAAGTTTTTGCTCGATTGAAGCTATCTATGTTTTATGTCATCAAGGACAGGGGTGTTTTAATGCATTATCAAACCCTTTTGCAGGAGAAAAAATTTCCTACTTTAGGAAACCACATAAACAAATCTTGTTTAAATAGAGGGTTCACTGTTAATGGAGCATTACCCTTCCTCTCAATGGCTAGTGCTACAAGACAAGGTTGTCTTAAGATTCCCAGATGTCTCCAAGGACTCAGGTCGCCAAGGACGCAAGTCTCCTGTCATGAGCTTTCATTTTATTTCTTTTCTTTTCAAGATCATTGTTTTGGGCCTATTAGTTCAATTGCATAAAGTGAATTAATGAGGACTACAACTTACAGAATGTATTAGGTTGTTACAGAAAACCCAGGACTGGAGCACCATGTCCTTGGTGACATGGAGCCACCTGGTTTGTGAAACTGTACTTTAACAATTATCATTCACTCACTCACAAGTAACCAACATAACGTACACTCTCTGTCAAGCTCCCTTCTGACTTCTCGCTCACTCACACACTAATTCTCACTGTACCACTTAATATCGAACTCACTTTCACTCCCTGATTCTTCTGTCACTGTGGCTGCTTCAAAGCAATTTCCTTACAGCATCTAACATCTGCTTCATGGAAAAAGAAGAGCCAATACTCCATCCTCCATCCTCCCTCCCCACCACAAATTCAGAACATAACTTGGCAGTATCCGGTGTTGTTCATGCGAATGTGTAAAAAAAAAATGAATGCAACTCCCATCTGGTCTCATATTGATTGCCAGCTATGTGGAACTGATGTCCCAGTCACATGCCTCACCCCCCCCTGGAAAATGTTCCTAAGCAACCCTGTAGACAAAGTGGTGGATTTCTTTGTTGGGAAAAACAGGGCTGAACCGGGGAATGAGTGCCTCAAGTGTCACGCAGTGAGTGTAGACCCTGGTCTGGGCAAGAAAGGGCCCTCCTTGGGACTCTGGGCCTGATTACTATCTTGGCGGACAGGGTTACTCCGGCACAAATGTGATGGATAGCCTGTCCGCCAAATTACACTTCCATTGTATCCTATGGACTTGTAATATGGTGGAAGGGATATCCAACATGTTTGTTATGGAGTATCCCATCCGCCAAGATTGTAATCAGGCCCTCAGTCTCACCTGTCTGTGTCCACCCTTGAGGGCACTCAGGGCTGAACCCTCAGAAAGGTGCATCGCTTGGAACTTACATTAAAACGGACCATGATGCCCATACTATACTAAGAGGACCCACTCTTCCCAAGAGTAAACTTCCAAATGCTATATGCGGACTCCCCACATCTAACTTGCATTTGATTTCCTTTTGTACATAGTTTCTCCTGCAGAAGTTCCATACACTGACAACATGGAGCTACATCTCAACAGGGTTACTAATGGTATCATAAGTTCTTCAAAATCCCTTTTTGTTATTCTTGAGGTATTTGCAGCCATAACGTGAGAGTCCAGCAGCCTTCTGAATAAGGGTGGATTGAACCCCTCAGTTTCAAGAACAAAATGGTGGATTAGGAAGGCTCGACCCCGAGGTGAACCCCACTCTACACCAATGCGTGCACTAATCCGCAAATGGCTCTATCACGTGCTGTGTGCAATTTGGGCATTTTGATCCATTGAAACTTTCCACAAATGGGCAGTAGCTGTTTACAGTTCAACTTGCTGCCACCCCGATAGAAGTAGGCATCGGACGTTGACAGGGCACCTATTAACAATGATCAATAGGAAATTTCAAGAAGATTTGGGGCAGATGATCAATGTTGGGTCCAGATGCGAGATCAGCAGCAATGCAGAGGAAGTGTCGTAGGACTGCAGCAAGGTACAAATACAAAAGATTATTGGACGAGGAGGAGGGCGTTAGACATCTAGACCTTACAACTAACACAAAAGAGGTTCTAAGCAGCGGTGCATAGAATTCGGTTTGAATATATATATATATATATATATATAAGTGGGAGCTTAACTTGTGTGTGTGATGGCAGGTGCTGGCCACCAGTAGTCTATTTTGGGGTCTTGTACTTATTTTTCATCTTCAGCTTTGATTCAGAGGAATAGAGTGAACGGCAGACAAGGAAGAAAGGAGGAAGATACAGATGGAAAAACAGTGACAAATAGACAAAAAATGATTGAAAAAGAACCTGTAAGAGTGAGATAAATGGACAGAAAATGCAAGGTGGCTGAACAAAAAGCTATGAGGTGGAATCAATACCTGGCAATCTTTCTAATCGGCAACCCCGTCATTTGGCAAAATTACCGTGGGATCCCAAGAAAAATGTTGGGACCCTGAACTTATGATTTCATAACAAATTAAACACTTGCAAGACCAGCCTTAGCAGATTTTAACAAGAAACTACACTCCTCGCAATCCTTCGCATGAAAGGAGGTGCTGCAAACCTTTTTTGTACCCATCGGTCTAGCATGGCTGAAGCATGAGCACAGGAACATACTATCTGTGCCTCTCTCATCGAAGAAGTGCAGCAGTGATGAGACTCCAATGTGACCGGACCCTTGGAGGCGATGGCCTCCAGTCTCTGAGTTTTACAGAGAATCTAAAAAGAATGGTGTAATGCCCCCAACAGAAGCCCTACTATCTTACGCCAAAAACCTGTAAAGCCTCCCACTGTTCGTGATTCAAATCACCCCCTGTCACTAATTAATAAAGATAATAAAATATTAGCCAGGGTGCCAGCTGGAAGGCTGTTCTCATTAATGTACGAGGGACTGGTCTTGCCGGATCAAGCAGGATTTAATCTTTATCCCACACAAGACACTATCCTCACCCTTTTTACACTGTATATTGCAATGGAACACATTTAATCAGAGGCAGTGGCAGCGACAGAATTATTCCCGGATGCCTTCAAGGCATTTGTTTCGATCAAATGGCTTTTACGCTTTGTGTCTCTGGTTTGGGGATCTCGGGGCTAAGGGAAGACTATCTGGTTTGGGCAGTGCTTAATTTGTAATAGACGGATTGCCGGTGCCAAAAGCTCTACTCAGAAACACAGCTGATGCTTTTTAAATGTCAGCGAACCAAATACCAAAGCTGCGTAACATTGAATTAACATCATGGCCCATCCATCTGCTATCAGACACTCCCTGTCCCTTTATCTCACTCGTGAAGGTTCCTAATTTCTCCCTTTGCTACGATTTTCCTGCCATTCTCTTCCTTCTGCTTTCACCCTGTGCATTTTTCCCTCTCTTGTTTGTGGTCAATGTTTGATAAGGAAATATAAGTGCCGGTCCTCAAAAAGGAGTGACAGTGGCCCCACCCACAATTACCAGCTCAAATTAAGCACTCGGGTGACACTGCTTTATTGTCATCTCATTATGAGACCGAGGGGCTTATTTACAAGCCCCTGTGCTGCCAGTACGCCACTTTTTCCCATATTAAAAGAGACACACCGGTAGTGCAAGGGGCTTGTAAATAAGCTCCTGAAATTGAACGACTTATATCCCACACAACTGAAATTGCAAGTGCTACAGGACATGGGTGTTCCCTTGCCTCTCTGTCTTATTTGCTTCAGCAATAGAACCATCAGCAGCAACTC
This sequence comes from Lissotriton helveticus, assembly GCF_964261635.1. Classification (NCBI taxonomy): domain Eukaryota; kingdom Metazoa; phylum Chordata; class Amphibia; order Caudata; family Salamandridae; genus Lissotriton; species Lissotriton helveticus. The sequence continues at coordinate 1,303,220,305 of NC_136057.1, forward strand.
GGCATCAGTCCCACACAGATAGATGTATTTGTTTTAGTGGCAAATGGTGCTTCTATCACTATAATTCCAAACAAATCTAACGCCATCATCAGATATTTATAGTTTTAGGCAGACATTCCAGAATAAGCATAAGCTAGCAATGTTTCCACTAACCCCGACCACAAGCAGAGTTCCCGCTAGAGAGGGAGGACCCCTTGGTGAAATATCTTGGGGCCCAGGTACATCAAGATCTGGGCATGCGTATTAGAGGTAACGATGGAGTAAACTAGGGCAAACTGACCTCACTTGTAAACTAATGGATCAAACAGCTGTTTTTCGTAGCTGGGAGAATAGCCCTTATAAAGATGGTGATACTACCCAGGTTGCTGCCCCTGTGTAATAACTTCACACTCCTGCTCACACAGAGCTTCTTCAAAAAGCTGAGATCCTCAATGATAAGGTTAGCCTGAGGGGATAAACAGCCTTGCATCAGAGGGGAATTACTTACCCAGCTATAAGACAGAGGTTGCATAGCTATGCCTAATGTCTAGCTGCACTACTGCAGCGCTCATGTGCAACATGCACTTCCCATCGTCACACTCCTCGCTCAATCATGGATAGAGACATGATAATCCAAACAGTGGTGGCCCCACTGCTCAGAAGGAAAAAAGAAATTAATAATAGCATATAATTATTATAATTTTATTTTCCCTATTGTAGTCAGGGGTGGGACGGGGACGGGCTGGCCAAGCAGAGGAGGAGTGGTTTTCACTACCAAAGTGTGCATGATCTGTTTGGTTCAAACAGTTCATGCGCACTTTGCATGTTCCCGCCAGGCTGCATTACACAGGCTCTGTTTGGTTCAAACAGTTCATGCGCACTTTGCATGTTCCTACCAGTCTGCATTACACAGGCTCCCTGTTCCAGTTTGAGCGCCAATCCAAAGCGCTCAGACCATTCACAAAGCTGCATTGCAGTGTTGTGATTAGGTCAGAGGAGCCTGTGTTCCCGGGTGCGTCCTGCTGCTGGCCGGGACAGAAAGATGATGAAGACAGAGGAAAGGCGACGGCCAGCCGTTAGAGGTAAGTCTTTTTTATAGCATTCCTCCCCCCGCCTCACCACCCTTGTCCTGTAGCAGCCGCTACTGAATACAACTAGCTCTACAGACTGCATTGTGGCAAGGCGCCTAACGCGTCCCCACATGGGAACCCAATGTGGTAAAATGTACTAAACGAGTGTGGAAAAAAACTAAGTGAACATACAAGTGGATGCGCACTCAGAGAACCCACTTTTCTCACTGACTGTTACATCACAACTGTCAAACATAGGAACAGGCAAAATGCAGGACCTATTCCATCACGGAGGGCTGATTCACAAAGGCAAACTTACACTTTTGTGTAAGTTTAATATTTTCGGTATTCACAAATTATGATTAATTAGTAACTTTCCAACTGCAGAGACTCCACAGTCAGGGTAGAGAACTCCGCGCATAAAAAGATGGGACAGGCATATCTTTTTATGTGCAGAGTTCTCTCAGAGAAGGCCACATGCGCTTTTTTTATGTAGGACACACCTATCTATCTATCTATCTATCTAGATATAAATATACATAAATGATATAGATATATATAGATACATATAAATATATTTTTTTCACAGAAAAAAACAAAGGTTAAAGGGACGTTATAGTTAGGTGAAAATGTCAATTAAAACATACCATTTTAAATAGTAATCTCAAATAACTTGTGTCCTAAAGTAACTATAGCTCAGGCCCTTGCCATGCACAGTGTTATCATCTACGATATAATTTCAAATGTTGCAGTGATGTTATCAATGATGTTATAGAACACGTCATGTGTGATGTAATATGGGAGGTAATTAGCAGTGCATGACAAGGTTGTGAGTCATAGTTACTTTAGGGCAAGAGTTATAGTTGTGTTTTTTCAGTGAATTTCTAAGGCTTTTTTTGAATACCTAACAACAATTGTCACTTTAACCTTTGTTTTTTTTTCAGTGAAGTTCTAGGGGTTTTTAATGTAAGTTATTTTCAGTATATGAAAGGCAAGCCTATTTGTTTCGTGAATAAACATTTCAATACAGGATTTATAATAAAAGTAATTAAACTTGTATTAGTCTTTTTTTTACATTCCTCAGGCCACAAGCTAAGGTTAAGAGCAAAATCTCCAGCTCTGGGAATACTTAAAAACACCAATTGTTTTCTTTGAGTCATATTCTATAGACCCCAGGAAACATAGGGCTATTTTTCAAAGTATTTGTGGGGGGCTTCTGCATTCTCTGCAGTCCCCTACAACATTTACAAACCTGCTGGTGGTGCCCTTGGCCATATTTCTGCTTCCGTTGGGTGGGCATACAGGCAACCCCCCTGGCTGCACTCTCACAGGCAGGGAAACAAATGTGTTCTGGGGATGGGGTCACAGGGACACCGTCACTGAACCAGCTCGGGGGGAGTGGTCCCCAGGCCCATGCCATAACTCGGGTAGTGAAGCCACATGCCACTTCCCTACATTTTATGCATGGCCCGGGATGGGGCCCCGGGGTCTCATTGAGGCTTGTGGAGGGGGAGTGCACACCCCAATCTCCTCCGGAGAAGGGTGCCTCATGCCCCTAAGCCCTTCTTAAATGAATTGGCCCAGGAGGCATGGGGTCTCCCGAACCTGGAAAAGGCTCGGGGAAGGGGTTTGCACACCCCAATCTCCTTTAAAGTAAATTGCACCACCCCTCCAGGACCTGGCCCAGCCCAGGGAGTTTTCTTTTTATAAATCATGGGGGCAGTGCTTTTTAAACATTTTTTAAAGAGGAATCACTGGAGAAATATATTTGGGCTCCAGGGAGGGGACCCACTGTAACCCCCCCCAACAGGCCTACGGGTGCAGGGTATTCCTACCCTGCCCCCTTATATGTTTTTTAAACCTTATTTTCAGGACTGGGTCTGGGCCCCCAAGTCCTAAAGTGACAGCCATTACATCGTTGTTGATGTGGTGGCATTCAATCAGATCTTATCTTTAGATCTGTAGGCTCAGGGGATCCTCTGCAGCAAGAAATATCTATTTTTTGTCTTTCATTTTTCTAAAACTACTGAACGGAATTACACCAAATCTCAAAACGCATGCTTACTGGATTAAGATCTATTATTCTGCAAAAATTGGTGTAGTTCCGTTAAGCAATTTTTGCATTATCACTGTTCAATATTCCTATGCAAAAATGAATGGGGAAAATACATTTTGAAACTCCCTCTTTTTCTCTGCCCCATTTGACGGATCACCTCAAAACTTTTCTGGAAAGACCTGGGGTGGATGAGACTTTTAAAAAACATATTGTGAAGATTTGTCATACTGCGCCAAAGTTATAAGCAAACCCCAAAAATATTTCATATGAAAACATGGCCCTAACTATAACTAAACAGGGTAATATATAGAAAATGCATTTATAATGCAATAATATATATATATATATATATATTACGGCTTGGTCCTGCCGTGAACAACGCACCTCCACCAGAGGGCTAATATCCAAAAAAGCAACAGACTGGCGTGAGTACTGTCAGCGTTCCGCCCTTTGAGAAAGGCTAATGGTAGCCGAAATGCATCAGGACAAAGGAACGTCCCACTTTTAAATAAATCGCTGCATCCCACCGTAAAGTGTGCGACTCAATTTGTCTCTCTGTAGGGGAGTAATGGTGAGATATATTACGGCTTGGTCCTGTCGTGAACAACGCACCTCCATTGATAAAGAGCGCCGGATTTGCCCGACACGGACCAGCTTTGAGTGACGGTGAAAACCTTTAAGGGCAATAGCAGCCGCCAGGGACTGGACTCTGGTTTGGATCCCGGCAACATCAAAAAGCGTTTGCAGGGAATTACGGTGACAGTCCGAGATCATTTAAAAGGACATAAAAACATCACCCACTCGAGGGAAAGACAGTGGACTACAAATACCAGCAAGCTTGGGATAAAAACGATTCCATCACGGCGCCCACCAGGGGGCTAATATCCAATAAAAAAGCAACCGACTGGCGTGAGTATTGTCAGCGTTCCGCCCTTTGGGAAAGGCTAATGGTAGCCGAAATGCATCAGGACAAAGGAACGTCCCACTTTTAAATAAATCGCTACATCCCACCGTAAAGTGTGCGACTCAATTTGCCTCTCTGTAGGGGAGTAATGGTGATATATATATATATATATATATATATATATATATCAGAAAAAGCTGCTTCCACCGCCACTCCAGTCTTCTTAGCAGCAAGCAGACACAGACCTAGATTAGGTGCTTAAGATAATCGTTTATTGTCCGCCATTACGCGTTTCAATCCTCCAGGGACCTTAATCACATGACAACGCCAACAAAGTAGATAGACCAAATATACTCTTGCACATATGCACGTGTCAATCAATCAATCAATCATACCATTTATATAGCGCACTACTCACCCGGGAGGGTCTCAAGGCGCTTGGGGGAAGGGGTATGCTACTGCTTGAACAGCCAGGTCTTGAGTTGTTTCCTGAAGGCGAGATGGTCCTGGGTCAGCCGAAGGTGGATGGGGAGGGAGTTCCATGTCTTGGCAGCCAGGTAAGAGAAGGATCTTCCTCCGGCGGTGGCTCTTCGGATGCGTGGTACGGCTGCGAGGGCGAGGCTGGTGGACCGTAGCTGGTGGGTGGGCGTGTAGAAGGTCAGGCGGTTGTTGAGGTACTTGGGGCCCAGGTCGTGGAGAGACTTGTGTGCATGGGTGAGGAGCCGGAACGTGATCCTCTTGTCGACGGGGAGCCAGTGCAGGTTCCTCAGGTGGCTGGAGATGTGGCTGCGTCGGGGGACATCCAGGATGAGTCGGGCGGAGGCGTTCTGGATGCGCTGGAGTCTTTTCTGTAGCTTGGCTGTGGTTCCGGCGTAGAGGGCGTTTCCGTAGTCCAGTCGGCTGGAGACGAGTGCCTGGGTGACAGTCTTCCTGGTCTCGGTCGGGATCCAGCGGAAGATCTTGCAAAGCATACGTAGGGTGTTGAAGCACGATGAGGAGACGGCGTTGAATTGTCTGGTCATCGAGAGGGAGGAGTCCAGGATGAAGCCCAGGTTGCGTGCGTGGTCGGTTGGCTTGGGTGCGGTGCCCAGGGCTGGGGGCCACCAGGAGTCGTCCCAGGCGGAGGGCGAAGATCCCAGGATGAGGACTTCCGTCTTGTCCGAGTTCAGTTTCAGGCGGCTGTCCTTCATCCAATCGGCGACATCTTTCATCCCTTCGTGTAGGCTCGTTCTGGCGGCGTCGGGGTCTCTGGTGAGGGAGAGGATCAGCTGGGTGTCGTCGGCATAAGAGATGATGTTGAGGTTGTGCTGGCGTGCGATGGCTGCAAGAGGTCTCATGTAGACGTTGAAGAGGGTGGGGCTGAGTGAAGATCCTTGCGGGACGCCGCAGATGACTCCGGTGGCCTCGGAGCGAAACGGGGGGAGGCGGACTCTTTGTGTTCTTCCGGCGAGGAACGAGATGATCCACTCCAGTGCCTTCTCTTGGATACCGATGTTGCTGAGGCGCTGGACTAGGGTGCGGTGGCAGACAGTGTCGAACGCAGCGGAGAGGTCCAGGAGGATGAGGGCCACTGTTTCCCCCTTGTCGAGCAGGGTCCGGATGTCGTCGGTGGCTGCGATGAGGGCGGTCTCGGTGCTGTGGTTGGCTCTGAAGCCGGACTGCGAGGGGTCGAGGGATCCGTTCGTCTCGAGGAAGGCGGTCAGCTGTCTGTTGACGATCTTCTCGATGACTTTAGCAGGAAAAGGGAGGAGCGAGATGGGGCGGAAGTTTTTGAGGTCGGTGGGGTCCGCTGTAGGTTTCTTCAGGAGGGCGCTGAGCTCGTCGTGCTTCCAGCTCTCCGGGAAGGTGGCGGTGTTGAAGGAGGTGTTGATGATGTTCCGAAGTTGGGGTGCGATGGTGGAGTCGGCCTTGTTGAAGACGTGGTGTGGGCAGGGGTCGGTCGGTGATCCGGAGTGGATGGTGTTCATTGTGCGGGTTGTGTCTTCGGTGGTCACCGTGGTCCAGGTGCGAAGGGTGGCGGTGGGGGGCGTTGGTTCGACGGTTGGGTGCGTGGGTGGTGCGCCGAAGCTGTTGTGGATGTCGGCGATCTTGCGGTGGAAGAACGAGGCGAGGGAGTCGCAGAGGTCTTGTGACGGAGTGATGTCGTTGGTGCCGGTGCTGGGGTTGGAGAACTCCTTGACGATGGTGAAGAGTTCCTTGCTGTCGTGGGCGTTGTTGTCCAGTCGTTCCTTCAGGGATTTCTTCTTGGTGGTGCGGATGAGCTGGTGGTGCTTGCGGGTAGCGTGTTTGAGGGCGGTCATGTTGTCGGTGGTCCGGTCGAGGAGCCAGGCTTTCTCGAGGGTGCGGCAGGTCTTCTTGGAGTCCTTGAGTTCGTCGGTGAACCAGGAGGCCTTCTTGCTTCTGGGTCTGCTGGGAGGGTTCTTCAGTTGTGCGAGGTCGTCGGCGCAGGCGGTCAGCCACTGTGTAAAGTTGCGGGCTGCTTCGTTGAGGTCCGTTGTGTTGGCGGGTGGGCTCTGGCTGAGGGAGGTGGTGAGCTGGTCCGCGGTGATCTTGCTCCAATTCCTGTGAGGTACCTGTTGCGGCTGGTGGTGGGTCGTGGTTCTTTTGAAGCTGAAGTGGACGCAGCTGTGGTCGGTCCAGTGGAGTCCGGTGGCGTGGCTGAAGGTGATGTACTTGCTAGAAGAGAAGACGGGATCAAGCGTGTGGCCGGCGTAGTGGGTGGGGGTGTTGACCAGTTGCTTGAGTCCGAGGTTGGCGAGGTTTTCCAGCAGGGCGGTGGTGTTGCGGTCCTTGTTGTTCTCCAGGTGGAAGTTGAGGTCCCCTAGGAGGATGTAGTCAGCGGAGGGGAGGGCGTGTGGACTGATGAAGTCTGTGATGTCTTCGCTGAATTGTGTGCGTGGTCCCGGGGGTCTGTAGACGAGGGTGCCTCTGAGGGTCGTCTTTGGGTCGGTGTGAATCTGGAAGTGGAGATGTTTGGCTGCGGCGAAGGAGTCGTTGGCGTCGGTCGTGATGCGGATGGTGTTCTTGTGGACAATGGCGATGCCTCCTCCGGTCTGGTTGATGCGGTCCCTCCTGATGATCTTGTACCCGTCCGGGATGGCGATGGCGATGTCGGGGGCTGAGGAGGCGTTCATCCAGGTTTCCGTGAGGAAGGCGACGTCCGGTGATGTAGCGTCGAGGAGGTTCCAGAGTTCCACGGCGTGTCTGTGGACGGAGCGGGTGTTGAGCAGGATGCACTTGAGGTGGTTGCTGCTGGTGCCTGTCTTGGTGGGTGCGGGGCAGGTTCGGAGGCAGGTGAACTTGCAGGTGCAGCAGGTGAAGGGTCCGTGGGTGCGTCTCGGGGTGGCTCGGCAGCAGGCGTGGGACCGGCCGGCATTGAGTGCATTGAGAGTGGCGGCGTCGTAGGTCAGTCGGGTTGTCTTGCAACGGCGGGGAGGGCCAGGGGTCCTGGCGCTGGGCGCGGACGGGCGCAGACGGGCTTACCTTTGGCGCACCTTCGGCGCTCATTCGGTGCTCCCGCTGCGCGCGTCCGCTGCGCGCGTCCGCTGCGCGGTTGCTCAGGGGGCGTCATAAGTAAGGAGCCGGGAGGGCGGGTCAGCTGGGTGGCGGGAGCGGGGGGGCTAATGGGCAGTAGGGGGGCGGAGTCGCCGGGGGTCTGTGGCGGGAAGGAGGTCCGCGGGCGGCTCAGCGGCGGCTGGGTCGTCCGGCTGAAGAACAGCACACAGGTAGGAGGAGGGCAGCAGGAGGGGGAAAGGAAACCCAGAGGGAAAAGCGAGGCAGCAGATGGGGGAGAAAAGAATACCTAGAAGGAGAAAAACGAAGGCAGCAGGTGGGGGCAAGGGATACACAGAGGGAAAAGACGAAGGCAGCAGGAGGGGGAGGAGGGATTAGCACAGGAGCACAGGAGGCAAACGAGGCAGCAGAGCAGCGCACCGGCAGTCAGCAGGCAGGAGCAGCGGTGTGTGGGGGCGACCTCGCCTGAAGCTTAGAGTGAAATTGGAAGAAATACTTTGCATTAGTTTATGGTAGAAAAAAAATAATATATATATATATTTTTTTTTCTTCATTCTTATCCAACAGTTATTTTTTTATAGTTTGCCAACTGTTAATAGGTATTTTGTTTTTTTAATTTTTAAGAGTCAATGTACATAGTCGTCACTACAAATAAATAGTAATAAATATAATTATAAATTGACATCAAATAGTAAAAAAAAATTATCAGCAATGTATATTGTTTAGAATATTTATTTTAAAAGTTTTTAAATGTTTGTAAAAACCTTGTTACATTTATTGATCTAAAAATATAGCTTAACATTTCATGGCAGTTACTAAAATATATAAATACAATGTAAACAATATCGGGTACAATCCTGGATTGTGAATGAAATTCGGTTGGCTAAATGCCCAGTTTAAAAGTTCACCTTAAAACGAATGATTTCTTCCATAGTTAAAAGGAATTGTGTATAAAAGGGTGCTGTAAATTACCTAAGAATTTAAAAAAGAATAATTCTCCCTTTATTTAATTCATGAGAAAAAAGGGGGGGGCAGAAAAAAAAACCTCATAACCGTGCCAAACCATAAAGTGCATAAGTGTATGTGAAAGTAAAAAACCAATATGTTAATTGTTTGAGCGATTAGGCAGCCTCATTGTACGTCCTAGTAGTGTATCCTATAAAGATAACTAAAACTTAGTTTGAAGCTGGAAACTCAGGCATGAAAATCATGGGAGGATGTAAATATACAAATATAGCAAATAAATTCAACCTGAAAAGCGACATTCTTTTACAGAATCCAAGAGAGAAAGTACACACGACAGTTAAGGACACGTGGAAAAAAATTCATAAACATGTGTACAAGTCTTCCGTATTGTTAAGACCTCCGGGGGCCTTACTATCCATGTTTAGAATATATCTGGTTTCGAGTCTGCGTAGTTGATATTCTCTGTCCCCACCCCTTTTGGTTTTTGGTACGGCATATATTACATAGAAAGAGAAGTCCTTAAGATTATTATTGTGGACTTCTCGAAAGTGCCTGGCGACAAGGTAAGTGGGGTCGCTGTTGTTGATGGCCCTAATGTGTTGCAAGATTCTTTTGCTTACAGGTCATTTGGTACTACCTATGTATTTGAGAGAGCATGAACATTCCATTACATATATAGCAAATTCTGCCTTGCAGTGAAGGGGTTTATTAATTTTAACCTCTTGTGTGTTAAAGGCAGTGCAGTAAAGTTTTTTGTTTGCACCATACTTGCACGCCTTACATGATTTACATTTAGTAAAACCATTAGGGTCCGTCAATCAGTCTGTGAGGGTCGATGTTTCAGGACTACTGGAAACCAGACTACTGTGCATGGAGAGGGCTCTTTTATACGTGAAGCAGGGTTTGACCTGAGGTTTATGACCTATAATAGGATCACTTTTGACCAGTACCCAAATTTTGTATACAATTTTTCTGATGGATTTTTCTTGCGAACTGTAGGTGGTGATAAGTCTAAGGTCATTCATGGTGGAGTTAGTTATCTGACACGTCTCTCCAGCTTTCTTGGGGATGAGGAGATCCTTCCTAACTAAACCCCGTGTTTTGTTAATTGCCTCATTAATGGTTTTAACTGGATATCCTCTATCTAGAAATCTCTTTTTGCTCTGCTGTTGGGCTTTAATCAAGTCATCTTGGTTGCTACAAATTCTCTTTAAACGTAGCATCTCACCGTAAGGGATACTGTGCACAAGATGGCGTGGGTGAAAACTGGAGAAGTGTAACACTGAATTGCCTGCAGTTTCTTTTCTGTATAACCTTGTCTCCAATTTATCGTTGTTTACATAAACCTCTACATCAAGAAAATTGATCTTACAGTTGTTTATGGTGGAAGACAAAATGAGATTAACATTGTTCTCATTGATAAGTTCAACTAAATTCATAGCTTGTGCCCCCGATCCATCCCACAAAATAAACAGATCATCAATGTATCTAAAATACAATTTCACATGATCATTATAGATTTTATTGTGAGTGCCTCTGAGAACCAGCTCCTCCCACCAGCCCATGAATAGACAGGCGTAGCTGGGGGAGAAGCTGGCTCCCATTGCAATCCCTCATTTGTTGATAAAACATTTGGTTAAAAAAAAATTTTTATTATTCAAGCAGAAGCTGATCATGTTCAGTAACATAGCATCGTGCTGAGGGCAAGTAGTCCTATTTCTGTTTTAAAAGAATTCTACCGCCCGAAGGCCATCTTTGGCGTTTATGCAGTTGTATAGAGAGGACACTGTAGGAGAGTAGGGTCTGCTTCCTATGGTCACCCCCACTTTTTGCTTTTGCTTTACTGGTTTTCGACTTAGATGTGGCTGTGGGCCTGCTAATCAGACCCACAGCCCAGATGCACTCTCTCTAAATTCACACCATGTACTCTAGGTACATCCAATTGGGAATTGGTTCACCTTGTCAGCCCCTGTAGAAGTGTACCCTAGGTACTCAGGGCATAGGTGTAACCAAGGCCTACCAGGGGCTGCAGCATATATTATGCCGCCACTCAAACTGACACAACTGGCTGATCACTCAGCTGGGGCAAGGTCGTGTAATCACCCCTTGCTTAGGTATAGTATTCCTATATCTACCCTTATATATAGACACACAGTAACCTATAAGTCACTCCTATGGCAGGCCTTAACAGTCCTGGAGGCAGAGTGCTTGGTTATGTGTGAGATGGTGCTCTAGCATGAGCTGAGCCTGTCTGCAGCTTTCGGAATCATGTCCTTATAGCTGTTCTATGATATTGCCATACCATATACTCAAGTGCATTATAATCCTCGCGGTTGAATGCTAACTTTGGTTTGGCTTTATCTAAACATGTTGTGTAAGGTGTCATACGCTTTGAAATACTACCCCCTCGCCAATTCTGGCGACGGGGGTAGTATTCCACCCTTCTAGAGGGAGAAGACATGTTAGTTCTGCTTATCCCGGTTAAAGTTAACCAGAGCTGCTGCCACAGACACAAGTCTGACCTCCTGCTACTGGGAGTCCTTCCAGCAAGGGAGGCCTGGACAATAGGTTTCCTGCCTGGAGAGGTGAGAGCACCACCCCAGACAGGATTTTGTGTATTGGGACAGGGAGGGCTGAATAGAATGAGACATGCCTGGGGCACACTAGGTGCTCCATGCATACCCCAGTTCAAACCGGTTGCTGCGGCACTCCAGCCCCAGCTCTGGCGAGAAACTGCACAAAGGAAAGGGGGTGTAACCACCCCCCTTCCTGGTCCCACCCATAGGAGGGACCTAGTGAGTAAACCAACCCCCTTTAGTTGTATAAAGGTAGGAGCTGACCCAGGAGACTTTAGATTAATCCTGGAATCGAACTGAAGACGAAACTCTGGACCCTTCGACATTCAACTGAAGCTGAAGACTGAAGAATCTCCCTTGTGGCCAAGGAGTGATCACCCTGGGCAACCAGGCACCATCCAGCAACTCGACGGCTTGCTTTGTCCCCGTTCCCGCCGGAACCCGAGCACAGAGCCTGACAAGACCTCGACTCCCGGACTCCTCTGACCCCACTGCACGACTCCAGCACAGCTGAGCTCCGTGGAATGCGTCGGAATTCGTGGAAGCAGGCAACTTGGAAAGTCTTCAACTTGCTAACAGCGCAGCTCCTGAGGCATCCTCGAAGCTGTGCCCTGGGGACTGAGACACCTCGACACCGAGCTCCACCTGCACCGAAGACCAGCCCTTCACACTCCACGAGATCTGCGTGGGGCCCTTCTGCTTGTGTTCTGCTCGACGCGTTGTCCGGTTGCTGGCCCGTTGGCTAGTAGCCCTCTGACGACAATCCTTGTAAAAATCCATCGCTGGTCTGGTTGCTCCAGACTGGCCCTCGCTTCCCTGAAAAGGTGAAGTACCTCAGACCCTCCTGGTCTGCACCAGAAGCCTTTTGTGTATCCTGCGTGGGTTGCCTTTGCTTAGGGTTGTTGGCTCCAATCCTGAAGTCGACCCCTCCATCTGCGAGAACCTTCGTGGGACACCTCCTCTCCAGCACCTGGTCATCCTCGACGCCTCCTGGTTCGCGTGGCTTCAACGACAAGCTTCACGACAGCACCTGATTGCTCCTCGACGACATCTGGTTCCTTCCTGGTTCCATCCGGTCACTGGCTAGTGACCTAGACTCTGTCCCCTCTGCTTTCAGGTCTTCTTCAACTCCGATCCACCCTTGGATCCACCCGGACATCTTCCTCCTGGTCGCCTGCAGCATCTTCTTCCAAGGCTCAATAGGAAACGGCGAGAAAACCCGACACACTTTGACACCTATGCACCCGCAACCCGTGGGTGAGGTAACGCGAGTACTTCGGTGCTCCTGTAAGGATTGACTATCCTAGTGTCCAGTTTTGCTAGTTGTGTAATCCTAGTTAGACCGGAAGTGTCCTAAAACTTCGTTACTTACCTTTTTACGTTCCTATTGACTTTCTATTGACTCTCGCGTGAGAGTACTGACTCTGCACGCGTCGCCTGGGGGCCTCCTACTCCTAACCTAAGGGTCAGATAGTGTAGCCCCAGCGATCCTCTAGGCCCTAGGCCTTTCCTTTTCCCGAGTCGTGGTTCCTATACCACTTACTAAGTATATGGTTTTACGCGCCCCTAGGGCCTAACTGTAAATTGTGCTATTTAAAGTATTTCTGAGTATAACTTGTTATGTGCTTTTGCCTCTGATCTCATAAAGAGTTCAGAGGAGTGTGTTAGTAAATAAATACATATATATTTTGTATATATCCTGTGTGGTGTCCTTTCATTTGATATTCAAGGGGTTACATATGGTAAAACAGCTGGCTTTACACGCCCTCAAGAGTCTTTTAGCCTTAGACTGTTCTGTCCACGCTACCTCTAGGATAGCTGGTCTATAAGGTTGACTTACAACCATCACCATAAGGGTTGTTTGGACTGGTGCAAGGTGTTCACTAGAATAGTGAACATCATATACCAGGCCAACTTCTCACATTGGTGTGCAGCAGTTGGGATTAGAGCTTGCTGTTGTTTTACCACTTGTAATCTTGAGATATCATTTGAAAGATCACAAAGGTACCTGTAGGTACATATGAAAACAAGTCTTAGTATACTTAAGTTCTGCTGAACTTAGCTGTTGTAGAGCCTGGGCCTAGCACACCCTGACTACAACTCCTTGATAGGTTCTGTAGGAAAACACATAGTGTAGGTAGGTGCAACACTCCCACCTCACTAGAAACCATGTCTCAGACAGCGAACCCCAGTGGTTCTCTGCCTGCAGAAGTAGATCCCTTGGGGACTGCTTCAAGATATGAAGCCTTAGCCTTCCAGGAATTGAGACAATTGTGTACTTCTAGAAGGCTAAAACAGGGTTCAAACCCTATCCTCAAGTTCCTGGTTGAGCTCTTAGAAGAGTATGATGCTCAAAAGGGTGCTTCAGGTAGCTCAGATGAAGTCCTGCCCTCTACAGAGGATACCACTGATACTCCAGTTCCAGATGAGGAAGAAGGAGAAGGGGAGAAGGAGATGATTCTGATCTTGAAACAAACAGTCAGACCATAGTCAGAAGGCTTAGTCAGGCTAACTTAAGCATACATGGGAGTCAGTATGGACAGCCCTCATACAGACCCCCAAGTGGGCTTAACCAGAGGCAGAGAAGAGGGAGATTCCACTCCATGGACTCTATCAGATCTCATGCTTCAAATAGCTCTCATGGCCTTCCTCAGAGAGGGATGACTTCCCCTCAGAGAAGGGAACATGAGGCAAAGATGAGAGAAGCTGCTCTTAGGATTGAAAGACAGGAACTTGAGGTTGCCCTGGCCAAAGAGAAGCTTGCTCGTGCTAGAGAGCATAGAGAGAGTGGGTTAGAACCCACTGGTGTCAGCAGTATCCCTAAGGATAAAGATAGATCCTATGCAAATAGATACCTAAGCAAGATTGTGCCCCCCTATAAAGAAGGGGATGACATCCACAAATGGATTACTGCTTTGGAGAGGGCCTGCAAAGTGCAGCAGGTACCCCAAAGTCAGTGGGCAGCAATCTTATGGCTCTCCTTTTCTGAAAAAGGTAGAGATAAGCTCCTCACAGTTAGTAATGGGGATGCTAACAACTACTCTGTCCTGAAGAGTGCTCTGATTGATGGGTTTGGCCTAACCACTGAACAGTATAGGTTGATGTTCAGAGATACCCAGAAGACACAGACTCGGGACTGGACTGATTTTGTTGATTGTGCCACTAAGGCTCTGGAAGGCTGTTTATTGGGAAGTCAAGTTAGGGACTATATAGGATTGTATAATTTGATCATGAGAGAGCAAATCCTTAGCAACTGTCAAAACCAGCTATTGCATCAGTACCTGATTGACTCTGATCTGACCTCTCCCCAAGAATTGGGAAAGAAGGCAGACAAATGGGTCAGAACCAGGATCAAGCAGAAAAACCAGAACCAAGGGGTGATCATAAAAAGGCAGACCAGAAGGGTAATGAGCAGAAACAAAAAGACCAGAAGTCTTCACCAGGCCCCCAAAAGGCACAGGGGGAGGGTGGCTCCAAAAAGAACAAACAGAAACAAGAAGGTCCAAAGAAGCCCTGGTATGGATACTTTAAGACAGTCTCTCACTGGTTTAGTGAGTGCACCAAGAAGGACACAGCACCAACCACCATTGCCCCTAAGGCAACTGTACCCCCCAGTCCAGCTGTTAGTGGTGGTTCCCAGCAGAAGGGTGTAGTAGGGTTAACCCTGGGAACTCAGGTGGACTCTGGCCTAGTCAGAGTACCAACTCAGGCTGTTCTTGTCTGTGATGGGGACATAGCAATGTCCTCTACTGTAAGTCCCAGTAATCTGAGCAAGTACAGGCAGACACCTTTTATTAATGACAAGATGGCTCAGGCCTACAGGGACCATGTGCCAGTGTCACTATGGTGACACCTAACTTTGTGAAACCTGATCAGATCATACTAGGTGAAACCTACCTAGTGACCAACGCTAGCAATGCCACTACCTCCCATAGTATGGCAGTTGTTAACTTCTCCTGGGGAGGGGTAACTGGCCTCAAAAGAGTTGTTGTGAGTTCAGACCTTCCAGTAGAGTGTCTGTTAGGTAATGATCTTGAAATCTCAGTTTGGTCTGAGGTGGAGTATAGGACCCATGCAGAAATGCTGGGAATTTCAGCACATGTCCTTCCTGTGACCAGGTCACAGGCCAAAAAGTGCTTACCTGAACAGGTGCTGGATCTTGAAACAATAGACCAGCCACCAACCAAGAAAAAGAGCAAGAGGGTTAAGGCAGTGCCTTCCCCCCTGCCTCAGGTTGAGGATCAGCCCTCCCAGGAGGATGATTCTGAGATCCAAGAGGGAACTGTCCTGGAAGAACTTGAACCTGATCAGGTTGAGTTTCTTGGGACAGGGGGACCCTCAAGGGCAGATCTGAGGCAGGCTCAATTAGATTGTTCTTCTCTTGAACCCCTCAGACAGCAGGCTGCTGCTGAGGCTGCTGGGAATGCTCAAAATACCCATAACGTGTATTGGGATGATGGCTCCTTTATTCAGAGGCTAGAAACCCCAATCCTGGTGCTTCCAGGAGGTTGGTTATTCCTCTGCAATTTAGGGGCTTCCTTCTTACCTTGGCCCATGATATTCCCTTAGCAGGACACCTGGGCCAGAACAAGACTTGGGACAGACTTGTCCCTCACTTTCACTGTCCCCATATGTCAGAAGATACCAAGGAGTTTTGTCGCTCCTGTGTTACCTGCCAAGCCAGTGGCAAATCAGGTGGCACAACAAAGGCCCCCCTCATACCACTACCTGTGGTGGGGGTACCCTTTGAAAGAGTGAGGATAGACATTGTAGGACCAATGGACCCCCAAACAGCATCTGGGCACAGATTTATACTGGTGGTAGTGGATCATGCCACCAGGTATCCAGAAGCTATTCCCCTGAGGACCACAACAGCTCCCGTTGTGGCTAGGGCCCTACTTGGAGTTTTCTCCAGAGTAGGGTTTCCATAGGAGGTTGTCTCTGACAGAGGTGCAAACTTCATGTCAGAATATTTGACTGCAATGTGGAAGGAGTGTGGTGTCAACTATAAGTTCACCACCCCCTATCACCCACAGTGCAATGGGCTTGTGGAAAGATTCAACAAGACCCTCAAAGGGATGATAAAAGGGTTACCTGAAAAGCTGAGGCGAAGATGGGACATCCTTTTACCCTGCCTTCTGTTTGCTTACAGAGAGGTCCCACAAAAGGGGGTTGGCTACAGCCCTTTTGAGCTTTTGTTTGGGCATCCTGTAAGGGGACTCCTATGTCTTGTGAAGGAAGGATGGGAGTTACCTCTCAAAAAGCCTAAGCTTGACATAGTGGACTATGTACTTGGTCTCCGCTCCAGGATGGCTGAGTACATGGAGAAGGCTTCCAAAAACCTTGAGGCCAGCCAAGAACTTCAGAAAGCTTGGCATGACCAAAAGGCTGTGCTGACTGTGTACCAGCCAGGACAGAAAGTATGGGTGTTGGAGCCAGTGGCCCCAGCAGCACTCCAGGACAAATGGTCTGGACCCCATACAATAGTTGAACAGAAGGGAGATGTCAGCTACTTGGTGGACCTTGGGACTCCCAGAAGCCCCCACAGGGTGCATCATGTCAACAGACTAAAAGCATTTGTCGACAGGGCAGACATGGGCTTGCTCCTGGCTACAGATGAGGGGCAGGAGGAAGAGAGTGACCCTCTCCCAGACCTGCTTACTCAGAACCCTGATGATGGGTCAGTGGATGGTGTAGTCTTTGCAGACAGCCTCTCTGAACATCAGCAACAGGACTGCAGACAAGTTCTTCAGTCCTTCAGACATCTGTTTTCTCTGACCCCAAGTCAGACAAGCTGGTGCACCCATGAGGTGGACACTGGTGACAGTCTGCCTGTCAAGAGTAACATCTACAGGCAACCTGACCATGTCAGGGACTGCATTAGGACAGAGGTCCAAAAGATGTTGGAGCTGGGAGTTATTGAGCCCTCAGAGAGCCCTTGGGCTAGTCCTGTGGTCCTGGTGCCAAAACCTCACGCCCAAGATGGTAAGAGAGAGATGAGGTTTTGTGTGGACTACAGAGGTCTCAATGCTGTCACTAGGACAGATGCCCACCCCATCCCCAGGGCAGATGAGCTCATAGATAGATTGGCTTCTGCCAAGTTCTTGAGCACATTTGACCTGACAGCAGGCTACTGGCAAATCAGATTAGCTGAGGATGCAAAAGCCAAGACAGCATTTTCGACCCCAGGAGGACATTATCAATTTGTGGTAATGCCCTTTCGTTTGAAAAATGCTCCTGCCACTTTCCAAAGGTTGGTGAATCAAGTTCTCTCAGGACTGGATGACTATTGTACAGCTTATCTAGATGATATTGCTGTCTTTAGCTCCACCTGGGAGTATCACCTGGTCCACCTGAGGAATGTTTTAGGGGCTCTGCAAAAAGCAGGCCCCACTATCAAGGCTGCAAAGTGCCAGATAGGGCAGAGCAAGGTTGTGTACCTGGGCCACCTGGTAGGTGGGGGTCAGGTTCAACCACTGGAGAGTAAGATCCAGACCATCAGAGACCTGACTCCTCCAATCACCCAGACACAGGTCAGAGCTTTCTTGGGCCTGTCTGGGTACTACAGGAAGTTTGTGAAAAACTATGGGTCCATTGTGACACCACTGAATGACCTCACTTCCAAAAAGATGCCAAAGAAAGTTCAGTGGACAGTTAGCTGTCAAAAGGCATTTGATGACCTGAAGCCGGCCATGTGTACTGCACCTATTCTGAAAAGTCCAGATTACTCCAAAGAGTTCATCGTCCAAACAGATGCTTCTGAGTTGGGTGTGGGAGCTGTACTTTCACAACTGAATATAGATGGTCAAGACCAGCCCATTGCTTTCATGAGCAGACGACTGACCCCTAGAGAGAAATGTTGGTCAGCTATAGAGAGGGAGGCCTTTGCTGTGGTTTGGGCCCTGAAGAAGCTGAGGCCATACTTGTTTGGCACTCACTTCAAGATTCAGACAGACTACAAGCCCCTCCTATGGTTAAATCAGATGACGGGAGGGAAATCCCAAACTTCTTAGGTGGTCCAATTCCCTACAGGGGATGGACTTTACAGTGGAACATAGACCTGGGACTGACCCTGCCAATGCAGATGGACTCTCCCGATATTTCCACTTAGAACATGAAGAATCAACTGGTCAAGGTTAGTTTAATGTCCCTAAGTTTGGGGGGGGGGGTGTGTAGGAGAGTAGGGTCTGCTTCCTATGGTCACCCCCACTTTTTGCTTTTGCTTTACTGGTTTTCGACTTAGATGTGGCTGTGGGCCTGCTAATCAGACCCACAGCCCAGATGCACTCTCTCTAAATTCACACCATGTACTCTTGGTACATCCAATTGGGAATTGGTTCACCTTGTCAGCCCCTGTAGAAGTGTACCCTAGGTACTCAGGGCATAGGTGTATCCAAGGCCTGCCAGGGGCTGCAGCATATATTATGCCACCCCTGGCTGGCCACTCAAACTGACACAACTGGCTGATCACTCAGCTGGGGCATGGTCGTGTAATCACTCTTTGCTTAGGTATAGTATTCCTATATCTACCCTTATATATAGACACACAGTAACCTATAAGTCACTCCTATGGCAGGCCTTAACAGTCCTGGGGGCAGAGTGCTTGTTTATGTGTGCGATGGTGCTCTAGCATGAGCTGAGCCTCTCTGCAGCTTTCGGAACCATGTCCTTATAGCTGTTCTATGATATTGCCATACCATATACTCTTAAGTGCATTATAATCCTCGCGGTTGAATGCTAACTTTGGTTTGGCTTTATCTAAACATGTCGTGTATGGTGTCATACACTTTGGAATACTACCCCCTCGCCAATTCTGGCGACGGGGGTAGCATTCCACCCTTCTAGAGGGAGAAGACATGTTAGTTCTGACGATCCCGGTTAAAGTTAACCAGAGCCCCAGCGTCACAAAATGGATGCTGCTGCCACAGACACAAGTCTGACCTCCTGCTGCTGGGAGTCCTTCCAGCAAGGGAGGCCTGGACAATAGGCCTGGAGAGGTGCGAGCACCACCCCAGACAGGATTTTGTGTATTGGGACAGGGAGGGCTGAATAGAATGAGACATGCCTGGGGCACACTAGGTGCTCCATGCATACCCCAGTTCAAACTGGTTGCTGCGGCACTCCAGCCCCAGCTCTGGCGAGAAACTGCACAAAGGAAAGGGGGTGTAACCACCCCCCTTCCTGGTCCCACCCATAGGAGGGACCTAGTGAGTAAACCAGCCCCCTTTAGTTGTATAAAGGTAGGAGCTGACCCAGGAGACTTTAGATTAATCCTGGAATCGAACTGAAGACGAAACTCTGGACCCTTCGACATTCAACTGAAGCTGAAGACTGAAGAATCTCCCTTGTGGCCAAGGAGTGACCACCCTGGGCAACCAGGCACCATCCAGCAACTCGACGGCTTGCTTTGTCCCCGTTCCCGCCGGAACCCGAGCACAGAGCCTGACAAGACCTCGACTCCCGGACTCCTCTGACCCCACTGCACGACTCCAGCACAGCTGAGCTCCGTGGAATGCGTCGGAATTCGTGGAAGCAGGCAACTTGGAAAGTCTTCAACTTGCTAACAGCGCAGCTCCTGAGGCATCCTCGAAGCTGCGCCCTGGGGACTGAGACACCTCGACACCGAGCTCCACCTGCACCGAAGACCAGCCCTTCACACTCCACGAGATCTGCGTGGGGCCCTTCTGCTTGTGTTCTGCTCGACGCGTTGTCCGGTTGCTGGCCCGTTGGCTAGTAGCCCTCTGACGACGATCCTTGTGAAAATCCATCGCTGGTCTGGTTGCTCCAGACTGGCCCTCGCTTTCCTGAAAAGGTGAAGTACCTCAGACCCTCCTGGTCTGCACCAGAAGCCTTTTGTGTATCCTGCGTGGGTTGCCTTTGCTTAGGGTTGTTGGCTCCAATCCTGAAGTCGACCCCTCAATCTGCGAGAACCTTCGTGGGACAGCTCCTCTCCAGCACCTGGTCGTCCTCAACGCCTCCTGGTCCGCGTGGCTGCAACGACAAGCTTCACGACAGCACCTGATTGCTCCTCGACGACATCTGGTTCCTTCCTGATTCCACCCGGTCACTGGCTAGTGACCTAGACTCTGTCCCCTCTGCTTTCAGGTCTTCTTCAACTCCGATCCACCCTTGGATCCACCCGGACATCTTCCTCCTGGTCGCCTGCAGCATCTTCTTCCAAGGCTCCATAGGAAACGACGAGAAAACCCGACACACTTTGACACCTATGCACCCGCAGCCCGTGGGTGAGGTAACGTGAGTACTTCGGTGCTCCTGTAGGGATTGACTATCCTGGTGTCCAGTTTTGCTAGTTGTGTAATCCTAGTTAGAACGGAAGTGTCCTAAAACTTCATTACTTACCTTTTTACGTTCCTATTGACTTTCTATTGACTCTCGCGTGGGAGTACTGACTCTGCACGCGCCGCCTGTGGGCCTCCTACTCCTAACCTAAGGGTCAGATAGTGTAGCCCCAGCAATCCTCTAGGCCCTAGGCCTTTCCTTTTCCCGAGTCGTGGTTCTTATACCACTTACTTAGTATATGGTTTTACGCGCCCATACAGCCTAACTGTAAATTGTGCTATTTATAGTATTTCTGAGTATAACTTGTTATGTGCTTTTGCATCTGATCTCATAAAGAGTTCAGAGGAGTGTGTTAGTGAATAAATACATATATATTTTATATATATCCTGTGTGGTGTCCTTTCATTTGATATTCAAGGGGTTACATATGGTAAAACAGCTGGCTTTACACGCCTTCAAGAGTCTTTTAGCCTAAGACTGTTCTGTCCGTGCTACCTCTAGGATAGCTGGTCTATAAGGTTGACTTACAACCATCACCATAAGGGTTGTTTGGACTGGTGCAAGGTTTTCACTAGAATAGTGAACATCATATACCAGGCCAACTTCTCACAGACACATCCAGAGTTAAGAGATAATATTGTTTTTCCCACTTAAAATCATCAATTTTAGATAAAAAGTCACTTGTATCTTGTGTATGATGGTATATTTTGCACCCACTCTTAAAGAAAGTAGTCCACATATTTAGAAGCATTTTCTAAAACACTCCCTCTTGCTGATATAATTGGCCTTCCCGGGGGCTTGTAGGCGTTTTTGTGGACCTTAGGGATATATATATATATATATATATATATATATATATATATATATATATATATATATATATATATATATATATATATATATATATATATATATATATATATATATATATATATATATATATATATATATATATATATGCAACAAGAATCTCTGAAGGAACCTCAGAAAAGACGGGCCACACCAGGTTTGCAGTTTAGAATACGCAGGTTTAATCAGCAGTCAGAGGACGACGCGTTTTGACCTACATATATATATCACTCCACGTCGATTCAGGACGCCGGGAATTGCAGCGCTCACCACTGGATCAGTTCCATGCGGCAGAACCACGCCACTAAAATTATCTCACCACATTTCATCAGGACGCATCCAGTTGATTGTGAGCAATGTATCAGTGATACCAAAACGTGTAGATCTGCTCGCTTTTGCCCTTGAGAAGATGCAAATATAGCAATAAATAACGTATGCTAAGAACGACTACAGGAGTGCATCCCGTTTTTCCTCTACCTGACGAATTGTGGTGATATATATATATGTATATACATATATTCATATATATGGAATATTGTACCAACCTCACCTAGCTCATTATACTTGTGTCATCTAATTCGTGACATATAAACATGTGTGTGTGTGTGTGTATTTGTGCGTGTGTGTGTGTGTACACAAAAGCCTTTTTTGTTTTGCCAATAACTTTATTGCCGCTTGACGAATCTCCACGAAATTGCTGTGTTGAAAGTTTCGGCATGATCCGTCAAGCTGGGGCCCGGAAAAAGCGGGGTCCCAAAACACGTTTTCCTCATGTTAAGTCAATAGGGATTTTTCATTTTTTGAACACGTCTACAGCCCGAATCGCTGAACAGAATTACACCAAGTTTAGCAGAAAGCTAGGTGTTGGTCCAGAAAGTGTGCTTTTTGTGCTTTGCTATAAATCAGTTCAGTAGTTTTTGAGATATCTTATTTAAAAAAAATATAGATATCTGGGGAAGCAAGTCCTTGCAGTGGACTTGCAGATCCTACTAAACTTTGATTGGTTGCCAACACTTCAACCTGGAAGTGTTGGCAGCCATCTTGGGACTCGGCTTGAAGCCAAGTCCCAGAAAATAAAGTAAAAAATAAAGTAAAGGGGACAGGGTAGGAATACACTGACCCCCCAAATATGGTGGGGGGTCCCCCAGGACACTGCTGGCGGTAAAAAGCTATTTAAAAAACTATTTGCAGCAAACTTGTGTTTGGATCTGTGAATCCTCAACAAAATAAGAAAAGATGCGCTGGCTCCAGCACGTCTTTTTTTCAAAGCCCCCGGGAGGGCCTAATCCCAGGGGCATGAAAAAGAGGGGCTTGTGGGGCTCCCCTCTTAGGCTTATAAAAAACCTTGGGGAGCACCACCTCCCAGGAGCACACTGTTTTTTTAAAGAAATGCGGGGGCCTATGGCCTCCCCCACTGCCCCCAGGGACCGCCATCTGCCTGGGACACATAGATTATTAAGGAAAAAAAGCAGGGGAGGCCCTACGCCCCCACAGCCCCAGGGACAGCCACCTCCCACAACACAAACAAATCAATAAAGGGGGTCCGTTGTGGACCCCCAGCCCTGGGGACAACCACTGCCCCAGGGCTAAAGTTAACATTGTAGGGGGGCCACACAGCCAACTCCTGGAGCCCTAGATGGCCCTGGGGACCGCCACCCCCATGGCCGGCTCCAGCAATGTCTTGGGGTAGCCACCCATCCCAGGAGGCATTACAGTTTGCTGTGGCTTGGAGGGAGCACCACTCCCACCAAGCGAGAGCAAATACTCTGCTTTCAGCAAGCAAGAGTAGAAAATGCTCTCACTTGCTGAAAGCAGAGCATGTCGGTTTCCCTGCCCGCTGTCAAGCGAGCAGGGAAACAGAAATTGCTTTTGAGATCCAGGAAGCTGCATGTTAGCAGCTCCCTGGGTCTCAAAGCAATGCTGGCTACCGCAGGAGGCGGGGAGCCAGCAGGGAATGCAGGGGCCTTCAGGCTCCCCCGTGGTCCCCAACTAAGTGGCCGGGGGCTGGGGTCCCCGGGGCGGAAAACAGCCTGAGGAGGGGGGCTGCGCGGTCCCCCTCCTGTTTAAAAAGAAATATATATTAATGCTTGGCCCCAGGTGATGGGGTCCCCAGAGCCAAATATGGCCTGGTAGGGGGGCTGCTCAGCCTCCTCCTTTTCAATTCTAAAAAAATTAAATAAAGGCCAGGCCTCGGGGGATGGGTCTCCGGGGTCGAAGTCGGCCTGGGTAGGGGGGGAGCGCACTCTCCACCCCTTTTAAAAATATATATGTTAAGGCCTTGCCCCGGGTACCCTATCCCCCGAAAATGGCCAGGGAGGAGGGCTGCTTGGCCCCCTCCCTTTCAATGAGTAAAAAACTAAATAAAGGCCGGGCACCAGAGGATGGGTCCACAGGGCCGAAATCAGCCCTGGAGGAGATTGCTGCGCAGCCTCCCTTCCTGTCTTTTGGAATACATTGTTTTAAAGCTCAGGCTATGCAGCCCCAGTTCCTAAAAATAAAAAAATATTTTTAGAAACGCAGGCAACTTGCCGGAGGACCTGCCCCCTTTCTCCACCACTGTGCAAATGTGCCTCCTGGGTAGCTGCTTGTTGGAGGGATGAAGTCCCCTTGGTTGTTGAGGGTCCTTAGGGGCCAACAAGGCCTCCTGTTACTTCCAGTAAGCCTCAGACTGTGGGATTTCTGAGAGGTGGTCGGAGGTCACGCTCCCTTTCTCTCCCACGCTGCAAACATTCCTCTCGGCACACTGCTGGTTGGAGGATGAGGTCCCCTTGCCTCCTGAGGGCCTCAGGACTAAAGTGGATTTCTTCCTCTCAACCAATAGTGCTCCAGGGGTCACGTTTGTAGAATGGTGGAGAAAGGGGGTGTGGGCTCTGACTACTTCTAAGCAATCTACCTGTATGGGTCTTACTGGAGGTAACAGGAGGGCTAGTTGGCCCCCAAGGACCCTCAAGAGCCAAGGGGACTTCATCCCTCAACTAGTAGTGCACCAAGAGGCGCATTTGCTGAGTGGTGGAGAAAGGGGGCATGGCCACTGAAAACCTCAGTGATTTCTATGTTTTTTTTATTGCATTTCCTAACTATAACACCCCTGTAACCTTTCTTTTTTTTAAGGGAATATGTATATATATATATAAGTCCAATGCCCTCTCAGTAAGAAAAGGTCCGACACAGCAAGGGTACGTTTCACAAAGGCTTTATTCTCTACCCAAATACAAGCGGAGTCCAAAAGGAAATGAACCTCTAGGCAGATGCATTTCAGCTTTCATCAGCTTTCCTCAGTGCCAGTTCATCAATGGGTTGTTTGCACCTGGGGTCCTTTTAGGTGTTTACTGCCGCCACTCCCATTGAAGCGATGGCTCTCCCCCAGCTCACATTTAAAGGTGCAATACCTCTCTCTCCTGGCTCCGCCATACTTGCGACCGCTTGCAGTGCGATATGCCACATCCGACAGGATAGCCCGTTCAGTAACCGGCTATTCGAGCTCACAGTGGAGTCCCAACAATTAGTTGACTGACGGGTAGCACATTCGGCACGGCAGACAATCCCAGTCGATGAAAAATTCCAGGTGAGTCCTTTGTGTGAGTCCCTCCGCAGTAAATGCTGTTTGCCTCCCTCCCCTATGCGTATGTAAACACACAGTGGTTGCTGGCTGCTAGGAGGGGACACCGCGTTTGTATTTCCGTACCAAACTCCAACAAGCATTTACAATGCAATGGTCTTGGCAGCATTAAAGGTAGAGCTATTGGCATTGCTCATGATTTTTTTTTTTGTAAATAATAAATAAATGGCATTGTCATTTACATTGCCAATAGCTTCATCGCTTGCATATGCGAGACCTATTGCATTAGCACCCACACACAGAGTAAGTAGTAGAGTGAGAAGTTGATAGTGAGGAGGAGAGAGTTATTAGTAAAGAGTATTAGAGAGCGCATCAGAGCTGTGTGAATAATAACAGCTGTGAGCCCGTGCCTGAGGTGCATCATCAGAGCTGTGTGAATAATAACAGCTGTGAGCCCGTGCCTGAGGTGCATCTGAGCCCGTGCCTGAGGTGCATCATCAGAGCTGTGTGAATAATAACTGCGTCAGCCCGGTGCCTGAGGTGCATCATCAGAACTGTGTGAATAATAACAGCTGTGAGCCCCTGCCCCCCCCACCCCAACATTTTATGACATCTCTGCATGCATAAGACTCTCTGTGCACTAAGTATGTATCCACGTGTCCTGCGAAATAGATAACGTAAATTTGGCTAGCTTAAAGTGCAGGGTCAGGGAAATAACATGCCCTCCACTCTGATGGAAGCTGAGTTGAATGCCATTGCGAGGTAGCTATGGTACTGTGCTCGGAGAAGAATGAGGGCACTCGGAGTAAAGGGGAAATATTGTTTACAGGGTTGTGGGCTGGGGGTAAGGGAGCTTGGGCAAGCAGGAAGAATGGGTTCTGTACTGTGTGCGTGTGTGAGTGTATGGCAGGGTGTTGTAGTATCAGGTGTGTACCGAAATGGGTAGACTTACTTGTGTGCAGCTAGTACTGATGATGAGGCGAAGGTGTACTCTGATGTAAGGTAAGGTGGGTGAGCCAAAAAATTATCGGGGGGAGGGGGTAGGGGGGGGGGGGTCGAGCCACAGGACTGGCTTGGCTCTAAGAGACCTTACACAAGCCGAGACCGGTAGATGTTTGCGATGAAAACAATGCAACAAAACGCGTAAAATCTGCAGTCTCTTTAAAGTGAAAAAAGCCACAGTTCTTTAACATACGGCAGCTTTGACATTAAAAAGTCTGGTTACAAATTCATCAAGAGGGAATGAAAACACTCTAGACGAGGCAAGGGTGTTGTTCAGAAACGGATTCAAAGTCTCACTCAATGATTACGTAACATCCTAATACAAGTGGGTGCGATCTTCAGAACAATCCTTGAAATCTGACAAGCCTAGGAGTAGCCACAAATAAGTTCTGTGTATTTATTTACTCTTACAAAGCGCACTCGGCCATGGCACTCAACGCACTGTAATGTCTGCCCAGGTCCTGAGATCACGTTCCTTGGCATGCCTACTGCTCTGATCCATAAAGAATTGGTAGACCTGTGTAAAATTGTGGTTATGTCAGTACAATCTTGTGCAATCGCCAAATGAAATGTTAAGCGAAATGTGCAAAATTTTCAGCATTTCATATAATGCAAAAAGGGATTCTGACCCACGGGTCAAATGCAAATGTGGTGCAGAGGTGGTGCGGGCCTTTATCTGTATACCTTGTCTGGTCTGGGTATGTGTGTTATCGGCATGCGCGCCTGTATGAGCATTAGTGTGCTTGCCTCTGTGTGCCTTTTGTGTAGGTTCATGTGTGTATATCTTTTGTAGTTTGGTGTCTATACATATGTGCGTGGTCTGGAGTTTATGGACGCTGTGAGTTTGTCTTGATGCATGTGGTTCGGCGTGTGTGGCTGGTGTGTGAGTTTTGCAGTCCAGTGTGTGTGGTGTATGTAAGGACTAGTGTATAGTTGTTGTGCTTTGGAGAGTTTGATATGTGTTGTGGTTGAGCGTGTGGGAGGTGGTGTGCGATTTAGCGTGTGACTGTGCGGCCGGTGCACTGGTGCTGTTTGGTGTGTGTGTATTGTTCAGAGTGTGGGAGAGTTAGTTGGAGGCAGGGCCGGGTCACTTAGGCGGCATGAAAATAAATAATAACAAGAGGGAGGGGGGGCCCTTACTCACCGGGCTCTCTTTAGCGCTGCTCTTCGGCGAGGGCGGCGCCCTCCTCTTCACCCGGTCCTGCTACTGGGGGCCGGTTGCTGGTAGTGGCGGCGGGCGGGGCTCTCTTCCTAGAGCCCCGCAGGGGAGCCAGCACGGTTCTTCTGTCCGGACACCGGAAAACGACCAGGCCCCGCCCACGTCTTCACGGAGTCTGCCTGGCTTCCTGTCTCGTGGGCCGGGCCGCCAATGGCAGCGCGGCCCTGAGCAGGGAGGCGGGCACAGCGTCTCCTCCACGATCCCCGGGGCCGGCGGTGAATTCTTTTCCTAAGTACACCTTACCATGACATCAATATATAGGGCTAGAGAGGGTACAATATCCTTGTTAATGTAGAGGGCCAGTGAAGGCTAATTAACACAGATCGTGAGCAATAGTAAGCAACGGATGCACTGGCTTCTGTAATTTTTCGGATTTGGGGGCGTGTTTTGCTGTCCTGAGTGACGGGCGACGTCACTGTCTAAAGAACAGCAAAACTTACGCCCCCAAATCCGAAAAAGACGGAGCCTATTCGGAGGGACGGCTCTCTCCTCCAATGGCTGGCCTCCGTTTAGGAAGCCAGCCAATGGAAGAGAGGCAAAAACTGAGGCGGGACTAATAGTCCCACTAAGAAACGTTAATTCTTGGACTTCCGGTCTGCCTTCGGCAGACCGGATATTACCTCGACCTAAAAAGTGCCATCTAACGCGGTGCACCAGATCAGGAGGGCGTGCCATTTAACAGTGACAGCGTTACTGTTTTAAACATAAATTCCAATGCCCTCTCAGTAAGAAAAGGTCCGACACAGCAAGGGTACGTCTCACAAAGGCTTTATTCCCTACCCAAATACAAGCGGAGTCCAAATATTATATACTTCGAGTATAAGATGACACAAGTATGATGAGCTAGGTGAGGTTGGTACAATACTTCAAACTAAGTAACCTGTTTAAGGGAACTCTGAAATCAAAGCCACAAACAATTGGTGTGATGTGCCTGAAGTCTGCGGTGCACATAAAGCGCCACATAAGAATAACTAATACCTGGACCAACAGATATGATGGACGATGCAGCAAATGGTATTGTGGTATATTATTTTCATACCTTACTTTTTTTATATGTTGCTATATTAAAGGTAAAATGGAAAAGAAATAAAGCCACTTGCATGACCTGAAGAAGACGCATGCATACAGAGTTAGGAACACTTCACGTCTGCTATTATTACAGATCAGGAACCCTTGAAGCAGACTCATCAGTGAAGGACATGTTTTGCAGTAGGCTGCAGAGGTACAAATGAAAAGACTCAGGACCAGATTTACATCTCGGCGGACGGGTTACTCCGTCACAATGGTGACGGATATCCCATCCCCCAAAATATTATTCCCACATGAACGTCAATTCATCAAAATGCAAGGGGTAGCAGATGTGACATCACATGTCATTTAACCTTTACTTTCACTCGCAAATCAATGCTTACACATATGCACACATACACACACATTTACTCTCAAATAAACAAACTCTCACCTGCAAACACACATGCAACATACACTTAACAGCATTTTTTACTTACCTCTGCTGCCAGGAAGGGTCATATTCCAGTTAATAGTAAACAATTCTTTGTTACACTAATAGTGAATATTACAATATTACTTACTATTAGTGTAATAAAAAATTGTCACAACACAAGGAGAGTGGATCTGCAACTGAGGTCCATAAGGACGAGCTGCCCCTGTGTTCCTGGCTCAGATGTTGCCACCTCTGAGGCCACGGGTCTCAAGGTCACAAGGATGAAGCCAGGGGTCGCAGCTGTGACCCCTGAATGATGTCCATAACATCCCATAGGATGCAATGGGATTTCTATCAGTCATCATTGTGACGAAGTAACCTGGCTGCCGAGATCTAATTCAGACCCTCTGTTTGCTTGTTGAAGACAAGTAAAGGAACGAACAGCCACTTTACTTCCACTTTTGCTGTGGTCATTAATTTTAAAGCAGCATTCCCTGCCCTCTTCTGACACGAAATCCTGTTTCCAAGGTTGGAAGTGGCCCATAAAATGGTAAATGAAGGATGGTCTAAAACATAGGAAATTACTAACAAAGACATAACAATGAATGCTGATTGAATGAGCTTTGTGTTGGTAGGTCTAGCAGAGGTGAAACATTTATAATAATAAACTGCATGATTTTTAAAAAAGAATAATGTCCCTTAAATGGGCCATTCCTTTTGACATTTTAAAGAGGGTGTGTTTTGTTCTCATGCACAGAGAATTGAGGACTAGTCAGCCAACACAGCGGTACAAAAGGGGGTGGTGATGGACGGAGCATCTGAAACAATCAAACACTCACACCCAGTCAAAAGATATGGGTTTAATCCATCACCGTTCTTTAGCCCACTCTGCCACCCCAGTTCAGACATGGCCATATGCTAATCAGTCTGACCCTGTGCCTCATGGGAACAGTCCAGCCCGAACTGCCAAGCCATGCCTTCCCTGGACCGGAAACAAGCTTCCCAGGACCGGTTTCGGGCATTTCAGCCATCTTCAGCCAGGCTTGCTTGCATCCAGTGGCAAAGTGAGCAAGGGACTCACATCTGAGTATACCCTGCCAACTTATGGCGAACAAAGCGGTACAAAAGGGGGTGGTGATGGACGGAGCATCTGAACCAATCAAACACTCACACCCAGTCAAAAGATCTGGGTTTAATCCATCACCGTTCTTTAGCCCACTCTGCCACCCCAGTTCAGACATGGCCATATGCAAATCAGTCTGACCCTGTGCCTCATGGGAACAGTCCAGCCAGAACTGCCAAGCCATGCCTTCCCTGGACCGGAAACAAGCTTCCCAGGACCGGTTTCTGGCATTTCAGCCGTCTTCAGCTAGGCTTGCTTGAATTCAGTGGCGAAGTGAGCAAGGGACTCATGTCTGAGTATACCCTGCCAACTTATGGCAAACAAAGTGGTACAAAAGGGGGTGGTGATGGACGGAGCATCTTAACCAATCAAACACTCACACCCAGTCAAAAGATCTGGGTTTAATCCATCACCATTCTTTAGCCCACTCTGCCACCCCAGTTCAGACTTGGCCATATGCAAATCAGTCTGACCCTGTGCCTCTTGGGAACAGTCCAGCCCGAACTGCCAAGCCATGCCTTCCCTGGACCAGAAACAAGCTTCCCAGGACCGGTTTCTGGCATTTCAGCCATCTTCAGCCAGGCTTGCTTGCATCCAGTGGCAAAGTGAGCAAGGGACTCACGTCTGAGTATACCCTGCCAAAGTCAGCAAACACGGAATATTCTTCATCCTTTGTTTATAACCAGCAGGTTCCATACTAATCCCAAATGTGGAAAATTGGAATACCAAATTCTCAAAATAGACATGCAATTCCACATGCAAATACAAGTCCAGCTTCGGCACAGCAGTGTAGAAGGCTACTCTGGGGGCCACATAAGAGGATGCACGTGGCCCTGGCTCAGCCCACTCCCTGGCTTAGATCATGTCCATCAGTGCAGGAGCAATTTTCAATGGGATCTTCTGCTTTTAGCCTACCAAGTGAGAGTTAAATGTCTGAGAGCAAAAAACCAGGCTTGTACACTGTACAGATCTGAGAT
Source organism: Lissotriton helveticus (assembly GCF_964261635.1). Classification (NCBI taxonomy): domain Eukaryota; kingdom Metazoa; phylum Chordata; class Amphibia; order Caudata; family Salamandridae; genus Lissotriton; species Lissotriton helveticus. Next base: position 1,303,250,842 of record NC_136057.1, read on the forward strand.
TATGGGGCCTAGAGGCATAGCAGCTCCTGGGTTGCTTCCACGATACCAGTAGACCTCCGGCCAGTCAACTAAAAGCAGGTACGCATATAGAGGTCACACCATGTTTCATCAAGCATTGGAACCTTGATCTAGATTTTTAGTCAGCACTGTCCTTTTGTGTTGTAATTGCATTAATTTACCACTTCTAACCCTGTCTGAGTGCTGAACCACCGGCAGACGGGCAGCACGCTACTCTGTTGATGGAAAAATTAGTCTGTTATGTGGCCTCTTTGGGCAGCATCAATGTCATGCATGAGGACTGAGGTAACGGGTTTTTAGGAACCCGGTGGTGCCAGGGGATAACACCCGAAGACCTCGGAGTTCTCCCTGTTCCGGACCACAGAAACACGGAGTCTTCTAGCTGATGTCAGAGATCGAGTTTTATTGGTAGCTACCAAGTAACACGTGTCCTAGAAACACGACAACCCGGGTCGCGTATTCCCAGGAGACTGTTCGTTTTTACAGAACCAGCTTTCTCCTTATATACAGAAATGATAGCTGCAGGCAAAGATTCTTGAGTTTACGATATGGTTATACACATATTTCTACAATAATACAAAGAGCGAAGTCATGTAGACCAACCCACATTTCAGACGTCCAGTTCGTGACGGATTACCCGGTCAGGCCCGGAACTCCCATCAGATATCGATGAAACCCCAATAAAGCAGGGTACCTCCTAGTCATAAAACTGGCCATAAACAAGGAACATGGACAGGTGTGTGTGTGTGTAGAAAACATGTTCTGTACGTAGTGAATGGTTTGGGGCATGTTATGCATTGATGCTATCTTATGGCCACTGGGCGAGGAGCTGCCCAAACAGGTTCGGCTGGAGGCAATGGAGTCAGTTGGGACAGGTCAGGGGGAAGTCAGGGAAGGTGGACATGTCCTTTTAGATCAAGCTCGACCTTACTCCATTGACTTATCATGAGGGCAAGACACAAGATGGATGTCGTTTACAAAATGGAGTCTAAGGGGTCGGGGACGGAAACTACGATTTAGGGGTGTTGGCATCCCTCAATCATGATGCAAATGTATAGGGATGATGTCCTAATCATTACCGGTCCGTCGACACCAAATTCGTCCTGGTACGTTGATATTTTGGCACGAGTGTTGTATCTCGATACCGGGATAACAGCAGGGTCCAGAATTTCAGAACCACAGACCCTCCTTTTGCCCTCATATAAGGCAATAACTCACGTTAATCTGAGTCCAAATCTGTATAAATGAATTCGTGGAGATGTTGCTGTAGTATCATTCTGTTGCTCAGTTCGTCCCTTGACACAGGCTTCCTTACACATGGAGTAGCACAGAGGCCACATAGTGCAGGAGCGCACTGTACACATAGGCAGAACATAAACAGAAGCGCTAAGATCATCCCAATGAAGATCAGTGTTTTCCATCCCCAGGCAGTGATCAGTTCCCAGAACCACCCTAGCAGCGACCAATCCCCTTTTTCTACGTGAAGGGAACCAGATATTTCGTGTAGCTTAGAGATGGCCTGGTACACTGTCGGTGCATTATCAGGGATGAAAATGCAGCAACTGGATTGGATCACTCTACATACACCACCACGGTCTGCAAGTATGATATCTAGGGCAACCCTGTTCTGAAGGGTCATAAGTCGATCTGACTGAAGCTCAGTCGTTAAGTTGCCAAGGGCTCCGGCCGTTTCAGTCACGGCGGATTCAACTATCCTTGATAACTGGCGAATGTTCCTGCTGTTCACCATAGGCCCCCAAAATGGAAGAAAACCCTTTGCGAAGTCTGGAAATTCCTGACCCGCAGTGTCGTCTTTACTCACGACACCCCTAGCTGTTCTTGTCCGATGGTAATCGGCCCTGGCCGTGTAGGTGGGTGGCAGCAGAAATGAGATAAAACACGTGCCCGAGAAGTCAGGGGGCAACCATGTATAGGCTTGGTCATGGCAGACGAAATAGGTGCCTTTAGCTGCCAAGAATAGAGGGGAAGTTCGGGAAGCAAATACATATGTTTCTGTGCATATGCTCTTCCCTAATTGTGCTTTAGGATCCCTGCCGATACCTCGCAGACATAGGTGACCTCGGTGGGGCACTATCCATACTGGGCGGGATTTCTTCGCTGTCTGGCCCTTACTCAAGGAAACCCCATACTTAGTTACGTTCCAACGACTGTATGGAGTGAGTTCATCTTTGGGAATCGCTTGATATGTGTCAATATCCCTACTCATATTTCTTATTCCTGCCACTAGTGCCTTGTTGCTGGAGTCGCTCTCAGTGGAACGGGGCGGGTATGGTTCTAGGGCGAACAGGAACAGAGTCTGGAAAGCCCACAGAGAACCATAATAACTGAATGGCAGGATGAAGTATGGGATACCCTTATCAGTTGTGTGTGGCATGAGTCCGCATATCCAACAGTTCGAAGTGTTCATTATGGACTGGTGTTGGTGTAGGAGTTGGATGAATGAGTTATTTATAAATTTGAGTCTTCTGGCAGACTCGTGTTCAGGTAGAGGGTGAAAGAAGTGTGGAGAGATAGTAGGAGGAGGTGTTGGCTGAGTGTCATTTGCAAAGGTAACTTGAAATACGAATAGAGTATAGCCAATCAAGAACATCGTTATGCTGCACAACATTAAAATACATATCATCAAAAACCTTTTTCTGGCCAGTACTGTGCATAATTGCCTTTCAAAGTTCGTGAATCTGGTAGGTCTCTCTACCCTTGGAAACCCCATCCTCTAGTTGCTGCCCGCGGTGGTAGATTGATTCTGCCAGGGAGTGCGCTCTGTTCAGTCCGGGGTAACTCCCTTGGACCAACCAGAACCGTTGACCTAAACGTCCCCAGCTGCACTCCCCAGACTTCAACCGCGACCCTAGCAGCAGAACCGGATGGCGGTTCGAAAATCAAAAATGAGCAAGTTTCCTGGGCGAGAGAGCTGAAAAATCAAAAATAGTTCTTGGGGGAAAGGAAAATCGCATTAATTTGCCTTTTTATTAGTCTCTTTGTCTCGACCTTAGATTATATCGTTGTTTCCCATGTACGGTGTGGTCTTCAAACAATGTCTCAGGTTCTGTAGTGTCCAACTGCATTGACGGTGGCACAAGTCCTTGTAAAATATAATCACTCTCCTTTTCGGTACCAGTTCCTTTCAAACGTGCATCGCTGAAAGGGATGAAGCGATGTATGGACTCTGTCTCTGAGTCGGCAATTCCTTCCTTGACCCACCGGTCGTATGGAAGGGGCAGAGGGACCCGTTTACAGTGGGTCCCGTGGATCCAGTTCTTCTTTCCTTCCACCCGAACGGCTGATCTCGTGGACAGAAGAACAAGGTATGGTCCGGTCCACCTGGGCTGTTCGTTGTTCGTGCGCTGAAAATTCCGCACCAGCACCCAGGTGCCGGGTTCGATGGAGTGACCTGGATCATCAGAGGCTGGCGGAGAGGAACTGTGAACCTGTTGGTGTAAAACACGCAATTTAGTTGTTAATTCGCACAAATAGTCAAGCAGTACGGGGTGCTCTATTTCGCTGAGTTTCTTTGGCCTTGGCACGCCCCAGACGTAGGCTGGGCGGCCAAACACTATTTCATGGGGGCTAAGTCCTAATCTGGAATGGACAGTCGTTCTGGTCGACAGGAGTGCTAGAGGTAGGGCGTCAGGCCATTTAAGAACTGTACTGGCTTGGATCTTGGCTAGTTTGAGTTTTAACGTGCCATTGTAGCACTCCACCAATCCAGCTGATTAAGGGTGATTTGCAGCGTGGAATTTCTGGTGTATGCCTAGACACTCACACACTCTCCTCATCACACGTCCCACGAATTCACTTCCATTATCACTCCAAACGATTCTAGGCATACCGAATCTAGGGAAGAACTCCTTGACAAGGGCTTTGGCAGTTGACAAGGCGGTGTTGTCCTTAAGGGGGTACGCTTCCACCCACCTGGAGAAAGCGCAAACAACAACGAGCACATACTTCAGATTGTTGCACCTCTCCATGTGGATGAAATCGAGCTGCAAAACCTCGAACGGATACGTTGGAGGCGCAAAATGACCAGCTGGAGTTGGGGTTCCCCTACCGGGATTGTGCTTCAAACACACCATACAGTTTCTGACCACATTCTCTGCACATTTTGGGATATTACTATTCTGCCATACTGGGGCCAATAGTTTACAGATTCCTTTCGTACTGATGTGCGCAATTCCATGGGCCATTGTTACCACTGCAAGTACATATGCGTTAGGTAATAGCCATCGCTGGTGTTCTGACAATTCGACCCAACAACCATTCGCATCTAATCTACCCTGGCTTTCTCTCCATTCATTCACCTCTTTCTCGGTGGCCTCAGCTTGGATAGTTTTCACGCTTTCGATGGTGTCCTCACACATCCCCACATCAGTAATCCATCTAGCGGGACCTACAACATACATCCGACTCATTGTGTTCCTTGCAGTCTCTTTCGCAACCTCATCTGCAAATGCATTCCCACGGCCAACATCGTCTTGAATTTTTCTGTGTGCACTGCATTTTATAATTGCAACTTGTAGTGGCAAGGTCAGTGACTCGAGGAGCTCATTAACTAGCTGACCATGTTGTATCTTTGCACCATGCGACGTCAGGAACCCACGTTCACGCCATAATCTCCCAAAACTGTGAGCCACGCCAAAGGCGTATTGGCTGTCAGTGTACACATTCACTCGCTTTCCTTTCGCCAACACACATGCTCTTGTAAGTGCGATTAGCTCTGCGGCTTGTGCGGAATTGTGGGAAATGCGTGCGGTTTCTATAATGGTGTGTAATGTCGTTACGGCATATGCTGCAGTCGTATCCCCATTCGGCAACTTGAAACATGAACCATCAACCCATAAAGTATCATTGCATTCAGGAAGGGGAGTGTCCTGTAAGTCTACTCTCCCTTTGGTCTCTTCTTCTGTCCTAAAGCAGCAGTCATGTTTTTCAACCTCGTCTGTCTCTGCCGGGATGGGTAGTAGCGTAGCGGGATTAAGTGTCTCACACCTCTTTATGTGAATGTGACTTGCTAATAGTGTTAGTTCGTAACTGGATAGTCGAGCGCTAGTAAGATGTTGTGTCTTCGTCCTGTTTAGCAAAATGTCTACTGCATGCGGAACCATAACGATCAGAGTATTATTCATGACTAACCCAGCGGACTGTCGAATGCAGACAGCCGCTGCGGCGGTGGCCCTCAGACAACTTGGTAGTGCCTTAGCCACAGGATCTAGAGTTGCCGAAAAATATGCACATGGGCGCTGTTTGTCCCCAAAGTATTGTGTTAGGACTGATAATGCACAACCTTCCTTCTCATGGACATATAATGTAAAAGGCTTACTGTAGTTGGGGTTTCCCAACACAGGAGCCGAACATAATGCATCACGCAACTCGTGGAAACTTGTCTGACAATCTTCAGACCCGGGCATGGGATTGGGCGTGTCTTTATAGAGTAGTGCCAGCAAGGGTTTAGCTAGTAGTGAGAAATTCGGTATCCATTGTCTACAGTAAGATGTTATGCCCAAGAAGGCCCGAACCTCTCTTTGTGTCCTTGGGGCACTCAGGTCTGCAATCGCCTGTATTCTTTCTGGTGTCAGTCTCCTTCCCTCCTTCGATAAGATGTGACCTAGGTAGGTTACTCCTTGTCGAAGAAATTGCAGTTTTGAAAGGGAGACTTTGTGCTTCATGTCACATAAGTGACGCAATAAGGACAATGTAGCTTGCTTGCAAATTTCTTCAGTGTCTGCAGCGATCAGCAGATCGTCGACATACTGAATCAGAGTTGACCCATTAGGTAGAATAATTGTGTCTAGTTGTGTTTTCAGGGCCTGACTGAATATTGATGGGCTTTCGCAGTAGCCTTGAGGAGCGCACTTGAAGCGGAAGCTTCGTCCTCCTAAATTGAAGCCAAAAATATCTCTACTCTCCTCAGCAATCGGGATGCTGAAGAAAGCGTTCTTCAGGTCAATCACCGAAAACCAAGCTGCTGACGCTGGAACCATTGTTAACAAGGCAGTAATGTCGGGGACAACTGGAAACTGTGGAATAACCACCTTATTTACTTCTCTGAGGTCGATCACGAACCTGTACACAGGGGGCTGTGATGGATCGGTACGCTTTAAAACGGGCAAAACTGGACTGTTACAAACGTTGCCTGCTGTTTCTTCGATGACATCTTTCTCGATTAGATCATAAGTAATCGTCAACAACGCCTTTTCGCATTCGCTAGATATTTTGTATTGGGGAATACGTGGCAACCTAACGTTGGCTTTCAATGTTATGACATACGGTGCTATCTCTAAACGTCCTACATCATTGGAACCATTAGCCCAGAGTATATCCGGAAGAGATGACAATTCAGTTGGAATATTTTCCTTTGACAAATACATTGGAGAAATGACTTTCTTACCTAAAGTGAGTTGTACTCCCAAGGGAGAACAGTACAAAGTCGCATATAATCTCTTTAGCAAATCCAAACCTAACAAATTTTCACCGCAACCTGTTGTAAGAATGAGGGGTGCTTCTAATTCGCATGGGCCAACAGAAAGGGACATGGGACTAGAGATCGGGTTTCTAACAGGGGCGCCAGAGAAACCTACTGAAACATTCATTTCGCCAGACAAAGGTGCGCCAGGAAGTCTCGAGTGCATGATAGAACTTTTTGTAGCACCAGTATCCAGAAGAAATGGCTCTGATACTCCTGAGGTAATCACCTCGACATAAGGTCCATTCTGATCTACTGGAACTGAAACAACTCCCTCTCTTTGTCCATGGCTGTCCTAGCAATTATTTCCCTCATTCTCGTTTTCGGTGTAATAGTCGTCAGCATAGTACTGAGCTGACCTAGACGGTGCATTATTCTGTTGGTCAAAGCTGTTCATGGAATTCTGAGGCGGAAAAGAAGTTGTATTCTGGGGGAAATTTCCACTGCCCCTACCCCGAGGAGCATGTTGAACACCTCTACCCCTTATACCTAAAATACCGTTTAAACGTCGCGCAAGAGCCGGACAATTACCTTTAAAGTGACCCTCCTTGCAATATGCACATTGATTCGGGCCATACGGAAGACGCTGATGGGAAAACTCGTTTCCTTGCGCGTTTCTCGAATACTGCTGTGGTTGGTGATAATTAGGCTGACTAGCCGTACGAGGCGGATAGGCCTGCTGGAGAAGAACTTTAGTTTTTAAATCTTTCGTCTTTTTGTCTACCTTATCTAGCTCGTCTTTGCGCCTATTTTCATAGTACTGGGCTGTGGCTAAAATCTGTGCTGACGTAGAGACAGCCGAAGCACTCTCTGAATCTTTCAGTTTATTACACAGTTCAGGAAGCAGATTATGTACAAATTTGTCTACAAACAATCTTTGACCACCCTCGGTAGCCATATCCTGACCACTATGATCCGTAAAAGTCTCCTCAAATCTCGTGAAAAAGTCAGACACATTCTCATCTTTCTTCTGCTTGCACGCAGATAGCTTGTCCCAATTTACGCGTAATTCAGGCATTAATGTTTTCATGTACGCGATAATCCTACCGGGAAGTTCGGCTATTAACGGCTCAGGTTTCGAACCACCTATTTGTCTAGCATCTATAGTGGTAATATTAGCCCATGAGTCACCTAGTTCTTGATCATGATCCGTATGACGTATTTTACTCCATAAAGGATGTGGAACAACATTCCCAAACAACATATCTACATCCGCTAAATTCATTATACATGAGCTGGCAGTCTGCGATAACTCCTTATAATACCCAGTCGGATTTTTACGGGGATCAGGTAATGTCTGCTTGAGTGCTAAGACTTCGGATCTTTTCCAGGGGACATGTACCCATACACGCTGGAAATGTGGCAGAATTGGTGGGTTTACATTCGCATCACCTTCCCTCCAAACCGGAGGAACCTCTCTCATGGGGTACTGTCTCGCTTTCTTTCTACCTGATACGTCGTCTTCGTACAATGATCTAGAGACGCTTCCCTTACTCCTATAAGAGAACAATAAATCTATTGCTTCCTCAACTTCGGCACCTATAATCATACCTTCATGGAACTTAAAACGCGTACGCCATAGTTCGTTCATTTTGCGTTTGGGATCATTTGTCTCCAAGTCTTCACACAGATATACACACATCTCTTCGAATACGTATCTCTGAGTGGGTGCATCCCATTGACGGAAAACTTCCATAACAGACTGAACATCATATCTAACAGTGTCCGTAATCCATTTGCGTGCTAGTTCATTCAGCACTTCTCTTTCCTCGTAATCAGGCAGCTGACTACGTAACTGTCTACGTTCTGTTTTAAGGGTCGTTTTAGGTGGCCCAAAGAAAGGTGAAAGCAGACCAGTGACAGTACCTGCCACTCTCTGTCTAATAGAAGGAGAAGCTTGCGGAGGGGCAGATGCGTCAGAAAGAACAGGCTGATGCGAAGAAGAAATCGAGGCAATAGCAGAGGAAGTTGAAGCAGTGGCAGACGTAGTATCATAGGGAACAGTTGGAGCGGTAGGCAAAGTAGTAGAAGTAGATGGAGTATGTAGCAGAGGCGGCGGCCCTTGAGAAGGCTGCGCCGGAGAAGTAGGAACCAGCTGAAGAGTAGCTGGCGTGTGTGCAAGAGCTGTGTTTCGTGCGCCGGGGCGCGGTATAATAAAATGCTTTGGGGGTGCGGTAGCGTCTAACGCATACGGCGGTGGTGAGCTTAATAGGTGGGACATCAATGGATCTTTCTCGGATCTCTCCTCTTGACCTTGTCCCTTATGAGGTAACATTGGGTAGCATTTATCTTGCTCTTCCTCGTTATCCTTGTATGCAACGGCAGCTTGCACCATCGACATACCTCTTTTATTCCTTTTTGCTAATTTTATTTCTTTCTGTTTGGCTTCTTTGCGCCATAAGCGAAAAGAGTCAAACATCGCCGGCCGGGCTTTTTTCTTGAACAATTTGACCTCGAGGTTATCTAAAATTTCGGAGTCAAAACTACCATATTGGGGCCATTTTAAAACACCATCCTTGCGGGTGTATTTTATCCACACTTCATTATATGTGATAGGACCTACGCCATGTTTTACGTATAACTCATATGTTGGAGTTCCAATCGGAGGAACTGGACAAGAATCCTCTAATCGGGAGTCCTTACTACAACCAAGACAAAACAAGTTTCCAAGTCTGCTAAAACCAGGCATCTTTGCTCACTAGTCTAGCTTCAAACTTCAAAGGATTTATCGATCACGATATTTCTCATGAATACACGAGTCCTTCGGCTTTGGGGCTTGCAAGTACCAAATCAAAACGTATCTCAAGGATACCAAAAACTAAGGATCAAACTAAGGACTGGGAGACGCTCCACTTATACTTAACTGAAGTATTTGAAGATCGATGACGTCACTAGAAGACTCGTCTATCGTTTCGCTCTACCAAGGATCACTGGGTCCAAAACAAGGCGATAGTCAGGGCAGCAGTCCTTCGTAGCCGTCGGGACGCGGGGAACCTCGCAGCAAAGACCTTCGGAACCACGTCGACATACAGGGGTCGCTGAAGTGGCTGGCCGTCCTCTGGAATTTTCACACGAAGCTCCTCACGAACATCTGGCTTGGACCGTCGCTGCTTGATACCGCCCCGAGTTGGGCGCCAACTGAGGTAACGGGTTTTTAGGAACCCGGTGGTGCCAGGGGATAACACCCGAAGACCTCTGAGTTCTCCCTGTTCCGGACCACAGAAACACGGAGTCTTCTAGCTGATGTCAGAGATCGAGTTTTATTGGTAGCTACCAAGTAACACGTGTCCTAGAAACACGACAACCCGGGTCGCGTATTCCCAGGAGACTGTTCGTTTTTACAGAACCAGCTTTCTCCTTATATACAGAAATAATAGCTGCAGGCAAAGATTCTTGAGTTTACGATATGGTTATACACATATTTCTACAATAATACAAAGAGCGAAGTCATGTAGACCAACCCACATTTCAGACGTCCAGTTCGTGATGGTATACCCGGTCAGGCCCGGAACTCCCATCAGATATCGATGAAACCCCAATAAAGCAGGGTACCTCCTAGTCATAAAACTGGCCATAAACAAGGAACATGGACAGGTGTGTGTGTGTGTAGAAAACATGTTCTGTACGTAGTGAATGGTTTGGGGCATGTTATGCATTGATGCTATCTTATGGCCACTGGGCGAGGAGCTGCCCAAACAGGTTCGGCTGGAGGCAATGGAGTCAGTTGGGACAGGTCAGGGGGAAGTCAGGGAAGGTGGACGTGTCCTTTTAGATCAAGCTCGACCTTACTCCATTGACTTATCATGAGGGCAAGACACAAGATGGATGTCGTTTACAAAATGGAGTCTAAGGCGTCGGGGACCGAAACTACGATTTAGGGGTGTTGGCATCCCTCAATCATGATGCAAATGTATAGGGATGATGTCCTAATCATTACCGGTCCGTCGACACCAAATTCGTCATGGTACGTTGATATTTTGGCACGAGTGTTGTATCTCGATACCGGGATAACAGCAGGGTCCAGAATTTCAGAACCACAGGACTAGAGTTCTGCTCATATCTTGCTTTTATTGCTGTGCCCATGCATGAATTCAAAGGCTTAGCCATAAGTGTCACTGTCATGCAGGCAGTCTCACATGCTGTCATGTAGGGTCTCATGGGGATTGAACGGTTTGGCACATGCTTGCTATCTCTTGTAATGGCACAGACATGCTAGAAATATTGCAGTGTTGCCCAAGGGGTTTAAAAATGTATGTTCAGACATTTACAACACATTTAATTAGTTATTACTTATTAGTATATTCACCCTAGGCGAGACAGCTGAGACCAGACATTCACCCTTTGCTCAAGTTCCACCTCACTGATGATGCTCATAGAGACAGAAACATTGCTGAGGTTCCTTGTACCCTGTTTACAGAAGATAAGCTTTGAGGTACTTCCCATTTGGGATGGGGCTGGAATGATTTCCATATGGTTACTCCTATCTCATAATAGCAGAGACTAGTTGAAAATAAGCAAATCACTGCCACTGGTCCACCTACGCAATGCACATGGTTCTGGTCCTTTATGTATTGCATTGTATTTGTATTTATTAATGGTGGGAAAGGCAGCAAATCAACAGCTGTAAATTGAAACTGAGCCACAGGTCTAGCTTCGCTCTAGGAGCCAGTGTATGAGCTGAGCCATGAATATATTTGGCAATTAAATGGTGCAACAAACAGGATGTAAAAATATGATAAAGACTCTTCAAAATTCAAAAAAGTGTATTTCTTTAACCGGCAGGAGCGTTGGACCGTAGTATACCAGATTAAATCTAGGCATTGAGATGTAGTTATTGAAAGTTATAGTTTGTAAATAGGAACTTATACTTTTGATACCTCCTCTGACCCTGCCTTGATAACAATGCTATTAGTGAACTACGAGGCAAGACAGTTGTCATGGGCACCCAATATGTGGCCTAGATTTTTTAATATATATTAGACAACATTATAGTCTATTAAATCAAATGAAAGAGAGCCCTTTCTACTGCACACTCACCTATTTGAAAGTGCTCTCATATGTGATAATGAAGAAAAAGAAAAGGTTTGGTGAAATAAAATGTTTGCCTAGGATTACAAACATTGGTTCAGTGGGGAAGCCAGGATTGATTCTGTTTTTTTAGTTTCAGATTGTGCAATTCAGCCACTCCCTGGGAATCTCTTTCTCTGTCCAGTTTTACATGAACGTTTAAAGCTTTGTCAATAATTTTTGGTGCATGAGGCTAGAGCTAGTGAGGGAGTAGAGGGTGCCAGCAATAGTCACATGAAAGCTCAGCTCGCTTTCGGTCTGAAAATCTAAGAGGACCTGAAGCTGAGCTAGAGCCAGGCCTCTGGCTTAACCCTGGCTAGATCCTTCTGTGGCTTGCCCACCTCTAGTATTTCGCTGTATACTCATGACAATGTTGTGATACACTCTGATTTATATTAGGTTTGTTGGCGCCCATCAGGCTGCTTGCTTGAAAAGGGTGTTGCTCATAGATTGGCCTGTATGCTGCATTATGCTGGGTGAGGTGACTGAGGTTTAAAACAAACATGGTGGAAGCCTAATGCTGCTAATGAACATATTTCATAGTACAAGAAACACAGCGGGTGCTTAGCGGTGACGATTTCAACGATTTCACCTGCAGAAGGTCCTGTGAGACTCACTTAGACACAGAGAGGATGCGAGGGGAGGTAAGTGGATACAGGAGTGATACTGAAGGGAAGGGCACACAGAACACAAAAATACAGGTATTCCCAAGGGGAGCAGAAGCAAGAGGGTGGCCGGGGGAAGAAGAGTTCCTGCAAAGGAGGACACAAAAGATTAAAGAGGACAGCACTGGAGGATGAAATAATGCCTGAATCACAGCGCGGGCAGCGGAAGGAAACTAATCAAACTAAATCAATCGGTACTTGGTCCATGCTCCAAAGAAAGACCAGGAAGTGACATTAGCAAGGTCTGGCCAATTAGGAGTGAGCAAAAATGAGTGACAATAAAGCCAATAAACGGTAAGCAATGGGTGGGCTCCAAGCCCCCTCATGGTAATTAGTACCCCTTTCAGCGGCAGTGCATGTACTGTCGGCAGGCGAGACCTAAAAAGATACTCAGGGCTAACACAGCAATAAGAGAGGCAATCTGCCAGTGGAAGTAAAGGTACTTGTGACACGAGAGCCTAAAGAGCCTGCAGCACTGTCAGGAAGAGAGACACCCCAGCAGACACGAGGAAGCACACACTCCAGACTTTTGTGACCCCTGATTATGCCAGGTGAAACACTTATGTGTTCAAGGGAGACATAGCAGGTAACAAAAGAGAGAGAACAACAGAAATGAAGAAAAAAGGTAAAATCCAACACAGGCTTACTGCGACAACAAGGGACAAACGTGAGCCTACCAGAAGGCGCACCTACTTTTCAGCAGCTCTTCCTTGGAGACAGGCCCAGTGGTGCTATCGCATGGGTGGAGACCTGGCTGATGCATTGAGGCAGCCTCCCAACCAGAGCAGTGCTGTAATTAAAACATCAAAACAATGTCACCGGCTTGGTAATCATTTTTATGCATCTTAATGAAGCAGCCCAAACCCTGCTGTCTGTATTTTTTCCAAAAAAGTCAAACAGAGGCTGTGCAGCTCTGCTCGTGTAAACTGAGAAAAGCGAGCACTTAAACGTGGAGACTGGAACAGGACGTTCATAAGGACCCAGAGAGCATCCTCCCCAGATCATAGACACGTTCACTGCACCTGGCCGAACTGGCCATTCTCCCACTCGAGTAGGAATTAAAATGGCCCATTTGACCGCAGGGGTAAGTAAATATGACAAATTTAAGGTTCAGGGGGAACCTCAGGGCGTTGGGGCCAGTGCATCTGCTGGACCAATGGTAACTATGCCTCTGTGCCACTCTTACATTTTCTGGGTGGTCTTCAGGCTATGGGTTTGTTTTCAGAGCCGGTTGGGTTGCCCTGACCTTCCCTTTAAAGCCCACACTGCTCTATTCTAGATGCAACCGCCTGCCATGTGAGACTGGTGTTAACATTTTGCCCAGGTTGATTATGATTTCTAGTCCAGCTAAGGGCTGAACGCAAGTCAGATCATAGGAAAATGTCCGTGCTCACCTGCCTGCATGTCTTTGTCTGCTCACCTCCGTCATTCCCCTGCTCACCTCCATCATTAATGCGGCTGTTAGGTTCAGCCCTCCGACCTCATAAGCAACCTCCATCACCATCCTGTTTTTTAAAAAGGGGAACAGGGATAGTACCAATTGTTACAGACCTATGTCTCGGTAGGATTCGGCGGTAAGAGTGGTCGGGCGGATCCTGCTGGACAGGTTATCAATCTGGGCTCTAGAGAACAACATTCTGTTGATCCCCAATATGTTTTTTGTCCTGCCGCTCCAAAATAGATCAATGCTTGAACCTTGACATGATAACGAACAAGTATACGGTCGCCCGTCCTGGCATCATTTTCCTGGCCATCATGGACCTCTCTTCTGCGTTTGACTGCGTGCACAGAGGAAAGCAGTGGGAGATTTTGCTCTCCCTGGGGGTTTAATAGGGATATAGTTCTTTTCTTACAAGAACTCCGAGACACTATGGCGACTGTGCGATACGCCGCAGATCTGAGGGTGTCACGCCAGTTCCCTGTCCGGAGTGGGGTCCGTGAGGGTCGCATCTTGGACCCTGTTTTATTTCATCATCACATCAACATCTTGAAGAAGACTCTCCTGGAGACTAAGGAGGACCTCCCTCAGGCGGGACGGCACAGCCTTCCAGATCTGCTATACGCAGACGATGCTGTCATGATGGCTAGGACTGAACAGGGCCTGCAAATGCTCATAAACTCCTTTGTCCAATTTATGAGGGACCAGGTTTTGAAGGTCAACAACTTTAAGTCCTATATAATGCAAGTGGGGGCCCTCTCCAATAGGCCAAACATGTTCACGGTTGGGCCTACCCCAATCCCAAGGTTGAGTGTCTTTTTTATCTGGCGGTACTATTTGATGATAAAATGGAATGGAGGTCCCAACTCGCTTGCAAGAAAAATGACCTTACCCAGGAGGGTGCAGTCATATTTAACTTTGCTGCCAGATTGGGAGCTAGACAGGGCCAAGTGTCTTTCTAAGGCACTTTATGGCAGTGAAATCTGGGGGTACATCCCCGCAGATGATCTTCAATCATGGAAAATTAATTTTTACACAGCTTTTATCCGTTCCTCAGGGTACTCCCTCTTTCATTGCTTATGAGGAACTTAGTTTGACCTATATCACCGACCTGATAGGTTTTCGCCCAGTGTCTCTCTGGCTAAAAATCTGGGTGGAGAAAGGGACCGCAGTAAATAAAGTTATCTTAAAAGATTGTCTGGCTCCACCTCTCTCTCGGGTGATGTGGCTTAGATATGTTAAAAAAGAGTTTAACCAGCATGGGTAGAGGAGATCTTTTCACAAATCCCGACGTGTATATTAATAAGAAGGATCTGCACCTTATTAAGGCGGCCTTCCTTGAGCAGCACACTTTGGCAAGGGAGGAGAAGGAGTTTCTGAAGCCCAGCGTACTTCGCTTCATCATGCTAGGTACCACCCAGATGGTGGAGCCATACTTGCTGGCGTTCATAAACGCATATGACCATTTTTTATTGACCAGGTTCCGGTTTGATCTTTTCCACCTCCTCCTCACCCATCCCAGGGACCAGAACAAGGGACACATTCTGCCATCCTGTGGCTGCGATGGAACATCTCCACAGGACATGGTCCATTTTATGATGTTTCTGTACATTTTATGATACACACAGAAAGTCCTTTTTAATCCCCATTTTGACAAAGGCCAATTTTAGACAAGTGCGAACCGCATTTATTGTTTTACAAATGCTCTCGGGTAGCATGTTTTTTACATGCTTAGTTTTTTTTTATCTGCTATGAGGCTCAGGGCTAGTTGTGATTAACTAGCATGTTCCTTGATACTTTTCCAGGCACTGTGCATTTTGCCTTGCTTAGGTCGCCTGTTCGATCTTCAACCAGTTTATGAGTGGGGTTTTTACTGTGCTATTTTGAGTGATTTGTTCATCTGGTATCATCTGTGTGTTGTTGGAGCCCTGGTATCCTGGTATTTTTACTTGTACATATTACTGTTAAATCTGGAATGTCCATGTGTGGATTGTATTTATTATATTTTAACTTGTGATTTTATGGTTTTAATATATGAAACTAAATAAAGATGTAATGATGATGGAGTACTAAGTTCAGGTCTAACACAAAGCGAGAGAAGTTGACAGAGACTTCTGCACAGCTTACAGCCTGATTAGCATCATAAAGGTACACTGGTGTGCATACTGTGCAGCCTGTGCATGTCCTCCACTAGTCTATAAACTCTGATGCGTTGGGCTGCATTGGCTTTCAAGATTGTCTAGTTTAAGAAAGGTAGGTTATTTTGTTCTTCAAGGACTCCATAGATCCTTTCCGACTGGAGAGATAGGTACTTGTAGTAAAATTGTCAGTCATGGAACCGGGAAACCCTTATGGTAATATACCCAAACTCTAAGTCCAAATTGTGTGATCCACTGCAAATTAGTCTATCTCAATGGGCATCAATTCCATTATCTGTCAAATTTTCAGGCGCTTAGAAACAGGCTAATCTCTTATGACATGCTCTATAAAACTTTGGAAATTTACATTTATCTGCTTCTAAATATACTTAACGACAGAACCAGAAATACCATCTGAGAGTAAAGGGTTTGATGCTTCAAAATTCACTGAGCTTTGCACAAATTTTATGTGGATCAAGAGCATGTGGTACAGAATTCTTTAGTTGGATGCCTCGAAACGTGAGGGTCCATGACAAAATGAACACTAATGTGGTAGCTTCCCCTGCCTATCAAGCAGGGTTGAGCCTCAACATTTTGAACAGGTTTCGAAAGGAAGCAGGGAGTTTTGAGTGTGCACGTATTCAAAACATTTCCGAAGAGGTTGCCATTTGTGTGCATGTCAAGAGCATAGTTACTAAGGGTGTAGCTGGGCTTTCCCGAATAAAAATGACCTACTTGGTAACGGCTACTTCTCAATATGTGTCGAACTAAAGAATCAACACAGACAGGAGGACTGTGAGTCACATCAGCAGGCGTTTCAGGATGCTGACATGGAATATCACCTAGGTGTCAGTATTCTGAAATTGGCTCACTTATCCACTTATATATCACTCTCAGTGAGTTACACACCCGTTCCAGGCGTCTGCCTGTGCTGCAATGGGGTTCCTCCCATTCGGTACACCTGGGTTTTTTGCTTTTTGGATCACCAGGTTTTGAACTTTTTAATGTGGGTGAGTCTCACTACATGTGTCTCACCCATGGTAATCACATGGCAAACGGACTGCACATGTTTACCATCAGTGTCTGTCCTTTGAGATAAGACTGCTGCAGCGCAACAAGTGTAAGGGGCACTTGGCTGGTTACACATGAACATGTATACACACACATGTGCACATGTGTGTGGGCTGCGCAACCCAGTAACTGTGCACTGGCAGCCTGGCACAGTGGGGATTCTGCAGGATTAGATATTGACCTAGGGTGGCCTTATAATGTTAGTGTGCACTAACAGGAATAGTCAGTGTGATTTACTGTTTTGTCTGTAGTGACACTTCATTATCCAAAGAGGGAAAAAACTGCCTTAGAGTGCAATGTAGCTTTCCTTTGGCCTACAGAGACCAGTGACATATCTAATTGGGGTGTAATCTGAGCTGTAAAATCAATTCTTAAAGCTCCACAAAGATATCTGTAAAAATTATAGCTCATCCAGGATTGTCATATTTCTATGGCTCAGTTCAGGATCAGGGCCCAGGCCTTTTGCCACCTTGCTGTGCCTAATTTATTACATTTCTCTCCGGCAGCAGGAGAGAAGGAATGGGAAGGTGTAGAATGATCTGCATCAATCAACTGTCACACTGCACCAGAAATGGACCTGCCCAATCCAACTGAACAAAGGAGGAAGCCCCGACCTCTGGAGCCAACACCGGAGGGGGTTCCCCTTTAAAAATCTGAGGAAGGCCCTGGCAGTAAAATCAGCGAGGGGTGTAGCTAAGGTCCCAGAGAAGATGTGACTTGTGACTCCTGGATTAAGCCATTTTGAACATGCTGTGTAGGAGGGTTGGGGAGTAGGAGAGAGTGGAGAGGTGATGTGGCACCCTAGGATTGGTGAGGGGTGCCTGGTGTCTGGAATCTTTCACTCATCTTTAAAAACTCTTGCAAAAGGGGGAGACTCTCTCTTGTCTGGTGATTTTTCTGCGCTTTGCTCCCAGACCTCTCCATGCAGAACTGGAAGGAGGAACCCCCTGATGCCCAGAAAGGACTAAGGACTCTGCCCAGTTGACCCCAGGACAAGTGGGTCTCCATAAGGGCAGTAGAAATGGCTCCCTTAGACTTGGAAATCTGCGCCCAGAAACCAAGACCAAGAGAAAGTCTGGCACAGGGAGAGAACCGGCTTCCTGAGGACTGCATTGCATTGGAGCTGAGGAGGTCTGCTGCAACTGCTTCTGGTGGCTAGAGCCACCACCAGGTGTAAAATGAGCCCAGGATCGTCAGAATTGGTCCAATGGGCCAGAGTTATGGCATTTTAAAGTTTTGCAACCTCTGACCTTTTCTTCACCATAGAGCACGGAGCTCTGCTGCATCATCCTTTAAATATCCCTGGGATGGGCAAGAGCCCAGGGGTCATTG
The DNA here is from genome assembly GCF_964261635.1 of Lissotriton helveticus. Lineage (NCBI taxonomy): Eukaryota > Metazoa > Chordata > Amphibia > Caudata > Salamandridae > Lissotriton > Lissotriton helveticus. The sequence continues at coordinate 1,303,269,052 of NC_136057.1, forward strand.
CAGGATTTGCTTATCATTTGTTTTCCAGGGAGGGGGCATATGTGGTGCCCCTTCCATGATCTCTCTGTTTCGCCTGGGGGCCCCATGCCATAGGCGTGTTTATCACGTAGGGGGCCGGGACCCCATCTCTGACCCCTAATGCCAAATGTGAAAGGGGAGTGTTGTCGCACTCCTCAATGGTGGTGGCCACCGCAGAAGGCTGCATCCTGCAAGCAGGAGCAGGCATGGAGAGAGATGCTGCTGGTTCCCAGATGCAAATGGAGGTGCTTGCCACACGGGAGCCAGCCGGGCAGCGAGGGGTGAGCTCCCTCAACTGCTCCAAACATAATGAAGGCATGGTTGTGCCCAGATGAGACGGGACACCACGATTAAAACAAGCATTTGCAATGCAATAGGTCTCGCATTAGGAAAATTTGAGCTCTTGGTATTGTAAATGGCAATTTTTTTATTTCTGTGTTGGTTTTGAAAATAGCTAAATGAATAGCTTTGTCATTTACAATGCCAATAGTTATAACTTTCGCAAAGTTGACACCTATATAATTTGTAATGCAATATGTGTTGTATTTACGTGACTTAGATGTATTGTTATTACAAATAACAATGGCTTTTAATTTTTTTAAATAATTAATACTTAAATTAAAGTTATTGAAATTTATATTAGCAATAGCTTAAACTTTTGTAAATAACTTTTGTGAAGATTGTGTTAAGTGTATTTTATTGTGACGAAAATCCAAGAACAGAAGTGAAATATTAACATCTTTTTGTGACATTTGTAATAAAGTTTGAGACTTTGAGAGAACATATTTGAACCAGTTGTTGTTGAATGGTTGCACAGATTTGGTACAGTAAGAGAGTTTTCCACCAGATGAAGCAGCTCGAAGAGAGAGTAGACATTACCAGCCACTAGCTTTTCAGTAGGATTGATTGGTGATTTTAAGTGTTGGATATCAGCCACCAAAACACAAAACAGAAGTCAGGTTCTCAATTTGAATCAGCAATTCACATTCTCTTTGGCAGAAAAAAACGACTAGACAAGGATAATAAGAACAAAATCTTACATCTTTTTCTTGGGTCCTCCAGGTCAGGGTCATTTTTGCAGTCTTGGAAAGTCTAAACTAGAACCAGTGGGGTGGCAGACTACTGCGCTGCAGAGGCTCTTGGAGAGAAATCAGTAATACGCTTTCATGTAAAGGAACAGAAGGGGGAGGAAACAGCTCAGTACATAATAAGATGCATAGATGCACGGACAGTCTGTATTGCTCATATAGCAGGAATTCAAGATTAATGGATTATAAAAGTGCCCCTAGGGTTTTAAGAAAGGGGTGGAGAGCACAGAAAACTCAACCAGTACGTGTTAGGGGCAGAGTGATATCTGGAGCCTGGTGGTGAAGCAAAGATGTTGTTAGATTTCTTTTCTGCCGCCTTATTAGTCGTATAATGTGCACAGTTTGAAGAGTTTGTGATTTTTGTATTGTCTGGTTAGTTATGTGTATTAAAATGGCCATTGGACTGCCATCAGTAGAACCACATTATAGCGCCATTTGTGCTAATGTGTCACTCGAAGGGATTACACATAATGTACTGAAACTTCACCCATACTAAACACACTGAGAATATGGAAATGTCACACACAAGCAAAGCAAAAACGTAGAAGCAATGCTTACCCGTACCCAAATGACTTCGATCATGTCCTGAGTGAACAGCCCTTTCTGCAACAGCAGGTCCCAAAGATTGGCCACCTGCAGCTGAGTGACCAGAGGCAGCCTGTTCCGCTGCAGGAGGCTCCGCTGGAGTTCTTCCATTTCCAAGAAATTAGAAACAATCCGCTCCCACGAGTCCCCAGAAGTTTGAATGCAGAAGCCAAAAGTGTGCCATGGTGTAAACCGAACATGGAAGAAAGCTGCTTTCACCGGAAGTCAACGCTTTCAAAAAAATCCACGAACCGGAATGTTTTTACGACTTGCCCAGAAGTGTATTACTAATACATGAAAGGACATGTGACAAGTTGCATTATAGCAGAACATTGCGAAGAACGACAAATGTAACAATGCATCGGTTCTGGTGGCGGCTGCATCGTACTGGCTTTTCTGGTATACAGGTAACTGCGTAGGGGTGAGAGTAAATATGCACTGCAGTCCCCTGGCTGAGAGGCTGGGTAGCTGGCATGAGGTCGACGCGCGCAGTGAAGTGAAGCCTCTGACCAGAGCTCCCAGTAGGGTGCGGGAGGGGGACACTGTTCACAGTCTCAGTCAGGGCAGCCGCATTGTGCAAGACTTTCGCTCCTCAGAAGACAGCCCGTAGCCGTACGCGCTGATTGAAGAAAAACCCAGAGTAAATCCGAAACGGTATTGGTGTCCCCCTTCATGCTTGTTTTTTTGTTAAAGGAAAAAGTATTGATTGGCTGCATGTTTGTCCACGCATCGCAGTATTTTTCGGGTCTACTGCTATTCCACTCCGCCTACCCCAGCACACATGCCAATAGTTGCAAGCTAGAGCGGGAGTTAGGGATACATGGTTTTAATTTAATTTCCAGATTATAATATATGACAATGGAGTAAATTGTAAGCAGGAGCACATTGAAACAACAGTGTTTAAAACAAGCTCTTGGCATTGCTGTGGGGGGGCGGGGCGGGAGCGCATTGGCGGGGGAGCAGCAGCCTTTGATGTGCGAGCGAGTGGGAGGGAACACCATATGGGGTGTGATTGAGAAGTGAGCTCAAGCGCGCACTGGGGAAGCGTCGCGCTTGAGTAACTCACATGCATTGGGGACAATCCTCGCTGGTTTCAAGAGATGTTTTGCCTACTATACTCTCGCAGAACAATGCATGCGCGTTGGTTCAGCGAGACCTAAAAAGGAAATACAATAATAAAAAGAAATGGGCCACCCAGCACAGCGGGCCACCCGCTGTTATAATATTCCCCACCATGGCTGGAGCGCTCCATAATGCCCTGTGGGGCTTTTTCTTGTTTGCATGTTTTTTCCACTCGTGGTGTCCTTAAAACGGGCATGGGGACACCAACAAAGAAATAAAGGGAGCACTGGGGGCCGCAGGAGTGCAGCAGCTCCCCCATTTAAGTGTTTTTAAAAAGGTATTGACCCTTTGTTTACAGGATCAAGAAATCCAGAACCCTTCCAGGATTTTTCAATATTTTCAAACACTCCCCAGGCTGGAACTTGTGTTCTACAGCTGAGAGTGCTGCACTGTCTAGGGGCTTATTTTATCGTTGTAATCATTGTTGCCTAAATATGCTTAAAAATAGGTACATGCGTTGAAGCTCCCTCTAAGGACTAACTCTGTGGTTGCATGTAATGTAGTCCAAATATGATGCCCTCTAGAAGCTGCTTTTATGATTTTATTTTCATAGTTAGAAAAAATACACAGACACATGTTTTGCTCATTTTACAATGCTTTTGTGATATAATAATTCCGACAGTGTTTATTGATCACAGTGCATATTGTTAATTAACATTAATAAGCGCATTTGCACATGATTATTATTGATTAATGACTGCATTTAAGTACAAAATGATGTCTTTAACATGTGGTTTGTTGCTCTTAAACCATTGATCAAGCCAAAAGATTGAGTTTATATGTTGATGTGACCCCTTTAAGGGGTCAAATGTGACTAGGTAATGTCTATGATATTTTCCATCTGCCAAAGCACATATTTGCAAATGACTGTGTAGAATTTAGTAGTGTGTGTGTGTGCGCAATAAATGTACTTTTTCTAAAGAAAAAGCACTGGTTGGACAATCATTTATTGAGCATTATTACTAGCCCACACTACCTTGCCTGAATAGGCCTTGGACTGCTCTGCTTCGCTACCCTACGAGAGTCAATCGCTACAATGAAGTGCTTGGTTCCCCGTAAGGAGACTTGTGGACCTATTACTTGTGCAGGCCACACAACTAATAACCCAATTTCCTACAGCCTGTGACCTACATGTCACTCATGACTTAACTATACATGTTCTGTGAGTGATGAAAGCTTGTACTAGTCTGTCCTGCTAAATCTGTTCTGCGGGGAATGAAAAATTGCACTTCCTGCCTTTTGTCTGTTTTCTACTGCCATGTTATACCTGTTTTGTAAGAAAGCAAAGCTCATATTACTGCTGCCCGATTTGTATGTGTCCTGTAATGGGAAAAACTTGTACTGCTGCTGCCTTAGTTGTACCCTGTCCTCTGAAGCAGGGAAGCTTGCACTATTTCTGTCCAAAGTGCACCTGTTCTTTGACGGTGGGGTGTTTCCACTGATGTTGCCCAATGTTATGAAAAAACCAAGGATATATTGAATGCACTTGGATAATACACCCTTTGAAAGCAGGTTCCAGTTCACAATTTTTGATGTGAGATTCTTGTAGTCCTGAGGGAGATGCCTGAACTCAAAGGGCCAATATTTGAGTACTGAAACATGTCAACAGAAAGAAGAAGCAGTACTCTCCTCTTTGTTAATCTTGTGGTAGGGAGACAGCAGTCATTTTTTTAGCTCACCCACACAATTTTAATATTGGTCTGACAGTTAAAGAAATTATGGGACATTAACATTCTCAAAAGAGACATAACCTCACACCTAACTAGGATACTGTACCGTACGCAGCCTTAGTGTTGATTAACATTTCAACATGTGCACTGCGTAGTAAAATAGAACAATGCAGCAAGTGTAGATGGTAAAATGCCATGGTGGAGGGCAAAGGGAAGTGGCAGTATGAGGGGTACACGCCCTGTAAAGAAAAAAGCATGGCCCGAGAGCACCTGCTGTAAATAAAAATAAGAAACACAGGGCAAGAGGAGACGGGGCAGCAAAATCACTACGTGGCAAACACCTTCTCCTAGAGTGCGTCAGTGAAATATCCACAAATCAGACTCTACAACCAGTGAACAGTAGCACTCTTGGATGCTTCCCAATGTTAGATGTGGAATCCCCTGACAAAGCCTACCACACTAGGTAGGGGAGGGTTCATCATCCTGTATGAGTACATGAGCATCTGGTAATTCCATAGGAGGTTTTATGGTAATGTCTGTTTATGGAGAGCATATAACTCTACTTTAACTCTTCTCTCTTTAAAGTGTTAGCTACTGGGAAACATAATTTACATTGAATGCGCTACAATGCATTCGATTACAACGCGGTCGCTACAACAACAGCGTTGTTCCAACGTGAACCATAACATTGTAAGTCATTTCAACGACTTGCTGTAGGGGGCACGCTGGTGTTGGATTTACAATCCAACACCTTCCCTGCTGTTGCACAAACTGGAGTAGGAATAGTAAATTATACTATTCCTAAGTCCAGCACGCCCCCTACATACAGCAAGTCGTGAAAACGACTTGCGATGTAATGGTTTGCGTTGTAACAACGCGGTCATTGTAACGACTGCGATTTAATGGAATGCGTTGTAGCGCATTCGATGTAAAGACATATATTTGTTAGCTACCTGGTCTGTATGTGTGAAATAATTGTATGATGTTCCTCCTGCTACAGCTGCCACTTTACTTTGTGTAAGGGGCTTTAAATGAACAAGTGAACTCTCTCAAAATATGTGAGCAGTTTACTTTTGGTTTCACATGTGAAACAATCTGTTTTTTAAATGGACTAGACAACTATGCCAAATTGTAAAACACAGCTGACAAGTAGCTCCATGTCATGTATAACACCTTTGGCCTATTTTATCATTTTAGGCAACAGCATTTTACATGCTGGGATTTTGAACCCCACAATTGCAATGTTAAAAGCAAATCTGCAAGCCCCAGGATGCAACATGCTCTTGGCTGAAAAGCCAGTAATAGCTGATGGTAACATAAATCATAGTGCTACTTAGCAGACTTGTGAAATGCAAAGTAAAATGCAGATCCTAACTTGCTGCTTTTTCATTTAGGCAATCACAGTTTAAACAGCCCATTGGGTAAGAGCGAAGAAATATCCTTTCACGTGCAAATGAGAGTATTTCGCTGCTAATGAGATAACATTGACACTCCTTGTAAAAACAAATGCTAAAAAGAGGTTGTTTACTAGAACAATGAGAGCAGCAGTACCTAGATATAATTGGATGGTTTTCAAAAGAAAAGAATAATCGATTGTATTAAATGCTGCTAACCGGTTGAGAAAGCTAGGAAGACAACAATCACATTAGTCTAATGTGTGAAGCACATTGTCTACAATTTGTAGCATAGCTTTCTCTGTACTACAGTCAAATCTAAAGTTTGATTGTAGATCATCAAATAATTGGTTTCAAAAGTGTTTTTCGTTTCACTACAGAACTCTCCAAAACTTTAAAGTCGAAAAAGTGGTTGTATACAGGCAGAAAAGTGTTTATGTCTTATAGGTCTGGTCTTTGTTTTTTGAGGACTGGAGTGTCTTCGCCAGTTTTTAAGGAACCGGGGGCCATATTATCAAGAACGGCGATAACAAGAAAACTGCCGCTAAAGCGGCGATAAGGGGCTTGATAATATGCCTTTGTGAATTCCCATAGAAGCCCAGGTTTGATGTCCTTGACACCAGAACCTGGCCTTCTATGGGAATTCACATTATCAAGCCCCTTATCGCCGCTTTCATGGCAGTTTCCTGCCGCTAAAGCGGCGATAATGTTATCGCCTTTCTTGATAATATGGCCCAAGGTTTTTTGACACGTTTAAGGGATGGATTGACCAGGCCTGTTGGGCAGTGGAAGAGGAAAGTTCTTATCTCCTTCATTCGTTTGGGTGGGATGGTGTCTGAGAAATTAAAGGACGTTCTAAACTCCACAATTATTACCAAACCTTTTGGTGTTACTCCTGAAAATATGACCAGGGCTAAAGATTTTAAAGGTTAAGTTCTCAGAGGATGTATCCTGATAGTGGACAGCATGTTCAATATAGTTTACAATTTGTCTTGGACAAATGCTGAGAGATTTTTAAATTTTTTTTTGGAGACTGATGTTGTGCTAGTTATGAGAATGTGTGTGTTTTCAATGTCAAGCCGAAAATAGAGCCATTTCAAATCTGTTTTTCTGCAAAAATCGCAGTTTTCATTGTTGCTTCAGCTTTCCTCTTGAACATTTTGAAATTATTTTGCCGATGTTTACATTTGTTTAAATTGGTTCCAGATTTCCTTTCTCAGATCGAATTTGGAGACAATGAGAAAGTGTGTGAAAACATTAGAAAAGAAGGAGGAATGATTGGGCCAAAAGAGGCATGGCACAAGGCCATTATTAATGTAGACTTGCAAGGCTCATTTATTCGCGTAACAGATAAACTATACTACCGGCTGGGCTTCGCAGCGGGCTACGTAGAGTAGACGTCCACCCCGAGTCACTTAGAATAGTAAATTAGTCTCTCAGTTACAATGTACAAAGTTGCACTTCCTCATATTCTAGGGCAGGGAAGAAGAAACCAGCCTTGCCAGGATCAGCACAGCATTTGACAAAATGGCTGCTAAGAGAGGCCTTCAAGGGGAAGAGGCATGAATAGACTGGGACCTTGCCATTAGGACTCACCATTTGCAGCTGAAAAGAGGTGCATTCAAGAGACACGCCCCTTATATTTCAGTTTGCTTGTTTTCTAAACAATCTGAAATGTTGAAAATAGAATGTGTGGCTTCATTTATTTCAGTCATTATTTTTCTTTCATCTAAGAAATATTGACTTCATTTCTACTTCTCGTCTACCATGCAGCATAATCTCTCTGGTTGTGAAAGACCTTTCATAGATTATACCAAAACCTTACAGTGGGCTTAGAACTTGTCCACTGTTTCGATTGGTTGTCTTTATTGTCACTCATACATGCATGCTAACAATTTGAAAGTGGGAGATTCTGAAAACAAATCTAGTGAATTCATTTTCCCCAGGGGCATGCATTTAATCAGAGGCAATTTCAGGTGGGAAACAGGTAAAGTAAAGCTATTTTTGGCTTCAGAAATCAAATCGTGGTTTCCACCTGAATTGGGTTTGTTGATATGTATGCTCATATTGCTTCTTATTCAATGGCTTGCCTTCCTCTTCTAGTACTTTCCCACCTCTGGAGCATAGCGTTTTTTTAACCATCCTTTGCTGACTGTCTTGCATCCTTCCACTGATCACATTTAGGGAACTGCTTTTTCTTTTTAAGAAAGACATGAGAGTGTATGTGTTGTCAGGATCTTTCCCTCATATGAATCTTCCTCTACAATAAATCCCCAAACTCCTTCCCAAGTGGACCATGTTTCTCACTCTTCTCTTCACTTGCTCTCTCACTAGTGTGCATTGATTTTTACTCCCCAGCCATTTGTGCTCCATGTTGCTCTAACCTCTTACACCCTTGTCCATTGCTTCCTCCTTGTCTTTACTTTAGTACTTCATACAAGTGGCAGTTGCTCCAATTTTGGGGTGGTGAGGCAATACGAACGCAAGGGGTGAGGAGAAAATAATTGCGTCCGCTGCCTCAGTGCTCTTCTCCTGATACTGGTCACGCTGCACAGGCTCCCAGGGGGCAATCACGGGCCTGCAGTCATGCTGGTATTACCAGCATGAGAGCAGTGCAGTGATTGGCCTGAGCAGGTTGACTTGACGCTCGCTCCGGCCCAGGGAGCCTGGGGCTTTTCTCCAACCCGGCTGTTGCAACACAGCTAGGTTGGAGAAATATGAGTGGGCATGTCTGTTGGCTAGCCTAAGACGGACAGCCAAACTGACATGCGCACTTGCAAGTGCCCACCACTCCTACGTAAAGCGTAATGCTCAGCAGGATGGCCTTGCCCCTGCCTTAACTTGGGCTGGCAGTAATGAAAAATAACGATGATAAAATGATCTTATCATTTTCTATTTCAGTGAGGCGACGCTCCTCTCCCATAATGGAAGAGGTGCCCCTGCATCTTACACTTACCATCCTGTCGTTGCTTCCCTGCCCACTCTTTGTTGCTTCCCTTCCACTCTCTCCTTCATTGCTCCCCCATGCTGTAACCCAAAACAATCTTTTGGAACGTTTGGCTTCTACCATCTGCTGCCTGGCCAATCTGCTTTTGAAATGGTAGTTCGCACCGGTAAATCTTTTTATATTTACTGATTCAAATGGAGGCTGCCTTCTTAGGTCTGTAAACCAAAAAACAAAAGGCTCACAACAGTCAACAGTCTTCTGCATGCAGGGTGACGCATGTGCATGCATATGTCATCACACATGCACACGCATAAGTCATCATGCATGCGTGTCCCTCCTGAATAATGCAGCACTGGTACCGTCATGACAGGTATGCACTACGTGCGAGTTATGCCACAATACATTTTTATTTTCGCATCACCTTCAAAAAACATTTTGCTGTATACTGATGGTGTACAGCATCACCAAAAAGCATTGTCAAAGCCAATACTTTCTAAATGCTTGTACACAATTCTTTCTGTAGGCTTGACCTCGTTTGACAATATTGCAACAGATTTTCATATATTGTTCTGCAGATTTGAGCAGGGTCTACCTGTAGCCCTGTAATAAGACGTTTATATAAATTACGTTGCATTGTATTTTGTGAGCAGAGTCAAGCATAAAGTACTAAGTTATTTTGCATGGTATTGTGCTGAGAATTACACAATAGACTTGCTCCTCGTTTTATCGACCTTGAAGCAGCTAAAATCACGTGCCAGAATATACCTCTCTGCTCTGTTGCTCAACAGCACAGCCAGGGCGCAAGTCCTAAAAAAAGAAGTTGGGGCGCTGCCGTCACGACAGGAAGTGACGTCACGAAAGTTGGCTTGCACCATCAGACTCATTGCCTCCCCTCCCTCACCCCTTAGATGCGATTGCATCAGAGAAGCCAGCGTGTGAGCAGCGTTCTGAATGGGCTCCGATCTCGCCCCAGAGAGGCCAAAGAGTGAATGTGTGGCTCCATTTGCTCCAGTTATCGAGCTCCCGGTAAAATAAGTAGGGGGACGCTGTCCACCCGCGTGGTACCCTGACTCGAGCCCTGAGCACAGCTCTCAGCAGTGTTTGAGTTCACCCACTGAGCTATCCTGGCTGCATTAAAACATGAAGCAGTGTCTCAGCGTGGGTCGAGCAGCCCTGCAGCTGTCACGAAGAGGGAGGGTGTCAAGGCCGCTCTGCAGACAGGGCGCCTACTCGATGGGAGTAGGGGGGTGGGCGACAGTCAGCTGGCAGGTGCACCCCTTTCACAAAGCTGGTATTTCAGGAAGTCAGGGGAATGCCAGGCGTCTGTGGGTGAGCAAGGTCCTCCAGGCAGGCGCCCTGGCTGTCTCTGGGCATCCACACACATTATGTCTCAGCACGGTTCAAGGCTGGCTTAAACCACAACTGACAGGTCTGCACTGAAGATAACCCGTCGCTGTGAACATTATTTACAAGCCCGATGGGCCCGATTCACAAAAGTAAAATGAGACAAAAGTCTAACTTTACGACTTTCGGTATTCACAAACAGGGCCTGGAAAACTGCTCAGCCACTCAACACCCTCCCTTCCCCCGGGGTGAGGGGGAGTGCAGCCGAGCAGTTTGCGAGGGCCGGTTTTGGCCGATTTTGTTACAGGGGGGCGAATTTGACGACTCCCGGTAACAAAAATTAACCAGCCCCCACCCTAGCGGCCAAATGGGGAAACGCCCGGTGAACACTATGGCCAGTCTGGCCATGTTCACAAAGTGCATTAACTACTCGTAAATGCCGTTTGTAAATACCGAAAGTTGTAAAGTTCAACTTCTCGTATTCATAGAGGGCATGTAAATTAGTAAATGCCTTTTGTGAATACCAAAAGTCGTAAAGATAGACTTTCATCTCTTTCATACCTTTGTGAACCGGGTCCGTTGCCTTTCAGTACTTAGAGTCCTCAGAGTCTTAGTCTGTCCGTGTCACATGTAAGATTCTTGCATAGTCCTGTATTTGAAAGGTATCTCAGTACTTGAAATAGAAAAATAGAAGTGCATGTACCCTGTACCAGAGAACCAGCTTGTTTCGGAGAAGTGCTTGTACTCTCCCATTAAAAGTATTACGTCTCTCTTGAGAAGTGCCGGAACTCTCCCTCTCAAGATAAAAAAGTGTTGGTACTCCGGACAGTAAAAGCCTATTTAAAGCACTGAGACAACTTTGCTATTCATTGTGATGCAAGAATCCTTGGCATTTTAATTGAAAAGAGTAAAACTGTAAGCCCCAAAGGCAGAGGGGCAGAAAATGAGACCCCTTTATATAACTGACTCAACCGACAAAATACTGCTCTAAAAGACCAATTAAGAACATGGTGGACAGGGTACCGCATTGCAAATTATGGGTACTCTGCCATCCAAACCCTCCGTCCACCTACCTCATGTAGAGACAGGTAAGCCTTAAGTATTCTGTAGACAGAGCCCCGTGTGGCCCCTGTAGGCTCTGCCATATTGAGGGTGTAATGCCTTTTTCCCCATCTGTCACGGCCAGGAGTATGGGGGTGCTTAGGTGCTTGTTTTTCAAAAACAAAATACTTTAGAAAAGTCTGCCGTCGTGCAATCATACCTGACAGTTCTGTCTTCAAGCTTTTTCTACATTGACAAGACCCCTCTTGACAGCTGTTCCTGTCAATGTAGAGGAATGACTGTGGGGCAACAGACATCTCTGAATTTGGAGGGCGAGGACCCTTGCAATTGAGGAGGTAAAAAACACTTGCAACCATCATTGTTCAACTATTAAACACTATGAACCAGTTCCTACCAGGAATAACATTTCGGTAAATGTCCAAAAACCCATATTTCACCAATGGAATCTAGTCCAAATCTCCTGTAACCGACAACAAGAATTTCCGCCAATGTTTTTGTTGGCTGTTGCTAGTGTATGTGAAGAGCACAGGCCACGGTTTGCAGCAGAGCATAGCTAATAGTGCAGCAGGTCCAGTGCCATTGGTAGGGTGACCAGAGGTCCCATACTTCCCCAGATTGTCCCTATTTTCAGAACACTGTCCCGGCGTCTCTACGCTTTAAAAAAAAGTTATATATGTATGTATGTATGTATATATATATACGACAGCCAGTCTTCCTTCCAACAAGTAGACCAGGGGGCACAACGAATTAAAACCAGAATTCCTTTTATAGAAGGGATTAGCATGACCCGTTTCGGCTTTCGCTTTCCTCAGATGCACACCCTTCCAAGTTGCCGCTATATATATATATATATATATACACACACACCAAACCCCCCCCTGCAAAAAGCTGGAAAAAACAGGCATATTGGTCCTATTGTTGCTTTTCAAAATCTGGTCACCCTACATCGAGGCCCAGAACCGTATGGGGCCCATGTCACTCCAAAAAGTGTTATTTCTCTATCAAAATAGTGTCCTGCCTTCCAGTAAGGCCCAAGACACGCTTGCTAGTTTATTGCTTTGCAGGGGGCTCTGTCTCGCCTCCTCGCCCTCTCCTCTGCTTCCCAGCCAAACCAGACTAGTTAAAACTGGAGCTGGTTCAACTGGTGGGCGGCCTCTTCTTTTCTCTCAGCCACGCGGCCAGTGTAACTAAGACGCAGCTGCGGCTGCGTGCCGCCGGGACTGGTTTGGGGAATAGCAAGCTTGTCGCTGTTCCCATGGAGACGGCGAGCTGTTCCCTTCCCAGCAGCATGTGCTTGCTGTGCCTTCCCTGGCAACCCGCTTCTCGCAGTTGGTTGGCGTGGGCAGTTTCCCCTAAGTGAGCCTTATGTTCATCTCCATTTCGAACTCTCTGCTCTGCCCACGATAACGTCCCGCCAACATCGCATTTGTAGGACAGCGATACAAGGCTTACGAAGCAAAGCAACCGAGAAGATTCCGCACGCAAGGAAACGAAAAAAAATAAACGAAAAGCTTGCATAAAATTGTTTTTTTCATATCCCGTACCTGACTTGTCTGTCCTAAAAAGAAGACCCTTGGGGAGGGGAGCTAGGTCTTAGTGCCAGCCAGGGTTAGGCTGTTCGCTTTTGCAATATTAGTGGAGATATTTTCTGTACAGAGCTTGTTGAAACTGCGCTGCCCTTTCAAGGCATGGTAAAGAAGGGAGGTTCATATTACCGAACATAGCCATACTCAATAAACCAGCATTCCAAAGCTGAACGGCAGAGTCATCTCTGTGAGAGAAAACGAACATGTGCCCTGCATGGCATACGCATTTCAGCAGAGAGTACTTACACCATAAATTGACCAAAGAAGGATAAAAGGCTGCGTCAGCTTTGACTGGATATGAGCTTGTGACCTGCAGGACACACATATTTTAGCAACAAATACTTAACTCGATTCAGCCACCTGGCATGCATATACTCAAAAGAACAAGATACTTATTCAATGACACTTGTTAAACTCATTGTAAGTACACGCCTCAAAACACTTTGTAAAATGGTATACAAGTAGGCCGCACCGCGCATGCACACACCCTCCCCGGGTAGACTGGTTGCACCTGTCTGAGGAAAATGGGCCAGTCCACTGGAGGGAAATGCAGGCACAGGGCCACTTTCATGGGTATGCAATCCCATGCTTAGAGGTGCGAGGGGTAGGACTGAATTAACAATGTGGGTGTTGCCTGTAAACGTTATTATTCCATAAAGATGTGTGACCTGGGTTATTTACGCAGAAATCAGCTGTTTTGTTGACTGATGTGCTAACCTTTTCTCAAAAAGGACAAATGATAGCTGGGATCGCCAGCCCCCACTGATTTCCTCACATATCGAACTAAAAAAAAAACAAGTTAGGTAAGAGAACACCTTAGCTCTGGAGTTGGTGCCAGGAAATTCTACATAAGGCGTGGACAGAATACCAAAGAGCAGATCTGCCGAAATGCACTTAAGTTGTGTCAAGGAGGTGTCAACAGCAGCCACTGCCCTTAGGAGAGTTAACCGACCATATCCTAAAAAAAAACAAAGCGCCACATGGGCTTGAGTGGACATGCATGCCCCATGCCCATGGACAGCACCTGGATAACCTCACGGGTGATAAGCTGTGCTATGTAAATCTGCAAACAAACAAACTCTCAACCACCAAAACTACTGAGAACAGTGTGGCCTTAGTGAAGTATTCGTTTTTGACAAATAGAAATTCAGCATTGCCTATTGACATCAGTTAAACCAGTTCCCTTTCCAAAGAGGATTCCTGAAGCCTAGGAAAAGAAGCCGGCAGAACTACCTCCTGGTTCAACTGAAAATTTGATACAATCTTAGGCAAAGAAAGAGGAAGTATATGGATGGTCACCTGCCGCCAGTTCTTTTCAAGTTAATGGTAGGTGACCGCCTATGGACCTACCAGTAGGAAAGTGGCAAAGTGTCCTAACAATCAACTAATTTCCAAGGGAACATGGGAAGGCAAAATGGTATTTGCCTCTAAGGTTAGAATAAATCGTAATGCCAGCCCTAGGAGGCCAAGACTGTTGTAAAATAAGGGTCTGCCCCTCAGCTATTTTTTACGTTTACGTAGAAGCGCGGCATTTAAGTGACTTCATCCAGTCTTAATGTCAGTTGACTAAAGAAGGTCTTTAGAGATTGATAAAATCCGTTTGAGAAACAAATCACTCCATCCAATGCGGTTTGCTTAAGTTCCAATTGCTCCCTCTTATAAGCCATTTCTACATACCAATTATTCCCCAATGGTCTTGGTTACGTAATAATCACTCCTCTAATGCTCCGTGTGTAGGTCATCACTCCTTTCAATGCCTCTTCTCAAATATTGTTCAATCCCTCCAATGCTCCTTGTCTACGTATCAATCTCTCTGCTTGTTGTCTATGTATCGATCAGACTTTCTAATGGACACTGTCTACATATCTGACACTGACTCCTTGTGTACCAATCATTGGCTTCCACTTTCCCTCTATGTGTATTAACCACTCCCATCAATGTCACCGGTCCACGCACCGATTGCCCCCTCCGATGCTTCTTGAGTCATGTTATGTTATGCTATGGTAAGCTATTTGTAAAGCGCAACGTATACCCGGAGGTGTCTTGGCGCTGATCCTGTAAGCAGCTGTGGGCAGAAGAGAAGACCCTACTGATTGAAGAGCCAAGTCTTTCAAAAGTTTTCTGAACTGGAGCAGTGAAGGAGCTGACCCAAGATTCAGTGGAAGGAGATTCCAGGATGTGGCTGCTGTAACCGTAAAGCTGCTACCACCCCATTTAGATTTTTTTAAACTGATGGGATTTATTCTGAAGGAACCTGTAGATCTTAGATTTCTTGTACGACTATACCATGATAAGGCTTTCTTCAGAAAGGAGGGTCCTGAGTCGTGAAGAGCTTTATAAGTAAGATAGAGGGCCTTGAATTTAATTCTGTTCATGACTCTCAGCCAATGAAGATCCTTAAGAGCAGAAGAAACAGAATGGTGCCTAGACAAGTTCAGTAGGAGTCTGGCGGCAGAGTTTTGAAGGATATGCAATTTGTTCAGGTGTTGAGCTTGTAGGCAAATGTAGAGGCCATTACAGTAGTCGATCTTGGACAGTGCCAAGGTGGAAATGACTTATTTCCTGACTGAGATGGGCAGGAAGATTTATAAAAATTCAAGTATTGTACGAGGAGGAGATCACAGTGTTGATTTGATTGCCTAGGAGTAGGCGATCGTCAATCATGATACCTAAACTCTTGGCTTTCCTGGTGGGAACAGGAATGGGGACCATCACGGCTGGCCAGCAAGAAGCAGTCCAGAGAAGAGGGTTATTGCCGAATAAAATCACCTCAGTTTTTCCATCATTGAGCTTAAGGCTGTGTTTGTTCATCCAGCCATAAATACATTTCATGCAATCATGAATGCGAAGATGCATATGGTTGACATCGTTGGAGGCAGCTAACACAATATACGTATCAACCGCAAAGGAGGTGAGGGAGAACCCAAAGGATTCAACCAAAGGAGCCAGATCAGTGATGTAAATATTAAAAAGAGTAGGGCTGAGAGAGGATCCCTGCGGAACCCCGCAGGGCAAACGGAATGAGCTTGAGGAGAAGGCATCAATGTTGATTGTGTGTTTTCTGTCCGATAGAAAGGATGAGACTAATTTCAAGGCCACATTTTGTATGCCTCTTGCTTCCAAACGGTGGATTAACGTAGAGTGATCCACTGTATCAAATACCGCAGACATCCAACAGGATTAGGGCGGCTGACCCCCCCTTATCCAGGATTAATTTAAGATTATCAGTGGCCTTGATCAAGGCAGTCTCTGTACTGTGTTTGGATCTGAATCCGAATTGAGTGGGATCCAGACAGTTAGAGTCCTTAATGAACTGATTTAATTGGGTATTCATCACCTTCTTGCCTATTTTTGCAGGGAAAGGAAGTCTGGAAATAGGCTGGTAATTTGCCAGGTCTTCGGGGTCCAAATTAGTTTTTTTCAATAATGGCAATATGGAGGTTCTTTTCCATGGGATGGAAAGATACCTGTTCTGAACATGTTATTGAACAGGTTTTAGAGATGGTCTGCATTGATGTCAGGGACCAGCTTTATCACTGAGGGCGGACAAGGATCGTCCGAGGAGCCAGACTTTGTGGTCAGGATAAGCTCTTTTATTTGTGATGAAGAGACTGGGAGAAAAACTTGAGGCCATTAGTGGCCACTTCATTATCAGAAGTGGTGTCCACCTTATCTTGACTAGCGGGTATTGGAGGAATACCACAGTATCTGAATGAGACAAAAATTGAGTCGATTTTACCCTTGAAGTGTGAAGCAATCTCATTGCAAAAGGACTGACTAACCCCTCCCTTTTGTGCTCCAGGTATTTTGTGAATTTATTGATGACTTGATAAAGTTCTTTAGCTGAGTTTTTGGTAGATTCAATTTGCGAAGAAAAGTAGGCTGCCTTTTCTGTGACTAATAGGGCTGTATATTTAATTAACAAGCGTTTTTAGGTGTCTCTCTCGTGGGAGTCATATTGGGCTCTCCATTTCCTCTTGGCATCTGCAACCCTGATTTTCGAGTCTAAGGGCCTCTGAAAACCATGGAGCAGACGGACGAGTTTTACTTAGGCCACCTTTTTTTATTTGAACTAGTTTAGAGAAGGCAGAATTAAGCCAGGTGGAGTAGATCTCAGTTGCGAGTTCGGGATTGTCCACCACCAGGAGCGTGAGATAGTCAGATATTGTTCTAGCTGATTTTGATCAACTTTTGGATTCAGGGCAGTATAAGTAGTAGGGCAGTTTATCTTAAAGAAGATATCCAATCCAATCCAAAAATTCTTTATTTCGGCCACATGGGCCATAAAAGATGCAGTGAAAACATACATTTAAAACACAATATTTACAATAAAAACCCCTACTGGCCCTGCAAAGTTAAGAAGTACAAAGTATTATAAATTAGCCAGACAATTTCTTCCTTATTGTCCATGCTGCCATCAAGAATTTAGAGACCGCAAACACAATGTGGCCCAGGGTGTTGGTTTTCATAACCCTGTAGGCCTGAAGGTACTTCCTAAAGCCCAGGTTTCGACACAGAGGAGCTAGCCAGCGCCTCCTCGGGCTCCGGTAGGCATGACAACAGAACATTATGTGCAAATCATCTTCGTCATTGGCTTTACAGCATGGGCAAAGTTTATCACCCCCTAACGACCATTTATAGGTGAATACTTTAGTAGGGAGTGTACCAAACCTCCATTGCAGGAACAGTTTCCTCGCCAAGAGAGGATAAATAAAATCCATAAAAGGTTAAAAAATATAAGAATCTTTGGATTCCATAAAACGTCCCGTCAGGGTGCCACTATCATGAGCATTGACCATGTCAGCAAGGTTTTTATTCTTGTACAACTGGGCAAGGGTTTTACGCGAGATACTTCGACAGCCCTGGGCTGGGTCATCCCATAAGTCTGGCAGATTCAGGCTGAACAGTTCCGACTTAATAAATGCCAGCCAAGGAATTTTGCAGTTAGCATTCAAGCTCATGACATGAATAAGGTCCTGCCTATAATGGGACAGTTCCTCGGTGGTCCATATCCGGTGCCAGAACTTCACAGGTTTCGACCGTAGGTCCTCAGCAATAGAGGGAAGGCCCAGGTCAAGTCTTAGGGGGAGGAGCGGTGTGCCTTGCGGAAGAGCAAGTAAGCGTCTCAGGAAACAATTTTCCACCCCTTCCCTGCTTTGTGTCCCCACAGCTCACTACCATAAGTGGCTGCTGCCTTCGCTTGGGACCTGTACATTTCCAAAGCCGGGCTTGCAGGCTTGAAGGTGGACTTGTTGGACACCTTCAAGAGTGCGCCCGATAACTGGGAAAGTTTCAACCTAGATCTTGTTACCTGGGAGTCCCATGCCAAGTTTTCTTGTAGTAAGATACCCCCAGATATGTAAAGGTCGAGACCCTTTCGAGACTAGTTTCCCCCAGTTTTGGATTGGGTCTGGTTTTGGTGGGGGGGTTGAAGATCATGAACTTAGTTTTTTCCGTGTTCACCTCCAACCCGTGTTGGCGACAGAAATGGCCAAAACCGTCCACAATCCTCTGAATCCCCATAGGGGATTTGGAAAGAAGGAGGGTGTCATCGGCAAACATTATTGCCGGGACCCTCCTTCCTGCCAAAACCGGGGCATCATTGTCTCTAACAGCGTCAAGATGTTGAATGACGCTGTTAATGTAAAGACAGAACAGTGTCGGAGCCAGCACACAGCCCTGTCTGACACCTCGATGGACCGGGAATCTACCCGAGAGCTTACCATCCCTCCCACACCTCACTTGCGCAAAGTTGTTCTCATGCAGCCTAATGATGATGCTGAGGAGGTGGGGGGGTAATCCCAGCTTCTGCAGAGCCTCCCATAGCTTCCCCCTGGGGACTAGGTCGAAGGCTGACCTCAGGTCCACGAAGACCATGTACAATCGACCTCCCTCTAACGTTACCGTCTTCCAATACAGGAGAAGGAGGCGAAAAATTTGGTCCATGGTCGACGTGTTCTTCCTGAAGCCAGCCTGAAGAGGGCTCATGATGTCATTATCCTCGACCCAGTCTAGGAGATGGTTTAAAATGAGGCGCGCAAAGAGCTTTTGGGGCACATCTATTAGGCTTATAGGCCTGTAATTGGCGGGGAGCAGAGTAGATCCCTTCTTATGGATAGGTACAATCTCTGCCCCCAGCCACGACCCAGGGATCGCCATACCTCCGAGAATGGCATTAAAAAGAATGAGAAGGTATGGGCCCCAGATGTCCGGGTGATGCCTAAATAGATCCCCGGGTATCCTATCCAGACCTGGCGCCTTCCCCACTACTATACGCTCTAGGGCAGACTCCACTTCCCCCAGGGATAATTCCATACCAAAATCCTGAGAACCCAAGGGCAGTTGCAACTCTACGCCCGGGCAGGGATTAGTATCTTGATAAAGTGCCCCAAAATGGGCCTCCCAAACCGCGGGGGCTATGTTAGGTTCAATCGCTTTATTTAATTCCCCTGACCCATTGTTTACAAGGGCCCAAAATTTCCGGGAGTCCCTGACTTTTAGGGCATCATGAAGGTCCTGCCAGTGGTTCCAATCCCAGTCGGTCCTGGCAGTCACCATCACTGATTTATAGTGCTTCCTAAGGTCACGTACATTGGCCTTATCGGACCCCTCTTTTATTGCAGCAATAAGCTCAGTTTTTGCTGCCCTACAGTTAGAAGTGTACCAGGTGGGAACATGGGTCTTTTTCTTTCGAGTTGGGACCACCGGATGGAATACCTCAGCCAAAACCCTCACTAGATCCTGGTGTATGTTTCCCAGTTTCTCGTTAAAATCTGGAGTTCTTGGTTCATCCAGAAGTGCGTCCACCTCCATGAACCTTGGGAGTGCCAGCTCATATAATTTGTTAATGGCCTCTTCTGAGCTCACCAACTTACCCCACTTAACCCGGCGCCTATTTGTTGTGAGGAGCAAATCCCCCAAGTCATCCCCCTGATCGGCTTGGGATGGGTCCGTTGGAGGCGAGGGGCACAAAATATTTAAGAAGAGGGCATTGTGATCGCTATCTGTCCTGGTTATTACCCTAAAGTCGATGACTTTTGGCCAAAGTGTAATGTCCACCATGATGTAATCTAGCCTCGACTTATGGCCCCTCCTGTTGAAGGTACACACTGAGGGGGTATCGGAAGGGGTACGACCATTACACGCCCTCAGTGCGCAATTCAGGGTAAGGGACATGAGTTGTATTGCTAGAGGGGACCAGGCTTTGGGGTAAGGAGAAGACGAGGGTGGAACCCCCCAGTGGTCATCCTCTGCCGTAAGGGCACCATCCAGTAAACCTTCCAGAGGTTCAAAGTGGCAATTGAAGTCACCTCCAAGCACCACCTTGAAATCTCCCGGAAGTTGACCCAAGAAGGAGGACAGATCATTTAGGGTTGGTGATTCATTTGGCGAGGCCACTGGTCGCGAGTAGACGTTGACAATGGCCCACGGAGGTTTGCCAGGCCATGTGAGCCGAACACACTGGATGTCCTGTGAACACGTGTAAACCTGTTCCGCCTGGCACCCAGTGTGACTCGCGATCCAGATTGCCAAGCCACCTGATGGCCTCCCCCTCCCACCCCATTTGGCAGGGATTTCAAATACTTCAAACCCTCTCCTAGACTGGGTGACCCTCGCCCATGTTTCCTGGAGGAGGAGTATATCACATCCACCTACTAGGTAATCCCATTCAGGGGAACCTTCCTTGTTTGCAATTCCTGCCACATTCCAGGAGAGAATTCTCAACCCTTGGTCAGATGGCAGGTTGCCCAGGCCTCCGATAGGAGGTCGCGGAGTAACCATGGATGGATTAGCGTCTGGGGGACCAATGCCGCAAACCGTAGTAGCTGTAGGCCCGGCCAACTCCGCCGCCCCAGTTAACAGAATATGGGCAGGTCCGATGTTAGGTGAAGGTCCCAGTTGGCACAGACTATCGACCGTGTCAACCAATCGCTCTTTAGCGGTATCCTGCCTAGTGAGTTCAAACACAGGGACTACACCTACTCCCACACGTCTTTGCACCTCATCTACCATTTCCCCAGGACGAAACAAGATTTCCCTGGTTTGTGGTCAATCGACCTGGTCCAAACAGGAAAACCTGTTGTGATGTATGAAATTAGCCCGGGCAGGTGGTAAAGAGTGCCTTGGTCTGTAGCGGGAACCATCTACAGCAAAGCCTACCCTAGTCCACCCCTTCTCACTCCCTGCCCCCGTGTTGCTATCACTGGGATAGAAATGTGAGAGGGGTACAAGTTCAATTGTGGACTTGTCAGGCCTTACAAGCCAATTGCAGATGTAATTTGCAACGTGTGGGCTCTTGAAGCTTAGAATAATACAATCCCCTGCCCTATTCTTTAAAGTAGGGCCAATCCATGGGATCCTCCTTACCATCAAAACCTCACCTTTCAAGTTAGGTGGCAGCAGCCTATTAATGCTAAGCCAGCTTATGACCTTGTTGCGTAGGGAGTCTTGGGTCTCCCTTACACCACCCGTTAGCACAGGAACTCCCACCATAATTGCCGTATATGGGACTGCTTCTGGCGGCAGGTTAACCACCCTGCGCCTATCAGGGGGGGGAGTGATACCAACAGTCGGGCCATTTGTGGAACCCACTACCGCCCCTGTTTGCGGCGCTAGTTGCGGCGCAGGAGGTGGCTTGGATCTCCTGGGAGCCGGAACAGGGGGCCTAGGCGCTGGAGGTAACAGAGTGCGCGCCTGAGAAGCAGACGCACCGATGTTACTCAGCGATGCCCCATTGGAGACCTGGGGCAATACAGAGGGAAGTGAGCTAATCCCAGGTGGGTCCCCGATAGCTATGGGAACATTTGTAGCTAAGCCTGTTCTTTTCCTAGTGTGGTCGTTTCCCAGGGACTGGAGTAGATTCTCTATGGCGTCCAGTCTAGCTGAAATGGGAGTTAACAGATTCTTAATAATAACTGTAAGCGAATTGATGATTGTATCTGTGCTATTAGAGGCTACCCCACCAAAGATAAATGGGCCCGCCGAGGATGATATTGGCACAGGAACTGGAGAGGCCACGAGATCCGGGCTAGACCCAGATAAAGCAAGCTCCGGGGAAACTGAAATATCTGTGCTTTCTTCGAGGGAGGATTCAGTTGTGTCAATTTTTGCCCTTTTTGCCCTCTTTATTTCCCCAGGCCTTTTCCTTTTTAAAGGCTGTACCACCACATTATCTGCAGGGTCTATGAGCATGACCGCCTGTCCCGCTTCAGGCGTGTTTGATCCCATATTATCCAGAATAGCAGAATGGTCAAAAGTCCCAGATGGCCGTGAAGAGTTCCGATCCCTCTGCGTTAGAGGCGTTCTTAGCTGCTGAAGGACCGACTCGATAGTCTGGTCAATGCTGTCCAATAATGTCATATGGGTAACGTCCACAGGGATGGGTGTGCTAGCATCAGTTGAGAGAGATTCCCCATGGTCCAAGAACACACTTTCGGGATCCATCTCAAGGTGAGAGTCCGTGGCTAGGTGACATTTGCTAGTTTGGGAACTCGCCTTGGGGAAGAATTTTTCCAGAGTGCTTACTCCTTGTTGGGCAGACTTACTCCGTAAGGCTCTGGACGCCATTATGCGGTAAGTGATAGGGCAGTACGGCGGGGGCGTTAGAGGGGAGGCCCGGTCCGGTCTCTGCCGGCCTCTAACGGCCTAAAACGGCCCGCCCTTTGCCCGGGCTTAGCCCCGCGCGCGTCCCGCGTGCGCGTTACTGGGCGGGGCTAAGTAGGGAGGAAGGGGGAGGGCGGGAAGAGTCGCAGGTGCGCTGGTGTCCTGAGCGCTACTCCTGCTGGGACTCGCAGTCCCGCCCTCGCAGTCCACAAAGCCCCTTGCAATCCTGGGGGACCAAGTTATCACAAAAGCGCTGGTTGCCGCTTACTCCCGCTTTCACCCGCCTTCAGAGGACTCCTGAAACACTCTGTCCAACTCCAGCTACGAGCGGCACCCCAGAAGATATCAGAGTGATCTGACCAGATCAATGGAAGTACTTTCAGACTAGAAATATAATTATTATTCAAGGACAATGCAACAAGCGTAGGACCCCCACCATGCGTGGGTCAGTATTAAGAAGTTTAAGATCAAAAGCCTCCATCATTTCTATTAATAAGACTGTATCCTTGTCATCTGTATGTTCCAAGTAAAAATTGAAATCCCAGAGGACCATAAAAGTGGCATTACAGATATCTGCCTCAAGCAAGGAGCTAATGGAGTTTAAAGAGCCGGCTTTAGGACCGTGAGAACGATGAATGAGAGAGCCTTGAAATGTGTAATTGTTTGTGTGCCCGAGTTTGAAGGACAGTGCTTCACAGTCCTCAGACTGTATAGTAGTAAATTTAGCACTAAATTTCTCCCTGTAAATGACTGCCAGTCCCCCTCCTCTTTTGATTGGATGGTCTTTCCTGTGCAGCCAATACCCAGAAGGTGTGGCTGCAAGAAGTTCAGGCATCGAAGTGTTAGAGGCCCAGGTTTCTGAAACAAATAGAATGTCTGATTTGTAAGAATCGATAAGATCTGCTACCTCCAGTGCATGTTTTACAAGTGAACGTGCATTGATTAATGTGCAAATTATACCAGTAAAAACCTGTATTCCAGATAGTCTCTGGCTGAAACCAGGTGGGCTGATCAAGGCGAACGAGCCGGGCAGCAGGCAGCCACAGGAGGGGCAGATTCCCTCTGACCCCTGACAGAGAGCTACTGTATTAAAACAGTAGGAGTTAGGATCATACTTATTTAAATCCTGAAGTGCCTTACTAGTAAAGAAGGTTCTAGCCCTAGAATCTGAGGCAAAACTGGCAGGGGTTCTGGCGCTAAGCGCGGTTCAGGCATGGACGGGCGCAGACGGGCTTGCATTTGGCGTGCCCACTGCGCTTCCGCACGCACATGCTCCTAAATAGTCGACAGTAATGCCCTGCCGGAAATATGGTAGACGGGGAGGAGCTCTGTCCCTCTGGACCGGGGACTAGCAGCGATTGGGAAGCAAAGAAGAAAGAAAGTGCAATGTGCAGAATTAAGGTAGCCCTTTGAATGAGCTGGGGCGTGGCTTGACCGGCTGTAAGATGGCCGCACTCTAAGTGGGTTCTGCCGGCCAAGCCGATAATCCATAAAAATCCTGCGGACTACCAAGGTGCTGCCTTTCGACTCCGGGCCACATAGATTCATCTCACCTCGGAGCTTCTGTAGCTGTCTTCCTGGGCCCCTGCCCACGGCGACACGCCGTGATTTCTGTTTGGGTCTGGTGCTGCGGCTGGGTCTCCCGGCTGGTGCTTTCGGGGAGCTCGGCCTCTGCGGCGTCCTCGATCTGACATCCTGACTGATCAGCTTCCAGTGGACCGGATTCCCTCATCGGAGCTGCCATGCCACACTGCTCCTCCGGATCCGGTGAATCGCCTCTGGGGTGGGTGCCCTGCGGCGGGGTAGGGGATGCGCGCGCCGCACCACCGGGCCCGGGCTGGCTCTCCACGCGGGTGCCTTCCTCCTGCTCCTGGCAGCCGCTGCTCGGCCGGCATGCTCCGGGCCTTGCAACTGGGGTGGTGCATCCCCCGCGACTCCTCGCTGATCAGTGGCCCCGCGGGCGCGTACTCACAGCAGTTTCCCCTGGCCGCTGACATCACCTGCTCCTCCTGCCGTCCCGCTAATGTGCTTCTGCGGCCCACGCCTCCTCTGCTGCCTACATGGTCCGGCGCGGCCTACTACGAGGAGTGCACTGTCTTCCGCCCTGACACGGCCTTGCCGCCTGCATTCCCTCCCAGTTTGGATGACTCCCCGCCAGGCCTGGCTCCACAGCGGATCGCTGACGCTCTGCTACTTTACTCCGCCTTCCTCCGGGCTCATTGAGGCTAATACTCTGTTGGGAAGGGGACCTCCTCTCGCCAGGCGGCCATCGCCTCCTTTGCTCAGGAGCCACTTGCCTTGCAAGGACTTGTCTCAGCACACTCTGCCTGGTGCTCGGAGCCCACCCCTGGGGGCATCTCATTCCTCTATTCCTCTCATCTCTCACTTGGCCTGCTTGACCTCCCCAAGATCTCACGGCAGCACGCTGTGGCCAAGCTCTGCCACTCCGGACTTCCTGCCTCTTCCTCGCTAGGCTCCCCTTTCTGGATAGCACTGGGACTCCCCTCCTTGGCCTTGTTGGCCACGTCGCAACTCACCTGCTCCTGCTCTGTCCTGTGGGCCTCGCTGCCATCATCTCCCCATGCGCCCTCTCTCTATCCTCTCCTGCTAGCCTCGGCTTCCATATACGCGGCTTGGTTGCTCCCTGACCTGCGGGGCGCGCTGGTGCTTGACCATGGGGCAAACTGATCCAAAGCAACCAAAGATAGCTTTCGACCAGCGCAAATCGTCGCAACAAGAGGGGCAGTCACGGACACTGGCGAACTCGCTACCCAGCACAAAAATGACCCTGCCCGCGAGGATGACCTCAAAGCTATCATGCTAGATGTAAATTCTACAGTCACCGGCATCGCCGCCTAGCTTGACCAGCTCTCTACCTGCCTGGACACTGTCAATGCTCGAGTGGACTCTCATGTTGCACGCTTAACTCAACTCGAGGCGAGGGTGTCTGACGCTGAGGATGCCGCTGCCCGGGACCACCATGCACTCTAACAGATGGACAACATTTTGGAGCTGATCAAAAGTAAGAATGAGGATTTGGAGGCACGCTCCCACAGAAGCAATCTCCGTATCACGGGAGTGCCCGAATCCTCCAACATAGCCAAAATGAAGGATTTCGTTGACAGCTGCTCCAAGAATTATTCGGGGAGGTCCTTTCCCTGGTATTCATCGTCAAGCGTGCCCAGCACTCTTTGCGACCCTGGATGGCTCCTGGTCTTCCAGCTCGACCTATCATCCCCAAACTACTACATTTCCGGGACGCGGTCCTTCATGCCGCCAGGGAGAAAGGGGAAATCCATCATCAAGGAAACTCGATCTCCTTCTACCCTAATTACACAATGGCGGTTCAGGCTGCCCGCAGCGAATTTCTCCCGGCCAAATGTCTTTTGCAAAAACACAACGTATCCTACTCCCTGGCGTACCCAGCCAAGCTGCGCGTCAGACACGGCTCGCAGGTCCACAACTTTCTGGAACCCAAAGCGGCGATGGCCTACACCAAAAAACTGGACAAATCACAGTGCTCCACCCCCCCAGCTCCCAGTCGGCCGCAACCAACGATCTAAGTGACAATGACTGAGAATAACCCTTGCACATGCACTCGGTTCTCTTGTGCTATGTGCCACGAACTTGCCCGTCATGATCCTAGTTCTTGCTGCCACTCCGTTATTCCAATGCTGACTCACTGCGACTGCCCTCACGCTCCCCAGTACTTAGACCCGGCTACCCTGTCCTGCTGTTGGGACTCTTGTTATTGTACCGGACCCCATTGATACTCATTTCTCTCTCCTTATTTACGCAGCATTGACACTTGTGTTATATCGGGTCCCCATCCCCTTCTCCTGCAGTCCGCCTTTACACACGGCTTGGCCACCCAGTCCTAGTGGCAGGGCCGTACGCTGCACCAAGCCACGTCGCTATGGGACGATTCCCCTTTGTTCTCACTTTGCTTTTTCCCTTCCCAGTCGGGGGTTCCCTGGATGGGTGGGGTTGGTTTCTCAACCTGATTGGGGGGGTTGGTGTTGGTGGTGGGGTGGTTCCTTGTGTGCTGTTGCCTCTCCCTCGAGGCATGTTGTTGTTTCCTTTCTTTTCCTTCTCAGACCTATCCTGTGCCGTGCTGTCTGATTCATTGCTCTTTGTACTGCACACCGCATCTTACACTTCTCAGGTTCCCTTGTTGCAAGTGGCCCTATCCGGCATTCCCCTTCCTGGCACAGTTCCATGATGGCAACTACACTCTGGACCTAGAATGTCCGTGGCCTGAACGATTATCGTAAGGCCAGCCTCGTACATGCACACCTCATTTGTCACAAAGTCAACATCTGTTTCCTCCAGGAAACTCATCTGCTCCCCGCAACTGCCTCCTGGCTCCAATGCCGACACTGAGATGAAATCCACTCCTCCTTCTACTCTAGCTACTCCCGCGGGGTATCTATCCTTTTACGCAGAGAGCTCCCCTGGTGCACCACCAAGGTCATTGCCGATCCTGAGGGGCGCTTTGTCATTATGCTTGGTACCCTTTAAGCCCAGCCCTTGATCCTCGCTGCGATTTATGGCCCCAATTCTGATGACCCCGATTTCTTTGCGTAGGTATGGCGACACAAATCCTTCCTGGGCCCTGCTGCATTGCTGGGGGGGGGGGGGCGATTTTAACAATACACCCTCGGCCGCTCTGGACCACTCTGGGTCCCACACTTCGCACCCACGTACCAGTTCTTTTCTGCGTTCCATCCTGGCCGACAATTCTCTGTTGGATGCTTGGCGCCATTCCCACCCAGACGTGCGCGAGGGCACCTGTGTTACAGGCACTTCTGGCTGCCGGTCCCGCTTGGACCTTTGGATCATCACCCACGATGCATATGCATGGATCACATCGGTTGCGCATATGGCACCCACCCTTTCAGACCATGCACCCGTAGGTCTCAGTCTGCTCCCCCCGCATGCTCCGAAGCGGATGTTTGCTTAGCGCCTGCCCCCAACATGCTCCGCCACTCGGTGTTTTGCGCCGAAATCCAAACTGTAATAGAGAACTATTTTGAACGTAATGCCGGTTCGGTAGACTCCCCCTCCACACTTTGGGAGGGCTTCAAGGTGGTGGTTCGGGGCGGATGCATCTCTAAACAGTCGGGTGTTCTGCGCTCCATCCGGAGCACTCTTGAGAACTTGGAGGGAGAAATTAAGGCCCTTTACTCTCAACATTCGGTCAGCCCCCACCCCAACACCCTTGCACAGTTCTGAGGTAAACTCTCCAAATTCAAACAAGAAGCCGAAAGGGAGCTCTCGTTTTTAGGGAGGGAGGCGAGGGTGCGCCGTTATGGTGAGGGTGACTGCCCCGGCAAGACCCTGTCCAATCTTTTACGACGGCTTCAAGCTGCCTCCTATATCACGGCACTGCAAGACGGGGGTCCGGAACGCACAACCTCTACCACTGAGGTCATTTCACGAGTCACCACCTTCTACACTCAACCTTATACCACGGGGCCTACTCCTTCGTGCGACCTCCTGGACCAGTACTTCGATACTCTTGAGCTCCCCTGGCTGAGCAACGGTCATCAGGAATACCTTGATGAACCTTTCTCTAAGGAAGAGATCCTAGCTGCCATTAATAGTCTGCCCGGGCACAAGGCGCCCTGCTCTGACGGTCTGCCCGCTTCTTTCTATAAAGCATTTTCACCGTCCTCATTCCGCATCTTGCCGCCATGTATAACGACTCCTTTGAATCAGGCCATTTTCCCCCCGCACTTCGTGAGGCCCTGTTGGCGCTGCCTTTAAAACCGGACAAATCCCCTGAACTTCTGGACTCATATCGCCCCCTATCACTTATTAATACCGACAATAAGATCTTCGCCAAGCTTCTGGCCTCCCGCCTTCTGCCCCTCATGCCCCTCCCTAATTGCTCGCCCTGATCAGTCAGGATTTACCCGTGGGTGCACAACGTCACATAACCTCCGCACGATCTATGCTGTACTTCATCAGATCAACCCTGCTCTACCGGCCGTGGCGGCTCTTTTAGATGCCACCAAGGCATTTGATACTCTTGTGTGGCGCTTTCTTTTCTATCTCCTTCACCGCCTTGGCTTTAGCCCAGTTTTTCTGCGCAAAGTTAATCTCCTCTGCGCCCTCCCGGTCGCCCAACTCCGGATCAATAGTCAGATATCAGAACCCATCCAAGTCTCGAGGGGCACAAGGCAGGGGGGCTCACTCTCGCCTATGCTTTTTGCTGTGGCGTTGGAGCCCCCTGCAGCCAGGCTCAGGCAACACCAAGCCCTGGTCGTCTCAATGTACATGGACGATGTCCCGCTCCATGTCCGCCATCCGCAAGAGAACCTCGTCCCATGGTTCATGAGGTGGTGCGATTGGGGGTCTATCTGGCATCCAGGTTAATTGGAGAAAGTCTATTCTATTCCCCTTGATGGATGCCACCATCCCCTTCACCCCTAACTACCCTTTTCTGTGGGCATCAGGCCCACCAGATAGATACCTGGGTGTCTGGCTCAGCAGGAATGTGGATGAACTTTGGAGAGCCAATTTTGGCTGGGGGTTTGATTGGCTGGAGACCAAGATTCCCCTTTGGCGGCACCTACCTCTATCCCTGGCAGGGCATATCGCCATCGCTAAGATGGTAGTGCTCCCGAAATTTTGGTATTTGTTTCTGAATGTGCCCGTCCCTCTCAGGGCCCAATTTTTCTGCACTCTCCATTCCCTCATCATCTCCCTTGTTTGGGCCGGGCGTCAGCCAAGAGTCGCGTATGACATCCTCACGCTTCCCCTCACGTGCGGCGGGATGAGAGCCACGGATTTTAAATTATATGTTCTCAGTGCCCAGGCCAGCTTCCTTCATTTCTGGCTACATCCGACACCATTCCACCCTCACGTGGCGGTCGAGGCCGATCTAGCTGCCCCCTTGCCCCTGCAGACTGCGATCTTCGCCCCTGCCAAGCCACCGCGTGGAGAAATCGACACGGTGGGGACCCTGCACTGGGCTTGGGACGGTCTTCGCAAATATTCAGGGTCGGGCTTGCTCTTCGCCAGTGCCATGCCTGTCACATACCACCCAGCCTTCCCCTCACTGCAAACAGCAGGAATGGCTAAACGGACAGCTGGCACGGGTCTGACCACCCTATCTGACCTCTACCCCAACTATGCTTTCTTTTCGCTATCCGCTGAGTCTGGCCCTAGGGATATATTGCTATGTTAGCAACTTACAGCGTCCTGTCGGGATTTGTATCCCATGTTCCCACAGCCCCCTCCTTCGATGGCTGCCCTCGACCTCACATGCACTTCTCCCTCTCCTCACGGACTGGTTTCTAGGGTCTATGCCACCACGCTAGCGGCCTCCTCCATCTCTATGATCGCACCCGCAGGGCCTGGAGGGAGAACGTAGGCCTTGATCTTTCCCAGGAGGACTGGCTGAACTACTGTATGCGGACTAAACACTTGTCTCCTAACTACCGCCTGCGCCTTATCCATTTTAAACACTTACACCGGCTGTACCGCTCCCCCGCTCATCTATTCAGAATGGGGCTCGTCCCTAGTGATAGATGTCTGAGGTGCTCGGCTCCAGCGGCTGACTTCTCTCATCTAGCTTGGCTGTGTCCCTTGGTCTCTACATATTGGTGCAACGTGTGCATTATTATTACAGAGATAACCTCCTCGCCTGTTTTGCCAGATCCCCTGCCTTGCATACTCGGATTGGTGAGACAATGCCCTTATGCCTCCCCCCGTCTCACGGCTATGCGTCTCATTCTCGCACGCCGAAGAGTTGCTATACATTGGGGTCGGAGGCCCGCACCCAAGGCGAGTGCATGGCTCGAGGATGCTGCGCGATGTCAGACACTCGTGTCAGAATTTGGGAACTAACACCGGCTGCTGGTGAGCCTGTCGATATATGGGGCCCTCTAGTTGCCTACGTCCTTTCCCGGAATGCCTCCCCCACTGCGTCCTCTCCCGCGCTCCCCGCCAGCACCCCGCCCGCAGCAGCCACCAGTACTGGTCCATAGGTATCCCCCATCTTCCCTTGCCCGCTGCTGTCCTCCCGCGGCCTAGTCACCCCCATTCTGCCCCGTTTGTTGCCTCTTGCTGCCCTCCCATGCTCTGCATTTAGCTACTATGCCTCTCATTCCACGATGTGCCGCCGTTGTATCATTGCCTTCATGCTGGTTGTAATCGATGCAATGTTCTTATTTCCCTCTGTCATGTGTTGTAGCACTATTTTTCATATTGTAACTTGATGTGCACGATTTTCAATAAAGGTCTTTGAAAAAAAAAAAAAATGAATACGCTGTTATTTAAAAAATCCCAGATTAAAAGCAATAGCCAGAAATAAAAGCAAGTAAGCACAGTACAAAACAGATAAATAATAAAAATAGTCCTTAGGTGACCACTTACTGAATGTCGCGCGTCAGCACACACATGCTCCTAAAAAGTCTGCAGTAATCCCCTGCTGGAAGTAGGGTAGCTAGGGGGTGGGGATCCATCCCTCCACTCAAACGGCAGGAACTGCCGCGGCGGACCGGGGACTAGGAGTGATTGGGAAGCGAAGAAGAAAGAAAGTGCCAAGTGCAGAATTAATGAAGCCCTTTAAAATTGAATAAGCTGTTATTTAAACAATCCCAGAGTAAAATCAATAGCCTACGTACTTATCTCTAATTTTTATGCTCCCTATGTATCGACCGCTCTCTCCAATGCGCTTTGTTTCTAAGTATTGATTACTCCCTGCAGTTCTCTGGGCAAGGGTAAAGAGTTGGTAGATTTAAGAAAATCTCACTTTATGAAGCCAACTAGGCACCCATGTTGGAGTTTACACTATCCAGGTTCTGCCACTCGTCTTCAGAAATGT
The DNA here is from genome assembly GCF_964261635.1 of Lissotriton helveticus. Classification (NCBI taxonomy): domain Eukaryota; kingdom Metazoa; phylum Chordata; class Amphibia; order Caudata; family Salamandridae; genus Lissotriton; species Lissotriton helveticus. The sequence continues at coordinate 1,303,300,307 of NC_136057.1, forward strand.
GGTAAAAAGAAGTACACACTAGTTTGTTGTGAGTCAGAAACCGACAGGCAACTCCGCCCTGTGCATCCTGGCACACATGCTGTGTTTTGTGTCCCTAGAATAATACATTAGTTTCCACATGCTTTGTTTGAGCAAGCCTTGGACAGCAGCTGCAACATGACTTCACCTCTTTTTCAGAAGGTTCACTTTGTGAAGCAATCGAGTGCAGATCATTGGATTTGGTGAAATAACTCATCTGAGGTCGCTACATTGGAAGGTGGCTTGGTGAAAGACTGTGCTCACAAGCCCAAGTGTCTTGGGCATTGCTGTAGGTAGGTTTTTCATGAGGTCAGGGGGTTGACACTTCAAGCCTTGTTTGGGGTGTGTCAATGCTCCTGTGCCATTTGTTGACAAGGAGCTTGGCTTTGCCCTACCAGGCCTTGGGTAATGTGTGCCCTCATTCAGGTTCAGAATGGGAGAGAGGCAGAGGTGAGGATAGACTAGAAGGACAGATAACTTGTCAAAGGTTGGCAGGCCTTGGGCCAGATGTAGGTAAATTTTATTTTACCACCTCTTAAATACCGCATCATACCGACTCGGTATTTAAGAAGTGGTAAAATAAAAGTACCGAGATGTAGGTAAATGCAGATGTGCATTTACCGATTCGGAAACAACCGGTATTTACCGATGCGGTAAATACCGACCGGTAAATGCCCATGCATTCCTATGGGCTTTGAAGCCCATAGGAATGATTGGGCATTTACCGGTCGGTATTTACCGCATCGGTAAATACCGATTTACACAAGGGTGCAGGGGGTGTCACTTTGACACCCTCTGGCCCCCCCAAAAGAGGCTCGGGTGCCATGTGGCAGGCATACCTGCCCTAAGGGCAGGTCTGCCTGTCATATGGCACAGGTGTGCATGCACACATGTGCATGCACACCGGAATCGGTATTTTACCATCAAATAGTATTTGATGGTAAAATACCGATTTTTTAATGCTTGTGGGACTCAGAAGAGTCCCACCTACATATCAATTTTCCCTATTCCGTAAAAATACCGACTCGGTATTTTACATAATCGGTAAATTTACCTATCGGTAAATTTACCGAGTCTGTAAAATACAGGGCCCTACATCTCAAATTGCATTTACCGGTCGGTAACGGCCGAATTCGGCCGTTACCGACCGGTAAATGCCTACCTACATCTGGCCCCTTGAGTTTTGGAGATGGCTTAAATGTATATATCAAATCATAGGCTTGTTTTGTTTTTCTCCATCCAATGACCTTCTAAACAATCAAAAATACAAAATCATTGTCAAGAGATGGGCTAAAAAGCCTTAAAATGCTCTGCATTGAAGGCAGCCATGTTGGAAGGGAGAAGTCACGCTTTCTGAAGGTGGGATTTTCTGTACCACCGCCCCATCACCCACTTTTGCTTCCTTGGCAGAGTCTCAGGAGAAACACTTACAAACCAACTGCAACCCCACAGTAACCTTAACAACCTCTTCTATTTGTATTAGTTGGGTTTCTGAACTGAATGCAGCACTGAAGCAGTCTTGATTGACGTATTCAGTGATGGATTCCACATCACTGACTGACAGGACCCTTGGCACTTGTGCTGCCTGTTCGAATGAACACCAGGGCCCATATTATATACTGGGTGCACGGTGCCAGTTTGCACCACAGCTTATTCTTCAAAAGGTACCCTTAGTGCAGACTGGGGTAGTGCGCCCTATTATCATGAATGTGCTGCTCAGCCGCAGACTGGCGGCTGCCCTCGGTGCGGCGTATTCAGTGAAAGATTGAACGACTGCTTGAAAGCCACTGAAATGAAATGAAAAGATGACTTTGTAGAGTGCAGCACTTACTCAGAAAAGAGCCTCAAGGCACTATTAAATCCTAACCTTCAGACACCAACCCTCTAACAGGTCAAAAATATCATAATAAAGGGAAACAAAAGTAAAATCATGGGTGAACAGCAAGACCTTCAACTGTTTAAAAAACACAGCTCAATTAAAGAAAGCCTGTAGAGACCAAGGTAGGTTGTTTCACAACTTGGCCCCAATGACCACTGTGGAAGAGCCACTGTGTCTCTTGCATCAAAACTCTGTCTTGCACAATGCCAATGGCAACCACCTGCACTTTATAAAGGGGACAGAGATCCCATGCAGGAGGGTGCGGATGTCTGGGGGGGGGGGGTCAATAGGACTCAGTGTGCCCCCTCCAGAGGACGGTCTTCAGGGGGTGCATGGATAGTGTGCCATCTTTTTGATGAACTGTCAGTGCGTCTCCTAAGGGCCTCTTTGCCTCTGTGTCCGTAATAGGGCATGGACACAGTCAAAGTGATTCACTCATTTACAGGAGCCACCGCCCTTGTAAATAAGGGAACGCCCACTCAAGATAGTGCTGGCGCTACATGTGCAGCAGCACTATCATTATTACAGAAAGGGGCACACAAGCATCTGTGGCCTGTTATGTGATACGATAATACCCCGGGGCCCACACAAAGTGTGCACACACGCCCAGTCCGCCCCCAGGGCTCTATGCATAAAACAGCCCCTGCTTAAAGGAGGGCTGTGGTACAAACATGGAAAGTGCACCCATTACATAATAAGGGGCCAGGCCCTCCTGACGACCCCATCCATCTACAGGTCCAAGCAGGCAGAGGACTACTGCTAAGGACCCAGAACTGACAAAAAGTGCCACAAACAAGACTCTTGGTGGCTGTGTCAATTGCTGGATCGGTAGTTGACGATGAACGGTTTTCAGTCAGAAGAATCATAGATCCCAGATATCTGATGAGGGGAGTGATCAGCAGAGAGGGGCGATTTCTGGTCAGGAGTGAGAGGCCGAGTTACCAATGGCTGCCTGTGCTGTGTAATACAGATCTCTTTCTCACCTGGCATTGTCTTGGAGCAGGTTGGGTGTCTATGCTGAGGAAAACGAGCCACTTGCTTCCTAGGCACTGCTGATGGGAACATGAATAAGGTGGTATGCACACCACGTTTGTCTTTTTTAATCATTGTCAATCTTTAACCATTTTAGTCAGTTCGCGTGCAGGACTAGGTCGTGCCATGCCCTGAATGCACTATTTAAAGTACAATCTGTGGGGAGCGCCTGGTAGACGCTCCACTCCCAGCCGCACTGCGTGTTTTAGGATTCCAAATCCAACCATTATTTATCCATTCCAACATTCTCCATATTCGTCATGCTTTTACGATAGTTTTACCATGTTTTCACTCTCATCCTTAGTTATTCCACGATTCCATCAAAATGTATTTCAGAAACTTCACATATTTACACGTGCCAATCCAGGCCTCCTTGTAAATAGGGTCCAATACAACCAATGGCTTTTAGGCAGCATCTCTTTATTTCAACCCAATGCATTTCGGGCTTTAACAAGCCCTTCGTCAGGGGTAACTGAAAGTCAACAATAATATACATTATTTCAGTATATGCTACGTTTTAACCGAAAGTATTTACATTTCAATTAAGCGTTACACATGTGGCATTTTGCATATAAACAAGTAGAAACCTTCATTTAAACTAGCCCAAATATTATGTAATATTCAACTCTTCATTATAAAAATAATATTCAACTCTTCATTATAAAAATAAATGTAACAAAAGTGTATTTACGTGCTTGTGAGCCAAACTTAGTGTTTTGGGAATCGTGCATTATGTCCTTTAGCATACCCAAGCGTCTATCAGTTCAAACTGCGTGTTTGTTCCTAAAGCCCCGAACTGAATACTTTATGCAGTTAGCGTCATGTTTAAGGAAAAGCTCTCTGTTTTCCCCCAAGTCTCGTTAGCCATCTTATCAAAAAACCATCCTGCACGTTTATTCAGCTTAACTTGCAGACGCCTGTCAGCAATCATTCGCTCTTCAATTATTTGCAAACCGCATTTAACCGATCCCAAACAAACCTCAGTGCGTACCTGCTTAAACGAACATCTTTTTTCTCCTTGCAGAGCAACAAAACATCAGGTGATCTCGCCTGTTACACCTTCTAAAGTGTTCAACTTAATTTAAACCCTACGCGCTCCACCCACATTACGTGAGAAACAACTCCCAAGGCTCTTTGCGTCCAATACATGACTACAATACCCATACTACATCTGTTATCATTCACTGAGGATATTTAAAGCTATACGTTAAAATGTCACAAATCTCCACATTTAGTATATATGTCCTTTCAAGTTGCCTCCGTCATCCACTGCCGTTATGAGCCCGTTGTTCAAGATACGTGGAATCACTCCTCCAAAAATCTCCTTTTATTCTTACTGCATCAATTGGGTGCAAAACCAACGGGAGGGCATTATAAATTTGAAACATGAATAAGGTGGTATGCACACCACGTTTGTCTTTTTTAATCATTGTCAATCTTTAACCATTTTAGTCAGTTCGCGTGCAGGACTAGGTCGTGCCATGCCCTGAATGCACTATTTAAAGTACAATCTGTGGGGAGCGCCTGGTAGACGCTCCACTCCCAGCCGCACTGCGTGTTTTAGGATTCCAAATCCAACCATTATTTATCCATTCCAACATTCTCCATATTCGTCATGCTTTTACGATAGTTTTACCATGTTTTCACTCTCATCCTTAGTTATTCCACGATTCCATCAAAATGTATTTCAGAAACTTCACATATTTACACGTGCCAATCCAGGCCTCCTTGTAAATAGGGTCCAATACAACCAATGGCTTTTAGGCAGCATCTCTTTATTTCAACCCAATGCATTTCGGGCTTTAACAAGCCCTTCGTCAGGGGTAACTGAAAGTCAACAATAATATACATTATTTCAGTATATGCTACGTTTTAACCGAAAGTATTTACATTTCAATTAAGCGTTACACATGTGGCATTTTGCATATAAACAAGTAGAAACCTTCATTTAAACTAGCCCAAATATGCAGCACTTACTCAGAAAAGAGCCTCAAGGCACTATTAAATCCTAACCTTCAGACACCAACCCTCTAACAGGTCAAAAATATCATAATAAAGGGAAACAAAAGTAAAATCATGGGTGAACAGCAAGACCTTCAACTGTTTAAAAAACACAGCTCAATTAAAGAAAGCCTGTAGAGACCAAGGTAGGTTGTTTCACAACTTGGCCCCAATGACCACTGTGGAAGAGCCACTGTGTCTCTTGCATCAAAACTCTGTCTTGCACAATGCCAGTGGCAACCACCTGCACTTTATAAAGGGGACAGAGATCCCATGCAGGAGGGTGCGGATGTCTGGGGGGGGGGGGGTCAATAGGACTCAGTGTGCCCCCTCCAGAGGACGGTCTTCAGGGGGTGCATGGATAGTGTGCCATCTTTTTGATGAACTGTCAGTGCGTCTCCTAAGGGCTTCTTTGCCTCTGTGTCCGTAATAGGGCATGGACACAGTCAAAGTGATTCACTCATTTACAGGAGCCACCGCCCTTGTAAATAAGGGAACGCCCACTCAAGATAGTGCTGGCGCTACATGTGCAGCAGCACTATCATTATTACAGAAAGGGGCACACAAGCATCTGTGGCCTGTTATGTGATACGATAATACCCCGGGGCCCACACAAAGTGTGCACACACGCCCAGTCCGCCCCCAGGGCTCTATGCATAAAACAGCCCCTGCTTAAAGGAGGGCTGTGGTACAAACATGGAAAGTGCACCCATTACATAATAAGGGGCCAGGCCCTCCTGACGACCCCATCCATCTACAGGTCCAAGCAGGCAGAGGACTACTGCTAAGGACCCAGAACTGACAAAAAGTGCCACAAACAAGACTCTTGGTGGCTGTGTCAATTGCTGGATCGGTAGTTGACGATGAACGGTTTTCAGTCAGAAGAATCATAGATCCCAGATATCTGATGAGGGGAGTGATCAGCAGAGAGGGGCGATTTCTGGTCAGGAGTGAGAGGCCGAGTTACCAATGGCTGCCTGTGCTGTGTAATACAGATCTCTTTCTCACCTGGCATTGTCTTGGAGCAGGTTGGGTGTCTATGCTGAGGAAAACGAGCCACTTGCTTCCTAGGCACTGCTGATGGGAAACCTAGCTGCACGCAGGGTGAGAACGGACCACTTCCCCCCAAGGCATTATTGATGATTGTACTACTGAATGTCAACACCAACAATATCATGGCATACTAATATAGAGGACAAAATACAGACATGTAAGTGCATATAGGGAAGTATAGATTTACTATTCCTAACTCCACGTGTATGTGCCTTGAAGATATATGGACATCGCAAGTGCATGTATGTAGAGTTAGGTATAGGAAATCAAGATTTACCTATTGATATTTTACTTTCAATATTCTGTCCTTGAAATTCTGTTCCATCAATATTATTGATTAGATATTTAGGGGGCGCACACCATTGTGGAGGAGTACGTTGCCTGTTAGAATGAGAGCTTCCTCCCCGGCTTGGTGCAGAGGAGCAGGCTCTGCTGCCTGTGCTGTGGCAAAAAGCCTCTTCCCCTCTGGCCTGGCCTAGGAATGGGAGAGCGGTTTAAGCAGCGGCTGCTGCACGGATCGGGGCGGGGGGGCAAATGCGGGGGAAGCGGGTGTAAATTTAAAAAAAAAGAAAACGACTTACCTTCTCACCACGTCTGTCCTCGTAGTCCCTCGCTCTGGCCAGAACAGGAAGCAAGCCCAGGCTCCCAGTCAGCCAATAACAACGCCGTTGTGATTGGTCTGAGCACGGTGGTTCGGTGCTCAGATGCTGACTGGGAGCTTGGGCGTGTTCTCCACGCAGGCTGTAATACAGCCTGCGTGGAGAACATACAAAGTGTGCATGACTGTTTGGCCAGGCCAAGAGGGCCGGCCAAACATTCATGCGCACTTACAGTGTGCTCACCACTCCCCCTGCTCCTGTCGAGAGAGCGGCACCGCCCCGCAAAGCTGCCGCACATAAGGACAAAATAAAATGATAACGTGAGTTATTATCGTTTTATTTTTCTTTAATTTCATTGCTAAAAAGCAGTGGGGCGATGCTCCTCCGCCTTGGCGGCGGAACCACCTCTGGGTTTGGGAATGGTTGCCTTTGCTCAGAGAGTGATCGACTTCCTTCCATGCCTGGCCCAGGAGTGAGAGGACGGTTTCCAGTAGCCGCCTGGGCTGTGAGACTGAACCACTTCCTCCCAAAGGCCCGGCCAGAACTAAGCAGGCTGTCCCAGAACAGGATAAACAGCCGTAAGTTTCGAAAAAAGCGGGGGAGGCCAGCCACAAATGCATTCTGCGCCGCAGCGCATTCCGCAGGCATGGGAACTGTGTTTGTGAAAAACACAACAGGCGAGAGGGAAGCTAAAGAGAGCAACCGCTTGTGGCCGAGAGTTTTTATGAACCACAAAAGCGGAAGGAATCTCTGTTTATTTACGTATTTCTGTGAGTCTTTTGTTGCTAATATTATCCAAAGATATTTCCTTAGCTCTTTTACATACATTTATACATTACAAAGGCAACTTGAGAAGTCTAAAGATGTTCCTATCCGCGAAGGAGGCGGGGACATGACCAATACATCATTCAGGTATTACAATTTGGATATACATTAATGTGTGCATTATATATTTAGTATAGTCAGTGAGAGGGTGAGGGGAAAAAGACTGATGAAGGGCGTTTCTTGCATCAGTATGCACGCATAGTGGCTAGGTAAGGTGCCCAGCTTTTGACATCCAGGAACTCGGACACTCCACAAACATCAAAGAAGGACTACAGTTTTGCATCAACCGAGGAGCATATAGTGACTTCATTGATGCGCTCACCAACATAGGATAGTGAGGCACAGAGTAATTAAATCCAATACTTCCACTTCAATTGCTTTGGTCTAGTGCTAACTTATCCTTTTCTTGAACACATGAAAACTTCCCTCCCTCCACCTTCAGTCGATCCTTTCTGAAAACCAGAACATGTACTAAATTTACTGAAATCTGCAGGGAGCGATGATTAAAATCTGGGACAGTCTCTTCGGAACCTGGGATATCTTATGGTTACGAATGACTCGAAAACAATATGTTATGGATGGAGAAAATACAAGATTTCACTGGCATGGGGATCTAGCAGCGCTGGCCATGGGATCCAGGAGTGGAATGGGGAGGCTTGTGGCCATTTAACTGGTGGTTACTAATGTATGATCTTCTAGCGACTGGAGGAACAGCCAGTAGTCAGGTGTTCGAAAGAGAGGTAAAAGTTTGGGTGTGTAGAGTTGAGTCAGTAGCGGGTGCATTTTTAGTCAGATTCAAAAGTTGTGAAGAATGGGTCATGCCTTATCTCAGTGGATATATCATTCCAGATTTTGGGAGTGACGCCTGAGAATAAGCTTGAATGCAGCAACAGCTGCTGCAAAAATAAAATGGTGGGGCAGCGCTGGGGTGATTTTATTTTTTAAAACCCACTTACCTGCTTCTCCCACTGCCGCTTTGTCTGCTGGATGCCTCAGTGCTCCTCTTCTTGAAGTTCTGGGCCAGCACAGACTCCCCACCCAATCCAGACACTGCTCTCATGCTGTCCTGGTTAGGCGCTCACGAAGGGACTGGGAGCCTGTGCGATTTCTCCACCCCGCTGTAGAAATTCTAAGTTAGCATTTCTGTTAGGCTGGCCTAAGACATGCACGCTTACAAGTGTCCTCCGCTCCTTCTCCCAGTCCCTCACTGGTGTCGACAGGATTGCCTGGTCCCGCTCTACACTCTGCAGCCAGTGAAAAATAAAATGACAGTAAAATTGTTTTATTGTCGTTTTATTTCTCATACTCAGTTGGGCGACGCTTCTCCGCCATTGCGGAGGACGCGCCGCTACTTGGACGTATTGCTGCAGCATTTAGCTTCTCTATATAACTTGGGGGTTGCTTTAAAGATGCCTACGATTTCATAAGGTTAATTTCTATATCGGTTAGTGTGAAGTATTTAAGCTGAATGCCTCACAAGTGATGCATGCGGATCTGAGCATACAGCACTCTTGAAGGAGTTACTTGAGTTTGATAAGCAAAGAACACAACGTGACCAAACTGGCGTTTGTTATCAACACTGCATTGAGGATGCTGTACGCAGCACAGTTTGTAAAGTAGGCAAAGATAGCTAATACTTAGGAGGTCTGTTAGATCATCAAGAGATACACCATTTTGATAGATTGTATATGTTTTAGTTAATAGTGGGCTCCTTTCACCACTGCATTTGTATGTATGCATGTGGATTGGGTTTACTATCTAGTACAAAGCCAAGTTATGTAGCGTTGTGAATTATTTTGGAGCAGAGACAAGCTCCTGGAAGGGTATTCCATCAGTTTTCCATGAGAGATAACTGCAATTGTATACACTTAAAGCTGTTCAAGACCCTGGTGACTGGTCCACACTAAACTCATGCATGCACAGCCAGTACTGGGAGGCGCCAAGCTTTAAGGCATGTCCAAATGAGGAACTGTCACTGGCTTGAACCATACTCAAGCACCCCAACGAGTGTAACTTTTAAGCTCTCATACCCTCTTGTAGGCACACCTTCTACTGGACCACACTGCACAGCCATGCACACTGGATAATATGGTTCTTACAGGTCTGAACCATGCTAACACACACATCCAATAGCGCAATCGCTCTCAGTCCCACACTGCGCTGTGCTCTTTGGGACACTCAGTAACACACTTGCTAATGGATAACACCCTGCTCAAGCAGAAGAAATAGCCTCTGATTGACTAGACATATACTTCAACTTCCACTTCACAGTAAGGCCCTAGCAGAGGCCGCAAGTGTGCAAAATATAAGCATGGAGTATGAGTGGCCACCTTCTAACTTCCATATATCTAGTTGAAGGCACAGCAAGGAGACCTACACCATGTGCAGAGTAAAGGTGCCTGAGTTACTGAAAGCTCAAGTCAGATGCATGCCTCTGGCTCAGCTCAAAGTCTTCTTGGAACCTCAAGCTCAAAACAAGCCGAGCTTTTATGATAGGGGATGTGTCCCATTGTCAACAGCTGTCGACCATATAGTATGGGGAAGCAGGTTTGAATCCTGGCCTTAGTTAAGCATCTTGTGATCTCCCTGTGCCGGAAAAAAAACTTTTAATGTAGTCTGTGCCTGAGGTGAAGCACTTTCCTGCCCTTTGGCACGTTCACACTATGCAAAACTGCCCAAAATCAAACCTAGATTCTGCCTGTCACCCACTCTGATCTTATCTTCGAAAAATTATTGAGAAAACATTAACCTTTTTTTACAGAGATTGACATAGCGCAAACTTGACCCGGTACCGGGTATCAGAGCGCTTTACATAGCACCAGTTGTGTTACGTGAGGACACATTCATTTTTGTTAGGCACAAGGAGATTAAGTGATTTGCCCCAGAATCACAGGATGTTCAGCGTCTTAGCTGAGACTCGAACCCGGTTACCCAGTTTCGAGGTCAACCGCCCTAACCGTTAGGTCAACTCCTTTTCCCAACCTTTGATGTCAAAAAGAGATACTCATCTAATGCATGAACTGCACAATATGAAACTATAAAATCTGGGATCAATCCCAGACTCCCTGCTTGATCAAATTGTGTGATCCTAGATAAATGCTTTATTTCATGAAGCCTCAATTTTGTTTGTTATCATATATTAGAGCATTTCCAAATATATAGGTTCGGAATGTGCGCTGTACAAAAACTTTTCTGGTGGTTGATTTGATAGCCTATAATTCTGCTTCATCTATAATAAGAATCTAGGCCACATATGGGGTACAAATGACAACTGATTTGTCTCTTAATACAGTGTGAGAAATGTGGTTGTTGGTTGACTGGGGTGTGAGACCTGGTCAAGCAACAGTCCCAGTCCCTTGCAGGGTAAACCACAGAAAATAATTAAATTAACCTGTGCTTAACCCTAGGTAGCTTGGAACAAAAGAATCAGTCAGGCTTAAATTAAAAGCAAAGTGTAAAGTATTTACACCGCACACAAACAATAAAATAAAAACACAACACATGAAAAATCCAAAACCAATTTAGAAAAATTGAGTATGTTTTGATAAATCATTTGACACCAAATTGACAAAAATCCAATCAATAGATATGGAGTTATGGATTTTAATGTTTTTAGTGAAAGCTTGCACCAAAAAGAACAAAGTACCAACCCGCGGACATCTGGTCACGCAAGACTGGGTCAAAGTCAAAAGATAAGGCTGACTGCGATGGAGCGTTATTCGGGATACAAGAAGTGGATTGGGCTTGGTCAGCTCTTACCTTCAGACTTAGAAAAATTATTGAAAAAGAATGTCTGAGAAGGTAGAGGTTCAGCGGGGCAAGGCAGCAGGAGTGTCTGAGGTGTGTGTGTTGTCGTTAGATGGCTGTGGAGCGAAGCTGCGGTGAAAATGTTTACCTTCTGACTTAGTCACCGAAATGTAAGTCAAAAATATCCAGCAGGACGAGGAAGAAGGCTGTAGCTTTCGTAAAAGACCGCTGAAATGGAGTAGCCTCAGTGAAGAAATTAGCGAGAGAAGCCGCAAAGTCAACCCAACCGGCGATGCAGCTTGGACAAATAGGTGAGCAGGCTGGTCCTGGTCTTCTCCTGGTTTCTCAGAGCACTTTTTGGCCAAATCTTGTCTACGTTTTCAGTTTTAGAAATTGGCCATTTGGGTACCTTTAGCACCACAACCAAGGGTCCAGGACTGATGGGAACACCTCTTCGGGGTACAGGACTCACTCAGACTGGGTCCAGGTGCGCGTTCAAGATGGAGAGAGCCTTTTATATCCCTGTGGCTCTGAACTGGAGGCCAGCAAACTAGCCCTTGGAATCACTTCTTCTAGTCCTGGGTTCAGGTGAAGATGCAGGGATCAACATCAGGGGGTGCTCTGGGGGTTCACGGCAGACTCCAAGCAGCAAAGCAGTCCTTCTCCTTATAGCAGCAGCCTGGCAGAGTGCCTAGCAGGTTACAGCAGCAGGCCCAGGACGAGAGCCGCGAGGTTCCGGACCCCTCCGCCTGCGGTTTTGGCGCACGTACCTTTTGGCTAATAAGCCTGGACAGAGGTGGTGAACTGCACAACCGAAATTGGTTGTGCATTGAACATACTGAACAGGCTAAACTCACTGGTTCAGTATTAAACCATTATTTGTTGCACTTGTTTTTCGAGTTTTGTTTTCACATAGCTCACAAGTTTCTATTTTGCAGATAGATATATCATTGACCCTGAAGAAGGCCATGACACTTTTTATAGGTCTATAGGCCGAAACATGTTGGTCCTGATACAACACAGAAGCTTCTAATGTCGGCACCTGTGTTATCAGCAAGATTCTATTTTTAATCCTGACACCGGGTAGCGGAATTAAAGTTGCCGCCGAGCTAACTCCGTAGTTAGTTTTAAATCACTCACATTATAGCACTGCACGTTTTCATAACACACCAGGCTAACATAGGGTGTTAGTACACCTGCTGACCTCGCAATAAAACATCCCTGAGCTCCTCCCTCGCAGGAGGGGTTGTAGACTGCGTAGAGACTAGGACTCTCACGTGAGGAGGCACCTCTATGATGAAGCATGATACCTCTTTTGTGTGAGGGGAACCGTCCTAAAAAGGGAATCCCCTGTTGCGCGTAAAAGTGCACGCAGCTCTCCGCTGAATAGCCCTCCTAGCTAACTGGTACGGGCACCTTAGTTGTGATATTATTAATGAGTGGGGAGTTGGTTCCCATTGGTCCTAAAATCTCCTCAAGCCCCCCTTGTGTGACTTACAGCAGCAAGCATTCCTTTGAGAGTCCTTCCACAGGGTCAGTAGTGAACTGAAGAGTGGGTTTGAAGGTCCTATTTTTGTACCCTGGGGCCCTTCTCCTGGAAGGTGGAAGAAGCTTCTGGAAAGGTTATTTGAAGTGTATGGAATTTCCTGATTCCCCTGCACTGATTCCAAGCTGGCTGCAGCAACAATACAGGGTTGTTAAGCTTTTTGAGTGGAGACAGGACACAGTCTATTCAGGTGTAAGTGGGACTGTGCTCAGATTCGCCCCCTCCATCCTGCCAGTGATGGACCATTGAGGCACACCCTATCCCTTTATTGTGAGACTATGTGGGAGGAATTCACAAAGTCTAACTGTCAGCTACTCCCAGTCATTTGACCCAAGACATGCTGCAGACACAAAGGGCTATGGTCAGGAATTTGCCAACTTTCTAAAAGTGGCATTTTCAAAATTGCAATGAAAATCCGACTCTACCATTAAAGAGGGTGTATCATTACAATTCCATAGGTACCAAACATGGTATATCTACCTTCTCTCAATTAGGAATTACATCCTATTAAATGTAATAAGGAATCCCCAATATTATTGCATGGGAGAGGTAGGCCTCACAGTAGTGAAAAACGAATTTGGGAGATATTCACAGCTAGGACATGCAAAACTTAAAAGTACATGTCCAAAATTGTAATTTCACAGCACTCTGCCCTACAGGCTACCTAGGGCCTACCTTAGGGGTGACATATGTAATAAAAGGGGAGCTTAAGTGTTGGCAAAGGGGTTTAAATGCCAAGTCAGTGTGGCAGTGTGACACTGCATTCAGGCTATAATGGCAGGCCTGGGACAAGTTTTAGAGTGCTACTTAGGTGGGTGCCACAATACGTGCTGCAGCCCACAGCTACCATTTAATTTACAGGCTCTGTGTATATGGTACACCATTCTACAAGAGACTTACAAGTAAATTAAATATGCCACTTAGGTATATGCCAATCAAACCATGTTTAGGGTGTGAGCACAGGCGCATTAGCATTGTTTAGCAGAGGTAAAGTGGACTAAGTCCGATTAAAGTCAAAGGGGTAACCCTGTGTCCCTAAGAACCTGGGCATTGTTGATCTTGTCTACAAAAAGTTCAGTTGGGTGAAAAACAATTCCTTTCATACAATGACAATTAAATGAAAAGAGATTTCTTTTTTTATAGCCACAGTGATACTTCAAGTTATAAGTATATTTCATTTAGTAAGTATGGCTGTCATACACAACATGAACAAAAACAAATAGTTTATCTGTGACTGATGTGACATATAGTGATATATGATGTGACAATGATAGACTGACGAACATTACATAAATGCATAAATAACAAAACAATGAAGGATCTCTGTCCAATTATAAAGTTCAAAAGTAACCCCCATATCAACTATTCAAGGTTACAGCGACTAAGACATGAGTAGATAGTACGTCGACGTTTCAACCCTGGTGTCTGTATTACTAAAAAGGCATCACGTAGAGTCTTCTTCAGGACAAAATGAATCACGCTGAGACAGCCAAGTCGTGATAAATCAGAAATGGGAGCTCCTTGATGGAGTACAGAGTAAGAAATATAGCAGGTCATCATAGATGGATTTGTCATCATGATAACCAGTCTCTAGCTCCAAACACAGTCGGCGTAAACCTCTGTGGGGAACCGATCCCTTTAGATATCAGTCAGTAGCAAAGACGAAACATTCAGTCTTCAAAAGTTGCGGAGACCAAGAATCCTTTTGATTAATCTGTTTAGAATAATGCAGTAAATACAACCCGGGGCCGACCCCGGGTTGTATTCACTGTAAAATTCTAAACTGATTAATCTATGATGACCTGATATATTTGTATTTAATTGTCATGGTATAAATGAGTTGTTTTTCACCCAACTGAACTTTTTGCAAAGTCCTAAGTCCAACAGAAGCAAAATGCCAACAAACATTGGAGATAAGTAGGCAAAACATTTGGGGGAAGACCACTCTACGACTGCCAGGCCTAACATACACAAATAGCATTGTCATCAGGTTGAGGCAGGAAGGTTTCTCAGTTCATGTTTAAAACATGCCACTTTTAATAAATACTTCTCAATGCAGAAATACGATCTAATGAACTAAGGTGCAATATTTCAGCGATTTAAATAAATGTTTTTGAATTTTGAAGACACCTTGTCATTTGCTAACCTCATCTGTGGCTCGGCTCTCCTTGTTAATCCATTGACTCGTCCACCTTTAGAGCAGAATCGCTTTAAAGGACCTTTCAAGGTGGTCTGTAAAGCTCTTGCACTGTTCCATCTTGGGACATGTTTTTCCTGACGAACAGAATATCATTGCCTACCAATGTGCATCACTTAAAAAGCATTGAAACTTAACACACCTCATCACATAAGGGAGAAATATGGTATTTTATGGAAACACACAGACATTTGCAACATAATAATATCTTTCTTGATATTAAGCCTTGCAACAAAGCCCTAACATTATCCGGTTTTGAACTTCATATATTGGACATCATCATATTTGAAATAAGAGGGACCCCCCCTTGTTCTTCTTTCAAAGACACCACTCACTCCCTTGTCCTCTGCTGAACGGCAGCTGAAGTCATCCCTCTGCTTCTGACAGCATGTTCACACAAACATAACTGTACTTTTTGTACTTTGCGAAATGTAAAATTATGAGATAATGTTATCCTCGAGTAACCCGTTTTTTCTAAGACTGCTCTCTTCGCCCCTTGCTGTACAGTAAGTACCCTTGCACTCACTTAGATAATATCTGCACTGCATAAAAAAACCTGGAAATAAATAAATAAAACGAGATACAGGTCTCCCAGGCAAGGACGAACAGCTTCCAAAGGCGGCCAACAATCACAGACGTGCTTCTCCCTCCTAGGGGCTTGTTAGTATGAGGCAGCGGGGAAGAGAAAGCAGTAAATTGGTGTCGGCTCGCTGCCTGCTTTCAGCACCTCAATGAAGAATAGGAGATGGAGCGGGGGGGGGGGGGGGGGGGGGCTAGGCGGTGACCAGGCGGGGGTGGGGGTGGGGGGGAAGGAGCAAGGCCAGTGAAAAGAAACCATCCATGAAAGGGGTCTTTCACTAGGCGGCGGGGGTGCTCCAAGACAAGCGTGACAAACAGAAAAGAACTACTTTACCCTTTATGTGGGGGAAATGGGGAGGGGTGGGGAGCTTCGGCCGCACATGGGCGGGGGCAAGCAGCATAGATTCATGGGGGATAATTGAGTGTGGGTTTGCAGTGCTGCAGCACGAGGGGGGCATGCAGCATAGATTAATGACGACGTTTGAGGGTGGGGTTTCTACAGCACGAGGGGCATCCGAAGCATGGGTTAATGGGGGGTGTAGGGGGTGTAGGATAGGCACTTCTACAATAGGGTGAGTTCATGAACCACACGACTATATTTTAAAGTGGGGGCTTCTGCTACAGAAGGAGGGGGGTGCACCATTGAGTAAGAGAGAATGTGGCCTAACGGCTTGAGCTGCCGTTTTTGGAGCTGGGGAACCAGGTTCGAGCCTCCACGTGGGCTCAACATCCTGTGATTCTGGGCAAATCACTTAATCTCCCCGTGCCTACCAAAAATGAACGTGTTCTTGTGTAACGTAACTGCGTAACTGCTTCTCACGTAAAGCGCGCCAATACCTCCGGGTCAAGTTCGCGCTATATAAAACCGCAACAAAAAAGTGTCATTAAAAGAGGGAACATACTGAGCGGGAGCGAACACGTCATAGACTTATGAGGAGGGAGGGGGGGCAGAGTAATGCTTCATCATGGGCAGTGGGAGGTCAGTGGAATCTGACAACATACATTCATTGTTGGGTGGGTGTTCCGGTGGCGTTTTGGGTTGACATTTGGTTCTGACAGGAGGCGGCATGCTGCAAAGATAAGTTCGAGGGAGTCGGCAGGAGTGCCCACGCAGGGTAGCACAGATGGGATCGGGGGTGAGGGTCCGTGAGAGGTCGCTGTCCAGCCGGAGGGGGCATGCAGCGAGCAGTGAATGGTTAACTGCCAGCACCCCAGGGCCCCTCGAGACCCGGCGCTGCAGCGAGCCACCAGCTGCTTCCCGGGAAGGGGAGGTGGGGACCAGAAACAATCCTCCTCCCCTCGCCCACCCCGGGACGGGGTGACATCATGCCTCCCGAAGCGGCGCTCGCCCATTGGCTGCCGCGGGAATTGATGCTGCCGGCCCAGCCGCCGCCCCTTTTGTGTCTCGGTGTCTGAGGATCACACACCCAGTGCGAGCAGGAAGGGAGCGGCGCGGAGCGGACAAAGGAGGCCGCGGATCCCAGACCCCACCCGGGAGTCCCATCGCCGGCCTGCAGCCCACCCGAGAGCCCCGGGCCGCAGCCACCCAGAGGCGGCAGCTCCTCGCCCGAAAGCCGGCGCCACCCCCCGCCCGGAGCACTGCCGGCACCAATCTACTGTGTGGAGGTAAGACAGCGGCGTGCACCGAGCCAGCATGTGCAGTGACTACAGTGCGGCGTGTAAGGGGAACACAGCACTGCACTGACTCCAGGGAAGCACGCGCTGCTGCGCTGGAGGGTATGAGTGAAGCTTTCTTTACTGGTGCCGGGTGGGGAAATGTGACCCTCTTACTGCCTCCAGTGTAGGGGAAGCTTGCACATGTGGCCTCTCCGTACAGTTTTGTACACGTTTGCACGGCTGCTTCGTGTAGTTTACATGTTCTGCTTCCTCTGCTGTGGCCGAGGAGTTAACTTGCACTGCTGTTGCTTCTGTTCCCTGCGGGGTATAGCGCTGTTTAGCGCCCACAGCTGCTGCGTGTGTGGGAAGCTTGCGCTGCTTCACACTGCGCGGTGCAATGTCTCCGTCTGAAGGGAATGTTGCACTGCTGCCGCTTGTGCTGCATATATATATATATATATCCTGTGAGTTGGGGGTTTATACTGGACTTCATCTGATTGCGAAGGAAGCTTGCACCCCGGTACACGAGTGGAACCAACGCCGTGTGGTACTGCCGCTGTCCTGCATCTCGAGAGGAAGCCTGCACTGCCGGCATTATCTGTCGGCCATGAGATTTTTAGAAGTTATTTCTACATATTGCAGTATAACCTCTTTCCTCTGCTCCGCCATCCCGCGCGGAAGGGCTCCGATGAGTGCCTCGGGTCCGCCATCCTGCCCCAGGGTGTGGCCGGCCCGCGCCTCCCTCCCTCCCTAGCTCCCCGTCTGTGTGGGACTTGAGTTATTGTCTGTCGTGCTGCGGCAGGGGATGAACACTCGGGACCTCGTGGTCCAGACCGCAGTTTCCTTGGTTTCTCTGTTGTTGGTACCCTCGGGATCCCTACCACCGCAGTACCCACTCGGGGTATCCATGGCGTTTGCTGCTCTGAGTGTTGGTTGGCATGGGTGGGTCCCTGGGGGACTGTGCCGACTCGATGCGCGCGCATCGCTGCCCTGGGTATTACTGTGGGACTCCTTGGGGCCCTCTATAGAAAGCCCTGCCCGTCGGAGGGAGTGTTGTGGGGCACCACACGACCCCCAGAGGCCCTGCAAGAGGTTCATGCTCGGTACCCCAGGGGTCTTTTCTTACTCTCTACTCCACTTAACTCATCCATGGGTGGGGGTTCAGCAGCACGAGGATGATGTCTTAGCTGAGAGGTCCTAATAGGAGGAGAGCAGTTCTGCAGGGGTATCTTTTGCTTCTGTACCCCACCGAGCAGACCCTTGGCACGCGCTGCTCTAGGTGTTGCCGTGACTGGTCCTCTGTAGGGATGTAGCAACTCGAGGCACCGTCTCTTGGCCAAGCAACCCGACTTGCATGGGGTGGTCCTTCATTATTCAAGACTGGGGCAGGACATTGAGCCCTCTGGGACCACATTGTAGTAGCTGGATAGCTTTATATCCTTCCCAGGCACCCTCCAGACCTGTCTCTGACTCTTGAAGCTTCCACGGTGATTGGACACTGCTGACAGTCCTGGCCTGGACAGTACTGTGATTTTTATGGCTCATCTTTTATGTTGTTGGTTTGCTCTTTGGACTGCAGAGTGTGGCAACAGGTTTGATAGCTTTGGCCACATTTCTCTATTGCTAAGAGTGGGTTGGATTGTGTTTCTTTCGTGGGGAGTGTACTGGGAGTGCGCAGTGGGGTGTGGCGGCCTTCAGGGACCGGCTGAAGCAGGGCGGAGTGGAAGGACACTGTGGCTGTAGTTTTACTAGGTTTCTGCAGAATATTCTGTCCAGTAAGAAAATGAGGCCTGGTTGTCGGGTGGATTATAACCGTGCAGCCCATGGGGACCATCTTTATTCTCCAATTTGGAAGGAGCAGGTGCTTAAACCAAGATGTTGACTGTCTCTATATTACAGGTGCCTTCCAGGAGAGTAATTTCTACAGGTAAGTAACTTTCCTCTCTCTGACATGGGTTTGTTACATTCTGATAGAATTTGCCATCACTGTGTAACTCCAGTGATTGGGTTGGATTTTGGGTGTATCCTCAGTACACATTAATTACTACATCAAAGAGGTAGCGCATGGCCATATTTCAACATAAGCGCTTCACAGAATGTTAGAAGAGTGTGGAGGAGAAGGGGACGTGAATTGCCCATGAGATGCTGCCACCGAAATTGCCAGTGTTTAACCTACCTAGATTTATGGGCAATTCCAGCAATATCTGCTGGCAGAGCGAGGCCGTCGAACCAGTAATGCTGTTATTCCTCAGTTCTTCTCTTCGAATATTCCTTGCTTCATGTCACCTCTCCTGCTTCTAACACTAAGTGGCTTGGTTTTTCCTGAGGCTCTTGGTCCGCTCCAGGAAGCACCCAAGGACCATGTTAGCATTATCTTTAAAGCTTTAAGATGGAGCAGCGGGCACGAGGAAGAAAAAAGGCAAAGGAAATGCTTTACTAATGTGGACATTAGGCACTACTTTCAGCACAGAAGCCGGAAGCACTCTAAAAATGTATCTTTTTTTTGAAAGCGAGTAAAAGACAATCTTGTGTGGGCAGAGATTAAGTTTAACGAGGTCTTCCAGTATTAATGGCCACACAAAAGCTACTTGTCATGGTGTGAAATGTAATATCTGGCTCCCATGAGGCAACTTGGGTATGTGATCATTTCTAAGGCGAGGTTCTTGCTCATGCATTTGTTTGTCCTGCAGAGCACTGGTCATCAGCCAGTGGGATTACATGCTTGGGTGATGTCATGGCACAACATAGTCCCACAGCAATTTGTAGGAAAACAAAGGCAACAGTTACAAATGAGACCAAGTGAGAAAAAAAAAGTTAAATTGCAAAGCAATGAAGGAACGTTAAAGGCTATCACTGCCACCATGAATAATGCTTAATATTCCAAAGAAAGTGTGGAAACCAGAACATGCATAATAATTGTCATGTCTTCATGTGGTTGTCAAAATATTTAACCCAAAAATATCCGCCTGCTACAATATATACAGCAGAATATCGACTTGAACAATATTGTCAAGGTAAGCATACATGTTGGAGAGTACTTGCCTTGGCAGTATTATGTAAGTCGATATCTTCCATGCGTTTTTGTTGCGTTGCGTTTTTGTTGCAGGTTGATATGTAAAGTCAATATTGAGAAGCAGCATTCTGTGGTTCCAAGAAATATACAAAAACTGTTTTGGAGAAAACCCTTCATCACCGGCTTTTAAAAATGAGGGGCCTGGGTGTGTTCTTTGCATTAAACTGTTTGTTGCTATACTGGCCATCGCACCTTTTTGATTTTGAAGAATAGCCCATTCCCCCGCCCTCAAACCTAAAAGGGATTGCATTTTTTTTGAGTGAGGGCAAACGGGAAGTGCCTCGCTAGGAGGCCAGGAGTTTTTTGTGAAATGCCATCCCATGTCCTTTGGTGGCCACCTAGTGTACTCATATGGTGGATCAGAAGCCAAAACACTAGAGTTTAGTTACAGAAGTGTCTGTTCCCATTGCAACTAGCAGCATTGTCTTTACGGCCTCAGAGCCACTTTTTGCCACTCCCTGAATGGAGCCAGAGGGTCATCGTAGCTCTGAGCCATTTCTGGCCGATACTGCCAATGGAAAGACCAAGGAATTAGTTAAGTGCACTGATGGAAATTACATTAGTGTATGGCAGGCTTTCATGATACCATGGGCTGACATTTTGTAGACTCACAGGTCTACCTGTGGAAAATTCCACTTGACAACACGTTGATGAATAACATCTCGGTTGACCTCTCATTTGTGATATCCCGCCACAGCAGAAGGCTTATGCTAATACGTTTAGATGTGTGGTAGATGGCATACACCTATTTGTGTTTGTGGACAAATAAATACAGAAATGGCCATTGCCTTCAACACAGAAGCTAAGAATCGAAGTCCTATGGTATTCTGTGTGTTGTGTGAATATCAGGTTGTCTTTGTTTGAACTCGCACCGTGTTACTCTTTAGGACAAGCCCACATGATTTCCCGGACAACTTTACCGCTGTCAGCTTTTAGTCTGGATGCTGATGGAAAAAAGAGTACTACATTGTGGAGTTAAAAGCCAAGAAGGGCGTCCTGACCAGTATTACCACTTCTGTTACATTCTCTTCCAAATAGTTTAACCTATGATTGTCGACGTGTCAGGAAAGGCCACCATCAGCCAAGCTGCCCATGTTCCTTTAAGGTTGCTGCTCCTGGAAGACCACAGACTAACTATCCAGGCATGTCAGATCACTCAGAGAGGGCAATAGGGACAGTAATTTGCTAAAGGACACAGAGCAAAGCTAGAGAGGCCATGTGTCTTCTAAATCTGAGGCCTACAAAGCATGGAATCCGTTTCCATGCAACACCTGCTCCCTCCACGTCATCTAAGCTTGCTGTAGAAGTAAGAAACCATGCCAGATTTGGCCTAGTGTAGATGGAGCTGAGAAGAGGGCTGTGTCCCAACTGAAGGGCTTGGATTTTCCCTAGATGGTGTCCTTATTGTCCTTTCATCAAAGTGGCATCACCCAATCATTGTTGTAACAGGATCATCAGCCCTAAGTGCCGGACGCTTTAAAGGATGAGTGTCTCTTTCTTGAAGGTCATTGACACGGATATCTTAATGAATGGAACTTGTAACCTGCTTTAGTACATCTCTAAAACCCCTCCAGAAATATGAACCAAAAAGTCAACACTTTTATTAAATTCAGTGTGTTTACATTCTGACTGTATATTTTGAGCATTTGAAATTAATATGGCAGTCATCTAATCTTCTGACACCCCCCCCCCCCCAATTTCCCACCCTCTCAATAAGACACTACTGTGCCACCACTGCCTAGGCACAGAATGTGCCACTCAGAAAAAACCCATTTGCAGTTTCATATTGCATAAATAATGCAATTTTCGAAGATTTCCCCAGGAGCGTCCTCCAACTTACGCCTATTCTGCTGAGAAGATTTGTGACATTGTTTTGGTGCTCCCTGAAACTAAATTCAGCAGGCCCGCCTCCCAAAGCATACCCTTGTATTCGCTAAGTGTTGTCCTCGTCCCAGCTACAATTCTTCTTCAGAGTTTGCCTGAAAATACAGTTGGATAATATGTTTTTACCTGGACAAAATAACCGGTGTCGGATACTTTAGGCTGAGGATGTCGTGGTGTGGCCCGTAGTGATTTACCTGCTGCCACCTTATGCCAAAGAGTTATGAGCTTAGATGCCGGCCCTCCTCTTCTAGGAGAGAGTCTATTTTCATTGCTTTTATTTCCAGATAGGGAGTCCTGGCAGAATTCCCCTGTTATCCAAGATTCCTCTCATGCCTGTGGTGGATGACCACTAAACCAAAATAAGCACCAATATTGCCGCAATACTTGTATAATGGATCTAGCTTGATCGCTCGAATTACTGACCTAAACAGTAACTCTCAGGAGATATATTTATCCGGAATCAATCCAACAATTTTTATTAATTATGCATCAGTAATCTCATGTAAATGAACAATTTTTCTTTTTGAAGACGAACAACACAAATATCAGCTCCACATCATGTAATAAAGTACAATTATTTACAATTCAAAAAGACGATTTGGAACAAGCTACAAACTTTCAATCTAACACTCATACATCACAAGACATTGATAAACATACAAATACTAGTTTACAATTATACCATAATATTTACAAATTCCTGAATTGTAGAGAAAAGCATTGGAAGCAACAGATAAACAATTATTGAGCTTTTTGTTAAATCAACACGATCTTCCTAATGCTGGGTAGAGGGGTCTACGCGTTTCGATAACCCCTTATTGTGGGGAAATCTCGTCAGGACCAAATGCCTGTAAATGGAGAACAAGAATAAATCAACTAAAGGGTAGAAAAACCAAGTCTCCGACACTTCAGTGAGGGGCGGGGGGCTAGTCCTACCTTTTAAGTGCACGGGTATTCTCTTGCTTGGAGAAACTGAAAACAGAAATAGACCATCTTTTAGACTCTCGTTAGGGGGAGCTATTACACTCTGCACATACTCACACTCTTACGTGAGATACTCACAAAATGCTTGCCGCGTATCCAGGCGGGATCCAAGTTAATTCGGAAGTGGTGGAGGTGGTGATCTATAAGATTAGAGGTATTTGTGTAAGGGCACGGGCGTGTGTACGCTTGCTCTAAAGACTAATGCTGGGGAGGGGTGTCTTACTTGTTGTCAGCGTGTGCGTCGGTCAGCTTCTGCTTCTCGGGACTGTCTTCTTTTAATATTGTTCTGAAACAGAGGGGGATTCTCAGTCACAACTCTGCCTGAGGGGCTCGTAGTTTGAATCTAATAACGCACAGTGCGGATGGAAAATACCTGAGTGTTTGAAATGAAGCGAATACATCCGGGGGTTCACGCTGTTCGGTCTCTGGCAACAAATGCAAGGGCCGGTCCCATCCAGTCGATGGTGCTAGTCTCGTGTGTGTTAGATGTACCTACTTCCTGGTTCCGAGGATTGTGGGGATTGTGGTTTGTTAGTCGTTGTCATGGAGACGGGGTGCAGTTGAATCAAGCCGGCGCGCAGCCGACCTCATAGTTCACAGCAGAGGCAGCGGACCTCTTCGGGCTCTCTGTAACCTCCTCAGGAGGTATTTACAAGCGATCAGTATTTCTACAACATCGTCCCGGGGACGGGGTGGAGTGGTAACGGGCCGGCAAGCTTCCGACCACGTTATGTCCCACGGGCAGCTTTTGGCTCTAAATCTATTCATAGCAGGGTGTTTATAAGCGATAAATCTCTGAAAGTTCATTCAGACCGCTTATAGCGGTGTTGAATTTCACAATCAGCATGGCCTCATTACGTGAAAGCTTTTCTTCGATGTCTCCTCCTCTGAAGTCTTTATCAACTTTAGAAATGACTGTCCATTTCAGGTCGTCTAACGTGTGGTCGTGATTTGTCCAGTGATTCACTAGAGGGGCAGTTGTGATCTTCTTCTTTATCCGAGATTTGTGCTGTGTGATGCGGCATCTGACCTCCTGGCTTGTTTTGCCGATATACAGCATATCACAGGGGCACTTTATGCCATAAATGACATAACGTGACTTACAATTTGTAAATTTTACATGTTTCCAAAATTGTTGCTTGTGTTGAAACAAGCTCCCTTCTTCAGTGCTAGAGCAGCAGATACAGGATCCACATTTATGGTGTCCCTGGATCGGTGGTAGGCCTAGCATCGTACCTATTGTTGGTACAGTCTTCTTTATTGCTGCGCGCACCAAATGGTTGGCAATGCTCTGGTCTTTCTTGAATGCAAACAGCGGCTTCTCTTTCAATGATGCATCGATATTCTCAACCAAATGCCAATTTTGTAGGATGGTTTTTTTGAAAAGGTTGGAGTTAGGGCAGAATGTGGAGACGCATACTATCCTATTGAGTGTTGGTTTCTCTTTTTTCACTAAGAGTGTGTCACGAGGAATCCACCACACTCTCTTCATTGTTCTTCTCAACAATTTCCTGGGATAGCCTCTTAAAGCTAGATTGTCTGTCAGATTGGTAGCGTGGAACATATATTCATCCTTAAAATGGCAGTTTCTTTTAATCCGCAAGTATTGCCACCTTATGCCAAAGAGTTATGAGCTTAGATGCCGGCCCTCCTCTTCTAGGAGAGAGTCTATTTTCATTGCTTTTATTTCCAGATAGGGAGTCCTGGCAGAATTCCCCTGTTATCCAAGATTCCTCTCATGCCTGTGGTGGATGACAGCTGAGCATGCAGATCTCTGCCTCCCAGGGCCTGTGGAAAAGAGTTTTCGCTCCCAGCTGGCCCAGTGTCTTGCAGATTGGACTGAACCCACGATTGGGCTGATGGCAAAATAGTCTGAAAAAGGAACTTCGCATTTCTTCTCTTACTTTGCAGGGAGAACTCCTGTTTCGATGGCTACATTTGGTCCCTCAAATCTAAAACTGAGGCATTTGACAATGCTGACGTGCCTTGAAGCACCTGGGCCTTAAAGATGAATCTTTGGGTGGTAAATTGACGAATGCAAGTAACATTTGAAAAAGAAAGATGATGCTCCGAGTGTGCGACTAGGAGTGCCTTTGATGAGTCAGTATCTGAAGTAGGGCCTTATATCCAGGAAGGGATGATGGTGAAATATGACCCCATTTCATGAAAGGTTGATAAACTATACTTTGGCATTGTGCAGCGAACAGACCCTGTACCAAGGTTGGCACACTCCAGATTATGTTTAAAAGGGCAGTCCTAGGGTGGCACTCGGCAGGCTAGACTCTTAATGTTCATGATGTGTACACTCGAACTTGCATATTTTAAGCGGTCTGCCCCAGATATGGAGCACTATGTATAATTGTTTCTTTTTTATAGCTTAAATCCTCAGATTGCTTTCTACAGCGCAAATCCTTAAATTGCCTGCTATCTTCAAAAGCCCCCTTCCACTGTACTCCTAAAACCTTGCATGAAAAAACTGATCTTGACTTCCTCTTGTCACACCGAAACATGTTTTAGCCATTGTTCTAGGCTACTTTATTTGCTTCAATCTACCCGTCTGCCACTTTCACATTTATTTTGTTTGAATGTTTTGTACTCTTCTTTCCCAGTTAACCTTTAGAACACATACCATATGTTGTACTCTTATCTGCGTTCATCTTTTTCCTTCGTGTCCTCGTTCTCTTGTCTCTTTATACAGTATCTGAAAAGCACTCAGTCACCCGAATGGATAGCGTTCGCGTTATGTCAAACTCAAAATAATCAACTCATTGCCACATTTCAGGAAGAAACTTGAACGTCTGCGCTTCGCAATTAATACCTAAATGCCCACCATACTAAAGCTTCAGTTTGGCCTGATGCCCCCAACCCCACACCCCCCACGTGCATTTGAGCATCACTACCTCGGGTGAAAAACTGTACCTCTTCCTCCCACCCTTGTAACTCCCTACCACAACTACCTCTGAACTATAGCGTTCACTTGTACTACTGTCTATTGTGAACTTATTTTATATATTGTTACTATGTTTTATTTACATTTTATGTAACTTGGGAAATTTCTGCTATTTCATTTACACATCCCACTGTATTTCATTAACTCTTTTATACCATTACTATGTATTTTTTATTTACTCTTCATGCAACTCGTGTGGTTGTGCTACCTCCGCAAAGTGCTCTAACTGGGGGCGAGGGGGGACTGTGCCTCTACTCGTCACCCTTGATACCCCCTACCACAACTGCCTCAGAACTATAGTGTTCACATATCCTACGGTCTAATGTATACTTCTTTTATATAGTATTACTATCTATTTTTATTTATTCTTTATGTAACTCTGGTAACTGCTGCTTTTTCATGTACATTTCTCATTGATTATTACCAATACTAAGTATTTTTATTTACTCTTACTGTTGTGCTAACTCTGTAAAGGTCTCTGATACCTTTGGGTCAAGTTTACGCTGTACAAAACTCGTTCAATAGGAATAAATAAATAAATGCCAGAGATCTCAAATTCTGTAATCTGGCTCCCAACTGTACCCGTCCTATCCACAAGAAATGAGCGGGACCAGCTTGCAGTGCACACAATCTTCAGCCTCCGTTTGGCCTGCCCACAGAGTGTGCCTTTGTTTCAATGTTGAACCCTCAACAGGACACACATACCCACCCTCCTGTTGAGCTCTGGTTTGTAAGCATGAGAGGGATTGAAGACCGTGCAGCAAAGGCACCTGTCAGGCTATTGGATAACAAGGTTGTGCAGAACAAGTTGATCAGACAGGGTATCTTCTCTGAAACTAGCAGTGTTGAGTGATAATGGAGTGAAGGGGTGGGGGATCCTAGCCCTCGTTGCTCACTTACTATTTTTATGGAGGGCCTTGTGGGGCAGATGTTCCTGGAAAGCTATAGATGCTGCCTCCAATCTGGTGGAATGAGCACAGACCCCTCTTGGATGGTGTAGAAGTGAGTGACGCAAAGCAATTTAGCAAGCAGTGGACGTCATGAAAGCCTTCTTGCCTGGGGTATCTTACTGAAAGGTCACAAAGCCAGAAATACTTACTCAACGCCCTAGCGCAATGTGTGTGAAGACTAGGAGCTGGCTTTATGCACCCAATGTGCAGAATTTTGTGATCCAGGTCTGATTTGCATCCTAGGAGAAAACCCCAAAAGCAATACCTATTACTTCATTTGGAAATCGCACGCTGAATAAAGGCTGGATCAGTGTGCACAGTGACTTTGTCTCTGTGAAGGAAAAGCCTTCGGCTCTGATGTCGACTGTAGCGTTTGCCAAAAGATCTGTTGGAATCAGTGGCCGCTAACAGACTACTAGTCTTCCCCATCAAGGATATTACCTGGAGGGCTGTAGGACTGGCACACATTTGAGTTTGGCAACAGGAAATAACTGGTTAAACAAAGTCATCACAGATAACAAACCCTTGTGTGATGGAGAACTAATTTTGAGACCATGCCCTGAAATGTTGATATAGAAAAACAAGCATTGGAAAAGACAGTAGGCCTAGCATGCTTTTTAAGTCCTGAATAAAAGTTGAAAAACCCTAATGTGGAGAAGAAAACAAAAATTATTGGTTTCTACATAAAATGCATCTGAGGTAACGATTTAATGTGTGATGATTTTATGTCCAGTCAAATTGCTTTATTTCGATAACGAATATCATAAAAGCATCAATCGATCCTTTAGAAAAAAAATTGTACAAGTAAAAATTATAAAAGACATAACTGGGACATGGTGTCTACTATGGATGACCAACAATCTTCTGAAAGTTAACGCAGAGAAAACGGAGGTGTTGGTCTTCACTAAACAAGAAAGTCCCTGGTGCGAACTCTTCTGGCCCCCAGAATTAGGGGAAGTGCCAACTCCAGGAAGAGTAGTCAAAAGCTTAGGACTAAAAATGTACGCAGACCTGTCTACGGCCCCTCAAGTCTCCTCGGTGGTAGGCTCCTGCACTGGCCTGCTTAGGCAACTCCGGAAACTGGTACCTATCCTTTCTGTCTCCACATTGCAATCCATTGTGTCCGCCACAGTTATTTCTCGGCTGGACTATGGCAATGCTCTTTACCTAGGTCTGTTGCGGAAACTTCTGAGGAAACTGCAGGTAGTGCAGAATGATGCGGTCAGGCTGATTTTTTTTCTCTTCGGAGGAGAACTCGTGCAACGCCTCTTCTCTTGAAGCTGCACTAGGTGCCTATCGAACATAGAGTGCAGTTTAAATGTCTCTGTATAGCCCATAAAGCCATCTATGGAGAAGCCCCTGATTACATTAAAGACCGTCTGAGGAAGTACACCCCGGGCAGAGCTTTGCGCTCTGGCAAAGCCTGTAAACTAACTAAATCCCGATTTAACCTTAAATCCAAGGGTGGCAGAGCTTTGTCGGTACTCCTTCCGCAAATCTGGAATGAGCTACCTGCAACCTTTCAAGGGGAGTCAGCGTTACTGTCTTTTAAAAAGGAGTTAAAGACCCACCTGTTTAAAAAGATAACATCAATACTCTAATTGGCTTGATTGATGGCGGATGGCCCTCCGGTTGTAGCATGTTGTGTACTTTTCTGTGAAAGCGCTTAGCGACCAGTGGTGATGTGCGCTATACAAAAACCTAGTAACATAACCTAACATACTCAGCATGAACATGATAGCTCATTGTTTCATCACAATTAAAATATTTAATTTTGAATAAAAATAGACGGTAAAATATGATTTATGGTACCCAATAGAACCTATATAAGTAACAGTGCATAAGAAATAGTTTGTACAATATTTTGTAAATTAACTTCTGCTGATCTGTATTATCCATGGGGCCTGTGGTATAAGAATAAGTCGCCCTTTGCAAGGCTTTATGCCTAACTATCCAGGCACAGCTTAGAAACGTAGCCACTCCGCAAACAAAAAGGGTTCTTGCAACAGATTTCAAGACGCATAAAGCAACACGATGGTCAAGAGTGCCTAATTGTCTGCAGATTGGTTTTAACCATTTAGACCTTGCTATTTCATACGCTGGACATGCAACCATAAGGTGGGCAACACACTCCTTCGGTGCCCTACAGTAAGGACTGTTGTGGGGGGCGCCATTTTGCAGCTAGTTAATGGACCGGGAGCAATCCAAGTCTAAATTGGATATAGAGCGCCCTATCACTTGGTATCTGGATTATATGGTTCAAGGCTTCAACGTTGCTTGTGCTGGTGACATTCTTCAGTTGGCCTTCCCTCATTTGGATTACTAAGCTCCCGGGTATTGATCCAGTCCCAATAGATGCGTTTAAGCTCTGCCTAGCTAGGTGGGGGGGAGGGGGGGGGGGTTGGTTATCCCAGGAGTCCTTAAGGCCGAGAGCTGTCATCAGTTTCATGACATTAGTGATCCAATTAACCCTAGGGTTGACATCTAAGCTCATTACCTCAGTAAGTCCTGTGGCATATTTCGTGAGTTCAGGAGTCCGCCTAAGGCGTGCCCAAAAGAACAGTGGGCGCAATTTAGCAATATTTCTGTTAAACGCCTACCCATGTCACACATGAAGGGAGTTAATGGGACGTTCCGAGGGAGCATCACCAGATCCCTCAAGAACATGTGCTCTGATCTGCAGATCTCATCAACTTTGTCAAATCCCCATAGCTCTGCTCTATAAATGGCAGAGCCAACTGCCTGTGCATGATTTTATGTACTTTTGAGATGTGACATAGTGCAAGTGTTCCTTAGAGTGCAGAATGATACACCAGGGAGTCGGTAGGATGTGGTGAGAGTGCTATATTTGTTTTTTACTCTGTTTTATATAGCGCGAACTAGACCCAAAGGTATTCGAGCTCTTTACATGAGCACCAGTTGCGTTACAGACTGACCTTCATGTTTTTTTAGGCACGTGGACATTAAGTGATTTGCCTGGAATTACAGGATGTTGAGAGTCCCTGCCGAGACTTTAACCCGGTTCCCCAGCTCCAAGGTCCACTGCTCTAGTTGTTAGGCCACATCCCCTCCCAAACTTCTCTCCCATACTTGTCTTGGAGTCAAAGTACACACTAAGTGCATCTTAAAGAATTAGTAACAGTAGTTCTTGCAGACATGATTACTAATCCTTAAACATACATATAGAGCAGGCCTGAAAATGTCGTCTAGGTTATAGGTTGTTACTATTCTATTCAGCAGGTAAAAAATGCCAAGCCTGCAGGAGATGCTCACATGGGTAGCATAGAGGCTAGCTTAAAGGGGGCCAGTTTACAATGTATGCTGTTTCCAGTCCACACACCATACATACTATAGGGTTCCGACAGTTGGTGATGTGAAGGAAGTGGGTGCGTTAGTACTAGGAGAGGATTTTCTTTCATGGGCAGAGGGTGCGGCCCTCCTGCCAACAGAGTGGTTATGCGAGCCAAGGGCAGGATAAGGGGGCGGGGCCAAAATCGAAAGATCCTTGGCTCTCGCTCAACGTGTAGTCTTTCAGTAGTCGTTGTCTGCGCCGCTCCGGAAGGGGTTAATTATGTCAGAATGAGTACTGCTTGTACAACAACAACAAAAAGCCATATAATGAGGTCATTGTATATTTTCAGCAGTGTCGGCATCGTGACTGGTCACTAGTGCTGATGGCAAAAACCCATAAGCTTTTTGGAAAAAATAAAAAATCGGAGAACCATCCTGACTGCCTTGTGCTGGAAACTGCCCGTGCGATCTGCCTAAAACGTAACGGCGGAAATCTCTACCCGGTTGAAAAGACATTTTCCTTTCGTCAGAGGGCCGATTCTACTCTTTAAGGCCCAGCGTAGCACGAATGAATAATGCTGTAACACGTCAGTTAATTTTGTATTTTCGGACAGCAGTCAAAAGTAGGGAAAGCTTTTAGAGCATCGAGCGATTATCTGAAGTTTTTTTAAAGCGGGAGTACATTTATTATAAGGAGTACATTTAATCTCCGGATCGAAGGAACACTGCAGCCGCGCCTTCGGCGTGCTGGTATCACCGCGCACTAGTCTCCCAAGGAGACTCGGGCAGCTTAGGGATGCGCATGCGCACGCCAAACCATGGCATTTTACGGCACTGTGGCGCGCGAGACAGTTACATAGAACATAGAGTGGCAAACTCTTGTACGTGGCACACACTTCCAGGAGTCGGCATTAAACATGAACATATGACTAGAGCGGGTCCATAAAAAGAAACTTTAAAACTCGTCTTGATATTAAAGTCCTTAACATTACTGGCAAACACACGAATCGATTTCCCTGCAATTACTGTAAAAACCCTTAAGGCAATCCATGTCAGTGATGCAGTCCTGGTATATATTTCACGTTTTACTTCAGCTTGCATTCCTAAAGACTTTTTTTTCAAGATGATTCTCTAGGCTTTAGTGCAACTTCGTATAGAGCATACTTTGAACTAGATCCCTTCCAGGTGTCTGGCTGAGTTCAGACTGTGGGTGGGTGTTGATGGTACGAGATTGACCGCTCCAAAGTTGAAGCTGAAAACTGCACATTTCTCACAGTGCCTGCCAGTGAGCCAAGTGTGCAGAGTACATACTCATCCAGTTCTTGGCCTCTGCAGAAGTGCACAGAGTAGTGGTGCATATATGGCAATTGCAATTGTGGGAAAGTGAGGTGTGCCCATTGAAGGTTTCAGAAAGATGTGAGAAGGAAAGGGGCATACATGTTTAACAGACTACAGAGGGAGCTGGAATGAAGGGGGAAAAGGGAGTGTCAGATCCTCCAGTGACCACTGCCCCTTCAACAGACCCTACTAGTGTTTAATTCAGTCTAAAAATGTTCAGGATTGAAACATTTTCAATTCTAATTATTAACAACAAAATCATTATTGTTAATCATTAATCTCATACATTGGCAAAGCCAATAGGACTGGATTGTTTTAGGCACGTTAGTTGTTCTGTGGTACATTCTGGATGCAGTAACAGAAAGGTCACTGGGAGCCGCCCTAATTTTGGTCAGGTGGCACACCACAAAGCACAGCATTTTCGTTTGAGTAGACAGCATCTCTTGGAAAAGATAATTAGCTACACTTCTTTGGCCACACCCCTTATAGCAACTCCCCACCTTTTTCATCCAACTTGAAGCATTGCTCATGGTCTATCATCACGTACAATATGTGGTCAGGAATGCTTTGCATCACCCTAGTCCTTGTTTACTGTGGCATGCACCCTTGCCTCATCTCATTCCTCTTCAGTACATCCTTTTACTTTCCTTCTACAAATATTTATTTTCTTCTCCTCACTTCACCATCCTTCCCATGCCCAACTCACCCACCCACTTGTAAGCACTACATTTTCATTTCCTTTGGTGCTGTCCATATTTCAACTGCTGCGGACCTCCTTCACATATTTCCCCCACAGATATAGTTGGCGCATATGTGACCATCGCTGTGTGCAGTCTGCAGCGGCCTAGGACTAGGTCCTGTAGTGTGACCACAATTATGATCCACTGTCAGAAATGTGCACTACCTTCAGCATCAACTTCTGAGCTCTCAATTGTGTGCAATCAAAAACACCCACCCATAACCTGAAACCAACCTGGCAAAAGGAGATGACTCAATTCATAATGTGCAGTACGAATGAGTCCTATAATGCTTGAAAAAACCTACAGAAATGCAACATCTGGAAAGAAATAATCTTTGAGAATGCAAGATTTAAATCAAGCGGGTCGGCATAAGTGACATGGATTGCATACGGGTGTTTGCAGTCCTTCTAGGTCTCGCGTGGTGTACTGCGCACATGCGCAGTCGAGCTCGTGACATTTTATGTCTGCGAGTGAACTTCAGTAGCTCCTAAATGGTGGTCAGCCATTGGAGAAGAGGTCCTAGTGACGTTCTTCTCTCTTTAAGCCCCATCCTTTTTAGATTGGGTTGCTTGACTTACTTCTGAAGTAAAAGGTTTCTTATCTTCTTTATGGGTCTAGATGGCCCCATAAAGAAGATAAGGAACCTTTTACCCCAGCAGGAAGTCGAGGCGCCCAGTCTGAAAAGGACGGGGCTTAGAGACAAAAGGCTGTGTCATGGCGAGCGCTTGTTAGGATTTGCCAGCGCAGCCTGCCTCTAAACCTCTTTTTATGTAGCTTTTTTTCTGTGCCTTAATCAAGGATTCCATACATCCATCAGCATGTTATTTCCGCTCACTGAATACAAGCTCAGGGTAGCCAAGAAGGGGTCAGTATGAAGTGTTACAGGTACCTCTTCACCCCTGGCCCTGGGTGCAGCAAGGCTGCTGCTCCGGCACTGGGCCGCATCACATGGCACTGCCGCAGCACTCCCACCTGCACCCCCGATTTTTATTGAAGTACCGAGAAACACACAAAACGCTCCTCCGATGCGCATCTTTTCTGATCTTCGGTACTTCTGCTATTCCAGTACTGAGACCCATACATACTCAACACCCCCGCTATGCGATTGAAACCCGCCCTCCGTGTTCTTCAAATGCTCTTCACCCCTTACCAGCACTCCCAACCACACTGAATGCTCTACGTCTCTACCAATGTACCTCTTACCCGATCTGCAGCATAGCTGCAGAAGACATCACAGCTGCAGTACTCAGAAGCACACCCAGCGCTCGGCCAATGTACCTCACCTCTGCCCTGCAGGGACGGCTGCTGAAGGCCAGCACTTGTTCATTTTACGGTGGCCCGTGTAGTTAGGTGACCCGGTGTCTGCTGGAACGGGCCTGGAGCGGGGGTTTTCAGTACCTTTCATTCCTCCTGACCCCTCGCCCCAGTCGGTTTCTCCTGCTCTTCAACATCCTGCCTCCTTAATTCTCCCACATTATGCCTCCTGCTCCTAAATATCCCGTTCTCTTTCCGAGGTGCGGCTCCTCGTGCCTGGCCAGCGCCGCCCTTGAGTCTCCACCGGCCTTCTGTGAGTAGGCTTGGCAGTGCCAGTGCGCACAAGATGACTCTATTAATTGCTTTAGCCTGGCATCCAGATTGGCACAGCTGGAAGGGGCTCCTCGGGTCCTTGTGGGATTGCAGTGTGTAGGTCATGAGAGCTGCTGGCAGAGGGTAGGGGAGCAGCTCAGTGGGCAGACGCCTGATGAAGGGTGGCGGGAGGGTGGGTCACTTGTCGGGCTGGGCAGGACGTCCGCTCTGGAGAGGCTCCTACGCACAGCAGCTACAGCGTGGCCATGACCTCTCCCCGCACCCCACTTTATGACATCAAGGAGATCATTGACTGCAGTCTGTGGTTTTAAGGAGAGAAAAAAGATGGAAAGTCCGTGTCAATGAAAGTCAAACATATGATGCCCGGAAGTGTCAGGGTGCAGGGGCACAGTGCCAGAGTGCGCACGCATGACAAGAGGGATGCCCCATGAATCAAAGATGGAGTCAGCTTAATTTGAGCGCGAGATTATAACCCATATGCTCTTCCTATGTGTGCACCAACAGCATGCCGTGCTAAGGGGCGTGGAAGCTAAAGAGCTGTGTGTGTGTGGCTCTGTGTGTGTGTGGCTCTGTGTGTGTGTGTGTGGCTCTGTGTGTGTGTGTGTGGCTCTGTGTGTGTGTGTGTGGCTCTGTGTGTGTGTGTGTGGCTCTGTGTGTGTGTGTGGCTCTGTGTGTGTGTGTGGCTCTGTGTGTGTGTGTGGCTCTGTGTGTGTGTGGCTCTGTGTGTGTGTGTGGCTCTGTGTGTGTGTGTGGCTCTGTGTGTGTGTGTGGCTCTGTGTGTGTGTGTGTGGCTCTGTGTGTGTGTGTGGCTCTGTGTGTGTGTGTGTGGCTCTGTGTGTGTGTGGCTCTGTGTGCGTGTGGCTCTCTGTGTGTGTGCGCAAATGCAATAGTTCTCGCATTTGCGACCGGTTAACCCCTTCCGTGCTCCCGTTGGCCAACGGGAGCACTCCCTCCCCAGTGCTGCTGTCGGCCGACGAAGCCCCGCCCACCCTTTAGAACGCCCACTAAGGCGTTAAGCTATTGGCATTGTAAATGACAATGCCATTTATTTAACGGTTTTGAAAACCAACACATAAATAAAAATGTTGTCATTTACAATGCCAATAGCTTTAACTTTTGCAAAGGCGAGACCGTTGCATTGTAAATGCTTGTTGGCAAATGTATCCGTGTTTTTACCTGTAAAGTTAATGACGTGAATGTAGGTCACTGCTGTGTTCTGAAATCTAACCGCGCCCAGCCCACTTTTCTCTATTTAAGTCGTGTTCTCCGTGACCCAATGTGATTATCTGCTGCTTATTCCTGTCCCTATGCCCAGCTTAGGTTTGGTAAAGTTGTTTCACACCCAGTCCCAACACGTGAAGCCTTGACACTCCCTCATGGGAGTGCCAGTGTTCATCTATTCTAGTTTATTACTTCCATTTCCTGTCTCGGAATCGATTGCTGTCTGGAGTTGAATGCAATACAATGACCAATTACATAAAAAAATATATTTATACATTGCCTGGCCATGCACCTCATACAACCCCTTGCATCGGCTCAGCTGATCCGCAGAATGGCGAATTGGCTCTGTGCCTGGACTCGAGGGGACAAAAATGGGCCTGAACACAACTTGGGGCACTAATAAACTATGAGTTGTTAGGTGCGATCCCATAACGGTTTCTTGTGCTGTCAAACCGAATAAAGGTGGAGAATAAATGTAATTAGAGAATTCAGTGCAAGCAGTGAATTGACGACAGGGGATCAGGGGTCGTGCTTTCTCAGTCCCCACCATGTTTAGAGCCGTCCCCAGGACGCCTGTGGCTCCTGATAGTACTACAGTGAAGAGTGACTGGTTCTCAAGGCCTGGTGTGTAGAAAATGTCTACCCTGGGTAACTATCCTCCTCTCCTTTCCAGCCCCAATGGGTGTGTGGGGTGACCACTGAGGTCATTGTCCAGCTCTAGTCTCGGGCTGGCCGCGTGGCTTCGCTCAGAGCGCCCAGCACGAGGAAGGCCTCGAGATGCCACGTAGTGAGAAGGTGGCGGAGGCTTCTCTCCTCAGTTTCCTGGCTTGTTCGTCTTCCATCGTCTGGCAAGTGGAAACCTGTGCTCCAATATTTTTTTCTCTCACTTTTCCCTTGGCTGAGGGGAATATTTTGCTCCAGGGCTGCATCCAGATGTTGACGCAGCACCTCCTCAGCAGCTGCTCCTCCGCTTGTGATGCTATGTAAGTTGTTTATCTCCTTGGGGCCAGCTGTGCCAGGTTGTTCAACTATGATACAGCTGATAGGGCAGCACCCCTGATGACCAGGCCGCTGCTGAAGTGAATCTTAAACAGGGTGCCCATCCTGACCTCGAGCCCTCTTTGCTTGAGGCAACCGTTCCTAAGTGTGTGTGTGTGTGTGTGTGTGGAGAGGGGGTGGTGTTCCCACTACTGCTAGCTTCACAAAGAGTTCTTTGTTCTGCCTGTGGTGAAGAATCCTCCTCTCCGAATCAGTGGTTTGTCCCCAGAGGCGGAATTCCACCTCTGCTCCGCCCTGATATGAAATGAATGACGTACGGTGCATGACGTCACTGTGACAGGCAGCTGTGCACACGTCTCTTTCCCTAGAGCTGAAGCAGGCCACCGACTCTAAAGCAGTGGCGGGGATACGATGTGCCCCACAATGTGCTTTGAATGGCTCACCCTGGGGTGAATGAGAGCAGACTCCTGATTGGCAAACAGAGGCCACTCATAGGCGGACACGTCACCAGGCGCATTTAGAAGAGTAGTTACAGCGTGTTCTTCGGGGTACATAATTTTCTGTTGCAGACACAAATTGCTCCAGGTTACAATGACTCTGAAGTACTGAGAGATTACACTAGTGCCTTTTCAGAGCTGGCCCCTAAACATATGACCCTAAAAATTGGTGGGTGAACCACTTGCCACAGAGCTCACCAGGGGACGACTTGGGTTGATTTGCTTGATGCAATAAATGGCTGGTATTATGCCCACAAGCAGTTTTCAAGATAAGCCACAGACACGAGTTAATGAGCTTTGAAAACCGTTATCTGTTGTTTCCGGTGCATGACGTTGGAAAAGGGTTGACACGCGCAGTTTTAAAATGACAGCGGCTAACCGTCCTCAGGAAGTGGTTTGCTCGTACCTGTATTGACGGCGAGTTGAATAATTCAGAGAAGGCAAAGCATGCTTTGGGCGAGAAGGCGCACAATAACCAGACCAAAGTGAGCGCAAAAGGCTGCTTTATTAGGACAGGCACGCACACTGAACTTTTAACATTACAAATATTTTTATCAAACTCCGGCTCACCAATGCAATCATTTTCCTGACCCTCCCCTCCCAACACCCTCCTCCCCATACCCCCCACAATAAACAGTCCCCAAGCCATCATCCAAAGATTCATTCCTCGCCATCCATTTTCCTTCCATTCACTGTCCTCCACAATCAACCCAACCATCACTCCCATGTATTCCCTCTGCCATGACCACCCTGCAAGTCACCCAACCCTTCTGGCATGTCATATGCGCCGCTGTATCTGCCACCAGGAAAAACCCTGACGAGGATTTTTCCGGAGTTTTCCTGTCTCCCCCGTGCATTTTGTCTTTCAATATCTGTTATTAACCCGTTCGCTGCGGGTGTCGGGCAACGGCCGTCGCAAGCACTACCTCGGTAGTGCTGCGCACGTGTGTTGGCTGGCGCAGCCCCGCCCGTTTTTTAGAATGTTCTTCACTGGTGCGGAACGTTCGAAGCAGTTAAGGCGTTAACCATCATTATGGCTCTTGCCACAACAGCCCCCAATCTTCAATGTGGGCGAGCCAACACAGTCAAAACTTGGCTGTAGACACAACAGCCTTTCAGCACCATCTTTTCTCTGCCAATGCCATGACTAACCTTTCCCTGACTTCCAATTAGTATACTTCAATCCACATTAAAATAGGTGAACCCCATCCTGCCTAAAGCACATAAAATCCTCTTTTTGATGTCTTGTTTTTTAATGTCTTTGTTCTATCCAACCCACTCCCCTCACAAATACACTGCATCTCTCTATTCACCATCATCCTATTTGCTTTCTCATTTGCATAATAGTTTACTACCAAGTGCCAGACCCTTCTTGGGACTAATGCTGTCCAGAAAACATGAGTGCCCGACCACCATCTCCCCAATCAAGTCCAAATCCTTCTTAATTTCCTTTAGTAATCCCAAATCCAATGATTGCACCAAGTCCTTTTCTCCTACATGCACTACCAAAACATCTGGACACAGTCTTACCAATATCATATCTGACAGACAGGTAAGCAATTGACCCTCGTACCTCTTCATTCAATATGTATTTCACCAAAACAAAAACCCAAGTCCCTTTCACAAGGCAGCTTCTCTGCTTGCTCAGTTTCCCAATTTAAGGATGAATGACCCACAATTCAAATGGAAAATGCCGCCAGGACAGGTCCCACCACACAACCTAGAATGAAAGAACGTTTACCAGAACGCTTAAATCCTCCAAATACTAAACATCGACCTTTGCTCGAGCTCTAATTCTCCGAAGAGCCTGGAAAGCAAACATTTTCGAAAAAACAATGTGCTGCTCTTTTACTTGCCTGCCTCTGTTAATGTTTCCACTACCGGTATCTTATGTTTATCGGTTCTGTACCTGCTGTAAAGCGCTCAGATACCCCCGGGTCTGGCCAGGGCTATAGAAAACTTCTAAAATAAATAATGTAGCATTAAACATCGTTGTAGGAATGTACTGATGGTTTCAAATCTGCAAAAAAATGTGCAGCTCATTGGTAGTACTTTATCCACATACAACAGATTCTCAAACTGAAAGCCCAATAGAGAAACCTCGCTGGCGTGAACAGGAAGAAAGCGAAAAGCTCAGATTGTATTGCATTTTGCTAACTCTGCACCAAGACCCCCCCCTTGCGTACCAAAGCTAGGGCCACATGTAAAGCGGCAAATTGAACTGCTGTATCCTCCCGGGTGAAGAAATCGGTAACCGATGACCCTTTAGGACAGGATATAAATAATGAATGAACCTGAATTCACATGCATGCATTCCCAATTCACAATGGGGAAACCATCCAGTCTGGCAACTGCCATTACTGAATTGGCCCTGCCATTCT
Organism: Lissotriton helveticus; assembly: GCF_964261635.1. Classification (NCBI taxonomy): domain Eukaryota; kingdom Metazoa; phylum Chordata; class Amphibia; order Caudata; family Salamandridae; genus Lissotriton; species Lissotriton helveticus. The sequence goes on from NC_136057.1 coordinate 1,303,339,295, forward strand.
TCCTTCCTTAAATCCCTTCTCTAGCTTCTGACCCACTACTTAAGGGTGTTGCTTAGACTTCAGGTTTTCTGAATCTTCTGACCCTGATACCAAGCCAAAAACCTGTCTCAAGCCCCCATTTCAAAATCAAGGCTTCGTCTCGATTGGGATAAAACAATAGCTACGCATTCAGGATCTCCATTTTAACAGGAGTAAAATCCCCTGTTCCCCCTGCCACTGAAATGTGCCCGCTCCGCGAAACATTGTAATACCGCACATCTGCCCCACGTTTTACACACTCTTGCTTGTATTTGTATGGGTTCTTAGGGCAATAATCTTTGAGGCTCCAGCATGCCCCTGGTTTTGTATTCTGACACCTGTCCCAGTTCTCCACCCCTCCCGAGGTCGGTCGCCCCTGAAAAGGCCAGTATGGCACTGCTAGACAGCTTACTGTATGCACTTTGGGAGGTGGTCTTTGGGGATACATCCATTAAACCCATAGTTCGTTGTCAACCTCTCCCCATGATTTGCCTGGTTTTAAAACCATCTTCCTCCCGTATTCCTCATCATTATGCAACCATGCAAATCCCCTAAAATCCATATGTGCTTTCCGACTGGTATCCATATATTTGAAGCTTGATACTGATCTGTCTGGGAATTCGTCTCAATGGAGGCTGGCATAAATGAGGAACACCGTCGTCAATTGTCATGGGTCCATGCGGTCACGTAGCCAGCTCTCACGCTTTCTTCCTGGACCCTTCTTCGATTGCAGTTCTCTGTAGAGCAACTTCAATACATCCATAAATTCCCCTTTCCAAATTTTGTCTTTTCTCATATTGGATAAATGCGCCCCAATGGCATAATCTTTTAAAACCTCCAGCAATGCTTTTTGGATTGTCTCCTGGTTCTATTTATTTATTTTGTGGGGGGGGGGGGTTCTCTTGTTTGATTTCCACCACCTCCTCTTCTAACCATTACTCTTACCCTCATCACTCTTTTTGTTATTGCTGTCTTTACCTGTGACCTCTTTTGTACTTACCTCCACTTTGCTGGCATCAGTGCCCAGGGTTGGATTGGGATTGAAAATCGGCCGGGCACGCAAAAAAAAAAATCGGCCCACATTTGCATAATGCCTTTCCCCAAATGACTGCGTCGGCGTAATCTTTAAAAAAAAAAAAGCGGGGTATAAAAAAATGCACACGTTCGTTTACACTGCTGAAACACACCTGGAAACAAGTGAGGCCACTTCTCCTCAGGCCGCCTGCCCCCCGCTCAGTTTGTGCGCACGTTAATGGACCGGCCAGCGAGACAAAGGGAGTGATACCTCTGCCCTTGAGTGCCCATCTGCCTATAGAAAGGCCACGCAGACACCCACTGGGCCGCTGGCTGTTCGAACAATAGAGACAGCTCCCAAAAAGGCCCCCAGACTGCTCAAAAAAGCAGCCCACAGCAGGAACTCGGACACCGGCCCCTCGGGCATTGTCCGAATGCCCGCGTTACCAATCCGGCGCTGTCAGTGCCTACCCCTACCCCTTGACTTTACCCCGTTCCCTGCTACTCTGCCACGTCTTCTCACCTGTTCCAAGCTGTGTCCCATCTTGTAATTTTCTCCTACCCTTGCCTCTCCCTTTGGACTGCTTCCAGCGTCTTTCTTGCTCGACTTCTGGGGCTGATGCTACTCCCTCCTAAAATGCATCACTAGTGCGAGAAACCTTAGTGTCCCCCACCTCCTCCCCTGTCCCGTTTTGCTTCAGTAAGTAACCCTGGCTTTTTGCAGTGTAGAATTCCCCCTTCCTCTAGCTCTTCATCATCCTATTCCTATTCCAGCTCGCATTCCATCGCTTTATCCTCCTCATAACCACTCGCACCAGGATTCTCTCTGTCCCCTACTCTTCCATAAAAAGACCAGGGCAGGACTGGCCGTAGCGGGCACCGGACAATCCCCCGGTGCGCCGCACGGGTGGGGGCCGGTTTTGGGCCCAAGGGGGCCATTTTTGTTACAAGGCCGTTTTTGCAGCATACCTGCAAAATCGTCCCTGTAACAAAATCGTCCGAGCACTTTGCCAGGGCCGGTTTTGGTTCCCAGTCCGGCCCTGCAAAAGACTACCAATTAATCTTGGTCTTAGATTGATACCGCGCCGGTGCAGTATTTCCACCTCTTGTTGTCGGAATGGTTGCCCAGAAGCACTCTTCCCTCTGATGCCCTTCAGGTTGCCTTAACCTGCGGAATCTGTGGTGCTGGTCCCTGACCTCCCTTAAAAAAATGATTCATGTTCTTTCTCTGTAATGTCATCCACCCACACCCATCTTCCTTGTGGTGCACTGGACTGCCGTGCTTGTGGTACATCATGCTGACTCGTCCCTCACCCCTGCCAAACCTCTGTCTGCCCTTAAAAATGCCTGTATGGCAATCCACGCTGCCAGGAATGGTGTTCTGCACATTTTGTCTATTCAAATTTGTGTCACTGGAGGCTTCCTCAAACTTAATTCTCTTCACCTTAGACAGTGCTTTTATTGCCTGCGGCTTGCTGCTGTAAGCCACTATACCCTTTTTTAAAATCAATTTAGTTTTATCCTGCCCACCATCCCCTTAGGACAGCGGTTACGTGTGTTAATTTTCTCCTGTTTCAGGTTGCATAATTTTCTCTTTTAGCTTCCGTGATTTAAGTTGAAGTGTTTGTTATTGGCTATTTATGTATTCACCTCTATCTTGCAGTGGTGTCGGTGTTTTGTCGTATTTATTGTTGTGTCCTAGGATTCCGAGTGAGTTCCTCATTGGTGGGGCACTTCCCGTCCATTGAAGGCATCTTGGGATAAGTGGGGACAGAGGTCTCACCAGGCCCTCCATGGGGAAGTTGAAGCAAGTCGGCTAGAGTGTGTGGGCCGTGTGGGAGTGTACACTCCCAACGGGCTCTTATGGACTACATAGGTGCCAGGCTAGCAGCACAGGCCCTTAGGGGGATAATTAGGGTGTAGGTGGGCCGAAGGTAGGTAATCTGGCAGGCAGGCGGGCCCCTTGTGCAAGATTACTCCGATTGGGATCCAAGAGGGGTGGGCCCCTCCCCTTAGAGAGGGGACCTCACAGGTTGACCAGTCATGATCTCCCTCGTAGGTTTAATGCTCGATACTCGGGGAAAAGACTTTGGGTCATTTCATGTTATGGGGCAGGGTTTCGGCAATACCAGGCCATATTTAAACGGCCTAATGAAGGACAGAAGCCTAACGCTGCCTACCTCCAGGACCACATCTCCTGACTGGGGTAATCAAAAGGGCAAAGGACTCCACCCCAGGTCTAACCAACCAATGAGAGCACCACAGGGGTCTGGACTTTGCCAGTTTCCTGAAGAACCCCAGGGGTGGACATTTTGTTTGATGCCTCCCCGGGACCCCCGTAGTGTTCACTTAATAAAGAGGACCTGGTCTGGCAGATCGGGCTGGACTGTTTCCATTGGGCGTAGGGTCAAGACTGATTTGCATATGGCTGGGACCAAACTGGAATGGCATGGTGAGCAAAAAAAAATGATGATTTAGGCCCAGATCTCTATACTGGGGTGAATGTATATTATTCTGCATTCTGTCCATGAACTGTTCTTTTTCCATTTGTCACTTTACAAAGAGGCACTGTCTGTTCAAGGAGATTGCGACTAAAAGTTATAATTATTAATGTAGTAAAACTGTTTTCACAGCACGCCACTCTCCTGTTGTGAAATGCTGTCAAGTGTTTAAGTTTTTTGAATTATTGTGGGGCACTGCCACTGGTGCTTAAACTATACAAGGAGATTGGCAGCAAGGTATCCCCAGCACTTTCTGAAAGCTTATGACAAGCTGTCTCCATGGAACTGAAACTTGCCTCCCATGCCCTTTGTAGCAGGCCACACTTGTTATTTCCCAGAGGCACCATGGGCCCTTAGCTTATCCTCTCCTAATGAGAACTGTTCATCTTCCTGTGAGGAGACGAGGCAGTGTTGGCAGCAAAGGAATAGCAATCTTGACACTCATCCTTCCATTATTAAGAGCCGTGACACCCTGTGCCGCTTTCGCTGCCTGGCATACATATGCCTCCTGTAATACTAGCCATTAGGCGTGCCAACTCATTGCTTCTTCCCCCTAGTATGACCTTGCCTGCTGTAATATCTGCTAATAGTTAACCCAGCTACAAACCTCTGAGGCGTGCTGTTGATACCACTCAACTCGGTTAAACGATGCCCTCTGTGTACTGTGATACAGTAGTGACAGCTCATTGCGTCCTCTGCCCCAGGATGCTCCTGGCTGCTATAATATCTAGCATGGTGGCAGCTTTGTGCCAGTTTTGGTGCCAAGTATGTGCTTGCCACCTGGAATAGTCAGTATGTGTGTAGGAGATATTTGTGTAGCACAAACCTCGACAAAAAGGCAGCGAAGCACTGTTCAGGGTGAAAAGCCGAGCCTACAGTCCTCGATGGGAGAGGCAGCTGGTTGTTGGATTGTTACTGCGTTGTGATGTAGTGTTTTCTCGAAGTGTCTTTGACTCTTTTCTGAATTGGAGCTGTGTTGTGTCAGTCCTCATGGATTCAGGATGTTATTCCAGATCCTGCATAAATGGAATAGGCCAATTGCAGCTTACAGTTGTGGTATTTAATTATACATTTAAGAACAAATCACTGTAGACCAGTCTCAACATAATCATATAGAAATGCAGAAAGAGCAACATAAGTCCAAATCTCCTGAAGAGATGTATTCTATACAATACAAACCAGACGACTGACTCTGACGACGATGCAGATGATGAGGAAAAATAATAGAGTATTACTTTGCATCATATGATTCTCCAAAGTAACCATGAGCAGACTATCTTTCCCAACACTACTTTAAAATGGCAACCCTAAACTAAGAAGCATTTGGTAAAGGTGAAATCAGAAAGGTGTCTTCAGTAGAAGGCAAGTTAACAATGGGTCGGGTTGCACAAAGCCGCAGAAGCATAGATCTATTGTCGGTGAAATCCTAAAATGACTCTTCTGTCCCTCACTATGTCCAGCATAAAATATCAATTGCATTCAGAGTAGATGGCTCTGGCACAACTGGATACTTGCACCTTGCTTCCTTGCTCTACCACTCTTCTCCTTGCCAACTTCATCTTCTGATGCCTTGCTATCTAAAGAAAACAAAACCCTTCTATGCTAACTAATGAACAAACACATTTTGCATTTAAGGTCAAATGCAAATTACATGTTAGACTCTAAACATGACCATGAACTGAACTGGTTTCTCAAGGCTCACTCTTGTCCACTTTAACAGTGCACAGGGTTACAGAGTACTTGCACATTTCTACACACACATAATAAATGCAGTTTTTTTTATACATGTGTAAAGACTTACAAAGATGCCATTCTAAATGCACCTGCATGAAAATAACTCTTGTTACATGTATAAAGGTTTTAAACATTAGTTCACTCTTAAACATTCTAATTTGGTATCCTCTCAATTGACACATTTATGTTAACTTCTCCAGTCACATTAATATATAAATGTTACATAGACCTTTATTAATCATGTTCTATACACTAATACTTTAAATATGCTCTACTCCAGTCTCCTTAGTAACGTTAATCACACAGAATATATTTGAGCGTTGTCTACGCATGATTGCGATGCACTCCTATGATATCGCAGATAGTGTCAAGATTATGCATTGCCTCTTCGGCTCCCAGCATGCACTTGTCTGCCGAAATTCCTGGTATAAGTGGCGGCTAGTCGTGCATTTGCCTGCTGTTGTAAACTCAAACAGTAGTACAGATTTGCCTCTTCGTTTCCTGGTATGCATTTTCCTGTCCATTCTTGTATGAATGGTGGTAAGCCATGTGTTTGCTCACTGCAGCAACAGCCAACAGTGGTGGTCATGCATTGCGCCTGCATCTCCCAGTATGCTCTTACCTGCTGTAATTGTTGCTATTAGTGGTGGGAAGCCATGTTCTTGCTCGTTGGAGTAACCGCTGACACTGGTGGTTGCCTCTTCGGCTCCAGGTATGCGCTTGCCTGCTGTAATTCCTGGTGTGAGTGGTAGTAAGCCATGTGTTTGCCCGGTGTAGTAACCGCTGACACTCGTGGTTGCCTCTTCGGCTCCCAGTATGCGTTTGCCTGCTGTAATTCTTGGTGTGAGTTTTGGTAAAGCCATGTGTTTGCTGTAGTAACCGCTGACACTCGTGGTTGCCTCTTCGGCTCCCAGTATGTGCTTGCCTGTTGTAATTCTTGGTGTGAGTGGTGGGAAGCCATGTGTTTGCCCGGTGTAGTAACCGCTGACACTGGTGGTTGCCTCGTCGGCTCCCAGTATGCGCTTTCCTGCTGTAATTCCTGGTGTTCGCTGTAGTGACCGCTGACACTGGTGGTTGCCTCTCCGGCTCCCAGTATGCGCCTTCCTGCTGTAATTCTTGGTGTGAGTGGTAAGCCATGTCTTTGCTGTAGTAACCGCTGACACTGGTGGTTGCCTCTTCGGCTCCCAGTATACGCTTGCCTGCTGTAATTCTTGGTGTGAGTGGTAGGAAGCCATGCTTGCCCGCTGTAGTAACCGCTGACACTGGTGGTTGCCTCGTCGGCTCCCAGTATGCGCTTTCCTGCTGTAATTCCTGGTGTTCGCTGTAGTGACCGCTGACACTGGTGGTTGCCTCGTCGGCTCCCAGTATGCACTTGCCTGCTGTAATTCCTGGTGTGAGTGGTGGGAAGCCATGTTTGCCCGCTGTAGTAACCGCTGACACTGGTGGTTGCCTCTTCGGCTCCCAGTATGCGCTTGCCTGCTGTAATTCCTGGTGTGAGTGGTGGGAAGCCATGTGTTCACTGTAGTAACCGCTGACACTGGTGGTTGACTCTCCGGCTCCCAGTATGCGTTTGTGTGCATTAGTACCAGTGAACAGTGGCATCCGCTCATGCGCGTGCCTGCTCTGGTACCAGCCAGGCACAGATGGATCTGGCTGACAGATCTGCAAGTGGGCAGCAGCTGGGGGGCCTCCCTGCACGAGGGGTATTCGACACCACCCCAGCCTCGGGCCACGTTGGCGGTCTGTAGGGAACATTGAGCTAATGCGCAGGGGTTAATGGACTGAACAATTTATCTCCCGTCCCCCGCCCCCTCGCGCATCCGGTGATTTCCACCCGCCAAGTCCCCGGGGGCTGGAGCGCTAGAAACAGAGAACGGTTCTCGTGTGAAGCCACAGCCGTAAGGAGTAGCTGTTTCCCTTCATTGCACTGAGATAAACAAACGTCCTCGGTTGAATAACTGTTTGTTTTAGTTCGGGGGGCGTGGAGGGCGGAAATGACTTGGGATGCGGGAAGTGATAGATGTGAGCAGTCAGTCCATTGACCAGCGTATATTGACCCTGTGTAATTAGTTCGAAACATTACATGTGAGTTACACGTGGGTCGATGAAATTGCTCGAGCCCAGATGGTCGATTTCTTCCTCTTCAGCCCTCTGCTCTCCCCTCCTTCCTCTGCATCTGTCGTTCACCCTATATCCTGTACCAGTCCCATCTCTGTTAGAAAATAATCAACTTGCTGCTCTATTGTCCAATTTGCTCTATTTTACTTTAACATCAACCTTCTTTCTCGCCGAATGGTTGGGCTCCTTTCAGATCAGCCCCTGGCTTCCAGGCGCTCTTGTGTGCAGCGCTGCCTGTAATGTACCCCATTCCCAAACAGCTCTTGTGTGGTTCCGATCAATGTTCTTCTTTAGATATTAATTCCCTTAAGAGTCCCAAGACCCAGTCGCGGACCAGCCTGAAGAGGTCCACTTCAGGCATCAGGAGAGCGTGCACTTGGATTACCCATTGGTACATGGAGTAGTGTGGGAGAATCTGGGACCCTGATCACACCGGGACCGACTCCCATGTTTCGGTTCTTTGTAGGATTCTCCTGAGGTCTGGTTTCAGGTGGCGTGTCATTGGTTCCTGGGAGTATGATGGGGTTTTAGTACTTACAGATGCCTACAGTGTTTGCCCCAATAGCTATGTGAATGGTACTGAAGTGTTTTTCTATTGATCCTAGGCTTCACTTGGAGCCGGTGGAGATTACTTTATGTAATCGGAATCAATGGTTCCAGGGAATTCACATAACCTAATATCTAAATAATGAAAGGACTGCAAAAATAGGTCTGACCCAGGTGCACCTAAGAAATGGATCTGTCTTTGCTTAATAACTATTGTAGTAATGAGAGAACAGGACTTTGGCCGGAAGTTTCAAGGATTTTGTCAAGAAAACAAACATTTAGTCAAAAACGTGAGATGCTGAATACTCAGTCATTGTGGGTGTTATTAAATGTGTCAGGTAACTGCAATAATTAAGATTCAACATACGGGGCAAACAAATGAGTGATCAATGCATTTAAATGTTTCATCTATCTATCGCCCTCACTCTATCTATCTATCGCCCTCACTCTATCTATCTATCGCCCTCACTCTATCTATCTATCGCCCTCACTCTATCTATCCTATCTATCTATCTATCGCCCTCACTCTATCTATCTATCTATCGCCCTCACTCTATCTATCTATCTATCGCCCTCACTCTATCTATCTATCGCCCTCACTCTATCTATCTATCGCCCTCACTCTATCTATCTATCGCCCTCACTCTATCTATCTATCGCCCTCACTCTATCTATCTATCGCCCTCACTCTATCTATCTATCGCCCTCACTCTATCTATCTCCCTCACTCTATCTATCTATCGCCCTCACTCTATCTATCTATCGCCCTCACTCTATCTATCTATCGCCCTCACTCTATCTATCTATCTATCGCCCTCACTCTATCTATCTATCTATCGCCCTCACTCTATCTATCTATCGCCCTCACTCTATCTATCTATCGCCCTCACTCTATCTATCTATCTATCGCCCTCACTCTATCTATCTATCTATCGCCCTCACTCTATCTATCTATCGCCCTCACTCTATCTATCTATCTATCGCCCTCACTCTATCTATCTATCTATCGCCCTCACTCTATCTATCTATCGCCCTCACTCTATCTATCTATCTATCTATCGCCCTCACTCTATCTATCTATCTATCTATCGCCCTCACTCTATCTATCTATCTATCTATCGCCCTCACTCTATCTATCTATCTATCGCCCTCACTCTATCTATCTATCGCCCTCACTCTATCTATCTATCTATCGCCCTCACTCTATCTATCTATCGCCCTCACTCTATCTATCTATCGCCCTCACTCTATCTATCTATCGCCCTCACTCTATCTATCTATCGCCCTCACTCTATCTATCTATCGCCCTCACTCTATCTATCGCCCTCTATCTATCTATCGCCCTCTATCTATCTATCGCCCTCTATCTATCTATCGCCCTCTATCTATCTATCGCCCTCACTCTATCTATCTATCTATCTATCTATCGCCCTCTATCTATCTATCGCCCTCTATCTATCTATCGCCCTCTATCTATCTATCGCCCTCACTCTATCTATCTATCTATCTATCTATCTATCTATCTATCTATCTATCGCGACCTACTTAGTATTGTATACAATGGTCTTCAGCTTGGCAACCAATAGTACAACATTCTGATGATGACCCAGCAAGTGCAATAAAGAGGCATAGAACAAGTATGGTCCAACAGGGAGTCCACTGGGAGTTTTAAGAAATTAAAAACCGCTTATGGGTAGACCGGACAGGGAGGGAGATGGTTCAGATACTCTGTTTTATTTGAACAAATTAACAGCAGGCCAACCGACGTTGTATGCTTGTAAACAAAATGGGAACGCTTTCAGAGCTGGGTTTACACGGTCTCGATTTTGCAGATTGAAATACCTTCTTGCAATCTGGTGCAGTTGGCTTTGCAGCATATTTGGTAAACTTCTTGTTTAGACAGCGTTGTAGTAGTTCGAGTGAGGTAGGATCCCTTTAATTCCCTTCAGTAGTTAGGAGTGGAGGGCCCCCCAGAATAAGAACAGATGACATAGCACACTCTTAATCACTTTGTTGACATCAAGTGCAGCTATCCGTTTTGCTTAGAACATAGTCAGCAAAACTATCCAACTGGTTAATTAAAAAAAAAATGTGATCTGGTGATGGGTCTGTGCTTGTGGAAGAGTGTTTTGGTGTCTGCTCTCTCAAGTACAGTTTGGTTCTATTCAGGTTGCACAACCTCTGTTTAATCATATTCTGAATGCTCTCTGGGCCTCTGCTGAAATGCATGATTGAGCTCTAACATCTGGACCACAGCGCACTGACAGATGGCGAACAGCATTCCCGATGCCATATTCTGGATAGGTGGTGCAAAAGTTCCACTGTGTACTTGAGGGCTGTAAACGAGAAGGGCGACTACCTAGTTGATTCCAGTTTCCTGGACAACTGCCCATTCTTACAGTTTCTCAGCTGTATAGCTTTGTCTCCAATGTTGTACTTCAGGAGAATGGGGAGGATCAAGGTCGTTTGAATGTCGTCAAGGCTGATCCACTTAAATTTGTCTTAATCCCATCAATACCAGCTTGTTGTCTGTGGAACTACAACGTGGAAAATGTGGAACCACTGTTAAGTATAGTCGACTCATTTGAAGCAAACTTGACTTTGTTCTAAGATGAGACTTTGAGGACTTGGCCCCACCATCAACTAACCAGCCTGAGTGTCTGGGAGCACTCTTCCTCATACATTTTGTTTCAATGTGTTTAGGCATTTATGCGCCTTTTTAAAAATAAAAAAATTACACAATTGTTGCCATTGTCCAGTGTAACAAATCCAGATCTGCCAGTGAAATGGCACTGGGTTGATAATCTCATTGATAAGTTGGAGCATCTGCTTAAGAAGTCTTTCTGGAATTTGAATATTGGTGCGTTCTGCTAATGGTGCAAATAATGTATTTTTAAGACTTTCAACACATATGAGAAAATCTCTGCTTTGCCTATTTTTTAACAATGTGTTAAACTTGAGATATTATTGTAATCAACAAAGAATGTCTGGGTTTTTCTTTTTGAATATACACTGTTGACTTGTGCCCTGGTTCTTTGTTTAATATGTATAAAATATGTTCTGTTTGTGTCACTGAAGATATTGGGTCACTAAAGCAGCTCTGGAGGAACAGCTAGGGTTTACTCTGTGTCTGTGCCAAAAACTCTGGGATGTGAGGACGCAGAGCTCACACACTTTCTGACCTGCAGCTCCATAAAAGGAGCTATGTGTAGGCTGTGGATTATCCCTTTAGTACACATTTCACATCTGGTGAGAGTTGCTTGTGTCTGAGCTCTTGAGACAGGAACCCACTCTGCTAAAAAATTTGCTCCTGGGACAGGGGGCCTGATGATAACATATGTACAAGTTACCAACCGTGCAGGAAGCTGGCACGGGGGACGAAATGGGAATGCGGTCGCCCACTGAATCCAGCAAGCACGGGTCTGCTGTTTGCCAGGCATGCCACCCATCAAATAGGAGCCCGGGGTGCCCCCAATCCTTGTTCTTGAGAAGCAGGAATGAGTCCAGGAGACTTTCAAAAACCTGTGCAAGAAGCCCTAAGGTGAAGTGGGAGTCTGCAGCTAGTCCAGGGTACTACCCTGGAGCTCATAGGAAGGAGGCAAGATGGTGCAAGCGAGGCACCCTGTGGATAAATGCACCAACAACAGAAAGACTATTCATAGGTGGTGACATGCATAATCGGTTATGAAGCTATGAATGCAGCAGAAGATCCGTGAAGGCAATGGACTGCCAGTCAAACTCGCATTGGCTAACCATTTCAGTGGTTTGTGTCATCAGTTGAAGTGTGGAAATCATTGTTGGGCATTGGGAAAGCACGTTTGTGGTTGTGTGTGTGAATGCAGTGTGATGTCCTTTTCCCTTCCAGGATGAGGTAAGCATGCACAGTGCTGCATGCCCTTGGCTGGAGTGTAGGTAGGTCCCTGTAAGTGCATGAGGTATTTATAACCTGTGTCTCTGCAAGTGAATGGCGTGACTTGCAGCTATAGCTTCCAAGGGCATGCACATGCTAGAGTCTGGCTCATAGGTGACCTTGCGTCTGCAAGAGTGTGCATGGCGTAGCTGTTGCACCCCACAGACTGTGAAGCGTGAGCTACACTCTACCCTGGAGTGTGGCCACGTGAACAGGGTTACTCTGGTCTCTATGAGCAAGAAACCGCCCTTGCAACTCTTGTCTCTGAGGCATGTCCTGCTGCTCGGGTTTGTACATCCAGAGAGCCTGACGTGGGGCCTGGTCCTCCAGAGCGCTGTGCGTGTGCACTTCATTGCCTGCCTCTTATCTTGCATGTGTTCTGATGAAGTTGATATTGGCTGAATATGCAAATTCATATCTCTGTGCACAGCAAGATACAGCCGCCCACTAGCTCGTCACCGATATGGCCTGGGATCCCGCTGTTGAGTTTTGAGACGGTTTACCATGTACTAACAACCATGGCTGAGTGTGCATTGGGAAAGACCTATGACACTCATTGGCTAAACTGTAGACCAGGAGTCGATATCTTGAAAAGCATTTGAGCAATGACTTGTGTTTCTTTATCGCACTATGGTGGACAAGTACTCTGGCTGCCGGAAGCTGCTGTACCTCTCCTTCGACAAGTGGGACCTAGCATGAGCTTTCAGTTTCCAAAATGAATATAGGGGAGATTGCTTGGTGCACCGCTTGTGGTGCGCCGCCTGCGAGGGTTAACCTGGTGCACTGTTTGTGGGTCGCCGCCTACGAGAGTTAACCTGGTGCACTGTGTGTGGGTCGCCGCCGGCGAGGGTTAACCTGGTGTTCAATGTGTGGCTCGCCGCCTGCGAGGGTTAACCTGGTGCACTGTTTGTGGGTCGCCGCATACGAGAGTTAACCTGGTGCACTGTGTGTGGCTCGCCGCCGGCGAGGGTTAACCTGGTGCACTGTGTGTGGGTCGCCGCCTACGAGAGTTAACCTGGTGCACAGTGTGTGGGTCGCCGCCTATGAGAGTTAACCTGGTGCACTGGTTCCTGCATGAAGGAGCAGCATGTAGACTGGGTCTGTAGCATGTGCTAGGCATGCACAGCTTTTGTGACTCTGGTAGATGGACATATTGAACTCACTCTTGGGCCCAAAGATTTTCTCGGAAGGCCCCCACCGGTGCTCCAGAATGTTGTTAGTCCTATACCAAGGCTGTCCACCATTAATTCCACCTCATGCTTATTTTAACCACCACCCTACAGTCCCCGTCCCTTTGTCACTCTTGCTGGTTTTTTCATCCTTTGCTTTCTCTTTGCCAGTTTACCCATATTTGGCTTCCACCTACTTTCCTCGCTTTTTCTGGGTCAAAGTCCGACAATGAAAAATAAGTCCAGGTCCTCAAAGATGAGTGTGGGTGGGCCCCACCTGTAGCCACCAGCTCGGTTTAAGCACGAAGTGTGTCATTTCTTTCTTTCTTTCCAGAGGTGAATGAACCCGATCGCTGCGGGAATTGGGACTGTTGGTTCGCATAAAGGGTTTCTTAAAAAAAAAACTAAAAAAAAAACGCCCCCCCCCCCCCAATAACGTGAACACATCTTTTGTTTACACTGTCCTGGCCTTGCCTTCCGCTCAGCTTTTGTCACTCACTTTGTCTACTGCTTGTTTTACTGCAATACAAAACAGGAGACGGGGAAAAAAACGAGGGCGGGTATTTCTGTGACTTCTCAACCCGAGACCCTTTAAACCCTCGCCCCCAACATCTTTACATATAGCATTAACTGCCCGGTTGTTCATTTGTCTAATAACAGTGGTGTTTCCCATCTCACTCATACCTCCCTTCATTCTGCTTCTCAATCCGCTTTCAAAGAACTGAGTCAAATCCTTCAACTATTGGCTGATTATAACCGAATATGCTGTAGCCTTTCCATTTCGAAAAGGTCAAGGAATCATTTTACCTTATTCTGATGTACTTAATGACTGTGTAATAATCTGTATCTAAGATTCTCTGGCAAGGTTGGTGTTTTTTGTTTTTGTTTTGTTTTTAGGTCTCGGCTAGGCAGCGCATGCGCTGTCTCGTCGAGAAATGCTGTATACAGTATAGTGGGGAAGCTCCGCCCACTTTCCGCCTATCTTCTTGATTGGCCAAAATCCTAAATGCTGCAATCTGATTGGATTTAGGCAACTTGATCCCACCTCCTGACGGTCATTTCGTCATTTTTCTCCTTACATAGCTCTTGGCCCCTTTACTTTTAAAACTCCTTGTTTCCCTGCCTCCCCTGTTCCCTCCCGCAGTCCGTAAGTTCTCTGCTCACCCCCATCCCCCCCACCCACTCCTGTTAGTGCCTTCTTGAACGTCCGCATTTTTGTTTACAATGCAATAGGGCTCACGTAAATATGAGTCCTATTGCATTTGTAAATGCTTGTTTCCGGATGCTCCCACTTCAGTTCTGCTCTTGTTGGAGCCGATGAAATCGGATCCAAGTCAATGGGAGTACAGCAGGTCGTTTACTAGAGCTCCAAAGTCCACCTAACTACCTGAGGATATTCCCGGCGTAGGAGTACACGATTTAAAACCAAAAAATTGAGGCATTGAGGGACTTTGCACTGAGTGCCAGGTTCTTTCTCATTTTCTGTATTTCTACCTGCTTCGTGCAGCTCTTGGTCCTCTCCTAGTCTTCTCCGGGATGTGGACACTATGGTACCAGAATATTGTCCTGCGCCAGTATCTTATCAAGAATATCGGTGACCAAAATATCGACCTGGTCGATGTACGCATAGTTAAGTATAGGTTTACTATACTTGACTCCACATATATCTACTATGACTATTTACTTGAATATACGCTTTTTAAATAGACTGAGATGTGGAGGATATAGTAAATCGATACTCACAATACATACTTACATCTGCATGGTTTATATTTTGCTATATATTTTATGTAGCACAAAATTTCTGTAGGTGATTGCAAGACCTACAACCCACTAGCTGCAGCATCCGTACAGCACTCTCCTCGCCCCGGACTGAGGGTGTAACACAGCAGTACAGCACTACTCCTGATGCTTCTCTTGCCCCATTGGCCGAGGATTCAGTGCAGCACTACTTTCTCCCCTTTCCCCCAGTCCTCTTGATTACAGCACTTTCTAATTGCTTTCTACTTCAATCCCTTGGCTGGGATCTCAGTGCAGCACTTTCTCCTCCCTTCTTGGCCTCTTCTGGCCCAGTTTGGTAGATGGCTTCAATTCAGCACCTCTTTACCGTCTAATCTTTAGTCCTAGTGGCTAAGGTTCCTGGTCAGCATTAACTCCTCCCCTCATCCTTTCTGAAGCCCCATTAGAACACGTTCCCTCCCCATTCTTCTGTGAGCCCCATTGGCTGCGGCTACTGTACTCCACGCCTTTCCACATCCATCTGTTGTTTTCCAATACTCCCGTGACTCACTCTTCCTCTCCAGCTGCTCCTGATCACTCCCGCTTCTTTGGCACACTCTGTCTCCTACATTCTTGAAGCCCTCGCTGCTTATAAGAGCTCAGTGTATATTCCTTACTGCCCTAAAGTATGATCACCCAGCTTTCTCCAATGTTGACATGTTTGTTGCAGTGTTATCAGTTCTGGTATCCCCAGAATCCACTTTGTCTGTGATTGAACCCAAGCCTGAAAGGACTGGGGTGTCCCCGCATTGCCAGAGCATGTAAAAAACGTCTCCACTTTTGTGTATCCGGTCACCCCTGATGTGTAAAAAAAAAAAAACAAAAAAAAAAACATTGTATTCCTTTAAAAAGCTGGCAAGGATTTTAGGAGTTGCTGTCTCGGTCCAGTTGCATATGAACACTGTAGTATATGTTCCAACAGAGAGCTGAACATCTGCATTCTTGAGCCACGCCTCACTTGCATGTGGAAAAGGGGAACATAATTCATACACAACACGTTTACCGCTGCAAAGCACAACATGACCATGGACTTGCTGAAGGCATCTATTTTGGAGCTTTCGCCATGGCGCAGCCGAGCAGGAAGCGCTCTCCTGTTCATAGTGGAATTAGAACATGCAACTCCAGGACCATTCTGTGTAATTCAACATTGCAATGGGCATAAATAAACATGATGCTGAGCAACAGTTGTGACTGCACAATGCTGAACAGGGAACTTCAATTACTTGTATTGGGAGCCAACTTAGTGAGCTCCGAGGTAGCTTTTTACAATGGATTATTTATATATTGTAGAAGTGTGCTGCTTTTACAACAAATTGCTGCTGTGACCTAATAAATCAGAATTGAATTTGAGTGGAATGATAGTGTTTTTTGGGGGGGATACGTTGCTCGTGTGTTTCTTGATTACACAGCACTGTGCTGCTTACTGACACACACCCTTTAGTGGTCATGTACACCAAGGAGATACATCCAGAGTGCTATCTGCACTGTTTATCTCCTAAATGCTGTCATTGGTGAACTCAATTACCACCAGCAAAATGCTGGTGGTAATGGCTGGTGGCTTTTCTGTCCATTGATGCAGCTTAACTATCAGTGATTCCATGAAAACCCACATACATCTGCAGTGGTTCAGCAAACGTTGAAATCTTGTCTAAAGGTAGTGAGTGGAAATCGGAATTTTGGTCATTGATGGTGTTTGCACTTGGTCTGACTGTCTCCCTAATCTTTTCTGGTGGTGGGGGGGGAGGGGGGGTTACCGCTCGCAGTGAGACGCAAGGCGAAACATTAAAGCATAGACAACAAATAGTATTGCTTAAAGTGAGTTTGTAAGTTTACAAAAACATTTTGCTGATCTCGCAGACGAGGACCTTGGTAGACGTCTAACAGTTCTGGTGACGGCCATGTTGCTTATATTGTAGACCAAGAACAGGGTGAGATGAAAGGAGCGTAAAGACTTCAACCACTGTGCAATGGGGTGTATGTGTCAGCATGACGTTCTCACCAGGTCTGAACATTGCCTTTCTTTTGTTATCTAGACTTTTCATTGATCTACTGACCACCATTTTAGGTGGCCATTTGGCTCTGATTAATATGTTTTGTGTGGATTACTCGAGAATTCCGATGTGCCGCGGCTGAAATAACTGATAGTGAACACCTTTTACAACAACAATAATTTAAGAGTTATGAGTGAGTTATATATCAAAGGAAACGTCAAATTTATTAGGGGCTGAAACAACAATGTTAAAAAAATAAAATAAAAAGAGACCCTATCCAAGGGAGGAGTTGGGTTTTCAAGAGGGTTCGGAACCTTTAAAAAAAATTGTGCGTTTGAGAATGGTTTGGCTGAAGCCTTCTCCAATATGTCCAAATATTTGGTATCCTGAACGATGTTTGATAGCGTATAAAGCCGGTCTACATATTTGTGTCTGGGTGACCAGCCGTGGAAACCAGTGCCTAGCAACTTCTATATAGGCAGCCATTCCCAGCTCAAGGTATAGTTCCTCTGATGGCAGCAGACTGCACCCGAGCCCAGCTCCCAACACTCCACTGTTTCCCAGTTTGCAGGTTGTGTTTGCCTCTAGGGGGCACGAAAATCCCCCTCCTCTGTTTCTATTTCACAGGTAGTCTGGATACAGTACACGGGTTTGTTCCTTTCTAAGAAACAAGCTAAATCTCTTCTCTTCCAAAGACACTTCCAGGAATAATTCGGTCCCTTTCTCGTGACCCTCAAGGCCGCTTGGCAGTCACTTTCCCAACGTTGTAAATATGTATGCTATACCTGTAATAACCTAATTTTGCCACCTCTTACTTTATTTTTTAACTTTTTTAAATATCCTGATTGTATTTGTAACTTGCTAGTGTGTAAATCTCCTTATGTAACATCCTTGGTTCTGTTGTAAAGCGCTCTGACACCTTTGGGTCAATCCGCGCCACATAAAACTGCATTATATAAATAAATAAACAAGGAAACTAAATGCATTTTGCAGGTTTCGCCCTTTGGCTCTGAATCTCGTGGCACGGCCCTGCTACCTGTCTGCGTTCCAGTCACCGCTCTGTCCCCGAGAGGGCGGCTCCCGGCTGCCCCGCTCTGTGCACGCCCCAGGAGCACTGGGCATGTTTAGTGTGTCCTCACGAGGGTGTCCCCACACCGAGGGCTCAGCCCCTCTGTCGCCTGCTGCGCGCATCTGAACCGCTGCCAAGTGGCGCCAGGAGCCAGCGGAGGCTTTTAGATCAACAGCGCTTTGCATTCTGGGACTTGCATTTTCGCTTTCACAGTACAAGCATGGGATTAAAAATCACAATTAATGCATCTGGCTGGCCCGGCTGCGCTCTGCCTCCTATTGGACTTTGCTTTTGTTTGTTCGTCTACCTTTTGTCTGCTTGCCTGTGTGTCTCCCAGGTTTGTCCCTACATGGCTTCGGTTATGCTTTTTTTCTCCCCTCTACCGATCATTGTTACTAGCTGTTTTGCAGAATGTTTTACTGTAGAGGCTGGAGTCTAAACATGCGTGCTCGGGTCCAGGGCGTAGTCGGAGTCAAATATCCGGCATTCTTGGAGCAGAGCACATCTTCCGCTGTAGGCTCGAGCCTTTCCCGGGGAATGGACTGGACCAAGGCCAGAAGGAGAATCCATTTTCAGTGCACGTGCATACCACCTCCCTGACACCTTGCTCATGATTGAGGCCTCGAAAGAGGCCTAGTTGCTAGACTCTGAGCAAAGATTGCTGAACCCAAGCAGCGAGAGAATCTTTCACAAGCACTCACAGAGACTTATTTCTATATCCCCTGCCCTCGCCACAGATGGGCAGTTATTGCATGGATGTGCTGAACCTACAGTTTGGGGTATAGGTTTCAATACATGCGCGCACTCTCCAAATGGGTCTTATTTTTTGTTTTGCATATCTAAAATACGGCTCCATGTTGATTATTCTTGTGTATATGCATGTATGTTTTTTTACTAGGTATTTGTATAACACCGTTTTCACTAATGCCATGAACTCTTGACCGTTTTGACACGTTTGCCTGAGGCTGCATTGTTTATATGTGAGTGGTCGGTAATCGTCACAGGCATGTTCCATTAGATTTGGTGGGTCTTTCCAACCTAACCAATCAACCAATTTCTTCTCCATGGGGCGTTCCTTTGCTTACCTGGCACCCAGGCTTTGAAACTCACTTCCGCTATGCCGAAGACTTAATAACAATCTTCTCAGCTTTAAGAACTGAAAACGCACCTGTTCGCTTGATTTAGTTTGTCGTCCCTCAGGTCTCTTGTTACCACTGGGAAGCCCGTGTTTGGGTAGCCACGCACTCTAGAAGACCCCAAAATAACATAGCCAGTTGGATTGTGTGTGTGGTGGGTTGTTTCGGCTTGGGTAGCTCGCAGTGGGTTTGGGTTTCAGGCTCTCGGACTGACTAACCTGGATCAGATCTGCAGAATTCTCATTCAGGGGCTGCGGGTCCCGCTTCCTAGGTGGTTACATGTTGAGTCTTTCCAGTGTAGTGTTTAAGGACCTTCTGTGTATTATCTGGCGTGGATTATTCATGGTGAAGGTTCTAAAGGAGCCCTGTCAGCCGGGGTGTTTCTACCCTGTCTCTTGGCTTGTACTGTGTTTGATTACCTGATGTTGTTCATTGATGCGGCTCTGTCCCGGTGTAGCCTGTGCCAGTGCGCCTCTCTACCCTTTGTTTCCTTGTCCTACAGCAGATCTGAGCTTCTTTCCCATAAGCCTCCAGTAAACTAGATTTACCGACGGGCCTAGGCAGCCAATCCACTTTCCTGTTGATAAGCAGCCCAGAGAGAGTTGGAGGGTGGCAGCTGGGGACTGTAAGTCGCTCTCTTCCCTGTAGAATTTGGGCTTGTGGGAGGAGAGGGATTTAATTTAATTTAATTAGCGCTAGAATCCACTCCCGGAGGAGTATCTCCGCGCTTCGACCGCTGGGGAACCCGTACTGGCTCACCCTGAGAGATGGTCCCTAATGGGTATCTCTAAGGTGCGACCAAGCATCCCCGGCGGTCTGGGGGGCCGTTGTGAAGATGAGGCAAGCTAATGCCCAGATGTTGCCCAGTGTGGTCCCTGACTGGAGTAGGCACCGAGGCGAGAATTATCGAGCCCGCTGACCCTGGTCCACGACCCTGCCGCGTCGGGAATCGAACCCTGGTCCTGGGCCGTCCTCTGCTTACGGGTCTGCCGCCTCTAACCAGTGAGCCACACCACTCCAGGGTTCAATGGACAGGCTGTCATTGGGTTGCTAAGAGGTGGTCTCAGGTTCTCTGCAATAGTAGGGTAGCTGGGCCTAGGCTGCGAGAACTCTATGCCAGACGCTAGCCTTTAGTTGTCACTGTTCCAGTGAGTCAGCAGCTGTCTAAGCCCACGAGAGCCATGCTAGAACAGGTTCGGGCATTCTTTTGAGAGGATAGTTCTTGTGGAGCAAACCTCTGCCCACTTCACTCTTCTGAAAGAGATGCCAAGTGCACAGTCTCCAGTGCATAGGCCACAAACACAACCATGCACAAAGCCATATGTACAGGCATACCATACCTAATGTTCACGCTTGTCCACAGCGGTCCCTGTTCTGGAGTCCGCTCTGCCTGCACCTTGATCATGAATACCCTGAACTGATATGGGCAGCAGCACCTGCCCCAAGTGAGTATGATCTGTTTCCAGGTTGATAGCTTTTTTGCAAACTAGTCATCTGTCTCTCGGTTGTGGTATGTTTGGCATACATTCCATCTGTCGAGTGGTAGGGTTCTGTTTTCACTTGCATGCGAGCTGTCTCATGTTAACACTGTGTTTGCCTGAATGTCATTGGTCACCAAACTATTCTGCTTTGAAAGATGTCATCATTCTCCTCGGTGGGTATATATAAACATGATCCATCTCCAAATGGATTATATCTTTGAATACGCTAGACTGTCTTTTCAATTGCTGTGCACTTTTGTACATGTGCATTAGATCTTTAGATTGCACTATAGTTTTCAATAGACGAGATCTGCTTCTAGATTGTGGTATAGTTTTGGAACCCTGATCTGTAACCAGGTTGTGTCTCTTTACCTGCGTGCTATTGCCTCCAGTTTGAGCTTTGTTTTTTGCACGCATGTCGTAAATCTCCAGGTTGTGCTATGTATTTGCATGCTGCCATCTGTATCCACGATGGACTCTGTATTTGCATTCTTATTGTCGATCTGTTGCCAGGCTGTGGCACTATTTTGCATTTGTTTGATGCCAGCGTTCTCACCTGCTGCTTGATCGGCTTAGTGGAAAAAGAGAACAGGATGGTGTAGGCTGCAGAATGCAACAGCAGAAGAGTATTTTAGCGTTTTGCTTTTGGTCGAAGTCCTCCTTGCTTCTGCAGAACGAGAAACCTCTAGTGAGCATAAAGGTCCAGGACGGGACTAACCACCCTGCCTTTCCCCATTATAAGGAAGCGGTGGGAGGGATGTCCCTTCCATCTTTGCAACGGTGTGTCCTACTCAGTTGCTCAAAAAAGCTACAGTGAGCTTCTACAGTTGGTCCTGGGTCCTGGGTACCTGGGGAGGCTTTCCAGACCAGCTGCAAGTACCACTGAGGGACCCAGTCATCTGTTTGAATTGGGTCCCCTAGTGATATTGGAGGTCAGCCTTCCCCCTGCTTGCTGGATGTAGCATGGAACCTCCTGATCCAGGGAAGATCATGGAGCCGAGGTAAGTCACTGGGACATCGTACCTGCTGATGCCTTGGTGATAGACTTGATCATTCACAAGAAATTCCTTCTTTTGAACTGGGTTGGTGACCCTGAGGAACAGGAGTTTGTCTTATGGCCTTGAGGCGAACCTAGACCTCGAGATAAGAAAGCTTTTACCTATTGGAAAACCAGCTTGCGAACTGACCAATACCACTTGAAAGACACCCAGTGGCGTGGCCATGACTATGCCAGTTATAGAGTGGTCGTGTAATGAAGAGATTTTTGGCATAAAAAAATAACAAATCAATGACTTTGTCCTTGGCATTCGGTTTATGCATGCTGGTGAATGAAGAGACCACTTACTTGCCGCTGTGGAGGTTCTCAGACACCAGCAGTTTGTGGTTCAGCTGATCATTTCCCAAGTATAAATAAATTCTTGAACATCGCTTAGGAGGGAGTGAGGAAGTGAAGTGTTCAGCTTGCGCCTGAGGTGTAGTCTGTCTCGCATTGATGATTTGCCTCGAGACCTCTCGGCTGCTACCGCTTGATGCTGTGCAAGATACTTTGCTGCTTTAGTCATGTGGGCAGACAAAGCCTTGCCTTTTCAAGAAGCCTCTATCACAAGAACCCATTTAAGGGTTACTCTGAGACAAGATGGAAACTTCATGTGCTTGCTGTTTGTTGGCGAAGGACTTTAAGGCGATGGGCTTGTTTGAGGAACTTTGGCTTGATAACAAGCGTTGGCTTTGATGGGGAGGCGAGACCTTTTCCAGTGCACGAATTCCGTGGTTCTACAACGGAGGTGAAATGGCCCCGACAGACACTGTTTGTTTGATAGGGTCCAACTCGTCATACTCGCTGGTACCTGTGTTATGGTTGCTATCCTCGACCTCGTGAGGAGACCTTGAAGGGGGGAGAATGGAGCCAGGAGATTCAGCTGCATTAGTGCACGCAATATGCAACTGAAGTACTTTGTGCCGTAGGCACAACACAGGGTACGGGCATGCACCCGGTGACTGCTCCACAGACATGAGACTGGGAGGATGTATGCAACCGATGGCACTAAATTCAGAGCACTGAGGTGTCAGCAACCCAAGCTGAAGAAAGAGGGGGGGGGGAATCAATTAAATCCACAGCAAAAATTGGGCCAGGGTCCCCTCCAAATAATTAGGTGGAAGATTTCTGAAGGAGCTGATCCACGCTAATGGGAGGTGGGGCAGAATGGGAGTGAGGTTGGGTAAACCAGCGAATTGGTGAGGTTGGGTAAACCAGCGAATTGGTGAGGTTGGGTAAACCAGCGAATTGGTGAGGTTGGGTAAACCAGCGAATTGGTGAGGTTGGGTAAACCAGGGAATTGGTGAGGCTGCACCCCACCACGGGAAAAGCGAGCATGCCCTGTAGGGTTTACACCCCCATACTTTGTGCCAGGGGTGCAGAAGCGCAGGTGCACTTTCCAGTCCTGCCACTAGGGTGCATGATGTATAGGCTGCGTATGTGGGGACCTGGAGGTGGGAGTATAATCTGCAGTGCCGCACAACACAACACTGCACAATATCGGTATGACACACAAAGAAGATTGCAGCTACCTGTTATGGTATTCTGCGAGGACTGAGACCAGTCCTCAAATTCTTCGACCCCCCTACTCGGCAACTGGTGGTCCAAGCCTCCATTCTCTCTCGGCTGGACTATGGGAGTGCACTGCTGCTTGGAGTGAATCAGGCGGAGGCTACTCGGCTGCAAAGGGTGCAGAATGCCGCAGCGCGGGCCATTGTTGGCCTTCCGAGACGTTGTTCTGTCTCCGCAGTCTTGACCTCTCTTCACTGGCTGCCGGTTAGACAGAGAATTAAATTCAAGGCCCTCTGTCTAACATTTAAGATCTTGAAATTCTCCTCTCCTCCAGCCCTTGTGGGTCTTGTTTCCCCCTATGTTCCCACGCGGGCTCTTAGGTCGGAATCTTTATATCTGGCAACTAAGACCAGGTTTAGACTGAGTAGGATGGGTGGTCGCTCTTTTCGAGTTCTGGCGGCAGGATTGTGGAACTCTCTTCCTGTCCATATTCGTGCCCTGAACAGCCTGACTCTTTTCAGACGCGCCATAAAAACTCATCTGTTTGTTACTATTGACTGATCCCCTGTCTTTC
The DNA here is from genome assembly GCF_964261635.1 of Lissotriton helveticus. Classification (NCBI taxonomy): domain Eukaryota; kingdom Metazoa; phylum Chordata; class Amphibia; order Caudata; family Salamandridae; genus Lissotriton; species Lissotriton helveticus. The sequence goes on from NC_136057.1 coordinate 1,303,362,883, forward strand.
CAGCATCGATCTGTTGTGTTGTGGTACTTGTTCTGGCGCCAGGACGCCCCTTCCCTGGGGCAGCTGTGCGCCTAATAAAAGTTATTAACATAACATAACACTGAGCTGAAATGCCCAGGAGTCCGCCACGCCCCGCCTCTGTTCTTGGGAGCATTTATTTTAGGACTGCTGCAAGGGAGAAGCGCCCTGGAATTCCCCGTCCGCCCATTCCCCAGTTCTAGGCCAGGCGTAAATTGTTGTCTTTGTAACTGCGCCACAAGACGCCTGACTTCAGAAATCCCCTTTCCACACTCTCCCGCCTGGGCACCCTCCACCGTGGCACAGGTGACCGGGCTCTGCGGGCTGTAAACTGGCGTTATTGCTTGATTAAAAGAAATCTGCACTGGGAATACCCTTCCCCTCCCCCAATATGCCGTAGCCCATTCACCCCCCATACGCAGGGTGTCCATACCGGACAGAAAGGCCAAGGGTGAGGAGACTTGGACCTGAACCCCTGCCCTGTTGCATCCCTCAGTGAGGAAAATGCCGGCCTCGTGTTCTGGAACCAAACGCGCCCCTTGCTCAGATTAACGCAGTAATAATAAGCTATCTTTAGACCCTTCTCGTCGCCCACACCGACTGTATTTGCAGAAAAATTCCCATCCAAGACATTCCTGTGGAGTTGCATACCACCGCTGCGGCCTCGCCGGAGGTGTGGAGGACTGCAAAAGGGAATACAGCACAAGGCAGTGTGACCGGAAGTAGCACTGGACTGCAATACGGTGTGCTTCACTGCCGCACGGTAGGTACCCTGCCACACTGGACTGTGGTTTTATTGTGTTCCACAAGAAATACCTGTGCTATGTGTGGTTTCTAGGCTTGTGCTACAGTACACCACACCGTGTTGCAATAAAGTTTACCACAATTTAACATGATGCGTCACAATGTGCTCTGTTACAGTCCAGTATGTTGTAATTCAATACAGTGTTTGTACATAGAAAAGGTCTGCAATACATATAAACTGTTGTAGGGCCCAATGCTTCAATGCGCTAGACTGCAGCAGCAAGGGAGACTGCACCGTAACCTAATGCACTGTACTATGCAGAATCTAAACGCAATACAATACACTGTGCCTCGAGACGCAGGGTTGTACTGCTGCACACCGCACTACAATGCATAAGACTGTCTTGCAGTGCAATCTGCTGTATTGCTAAACCGTATTATGCTGGAGTGTGTATAGTATTGTTAATTGCCCCTTGTTTTGATGCAATACGCTATGCTGTTGTGCAGTATGCAGGACTGCACTCATAGCATGCAAGCATCCATATGCTGCGATGCAGTTGCTGCAAAACATCATACAGCTCTGCAGTACAGTTTAACACATGAATATGCTGTTCTTTTGCATCATACTGTGCTTCAGTACATTATGCTGCTCTGCATTATGTAGGACTAGAATGCGCTGCTGCACTGCAATGTGCTGTATCTAGTATTGAGCTGCGACAAACCTGTTCTTCAGTGTTCTGCTGTGTCTCAGTACCCAGGAAAGCAGTGGAATTGAGAATCGTCGACAATACACAGGACCGTATTGTAAAACGGTACACTGTGCTGCCTTATGTACGACAGTGCTGCATTATACTGAATTACTCTGCTTTATATTGAGAAGCACTACATAGGCTGCTCTGGAACATACTGTGCTGCAGTCAGTAGAAGTTTGCTGCAGTGTACTGCTTTGCCCTGCAATAGGCAGAACTATCCTCCAGTAAACGAACTATACTATAATACAGTGCACGGTGCTGTAACGCAGTGTGATATCTCCTTATTGTCTCTTCCCTAGGTCCTATCCTCTCTCCCCTTGCCTGCTACTCTGCCTACCCCCTGTCCTTTGTGCCCTTTGACTAAGCACTCCTTCTCCCCTTGTTGGGGAAAGATCCAATATTTATACTCTGGAATCTCAGCGAACCCACTGAGTGAGTCCACTGCGCCAAGGGAGCCACTCACACTTGAGGTATGGTATGGCACCCCTTGCCAAAGCACTCCCTCTCCCCTTTTTGGGGTAGGATCCAGTATGTAGACCTTGGAGTCTCAGAGACCTCTCTGAGAGTCCACTGCGTAAATGGAGCCTCTCGCAATAGAGATAGGAAAGGGATACCACTTCCCCTGGGATCACAGCTTACTGGACTTTGGACGTTGCCTTGACTCGTCTACCGGTTTGTGTCCCCGTCACCCTTCCCCCTCTTCTCCCCATGCTGTGACTCTCACCCTCCCCTCCCTTCCTCCTTCCCACCTTCATTATCTGTCTATTTCCCCCACTCCAACCCCCCTGAATCTCTCACCTTGCCTTATTTTCCCGTTACGTATTTGTGCTTATTGTTTATCTCAACCTTACAAGTAACTATGTTGCCATGCTCTAAGAACTATGTAACCTTTGTAACGATGTAACCTGTAACTATGATCTGATGCTCATGTAAAGCGCTCTGATACCGCCGGGTCTAGCCAGCGCTATATAAAACTTTTAAAATAAAAAATAAATAAAATAAATACATTTTGCAGTGCAGTATCCTGTGCCTTAATAGGCAGGACTCTGGCGCAATACCTAGGACCGTCGCAGAATCCACCCAGAGTCTGGGAAGAGGAATGAGCCAGGGCGTATGAGTAGAGAAGTTACCCTTGTGATGCCTCAGTTACTTTGTTACTTTAGTGTAGACCAGGCTTCTCCAACCAGTAGCTCGTGAGCTCTTCCACTACCAGTAAGTAGCTACTGTCCGTGCTGCCCAGCCTATTAAATGAGAAGCTGTTGCTTGGTTTAACTAATATATGTATACGCCATTTGAAAATGTGTGCATTTTCAGAACCCGTAAGCTGATATTCGTAGAAAATACTTAACTTCCTAAAAATACCCTGTACTGATATTTCAATGATAAATTATGTTGCATTGGGAAGACATATTGCTAAAGGGATTACTTTGATAATTCGGGCATTGCAGTTATGGCTGCTGTTACCCATGATGAGGCGTTTTTTGACCGGACGTCTGATGTGTTAAGGTCCTTGCTACTGGTAATCTTGCAAAAGGTGTCCACTAAGGCTTTCTTGTCTGATGTTGTCTCTAATGCAACAACAATAATATTTTTTAGTAGCTCAGGGCGACTTTTACTGAACAGAAGTAGCTCTTATTGCAGTAGAGGTTGGAGACCACTGGTCTAGGCGCTCTCATGCTTCCAAAATTTGTCTCCTGTACCTGCGTTCTGTCAAAGCCATCACACCACCATGAGTTGACACTCCTGAGGGTAGAGGTCTAGACTCTAGCAAGCAGGGTTCTGGAGGCACAATGTTTTTTGTAAATATAGTTTGAAAAGTCTTAACCCTCACAAGTGTGCCTCGGAGCTTTCGTACATATACCTCTGGGATATGTGAACATCTGTTTAGTGCACAATATGCTCTGTTCCATATAGCTTCCCTTCGGAGGGCTTGCCTTTGAGTGGAGTTCTATGTCTAACCTTTCTGGAGAGCTCATCTATGTGGGGAGTTTGTTTAACTTCCCAAGAGAGCTCCCCTTTGGTTAAAGCTTAGTGTGGTCTCTAGCCGTAGCTTCTCTCCTGAACTGGCTTCTCGGAGTAGCTTGTGAGCCACTGTTAGCTCTCCAACTACCTGGAAGTAGTTCTCCTGTATGCAACCCAGCCTACTAAATTAGAGGTTATTGCTTAGTTAAATTTATTTATGTACACAAATTAAAAAACGTGTTTTTGAGATGAAAATGAGTATTTTTAGAAATGATTAGCAGATGTTTGGAGAAAAATGGTTGAATTTCCAAAGTAATCTGACAGCTGATAATTGAATGGTAAAAATGATGCTGGGAGACCTATTACTGATTAGATTACCATGGGTACAGGGGCACTGCAGTAATAGTGGTTATGTATCACCAATGTAGAAGCATTCCACATTGACCAAGCATTTTTAAAAGTTACTGCTAGCAGCCATGCATGATGCATCAAGGTCATCGCTGATGGTAATCTTGCACATGGTGGCCACTAAGGTTATCTCTGATGACGTCACTATTACAACACTAATAATATTGGTAGCTCAGGATGATTTTCATTGAACATAGTCGCCCCTGTTACTCAAGAGGTTGGAGACACCTGCTCTGGAAGGTACACTACTGAGGGTTGGACGGGAGCACAAGCTTGGAGTATAAAGTGAGGGAGTTCCTGCACTCGGACAGCTATATTCACCGCCACAGCGGTTGTCCCTGGTGAGCCCTGCCCATACAGTGTTCATATATTCCGGCCTTTTTCTGTCGTGAAACAAAGATTGCAGATTCGCAAAACTTATCTACCATGCCATCGAATTCCAAGCCCTAGTTCCTTGGTAACATTATTTCCTCATCCCTTCCAGCACCGAAAGACTGGGAACACATTGACCCTCCGCCCGCATTGTAAAGCATGGAGAAGGCCTTGGCACTGCCCTGTGGGCCTGTCGGCTATTCATAGGACCCGCAGGAGGAGCCCCAGACTCATCGGAGAGGTTTTCACCACATCTAGCTAACCTGTGTGCAGACCCTGGGCCTTGAGGGTTCTCAATAGCTGGTAGACATTAAGGGGACTATTCTCACTGACCCCTCCTTAGTGCTCCCAGACACCCAGCCCAGCTCCCTTTCATCTAAGCATGTGGGCATAGGAAGGCAGGTCCATAGCGTCTGTTCGACTCAGCCAGAGGCATAAATGAGGCAGGGGTTTCCATTCAGAGGGTGCACTCTATGAAAAACATGCTCTGCTGCATGGTGTAGTTGTCCCAGTCCAGCTGCACAGAAAAGATCCATATTAAAAAGCCAAACACAAACTGTTGCAACAACCCCGTAATGGCTGTTCCTATTTTCCTTCTTTGTTCTCATCATGCACCTCAGTGGTAGGCTTAATATTAAAATCGAAACCTCGTACAACATATTGGTCAGTGTATTGTCTTTAGATTGTATGTGCTTTGGATAAAGCTATGGGCAGAGTAGGTGATCTACCAATACATAACACATGAATTGCGCACCGAAAGGTCAAACCAACACCGCCCGAGGTGGAATTGGCCTAACATAAGGTATCTCATCCCCTTCTGGTCCCAAGGGATGGTTTCAGTGGTCCCTTGTTTTGAGCTGGACATGAGAGCGCAGCTTTCAAACCCAGGCGCCTTCCTGGCATTGCTTGAAGGGAGAGGGGAGATCAGCCCTCGCCCCATAAGGATTCCTCTTTCAGAGTATTGCATTATCTGGATAAGATTCCATGCTGGCTTGGTAGGTTCAACTTCTTAGATGGGTGAATGTAGAGGCCAACGGGGGACCCCACAAGTTAATCCGGTCCTGATGCTGCACAAGAACGGTCACCATGACGTTATTGTGTCCTCATTCAAATCATTGCTTGGAGATGGCGACCATGGACAACTGATATCACTGTTTCCAGCAGAATACAATGGGCCTCTCTATTGAAGGCTATGGAAAAGCCGATGACTATAAACACAGGATGTTTCCCAGTCCTATCTGTAGTACATTGTCTCTGCGGCACAACAGAGTGTATTCACTGTCATGTCTGGGCCGAACTCTCTGCTGGATGGGGGCCAAGCAGTTCTTTGCATCAAGAAAGCCATGCAGCTGACAAACCACGCGCTTCTAGAATAAGAGCAAAACATTTGAAATCTCTCAAAGCATCTAAAATATCTGGGAAAACAGAAGAAACGTCATTACTTTCATTGGAACATATCTACAGGCAGGTAAAAGGCAGCAAACACTATTGGCACTCTGTAACTTAATTGTGACCACTGCCCTCCCATGTCTGTAGGATCCTTGGGATCCTTGGGTGAAACTTTGCCAGGATGGTTGGTCATGGATGACTCTCATTGGTTGAGGCTGCTTGGAATCACTCCTGCGCTAAAGAATTTACTGCTGTGGGTTTTGATAAGGTCTCTGAACCGCTAAAACTGTACCTGGTCCTTTAGGGCCTTTCAGGGCTGTACACATTCTGAGGACACAAAAGGATTGCACGTGGCTTCAGGGCTCTTTACAGCTGAATAGGAGTTTATGACTGGTTTGCATGCAGCTTGTAGGTTCTGTAGTAACAAACACCATTTATGCGCTGTACATGGCTTGGAAGCCTTTTAGGGTTCTACGTTTCTTGGTCTCTGGTCTATGTAGGTTATTAAATGTATTTAGGACGCTTCAGGTTTGCATAAGGCTTGAGGTGTACGTGTTGAGTTTTTCATGTGGCCTGCCCCATCCCACCCCTCAAACTACAAGGGAATGATGCTATTTCTATGAGGCTGATATAACCCCCCACCCTACAGCACAGACTCCAGGAGACCAGTCAGGTAGAAGAGGTTCGATATACATTGCTTCTGTCCTCACCCATGTATATTAAGGGCTGGTGGGATAATCCGCTTGTATTCATGCGCATGGCCTTCTCTCTAAAAGGCTTCATTTAAGGGCGAGTGTGGTGAGAAGTCTTTATACATTGTATTATATTTAGGATTTATATAGTGCTTACTACACCTATGTGGGGCACTCAAGCGCTTTCCTACCTGGGCAGCAAGCTGCGACATGTAGGGTGTGTGGCTGGATGTGTATTGCGTTTGTTTCACGATCCCATGCGGGAAGTGTTTCCATGCCATGCGTGAGGACCACCGAGGTGCGGTTATCGTGTTTAGGGACACCGCTTTTCACATTGTGGTGGCTGAGGAGGCGAGAGAGATGCTCAGTTTATGGTCTTCGGTAAGCTGGCATCTCTGAGCAGCCCTGCACTTCTATCATCATAGTCTATTTAGCTGGTTACTGCTCTTCATCGTCCAACCTGAAATTTTGTTTGCAGTTTTGGTCCTGAGCTGGTGTGCTTGGAGAGAAGAAAAAGGGGGAGATCTGCCGGGAAGGGCATTGTATTTCTAGCCCCATTTCTGAGTGCCCTTATGAGATGTAGAGAAGTGGATATATATATATATATATATATATATATATATATATATATATATATATATATATATATATATATATATATATATATATATATATATATATATAATCTCAACTCCGAGACCTTGGTTCTGGGGTACAGTCAGAGCTCTGGCCTCCTCACTTCTGGGAGTAGAGGATGTGTGTGTACTCTCTGTTCTAACAAACCAGGAAGAATGTCTGCAGTGGTTTGTATGGGCTAGTGTTGTTAAAAATTGAGTACCTGCACCTCTTTAATTTGAGAGGTGTGACCTGACGTTACAGTAATTGCAAATTACCAACGCTTCCCAGTTACACACGGGTATCCCGCGATAGTGAGGACCAGCAAGCACTTGTGTCTTCCCATTTAAAGCACCAAATAGCTCTGTTTTTGTTATATTCTGTTGGAATACTTCATTTAAAGTGTTTGTATCCCAATTCCTTGCAGCTCTGTTTCTCTGAAGCTGTTCTCTTTTCTTAGCCTCCCACAGTCCCGCTGCGTTCCTCTGTATCCTTTTCCTCCCGCGCCCAGGGGTCATGCCAGGTTTGCCACTTCCTGTTTTGTTTCAGTCGGATTCCTCCATGGTGATTTCCTGGCGCTGCCAGGTCCCTTTGTTAGACCTATTCTTGTGTTAATGAAGAATGGAAATGAAGGCTGCGTCACTTCCTCATCACCACAGACCCGCTTTCAGTTCACTCCCTGGAGTCCCATGAGCTGGCAGGTGTAGGAGCGGGTGGGTTCCTCGGGAGAGTGGCACATAGGGTGAGCCCAGTGGGCTAGCGGAGAGCAGGGTGGGAAGTATCTGTGTCTACAGGACGGAGTAAAAAAAATCCAGGGGGAAGGAGAAAGAGGTAGAACAGAAGGGCTGATGAAGAGGAAATGTTGTGAGTCTGGAAAAAGCGGGCAGCGTGCCACAGGAAGACTGGGTATGGATATTCAGTGCGTACGTATAAGATATGCCACTGTATGCCCTTGACGACATCTCTAGGCTTGTCTGTTCGGCTTTCTTGTTCTGGCTTCGTGTTTGTATCTGGGATGCTACTGTCCTTGGTTTCCATGGCTTCCCTGAGACTGTGAGGTTGCAGGTAGTTTGTGCGTGGGCAGGTTGCTTCACAGCGGGGAGCTTGCGTTGAGTTGGCGCTGCTTCCCCTGCCCACCTACCTAGCTGTGGTGATTAAGAGTTTCTCGCGGAGTGCTTGTTGAAGCATGTGCCTGGTACCACATTTTCATCTTGCACAGTCTAGCTAGGGTGTGGTTGTACATTTGTAGCCGACAATGAGGTTCGGAATTCAAGGGTATCCTCTTCAAACCATCAGAGATCAGTGGAAGGATCAGGAATCCTAGGGAGTAAAATAACTAAATCCACATAAAAGTAGCGAGACTAAAATTCTGAAGAACATCACTGGCTCCCTAGCAGAAGCAATGGACAGAGGTGAAATGGTATATCACGAAATTGGATCAGAAAGAATTCGTTTTTTTTATCCTATTTCTTCTGGTTCCTGATCTCCAAGAGGGGAAACGGCACAGCAAATACGACTGCCGACCAACACGTTGCCTTTGCAACGCTGGGCGGAATAACAAATGTGTCTGAACTACGCTTTACATTTACAACGCAACTTGCTACAGCGACATGTGTTCGGTCAAGTGGCGTTGGACTTTACCTACTGCTAGGGTGACTGGCTATGGAATAGTAAATTATACTATTCCAAAGTCCAGCGCCCCCTTAATGCAAGTCGTTGTAACGACTTGTGTTGTAAATGGTATGCGTGGGTCAGATGCATTTGTTGTTTCGCCCACGCTAAGAAACGTGTGGAAATTGAGAAGTGTGGTTGTCGTACAACCCCCCCCTAGAGTATTCCAACTCCTCCTTTCCTCACAGATAACATTCTAATTCCAACCCTGGTCTTGTCCATCAAGTCCATGATGTGTTCCAGTCCCTTTCAACAAACCAACGCACAAAGTTGAACTGAGACCTTGAACAGGTCAAAAGCTATTGCCTTCAGCTTGGCACTCTTCATACTAGAGGAGGAACGGGTGGAGTGAAGATGGTCCGACAAAAAGTCTCATGCTCTGCCATAGCCGACTTGTGCTCTTGCTGGGTGGCGGTCACATCCTAATTCCGACGGAGGGACCCTGCGGACGGTCCCTCCACCTCGGGGGTGGCGGACGGACGCAGGTCCGTCCGCAGGTCCGTCCGCCATCATAATAGGCCCCTATGTTTTGAGGAAAGAGCCGATAACGAGGTGGTTTCACATCTAGGCCCCTATTTTCTTCTCAGCTGTCCCCTATTCACCTGATAAGAGCGAGCGCCAGGAAACCTCTGGGTAATCGTGCGCTTCACAAAACCACATTACATTAACATCTCACTCTTGTAGCTTCCTGCTGTCTCCCTTTGTGAAGGTTTTTCAGTCTTTCTCTTACTCCATCTTTCCAATTTATGTATTTCTCTTTCTTGCCCTCTGTAAATATCTGATGCAGAACAAGAAGTGCTGATCCCCAAACATGATTTAACCCAGATCTCTTGACTGGGGGTGAATGTTTTGATATGTTCTGTATTCCGTCCAATAATTGTCTCTTTTGCTTTCTGGCCCTAAGTGCGCCGGGTGTGCCCAGACGTGGGTCCCGGGCTCACTGTGCCACTGGAATTAAGCTATCCTGGCAGAAGATGGGTGACACACCGAAACCGGTCCAAGGATGCTTGTTTCCGGTCCAGGGAGGACCTGGCTTGGTAGTTCGGACTGGACTGTTCCCATGAGGCACAGGGTCAAGACTGATTTGCATATGGTCAGGTCTAACTGGGGTGGCATAGTGAGCAAAAGAATGATGGATTTAACCCAGATCTCTTGACTGGAGGTGAATGTTTTGATTTGTTCTGCATTCCGTCCATCTGTTGTGTGTCTTTTGCCTTCCCTCTACCAAGGGCTTCGACTGCACCCACAAAAACGTCCATAAGACCGCATACATGTACTAGAAAATACTGGCCTATTGAATACGAAATGAAGCAAGGCGTTGCAGCAACTAGAAAACGCAGCTACAATTTGTATGTGCAAAACCTCGAATGAATGAATAAAGCCTGCACCTGTAATGCCCCCTCCTGCTTTTTTGAGACCTGCACTGTCCTCTATGTGCACATGACCTACCTCACAGATTGTTCCGTGTGCACGTCCTACAATGTCGCATGCCTGCTGTTGTCACCCTCTTAATTCTACGTGTGCAGGCTTGTAATCTCCCCAAAGGTCTACGTGCGCAAGACATATAATGTTCCCTACCTCTCAATGTGTACAACACCTGCGGGGCTCTCTAGGTCAGCGCGTACAGGCCCTGTGATGTCCCCATTGGTCTCTGTGTACAATATTTAATGCTCTCTGCGTACATGACATGTACTTTCCTTACATCCCTACATGTACAAGGCCTGTAACGCCCCTACTGGTCCTCGTGTACAAGACCACTAATACCTCTTGCGTGTTTTAGAGCCTGTAATGTTTCCTGTCTATGCAGCGACTGTTCTACTTCCAGACTGTTCTACTTCCAAAATGATGTGTTTGTCTTCAGAGGGCGGAAGTGCCCGCCTCATATAATCAAGTAACGCTCCGTCCAGAGTGCCCTGGATTGCGTCATAACCCCGACTCTTTAATCGGAGAAGTAGGTTTCCAAAGAGATTCCCACACTTCATTACACCTTTCAGGATGTGGTGATGGGGGTTTACAGCATTTTCATCCCGCTCTCCCATTGGTCCTTGTTCTAGCATGTTTGGGTGTGCAGCCATCTTTGAAGGCAGCACTGTGCTCCGCAGCACTGAAATGAGTTGCTGTGTACAGCCTCAGGGTTGCTGTACACTGACTGCCGGGATAAGAAAAATATTCAGTTTAGTTAGGCTTTGCTTCCAAAGCTCTGAACAATTATAGTAGTCTAGTAACTGCATAGTGATTGGCTGCCGCCTGGTAAACCCAGTGGACATTAGATCTGTGATCCAGGACCCAACCTTTTCCTGGTTGGTGTGAGCATGGCCTCTTCAGCAGGTATGAGAGACACGAACTTAATTATTTTGGTCTCAAATTCGAAGTACGGACACTTACAATAAATTGAAATTGGTGTTTTTATTGAGTGTGTTTTCTCCATTTTCAATTGACAGCCTAATAGAACGGAATGTCCAACATTAGTGCTGTGACAGTGTCTAGCCCTGAAGAACTTGCCGAAAATTGTGTGGCAGAGAAACATGTTGGCAGTGGGTATTGGTATGCGAGGATAGCTACCAACCTGTTTTAATTTGACAGATTACACCTAAAAATCAAGAATAAAGGTGTTAGAGAGGTGTGTCTGCCAATTTTAAGATCACTTTTTGTCATTAGTGGATGGTGATTCTTGACCACTCCACTGCACTTCACTTCTTTTTCTTATTTGGACACTTTCTTTTACTTTTCTTTTCTGGGACATAAAATATCTATGATGAGAAAAGGGGCCTAATCTGGTGAGTACCTGCCAGTTACCCCGAAGGTGGTGCGCCCGTGAGGGGTCATTTTGTCCTCTACACTTTTTTCACTGTTGTATAGAACTAGTGAGTTCTAACTACTGTTGTGGTTCTTGCTGACTGTCTTTTGAAAATGGCTATGTATTTTTAATAAAGGGCAAAGAACAATGCACACAACCATATATAAAATAGTAAAGAAAGGGTTTTTTTGCAGCAGAGGGAATAGATGGGAGGTATTTCCTTGTAAGATTCAAAATCACTTTTGCCCAAGAGACAGGGTCCTTGTTGTGTTGATGGTGTGAGCATGGGACTGAAGGGAAACGGGTGACTGGGCTAATGGCGCTGGCATATAGGGCACACTGTTCTTACACTCCAGATACTGCCATAGAGGGGCCTGGTGCTGGCCCGGAGGGAGCCGTGTGACAAAATACAGGGTATTGGCATACAGGCAGCTGGTTCCTGGCATACAGAGACCTATATACTAGACTCGGCACCAGATGCAAACTCTGTTAGGTTCGACAAACCTACTATCCCTCGCCATCTTTAGAGCATTAACACTTTGTGCTTGCAGGATTGTACCGTATAGCAGTTTGCTCCAAGAAGGTGAGTTACTGTGCCAAAGAAGCATCTAAACTGGGTATATTTGATGCTGCCAAGATGTTTTTTTTTGTTCTGCAACCTTCATGAAGGTTTATGGAAAATGTTGCCACTTGTGTCAAAGCGGACTCTTTGCGTTGTCCTGACAATCCTGTTGCACATACCCTTTAAAAATATATATATATATTCACAAAGGAGAGCTCAAAAACATATGTCACAGAATACAGTTAGAGTAAAAATGTTCCACGTGGGCCCAAAAGGGCTGGATCCTGGCAAGGCTATTGGGATAGCCCCATAAAATACATTTGCGCATTACGGATCTGGATGGAACCTATTTTTGTTTTTTTTTAAATTGATTTATTTTAGAGGTTTTATATAGCGCTGGCTGGACGAGAAGTATCAGAGCGCTTTACATGAGTATAAAAAAGTTAGTCACAGGAACAAAAATCATCAACAATCCACAGCAGTGAATAATAACAGGTTACAAAAGAGACAGTTTGTAATTATACAAATACAGGTATAAGATGAGGAGCAATTTACAAATCAAAAAGGAATGATAGGAAAATGAGTTAGGGTGAAGACCCTATTTACATAGTTGGTGTTATGCTGAACATCTTGCATGGATTTGGGCATCCTAGGTGTAAGACTGGCACCCCTTAAGTAGAGCCTCATTGCAATTGGCGCGCAATTGGCCTGATTTGGGCGTACTCGTGCATGCGTCCAAAATGCCAAATTATTCTGAGTTTTGCAGTAATTACAGTTTATTATAAATGCTTCTTTTACTTTGCACCAGTGTGAAAGAAAAACTGCTTGAAAAGAAGGCAGACCATGCACATCAATTGGCATAGCGCGTTGTCTCGTTCCAAGCTGAAAATCTCGTATATGTGCATCCTCCAAACACCCCACTAAAGGGTATATTTGGAAGGCATGACGTGGCCACCTGGGATTTGGGAGGCAGCTGTAATGAGGCTCCTTGTGTTTTCTCCCTGGTTGAGCGAAAGGTAAATTGCCCGAGAAATTCTGCATACATTTTCCAGCTTGACTGTGCTCGCTAGGAGGGAAAATTACCTCGATATATTTAGAAAAACTTTGCATGGGTTAAAATAAACCAGAAAACATGCACATTTCGTGGTAGAAGGAAAGGGGAGCTGGCCAGAAAAGAAATATCTGCGCCTCTAATCTAAAATCCATCAGATGAGGTTTGCTGAAGAGGCATTCCTTTGTTAATCCAGGGGCTAATGCGTCAGTCCTAATGAGCATAGGGGGCTTCAGGGGACCAGGTAATCTGCAGAGTAGGATGAATAATTTTAAAGCTACATTGTGTACATCGTTTGTTTATGTAACCTGTAAGAAGGGCGTAATATTAAAAGGGTATCCGTATGAAGCAGTTCATTTACGCTAAATAATGTTTGCAAGGTTCTGCCATGGGTTGGGCAGCTTGTTCTTCAGCCTTTATGGATTGAAAAAGCCCAGGCGACACGTTTGCGGTGGCAAGTGTTTTATCCCTGAAAATCTGCTGGCCGGTGATTTATGGCGAATGTCTCTCCTCCTCCAGGGCCATTTGGACAGATCCAGGGATTGGTCGAGGCAGGGTCTTGTGGACATAAAACACAAGGCGGGCCGTGCTGCTGCCTGACATGTTCTTGATTAAAATCGATCCATAATGCTCCTAGATGGTGTTACCTCCCTGCTCGGGCGCTGACCCTTTAGCCCAGGGCTGGGTCCTGTGTCCTACATCCTTGAAGTGTCTGAACGAAAGATCTCCAGTGGCTTTCAGATCCATCCAAGATCGATACCTCCGCGCCCTGCCTCACGCCTGTACTGAAGGCGCTCCTCTTAGCGCAGATTTCCTCCGCTTCCAGGAGCCGGATGTACATGCCCAAGATAACACAACCAATCAGTGGTTCAACTGAGACCCTGTGTGATTCTGCATGAGTGACTTTGGGCCAAACGTAGAACCCACGACTGCGAAATTTGTGGGATTATGGCAAAATTACACAAACTGCAAATCTGTCATTTTGCACTATATTTGAGCGGAAAATGCGTCTTAGGGTAATTTTTTTGGCGCGAGGACACATTTAAACAAAGCATGCGAATAATAGCCGCTTGTGTTCTCTTGATCCGGTGTGTTTTGCAGTAAATTTCCACCAGCAACGGCGCGTTCAGAGTGAAGGTTTACTGCAAAAGAACAGAATTACACAGTGGCGTAATTTCAGGAAATTTCATATAACTAGTGTGATGCGAAATTACACGAATCGCGCAGCGCTATTTAAATTATGCCCAAGCCTGCTTAGAACCTCACAACTACATTTAATCCCTTTCCTCCTTAGTCAAGGTGAATGAGGACATCTCTCTGTGGGAAGTAGGAGCACAGTGGAAAAAGAGCCAACTACCTGACCCCCACCCCCCCCCCCCCCCCCACACTGAAACTGAGGCCCAATATCCAGTTTGTGCCAAGGCCTCTCTGCCTGCACACCACTTCGAAACTCTCAACTACTTACTACAAAAACAGCATAAATGACTGGGGTGTAAGTGGAGGGGTTTGGGGAGGCAAAAGAACCACCCTCCATGCCCCCCCCACTAATAACCATCCCACATAGACAGTTTATGGCATATCTCGTATGCATACACCCTACTCTTCCAACACCGAGGTCGCAACCCAAATCATGTAAAAGGCCTCACCCACACATTCACTAATAGCAGGGGGCATTGGGTAGAGTTTCTCACAGAGATTGTTCCCTGACAAAAGCCCACAGCTGCATTCCCCCAGCTCCAGTGTACACGCTATGAAATTAGTGAACGGCGCACTATATAAAACCCCTGTAATACAACTTATTGTGTGATTCGTGCTCTCCTGACTAACCTTTTCCCTGTCCTTTTCAGTCCAGAGGGTATGGCCACCCCTGGGTGGCTGGGGTATGGAATGCTCCGGCGTCCTCTTAATTTAGTCCACAGCTGAAATCTCCTCCTTTTGGAGGAAGGGGGACCTCTCCTCCATCCCCATATGTATTCTTCCGTCTACCCCTGAAAAGCGCTTCTCTTCTTCCTCCAATCCAGCCCTCTTGTAGTTGCACCATTCTCTTGCCAATCGCACACCCCATCCTTTGTCACTCTTCTCTTCGACCCCCATGTCTGCCTTTTCCTCTCCTTCACCTTTGGGCCTGTTTCTTCCTGTCTCTTTTCTGTCCACCCTTTCCTGGTCCTTAAGACCGCCTTAGGCCCCCTCCCCTGGACCATTTCCTTCCCTTCTGGTCCAGCTGCTCATCATAGCCTTCTAGTTTGCATCATCCCTGCAACCCCTTCTGGCCCACTTGTTCTTCCGCCATCTCCTCTAGTCTGTCTGCCCCTTCCCGTCTAGTCCTCTTGTATATTGTGACCTCCCGCCCATCCCCCCGTCATCATTTCCCTAGACTGCCCCTCCAACTGCACTTGCACCCCTTTACCTTATCACTGAGGCCTGTAGCATCTTTTGATAATCTTGTTATTTTTCTCCTCTCTGCTGCAGATAACCAGCCACCCGGCTCTGCAACTGGTCGCCTTTCTCCGAAACCCAACAAGCAGCCAGTGACTGAAACAAGATGGAGGCTGCTGAGCCTTCCCACCATCCCGCTGACGGAGAAAGCCAAACCAAAGCCCCTGCCACAGAGAACGGAACGGGGAAACCCACCAAAGTCAAGGCATCTACAGCAAAAGTACTGCCCACCAAGAACTCCCTGCAGAACCAGGTGAAGGGTGCAGAGAAGAAGCCGCTGCCCAACTCGAGGCCTGCCACTGCCAAACCACTGGGCAATGGAGTTTTGAAGAAGGCAGAGGGGCCTGACAAGAAGTTACCCAATGCAGCGCCCAAGCCTCGGGTGGGAAACCCCGCACCATCTGGCACAGCTGTGAAAAAGGCGCCTGTCTCAAAGCCCAATGGTGAAGGCCTCTTGACCAATGGGAAGAAAGTGGAGAAGGCGGTGGGTGTGAAGAATGGAGACCAGACTCAATCTAAACCAGCTCGGCCGTCGAGTGGGAAGCCAACGACCACCACTACAAAGCAGCCCACAGGTACGTTTCTGGCATCTTCCTCCCTCCGACCTTGTCGAATGACGTATGTTTAACCTTTTCTTCCTTTGAATGAGACTTATTTTAAAGATAAGTATGTTGGCCTTGTATAAGGAGCTAATATTTCTTATATTACAGCCCTGCCTTGTGCTAACTTCCTCTGACGCCTGCTCGCTGGGAATGGGCAAAGCCTTCAGCTTTGCCCCCTCCCAGTGAGCTTTGCCCCCTCCCAGTGAGCTCAGATATATCTAGGAACAGGGTGTGCCCTTTAGCAAAGCGTTATACCCACTTTAAGTCTTCAAGTGTCCCAATTGCGGAGATATTGATTGCATCCAGTTAGATTTCACTCTCAACAGCCAATTGGTCTTTAAACCTAACACTGCATTTAGATAAAGTATCAAAACACACTCCGCTTCATCCTTACCCTCTGTTTCATGAAAGGGGACCAAAGCTTGAGGAACTTTATTATTGCAATCGTGGCTCATTGTTAGCTGCACCTTGCAGAATGCAGTTGCAATATTCACTTTTATTGTTCACCCTAGCTTTTATAGACCATTCCAGAACACCGCAAGCATGTGATCACCAAAACTCCACCTCCTGGGCATATTTATACAGGTACTGTTTTACTCTCTTGAGACAAAGAGCAGGTCGGCATTTACTTCTGTTTTTAAAAACACTATATTGTTTAATAAAAGAAGCATATTTTCATGGTAACTGCACCAAAATAAACCTCTACTATATGGGATAAAGTATCCCCTGTCGTACGTTATAAGGATGTCGTAATTCCCCTTATAATGCATGGGCACACCATCGCCTTTCCCACAGAGCACTTACATTCTTGGTGCCTAGTGCTTTCAAATGAAAGAGAGCGCATGTTTGCAAACACAAAGGATAAAAATAGAATCATGTGCAAAATTAAACACATCAAAAAAACCTGTTAGATATTAGTGTCAAAGAGCTATTTGAATTGATTAAAAATAAAAGCTGCAGTAGCTCTGAACGTGTAGAAACATGCAGAAAGATTCTAGCACTTATACAATTAACTAAGGTGTAAACGAAACAAACATGCTGCCATAAATATCTTCTTTCTGCTTGGCACTATAGAGCTAGAAAAACAGAGCAGAAGGAAGGAAAGCTGCATCTTGTTCCTTAAACAGCTGCTTTAATTCTGCTTCGTGACCTGACCTGCCTCTTCACTCAGCTGCTGGCCCTGGCAGCAGGCATTGTGATGTCAGAATGCAGCTGTAATAAATTATTACAGTCTAGTTCTAACTTCATTTCTTTGTAATGGGCAGCTGGGTGACTCACAAGTCACCTATTATAAAGAAATGAGATATCATTTATTTTATCACGATTGCAGAATCCCGTGTATTATTTATGTTAAAGTACCGACCATGTAATGTATTCTGGTCCGACAAAGACGTTTTTAGGTTTGATGCATTGAGGGTCAGTATGTTACCATTACTTATCCTGGTACCATTCCTGGTCCCTAAAAGAGTGCAGGTGGGCATTACTAACCCCGGCTCAAGTTAAGCATGGGCTATTCCATATGCGTTCCCCTGTAGGGTAAGAGCCTCACGATGCACAGGTCTTCTATAGGTTAATCTATATCAGTGTCCCTTAAGGGAAGCACGTATCTGCTCAGTGCTGTTTTCTATGCATTATTTCGTGTATTCATCCCTAGGGATAGAACAGCCCTGCTGGGTACAGTCATTCGAGGCTTTTATTGCATACCCATGTCCCCTCAAGGCTATAACTCCGTTCTATGCATTATTACATATTCATGACCCTCAAGGAAGGACAGGGCATTCTATGTGCAGTTCTTCCCCTCCCCCACCCCTGCATCTTAGTCCAGAGCCTTTTGAATCGAGCTTAGGTTTAACTCTCAGGAGCTCTTTAAAAGCAAACCTGAGGACAGTGCCGACCCCCTGCACTTCATGAAACTCTTAACCATGGAGCTGCTTGGAAGGGGTTTTACTAGCGCTCACACTATGCAAGGCCACTCAAACCAGGAATGCAGCATAGAGGTCATGCCTCGCTTCCGGCCGGACTCCTGCTGTAGCCTAGATTTTGCAACAATTTTAGCACACAAAGTGAATCAGAACACACTGTTCGGCACCCTGTGAGACTCCCAAATATACACGCTTATCTGTATCCGGTAGCCTCCACGCTAACAAGTCTGTCCCATTAACGCATTTTGTGTCGGTCACCCTTGGATTCTGGCCAAGGGTGTCAAACTCTCTGCATCTGTGGTCAACACCCAACAATTTTACATTCATTCGATAAAGGAGATCAGATTCTGAGCCCAACCACTAGCCGCTGTGATTATGTAGCGTACGTGACACTAGATTAGTTTACCACGCTCTTGTTACAGGTAAGTAATTTGGTTCAGTTTTCGACACATTCTGTAGTTATCTCTACCTTTTAATGGTGGAACACCCTCTTTTTGCGCATTTAAAAAAATATATATATATTCTAATATATTTTTATTAGTGTTTTCGAGTAGTGGAACAGCCTTGGTTAGCGCAATTCCTCTGTCATTTTGGGTGTGTTCCAGTATGCGTCACTAGTGATGCTTCTACTCCGGGACCATGAATTCTACTCACTTACCGTATATAGCTTTTGGGATCCCAAACTAAGCTCGCTGCCACCTCTTTAAAGGTTCAGTGATTGACATGTGATTTTCTTTTGTTTTTAAGGTCCAAAGCCAGCCGCTCCGGCGACATTGAAAACTGCTCCAGTAAAGCTGGAGCGCCCCGGGACTGCTAGACCGGCTCCGACAAGAAACGCTCCTGCGACCAGGTATGGAAGTGGGTGGGTTCTCTAGATACAGGCATGTTCGGTTCCTGTTGCTTATATCTAGTACCTGAGCTTACCTGCTTTAAAATAAGAAATATGTAACAAAACAAAAGCAAAATAGTGAAAAAAATGAGTGCAAATCTGCCCATTAGGTGAGAATGTCCCTTCAATATAGGGTCCGCAATACTACATCTCCAGAAATGTATAAGACACCCAAGGTACCAGACAATTAGAAAATAGAAATGTGTGGCCTCATACACCTCCCCTGGGTGTCATGCTTCATCATTGGCCACACCTCCTTCACCAAAGAACCCTCCAATGGTGAATGGGCTCCTTGTGATGAGTACTTGTGAGAAAGTGGTAATAGCGGAAACAAGATGTAGATTATATAAAAAATACATTTTTGCAGCGTGAATCTTTCTGGATTCACTATGCTGTGCATATTCCGCAATCTGGTGGTTGGGTCCGGAATCTTAGTCTTTTTTCTCCTTTTTTTGTCATAGCCCAGGTGGGCGTCGACGTCCCACCATTTGGTGTACCTTCGGTGACGTCGGCGTGCTTCCGGCGGAAGCTACCACCCTTGGGCGCCATCTTCAGATTCTTTTTTCCGCCGTTGGGTCTGGATCGCCGGGTGAAGCTCCAGAAGTTTTGGAGAAGGAAAGGAGAAAATACTGCAAATCTTCAACCGCGAAGACCTGAGAAGATCGGGAGAAGAGGACCTTTAGAGAGGAAACGACGAAGAAAGGAGAAAATCTCAAAATCTTCGACGTACTTCGAGGAATGCACACATAGGGGGCCCCCTGAGCGCAGGGATGTACAAGACGCCCTTTAAATTCTGCAAGAACTGCCACCACAAGTTCGCACAGAAGGACCAGCACCCAGTCTGCAACCTCTGCCTACCTATTGACCACGAGAGCAGAGACTTCAACGCCTGCTCAGTCTTCAAGCCGAAGACACTCCGAGTTCGAGAAAGACAGAGGACGGCTCATCACACGATGCAGGGCAAGGGCCAAGCCCCGACGCTTTATGAACTTGGCCTCTCCACAGACGACGAGGACAACATCGCCGAAGGCCCAGATGACTTCACGGTCGCTGAGACCGATAAGAAAACGCCTGAAAAGGTAGGGGAGTCTACGACCCCAAAAACTCCCACAGGGCCTCGAAAACCAGAGGCAGACTCTCGAAAGTCTGAGCCCAAAGCCTCGAAAGGAGCACCGGCGTCGAACAAATCGACGACTGAAGCTGCATCCTCCGAAAAAGAGCCCAGCGGATCCTCCGAGAAGGACTCCCGGCGGCAGAAGACCAGCGAAAAGCAAAGGTCATCGAAGCAAGCACCCGAAAGAGGGCCTTCGACTTCGACCTCGACTTCAACTTCGACGTCGAAAGAAAAGGAGCCAAAGAAAGCTTCGACGTCGACGGCGCCGCCGAAAAGGGCGGCCGAAACGCTCGACGACGAACAGGCCGCAGAGATGCAGAGAAAGCGAAAGAGGCTCGAGGCCGAAATGGAGAACATCCTTCAGAGAAGGAAGGATTTCGATGAAAAAATGAGAAGCTACAAGATCCCCTCGAAGCCGGCAACGACTGTCGCTGAGGTACAGGAGCCCGAGGAGTTCGACGTCGAAGAGCCGCCGAAAACCCCAGAACCTTCGGAGCACGAAGAGGAGGAAGACCTCTACTATACAGAAGGGGGTTACGGGGAACAGCAGTCAAGCTACGGCTCAGGTTCCTCGACGGCCCAAGACCAGGAATGGCAGGACATCGAGGCCGAAAACCCAGAGGAGGCGGTGGAAACATACCCCTCGAGGCCTTCACCACCGGATGACATTGGGGCATACAATGAGGTGGTAAGAAAGGCGGCAGCAGCCTATGGCGTTAAGATGGAAGAGGAGAAGCCAGAAGCAGACTTCCTGCTCGAGACATTGCTCCCCATACAGACAAGAAGCCAGTTCCTGCCCATGCTCAAGAGTATCACAGACCAGGGGAAGGAAGCCTTCAAGGACCCGGCTACGTGCAGATCAGTAACGCCGAGGACGGAGAAGAAATACAAATTCTCCTCCCAAGACCCAGCTTACACCAAGGGATCCGTCACAGCAGATTCTATAATAGCTGCAACAGCCAGGAAAAGGGCAAACCTCCCAACGTCTGGACCCCCACCTGACAAGGAAAGCAGGAGGATGGATCTAACTGGCAGGAAGATTGAGAGGAACGCCGCAACGCACTGGCGGATGGCGAATTCCAACGCCCTCCTGAATAGGCATTAATACCAGCACTGGGAGGAGATGGGACAGTTGCTCAAGCACCTTCCGGAACAATACCGTGAGAGGGCATCACACCTTGTGGAAGAGGGGAAGAGCATCTCCAATTCGTGCCTGAAGACAGCCTTGGATGGGGCAGAAACATCCAGCAGACTGATGGCTATAGGCATCACAGAACGAAGGCAAGCCTGGCTCAGGATCTCAGGATTCAAGGCTGAGGTTCAGAACAACATCCTGAACACACCCTTCAACGGTGAAACACTGTTCGGAGCCCCAGTTGATGATAAGCTCACCCAACTGAAGAAAGACAACGAGACGGCAAGGTCCATGGGGGCCCTGCAGTTCAGAGGGATGAGAAGGGGCACTCCTACACGGAGGCCGAACGGCAGAGGTGGAAATCAGCGAGGAGATTCTCACCAAAGTTTCCACCAGGGGCAACAGAGTGACAACCAGGGCCAGCAGCGGCAAGGCTGGAACTACCAAAGCAGGGGCCAGTCCTTTCGGTCAAGAGGAAATGGACGAGGCCAAAGGAGAGGCGGTGAACAACCACCCTCTAAGTGACTTCAGACGAGAGAAGGTGCCCCACCACCCAAACCCTCCGGGGAGGAGCACGGAAAAACAAAGAGGAGAGGGCTACACGGACAATACACAAAGGAACATGTAACACCGGTAGGAGGAAGATTAAGATTTTTTCTCCAGGAGTGGAGCAAAATAACAACAGACAAGTGGATACTCAATATCATGCAGTACGGATACTGCATAGAATTAGAAAAGAGGCCACCAAACAGAAAACCAAAGAAAAGACAGCACTCGGGAAAAGAGCTGCAACTACTGCAAGAGGAAGCCCAAGAACTGCTCCTCAAAGCGGCCATCGAACGAGTTCCTTTCAAAGAACGGAACAAGGGAGTGTACTCAAACTACTTCCTAGTGCCAAAAGTGGACGAAAGTCTAAGACCCATCCTGGACCTACGGTTCCTGAACAAATACGTCAAAACTCAAAAATTCAAAATGACGTCCCTACAAGAGGTCATCCCACAAATAAAAGCAGGGGACTTCCTGTCTACAATAGACCTCAAAGATGCGTACCTGCACATCCCCATGAACAGGCAGCACAAGCACATGCTAAGGTTCACAGTAAACCAGGATCACTACCAATTCACGACCCTGGCGTTCGGCCTAAAGTCCGCACCAAGGGTGTTCACCAAATGCCTCGCAGCAGTGGCCGCACATCTAAGAAGAATGGGGATACACGTGTACCCCTACCTCGACGACTGGCTGGTAAAGGCAAGCTGTTACAGGACATGCAAAGAGCATGCAGAACAGGTGACAAGAACGCTAACAAACCTGGGGTTCTCCATACACTGGGAAAAATTCTCGATGGAACCAGAGCAGGTGAAGATCTTCCTAGGAGCCCAGATCGACACCGTCCAATGCAGAGTCCTACCGAGCGAGAAGAGAACGCTCAGTCTGTTGAGGGAGAAACGTCACTACCAGAAGGGGCGAGCTCTGACAGTGAGGACTGTGAGCAAGATCTTGGGGATGATGGCATCATGCATACACCTGGTCCCCAATGTACGCCTGCAAATGAGACCACTCCAAGAGTGGCTGCAACAACAATGGTCACAAGCTACAGGAAGTTGGGAGGATCTAGTGGTTGTAACGCACAGGGTGCAGGAAGAGATAAGGGGGTGGACCAAGGAGAGAATAACAGAAGGGAAACCTCTAACACCACCGGACCCAACAGTGACCATCACCACAGACGCATCCCAGAAGGGGTGGGGCGCACACATGAACAGGCTCAGAGTGAGGGGTCTGTGGAGCCCTACAGATGCAGTCAGGCACATTAACTACCTGGAACTGAAAACTGTGTTGCTAGCCCTCAAGGCCTTTCAGAGACACCTGTACAACCAGAAGGTGCTTAGACAAACAGACAACACCACAACGATGTTTTATATAAACAAACAGGGGGGAACTCAATCGTTCCCTCTGTCAAACTTGGCACAGGAGATCTGGAAATGGGCTATACCACTAAAAATAGACTTGCTAGCCATACACCTGCCAGGGAAGGATAATGTAGAAGCGGATTGGCTCAGCAGGCAGACTTCAGCGTCCCACGAGTGGGAACTCAACAGTCAGGAAACAGAGAGTCTATTCAGGAAATGGGGCACCCCAACAATAGACCTATTTGCAACACACCGGAATGCAAAATGCCAATACTTTGCATCCAGGCAACCAGAGGCACGGTCCCAGGGGAGTGCCCTATGGATAAGCTGGTCAAAAACATTTGCCTACGCTTTTCCCCCGATACCACTGATCCCCAGGGTTCTCAACAAATGCATGAAGAGCAACATGACGCTCATCCTTGTGGCACCACAATGGGCCAGACAGACCTGGTTCTCTCAGATAATGGAGATGGCGCAGGGGCCACCCCACAAGTTCTCAAAAAGAAGAGACCTACTCTCCATGGAAAAGGGAGAAGTTCTACACCCAGAGCCAGAGAGCCTCAACCTCTCAGCCTGGCTCCTGAGGACTTAGAATTCGCACACCTAAAACTACCAGAGAGCACCCTGCGGGTGCTGCGAGAGGCAAGAAGGCCCAGCACACACAAGTGCTATGGGGAAAAATGGAAAAGATTCACTCAATGGTGTTGCAAGAAACGGCTCCAAAGGAAACTGACCAAGGAATCCACGGTGCTAAGGTACCTCACGCACCTAATTAAAGCTAAACTAAGCTCATCCTCGCTGAGGGTGCACCTGGCAGCGATTGCGGCATACACAAGAGGAGAAACAGGAAGAAGCTTCTTCACATCCCAAGTCGTAAAAAGATTCCTGGAAGGAGCTAAAAGAATAGCGCTGCCTAAAAGAATGCCGCCACCGGCCTGGAACTTAAATGTGGTACTGACGGAGCTCATGAAAGCACCTTTCGAACCCATCCATAAAGCATCACTGCAAATGTTGACAATGAAGATGGCTTTTCTGGTAGCAATCACCTCGCTACGAAGGGTGAGTGAGCTGCAGGCTCTCACACTGCAGGAACCCTACATCCAGATACAGTGACAGGGTCGTGATGAGAACTGACCCTCACTTCATGCCAAAGGTGGTGTCAAGGTTCCACATGAATCAGAGTATTCAGATCCCTAGCTTCTTCCAAAACCCCACCACAAGCGCTGAGAGGTCGCTCCACACCCTAGACGCAAGAAGGGCTGTGATGCACTACATTGAAAGAACGAAGGAGCACAGGAAGACTAAACAGTTCTTCGTGTCCTTCGCAAACAGTTACATGGGCAAACCAGTAACTAAAAACACCATAGCTAGATGGATCGCACAGACCATTCAATTCTGCCACAAACAAGCTGGCCAGGAGCTAACAGGAGGGGCACAGGCCCACTCCACCAGGAAGAAAGGAGCAACAATTGCCTTTCTGGCCAACACACCAATTCAGGACATATGCCTGGCGGCAACATGGGCTTCAGTGCACACTTTCACTAAGCACTATTGCGTGGATGTACAGATAAACAAAGAAGCACAAGTAGGGCAAAAAGTGCTTCAACATATTTTCAACAACCAACGCTCGTCTTCCACCCAACCGCCACAAAAGTAACGAAAACCGCTACAAAATCTATGCACAGCATAGTGAATCCAGAAAGATTCACGCTGCAAAACGAATAGTTTCTTACCTGTCGGTGTAGTTTTGCAGCTTGAAGATCTTTCTGGATTCACTAGCGAACCCACCCGCCTCCGCCAGAAAGACGAGGCTGGAAAAGAGGGTGGAAACAGATGGAAAAGAAAGCAAGTTGGAACAATTACATGATACGAGGAAATACTAACGTTGAAAAACGGTTAACAAACATAGCCATGGATTCACTACAAAGACAAAAGAAAAAGAGACAGAAAAAAAATCCGAAGATGGCGCCCAAGGGTGGTAGCTTCCGCCGGAAGCACGCCGATGTCACCGAAGGTACACCAAATGGTGGGACGTCGACGCCCACCTGGGCTACGACAAAAAAAAAAAAAAGAGAGAAAAAAAGACTACGATTCCGGACCCAACCACCAGATTGCGGAATATGCACAGCATAGTGAATCCAGAAAGATCTTCAAGCTGCAAAACTACACCGACAGGTAAGAAACTATTCGTTAGCTACACCCCAGTACTGTCCTTTAATATGGGTAGATGTAAGGGATGATTAAAAACTAGAGGGCCGCACAAGATTAGTTAGTATACTTGCGTATGTAGGCCGACATGTTTCAGCCTATAAACCGACACTTAAGTGAGACCCAGGCTTTCTTCAGGACACCAGATCCCAATTTTCGTAAATCCTGATCCTGAATATGCATCGGCAATTGCACGTCACTAGGCACACAATACCTATTCGTATGGTCCCGTGAATCAGCAAATGCTAGAATTGCTTTTTTATTGGGTTCTGCTAATTTAGAGGTTAAATGACAGAAAATGGAAGTTAAAACCACAAAATGGAGACCTAGACAGACCACACATATCTTTAACCAAATCCTGTAATAGTAAACAAAACATTTGTCTTCATTTTGCGGATGCCAACCACATTGGCCGTTCCCACAGAACTCCTACAGGCCTGACCAATCAAAATTAATATTGGTGGTTCTTTCTCGTGGGAGTACAGGAGCAACCGATATTTATAAAAATGTAACCTTAATGTCTCTAAAATGACTGACGAGAATTATACCAAATCATAATAAGCATTTGCAATGCAATAGGTCTCGCAGCATTAAAGTTTGAGTTACTGGCATTGTAAATGACAATGCTTTGCATTAATTTGTTTTTAATTTGCAATCTGTATATAAACATTGTTTGTGCTCGCCACTCTCGCCTCGCACATCTCCCTATAGTGACAGATTGAGGATCAGAGGAGATCGAGGCTTCTCCTTAGTCCCGTGATGGGTGTCAACACAATTGCTTGTCATCCGTTTCCCAGGAGTATTCAATTAGTGTCCTAACTGTGCGGCCATTTTAAAGTGAGGCGTTGTGTAGCTCTGGAGCAGCTTGCGCTCCGGTTTCCTAATGGTATTCCATTTGCTGGCCAATGTGAGGGGAGCGATCTATGTCTGGGGCTGTCTGGACTCTCATGGGTCTGAGAGGTGACCTTAAGGAGTGGCCCGTTAGATTCGGGGTTCTGGCAATCGGATGCTGTGTCGGCGGCGCAGCCATTTTAAGGGCAGGCAGTGCAGAGCTCTGCAGTGGCTCCAATACAGCTGCCTGCAGAACCCCTTGTGCCAGCTTTTAGATCAGGGAGGGTCGAGGCTCTCTCTGGCCCACTGCAGGATGTCCTTGAGTTGCCTGCAGCCCGTTAGCCGCGAGTTAGCTTCAGCGCTGTCTTGATTGGGTGGCCATTTTAGGGTCAGACGCTATGGAGCTCCGTTTTTGGGTGGCAGCCTTCGTGGTGTCCAGGTGCAGGGAGGGGTCCGTGTCCGGGGCTGGAGGCACTCTCGAGGGTCCGTATTTGCATCCCACGAATTCTTTCTGAATTTGGGTGCTGCCTGCGGCGGTCCTCAAACTGCGAAGATGGATGCAGCCTGTGCCGGTCTTCCGATTGCGATCACCCTCGAGGGTCCGATTTCTGGAGTTTGTGTGTGCCGGTTTCCTTTTCCGAGTGTGCTCTCTGGTAGTGATGTGTGCACAGTGCCCTGTGTACCTGTATGTGCTGGTTTCCTTCTCCGAGTGTGCTCTGTGCACAGTGCATGGACCTCGCTCACATGTCCGCTCCTCTGTGTGTTGTGCGTGCACGCTGTGACCCCAGTCTGCGGCGCGAGGAGCACCGTGCACGAGGCAGGCACATAGTGCCCGAGCTGCGCACGAGAGAGACCCAGCGAGCACAACCTGCAGCGTGGAGCGCGCTGAGCAAGAGCGGACAGGGCACCATCATGGCAGAGGCTGATTCAGACGCGCGCCTTCGGATTGCGTTGCGTGCGTGAGCTTGTAACGTAGACCGCTCACGCGCGCGACCCAATCCGGAGGCGCGGGTCTGAATCCGCCTCTGCCATAGACAATGCTGCGCGCGTGGCCAGTTCTTGTCTCCCCTCGTTGTCGGCTGAGCCGACAGCTATAGTTCTCTCAGCGAGAGTGCGCTTTTCGCAGCGAGACTTAAAAAGGACACTTTTGGAATAATAATCTAGCTTTGTCAAATTTGGTGAGAGATATATGGGCCCAGCAGCTCCCACACAATTAATGCTTTAGAAAAACCATGTCAAAACAAACATTGAAAAAGTCAAAAGGCTGACAGCCAATGTCATACCTACGGTTTTACCCAAAGCTTGTTAATAAAATCCAGGTCTGTATGAACGGAATTTTAGACTGCAGGTGAATGAGCATTCGGCAGGCGCCTGTTTACATCCTGTCCTTTTACAAGTGTGGCTTGCAGCTTAAGGGGCTCTTGTCACTCACTCCCTTTCGGTATATGTTCTGACACATGTTAAGTTTCTAGCTTTTGCTTAGAGTGAAGAAGACTTCTTAATTGTACCAGTGCCTTTCGGGCACCCCGGTTCAGATACACGCATAAAGAGTGAGAGCAAGGGCTGATTCACTGCATTCCGCGTACAAACACAATGCGACTCCTACTGCTTCTCAGTGCCCTACAACCAGCCCCATAGATATAGACCTTGAGTGAAGATTTCTGAAGCAGGACCTTTGCACTAAATCTATTAAATAAAATTAGTGTTAGAATACTCTGGAAAGCTACTTTTTTAGTAACCGGAAGTGGCCTCAGTTATTCTGCGAGACTACACAATACTTACGGTTCTGTTTGTGTAAATGTGCAATGGCAAAATGCGTTCTTTTCATAAAACAGGAGGATTGTGTTAGTTGTGACTGAATGACCTTGGTGAAGGCTGACACTGCTAGAATATTTATAAACTCTAAAACTTTCAACCAGTGCTTACTTTGTTTATTTTCTTGGCTCTTGGCAAGCTACCCGCATGCAGAGGATCCCTTTGTTTTTCACAATACTTTTTTGTTAAAACATTATTTTATGTTCTTTAAAGTAAGTTCCAGGGCCCTAGTTATTGTTCAGGAAGCCACTGCAGGTTGCACCACCCACTGCCCCTGAAAGCGATGCCAAATGCCAGTACTCGTGCTACCCACTAACCATCACACTGACACAAATATTATAGATTGGATTATTCCAGGTCACCAAAAGCTGTAAAAATAGCCATATGAGCTGGTTTTTTTTCCAATGCATTACATTGTTATGTACTTCTGTTGTAGGGCGCATTTATAAAGTCAGACAGCAGCACCACGTGGTAGACTATCAAAGTGCTGTGTTCAGAAATAAGTGCCAGTCCTCCGCACCAGAATACACCGGCACAAACTAAGCAATGAATTCAACCAACCTGGTGTAGGTGAAGGAAAGGAGCCTCTAATTTATATCCTAGACTTACTGCAGTTAATACATCCAGAAACTTTCCCCTGTCTTTAAAAACCACCTCCGTTATTTTTTGTAAAGGAGATAGTTTATTCATAGGTATAAGTGACCCATAAAGACCTTCTTAATACTAGGCCCTCTACTCCTACCCTCATCACTGTTTTGCTTCAAAAGTATACAGCGCACAAACGATAATGTGTGAAAAGGTGATCATCTTGTGTTGTGCTTTCTTAATTCTGATATATTCTGAAATGTCTGCACAGTTTGTGTGCTAGAAAAAGTCTTTCACCACAAGATTGTCACATAAATCCTCTCACTTTGAAGTCAGACAAGGAAAAGAAAACTCTATGGTCTCTAGGAAGACAGAGCGTGCCCTTTGACCTCTGTTTTTAAATGCACAGCAAATGTGACAAGATAAGAACAAGATTTAAAGGTCTGCTTACAGAAAGGGAGCACTCAAAAGGATGCAGTAAATGGTGAATGCTCTTTGCTAGAGAAGTACAGCGAGCTGGACAGTATAAAATAAATTGTGCAATAAAGTAGAAAGCAAGCAAATTTGAGTCTCAAACCACAAAGCTAATGGCAAGCAGTGGGTGGAATGCATTCCCAGGGAAGCTTTCAGAATGTCCCCAAGATGTTTTTAGCTTAGCAGACAGCCGCGCTGTCTGCCAGCCACAGTGTGACACAGAAATGAATTAAATGGAATTATTACATGGTATGTATCTGTAAGTACATTTGTTTCTTCTAGGGCTGCTAACTTTGTCCTGTACCACATTAAAACGTTGTTCCCTGTTCAGTCCACCCTCTGGGAAAACATGCTAAATTTACTGGAAATATGCCAGGTGGGGGTTTAACGGGATTGTATCGGTAGAACCGAGATGCCGGGTGTCACCCGACCTATCCTGTTTGCGTGGCTTGTGTGACAGGGACGCTGGGACTCATTGGTGGGGCAGGGAGCACGCTCCCTCTCTGAGTCATAGATACTGTTTTCTGCGGGAGTGATTCGGTTTCACTAGTAGGTCACCAGACACAAAGTCGATTGGGATCACAATTTGGCCCGGGCACTGACGAAAAAAGTGCCCCACATTTGCTGGTGTGCCCTTTCATGAAACACACAAGGAATGTAAGTGGGAGGATATTGTTCTTGGGAAGGACAAAGGGTCAAGATGACAATGTCCTACAAGCTGAGCACCTGAATATCAGACAGGCCCCTTTCTATTACCAAGTTATTCCCAGCCCTCCAGCGCAGGAGCATCTGAAAACAGCGAGGCCCCTTTCTCTTAAAAAATTATTCCCCAGCCCTCCAGCGCATGAGCATCTGAAAACAGCGAGGCCCCTTTCTATTAAAAAATTATTCCCCAGCCCTCCAGCGCAGTCTCACCTGAAAACAGCGAGGCCCCTTTCTATTACCAAGTTATTCCCAGCCCTCCAGCGCCGGACCGTCTGAAAACAGCGAGACCCTTTCTCTTAAAAATTATTCCCCAACCCTTCAGCGCAGGAGCATCTGAAAACAGCGAGGCCCCTTTTTATAAAAAAATTATTCCCCAGCCCTCCAGCACAGGAGCATCTGAAAAACAGCAAGGGACCCTATTGTCTTAAAAAAATTATTCCCCAGCCATCCAGCGCAGGAGCACCTGAAAAACAGCGAGGCCCGAGCTATTTATAAATTACTCAGCATGGGCGTCCGCAGGGGGGGCAAGGAGGGGCGCTTGCCCCCCCCGGAGCGCCCCTCCTTGCCCCCCCTGCCAGGGCCTGCTCTAGGGCGGTACGACCGGTGCCATCCCATCGGGTGCTGACTTCCTGGGGGCGCCGTGTTTACAACTTAATTATGATTTTAAAAGCACCTTCTGCACATTCCTTTCCTCCTGCAATTACGGGGCCTCACAAAAATGCCCAGATAAATCCTGTGAATAATGTTCTTCCTGGCCAGAGATCAGAGTTTTGTATAGTTGAGGTTTTTGACTTATGTGAAGGTAGTACAGAGGGTTAATATGCCTACTGCAAAGAGCGTGTACGAAGTAGATTACAGAGTGCATTTAATGTAAATAGATCAGCAGGTTACTGCTTTTAAAATAGCCATCCATTTGTTACTTTCAATTTATAACTTAAAGTCCTAATATAGAAGAGTGAAGTATTAACTTTCATCATAGAAGTGCATACACTCTGCTAAGTATAGAACATTGATTAATGTTGCAAAAAGGGTTAATTTGGGTAGAAATGGATTCTTATTATTAAAGAAAACTCCCAACTATGCTGTTTCTTTTTCGACTCTGAGTTTGTGCTTCTCCACACCAAGCACTCCTAAACTATACTGCCTACCAGTATGGATGACATATGACTCCTACACTTTTAGTCCTTTGGCTTATGTAACATTTCCTATACACTGATTTACACAAGTATGTTTGATTGTCTGTGTAATGTGTGTGTGATGCAGTGTGCTCGGACATACTTTAATGGTATGAGTGGCGCTACATAACGAATTCAATGCATCTGAGAGAGAGTGGTTATGTAGACTTGGTCACTGTTAAAGGGTGCTAGTGAGAGAATCCTTGGTTGAGGTGGTCATTGGGGCGCCAACTAACATTGTCGCACTGGGTGCCACCAGCGCTAAAGCCAGCCCTGCCCCCTGCGGACGTGCATTCCACTATGCATTGCACATGCTGCTCCAGCCACTGTTCCTATCCAGCTCGCACTCTCTGTTCTAGTCTGAAGCTCCACTGAGTCCCAGGCTCAGTAGGACAAGACGCGGGCTTCATTTCCCTGCACCGTCCCTTTGGCACTCTCTTCTAGGTGAACTCCTGTACATCTCATCGCACGTCACATCTAGACAACACCTGGAGACTCTGCTCTTTTCTAGATTCTTCTGAGTACCCTCTGCCCCCCCCCCCCCCCCTCCATCTTATAATTTAGTCAGAAGGCGCCAGGAGACCTCGGACTTCATAGCGCGGTCTGACACAATAACAAGATTGAGCCAATGTCTTTTCAAATATTTATTGGATTATAGTGATGGACTGCCTAGATCAGTTGCTGTTTAGTACATTACTAAGCAGAAAGAATAGTCACATTTGAATAAAAGAGTATATTTTAACGTAGGCACTGCTCTAACATAAAATGGTGGACATCAATGGATGAATTTTGATTTAATAAGTTGCATTTATCAAGAAAGATAACATAAACAGAAAACGAATGGAAAAGAAGTGTTAGACATAAGTCAGTACAGAGGGGGATATTCAGATGGGTTAGGAAGCGTGAATGCTAAGAGGAGAGGGGCTGAATCCATGTGTAGTCACCACTGTAGTCCAGAGCAGGGAGGAGGCCCAACGAGAAGGCATATGTAAGATGTATCCATGAGTAGAAATTATCCTACAGCCCTTCCGAGTCTTACTCATTGAGGGTTAGAGCAACTTGTTTACATCCATGTGACTGATAGGCAAGGCACTGAAATTATGCAATTGTGCGGCGATTTTCACATAAATTGTATATTTGCTGCATTTGTTGCATAATCCAACATATGCCGCATAATCTGCAGAGTTTAAGAAAAAAATTGTTTCTAGCTCAAACGGTTCAAAAGTTAGTAAAAACGCAGCAACACCTGTTGCCGGGCAGTTGAAAGTCCTTTGCAAAGGTTGACTGACCACCTTTCTGTAGTTTCATGCTATATTTGGGTGTTTACCTAGTACTAATTAGGTGCAACTAATGCCCAAACAGTGTTAACAAGTTTAAAAATGACAAAATGCAGCTATACTGTGCACAAAATGTGCCACATAATTTGCTTTTTCTTGACGCATAATTCACTCAACCCTGCCGCTTTGTGACCCTCCCTGCCTCATATTTACAGTGGCCCTGCTGTTAGAGTATCCCTGCTGAGTGCCTCATATTCTACTCACAGCGATTGGTTGAGTAAAGTTGGGCCTGCCTTACCCGTGTGCTCTAGACTAAGATGCTGTGGCTGCGCTTGTGTGGTGAATGTGGCCTCAGGGAGTTCAGACCTCTGTGAGGACCGTAGACAGACAAAGTGAGGAAAGAACCTGGCTGGCTATGGCAGAGCCACTTTTCACAGCTACCTCTCACCACTGGCGGGCCCCTAAACTAGGGCAGTGCCTCAAACACACTTACGGGTCTCCCAACCTGTGCACTAGAGTCTGAGCCCGTGCTGTCGTCAAAATGAGACGGTCAGAGACAGAAAGCAGTTAAACTTGGGGAGTCATACAATGACACAGAAATGAGTATGAAAACATAACACAAACTCAGCGTAGCAGGTGCTCCTGAGTAGACTGGGGAAGATATTTCCGTAGCATCCTGCCAAAAAGATGTCTGCATTCCTCACCTGCACTAAGTGACTGTCTGGTGACGTCAGAAACAAGGGGTTAGTGGGGCAGCGATGACCAAGCAGTTTGAACTTCCACTCTGACCTAATTTTAGAATTGCAATACGTGCCCCAAGACTGCTTGAGCTTGATAAAGGTAACCTAGTTAAGTAACACCAGTACAAGAGGTAAATGTAATTTGTGATGTAAAGAGTAAAAATGGTTGTAGAAACATCCGTTTCATTTTCCCTTCCCTAATTACCAAAAATACAGTCCAAAAGGTCGAGAATCCATAATTAGGTACTTTGTAACGCAACAAAAAAGGCCATCCTTCCATCCTTTTTCAACTTTGGGCTGAATCTCTTTTTCTGTCCGTCTGTTCACAGTTGTTCTTAATCACAGAAAAGCGTTGTAAATGGCCATAACACATGTTTTTATTTTTGCATACATTTGACACTGGCAGCCAACTAAATAGCCAGTAGGTGCTTAGAAGAATGTAGGGTTTAAATGTAGTGGTTTTGAGATTTGCATAATTGAGGACCCCTATTCCGAGATCCTTCGCATATATAGACCTTCTAGGCAGGGGGCGCCCCAAGTTGTAACTAACCCCCCAAACTTCAGGACAGGAAGATTTCCAGGATAGCGCACGTACTGGCCCAGTACCCGAAGTAAAGATGGGAGATTTATATATTTATAGTGTTCTGGCGTGTGGTGCTTGCATCAGTAATTGCCTTTTGTTAAAGGTGTAAAGGTGTAAGTTGTACTTCCAGGTTTCGGCGGCAGTCGTCTGTCACTCTGTCCTTTGTTGTTTTCATGACACCGCTGGTTTCTCCGGTGGCTGCTGTTTGTTCGCAATGGGTCAGTTTCTTCGATCTAGTGAAAGGCGCCCTTCGGCTGCTTTGTAGTGCTAAGAAGTGTAAGTTTCTTCAGTTTACACCAGGCTCCCCGCGGAGCGTCTGCCTCTTGCTCTGGTGTTGTTTTTGTCCTCAGGCTGCTCCCCACCCCTTCTCACCTCTCTGAGAGCCAGTGCTCCCTTTGACCCTCTACCTGCCGCCCACTCCTTCCACGCCTCTTCTCTCGGTTCACACATTGGTGCTTTCACACTTAACGTCACCTCCAGCTCGCATTTTCAGAGAGGGCCCGGGCTCCCTATCACCGACATGAGGAGGCGGTAGAGAGAGGGGAGACAGAGGAAGACTTGGTGGGGTCGGGGAGATGGATACTGTGGGGGTGAGGGTGAACGCAGAGGGGGGAGAGAAAGAGAGCGAGAGAGGCAGTGGGGAAAGAGACCGAGAAGTAGGGAGGAAGGAAAATGAGAGAGCAAGTGGAGAGGGAGTGGGGGGCCTGTGTGAGAGAGAGCAGCTTCGTGGAAGTGAGATCTGTGTCTTAACTCCGCCAGTGAAGACAGCGGGTCCAAAGGAGAAAGAACCAGGCCAGACAGAGTAGGTCCAGGCAGTGTGCACGGAGGCAGGCTGGGTGGGTCCGGAAGAGGGACAGGGCAGGCAGAACAGCTCCAGAGAAGGGCGAGCAGAACCGGACCAGGGTGAGCTGATCCAGACTAGCTGATCCTCCCTGAGCAGGTAGACGGCGCGATACTCAATCAGAATGTAGTGTTCATCTTTTGGGGTGCCAGGGGGATAATTTTAGGGTTTAGGGTCGGTATGGGTTCTGGGGTACCAGGGGGACAATTCTAGGGGTCAGGGTGGGTATGGGTTATGGGTGCCAGGGGGGTAATTTTAGGGTTCAGGGCGGGTATGAGTTTTGGGGGATGGGTAATTATAGGGTTTAGAGTGTGTATGGGTTTTGGGGTGCCAGGGGCATTATTTTAGGGTTCAGGGAGGGTAGGAGTTTTGGGGGTCGGGTAATTTTAGGTTTCAGGGTAGGTATGGGTTGTGGGATTCTAGGGAGTAATTTTAGGGACCAGGGCAGGTATGGATTTTGTGGTGCCGCAAAAGAAAGAGATGGCTGTGGCACAACAACCCTATGGTGTATGAGATCATATGCGCCCTGCTTCCTGCCCCCCCATGGCTCCTTCTGCACCCCAATGTTTCTTGTGCCCCACCTGGCACACATCATGACGGAGGATGGTGATGACGTTAACATTTTGCCCCCCCCCTGGAAAAATTTCTGCGGATGCCCATGTTACTCAGCCCTCCCCAGCCCTTCACTGCCTCAGGGCAATGGCGTGGCAAGAGGGGCTAAACCAAAAACACAGCTTCTGGGCCATCCATGGGGGTGGGGGGGAGGCTAAGGTGAAGATGGTGCGAGTTCCCCACATCACTTGGCCCCCAAAGTGAGACCCATTCTTCCTCGCCCACTATGCCCTGAATGAGAAGGGCTGTGGGCGAGGACTAATGCAAGCACTGTTTCTGGGCTGCGTGGGCCCCAGGGGGGTGAGGTGAAAATGGCTCAAAGGCCTGTGCAACACCTAGCCCCCTGGGAGGCCGATTCTGGCACACAATCACCCCTCCCCAGCCCACCATCAGCATGATTGCTTGGGAGGGCAGGGAGTCAACGAGAGGCCACAGCTGATCATCGCACAGGGAGGCTGCTTTCCTCTTCCTGTCAGTTCTCTCTGTGGACTGGTAACGGGAAAAAAACGGCCCACAGAGTGCACGGAGACACCGACCCTTCGGCCCATGCCCGAGTGCCAATCCGCCCCTGAAGACACTAGCTGAAGACAGACCCTTTGCGGAGTCTGACGGTTTTTATGTGGTGCGCCCGCAGCCCACCGACAACCCCCTGAAGAGAAGCGCAACGAGGCCCTCTCTCCGAGGCCCGCCGCGCCTCCCTGCCCACACAGTATCCCCAATGTCTTTGTGTTTGCGACGCCTCGGTGACGTCATTGGCTGTGCCAGGCCCGGTGCTGCTTTGCATAGTGACGTCACACCGCGGCTGGTACCTCGCACGGCCGCCTTCACTCTGAGCAGCAGCTTCAAAACAAGTTTTGAATTGTGAAATCTTGCCATAAACAGCGCGTAAATAAATCTGCCATATGTGTTCAGGGTGGAACGATGAAAGGGGAATTAAAACATTAGAAAAGGAAAGTGCCGAGTCCGCTGTGCACTGCTGCACATCGGTATGACGTTAAGGTAGTTATGTTATAACAATTTGTATGTTCTAACAATTTTTATAGCGTTACCCGTAAGTGTCTAGGCGCTATGGACATCTTACTGTAGAGGGAGACTAGTTTCTAAAAAAGCCATGTTTTGAGATTTTTCCTGAACTAAAATAAAGTTACCATCAAAACTAAGGAGTTGGCGCTTGCTGCTTATATCTGCGCCTGACCCAAATTGGCATCCGGTAGGACCGACTCGGGATTTCATCCTTCCTAGGCTGTACATTGTGTAATGCCCCCTCTTAATTTTCTGTTTCCGCACATTCTCCAGAAAAGTACGTTGGTGGTGGTGTCTTAGGCGAGCACAAAAGCGCACAGCTTGCTTCATCTGTCTCTCTCGCCCTTGCTTCCAGGCCGGCCTCGTCTACGGCAGCAGCAGCCGCTTCCACCCGCACCGCCACCCCTCCGAGCGCAGGCAAAGGACTCGCTAAGGACAAGCCGCCTGCTGCTAAACTGAAGCCTGCAGCGCCATCTGGTGCCCAGACCACGGCAGCGACGCCAGAGAGACCCAAGCTCGATGCAACCAAGAAAGGTATGTTTAGTATGGAGGGAAATGGGGAGGGGGAAGCAATATGGGCGGGAATTACCCCACTGCCCTGGGGGGAAGAAGAGGATACTTCACCTTGTACTAATGGCTTCTACCGGCTGGGAGCGGTTTTATAGGTTTATGAACATTTAGTGTTATGATAGATAAAACAGCTCCTAATGGCGATTGGTGCTTTTTGTTTAACCGGATCGCCTCGCTTCAGGAAATAGTTTTTGTGCTTAACCGTTAGTTTAACCTAGTCTTCCTTAGACAGGTTTAGTCCTGGCTTTAAAAATCCACAGGCCGCAATCGGCTGTAGCATAGCTGCCAAGGTTTCAGATTGCCATGTGTGGCATTTTCATAATTTGTGTAATTATGAGTGACATTTCAACGACTATGAGTGACACTTTATCACAAGCAAAATCAAGCAATGAAGGTGAGCG
This sequence comes from Lissotriton helveticus, assembly GCF_964261635.1. Classification (NCBI taxonomy): domain Eukaryota; kingdom Metazoa; phylum Chordata; class Amphibia; order Caudata; family Salamandridae; genus Lissotriton; species Lissotriton helveticus. The sequence continues at coordinate 1,303,399,761 of NC_136057.1, forward strand.
AAACATACAAGTTACAAACATTTGAGCAACTATAAACCCAACGATTTTAAAACTGCCTCAAAGCAAGCACCAGAAATGAAAGGGCACTGCCTGCACTTGTGTGTCGAGTGCAGGAAGTTGAACATAGGTGTCGATCTTCCTGGAATTTAACACAGCCAGCACTGGGCGGCAGCAGCAATTCATCGGGACCGGGTCTGTCGATAAAGGTACCAGAATGTTAAAAGCAACTATTTGCTACATATTAATGGGAACAGGTACCAGTGCTGGCACTGCACGCTAGTGCTACTGAGGGCCCCTAATACACAGATCTTCTCTGCTGACTTAATTGAGGACAGCTGCCTAAATATCACAAATTAATTCCAGGTTGTTTTTAATACATATTATATCATAAGTGAAAAACTCAGTAGTCAGATGACTCGCAAGCCGCCGCAAACAGCACGGACATTAGCAAGCCTCAGGAGAGTGAATATGGCGCACTAGTGCAATCATGACGGTTTAACTTTCTGAATACAGTGGACTTCAGCAATGAACTGCTCAAGGAGAATCCTTAGCGAGCCCATATATATTTAAATATATGCGCAGGCTGAGAGGCAACAGGCACTCAACTCACTTGTCTGTCTCTCGAATCCCCCGCCGCTTCTAACGACCAGGGACCTCACTTCCTGTGCAGGCAGCCGGACGTAACGAGGTCACATCCGATTAATAATCCCCCACCCATCCATGGCGCACAGCAGCCAATAGAAAACTCTTTTGAGCTAAGCGAGGGCAGGCCCCCACCCGGGTGTAGTCTTAGACACTGAATGAGTGTGTGTCTTCAGGGATTGACAGCCGCGCCGCGGGCGCACAGCGGGACTGGGAATTAAAGGCAGGGCAGTCGTAAAATGTAACATTTGTAGCACCTCACGTTCTCTCAAAGCCAGAGAGACAGATTTAACTGTTTGATGGCAAGTGAGTATACAGGGAAGCGCCGGGAAGCAGAGCCTGAACACAACTCAGCACGATTTACTGATTAGCATTAAAAATGCGTGAGATTGCATTTCAGTGCGGTGATGCGGAGCACCGCACTGAAATGCGTGGGTGTCACACTGGATGCGTGATACTTGACAGGACTGCTGTAGTAAAAACATTTGTAACTGGTCCACCATGGGTACCGGAGCTGGCCGAAGTCTTGCCTCCTTCAGTTAGCCCTACGCTTGCTTGTGCTTTTTTTGCAAGCCTGCTTTCTTCCCGAAGCCGTGTAGCTGGCTGCGAAGGGAAAAGTAGTTGCCACTTTACCTAGCATTATTTATCCAAAAGAGGATTATAATACCTTTCAGTCCAGATATTTCCCCAACATGTGGGAGATTTTTTAAGATTCCAAAAGTTTCCGTACAATATCCCGCATGTGTGTTAAACTTCACTTTCTCAGTATGTGAAGGTGCAACTGATATTTCTGGGCAATTTGGAGACCGGAAATGGGGTCCCCACACGATAACCTGGACCCAGAATCCAGAAGGAAGCCCATAGTTAAGCATGTCACACCTTGAGCAGTTACCCCTCTCCTCGAATGTTAGGATGGATACTGAGCGCTCTCTTCTTATAGTGGCTACCCAGTGCTGAATTTGTGCCAGTGGTTGCAGGTGTTCAGCACCTGTCCTGGTCCTACCATCAGACTTTTTCCAGAGCAAGGAGAACAACTGAAAATGGAACAATGAGTCAAGAAATAGAAAATAGGATATTAGTACTAAAAGAAATGAGAGAAAGAGACCGGAACTTTACAGTGGTGGGAGATTACCATGGGGGTGGCAGCCTTGATATTTCATAACCCCAGGTTTGGGAAGCAGGCTTCTAAGAGAAGCTTCCAGCCCCTGCACCTACATTTTTTTTAATTTTTACAAATTATGCACACAGAGAGCTGTCAGTGTTTCATAGAAAGAAAATGGGACTGTATTAATAGCAGTAAGTATTTTTTTTCAGTGCAATAGATCATGTTCCTAACTGTTGTTTCTTTTGCCTTTTAGATGTTAGTAAAGTTTCCACACCAAACAAGAGCTCCCCTGCTACCTCAGTGGCCAAGAAGTCTGCCACCCCTGTAAAGGCTGTGCCTACTAAAGCCTCAAAGCCTGCAGCAGAGACCAAGACTGATGTGAAGCCAAAGGGGCCGGTGACGAGCACCACTCCGAAAGCAGATCGGACAAGGCAGCCTCTGAACACAGGATCACCAGCACCCAAGACTCCTGCAGCCAAACCGGGGAGCGCAGCATCCCCCACCAAGCAAGTGGCTACACAGAAGGCACCGTCCACCACGCCCAAGAGGTCTACCAAGCCTGCCCCTGGGAAAGCCACACCAAAGAAGGAGCCGGTCTACTCCCTGGAGCCTGTTGCAGTGCCCAGGAGAAAGGCCCAGAGCCTTGATTCACCGGCTGCTGAGGATGCGACCAAGCTGCTGACGGAGGACAAAGTGGTGGAGAAAGTGTCAGTGACCAGCCCGGCTGGTTTAGAGAGCGCACTGGAGGAGACCCCATTTACTCAATCAGCAGATGCATCGCCACTTGGTGGTGCCCAAGTAAAAGCAGACACCTGCCAAATCCAAGAGTCTGGGGCCACTCTCTCATCTGACTTGGAAAACCATTCTCCTCCCAACAAAACGCCAGCCTATTCCGCAGAGGAGGATGGCGCTTTAATGCATGGCCTAACAGAGGAAGTAACAGATGCACAGATAACCACCCCGACTGAGCACACAAAACCAGTAAATGATGTCAACGATCTGGTTATTGAGGCAGAAGAACAACTCCTGATCGACTCACAAGCACAACAAAACTTTCGAGAAGACCATGAAGAACCTTTGTCAGCAGGGAAGGGTCCTTCGCTGTTTGAAGAGCTACCTCCCCAGATGTTACCAACTCAGTCATGCTTCCCAGATCCCTCTTTGGTAGCAAATGAAGCTGCAGCATGTGCTGAATCTCAGCTGCCTGAACTAGGACAGATTGCTAGTGCTGAGAATTCTTACTCTGTTGAAAGTAGTCTCGACGCCGTCCCTGCGCCCTCTGCTGTGATAGATGAGAGAGGGCCCGGGGCTGAAATGAAGTTGCCTGAAACAGAAGAGATTCCGTGTGATGGCCATCCTCACTTCCTTGAACGTACCACAAAGGCAGACCTAAATGCCTCCGATATCGCATCAGCAGTTGAGGTAGAGGAGACTTCCCCATGTGTTGCGGCAAAGTTACTAAAAGCCGAATGTGACATTTCTGGGAATGATTCCTTTGAAAACGCCGCAGAGTCGGCCCTGAATGCACCAGTCTTGGTGCCTCCCATTGTAGTAGATGAAAGTCCACCACATGCTGAACCGAAGGTGCCTTACCATGAACACGACCTTCCCAATGACCATGGTCACTCTTTGGACACTTCAGAGAGGGCTGCAGAGGCAGACTTTAATGCACCGGTCTCCGTGTCCTCTGTTGTAGAAGAGGAGGGCCCACCATGTGCTGAAACTATGTTGCCCAATGCAGAAGAAGACTTGCTCATTGACCATGCTGAAAGTACTGTAGGGATTTCCTCTTCATTCGCACCTTCTATTGCAGTCGAGGATGCGCCTCCATGTGTTCTACCCACGTTGCCAAAAGAAGCAGAAGAGGCTGCCGTTGACATCTATGATCAGTTAAGGGAAAGTACAGAGGTTGGCCTGGGTGCCCCCATCTTAGATGATTATGTTGCTGTAGAGAAGACTTCACCGTGTTTTTCAGCCATGGTGCCAGCATTAGAAGAAGTGGAGAAACTCAGTGAGGGACACGGTTTGCCCTTGGATTGGGCTGAAAACGTGCCAGATGAACGCCTTATCTGCGGAGACCCATGTGATGACATCAAAAGCACAATAGTTTCACCTCTAGAGGCAAAAGACCCGCAGAGGGATGACACCGGGTCTTCAGAGGAAGAAAGACCCTTGCAGCAATCCGAGGCAGAGGTGATGAAAGTAGAAGAAACTGATGTCCATCATGAACAACCAACAGAGTGTGAGTTGGATTTCGAAGAACCAGACTGTCTCCCTGTGCTAGAAAATTCTCAAGGGTCTGCACTATTAAATGAGAAGTCAGATGGTTCTGAAGAGACCATAACTGAGAATGGCGGAATTGAACACCAAGTTGCTGATCAAGCTCCGGCGTTGATTCCCGGAGACAAAGTACATGTACATCAGGCAAACCCTAGTCAAGATGTTATGGACGAAGAACCTTCCATAGAGTGTTCTACAGCACTTGCCGACTTTGATGATCACATGATCCTCAACGAAGAGGAAGCAAAGGCTTCAAAGAGAACAATGGATGAGTATTGCTCTTTGGAGGAAACATCTATGCCCCTTCATGATGCCATAACCAAAGAAGAGTTTTCAGATGGGAGAGAAACTGAAAGCTCGCAAAAGATAGATTACTTGCACAGTTCCTCTGAAGAGAGAGGTTTTTCTGAAAGTAGTTTCCCAGAAATGGAGCCTTTAGACGAAAACACTGCAGAGGTTGTATTTGTGGGAACTGCGACGACCTCTCTAGCACCATTCCATAATGATTTTATAGATGAATCCATAAATGCCTGCCATCTCGTATCTTCAAATCAGACACAGGAGAGCGGTGATTTATTGGTGTCCGATAGCTATGAGGAACATTTAGATAACGAATGTAACAAAAGTATGGAAGCAATAGAGGGAGGACCTCATGCCATCTTTGGCGGACTCTCTGATGGGTTTCCTGGAGCTCAGCCTTCTGAATACCATCACCCAGACTTGCTTGGCCAAAGAATGGTAGAGCAGCATACGGAATGTGGGGCCTCAGAAACATTCACCAGCTCTTCTTTGGAACACAGCACTACTTTGGTCAGTCCTGTTTGCCCAGATTTGTCTGTCGAGGTTTCTTCAATTTATGAAGGTCCACAGTCTTGCGGGGATGCAGAGTACATCAGTATTGGCTCGCCAGAGTCCACTTTCCCTGTAGAAAAGGCTGGTGTGGTGAAGGTGGAAGAGCTCACCATGCCCAGCACACCTCCAGATGCTGTTCCTCCTCATGTAAAGAGTGTCGAAATAGAGGGGGGTCATTTACAAAATCTTGATGTCCCTGAATGCACAATTCCTGTCTTAAAGCATGAAAGTGAGGACATGGTCCACAAGCCCCACAATCTTCCTCTCGATGCTTCAGAGGTCTCTTTTGAATCAAATGGGAACCCACCCTCTCCATATGAAGGAAATGTGCAATCGCCGTCATCCCCACAATCGCGGGAAGCATTGCCAGAACAGTCACCAGAAAAGGTTTCCTCTAAATCTAGCACATTAAGTGGGCCAGATCTGGCTGGAAAAAGCAGCAGCGAAACGAGCACCCCCGAAGAACTTCGAGACTATGACAGCAGCTCGGGCGTGGAGTCCAAATCTGAGGACAAGCTGGGTGGCACTGTTGACCTAGCGTTTGCCCAGACACAACAGCCTTTCAGTCCCCTGGATGATCTACCTGCAGACCAAGACTTAGGAATCCACATGGAGAAGGGGGACGATGAGGCAGAAACCCTGCCGGCAGATGAGGTCTTGGGGGACCCTCGTACTGAACCCACAGTCTCATCAGAGGAGCACTCCGAGGCAGAAATTGATGGAGACCTCTCTCTCAATGGGTCCCCTGCCTTTGAAAAACTAGTCCATCCTAGCGTAGAGTTGGATAAGAGCAAAAGACTTGTCTCCTTGCCTTCTCCGCCCTGCAAGCCCTCACTGTTTCATTCTGTGGAGGAGTCGGAAGAACTAGGCTCTGGTGATGCTGGCACCGAGACTCCTGCATCCACCAATTCTGCAGGTTCATACGACGTTTTTGACGGTGCCTTCCACCTGCACTCGACAGATAGCTGTGGCAAAAGCCCAGGCGTCTCCTCGCTAGATAGTGAGGAGCATGTGCTGGAAGGAAGTCGTGACCAGTTCCCAGTTGGACCTCCGAGAGAAATAGGATTTTCCTTAGACACCTTCGCCCTTAGTAAGGAAGAATATCATCGGACTCCATCTGAGGATGAGGATGCTCCGCACCATCATGCCTTGCCACCTGAACCTGCAGGGTGGAAACAAGAGTTCTTGGGGAGTGAATCCATTGGTTGGGGTCAGCAGCTGGAGCAAATTCCATCACACGGAGAGCATGTGGAAAACATGCAGGAATACACCGAGCAGTCCAGTGAGGAGCCCCAGTGGGTGGCACAACCCATGCCACTAGCCACGTATGGACAGAAGGATCTGGAGTGTGACTTGTTGATGCCGACTGCTGACATGCACATAGCAGGACAGGCGTACAGTGCCACCACGGGTGTAGGGACAGATAACATGGCATCAGGTAACGTATAGGGGTGTCCCTACAAATTTGTGGATTGGTTGTGAGTGCCAAATCCAAAAGAACGTTAACGTGGGGCTCAGGGGAAGCAGCATCCTTCGCGGCTTTGAAACCCATTTTAAAGGTCTTCTAAATTAAGTATTGGAGTTGCCACTAGGAAGGAGAAATGCAGAGATCCACCTTGCCGTGCTGTCTGTGAGTGGACTTAACATTAGCCAATATTGTATGGACTAGACCACAAGGCAGACATCTTGTTGGAACATTAGGTAATAACACCATGGGATAAAAAGAGGGCCCCCTAGCACTGACTGTTGCCACCAGTAATCTTCATACCCAAATTGTCTGCCTTCAGGGCATCCAATGTTGCTCTTGTTTCCCTCAAGCAAGAGTGGCACGTGGAATCCCGTGGATTGCTATCTTTGTAAGTCAGTCCAGGCGCTACCCAGAAGAAACTGCATTTCTGATGGGCCTTTCAAGCCGCAGGTGTGATGCAGCCTTTGAATGTATGTGAAGTGGTGTTCTCTGAGCCAAACACCCCAGCCTCCCACACACACTTACCCTCTCCATTCCCTATCTGCAGACACCAGCCGGCGCCCCTTAGTTTGAGCGCAAAGTGTTTTTTAAAGTTTGCATCGTTGATCATGTCCGCCCATTAACACTAACCACATCCAGTGAGCAGTTCCCTGGTTGTCTTATACCATGTCCTTTGGGAAATTTTAGTCTTCAATAAAAATGCATCCTTGTTTTTGTTTGACCTCCGACATGGATTTTGTTCTGGGGATGGGGCAGAGAAAGCACTATTAAGCCACCCGCCACCTCCTTTTTATTTATTTATTCTTTTGTTTTGTTCCCTCAACCTTTGTTCGTTCAGGAAAGGGATACATGCCCGGGCGTGGTTACAGGGAAAGCTTCATGGAGAGTTGCTACTGGGAGTTCGAAGGTTCAGATTGCTCTGCCCACATCCTACCCCAGTTTTTCCCTGAGCAGTTAACATCCACAAAACATCTCGCTTTCTATTCCACTCATATTTAAATGTTGTTTGCCCGACATTGTCCAGCTTCTGACATTGTCCAGCTTCTGACAGTGGCAAGGATGAGTCTAAGGTGCTCCACCATGTAGATCTTCTTCAAAGATCTTAAACCTTAAAATCACATTCCATCATACTTTCACTTGATAGAACTGCATGCCTTACCTTACAACAGTGCAAACGTTCAGCCTTTAGTTTGTCAGCCGCCCCCAGCAACGAGCCATCAGTAAATGTTCAAGCCTTGCTTGCTTGTTACACCCGCCAAGATAAATTTATGGTCTGATCTCAGATACTTGACACTCAGAAAATGTAGGTTTTTGCTTCTACTGGAACAGTATGGTGCTCCATGCCGCAAAAAAAGGAGAGGGAATAAATCAACCTCAAAGTCTTAATGAAAGTTACTTTCAGATATGGTGCCTACCCATTCTGTCCTCTATCTAGAGTGCCTGCTCAACTGCCTGAGTTAACCTTGGTCTTTAATCCTACTCCAAGCCCAGCTAGATAATTCCTACCGACCTTTGTGGAATTGGCTTGTTGTGGGCTGTCTCGGATGAGAAATGTGCCATAATCTTCCCTTGTAACAAAGAGGCTTTTTCATTCATTATTGCTGCGCTTTTTTAGCTTTTTGTTTTTTACGCTTCACGCATACAGGCAAACGTTGGTCCTCATTTTATTAAATATGTTTAAAATTCCGTTTGTGTAAAATTTGCTCTGATAAAGAAATGAAAATTCAAGAGCATGGAGACATAAAGCATTAACTTCATTATCTAGAAGATACCACAAAGTGTTTTTTATTTTTGCCTCAGGCTTTTTATATCCCTGAAAACTGCTGTTCATTCTATTTTAGTAGGTCTGTAGTCTCATAAAACTACAAATTATTGTCTTCAATTGCAGTCTTTCTACAAAAACCTGTTAAAAATGTCCATAGTAAGGTTATAACCGTAAAGATCCAGTGTCATAACTCTGCATTTATAATCACTAAAAGAGACCAAGTAATCATTAGTACCACTCAGCGCTTATCAAAATTAGGCTCTTCTTGCAGGAATATTTATAAATAATTATTACATGTATCAAGCATTCAGCCTTGTAAGCCGACATAACGTCTACCTGGATTATTGAAGAAAATCCATTCTGTATTGCGTTATTGCATACATAAAGCATACATCTGAGTCAGGGTGCCTCCCATGTGGTGCTAGGGGAGAAAAAAACAGTATAAAAAATGTAGAGTCGCAATTTTCTGCTCTTTTGCACTTCCTTAAAGCTTCAAGTCTGCTGGAAGTCTTCCTGATGTTGCAATGGTCATCTAAAATCTGAGGCAGTAGAGCAAGTTCAGCTCTACTTATTCAGCATCCACCTTTTACATCCCTCCCCCTTTGGTGTCTGCATTGTGACAATGGCCATGCCGCTTTTTAGGATGATGCCCTGTTGATGGTGTACCGCAAAAGTGAAGTCCACTGGGAGTGCCCCCTTTGCGCTGCCTTCATCACAGATAAATCTTTGGGGTTGAAAGCTGAGTTTTTGCACTGTAGGCAGTTTAAGATTGTCCTGGAGAGGCTTCTATTCTCTGCTTTGATATTGAGGGGGTTGGCGGTGGAGGGGCGCAGTCTTCAAAGATCCCATGGTCTCCAGTTCTGTTCAACATGGGAGGTTGGCCAGTGCTCTGACACTCTTGATCTCGTGCTACAGGCACCCAAGAAGGAGCCAACTTATGGAGACTGAATTGAAATGTGTTCTCCCGTTAAACAATCACTCGCTTGAGTCAAATTCTGATATATAAAGAAGTGATCAACACTGCTACGAAAAGCGGAGTAGAAATTAATCCTGTCATAGATAATATCCCCCCCCCCCCCACCAACCAACGTCCTCCGTCATTTATCAAAGTTTTCATTCCGAAACCACTGCAAGCAATAGATGATGGATGCACGTTTTAAAGGGAGCATCCTCTTGAACTAGAATGTCCAGTTAGTCCAGGATTCTGGTCACTTTTTCATGATAACTATAAACTCTGTGGCGGACCTCCAATAAGAATCATTGGAGGTAAATTGATCCCATGTGGATCCGGAAAGGCTGGCTTATACCTGGCCATCATGGATCTGTGTTGGACACCTGCTTTTAAAATATTTGGTAGACCGCAGCATCCCCTTTCCACCTATCTCTGTAGAACATTGTCATGGTCGTAACAGGTGCTCTATTACGGTTTATGGTAGGCATAACTCGGAACGGGTCCAACCCCCGATGGGCGAGCGTGCTTCTAGGAGATCTTCTTGGTTGCAGAACGTGTAGCTAGCTTTCCTTTGCGAAATACTAGACTGGCGTTCTTACCTGTACAGACACAGGGTTGGTGAGTGTTTCCTTGCTGCAGGTGTGTTTGCTTCTGTATTAAAAGAACACCAGCCTCAGATATAGACTGACTCCAGGGCCCACATAAAAGCAAAATATGTGATGATTAGTCAGGATACTTACAGCTTCAATACTAAACCCTTCATTGTTAGGACCCACCATCAACCCTTCAACAAAGGTTAATAAAGTAACGATTAGGCATGGGACACATCTAGGGTTTAAGAACTAACGACATGTTTGGTTTGTAAATTGGGTGGGTTCCTCTGCTGCTCACTCTGGGGGTTGCCAACCAGGCAGTGTTGCCATTCCGGTTGTGAAACTCTAGCCTGTTTATGGGTTGATTTAGCCTATGTTTACTCCAGAGGTAAAAACTTTTGTAGACTCATTTACCGGGCCGAAAACTTAAATATTTATGACAGTTTAATGGGAAGAATAATGCATTATTTCTTGGCATAATCTTCTTCTGGAATGGGTCAACGTGGGCCGGTTGGCAGCCCTGGTTGACTTCCCACTCCCTTCTTGCTCCTAACCCCCCTTGTCTTTCTGTTCTTGTCTGTGCTTGTGATGGCTTGCAGTCCCTCGTTCCTTTTACCCACCCACTTTCACTCCTCTGTTCTTGTGTGCATGTTCATCCTTGTCTTGTGAGGATGGCTGTCCCAACCAATAGTGCTGTGCCCTGTTCCAGGTGTCGGCAGAACCCCTTCGGAGCCCTTCCTCCGGGCACAGGGGCTTGGCCCACCAGAAATCCTTTCTACAATCTACGAAGTGGACCCACCTGCTGAGACGGGGTTGCTACAAGCGGAGCCGATCATTAATGCCCAAAAGCAGGAGGACTCAGCATTGACCGAGATGAACCTTGGAAGCCTTCAGGCAAATGTTGTGCAGCAGTTGATCAGTCGGACGCTGTTGTTCACAGCGGGTGGTAGTGGCGAAATTCCGAGTAAGGGCGTAATGAGCGAAGTTGAGCTCGGCAAGTGGACGGAGCTGCTGTCACCACTGGACGAGTCCCGAGCCAGCATCACGTCTGTCACAAGCTTTTCCCCGGAGGACATTGCCTCGCCTCAAGGCGACTGGACAGTGGTTGAAGTTGAAACTTTCCATTAACCCTTCCTTCTTTACCACGACTCCCCCTTTTTCCTCTCCCCACCCACTTGCCCATCCTGCACTCGAAACCGCTTTGCTTTACTGAGCATTTTTCTTGCACTTCAACCTTTTCCTCCTCCTCTTGGCAGCTGTGCATGATGGTACGTGATCGTAGCTTGATGGGACTGTGATTGCTCTGCTCTGTCAATCATAAGGCTGTCAAGGTACTGATCATCAAAGAAGTTGATCCCATTAACTGTCTAGAGCAACAACAAAAATTGTCACCGGGAGGTGAGCTGGATTCCTTATGATTGTATGAACTCTCCCTTGCAATATGGGTTACAAAATGAGAGCATACTACTTAAACTCTAATTGGGGCCCTCTAGGGATTGGTGGTGGGGGAGTGGCAGATGTGTTCCTGCTTGACCCCGGTTAATTTTGAGTAATTGTTAGACCCATCGTGGGCTGTGGCGATGGGTGCACAAAGCTACATCCAAGCAGCGTCTGCCAGGTTACCCCTTTTGGTGTGAGGGGAGGGACTGTCTGCTGTACAACACTGGGTATATTTCAGGGTGTCAAGTTTTAATGAGGACCCTAATGTTTGGAAGCTAGTTGCAAAAGAGTGGGACCCACCAAAAACAAAGTGTTTTAATTTTAGTGGTTGTAGTAAAGGAGAAGATTTTCTCAAAGTCTCTAGGATTTATGGTACCTCCCGGGGAGTTGGAGTGAAGAGAGAAATGCAGGTAGTTAAAAGCCATATTCTTTTGAATGTCACCCCTATCTCTAGGGCAAAGAAAACTCTAGCATTGAGTCTTCCTCTTTCAGGGAATTCTCATTCAAGTCCACAAGAGCAGTTATGAGACTCCACCCACCCCAAATTGTATATCTACATTGATAATTCTGAAGCTGTCTCCCCTATTTCTTGTACTTGGTCACATGTGTGGCCTGCTCCTTTTCTATGGAAGGATAAAGTTTACTGAAGGCACTTTACCCCACGACATTTGCCTGTGAATTGGTGAAGTGGATGAATAGTTCTAACCTCCTTGCACAAAACTTCAGTGGTTCCCCACAGTGACCTATGAAGCTGAGTTTTTTTTCCCCTCCCCTACACATACAGCATTTGACTGCCTTAACTGCTGGGTAGAGATGTAGAAAGACCAATTCCTTTTTTTGCTTCTCTTTGTATAAACAAGGCAGGAAATTAAATCATTCCTGGTTGCCCGGCAATTCTAAAAGTCCTCCAGTGGTTCAAACATTTAAGGCTGTGCCTAAGAGGGGTACTAGAAAATCTGTCTCACTCCTCAAGAACTGTTAAAAGGATGTTTTGATTGTTCAGAATAGACTTTTCCAATGAAATCGACAGCGGAGGAAGTTAGCCACTGTACTAAATATCTTTTGTGAGCTGTGGCGGAAAGTTCCTGCGCTGAACCCACTGGATGAAGATTGGACCCTGTTTGACTGAGCTGTGTTATGAAATCTAACCTAGAAGCTTGAGTGTTTTGTTATGAATTTTAAATTATAGTTGCATTTTTAATAAAGATCGCTTTGAAAGGTGCTGCTATGACTTGGACTTTAATATGCTTGGGAAGGGGTTTGATTACATCATTTATTTCTTAAATTCTTCCACAAATTGAGTTTTCAAAACATGAATGGAAAATATTTACGAGCAACCAGTATATCTCGATGCTGGTCAGGTTAACCAAGGTTTATGAGATCACAGGCATCCTTGTTATGCTGTCTGCATCCGATACGTACTTCTTTTTAATAGTAAAGGTTTTACAGCTTGCTTTTCATTATTTTGCCATCCACTGGTTGGAACCGAGGTTCAGTGGTATTTTTGAAAATCCTACCTACGTGGCATGTCTATCGGGCCACATCTTATTTGTCAACTTAGTCACAGCATCCATCCACATGGCACCATCTTATGACAGATCTTTCCAGATTCACGTGTTGTGCATTATTCTAACAGCTATTGGTTGGGTCCCGAAGCAGATCTGTTTCCAAAGCTTTTAGGGCGTCAACACAGGGGGATTCAGAAGGACTCCTTATGATGCTGACCGGAAGCCCACACTGCTCCAATATGTGACCTCCATTTTAGTATTGTTTTTGCCCCCACCCTTTGTTGAGTTTGGTTGTATTTTTTAACATGCAATTGAAGGGGGAAGGAGATTGTAGATTATAACATCAAATGATGAGCGAGTAGGTTGAGAAATCCCATTCTTCTGGGTCCAAGACAAAAGCTGGTGGAAGAGAAGAGCAGGAAGGCATCACCCTAACCGCTGCAGATGGAGTTTGCAAGTGGAAAGAGATTGTCGACCTCGAATGGAAGACCTGATGCTTTGAAGCCAGTCAGGGTAAAAAGACACTGAAAGTTGTTGAGGTTAGGACACCGAAACCACGTTAAGAAATCTGATCTTAATAAGACACAATTCTTTTAAGAGACTGTAGCCTCAAATATCACTCCAAGGGCTAAGCTTATGAAAGTAAACAATTGAAACAGAAAAGGTTGAGGGAAAAAACCCTCCATTTCCGAAAGTGCAGTAAGAAAGGAGGAAGAATATATAAGATAACTTGCATGGCATACAAAAGTGATGAAGAAGAGATGACACAGTATTCGAGAAGAGGACATACTGAAAAGTGCAGATATTCACCCCATGATGAAGTGGAAGTGTACTCTAGACTTTCACTGGCTGGTGTTATTACTATATAGCTAGATTAAAAAAGCCTCTGACACGTTTGCAACATAAGAGATTTGGTCATTTAACCACCCTTTTCAAGAGTGGTCGCGCCCAGAGAAGAGGAAAAAATATGAAGTGCAACTTTAGGATCCACAGCACGTTGGAGCATATGTGAACCCTCCTCCATTCTAATCAAAACATCAGGGACGAAGGCACTAACACTAACTATGCAAGGCCCACTACCAGATAAAGGGGGTAAGCGTCTAGAGGTACTGGGTAAAAAGATTGGGGGAGGGGGGCTGGCCAGTGGCAACACAATTTATTTATTTTAATTATTTTCAACGTTTTATGCAGCGCGGACAAGATCTTTGCAGATATCAGAGCGCTTTACAGTAAACACGGGGTAAGGGAAACAAGCGGGAGATTAAGCAAACTTGTGGGTAACATAGAAATGGGTAGTAGGTGGGTAGCAAACTAGGATGGTAACCTGATAAACAACTTGTGAACGAATAGACAATAAGATAGACCGGCTAGTAAAAATCTGATAGACAAATTAGTACAGTAGACAACAGAATAAGCAATAATGCAAAGTCAGTGCACAGTCTTCGGAACAACCAAAAAAAAAAAGGGTTCAAGTGCGACTAGCCATAAGGATGGCTTTTGCTTCTTTCTTAAAGAGTGCTGTGGAGGAAATAAGCCTGGTTTCGGGAGGGAGGGCATTCCAAATCCTGGGTGCCATTCCTGAGAAGGAGCGCTTGTAAGTTTTTTCCTTCCGAAATCTTCGAGGTTTCAGGAGGAGATTCTTTGTGCTTCTGTTGTTTCTCGAGCCTCCTGATAAAGTCAGCTTTTGAGTGAGGTAGCTGGGAGACTTGTGGTGTATAGCCATGTGTGTCATACAGGTGATTTTCAGCTGTATTCTGGCTTCAAAAGGGAGCCAGTTCAGGGATTTTAAGTCAGGGGAAATATGCGAGTGTTTTCTAGAACCGGTGATAAGTCTCGCTGCAGCGTTCAAGGAAGCTCTTAGGGGTGCTGTAGTAGATAGGGGGAGTCCGCTGAGAGCCACGATTCTGTAGTCTATGCGTGGAATGACTAGGGCTTGAACTGCAGTTTGGAAGTCCTTAGCTGGGAGGAAGGGTTTAAGTTTCCTCAGAGTGTTGATTTGGAAGTTCGCTCCCCTAGTTGCTTTGTTGATATGTTGCTGCATGTTGAGGTTGGCGTCGAGTGATGCCTAATGATTTCACGGAGTCCACGATGGTGGGTTGGACAATGAATGCAGTTAGGTGTTAAGCCAGGTTTGAGTGGTGGAGATTTTTGCCGGAGATGGGATTAGAAGGAACTCAGTTTTCAGAGCATTTAGTTTGAGATGATTATCGGCCAACCATGATTGGGTGTTTTTGAGCGTAGAGTTCAGAAGTTTGATGTCTTCCGGGGATTGTAGTTTGAGGTAGAGTTGAGTGTCATCGGCGTACATATGAAAGTGTACATTAGATGCTTGAAACAAGGCGGTGAGTGGTTCCATGACTAGGTTGAACAAAGTGGGGGATAGTGAAGATCCTTGAGGGATGCCTAATGAGACGGGCACAGCTGAGGATAGCACGTTGTTGACCGTGAACTTCTGAGACCGGTGATGTAGGAAGGAAGTGAACCATTTGAGGACAGTTCCCGATAGACCCATTCTGGTGTTTAGCAGCTCAAGTAGGTTCTCATGTTTGACGGTGTTGAATGCTGAGGAGAGATCAAGTAGGATGAGGAGGCAAGAGTCATTGCGGTCTAGGATTTGGAGGGCGTCGTCAATTACGTGTGTCATGGCCGTTTCCGTACTGTGTCTTGCTCGGAAACCTGATTGATGTGGGTTGAGGAGGTCAAACTGATCGATGTGTTTAGTCAGTTGGAGTTGAACGCATTTTTCCAACAGTTTGGCCAGGGTCGGGATATTGGTGATAGGGCAGTAATTGTTAAGGTCAGCAGGGTCAGCTGTAGGTTTCTTGAGTACACAATGGTGTATGGCCAACTCAAATTGCTGATTAAACAAAAATGGCCACCCACAATAGGAAGGACTAGAAGATTAGATCAACCATTTCAAAATGGGGCAAATTCTGTGGTAAAGTGAGGAAATGCAAAAAGAACAATTGATGTACAGAATGAATAACAATGTCATACATTCACCCCAGTACAGAGATCTGGGCCTAAATCCATCGTTTTTTTTTTTTTTTTTTTTTTTTTTTTTCTCACCATGTCATTCCAGTTTGGACCCAGCCATCTGCAAATCCGTCCTGAACCTGCTCCCAATGGGAACAGTCCAGCCCGAACTGCCAGGCCAATTCCCTGGACTGGAAGAAAGCATCCTAGGACCGGTTTCGGGCTTACAGCCCACATCAGCCAGGATAGGTTGACTCCAGTGGCCTGGAGAGCATAGGACCCACGTCTGGGCATCCCCGTCCCACTCTGGGTGACATGCAAAAAGAACAATTGGATTTAACCCAGATCTCTTGACTGGGGGTGAATGTATGATTCATTCAGCATTACGTCCATCAATTGTTTGCAGAGTAGAGTAAGGAAATGCCATCGCAAACGCATACCTCCAATCAGCCCAAGATACGGCAAATATTAAGATCAGAGTACTAGCAAAACTGACAGTCCTGCCCAGACACATGGGTTAATATTTCAGGATATAAAGCCAAAGTACACCTTTAACATGAAACAGTTGTTTGTTCAGTAGTGCATCAGTCTGTTGAGCAAATTAAGATCACATATAAGACAGTAGGGATATGGGAACACTTCAAGTTAGAGGTTGCTTTTGGAGAAGTTTCTATTAAAAAGACGTGTACAAGACACGCACCCATACAATGCTTAAACCAGAGGCAGTACTTTTTAACCGGTGAACAGCCTTTACGACGCGGCTGTTACACCGCGTGCCGTTACAATGCGTTTTTTTCAACGCAAGTCGTTACCACGACTTGCGCTGGAGGGCGCTGCAGGACAAGGAATTTTTTAATTTACTATCCAACACCTTCCATACTGTATGTAGGCTGGTGTTAGAATAGTAAATTAAAAAATTCCTAAGTCCGCACCCCTCCAACGCAAGTCGTGGTAACGACTTGCGTTGAAAAAAACGCGTTGTAACGGCACGCGGTGTAAAAGCACGCGTTGTAAAGCCGTACAACCTTTTTAACCACAAGGGCATCGACAATACACGTCCGCCAAATATGATCTTTGTGGGAGAGGCAAGGCATGATGATAAACCTCAAGAGATTCCTGCCCAAGCAGTAAAAGACTGCTTGCTTTATACTTCGGTGGGCGGCCCGCTTTATTAGGGTGGCAAAGGTCTTTCCTCTATAACCTTTGCTGCTATAACTGCCGTTGTATTAAGAGATCGCTGTTGGTCTTCAGTGATTTTGTGCCTTCAGAGAGAGCCACTGTCATGGCAGCTCCTCTGAAGATACAGAAAATGTGGTCAGTGGCCACCAGGCTTCCATGGGCGTTAGTTATTTTTTATATTTTTGTGTTTCTTAAAAACTGACACCCACGGAGTACACTCGCAGGGTGTGGGGTCATTTTTTCTAGTTTGGGGTGGGTAGATTTTCCCTTGCTGGCTCGAACTGCACCAATGCCCAGCTGTGTTGGACCTTCGGTGTACTGTTTCAGATGGCAGGGCCATTGAGGCCACTTCTGTTGGAAACATGACGGTCCGTCTGAATCAAAATAGAGTGGCGGACCATCTGTTTGGGGACAGAGTACTTTACCACATATTTGGTGGAGAACTATATCTGCAAAACTCAAAATCAAGCCCTTTAGCACTCCACCCACGGAACACAGGTCAGAGGCACACTTAAGAACCACCTACTCAAATGGCTGTTCATGACGACACATATGTGGGCGTGAAATATGTAAACATATGGATATTGTATCAAATTTCTAAAAGCTCCACCCAAATAAAATGAATACACAGCACTACATGACTGATGACATTAAAGTGTTATTACACAAAGTAAAGGAACTCCTTTTGAAATACATAAAAGAAGTCCTGCATCAGAAGAAAAATGCAGGACTTTGGTCTGTGTATTTTCTAACTTCGAAACAAGACTGGACTGTGAAGCCTCTGTGGTTCAGCCCCAAAGCTAGCTCTCAGTCAGAATCTGACGCAGAGGAGCAGAACGATCCGGAGGAGGAGCAGGTCTTGGAACCATTGACCAGAGTACAGCCCCCCACCCTCTGGTTGCACACAGTCACCGTGCAAAGGCTGAGCACTGTCCCACTGGGTGTCAGGCATCGAGCCCAGAAACCTAGCAACAGGTTCCCAATCCACCACTACCTGTGGTCCTTGGTTGGCACCAACAAAAGGCCTCGGAGCCAATACTGCTTCCTCCACCGGTGCCAAAGACGTCATATAAGCCTGGGCCATCCTCAACAATGATTGCTCCATCAAAGCTGGCACAGAAAACCAATGAGGTTCGAAACCTCAACCGGGATTGAAATCCATCTCCGTGCTGAGAAGTAAAAAGCGACGTTTGACGTAGTCATTCAGTGCCGAGACCGCCATCGTTAGCAAGCTCCAAGCATTTGGAGCAGCCAATACTCGATCGTCTCCAGGAAGAGCTTGATACAAGACAAGAGACCCTTCATCCATCCACTGACTGAGAAGATCTCTATAAAGCTACCAGCAAAGGGGCAAGACAATGTTCCCACAAAAGATGAAACGGACTTTCCAGGAGCAGCTTACCTTGGAGCTTATACCTCCTCTCAAGCATAGAAAGCATCAGGACGGTGCACGTGCCCACTCCCAGCTCGTTCTTTACAGAGCCTGCTATTCCCCCCCCCCCCCCCCCCCTTTCCAGTGCCACTACCATATATGCCACCTTCTGCAGAATGGTTCATTGCATTCCTCTTATGGAGGGCACAGTTCCTCGCACCATGTAAAAGTTTGAGGTACCCTATGACCCTGAGAGATGGGAGGACCTGTTGGATGACTACAGTGTAGATCACCCTAGGGGACACAGATCTGCCTTATATCATGAAAGGATACACAGGGATGCCACCTTCCATAAAGTTGATCTGCACACCATCTAGGCCAAGTGGACATCTGCATCATATTACTTCAGCAAAAGACACACAATTGATGGACGGAATACAGAACAAATCAAAACATTCACCCCCAGTCAAGAGATCTGGGTTTAATCCATAATTATTCTCCTCCCCATGCAACCCCAGTTTAGACCTGGCCATATGCAAATCAGTCTTGACCCTGTGCCTCATGGGAACAGTCCTGCCCGAACTGCCAAGCCAGGTTCTCTGTGGACTGGAAACAAGCATCCTAGGACCAGTTTCGACGTTTCACCCCTCATCAAAAAGGATAGCTTGAATCCAGTGGCACAGTGGGCCTGGGACCCACGTCTGGGCATACCCGGCACACTTAGGAGGAGAAAGCAAAAGACACACAATTGTTGGACGGAATGCAGAACAAATCAAAACATTCACCCCCAGTCCAGAGATCTGGGTTAAACCCATCATTATTTTGCTCACCATGCCACCCCAGGGCATTTGGATGCTCCAGCAACCGGGCACCCACATCAGGTACATGGAGCTGCTGGCCAACAAGTTAGCACTCCGGTTCAACACAAGGTGGTCCTCATCATGACAGGCACGTATTACCTTCAGCAACGGAGGCACACACTTTGCAGTTGTCAGGGCTGGCACAGTACATTTGGTGTTGGGCACTTCTGTACAGGATACATCTGCCTGTAGAGTACCTTCCAGGAGTTAACAAGGACTATGCAGAACTACACCTTCAAGTCCTTCTTCTGTCAGGGGTTTCCAAACATGGATCTCATCACAACTGTCCAAAATGCCAAAGCTTTGTCTCCATGTTTCCACACCCTCAGTCCATGGTCAACGCAGTATGGATAAACTGGTCAGGGATATTTGCCTATGCTTTTCCGCCTCTCCCACTCCTTTTGCACATGGTTCTTTTTTTCACAAACGTCCTTCACCCTGTGGCTCCCTCATGGGCCAGATAACCCTGGTACGGACCCTTCTAGAATTGTCAGTGGTTCCCCATGGGAAACTGCCCAACCTGCCTGATCTTCTTATACAGAACCAAAGCACCATCAGGCATCCAAACTCTAGGCAGCTCAAACTTGTGATCTGGCTTGTGAGATCCAAGAGTTTGGTTACCTTAATCTGCCTGCAGAATGGATGTCTGTCCTTAAAGAGGCCTGTAGTGTCACCACACAGGCTGTTGTGCAGCCAAGTGGAAAATGGTTGTCCACTATTGTCTTCCAAGCACATAGAGCTGCTCAAATCAGTGGTGCAAAACTTAGTCTACTACTTTCATCTTCAGACATTGGGCCTTGCCTACACTTTCACCTGACTGCAGTCGCAGCTTACTTACAAAATAGAGAGCAGTCATCCTTCTTCAGAGTCTCATTCTTGAACATGTTTATGGAAGGGCTCAAGCGTTATCTCGCCCTGTGTGCCTCCAGCCCCTGTGTAGAACCTGAATATAGTACTTACTCAACACGTGAGCCTTACTATTGGATCCTCCACTCCTTCCCTCTGCAGTTCCTGTCTTGGAAGGCTGCATTCCTTGTTGCTCCAAGCTCTTACCCTGGAGGAGGCCTTCTTCCAGGTTCTTAATGACAGAGATGTTCTTAGGACCAACCTCAAGTTTCTACCAAAGGTGATATCCCCTTTCCATCTTGATCAAAGCATTGAGTTACTGATTTTCTTCTCACAGCCAGACTCCGTGGCAGAGAGCGCCTTCATACTCGGGATGTCGAGTGTGCCCTCATGTACTACTTTGACAGAACCAAGCCCTTTTGTAAAACTCAGCCGATTTCTGCAAATCACACATAGGACATGCCCTGTCCAAAGAGGATATAGTCAGATGGCTGGCCAAGTGTATCCAAGCTTGCTTCACCAAGGCTAAAAGGCAGCTGCTAGCCCCGCCCAGACCGGGGTCCTCTCTAGCCTTTTTTGGCAACATACCCATAGCTGACATGTAAGGCAGCTACATGGTCCACTACACACACTTTCACCAAATACTACTGTGTGGACGTTTTAGTACAGCAACAAGCAGAGGTTGGCCAAACTGTGCAACAAACTCTGTCCTCTGCAGCAACCACTGGTTAGCCACCACTTAGGGGAGTACTGTTTTATAATCTAAGAAGAGTATG
Organism: Lissotriton helveticus; assembly: GCF_964261635.1. NCBI lineage: Eukaryota > Metazoa > Chordata > Amphibia > Caudata > Salamandridae > Lissotriton > Lissotriton helveticus. The sequence goes on from NC_136057.1 coordinate 1,303,420,375, forward strand.
TATATACACAGCTATATATTCCAGAAACTGAACGTGTTACTTACCATGTAAGCATCTGTTCATGGCAAGTAGCGCTGTAGATGCACATGCGCACATCCTCTTCCTCTGAAACCTTTGATTGCTGCATTTTCTCTTTTTGCTTGTTCGTCTACTTTTTCTTTTCTATGCTCCATCTTCAACCTCACCCACCGTGCGGAAAATATTTTAACAGTAGAGGATAAGCCCTTGTGCATTAGCACTCATAGGAAGAGTCACTATACCTCATTGTTGTAAATACCATATGGCCTGATTCTATCTCAAGCTGTCCAAGACTCCATTTTGTGTATTTTTCCAGAATCGTCAACACAACACGTCTGCCTTTGACACAATAATCGTCTGTATTTATCTTTCCAAGAACATGTGAAAGTGTTGGAGAATGCTTTTAAGACTAGCATCTTGATGCCCATTGGTTATAGCTGAAATCTTGGATAAGATATAGTATAAAAAGGCTGCCATTTGTCAGGAGAGGTCCTTGGCCCCAGATTATCACACAAGATATTGTCAGAGATGCTGCTGTATTGCACTTTGAACTGAAAGCTGATATCGAGCCAGGGAGGAGAGGATCTGATGTGACACATGCTTGCCTTTCATAGGGAACACTGCCTCCATGACTTCTGATAATTACAGAGCATGACTGTAAACAAGTATGCAGTGCGCTGATTCTCCCTCAGAAATTCTGGAGACAAGTTATACGACTCCATGCACTCCTAGAGTTGCACATAGAAGTAGGCTTTAGGGTGTTAGGTTTTTAGTTGACATTTTAACCATGCTAGGAATGTACATATTAGTATTCTCATTGTTTGAAACATGCTTGTGTGCTGATTAAATAATATGGTGTGTGGTTGTTTTAGATGTGCTAAGCAACAGGGGGAGCCTGTTGAAATGCGTTTTAGTTTAAATCTTTTTCTTAGTGCAGTTTGTGCGTGTGGTCTTGAGAAGTATGAAATAGGCTTGTTGTCAATCAGCTCAATGTCACTGGATCCCTGTTAAGGGACTGTTAGTAATAAAAAAAGCATTGACACCACTTCAACTATGTATTGGGTGGGATTCTGCGGGCCAACAAAAACGTGTCTAACATACAGGCATTGGTGCATTTAACTAACTTCACTTGTGTCTTCTGTGGAAGTAAAAACAAACTTTGTAGAGCTGAGCCAAAGACTCAGTTTGCGCATTATCGCGACTCGGAAGACATCTACAAGGGAACACGTCCAAGCCCAACAGTACCTGGCAGGAGTATGCATGTGAATGTATAGCACTACATGTCACAAACAGATGCTTACAGGATAAGTAACATATTCCTTTTTCTAGGGTCAATGCTGAAAATGAAGATAGCTTTGGTATACCCTTTAGCAAGAAAGGTAATGGCATTGCAGGAACAAACTCACCTATAGGAGACGTCTCCGTATCTAACAGCGAGAATTGTAATGAGATTACTAGGACAGGTGGCCTATGCCATTCATTTGGAGCCCAATCCACAACCTCGCATGATGCCTATTGAGAGGCTGAACAAACAATGATCGCAGGCGAAGGGAGAACTGGTGGGCACTAGTCATTTTAACAAGCAAAGTGCAAAAGAAAGATGTTTCAAAACACCGGTCTCAAACACTATCATAACAGATCAGCAGATGCCTTACACCAGAGGTCTTCAAACTGTGGGGCCCGCCCCCCTGGAGGGGCATGGATGTGCTGCCAGGGGGGCGCCAAATGGTCTGCAATTACATGCAAATGAAGATAGCCTTTAAGCGCGAAAGGCGCTGGTCTAAGCTGTCTTCCTTTACATGCAGCAATTAAACGCCACAAAAAAAGTGAAAGGACGTATTAGTTAGTGGCACTGGGGAGGCCAGAGAGTGTGATGTTAGGGTCAAAGACCAGGCTAAAAAGAAGGGAACAATTGATTTCTATTGTTTTCTGTTCACCTTGGAATAACTACATATAGAAACGCACATTAAACTACGAAAGTGTTTAAGCAACTCGGAAAGGTGCGGTGGGTGATATAAACAGAGAGTTTCCCTCCAAACTGCCAGTGGTCATTAAAATTTAGCACATAGAAATGTACTTAAGAACTACTTTTTGGGAGGCACAACAATCAAGGGATTTTTCTTTTTTAGTGAAAAATAAACTTTGCACAACTACAACCTCACAGAACATACTGCAGCATTTTTGTATTTTGGAGCTGGTGAGAATAAAGTGCTCGCAATGTTTTCGATTTTGTTTTCAAGTGTGGAGATTACATGCAGGAGAGTGGTACATGGATGGCATTCATCACCTACCATTCTCGTTGGGGCATTGACAGACATGATGGTGACTTGTCCTGCACTCAATTACTGCACCACAGTGACGATTGGAAAAGAACTTTGAGGTTTTGCAGATAGAGGCATCTATTCTGTTCTTGCTTGGTGCTGCATATTTAGGGGCAGATTTACAATAACTGGCGCATCCCTGCATATCAGCAGGGATGTGCCAGTTATTGTGCGCCACAGCAGACACCTCCTGCGCCACCATGGATGCGCTGCATTTACCATGGGGCAAGAAGAGTCAGATGCATGACGCATCTGCTGCCGTAAAGGTGACGCATTGCTGGAGTTGCGTTGCAAGCGCGACGCAGCTCCAGCAAGGCTCGGGGTGCCTCTATGCCTAACATGCTGCGTCAATCCTTACGCCTGCTTCAAGCAGGTGCAGGGTTTTGACGCAACATGGCCTTAAAAGTGACTGAGTGAAATCTTGCAGATTTCACTCAGCCACTTTTAGTAGGTGTTCCTGCTCCGGAACGCCCCCTTGTGGTGCAGGGCTTTACAATGTGAGGCATCTCCCACATGCGTCACGTTATAAATACCTGGCAGCATGGCGCTGGCTTTGCGCCGCCCCTGCATCACAAAAGTGACGCAAAGGCGGCGCAAATGTGGCATCCAGGACTTGTAAATCTGCTCTTGTGTGTGGATTACGAGCTACAGAAAAGAACACCTGAAATGGTCTCATGATCCCTGCCCCCTGTGATCATTCCTCCCACTCCCCAAATCCTTGCCATATAGTTTTGGAGGGGGGCCCAACTTCAAAACATTTTGGCAAGGGGCTCAGACCGAAATAGTTTGAAGACCTCTGCCTTACACTGTACATATAGGTATACATACTGAAAAACAAGCACAAAGTGAGTCCTGGGTCTGGCTTAAAATCACTGAAAATTGCAAGTTATGGTTATCAATGAGCCCTATTTTTTATGCTGCTCTCCACACCAGAGGTGCACTTTGCACTTCATTTAATAAAGTACTAAGAACCTAAGGTGTGGGTTCATTCCCTCCTTCTGCCAGTTCACCAACTCCTCATGCAAACAAAAATCAATCTGAGGCTCCGGAGCTTGATCGAGGACTCGCGCAGCACTGACGGGTTCACACAGACGCCCTTCAGAATGATGCCAGATTAATTCGGCGATTATCACCCAGAAACGACAGCACGACCCTCCGTCCTATGCTGCTGCATGAGGACGCACTGCCCAAATTTCTAGGAGCCTCACAGCCCCACACCAGGACGGAACATCCATTGACCGTTACTTCCATGCTCTCCACCATGTCCTGATGAAGACCCCAACATGAGGCCACACTAACCCTTCAGTACACAGGGGGTCGAAACGTAGACTACGCCAACCTGACACACCATAGGATTCAAAGCAATGAATATTTTCTTACCTATGTGTGATGTATTTGAGAACATTAATACTACCTTGATTGTAAAGGCGTTTTTGATTTTACTGTGATGTCCTAATGTCACACCACCTTTACCCAGTCCCTCACATACCTTTCACTCCCTTTCCCTATTTCACTGAGAGCACTATTCGAATGTAATGAATCTACAATTACATTGAATGATTGATCATCAATTACAATATGATGAATTCTCTGTTCAAGATTATCAATGAATGATTTCTTGTGGATAATAAATGCAATTTGACTATGAATATTGCACTAGTTATAATCCATTCAATTGAATTATATGTGGTGTTTTTTGGTACAAAGTCATAAACTTGTGTATACATAAAATTGTTAACTCGGACCACTATCCCTTCTGTACTTATTAACGACCCCAGGTCCTTGAGTTTACAGGGCAACCCCTTTATAACTTAGACCCCACATCTTTGGCACCGAAACACAAGGCTAAGTCTGACGCTCCGCTGTTGGCACCAAGGACATCTTCGGCACAGAAAAAGATTCACATAAACCAAAGACTACGGTGCCGATTCCACCAAAACTTAAAGCTTCGGATCCAACACCGCCTAAACCGACAGCATCGGAGCTGAAACCAGTTAAAGAAAAAAATTTGGAACCAAAAGAAAAGCCTTTGGATCTGAAACGGGAAAACCAAGCCCTCGGAGCCGAAACAACCCACACCTAAGGGCACCGATCCTAAAAACACGGAAGCCCTCCTAAACATCTATCCAAAGAATTTCCTCCACAAGACTTTGGATCTGAAGCAAAAACAGCTGCATATTGACCCAGACACTGGGAAACTTCGAGCAACACTTCCCAAAAAACGGAAACTGGACCTCACTGAAGACTACCACATACCTCTTAAGAAAAAAGAAATGCATCCTAACCCCTCTCCCCCTTACATACCTCCCTCTCCTCCACCTTTTAACCCACATCTGCTAATTTCACCAGCAAATTCACCACCACCACGTTTTTCACCTGGGCCACAGGATGATGGGGATGGGGGTGGGGATGGCGATGAAGACGGAGATGGGGATAATAATCTGGACACCCTTCTACAGGACCCAGACCCCTGGGATGATTATGATAAAGACCCGGTTCTTTATACCTCAAGACCATCACCACCCGAGGACAATATTGGTTTTGCACAGCTCATTAATAGATCTGCTCAATACCATACTGATCCCTTAGAAGACGATTTCTTAATCAAAACTTTCGCTCCCTCACAAAAAACCACAAACACTCTGCCCATGCTCAAAGGTATGATAAAAACGCCAATGAGGAATTCAAAGACCCTGTTGGAGCTAGAATATCCATGCCAAAGGTAGACAAAAAAAATATAAAGCAGCTCCTACAGACCCAATTTACACCAGGGGTCAGGTACCTGTAGATTCGCTTGTTGTTGCAAATGCACGGAAAAGGGCAAATTCTCAGTCAACAGGATCATGCCCCTCCACCTGACAAGGAATCAAAACTTATGGATGCATCAGGCAAGAGAATCGCATCTGAAGCTGCCACCCATTGGCAATGCACAAGCTCTGCTGGTGCGGTATGATGGAGCTCACTGTGACGAGCTACAAAAACTGATTCAACACTTACCAGACCAATACAAGGATAAAGCTCACAACCTCATTCAAGAGGGTAAACTTAGCACAAACGCTTCCATCAAATGTGCCCTTGACGCAGCTGATACAGCCTTGCGTACCATTAACACCAGTGTTTTGCTACGCCAACACGCTTTGCTTCGAATCTCAGGATTCAAACAAGAAGTATAGTCATCACTTCTTAATCAGCCATTTGATCAACAACACCTTTTTGCCCCCACAGTGGATTCTTCATTGAAGAAAATGAAGAAAGACCCCAAGAGTGCTAAAACCATGGGGGCATTACAACTACCCTCTAATAGAGGTTCTTTTTGTTTCTCCTTTTATAGGGGTGTCTCAAAGACTGCTGCATCAGAAAACACCTCCTCGTCTTATAAAATCCCCAATCAATCCTTCTGATCCAGAGGATATTTTCGGGGAGGATACAGAGGGAATAACAATAGAGGAAGGGACAGGGAAACCCTACCCGCACTTCCCCTACCAACAAACAGTGACTTTCCTCCCCTACCCCCGATCATTCCACTCCTGGCGGGGGACGTCTATCACAGTTCCTACCTTTCTGGAATTCAATCACAACAGAAAAGTGGGTAAGACAAATTATTCAGTATGGTTACTCCCTGGAACTCACTTCTACCTCCCCAAACATTCCTCCCAGACAACGTCCAATGTCCACGGAACATCTTACACTCCTCAAGCAAGAGGTTCTCTCTCTATTACCAAAACCTGCATTCAAACCAGTCCCCTTGCCTAAACAGGGTTTTTTTCCCTCTATTTTCTAATCACAAAAAAGGACGGCTCTCTAAGGCCCATATTGGACCTCAGACCACTAAACCTCTACATTCAGTGGGACCACTTCCACATGGTCACTCTTAAACAGGTGCTCCCACTACTGCAACAAGTTGACTTTCTCTCCACACTGGATTTAAAGGACGCCTACTTTCGTATTCCCATTCACCCCGCTCACAGGTTCATGGTAGATGGTCAACACTACCAGTTCAAGGTCCTCCCATTCAGGGTGACTACAGCACCCAGAGTCTTCAGCAAATGTCCCGCAGTAGTTGCAGCCCACCTAAGAAGACAGCACATTCATGTTTTCCCATATCTAGACGACTGGCTCATAAAGCCAAGTCACACAGCAGCTGTGTGCAGCACACACACAAAACAATCCAAATGCTTCACCACTTGGGATTCATGGTAAACCTCACCAAATCCCACCTCCAACCGTTCAACATACAACAATATCTAGGGGCTACAATAGACACGTCCATAGCTCTAGCATGCCCCAAACCAGTCAGGGTAAGTGCCATACAAGCTCTAAGAAAAAAATGTCTGCCTCCACACTCACTACCAGCGCAAGTGTTCATGCAGTTAATCGGGATGATGGCCTCTTGCATTCTCATTGTCCCTTTTTTTTGTGAATTGTTTTTATTAAATTTTCATCTCAACAACGTTCAGTTTGATACAAAAATCAAAGGTGCCCAGTGGTTATCCAATCAGCAATCATCAGTACTTTAGTGGTCCCATTATTCACTTTCAGCTCTATACAGGGAGCATGTATCTACACCTCCCATACATTACCCAGTACTCGTATACAACTCATCGTCCCTTATGCAAGACTCCAGATGTGTCCCTTACAGGAGTGTTTGGCACGTCAGTGGAACCAGGCTGAAAGACAGCTAACAGACCTGGTGTTGGTAGACGACCGCACCCATCGCTCTCTGCAGTGGTTGAGCACACAAAACCTTTCCAAAGGGCGGACTTTCCTTGACCGGGTTCCACAGAAAGTGCTAACAACCGATGCATCGCTCACCGGCTGGGGAAGTCCTCTTCAAACCCATACCATTCAGGGCATATGGGCCCGTCAACAAAAACAATTCCACATAAATTACCTGGAATTGTTGGCAATCTTCCTAGCTTTAAAATCTTTTCAACTCCATCTCGTGAGCAAAGCTGTCCTAGTCCGTACAGACAACATGACAGCAATGTATTATATACAAAACAGGGGGGACACACTCTCTGCAGATTTCACACCTAGCTCAAAGCATATGGAGATGGGCCATTCCTCAAAACATATATCTCCCTGCAGAACACCTCCCAGGACTACACAATCACATTGCGGATGTACTCAGTCGCCAAAAACAGCAGATCCTCGCATGGGAACTTCATCCTCAAGTTCTGCTTCCATTCTTTCAAATGTGGGGCCACCCAGAAAACCTTTAAAATATGGATACGCTTTTAAACACACACAAGATGGTAGAATAAACTACAAAATATGCTTCTAAAAGGAATTATAAGCTGCAAAACTATTCTTACAGGTAATTGGTTTTCTTTCTGCTATAAGAATCCTCATGACCTTTTCTTTCGGTAAGGTCTCATGCCGCTTATTGAGGGTGGTTTCAAAATTGTGACAACTGTAGGGGGCAGCTGAATGTTATTACTAATATGGTTCTAAACAGCTGGAAAAAACTTTTCTGCAACTGGAAGATTTTTCTTATATTTAAGGAAAATATTATTTGGAAATTGGAATGTTCAAGAAATGATCTTAAGGCCTTTCACACACAAACTTTAACCTGCAAGAAGTTCAAATGAAAGATACTCCAGTACTGAAGGGAGTATCGCTGGGCCAGAGAAACATGCAGGAAATAGGTTAGTCCATAATGAAGGTCCCCTTAGGGTACTGAACCAATTCTTCCAATGAAAACCACGAAAGATCAGAGCAAAAAAGACTGCAGAACATATTGATGCACAAGCACAAAGTTCGATACCAAAAACGAAGTACTAGCACTCAATGTGTGTATGCTTGAAACAGCAATAATATTGTAAGTCAACGTCAAGACCCAGTTTCTAACAGCCTGATTCATGAAGCGAAATTGCGCCCGCAATGGCTGCGAAAATGCAATTGCGGGTGCAAAACACGGAATCGGCATTCAAGTACAAAATAGCGATTTCGCAAACACAGAATAGCGATTAAAATAGCGATTACGCTATAATAGTCGCAGAGTCCCGGTAGTCGCGCATTAGCGATACAGAAATAGCGACCAACCACGGAATCTGCGAAATGAATAGCGAAACGCAATTTATTCTCAATCGGCATTCATGAAAAATATACAATAGCGGAAAACCCCAAAATCGCAGTTTTGCGCGGCGCAAATTAAGGACAACTCAAAGCAGGTGGTAACCATAAAAGCCGTGATTAAGTAAAATTTGAAAAACATTTGGCCAATCACCAACAGGTCCAGGCCTGACCAATCACACATAAGGACATTCAGCAGCAGCATTAGGTGTTCCACAATGCCAGGAATGTACATGGTGGTGAGGCGGCGAAGGCTACAGCGAGCAGCACGGAGGAGACGCATGAGGCAGGAAAGGATTTACCGGCAGCGGGTCACCTTGCTGGGCCAGACCAGAGAACAGATTTATGCCAAATACAGGCTGAATGGGGAAATGATCACCTGGCTGATACAAGAACTTGACCCCCTCATGCAGCACCCAACAAGGCGAAACAATTCTGTGCCTACACATGTGCAGGTATTGTGCAGCCTGCACCTCCTGGCCTCCGGCAGTTTCCAGGGCATAGTAGCGGCTGCTGGGGGGATATCCCAGCCCACCATGTCACGCTGCCTCCACACTTTCGTTGACGCCATGCTCACCCAGCTCCACCGCCACATCACATTTCCCACGAGCCAACAGGAATTGGACCTGACAAAACTACAATTTTACAATGTAGCCCATTTTCCCCATGTCCTCGGCTGCATCGACTGTACCCACGTCGCCATCTGCCCACCAGCTGCCACGGAGTATATGTACCGCAACCGGAAGTCCTACCACTCCCTCAACATACAGATGGTCTGCAATGCCAAGACCATCATCACTGACATTGTCGCACAGTACCCAGGGAGTGCCCATGATTCCTTTATCTTCAGGCACAGTGGACTCCACACACGACTGCTCAGAGGAGAGTTTGGGGAAGGACACCTACTTGGTAAGTACACTTTGTCGACAATGTCACATTGCAATGAAGTCACTGCGCTGCACAGGCAATCAACATCTGCTCCTCTCATTCAGGTGACAGTGGCTACGCCCTACGAGAATACCTCCTGACCCCTTACCTCAACCCTGCCACACCTCAGCAACGGCGCTACAATGTTGCGCACATCCGGACAAGGAACTGTATAGAAAGGACATTTGGCCTGCTCAAGAGCAGGTTCCGTATACTGCACAAGACAGGTGGGGCCATGTATTACAGTCCTGCTGCGTGCTGCCGCATTGTGGCTGTCTGTGCAATGCTCCATAACATTGCAACCAAGCGCCGGATACCTGTTGACATCTCAGGCAGTGAATCTGAAGGGGACGACCGGCCACCAGCACATGTGCACCATGCACGCGGGGAGAACCCAGCTGAAGGCCACAGACGTCGCAACCACATCACACTGAACAATTTCTAGCCCACCCTCTTCCCCCACCCCACATATCACAATTGCATGCAAAATGTAATGATTACACAAGGCTAATGTGTGCAGCAAAATAAATATATTTGTTTCATTCACAAGAAAAAGGTAATCAGTCCAACTATTTACAAATAACAGTATTGCTTCATACTGCAGTGTGCATGTACATGGCAGGCTTAGCGTCAGCCTGTGCCAGTGTTATGCAGACAGTGTCAATGGCGCCTCCTGCGCGTAATGCCCAAGCGCCTCTGAGGCTCTTCCTCTTCCTGGGCACCTGTACCAGCCGTTGCCCTGGTGCTGCGCCTAGGTGGCGGGACCAGTGTGGCCGATTGGCTGCTCACGCTGGAGGCACCCTCACTGGCATCGTCGCCCCCTACAGTGGCCGGTAGCGCAGGTGTGTGTAGTGCCGTTACCGCGGTGGTTAGGTGCTCCAGTACCCTGGTGATGTCCTCACAGCACTGCACTAGTTGGTGCTGCTGTGTGAGAGAGCGCCGCGACAACTGGGTGGTGGCATTTGCTGCCACATAATTCGACCTGCTATAGGCGGACAGCCGGCTCATCAGCTGGTGGTGGCGCCGGCTCGCTACACTGCGGTGCTTGATGAGCGCAGCAGTGTTCTCCTCCATGGCTGCAGTCATGCGGCCCATGGCCGCCGTCATGCGGTCAATGCGGTCTCCAACTCCCGCCACATTGCGCCCAATTTTGTGCAGCTGGAGCTGGATGGCACCTTGCTGCTGTGACTGGCGCTGGTGGATCCGGAGCATGCGTCTCTCTACGCTCATGCAGGCATAGCGATGTCCATTGCCCCTCCTGCTGATTGCCCGCTGTGTTGCCGCTGTCGCAGGCCCAGATCTCTTGGCACCAGCTGCAGGTGGTGTTGCAGCAGGCGTTGCTGGTGCGGCAGGGACTGGGGGCACATTAGTGGGGTGCCTGGCTCTGGCTGCGGGTGGGACGGCAGATCCAGATGCAGCAACGGTGGGGGGCCTGGCCTTGGCTGCGGGTGGGACGGCAGATCCAGATGCAGCAACGGTGGGGGGCCTGGCCTTGGCTGCGGGTGGGACGGCAGATCCAGATGCAGCAACGGTGGGGGGCCTGGCCTTGGCTGCGGGTGGGACGGCAGATCCAGATGCAGCAACGGTGGGGGGCCTGGCCTTGGCTGCGGGTGGGACGGCAGATCCAGATGCAGCAACGGTGGGGGGCCTGGCTGCTGGTGTTGTTGCAGCGGCAGGGGCTGGTGCCTGGGTTTCTGGTTGTGAATCCTCCTCCTGGGCCTCCTCATCTATCTGCAGCCTCTCGCTGTCACTGCTGTCTGCGCCACCTGTGAGGGTAAGTGGATACTCATTAGTTGCATGTGACTGTCAGACGTGCTGATGTTACATGCATGCTGGGTGACATTCCCTGGATGGCTGTGGATTTGCGTACTTTGGGACCTGTCTGGCTGCATTGGGGTACTACTACATTGTGGACATACTGCATCTCCCACAATGCTTCAGGGCATTCCCTGATGCGCAACAAAGGCATGACTAAGGGCCAATAAGTGAGCCTATTTGGTCAGGGACGGTCATAGGGGACAGGGTCGCAGTCGCATGCCACTTACCTTGGGTGTCTTGGGTGGGGCGGGAGGAGTCCAGAGGGGTCACGCCAACGCACGCCTCCCTCTCAAGGGTGTCCTCGACCTGGTCCTCCAAGGGTGTGTTGGGTGGGACTGTCGGTCCGCCACCTCCAGTGCCCGATGCCTCTCCAAGGCGCTCCGCCACCCTCTCCTTGGCACGACCTCGGAGGTCATACCAGCGCTTCTTAAGCTCCTCCAATGACCTATCGGCCACACCCACCGAGTTCACGCTGGAGGCTATTCCCAGCCAGATCCTCCGCTTGTCTTGCTCTGGGACCTTTCTGGAGTTGGTCCCGAAGAGCCGGTCATGGTTGGCCACCACCCCTTCAATAAGGTTCTCGAGCTCCTGCTCTGAGAACTTGAGCTTTCACTTTCGTCCTGCGCTGTTGCTGGGGCCAGGGACAGGTTCCTCAGACATGGCAGCAGATATGTCGCTATTTCAGTCGGTAGAGAAGTCGCTATCGCTGGTTTAGCGTCTGCTTTCCGACTTGCTCCCTCGGAGGTTTGCCTCGCTGTGGTGTTTGGGGGTGGGAACTGCCTGCTTCCTGGTTGTGATGTCATCACTGTGCTCGGAAAGCGACTTCCCGTTTTCCCGATCGCGCGAGAATGCGAGTCGCATTCCCGATCGCACGGGATTGCGAGTTGCATTTCCGATCGCACGGGATTGCGAGTCGCATTTCCGATCGCACGGGATTGCGAGTCGCAATCCCGACGCAGGTAGCCGGGATTAGCGATTTTTCTGCGTTTTTAGTTGGTCGCTATCGGATTTAGCGCCCGCGTGCGAGTCGCTATTTTTTCCCCGAAAAGTACATGAATGCCGTTTTGCGTTTCCTCAATAGCGAGTCGCTATTAATCGCTATTAGGGACACGCAAAACGGCCCGTACATGAATCAGGCTGTAAGCCTCTTCGCCAAAGTGTTCTATATGAACCGGTGATAAGCTGGAAATGGTCTATTTCAAATAAGTTGTCATAGAGTCTCTTAAATTGACCCAGCCACTCAAATTGTGCTTACCTTCAAAGAAAATTTAACAACGCCTGAAAATGGCAATTTCCTGGCTCCCTTCTGCCAGAGAAATCTACACAACCTTAACTTGGCCGGCCAGCTGTCATTTGAATGGGTTTGCATGATTGTAAGGAAGTGGGGTGTATTATATAGTGTGGTTGCGTGACCTCACCATGTAATACACTTACCAACACCTTTAGGTCCAGTAGGTTTGGTCAGTAAACCCGTCAGCTCAACCCTGGGAAGCTGTGGCACCGCACAATGAGGTTTACACAGGAACAAGTGTGAAGCATTTAAACAGCACCAAAACAATTGAAGAAGAAATCGACACAACACTCAAGAAATCTGACAGAATATATAAAAATAGACTGTATTTTTATAAGATTTTAGACACTAGAATTAAAAAGATGCACCAGAGGGTTCTGGAGATAAATTTTTTTTACAAGCAATAATAAATCAAAGCAATTTCACTCAACTACAAACAAGCCTTAGCAAGGTCAATGAATTTGACATAACTACTTGGGGCAAACTACTCAAAACAAAATTTCTCTACCATAATACTGAACATGCGCTATAAGTCGCTAATATACAAACACCCAGGGAAATGGCCAAAAAGACAAAGGCATGTCACAACGCACAGATTAGAAACATCAAAATTTATTAATAATTCATTAGCATCTTATTTGTAAAATGAACATATATAACATCCCACACCACACTCGTGCACGCATTCATACCAACAATTTCATACCAACAGATTTGTACTCTCATGTATCAACACATCCTGACAATCAGGAATTCAATCATACTCATACCAACAATACAGGAGATAAGAACAAATGGACCAATTTTAACAGATGGAGATGACAATAATCATAATCTAAAAACAGATGTATACTCCAAAATTTAAGTAGTGCCAAATATATCCAGGGTCCTCAAGATACATTAGAATTAGGATGATAACCAAGAGTATAAATCATGAATTAGATGTGGTCCATAAAGTAGAAACAACACTGACGTGGGTCTCACCTTCCTCAGGGCGAAGAGATCCAGAGGCGTGGCTGTGGGACGAGCCTAGGATAAATACAAACCATGAAACCTACAATATTCAAGGAGGATTTTCAAAAACAGTAAGATGAATACACATGATGGTACGGAAATAATATATATGCCATGCTTGTCAAACAAGGCTCAGCTGCAAGAGGGTTAAGTTCAAATAAGAAGGTACCAAGAAGCACACGGCAAAATAGAATGCACAAAAATAATATATGAAGAGTGCAGAGTAGTGCAAAGAGCAACAACCAGTGTCTCTGAATATAAATAAAGATATAAAGAGAGAATATTGTAAATAGTGCAGGTCAAAAGTAGTGACAGAATCAAGTATGCATAAAACATCCCGTGAACCGACACCTCAATGTATCATAACTAAAAACATAAATACAAAGAGGAAAATAAGATAAGTCTCAGAAAAGAATAAGTTGAAACGATAATTACCAAACTCAGGAGTTCAACTAGGAGGATCTCAAGTTCACATAACAAGAGACTAGGATCAAAGTATAGTACTTATCTCTAGAGGAGACTAGAAAAATAAAAAAGAGAATGAGAGCATCCAGTCAACATATAAACAAAAAAAGAATAATGTAAACATCTAATAAGAACACACAGATCTTACCCTAAATAGTAATGCAGGAATCTAAACAAAAGAAGGAGAAGACTACAATACGAGTAAGTGCGATGTACATAGAAGAAGAAGAAAAAGATATGTCCTCCGCTTATATTAATGGAAGCGAGGTTCCGTCTAATAAAGGAGAAACAGACAAAACGCCAGCTAGTCGTATATGGGGGCAACAGAGTATTCTTAGTGGAAGCAATAGTCGATAAAGAAGATAAAAATAAACATGGGCCTCAAACAAAAAAGCAGAGTCAGGGTCACATATACATACCAAGTTATGAATATACGAACAAAGAAAGTTACCAAATAGTAAGACACAGGAAAGAACGCTGCAAGAGGCAAAACGCAACAAAATATCAAAAATAGAGACAGAGGTCTCACCTTGAGGATACCAAATGCAAACACTCAGAGAGAGGATAAAAGAATCGCAGTCTGCTTCCAGGGCATAGGGGCAGGGATAACTAAATAAGAACAGTAAACAGAAAGAATATTAGTGCCAAGAGTTGGTTCAGTGGAAGGTCGAGGGACGGAAATAGAGGGGCGCCCGTTGTCCAAGTCTAGAGAGGCAGGGAGAACAAACTTACCGATAAACGTCTGAATCAGCGTCCCTCAGTGTAGCATATCCGCATTGGATCTAGAGAGGACGCCCTACGTAGGACGTCACGGTTTTTAAAGGCAGGGCTGGCAAAGAAAAGGTGAAGCCACGCCACCATGGTAAACAGCTGGTAGATGACGAAAACGGAGATGCTAAGGGATCCTCTAAAAGTTACAGTGCCAAAATCGATAGCACCAGATAGGGAAATATCGGGAGGGTCAAGGGATCCTCTCTAAACAATGCACATCTCCTCGCCAACGCTTAGGGTCTGGGATCGGTTTGCAGTGCCGAAAGGCTGGATAACATTCCCCTCACCCATGTCCCCCATTGTGGACAATCCCGATTTCCCACCGGGACAAGCGTCTCTGGTATTTTACCGTTGGAGGGAGGAGGGGTGCAAGAGAGTGGGCTCCCTTTTTGACACCGAAGGATTAATCCCCTTTGCCTAATTGCGTAAAGACTATGACTTACTACCTACTGACGCATTCCATTACCGACAAGTCGCACACAGGGTTACACAAGCCGCTAATTTTGTACAAAGGACCCGACCCCTTACTATGTTTGAAAAATGGTTGGTATGCAAAAAAGATGATCGTAGACTCATATCTGAGCTATATGCTATGATCATCGCACGCCCGAAGGGACACCGTACAAAGGCGCAAGTGCGGTGGGAAACTGAACTGGGGAGGCCCTAATCGCCCAAGGAGTTGGACCAAACCTATACAGAGCACACCACACTGCATACAGCACAGCGGGGGCAGAATCGCTTATAAAGTGGTCACATACTGGTATTACACACCGGCACATGTGCATTGCTGGGATAAGAGCAAGACAGACCTCTGCTAGCGGGAGTGTGGCTCAACGGGCACTCTAGTTAACTTGCTATGGCACTGTCCGAAATGTATGCGCTATTGGAAAGAGGTTCTTGATGACATTGATGCTGCATTTCAGATTACATTGCCGCGTTCCCCAGAATACACAATGCTGGGTCGCTCCCATCCTCAGTCATTCCCATTGAAGTCGTTGAGGGGCAGACAGGTCGCGATGGCACTGCTTGCGACGCAACAGGTTATCCTAGCGCAATGGGGGTCACCGTCATTGCCTGAGGCAATCACTGGATACATTGTCTTTGGCAGGTTTTGGCCATGGAGCGACTTTCGCTCAGTGTAGAAGGGAAGGGCAATGAGTTTGCAAAATTGTGGGCCCCTTACTTACAGATACTCACCAAAGATTTGAGAGAAGTGACTTGTCCTAAATATTTGCAAATTCTCAAGCTCATACCGCTAGAACCTCCTGGCTCATCCAAAGTTAGGAGTGTTAGGTAATGCCTCGATATGCTATTGGGTAAGCGACGGGTCCTGAGGGCAAACGGTGGAACTGATGCGGAGAGAGGGTGGGTGGGGCGGGTAAGGGTGGGTTGGGGTGTTCTATTGTTTTGTTTTCTTTGTTTCTAAAATGTGGTTGTCACTGATGGGTGAACCAAGCTTTAACCTATGCTTGCAAATTACCGTGAGGTTGACCTCCGGGTTGTAGACCTGAACGCTGTGTATTTCTGTTCATGTCATGCTCTTCTGCCACCCCGATGTAGGCAGCTTAGCTGTGTCTTTATCTATTGGATACCACACAATAAAAAAGATTGATTGGTATATTCTCAATCTTGGCCAGTCTAAATCGATCCTACAGAAGCCCCTGTTTGCCTTCAAGAGAAATAAAAATCTGAGAAATCTCCTGGTGAGGGCAAAGGGACAAAATGCCAACAGCTTCACACAAAAATCCATTACAGGAAGTGCGCCTATTATGGGCAACCACAAATGTGGCACGTGTCAAGCTTGCCCCAATGCGATTGTTAAAGATCAAATTATCATCAATGGGCGCACAGTCTTCCTCAAAGATATGACCAATTGCCGGTCGTCCAATGTCATCCATACCATCTTATGCTCCTGCGGACTCGCATATGTGGGGGAGACTGGCAGGGAGTGCAGAATACGCATTGGTGAACACAAATCCAATGTGAGACTCCAGAAATTAGTTGCCCTCTAGTGAATCATTGGATTGAGTTCTATCATACTGAAGCTGAAATACGGTGGACGATTTTGGAGAAGATCCATGTTCCTAATGCATCCGATGGCACGGCTGTACGCAAAAAATAAGAGGTCTTCTGGATCTATACCCTTAATACGAAAGACAAAGGACTCAATGAGAGTCTCCCGTGGAAGAACGCCATTATCTGACCTTGATCTCTATTGCGGTTTGGGGCTCCAACAGCCTGCATTGCAATTGATGTCATTTGAAAATCACCCCCTGTGATGTTTTCTCCTCATTCCCTATTTACTTTGTACATTTTCTTTACTTTTTAATTATGGTCTGTTGCCCTTTTTTCTTTTTTTCTTTTTTATCATTTTCATCCTTTGCGATCTCTGCTGCAAACCTGTGGAGTAAGTTGTATGTCTTAGAGAGGATCCCTTGATCCTTTCTTCATTCTTCTTTCCAGTGCATTAATTTCGGGCTCTGTTACTTCTAGAGGATCCCTTGTGTTTTGGATCTTTAGATGTGCATTGTTTAGAGAAGATCCCTTGACCCTCCCGATATTTCCCTATCTGGTGCTATCGTTTTTGGGACGGTAACTTTTAGCATCTGACGAACTCCGTTTTCGTCATCTACCAGCTGTTTACCACGGAGTTCACCTTTTCTTTGCCAGCCCTGTCTTTAAAAACCGAGACGTCCTACGTATGGCGTCATCTCTAGATCCAATGCAAATATGCTACGCTGAGGGACGCTGTTTCAGATGTTTATAGGTAAGTTTTTCTCCCTGCCTCTCTGGACTTGGGACAACGGGCACCCCTCTATTTCCGTCCCTCGACCTGCCTCTGAACGAACTCTTGGCGCTAATATTCTTTCCATTTACTGTTCTTATTTAGTTATCCCTGCCCCTATGTCCTGGACGCTGACTGCGACTCTTTCATCCTTTCTCTGAGCGTTTCATCGCCCCAGCGCCTCTGAATTAATCCAGATTCACGATCTGATTGCATTTGGTATTCTCAAGGTGAGACCTCTGTCTCTATTTTTTAATATTTTGATGCGTTTTGCCTCTTGCAGCGTTTTTTCCTGTGTCTTACTATTTGGTAATTTTCTTTGTTCATATATTCATACACTTGGTATGTATATGTGACCCTAACTCTGCTTTTTGTTTGAGACCCATGTTTATTTTTATCTTTTTTATCGACTATTGTTCCCTCTAAGAATACTCTGTTGCCCCCATATACGACTAGCTAGCGTTTTGTCTGTTTCTCCTTTATTAGACGGAACCTCGCTTCCATTAATATACGCGGAGGACGTTTACATTATTCTTTTTTTTTATATATATTGACTGGATGCTCTTAATCTCTTTTTTATTCTTCTAGTCTCCTCTAGAGATAAGCACTCTACTTTGATCCTAGTCTCTTGTTCTGTGAACTTGAGATCCTCATAGTTGGTCTCCTGAGTTTGGTAATTATCGTTACAACTTATTCTTTTCTGAGCACTTATCTTATTTTCCTCTTTGTATTTATGTTTTTAGTTATGGTACTTTGTGGTGTCGGTTCACGGGGTGTTTTATGCATACTTGATTCTGTCCCTACTTTTGACCTGCACTATTTACAATATTCTCTATTTATATCTTTATTTATATTCAGAGACACTGGTTGTTGCTCTTTCCATTACTCTGCACTCTGCATATATTATTTTTGTGCACTCTATTTTGCTGTCTGCTTCTGGGTACCTTATTAGTTGAACTTAACCCTCTGGCAGCTGAGCCCTGTTTGACAAGCATGGCATGTACATTATTTCCGTACCATCATGTGTATTCATCTTACTGTTTTTAAAAATCATCTTTGAATATTGTATGTTTGATGGTTTGTATTTATCATAGGCTCGTCCCACAGCCACACCTCTGGATCTCTTCGCCCTGAGGAAGGTGAGACCCGCACCGGGTCGATCATCGAAACGCGCATCGGCATTGTTTCTACTTTATGGACCACATCTAATTCATGATTTATACTCTTGGTTATCATCCTAATTCTAATGTATCTTGAGGACCCTGGATATATTTGGCGCTACTTAAATGTTGGAGTATCCATTTGTTTTTAGATTATGATCGTTGTCATTTCTATCTGTTAAAGTGATCCATTTGTTCTTATCTCCTGTATTGTTGGTATGAGTATGATTGAATTCCTGATTTTCAGGATGTGTTGGTACGTGAGAGTATAAATCAGTTGGTATGAAATTGTTGGTGTGAATGTGTGAGTGAGTGTGGCGTGGGATGTTATATACGTTCATTTTACAAATAAGATGCTAATGAATTAATAATACTTTTTGATATGTTTCTAATCTGTGCGTTGTGACATGCCTTTGTCTTTTTGGCCAGCTCCCTGGGTGTTTGTATATTAGCGACTTATAGCGCATGTTATGTATTATGGTAGAGAATTTTTTAGGAGTAGTTTGCCTTTTCCCCCTGACTTTTCTCTGCCCTGTTTGCTTCAGGGCCCCCCTCTGATTGAATGTCCATAACTACTTGGGGCGACTAGTTCCAGCAGGGAGATAGTCAGGGGGACCAGCAAGATTCTCAAGAACAGTTACCTTCCCAGAAAAAGCACTCCTTCAGTAGTTCCAGGCACTTAATCCATGTTGCCGTGGATTCCTATGGAGTGGCCCGATGCAGGAATGAAGAATGCTGAAGATGCTCTAAGGATGCTGTGGAGGCGATGTGGTCGATGGGTGTCTTCCTGTATCGATTCCTGAGGCCATAAAGAGGCTCGTTGCAGGGTCTATGTCCCACGAAATCCTCTCCGGTCTGGCCAAAGTCCAGTCGCACTTGGACTACCAGCCATCTATTGTCCCTACCACATGCCAATCCTTCCAGGGTAAATAACTTGCCTTCTGAGGATTCCAGCAACTCTCCAGCGGCACTCCCAGGCTCAGCGAACTCTCGTGCAATAGTGCAACTTTGTGCGTCACGTTTTGGTCATCCTCTGTGCTGCACAGCAGCAGTGGTAGTGACTTTTAGGGCTACCAACTTGTCCAAGCAGGCTTCTTCTGCTGTAGTGTCCCTATGCTGCAAACAGCTGGCCTTGGAGTTCTCTTGACTTGACTAGGTTTTCATGACTGACAGCTTCTCCTTCAGCAGGATGAAGCAGGCACAGCCCCTGTCATTGCTAGCCAGCAGGTGCAGTTGTCGGTGCAGCCTCTCGTGGCTGGTCCCTCGGTGCAGCAGGGCAGCCCTTCCTCCAAGTTGGTCGAGATCTGAGGCCTGGGTGACCCCTTTATGCCTTGAAAGATGCAATTGGTAGCCAATCTGCTACTAGGTTCCCTCCCACCTGATGACCACTTCCTGTGGAGTGTGGCATCTGGCTATCCCAGGATGCAACATTCTGCCCACTCCCAAGATGGCAAAACCCCTCTCTTGGTGTTTAGGCCTCCCTAGCCCACCCCGAAGTGTGGCTACTTCAGGGATACATGCTCCTGGGGAAAACTATTTGGCAGCTAGTTCCCCCTCTCTGCTTCCTGTGCCAGCCTACCTCAATAATAGGGCTGCACCCCCTCTCTCTCCCCCCCGGTGTTGCACCTCTGCCCTTCAAAAGTTGACTTCACCTTTGAATCCTGAGTTTTGATGCTAACACCCAAGTGACTTCCTGCAGGAGGAAGGTGTCACCACCCTGGCCTGCAATCCCTCATTTTTCTCCTTCCTAGGAGTCATTGGCACGTTTCTCCATGAGGGCAGAAAGCTGTCTCATGGATCAGCCTCCGTTGTGTCCAGGAAGGCCCATACACTGCAACAAGTTACATTACTTTTGACTTGAAACACAAGTTCAGTTTAATCTAACAAGTTGTTTGATGCTTTGAGGTGCCTACTTTGGTCACACCGTTCAGTAGTTAGCACAGCTGAGCGATCAGCGTAAAACTCTGTACTCACCAATTGGGCAACCAATTCTTTCCACAGTAAATGTTTTACTGTCAAGGTATGCAAAGTACTTGTCCTGCCTGTATCGTAGGAGTAGGCCTGCCAAAGGACTGACTTGCACACAATTCCAGGGAAAGTGGTGATTTTGCGATGGCTTTCAATGGCAAAGTCAGGTTAGCAGTGCACAACTGCCGTGCTAGTCTGAAGTGGCGGACTGTGGGGCTTGTTTTACTTGGGGGACCTTCAGGTCGGCACAATCAATGCTGCAGCCCCTGGAGTATCCTTCTTACTTACTCGCCCTGGGTACTAAGGTATCATTTACTAGGGAGTTAGCCATTTCCAATTGGGTACAGCCAATTCGACATACAGTTTATGGTCAGGGCACTGGCAGAGAGGTCTGGTTAGCAGACCTCAGTGCACTTGCAAAGTCAAAAAAGAGCATCATCAGGCAAAAAACTAGGGAGTAACCACAAAATGAAAGGCATTTCCTTACACCGAGCAACCATGATGTCTATTGCATGAACATCGATTGCAGACGAGTACATGCAAATGTTGTGCAAAGACATCTAATTAGACACTCATTAAATTGCAAACACAGCTGTGTTTGTCGTGAATGGTGCATGACTGGTTTTGCGCTAGCAAAGGGTACCCTGGTTTAACCAGACAATAGCTTTTTCTCATTGTATCAAAGATTAACTGTATGTGCAGATTCCCCTAGTTGCTGAAGATTATTCTCTTCTGTAATGTGTTCCAGTATCCCATTTGTGAGTAGACCTAGTCATAGTTCAGGAATATCACTAAAGACTCATGATGAAAAAGAATGTAGGAACTAGCACACAAGGTTAAGAAGGGTGTCCACAGAGTGTTGGCTTTTATGGCACAAGAGATCTATTTTGGCATCACAGGAAGTTGTCCTTGTACTCTGAACGGACAACATTAAATTTGGAAAATTCTCCACATGATCTCCCTCATGTTTGCTAAGACACTGAGGCACATATTACAAGAAACTGGCAGAGTGCGGTGTTAGACCAAAATTGGTAATGCCGCTCTCTGTCAGTTTAAAAATGGAGGGATGTGCCGTATTCACAAGAATGCGGCGCAACACTACGCTACCCTAGCTCTGGCAACAATAAAGCTTTCCAGCACCAGCGCAGGCATTCTAGTGCCATTTTGCCAGGGTCTTGTGCTGTAGGGGCAATTGTTTATGTGCTGGAAGGGACACCTTCCAACACATAAACAATCTATACTGGTAATTTTCTATCTCTTTGTTCTGCAGAATGCAGCACACATGGAAAGAGCAAACAACGAGGAGAAATAAAAAATTTCTTTCTCCTAGTACCGCCTGCTTAGGACCAGGTATTCCTCAGCGGTATTTTTTTTTTTTAAATTTTTTTTTTTTCAGGTGAAAAAGATGTTTATTCAAATAAAATGCATCGCCACCCGCATAACGTTTCGGCCTACCCAGAGGCCTTGATCACATGACGCTGGGGATAAGACAACCCATTTTTTTTTTTTTTTTAAAACCTTTATTGTGCAGTATCAGCAAACAGTTATGGGCCTACAACCACCTGGCCGGCCTCAACGTATGTCTAAGCACTTTCATAAGTTATACGGTAACTCAGCAGTACGGTAATACAAAGTAGCAAGCATTCAGAATTACACTGGAAAATATCAGACTGCCGTGAAACAGGAGAATTAAGGTTCATTTTTAAATATATAAACAACGTGCATAAAAGGAAAGGAACAAAGAAGGATCAGTAACCATATAGTCCATCGAGAGCAAGAGTGAGCAACGCCCACCAAAGGATATCCAACGAACAGGGAACATAAGCAAGAACGGCACATAAATAGCAATGAAAGGATAAACAACCACCAAAATATTTCGCGCCAGTCCGTATCCACCCCACATCAAGCAACCCTACTGACCCGAGAAAAAGAGAGGAGAAAAGAAATAAGAAAGGAAAGAAAAATTAAGGCCCATAGAAACTGAAAACGGACAAAATAAACCCCCCCCCTCACCCCCCACCCTACACACATGCAGAGGCTACGGCCTACCCCCCCCCTAGCAGTGTGTCTGTCGCCCAATAAAGAGTACCCGAAATATAGACAAAGAAAAGAAAGACAGAAAGGAAACAGAAACTATATAAATCGGAGGAGGGTCATACATATGAGCTCCCGGTCTCCCAAGCCTCAGGTTTATTCTCCACCCCAAGAATAAATGACAACAATGATAAGCAACGGTTACGGTAATGAATGGGGAGAGACAGCAAAAACAGCACAGCTGAATGTTACATTGGGACATGTCAATCCAATCCTCCGCCAGCCAAGCAGCCATCAACTATAATAGGGAGCACCTAGCCCTGGCCTGTTCGCGCGAGCCCCCCTAAACATGGCTCCCGAGGGAAGCCCGTCCCATCCAACACAAAGGAACAAAATGTCCACGCACGGCAGAGGAGTGGTCCGTAAATACAAAATGGACGCCGCCAGTTACCAATATGACCATCTTCATCGACAAATATCGCCCCCAAGTTCGCCCGATGATACTCAGTCCATAGCAAGGAAAGTGGGGCTTGGAAGGAGGAAGCCGTCAAAGGGGCTAACAGCTGAAAAAGCATTGTTCGGGGCGGTAGCGACGATACCACAAACGAAATCTCAGCCCCCAGGTGGGAGAGATACACTGCAGTGCCACAGGAGCTAGCAGACGGCCGTCCGCAGGCACCAACACCATCAGGGAGAAAACGCTCCCCTCTGCACTCGCGCGGAAACATTGTAGCCCCCTCAGGAACTGGAGAAGGCAAATCGTCACCCCACTGGGAGCAGTTCCACCGTATCCGCCTCAGAGTGAACTGAACGCCATCAAGTTTATCACCCAGCTCTCGGTAACCATCCCTCCACACAGATCGTAGATCCCCAAGAGCAGCGAGAATGGTGCCACAGGATAGCTCAGATAGGTGACTCCACACCTCCGTGTTACGAGATGACCCGCATACCCCATCACACATCACATCGATAGGCAGGGCACTGCATTTCAACTCGCGTAGGGCGCCATCAAACGTGTTCACCATGGAGGGAGAATGACAATGAGATGGGGGCGAGGACGGCACCGGCAGACCGCAGTCCAAGGTACCGATGCCAACAAGGCGTACCTCGAGGGAACGATCCTCTGTAACAGCCATCCCCTCATCAATGCAAGGCTGGGGCAAATTCGGGGGCGGTCCGCAAAAACCGGGCAATTTCGAAAATGGGGTCGGCTCTGCTCACCTCCGGCTTTTCACAAAGAAGAAGTATTCCCAGGGAGCCCCCATCTCGCAAATGCCCTCCAGTCGCGCGGCGTGAGGAGCCGCGCACCAGCCGAGAAATTCCGTTCCTGCTCCCAGTCAGCAGTCAATGCGTCTCAAAGGGCCAGCTCCGACCAGGCCCAGCTGGCCGGTGTTGATCAATTAGGACCCGGCTGCATTCAGCGGCGTAGGTCCCGGCTTCAGGGCGGCGAAGGCCACCAAACAACTTCCCGAATAACTCCGGTTACCGGGCAGGTAGAGACTCCGGGAGAACACGAATGAGGACAGCGCGCAATCACCGGCACCCCGCTGCAGCGCGACCTCAGGATGGTAATCAGGATTTCAGAGCGGGGCTCGAGAGCTCGCGGAGCCGGGAGCCTACACGTCCGCTCCGGTGGCCATCTTGGCTCCTCCCCCCTCAGCGGTATTTTTGATGCTGCCCCATACCTTGTAAATATAGGCCAGCATCAAAAACAATGTGTGTGGTGGCAGAACGCCCACTGCAACAGCCATGGCACACCCCTTTCACGCTAAGTGCTGCATGAATAGGAGCCCTATTTACAAGGCGGCATTAAGCCACGTTAAGTGGCATAACGCTGCCTTGTTAATAAGGCAAAGGAGTTAACGCCACCAGAACATCGGAAACAGTGATGTTCTGGTGCTGTTAACACCTTGTAAATATGCCCCCAGTATTTCTGCAGTTCGAGAGAGTTACACATGGTTTCTGTAGCGCAATAGTAAAATGTACAGGTAAATCCAGGCTCAGTCTGCAAACAAGCTGCTACACAATTAAACACTGGGAACAGCTGCAATTAATCAAGGATCTCAGAATGTTTTCAACAAAGGATTTCTAGTTTCTAATATAGTCTGGTGGCTCAGTGGACTAATGCGTCCCCTGCAGTGGCCAGTGTTCGACCTCATGGTCACAGGTTGAAATCTCGGCGGGTCCACTGAGCCTTTCATCCGAGATAGATAAAATGAGTACCATTGAGTTGGGTAACAATACATCTCTGTTATTCAGTGTGATTGGTCCCCATTCACAGAACTAACTTAAGACAAAATCCTAAACTTACTACTTTTGGTATTCACAGAAGGCATTTAGTAGTAGTAAAGTTAGGATTTTGTCTTAAGTTTGCTTAAGACAAACTTAAGACAGACTTAAGACAGACTTAAGACAGACTTAAGTTAGGATTTTGTCTTAAGTCTGTCTTAAGTCTATCTTAAGTTTGTCTTCAGTCTGTCTTAAGTCAAACTTAAGACAACATCCTAACTTTACTACTGCTAAATGCCTTCTGTGAATACCAAAAGTAGTAAGTTTAGGATTTTGTCTTAAGTTAGTTCTGTGAATCGGGCCCAAGATACCTACGGTGAACGTGCACTTTACAAATACACGTGTTATGTTACAGTTAGTATCTGCTTGATTCACAGGTTACTGCTGCGTGATAGCTAATCTAAGTCGCTTTCCAGTAACATGTAGTGACGCAGCACACTATTTTGAAGCTGCCGAGATAATGTGGGTAGAGCGTGGGTATTCTCAAAGAACTGGTTTGATTTGCACCTATCAGTCCTGTTAAGGAACTTTGCAGCTTTTTTCCACATATAAGGCGTGGCTCCATCCCCATGTTGGACAGGATGGATTATGGAGGAAAGAAAGGGTCTGATTACACTGAAATTCTGATGACGTGCAAAGGAAGAAAAGTGAGTATTTTAAGGATTCGCTATTAAGATGAAATACTGCGCATGGCTCATGGAGGCGGGATCTCACTTAACTTTTACGCTAATGTAACAAAACCACCATCTATTACGTATCCTGAAGGCCCAGTGTGCCTGGACTTAAAATAAGGGTCCATTAGTTTGGAAATTACTATATCCAGGCCACAAAAAGTGGAAGGGCATGCTCACATGTGGAAATATCTAGTTTTAAATCATTTTTATTTAAGTATTTAAGTTGTACAGCAGGCAAACACGACATAATGAGTCTCAGCATATCAACTCAGACAGAAGATTTACGTCAAAAGAGACCCCATTGAATGATAGCAGGAACCAACTCAATCCCACACTACACTGACACATTCAGCATTTTCAAAAATTAATCAGCCACTTATGGCACAAAGAATATATTGTGCTAAAATTAGGAAAGTAAGTGAGGATTCGAAGTGGATGAAGATTGGAGTGGAGAGCATAGAAAATGGGAGGGGATGAACATGGGGAATGTGAGAAGTGTGAGGAAGAGGAATAAAGCACCCACAACTGCTGGCTCTTACTTAAATCACCAACAAAGAGCAACCTCCATCCTCATGCATGCTGACAGGGGCCCACAAGCTGACTTGAGCAGTGCTAACAGCGGCCATAGCATACACAGTTTATCAACCTCCCCCAACCAGTGTCAGATATGGCAGAGTTCAGTTGTAAATCTTCCAAAAATGCACTTGTCTCCACAGTCTGGACAAACAAAGGAGGGAAAACATGTGCATGTCTCAAACTCCTTTGTGTATCTCTTGCAACGCTCATGTGCTGGGTCTAGGAAGACCTATCTTCAAACAACACGGTGTGTTTTAGAGATGCACTTTACTCCTGATAGTATGCTGCAGGTCTGTGCGTCAGAGAAACAATAACGATGCCACCACCTTTGTCCTCTGCGGGCCCAGCATACCCCGAAGGCTACGTGAATGGTCTTTGGCCCAATTAACCATGCTCATGACCAGGAGGAGAAAGGGGCTATCTAAAGAACGCCATCTTGGAAAAGGCAGTTCATATGGCTTCCACACTGTCGTTTCCTGCATATGATTGCATTAGCTTAAAAGGTGAAGAGGAAGTTTGACATCCTTTGCCCAGCACAGCATTCTGCACTCCTGTCACTGCCTCTCCCATCTGACTCACCACACTGATCATGGAACACCTCTTCGAGTGACCAATGAAATGCCAGCGTGGTCCATACTGTGAGGGCGCCCAGCCATCAGAGTGCAGCGTCCTGCTTTGCGCTTCTTGATGCCCACAAGTACTTGTAAGCTCTTATATGAAGCATTTAATGGCATTGGCCCTGGTACAGTGGAAAGTTTCTCAGCATCCTCAATGCATGCAGACTACTGCCAAATACATACTGATATGAACAACAAGGATATGCATGAAGGGGCTCCAACGCGTTGGGTGAGCAGCTCTGGCAGTCTTTACACCTTTACCAATATTGGTTACATGAAAGGTAGCACAAGAATGACTATTGTTGGGCCATAGTATGGAAATGTGGGGCGAAACATTGCGTGTTGGCAGTATCATTCCATCTAACGTGTAACCCCATTAAATGGACAGGCAAGATTTAGTAACAAAGGGGCATATTACCAAGGAATAGCGATATTTATCGCAAAATGCGCTTAGCGCATTTTTTTTATCGCTGCCTATCGCTGGATATGTTAGCGGAGAAAACATGCTATTAGCAACGTTTTTCTCCATTGTGCTAAAATATCCAGCGATAGCGGCAAAATGCGTGAATATCGCTGAGAATACAGCGATATTCACGCATTAGCGACAAAATGCTCTTAGCCATGTTATCCACCTCCCATTGGATAACATGGCTAAGAACTGGTCTGGGCAGGTGTTAGTATTTGGAGATATTCGTGCTTAGCGCAAATATTTCCATCGCTACGCCTGCCTTGCTAATAGGCGATAGCGACGTTAGCGACTGCTTTCAGTCGCTAACTGGTTGGGTACGCCCACTTTGCATGTCATTAGTGATAAACATCGCTGACATGCAAAGCGGGCCCCAAACCGCTCGCTATCGCCTAAAAGCTGTCGCTAACATCAGTTAGCGACAGCTTGCTAATAGAGCGATAGAATTATCGCCGCTTAGAGGCCGAAAACGGCCGCTAAAGCGACGATAATTGCCTATCGCCCTGCTTGATAATATGCCCCAAAATTCTGAGGACCAGTATTTTACCATGCACGGACCTACAAACAGTATTCTCATGAAGCAAGCACATATACCCTTTCCAACCCATTTTCTCACTCTTATGTGCTCATTCGCCAAGATCATGTAAAGAGGATATATAATAGATAAATGGATGCACAGAAACACACAAATTTGGTGACAAATCAGTATGATTTTTGCAGCTGAATTAGCAGCAGCATTCCATCGGAACACTTGCAAGGAGTTGTGGGCAGCACATTTCACAATAGGTATATGTGATGGTGAAGGAGGAGGCGCACGAGGAAGTAGGAAATTAAAGTATTTATCCCAACAAAGAAAGAAGCATGACGTGTCCCAGTGGCTGTTTCAGCTCTAATTGAATCTGCCTCGAGCCTTGATTGCCACACAAAAGTCACTTACAGGAATATTCTAAGATTTAAAGACATAGATGAACACTACTTTACCCATAACACACATCTCTTCATTAAAAAACCTGTTAAAATTCTCCCCCAATAACTTATTAGCCTAACCAAAAGTCGAAGAGTCAAGATAGAACCTAATCACCTAAATGCTTATGTACAAATGTCTGCCTCCTAGCCCTGTTTTCCACATGCCTGGTGGGGAGATTTTAAAAAAAGTAACTGAACGCAGCACAGCCCCCCGTGAGGCTGTGCTGCGCTGAGCGACAGGCAGGGAGTAGGAGAGCACCATATCTTCAGAGATATGGCTCTCTCCTCCCCTTTTCCTTGCGTCGGCGCTGATTCCCGCGGCCATGCACATACCTTAGCACAGCAGCGCTAGGGTGTGCGCATTAGTGTAGCATAAGTTTTGTAGGGAGTGGTACCCTTCCTGTACAAAATACTAATACATATGTGCTGCACGGGAAGCACTCTGGGAAACAAAGTCGGAAAAGCACGGAGAAATGAAATGAAAGCATTTCTCCTGTTAGCGCCTCCTTTGAAGGGGCGTTACCTTTTGGTGCAAAACCATGTTTACATATCTTTGTAAATATGGTTTTGCATCAAAAGGCATGGGTGGTTGCATGCAAAGTAACGCAAAGCAGTGCTTTGTGCTGCTTTACGCTACTTAGAGGGTGCTTTCCAGCGCAAAAAAATAGCAACAAAAAAATGTGCGCTGGTTAGTGTCACTTTTGTGACACTAAACCAGTGCAGAATATTTGAAAATCTCCCCCTCAGTGTCCTACCAACAGAACCAGACTCCGCAGTACTCTCAACAATAGGTAAGGCAAGAGCATCTCCCCAGCCTCCAATACTAGGCACACTGACAATGAATGAATTACTGTGTTGGTTATCAGCATCGAGCCACTAACTACCCGAATCAGAGATGGAACCCGGCACATCACAGAAATCTTTCAGGAGTTTAGCCACACATCGCCATCCACACCACTTTCTATTATCCACCATGACAGCAAGTTTAGAGATTCTGACCACATGCATGCAAGGATAATACCTGGAACTGCCTTTCTTGGAGCCTGAAGGTTTTTAACGCTCACCAGGTCTCCCACTTCAAAGTCAAACACATTGTAACTCATCATTTGCAACATCACTGGCCAGACATGGTTTGATCACTTCTCTAATTTGTATTCCTGCCCGCCAGGAGCTCCTGCTACTCCCGCTCCATGCAGTCCCCAAATGCTACCCGGAGAAAATATTACATCTTCTTTTACTGCCAAGGAGGTTGAATATGCCATAAGCCAAATTGTGCCCCAAAAGGCAGCTGGCCCCGATGGTATTCCTGGGGATTTGCTTCGCTCTAACCTACCAAAATGGGGGAAGATCATTCAACTCTTACTTGTTGCTATCGACAAAGGTGCCTCAATCCCCGATTCTCGGAAGGGGGCTGAGGTTGTTCCTATTTTTAAAAAAGGTAAGAGGGAGGATCCCACTAATTATCGGCCGATAAGCCTACTAGATTCCACCCAGAAGGTCGTGGGCAAGGTGGTACTGGAGAGAATCCTTCAATGGGCCAACGAAAACGAGATTCTCTCTGACTACCAAGCGGGATTCAGGGCTGGCACTGGCACTATCGAGCAGGCCTTCAGGTTGTTGCTAATTTATTGGAAAGTGGTCGTCATAGGCAAAGGCAGTCTTTATCTTGCATTTATCGATTTAAAGACTGCCTTTGACCTTGTGCCTAGAGGAAGCCTATGGGGAGTGTTGGCAGATATGGGGATCTTGTCTATTCTTGTGAGGCTGCATGAAGGTAACTTCGCGCAAGTGAGGTGGGGTACCGAGGGGCAGAAAACACATAAGATACCGGTGGGAAGAGGGGTCCGCCAGGGGTGTGTCCTTGCCCCAACCCTTTTCTCACTATATGTGAATGGGGTTGTTGAGCACTTGCTCGCGAAGCCATCAGATGCACCATCCTTGGCGGGGGAGGGAGTGCCCACCCTCTTATTCGCCGATGACACGCTCCTACTATCCAAGACCCCGGTGGGCCTTCAAGGCCTCCTAGATAACTTTCAGGCTTTTTGCATCCAACGTGGCCTAGTAATTAACACAGACAAGACTAAGTACCTGGTCTTAAATCCCCCCCAAAAATTGGGCAGTCCCCCCCGCATTAAATCATGTATCCCTAGAGAGGGTCACTGTATTTGACTATTTAGATATTCACATTTCGTACACCATGCAGTGGACCCCCCCTCTTTCCAAAATGCTGCTTAGTCATAAGAGGCTTACGGGGGCACTCCTTAAAGAACAGCGCTCCTCTACGTCCAGACCAATTGCCCCTGTTGACGACATCTACAAGGCCAAGGGTGTTAGTTCTGCCCTGTATGGTGCAGAGCTCTGGGGCACCTCTAGCATTGACGTCCTGACTAAATCTGAAAATAAGTTTTTAAGGGGCATTATGTCACTCCCGCAGAGTACCCCAATGATACCCCTGTTGTCTGACCTAGGATGCCAACCCAGCAATGAATTGGCCAAACTTCGGCCGCTGCTTCTATGGGCCAGGCTCTGGCAAGTTCCAGAGCTTGCGAAGTACGCAAAGGGGCTGGCTGAAGTATTGTCAATGGTGGGATGGCAAAAAATAAAATGGCTTAAAGATGTTAAATTTCGTTTGGGCAAGCTAGGCCTTAGAGAAGCTTGGGATAGCCGGTCTTCCCCCCCGAAAGCAACCCTAAAGACTCTTTATTGGAAATGAGTCGCCACCAGAACTAACACCGATCCAACCCTTGGCAGGCTAACGGAAGAGTTCCTAAGACATAAAGATGTACCCTCTCGGGAACTTTACTTAGACATTGTGTGGAAACCCTATGATAGGGCCCTATACTTTAGGTTCAGGGTAGGGGCTCTCCCAGTGCGCGCCCTAACTGCTCACTGGAAGCCCCCGTACCAGACTATACCCTTTTGCCCCTTTTGTCAAACTAGCATAGAGTCTGTATTACATATCCTGTTTGCCTGTCCGGCTTATGTACTCCCAAGGCACAGGTGGCTAAAACCTATCTGTCGGACTATGGGCACCAGGCATTCAAGTGAGGCACTTCGTATTTTAATATCGGATACACGGCCATTGTATGTCTGCTGCATCTCTAAGTTCTTATCAAGGACTTGGTCCATTAGAGGTAAAAGGCTAGCATTGAATGTTTAATCTGTTTTTAACCACTGGCCAATTTTTAAACTTCCAAATTGTGCTTTTATTCCTATTGTCATGTAAAAGTCTTAAAGTAACGGCCTATTTTAACTTGTCTCTGTGTAAATGCATTTTAACACTGTGAAGCTTTTATGGTATGAATATATCGAAATAAAGCCTTTTTTTCATCCTGCTTTATTTTAACTCTGTCTTGGGCATTTTTCACTCTCTAGCATGGACCCCCCAATCAGGCAGTCTATCCGCAATCTTGGTTTTCTCCAAGACCGAGCAAGTTGCTAACTCAATTGAAGAAGGTCTTCATCTCAACATCAAGACGGGAGCCACCCCGGTGTTAGAGTTAGGATTATTGTAGTAACTCTACAACCTCTCAGAAACATTGTCCCAAAGCTTAGAACCAGAAGCTATCACCAGTTGTATGGCTTCCTTCAACATCCTAATAACCCTCTTTACCATGCCATTTCCTAGGGGACTATACAAAGCTGTAGTCAAATGCTTGATGTCACAGCCAGATAAAAACTTCTGCATAGCATGAGACTTAAATTGCACACCGTTATCAGTCACCAGGTACCTGGGTAAACCATCTCTGTGGAAAAGAGATTTTAAAAAAATCAATAACCACCTGCGTGTTAGGTTCTTTAAGAAATTTACACTCCACCCATTTAGAATGATAGTCGACCAAGACCAATGCACACCTGAAGTTTTCCTGCAAATTGTGCAATGGTCCAATAAAATCCAAACCTAACTTTGTCCAAGGTAGCTTAGGAAATTTCACTGGTGACAAAGGAGTATTATTAGTCTGAAGAGACATATCTGCTACCCTGCATACCGCACAATCAGCAACAAACATGTCAACTACTATGTCCATTCTTGGCCATTAGTAACACTCTTGTAGCCTGCGTGTCATGCCAGTCTGACATACATGATCCTGATGTGCAAATTCCAACAAACGACCTTTGAGCACAGCAGGTGGAAAGAACAAGAGAGTTTTCAAAACCAAATCTCCTTCAGTAGATGATTCATCCTTGACATTTAGGAACAGCACAATTTCATTATCCAATGTTTTCTTTGGCCAACCTTTCACTATGAAGAGTCTTAATGAGGTTTGGCTGTCATCACTCTAACAACAGTCCTGCCAATCATGAAGAGTGACAAATTTTCCTGAAATCATTACTCCGTCAATCAATCCCACCACACATTCCACATCATCCTCATCATGACCACTAGAAGTGCCTGCCAAAGGAGATCTCGATTAACCCCTTCGACGCTCATGACGAGCTGGGCTCGTCATGAGGTAGCCTCCTGGCACGCTCATGACGAGCCCAGCTCGTCACGTAACATGCGAATGCGGAAAATCCAGCGTACGGGGGGAAATCATGCCGCACGCATGCGGTTAAAAAACATGTTATGGAAATTTTCCCGCTAGAAATATGCCTAACAATGAAAATTATGGGGCATATTAGCAAGAACCTCGTTAAAATGATCACCATGTTAGCGGCAGGAAACTGCCGCTAAAACGGCGATAATGGGCTTGCTAATATGCATTATAGAATTCCAATGGAAGCCCAGGTTAGATGTGCAGGACATCTAACCTGGGCTTCTATTGGAATTCTATAACGCATATTAGCAGGCCTTTTATCGCCGTTTTAGCGGCAGTTTCCTGCCGCTAAAACGGCGATAATTTTAACGAGGTTCTTGCTAACATGCCCCTAAATTCACACATCTTGGATAAAAGTCTGTCAAGCCTTGAACTAGCTTTAGTAAAACTTCTCTCAGTCAGCAATTACACCAAAGGCTTATTATGATCCCTAACCAGAGAAAGTTTCTTCTACACAAATAAGTGGAAAATTGATTAGATGTTCACACACAAGCCAACGCCTCTCTCTCTCTCAATGGTGCAGTAATTGCTTTCAGATTCAGATAAACGTCTATAGGCGAACGCTACTGTGTGTTTTTAACCCTTAACCATTTGACTTAAAACTGCACCACAAACGGCACTGGCATCCAATACAATGCTAGAATTAGCAGTATCATCGAAAGCTTGTAAGTCAGGTGCATCAATCAGGGTCTTTAATGATTTTAATATTTCTTCATCAGTATCCTACTCAAACTTCACACCACTCCTCAATAGGTTCCTGCACGGTTCAGTCGGAAATGAAAAATTTTCAACGCATTTAGAGTAATATTCGTACAACCCCAGAAAGGACCGTAACTGATCCTTATCAGTCGGAAAAGGACTGTTTCTTATGGCCTCTACCAGATCAGACTTAAGTTTTATACCTTCACTAGAAATGCAATGACCTAAGTACGAAGGGGCAGATTTACAACTTCTGGCGCATCTCTGCTAATCAGCAGGGATGCGCCAGAAGAGTTGCGACGCAGCTGCCCACCCGTGCGCCACCACTCATGCGCTGCATTTACAATGCGGCCCACCGTGGCGGACGGATTGGCAGATGCGTGTCGCATCCCCCCGCGGAAAGGCGGCGCAATGCTGGAGTGGCATCGCTAGTGCGACGCAGCTCCAGCAAGGCTCGGAGGTGCCCTATGCCTAACATGCTGCGTCAATCCTTACGCCTCTTCAAGCAGGTGCAGGGTTTTGACGCAGCATGGCCGTAAAAGTGACTCAGTGAAATCTCGTCGATTTTACTGCGTCACTTTTACTGCGAGGGAACGCCCACCCTGTGCGGGAATGCCCACATGAAACCTGACACAGGTTTCATGTGGCCCAGGGGTTTACAATGTGACGCATCTCCCTAGATGCGTCACGTTGTAAATACGGCGCAACATGACGCATGGTTTACGCTGCGCTGCGTCACAAACGTGTCCCAATGGCGGCGTAATGGTGGCGCAAGGGGCTTGTAAATCTGCC
Organism: Lissotriton helveticus; assembly: GCF_964261635.1. NCBI lineage: Eukaryota > Metazoa > Chordata > Amphibia > Caudata > Salamandridae > Lissotriton > Lissotriton helveticus. The sequence continues at coordinate 1,303,454,639 of NC_136057.1, forward strand.
CCTCGATCTCTTTCACCATAAAATGACACTTCCCATGTTTCACTGTAGCACCACAAGTATGTAAGTTCCTGAACACCTCGCGTAACACTTGCAAATGGTTCTTCTCAGTGTCTGAAAATACCAGGATATCATCCTGATAAGTCAACACATTTTTCATGGGACCAAAAATTTGAAACATCAGTTTATAAAAAACTAACGCCACTGAGACTAAGCCAAATGACATGTGAAGTAACCTAAAAGCCCCAAAAGGAGTATTAAATGTTGTCAAAGAATGAGATTCCTGATTGAGCTCAACCAGGTGATATGCACCCCTTAAGTCTAAAGTGGAAAAACATTTGCCTGACCAAGTTGAGCTAACATTTCGTGAATCTTGGGCAAGAGTTAACCATCCACCAACATATTTTTATTCAATGACCTAAGGGCCACACTTAATCTCAAATCTCCTAGCTACAACAATCTCTTCCATGATTTCTGCATTTCATCTCACTTTGTATCATACATTAGAATTAAAGCAGAAAATAATCTAGTTGTAATTGAAGCATCCGCCTACCCCACCTCTGCTGTAAAGGGTGGTCATCAAAGTGTCTTATTGTAGGAATGGCATGTCCCGGATAACAAGTTCAGGACCAGCCCAGTATAAGGGCAGCCATGGATAGGCCCTGGATCTGCAAATGAAATGTGCATAGTCCCCTAGCTGATAATACTCACGAAACAACCGCCCAGTGAGAAGATGGAATTCATAAGGGCGTGATTCAAAAGCAATGTTCTCTACAACAAGGTCTGATTTACTCTTGCCTATGAAAACATTAGGAACTTTCTCTTTATGGTGCTCATAGTCAGGTTCTGGGTCAATCAGTGCAAGACGAGTCATGTCTGGCCTACTCAGGGCCACATGATTGTTAACCTTTTCAAGGCCCTGGTAAGAAATTGGGGGATATGCCAGCACACTTTGGGAGTCAGTGCCCAACCTAGAAGAGATCAAAGAAAGTATCATTATAACCAATGGACTCATATCAAAGAGATACTACGCTCCCCCCCCCCCCCCCCCCACACACACACAACAGGCAAATGCATGAAAATCCAGCAAGAAAGAACTTTGTGGCATATTAGCAAGAACCTTGTTAAAATTATCACCATTTTAGCGGCAGGAAACTGCAGCTAAAACTGCGATAATGGGCTTGCTAATATGCATTATAGAATTCCAATAGAAGCCCAGGTTAGATGTGCAGGACATCTAACCTGGGCTTCTATTGGAATTCTATATCGCATATTAGCAAGCCCATTATCGCCGTTTTAGCGGCAGTTTGCTGCCTCTAAAACAGCGATAGTTTTAACAAGGTTCTTGCTAAAATGCCCCTTAGTTTGTATTTTTCCTAATAACAGCACATACGAGTTGATCCAATGGACAAAACAGTGGCTGTGTCCAAAGACAGGCCAGGCCCACAGAGGGCTCAAGATCCTGGAAATGACCGCTTAACGCAGGCATAGGTGGTAACGAAGAGAGGCTGTGGGGCTTTATTGTTTGATGGAGGGGTAGCAGGCAGAAAGGGTGGGCATGGAGGGATTATGCCTCTGACAAACAGCAGGACTAGAGCTGAGGTAGTCCTGGCAGGGGGACCTGATCTGGGGTAGGGAAGAGGTCCAGAAACAGAAGCGATGTAATCTCTAAGAGGAACAGCTCGCATGCCATGAGATGAGTGGATCCACATCACCAGACCACGACATTTAACAGCAATGTGAGTGATATGCAGAACCTGATAGGGTCTACAAAGTGAGGTTGCAATGAGGTCTGTGTAATATTTAACAAATATAAAAATGAACCCTTGTGTTGCTGCGTCCAGATGTGGTTTATTCTTAGTAATCAAGAATAGATGTACAGGATACAAGCAAGGATGTAATTCAGTAAAGTCTCAAATGAAGCCCCACCGGGAGCAGCTGCCCTGCTGCTCAGCCTCAGATATAACTGACAATAGGATCAAACATACACAAAAGGAACTCTAGGTGGCATCACAGATACAGGCTGAGCAGCTTAGAACAAACACTAAAGAAGGACAGAGAGGGAGGAAAAGCAGGATGTAGCACATCTCCCCCCTTGCCAGAAATAAGAGCCAGATGAGAATTAGAACATACAGCACATATGAATGTAACACATCTCCCCCTAGACAGAAATAAGAGCCAGATGAGAAAACGAAGGAAAGAAGAAAAGTAAATGATAGAACATACAGCACATACATGGTAAACCCTCTTCGTAAAGAAAGTGGAAGAGGATAAAACATCAAATGGGTGAAAGTCTGCAAGGCCGTACCGTCACTTGCAAATGAAAGGAAATGGAGAATAAATAAATGTGGTTAAGGCCCACCACATAAAAAAATCCACAAGAATGGAAGTGGATGGATTCATCACAAGAAAACAAAAGAATCTGAACACTCCAAAAGATTAGTGCAATAAAGGTTCAAGAACTAATAAATGAAATATGAACTTCTCTAAAACATTAGAGCACTTACGTGGTTCATATCAACAAAATTGAGCAACCTGCGGCTCTTCATAACATTAAGTAATTTGAGCTCCTCTAAAACATTAGAGCACTTATGTGGTTCATATCAATGAACAACCAGCGACTCGTATCTCCACTAATAAATTTGAACACCTCTAAGCGATTGAGCACTACCGGCTTTTTATAAAACCAAATACCTCCAAAGAAATCCAAAAATTGAGAAGCACTAAGGGGCATATTATCAAGGGATTTATCTCCGCTTTTTTGGCTTGAAAAGCCAAGAAAGTGGAGATAAAATTATCTCCCTATCAGCAACAGGGTGCTAACACGGAAATTCGCATGTTAGCACCCTTTTTCTCTACGCTTCCCCTTGCATCTCCAGAGAAATATAATAGGTGAAATGTTGTTAAGCGACATTTCTCCTATTATCAAGGATATCGCTAACCCTGTTAGTGATAAAAAAAAGCAGCGCTAACCGCGGTTAGCACTGCTTTTTTTACACCTGGTATTTTCCTGACTTAGCCATGATATCCTATGGAAGGTGGATATCATGGCTAAGTTTGTGAGGCCCTATCATCAAGCTAACGCCAAACTTCGAGAGATTATTGTTGGTTTTCCAGCGATAATCTCTCAATTGGCAGTTAGCGCAAGGATTTTTATCACTTCTGAGATAATCCTTGCTAATAGCAAGTTATCTCTGCGATAATTTCCGGCGATGCTTAGCGATAAAAAAATCATTGCTAAGCCTCGTTAGTGATAAATATCGCTAATCGTTGGTAATATGCCCCTAAGACTCCTCACATAAAACTGAGCATGAATAAAACTAAGCACACTACGGTTCTTTATCATCAAACTTGAAAAGAATGGAGCGCCTAAAAATGAGCACCGATGTGGCTCTGCAAAAGTACACGTCTAATAAGTCCAAACACTGGAACAGCTAATCTTCAGAAAATTCAAAATGGAAATGAACACCTCAAAAACAATTTGAGCACAAATGTGGTTTAATACAATAAAATAAAATGTAGCCCCTGCACGACTCCTCACAGTAAATATGTGAACCCCTCTAATGGAATAGAGCACTAAGAAACGTGGTTCATCTAAAATAAAAAATAAACCGAGCATCAACATATCTCATTACCTTTAAGTATGAAAAGAATGGAGCTATTTCAAAAGTAGTCCGAAAACGCATAGCAGTATCAAAAGCTGCAAATAATCACTATAAATACATAAAATTGAGCACCCTAACAAAAGTTGAGCACATAAGTGACTCAATCCAATAAAAGTTAAACTAATCCAGCACATCGCTGAACTCCAAAAACGTACTAAAATGCAATAACCACCAAAGAATGAAAATACCATATATCTGTAGCATGAAAAAAGACGTAAAAGTAGCATAAACAGCACAAAAAGTAAATTATATCATCAATAATACAATATACAAATTGGTCGATATGAATAGCAAATCAGATTACAAAATATTCAAAATAAGACGTTAAAACAACAAAAGTAGTCACCGTAGTCTGATCTTCAAATGCAGTAATGCGTAATATTTCAATTAAAACTGGAGATCACCACACCAGTACTCGATCCAAGTACCAGAGCATTCATAATGTGTATCTAAGGCCATTGTGATGAGTAGGAGGAATTAATGAAGAATCATCGCACTCCCAGAAGAAAACAAACAAACTTCTGACTTAAGTCATCGGGATAGTGTGTCGCACTTAGTAGCCCCATCGCAGACAAGTTGCCTCCTCGAAGAACAGTTGAATAGACAAATGTCACTTGATGGTAGGAAAAACGAAATTTAACACTCACCATAGTTCTGAGCAAGGCAAAGTCACTGGTCACAAGCTGGAGGTAAACCTGTGAAAATGAAATAAATTACGAAGGCGCAGCATGTCTCTTCATTGTGCGCTTGCCTCACCAGACGTGGTTGGCACAATGAATGTTGAAAATCCTTAATGCAGCAGTGGCAGCCAACCAAAACATGGTGGCACGTCGTTGACGTCATGCCGTATGGCTCACGGCACATTTAAGTTGAGTGGAGTCCACAAGCAGCTGGTGACATGGACATCACAGAAGATCCACGAAGAACTTCGCTTTGATCCCTCGACAAACAGCATTCAAATTCCCTAAAGGCTGTGAGGTAAGGAGCCCTGGTAGCGTGCGTGATACATTTGAAAAATGCGGTGACAGTTATGAAGAGTGCTGTGCTCGCTTAACGAAGAATCATGTAAACGTCTTCCAAAAAAAAACCGGAGCACGGCAGAAAATTTTGTTAAAGTATAAAACAACCGAATACACGCGCAGTACAAAGTGGTGCCATTTACAAACTTGTTCCTCTCAACGTGGAAGAACAGAAAGTTATGTTATGTTATGTTATAAAAGGTTTTATAGCGCGCTCAAATACTCTGGAGTGTCCTGGCGCGAGCTCATGCAGAGAGGCAGAAGGGGTGAAGATGGAAATTAGAGTGCTATGGTGAAAAGATGTGTTCTTGGTGCTTTTTTGAAGGAAAGAATATCCTGAGTGGCACGAAGTTGCAAGGGAAGTGCGTTCCAAGCTCTAGCTGTTTTTACAGAAATGGATTGTCCACCTAGACGAGCGCGCTGGAATCGTGGGAGGGCCATCCGACCCTGGTTGGCCGACCTAAGGCAGCGATTGGGAATATACATGGTAAAACGCTTTCTCAGGTAATAAGGACCTTGACCATGAGTGGCTCTGAAAGATAGAACCAGAGATTTAAACAGAATACGTTGGGTCACTGGCAGCCAGTGTAGACTACGCAGATATTGCCGTACGCTAGACCTCCTCGAGATGTTAAAAAGAAGTCTAGCCACAGCATTCTGGATAATCTGAAGACGCGTGATCAGGTAAGCTGGGATACCAATGAACAGAGCATTCGCGTAGTCTAACCGAGAAAGGATAAGGGCACGCGACACTGTCTCTTTGGCTTCCCTCGGAAGCAAGGGGAAGAATCTGCGTAAGGCTTTGAGAGTGCCAAAGCAGACACCTGTTAATTTTTTTATGTGGTCCTCAAATTTAAGGTTTTCACTAAACCACACCCCCAAATCTTTTGCCGGGTTACCCGTTGAGTTGGGGCAGGGAGCGTCCGGGGGCCACAGTAGTTCTCTGAAATTGGTAGGAAAATCACCATAGAGGAGAACTTCAGATTTTTCCTCATTGCACTTCAGTTGGGCAAGTGCAAGCCAACGGAAGACCGATGAGAGGCAGAGCTGGACAGCGGAAGTATCCAGATTATCACCTGGCCAGGTGAACAAGAGCTGGGTGTCATCGGCTTAGGCAATTATTTTTGCACCTAGTTGTTCGGCCAGGAAGATCAAAGGGGTCAAATAAATATTAAACAGCAGGGGACTGAGACTAGACCCCTGAGGCACCCCAGTAGAAAGTGTCCTGGCAGAGGACGCGTGTGGCGGCATCCACACCTGTTGGGTCCGATTGTTCAGGAATGATGTCAGACACTCTAAGGCGGAGCCGGTAATGCCGATAGCAGACAGCCTGGCGAGAAGAAGCTGATGGGGCACGGTGTCGAAGGCGGCAGATAGGTCTAACAAAATCAGTGCCGCTCTGCCGCCTCCGTCCAGGCACTCCCTAATAGCCTCAGACATCTCTACTAGTGCTGCTTCAGTGCTATAGGCAGCACGGAACCCTGACTGGGCCGGGTGCAAAACATTGGAAGCCTCCACAAAGGCGTCCATTTTTTCGCAAACCTTAGCTAGCACCGGTAGCAGGGAAATAGGTCGATAGTTAGATGGAGCTGATGGGTCCAGACCTGATTTCTTTAGGAGCAGCAATAGTTTGGCTTGCTTCCAATAAATCGGAACTGTAGCAGTTGTGAAGGAGAGGTTAATAATCTGAGTAACCTCTGCACATACCGTTTCTGCCACCCCTCCTAGCACACGAGCCGGACACGGATCGGTAGGAGACCCAGATTTCATGGACCTCAGAACAGCCAGTATGTCCGCTTCAGCAGAAGGAGAGAATTCCCCAAACTGACAGTTGGGGAGCTTAGGGGGAGGCAGAGAAGGCAAAGCCAAGGTCATCTGATGATGGCATGTTATGCGCAGGCTGTCCTGGATCTTCACAATCTTATCTGTAAAGAAAGAGGACAGATCCTCGCACCACTGTTCAGAGAAAGGCAGCAAAGGTTGCTCAGCACACGGAGAGAGAAAACTCTTAACGATGGTGAAAATTTCTTTGCTGTTATTATTAGCCTTGGCGATCCTTCCTGCATAATGGATGCCTTTTGCTGTCCTGATGGCAGCATAATAGTCTCTCTGGGCGGCGCGGAGAGTTGTCTTAGCAGCAGGATGATAGCTAAGTATCCAACACCGTTCAAGTTTATTACAGGCCAATTTCATTTCACGCAAATCGTGAGAGAACCATGGCTTAGAGGGGGAAGAACGCTTTTTACGACAGGAACCCTGATTCACAGAGGACACAACCCCCTGCCAATCCAGGCATTAAAACTCTGCACTGCATCCGATACCTCAGAGCCCAAAAGAGGTCGGCTCCGGGATAAAGTATCCGAGAGTGCAGGGAGATTGATCCTCTGGGGGCAAGCGCTAGGGGAGATAGCTCAAGCCCCAGCAGATTTATCTAGTGACCAGGAAAACCTGATCAAATGGTGATCGGACCATGTTACACTTTCAGGGCAAGATAGAGAAATGTTAAAATTGGAGCAGACTAGATCAAGTAGGTGCCCCCCGACATGCATCGGCAACTTAACCCACTGTTTAAGCTGAGCAAGATTCAGGGAGTCGACTAAACATCTCGATTCCGAAGAGTCTAGGACATCCGCATGAATATTAAAGTCCCCAAGAAGGAGAAACTTAGGAAACCTCAGTGCGCGAGGCGCAATCATGTCCTCCAAAGCAGTGATATACGGCCCTGCAGGTCCTGGGGGCCGGTACACCAGCGTGCCTCCCAACGTAAAATGAGGGGTGAGAGCAAGAGAGAAATGAAGAGCCTCCCCTTCACCCAGATCTTCTGCAGGCTCATAGAAAAAAGCCCAATTGTCCCTGAATACCACAGCAACGCCCCCTCCCCACAGCGCGGTCCGCCGCATTATTTTATAGCCTCTGGGAATGGCGAACTCCACCACCGGGGCACAGGAACCATTTAGCCATGTCTCGGTGATAAAGAGTAGACCAAGTTGGCCCTCTGCCAGAAGCTCAAAAACATCGGCAGCGTGTTTAACCAAGGACCGGGCATTGATTAACGCAGCTGAAATCGTGGTATGGTTAGTAGTTTGCGGGACAGGGCCAGCTGTGGTGGGATGAAAGCGAAAGAGGCAGGAAGGGCATACCTTGGAGGTGCAATCAACAACTTCCCAGTGACTGTCTCCTCGACATTTAGCTGTATTTAGCGCCATCAGCTCAGTACGACTATACCCTATCTTACCAGCCATCAGCTGAGTAGAGAAACGGGCAGGGAGACTAGCGCTAGGCGCGTCCGGGGCACGGACGGGCGCAGATGGGCTTTCTTTTGGCGCTCCTTCGGCGCGCTCGCTGCGCGTCCGGGCGGGCTTGTGCAATTTATGCCCCAAGCCTCTCCCCCAGCTAGACCGCTGCCTACGGTCCCGCCGGGATCTGGGACTCACACAAGATGGCGCCCTGCCCTGCCCTCCACAACAAACGGCACAAAGTGGACCGGGGCGGAAGGAGCGTTTCAAAGGTAAGCTAATGTCACCAAGCACACAGAGTTAAAAATGTTTTTTAAAAAGTGCAAGCAATTTGAAATTTGAAATTCAGCTGGCGGCAAAGATAAGAAGCAGAAGAGAAGTTAAACGGGACACTCGAATGCAGCACATTCACAGCCACTTCACACCAGGACCTGATTTTTGCCCCCGAAAGTCTGAATATCCATAAAACTTCACCACATGTACATGAGTTGACATCCTCGTGGCAAGAGCTCTAATGATGCTACAAAGATAACTTGGTCCATCACCGTTAAAGTAGATTTTAAATCCGGAAAGTCTCATTCAAGAAATGATGACTGAACTCAGCATGGTTCGCAGACACTCCAGCTCCCATAAGGTGCACTTCCAAACAGCCGAATTCCCAACAGTTTACAGTGTCACAGGTGTAATGGCGGCAGTTTCAAAACAAAATAAACTATGTCACTCTCAGTAATTTAAAAGTTGGGAGAAGGCAATACAAGTACCAAGCACTTCAGAAAGACTTCCAGCAAATCCCAACTTTCAACTTACTTCTGGCTGTCAGATATTGCAGAAAAACACGTGATTGACTGACATTGTTAGGTTTGGAATGGAAAGGTGGAGTTTAGGACATTGGGTCACGAGAGGAAATGTTTGTAATGAGGGTACTGGGGGGTATATTATCAAGGGGCTTTATCTCCGCTTTTTTGGCTTTAAAAGCCAAGAAAGTGGAGATAAAATTATCTCCCTATTACCAAGCTGTCGCTAACACCAGTTAGCGACAGCTAATAGGAGATAGTGACCATCTTGGGCCCCGCTTTGCATGTCAGTGATATTTATCACTAATGACATGCAAAGTGGGCGTGCCAAGATGTTAGCGACTGAAAACAGTCGCTAACATCGCTATCTCCTATTACCAACTTTTGGAGATATTCGCGCTAAGCGCGAATATCTCCAAAAGCTAACACCTGCCCTGAGCAGTTCTTAGCCATGTTATCCAATGGGAGGTGGATAACATGGCTAAGAGCATTTGCTCGATAATGCATGAATATCGCTGACTTTTCAGCGATATTCATGCATTGCGGCCGTTTTTTATCGCATTTGCGATAAACCTTGCTAATAGCAAGGTTTATCTGCGATAAAAATCGCCGATTTGCGGCGATAATTTTTGTCTCTAAATAAGTTAGAGACGAAAATTATCTCTATTGGTTGGTAATATGCCCCTGGGTTTTCTTATACTTTAGGGACAACTAATTAGTAGGAATATGATTTGCACAATATATGTAATATATTAAATTCATGATTTGTTTGTATTTTAGATGCCCCTGACGAAGGGTTTTACCCCGAAATGCATTGGGTGATTTATAATAAAATGTCGTGACATAAGGAAACATTTAATTTTCCTGTGTGCATTTTTGAAATAACCAAGAACAACGATGAAAATGAGTATAATAAATCGATAGAGAAAAGAAATGGATGTAAAAAGTTGGAGAAACAGTGGAATAATTGAAGAGAAAACAAAAAACTTGTGTCTCTAACTTGTTTGGAGACAAAAATTATCGCCGCAAATCGGCGATTTTTATCGCAGATAAACCTTGCTATTAGCAAGGTTTATCGCAAATGCGATAAAAAACGGCCGCAATGCATGAATATCGCTGAAAAGTCAGCGATATTCATGCATTATCGAGCAAATGCTCTTAGCCATGTTATCCACCTCCCATTGGTTAACATGGCTAAGAACTGCTCAGGGCAGGTGTTAGCTTTTGGAGATATTCGCGCTTAGCGCGAATATCTCCAAAAGTTGGTAATAGGAGATAGCGATGTTAGCGACTGTTTTCAGTCGCTAACATCTTGGCACGCCCACTTTGCATGTCATTAGTGATAAATATCACTGACATGCAAAGCGGGCCCAAGATGGTCACTATCTCCTATTAGCTGTCGCTAACTGGTGTTAGCGACAGCTTGGTAATAGGGAGATAATTTTATCTCCGCTTTCTTGGCTTTTAAAGCCAAAAAAGCGGAGATAAAGCCCCTTGATAATATGCCCCTTGATTTATTGGATTCATTGATGGCAAATTTGGCTGTGCAGCTCGATAGGGATAGTAGGACACTTAGCTAAGGTTGCTTGAATCTGAGAATGGAAACTGTAGGGCCATCATTTAATCTTTATGCAATACTGCAAGGCTGCATCATCATTCAGTTGTAAATCTAGTTTTATAGCTGAAGCTGGAGGATTTGAGGGCAGCATCATGGGTTGGACTATGACTATCTCATAAGGGGTCAGTTTTGTTTTCTTGGAGGAAATCACTCAATGGGACCAAAGTGCTAGTGGCAGGGCATAAGGCCATTTTAATTGGGTTACTGGGTTTATTCTTGCTATCTTATTCTTACGGTTGCAATTGTACCTCTCAGTCGTTTCTTCTGATTCTGCAGAATGGAAATGATGAATTTCCCTACAGCCTGTACTACTGTTGAAACAAAGGGCCTCATTTAAAATATTTTGAAGCAAGGCAAGCCTACCTGCTGTGCTGCCGTGCGTAAAAATAAAGGGCAGGAATGTTCCATACCTACAAGATATGCCGCATCCCTGTCCTTTTCCCCTGAGATGGCAAATAATGGGCTGCCATCTGCCAACGCAGACACCCTTGTGCCATGTGCAAGTGTGTCTGTGTTGTAGGGGTGCATAATGCAGCACACATAGAAAAAGGAAAAACAAGGAGAAATAAAGGTCTTTTTCCATGTTGCGCCTCCCTTACGGCTTTCCTGAGGAAGCATTGGAATCACGCAGAGTAATGAGCAAAAGGGTGTCATATTTACAAGACCATGTAAAGCCACTCCGCTTGACTTTACAAAGCCTTGTAAATATGGGCAGGCACACTGCGCCATCAGCAAGTCAAAAAAAAGTGACAAATCTGTGGCGTAAGTGGTTTGAAAATAATCCCCAAAGTGTTTTACGCAGTAAATTCAGATCTGGTTCAGTACCCTAAACTTATAAATAAAATCTCTGAAGAATCGCTTGGCTACTGTGATTTAATCTGCACAGGACTATGTTTTCACCTGTCTTGAAAACATACACACATTTAAAATAGCAAGTAGATAGCTCACCTTGCCTTCTAGATTCAGTCCACCTGAAATGTGCAAGAAGGGGCCCCAAGGGGAGGGTGAACAGCAGGAGTGGTGTTTATATCTTTGCTGCCATTGTGTGACAGGCAGATGGCACAGGACTGGTAGTAAATCTAGGCTATGGAAGAAAAGAAGGTGGCATACCAGTGGGTTGCAGCAGCACACATCATGCCATCTTTATTGACCGGGCTATTTCATGATACAACCTGAATAGACTGGGCAGTGGACATTTTGGTGTGACTACATGCCCAATTCTATCGTTCCACATCCCTCATGGTTTCTTTCACATTTCTGATCCAAGACTGTTTTTAATTTTCTGAGGCTGGCTCCTGAAATTTAGGCAAATCGTTCAGTATAGGCACGGGAAAAAGATCAGTTCTCACAATGTACATAGCAACACCAGCGGTTTTAGACAAGGGAGCATTTTTAGCAGCTGAATTTGCTAGGATATTACCACTTGATACATCAATGTGAGGATGCTGGTGGGCGGCACACTTTACCACTGCCATTTTAATGCCTTTAAAAGACTTTGAACATATAGGCCACTGTCAATGGGTGTTCTGGCAGATGTTAAGTATCCCCTCTGGACCTAGAGAAGCCCAAAGTTGTGTGTCACACCAAATGCATACTTTGAGTCTATATACAGAGTCACAATCTTTTCCTCTGCAAAGAGCTCTGCAACTTGAGCAGATCTCATATTTGGCAAATGACAACTTTCCACAATTTGATACACAGTACAATCAGCATAACCAGTAACTAGGAAATGGCCAATATTTCTGAGATAGGATCAATCAACAAAATACGTCAATTTTCAGTTAGGAATAGCCACATCCTTTAAATCAACACAGGACTGGTCACCTGAGCAGTAACAAGGATGCAATAATTTGGCTTCCCATCCTTATTTCAAGGCATTAAAGAGCCATCTTCCAGGGCCATACACCGGGCCAAGTTGAAATATGAAGCAGACAACAGTAACATGTCAGACCTGGATAATGAGGCTGTAGAGAGGTCCTGATCCTGAGTTTTTGTAAGGAGGAGGAGCACATCCACAGAAGGAGGCACAACTACACTTATAGGAGCACTCAACAGAATATTTCCAGATGTGTTAACAAATTTGTGGCAGCTGCCACAGACCATGAACATTGTGGGAGTCAGCCACCCCTGGCTCCAGGGTAGAGTAGTAATAACATTTGGACTTTTACTGATCTCCATAACTCTGAACTAACACTCCAAGATTAAACCTATTACATTCATGACAATAAAAGTTAAAGTGTTTGGCAAGATCAGGTAGCCCTAAAGCAGGTACAGAAGTCAATACTTCCTTAATTTTGACAAATGTAGTTTTGGCTTCAGTAGACTACAGCATAAGTTCAGGGTTTCTACTCTGACACAGTCTTCTAAAGGCTTTGCCATTTTAGGGTAGCTCAATATCCACTGTCTGCAATACCCAGAAAAGTATATACCTGGGTGAGATTTACAGGGCGGGACAACTTTTGATTGCTTTAACTTGATCACAGGACAGGTAGCGCTTACCAACAGAGATTTCATAAAATTGTATTGCACTCCCGGAAGGCAGAACTGCAGTTTCTCCTTTCGACCCTTTAAGCCCTTTGTTAGCCAATTTGGTGAGGAAATAGATGGAATCCACCTCTATTGCACTAAGGGAAGGCAGACCTTCAGTTTCTCCTTTCAACACTTTAAGCCCTTTATTAGCCAATTTGACGATGTGGTAGATGGAATCCACTTTGCCGTGATCTAGAGTAACAGATAGCAAAAGTAAATATTCCACATATTGAACTAAAGTGGAACCCAAGGGAAAAACCATTGTATACTGATCTTTCTTTAGGGTTTGAGAAAAGATTGAAGGGGGCTCCATAAATCCTTGAGACAAAGTTGAGATATAAAAACAAGAGAGACGAACTCTCTTCATGTGTCGGGATGGAAAAGAAAGATGAACAAAGATCAACCTCTGTGAATAATTCGGCATATGTGGGGATGCAAAAAATGATGGCGGCATAGTTGGGAACCACTGGGAAGCTTATAATAAGAGCATTATTAATAACCCTAAGATCGTGGACAAATCTGCACATGCTGGCCTTACCCACCTTGCGTATCGCAGTATTGGTTACATCCACCCAGAAGAGTCACTAAGACCCCTTTATCATTCAGATCCACTATTACAGGGCAGATTCCTTCCTCTGCCACACGTTTCAAAGGGTACTCGAGTATCGTGCAGCTTCTTCGTAGGATCTACCTTGAAATCCACTGGTACTGTTGATGATATGAACCGTCTAAGAAACTGGATTATTATTTTGTGGGGCCACTACACGCCTCAAGTAATAATCTTAACCCTGGTCGGGTGAAACCTCAGTCAGTTAACCTGAACTCAAACCACTGTTAGCTATAGCACAGAGCCATTAGGCTTATTTAGGGCAATGTGTAAAGTATTTATGCTTTACCAAAGCACTAATAAAGTTAAAATGTAGAAAAATAAAAATTAAAAAAACGAGTTGGAAAAACAGATTAAATTTAATAAAATGACAAAAATCGAATAATTGGAATTAGTGAAATACATTTTAAAAGTTTTAAGTAGGAATAGTGCCAAAAAGCATAAATTGTCAATGATAGTCTATGGTTGATTTAGGCCCTTATATAGGCGCAATGGAAGCTGGCCGCAATGGAGCACGGTTAGGATACACCAATCAGGTTTGTCCTCATCAAAGATTTTCTCTTCTGACTTAGTCCTTTATGTCCCAATTCATCACAGGGGTACACCTAAAAATTCCTCTAGGACCTCAGGGAGGCACTTGGAGACTCACATGGTGTCAGGCAGCGGCCAGAAGCAGGTCCCAGTCCAGGTCCAGTTGCCACAGGTCAGCTTGGCATTTTAAGGAAATGGCCTCTTGTAGCTTGTTGTGCCCCTGTAGCTTTGACAGGTCAGCTATATGACCCTCAGAGTTCACTTCTATGTTCTGGGTACAAGAGGGAGCAGGTCAGTCCTAAAGGACTCCTCGCATGTCACAGAGAGCAGGTCTACTTCTCTTCTGCTCTTCCTCAGGTCCAGGAGTGTTCAGAATGGGGTAAAAATTCCTGGGATCAACCATAACTTTCAATAAGGAGAAAGTCTTCAGTCAAATTAAACTTGGGTGGCTCTGGGGCTGGGGTGTGTGAGGGGGTGTACTATGGTAATCCTAGTGTTCCCACACATCTAACACTAAAATCCTATTCGAGACACCTACTGTACCCACAATAAACTCAGTGACAGAAGTCTGTCTGAACAAAAGTAGAGTTTCCCAGCCACTAGACAGTGGATACACAAGCATTGATTCCTTTCTTTTCAAGGGCACCCACTGTGGTATATGTAAAACCCTGCAGGCTTGTAGAATAGGATGTGACACTCAAGCAGAATTTGATACTGTAATGTTAACGAGGATGCTCACAGCCCCCTTCCTGCATTTGCTGGAAGGTTCGGAAAAGTTATGTCTGCCCCTTTAGGTCAACCTATTGTTTATTCCTGGGAATTTCACACTTTTTTTCACTGCTATACAAATGCTAATTACTGGCTGCCAGAATCTAGGAGCAAATGCAAATTTAGCCTTCAGGAACTACAGGCAGGAAAAAGGTCATTTTGTAAAAGATCCTTTTCCTTACTATTTATTAAAAATCTGACTTCTCCATCGAATGGGGTTTAATAATTATTAAAAATATAGGAGCATATCATCAAGGCCATGCGATAATTATCGCTCAGCGCTCTTAGCGTGAGGATAATTATCGCCGGCCAACTCTGAATTTTATCACTGAGATAGCGTGCTATCAGCAACGCTTATCTCCAAAGCGATAACATTTAGAGCGCAGGCTGCCAATTGTGCAATTATCGCTGGAAATAGAGCGATAATTGCACAAGGTTTGGCGAAAGCTTGCTGATAGGGCAACACATACTTAGCCATGATATGCACCTTACATAGGATATCATGGCTAAGTCCGTTTTGAAGCAGGTGTAAGGAAAGTAGCGATAGCAGAGGTTATCGCTACTTGCTTGTCGCTCTGCAGTTTAGCGTGCCCATTGATAATTGGAGAAATGTCGCTTAGCGACATTTCTCCAGTTATGTCAGGGCAGGAACGCCCATCTTTGCATCTCATTAGAGATGCAAAGGTGGGCGTTGGGGGGAAAGGGCGATAATGCAAGGATTCACGTGATAGCATGACCTTGCTGATTAGGCGATAAAATTATCGCCGATTTCCGTCCGAAAACGGACGCTAAAGCGGCTTTAATTTTATCTCCGGGGCTTGTTGATATGCCCCATAGTTGGTTAATGATTTTAATAGCTTGTCCCATTTTCAAAATATAGGTTTAGGGTTTTTTTTTGTACTCTTGTTTTCTACATAGGGCAGCTAGGCCCACCACAGTGAAAAATAGCTTTGGGTGCTGGTCACTGTAAGCACATCTTAACATGACATTTCTACATGTCCTACTTTTAAAATACCATGCAACATCCCTTTTCGATAACAAGCTCTTTAAAGGGGTTACTTATTTATAAGGGATGTTTTGGGCTGTCATAAGGGATCATTTTGCAGGTTAAATTGCAATGTTTACACTGCTACAGTCATGCTACACGAGGTAGGCCTGAAGCCATGTTTGCACTACCACTGTAGTGGATGGCACAGTAGGTGCTGAGTCCACTAGTGGCATTTAACTTTCAGGCCCTGTGTATACCTTGTACCGTGTGTACTAGGGACTTATAAGTAAGTTAAATATACAAATTAGGAGCATGATAATTCAACCATGTTTACAGGTGGAGCACATGCACTTTACTCCTGGCTAGCAGTGGTAAAGCGCACACAGATCTAATGCCACCAAAAATATAGAGTCCAGAAAAAGGTGAAAAATATGGGGTGCCCATGCAGAAGAGGCAGATTTCCTGCAAACCCCACATCATTGGCCCTTGTGGACCACAATGTGGGCTGTACCTGTGAAAGCAATTCAATTAACTCAGGAGATATTGTAGTTTAATTTGCATCATTTTGGCAATTTGCTCTTTCACTTAGTAGTCTGAACACTTAATTTCTAGCTGTCAGGGTACATGTAGGAACGTACCATTCAGAGTACAAAATAATGTTCAGATCAGCTTGCAGACAATATCTCTGCCTAGCAGGTTAGGTGCAGAAGTTGGGCTAGGCAAAAAATAATCCCTATCAATAATAGGTCCCAGGGAGATGGACGTGGAGACAGAATTATGCTGAGAACCTAACTGGTTGAAATACCGACTGCAACTTTTGGACATGCCTGAGAAAGGTAAGGTGAAGAGTTAAGAGAGTTTTTTGAGGTAGTAGGCCCTTTTGATTTACAAAGAATAAGGTACTCATGGCACAGGAGGAACCTCTCAGGCTGTCTTAAAACTCAAGATAAGAATTGTGGATAATCTGATGAAATGAAGGATGATCAGAGAGAACTTGTGCATTTGATGGGGCATTTGGACAATCTTGTTTCCAATGCGCTAGCCGGCCACAAGCATAATATGAACCACTCATTCTAGGGGGTCCTCTCCTCTGTCCTTTCTGTTTCCATCTCCAAGCTCTCCCTCCACTTCTCTCTTATCTCTCCCTTGGCAGGGCTCAATATCCCGTTCCCTTGACCGTTCTATGCATATTTTGCAACTTCACTGACATTGAGTTCGATTCAACATTCCTTTTATGTCTGTCGGGTGAGGCCCTGCAGTAATTGGTAACCTCTCACTAACTCAGGCAGCTTCTTTGTCTGCCATCTCATGCAGTTGGTCCTTAACTGCCTTCTAATACTCTGCAGCAATCCCTGTACAAAATCAGCACCTACAGCTTCCTAAGTCATCTCCATCAGATGGGCCTTTGGCCAAGTACCTTCAAAGACATCCTTAAATCAGCCAGTGCTTCACTCTTATAATGTTTACAGTTCTAGATCTTAATCCAATCAGTCTTTATAGGACACACATTCGCATTCGCATTCACCAGCACATCCTTTGCAATATTTAATGCTCCTTCTTTGCAACTTCTAACTCTAGGTCAAATTGATTTCTCCCCCAACCTATCACCAGGCCTGGTCAGAGTTCACAGAGTTTTGCTACGCCGAACTCCGCGTAGTTAGAATAAAACTCTGTGAAGTTCCACGAGTGGCAGAGTGCAGTGTGAACTGCAGTTTGTGTTCGTATACCTGCCGTTTGGGTAAAAATTCTACCCGAGCGGCAGCTCGCGCTTGCAAAGATACTGTTTGCAATCGCGAACTTACTGATCAAGAGCAGGGGAAAAACCTTGGCTGCACATCGCGAAGCATAGTTTTCTGCACTCCGCGAGCTCCACGGAGTGCGGAGTGCAGAAAACTCTGCGAACGGAGCAAAGATCACCGCCCAGGCCTACCTATCACTCACTTTACTTGGCACCACCAATCATCAAAGCTGATTCACATCTGCTGAATTTGGTCTGTATACTTCAAACACTCTCTGCAGCTCCTCTTGAAATTGAGAAGAGGTTTCTCTAATGTTGGAAAATTGTTTATTAATGGCAACCAAATCAGTGAGGATCCAGGGAACAGTGCTGGATAGCCCCTCAAAGGTAAAGGAGACGAAGGTATTGGGCTTACATCGTCAGCGTCACCTGATTGGCTCCTTCAGGACAATCGTTCAGGTGTTTTTTGGAATTGTGGGGCTGCGTTCATGGGATCCCTATGCTCTGGAACAGATTCTAAACACACCCTGTACAGGCCCATGGTAGTGGAATCAGTCTCCTATCTAGTTGCTCAAATCCATCTACCAGATGCTTTGCTGTCAGTCTTATCACAGTGCTCACTTGTGTGTTACCTCCTAGTGCTCCAGTCACCAGCGGCCCTGCTCAATTTCCAGAAGCATCAGCAGTTGCACCTCCAGTCAGCTAGGGGAACATATCCAGTGGGTTCCCACGCTCTTTTGATGTGGTTGAGTGATTTTAAGGAATAGATTTGGAGGAGGCAGAGCAATAGAAGCACAAGCCCTAACAGTTTGTAATGTGAGTATGTGGAAGTTCAGTCCAGTATATCGTCTTTGCACTCTAACTACTCACCACGGGGCAGATTTACAAGTCCCTTGCGCCACTTTTGCGGCACTTTCCCCATGTTAAAAGTGACGTACAAGTGGCGCAAGAGGCTTGTAAATAAGCCCCCACATATCTAGACAGGTCTTACAATAAGCAGAAACATTACAGTGATCTTGGCTTTAAATGCACAGGTATCGTTAAAGCTGTCGTCACAATAGTGCCTGTCATCAACATCACAGTACTTGTGAGGATATACAGCAACACATCACTAGGCTTGTCACAAAAGGAGGCAAGAGGGAGTGATCCGTTTAGCATGTGCCGCTGGCATATCACATACGCATTTGTTCATACATATAAACAAATAATTCATGAGTAGTACTTTTATCTATATATCAATTTTATAAAGAATTTATTATATCAAACAAACACACAACAAAAATGGAGCAGTATCAAAATATACTCAAATTAAATCTCCCTTTTTTGTGGTATCCCTTGAATATTTACAGTTCATACTACAATGGATATCCAAGTTACCACGGTAATCACTCCACAAGAGTATCCTCTTTTAAACAACAAATGCTGAAGAGGAAAATAATTTTGGGGCATATTACCAACGATTAGCGATATTTATCGCTAACTAGGCTTAGCAAAAAAAAATGTATCGCTGGAAATTATCGCTGAGATAACGTGCTATTAGCAACGTTTATCTCCAAAGCGATACATTTTCCGGCGATAGCGTGAATATTGCTGAGAATACAGCGATATTCACGCATTAGCGACAAAATGCTCTTAGCCATGTTATCCACCTCCCATTGGATAACATAGCTTAGAACTGGTCTGAGCAGGCGTTAGTTTTTGGCGATAGCGGGAATATTTTCATCGCTACGCCTGCCTTGCTAATAGGCGATAGCGACATTAGCGACTGCTTTCAGTCGCTAACAGGTTGGGTACGCCCACTTTACATGTCATTAGCGATAAATATCGCTGACATGCAAAGCGGGACCCAAACCGCTCGCTATCGCCTAAAGCTGTCGCTAACTGCTGTTAGCGACAGCTTGCTAATAGAGCGATAGAATTATCGCCGCTTAGCGTCCGAAAACGGCCGCTAAAGCGGCGATAATTGCCTATCACCCTGCTTGGTAATATGCCCCTTTGTTCATACAAATAACTGTTGTCGTGATTAAAGCATCAACGTTTCGGTCCCCCGGTGTTAAAAAGTACCTGGGACCATCATCAGGATAAAATGTCGTAAATATAAAAATTATTAAGAACCCTTGTCAAATATTGAGTGTTCGAAATTGATGAATCACAGTACAGGTCCACAGATCCCAGGACTGACTTTGAACTGCACAGCGTGTTGTTTCTCGCTGCGATGTATTAACCCGGAGATGCTGTTGATCCGTTTGATTTACATATTGAGGGATACACAGTTCATTTCAATACCTTCTGCTATATATTGATGTATTGCAATGGTTATTGCAGGGATCTGTGGACCCATTCTATGATTCATTAATTTCGGACACTCAATATTTCACAAGGGTCCTTTTTTATTTGTGTAATTATGAATCGTTGTTGCAGAGATCTGTGGACCCATTCTATGATTCATTCATTTCGGACACTCAATATTTGTCAAGGGTCCTTATTTATTTGTGTAATTATGACAGTTTGTCTAGAAGATGGTTCCATGTACTTGGTATAACCTCGCGAACGAAACATCAACGCTTTAATCATAACTGTTATTTGTATGTAAAAAATCGTTTTCCTCTACAGCATTTGTTGTGTAAAAGAGAATACTCTTTTGAGTGATTACCGTGGGAACATGAATATCCATTGTTGTATGACTAGTAAATATTCAATGATAGCACAGAAAAGAGCTATTTGATTTGAGTATATTTTGATCCTGCTCCATTTTTTGTTGTGTTTTTTTTAATATAATACATTCTAAGTAAATTTAATATATAGATAAAACTACACCTCACGTATTTTTTAAATATTTTTTGTGTATATGAATGAAAAATGTGTAATTAAGTTAAGCAGATATACATTTTATTGCCATTGTTTTTAAGTATTTTCCTTCAGGGGATTCTTTTGTATACAAATTGTAGGAAAGTGGCCACTGCTCTGCATCTATTTTCCTTTTGGAGTCCTTTGGTTTCTTCAGCACGATTGCTAATCGTTCGATATCAAAGATGCGATGTTTGGCGAAGGACTTTTCCCATCCTCATTAGGGAATCCCACCCACTGGTGTAAATATTTGCACGTGTCTTTAGCATGCTGGTGATACATAGTATGGGCAGGAGTCCATTTCATGGGGCTCGCTATGGTTAGGTTTTCTGGCCCCCATCACTTGGCCTAACAGTTCACACACACACAGTTAACAAGGAAAAGGGTCTGCTGACCTTGTGCCCGCAGCTATCATGTGGAGGGAGGGAGGGAGGAAAGAAAACAGGATAGGGTTAATGTTTCTTCTACGCGATCTAGTGGAGGGGGAAAGGGGAGGTTTCATGCACTCACACTTATAATTAAATGTACTCTTACGCATATTGTTATGGATTGCGTTTTTTATCTTGCAAATCGGATCAAGTTTTTAAGACCTTTGTTTTTTAAATATGACGCTCTTCATAGGAACAAAGCGGTCGAGTTATTGTCTGAGATACGATATTTAGATGTGGCAGTTGGGATTGCTCAGGTTTGACGATCTGTTAAACAGAATTTTAAAAATGAAATGTAATGGGGCGGGGTGGGGCAGTGAGGGGGGTCATTTTAATGTTTTTATTGTTAAGTGTGCTTTTAGAATGTTTTATGGACAATTCTCTAAATAAACTTGTTTTTGCACCTTTGTCCTTGCCTTAGAACTGGCTAAATGATCTTCTGTAAAATGGTCAGCGCTGTAGTAGAACGTCTACAGCCAGCAGTGTAGCCAGTGTGTGATGGGCCCTGGTGCAAGGAAAGAAATGTGACCCGTAGCTGCTGTTTGAATAATAAAATACAGCAAGGATCAGGGTTCCGTGGGCCCCTCAGCCCTCGGTGCCACTGGGATGTATGACGTTTCAACGCATGCTTTTACAACGCATGCCATTACGACGCAGGTTTTACAACGCAAGTCGTTACAACGACTTGCGTTGGGGGGCGCTGGAGGATCAGGGTTCCGTGGGCCCCTCAGCCCTCGGTGCCACTGGGATGTATGACGTTTCAACGCATGCTTTTACAACGCATGCCATTACGACGCAGGTTTTATATCCAGCGCAGGTACTATCCAGCGCGTTGGGGGGCGCTGGATAGTGAATAGTTTAATTTACTATTCCAACTCCAGTCCCCGTGGATAGTAGGGAAGGTGTTGGATAGTAATTAAACTATTCCCTATCCTAGAGCGCCCCCAGCGCAATGCGTTGTAATAACTTGCGTTGTAAAAGTTGCGTCGTAATGGTAGTGCGTTGTAAAAGTTGCGTTGTAAAGGATGTTCCCCTGCCACTGTACCTGGAGCACCAGTGACAGCTACTCTCCTGCCTGCAGCCTTTGAGGTGTCCTTAAATGCCACACCCTCACCAAGCAGGATTTCACCTCTCAATAGAAACTGGAAATGCAGAACTGCCACATTACCCTGCGCCGATATTTTGTGATGCTTAAGAGTTGCGAATTTTCTGTTTTTGTAGCTGTGTTCTGTGCAACTCAGGAGAATCTTAAGCGCCATGAAGTGTTCTTCGGGGCAAAAATTACAACGGCTTTATCTCTGCTTTTTTGGCTTAAAAAGCCAATAAAGCGGAGATAAAACTATCGCCCTATTTACAAGAGGGTGCTAACATGTATAATCGCATGTTAGCACCCTTTTTCCCAACGCCGCCCTGTGCATCTCTAATAAGATGCAAAGTGGGCGTCACTGAGCGTACCACGGATGGGCTACCTTGCAAATATCACTGATGTTCACATCACAATATTTACAAGGCTGCCCCAGCATTTTAGCACACGTTAGTTTTTGAAGAAAACTGCTGTTTTCTCCAAAAACTAACATCTGCTAAAATGCTGACTTACCGATCCCTAACATTGGGGTAGATTATGCTGATACGACCCTGTGGGTCGTATCAGCAAGGTTATCGCCGTTTTGCAGGGAACATCGCCAGAAAAGCAGCGATGTTCCCTGCATAAAGGCGATAACCTCCCTATCGCTGGAATTTTTATCGCCCTGGAGAAACGCGCTACCAGGGCGATACATTCCAGAGATAGCCTGCGATAACAAAATGATCGCAAAGCACGGCCAGCGATAATTATTGCTGATCGTTGATAATATGCCCCTTCATGTCTTAATCCTTAGCACACATATGTTTTCAAACCAGGTCTGAAAACATGATGTGAGCATGGCAGAGACAGTGTGAGGCACAGTAGGTTTCGGGTGACGTCATCATTTAGTATGCCGACTTCACTAACTCAAAATATATTTACACAAACAAGGTGCTATTATGAGTCTAACCATTAGATGGCAGGATAAGATCTAGAATACGTTCTGTGGTGTCTATGAAAAACTTCCGACAATATTTAAGTAACACCTTTATTCTGCAACCCTAGTATACAGTCTGCTATTTCTCTTCAGGTGTCCAGCGATTGCATTTTACTTACAAATTGCCACTAACCATCCAAACGTGGGTTCCATGACATCACATAATAATGATGTAGCAAGGAATTACAATCCACAACGCTGCATGGCCAAACTCATCCTGGTTGGTTGGAGTGTGACCTCTAAGTAGTGTGTTTCTGTGTCCTTGCGAGGCTCAGACGTATGCTCAAAACATGTTGCGGCAGCATGTAGAAGTGTCTTGCGCATCCGTTGCGATATGTTCTGTGAATTTTTAGAGTGCAGCTATTCGTCTGTAAGGCAGGGGCGGATCCTCCACTAAGGCGGAGGAGCTTCGCCCCACTGCTCTCAGAGCAGTGGAAAAGGGAAAAAAATTGATTATCACATTTTCTGTTGCTGCAGGGCTGGGTTTGGACAGGCCAGGGCTGGTGGCACAAGGACGAGGAGTGTTTCATGCACTTAAGTGCGGATTATGACGAGCCAGCCCTCTTGCGGCGGCAAAACAGTCATGCGCACTTTGCATATTCCCCACCCGGTTGTAATGCGCAGCCTGGTGGGGGCCATGCACAGGCTCCCTGTCCCTATCTGAGTGCTGAACCACAGCGCTCAGACCAATCACAACCTTGCATCATTGTGATTGGCTCAGGGGAGGCTGTGTGCTTCCTGCTTCTTCCGGACTCGGAATCAGGAAGAGAAGAGAGGTGCACACGTTGAGGAGAGGCGGCTGAAAAGGTGTTTGTTTAGAAATATTTTTTTTACCTCCCTCTTCCCCACCCCCAACCACCCGCCACCATCGGTTATCTACCAGCCTCCACTACTGTAAAGAAATCCAGGCACTGAGTAGTGCAGGCCTGAGGGAGGAGGAGGAGGAGGAGAGCATGTCTGTTTCGTCTGGAAGAGCCATGTCTTGAGGTTCCTTCGGAAGTCCATTAGGGAGGGGGAGGTTCTGAGGTGTTTCGGGAGGTTGTTCCAGTCTTGGCTGAGAGATAGGAGATATGAAAAGATTGCGAGGCACAGCTTTCAGACTGTGCATTCAAACCAGTGTAACTGCTGCCTAATGATGTCAGTTACATCAGGGATTGAGGGGCAGCAAGGTCTTTACAGCTACCCAGAATTCTCAAGATATCGGCCGCTGATCCTGGGGCGCGCGCTTCTGCGATGTAGGGTCTATACCCATGATACTCAATGTAGGTCCCGGGACCGCATGCAGCCTTCCTGACCTATACAAGCGGCCCCCCTGAGCAGCAGCAGCACTGGTCTGCTGTTTACTCAACTCAGCACTAACATGAAAAAAATTTAAATATATAGCAAGCACTTAATTAAGGGTTAATAGCAGTTAAACAAAAGGAAGTACCTATGCCCTTGACTTTAGGAACACCTTCATTTTTAAAGATAGCAAACGTAAAAATACCATAGTCTTTTCAAAATAAAAAAAAAGTGTATTTCATGGACAGTAGAACAATTTCACCTCAGTAAATGAAATTATAGCAGTGCATTCGGAAGTAATATTTTAAAGTGATGGTTTTCAAACATTAATTTAGAAACATTCATGCTCCCCCCCCCACCCTGACAACAATGTCATTAGTGATTACATCTAAGCACAGGAGATGGTTTTGTATGACATGCATCCTGAAGTCATGTATTTCGAGGTCCTCATATATGTTATAATGTTGAAAAAGGAGGGAAATTAAAATTAAATAATTGCCCAGGGTCACCCAGGGTCACAGATTTGGTCAAGTGGAGAAGCTGGGATTCATCCCATGTTTTCTGGTTTCACATTGCCAGTTGAGTTTAGCCACTAGATATACATGCTTCGCTTCGCCTACACCCACGTTACACCCCCCACCCCCACTGGCATTAGTGCGGCCCGCAGTCACACCAAAGACCAAACTTTGCGGCCCCCAGGAACATTTTTGTGAGTACCCATGGGCTGCCTCCAGTGCATTGGAGCTGGGCTATTCAGCATTTGAGGTTTCCCCTTTTACGGTGCAGTCTGTATTACAGTTGTAAGCAGATCAGTCCTGGATCTAGTAGATAATGGGGGAGATAGAATACTTGAAAGTAGTCAGAAGTACCCTGGGAAATAAAGAAAGTAAACCCTGACGTGTTCAACCATATTTTGATGTACTAAAGTTCCAATTATGCAAGATAAAATTATTCATGAATTTCACTCATGCCCCAGTGCCTAGAAAATGTGGGGGCATATTATCAAGGACGGGCATTAAAATTATCGCCGCTTTAGCGGCAGAAAACTGCTGCTAAAGCGGCGAAAATGGCCTTGATAATATGCCCTTGAGAATTCCAATAGAAGCCCATGTTCTGGTGTCAACATGGACTTCTATTGGAAATCTCAAGGGCATATTATCAAGCCCATTATCTTATCGCCGTGCTTGATAAAATGCCCCCTGGTTACTAGAAGCACCGTTTCGAAAGTCAAGGAGGAAGTAAAAATTCATTTGTTCAGACTAAGAATTTGAAAAGTCACTGAGCATCAGGTATAGATACGAGTTAAAATATAGGGCCTCATTTATGAAAAGTGACGCATCGCTGCGTGAAAACAGCGATGCGTCACTTCTCACTGCGTCCTCCTTGCGACACCAATGATGCGTCATATTTACAGTATGACGCATCATGTCTCAAGAAGTTACAGATACGTCAGTATTTCTGATGTATCTGTAAGCGCAAAAGTCACGCATTGCTGGGGTGTGTCATAAAAGTGACACAACTCCAGCAATGCGTCCTTTCACATGGGGAAAGCCCCATGTGAAAGGGCTTGCGTCAGTCTTATGCCTGCTGTGAGGCAAGCGCACGATTTTGACGCAACAGCGCCCTAAAAGTGACGCAGTGAAATCTCATAGATTTCACTGAGTCACTATTACGAGGATTTTTGCGGGGGAACGCCCCCTCTGCATACATTATACCTGACGCAGGTATAATGTAGCGCAGGGGTTTACAAAGTGACGCATCTGCTTAGATGCGTCACTTTGTAAATAGTGCGCAACAGGAGGCATGTTTTACGCCACCGATGCGTCACAAAAAGTGACGCATCGGAAGCGCAAAACTGACGCATGGCTTCATAAATGAGGCCCATAGAGTTTAGCTATAAATTGTGGAGCTATCCCAGTGCCGCTTCGCAGATCGCTTGACCGAAAACATATTAAATGTTTCATATTTTGTAAAAAGAGATAACACCGTCATAAGCTATCGTTGATGCGGTTTATCTTATCTCTCATAGATTCAAACTGTACTGTTCTGCTGCCACCTACAGGCCAGTTTTATATAGCTTATATGTAATTTGACCCCGTCGAAATTAAAAGAAAAATCGACCACCATTCAAATACATTTGGTTGAAAACTCACCCCAAATGTATTCTTTGAAAAAAGTGCGGAAAATGGTGCTCCCATGCTTAAACTCTCAAATTTGACAATTGTGACACTCACATTCTAATGACCCCCGCCAGACGCTGAACTGTGCCATGCATAACTAAAGAAATCCAAAATAAACTACTGTTTGACGGGCAATAGTGTGTAATGTTTAAGAATTGAAAGAAAATATTCACGGGGGGCTGTACTTCCAGTTTAGTAACTTTTCTTATTTCTTCGTCATACGGTTTCCTGTAATGTCAATAAATAGAATAGCAAGCTCACCCCTTCTCATCGGAGGCTGGAGCCTGGAGACTTGGAGCACTGTGCAGTTAAACACAGTCCTATTATGCAAATGTGGGCTCCCTAGCCTAGACAATCTGCATCTCAATGGTGCGTTCAGATGTTGGGTGAGTCGGGTGTGGTGTTAACCTCAAATCATAAGACAATGTGTCCCAAAGACAAGGTTCAAAACAACATTTCAAAATGCACTAAAAAAGTGAGTGCTAGAGCAGAATTTAGAAAAATCCCGAAGGTTGATTACAGAATACAAAGGTACAATACAGAAATAGTAAAAGTGCAAATGCAGCAACAGTGTCATTTAAATAAAATACAATAAGTGCTGTGAATGCTTTCAGTAATAGGAACAGTTCGGAATAATGGCAAAATCAGAAATTTGTGAAGTCTGAAATGTGCTGCAAATTCAGTAAAATATCGGGCAGCATCTCTAGTAGAAAGCAAAAAGATCAGTTTCACTCCAAATTCAAGGGTTTAAATAGCCATTTTCCCTATTGGAAATAAATTGAACTGCAAAGTCAGAATGGCGTGAACAAAGAATTACACTTTCAACAAATCATATTACAGTATTATGAATTGTCAAACAGCCCTTTCACCTTAGCACTAACCCACTATGTAAATATTGGTTCAGTCCTTCTCACCTAATGTCATCCAGAGGTGTTGGAACAAACTAGTTACATAAACAACAGTGAACCATTGTGAATAAATGCAATTTCTCGTGCAAGAGGAAGAACTTTGGAAAATGTTACTAAAGCTTCTTCTAGCAGGGTCTTCGAAAACAGTGGCATTCAGAAATAAACACATCCACATCTTGCTGTATATAGTGTTGGGCAGAAATATAAACACAGAGGGCCCAATTCACAAAGAGCCTCCGCAGTCAAGGCGGGATCTCTGCACTGCAGTTTTTCATTGTGGAGATTCCGCCTCGACGGCGGAGCCTCCACCATGATACAGTATCCATTTTGGACAAGATGGTGTCAAGGCCTAACTGAGGCCTAGTTAGCCAAAAACACACGTTAACATGTAGTAGCAAATTCGTTCCATGTCAGTATGCACTTGTAGATTCAAGTGTAGATAAACTTCTGCACACTATTAATAATGCACATATAGATTTGAATGCACAAAAGCTCTAACAACTTTCCCCCTCTGATAATTTTGTCATCACTGGAAAATACAAGCTATTTACAATACAGCCTGCATCACATTCTACCTCTTGAGTCTCAATTTTCTAGCATTTTAAGTTGCTTGTAGACTTGATTTCAGGCACATTTCATCTCTAGGTCACTCCTTTTCCTTTTGGACAATGTTGATTCTATTTTATTCTATTTTACACCCACACCTTGAACCTACTTTTGAAGTGATTAGTTCAGAAAATGTATACAAAGGGAACAGAGCAATTGCATAAATTAACACAATAATTATAGGTGTTAATATGATACGCAACATGCATCCCCTCAAACTATCAAACGATTTATCAACCTTTTTATGGATCAATTTTGTTTATTATAGCAACAGCAATTTGCAAACATACACAGCTGGTCGCCTACAACCCAGGGGGCCAGAACGTTAAATGAAGCAGGTGTATCCTGGTTAACACAGCTGTCCGCCTACAACCCTGGGGCCAGCAGCGTTGCTAGGCCTTATTAAAATAAAAACACAAACAAGCCAGACAAACAAGCCCTCTCCCACCAAGCTCCTTTCTAAAATGTAGCTAAGTGGGCTATAGTGGTAGTATATTGAGGAAGTCAGTGGGTATACACATGTGCGTGATGGTCAGCAATGCCAGGCTAGGGCCGAGCTGTCTGTAGGTGCGGTCTCTGGGAGCAGGCAAAGCAACTTCCGGGTAGTCGGGCATTTTAGTTTGTGAAATTCGGAGGAAAGAATGTGGATAAATGGTGCCCACACTTCAGGGTAAGAATTGTACTTCCGATCAACAGTTAGATACAAATTTTCCATTCCCAGTATGAACTACAACTTGTGGAGCCAAGAGATGTAGTCAGGGATCCTGTCAGCACCCCACAAGGAGAAAATCACCCGGTGGGCTGCTCCCAGTGCTAAGGCCATATGCCTCCCTCTCATAGAGCGAAGCGGGTAAGTCAAGGGATTAGGAAGCCCCAGTATGGTGTAAGCCAGGAACCTCGGGATTGTGGTGTTGAAGGCTTAGTCTATGTCAGTTAGTTTGTGGTCCCAGAAATGGTCTAGTTGCGGGCAGTGCCAAAGAAGATGGATTAAAGTTCCAGTACATCCACACCCCCTCCACCATTCTTTCGAATGTTCTGGCTTCCATGCCTGGAGCCTCACTGGGGTCACTTACCAGTATGACACTATCTTCTATGCTGTTTCAGAGCTTGCCATGTTGTGTGCTGTGTGTCGGGCCCTGTAGTAGATGTCTTTTCTGTCTTTGGCAGAGAGAGTTCTACTAGTTCCACATCCCATCTAGTCTGCCCCGTAGTTATAGTCAATGACCACCCTTTACCCAGTAGGACCTGGAGCTCTGTAATGAGGAGCTCGTCATTCTTTTTAAGGAGTACCCATTTTTCAAAAGGAGTAAGGGGCCTCCCTATGTGTGGCTTAATTTCGGGCTGCATCACCTGGTGACACACCTGGAGGTATTGGATATGGTCTGCCTGCTTCTTCTAGGGCAGAGTCAGATTTCAATTGTTCAATTGGGATAAACCTTGGATATAGAACAGGCATCCTATGCATTTGTACCCGCCCTTCTGCCAGCACTGGAACCTGTCCTGTTACATTACTGGGGTATCGACTTCATCAATTTTAGGCAGGCGATAGCCGAGAGCCGAGATCACCGCCTTGATTCAGATGTTTTTCTCCAGTTCTTTCGAGTCTCAGTTTGGGAGAGGGGTAAGCTGGACAGCGTCAAGATAATTCGAGAAGTCCTTGCCAGGGCTATCGGTAGATGCGTATAGAGTGCTATAGAAACTTTGAAACGCTGATGCTATTTGTGCGTCAGTATGCACCTCAGTTAATGGGCTGAGTTGGATCACCTGAACCGATCCAGTATGGATTTTGGCCCGGAGGCCAGCATTTTCCACAGCAATTGCTCCCTATATAGAACTTATGTTTCAAGTGTGCCATTGCATATTTCGTTCTGTCAACGTCTAAGCTTTTGAGGAGTAATGGTGCTTTTTCCGATTCTCTTCATACCCTGGGTGCCCCGGTTAGTTTGTGTATAGCTTCAAGTTCTGAAACTGTCTGTTCTAAGCTTTGTCGTTACTCCCTCTGGTGGTGGTTGTCCGCCTCTGATATGTATATGAGTTCCCCCCGTACTACTAGCTTCAAAGCATCGCGAAGAGAGCCAAGGGATGTCTCCCCAGGGTCATTATTTTGGAGGTTATCAGCTATCACCTTGCAGAGCAAGTCTACCATGGACTGAGATTGGAGAAGGGTGTTCCTGAGACTCCAGTGCAATGTTCTGGTCTGACTGAAGTCAAGATGTAGCACTAGGCACATGGGAGCATGGTCGAATAGGAACCAGGGAGCAATGAATGTTTCTGATACAATGGCCTGCATGGCTGGCGTTGCTAGAAAATTATCAATACGGGCGTAGGTTTTGTATGGAAACTGATGTGGGAGCACACTGCTTCACCTCTCAGCAGGTTCGCCCCTAGGCATCATGGTAGATACAGTTCGCCAAGTGTGTACACTTGCAAAGTCTCTCGAGTGTTTCACCAGGTGGGTGCAGATTAGTGCTGGCCATCTCTGGACACGTGTTTCTGCATTATTATCCGTCATCAACAGAGATTAGGCATAAGATTATTTGGGGTTGCTGAGCAGGCTGCCGTATTCTTGGGTCACAGTACCTCTCCAGGCGCGCAGGTGCCTCTCCACGAGCTCGTCAGCTCAAAGCGGCTCGAGGGAGCCTTTAAACAGGAAACTGATGTGGGAGCACACTGCTTCACCTCCCAGCAGGTTCGCCCCTAGGCATCATGGTAGATGCAGTTCGCCAAGTGTGTATACTTGCAAAGTCTCTCGAGTGTTTCACCAGGTGGGTGCAGATTAGTGCTGGCCATCTCTGGACACGTGTTTCTGCATTATTTTCCGTCATCAGCAGAGATTAGGCATAAGATTATTTGGGGTTGCTGAGCAGGCTGCCGTATTCTTGGGTCACAGTACCTCTCCAGGCGCGCAGGTGCCTCTCCACGAGCTCGTCAGCTCAAAGCGGCTCGAAGAAGCCTTTAAACGGGAAACTGATGTGGGAGCACACGGCTTCACCTCCCAGCAGGTTCACACCTAGGCATCATGGTAGATGCAGTTCGCCAAGTGTGTATACTTGCAAAGTCTCTCGAGTGTTTCACCAGGTGGGTGCAGATTAGTGCTGCCCATCTCTGGACACGTGTTTCTGCATTATTATCCGTCATCAGCAGAGATTAGGCATAAGATTATTTGGGGTTGCTGAGCAGGCTGCCGTATTCTTGGGTCACAGTACCTCTCCAGGTGCGCAAGTGCCTCTCCACAAGCTTGTCAGCTCAAATCGGCTCGAGGGAGCCTTTAAACAGGAAACTGATGTGGGAGCACACTGCTTCACCTCCCAGCAGGTTCGCCCCTAGGCATCATGGTAGATGCAGTTCGCCAAGTGTGTATACTTGCAAAGTCTCCCGAGTGTTTCACCAGGTGGGTGCAGATTAGTGCTGGCCATCTCTGGACACGTGTTTCTGCATTATTATCCGTCATCAGCAGAGATTAGGCATAAGATTATTTGGGGTTGCTGAGCAGGCTGCCGTATTCTTGGGTCACAGTACCTCTCCAGGCGCGCAGGTGCCCCTCCACGAGCTCGTCAGCTCAAAGCGGCTCGAGGGAGCCTTTAAACAGGAAACTGATGTGGGAGCACACTGCTTCACCTCCCAGCAGGTTCGCCCCTAGACATCATGGTAGATGCAGTTTGCCAAGTGTGTATACTTGCAAAGTCTCTTGAGTGTTTCACCAGGTGGGTGCAGATTAGTGCTGTCCATCTCTCTGGAGACGTGTTTCTGCATTATTATCCGTCATCAGCAGAGATTAGGCATAAGATTATTTGGGGTTGCTGAGCAGGCTGCCGTATTCTTGGGTCACAGTACCTCTCCAGGCGCGCAGGCGCCTCTCCACGAGCTCGTCAGCTCAAAGCGGCTCGAGGGAGCCTTTAAACAGGAAACTGATGTGGGAGCACACTGCTTCACCTCCCAGCAGGTTCGCCCCTAGGCATCATGGTAGATGCAGTTCGCCAAGTGTGTATACTTGCAAAGTCTCTCGAGTGTTTCACCAGGTGGGTGCAGATTAGTGCTGCCTATTTCTGGACACGTGTTTCTGCATTATTATCCGTCATCAGCAGAGATTAGGCATAAGATTATTTGGGGTTGCTGAGAAGGCTGCCATATTCTTGGGTCACACTACCTCTCCAGGCGCGCAGGTGCCTCTCCACGAGCTCATCAGCTCAAAGTGACTCGAGGGAGCCTTTAAACAGGAAACTGATGTGGGAGCACACTGCTTCACCTCCCAGCAGGTTCGCCCCTAGGCATCATGGGAGATGCAGTTCGCCAAGTGTGTATACTTGCAAAGTCTCTCGAGTGTTTCACCAGGTGGGTGCAGATTAGTGCTGGCCATCTCTGGACATGTGTTTCTGCATTATTATCCGTCATCAGCAGAGATTAGGCATAAGATTTTTTGGGGTTGCTGAGAAGGCTGCCGTATTCTTGGGTCACAGTACCCCTCTAGGCGCGCAGGTGCCTCTCCACGATCTCGTCAGCTCAAATCGGCTCGAGGGAGCCTTTAAACAGGAAACTGATGTGGGAGCACACTGCTTCCCCTCCCAGCAGTTTCGCCCCTAGGCATCATGGTAGATGCAGTTCGCCAAGTGTGTATACTTGCAAAGTCTCTCGAGTGTTTCACCAGGTGGGTGCAGATTAGTGCTGCCCATCTCTGGACATGTGTTTCTGCATTATTATCCGTCATCAGCAGAGACTAGGCATAAGATTAATTGGGGTTGCTGAGCAGGCTGCCGTATTCTTGGATCACAGTACGTCTCCAGCCACGCAGGTGCCTCTCCGCGAGCTCGTCAGCTCAAAGTGGCTCGAGGGAGCCTTTAAACAGGAAACTGATGTGGGAGCACACTGCTTCACCTCCCAGCAGGTTCGCCCCTAGGCATCATGGTAGATGCAGTTTGCCAAGTGTGTATACTTGCAAAGTCTCTCGAGTGTTTCACCAGGTGGGTGCAGATAAGTGCTGGCCATCTCTGGACATGTGTTCCTGCATTATTATCCGTCATCAGCAGAGATTAGGCATAAGATTATTTGGGGTTGCTGAGCAGGCTGCCGTATTCTTGGGTCACAGTACCTCTACAGGTGCGCAGGTGCCTCTCCACGGGCTCGTCAGCTCAAAGCGGCTAGAGGGAGCCTTTAAACAGGAAACTGATGTGGGAGCACACTGCTTCACCTCCCAGCAGGTTCGCCCCTAGGCATCATGGTAGATGCAGTTCCCCAAGTGTGTATACTTGCAAAGTTTCTCGAGTGTTTCACCAGGTGGGTGCAGATTAGTGCTGGCCATCTCTGGACACGTGTTACTGCATTATTATCCGTCATCAGCAGAGATTAGGCATAAGATTATTTGGGGTTGCTGAGCAGGCTGCCGTATTCTTGGGTCACAGTACCTCTCCAGGCGCGCAGGTGCCTCTCCACGAGCTCGTCAGCTCAAAGCGCCTCGAGGGAGCCATTAAACAGGAAACTGATGTGGGAGCATACTGTTTCACCTCCCAGCAGGTTCGCCCCTAGGCATCATGGTAGATGCAGTTCGCCAATAGTGTATACTTGCAAAGTCTCTCGAGTGTTTCACCAGGTGGGTGCAGATTAGTGCTGGCCATCTCTGGACACGTGTTTCTGCATTATTATCCGTCACCAGCAGAGATTAGGCATAAGATTATTTGGGGTTGCTGAGCAGGCTGCCGTATTCTTGGGTCACACTACCTCGCCAGGCGCGCAGGTGCCTCTCCACGAGCTCATCAGCTCAAAGTGACTCGAGGGAGCCTTTAAACAGGAAACTAATGTGGGAGCACACTGCTTCACCTCCCAGCAGGTTCGCCCCTAGGCATCATGGTAGATGCAGTTCGCCAAGTGTGTATACTTGCAAAGTCTCTTGAGTGTTTCACCAGGTGGGTGCAGATTAGCGCTGGCCATCTCTGGACATGTGTTTCTGCCTTATTATCCGTCATCAGCAGAGATTAGGCATAAGATTATTTGGGGTTGCTGAGCAGGCTGCCGTATTCTTGGGTCACAGTACCTCTCCAGGCGCGCAGGTGCCTCTCCACGAGCTCGTCAGCTCAAAGCGGCTCGAGGGAGCCTTTAAACAGGAAACTGATGTGGGAGCACACTGCTTCACCTCCGAGCAGGTTCGCCCCTAGGCATCATGGTAGATGCAGTTCGCCAAGTGTGTATACTTGCAAAGTCTCTCGAGTGTTTCACCAGGTGGGTGCAGATTAGTCTAAAGATTTACAGCACTAACCTGCACCAACTTTGGTGGAATACTCCAGTGAAATTTGAAGTAAGCATGTATCATGAACTGCATTGACCAGAATGCTAAGGGGCGAACTGCGCTGGGAGGTAAAGCAGTGTTCTCCCACCCCTTCCTGTTTGAAAAGGCTCCCTTGAGCCACTGAGCTGACGAGCTTGTGGAGATGCACCTGTGCACCTGTGAGAGGTACTGAGACCTGAAAAGATTGTGGCAGCCTGCTCAGCAACCCCAAATAAAATTTGTTTTTATCTGTACTGATGACGGATGGTATCCAGAAACACGTGTCTACAGAATTACAGCACTAACCTGCACCAACTTTGGTGGAATACTCCAGTGAAATTTAAAGTAAGCATGTATCATGAACTGCATTGACCAGAATGCTAAGAGGCGAACTGTGCTGGGAGGTGAAGCAGTGTGCTCCCACCCCTTCCTGTCTGAAAAGGCTCCCTTGAGCCACTGAGCTGACGAGCTTGTGGAGATGCACCTGTGCGCCTGTGACAGGTACTGAGACCTGAAAAGATTGTGGCAGCCTGCTCAGCAACCCCATATAAAATTCGTTTTTATCTGTACTGATGATGGATGGTATCCACAAACACGTGTCTACAGATTTACAGCACATACCTGCACCAACTTTGGTGGAATACTCCAGTGAAATTTGAAGTAAGCATGTATCATGAACTGCATTGACCAGAATGCTAAGCGGCGAACTATGCTGGGAGGTGAAGCAGTGTGCTCCCACCCCTTCCTGTTTGAAAAGGCTCCCTTGAGCCACTGAGCTGACGAGCTTGTGGAGATGCACCTGTGCGCCTGTGAGAGGTACTGAGACCTGAAAAGATGGTGGCAGCCTGCTCAGCAACCCCAAATAAAATGTGTTTTTATCTGTACTGATGACGGATGGTATCCAGAAACACCTGTCTACAGATTTACAGCACTAACCTGCACGAACTTTGGTGGAATACTCCAGTGAAATTTGAAGTAAGCATGTATCATGAACTGCATTGACCAGAATGCTAAGGGGCGAACTGTGCTTGGAGGTGAAGCAGTGTGCTCCCTCCCCTTCCTGTAGGTTTTGTGTGCTGCAGAATAGAATGCGTAATCTCTTGTGGGGTTGGGGTGTAATTGTTGCCAGACATCTTGTAACCCACAACCAGCCAACCAACGAAGACCATGGGCTGAGTAGGCCCTAGTTTGGTTGAAGCGATCAGATTGGTCCATGTCAATGTCCATTACTAGGTTCATGTCTCCTCCCACTAGATTGATAGCATCAGGGATGCGGAACACATGTGCAAGGGCACCCATAAGAAATGCCTCTTGGTGTTCGTTGAATACATAGATGTTGGCAACACTCTAATGAAAAGTGCCTACCTGAAACCTGTAGGCCTTGAGCCATCCCTTAACTACAGCTACCTTAGATAAAATAATCGCCACCCTGCCCCATTTCATGGAGCCTAAAGGCCAAAGTTGGCGTGGGAACCATCGCAATTGCATTCTAGGAATATCTTTGGAGAGCAGATGGGTCTCTTGTAAGATGCACATGTCACTGCCCGATTGTTCTAGAAGGGATAGGACAGCTGCTCGCTTAATGGAATTGTTGAGGCCTCGAACATTGCGGCTTGTCACCTCAAGTTCCTGGAAAACTGGTAAGAGGAGTGGTGCTTATTGGGCTATTCCAGTCAGGATGAGGAGGCATGGAGCAGGGGAGTGGCTTAGCTGTGTGTGGACCACTGCAGTATGCCCTGTGGCACCACAGGCAGATCAGGAGGAGTAAAAACCAACAGGAACCGTCCCCTAAAAACAGTGTAAGAAAACTATAAACTGGAGAAGTCCATTATCAACAGCAGTTAGCATGCTGGGTAAGAGCAGAAGGCATGAGGTGTCTGTTCAGTAGCATATGTTGACAGTTGGCCCTCCGCCACCGCAGGCCATAAGAGATATAAGGTGGTCCAGCCCGGTGCGAGTTGCCCAGACACTAACTGTATGTAGGGCAAGTCACGCGAGGCAGACCGCTAGTGCCTGAGGTTTGATTGGACAGAACTGCCTGGCGTTCCTGAGCGAGGTTGCTCCCTGCATTTGCCTACCTTCTGCCAAGTCGGCGCCCGGAGGGGGGACTCACAGGGAGAGTCAGGTGTAGAGTGGAGAGATGGGTGCTCCAGGAGGTGGAGCACACAATAGCTATCCTTGAGTGTTTTGAGTTGATGGAGCTAACCCTCCCAGCTGGAGACCAGTCTGAAAGGGGAGCCCAGAGCCATATGACACCTCCTTGGGGCACAGATAGACAGTAATGGGTTTAAAGTTTCTGTGGCGCTGGAGTGTGAGAAGGGAGAAATCTTGAAAAAGTTTGATGGTGTGGACACGAATATGGATACGTGGTTTGGCTCTCACTTTCCACAGGATGTCCTCTTTGATTTGGAAGTCATGTACACAGCCTAGGATATCTGTAGGTTTAGCATTAGGGCCCCCAGGTCAGCCAGCCCTGTGCACTCTATCCAGCCTTAAGTCAACATCATCTTCCCAGTCCAGGATGAAGTGGAACATTGTCTAAGTGTAGCTTCAGACATCCGAGCCTGTGGGCAACCCCTGAGGCAAATGTTGTTGCAGCAGGACTGGTTTTCGAGGTCCTTCACTTCTGAGGTCGTCGTGTTGCTCATGAAGGCAGATGATCTCTTGGCGCAACATCTCCACTTCCACGTCTCGTGTGGTTTCATTAGCTTCCGGGTAGAAACATGTTCTCCTACTAAGGACAGGATTTGTCGCAGTTCTCGCATGTCCTGGGACAGGTCCTTTTTGAGGTCTTGTATGTCTGTTTTCAGAGAGTCAAAATGGGTGGCCAAGAAAGCCTGGGTCACTAAGTCGGAGGCCCCCTCTGCCTCAGGCTGTGAAAAAGGTTGCGGGTTAGAGTGTGAGTCTTTTGCAGGGGCTGGAGTAGAGTGGGTAAACATTTCCTTGACTGATTGGTCATGTTTGCTTTTAGCTGCTGCCATAATTGGAGATCTTAATGTATGTTGGGATCCCTTTAGCCTCCTTGCAGAGCGCCATATATATATAATGGCCGCTCAGGGTGTGGGGTCACCACTTCAAAGGGCCCGCTGAACAGTGCGTTTTGTGTTCATTGGGACCCGACTCACTTCTGCTCCCACCCCGCACATGAACACTGGGAGGCAGCTCCACTTGAGGGGAGCTCAGAGGGCCCTTTGTAGCCTCCTCATCAGCAGGTGGCATTTGATCTCTCAGCAGGGGTTGTAGAGGCTCTCCTGGATCAGTGCCCTCATTGGGAGGCTTAAGCCTCCAAGCTTGGCCATTGGAGTCTGGGGCCTGGTTCCTCGTTGTGCTGCTATAGGCCCCTGTAGTCCGGGCTGTGCTTTAATGAACGGTGTCCCTGCCACCGCCCATCAGCCAATATCCGTTGGAGCTGGGTGGCAGAGGTGGGCCCATAGTATAGGGTGCTCAGGGAGGCGGCCAGACCATGCTTGCCCACTCGCCCAAGGCCCCACGAGTGACTGCTGTGCAATACAGCCGGGTTCACAAGTCCCAGGTTGCTGCCATTTTGTAATAGACTCGGGGCGCCGCAAAGGGAGCCGCAGTCACTCAATTAGAAATCGGCGGTCCTGCACGGGCCCCTCTGATACTCATGTGGTGCTTCCTGAGTCCGGGCAGGGGGATTCTCCAGCAATCGCGGGCCCTGCTCACAGCTGAATGCTGCTATGAATGGCTTGGGCTGCGGAGGAGCGTGAAGTGCGACCTTCTCCTCCGGCATCTTGGCCACGCCCCCCTCCACCAGCCTTTTTACAGCCCTTTCCAATCTCACCAAACCAAGAACTAAGGGCCAGATGTAGGTAATCCGGATTTACCGATTCTAAAATACCGAATTTTACCGATTCGGTATTTTAGAATCGGTAAATGGGATGTAGGTATCCATTCGTTTTTTTTTACCGAATCGGTAAGAATCGGTAAATACTGAATCGGTATTTACCGATTCGGTATTTCCCATTCATCCCTATGGGCTTCCAGGCCCATAGGAATGAATGGGAAATACCGAATCGGTGAATACCAATTCGGAAAAATGGGGAACACATTCAAGGGTGGCAGGGTGTCACATTGACACCCTGTTGAACCCCTGAATAGTGCATGGGTGCACATGTGGCACACATACATGCCCTAAAGGCATGTATTCCTGCCACATGGCACTGTAAAAAAAAGCCCAAAATTGCTTTTTTAACGGTTTTCGTTATTTACCACCAATTTGTAGTTGGTGGTAAATAACGAATCCTTACAAGTGAAAAGCACTCACTTGAGTGCTTCCTACATTAAGGATTCGGTAATTTACCGAATCGGTATTTAAGAATTCGGTAATTTACCGATTCCTTAAATTACCGATTCGGTAAATTACCGAATCCTTAAATTAGGCCCTACATCTCAAATGCCTAATACCGGTCAGTACGGCCGAAATTCAGTAATTTCGGTCGTTACCGACCGGTATTAGGCTTCCTACATGTGGCCCAAAGTGATTACCACACGCCATACTCTTCAAAAGCTTTGACTTCACAAGAAATATTATTAATATTACCAACATATCCGTTAATAAGCTTACTTTTATCCAGGTGAAAGGTACTGCACTCTCTCACGTTCAAAACCCTACAGACTCTGTCCTTCTTCACATTAAGGATATAAAGCAAAAAGGGGTTCTGTATAATTATTACACAAATAACAATTAATTCATTATTGATCTGGGTTAATGTACCAGTAGTGTTCGAAGCAAGGCAATCTACAAGCATAGATAATCTTCTAACTTTCATATTATTAATAGCCAGTCCAATTGATGGCATCATAGCCCCTAACACATCTAACACTATTTGTCCAAATTCTCACTTCACTCTCATCAAGCTAGCAATATCATTCATCTCATTTCCACGATAAACCCTCAGAAATGCCAAAGCAAAGTAACAACTTCCCACTAGTTACAAGGTATGTTAAAATAAGCAGTTTTACCCTACAAATAATCAAATCCCCTGAGCATTGGCTCTTCAGTAGTCAGAAATTCACCAACAATATAACGTCTTTCACACTCATTCCACTCATTCTTTCCAACAAACTTGATTGATCTAATTCATGTATGTTCATGATGCACCTTACATAATTCACCTTTTCTTTCATGCTTCATTCTCAATCTCGGATGTAAATTCGAATTTCTCAATTCCTCTTCAACCATAATCTGTTCTTATTTTGCTATCATCTTTTTAACATCTCTAAATGTTCACTCTCCTCTTGTTATATTCCTTAACAAATTCATGCTGTTCTTTACTCAACCTACAAACATGCTTTCTTTTAGTTTGATTAATATTTAGGTTGGGTTGTGCAATCTTCATCAAAATATTTAGAATAAGTCACCGAATTCCCAGAACCTTCAGAAACCAGAATTTTTTCCAACGAAGTGTTTAAGTCTGAAAGATAAAATAACATAAACTCTTGCTTATTAAATATAGTAACAAAAACATTACAGGACAGACTGGAATATCGGTAGCTGACAGTATGTCACACCTTCAAAGGTAGAAGAAGGGAGAAAGGTACACACAAAAATCCCTATACCCATGATTTTTAGATATTTGTCTAAAACAGATGCATAAATATTATCTTCAAAACTACTCACTTATCTGTCCCTACGTTGTAATGTCATATGTCCTAATTTGTTAGGTTTTGTAGTTAAGTCTATCCAACCAGAGAAATTAGGCACATCATTAGACCAATTAAAACTATTGCTATCACTATCAATGAAACCCTATTAAAACAATTTACAGCATTTGCTTTATGCCATCTTCTACTGAGGAAAACAACATTTTAAATTAGAATTCTAAATCAGGCTCAAGTTTTTTTTCCAATTTATTAATTCAGCTTATAGATTCAAAACTCTATTGTCTTCATCTGGATACCTGAATTAAAAAATAAATTCAGTGGGGCTCTTGCAAAGTTCAAATTCTTAGTTTAAAGTCATCATCACATGACAACAATCAAAGCAGCTCTTCTTCTAGCTTGTCTTCTTCTGGCTTGCGTTCTGGCAACAGCTTGTTACATTGTAGATTTCTACATCTGACTCTTCTGACACAGATGCTATATTGGTTGACTCAAGTGATGCATAATTTCTGTTTGAGACTCTTCTTTTTGTTAATGTCTTGGCAACAAGTGATTCACTGCCAGCATTCTCAGAATCAATTTCAATTGCCTCTGGTTCTTCTCTGATTGACACTGGCCTTTAGTTCTTCCAGAGTCGCTTTTGACTGGTTCTTTTTAGTGCTTCAGGCCACTTATCCCCTTAATGTACTCTCTTGATTTTTGTGTCTTTACTTTTGACTTCACTCACAGCCGAACTTGTGCTTCTATCACCATCAGCAACTTGAGTCACTGCAAATCGCTTACCGTTGGGGGATCTCAAAACTAAAATGTCCAGTTTGACTTTTGCACGAACTGAATTAGAGACTGTTTCTTCCTGCTGCTTGTGACTTTGCAACGGTTTTTTAAACTGTTGATTTTCAAACTGAAGCTAACTGCTGGTACCTTCACCAGGATCCTCTTCACCTTCACCAGTTTCAGCATCAACTTCTCCCCCCTCTGGATCCACACAGCAAACTCGAGCTTAACTCTGTGATCAGTGTTTAATGACACCGCTTCTTTATCTGCTCTCTTCTCATGTGAGCTGCATGAGCCCACTGTGGGATTCAAGCACACTTTACAGCAGTATTAATCACAACTTGATGTGGCACTTTCCACCTGGGCTCTAAACAGCTTTTGTGGACATGCTTCTTGATCAGAATCCAGTCTCCTGGTTTCTGTGCATGACACTGAGATTCTTTTGTCAAATTAATCTGATGAGAGACAGATTTCACTATACCAGCCAGACCTTTGTAGTAATAAAACAGTAATAAAACAGAATATCGCCAGGTATCGATACAAGTGCTGCTGAGGGGATATATAGGATTCACTTAACCCTGCCCATCAGGATCTCATGAGGTGAGAGGCAAGTCTTTTATTTGGTGTACTTCTAATGCTCATGGGAACAAGGGGAAAAGCATTGGACCACTTATATTTGTGGAGGCACACACATTGGCAAGTTTAGATTTGATGGCGCTATGTATTTTCTCAACAACTCTTGATGCTTGTGGTCGATAACTACAGTGGAATATTTGTTCAATCTGAAGAGCATTACACAATAATTTTAGGACCTCCTTCTTAAAATGAGTTCCACAGTCTGTCTCAAGAGAAGTAGGCAAGCCAAACCATGGTATTAACTCCCTCAACAGGAGCAAGGCCACAGTTATGATGTCATTTCTCCTGGTTTGATTAGTCTCAACCCATTTAGAAAACAAGCAGACAATGACAAGAACATCTATGAGCCCATTGTAAACAGGCATCTCTCTGAAGACTGTTAGAAGTCTTGTAAATGGGCCTTTTGATTTGCCTATGAGGCTCCTCACAATAAGCGCATGCGTACTCCTACTATTTCTCTGACAAGTAATGCACCTAAGTGTTCCATCTCTCCCTAGGTGTTTGTCCATATTGTAACATAGAATCTTGCAAAACATACAGCAAACTGAGGTTACCCACAAGTCACTAATTTCTCTAGCTCCAGCTAACTCCCATTGTTTCCTTTCATCCTATGGTGCTTCCTCTCGCAATTCTCTGATTCCACTCCCTGTTGTCTGAGTTCGATTCAACAAAAAACCAATGACATTATTTACATCGCCATTGGTTTTCACATCAGGTTCACATTGTTCTAATTCTTCTACTTGTTTCTGCTCATTTGATTTTATAGTTGCATATTCAAGAGCATTGTACTTAGCTCCCTGATCAGCATAATTATTGCCCATTGCAGCTAAGTCATCAACAGACATATGAGCTATGCATTCACCACTGATATTTCTCTTGGTTGTGGTATTGTTTCAAGTAGGTGTAAAATGTATGAGCCATTTCTTATGAGAGTACCAGAGGATGCCATAAAACCACTTTGTGATTAAAAGTGTCCAAAATCACGTACCACTCCAAATCCATACTGTGTAAATCATTAAACTCAATTCATTTGCTAGCCAGCAAGCTCTTCTCAGGGCAATTAGCTCTGCCACTTGTGCTGATATTATGTAAGACAAGTATGATGCTTTAATGATTTCAGAAACGGAACAGACTGCATAAGCTAATCTCAATATTCTTTGATGTTCTCTCAAACAAGAACCATCCACAAACAAAGTCAGATCATCCATTTCAAGGAGACCATCTTTAATAGCTGGCCTTTCCTTGGTACGTAATTCTGTTACATGAATATAATCATGAACATAATCATCTACGTCATCATCTTCATCATTGTTTGGAATTGATTGCAGGATTTACGGTATTACACCTCTTACTTGAAACGGGTTCAGCTGCCAGTATTCTTTGCTCACACTTTGTGAGGCATCTGTTTGTCAAATGCTTAGTTTGATTAGTGACCGTATGACCGATGACAGTGCCTATATTTTGCTAAATTGAAAGGCAAAAAGTTGTAACCGCTTTCAAGCAACCAGGAAGAGCTAAGGCTACTGGATCTAATGTAGCAGAGAAATAAGTGAAACGCTTCTTCACCTCACCCTACCTTTCAACTAACATGGACAATGCTGAAAAGAAGTAGAGCTCCACTCAAAGGTAGGTAGGAGGTTACTTTATTCTTGCCAGTCGCAGGGACTCCCCGGCAGCAACTGCCAAAGCCAGAACATACACACATAACATTCCACGCAGGGAATGTTCTAACACTGGAGTTCTAAGGACTAGAGAACCAGATCCCAACACACCTCCCCTTCTTCATAAAAGAGACAAGGAAAATGGAAATAAAAAAAGAAAAGAACAAAACAGAGGTGAAGAGAGCAGGATGAAAAGAAGGCAGCAGGAAAGACATCAAAATGCGTAGGAGCAAGGATAACAACAAAAGGGCAAAACTATCCCATGTTATAATCGCGGAACTTGACAGGTAAACATTTTGACCTGGAAGACACTCTCCTGGGACGGGCATGATCATAATGGACACCATCCCTCCCAAGAACATCAGTGGGCACACTGACAGAAGAAGCACGTGTGCCAAGTCTTTTGTTAACTTCAACAACCATCGGTTCAGGGACAATGGAAATGGAGGACTTATTCCACACTCTTCCATCCATCAACACCACCACCCGATCCTTTACAACAGACACCCTTTTGGGAGAGGAAAATCGAGACTCTCCTTTACGAAGAAATCCCGGTTTTCTGATCCTCACCCAATCACCCACCTTAACATCCAGGGAATGATGTGCACCAGGCCTAGGAGCATACTTCAACTGAACAGCAGCTCTAACATCAGTTACTGCAGACATCTTGCTGGTATCAACCCCTCGTCTGGACATCCACTCCTTATTCAATTTAGAACCAGCCACCCTTCCCCGAAGCAAAGTAAAAGGAGCAACCCCAGTGCTAACATGGGGAGTGGTTCTCACAGCCCACAACATATCACAAAGAGCATTGCGCCAATGCAAACAATTTACCAAAGCAAGTTGTAAATGTTCCTTGACAACGCGGTTGAACCGCTCAACTAAACCATTGCTACAAGGGTGATAAAGAGACGTACAAATGTATTTAATCCCTGCCACTTTGAGAAAACTCTGCATTTCAAAAGATGTCAACTGTGTGCCATTGTCAGACACAAGTTCTTCCGGAAAACCCTCCCTGAGAAAAACATAGTGGAAGAAACTAATAATAGAAGAGGAGTTGGCATTATCCACAAATCTGACTTCAGGCCATTTAGACATATTATCAATCAGAACGAGGGCATACTTAGGACAACATCCAATGAGACCATATGGACCAGCGATATCAAAAGCTAGTTTGGACCAAGGTATATTCTTAACAACAATTGGCTCAATAGGAGAAGGTTGTGCCACTTGAGACTTGTCACTAGTAACACACGTACAACAATCGCGTACAAAGTGCTCCACATCCTTGTCTAAAGCTGGCCACCAAAAATCTTGCCTGACTCTACGCTTCATAGCGCGAATAGCCGGATGACCCTCATGAGCCAAATTCAGGATTCTACTGCGAATTGAGGAGGGAACCACAAGCAGACCACACCTACGTAATACACCATCCACAACAGATAATTCATCTTTAACCCTTTTGTAGGGAACCAACTCGGGAGGACAATCCTTATCACAGGGCCACACGCCAGATAAATAGTCAAGGACTTTCATGACAACAACATCCTCAGAAATGCCGTTTAACCACTCACAATCAGAAAGTGCACAACCCACAGTGTGTTTCAAAGAAGACACAGCACAGACAATTTCCAAATCATCACATTCAGAAACATCCTTACTAGCACAGAGGGGCAAATGAGACAAACAATCAGCCACATGATTCTTAACAGCAGGCACATATTCAAGACAATAGCGAAACTCCTGCAATCTGAATTGC
The DNA here is from genome assembly GCF_964261635.1 of Lissotriton helveticus. Classification (NCBI taxonomy): domain Eukaryota; kingdom Metazoa; phylum Chordata; class Amphibia; order Caudata; family Salamandridae; genus Lissotriton; species Lissotriton helveticus. The sequence continues at coordinate 1,303,499,150 of NC_136057.1, forward strand.
CACTTGGCCACGCGTGGCATAGCCCTACCACCGACCTTGGTTGTGAATAAATCAACCAAAGGTTTGTGGTCTGTCCTCAGTATGAATTCATTGCCCCACAAAAAGGTCTTAAAATGTTGTACACCCCACCACAAACCCAGTGCCTCCTTCTCGATAGTAGAGTAAGTGCCCTCAGCACCCCTCAAAGTTCTAGAAGTGAAAGCAATAGTTTCCTCACGACCATCACTTCTTCTTTGAAGAAGAACCGCACCTAAACCAACATTACTAGCATCAGTTGATATAATGCATAAGTCATTGATATTGAACAGTTTAAGCGGACCAGCTTGTACAATCTCATTCTTGATCGATACAAAGTTGTTTTGACAATCCTCATCCCATACAAATTTGCCATTCTTCTTAAGCAAATTACGCATGGAAGCAGTCTTGGTGGAAAAATTACTGGCAAATTTGGCATAATATTCTACCAGCCCCAAATACGAACATAGTTGGTCCCTGTTCGTGGGTGTGGGTGCATTTTGGATGGCATCAATAATCTTAAATTTAGGTTCGATACCATTGTGAGAAATGTGGTGGCCTAAGTAATCAACTCCGTCTTGTAAAAACTTACATTTATCAGCCCTCAACGTTAACCCACTTGCTTTAATGATACTTAAAACATGTTTGACTCTCTCATCATGTTCAAGTTTGTTCTTCCCATGAATAAGGATATCATCCTGGAAGACGACAACACCAGGAATATCCTTAAACAAGTTTTTCATAAGCCTTTGAAAAACAGCAGAAGCTGAGGCAAGGCCGAAGGGCATCCGAATGTAACGGTAAGCCCCTTCGGGGGTTACGAAAGAAGTCAAGTGTCTAAACTCTTTACTAAGTTCAATCCGATGGTATGCAGAAGAAATGTCTAGGGAAGTAAAAAAATTAGCATTGTCCTGAGTGGTCAACAATTCGTTAATATTAGGAAGGCGTTGGCGATCGACCCAGGTGTTAGCGTTTAGGTCTCTCAAATCCACACACATCCTAAGACAATTGTCTGATTTTGGTGCCAAAACAATCAATGCGAGCTATTCAGAACCCTCAATGGGTTCAATAACTCCAGCCATACATAAACGTTCCAATTCTTTTTTAAGTTCAGAACGAAGACTCAAGGGCACCTTGCGAACTTTGTGTGCAACAACCTTGGCACCATCCTTGAGAATGATCTGGTGTTGGAAACCTTTGAGTTTACCTAGCTTACCATCAAAGACTTCAGGAAACATATGTTCCCACTTAACACCAGATAATTGGGTCACCATATGAGCAGAAGATGTACTAGAAATAGATTTATAAAACTCGCTACGGGAAATTACCATGTCAGGATGATTAGGATCCAGCACAATGTTTAGGGCACCCTTGCTCATCCCAACCTAAAAGATTAGCTCCATCTTTGACCACAAATACAGTACCAGTGGCAATATCAGAATGAAATCTAAGATTAGCAACAAATTTTCCTAAAACCTCAACCCTTTTCCCACCATAAGCAAACATTTTAATACTGGATTCCGCCAGTTGCACATTTCCTATCTTGTCACAATCCGCTGCATTGACCAAAGTAAAAGGAGAACCTGAATCAGCTAAAAAACTCAGACAGGTATCATTCACAGAGATATGGCAAAGAAGGAGATTTCCTTTTATGAACACCACCCAAAGCAGATAATTCCACAACACCATCACCGTGAGATACAGAGGAGGACAGCATAAGTAATTCATAGTTCTCTTCGTCAGAGTCATCGGTAATTGCTTTCACCGCTAAATCCTGGTTCCTCTTGGTGGGAGCAACTTTACACATCCTAGAGTATTGGCCCTTCTTACCACAATTGTAACAGGTCTGATTTAAAGCAAAACAAAATTTAGCATTGCCAAGATGAGTAATGCTACCACAACGGAAACATATTACATTTTTTTGTTCGGTCTTGGTTTTGCTAGAAGGCGACTTAGTGGGTTTGGAGGTGGATTTCAATAACTTTACTTCGGTAGAAGAGGAAGGATTGCTCATTTCTTTCACACAAAACTGAGAATGTTCAATGGATCTAGCAAGATTGAGAGCAGTTTCTAAGTCGGGATCATCCGAAGATAATAATTTCTCTTGGATTTTTTTATTGGAGGTCTTTTTAATTAATTAACTGATCCCGAATTATTTCATCCCTGAACTCTCTATAATTACAATTGACTGCAAGAATCCTGAGCGCAGCCAGGAAGGTATCAATCGATTCGCCAGGAGTTTGGGCACGCTGAAGAAATTTGTGACGTTCGAGAACAACGTTCCTTTTGGGACTAAAACGCTTGTCTAAAGTTTTGATGACTGTAGCATAATCATCCACCAACCAGGAGTCACCACTATCTCCACCACTTACTAAAGTGCTCATAGTTTCCATGGGTAGAGTCTTTAAAACGCTTCTGCCTTCAGCACCAAGGTTATAAATTAATAAGCCTTCTTTTTCTTGGAAGTAAAATTCTCTCCGTCGATTGCCTCAAGATACGCCTCAAAAGTGTCCTTCCAATCATCCCACTTCACAGGAGGTGTACCAGCGGACTGTAAAAAGGGTGGATGTGCCAAAATGTGATCCATAATGGCACGTGGGTGAGTTGCTGCCCCACACTGATACTAAGAATGAAATGACGAGCACTGTAAAAAGAAAACAACAGCAAACAGATCACAATAAAAAATTACACAGTGGTGGCAATATCACTAAGGTTGTGCACATCAGCGGTGAAAAGTAGTGTTAACCAACTGTGCACGTTGCAATTACAGCTATGCACATCAGTAAAAATAAGATCCAGCAGCAGGCGCTGTTGAGCACACAAGAAGAAGGCTGTGCGCATCAGCGAAAAGAAGTTTGACGTTGAAACAAACGCAGATGTGTACCATAACCAGACTGTGCGCGTAGCAAGAAAAGGCTGTGTGCATCAGCGACAGTAAAACGCACATGCTAATATGACTGTAACTGTTTCATCAGCGCCAGAAGACACAAGGCTGAACGCGCAGAATAAAGCTGTGCGCATCAGCGAGGTTGCTATGGAAAAGGCAACACAAAATGGCCGCACGCAACGTAAGTACGTCGCGTGAACGTCAGGCAGGACACACTGGAAGGAAGTCAGGCAACACGCGATGACGCAAGAGCAGAGAACGGCTCGATCGCGTGCCAAGGGACGAATTTGTAAAAGCACCTCAAATCTCTGACCACGCAGACACCCAGACAACCAGGATGCATCGAAGGTTACCACAACTGCAGGAGAGAAGCAGGAATCGCAGAAACAGTGGCAGACGAAATGAAGAAATCGGCGGTCCGAAGAAGTCAACAAAAGCGAAACAGTTGATCGCAGCACCACGATCCAAGGATGGGGAGGCTGAAAACTGGCATATATCGTCACCAATGAAAAGAAGTAGAGCTCCACTCAAAGGTAGGTTGGAGGTTACTTTATTCTTGCCAGTCGCAGGGACTCCCCGGTAGCAACTGCCAAAGCCAGAACATACACACATAACATTCCACGCAGGGAATGTTCTAACACTGGAGTTCTAAGGACTAGAGAACCAGGTCCCAACAAATGCTCACCCATTTTTCGTGGCAGAACAGAAAAACTTCCTTCTCATATTTGGGCTTTTCAATAGCGGATGTACTACAGAGACTTCCTGAGTTTCCAGAAGGCCTTCTTGTATTCACCATCAAATTGTACCGGATCTTTGATGGAGCGCCTTAACGCCTCTGGGCAAAGTTTGCACTTTACAAGATTAATATTCCTTCATTCACTACGAGTAAGCCTCAGTAAAGGCTTCACACTCTGGGAAAGTTTGGAATTCACTGGTGACAGTAGCCAATTATTCCTCAAAAACCCTTACTTGCCTCTGAGGAGTTGGAGGATTCATCTTCAGAAATGCAGAAATGCTTTCTTTGGACATTTTTGTTGCCTCTTTGCCAATGTGGTGACTAAGGTAAATCACTTCTTTTTTTTCACAACACTGCATCTTTGTGGATGAAATTTTGAAACCATTGGGAATGTAGGCATGGAGAACTGCTAAAATGGCACACCCCAAAATATTACCTCAACCGTACGCCCATGGGTGAATGAATCGGAGACGTGTTAAACCTCAGTTTCATGAGGCAATGTGTTCCTGAGATAAGACACCTTACACCATATGAAAATAAGCAAGGACAGAGTAAATCATTGAGTTTTAGATTAGAAATATATGTTTAAAAATATTATTAAAAAAATTTAAAAGGTGCAGTACAGAATTTATAAATGCAAAAGCATGAAGGCATTGCCATGAAGGCTCTCTGTAAATATGGCATTACAGAATAACGTGCAAATCAGAAAAACTCAAAGCTCAAGTGAGCAGCAAAATAAATAAGAAAATGGACAGCATCTCTAGTATCATCGGAAAGCCTCACCCTCAAAATGGGGGTTTATGTATAGTTGTCTTACATAGGAAATCATTAGTTTCTGCAGACTCATCGTAGTTTAAGTTAAAATATGACATTCTCAGAAAATCAGAGCACAGTTTTATGAAACGTCACATTGCCTTAGCATCTAAGCACTATCTCACTACATGAATTTTGATTCTGCTCACTCTATGCTAATATCATCCAGAGATGGCAGGACAAATTAGTTACATGAACAACAATAAAGAATTGTGAATGAATGAGGTACAGTGAGCTAGCAGAAGGGCCTTGGAAATGTGTTTCTATTGGAAAGTTTTATTTGCAAACAGCAAGAATGTCAATTGAGATAATGAAACGTAACTCTGCTTGTCTGCATGTTTCAAAAATACTGTGAACAGTGAGCATGTGGGAAGAGAAGTCCATTTTTAACAAGCCTAAATTGAGGCCTAGCAAACATAAGCCAAACAAACACACTTTAACAAGACATAACTTATTTGTTTAAAATGCAATAAAACCATATCAGTCTGTATCTGTAAATTCAAAAGCCAATCTATGATCTGCATGTAGTTAATAATTCACAAAAATATGAAATTCACAAAAACTTAACTATCAGCAAGATGACTCAGTAGTGCAACTGTATCCAGCTTACAATCTTCTTTTGTCTTTGATGCCACAATATATGACACTAGCACTGAATTACAGGGTACCTGTAATCTCTCTAAATCTTACTTTAGAATCTGAAGATCAAGGGACTTTTTGTATTCCCATGTGGGATACAACATCAAATGAGAACTTTATTTTGAAACCATAATGCAAAAAGATATTGGCCATCCTCGTGTAGAGATATGGAAAAGAACGCTTGGCACAAGTCAGTGACTGTGTAACATTCTGCATTTGCAGGGGTTTAAAACATTATTACAGCCGTATTTGGTACCACTGGACAATATGGGACAAAATGTTTATTAATTTTTCTTAGGTCCTGCTCTATCCTCCGCTTATCACTTCCTTTTTTTAATGCCCATGACAGGAGAGTTACAAGGACTACCAAGCACCTGTTCTATTGGCATATTCTGCATAAGAGTCTGCTGGGCTGGGCTGGGCTGGCAAACTGCATCTGATTTGTATATCGCTGCATCTGGGGGATACAATCATTTTGAATTTTTGATCTGATTTGGATTCTGCATACACTCATACTTCCAGTGCCCAATTTTGTTGTACAAGCATTGCTCTTCTTCAGCCAATTGACATTTGCATTCATTTCAGAATTGGCACAGATGCTCTATGTCGACCTCAGCCTGCATTTGCACCATATCATTCCAAGTTCCCCCTCCTTGCATTCCTTGTGACCCATTCAAATGGCATAAAATCTGATTCAGAATCCATCATCAGATTGTTGGTGTTTTTCTGAAGCTGCTTTCCCTGTGCAAACATCAACTTCTCTTTGACCTTTTTCTGCTTCTCGTGAAAACAGTTGCTACAGTACTTGGCATACTCAAGTATCTCATTGATACAGTTAGTTTGCTACCACATTACACTCTGATGAAAATGAGAGCTAAGCTCCGAAGGCAAACCAAATCAAAAGCTAATACGTATTTGCTAACACCTTCACTTTCTGGCTCATCAAATGACCTGTACTTACTACATATCTGCATAAGCCTCTGATAATAAGCATGCACTGACTGTTATGGCTGTTGTGTGACTTTCATTATTTTTGCCCATTTCACTTCTTTCTCCGACACCTTCTTTTTCAAATGCTCTATTACTGCTCTGCATTTTTTAATAATAAAGCTAGAGCATTATTCGGCAAAACTATCGCTGGTTCTTGTGTCAGGAAAGCAACAGCCACTTTGCATTCTGTCTGCAAATCACTACAACAGCAATTTCAAGCCACAAATCAGGCATACGCACCGTTAAAATTGGCACTTATCTATGAACCTTCTTATACCACTTGCAGGTTCCTCCACTGGTTTTGGAAATGTTGCCGTAAAGGCATAGAGATCACCCCAGGGTCAAGAATCTTGCAAATAATTCCCTCCATGTATTTCTCGCAAAGGAAGTTTTGTCACCGATTCCAGTTCAGAATCACCAATGACCACGTTTGCTTTCTTTCTTGTGTCAATATTTTAGAACTAATCTTCTTCTTCCATTTGTCCCTGTATTTTCTCAAATCCCTCCATTCTTTTATTTGCTTAAGTAAGTGCCATATGTATCAAAGGGTTTTACCCATTCTGTGTCTATGGGAAAACGTGTTCATACGTATGGCTCTAATAAGTCTCTTTTACGTGAGCTTGCAAAGTCATTAGACCCATGTCCACAATTTCTGCTTCACTCAATTACATTTTGTAATTTTCCTGTAAGTTCTTGGTTCCGCTTATACCAACTCCAAATTCATCAGCGAAATCTTTAAGATTATCACTTGCCTCATTCACACATCTCGCAGCATCCGTAATTCATCTGAATTGTATATCAGTATCGTGCTTAAGTTATTGTTCCCTGGAAAAAGTCTCCAAATTAAATTGTCACATTAGCAATGTTAATTTCCCTCTTCTCAAGTAAGTAGTATCTACTGCTTCTATCACAGAAAATTCTGTATTCAATGTAGCTGAAATTCCACTAGGACCAGGTAAAACTGGCAATGTATTCTTAGGTAGATAGCTTTCAGTTGCAGTAATATTTGCACTTGGTACTGTAAGAGCTGTTATTCCCTGCATACTTGTACTTGGTACACCACTTGTACCATATCAGGCACTGGTAGTCTCTGTGTCTCTGCATGTGTATTATCAGTGTACGGGGGAGATTTAGAACTCAACAAATAATTTAAGAAATTATATTTCTCATATAAATCAATTTCCTTATTTATTTTTCATTTGTCACTTACATAATTCTCATCTTCATATTTTTTCTGACTCATTAATTATTGCAGGGAAACTCTTGCAGCTTCCACCATGCCCTCTCTCCATATTCTTTTCTCAATGCTCCACTTGGAATCCAAACATTGGCTCATTGATCTTTTAAACTGCCTCTTTATTTTCTTTCTCGCTTTCTCTATGACCATTTGATCCCATTCATTTAATGCTTTAAATAGTGTAAGCCTACTTTGCACCTTTTTCTCACACATTATGTGTCTCAGGAAACCAAGCTTTCTAGTATTAAAGGTACCCTATAAGACATATTGCATTTCCTTGTCAATACAAATATACTAATGCCAATCTTTCAACCATATAGAAGAAACAATGGTTCAGGGAATAACTAGAAAGAAAACTAATTGTAACTCATAATAACTCAACAGATGAAGGACCATTTGAAAAACAAAAAGTAATAATGAAGTACCTACAAACTTTTATCAAGAAATCTGTTAATAAACAAATACAAAATACATAATAGTACACAGGTGCTCACATGGTTACACAAACATATACAATTAAGAAAATACAGACGTAAGTGTAAATGAAAGAACAATGGCAGAGAAAAAAATATAATAACAAGTTTGTCAGATGATAAAAACAAAACCCAATATATGCTTCCTCTTGTTTTTTTTCCATGGAAGGCATCAACGTCGTTTCAACTAAGGACGGGCGGTGAACTTTGCTCCACCAGCGAAGTTTGCAGAGATTTAGTAACTCCGTTTGCAGTGCAAAGTTTTCCAAAATTCTGCCTACGCAGCGGAGTTCACCGGTGCAGTGGGAGACATACCTTCTTCCAGGGCTTTAAGTGGGAAAAAAACTGGGGGTGCTCTAAAAGGGGCGTGGCAAATTTATTAAAGGGGTGTGGTCTATCCGAGTAGGGGCGTAATATTGTAACAATATTATCGAATTCTGGGGAACCAGTGGCGCTCAATATTTGCCTTGATTTCCCTTCGGAGGGCTGTTCAATCTTTTCTACGCATACGCAGTGCTTTCTATGAGGGTGCTTTACCACCGCATATATAAATCAAGAAAGCAGAACAAGTCAGCATTGGCAGTGAGAGTGTTTTGAAAAAGATGAATGGTGCTTTGCGGCGGAATGAGAAAGCTACGGAGAAGGGGAATAAAAAAAGGCCATTAAAATACTCACGTTGCGGTCTTGCAGGCTTGGAGGGCAAGTCTTGTGTGGCTTCAGAAGGATCCTGGCTGAGGCAGCTCTGATGCAGAGGCAGGGTCCCGATGGTGCTGGTAGGGCTGGGGAGGCATCACGAAGGTAAGTTTCCTTTTCACTGCTACTGGATTCTGTTGTAGACCCTCGTCCCTTGCTTGTTTTAAAGCAGAGTAGGGTCACACTGGTTGCTTGAGAAATCTTGCTGTAGGTCGTAAAAGCAGGGTTGTGCCGGTTCTAACCAGCTGTTGTTGTGCCGATGGCTGGCACGATGACGTAGGTGGCGCTGCGTGTTCAAAGAGAAGGGAAATCCAGAGAGAAAGTGTCTCTCTTCAAAGGATTTCCCTTCCTGCTACAATGACGTCACGCCTTAAGCAGTGCGCGCGCATGCTCACCCGAAACACCACCAAAAACCGGGACGTCTGGTCACCCTACCTTTGACGCCCGAAAATAGAGCCCTCTAGAGACCCCTCTTGAGGCCCCCCAAAACAACTGGGGTTGCTCAGACCACCACAGACCCCCCCACTTAAAGCCCTGCCTTCTTCCCAGATCAGTGTCCTCTGTCCTGCTTGCCTTCACGCAGTACGCCATGCGTACTGCAGTTCTTCCTGTAATTCTCCCGAAGCAGCGGAAGTAGTGGAGCCAGGCCCAGCAGCAGGACAAGGGACACTGATCTGGGAGGAAGGTAAGTCTCTTTACTTTTTAATCTTTCCTTAGACTATGCGAGAGAAGGGGCAGGGGGTCCGGGCTTTAGAGGGTGGAGGACGGGGAGGTTGGGGCTTTAGCGGATGGGGGTTACGGGCTGGGGCTTTATCGGGAGGGGGCTGGTGGGCCACGACTTTAGCAGGGGGTGGGCGGAAGGGCATGGGGGCACTCTGCCAGGCCACGGAACTCCACAGAATTTCACAGAGATTTCTAATAACTCCATAAAATTCCACGGAGTACCACTACGCGAACTCCGCCGACCCCTGGTTTCGACCGTGCTAATTATCAGGTCATCACCAGGACATAATCAATCATAGAGAGCATCCATCAATTATTCAATCGATACTGATCCACTCTCAGATGAAAAATCAACGAGAGTCTAACAAATAATTCAATCCAACTGTAATTGGCAAAAGATAAATCCAGCATAGTGTGGCATGAAGAGGTCCAAGGGAGATCTATCCAAATCACCTCCCAGCTATAGGTCCTTTATTTCCTTTTGTTGGTTAACTCACTGCCCACTCCTCTCGTCACTGTGTCTGGAAAGAAGATCATGCACATGTATAAAGTTCGATGTCCATCGACATTTCGAATGAAGGAGAAGCTTCAGGATGAATCCTCTCACCTTCCAATAAAAGATTCAGTAGGAGCTTTTAGCTTTTTAGGTTTCGCCGTGGCCGTAGCACTGCACAGCAGTGCTCGCGCAGGGCGAAATCTTATGATCCTACAGTGTGGGGCTTTGGTCCCGCCTTCCCTTCCATTGGCTAGCTCCATAAATGGAGGCTAGCCATTGGAAGAGATGGGTGTCCGTTACTCTTTTCCCCGTCCCGACGTGATTCAGGGGCGTTTCTGGGTCTTTTTTTAAGTCCCGCCCTCTCCTCTTCCCATTGGCTGGAATTTTACCTTCCAGCCAATGGGAAGGGGAGAGCAAAACACGCCCCCGAATCCCTACAGGGCGCTGTGTTTTCTGAGCAGTGTTTGGGAGTATGAGTTTTGTGACAGAAAAACGCAATAGCTGTATTTGGCCATTTGCCGGCACTGATATTGATTAAAGTGCGAGAAAGTTTGGGGTGGGGGTTAAACAAAGGGACAAAAAAAGAACTCTTACGTCCCCCAAACTCTTGAGAGTTGGCATGCATATTGGGGTTACATGAAAACACTGTCAGAAAGACGTCCTGGGCATTTATAATGTAGACATGTGACACGGTGCATTAATACCACCAGACAGGCGCCAGCACTTACCTGCGGGGTGAGGAGTGCAGGCTCCGGTTGTGGGCTCTCTTCGTCCGGTGTATCTTCTATTAACACACGGCTCTTGTTCAGTTTCCACATTCTGGGCGGAGAGAAGGAGGGGTAGGCAGATAGTAGCCCCGGGATTCGCTCAGGATTGTGGTGACTTTCTTGTGGCAAATACAGCTAAACGGTTTCCGCGGGTGGAAAACGGCCCGCTGACCTTTCTCAGTACCAGGCACCGCCCCCTGAACCGGAGACAAGCGGCCCTCCTCTTCCCCAGTCGCCCCTGTTCCGGTCTTGCTTCTGTGGATGGCTTCTCACAAAGGTATCAAGTGAAATCGCGGCGACGTGTGGCAGCTAGCGACGGGACTCCTCGCGTTTCGATTCGAGTACAGCTCCTCGGCGGCAGCGGGAAGGAAATTCAGAGCAGCTGTCTTGGGAGGAGACCTGCAAAAGAGGGAGGAGGGAAGAGCAGAAGATAATATTCAGCCAGGCATCAACGAGGTCAGCAGACGGACAAGCACGCTGGGAAAGTAACATCATTAAAATGGATTGGAAATTAAATCCCACTTTTTTTCTAACTCGCGCATTCCTAGTTGTTGGAGTGTATTAGGATGGTATAACTCCCACCAAGAATACGCTGTGTCAGTGAGTGAAAGGCATCAGCTAACAAGACGTCTCATTCTCGCTGAGGGGAGGAGGGGCGGCTCCGTTGCCCAGCACACCCTTCACCTGGGTGTTTCTCGTGCATCAGTGGGCACCAGTCGCAAACTCGCCACCATTTTGGTTTTTGGAAGCCGCCATTGACCTTAGCAGGTTGCCCAGGTAACCAGAAAGGGCGTCTGGTCTCACACTGCCTGCCTTCCTCCCCTCGAAACAAGCAGCTCACCGGATCAAAAGCGCCAACTAAGCCCTTAAGCAAAAGTGTGCTGGCACCCTGCACTTTTAATGACTGACTCCTTAGTTCAGAGGAATGCACGCCCGTTATGTGAGGATTAGGAAGTGTAGGGGCAGATCGACCCCGGGGCTACTGCTATTTTCTAGAAAGTGGTATTTAACAGCCGTTTTCAACATTATCTTGTTTGTGTGTTTAATTTTCGTCCCGTCATTCGCATCTGCTTTTGATTTTTAGAAATTGTCTGCAGAATAAATATACTTGCTTATAGGCGCTTCCAGACAGCCATCTTCATCCATTGGTGTTTTATTGTGTAATTCATATTTTAAATCGGCTAGCTTTAGAATGTGGTAATGGGTTAGCCCACTTCAGCTATCGGTTAATGTGACTGTGAGCGAAAGCATTCTGCACACCCATACACTAAGTGGCTGCCTTCAGGGCCAGAACCTACAATGGCAATGTGTGCTTTTTGAGAACCAAAACATATTTTAAACTTTAGCTATTTTATTTACATTGGTGACTTGCTTGACGAGGTTTGCAAAAACGTGGATTTTTGCAAAAACCATGACATATCAAGTATTAACAAAGCCATAAGACTGCGGGAGGGGGCATTGCCAGACCTAGAGGCTTTGCCAATGCTGGTTTTATTACAATTTGTAATAGCCTCTGATTGGTCTACGATTAACTTTGCTACTGATGCTACATTTCGACAGGGATTGTGGATGGAACTGTTGTGAATACATTTGCATACCAATAAACTCACCCTCATTTCGAGACTGTCAACTTCCTTAAACTCATCCCATTCCAAACAAGCAATATTCAGCCCAAAGACTTCAATGGAATAATTTAATTCAAAACTTTGCTCACCAGCCAAAAAATGCTCCAACGCCATTGACTCACCCTTCAAAAGCAATAAATATTGCCCTCCTTCATGACTCAAAAGTTTGAGAATAAGAGCTTGAATACGAGTGGCTCTTAATATTCCGACCCATGCGTAAAGTTTTTCCATTTTATGCAAACTGCAAGGACTTCCCGTCCATGCTGGCCCTGGAGGGTGCATCCCAACGGGGGCGGGGGAGCTGCGTGTGTCTGTGGCTCTGTGTATGTGTGTGTGTGGCTCTGTGTGTGTGTGTGTGTGGCTCTGCGTGTGGCTCTGCAGGTATGTATGTGTGTGGGACTCTGTGGGTCTGTGTGTTTGTGTGTGGCATTTGCGAGAGATTAAGCTATTGGCATTGTAAATGGCAGTGCCATTTATTTATCTGTTTTGAAAACCAACACATAAATAAAAATGTTGTCATTTACAATGCCAATAGCTCTAACTTTTTCAAAGGCGAAACCGTTGCATTGTAAATGCTTGTTTAATACAGCTTTTCAGTCAAAATAATCCAAAAACCCTCACACAATAAACAAACGAGCAACAACCAATCTAGGCGCAGCTATAGTAATTGTCAACCTATCACAGCAAGACTACAGCAGTAACAAACCAATTACAGCATGACTCGTGTTGACGTCTCCACACAGTCAGTCATTGCGGCACAAATATTCAGTGATCAGGAAAAACAATAAGATGCCTTTCACCACAAAACACACACACAGAAACAAATAAAATACTGTCTGCTCAACGTAAACACGAGAAAATCAGCAATTATATGAAAACGAATCTCACAGTCAGCAGGAACAAGATTAGTACCTTTGCCACACTTGTCAATCACAAATTCACACTAAAGCAGATTCCCATCCAGCGGTAATACACCTCTAATTTGTGTATTGTGCACCGAAAAGCAGATCGTACCAACCCAGGTTAGACACACAAAACGTGGAAGAAAAATCGTTAATTCTGAAAATCCCTATCCAGTGTGAATGCATAGCCTTGCAAATCACACTATCTTTTTGCAGACAAGTTCTACAATATCTCAAGATCTTGGATTATGATGAATCTGATTGCCTTAACCAAAAATAACAAAACTAAAACATATTCCATGCACTTCATAAATATGACAAATGCATGCATCTAAGTAATAGAAATCAAACAACTAACTGAGCCAGGAATCGTCTGTGTAAAACAAAAGATCTCATATTCAGTGTAGCAATTATTGACTCAACACGAACAACATTCTCAACCACAAATCCCACATTGCATCACTGGAAGAATTTGGGGATTTGACTGACGTGGGTGGAAACCCTTCTTAGGTAACAACTACAATCCTGGTCAGGGTGACTACATAAGCCACTAAATTAAACAATGCTTAACCATCTGGTAGCTTGGCACAAAAGCAGTCAGGCTTAACTTAGAGGCACAGTGTTATGCAGGCAACAAACAGAAATAAAGTGAAAACATAGCACATGAGCTATACCACACCAATTTAAAAACATATAGTAGCATTTTATCAATAAAACGTGACAAAAACAACAAAAATCCATTCAGTAGAACCAAAGATAAGCAATTTTAAGGGTTTAAGTAAAAAGAACACTAAGAAGCAGAACGCGCTAACTTTGTGTTTTTGGACACGTTAGACAGAGACAAAATCACAATTCAGGCTGACCATAATGAGAGCAGGGCAGATACAGTGACCAGGTTAGTCCCGCTGAAAAGGTACTTACCTTCTCAAAGTATGGTGCACAGAGTTCAAAACTTCAGGATGTCACAGGAGAAGCTCAATTGATGCCAGCCAAAGTTCCAGGTTCTTGGGAATTACCTCTTGGGGATCATGAACACACTCCAGCAGAGGCTAGCAGTGCTCAGGCAGGTCGAGCTGCAGTGGGTCAGCTGGGCAGTTGCGGGGAGGCCTCTGGAGCTTGTTGTGTCCCTATAGTTGGAACAGGTCCTCAGCCAACCTTGAAGTCACTCAGGTTAGACTGGGATGAAGGGAACGGGTTCCGTCTTCCTTCTCAGAGACCAGGACAAGCCTCAAGCAGCATGGCAGTCTTGTGAAGAACAAAGTAGGCCTCAAGCAGCAGAGCAGTCCTCAGGGAAACAACGCAGCTCTTAAGCAGAAGGCCAGTCCTCTGGAGAGTAAGGCTGTCCTTCTTCTGTAATATCCACAGGTCCAGGAGGGTACTGACGAGTGGCTCAGGCAATCCAATATTCTTACTTGGTGCCACTCTTTGAAATGGGGTACTCTAGTCCACCCCTCCATCTGGTTCTGAAAAGTTCCTTTCTTCCCCTGCCCAGGCTCCAAGTGGTCATGGGTGACAATAGGCTGGTGGCATAGTAATTCATTAAATTTAGTTGTTCTCCTTCAGACTGCCAGAAGGAGGAGGAGCATGCACGGAGCAACGCAGAGGGAGGAGGCAGCGTGGTGACAATTGTGAGAACGGAGTGGGCGATATGTGCCAGGCGCGCAACACCCATTGGGCTCACGGACGGGGATTCAGCCCCCCCCCGTCGTGCCTGTGTGTCAGCGTGGGCGAAGACAGCTTCGCGGGCTGGCGAGCATCTAATTGCTTTATATTTGTAACAAGGGCAACCATTAGATACCTTCGGACCATGGGCGGACAATTTATTATAGAAAACAAAGGTCCTTAGGCTAATTCAATTGTGCACACAATCACGTTATAGACTCAAATCAGTACTATATCTGTTTTTCCTGTACCCAGCCGGGTCAGCGAAATTTTATTCAAATTGATCAAAAAAGGAATAGGTGACCACGCAGATGGTCAATTTCAGCATTTGATAGGGTACAAGCCTGTACCTATCCAGAAGTCATCAAAAGTTTATAGAAAAGTAGGAATGGGACAAAAAACATACATTATCAGGCAAGAAAAAGTAGGAGCCAAAAAGTCCCTTGCAAGAAATAAGCTAATGCGCAAGTTTAGACAAACAGTTCCTGCAAACACAATAGACACAATAGATATATTGTAGAACTGTTTAAAATTGTCGACGTTTCGATCCCCTGGCTCCTAATGAACCGGGATCATCTTCAGGACTATGTAATTAGTTGCCTGTTTGATTTTGATGCGCCTTGGGGGTTCCCAAGTTGGAACGCTGGTCAAGTCTATAGACTGGAGTGTGCCCCTATCGGCACCACCTCTCTTCAAGTTGCTGGAACCTCTTAGTACAGTCTTAGTACTCCGATGGGTAATAGCGATCTCTCGTTGGTACCCTTTGGTAGGGGAGATTCTTAAATTGCGGGCGCGTGAGAATTCGCAAGGGCCTCCCAACTTTTGTGGTTCGGCGATGTGGCCAGAATCGGGCGGTATTCTTGGTGTCGGTGGACTCAATGGTCGATTCACCTGACTACACGAGATTCGAATATAGAGCATCTAATTGCAGCCGCACCCGAGGACTTAACAGGTCTTTAAAAGACCATTTACTTGTAAATGAGGCTTTTATTTTTGTAAAAAAGGCTTTTGTTGTGTGTTCACCCCTTCTTACAGCCACTCTGTCTAAGTAAGGAAGAATTAGCCCCCCCAAAAAATATTTTCCAGCCCCTCCCCCCCCCCACCCCGCCGGACATTTGGCTCTAGTTGCCCGCCTGATATGTGCTAACTGCACCTGGATTCCAGCTCCCGGCATACACTCGGGTTAAAGGAAGGCCTTGACCTCCAAGCGGCCGGCCAGTCACATTTTCGGCTGCAGGGGACGTATTACATCAAAGGGCCCTTACTACATCAAGGGGCTTGTTGGACTAAGGGGCATGCTGCACCTCTGCACCATTCCCTGTATTGCCCGCGCCCTTCGGCCCTTCAACCCATAAGCTCTTCAGCCACGCACCACTTGAGGCTTCCGTTAACACAGTAAAAGCTGGTAAACAATTTGCAGCAGATTGCACAGTACCTACAGCAGCTAAATAGCTTTATTGGCTGAACTTGGTCCCTGGTCTTCGGAGTATTCCCCCAGACTCCTTCATCTCCTGTTGTCTCCCACCACCACAGCAGGAGGAAATCAGGCAACCCTCATGTGAGGTGGCGTGGCCGTGCGTGTGGAAACTTAGTATAACCTGCTCTAGCGCCGGCCAGCATCAGCACCTGTACCAGTCAGACAAGCTTTGTCTACTCACAGAACTAGATTGAGCAATGGTCAGCATTGCTGCAGCGAGGCTAGTAAGGCAGGCTAACGTTTCTGAAATATGATCAAGACCCGGATACTTCGAATATGCAGACAAAAGGTCTACTGCATATACTAGTGATTAGAGTTATCTCTATATACATAGGGAAGGGATGCGAATGGATATACTCTAAGAGCAACTCTGAGCAGGGAAACAGGTCAATATGGAGAGGTAGGATCCTCCCCACACCATCCACTGCTCCTTAACTACAGTGACCTACCCAACAAACGCCTAATTCCTGCATTGCCAATAATATATAACACTGGCATGTGGTCCTCCCTTCTCATAACCATGCAATCAATGGCAGATCCAATGACCTACCGATCAGACAAACTTGACACGTAAGTGCATATTCTGAGCTCCCTTGCTGTTCTCATTACTGGAATCGACAGGAACCTTGAAGCGCTAAATAACTTGATAAAGCGTGCTCAATCAACAGTCAATTTGCACGAAGCTCCTCAAAGGAATCAGGCATCTTGGCCCTGCTCCCTCATCGTGAACAAACTCTCCACATTACATCAGATAGTTGAAGGGCTGTTACGGGAATTCAGGGAGCAATGCAGTACATTTAACTCGGCGTTCAATGAAGATGGTGCACAATCCATAGCCATATCTCAGTCAAAAAGAGAAGCACAAGGTGAGAACAAGGGTTGTGACAACACAGTGCAAAAAACATCCAGAGCATGGGGCCAACAAGTCACCAGAGGTCCCATTATGCACAGAAATTGCAGTATTGTAGCCATTGCATGCGACCTTTGACCTGGTCCATCCCAAAAACGATCAAAGAAGAGTATAGCTGAGCAAGCAAGTCCAAAAACAATTGAAGAAACAACGTAACAAACTGCACAAAGTTTCAGCATTAACAAATAAGGAGAAGGTGTATCCAATGTTTATAAAACATCAACAAGAGAAGCCAAAACCCCTCCTTGAAATAACATTGTCAGATGTAATTGAGACCATTAATGAATATGTATTAGAGGATGGTGTGCTCCATCAACTAGCCACTCCTAGCCTCCCTGAGGATGCCCTGCTCACCAGTCCATCCCATATTGCTGCGGGGCTCACGCTAGCTGATGAGTAAGCGCAAGGCAACACAAGTCTCCTAGAAGGCAAGCTCCAGCTCTTACCTTTAGTAACTGGGCCATGGGAACCTAGGCAAACTATTCATGTAAAACCTGATAGAGGCCCGCAAACATCAAAAAGACCCAACTCACCAACAACTCTCGGGCAGGACTGGCCTTGGCACCTGATAGAGGTCCAAGTTACTCAAATGCCATCACAAGGCACCCCCCTTCTATGGCTGACCTATGTTCAGGCAACATTGCAGCGTGTTCATCTCAAACCCTTGAACGCAGTAAGCTGATATGGATCCCGGAATATCAAACCAGGGGGCTCCCATGATATCTAAAACAGGGAGGAACATCATCTTGTTACTACAGTCTATCCCAGACTTGGAGTACATCAACTCCTCTGATATCTTGCCAATTGAACTATAAAGGACTGGGTGATTAGACTAAAAGAAGTCATAGTGGAAGGATATCCAGATGTGCTTAACTGCCAGTTTAAACCTCCCACACACTCAGTTCTTAAAAAAAATGCTCAAGGGGCACAAGGTCTTGAAGAAATCGCACCTGATCTGGTTAGCTAATTTAAGTACTGGAATTGTGTGGTATCCTCAGGTTTTGTATATATGTTCTCTTTACTTTGTAACTAGCTGCTCAGCCAGTGTGAGTGTTCCATTGTAGAATGTTGGTGTGATTGACATGAGTGGAATGCTTGGGTGCCTGGTGTGTGAGTGTGTCAGTTGGAAGATGGGCTGAGCAGCTAGGAGGTAGTACCTTTCAGCCGCTGTGCTGTCTAAAAAACGTTTCTGGCAAAAGCAAAGGGGATGATGGACGGAGTGTCGAACATTCCAAACACTCACCCCCAGTCAACTGATCAGGGTTTAATCCATCATCATTCTTTAGCTCACTCCGCCACCTCAGTTCAGACATGGCCATATGCAAATCATTCTGACCCTGTGCCTCATGGGAACAGTCCAGCCCGAACTGCCAAGCCATGTCTTCCCTGGACCGGAAACAAGCATCCTGGAACCGGTTTCTGGCAAATCAGCCATCATCAGCCAGGCTAGCTTGAATCAAGTGGCAAAGTGAGCAAGCGACCCACGTCTGGGCATACCCTGCCAATTTAGGATGAAAAAGCAAAACCAAAGGGGATGATGGACGGAGAGTTGAACATTGCAAACACTCACCCTCAGTGAACTGATCTGGGTTTAATCCATCATCATTCTTTAGCTCACTCCGCCACCCCAGTTCAGACATGGCCATATGCAAATCAGTCTGGCCCTGTGCCTCATGGGAACAGTCCAGCCCGAACTGCAAAACCATGTCTTCCCTGGACCGGACAAAAACATCCTGGGACCGGTTTCTGGCTAATCAGCCGGTATCAGCCAGGCTAGCTTGAATCCAGTGGCAAAGTGAGCAAGGTACCCACGTCTGGGCATACCCTGCCAACTCTGGGCGAACAAAGCAAAACCAAAGGGGATGATGGACGGAGCGTTGAACATTGCAAACACTCACCCCCAGTCAACTCATCTGGGTTTAATCCATCATCATTCTTTAGCTCACTCTACCCCCCCAGTTCAGACATGGCCATATGCATCAGCAAGGACCGTGTTTATGATTCCCAGCTACAAATCTGTTTATGTAATATCCCTGGACTTGTGCAAAAACTTGAAGATCAAGACATCATGGAATACTGGGGCAATTTTTAAATTTTAATTCTTCAGGAAACTTGGTCCCAAACAACTGCCATGTTGACGGGCTATGCCAAACACCAAACACCAGCAAATAAAAGTCAGCAGCTACGGACACCCATTGGGCGGCTTAATAATGTATAATCTCAACATCTCTGCAGGTCATGTGATGTGATGTGATGAGCATTTGTATAGTGCACTATCACTCCAAGGAGCATCTTGGCGCTTTGACACGTGCTGCTGAAAGATGGTCACAGCTCTAACTGTTCTCAATCACCGGGGAAGCTTTATACCAGTGTTTTACATGCAGCGTCCGGCAGGCTATAGATCCATGTCTTAAGAGATTTCGTGAACTTCTGTTCGGTGGTAATCGCGTGGAGTTGATGGGGCAGTTTGTTCCATGCCTTTGCACCTATTACCGCCAGGAATTTTCCTCCCTTAGTCGCCAGTCTAAATTTCGGGACCATCATCAAATTGGCTGTAGCAGATCTAAGTTCCCGTGTGGGATAGTGTTAGAAACGGGACCCCCGGCCGGCCACGGCTCACGCCAACGTCAGTCAGGGATCACCATTTCTAAGGTCAGGGCAAGGGAGTCACACACCAAGATAACCCCCGCTCACCCTCTAGGTAACGTGACGTGAGCAGCAAGGCTAATCTCGGAGGCGATGTGTAAAGCGTTTGCGCGCGCACCCCAGCGACAACACCCTAGGCCCACCACAAAGGAAACTCCACACAAGGTTATATCAAAAATAGCCTTTGTATTATAATAATAAAAACACATTAGATAACACACACACTTTACAATGTGCCAACAGGCACGGGCAAGATTTACAAGGGATTATGTACAGGACAGGGCCACCTGGACCACTGTCAGGGGTATGCACTTTTTAGAAATAATACTTGTAGGTATAACACTTAGCACATAAAATGGTTACATGTAGCATACAACCAGTAACTACTGGTAAAGGGTAAATACCTCCTACGCCACCCTAAACACTGTAGGGAAATCACGCAGGGAACTAGGACCTTAACCTCAGGACCTATGGAAGGAAAACCTATCACCTAAGCAAGTCACATTTAGCAAAGGGAAGGAAACCTAAAATAATCACCTAAGCAAGTCACATTTAGCAAAGGCGATAACGCATCAACATTCCTCTAAGCAGGTCACTTTTAGCAAAGGGAAATAAACCATAAACAATTACCTAAGCAGGTCACTTTTAGCAAAGGTAAAACAAACATTCCTCTAAGCAGGTCACTTTTAACAAAGGGAAATAAACCATAAACAATTACCTAAGCAGGTCACTTTTAGCAAAGGTAAAACAAACATTCCTCTAAGCAGGTCACTTTTAGCAAAGGGGAATAAAAACATAAACAATTACCTAAGCAGGTCACTTTTAGCAAAGGTAATAACAAACAATTGCACATTAAACATTAAAACACATTCAGAGGTGCAGGTAGAACATTTGCGCAGGAATCAAATTAGCAGTAAATCATAAATTGCGCAGAGTGCACATGGCACAACACTAGAATTGTCCCTCAGGCCAACTGGCCTCGCAAGGGGCTGAATGCCCTGAGTCTCAATGTCAGGGAAGGCTGCGCAGGCAGCCAGAACACAAAGCCTAAACGTAGCAACTGTTCACTAAGTGCTGGACAGTTGTAAATAGGGCTGGGCAACGTTGGAGCCTCGTGGGCTCAAGAACACTGGTGGGGAGGAGACACTGTGTGGGAGCCTCGGGGCTACTGACCACACTCGTGTCCCTAGAGCCTCTCTGGCTCGCAAAGCAAATATGCTGGCACTAAAGAGCTTCTGCGCTCTAAACCAATGATGGGCGCTCAAGAGCCTCTCTGGACTCGTAAACCCAAAATAGGGGCGGGAGCCTCTCGGGGCTCAAAGAACAAATGCAGGTCCCTGGAGCCTCGTGGGCTCTTAAAACAAATGCCCCCTCGAGCCTCGGGGCTCGTAAATATACTTAGAGCGGGGGCCTCGCAGGCTCGACAAAGAAATGCCCAGAACGATGTGGGAGCCTCTCAGGCTCAAGATACACTGCGCCCAAAACGTTGGAGTCCCTCTCGGGGGACTCGGAATCAATGATGCCCCCAGAGCCTCAATCGGCTCTTCTCACTTGGGCCGCTCTCAGGCCCGGCCCGCACACGGAAGGGGAGGGGCGGGCACCGACAAAGTGCCCCGACGCCCTCCTCCCTTCCCTCGCTCTCCCGGGCCCCACTCTGCACTCACCGGGTGTCTGGTACGCTGGACGGGGAGCTCTCTCTCCTCGGCGGCTCTGGTGCCGCGGGCGGGCTCCTCTACCTCTCCGGGGCCTCGACCAGACGCGGCAGGCTCTGCTCCTTCTCCCGGGGCTCCTCTCTCCACTCGGGGAGCCTCGGGGATCCGGCTGGCTGCTTCACTTCTTGCTGCTCGGCTGCGGGGGCGGGACTTCCGGTCACCCTCCCTCGGGCCGCGCAGCGATTGGTTGGCCGTCCAACCACTTCCGGGTCGCCGCGGGCAGCGCGGCGGCTCGCTTCAGATAGGCAGGCGGGGTCCCATTATCCGAGGAGTGGGCTCCCTCGCGATAAATTATTATCTCAGGACGGGGCAATGCCGGGTGGGCACCGGCCTTTAAATTAAAAGATAAAGCGAGGTAGGCACTCGCTCTGCCAGATATCGGCAAAACCCAATGGGCAGACGCCGGGTGGGCACCGGCTTGGCAACCACGAGCAGGCACAGCCAGCAAAGCGCTCCCAAGCGCTAGGGGAATGAATCAAGCGCCCGCAGCGCTAGGGGTCCAAACAAAGCTCCAGCAGGGTCTGGAGGCAGGCAGGGGGGTAAGGCAGGGCCAGAGCCAGCACACTGGGTCTCCAGGCAGGGAGACAGTCCAAGTGACGGTCCTCCTGGCCCCAGCAGCAGCAACAGCCCCCTCTGGCAAGGATCCTGGAAGAGAACAAATTGTAAGGGGACACAGCCCCTTCTTATACTGTAAATTCCTTTGTCTTCAGGGTGCAGGGTGGGGGGAAACCAGTTGCAGCTGGCTGGGGATTACCCTTGATGGCCCAACCACCCCTTTCATTCACTGGGGAGGCTTGGGTCGTTAGACAAACCACAGGGGGGCGGAGCCAGCATTGTGTGGGGAAAAACCCAGCCCATCCAGGACCCAGGTGCACTCCTCCCACACATCACTCATGCTGATCTCACACTCACCACCGGGCAGACCCATCCAGACTTCCTGGAGCCTGGCATGCCAGCCAGCTCCAGCCAATCACGCTCCAGCACCCTCACTGCACACATACATCAATGTCCAGAAGTAGCACTTCCCAACTAGACACACACAAGCCGCACATACCATTGCGCAGCTCTCACTCTCACGAGTTCATACATATCAAACTCGAGCCTGCACTCCCCACACATCAGGAACGAACATGGACACACACATTCCCCATGCATTCCTATGGGAGGGCAGGCCAGCCATACTACACGCACGCACTTTACTCTGGGGCACAGGGAAAAAGTGCGCCAAGACCCAAAAATCACTAACTCTGGGTCACAAACAAAAGCAAAAAGTTTAGGGGTGAACCTGCCCTAAGGCCCAAGTCCAACAGATAGTATCACCTGAAATTTCTGAAAAGGTACAATGGGCCTTGCTTATGGAAGACCCTGTAGGTAATTGTCAGGACCTTGAACAAAATGCGCTTTTGAATTGGATGCCAATGAAGGGCATCCAGCGCATCCGAGGCTGAAGATTTCCTTGGCCATCTGAGTACCAGTCTGGTAGCCGCATGCTGGACCATCTGCAGTCTGTGCAGGGCAGATTTATTTGCCCCTGCATACAGGCTATTGCAGTAGTCCAATCTAGACATGATTAACGCAACTGCGACCGTGCGTCTAGCTGGTAGGGGGAGGAGATCAAAACATTTCCTAAGGCCCTTTATTATGTTAAAACACGAGCCAGCAATTTCCTTTTCTTGCTGTTTGAATGAGAGAGTCTCATCAAATTTAATCCCCAAATTACGTGCTGCCCTGATAGTATTCGGTGGGGCTTCTGCTTCCTCCGGCCAACACGTCTGGGGAGAAAAGGGGTTGTTTAAGCCAAACGGCAACATTTCTGTTTTTGCGGAATTACATTTGAGATGATTGTTTGTCATCCAAGCAAAAGTCGCCGTCGTATCCTCATCCAGAACTAGGACTAGTTGCGTGTCATCCGCAGGTCTTGATTGAGGAGATCTCCTTGAAAGAATCATGGGTTCAAGCATTGAAACTCAGCATGCAATTCTGTGAAGAGAATGATAATCTTTTGATAATAAACGTTTATATAAATCCTAGACCAACAGAGAATAAATCCAAGTTAAAAAGGCTAGTGAATATCTTTTCAGATCTAAAAATAAAATACCCGCTAGTTGATGCCCTCCCAACAGGAGACTTCAATACAAACCTGTTTAATGATAACAAGGCCAGGGAAACCCACAAATTGGACTCACTTTGTGATATTCAGGTACATAAAGTGACAGCAAAAACCCGTTGGAATAAAACAGCTGATACCTTCCTATTGGATTGTGAAACCTTGGCCTCAGGCTATTAAATGGTCCATTTGAGGGGGATTCTGCCCCAGGCTGGACACGAGGAACTGAGAAATCTATCTCATATAGCAACTTCACTCTGTGCTCAGCCACCTTTTTAGGTCGAGCTAGAATACGCATGCTTGCATGCGTCTAGCTCGACAACTATAGCCGTCCGTCTCCTGGGAATCTGAGACAGGGGTCGGGCACGAGCGTCGACTTAACCTCGTGGGCGCGCACGCCCAGCCCGGCGCCGTGCACATCCCCTGCCTCAGATTCCCTGAACACACACATACACACATGCACACGCAGGCAGGCACACACACACGCAACAGCCACACGCGCACACACAGACACACATAGACACGCGCGCACACAGACACACATACACACGCGCGCACACATCCCCCCTCACACCCCACTTTCCATGCCTAAGCGCACTAGCGGGCCCCACTCACCGGGCTGCTGTGCGATGCCGAAACACACCCCGCCTCTCCACTTCTCCCGGGCCCCCTCCTGGGACCCGGGACTTCTCTGCATTTCCAAAGGTACCGCAGGGCTCTCTCTTCCTCATGGGAGCCCTGCATCGACGCGCAACACCGGCCTCTTCCGGCCACGTCACAGGCTCCGCCCATGTCACGGCCAAGGATGCCTGACTTCCTTGTTTTTGTATTGTATTTGATGATCCTGTCAGGATACTTTTTTTCCCTATGCATGCAGTAAACACAGCTGTGTACAGCGCCTGGGTACGTGTATGCCAGAACGTCTTTTTTGCGTTTTATTGACATATCTGTGTATGATTTGAATGGGCGAATTGCTTTCCTAGTCGGGCGAACAATGAGTTGATTGTAACCACAAGGCCTCTGGAGTGGCACCGCTGTTGTTGCTTGTGATATGCATTGATGCGTGTCTCTGTTGTTAGTTTAAACATAAACCTGTGTTTACTGCTGTATGATGCGCATTCTGTGCCAGAGCCTTTTTTTTAATCACAGCGGGGCATCACTGGTCTGTGTGGAGCGCAGCAGAAAAACAAAGCGTAAATTGAGACCCTGGAGTCGGGAGAGGCTGTGCTAAAGTGGGAGGGGGGGGTCCTTCCACACTATCTCTGTCCAGAGAAAGGCCGGGCAGTTTGCTCGCCAGGTGCCACCCCACAGCGTTTAGATGAAGATTAATAATTCTACATTGTGTGGTATCGCCAGGCCTCTATGTTTATAAAACTGTCCAGCTTATTTTTTTGTGAAGTGCACCGTAAACAGGATTTATTCTTGGACAAATCTATACAGTATTAATCATTAAATAAAAATCCAGCATACTTTTAAAAAAATCATTTGTTTGCTTTCAATGTAGGGGGATTATTTTCAGAAAACTATTCTGCTAAATGGGATGTTTTCTCATGCAAGGCCACCCTTGACAGACGAACAAATAAGTTTACCTGCAATCTATTCATCAATACAATCCAACAAGAGAGAGTTTCACACACTAATTTATTGAAACGTTATTGCAATCCAAAAGTGCATTGTCTCAGTTGGTTTACCACTCGCTGCTGACATCTGCTGGGATCTGCAAGTCAAGTGTTCTGATCTTGCTTGGGGGAGTCCACCTTTTATCTCTCAGAAGCAGTGCCTCTTAACGCATAGGCATGCTGGGAGATAACAAACGTGGGAGCCGTGACGTTTCAGGTAAGAATTGGGGAGAGTGCGTCCTCACCGCCCCTCACCTTCTGTGGAGAGGATGTCCTGTATTCAACATTCTGCCTCAGTGCACCCGGCGTCTTGTATCTGAGGGGAAACCTGCTTGGAAAGGGGTTGAGTTCTGAAAAGGCTTGTTATCTTATAGGCAGGTAGGGCTGGTGCACAGTGATTCGTGTCAGTATAAATCTGGCACTCCACATACATTTCACCACATTCGACCGGCCTTGGAGGCACCGGCCTGAAGCTAGCAGAACTGAAGCTGCTTTGCCTAGCTACATGTCTATGTCGTGAGCTACTTTAAGTACTGTGCACAGTCGAAATAAACGTGTGTCTAATTACAAAGAGTCATTAATGTTCGTTTTATTTTCAATGATAAGCAACAGAAATCCTTAATCTATATACTGCCTCTCAACTAGTTTTGAAATGTTGACAAACAGAACTTGCCAAGTGCGAGATGAAGTACCACTGTTTTGCTGGTCAGACAAATCAGCGCTCCTGGATTGCCCTGTACCACTACCGGTACTCTCCCCAGCCAAGGAGCACGGTTTGCCCAATGTAAAATATAGAGGCCTCTCCCACTAATGTACACCTGCTATGTGCTTGCTGTTAGCTCTCTCCTCTGCATCCCTCTGTTACCGTCTCCCTTTGCTCCCCCCTCCCACTAGTGGCGTAACAATAGCCCCCCACACCCCGGGAAGGGGGGTAAACTCACGGGGAGTAGGTTTTAAAGCTCCTAACTGGGTGGGGGCTCAAGTTTCCTTGCGCCATGCCCCCCCTTGTTGCAGTCTCCCTCATGTATTTCTCTACCACTTCCCCTGTGCCTTTTTCCTCGTGCCCCTCCCACTCCTCGGTGCATTTCTCCAATTCATCTCCCCTAACCCGCTCTACATCTCTGTTTCTTCCGAATATTAAAAACACAAAAGAGTGTTCCACACGTGTTTATTTTATTTTTTATTTTATTGACCAATCTAAGTATATAGCCAGGGCTTTAAGTGAGATGAAAAACGTGGGGGGGTCTCTCAAATGTGCGTGGGCCATATAATTAAGGGCGTGGCTTATTGTTGTGTCCCCAGGTCGATGGGCACCGGGAACTGTGTAGTGTATGTATGCTACACCACTAGTGCAGGGCCTAGAACAAATTGGCCGGGACACAAGGGTTGCTTCTTACTCGATCACTCCGCCGTCACCAACTGGCGTACGTGTGGACGTGACGTCCTTTATTAACACAAGTCACGTGAGCATGACGGGGCACGCCTGTTACGCCACAGGCGGAAACACAACATTCCTCCCCAACCAAAAAGAAAGAAAACAAAGTGTCATTGTATAAGAAAAATGTGGTCTTCAGACAGTAATTCACAGTCTATTGCTGGCCACAGCAACATGCCAACTCTTGCAAGTAAACATGTAAATAACCAGAACAGTCTTATGTGAAATAGTCTCTCAGGCGACTGGAGGGCGCCGGGTTCCTCCGCAGCCGATCTTGGGTAGTGCTGCAGCTTGGGATCTCCGCTACCTCAGGACTTGGTGGGACCTCTTCAGTCACGTGCTCCGGCTCACTTCCTGGGGTGTCAAGACTCATATTTCCTGCCTCCTGACCGTGGCTGAGCATATCGTCCGGAGTTAAGCGTCCTTCCGCCGGGATGGACACATCCATGAGATCCCTGACATTGGCATTGCCCCAGCCTGGGGCTCTGGCGGGGGGATCAATGTTCACTAGTGTGGAAGAGGCACTGACATTTCCAGATTGGTACTTTTTGAAGTAGGAAACATTCCGAGTCACAGTCTCTCTTCCTTTGGTGGCAACTATTAGAGTTCCCTTGACTTTGACGACTGTCCACGGCTCTCGCTCATAGGGCAGGCGGAACTTGCCACTGGTGACCCTGTTCTTGAGTAATACGTCATCCCCCACTACAAAGCAAGGTGCCCTAGCCCTTCTCCGTTGACTGACCTGAGTATGCTTCTTCCTGCGCCGGGCTTCCACTAGGTCATCATTGGGAGGCTCAGGCTGCCATTGTGGATGGTGAGGGATGGAGTGTACGATTATCCGGCCCATGATCAAGTGTCCGGGAGCAACACCCGTGGTGGAGTGAGGTGTCTGGCGATAGCTCCTGAGAAATGTGAACAGGGCCAGTTCAAGGGATTGCCCCTTGTCATGCGCAATTCGGATTACCTTATTAAGAGTTCGCATGAAGCGTTCTACTTCGCCATTGGCCTGGGGCCATCGTGGAGTGATTCGGCGATGTTTGATGCCCAAGGCCCGTAGGTAGTTGGATAGTTCTTGGCCTTGAAAAGGAGGGCCATTGTCTGTTTTTAACTCTTTCATCAATCCATGAGCAGCCATTATTTTCTCAAGCTTAGGAATGACCTCGGCAGCACTGGGAGTGGAAATGATCTCGACTTCAGGATATTTGGAGTGGTCGTCAATGGCTACGAGGTGTGGCGGCCATCTGGGAGGCTTCCAAAATCGAGACTGACACATTCCCATGGTGACTTTGGCCGAGGCTCCACAGCGACAGGGGCTGGTCTAGGCAATTCTCCCGCTGTCTGACAGGCCGCACACGACCGGACCGTGGATTCAACCAGGTCATCCATTAGTGGAAACCACACCTTGGTGCGAAGACGAGATTTCGTTTTGACCATGCCTTGATGGCCGACATGAGCCAATTGAACGACGTGGTCAGTCAAGGATGAGGGTATCACCAGCCGATGACCCCTCAGCAGGCACCCAGTGCTATCCTCATTTAGTTCCTCTCTCACATGATACAGACTGTCCATAATTCGTTGCGCCTCACTGGTCAGAATTTTCCACTCCTCCTTGGCTTTATGCCAGTTGCCATGTCGCACTGCAGCAATGGCTCTCTGGAGACAGTCATCTCTTCGGGTGGCTTCTGCCAGTTTTTCCATGGATATCGGTAGTGGGCAGGAGCGAGCAGTGATACACCTCACATATTCCTCTGTGTCAGCGGCGTCCTCCATCTCTTCTCGAGTAGCCGCTCGGGGATGGCGTGACAGATAATCAGCCGGGTTTTTGGATCCTGGCTGGTATTCTACTCGGCAGTTATAGTTTTGAAGTTGTAGCATCCATTTCTCGATTCTCGGAGGAGGCTTAGATGATGTTCCAGAGAATAAGGCTACCAGCGGCTTATGGTCTGTTGCCACTACAAAAGGCTTCCCGTAGACATAGAGATGAAAATGGCGACAGCCCCAATGTATCGCGATTGCTTCCTTTTCAATCTGGGAGTATCTTTGCTCCGTTTCTGTGAGCGATCGGCTCGCAAACGCCACTGGTGTCCAGTCTTCTTCCACTCGCTGTCTCTGCATCAGTACTGCGCCCAGTCCTGTGGGACCGGCATCCACAGCCACGAGTGTTAGCTTCCTCGGGTCGAAGAAAGCAAGCGTGGTTGCCTCGGACAGCGCTTCCTTGATGTCGTGAAACACCTTCTCTTGTTCCGGACCCCATCTCCACGGGATAGCATCCTTGGTAAGTTCTCTCAGCGGCAATGTCAAATTGGCCAAATCGCGAATAAATCTGCCACAATAGTTTACCATTCCCAGGAAGCTTCGAACCTCTGTGACAGTCGTGGGAGGATCAGCTTCTTTGATGTCCTTTACCTTATCTGGGTCAGGGTTTACACCATCAACCGAGAAGGTGTACCCGAAGAATTGTAATTTCCTTTTTAGAAATTCGCACTTTTCGCGGTGCAAGGTGAGTCCGGCATCTCTCAATCTTCGAAGCACCTGGGTCAGACGACTGTGATGTTCTTGGACAGTTCTGGCATGAATCATGATGTCGTCACTGACATTTATCACTCCTGGGATGTCCGCTATGAGTTCCTGTATTACGTTTTGGAAAACTTCCGCGGCACTGGATATCCCGAAGCTGAGGCGAGTATATCTCCGTAGTCCCAGGTGTGTGGAGAACGTGGTGATATTTCGTGATTCCTCATCTAGGACTAGTTGGTGATAGCCTGATCTCAGGTCCAGTTTGGAAAACCAACTAGCACCTGCCATTTCACCTATTAGATCATCTATTGTGGGCGTGATGTGACGTTCGCGCTTGATTGCGACGTTGGGAAGTCGCATGTCCACGCATATTCTCACCGCTCCTGGTTGTTTGGGCTTTCTTGTGACTACTATCGGCAAAACCCACGGGGTGGGACTGGTCACTTTTTCTATTATCCCTGCCACTTCTAGTTTCCGGAGTTCTTCCTCCACCAATGGACGTAGATGAAATGCTATTCGGCGGTGCCGCAAAGCAACTGGCTGGACCGTAGAATCAATGTGCAAATGCACCTCCTTCCCTTTGAATTTTCCAATTCCTTGGAACACTTCCTCAAATTCTACCAGTAGTTGTTGTATTGATTCTTGATGAATGCCAAAGGCGAATGTCACAACTCCCAGATCCTCGGCCGCGCGACATCCTAGCAACATTCCTTGTCCATCTTCGGATACGAATATGTTGGTGGTAACGGACCGGTCGCCATGTGAAATAGTGGTCCGGAATTTTCCCCGGATCCGGAGAGGCGTGTCTTGTCCATAGGCAAAACCAGTGATGGCTGATGGGATTAGCACTGGCGGTGGGCTTAGAGTTTGGTGTAGAGCAGACGCCATTAGATTGATGGTGGCGCCGGTGTCAACTACCGCCATGACTTCATGGGCTCCGATATGGATCCCACACTGTGGTAGGCGTCGTGCAGGCCGAGTCGCCGTGCCAATCATATGTACCTTGTGCACCGTTCTCTCCTCGTCTTCATCATCGTCCATGTCACTCGGACTCGGGTCCCCTTCCGGTACCGTGTTCACCACCTGTCTGGGCTTGCGATATCGCTTTGATCGGCATACTTTTTCAAAGTGGTTGTAGCGTCCATACGCCGAGCACCGTTTTCCTTTGGCCGGACATTCTGCTGCTGAGTGTGGCATTCCTCCACAGTATCCACATGTCTTCGGCGGTGCCGACGTGGCATTCCCCATTCCTTTCTTGGTCCACTTTGTTGGCGATTTCACCAGTACTCTGTTGACCGGTTCTGCTTTTACAGGTGCTTGGAGTGCGGCCTCCATGTGGGCTGCTCGCGCCTTTGATAGTTCCTTGGTGCGCCCCAGTGTTAGTATGTCCGCCAACGGCTTACCCGATTCTTCCAGAATCCGTTCTCTCAGTTTGACGGATGCGCAGCCTTGTATAATCTGACCACGGATTTCCTCTGTGGCATCAGCAAAACCACATGTGGATGCCAGGCGAGCGTGATACGTGTCTAGGGATTCCTCCGGTAGCTGCCTAGCTTGTCTGAAAACAAACCGCTCATAGTCCTGGTTGGCCATTGGCTCGAAATGGGCATTCAAGGCATTAATAAGTGTGTGGTGGTTCTTTGGGGTGACCTCCACCAGGGTTTTGGCAATGTTATGCACATCTTTGCCCCCAAGATGAAGGACCATGGCTCTCTTTTGTTCTTTGTGTACTTTGGTGGCCTCAAAGAATATTAACAGACGATCTACCCAATCCTTCCATTTGGGCGCAAGTGATGATGGTGAACCTTCCACCACGAATGGCTCTATTGGGGGTATTGTAGCCATGCCGTATGCCAGGCACAGTATCAGGCGTCTTGACTCCACCCCCACTGCAGTGCCCTGCCTTGCTCACTGTCCGTTGCAGTTGCCAATGCTTGTTGGCTCTGGGACTCCTTGTTCGAGGTAGTTGCTGGCGCTGCCAATGCTTGATGGCACTTTGAGGCTGCCTATACCCCTTTTCAGGATGAACCAATGTAGTGATCAGGTCCCCTTCCGAGTTGGCGTGTGTCCCTCCGTGATGTGCTGCCACTGCGTGACCCCACCTTAACCGGGCCTCTGGGGAGTGTTGCAGGGCCCAGCCACGTGCTTGCAGAGTGTCCTCTTCCACGTGTGGGGCGGAGATGCAGCTGCCGCACGCGGAGACAGGGGCGCGACTTTCCGACACTGGAGCGCGGGCTCCGATCGCCGATCTGGACCCCCCTGGGAGCGCTGATGCCGTCCGCGTCTAGCGGGCGCCACTCCGTGCTGCAGAGATCACACGTGGAGCCACAGCGCCACCGCGCTGGAAAGGGCCGATGGTCAGTACCTGAGGCGCTTTCCGTGTGCGAGAGCGCGTCCTGCTGTGTCTCCAGGGGCCGTCGGGTCACACGCGGCTCCAGCCGCACAGCGAGAGCAGTGCCGGGCACGAGCGCCGCAAGCCGGGTGTCGGGCTCACGGACGCCACGCAGCAGAGCGGAGGTAAGGCGACCACCCGCAGCGAGGGCACGACCACCCTCGTCGCCAGCTGTTGTGTCCCCAGGTCGATGGGCACCGGGAACTGTGTAGTGTATGTATGCTACACCACTAGTGCAGGGCCTAGAACAAATTGGCCGGGACACAAGGGTTGCTTCTTACTCGATCACTCCGCCGTCACCAACTGGCGTACGTGCGGACGTGACGTCCTTTATTAACACAAGTCACGTGAGCATGACGGGGCACGCCTGTTACGCCACAGGCGGAAACACAACAGCTTATCAACACCTAAGCTAATTTGTGATTACCAGTGTGCCTCGCTGGTATTTTGCTGCTTCTGTCTTTGCATCAGGATATATAATGCAACAAGAATCATTATACAGATAACAAGTTAGGACTATTGGCGTTGTCAATGGGTGTCAGTTGCATAAGATCAATAATCAACAACTTTGGATCCGTTGTAAATAATATTGAAAATGCTTCTGTTCTGAAGTGAGGAGACTGAGGAAGAATTATAACGAGTCTCTTTGAAGTCACATGACAGGCAGGGAAGGGTGGCACTGCTGCAGAGTTATGATTTGTTTTTCACCCTGATGGTGAGGGACCCGTCTCATTTTTTCTGTATTTCTCAAATGCCCTGGTTGTGTATGAATAGGGTTGCCTTTGTTTACTAAACACTACTCATTATATCAGTGCCAGGCTTGGGCCTCATGGAGAGAATTTTCGAGCTAGCGTTCATGAAAAGGGATGTCCTGCTTAAGATCTCAATGTGTCAAGTGCTTTCTGCGGAGATGGTTCTGCAGTCTGCATGTCTAAATTCCATTGAGCAAGCCACCCGTCCTCTATCACATGTGAGAAGTTGGCCTGATATATGATGTTCACTAGTTCTAGTGGCCACCTTGTATCAGTCCAAACAACCCTTATGGTGATTGGTTGTAAGTCAACCTTATAGACCAGCTATCCTAATGGTAGCATGGACAAAGCAGTCTTAGGCTAAACTCTTTTGGCATGTGAAGCCAGCTGTTTTACCACAATATAACCCCTTGAATACCAAGTGAAAGGACACCACACAGGTTGTTATGAAAATAAACAGTATATTTATTAATAACAACACCTCTGAACTCTTTATGAGGTCAAAGGGCTAAGCACATGACAATCCCTTACGAAAAATACTACAAGTTGCACAAAATTACAATGGTGCCCTAGGGGCACGACAAACCATATACTAAGTAAGTGGAATGTGAGAGTCGATAAACGGAATGGAGCTGTCCAGAGGCTGTAGGATCGATGGGCCCACGCTATACTAACTTCAGGTAAGTAATAGGAGGCCCACGGAACGCGTGTGCAGAGTGTGAACTCACACGCGAGATGCGTAACAACGTCTATGGACAGTACAGTTCAAGTTAAAGGTGAGTACAGACAATCCTGACTAGTTAGGACAACAACGACTGTGTAATTGGACACTAGGACAGTTAGACTACCCTTGAGCAGCGAAATGCTCTCGTTACCTCACCCACGGGCTGCGGGTGCATAGGTGCCAAAGTGCGTCGGGTTCTCGCGTTGAAGTCAATGGAGCCTGAAAGAAAAGATGCTGCAGGCGACCAGGAGGAAGATGTCCGGTGCAATCCAAGGGTGGATTGGTGAAGAAGGAGACCTGAAAGCAGAGGGGACAATGTTCACAGTCACTAGCCAGTGACTGGAGTGGAACCAGGAAGGAACCAGATGTCGACGTCGCGATCAGGTGAAGAGTGGACGCTAGATTCGGCAGCCACGTGGACCAGGAGGTGTCTTTGACAACCAGGATAGAGGCACGAGCTGTCCCACGCAGGTTCTCGCTGTCGGCGGTGTCGGATCCGGGCTGGGACTCAACAGGCCTTGGCAAAGGCAACCCACACGGTGAGTGAAGAAAGCGTCTGGTGCGGACTAGGAGAGTCCGGGGTGCCCCTCTTTTGGAAGGGAGCAAGGGCCAGTCTGAGGCTCGAGTTAACTTTAACCGGGGTTCACAGTTACATACATGTCGTGTCCCTCTAGAAGGGTGGAATGCTACCCCCGTCGCCAGAATTGGCGAGGGGGTAGTATTCCAAATCGTATGACACCTTACTCGACATGTTTTGATAATGTTATACCAGAGTTAGCATTTAACCGCGAGGTTGATAATGCACTTAACAGTATATGGTATAGCGTTATCATGGAACAGCTATTAGGACTTGGTTCCGCAAGCTGCAAACGGGCTCAGCTCATGCCAGAGCACCATCTCACATAATTCCAAGCACTCTGCTTTCAGGATTGATAAGGCCTTCCATAGGAGTGACTGATAGGAATGTATGTGTCCATTTTAGGGTTAGATATAGGTATACTATATCTAGAGCAAAGGGTGTTTACACCACCTTGCCCCAGCTGTCATGCAGCCAGTTGTGTCAGATTTAGATGGCCAGTCAGGGGTGGCATAATACATGCTTCAGCCCCTGGTAGGCCCTGGGTACACCTATGCCCTGGGTACAGGGACTGATAAGGTGGCCCAGTACCAATTGGTAAATGCACCTAAAGTACATGGTTGTCAATTTAGAGAGAGAACAGCTAGGCTGTGGGTCTGATTAGCAGGCCCACAGCCAGGGAAAGTCGTAAACCAGTGAAGCAAAAAGCAAAAATCTGGGGTGACCATAGGATTGCAGACCCCACTCTCCTACAACTTCTATTCAATTTAGTTGTAAAACTTGTTTGTTTAGTGAGTTGCTAGGCCGATACAATGTCATTGTGCTTTAAAAACACATACTGATATATTTGTTGTCATTGTTAGAAGGCCGCCCAACTCTATGACTTAAAATGCCCACGGGATGAAGGTGAATGTACTTTTGCCAGATAAGCGGACAGTGACACGGAGAAATATGGAATTCTGTTTTTTTTCCCTGACCACATAACCGCCTATTTTGCAAAGTAAACACTTTTTCTTGGTATTAAAATAACGGATGTTTATTGTTATCCAACTCGGTAAATTTTTTTGATCTTGGAAGGATGAAAGGCTGTACGTACCCACCAGTATTTGACGTTATGACCATGAGGTCAAACACTTATTTCTAGATTGGATGATTAGCCCACTGAACAATCTACCAGACCGTGTATGTGGAAACCCCGATAAAACCACACCAGAATCACACCTAAGGCCGAGTATGACAAGAACTAACTGCAGTGGTTTTAATCCTTTGATAATAAATATGTCCAGTTCAGGCAAAACCAGCTGCTAGAATAATTTAGCCTCAACTGTACATGTCGGGCAGGCCATAAACAAAATACCAGTCACCCTGACATGCGCAGTTCAGTTAAGAAACCCTAACTGCCGGGTGCCAATAAACAACACCTACTAGTAAAACAAACATTGGCATCACCAATAGGTCTCGTTTTTATCTATCTATCTCTCTCACTTACTTTTTTGTATTTGGTCACCCCCTCTGTGTTTTCCCACTGTTCTCTTGTAATTTAAAAAAAAAAAGTGATGTATGTTTCCTTCCCTGTACATGCCAGACCACCTCCCACGCCTCTCTGTCATGGCATCCCCTAACAGTGACATCCCCTCTTGTGTGCATATTTCTATCTGCGTGTGTTGTTTGCTGTGTGCGCGCTTCTGTATCCGTGTCTGTGTGTGCTTCTCTATGTGCGTGTTTCTGTCTCTCGGTGCACATCTCTGTCTCAGTGTGCGTGTCTATTTCTGCGTGTATTTTTTACCTTTGTGTTCTCACAGGTACAAATGCAATAGGTCTCGCATTTACGCGAGTTTAAACAATTAGTATTGTAAATGACAATGCCTTTCATTTATCTGTTTTAAAAACCAAAACATAATAAAAGGCATTGTCATTTACAATGCTAATAGCTCAAACTCAAGTAAATGCAAGACCTATTGCATTGCAAATGCTTGTTTAGGAATATCACCAGCTTTACCCTCGGGGACCGCCTAGACAGTACCCATAGACCACAACAAATCCAACTGTCCATCTGTGCCACCAAATTGGTAGCCGCACCTGTAACTAGCACCAGTGTGTATACCGAACATCTTACAAGACTGAAATGGGACAGGAGGTTAAGCATGGAGGGGACAACTTGGATTAAAACTCAACAACGATCAATTGTGTCTACAAACAGCTCCCCTAGTGTGCAATGGGACCTTCTGAAGGAGCAAATAATGAGAAATTTCCAATCCACATACCGCGGCTGCATAAAAACATCAGAGCCTAATGCCAAACTCAAACTAACTAGAAATCAGAAAGCCCTGAAAAGAGATGTGAATCCCAATTAAAAAAAATGTATCTTCATGGATGATGAAATTAAACTTAAAAATATCAAAGAAAATTCAGGAGGTCAATCTGGCTGTCAAAGTCTAAAAAAAACGATGACTTTTGGGCCTGTCAGTTATACGTTAGCAAAAGGAGGTACACCAAACTATCCTGGTCAATCAAATATCAATCAGAGGCAAGAGTGGCACCAATGCAAACATATCCAAATCAGCCTGGATTTCCTATTTGACGCTGTACTCCTCAATAATCAACTCTCAGGAGTCTATTAAATCAGACGCACCATCGCCAATAATATCACATTAAGAGTACCCTTCGGAAACAAAAGAAAACTCAAGGAATCCTGAAATAGACATGAAATACACAGAGGAACTTTCCAGACTCAAATTGGCGAGAATGAGGAAAGAAGGGGCACCTGGTCCGAAGAGCCTCCGGTCAGCTCTCTTCGCAGCAGATGCCTCGTTCTGGTCCAAGGTATTATCCTTTTTGTTTGGACACTGTCTGGCATCAAACAGGGGTCCAGAATCCTGGTGAGGGCCGATTATACAACAGATCTTTAAGAGCGGATTAAAATCGGAGCCCAGCCATTAACACTAGGGGTGGGCAGAAAACTTCGCTCTGCCAGCGTAGTGGATAAAGCCAGTTACCCCTGCTCCCCGGAGCTGTCCCTGCTTTTGAAAGTAGCCAGGCCGAGGAGAGCCTCCCGGGGCCCCAGTGGACACCCATCCCAAGCGCCAGGACCATCAGCTGGCTTGCAGGACAGGGGGCTCCT
Organism: Lissotriton helveticus; assembly: GCF_964261635.1. Classification (NCBI taxonomy): domain Eukaryota; kingdom Metazoa; phylum Chordata; class Amphibia; order Caudata; family Salamandridae; genus Lissotriton; species Lissotriton helveticus. The sequence continues at coordinate 1,303,535,797 of NC_136057.1, forward strand.
GCACCTCCGAGGCCCACCGGACGCAGCATGAGCCCCGATCCCAGCTTCGGAACCCTAGCCAGGCTGGGTAGAGCCTCCTCGGGACTCGGTGAACCCCCGTCCCCAGCGCCTGGACCCTCTGATGGCTTACAGGACGGGGGGCTCACACACCACGGGGCCCACCAGACGGAGCTCAAGCCCCAGGCCCAGTCCCAGGTTCCGAACCCTAGCCAAGCCGGGGAGAGCCTCCCCGGGACCGGGTGTACCCCAGCCCCCAGTGCCCGAACCCTCTGATGGCTTGCAGGACAGGGGCTCATGCACCCCGGAGCCCTGCGGATGGAGCTCATGCCCCGGGCCCGGTCCCAGCTTCCAAACCCTAGCCAGGTCGGGGAGAGCCTCCCCGGAACCCGGTGGACCCCTGTCCCCAGTGCCCAGACCCTCTGATGGCTTGCAGGACAGGGGGCTCACACACCCCGGGGCCCGCCGGACGGAGCTCAAGCCCCGGGCCCTGTCCCAGCTTCCGAGCCCTAGCCAGGCCAGGGAGAGTCTCCCCGGGACCCGGATGGAGCTCTGTCCCCAGCACCCAGACCCTCAGCCAGAACCATGGAGGGTTAAGCCCAGGGCACGTCCTCTCCCCGACAGCCTGCCCAGGGAGCCCATTTTTCTCGACAGAACTTTGCGGAAGGACAAAAGTTGGAGTTAGCCCGACCGCCGGCCCGCAGGGCCATCTGGCCACCGGGTACGCAGGGCCATCCGGTCACCCAGCCCGCAGGGCCATCTGGTCACCCGGCCTGCAGGGTAATCTGTTCACACAGCCAGGCGACCAGAGGACCTGGGATGACCCAGCACCCAGATGGCCTGGGAGGGTGCCGTACCCAGTCACCCTTGCTGTCCAGCGAGGGTGGCCAGGCGCTCCGAGGCAGCCGCTCGGGATTCACCTTCCCCGGGGCTGCTGCTGCTCGCCTCTCTGCTTGACTTGCCCGGGAGCAGCGGGAAGGGGAGGCCCGGTCGGCCCAGGCCATCTGGTCGCCCTGCAGACCTGCAAGGGATGGTGGTCCCTATCCCCACACCCCGGTGGGGCAGGGACAGGAGGGTGAAGCCCCCGTGCCAGAGGGCACATGGTGGAGGCAGCCTCCCGCAGGCCCGCATTACCCCCTCCGTGTCCATCTCACCAGCTGGCGGCAGAGGGACCCACCCCGGGGTGTGGTGGAGGAGGGTGTCCGCGGGCGCCCACGCACGGAGAGACAAAATCTTGGCTCAGAGGATGACTTTCAATAGATTGCAACGAGGTAGCTGCTCTGCTACCTACGAAACCCTGACCCAGAATCAGGTCGTCTATGAATCATTTACCACCGGCTGCCCCACGAACATGCGGTGCACCAAGGCCAATGGAGGCGGCCCCCTTCCGTCCACGCTCCGGTCCCCATACGAGCGGCTCTACGCACCGGCCCCCCGAGAGAGGCCGGCTATCCCAGGCCAACCGAGGCTCCACGCCACTGCGGTATCGTTACGGTTTAGGGGGGATTCTGACTTAGAGGCGTTCAGTCATAATCCCACAGATGGTAGCTTCGCCTCATTGGCTCCTCAGCCAAGCACATACACCAAATGTCTGAACCTGCGGTTCCTCTCGTACTGAGCAGGATTACTATTGCAACAACACATCATCAGTAAGGTAAAACTAACCTGTCTCACGAAGGTCTAAACCCAGCTCATGTTCCCTATTAGTGGGTGAACAATCCATCGCTTGGTGAATTCTGCTTCACAAGTTATCCCTGTGGTAACTTTTCTGACACCTCCTCCTTGAAACCCAAAAAGTCAGAAGGATTGTGAGGTCCCGCTTTCACGGTCTGTATTCATACTGAAAATCGAGATCAAGCGAGCTTTTGCCCTTCTGCTCCGCGGGAGGTTTCTGTCTTCCCTGAGCTCACCTTAGGACACCTGCGTTATCGTTTGACAGGTGTACCGCCCCAGTCAAACTCCCCAACTGCCACTGTCCCCGGAGCAGGTCGTGCCCGGCAGGCGCTGGGCGCTTGGAGCCAGAAGCGAGAGCCCCACGGGGCTCACCCCCACCTCACCTGATAAGTAAAAAAATGATAAAAGTAGTGATATTTCACCGGCAGCCCGAGGGCCTCCCACTTATCCTACACCTCTCATGTCTCTTCACAGTGCCAGACTAGAGTCAAGCTCAACTGGGTATTCTTTCCCTTGGCTG